>NC_045600.1:68938343-71438343 GCF_009762305.2 Zalophus californianus
ATAGCATATGAAATGAAGCATCTTTTCATGTGCTTATTTGCCATCATATATGTTCTTTGGTGAGGTGTCCAAATCTTTTGCCCATTCCCCCCGCCCCGTCCCGGCGTGGTTATCTGTTATATTGTTTTCTTTTTTTTTTATTATTATTATGTTATGTTAGTCACCGTACAGTATATCATTAGTTTTTGATGTAGTGCCCATTTTTTAAAATTAGTTATTTGTTTTCTTTTTTTGAGCTTTAAGAATTATTTGTATATTTTGGATACCAGTCCCATATCTCATATTCAGGGTAAGGAAGACTGAGTGGTACAGTTCATATGCAGAAGACTCACAAAGCGAAGATCAAAGATAGATCTGAGTAAGGGTAGTGATGGCAAACATGATGCCAAAAGAGACAACAACCATCACAGAGATTTTTGTTCACATAGTAAACATGATCTCTTTCGTTTTATATTACAAAAGAATGAAGCTGATGGAATAAAAAAGGTTAAACTTTAATTCTGAAAAACTTCCTAATCTCTCATTCTACTATTTTGCTATTTTTTCCCAAATTTAAACTTATTTAGGGGCTGTCATATAGCACCAAAATTTATGTGGCACATGTAAACTTAGAAACTGAAATAATGTAAACATCATCTAAATCTATAAACTTTATTTCAAAATCAATTTACATAATATGTAAACAAACAGGCTTTCAATCAAAGTTTAATCAACTTATTATTAAATATTAATATAAAACTGACATTCACTCTAATTTATGTAACTGCTGATCAAGAAAACCCTTAATTTACTTTGTGGTTTCAAACCTCATTTGTCTTCTTCAAGTACTAGGAAAATATTCCATAGAAAAAAATTATAAAAGTCAATTTATGGAACATAATTTTACTACTAAGCTTATCTCAACTTGAAAAAGTGCATTTTCAACGAGTTAAGTCTAAAATTATATAGGTTCTTTTTAAAAATTCATGTTAACCTTTTTAAAAATTTCAAATTAATTTAAAGATACTCTGACCCTGTTATTTGGAAAAAACAACAAAATAGCCTTTAAAATATTTAAACTAATATTATTTTTCTGATATAAGTATGCATATTTTTGTCTTAGAAATAACTACCACTTGAGATAAGGTAACCAGGTAATTTATCATCCAACGTACAGTTTTGTGAATAAGAAAGAACAATAATAATGACAATAGTAGTGATGAGACAATGGGCATAAACTGAGTCTGTCTGGGCAAACTTGGATAAAGGGTTAAGCCTAACCTTAATTTAAAAAATCTGAGTCAAATATTACCAAAAATACTCGAAAGTTTACAAAATACCTAGCATTAAATGGCACAAATATAATAATCTTTCATTGATAGTAGTTACTTAAGAAGCAATTTATTTACCAAACTCCTGATAATTCAGCTTAGTGTAACAATTAGGAGACCAATTTGATTTTAGCTTGTTAATAAAGGGTAGGAGACTAAATATAAGATAGAAAAGTTTTTGTTTATTTTATGGAACTATTTAAAAACATATTGAGGGGTGCCTGGCTGGCTCATTCAGTGCAGCATGTGACTTGTGATCTCAGGGTCATGAGTTCGAGCCCCACGTCGAGGGGTAGAGTTTACTTAAACAATAATAAATAAATAGATAAATAAAAATATATTGAAAATCTTTTAAAAGCCTTTCCTTCTCCAAACTTATCCCCCTAACAAGTTCCTAAAAAGTCACCATTAAACATTATTTGCTTTTGTTTAAGGCCACATTTTTCAAAGCATATTCAAAGCATATCAGGCTGTCAAACACTACTGGTTATGGCAGAACCCTAGGAACATGTCCTACTTAAGGACTAAGACCTTTTTATACAGACATTTAACATATGTTTTTCCTTTTATGGAAAGAAAATGAGATTAACAGACCTTATCGCCTGCCTATTGAAGCAGGGGTGAGCCAAAGTACCTCTTTTCAGAGATAAGATAATTTTGAAAGAAGGAGGGAAAAAGAGCTATGTTAGAGGATTTCTACTTAAAACTCCTATATATATTTATAATTAATATTTTTAAAAATTTTATTTATTTATTTTAGAGAGAGAAAGAGCACATGCAGGCACCAAGCAGGGAAAGGGGCAAAGGGAGAGGGCAAGAATCTCAAGCAGACTCCGCACCGAGCAGGGAGCCTGATGGCGGTTCAATCCCACGACCCTGAGATCATGACCTGAGCTGAAACCAAGAGTTGGACACTTAAGAGACTGAGTCACTGAAGAACCCTTATTTTTCAATTTTGTAAAGTAATCTTTACACCGAATGTGGGGCTCAGACTCACAACCCCAAGATCAAGAGTTGCATGCTCTACTGACTGAGCCAGCCAGGTGCCCCTAAACCTCCTATATTTAGAAATCATATCTGCTTGATTTTATAAAATTGGGAGATATTTTCCCTTTTTATAGTGACTTTATACTGACTTTCACAATAGATGCACAATAATCTGGGGATAGCAAGATAGAGATGTTACCACAGAATCCAGAGAATGGAGCTGCAGGGGAAATTTGACAGAGAAATGTAACCCTCAATAGGGAAGCACAACTTGTATCTAGCAAGGAGAGAGCTGGGAAATGTTTCAATTAACTATTGTTGCATTACACACCACCCTAAAACTTAGTGGTTTAAAAAAACTATTTTACTATTTTTCATATCTCCACGGTTTCACTGGGTGGTTTTTCTAATCCACATGATATCAGGAAGGGCAAAATCATTTGTAAGTTCAGCTGGGCTGGAAAGTCTTAAGATGGCTCATTCACATAGTTTCCGGTTGGTAATGGCTTTTAACAAGACACTCAGCTGGATTCATCCACTACAGTATTCTCCATCTGGCCTTTCCATATAGATATGGCTTCTTACAACATGGCTACTGGATTTTAAGGGGTAGGTAGTACAACCCACATGTCATAGGTTGAACCCTCCAGAAGAAGATTCTGAGAATTTGGGGGTACAGGATGTTTGTTGTTGATCCTGAGGGGGAAAATGTGGAAGTAGCAGGATTAGGCAAAGGAAAAAATCCAACTGTGATGCAACTGGTTAACCTGCAAATCTGTAGCGCATCAGGGCAAAATGTCCAGACCTTTATACCCTCTCTTTGTTTAGTCTCCAAGGAAAGGCATGACCTCAGGTGAGGCAGGTCTCTATAGCTGAGATAGATGCTGAAGGAGCTGCATTTGATGTCTGTCTGCTGTCTTTATTCCTCACTGCTGAATAGCAAGTTCTTCTCTAAAGTAGGATCTGAGCAGCTCATCTTATATATCTGTCATACTATCAATCCTCTTAAAGCCTGGGCTTGTAGGTCTCAAAACAGTAATTTTACCAATTTCATGGCCAGGCCATGAGGAGGGATTTGGAAAGACACTCCAGATTCTACCTTCTGGCTGTAACAATTCATGTACAAAGTACACTTAACACTTCCCAATACCACCACAAATTCCCATTCCCTTATTGCATCAGCTCATAGCCACAACTCTTGTCACCTCTACCAGAAACAAATGTAGATGAGGTAGACTCCTCAAGCGTCTCAGGAACACCTGTGAACTAAAAATGAAACACCAACACAATCATTATGTGCCCCATACAAAGCTAATATACAACAATGAGGAAAGCACATGGTAGAAACCTTCACTCTAACAGTGTAAAACCTAAGGCACATAGCAGTTACTGGCCCACAGCATGTGGGCCATTTCCTGGCCCACATGTCACCATTTCCTCCATCTCCAGGGATAGAGAATGTTTCTTGATTTGCTCCCTGAGGATGGTTCTTCATGGCTCTGCCTCCTGTCATCCTTACTTTTCCATAAGAAGTGGAATGTGTTGCTGCTAAGTCATTTTCTCAGCTGTGTCCTATTCATATGAGAGTAATAACACTGAGGTCCTTTTCCATTTTGAACTACTTCTGTCCCTTTTAGTCCAAGCTCTTAAAATTTCCATTAAAATTTTTGGATTTTCTATGTACCTATAAAATATTTTATGATAGATTTTTAAAGACATACCCTTCTCTACTTTGGACTGAAAATCAGAATGCTATATGGGTAATACCTTTAAAATATTTGAAATTCCTTTTTTCTAGCTGAATGGGCCTATGAAGCACTATCTGAAGATTCTTAAAAACTTTACTGTCTAGCTGAGAAGGTCAACAAGGCAAGCCCTTAAGATTCTTAAAAGCCCTATTGTCTAGCTGAGAGGGTCTAAGGGACAAATCCTTAATCTCTCTGAAGGTTAAACATTCTTTCAACTGCACTATTGAGCTGATCTTCATGCTGTGGCTGTTTTCTGGCAGCACTCTGGATTTGATCTTTGCCCCCAGGTTTTAATTTGCTCTGAAAATCTCATATGGGCTGGAAAAGATGAATATGAGAATAATTTATGTTCCAACCCAGCAAATCCTTATTTGAAAGTGTTTCTTCTAGATCAGAGGTTGGTCACCTATGGCCCACAGGTCAAATACAGGCTGTCACCTGCTTTGTCTTTTTTTTTTTTTTTTTGGAGCACAGCCACACCCATTCACTTACAAATTGTCTGTGTCCACTTTCGTGCTGCAACTGCAGAGTTGAATAGTTGCTACAGACACCATACAGCCTAAAAAACCTAAAATACTTACGATCTGGCCCATTAAAGAAAATGTTTGCTGACTTGTACTCTAGATACTGCTTGAAAGTTAAATGGTTTTTCCCTAGTTCATTTCACCCTATTAATTGTCATATATACCTAAAGAAACCAGTTGACCCTTACAACTTTCTATCTGGAAACCTCCTGAGCCAAATACACAAGGTCATTAGACATATTTTCTCTCTCTCTCATATTACCACAATTACAGCATTGTCAAACATTCTCCTTCTACATAATAGGGCAGAAACTCACCTTTGCTCCAGGCTCAAATAGCAATTTCTTCACTGTCTTTATAGTCTCCACTGACTATCTCTATGACCGTTCTGACATAAACCCACTACGTGGTCCCAAAGCCAATGCCACACGTTTTAGGTTTTTTGTTATAGCAGCACCTCACTTCTAGTACGAATTTCTGCTTTGGTTATCTATTACCACAAAACAAACCATCCCCAAATTTAATGGTTTAAAATAACAACCATTTTATTATCTTTAATGATTGTATATGCTAAATTGGGTCAGATGGTCTCTTCCACTCCTTCGGTCAGCTGGGGCTACAATCACCTGAGGGTTCAATTTATCCTATATGCCTAGGACAGATGTATTAGTTATTTATTGCTATGTAATCTATTACTCCAAAACTTAGCATTTAATACAATAAAAATTATTATTGCACAGTTTTTGTGGGTCAGGAACCTGGGAGCGGCTCAGCTGGGTGGTTCTGACTCAGGGTCTCTCCTGAGGTTACAATCAAGTTGTTGGCTGAATTGCAGTTATCTGAAATCTGGTAGATCTACTTAATGTGTTTGTAGACAGGTTTCAGTTTCTCACCACAAAGGCCTCTCCATAAGCTGAAATGGCAGCTGGCTTTTCCAAGTGAGTGATCTCTGAGAGGATCACCAATATGACAAACACAGCACAGTTTGTAATGTTGGAAGTGACAGATCACTTCTGTGGTATTCAGTTGGTCATATAAACCAGTACTGGTACAATGTGGGAAGGGACTACATAAGAATATGAATAACAGGAAACAACCTTAATTGGGTGCCATATTGGAGACTGGCTACACACTCATATGGCTGTCAACTAGTGCCCGATATATATAACTAGTGCCCAATATATAACTAGAGTGCCTTGGTTCTCATTTTTGTGATTCCTCCATCTATCTTGGGCTTCTCATAGCATGGTGGCTGAGTTCCAGGAGGCAGCAATTAGAAGCTTCCAGTTCTCTTTGGTCTGAATTTGGAAGTCTCAAACTGTCCTTCTGCTATTTCTATTTGTAGAAGCCAGTCATAGGCCAGGCCAGTTTCAAGGAAGGCAGCAATAAGCTCCAACTCTTGATATGAAGAGTGGCATGTATATACAAGAAAGGGAGAAATTGTTGGGGGATACCTTTGAAGACTAGCTAATGTAGGGAATGAATACCCAATCTCATTTCCCTCTTGCCCTCCAACCTATTGCTGGAGCTTCCCACTGGACAATCCCTTCCAGAAGTAGGAGGATAAGGTCATCTATCAAATCAATCCCTAGATATCAGCCTTCTGGGAGCACAGAGAAGATTCTGAAGAAGTGAAAATAAAAGCGAAAATAAAACTAGAAGGGCAAGTAGAAAATACCCATCACAATTTTAAAATTAGGTTAAAAGTAGTCCCATGCAAATTGTATTTTTCAATAAAGTTTGATATTATTAAATAAGAAGTTTTCACTATCTATATAAGTAGCTTAGTGAACAGAATGGCTTTTATAACCAGTCCTTTCCTCTTTGGTCTGGATAATTGTAGGTTCAGAAATCCTTCACCTTGAAAATTTAACTCTATGTGGTATAAAAATTGGGAATCACGTAAGTCTGGCAGACTATTCAAATTTCCATTCCTAGTTAAGAAGGATTTAGAATGAAAATATAATGTTCTTAGTAAGAACCCTGGAATAATTACATTGTATATCTTTTCTTTATGATTATTAGTCTAATTTGTGTTCAGATTTACATTCTACCTCCCTGCTAGCAAGCCCTATTCAGCCTTTCAGTCTCCCCAATTCTAATCTGCAACTTTTTGTAGAGACAGGGCCCTATTACTGTATGGCCATTTTCTAGATACTACTAGAGCGCTTCCATCCATCACATCACACCCTATAGATAGTGTTGCTAACTCGGATCCTCCCTGATACTGTCATGTTCCTTAGACATTATATCTGTGGTCACCCATATTGGAGTCAGTCCTCTAAACCCTGTTTCATTCATGCCTGACTTAATCTCCTCTCTTTAATGACCTGTCTTTGAAGAAAGCACTGTACTAGACCTCATACACTTTTTAAAAAGGACAGCTGGTCATTTATCTGTGCTTTTGGTGGTGACAGTATTTTTTTCATGACCATTTGAAAAACTAATGTCGTATGGATGGTTACCTGTCATCTTCAAGAGTTAAAACCAAAAATCAGCAGTATGGTATTTTGACATTCACTGCTAACATCCAAGTAGGAAGATTGCATTTTTGTACTCTGTTGAAAACATTCTTCCTATGGATTTGTATGCCTCTGAAAGTTTTTTCCATCATACAAAAAGCATTATTAAAGTGTTTTCATAGTTTGTTATATGTATAAACTTTTAGCTTTCAAAAATCTATCTAATTGCCATCAATTTTTCTCTCTTCCATTAAGCTAAATGTTTCTTATCATCACTTATAACCAAGTCAGTGATGATCTAGATTGCCAGTATATCCATTATTCACTAAAAAACCTCCATTAGTCAGAAGTTATGGTGTATTTTTAATATATTATTTTAATACAGTGTATAGTAATATTGCAGGTACAAGGTGTTTTGTAAATATTAATCTTCAAATAAACTGGTATATCACTGCTACTCTATAAACATAAAAATGGAAATAGAGCTACTAAGTTAATTTCCCAACATTTTGCAAAAATCAAAGCACAATTAGGATATAATCAATTTCATCTCCATCTGTGTCCTTGGACAACAAAATCAGACTTTTCTTAAGGAGTTATATAAGCCACTTATCAAAATATGATTCAACCTATCTTGGGGTCATTGTGCGTCAGGATCATTACTGATAACTTTTGTCTTTGAAATATAGTATACATGGAGAAGAGTATATAAAATGTATAAGGATAGGTTACAATGTAATAATAACTTGAACACCCATATTTATATCCCTCAGGTTAAGAAATAGAATATTACCAGTTAAAATCCATTGCAATTCATTAAGTACATTTTGCGTTCTCCTCCACTACCCAGAGAAAAACCGGTATCCTGAATTTTGTATTAATCATTTCCTAAGCTATCTTTATATTTTTACAACCTATGCATGGTTCTACTATAATACATAACTTCCACAAACTCTTCACACTGCATTTAACATAAATGGAATCTTACTATATCTATTCTGACTTGCTTCTTAGACTGACCAACATACTTTTTTTAAGTTGTTTATTTTTTTTCAGATCAGAGAGAGAGAGTGAGCACAAGCAGGGGGAGCAGCAGGCAAAGGGAGAAGTAGGCTCCCCACTGAGCAAGGAGCCCGATGTGGGGCTCGATCCCAGGACCTTAGGATCATGACCTGAGCTGAAGGCAGCCACTTAACTGGCTGAGCCGCCCAGGCATCCCTAGACTGACCAATATACTTTGAGGTTTATCTATATTGATGTATTTGGCTATGTGCGTTTCATTAATTTTCTCTATAGGATTCCACTGCATAAATATACTACAGTTTATTCTTTTATAGTTGATAGATATTCCATTTTTCCAGTTTTTTTTGGTACAACTGCAATGTTCTTTAAAGCATTCTTCTAAATGACTTCTTTATGCACAAAGTCAATAGGGCAAATGCCAACAACTAGAATTGCTGGCTAATTAATACAAACATGTTCAATATTACTTAGTGATACTATAGCAATCGTAATGGGCTAAAACAATATCCAGAATCTTAGTGGTTTAAACATCAAAGGTTTTTTTGTTGCTGGTGTTATGTTTTCATCTTAGATGCGGGCTGCATAGGGAGAGTCTCTTTTCCACATCACCTTCCTTCAAGGGAAGGAAGTAGCCATGGAAGAAGAGGAAAAACTTGATCACTCACTCAGGTCTTAAAACCTCCCACTTGGAAATGATACTGGCCATATAGCCATACTTAACTTCAAGGGGGTAGTACAATTTTAGCATAAACCCTGGGAAGAGAATAAGAAATATCTATGAACAGTCTGAATGTCTATTAATGATGACTACAAACTATTTTTAAGGTGACTTCTCCAATTAACACACCTACAAGACAGGAATGAGAATTCTCTTGCTTCATATCCTTCCAAATGTGATATTGTCAGATATTAAGACTTTTTTAATCTGATGGATATGAACTATCTCACTGCAGTTTTAATTTGCATCTTCTGATTAGTAATGAGATTGAGCATTTCACAACTAGGTATATGGCTTGTATTTATACAAAATTCTTCTTTTGTAAAATTACTCTTGTTATTTTGTCCATTTTTCTATTAAGCAGTTCAAATTTTTTGTTTTTTATTCAATTATAATTAACACACAGTGTATAATAGATTCAAGTGTACAATATGATTCAACAATTCTGTATATCAGTGCTCATTACGATAAATGTACTAATCCCCGTCACTTATTTCACCCTACTCTGCACCCACCTCCCCTCTGATAACAACCAGTTTATTTTCTATATTTAAGAGTGTTTTTTGATTTGTCCCTTTCATTCTTTGCTTTGTTTCTTAAATTCCACATATTAATGAAATCATTTGGTATTTGTTTTTCTCTGACTTATTTCACTTAGCATAATATTCTCTAAAATCCCATGTTGTTGCAAATGGCAACATGCAAATCCATCCATGTTGCAAATGGCAAGATTTCATTCTTTTTTATGGCTGAGTAATATTCCGTGTGTGTGTGTGTGTGTGTGTGTGTGTGTGTGTGTGTGTGTGTGTAAATATATATATATATCACATCTTCCTTACCCATCTATCTGTGGACACTTAGGTTTCTTATATATCTTGGCTATTGTAAATAATTCTGCAATAAACATAGGGGTGCATAAATCTTTTCAAATTAATGTTTTCATATTCTTTGGGTAAATACCCAGTGTGGAATTGGTGAGTTATATGGTAATTATATTTTTAATTTTTTGAGGAATCTTCATACTGTTTTCCACAATGGCTGCACCAGTTTGCACTTCCATCAATAATGCATGACGGTTCCTTTTTCTCTACATCCTCACCAACACTTGTTATATCTTGTGTTTTTTATTTTAGCTATTCTGACAGGTGTAATACCTCATTGTTTTAATTGGCATTTCTTTGATGATTAGTGATGTTGAGCATCTTTTCATTTGTTTGTTGGCCATCTGTATGTCTTCTTTGGGAAATGTCTATTCATGTCCTCTGCTCATTTTTTAATTTGGTTATTTGGGGTTTTTTGGTTTTGAGTTGTGTAAATTCTTTATATATTTTGGATACTAACCCTTTATTGGATATGTTATTTGCAAATATCTATTCCCATTCAGTTAGTTTTCTTTTTGTTTTATTGATGGTTTCCTTCATTGTGCAAAATCTTTTTTTTTGAGGTAGTCCCAATAGCTTAATTTTG
The DNA here is from genome assembly GCF_009762305.2 of Zalophus californianus. Lineage (NCBI taxonomy): Eukaryota > Metazoa > Chordata > Mammalia > Carnivora > Otariidae > Zalophus > Zalophus californianus. Next base: position 68,948,583 of record NC_045600.1, read on the forward strand.
CTTTAGTTTCCATTGCCTCAGGAGACATATCTAGAGATATTAACATACAGAAATATGTTGCATTTCTATACACTAATAATGAAGTAGTGGAAAGAGAAATTAACAATCCCATTTACAATTTCAGCAAGAAGAATAAAATACCTAGGAATAAATTTAATCAAGGAGGTGAAAACCTGTACTCTAAAAACCATAAAACACTGATGAAAGAAATTGAAGATGACACAAAATAAATGGAAAGACATTCCATGCTCATGGATCGGGAGAACAAATATTGCTAAAATGTCCATACTACCCAAAGCAATCTACAGATTTAGTGCAATCCCTATCAAAAACCAACAGTATTTTTCACAGACCTATAACAAATAATTGTAAAATTTGCATAGCCACAGCAGACTCTAAATCACCAAAGCAATCTTGAAAAAGGACAAACTTGGAGGTATCACAATCCCAGATTTCAAGGTATACTGCAAAGCTGTAGTAATTAAAACCGTATGGCACTGGCAGAAAATAGACCCATAGATCAATGGAACAGAGTGGAGAGTCCAGAAATAAACCCATGCATGTATGGTTAACAATCTATGACAAAGAATACACAATGAGAAAAAGATAGGCTCTTTTATTTTTTTAAGATTTTATTTATTTATTTGACACAGAGAGAGAGAGCACAAGCAGGGGGAGCAGTACAGGGAGAGGGAGAAGCAGGCTCCCAGCTGAGCGAGGAGCCCGATGCAGGACTCAATCCCAGGACCCTGGGATCATGACCTGAGCCAAAGGCAGATGCTTAACCATCTGAGCCACCCAGGCACCCCAAGAAGACAGTCTTAAACAAGTGGGGTTGGGGAAACTGGATCGCTACGTGGAAAAGAATGAAATTAGACCACTTTCTTATATCATATACAACAATAAACTCAAAGTGGATTGAAGACATAAATATGAAACCTGAAACGATAAAATTCCTAAAAGAAAACATAGGCCATAATCTCTTTGACATCAACCATAGAAACATTTTTCCAAAAATTTTTAAATAGTGGTTTGGAGGAATATTTACATGTTCTGGATATTAATTATTTATTGGTTTTATATGTTGCAAACATTTCTTAAAACTCTGTGGCTTATGTTTTCCATCTCTTTAAGGTGTGTTTTCATGAGCAGATATTTTTAAAAATTAGGCAAATTTATTAATCCTTTATTCTATTATGTTTTTCATGTCTTATTTAGGAAATCTTCTCCTATCTGAAAAAATAAAGATATTCTACTGTATTATCTCCTAAATGTTTCATAGCTTTGTCTCTCATATATGTCTTTAATCCACCTAGAATTGATTTTAGTGTATAGCTCCATTTTTACTTTGTTACTTCCATATGTGTATGTATATGAGTCAGCCAGGTGGCTTTTAGCCAGCGGGGTGAGGGGCAGGGAGGGGAGTAGATTTTGCCACCTGGAAGACATCTGACAATGTCTGGAGACAATTATGTTTATCACAATAGGAAAGAGGGTGCTTCTGGCATCAAGTGGGTAGAGACCAAGCTTGCTGATAAAAAAAGTCCTGCAATTCACTGGAGAGCCCTCCCCCAACATCAAAGAATTATCCTATCCCATTGTTAACAGTGTTGATATTGAGAAACTCTGGATTAGGTTATCCCGGGGGGGGGGGTTACAAACAACTCCAAATCTTTTGACAGTAAAGGTTATTTTCCCCTCACATTCATGTCATTTGAGGATTGGCTAATGCTCTATTCCCCAGCATGGATTATTTCCAATCTCATAGCAGAGGGGAAAAGGGAATGCACTCACAGCATATATGCAGTGGTTCTACCAGAGGTGTCACACACCTCTTCCTCTCAAACTTTTTTGGGCAGAATCAGTGGCCTAAGTTTCCACTGTAAGGAGCTAGGAAATAGGGCCAATTAAATCCAAACTAAATATAAAAAATGGAGACAATAAAAATAAGAATGAAACTCAGTGAAACAGAAAATAGTCAAACAATATAAAAAGTAAGTGAAAATCTATATTTTGGAAAGATCAATAAAATTGATAAATCTATAGACACAAAAGAAAAAATAAAGAAGACACAAGTTATTAATATCAACAATGAAAGAGGGAACACCACCATAGATCCTAAAGATATTAACAGGACAGTAAACAGGGGTGCCTGGGGGACTCAGTCAGTTAAGCATCTGCCTTCAGCTCAGGTCATGACCCTAGGGTTCTGAAATCTAGCCCAGTGTTGGGCTCTCTGCTCAGTGGGGAATCTGCTTCTCCCTCTGCCCCCCCCGACTCGTGCTTGCTCTCTCTCTCTCAAATAAGTAAATAAAAATCATTAATAAAAAAAATAGGACAGTAAGCAAATATTATGACAATTTCATGTCAATAAATTCAGCAACATAAACAAAATGGGCAAACTCCTTGAAATTCTAAATGTAATATAACAGTAAATTTCAAAAGTCTGAACAGCTCTAGATCTCCCAAAGAAGTTAATTAACAATCTTTTACAAAGAAACCTCCAGTCTTAGACAGCTTTAGAGATGAATTCTATCAAACATTTAAGGATGAAAGTATGCCAACCATATTCAAACTCTTTCAGAACACAGAAAAAGTAGGTATACTTCCAACATATTTTATGAGGCTGGTATTACCCTGATACTAAAACTAAAGATATTATAGGCATCTATTATAGATATAACTGAAAATTACAGGCCAATATAATTTATGAATATAAACACAAATATTCTTAATATTAGCAAATAATACCCACATACATTATATATGTACATATATATACATATGCATTAACATTTATTTATATTCAATCTAGTAATAATTTCCTTCCTTTCTGGTTAATACTTAGTTCAACTATAGTTGTAACTAAGATAAAGGTAGTAGAGGAGGATTTGAGGCACTCAGTTGTTATTTGTGCCTCTGTGGATGTCTGGAGAAAAAATGAAGTCAAAAAGGGAGGAAGTCAGGCTAGAGAATATAGAGGAAACAAGTAAAATGGGACAATGAGGGGAGTATAATAAATAGGGTCAAAAATGGCCCAAAACAGCACAAAGAAGGTGGCAATGGACATTTTGTTGACTCCTTTCATATCCCAAAAAAAGAAATCAATTCACCTTTTCCTCACAGATGAAGTGTTAGCTCTGGGGATATTATTGAGGACAAGGCAGGACTCTAAAGTCCTGGGAGTTGTGTACTTGTGTTTAGGCAATTTATTGTTTTGGGAGTACCGGTGGGTAGAGCCTTGCAGTGGTTTTATTGTCTTCTTTTTAAGGACCATACTGTGATACACTTAAGTAATAGTGGTATTTAAATGCTAATACAGGGTTACTGATTAGAAAATTCATAAGGTATATTAACAATTCGTTTATATGATAATCTCTTGAGTTTGAAATCTCACATACATATGATAATTTAGTGCTTCTCACTATTTTGACAGTGTTAAAACTGATTAAAGACAATTTAGGTAATACAAACAAACTATCGAATACTTGGTGCATTTCAGAGAACTGCAAAAGGGGTGAAAGGCGGGAAGCTTTTATTGGTTAAAGAATGAAAAACGAGAGAAAAATGGAAAACACCTGATTGGCTGGGGCCACATACTCAACCTTGTTTAGCGGAAGAAGATTCAGAGTTGGCTTGGCATTTGGGGACTGACTGACTGGATATTCTGGTCAAGCAGAGCATTTATAGGGACACAGAAGTTACTTCAGTTTCAGTTTGCTCACATAGCACTCCAGAGAGAAGCAGAAGAGGGATTATCTTGGGCCTGGAAATTTGTTTCAACAACAATAACTGCTATTTTTAAAATTTAAATTGTGTACTAAGTATACTACCTAAAAAAAAAAAAATTTAACTTCATCTTTCATCCTTTTTAATTACAAAAGTAGTAGCATCTGTGTGAATATAGTTTCTCATACAATATGGACTATGGAACAAAATAGTAAATAGTACTAAATCTATCCACTTAGCAAATGTGGAGGCTTGTGTAGATTTAGCTTTAAGATAATGACAAGCACTGATCTTAAAATAGTAATATAAGGGCTACCCATCATAACGTGGCTGGCTTAAATGTAGCATAAACCTTACAAATTTGACTCCCCCTGAGTACTTTGCTTCTGTCTTTACTATAGTGAATGTATACCCCAAACCTTTTGAGTTCTCACATGCTATAATGAAATCGATAGGTAATTAAATAGTAGCAGTGACTCATTTAAAACATATTTCTCACACACATATTTTGGCCATGTATTTTGCTAAGAAATGAAAATGCAATCATGACCTAGCTTGACATAAGCCTTGGATTTCATAACCTCATAGTACAAATGAATTTAAATATCTAACATATATTCTGTGAAGCACACTAAAACAACCTGTACTGCATCTACTGGCCAGGTCAATGTTACTTTTTGATGGTATTTTAATCAGAACTACAAAAAGGAAACAGCCTTATAAGATACCACAGTGAAGTGATTTTCATACTTGCACATCTGTTTAGGAACATTACAAGATTTCTCGTTATCTCCAGCGTCACCACCAAATTCTTAAGACAAAATAAAACAGAACAAACAAACAAGCAATGAAGCCCAGAAAAACGAATTATCTATGCCAAGTGGACTATTCTAGAGGCTGGAAGGTATGTGAGATAATATCAAAACAAAGATACTTTTGCAATTTTTGAACAATGCTATTCTAAAAAGCTTGGAATATCTACCTTGAAGTCTCTATCTTTATTTCCTTCTACATAAACTTCTATTAGACACAACACATTATTTCCTATTCTACCATTCATTTGAAATTTCCTAGTGGAAACAATACAAATATGGCTGAGGCATCAAGATAATTTCCTACTTCAACGGGTTCCAGATTTCTCTTTCAGAATTAAATATATTTTAGGAAAGGAGGAAAAGGAAAAGAAAAATGACCCCAGTTTTAAGTAAAATGTTTACTAATCCTCTAAGTATTTTTAACTTGTGCCAATTGGTTATTGAACAATATTTTGAAAACTGTGTGCCTCCTATTATTTTCTATAGAAGCTGAAATTCCGAATATACTTGATTTGAACTTTTGAGCTTTTAAATATTTTTATCATTTCAAAGTCATGTTAATAAAATGTGTCATTCACAAAATTTTAATACATTGGTGACCAGCAATACTTGCATTTGTGTTGTCATATTAACTTTTTTTGGCATTTGCTTTAGTAAAAAGCTTTTTCTGGGATTTCTGAGTTATAAATTTATAAAGCTGTAAATTCATAAAATTATGTGTAAAGCTATAAATTTATAAAATAAATTTCATATTACAAAAAGAATTATAATATTGGCAGGAAAGATGTATTTTTTTAAAAAATCTATTAATACCAGTTGCAACTTGTCTGTGTAAATCATGATTTTCTTGCTATTCTGCCACCAAATAAAGAAATAAATCAGATGCTAAGCCTGTTATTTACAACCTCTAATTTCAAATCTTTATATCACCAAATGGCTTAATTTTTCTCCATAATTAATTTTAAAATAAATGTTATAAATTTAATTATATAGTAAATTTATGTTAATAAAAGGCTCTTTCCTTCCATTTTATAAAAGGATTTTCTATTTATTGGAAAAAGGAATCTACTTAAAACCACAACCTATATTATATATGTGTGTATAACTTAACTTTCATTTTCAGTGTTTGGATATCTGAACAGGTTTCTGGGTGTCAGGGTGGGATATCTGAAGAAATGTAATTATGATTTAATGTTGCTTACAAGGTTATAATGAAGATATTATGTCATTTAATTGGCATTCAAATTCAAATCAAAAAATTATAATGCTAATAATTTTCTGTATTATATCTGTGAAGAATATATAACTCAGTGCCTGTCTATTTGGACATTATGCCAATCACAGGTTGACATTCATTCACTTCAGAAGAAATCATACTAAATTTGGGTGACAAGAAATCCAAATTCTTGGTTATAAATTCAGAGGAAAAGTTTATTTGAATTCAATATTATGAGTCCTAACAAATGGGAGTAAACATATTAGATGAAATCCCAGGCAAGTAACATAATGAGTGAAGTGATCCAGTAGGAATGATGGGAACTAGGGCAAAGCCCCAAGCCCATGTCCTGCCTAAAGGGAAAATTGCTATTGAGCATTGGCCAATCATTGCTACGTGGAAATGTGGGACCAGAGTTACCAGAATATGTGATTTTTCAAAATGACATTGCAAAGCATATATTTTTTACAACATGAAATCTGTTTATTTTTTTATTTAAATTCAATTAGCCAACATATAGTACATAATTAGTTTCAGATGTAGTGTTCAATGGTTTAGAAGTCTATTTACTTTAAATGTTGGCTCTCCAATGGAAATATAGTGCTGGCAAAATAAAACAAGGCAGTCAGCCTGTAACCTCTCAACTATATAAATCAAGCTCAATTATTTCAAATTTCAAAATTCATTTTGTATGAATTACAGGAACACATATAAGTCTGTATGACCAAAGAATACATTCACTATTTAAAACCATGTAAAGAATTCAGGCTCACACATAATATGTAAAGCCACTTAAACATTTATACATTTTTTGAAAATATCTATTTCTGAAGATTTTATTCTTCTACTTTTGGCTACCAGTAATATATTACAAATCTATAAGTGAATATTTTCCCAAAAAGTAATAGATTTAAACTTAACTATTTAACTCTTTAGAAAATAAAGATGCTTTTCCTTGACTTCTTAATCATATTTCATAGTGTTTTCCAATTTACCCTTACAGAAAGTCAGAACTATAAGGATTCTTAAAAATAATTTAATAAAATCCTTTATGTTATGGATGAATAAGATCCAGAAAGGGAAAGTGCTTGTTCTATATTACTGATCATTAACAGCAGAACTGAAAATCCTTTCAAATAGCATGGTTAAGAAGTAACATTTAATATTCCAAACTGAGATTGTGAAAAGACTGAAGCACAAAGAGAGCATGTGAGGAAATGTAGCATATGCAGTTAAGTTAAAATATACAGGGGCACCTGGGTGGCTTAGTCGTTAAGTGTCTGCCTTCAGCTCAGGTCATGATCCCAGGGTCCTGGGATCCAGCCCCGCAGTGGGCTCCCTAGCCCCGTGGGAAGCCTGCTTCTCCCTCTCCCACCGCCCCCGCCCCCACTTGTTCCCTCTCTCGCTGTATCTCTCTCTGTCAAATAAAAACCTGCGTAAATTTTACTAGGAGGTCTAACTAAATAAGCTTAGTCTTATTTTTAGTGGACATTCACTAATATCTTTATGGCTGGCAAAAAAACAGTTTCCCAGTTTTAACTTGGAAAAGAATTCTGGATGGGTGCCATTTGTGAGCATCTGGGGGAATTTCAAAAAGACTTGCGGCAGTGGACAGAGCTGGTGTCCTGACCCTCAGTAGTAATTAAACTTAGTATCTGTCATTTATCTCTGTTTTGCAAATAAGCTGGGAACTCAGAGATTTCTCATTGACAGAAAAATAGGAATTTAGTGGGCAGTTCAATATATAAAGGGTTTTAGAAACTGTAAAAGATGAGAACTCTGCTTCTAACTGTCAGAAGAGCTGACAGGACTCAGACAGATTCCAGCAGGGAATGATGGCATTTTCTATCAGAACCACAGAGCCGCTTGAGAGACCAGGACTGGATATTAATGTAGCCAGTATGAATTTGCTCCATATACTAAGTAGCATGGTTTATTTGTTCTAAAACAAACCAAATTATATTCCAAATCTCCACCATCTAGAGTTGTACAAGATTATATTTGTTGTATTTAATGGAAGGAGCTATTTTCTTTCCCAGGAATATCCAAGGATCTGGAGGATGTATAGCTGGTACCGGTCCAGAAATTGGGGATATGGGGATGTAAGCTGATCTTTAGGTTTTATGGCAGTTATTATCTCTGTATGCTTCATGATGCTGTTACTGCAGTTCATCTTCTGCTGTATGCTGGACACCGATCTACCGTCAGGCTCAATAAGCTTGCCATGTTGACACCACTCATTGAGTGTAGGCTCGGCTGCAAAGACCTATAGCACTGCCCTGTAGGCTGCAATGCTAAGTGGTCAGTCTTTCGTAGCATCACTTAATCATTCTCCATTAAGAGAGCTGCATGCAAGAGGACTCTGACATTTTATAACTCTCCCTGTCTTTCAGATAGTCACTTTCTCCTTCTCAACTCAGTACTAACATCTTTCTCCTTCTTTTGAAAAAGCTCTCTTGCCAGTGATCCAAGTGTTGTATTAGGGACCTGAAACACAGAAACCTTTATGTCCCCCCACTTAAGGCAGAAATTTCAGATTCAGAATACTAAGCCCTGGCTATCTTCTGATAGGAAAAATCTCTCTTGTCCGTAGAGTATCCTAGAGTATCCAAGGTGATACAAAGCAGATAATAGCACAATAAATTCCTAACACACCAATTCAGGTAAAGGAACACAATTTCATTTAAGATAGGACTAGCTTTACAGCCAGTCAGTAAAAATAATGCAGACAAAGACATATGATGATTGGGCCAGGGGTGGGGTGGAAGGTTGTGTTAATAAAATAAGCAATTGCAGTCTTTGAAATTGGGGAAATATGGGACCACGTCTTGGCTCAAAGGGTTGGTTGAAGCATAAAAATTATAGCTTGGGACTGTAGGGTGCAAGTTGGGGGACAGAGAGCTGGAAATAAACCTGAATATTAAATTGAGAAATTTATTACCTAACTGTGAGGATATTTAAAATCTATCTCCAGCTAACAACATCTGGATAAACATGCCACCATGACATATTTGAAGTAAGAAAAAGGGGAGCAAGCCCTGGTGTTCCATAAACATATACCAACTAAGCCAATTTACAGATAAAATTCAGTTGTCAGTATACAGGAAACACATTAAGCTTTTGCTTTTCTACACTTTCTGATTCTTTTCTTAGTTTCCAAAAAGTTCTATTAGAAAAAGTCCAGTTTTCCTCAGTTTAAGGGGCAAAATGTTTTGTGAGACCAAAGCCTAAGTTTAAAGGAAATCTGAGTGTTCATGAAGTTTAGCATGATGGTAGTACAATTCATTTTGGCCTAGCACTGTAAAAAGAGCTACTGGAACAGAGATGAAAATGTAGAATGGGAAAGATTGGAACACTTGAAATATTTATCCCTCAGCACCACAGACTTTTCCCTCATGTGGGATAACAGGGCTTCTGGCAAATAGAGGGTACAGAGAGTCATTTTGGAGGCTCTGAAATATACCACTGTTATGGATACTGATAATTCTGTTCAATCTAAAAGAGAATCTTATCATCTACTTCCTTGTCTATCCTCCTACTCTATCTTCCTCCACAGCTACCAATAAATAAACTTTCCTAAATTTTAGTTAAGAAAGAAAGTATTGCTAATAGGTAGGTAATTACGAAGTTATAACTGTGACCCTCTGGCTTCTCATGCTTTCCATGATACATGACGAGAATAGTTAACACTGTGCTGGAACAACTGGATTTCCACATGTAAAAGAATGAAGTTGGAACCCTACCTGAGACCACATACAAAATTAACTCAAAATGAATTAATGGCCTAAATATAAGACATAAAATGATAAAACTCTCAGAAGAAAACATAGGAATAAATCTTCATGACTTCAAATTTTGCAACTGAATCTTAGATATGACACCAATAAGCAGAAGCAAGAAAAGAAAAAAATAGGTAAGTTGGATTTCATCAAAATTGAAAACTTTTGCAAATCGAAGGACAGTATCAATAAACTGAAAAGACAACTTACAAAATGAGAGAAAATATTTGTAAATCATATATATGGTAAGGGACTAGTATCCAGAATATATGAAGAACTCCTACAACTCAACAAAAATTTAAAATGGGCAAAAGACTTGAATAGACATTTTTTCAAATTAGATTATAAAGGCTATACCCACTGTGAAGTGCATAGTTTCTGAAAGGAAATGTAATATACTTTTCCTTAAATAATATTTTTGACAGGAATTAAAAGCTAAACAGGAGCATATTGTGTGTGGGCTGGTGTATGTGTGTGTATAATATTCTTTGTTCTATCATTGTAGAATATCCACATAAATATGATAAATACATTCTCATTTAGCATGTAGGCTATATACTTTATGTTCAATAAGCATACACTTTATGTTCAATAAACAACATGCGTATTATATTTTTAGTATAATGTGTTTGGGGTTCATCCATATTGTGCTTAAATAATATTCCATTGTGGAATGGTATACAGTATATGTTACATGACTATACCACATTTTTTTATCCCTTCATTTGTTGGAGATTTGGGTTGCTTCTACTTCCTAGTTTTTTATTAGAACTCATGTAAAAGTATTTGTTTGAACCCTGTTTTCTTTTGGATAACTACATATCTAGGAGTGGAATATCTGGATCATATGAGATTTGTTTAGCTTTTTGAGGAACAACCCAACAGGGTGGCTAACATTCATAGAGTAGCAGAGTACTGAGAGAAAAGAACTCCACAGAAATAGACCTTTGGAAATAAATAGAAAAGGGTTTCCTTGGGTCTTCAGCTGAGTACCAATCAGCAGATGCACTGGAGGGAACAACCTAAGGAAATGAGGTAACATTGCCTAGTGCTCACACAGAGCTGGGAATAGTTCCTACTCCCTCTACGTAGAATGGAAAACCTCATAATTCACTGTGCCTCAGCTAGAGTATTAAAAGTGTTTTGCCTCAGTTGTGGGGCAAGATTAGCACTAGATTAGATGATCTGATTCCACCTCATAAAGCAAGACCACAAAATACCGGACTGTTTCCAATAACCACATTCAAGGACAAAGCTCAAGAATATTTGTAGTAACACAAAAATACCCAGCATACAAGGCAAAATTAATAATGCCTGACATCCCATAAAAATTACCAGACATGTAGAAAAGCAGGACAATATATTCATATCGAAGAGAAAAAAACAATCAAAACCATATTAGAAATGACACATAATATATTAAATAAACAAAGATATTAAAATAATTGTAACTGTCTCCCGTATGTTCAAGAATCTATAGGATTTATTCAACATATTAAGTGGATACTTGGAAGATATAAAAAAAAGACCTAAACTTAATTGCTAGAGATGAAAACTATAGTATCTGAGATGGGAAGCCTACTGAATTCTCACTTGATCCATATAGGTGGAAATTCTAAGTCTAGCGACCAGGAGTCTGACTTGAACCACCAAAATAGAGAGTCATGGCACCTCAATCAAATTCTGGACCTGAGGCAATCAATTTACAAATCCAAAAAGGAGACCTTGAGAAAGTCTACTTCTATATTATAAAATTTGATAGACATTGGGGAGGGTATGTGCTACGGTGAGCGCTGTGAATTGTGCAAGACTGTTGAATCACAGATCTGTACTTCTGAAACAAATAACGCAACATATTTTAAGAAAAAAGAAAAAGAAGAAGATAGCAGGAGAGGAAGAGTGAAGGGGAGTAAGTCAGAGGGGGAGACGAACCAGGAGAGATGATAGACTCTGAAAAACAAACTGAGGGTTCTAGAGGGGAGGAGGGTAGGGGGATGGGTTAGCCTGGTGATGGGTATTAAAGAGGGCACATTCTGCATGGAGCACTGGGTGTTATGAACAAACAATGAATCATGGAACACTACACCAAAACAAATGATGTAATATATGGTGATTAACATAACAATAAAAAATTAAAAAAATTTATATCATGTGACAATGAACTCATACTCATGGAATTGACTGGTCTTAGGTCCTCCATCACTCTGAAGCAGCTGGCTTGATAGGACTGTGGATTGCCCTTTTGAAAACTCAGTCATGGTATCAGAGAGTTTGCAATACCTTGTGAGACTGGGGCAATGTCCCCCAGGTTGCGGTCCAAGCTTTAAATCAGACTTAGCATCTAGTGTTATTTCTTCCATAACCAGGATTTATAGATCCTTAAATTATAAATCCAAGGCCTGGAAATGGGAGGGGCTCCTCTCACTATTGCCCTTGGTCTAGAGGTCTTAAATTTCAAAGCAAGGAATGCATCCACCAGATGACACAATAAAGATTCCATTGAACTAGAAGTTGAGACTGCCATCTGGCCACTTTGGGCAGCTCAAGCCTGTGAATCAACAGGATGAGAAAGGAGTTACTGAGCTGGCTGCAGTGACTGATCCTGGCTATCAAGGAAAATTGGGTGCTATTATACAATGAGGTTAAAGATTTTATTTGAAATACAGATCCCCTAGGGCATCTCTTTCATTCTCATATCCTTTGGTTAAAGTCAATGGAAAACTACAACTCAATTCAGGTAGGATTTCTAATAGCACAGATCCTTTGGAAGTTAAGATTTGGGTCATCCCACTTGGCAAAGACCCACAACCAGGTGAGGTGCTTGCTGAGGGCAAAGGGAATACTGAAAAGGTAGGGGGGAAAGGAAATGAAAGTTGTGGAAGAGTAGAAATACCAACCGTGATGAGGTGACCATATGAGGAAGTGAAGACTATAATCGTTATGAATATTTATTTTCACCTGAATGTTTATATTATATATATGTATTAATTAAATACTCTCATATCTCTCTTTTATCATGTAACATAAGATGTGTTAATAACAGTTACTATTATATTTCCATATTTTGCTATTGTATTTCCTTGGTGATTGAAAATGCTTTAAGAAGCTGTGTATGGGTGCCAAGGAGGAAAGGGGTGGGCTGTGATGGCTTTGTGATGTGTTGACTTAGTTAGGTTGAACTACATTTCTCAGAATTCCTTGCTAGTAAGTTCCTAGTTAGGGTAGTCTACAAGGGATATTCTTTTGTGTGAGTTGGAGGACAGAGAGGAAGCAGCAGCCACTTTGCAGCATATATACAACTTCTCAGAGTTATTCAATCAAGCGATAGTCTAGGGACTGATGTGAAGGGATTCTGGAGATATATTTAAGGTTTCAATTTTCAGTTAACCAAAAGGGAGATTACCATAGGTGGGCCTGGCTTACTAATCAGGTGGTAGCCATCAAAGCAACTAGGTCTCTGAAAATCAGAGACTTACAGGGCCTGCAATTGCTCTCCCATCCCCCTGTATCTTTCTTTCCCAAGCGTCCATCTGTGGACTTTAGACTTGCTTGCCAGAGGCCACAACTGTGTGAGCCAATTCCCTTACTATCACTATCACTATATATTTGTGTGTCTGTGTGTAAAATATAAATTATAAAAATATATATCCTACTGGTCTACTTCTTGGGTTGAAGCTTGACTGACATAGATTAAAAGAGATTTAAGTAACATACAAACCCATTGTAATGTATTTATTTGGGTAGAGGTTTAACAAAATGTACAAAATGTTATAAGACCATTGAGAAAATTTAAAGACCATTGAGAAGATGTAAACACAGACCAGATATTTGATAATATTAAGGAGTTTTTGTCAATTATTTTCAATATAATAATGGTATTTTGAATTTTTTAAGGCCATGTTTTCAGAACAAAAATGTATTGATAGTTAGAATTTTCTTCAAAATTAGTCTGAGAAAGAGGTTAAATTGAAACAAGACTGATCAGGAGTTTATAATATTGAAGGTGGGTATATAGTACCTGGGATCCATTATACTGTATTATCTTCTTTTGAATAAGAATTTTCCATTATAAGAATGGAAATTTAAGAAAAAAATAATTTTTCTTAAAGCCTACAAATATTTGACCCTGAGAAGAAAAGGTTAAATAAAGGCACATTATGCATTTACTAAAGTTTCTACCCCCATTACAGATATTAGGTAGACCTGCTATACCCAGTCTCTTCTTATCTCCTTTTATCACACACATGCATACACACACACATCCCTCTTCTTTCTACAACATATGCATAAAAACATCCATATGTAAAATGTAGGTTTTAATAAGTAAGCCCTATACATTCTCAATTATATGAAATGAAACATGGATAAAATAATTTAGAATTACATGAAGTCAATTAGACACTCCTGATCTACCATAGAAATGCTTACCTAGTGAAACCAAAAGATTAAATAGCAGGGCAGAATCTAGCAAGGTAGAGTATGGTAATGTATATTTTTTAATATACAAGGATACCAATTTCTTCTTGTACTTGTAAATACATGTAACATTATTATAAGACAAATGGAACTTTTTATTATTTGACCTGTAATAAACAGTGGAAATAGCAGACTACATTAGAAAGAAGCCTTGACTAGAGCCGTTAAAACCTTGTCTGGAATTCAAGAAGGACTAAGGCTTATTTGAACAGCAAGAAGTAAACACAAAGGAATCTGAATAATCCATAAAGTAAGCAATTCTCTGATCCTGTTTGTGGGTCTGATGGTTTATCATTTGAAGATCTATTTCATTATATTTATAATGTCTCATTTATCATTTCTTCAGTTCACTTCACCTTGGCACAGTAATGAAGAATCATCTGATCAAAATGATTGTTTCCACAGTAAAATGTGAAAAAATAAATTTTAAAATTCTATCCTACTACGTTCTACCTCTGTTCTTGAGCTTTGGCTTAGCTCTAGCTAAGAAAAGTATAGGTAGGGAATAAAACATCATGAAGAGTAGAGGATGTGGGGACATACTAATTTATTACACCACAATGTAATACAAGAGTGAACAATAATAAACATTTCTACTATTACACATGGGGAAATTGCCATATAAAAGAATCTGATGAACAAAAAATATTTTATGGTTTATAATTGGCAGGCTAAAACAAAAGTCAAGACTCTTGAGTAATATTAGGGTGACCATATAACTTACTGTTCATATTGGGACAATTTTGAAGGTATTGATAATTGCTCTGGGCATATGGCCTAAGCCAGGACCAGACCAAATGGAGACTCAGGATTACTTTAGGCATTATCAGAATAAAGTATGTGTAGATGAAGATATTTTATGGATGCAAGAGATAAATGATTTCAACTTAGTTGATATAATATATGAATACTAGTTAATTATAGCTTCTTTAATCTACTTTTGAAGTTTTTTTTTCTTAATTTTTTCTCTATCTTTATCATTTTATCATCTATCATTCACTGTTTTTACCCCAGCAATTTTTCATATCCAAATGGTTTAAAAGCTGAAACTGTCACATTTTGAATCGTCATCACAACAAAATATTTTTAACTATAGATTTCAAAGAATGATTGCTTTCAAAATATAAAAACAGAGAATAAATATATCAAATATATTCTTTACAGTATCAAGATTGTTTTCCTTGGTATATCATCTTCCATTGTGACTATGGTGCATATCATTTTCCATTGTGCCTATAGCGTATAATGTGTATCATTAACAGATTTAAAAATACATGTTAATGCATACAGTATTTACTTTGATATTAACAATTTTCTTTTGTGAGATTCTATGGTCATAAGCATACTGAGATAGAAATTTCTTTTTAGATATGTAAAGAACATCTACCAACTCTCCCATTTTATAGATTAAGAAAATGAAATTCAGAGCAGGTAAATGAGTTATTCTAGGCCACAAAGTTAGTAGGTAGAAGAGTCACAACCAGATTATCAATTCAAGGTACTTTTTATTTTCAACTTTTTATTTTGAAATAATTTAGACTTAAAGAAGAGTTCCAAAGATAAAAATTCCCCTATACCCCTCAGGCAGCTTCTCCTAATGTTTACCTTTTACATAACCATGTACCAATTATCACAAGTTTCTTCTCATTGCACTGTGTAAAATGTTAGTTTAGATTTATTGTCTTTAAGGTAAGTGCCAAAAGATGTATTTCATAATATTTAGAAAAATGCTAGAAAAATTATTGATCTATTACAAACTAAGGAAATATACTCAGTGCCAAAGAATTTAGGATTCTTTCTAATATTAACATATCTCTTTATCTATTGGGATATTAAAGCTTGGGAACTTTTTGGAATAATGCTAAAAACACATTTATGTTCCCATATAAATTAGGGTGAGCTTTCATAGACTGTTTCATAAACATATTCACCAACAATGAATTTATGTGATTAAATATATAAACATAAAAACTGTTTGAATTTTTGAGAAATTTAATAAATAATTTTTCTAAGAAGTGCAATCTTGGAAAAGCATTTATCAATATGTCTATTTATAGAACTTGTCATACAAACCCGGTATGTGAGATTAGGTGATAAACTCTTCTGGTATATATTTGCTCCTATTTTCTTTGTGCCACATAGGATGAAAAAATAATCAGAATATGTACATTGATTCTTCATGTCTATATCTTAAAAAATTAGAAATGTGTTTTTTAAAAAACAGAAAAAAATTATTCTTACAATCAATGGTTACAATATTTGGATTGTGAAAGTTATAAAATCTTAATTATTTTTAGTACTTCAGGTTTTCCAAATTCTTTCATATTTACTTGATCTTTCCAACAATAGCTTACAGTAACAGATTATTATTATAATTCTCATTTTCCTTTTTCATACACCTACGTTGATATTTGTAACAAACTGTTAATGCCCCACCCTTTTCTCCCTACCCTACCATTTCAGAGCAGACTAGCTTGATTTTTCACAATGGCGGGGGATGTGTCCATAGCAGAGTGTTAATTCCCTAGCATTTCCAGCCTGTGTAGGGGCAGAATAGACCAGCTGTCAGAGAAAGTTGTCAGAAAAAGATGCAGCTCTGGCAATTGGAAGACTAGCCAGCATGCATGCATTGAATTAATGCACCCTAGGAAAAGAACGCCATCCATGACTGAAGGGAGTTGGTGCATATATACCTGAGTCTTCCTACACTTTGAGTGGGCTAATTCTGAAGTTACTGTTTTAAATGGTTTCTCAGGAATCCCAGTAAGATTAAGCTCTGTTTGCTCACAATGAAACTTGCTTGGTAATTCACCCTTCATTGCCTTCCTTCCATTCCCTGTCTCACTTCCCCAAATCCCTACTGTTTCCTGAAATCACTTTCTAAAATACACTATTTGCACTTGAATACTTAAGTCAGGATCTGATTTTGGTAGAACACAAACTCAAAAAAGTTTCCTAAAGCATAGGCTGAAGAGACACTCAAGTAGAGGGAGTATTATGTTCTATAGTTAATAGGACTCATTGTAGGAAAGGCAGGAGGAAGGAGACAAATGGGTTTAGGAATATTTGTGGACATCGACTATCTGTGTTTTCTCTAGAAAGCCAATCATTACTACTGAAAATAGATTACCTTATGTCCATGTTACTCTGACTAAAACTTAGGAAAGAAAAGAAACTCTACTGAAAGCCAACAAAGACCTGGGGTTTTGTTCTTCAGATTAATATCATTTTCTATCAGAGTTGCTTATGTTCATAACTCATCAACTAATTAAGTAAGGAAAAGCACACACATTCTCTTGTATCTTATGGTGTTAGAAAATATTATTAAATTTGCGCTGCCAATTGCTTGGTTAATTAAAAAATAAAATATTTCTTTTCAGATAATTAAAAGGTTAAATATTTCTATTATATTTTTCAAAAAGTTCATTCAAATGTTTATTTGTATCATAAGAGGTATAGCATACTATAAACTGGGAGTTGCTTTTTTAAAAAATTTTTCAGTTTTATTAGCTGGTAAAAATGCAGAATAAGACTTAAAATGTTTATGTCTATTTAATCAGAATGATAGAGGTACACACCATGTGAAATGGAGTATGCTTAAAAAAAAAAACCAATAAAACATAATAGGGAATGAGAATAAAATGTACTCTCTGATAACCTTCATTGACCAAATCAGATCATAGCTAACTGACACTTTGATGTCTGACCAGGTCTTAGGATAGTCTCTGAAATTCCTGGCATATCAGAGTTAAATAAATTATTGGTAAGCATGCTCTCCACATTTAAAATCATACCTTCTACTCCTAGGTCCCATGGAGTGGTAGGTAGTATTTAAATATTAAGTCTGAAGAAGGAAATAAGAGAAGGGTCAAATAAATAAGAATACAGTGACATGACTCTCAGGAAGCTTATGTCTCAGTAAGGCAATTTAACAGAAAGCTCATTTTCAATTTAACATACATGGCAATGACATATTTTCTAAAATATTTTAGAAATATTTTATTTATTTTTAGAAATTTGTTAACATCAGTTTCCATTTCTCAGGCTTTCCCTAATTCAAAACTACATTATGCTGAATACTTTGTCCAAGCTTTAATACAATATAGCTTTGAGCTATCTTCATTTTTGAATTATCTTTGTCCCCTGTCTTTTACTGTTTTAAAACAATCTAGTAGCAAATCCCAGCCCTTTTCTAATTTTTCATTTGAAAACATCCTTGAATATTTTTGGTACACTTCACAGAATACTTTGATTACACAATGTCTGCCATCAGCTTTTTCTATCTTGACTACCACATACTTATTCCAAACCCTGATTTTCTTTCATCACAGCTCCCTTGTGTTTTTTTTAATCCAATTCCATGTATAAATCCTCTTTATTTTGGTCATGAAGGCCATATCATGGTTTCCTATTACATCATATATCAGATAAAAATTCTGGACTTTTTAAAGGTTCACAGACCTTTACCAATATGAACTAACTTACCTGCTTTCCCTTTCTTTGAGGTCTCAGCATATCTTCTTCTCTGACTTGAGGCAAAGTGTTTTTCATACTCCAAATGAACTTTTATTCCCAAACTAAATGTTATTTTTTTTCCTTGTTCAGTGGACTATAATCTATCTTTCATCACTTAAAAAGCACCAGAAATCCCAATACCTCCTAGATGTTCCTTGCAATAAAGGATGTGATGAGAAGGGTTAGTATTCTTTTCTATTCCCTTCTGTCAGGAATTAAATTTTATTCTATTCTCTTTGGTTATTGCCTCAGATATGCAGGTATTCTTGGCTAGAATATCACGGAATTACAGTGAAGTTCTTTATTATGCTAGCTTTTACTGAAATCATCATTCAGGTTGAAGTGCTATAGTGAAAAGTACGAGGAAGAAGCATCTTTGTTCTAGAAATCTAGCGAATATGTTTATACCTTTCCACATCTTAGAACACATTTCACATCTTACATACATTATCTCATTTGACCCTAAGAATTATGGGAAGTAGAGTTTCAGTCCGTTTTAAGTGCGAAGGAACTGAAGCTCTAGTGTACTGCAATATTCAAGAGGACAGACCTTGGAATCAGGAAGACCTGAGTTTGAATTATTGAGACAATATTTATACCTATGTGACTTTGAATTATTAATATCTCTAAACCTAAACTGCCTCATAAAATAGGGACCGTAATAACTGTATGATATACTACATGTAAAGAGCATCACATGTAAAATGGATTGCTTGGCACATGGTAAGGACTTAATAAATAGCCAACATGTTAAAGGATTTGCCCAAGACACTTTTAGAACATGACTGCAAGGACTTGAAACCAAGATTTCAGGCTCCAAAGCCCATGTTTTTCCACTATCCCTAATTCCTAGCACACTGATTAATTAAACAACTAACTTGGTAGATGATCTTGAGCAAAATACTTCACCGAGTCAGTTTACTGATCTGTAAACTGAGTCTCTTCAGACTTTCAGAGTCTATCGTAGCTATGTTATTTTTTTCTGTGGCGTTGTACATTTGAGGTTCAGATTCCCTATATATCCAAAATCTGTATAATCATAAGCCGTGCACATTGCAACTAGTTTTATTCCTATATTCATACTTTCTTCAATAATTAGTTTTGTGTACACTCACTCAGCTGTTGCCTGTCTTTAGTCTGCCTATCAGCGCCTCGTGAAGGGAAGACCCATATACCTAGCTTTATTTATTTATATCCTGGCTTGTTCCCGAAAGGATTAAAGGCAGCGAGTGACACTATAAGTTCCCTAACGATGTTACACAGTGCCACTAAAAAATACTCTTTTGATGAAACAACCCGTAGAAAACCGCCGATGAGTTGAGATGCTGTCTTTTACCTAACTTAAAAATAAAAACTAATGTACCTAGCTAGAAGTCCTGGAAGCATAAAGTTAAGGTTCTTCCTTCAGCCTTGACGCTGTCTCACCCGTTGTCAACGGTCACTCGAATGCCCTTCTCAAGACTAGCCACAACTGTCGCTGCTCCAACCCCGGCTTGACAGTGATCCCACCCCGCCCCTTCATTCCTTCTCATACCTAAGTTTCCCGATTGGGAAGGGGCCTGAAGAGCCTTTCTCATATTCCCATTTTATTGGCTGGCACGGCTGTCAGTAATCTCTGCTTCCCGCCTTCTAGCCTAGCGTGTTTCTTACACCCCTTGGTTTCTGCGACAAGCCGCTTGAGTTTGCCTGAGCCGTGTTGCCGGGGACCCGCGACCTTTCACCCCTCCCTACCCACAGGAGCGCCCCAGCCCACTTCCCCGTCGCCGGCGCGCGCCCCCGGGTACGCGCTTAGCCCGCGCTCACACGCGCACGCGCATACACACTCATACACACGCGCGCGCGCGCGCGCACACACACACACACACACACACACACGCACACACACACCCTCCCCCGCCTCCGGCGGGGCCCCCTCCGCCCCCTCAGGCTGAGGCATCAGCGCTGGGAGGCGGCGGCGGCGGCGCTGCTGAGAGGCAGGGACCCGAGCGCGAAGTGTGTGGGAGTCTACGAACTCAACCCCTCTCTACCCTCCCCTCGCAGCCATCCCCCTCCCTCCCCGCCAGCCCCCCCTACAAGCGGGAGAAATAATGAGCGAGACCGGGCGGCAGCAGCAGCATCGCCGAGCAGCCCAGGCAACGGCAGAACCGCTCCGGCAGCGGCGGCGGCGGCAGCACCAGCAGCGGGAGCGAGCGCAGCGCTAGCGCGGCGCGGGGATCGCCGCGCTCCTTCCCGGCTCCTGCCCTCCTCCGCCGCTCGCTCCTCTCTCCGCATCCACCTCCTTCCCCTCCTCCTGCTCATTCACTCTTTCCCTCACTCTCCCCTCCTCCTCGGCTTCTCCCCGCGCCCCGCCAGCCCTCGCGCTCTCCCACTCCCTCTGCCTGTCCTCCCCGCTCCCCTCCTCCCGCTCATTCACTCGCCCCTCTCCTTTCACTCTCTCCCCCTCTCTCCTTTCTTCTCCTTCTTTCACCCTCCGTCTCTCACACCCCCTCCATTCCCCTGTCTCCTTTCTGACACTGCACTGCAGCTGCTCCTCAGCCCTGCCCCCTCCCCAGTGAGAACAAACCAGCAACATTGCTTTTTTTTCCTAAAGAGATTTCTATTGATCCGATTAAAAAAAAAAAAAAAAAAAACCTTAAGAAACCCCAAACGCAAAAAAAAAGAAAAAAAGCCAAAACAAAAGGGAGAACCTTCTCCCCGTAGCAGCGGCAGGAACTGCAAACATGATGGCGGCAGCTCCCATCCAGCAGAACGGGACCCACACTGGGGTTCCCATAGACCTGGACCCGCCGGACTCGCGGAAAAGGCCGCTGGAAGCCCCCCCTGAAGCCGGCAGCACCAAGAGGACCAATACGGGCGGTGGGTATCGCTTCCACCTCCCCGCTGGCCCCATCCCCCGCCGCCCGCCCCTACCTCCCTCCCTCCCTCCCGCCGGCCTCCCTCCCTCCCGCGGCCCGGACACCTCCAGCCCGAACCCGGAGGCTCCCGCGCCCCTGCCCCGCGCCCCCTCCCCTGCACCTGCCCCGCACCTCGCCGTCCCGGACACATTTCCATTTCTCTGTTTATCATTCATCAAAATGGCGACCGGTTTTTCGGAATAGACCTATCTTTCCATTTAATCGGTCCAAAGACTGACCATTTAAATATCCTAGACCTGGGCAAGGGGGTCCGTTAAAGAGGAGGAGGATGACCCCCCGAGTGAGGTGATGGCCGCCCGAAGATGCGCGCTGCATTTAACAGTCTGATAAAATAAATAAATAAATGGCACTTGGGTAGCGGATAGCAAATGATTGGGGCACAGTAGTTTTTCTCTCTTCATCCCCTTGCTTTGGGCCACAAGTAGTATGCAAAATCTTGATAAGTGCATGCTCTTACCGCACTTACATTGTCGTTGCAAATATCTCATTGATTTGTCTTCAGAGGTGTGCATACGAGGGTGGGGGTGTCTGGTACTGTGACTTGTTAGTTTAACATCCTGCGCTTCCTGGGAAGATGAGTTATAACGGGACCGGTATCGCTTCTTCATTTGCACTGGAGTCATCTTAACAATGCACCCAATGCATCGAGGCAGAGGTGAATTTATCTACAGCATGTACATTAGAGAAGGATGGGGGTCTTGCGAATGGCACACCCGCAAAATTTGGAACGTTTATTCACATGAGGAAGCTGGATTTACCGGGGTGTTACCTATTTAAGACTTGATCAGTTTGTCGGAAATTAAAGTTTATGGAGTTGGCTTTATTTTCTAAAACGTTTCATTTCACTCTTTCTTGGTTCATCCACCCCCTCCGCTTTAAAAATTGTGGCTGTTTTGGAGAAGTAACATAATCTGTTTGGTCACTTTTAAGTGTATTTGATATAAATGACTCCTAAGCTTTTTAGTATTGGCAGAATTCTTCTTAACGTCCTTTAATTAATGAGCTTAAACGAGATCATAGTAGACTAAGAAGTGCTAAAGAAATACACCAGGATTAGTTAGATTTGCCAGTTCACATCACTTTGAGTTATTTCCTGGCAGTTATTGCAGGCTTGGAATACACCCTACAGTTTGGGTGGATTATTTGGTAGGAGAAGTGTTTGTTTTGTATACTTTAAGTAGGATATAGGCAATGGCTAATTGTAGTCCTTAGGTGTTTGCTAATGCCAAACAAATATAGCTCATCACTATTTACAGTCCTTTTACTTATTTATATTGCAATATGTTAAGCGAAGGTTTGCCATCATATAAATCTCTGAAGTTTTGTTAAAGGGTCAGTTCATTTCATTTTACCATAGTAACCACAGATAGAATTGGAAGACTTCCATGTTTGGAATAACAACTGGAATTTAGTCATCAGTTTCTACAGTGCTGCAAAATGATAGAACATGTTTAGTTTTTAATTCCAAGTTTGAAAGTATAAATCCTACAAAATGGGAAACATTTTGTACCTATTTATTTTTCATTGTAATTGGGTTATTTTTGTTCTTTAAAAAAATTTAACCCCATATTTCCTGCAGCTATATGCCCAATGTTTTAATTGCTGTTTTTCCCTCTTGAGGGTGGAGAGGGGATACAAAGTTTAAAATTATCATGTTAACCAAGTATATTTCTTTGCATTTTTCAGAAGACGGCCAGTATTTTCTAAAGGTTCTCATACCTAGTTATGCTGCTGGATCTATAATTGGGAAGGGAGGACAGACAATTGTTCAGTTGCAAAAAGAAACTGGAGCCACCATCAAGCTGTCTAAGTCCAAAGATTTTTACCCAGGTAGGTGCAATGGTGAAGAGATTGTTTGATAAATCCCCAAGGAAAGAAAGAGAAGATTTACCTGTGCTGTATGTTGTATGGAAAGAAATTCTTAACAGTATAAACTTTATTTATCTATTGTATTTGTGGAAAATTTTAAAGTATATTTCTACTGTTGGCATTATGTTTTGTTTCAATAATTGCTATACTGTGTCTGATTTAGAATAATTACGAGATGAATCTTTTGGGTATTTCTAAATACTTCTTTCTAATTAGGAAGAAACTCTAAAATTTAAAGATAGAAACATGGACAGCTGGCATCAGGAAATAGGGTTCTTTTGAAGTTTTCAGACATCATTGTAATGACAATTAGTCTAGAGTGAATTCAGAAGAGGGGGTAGGAAGGCTTCTTAAAGAATGGACCATTTACTTCTAAATCCATTATGTACCTCTTTCTGCTTCACTGCTTTGTTTGTTGGCCCTGGAGTGAAGTAAAGAGGACAAGTGCTGCCTCTTCAGATTTTTAAAATACTGCGTTTTTAATGTAATTGTGACAAGGAAATATATTATTATGTAAGAAGTAAAGTAATACTTCAAAATTTGTGTTATGAAGAGCTGTAGTCGATTAAAATATGTTAACAGTTGCGTGGTACTGTAACCTACTGGAAAATGACAAGTTTCCTAGGTGGTATAATTTTTTTTTTTTTTTTTACTTTTCAGTGTGTGTTCTTTATTTCAAGTGTTATATAGTTCTGCATGTTTTATCTTTTTCCTTTTTATCATTTTGCTACTCAGTATATGGATTTTAAGTTTAACTGGAAAATCTGCATAATTGAATAGTGTATCTCTTAGGTAAAACGTGAACTGATTTGCTTTTACCCAGGTGTAGCTTCTGCCTTTTTTTTTCATTTTGTTAGTTTGCTTTATGGCCATAAAAAATATTTATTCAGTGCTGAGGGGACTGATACTGCTTTTTTTTTTTCCTGGTAGAAAAGAAAAGCTTATTTACTTTCAATGATGTAATTTCAGTAAGAGTTCTTTAACAGAGGATTTCTTTTTCATAGCCAATTGATTGGTGGTAGAAAATGGACCATTATGCTAGATAAAGTTTTAGAATGGTTGACAATATCATTTAGTTATATAAGATAAATGTAGTATATTTGGTAAACACTATGAATATTAAACTAAAATGTAATTTATTAGATATACTGTCCTTCGAAAGTTTGCTCCTGTGAGTGTAGTTTTGTAGATGGCTTTCCTTGTCTCTGAAACTTTCCTTATGCATTAAGGAAGTTTACTAACATATTCACATTTGTATGTTTAAAAGGTATATTATGATGAAAAAAATTGATGTGGAATTGTGAAAACCTTAGTACAAATAAAAGCACTCAAAAGAGCTTGATTGCAGAATTAATAACGTGATAGTTCTAGGAAAAGAGCTGCAATGGTAAATTAAATTCACTGTCAATAGATGAAAATGAAATAGCTTTTTTGCATTAAACATGAGATGGTATCAGATGTGCAGGGATGTTACAGAAAATTGGTGTTTATCAAGGATATTCTAAATAGTAAATTAAATGCCTTTTCATTTGAATATAGTTTATTTTCAGTGGATTGGAAAGGGTGCACCGAGAATTAGATCTTTTGTTTTTAGTCCACTTAGTTATGCGTATTTTTCTTATTACATTGAAATTGCTTATTTTATTTATAGTTCTGAAACACGTTATTCATATAGAGCAAGAATATCCATTGGAAAAAAATGGAAAACTGGAATGCGTTGAACAAAATTTTGTGTGTGTAGTGACGTAACCTGATCAAATGCGATTTGAAATGTCTGGATAAAAGAAGGCATATACTCTCTGCCTGTAACAGGTGGAAACTAAGCACAATTTTAAGGATAAAGTAAAGCCTTGTAATTAATAAGAAGCTGTATTAATTCTGAACACTTTTTATTTAAATGTGATATTAACTAGGTTATTACCTGTTCAGACAGATACATCTCTCTTCTTCTGATAGACTTCAATTCTAATAGTCTTTCTGTTCACACTTGACAACAGCCTGTGGAATTATCTGAGGTCCTGGTATTCTTCAATATAACAGCCTCTGAGCTACTTTCAACTTCTCGTACTCAGATATATTTAAGGGATACTTACCTGCTCATCTCAGACAAAGTAAATTATAAAACTATGATTTATATCGCCGAGTTACAAGTACTTTCTTGTAGGATTATGCAATAATTTATTTGGAAGCCCATTTTTGTGTTTCATATATGTATTTATGACTCCTACTTGATTAGAATAAATATGCCTGATGTTTATTTCATGAAGAATTTTTCTGTTTCTCATTTGGTAAGACAGTGTATTTGGGGAAAAGTGTACTTTAGTTGTATAACCTAATGGATTTTCTCAAATTACCTAAGTTTTGAAACAGAATGTAATTGTGTTCGGAAGGTTTAGTTAAAATACTGATGTACCTAAGACAGATTTTCTTTAGGATACATAATGCAGAGTACAGACACACTTTGGGGATATTTTAGCAAATCTCAACTCAAATGTATGTCCATTGTTTTTATTGTAGCCAATATAGTCTACTCATATTTATCATATTTGTGCATTTTTCGATTTTTTGTTTGTTTTTTGCTCAGCTTGGGTCTTTAAAATATCTTAAGCAACCTTGCCTTTTTGAGTAATTTTTAATACTTATGGTTGAAATCAAGAAATATTTTATGCACATTAATTGGTATGATTTAGAATTTGTAGAACTGTATATTGTATTGTGTATGTCAGCATGTCATAGTAAATAAAATAATTTGGGGAAATTGTATGATGAGGATTGTAAAGTGCATTTTTAAATTACTGTAATCAGAAAGAAAAGATCTACAAGTTGACATGCTTTATTTTTTGCTGTGCTTTGTAATTCATTTATCTTTTTAAAAATCTAAATCTTACAAAATACTACTTATTACCTGTGGTTTATGAATATATCTTTTTTCCTTACTTGATTAAAACAGCTTATTTATTTACATATCTTTTTTATAAATAGGTTACCTAAAGTTGTTGCCTTGTAGTAAAAGAACAGCTTTCTCATTTTGGGGAATATATTACCGAATGCATTTTCAGAATGGCGATAGTGTTCTCTTATTCTTTTATTTGGCATCTGAAGATGTATTTAGTTTTTGTTAATAAATAGATGGATTTTTTATTAAAAGTGATGCATGGCTCAGGTAGATAATCCAAAAAACTTATTGAATACATTATTGGTTGGGAACAGTAAAGGATTTATAAAATACATTTTTTCATATATGCCTTAGATTTTAGAATTCGTAATGTACCTATTGTTATTCCATTGTATGACAGTAGAGATATTCATTATATCAATCAAACAGAAATACTTCACTGTAATCTTAGCATATATTAGTCTCTATCTTACACTGTTTTCATATTTATGGTTATAAAACTGGATCACATTTGATGTGAAGTATTTGAACTTATATTCCTAGATTTATTATATCGTAATCTTAGCATTGTCCAATTTGGGTGATGTTTTTTGTTTTGTTTTTTTAAATCACAAGCCATTTATATGTTAAAATTTTAAAGCTCATGAAAAAGCAGACTGTAACTGAATTTTTCTTTTAGTGAAGGAAATACCCAATACTGCCTTAATTTTGACATGGGAAGAATTCAATGGCCAATTTAACCTCTAGGATCGGGACTGTATAGCATAAGAATGATCATTTTTTGGGAAATCAGATGAGTTGATAAAGTTTTAAAATAGATCACTTGTTTTGTTTACATTGTTGAAGGAAGAGTATTATGATATTGGTAGTACAACGGGAATATTTCAGTTACAGCTTTTAAAAGTTGCAGTCTAAACACTTTGATCTAGATGCAAAGCACCTTAGAAATTTGATAACATATTTCAAGGCAAAATTAGTAGATAGAGTTGTAAAAAGGAAAAATAAAGTAGTGTAATTTCTAGTATTGTTGAGTTTAATATGATGGTTATCATTACACTATGCTATACCTTTGATTTTAGTGTGATCAAAGAGTTTCTGACACATAATGTGTCTTTCTTTAAATCTTAAACTTGTAATATTTGTCATATTACCTGTTGTTGTGGGTTACTTTATATTTTGTCTCTCTATACCTTTAGTTGGAGGAGGAACCATAATCTTTCACTTAGACATTAATGTCTCCAAAAATTTGCTGTATATTTAATATTTTGTTTCTCATTTTAAGCAATAGGAAATCTTAACATATGAAGGAATGTTACTGGCATAGCACAATATATGTTAAAATTGTAGAGTCCAAAAGATACAATTTTGATATTTAATCATGTAAGCAAACATTTTGTAGCATGGGATTTTTAGAAAAATTGAATTAGCATTAGAAATCTTAGATATTCAATTTATTTGATTCTTTTTTATTTCATTCTGATGTTATGTCTTCTATCACTGATTTAGTAAGTTGTGGAACCTCATTTACACTGTTGGTGTTTTCATGATTTATAATGTACAATGTCACTTTGATATTTGCTATTTGAAGCCTTCTGGATTTTGGAAAAATAGCTCATTTAAATTTGTGACGTTGTAAGGAAATCCAGTGTGTCTAACAACATCGCCTTGCAAATATCATCCCCAAAAGGTTTCAGGACTAGTTTAGAAATAGTGAACACAGTTGGTGAAATAGTTCAATATTTATGTATGGAAGATGTTTTGTCTTATATACAAGAGGAAGAACAATCTGCGTCTTGGGAACTCTAAGGAGTATGTGGTATCACTAAAAACCTGACCAATAAACCACCCATCTTGAAAACTTGTCTGTTTTTTAGCTATTTTGTTTTGTTTTGTTTTGCTCTGGCTTAAGAGAATTTTTAAGCTTTTCAATAACACAAATAACACTACTGAACACAATTATGCCACTTGTAACCTAAAATTCAGTACCTAATAAACTATTTTTTAACCATAGAATTTAGTCTTGGTTGTTTTCAGTTTAGTGGAGTTGTTTTAAGCCACTTTTATGAGCAAGTGCAGCTTTTCAAAATAAAATTGGGGGGACAAGGGTGGGAGATTTGTGCTTGATTGCCATCTCATTTCCATCTTTGGATACAGCTCTAGCATAAAGTTAAACAACATCTGCAGAGATCTGACTGACAAACATCTCTCTGGGACTCATCATTGCAGCCCGCAGCAGGTGCATTCAGCTTGCAGTCCTTTCCAAAAAGAGGTTAGTTTGTTCTAACATTTATCAGTAGACCAGGGAGCAAGTGACTAGAGAAGAGGTTGGTTGTCACTTGTCCAGTACTGGAATACTACAGGTAATTGGACTGGACTGGTGGGAACCACAGCAGTGTGTGTCTCACATTGCACTGCAGCTGCTATGGAGCTTAATTAACCTGACCCTCAGAGACTGAAGTGTCATGGTATAAAACACAACATGCAAGAAATGAAGCAGTACTTTTCAATACTTCCTAATGCTTGGGTTGGTGAAATTTCCATTTTCCTCATCTTGTTCTTAAAAGATATGGCATCAGCTTTTCTACTTTTTTATATGGAGATATTTGAAACTAAAATGATTTCTATGAATCTGATAGAACCCCCCCCAAAAAAAGAGAGAGAGAGAGAGAGAGATGTTGTATAGAAATAGAAAAAAAAACAAACTTAAGTCAGAAATATTTAAATTTCCCTGTTCCACAAGTACATTTCCAAATCAGGAGTGAGCAAAAATAAGTGGAGGTACATTGTAATTTTTTTATTAGTATTATCTTAGCTTAACATTTGTTTATTCTTATAGGAGAAATAACCCATGTAAAATTAAGTTTTATCTTTTTAGCATGTTAGAGGCTTTAGCAAGCAAACTCTGCCCAATGCTTTGAAGTGTTTCAACAAATAAGATGGGTATAGCATAAAAACTCTAAAAAACTTAATCTGTCATTTATTTCTCTTATTTTAAATTTCTTAATCTTTTGAAAAACTGACTTCAGAATGCTTCCAAGACATACATAGAAATTTCTTGTCTTCTAATAGTGTGTCTACTTATTGTAGGGGTCTTATCACATTGCTGTTTTATTAATTGCCCTTGAAAGGAAACTAATTCCTAAGGTAAAAATGTCTTTAAATTAAATCTGGTAAATTGCTATACTATTTTAAAACAATTCTGATTTAAAAATATCATTTGGAATCTTGTGAAGGAATTTTGTAGTTTTGACTTTTCTATTAGTTTTACTAATTTGAATTTTTTGGTTTTATTAAATATAACCCGTCAATTACCAAAGAGTAATTAAGTTTTGGAGTTTGTACAGATTTTTTTGTAACCTATATGCTTTTCTGGAAGGAATTTTTACCAGTATTGCCAGTAACTATTTGATTCTGAAGTTACTGTTTGCAAGAAGTCTGTTAAAGTTTATTTTAATTAAATTATGAATAGTTAATAATTTATAATTATAGTACTCATGGGAAATAAGATTAAAATAAACATCTCTAGAAGTTAAGAGAGTCACTCCCACACTCTTAAACATTTTTCATTTTTGACACCTTGGATAATTGTTTTCTTATCAATTCTTATCAATATAGAAATGATTCTTTAAAATTTCACATATATACTGCACCATCATTTTTAAATTTTTGATAAAGAATATAATTAATAAAAATAAACATTTAGGACTACAAAGTACAAAAAAGGAATATTATGTACACTGACAAAGTTTTTGAGATATTTTCAATATTCCCTGACTTTCAAGCTACCATATGGATATCCTTTTCCATAACAAAACTTGATCATGAAAACACATCATAGCTACACTCCATCATTGATCTTTTGCTGCTTCCTGCAGGGCCTGTCATAGCATCGTTGACAGGACCAGATGAAAAATGAAATCAGTATCTTGAGTTTTTTAACAGCAAAATGATTCAGGTAAGATTATTTGGTGTGGAAAATAAACCATTTTTTTACCATTCTTAAATGAATTTTATTTAATACTTGATATTTAAAATTCATATATTTTTTCTCATTTCAAGACCTATTCTATGTCCTACTGGTGTTCAGTGGATTTGTAATTTACAATGAATTTTATTCTGAACTCAGTAATTTTTAAATTTTATACTGTAGTGTTTTTTACTCTCCTTGTGAAACTGAACCATTTTTTGAAGTTTTGAGGAATAATTTTTCTGTTTTAAAGGTTTTTGAGATCAGTTTTCCACTGAAGACTCCGTAATTCCTTTGCAGGAGAAATTTTCACATAATGTACTTATTAATTAAATAAGTCTTCAAATCCTGCATTCTCTCTGGGATATAATAAATGCTGACTCTCAGTTGATTCAATTTTTAAAAATCATTCTTATCTTAAGAAGAAAGTTGTTTTCATTTAAATTGTTAATAATTTGCTGTTCTAGGAATTAGATTCAGTGACTTTTTTAAGATCCAGTAATTTGGGGGGAAGGGCAGAAAGAAAGGAATTGGGTACATTTTGTTAACACTGAACATAGTGGGAATGTGGTACACGTTTTTGTTATATACTACTAAATATTTTAGAATAATTGTAACTTCTTAATTTTGGTTGTATTCATTCTTGAAATAATTTGTTTTTGAAGGACTTAGTATTGGAAGCAATTGAGTTTACTTGAAGACTGTTCATTCACGTGTTTAGTCTTAATTATTCTTTATAACTGTGTTTTTATTTTTCTAAGACTAATTTATGTTTTTTTTAAAAATCATGAAAGTGCTTTTAAAAAAAAAAACCTAGTGTGAAATCTGTCTGGAAGCTTTTCTCTCATTAATTATTATGTATATTTATCAGATGCTTCCAATGAGCCCAGGTGTAAGCAGCTCTTTGGTCACCAAGACTTAGAAGTATTACAAAGCATCTTTTTCTTTGTTAAAGGAATATGGGCATGTTTTACTTTTCCCTAAAAAGTTGTACTTTAATTGTTGCTGTCTTAAGTTTTAAGTTTTTTCCCGTTATATGGCATCTCTGTCAAAGACTTAATGAGGACACTTAGAAGTAGCAAAGAGGCTTTCCATTTGAAGAGATTGGAAAAATCATGGGATTGTGGAACTAGATGAAAGGAATGGATCTTAGATCTGATCTCTTCCAGAATCTCACGCTGTTGAGAAAAACCAAGATACCAGCAGATTAAGTGATGTAACTTAATCCTGTAACTTTTAAATATGTTTTCTGAATCTGTGGTACAATTTTAGTAGGTACTTCATTCTCTTCTTGTTTTGCTCCACTTTTTTTTCCCTCCTCCCATTTTTGGATATGACCCTCAGAGGAAATAGATCTTTACTTTTTTCTCTTTCCTAGTTTTAAAATGAGTGTGCCCCTGCCCCCATGTTGAAAATTAAGTTGAAAGCACATTACGTGTTTTAGGACAATTTTTTTTGCTGTTAATTTGATGTACTGAAGGGCCAAAGACAAGTTCTTTTTAGCATTACCACACATTAAAAAAAAAAAAGAGAGAGAGATGATTATATTTGATTAGAATATAGTCTGGTCATTTTCTGTTTTTCTGTAATTGTAGTTTGAAGATGTCAATATTTTCAGGGTGATTTGATTTCTACACTTCATTATTTTTCTTCATTTGCAAAGTTTGTTTTCTTTCTTTCTTTCTTTCTTTTTTTTTTTTTTTTGCTTGCTTCCATTGTTCCTTAGCTCAGTTCTTTTAAATTTCTTTATTTTAGTTTAACAGATTATTGACCTTGATTTTTATTTTTTTTTTTTTTTTTTTTTTTTTAAAGATTTTATTTATTTATTTGAGAGAGAGAATGAGAGACAGAGAGCATGAGAGGGAAGAGGGTCAGAGGGAGAAGCAGACTCCCCGCTGAGCAGGGAGCCCGATGCGGGACTCGATCCCGGGACTCCAGGATCATGACCTGAGCTGAAGGCAGTCGCTTAACCAACTGAGCCACCCAGGCGCCCCTGACCTTGATTTTTAAAAAAATGTGTAGACGTTCTAATTCAAATTCTGTTTTCAAGGATATATGTATTTTCCATATTTTTATGACTTTTATAAAAATTTCCTTAAGTATTACATATTTGGCTGGGTATTCATAACAGTTGGTTTAAAAAGCACAAAATACTATGGTTAAAAAATAAGCAACAGGCTAGTTGTAAAACAGTCTAAGTAAAAATGAAGATATACTATACAATAGTTATTAATTTTAAAACGTCACTCTTTTCTCTTTTGTATCCATTTCGTTAAATTGGTCTGCTTCTCAGTTAATTAGAGTTCTGATGATGTTTGCATTGTATTGTAAGCTTAAGGACTACTTTCTAACATAATTATAAAAGTACTTAAAGTGATTTCTGCGAATACTTTTTTCTTCACAGCTTTAAACTAAAACAAAAAATCTTTTGTGATAGTCGTTACATTGATTAATTAAATTAAGCTCCATTGGTATGAAAGAATTTATGTCACCTTTCATGCCTGTTGCTAAATGTTCAGTGTACAGCTCAGTGCTGTAAACCTAGGTGGTAGCTAAATTTAAATGAATGTATGTATGAATGAATAAATGACTGATTTGAGGCTTCTTCTGTGACGTGCTCATGCAATATCCATACAATGGATGGAGAAGGTGTTTTATCTTTAGTTTTTCATTATATTTCTAATTTACCTTGATTGGGGGGTGATGTGTGTATATAAAGTTTATATTTTAGATAAGTGAACTAATGAGTTCAGATACTGAAACAAACCAGAAATGGTCATAGAAGTGTTGAAACAAGTATGGGCCAGGTATTAAGGAAGAAGAAGGGAGTGTGAGAAGGGAGTTTTGCTTTGTATTGAGCATGGCGTCCTGTGTGAGGGAAACTCAAAATCCAGTATTGTGGTGGATACTTCAAGCCATCTCCAAAAATGAGGATAACTTTTAAAATATTCTGACTTAAGCCATTTGAGCTAATTGATATTTAGTAATCTTTGATTTTCAGGGTATCTCAAGAAAAGTCATCAGCCAGCAGACTGCACCTTACTTGCACAAGTAGCCATGTGGCAATAAATAAACTATAATGTGACATAGCTGTAAAATCTTATAATGTAGGTGTTTTGAATTACTTTTATTAATAAATATTAATTAAACTCATGTTGCTTAAGTCAGAATAAATGTAACTAAAGTTACATTGATAAAATATGATTAATAAATGTTTCATTTTGAATGTATTTTAATGTCTTTTTTACCACCTATAGTGGTGAAGTTAATATGTATAAATACATTATGATTTTAGAAGCTGGACTATTGTAATTTTCTTATTAGTGAAGGGAAGAAGTATATACCAGTTACATAGTCGTTTAGAGTTTGACTGACTTTAATATCAGGGTGTTAGTATGTGTTACTTTATTTGAAACTAAAATTATAGGAAAGTTACTAAATTCAGGCTTCTTTAGTCTTTAAATACTTTTTTTTAAAGATTTTATTTATTTATTTGGCAGAGAGAGACACAGCGAGAGAAGGAACACAAGCAGGGGGAGTAGGAGAGGGAGAAGCAGGCTTCCCGTGGAGCAGGGAGCCCGATGCGGGGCTCGATCCCAGGACCTTGGGAACATGACCTGAGCCGAAGGCAGCCGCTTAATGACTGAGCCACCCAGGCGCCCCTTTAAATACTTTTTAAACAGTTAAAATTTAGAGAAATGCACAAAATACTAATGTTTTTTCTTGTATTAGTAGATTGAGTTCTGCTACAATAAACCAATGAAAACATCTAAGATTTGGTAGATAAATCTGTTTAGTCTTATGCTTAGCCCCTACATTTTTATAAATTCTATTTTTTTAAAAAGCTGGTGGAGAATAGTTAAAATAATCCTATTGTAGTGTTTCTTTACCTGGCTGCTTCCCCTGCTACTACCAGGGCCAGATGTTGACATTCTGATGAATGTTTATGTGCTCCTTTTGGGGTTAGAACTAGGTATACAATGCCCTGAAGATCTTATTCTCAAGTAAAGAAGCAATAAGAAACAAGAAACATAAATACCTGGTTATAATAAAGTTTAACAAATGTATAATGATAGAATTATGTCTAGAAGTTGAAACTACGTCTGTCTGTGACCAATCTTCAGAGGAGAGGGTAGACTTCAAAAAAGACTTCAAAGAGGAGGGGGGGGTTTGAGGGTTGAATTGTAATTGGCTGGATGGACAAGAGTGGAAGGTCATTTGAGGCTGAGAGACAAAATATATATCCATGTAGATATGAAAAATTCCTGTTATATTCAGGGGTCCAAAAGTAGATTGGTATTACTGGGATAAAAAGTGGATATTGCTGGGGGCGGGGGAGTGGGGATAAGGAGATACTATAGATATTTGTACAGATAAGAGAAAAGGTATTACATGTGAAAAAGATAAAAGTTTGATTGAAAAATACTAATCTTGGATACATTTATTAGCAAGAATTATTTTAAAGAAGAAATATGTGTTGCATCTATAAAATGACTGGCAGTGGTACTGTAATTAAAATTTATGTACCTGTTTGTTGAAATGTAAATAGTGATTCTTGTACTTTGGAGAAGGATTATCTTAATTATCTAAAAGTACAGCTGAGCAGTAGGTTGAGGAGTGTGACTTTCTGCTTAGGCAATATAAGTAGAATTAAAAAGAAGACTAATTTGTTTAGGAAGGAAAAGACTAAGGGAAAGGTGTGGCAACCAGGAATTCAGAAAAAAAGAGATGTTAAGAAATATGATGGTTGTCTCGTATGAAGCAGTTATGTGCCAAGGGTAGAAGAAAAAAGATATGGGGACCTAGTGAAGGACAACTGCCAGTGAAGAATGTTGCTGTATTCAGGACCAGTATGGATAGAGATCTGTTTTTGACGTTTGTTCACTTTGACATATGGTATGTCTCTGCAGGTGCATTTAAAGTTAGTGACTTGAATAGTTTCTTTTACTGGTTTGCTTTTGAATCATAGCTGTTTAGAATCCTGTATCTGATAAAATTTTTCTCATTTCTTAAATTACATGAATATGTAGGCCTTCTTAGCTCTCTTGGCATGTGAACAGATATATTCACTTTTAGTTTGATGAAAATTTGTGATTTACACAGTGTATACTTTCTTTATGTGTGAATTTGGTGTCATTTGAACACTAAATATCATGAGAGATATTGGTATGCATTAGGTCAATGAAAATGAAAATTGAAACTTCTTATTCATTGTTAGTGGATTATCTGTTATATAATTATTTTATTTGGAATTTCAGTTGATTATTGAGATTCAGCAGGAGTCTCCATCATTGATAAATATTTATTTCATGTAGGAATCAGTCTTAATCAGTACTCTATCAAAATCAGATTAATTAAAAAAAGACTGAAAAGTATGGTACTGTTTTTCCATTTAGAAAATGAGATTAAAAATCTATCTAGCATTTTATACTGATCTGTGAAATTATTGGCTAGTTGTGTAGAGAAACATTAAAAAATTGAACAGCTGAAGTGACATTAAGCACCAGATGGGAATTTGAAATAAAAATATTCACTGTGTAATCTTTATTTAAGTGCTATTCATAATTCAATAATACCGGTTGTATAACTCAAAGTTGAATTCAATACAAAAAGGAAGCACAAGCAAAGTCTCATTGCCTTCAAACTGATACCATATCGTGGTATGACATGACTTGTTCTTGAAAGAGATAATACAGGTAAGAAAACTGCACACATTTTTTTGCAGAGGCAGTACAATTCTCTTTGGGAAAAATATTGGGAAGAAATTTTGGGTTTGTGAATTGTTTCAAAGTAACATTTATTTAAATTCCACATCTTTTATGAGTTCTGCCTTTAAGATGATGTTCTGTTTTGTATTTACGCATATCTTCTAAACTAGAAATTTCCAGCCAAATTTTCTTTACAGTAATATTTTAAATTTCTTCTGAAGAATATACCTATTTTGTTTAAGGAAAGGTATGTTCCTCTGAAAGCTTTATCACATTTTTCGCTACAGTGGTGTATTTGACATCTTGTTTAAGAACTAGAATGACTCTGGATATGAAAACACAAACTGTGATAATAAGCTAGATATGCCCTATGTGGCAGTTTAGGTTGGCATATATCTCAAATGGCATGTTTAATGTACTGTATTACTAAGATTAGTAATTTTACAGTGGAAGGCTGCAACTTTTTTTTAAAAGATTTATTTATTTATTTATTTATTTATTTATTTATTTATTTGAGAGAGAGAATGAGATAGAGAGAGAGAACATGAGAGGGGGGAGGGTCAGAGGGAGAAGCAGACTCCCTGCCGAGCAGGGAGCCCGATGCGGGACTCGATCCCGGGACTCCAGGATCATGACCTGAGCCGAAGGCAGTCGCTTAACCAACTGAGCCACCCAGGTGCCCAGAAGGCTGCAACTTTTATTAACATAGTTTCATGCTGGTGGGATTAGGATGCTGACAGACTCTTTACTTTGTAAATCCCTGTTATTAACCCTTGTAAAAATCTTTTCACTGTTGAAATGATCTACATAGGATCTGTGTTAGTAACCTACTCTCTGAAGTTTGTGAAAGTTAATGAAAATATTGCAAATATTATGTAGTTTGGCAAATGATTATGAATGTGAATAGCAATCCTTATGTTGTATTTTTGTTAAAGAGTAATAATGTTAATATATTTATATGACAAAAATGGTTTAGTAAATAGTTAAGAATCAAAAACAGTGTTTTTATTTTTAGGATATGTACATATGTTGATAGGAAAAGCTTTGAGGTTCTCTAGATTCTTGGCAGTGAAGCCATTTGAAGCAAACTGCAATAAATATTACCCCTTTATGACAAAATACTCAACTTTAAAATCATATTCCAGCTTTTCTGAACATGATGTTTTTGTTCGATTTTTTTAAATATTGATTTTATCAAAGATATTTCTGAAGGCCCTTCAATAACTTAGCAGACTGCATTAAAAATAAGTAGAAAGTAAAAAAAATAAAAAATAAGTAGAAAGTGCAATGTGATGGGGATAATTTAGATAATTTAGAGGGATAAATAATATAGGTAAGGAATATGTACATTTTTTTGGCCACTCAAAATATGCAGGACAAATGCAATTCTGCTTGAGGAAAATTTTAAAGAAATTTGGAATTGTGGAAATGTTTCAAGTAACAGTTACCTAAATGCAGTATCTTTTAAAGATCCTGGCTCTGAATTTCTTTATGTGAGTATTTAAACTATCTCTATTATCGTTAATGGGAAAGTGATGGTCTTGTTTTTAAAAGTCTAAAACCATATAACTAAAAGTTACTTAATAAAAGTAAGTAGTACATAAAAGTAGTTTATTAATCATGGCTTAGTTAGATCCTCATTCTATCACTTATTTCAATTCTTAAAATCTCAGGGTAGGTTCTTGTTTTTAGCAAGAATTTTTATCTCTGTTTTACAGTTCAGGAAAAATAAGACAGTGAAAGTCAAAATGATTTGATGACAAGTCAATGATGAACTTGTTTGTTTACTATTATTCTATAACTCTTTACGTCATATTACTTACAAACTTGAGTTCAGAAATACAGTATTCAAAATTTAAGTAAGAGTCACCCAACTGCCACATTGGCCCATCACTGGGAAATAATATATTTTTGATGGCTTAATAATTTTTTCCCTATTCATCTAATAGGGAAATCTTACAAATTTGAATTTTGCCATCAAAAGGAAAACTATAGTAATCAAGCAAAGTGGAGACATAAAAACTAGTTTTCTGTCCTGACCAGACCTCTGTAAACATTGAGTTTTATGTACTTTTCCATCTTTGTATCGATATAAGATCTCTAAGATAGTTTGAAATTTCATTTTATGAGATTTTTTTATGTGAAGTTATTTAAATATTCTTAGTTAAGCATTGTACAATTTTGCTTTCACTTTTTAAATCACATAACCAATCTAGAGATTTGTTAAATTATACATGAGGTTAGGAAGGTGTAGTCAAATAACTATGACAATAGTTACTATAATCAAAATATTTGTGAGGAAAATAAGTTTTGGACATTACATAGTGAAGTTTATTAAGAAATTATCAAATCAGTTCAGTGTTTTTTAATGCCTTCTGGGTACGTAGGATAGAGACCCCAAGGGAACATGTGGTAGCAGAGCAGAGTTTGAATCTGGTCTCTGACACTTAAAAGCTGTATGATTTTTGTCAAATCATTTAATCTTCTTGGACCCATAATTTTCTCTAATTTTCTCATCTGTGTGATGGAGATATTAGTGTCCCCTCACATGGTTATAAGTTGTTGGTCCAGGCACCACAAAAGGGAAGATATAAAAGTACATCACATAATACTTGACATAATAATAAGCATTTTATGATTCTATCTTTTTAAATCTCCTCCTTCCCATGTTTGTTACATTTAATAACATTAGATATACAGCAGACATTTTAATGTAAAATAAATTACAAAAATGTGGCCCTAAAAAGGAAAACATTGCTATAACGATTTTTTCTTTCAAAAAAAATTTTTTTCATAATAACCAATTGTTATTAAAATGCAGGCAATACAGAGAAAGTTAAAGCTAATTTCTCATCCCATTCCTTTAAGATAATTAATATAAATAACTTGGTATATATTCATTTAGACTTTATAAATGACTTTTTATATTTTTATATATTCAGTTCTATTTTTATATATATTCAATTTTCACACATATTCATATTTTAATAGATAATTACAAGTGATATTCAGTGTTACATATAGGAATGAGTTTTTAACACATCACTCCTGTTGATTAATGGAATGTAGAACTTCTTAATTCTCTAAGGTGTCCTTCCATTTGCAACTATGTAGGTATTTTATGTGAATATTTTTATGTGCATAGCTTAAAAATGTGTTCTCTTTTACCCCTGAAGATATACAGAGCTTTATTGTTTGTATTTTACCCATATCATTGACCTGAAAACTAGGGATATGAATTTATAATATTGAAACATATTATAATCTCATATGAAGCATATGGGCTTCTTTGTATTTAAGGCTCTTGAAAATTAACATAATTTATTAATCTTTCTTCATCTTTGTACATTCAAATGTAACACATTAAAAATATTGGTCAGAGCTTTAATAAGAAATCAAGTGGCATATAGAATGTTAAATACTTCTGTCACGATTTTTTCAGGATACCAAGACTTCAGAAAATCCTTTCCCTATTAGTCAAAAAGAAAGTCATAGTGTATTAAATGATGAAGCTAGATGTTTAATATAGGTGATAATTCATAAGACTTATTTTTCAGCTTTTATTTAAGCTTAAAAATTCTTTTAATTCTTTTGTAAAACACTTTAGTTCATGTTCCTGCAACTTCCTTGAAAGATCCAATAAAATTTAGTGGTAAACTAAGTATGTTTTGGGGTCATGGTTTATTACTTTCCATTCCTTAACAAGTATTCATGACTCATCACAAAAATTCTTGATTACCATTATGGTGAAAATTTTTTTATGATATGTCTATTTTGTTATAATCAGTGTATAAACTTAATGTATTCAAATGCCTTATATTAAATATTATATATGTATTAAAAATTTAAGATTTATTTAATGCCATAGCAAGAACAACTGTCGATATGATTTTTTTGAGTGTGAATGTGACTTTAAGGACAATAAATGTAATTAAAATCAGATTGATTCTTATTGCTTTGTGGAAAGTATAAAATCTTAGTGAATATCTAGAGTAAATTCAATTATATATTTAGAATATTACACCTTTGAATATGTAAGAATATAAAATGTTATAGGAAAAAATAAAGTGAGAAACTTTATTAAAGGTCATTTAATTCCAGAATAATTAAATATTATGGGCCTAATCTTTAGAGTGATGGATTTATTCTTAGATACTTAGGACAGGTAGAGATATTCGGAGTGTTTGAAGTCTGATTAGATTGAGAGTAATATTGAATGTTGGCAGTTCATAGAAGAGGAAGCTGAATTAGTCTAGGGTAGAGATGACTGAGGCTTATCTCTGATTATATTAGGGTACGGTTTTAGGAATTAGAGAAATTTGAGATAGTTTGTGAAAGCTGAAAATAGCTCCAACTTCTGTGTCACTTAGAACATTTTCACTCTTCTTTGGAACTAAGGTAGCAGGCCACACAATATATGATGAATTTAAGTATTAATTCTAAAACTTCCTCTGTCTTCCTGATTGATGATCTGATGTCCTATGTAACTGAGAAAATAAAGGTAAATAAAAGAAATTTCATGAGCTCCTACCACCAGATCTATCTACCTAACTATATCAGTACCTACGTAGTCCGTATTTTCTCTTATTCTGATAAACTGTCCCTGCTCCTAGCAAAGCCTAATCCTTCACTTTTATTCTAGATTTCATTCCCTCTTAGCTACTCAGAATATTTTAGCAATTCTCTTTTCTTCCTTACATTATCACTGTACCAGTCAACAGCAGTTGACAGTGATCACTGTCTTCTCTGAAGCATTTCATTTTGCTTCCAGCACACCTCTGCCTCACTGATTGCAGCCTCAAGTTTCCTTGGCTGGTTTCTTATTTTCCTGAGCTCAGTCCTTGGATTGCTCTCTACTTTTTTCTATACCTATTTACTCCCTTGGTGATCCTATTCAGTGTCATGGCTTTAAATAACCATCTTTTCTTCCATGACTACCAAATGTTTATATCCATTCTGGACCTTTCACCTGATCTGTAGACTAATGATGCAGTTACCTACTTGATATCACTTGTATGTCTAATAAATAT
Source organism: Zalophus californianus (assembly GCF_009762305.2). Taxonomy (NCBI): domain Eukaryota; kingdom Metazoa; phylum Chordata; class Mammalia; order Carnivora; family Otariidae; genus Zalophus; species Zalophus californianus. The sequence goes on from NC_045600.1 coordinate 68,989,498, forward strand.
GTTAGAATTAAATATTATAGTCTTTCAAATACCTAAATCTACTTCTCCCACGATCTTCTCCATCTTTTGTTTTTCGTTTTGTTTTGTTTTGTTTTTATCTTCTCCATCTTAATTGCAACTTCATCCTTACAGACTCTAAGGCCAAAAATCTTGGAGTCATCCTTACTTTCTCTCTTTCTATCAAACTTTACATTTAATCCATCGTGATTTTAATTTTGTTCAATATATGAAAGCAAAAAGCACATATTAAAAACACAAATAAATGTTGCAAAAATGCATTCTGCTCTGATTAGCCAGGTACAGAATCAACTAAAGATGTGGTTGGCTATGGATTCATTGTTAAAACTCTGGAGAGTGGCAGAATGTAGCTTGTCGTAGTTACTGGATTGACCAGACTCAAATTGTTTATAATTTCAAAAGATAAAGCAATGGGAAATCTAGATTCATGTTTAATTTTATGTTATAGGGAAGTCTATAGGAAAGAATCTGTATTCTAAGGAATATCAGTATTGGTATATCCATTATAGTAACATAAATATTTTATATACCTGCAAGAATTAATTTTCAAAGAATAAATATGAACCAGTAGAGTTAGAAATCTTTAAATAATTCCAGTTCATTGGATTGTATCAGATTGAAATGTATTGATCCTTGAGGGCACAGTTAGCTTAAAATGCCAACTGTTAGGTGGTATATATACACATCGTGAATGTATACTGAACTACTTGGAATATTGTGCTAAACCAAAACTTCATCTCTTGAGGGTTATACCTTAAAGAAATTACACACCTAAAAAAATAATCTGAGAGGTAATTGTTTTCCTATAAAATATTTTGAGATACTTTTATGCTTATCAACTAGGAATTTCCTCATTTTACAGTCCATGAAAAATTATCCTAGTTAATGGACTTCTTTCTCTTTCTAATTTAAATCAATTAGTTTTTACTTTACTATTTTATGTTTTTCATTCTGAACTAAGTTCTTAATTAAAGGAAATTGCATTATTTCACACACAAGGAGAAAAAATAATTGAGTTTTTATAGCACCAATATATTTTTAATAAAGAATTATTACATAATAACAATTTTGACTTCTTTTCTAATTATACATTTCATTGGTATGTCTTACTGGCAAAATATATTTGATCTCTGGAAATAATCTGCCAAAATAAGACAAAATCAATCTGGATACCTGTCAATATATAGATGATTCAGTAGAGGAAGTTCGTTTAGTCACTATTGTAAGAAAGGAAAGCTGGTGGATGCGGCCTCCTGGATTACAAGGGGCAAGAACGTGTGTATGAATTTGATTTCATTTTGAAGTTTAACATTGAAATTTAATTCTGTGACTCAAAATTATGCCTTAAGATTTGTGACTTAAAACATTTTATTTTCACATGGTTATTAATTACATGTTTCTTTCTTAAATCAGCCCTTAGTATTAGTGTTCATTTATGTGAGATGTGAGTTTGCACATCATTCTTACATACTGTTTTGGAATTATCTATATTATACTATTTTCACACAGCTGATAGAGATTTTATACAGATTTTTCTGATTCAAAATCCCATTTTCTTTTTACTGTATCCTATTATGATGTCAAAAAATCCTTTCAATGAAAACAATTTTCCCATAATTGTCTAGTTTTTAAGTTTTTTTAATTGAAATTTTATTTTTAAAGTGTTATTACATGATTGTTTCTGCACACTCAAATCATGCTTTTAATTTTCATCCTTGCAAAATAGTTTTAAGGTTTGTCCACGTAAGCAAATAAAGCATATTTAAACTATGGTTATGGTTATATTTAGTAGAGTTACATATGAGTTGGAAATATAACTTTGGAATCAACATAATTCCTGATTCATAATTTTTCATGTTATTTCTTTAAATTTGTTGTTAACTAAGTTAAAGATCTAAAGTAAAGATTTATTTATTTATCCATGTATTTATCTAGAAAATATTTATTAAGTGTGGGTTATGTAGTGGGCATTTTGCTATGTACAGAGATATTTAAGACCAAATCTCTTCTCAAGAGAGAAGATAAACCATAAAGCTGGAGTGTCAGGCAAGGGCTAGAGGGCATTTTAGTCTGTGTCAAATAATTTGGACTTCTATTTATTTTAAATCAGATTACATTTACAATATGTTAAAACAACTTTCTAAATCACTACTTATTATATATTCAAACCTACATGGATGATCAGAACTCCAAAATGGTGGGGGGTATTTGCAGTTTTCAGAGAAATATTTAGTTAGAATTTACCTAGAAGATATTTGACAATACAGTTAGGATTTTTTAATATAAAAAGCCATTATGTTTGGAGTAGCTGGTTAACTTAAAAATTTTGAAGTTATTAAGTAACTATTTTCTGATAACATTTTTCAGTTTTAAGTAACCACTAATTCCTGTGGTTCTGTTTAAAGCTGGAACCCAAAGTTATTTGCTGCAAAATATAGTTTTATATTAAGACTCTGTTAAAGAGAAGGATGTGTGTGGAAACTAACAGAATGAAAACATTTGAAATTAAAACTGGATGACATTTCCAAGGAAGCAATGAATGTGCTACACTCTACACAAATCATGTCATTGCTGTTTTACCTTTTCCAATTTTATGCTATCTATTTCTGTTCTTGAAAATCTTTAAAAATGTGCAATCCTTGTTTTCTTGAACTGTCAGTATTAAGATATAAGTGATGTAGCTCAGCCTCATACTTTTATTGTCATCCGCTTTATGTACTTTTGCTCTGGAGGGTTGCTGAGCATCCCTGCATAAAAGACTAAAATTGGACCAATTGTTTCTGCTACTCAGTCTAACATATATTTCCAATTGAGCCAACTCTTGTTTTTATCCTTCCAGCTATCTCTGTTTAGCTTTCTATCCTGTATGTACTTCTCAAACTTTTCATCTTTGTCAACCTAGAAATTCACCGCAACACCTTCATACTCTGTAAATGAACTTGCTTCAGGTTCCTTAGATCATCTTCAAGGACCTCCATCAAATTCTTTTATACTTCATATAACTCTATAACTTTGCCTTTAATCTTTGCCTACATTTATCTCTTGAGAGGGAATTCTCTTCATCTTTTGAGGCTATATTTTATCCCATTTCTTTTTACCGTTTTTAGACTCTTGTTATATTATCTCATTCTTTGGATCTTTTTATTTTTTCATTAGATCCTTCTTTTTGGCTTAGGAATATGTTCTGTTCTTATTTATCTTAAATTACAAAAGACTAAATCCTTTCTTTGATTCTGATAATTCTCTTACGGTTACTGCTTCCCTCCCCTCTGCAGATTTCTTGAAAGCATAATCTGTATGTTGAGTTTCAATTTTCTCAGCATTCTTCTACTCCTGAAGTTACTCAGTTCTCTTAAAGTTTTGTTATCTCTTCGTTCTTCAACTCACTGGACTAATTTTTTCAGTCATCTAGTCATCACCCTCTTGATTTTCTGGAGCATTCTATGTTGATAAGCACTCTCTTTTTACTTTTCTTCCTTTGACTTTCTTGATGTTGTAAGATCTCATTTCTCTTTTTTCTTTCTAACTGTACCTTCTTAAGCATTTTGATGAGTTTCTCTCTCTCTTTTTTAAAGATTTTATTATTTATTTGACAGAGAGAGACACAGCGAGAGAGGAAACACAAGCAGGGGAAGTGGGAGAGGGAGAAGTAGGCTTTCTGCGGAGCGGGGAGCCTGATGCGGGACCTGATCCCAGGACCCTGGGATCATGACCTGAGCCCAAGGCAGACGCTTAAACGACTGAACCTCCCAGGTGCCCTGATGAGTTTCTCTTTTAAATCATCCCATCAAACTTTTCATCTTTGTCAACCTAGAAATTCACCCCAATACCTTCATACTTTGTAAATGAACTTGCTTCAGGTTCCTTAGATCATCTTCAAGGACCTGCATCCAATTCTTTTATACTTTATATAACTCTATAACTTTGCCTTTAATCTTTGCCTACATTTATCTCTTGAGAGGGAATTCTCTTCATCTTTTGATGAAGAGAGTAGTTACATTAGATTTTGTCTTTGCCCCTATAGATGCCTCTGACTTTAATTATAACTTTCATTTAGTTTGTTCTTAAGTCCATATGGTTAGCTCAGAATGTTTTGAACTTTTATTTATGGAACTCTCATCATAAATTTCATGTATTTCAAAACAAATCTGGTTATTTAAACCTTATTTAAAATCTTTCTATAAATTACCTTATCCTAAACATACAAGTTCCCTAATATGGTTCACATGATTTGGCCTTTTACTCTTCTTTCCAGAGATGGTTGGTTTTCTTTCTGTATTAACCCCTTTATATTAAATGAAACATACACACAAACACACACACACACACACACACACACACACACACACACCAGTATTCCTATGTACCATTAAGGTTCCAACTTGTATATTTCATCATCTAGGAAGTCTTTCCTGACCATGTAAATCTAGTTAAGGGACCCTTCTTTTGTGCTCATGAAGCATTCTCTATTTCTCTATATTCATTGTAATTGCAAATCTTGTCTAGCACTGTAGACTACTAGCTCAATGACAATGAAGATCATACCATCTTTATTTACAGTTTATCCCTAATATTTTAACATGGGTTCTTTTTTTAAAAAATATTTAATTTATTTATTTAATTAGAGAGAGAGAGAGAGAAACAGCATGAGAGGGAAGAGGGTCAGAGCGAGAAGCAGGCTCCCTGCTGAGCCAGGAGCCCGACGTGGGACTCAATCCCAGGACTCCGGGATCATGACCCAAGCTGAAGGCAGTTACTCAACCACCTGAGTCACCCAGGCGCCCTTAACATGGGTTCTTAAGTGAAAAGGTAGTCTCTTCTTTTGAGTACCCTCAGTATGTAGAGATTATTCCCTTGTTTTGCAACACTACAGGGGCAGGGTACTCCCAAAAAGAAACTGTTTGACCTCAGTTTTTTTCTATCTCTTTAGAATGGAAGGATACTTATTTCCTCCTTGTTCCCTTCTTTGAGTCCTAGTTTCCAAATCGCAGGCAATAGGAAAGGTATCATTAATCATTCATTCATTAATCATACATATTACATATGTATCAAAATCTTTTATCCATGTTGGTCTCTAAACCAAAATAACACATCACTAGTCATTGCTTTCTGCTTCACCAGTCTGTAAGTCAAGTCTGGGTTGATAGAGAGGAAGGGAGGTAACAAATTCTGTGACCCGTCCAATTCTACATATAGGTGGATAGTAGACAATACTTTTGTTATGCATATTTATAATCTGTGAAAGGAACAGTTTCATAGAATTTAGGAGGATTAAACAAGGGAGAACATAAATGATACATTGAGGGGCACCTGGGTGGTTCAGTCAGTTAAGTGTCTACATTTGTCCCAGGTCATGATCCCAGGGTCCTGGGATCGTGTTCCACATCGGGCTCCCTGCTCAGCGGGGAGTCGCTTCTCCTCTCCTTCCCACTTGTGCTCTCTTTTACTCTCTCTCTCAAATAAATAAATAAAATCTTGAAAAAAAAAGAAATAAATAATTTGTATATTTTAGTGAGGTAGAAAAGTATTTCCTCCTGTTATCTTTCCTGGCATTTACTTCTGTAGATCCTTTAAGGTGAAGAACCAAGACTGGAAGGTATAAAGTCATTAAGTAATGAAAACACTGGACTCTTATTTAACTATGTATTGAATCAGAACTTAAAAATTACTTGGGCTTATTTGTTGAAAGGGAAGATCCACACAAAGAAATAGTATACTATTAAAGAAGTAAAGATTTGAAACAATCTGGGACTAATTCTTTTCAGCTAGAAAATTGCTTCAGGCTATGCTCTCAAGTATTACAGTAATTGAAATTGGGTGTGGTAATTATTTGTTATTAAGAATGGGCAAGATTTACATTTTCATTTTTGTCACTTTGAACTTTCTGGTAGTTTGTATATCTAGATCTGAGGCTTATTCAGTTACTTTCCATGATAAACAGAATTTTCTAGATAAAGCAAGTAAGATTGCGAGGCACATGGAATTTTTAGAAATTACGTTGGAAATATTCTTTAACACTCAAATATATCATTCTTAACCACTTCTCGGTCTTTGTTAATATTTTAATCATCTGGTTTGTTGTCAAGAATATGATTTAATAAATTGCATGCAAATGCAAACTATAATTCAGGCTTTTAAATAATTCAGATTTCTTGCTCATTTAATCAAAATGTTTGTGTTTTGGGACAGAAAATGGGGAAGAAATGAATTAAAATGTGTGATATTCTATATGTAAGATACTTTGCTCAGTTCTTTAATTTCAGTTATTTTTCATTTTGAGAAGGGCTGTTTGATTCTTTTTCAGATCTCTTTGCTCATATGTTTGCAAGACTGAATACTTATTTTAAATTCTCTGTGATAATTCTGCTGTCTCTTGTTTCTGCTGATTCTCTCTCATGTAGCCATGCTTCCTTGTGCACTTAGTGAATTTTTTGTTGTTAATTTTTCTTAACTGTTTATCTGGGAATTTTTTGAAACCTTGGATAAAGGTGGTACCCTTCATAGTGGCTTTGCATGTACTTTTATAAGATCCTGTGGTTACTGCTAGTTGGAACAACTTGAAACTGAATTCAGACTGAAACCTGCTTGAAGGTATAAATTCAGGCCAAAGACCTGCTTGAGGGCGGACTTGTAGTTATGAATTCCTAGACATTTTTATTTCCCTCTTTCCAAGCGTGTATGATGGGGGAGTTGTCATAGCGAAAAGATGTTTCTGTTTAACACTTAAAATGATGGCATGGCACATTGGTGTCGGGGTTATTGGGGACCCTCTTAGTAGGCTGCCCACCTTGAACATACTCTATGCTTTTTATCCTAATCTTTATATTCATGAAGATAAAAAAAAACAGAAGCTCAGATTACATTGGTTTATCAAATGTTATTCAAGGTAAATATTCTCTCAAATGCTCTACTTATTCCTCTGGGTTCCTGCATTCATTTAGTTCTTGACTTCAATATTTATTACTTTCTTGCCAGCTAACAAATGCCACTGAATAATGTGTTAATATTTTTTCCCAATATATTTAGATGTTTCAGGCAGAAAGACTGGTCTGGTTATCTAACGTATTATATAGCCAAACATAAAAGTATGCTAGATTTTTTTTTTACAAGATTATTTTACTGTTTCTCCCAGGTACTCTGATAGTTTACATGTATTATAACCATTTCAGAAATGAGGTTGCCTGTCCTAAGTCAAGCAGCTGGTAACTGAAGAAGATTACTCTGTACACAGATTGATAGGTCTGACTCCAGACTCCATGCTCTACATTGTACAGCACTGCCTACATGTAAATTCTTCACCTACAAATATTTGTTCTAAATAACATTTATTTTGTTGATCATTGGTGTCGTATATAAGGAAATGGAATCCTGAATTATTATCTGCAAGGAATTTGAGAAAGAAAATATAACAGTTACTGTACTGCAGAGTTAGCAGTATGTGTCAAAAACAGATATAGTGCACTGTGATTCCCTCACCAAAAAAAAAAAAAAAAAAGGAACCTAGTCTATTTTCCCTAAGTCTCTCCCATTATTTCAATATTATCTGCTTAGTTTTTTTTCCAACATCCCAGCAGATCCTTTCCTTTTTGCCACCTTTTCCTTGACTTTCTCCTTTAGCAGTCCTATGAGTATTTTTGTTAAGATGTGTCACATAATAAATATCAAGAAACTCTTTGGGTGTTACACATACAGGCAGAAATAAACATAATACAGTATTTGTTAAGCTTTTCTCAGTAAACACACAGTAGTGCAGATAGCTGTATTGATTAGCAAATGGAAAACTTAAATAAAAAGAAAGCATTACTAGTTCATCCTGAGCAAGAAAAAATTGCTTAAAATGTTATCAGATGTTTTGCATTTTGAGGTAGCTACTTCAGATTTAATAGATTTGAGAAAATGGAAAGTTAATGAAGCAGAAGAGTGGAAATGAAACAGATATAAAATAACCATCTACAAAATAGAAGTGATCTTATTAATAGTTGTCCGGATTAGGTTACTCTAACCACTAGCAAACTATTCAAATCAAGCAAGACCTATGAATGTCATAGGATAATCCAAATAAGAGAAACTGTAAATAAATATTACTGAAGACATTCTTTATAAGTTACATTTAAATTGATTGTTATGTATATTATTTTAAATCAGATTTTAAAATTTAAATCAAAAGTATATAGACTTTAATATATTGGTTTTTAAATAATAACTTAGCATCTCTTTTGTGAAGTTTATTAAAAGTGAGCTGAATTGAAGGAAAGTGTTTTTATAGGAAATTAAACAGATTTTTTTTTCATTTTCTAGTTATTGAGCTCATCCTATGTGAGAGATATTTCTAAGTGCTGTTGAAGATATATCCCAGGTTCTACTTTTGGGAGAGGGAAAAGAAAAATAGAATGTTTATCTAAGGATTGGACTGGTTTCTTAGGGAAGATTTTAAAAGTGGCATTTAGCCCTTTAAAAAAAGTATATAAATGGGTTTATTCTTTTCGCTTTTCTCATCTCTTATTATGATAATTTCTATTTTCTTATAATTTTTATTGATAATGGAAATGACTAGCGTCAATAAGAAATACCGAGTAAGAAAGAATAAATACGGTGGGTCCTCTTTCTCAGTATCTGTTTTTTACTTTCAAAACTATAATTTTTATTTCCATAGTCTTGGTCATATTATGGGATTAACTTTCTTATTAGTTAAGAGGAGAAATATTAGATGATAAGGGACAAAGTATAGCAAAATAATAACAATAGTAATAATACAGCTGACATTCATTGAACATTTACTATTTACAAGGCCATGTTCAACACACTATGTATATATTATTTGTTCTGCCCAATAACTTTATGAAGTAGGGTCTATTCTTATAAATAGAGAACTGAAGCACAAAAGTTAAATCCCTTTCCCTGGGTAGTTAGTTATCACCACTGGAGCCAGACTAGATAACCCATGTATGTAGCACTCTGCATATAGTTGATTTTAATGGTAATTCTTACTCTGATGACAATGAGTTAGACCTGGAATTTGAAGCTGATAATAGAATAGTTCTGTTAAGAGCCTTCAAAATAGGTATGATATTTTCTTAGAAATTGCAAATCTGTTATGTATCCTGTGTCTAACCTTAAGCTCTGTTTAAATTCCTTAATCATGACATTTTTAAGATTTTGCTAAGCTGTTTTATGTACTCCTTATAACATTTTTAGTTTTTTATTTCACAATGACTCTGAAACAATGTTTTGCCACTCATGTAATTCATGTAGTTTTATTCAAATTATATTTTTATCTGTATCTTTATCCACCATGCAACATGTTTTTTTTTCCAGTTTTTCAGTTGTATCCCGTTTTCTTTCTTCTCATTTAAATGCCCTATAACAATCATAGATCACTTTCTGAGTTACATTTTTTTTTTCTATATGGAAGCCCATTTTGTAATGTCTTCATTTAAGATCTTTACCCTCAGTTTGCATTCTCACGCTCCTTTTTTCTTCTGTCAAATTTTCAGGACCAATCAGGGATTAAATAAGAGTACAAAGAAAACTAGTAAAAGAGATAATGTGGTGGTCCTGGTTCTAAGTTAATTAATTTCATTTGTTAGTGATTTGTTTTTATTATGTAGTTAGTTCATTCCACACAATATCATTTGGTCCTTACTATAAAGAGTACTCGATGCTAGATTACAGGAATGAATGAGCATGGTCTGCCTTTTCTCTTTCCTGTCTATCCAATCTCTTATCATGTCTTGGCCTCATATCACACTGAATTTTTGGTCTTTTATATGTGGAAACCAAGAAGTAATAAGATAGATATTGAATAGGTAGACAAGAAAGAGAAAAGGTAGGGGGAAGGAAGAGGGGAGAGAGTGGTGGACTGTGGGAGTGGGTATGCAATCACTCTTGTGCTAGGACAACAGCAGATACAGCAGCGCAGAATGAAGCCACTGGAGGACAGAAAATAGAATGTCTTTGTAATCCTGGAAGGGGGAAGGGTGCTTAACAGACTTCAAGGGTAGCACTATAAAATAGTAAAACTCATAGTCATAGGATAGTTGCACATCATCTGCTTTGGGGGTAGAGGATAAGCCAAATAGCAACCTAGATATTAAAAAGGATAACATTCCGTTATTACAAAAGTACAAGAGTCTAGGTACAGTGGGTATGGATGGAGAGCAGAGTCAAACAACTCTTGTGTTTTTTCAAAACAGAAAGACCAAAGACAGAAGTGAATTCTCTCAGCATGGACTTCTTAACAGAGTTGCAGAACTCCTACTGATTTTAGTAGCTTTTAAGTTTTATCTTTTACTATTTACACTAACTACTTTGCCACACAGTATAATTACTGATGCTCACAGTGATGACCCTAATGCATCAGGGAATGTTTAAATTGTGTACCTCACATTTTAAGAAGTTAGGGATATGTATGATATGTTTTAGAAAATTTTCCGTAAGTGTATTTAAAATTCGGGTATAGGACTTAAAGGTTTAACTTTTTTTAAAATACTGTGATGAAGAAAACACAGCCGCTGCCTGAAATCAACCTTGCATATCTCATGTGTAATGCAAAGACCTTCAAGTAAATTTCATTGTGAGGGTTTTTAAATAACTCTGTCAAAAAGAACTTAAATACATAAATACATATTGTGCATTAATGTAATTTTCTGATAAGGCATCCATGACATATAACATTATGTGTATGAAAGGTTTAACATTCTTATCTGACAGAAACACTAAACCAGACATACGTGTTGGACATATTTTAATAACTAAAATAATCTTTTACCATATTGTTTATATTATTGCATACTAATAGGATAAGTTGCTGTCAGTTTTTTGTTACAATTTTCACCCATTTAACTAACTTACTTATTCAGTATATGAAGTAACAAAGGCTTTGAAATAAGGCAGAAGTGAGTGTGAATTTCTGCCTTATCATTTGCCAACTCCATGATCTTTGAGAAAGTTGCTTGATCTCTCTGTTTTACAGTTTCCCGGTATATATATGAATATGGTAGTATTGTTGCACAGAGCTATACTGAGTGATGGTGTATGTAAAAACTTTATCAGAATGCAGTCTAAGGCCTCAGTATAAAACAGCATATGGTTACGAAATTATGTAAGAATGGCTTCTTGATTTTTACCTTAATTAGCAGTGCTTGAGATTCTCCTTATTTACCAAAAAAGAATGACTTGGATCCACATAAAAATTATTGGTAAAGTTAATTGTAATTAAATTTTTGTGACATTTCCTCCTTCAATACTCTATTAATTAAAGTAGCTATAGTATATCATTTCTTCAAGCATGAACTTGAAATCGTGTAGGGAAAATTTTGGAACTTTTGTTTTTAGAAAAGAATGATTATTCTACATCACATGTATGCCAGTTCACTATTTAAACATCTTCCATCAGAACTGAAAGTATATTGAGGGTTTATATCCCAAGGGATTACAACAGAAAGGGTGAGAAGCAGCTGAGCAGGGAATTGAAGAATGAATGCTGACTAATTGTCCCATTTATGCTCCTCATTCACTGGCAACCAAATAGTTCTACTTTTAATTTTAGTCTTTATTCTTATACAACCAAAGAAACAGTAGGTTCTGTTTACAGAAAGTGCTCTACTTAAACGCAGTTGCAATTTTAGAGAAGAAAAAAGCATTAGAAGTTAGCAGGTCTTAGAGAAAGGGACAAATTATGTGTAGTGATGTGACAGTACTATTAAATATTTTAAAAACCTAGTCTCTGGAACTGGATTTCCTACTGAATTTGGAATTTTCTGTCTTCCATTCATTAGCTGGTGTAAGCTCCAGCAATTTACTTAATCTGGGTTTGTGTTTTCTCATATGTAAAATAGGAATAGTAGTAATACCTACCTCCCGAATTGTTGTGAGGATTACATTACTAAATACTTACAAAGCAATTGGAATAGTGCTTGACGTATTATAATGTTAGTTACCATATTTAATTAGGTCTAAAGTACCACTGTTTGTAAGATAAACCATTACTTTATGTACCAAGAAAGAAAACAAATGTGGAAGAAAATGTGTCTCAGAATCAATAAATTATAATATTGTTATTAGATAGGTAAATTTAATAAGCTTTTCATATTGTGATTTTTTTAAAGGTAATGTTTTTCTGCTTCTGTGTTATACTGCTTATATTTCATTGACTTTACCAAATATAATAGTGGTAGTACTATTTTTAGGGGCAAAATAGCAAATGACAAACAATGGATGGAAATATTTAGTTTACATATATTGTTTTGTCAATTTAAAATTTTTGTGGGAGAAATTTTTATTTTAAATTTATAAGGTGAATATTTTTGGTATCTGGCATTACATTATTTTTTTAAGTTTATTTATTTTTTTAATTTTTTTATTGTTATGTTAATCATCATATATTACATCATTTGTTTTGGTGTACTGTTCCATGATTCATTGTTTGTTCATAACACCCAGTGCTCCATGCAGAATGTGCCCTCCTTAATACCCATCACCAGGCTAACCCATCCCCCTACCCTCCTCCCCTCTAGAACCCTCAGTTTGTTTTTCAGAGTCCATCATCTCTCCTGGTTCGTCTCCCCCTCTGACTTACTCCCCTTCATTCTTCCTCTCCTGCTATCTTCTTCTTTTTCTTTTTTCTTAAAATATGTTGCTTTATTTATTTTTTTTAGAAAACTCTGAACCCAATGTTGGGCTTGAACTTAAGAACCTGAGATCAAGAGCTGCATGCTCTTCTGACTGAGGCAGCCAGGCACCCCATACATTATATTAATTTTGAACACACTTTCCTATATCTCTAATATGTTCATAATAATAGTTTATAGTTATATTCTTTAGAGCTTACAAAATTCTAAAGTGTTTTCCAAATAGTCAAAGACAATATATTGTGTTCAATAGATTTATAATGCTAAGTTAGAACATAGCAGTAATGATAACAGCCTCTGGGATTTGCCTTGATTCAAATCTCAACTCATTCACTTATTAACTTCTCAAGTCACTTTGCCTCTCTATGCCTTCATTTTCATATCTGTAAAATGGGGAAATTAATACTTCCTACCTCACAGAGTTGAAATGTATATGAAAAGTGCTTAGGACAGTGGCAGTTAGTAAGTACAATGTGCTTGCTAATTTTTTATGATAATTTGGTTTTGCATTCTAAGTATTTTTTAAAGTTCTAATCAATTTTATTAACTAGAATCATTATTCTATATTTTATTCTCTTTTATTCTTTTTATAAACTCTTATTTTAAAATTATAAAAAAGACAGACCTGGGGCTGTTTAATGCAGGACAGAGTATTCTGTCTACCCTAGAGGTCCTGGTGCAAGTATGATAATTGGTATGCATAATAACACCTAATCATCAAGAAGGTAAGGAATGATACTTGATCACTCAAGAATATGTGTGGTAATTTAAAAAAAAATCCCTTTAACAAATTGTGTAAAAAGGAAAGTTTTGTCACTTGAAGGTATAAGGTTCAATTCATGTCTGGATTTTTTTTATGTGAAACTGTGCTGGTGCTGGATAATTTAGGTATTACTATGTTAAAACTTAGAAATTCACATCAATCCTATATTATTCTACTTTGTAAGTAGGCAGTTTATCTAATTTACTTTCTTATGTTGATTTTAAAAACATAAACAATATGTGCACAAACTTAAAAAGTAAAATAGTATTAAAAGACTTGAAACTAGATAATGCACTCCCCTGTTTCACTGATTGCCACCTTCCACAGTCCTATGCCCCAGAGACAGTCACTTTGCACTCTTGGAGCTGTTTCTTATGGCATTTCCATATTTTTAAATAATACTTTTAAACTGTTTTTTATTGATTTATCAAAATTTTTTTTGGTATTTCCCTTTTGATTAGTTGGAGATTATTCTTACATTTATGTCACTTCATTCTCTCATATGCTTACACAGTAATCACTCCATTTTCTCAACATACTTACCCAATAATTTTGCATTAAATTAGCGCTATATTATAAATATTGCTCCTTTTTGAGTGAAGTGATGCATTATAATTGTCTCCTTTCTCCTACAACTTTTTCTTTTTTCTGCAGTTAGTTAAGGTTGTTTTTATTTGCTCATTTTTTGTGTACCTACTATTTTCCCCCTAAATGTTTCAACATGTTTTATGCATATCAGTAATTTCTTTCAATGCTCAAATATTATTATATCAAATTTGTCTTTTTTTGTGGAGTTCTTTCTTTACATAATGGTATGTTCTCAATCTAGATTGGTTGCTTTCTACTCCTAGTACATAGTGAACATTTCTCTAGCTATTCTCCCATGCTAGATCTTTTATTTCCTCAATCCCATGCTCCCCCTCCCCCTTTTTCCTCTCTCTCTCTCTTTTTTTTTTTTTACAGAAGTATGTTTTATTTTTCAGATGCTTCCTGATAAAGGAGCCATAGAAGTTTGCTTATTTGAAAATATCTTCATCCCGTCATCACTTTTGATTGGATCTTAGCTTATGTAAATAATTGTCATCTGTAAAATAATTTTTCCTTAGAATTATGAAGGCATTGCTCCCATTCTCTTTTCTCCTTTTTTGTTTTCTCATTTCTTTATATTCTACTTAGTAGGACATTTTCTAGACTTTCTGTTTAATTGAATATTTTATTTCAGTTTTATTTTCTAAATGTTCTTACTGTTTCTCTGATTATTCTTTTTTTTTTTACATAGCACATTGTTCTTATTTTGTGGCTGTAATTATCATTTTTCATGTCTATGAGGATAATATTTTTTAAGAGTTCTTCTGCTCTTTGTATTGTATTTCCTTTGAGTATTTTATTTATATTGATTTTAGTCTTTGATATTGGAGACTTTTCTTTGAAAGGCTTGACTTAATGAGGTACTGCAGATTTGGTTGGAAGCTGTGTGTCTAGGGACAAGAATTGTTGCCTAGATGGCTTCATGAGGATGATTAAGCAAAGAACCAGAATTTTTCTTAGAGATGCCAGATTGTGGTATCTATATGTCTATTCTCTGGGGTCTTAAATGTTCCCCAGTGAATCTGTAAATATTCTTTCCAGATGGTTTACATATACCTACCAACATGTAGGAACCAGCTCAAATCCAATTGACCCTTGTTTCTTGATTCTTATCTATGTTGTGCTTGTTAGTTCTAAGTCAGGAACATCTCTGTTCCAAACATTCTGATCTTCTGATCTTCTAGAAGAAGTGAAAGACATGTGGAATAGGGTAGTTAGCCTGTGTGTGAAAATGTACTCTGTATAGACTTCTGGAGAATCCCTCGGTATTCATTCACTGCTAAAATCACCTCTGCCTTTCTGGGGTTCCATTAGGCAAATTATCTTGATTGTATTACCCACTTTTTCTGCCACTTAGTTTTCAGCTTCCTCTGCTGTGCTGAATCACTAGTCTCCTGCCTGAGGTTTTCATTTTTCGGAACCATGTTTAATTTCTTGTTTTGCTGTTGTCTTCTCTGCCATTTTCTTTGTCCTTTTGTTTTGCACTTTTTGTTTTGTTAATGGAATTTCAGAAGGGAGTGTGCTGAATCTGCCATACTTAACCATAATAGTAATATTATTATTAATAAGAACAACTAGCGTTTATCAAATGCTTTACAATGTGCTAGACTTGTTCTAAGTATTTTAGTGTAGATTTTCATTTAATCATCAAACAAATCCAATTAAAAAGATACTATTATTATCCTCATTTTATAGATGAGGGGACAAAATGATAAGTAATTTGTCTAATACTACATGACTAGTAAATGGCAGAAAGATTTGAATCTGGGAACTTACTTCTAGAACCTGAGACTGCTACTTTATCGTTATAGACCAGAAGTCTACACTACTGTAGACTTCATGACATTTAGAGTTACTGAAACTAACATACATCCTAAAAATCACTTTAAATAAGGCAAGTCACTAGACTGCTTAGAGGAAAACTTAGTAGTTTATAAATATATTTATAAATATATAGATACACTCACAAATGTACATATAGAAGTTACTTATTGAATGAAGAGTAATTTTCTGGTGACACAAAATTAATATAAACTTAATATTGTTTACCACCATTTTTCTGAGGTATTTTTTAAAAATTTTTTAAAAATTTACTGTCTGAACTAGGACACAGTGTTTTACACACAGGTATAACTAAATAAAATCAGAGGACCAATAAGTTTTAGTTCATTGTATTAAAACTTTTTTTTTTGTTTAAAAATTTCAGGAAAAGTATAAATATGTTTGTTTGCAGGATTTAAAGATTATGAATAAATAAAACTTTTATTTTTAAAGAATATTATGGTCAAACACTTGAACTTTGAAATAAACTTAATTCTACTTAGAATGTCACCAGCTAAAAATAAAATATAGTTTGTTTTTTCTTTTATAATAATAATAAATCATTTCTATTTGTGTAATTTTTCTATTCTTCTATTTCTTCAGAAATAGACAGAAACCTATTGCCTTCCTGCTGAGGATATAATTTCTGAATCTAGGCGATGTACTGTCAGCACAGTGAAGCAGGAAATTATTCTCCTGTGTCAGCTGCTGCTGTTAAAGAATAAAGAAGGTTTGGGGTAGGATGCAATTCTATTATCTCTACTCACAAATCTCATATGACATGCAAATAGATTTTAAAATTAAGAGAGTTCAAAGTATTTTGTGACAAGAGATACTCCCTGCTCGCAGTTCTTCCTCTACTCCTTCTAAAAATCCCAAATATATTTCAAAAGTCCATGCTTTTTTTGTTTCAGTGGCAGTAGTCTCCAAACTTACTTACCTTGTTCAAGTGATGTAATATGTGTAAATCATAGTCTTTAGAACATAGGGAACATTGGGATATTACACTTAACATTAGTAGAGCAGCAGCAATGATAATAAATAATAGCTAATAATTATATGAACTTACTGAGAGCCAGGGACAGTTATAACTGCATGCTTTCTGTATATCATCTGAATTAGTTCACATAATAATCCTGTGAGATAAAGTGATTTGCCCAAAGCATAAATGTATATATGGAACATATATAAGTTTATGTGTGTGTGTGTGCATATATACATATCCATAAATATATAGAGACACATTAATTATATTACTTAATATATACACATATACATGAAAGATGTGTATACATATATACATATGTAAATATATATGTACGTGTGCAAATATATTTATATATATTTTGCCTGTAAAACTAGAGGCAGAGATGGGATTTGCTCACAGTCTGCCCCAAAGGTCTCTCATAACTACCATGTTATACTAATAGAATATTCTAGGATAGGCAACTAGCAGGGAGTTACCAAGTACTAAAAATTAGATAAAATCTCAAAATTAGGAAATTTTATCCCTTATTCTAATTTTTCTGTGAATTGGGTAAATACTACTATTGCTTGATTTTTATCTCCAAAAATCTCAGGAAGTTATAGATTATCATTTTGTTGATAGTCTCTGTGCTGCGTCTTTATCTGGCATAGATAACGAATTTATTCTTCAATAAAATTTTACTAAATTATCACAATGAATGATTTCAATATTCCTATAACTTTGTGATAGAGGAAACTAATATTCATTCTTTTTTATTTGAGGACATTATTATTTAAGGAGATGTATTATTAAATATGATAAAACACATTATAGACATATAAGGAGTTCTGAGAGATTCATGTACGTTTTTGGCATCTTTAAATTATGAGATGGTCTTAGAGTCATGATAAAGTGTATATTCATTTTTAGTGTGACTATAAAGTATAAATTCGGTATATGATCTCTCTTGAATATCATTCATGGATATTTAGATTTGGAAATGTCAATAGCAATTGATAATAAGACAGCCTCAAATATAAACCTGTTTACATCATATAAAAATGGTATTAAAATTTATAGTTATCCCATATTTTTAAAAATGGGTATTCAGTATCCTTCCCAGAATTATGGGAACCAGTAGAGTATTTAATAAATGATGAGAGTAAGATTAATTCCACATTGTTAGATCCAAACCAAATTTTATCTAATGATTCTCTTTAATACAGCTACCAGGATATTTTATATTTTCCTAAACTTGATGGTTATTTCTCATTTTATGAAAGATGCATTAGAGTCATATGTTACTGAAGAGTATTTAAAAATAAATAGAATAATGATTGCATAGAGGTATAGATAGATCTATAGACCTATACACTTTAGAAACATAATTTTTTAAAAAAAAATTTTGAAGGGTAGAGAACTAATTCCCTCTCGGTGAAAATTCATGTCACAGTTAATTTAAAATTCTCTTGTCCATATAAATTTTCTGTTGTGTCCAAGTAAGACGTGTCATATGTAGGCAGGGAGGAAAATCTTATTCTTGCATTCTTTTAGTCAGAAGTTTTCTATTTCAATTTGCTGAGACAGTATCACCTAGTTTCATCCTCATATCGTCAGGTAGGCTAGGAAATTTTGGAATGATTAAAGTAAGTATAGCATGGATATTTTTAAAAATATAACCTCAAACTCTTGATACTGTTATATCCATGGCATTATCTGGGTTTCTGAAATTAAAATAGCACATTAAATCTAACAAAACGTCTTGGCCTATTTAAACCTTGTTTCCCAGATACAGCTTTCCTATATATAGATTACAATTTTATTGAGTTTTGTGACATAAGTTGCCTTTATAAACATATAGCTTAATATGTGCGGAGATCCTACAAACTGGAAATGTTACTTGCGTGTGATGAAAGCAAGTTTGGTTAGCCGTATGTTTAAATTTATTTCTTACTTTAAATACATGAAATGCTTATTATGCTCCTTCACTGTGCTCCATTTCAAGTGCAGTGACTTGAAAAAGAAGCTTCAGAATGAGAATGTTTTTTGGTAAGACTATAAAAAAATAGCCTTACAAAGTAATGTCAGTGGAAAAATGAGGAACAAAAAAGTTTTACCTTGATAAGCTCATTTGCATATCAGCCGTCATAACAATGTTACCATTATTTCTCAACCTGCATTGCACTCAAGTCACATATTTTAAAATTAGATATAATGTATCTCTTGCATAATTTACTTTCATGACAATCGCTGAAAAAATAATATTGTCATCATTTGTGTGATAGATTTTTAGGCCTATTTCTATTTCCATGTAATTATCCTAAACCTTTCACTTCTCGATCGTCTTAATATAATAGCCACTTTTCTTTTTTTAATTATCAGACTTCAATTTTTAGAGCAGTTTTAGGTTTGCAGAAAATTGAGTAGAAAGTCCAAGGAGTTGCCATTCATCCTTTTTTGCCCCTACCTTTCCTGTACCCCCAGAATACTGTTTCTCCTATTATTAACAGCTTGCATTAATGGGATACAGTTGTTACAATTTATGTACCAGTATTTATACATTAGTAACTGAAGTCCATAGTTTCCATTAGAATTCACTTTGTGTTTTTACAAATATGTAATGATATGTATCCACTATTACAGTATCATACAGAACAATTTCACTGTCCTAAATACCCTCTATGTTCCACCTATTCATCCCTCCCTCCCCATGCATTTCTGGCAATCACTGATTGTTTTACTGGCTTTTATAGTTTTGCCTTTTCCAGAATGTCATATATTTGAAATCATACAGATTGGCTTTTTTTTCATTTTGCAATATGAATTTAAGGTTTTATGTCTTTTGATGCTATGATAGCTCATTTCTTTATATCACTGAATTATATTCCGTAATGTGGATATACCACAGTTTGTTAATTCATTCACCTGTTGAAGAACATCTTGGTTGCTTC
This sequence comes from Zalophus californianus, assembly GCF_009762305.2. Taxonomy (NCBI): domain Eukaryota; kingdom Metazoa; phylum Chordata; class Mammalia; order Carnivora; family Otariidae; genus Zalophus; species Zalophus californianus. The sequence goes on from NC_045600.1 coordinate 69,009,235, forward strand.
TAAGTTTTGGCAATTATGAAGAAAACTGCTATAAATATTTGTGTGTAGATTTTTGTGTGGACCTGAGTTTTTAACCCATTTGTGTAAATACCAGAGTGTGATTGCTAGCTCATGTGCTAAGAGTATGTTTAGTTTGAAAGAAACTGCCAAATGTTTTCCAAAATGACTGAACCACTTTTCATTCCACTAGCAACGAATAAGAGTTTCTGTTGCTCTACATCCTTGTTAGCATTTGCTGATATCTGTGTTTCGGATTTTAGCCATTCTAATAGGTGTGTAGTAGTATCTCATTGTTTTTTTAATTTGTAATTCCCTAATGACATACTGTTCTGAGCTGAATTATGTCCCCCAACCCAAATTCATATTTTGAAGTCCTGAACCCCAGTACCTCGAAATGTGATCTTATTTGGAGATAGGGTCTCCTATCTCCAAATTAAAGTGAAGTTATTGCCGTGGGTCCTAATCCAGTATGTCTGGTGTCCTTATAAAAAGGGAAAATTTGGACACAGAGATAAGCATACAGGAAGAATTCCATGGAAATATGAAGACTGCCATCTATAAACCAAGGATTGAGGCCTGGAATCTGATCCTTCCCTCACAGCCCTTTGAAGGAACCGACCCTGCTAACACGTTGATTTTGGACTTCTAGCCTCCAAAATTATGAGACAATTAATTTCTTTTGCTTAAGCCATCCAGTTTGTGGTACATTGTTATGGCAGCCCTAACAAGCTAATATACATATGATGTTTAACATCTTTTCATATGCGTACATGCCATATGTAAGATACCTTTGGTGAGATATCTGTTACGATCTTTTGCCCATTTTTTTGTTGCTTACTCATTGGTGGATTTTAAGAGTTCTTTGTATATTTGTTTTTTTGTATATTTGGATGTGTGTTTTGCACACTTTCTTCCCGTCTGTGGCTTGTTTTTTAATTATCTTAACAGTGTTTTTTTGCAGAGAAGTTGTTTTTAATTTTAATGAATTCCAATTTAGTTTTTTTCTTCTATGGATTAGGTTTTGGTGTTGTATCTAAAAAGTCATTGTCAATCCCAAAGTCACCAAGATTTTCTCCTATGTTATATTCTAGGAGTTTTATTGCTTTGTCTTGATTCATTTTGGGCTAATTTTTATGAAAGTTTTATTATGTGCATCCAGAATCTTTTTTTTGCCTATGTATGTCCAGTTGTGCCAGCATCCTTTGTTGAAAATGTTATCCTTTCTTCATTGAATTTTGTTTGCTCCTTTGTCAAAGATCAGTTGATTATATTTGTTTGCATTTATTTTTGTTCTCTTCCATTGATCCGTTTGTTCTTTGACCAATACCACACGGTCCTGATTACTGTGGCTTTTTAGTAAGTCTTGAAGTTGGGTAGTATGTCTTCCAACTATGTTCTTCCCCCTTAATATTGTGTTGACAGTCTGGCTAATATTTACTAACAGTGAATTAACGTGTGAGTTTGGATGACTTGAGTTTATATGATTTTCCTTACTTTGCAATTTAATTTATAACATAATATTTATTCTTATATCCTCTTATAAAATAAACTAGAAAAAAGTTACAAATATAGAACTTAGTTTTGTAATTTTGACTCACATTATTTTCTTTTCATTATGTTGTATCTCTGAGAAGGACTCACTGATAAAATATATGTTGAATATACATGGCATAATTTAGGATGATGAGTGACTATAAAATAAATGGGAACTTTACATAAAGTGTTATAAAATAACATCAATGTAATAGGATCCTGAATTCTCTAAAAATGTGATATTTAAACAGAGATGAGGTTATGTATAATTTAGTCATGTAAAATACTGACACTCCTTAATTTATTTTAAAGGATATATCTGAGTTTTTAGGGAATTCCCATTATATATTAAATACTAAATGACTGGAAAGAACATGATTCAGTTTGAGGGAAGTCCTAAGTTATTAAGCTATGAGTCAGAACAGAATATTCTCTAAAATTGTGTTTTAGATTACTCTGCTGTGAATGTTGAAAGTATTCCTTTACAACGATAAACATTCTAATCTTTTTTTTTTCTTTCATTTTTTGCTTTTTCCTTCACTAGAGCCTTTTTGTTCTCCAAGCTTTTAAGTTTGGGGTCTTATTTAGGAGAGTTTACTTTTTAGCTTCTATACAACCTAGTATTTGTTAGTTTTTGTAATAAGATCTAAAATTATTTATAAATGTTCAAAGTATTTAACTTTTATATAAGGGGAAAATCTAAGGAGGTCCTTATAAAATGCCTATAATTATGTCATTACCAGGTGTTCTTAAGAATAAGAAGTAGGACTGATAATGCAGGCATTTAGCCTGATATTGGCAGATATTTTAGAGAGCTAAAAAGTCAAAATCACTTACTAGTTCATTGGTGCTAAGCATTTCATAATACAATATGAATTGAGATGGAGAATTAATGAGGATGGATACATGGATACAAGAAAATGTCATAGCTTTTTGGACACTTTAGAAAATCAGTTTTTTTTTTTTAAGATTTTATTTATTTATTCATGAGAGACAGAGAGAGAGAGGCAGAGGGAGAAGCAGGCTCCCGAGAAACAGGGAGCCCGATGTGGGGCTCGATCCCAGGACTCTGGGATCATGACCTGAGCCGAAGGCAGACACTTAACCATCTGAGCCACCCAGGCGCCCAGAAAATCAGTTTAATCTGACTCTAATCTGCTGAAGTCAGTTTCATCTGACTAGTTTGAATTTTAACCTCATAGCCCAGTTTAAAACTCAGATTTTCCCCCCTTCTACTTAATGCCACTTAGGCTTTTCTGGGAGATTGGAATATAGAAGGAGTTATATCTAGTCATTCAGTCTGTTCACTCCAGTGAGTGGAGAGTGATCTGCTTTTTCATTTAAATGCCTACTTATCCTCCTGAGTTCTGATACTAGAAGAGAGAGATGGAAAGGGGAGAACTATTGTTTTTCTATTTTTCTATTTCTGCCCCTCTGCTGAACACTGACTAGACCGTATGCCTTCTATGGGGAAGAGAGACAAATACTGGCTTTCTGATGCAGCACATGTGTAAAACTTGCTTTGGGGGTAAGATATTTTTGGAGTGTCACACTATCCAGTTCTGGCTTGTCTTCTACTCTTTCTCAGTTTCTACATCTCCAGTGTACTCACAGCTTCTGGCTGCTGGGATCCCCATTGTCTGGAGGCTCAAGTTCAGCTACTTTCAGTTTTGACACTCTTTGCTATTACAGATAGTGACTCTGGTTTGCTCTACCCTGCTTGCCAAATTTGAGGGTTCCCCCTCCCCTCCTCAAATAAACCTGGGGAAGGGGAGTGGGCATGGGATGGTAAGCAAGTGTAAATGCAAGCAGAAGTCCAACTGAGAGATAACAGTCTTCCCTCTTGCCAGTCTTTTCAACCTCCTCTTACTAGATTTGGATTTTTTGACAACAACACAGTCCAACTACATTAAGATAGTGAAGCAAACTCTCAAGTTGGTTGACTCACTCAAAATGAGACAAGGGTAGGCAGTTCTGGGGTAAAAAGGAACTGAGGAAAGTAAACGTTTCAGTTATGGAGGAGTACTTGGTTCTCACGTGTTTGGTCTGAGTTCTGAATGTTAAGTATGTGATTGATGATTTTTTGTACTTAGTCTTGAGTTCTAATTACCAGTCCCACCTCATATTGTTATGTAAATTTCACCATAGTCTTGCTAGTACAGTAGTACCAACAAGGAGAATATTTTCCATGACCCTAGTGGGTGCCTGACACCACGGATAGTAACTGAGCCCTATGTATACTGCTTTTTCCTAACATACATAGCTATGACAAAGTTTAATTTAGAAATTAGGCACAGTAAGAGATTAATAACAATAATTAATAATAAAATCACACAATTAAAATGTTATACTATAATAAAAATTATGTGAATGTGGTCTGTCTCAAAATATTTTATTGTACTGAGCTCAACCCTCTTGTGATGTAAGATGATAAAACACCTATGTGACGCGAAGTAAGGTTAGTGACAGGCATCGTGATGTAGCTTTAGGCTACTGTTAACATTCTGATATGTTGGAAGGAGGATCATACGGTTCTATACAGCAGTTGACCAAGGGTAATTGAAACTGCAGAAAGTGAAACTGTGGATAAGGGGGGACTGTGCATTTCCATTCTTGCTGGCTACCATCAGTTGCACCACAGCAGCTCCTGTGATCCTTATAAAAGATTAAACAGGTTCTATCACTCCCCAGTCAAAGTACTACAGTGACTTTCTGTAAGAGCTTTTTTTTTTTTTTCCTAACAGTCCAAAGGCCTTATGTATGGCCTACAAGGTTCTATGTGATCTGACACCAGGTTAAAATTTCGATCACTTGTTCCTGTCTCAGAACTTTGCTCTTATTGTTCTTTTCTATGTAGTGTTCTTATCCCAGATAGTCTGTGGACTCATGTCATTTCATTCTTTGTTCACGTAATGCTGCTTCCTTAGGTTTTCTCTGACTACTCTGTTAAAATAGTTTGTCAGTCTGTTCCTATTACTTGCTTTTTTTTTTTTTTTGGTTTATACCTGAAGCATTTCCATACATTTTATTATAATCTAATAGTTTATTTATTATCTGTCTCCTTCAATAGCAAGTAATCTTTGAAAGGGCAAGTTATTGGCTCCTTTGTTCAGTGCTTTACTTACTGTCTTAAATGGGGCCTGACTCCTAGTAGACAATTTTTTTGTTGAGTGAATAAAGGAATGAAGGAATGCTAGTTTCTATACTCAAACTTTAGAAATAGCTTTGACTTATCTCACAATTTTTACTCTTCCAGTGTTTTTACATAGTAGCACACTTTTGTTTTATATATATATATTTATTATTCCTAATTATATATTACCATTGTTGTCATCCCAGTTGAACCATCCACACCTCAGTTCATCTTCCATGCTGCTGCTAGTGTGATTTTTGTAAAATGCTTCTTAAGATGCCACCCTTTGGAATAAAATATTCTAAAATTCTTTAGCCTAATTGGGCCTGTGCTTATTGCCCTTCTCCTCACTGATCTCTACATGTACTGTATATTCTACTCCTATTCTTTGTGTTGCCCTGAATGCTTTAATATGCTTCTCTCTTACTCCTATACCTTTACTTAAAGGCTTTTCCCTTTTTGTCTTACTGCTATATATATATATATATATATATATATATATATATATATATATATATATATATTTAGTGTGTGAATACATAAAATGTAACTCCTATTGTGAGAAGACTCTAGAAAAGGTTTTTTCCATTTGAAATGATTGGGAACTAACTACTTAGTTGCATTGTATCCTGTTAATTTGTACATACATAAGCAAACCTTTCAATTTCTTCACTGAGAATCTTTAATTCATGGTAAAAGTTCATTTGTCATTTTTGATGAGTATTTAAAAGTTGCCACAATCTTGAAGAGCACCGTAAACACTATTTTGTAATGCTCTTTATAATATTGTGAATTTATTCTAAGGGTATGGATAATCTACAGATGTCATAACTCGCAGATTCTTTTTAAAGGATGTGCATGTATGTGTATTGAATCATTTACCCTCAGAGAGACACACTAAAAGGAATAGGGAAAATGATTTATGAAAGTGAGAGTATTGCTTATAGAACCTCTTCAGAAAATGTGATCCCTTGATAGGTTCTTCAAATTTAGTTTTTTTGTTTTTTTTTTAAGATTTTATTTATTTATTTGAGAGAGAGAGAGAGCAAGAGAGAGAGCAAAGCTGGGGAGCGGCAGGCAGAGGGAGAAGCAGGCTCCCCACTGAGCAAGGAACCCTACGCAGGGCTCCATCCCAGGACTCTGGGATCATGACCTGAGCTAAAGGCAGACACTTAACCAACTAAACCACCAGGCGCTCCATTTGTATATTGTGAGAATGAGAGGAGAGACTGATAAAGGAAATGAAATTATTTCATATAAACAATTGAAGCTAAATGTTTTCCCTATCTGAGCCTGTTCAAAGTAAGTACAAAGTCATAGAATGGACCAGTGTGACTTTGTGGGAAATGTAGACTATAGGAATACATGGCAGTGTTCCAAAACTTGTATTTAGCATTTTTGTATCTAAAATAATATAGAAATATATAGCTTGTGATATTGGTCTCTTTTAGGAGATAGAGCTAAATAAAAGAAGACACAGCTACATAAAACTAATATGAAGTTACGTAGCAATAAAAAAAGAGGGAACCCTATAAGGAAGTTTTAGTTGTTTGAGATAGCTTTTTTGAACAATTATTACTATTACTGATAATAATAGATCAAGTTTTGTACCATGAATTATTTCATTTAGTTGTTGAAATATCCCTGTATCTGTTACTCATAGTACAGAAGAAGAAACAGCTGCTCAGAGTTAGACATTTAATTTAAATGATTACTGCTGCCTACTCAGTTGGGTGTCTTCATTTCACTTGTCAGTAGTTCTTAAATTTTGGAGGGAAGTCACAGAACCTTTTGAGAACCTCACAAAAGTTTATGGCCCACTTGCCCTAGAAAAATGTGCTTGTGGACCCATATAAGACGTCTTTATTTTAGCATGCAGTTTTGCAGAATTCCTAGATTACTTAAATCCCATGCTTGGACTCCAGATTAGGAATCTCTGATCTATGTCTTCTTTTAATAAAGAGACTGACAAATGCTATACTTTTTTCTTCCTCTACTACTGCTTGTCACTTAAGGGGAGTAATATTTATTTACACTATGCCTTATTCTAGAAAGAATTTAAGGAAGCTGAAAGGAAATTGTCAACTATCTCTAACTCTACTGAATATATGCCAAAATAAATATATAAATTCTATTATGGCAAATGAGATTCAGAAGTTTGATGGATGGGATGCTTTTTAATCGTCAGATTTGTTGGGCTTTGCTTCAAAGAACCCTCAATCTGTTTCAGGAATCTAAATGTGAATATTTTGAAGTAATGTAAACTGTTACTTCTTTAGAATAGTATAAACATAATAACTGAGCCTCAAGATAAAAATTAGAAAGATAGTGCCTTCCAGCCTTGTGATTGATTCAATGATATTTCTCAGAGAATAATTTTTTAATTTGATCTTCTAATTCCATCAAATATAAATTATGTACAAAGGGTGTTGTAGTAAAAGTAAGATGGTAATATTTTTCTGTATTAATGAATTCAAGTTATTGTCTACTTAGTTAACTCATTGATATATGGGTTAAAGATGAAGACTGTGTTTAGATTATAACTCTCTGTGACTCTGGAGAAGAAAAGTTGTCATTTTGTATGAGTTCACTTTTAAAGCTTCAGTATAAATTTAACCATTGCTAGTTGTTGGAAGACTAGTTATTTCATAAAATTTTTTTATATAAAGTAATTTAGAATTTCAGAATGGGTTTCCTTACATTTTTAAGATATTTCATCTCACTTAATGCTTCCGTTCTGATACCTCACCTATTTTGTTTTTTCCCCCTTGAATCGTCATCTAAAAAAAACCATTAAATTAGCTGACCATAGTGAAGAATCTTATTGTATATATTTGCTTGGTTTTATTAGGTAAATTACTATAGAAATAATGCTATAAATCAGTAGACAATGTTTGGGCTTAATTTTTCAACGTATGTGTTTTAACATTGACTTATAGTTACATTGTGAATTGAAAACTGTATTTCTACTTTTTTCTTCAATCATTCTTAACATCGAATTTTTAAATGAACGGTAGCCCATCTGTGTAGGGCTCTTGTGACTGAATGATGTATTCTGTTTTGCTGTGGCACAGTTTTTGGACAGCCACTTTTGTTGTTAAATATTTTCATTTTCTATAGTACTTTTCATCCCTGTATATATGTACAGGAGTCACTTCACCCACCACCGAATTGCAGCCACTTCTGAGGTGGAACGCAGCAACTGTTTAACAGCGCCCTTTCCCCTAGGTGCTGACAGCTGCAGAAGAAATTGTACATGGTCCTGTACAGAAGGTATTTCTCCACTGTGCCATCTGCAGAGTGAAACTGACTAGGAGTACTACATAGACTGTAAGTTTCTTGTGTATCCGTCCTAGACTGGAAAACCCAATAAGAGAATAACAAATAACTGGGAAGCATCATTTAAAAATGTATTGAGGTCAGTTAAACTTAGTGCTGCTCTCCCTGGCTCTAAATTTTATTTTAAGGTCATCTAATTTGTGATTGGTACTGAATTGAATAACAAACAAATGGATGCACTCCTTGGCAATATTTTATTTTAAAAGCATATGAAACTAAAGTGCTTTTATAAATACTTCACTTTTAATGAAGCTTAAAATAATCAATTTATTTTTAAATATTTTCAAATAACCAAACCAATATTATCTAAGATTTTAGAGCTGTGTTCTTAAAGTAGCAAATCAACTTAAAATTCAATAGGAACATCCTAATTAGCTTTGCTTACAGTGTTTTATGTCTTAGCCTTAATACTTTCATTCTTGGGTGAAAGCTTTGCAACAAAGCCAATTTATAATGAACCTAGTTTTGATTCTTTGTTTTAGAAGCACTAAAGAAAAGAACTTTTTTTAAACATATTGAAACAAAGCTTGGGAGAGAAGAAACAGTAAATATTTGAACTTTCACTTAATATATTTTAGTCTTCTCTCCCATTTCATTTTTTAATGATTTTCTTTTTCCCTTTGTAAAAGCATTTTATAGAGTGCTATCTTTAGTAACAGTTTGGCATGCTTATGCCTTATAGAATAGGAAAATAACATTAGAAACTCCTGTTGTCTATTGTTAAACACTATGATATGGATTGTTATATTTCATTGTTTTGCTTTTCTAGTCAATAGTATGACTCACTATCCTTTGTGTGTGTGTGTGTGTGTGTGTGCATCTGTAGACATTTCTATGGCAAGAAATTAGGATCTCCTAGTCTTCACAGTCTTAATTATATGAAATAGAGTGTCATTTGTTTTAGGTAACTTTAAATTATATCATAATTTAAATGATATTTGTGTACATCTCTATGCCTATAGATTCTCAATGAAAGCAGGTAAAAGCCTCTCTGGGCCACAGTTTACTTACTTGTAAAATGAGGTGGGTGGAAGAAATTATTTCTACAGACCCTTTCTTTATGTGTTTTCTGTTTAACTCAGGGGCAGAATTCTGTGTATTCAGAATTGTACCTTACATTATGTAACCAAGATATTTTGGTGCCAGTGACTTTGTTCTAGTTAGAATATTACTTGTGTTAATTAAATGCCAAGTGATGGTATTTTAGAGTCAAAAGAAGAGGTCTGATTTCCTACCAAGATTTTTAACTATCTCTAATTTTATAGTGGAGTTACCCTACTGTTTTGAAATAAATTTTTTTGAGAATAAATAAAATTCTCAATATCCTATTCATGTGATAAATTTTTAAAAAACCAGGCTTTATTTACATTCAAAGTGGAATGCAGTTAAATATTATCAAAATCCAACTTTTTAATGAGATTTTCCTCCTTACTTAGACTTGAAACTCCATTCAGCAGTTAAAGCACTAAAGAAGTAAACTTTGATATTTTAAAGAATATAGTTTAGACATAATCTACTTATGTATATCTAGCAAGAAGGTATTTTATCAATATATGTTAATATTTGATTTGCTATAATTGGTTCTTTTGCATTTTCTACAAACAGTGTAATTGTAAGTATTGCTTAATCCATTTATCTTATTAACTGAAGTTATTATATTTGACAGAATAGACCATATGCTTTATATACTGTTTTGATGAAAAAGTGCAAACCATACCTGTTGTGCATATCTGAGTATATATTTTTCAGTTATACAGAATTGTTATATATTAGAACTTTTGTGGGTGATGTAAGTTTAACAACTTATAGATTCAATTTTTAACCATATGAATCTTATACTTTAATATACTTCCAACATATGTTATTTGGAAAAAGAAATTAGATGGAAACTTCATTTTTATTGAATATACTTGTGTATTATATGAATTTAATGAACATGTACTACTTGTATAATCAAAAATAAAGGAAAATGTTGGTATGTCATTTAAACTGTATATTTGGAGCATTTCTTTAGTTTATTTAGAAATTATCTTCATTGCATAAAGTATCTTATAGATACTTAATATCTCTATTTGATTGTTTTCTCAGGGAGGGCTCTCCGTCTTTTTCTGGAGGACCAGAATTGTGGTTGGGCTTATTATATAATTTATATTCATTTAATAATTTTGGAATTTAGAAATACTAGATCAAGAGTAATTAAATCTGAAATCTGTATTTTTTCATCTTCCCCTAGTATAATCTTCTGTTTGAAATAGGAAAAATGAAACAAATACATAGATAAAATGAATTTTTAATACTTAATAATATGTACTTAGACCTCTAGCAGTAATATTCTGGCAACATCTAGCTTTCAGTTGGAGGCTTTATTTATTTATTTTTTTAAAAAGATTTTATTTATTTGACACAGAGACACAGCGAGAGAGGGAACACAAGCAGGGGGAGTGGGAGAGGGAGAAGCAGGCTTCCCGCGGAGCAGGGAGCCTGATGCAGGGCTTGATGCCAGGATCCTGGGATCATGACCTGAGCCTAAGGCAGATGCTTAACCACTGAGCCACCCAGGCACCCCTCAGTTGGAGGCTTTAAAAAGAAATATAGCACCAACTGAAGAAATAGTGAAATTGATGAGAAAATAAAATATAAGGAAATGTATTTTAGGGGTAGATTTTACTTAATTTAAACTATTTTAAAGAACACACATTTTCATATAGACTTTCAATACATATTTTAAAATTTTTAATTACCCTTCTTAGTTTTATAAAATATACACTCTTATCTTTTCAATTAGGGGCATATTTCTATATTCATCCCAAAGAGATTTCTAAAAAACTATTTGTCTTGTCAAATTTTTCTGAACAGATTCTTGTCATGTGTTAGGGAAATGAAACACTTTCAAATGTTTTGTTGTGAATAATGGGGAGATGATTTTGCAATTTAATATTAAGTGGACAATTCTTTTTATACTAAATGGTTAATATTCAAGTTACTTTATTTAATAAACTTTAGTATTCAGATGTTATTTTTTATCATCCAAAACATAATTTATATCCATAAAACAATATTTGTAGTTTGAATTTATATATTTTAAAAATAAATGTGAAGTTTTTTTTCAAATAACCTCAGGCCAGTTATATGAAGATAAGATATTCATATAATTACCTCAATGTTTGTTATTCTTGTTTTATATATCAACTAATTCCTGCCGTTTTTTTATGAATTCTGCAGATATTTCCCATATAAAATTAGTTAAAAATTTTTAAAAGTGTTAGTGTGTATAAAGGACTACTTATGCCACAAATCTCTTTATCTTTAATACTAAGTTAACAAACATTTATTACTTAAAATTTGCCTTTAACTCTGAAATTTCTATGTGTCGTAGGTGAAGTGAGTGTGTGTGTGTGTGTGTGTGTGTGTGTGTTTGTGTGTGTGTAATGTTCCTAATATATTTTCTGAAGCATGGCCTGGAATCCTGACTGCTACTTTGTAGCTATTTAATAAGGTATAAATTGTTTAACAGCTGTAAGGGTTTTTTTTTTTAATCTGTTAATAAGAAATCATTACACCTACCTCACAGGGTTGTTGTGAGGAAAACCAATAAAACATATGTGAAAGAGTGCTTTGCATATGCCAGATATGCAGGATATAAAAAATGAGTGTTACTAAAACTTCAGTGGACCTCATTTTTATTTTATGATAAAAATCTAAATTCTGCACATGTGATCTGGCTCCCCACTTATGTCCTCAACCTCATTTCTTTCCTTGCAAACTGCATGTATTGATTAATTGATACTCAATGCTTTGCAGTTCCCAGAATATATCACGCTTTCTTTGGGCCTTTGCCTGCCTGCATCAGTCTTTCCAACTACTCACACACCCCTTTATCCATAGGCCGCTATCATCTGTATAATTCAGCCTCATTCTTCAGGTCTCACTTTTTAGATTTCTCCTTAACTAAGATGTTTCTCACTCCTCCTTCATCCCTTATACTTCTGTTAGGTGACCCTTCTGTATAGTCCTATAGGCTTTGCTTATTCCTGTTCTAGCAGATACCTCATGTATTGTAACTGCCTTTGTGCCTGTTTCCTTTGTAAACTTGTTGAGAGTGGAGTCTGCCTTCAACTTCTTTTACCCAGTACTTAACAGAGTTTCTGCAACTCAGGAGGAAACAGAGTGAACATTTTATAAATAGATGTTAAGTTCCCCCTAAACAAATTCACAGCATATGATTTGTACTCCTTAAAAAATATCTTTAATTCTTCTCTATTTATAGAAAAGATTTTAAACTCCACAATAATCATATCAAAATTATGACTTTTTGGGGCACTTGGGTGGCTTAGTCAGTTAAGGATCAGACTCCTGATTTCGGCTCAGGTCATGATCCCAGGGCAGTGAGATGGAGCCCCACATGGGGCTCAGCACTCAGTGGGCAGTCTGCTTGAGATTCCCTCTCTCCCCCTCCCTCTGTCCCTCCCCCCACTCTCTCCCTAAAATAAATAAATCTTTTAAAAAAATTATGGCCTTTTATAATCGACTACTTTGCTCATCATTTATCACTCCTAATGCATTTATTAGAAGGTGAATTCACTAGGGTACAAGTGGAAAGTTACTTTATTCTTCCCTGTCTCTTGTACCTGAAATCCCACCCTGATTTTTTTCTTTTCTGCCCCTTGATACATGCTGCTCAAGTGTTTTTTTCTCTTCTCTGCTCTTGCTCTTCTTCCTCTTCCTCTTCTCTCTCTCTTGTTCTTTTCATTCTCTCTTTAATTCTTTCTTTGCTCACTCCATGGCATTTCAAAACACACTTACTTTTCAGGTAAATTAAAAAAAAAAGGCTAAGAAATTAAAATTCCAAACTCTCACCCAATGTGAAATTTTTTCTTATGTCAACTTTGTTCAAAGAAGGCTTAAAAGCCTGAGTGGGGACATGTCAAGTAGTAGACATTTGTATTAATTTATTTTTGCCTTAGTTTTTCTCCTATTACTTGTACTACTCCTGGGTCTTCCAAAGTCTGAGGTTAGAAATAGAGAACTAATTGGTAGTAAAGGTATGTTGGAAATCTAACTTTCTTTTGCCTTTCTGAGTTTATCAAAGACTCCCCAGTTGTAATTCCTGGATGCAATTGATACTTCCTTCGCTTGTCTTCTTTTGACTACTGTCCTTAGTTTCTGACTTTCTAGACTGCTTTGAACCTCTTTCTTCTGGAATTACCTTGTTTCCTTAGCAGTCTTTGTAGAATTCCTTTAAAAATGGTTCAATGCTAGTTCCTTTCCCAGGAGTCCTTACGTGTCCCATTGGAAAATATAATTCTTTACTTCATAAAATCAGAAGTGTTGGCCATTTCTAAGGTAGTAGTCCCAGACTAAAGGCATCTTAACCTCTTGCCTTTAGTTTATTTTTAGGCCAAAGTCCAGTTCCTGTGTCATTCCTTAAATGTCCTATATTCTAAAGGACATAGGGCAAACTCTGAGTGAATCACTCTTTATTTCTTCCTCAAACAATATAAGCTCCTATCCTCCAATATATACTTATATTTTTTTTATGTGAATGATGGACCAAACAATGCCTGAGCAATTTTTGGCCACATTTTTCCAAATGTTGCATAGATGATCTGTTACCTCAGTTCTAGTACTTGGAACCTGTTGTTCTCAGCTTTGGGTCCTAACTGAAACAGAGAAAACAAGAAAATTCCCATTTCAATATCCTGTTAACACCACCTAAACTGAGGCCATAATGGCAGCTTGCATTTCTATAAATTTCTATGAATGTTCATCCATTTCTTTATTTCCATGCCTTGTGTTAGGCTATTCTGTAAGTTTGGAATGTCCTTTATACTTCTTCCTCATGGTGGAATCCTTCCCAGGCTTTGATACCCAATTTAGGTGAAATCTTTATTGCTCTTTGCAGTTAGAATAAATACCTCTCTACTGTGTTCTCACAAATATTTTGTGTAAATTGTTATTGTATTACCTATACATTTGTCGCTCTTACTAGATTGTGAGCATTTTTGAGACAGCCACTGACTTATTGGTGACCCCTTACCACCTAGTCTCTATTATGTACTCCATGCATTATTTGCTAAATGAATAAATCTCTTCCAAACACTGAGATTGAAGTTTATAAAACTATTGTTGAATAATTAATACTTACATTCTTAATTATTTCTGTCCATATTTCAAAAAATATTTGAGGGGGGCAAGAATTATATTTTATGCCTCTGATTTTTTTTTTTTTTTTTATCCCGGTGGCATTGCTCTTTACCTATTCTTAGACACATTCATTTTAGGTTTTACTTCTGTTTTTGGCTCAATTTTCTCTTGTTTCTCCCTGCATTCTTTATTTTTCTTCCTTGTTTTATTACAGTTGATGGATATACCTATGGTAAGTAAGGATAACCAGGTATTCCAAGCAGGTTCAGGTTGAAAAAAAAAAGTAAATATGGCAGATTTCAAGATTAGTTGAATTTCAAGAAGTATGGATGCCAGGAATTATAAATCTGTGATTATTTGTCTGAAATCATATTGCTTTTACCAGTAGATTTTTGTGCATGTTTTCATAAGAAGGAGCAAACTATAAAACAATGGCCAAGTGATTGATTCTCAGTTTTAGGTATGAAGAAACACTGTTTATTCCTGTTAGTTACACCACTCCCTAACCACTGTAGTTACTCAGTTACTCTATTTGCCTTAGAAAATTAGTAAAATAATTATTATTGTATTTTTCACTTAGTTTAAGGTGAATATTGCTATATGACAGAAGTTTGATATTAGGAAAAACAAAGTTCTATTTTTCTAAGTTTTTTTGAGCATACTTGGGAAAACCTAAAATCCAGGAGAATTTTCAGGAAGCGTCTGGTATGGACCAGTTATCAAATAGGAAAATTCATGTTAAAAAATACAGTTTTTCAAAATATACCATCTTAAATGTAGTTCGCTTTTAAATATTTGCTATTCGATTTTCTTTTCCTGTTAAGTGGTTCTTTCTGTTTTTCAATTGTGGTTTTGTATAGGACTTTTTTATTTTTTGTACCCTCTTTTAGTGGGTCAAGTAAAATGTTAAAAAAAATATTATAGGGGCGTCTGGGTGGCTCAGTCATTAAGCGTCTGCCTTCGGCTCAGGTCATGATCCCGGGGTCCTGGGATCAAGCCCCACATTGGACTCCCTGCTCCGCGGGGAGTCTGCTTCTCCCACTCCCCCCACTTGTGTTCCCTCTCTCACTATGTCTCTCTGTCAAATAAATAAATAAAATCTTTAAGAATAAATAAATATTATAAACAGTAAAATTCTTCAAAACCTAGTTCTTCATTTTATACTTTTAAACCTAGGTAGTGTTCCTATGCAAAATACCTTATATTACAGATAAAAATGCACATAATAAGGAAATTGGCCAGGGACACCTGGGTGGCTCAGTCAGTTAAATGGCTGACTTGTGATTTTGGCTCAGGTCATGATCTCAGGGTCCTGGAATTCAGCCCGGTGTGGGCATCAGGCTCTTTGCTCATCAGGGAGTCTGCTTGAGATTCTCTCTCTGCCCCTCTCTCTCGCTTTCTCTCTGGAATAAATAAATAAATAAATCTTTAACAATGGAAATTGGTCATTAATTGATATTTCTTTTTTAATGCTTCTCTCTGAAATTCTAGCTCCACGTTTTTCCCCTGTGCTGCAGGTTATGACAGATTCAGCATGTCTGAAAACAAAATAAATCTTTAGTTCTCAATTCTCATTCTGCCTCCCAATTCAATCATTCTTGCTTACGACTTTACCATATACCTTTTGACGCAGGGCCAAAATAATACCACTCTCTCCTCTCCTTTGACTTGAATATCATCCTACTTATTTCTAGATCTTAACTATTTTGCTTTTTATATGTATCTGGAATCAGTATACTTCATTCTATATCCATTGATAAACTCTAGTTCATTATCACTTGCCAAGATCTGTGTACTAGATTTGTCTTTGTTTATATTAAATTTTTCTCGAAGGTGGGAACCACATTTTATTCACCTTTGTCTTTCCATGGAGTATAGTCTCAGTAAATCCTTTCTAGGTTCACTCAACTAATTGTGAAGTAGTTGATTCCTTGTATTTATGGCTTAAAATTTTTGAATGAATTGCTAAAACACAGAGCAATGCCACAGTTAAAATTAATCACACATTAGTCCAACTTGATGATACTCCTATTAGTGTTAACACTACCGGGAAAAGTGCTTTAAGTGAATTCTGAATAATCTATTAAGAACACTTGGCTTGGTCCTAATTATGTGGAAAACAGATTTTCCTGGCAGTATGCTAGTATATATAATGGTTTGTGGGCTCTTGCTATAACTATACAAAGTTCAGTCTTTTTTCTCTTTGATCCCATTTAAAAGATATGGTAATATGCCATCTTGAGAATGAAATTTTAACCAAAGTCTTGGTTACTTCGCTTTTTACATTAGTCCCTTTGTAGCTCTTTTAGAGTTATATAATGCAAATGGGAAGTAAGCTTCTTTTGCAAAAGTCTTCAATCTAACAACTAGTCCCATAGGTGGATCTGATTTATCCTAGTGAGAGGATACAGTGGCCTCCTAAGAGGAATAACTCTGTTACAGGCTCTTTTAGTGTTTCCTGTGCTAGAACTTTATAGAGAACTTATTTTTCCCTTTTGCCTCTTCTCATTGTAGTCTTTGAAGATAATCACTGGTTTCTAGAAATTTACACTATGAAGGTGCTGTCATTTCGGATTTTATTGAATTTGAATATGTGCTTATTCTGATTTTTTAGAGTGTTTTGTAAAATTATTGGAATTAATGTTAGTCTTATATAGAAATAAGATGACCTTTTAAATGTGTTCTCAAAAATACTATTTTAGGTTTATAATTTTGATTATTTTGATCAATATGTTCCTGTTTTTTTCCTCATTCCTCTCCTGTTTCTTTTAGTATGTGTGTGTGTGTGTGTGTGTGTGTGTGTGTATGTGTATATATATATATATATATATACCTTTATCCAGATCTGTCATCTATCATTATACATACACATGTGTACATAAGAACTTTAAATTTTGTAAATTCACCTTTTTATATTCTCATATCTCAATTATTCCTTTGAAATGATAAATTTTCAAATCAGTTTAATTTTATTTTTGCTATGTAAAAATAAAATTTGAAGCCTACATAGATTTTTTTATCTATTTTCCAGATATATATGTATATTAATTATAGCATATTTTGCTTTTATACCCTGTATATTATATGGTATTCATTGTTTGCATGTCACTTAGTAAGTTAAATATAATTAACATTCTGTTATTTGTATAATATTCAATTATTTTTACTCTCCATTCAGTAAGTGTTTTTTTAGTGATACTGTTTGCTAGGCACTGTTCTACATGTGGGAATGCAGAAAGTCTTTGCTCTTATGGAGCTTTTATTCTTGTTGCTGAAGAGGCAGAGAAACACTGAATAAATACATAATTTTAGATAAGCATAAGTACTGGGAAGGAAATAAATGCATATGATAAAAAATGTTGAGGTGGAGTATACTTTAGCTAGGATAGCGAGAGGAAACATCAAAGATGGGAATTTGAGTTGAACTCTAAATGATTAGGAGAAAGAAAATCACATTCCAGGCATCAGGAATAGCAAGGAAAAAGTCTTTGGATCTGAGTGAGTTTGGCATGTTGAAAAAACAGAAAGAAATGCTGTGTGTGTTGAACATTGTTGGCGGGGAGGTGGGTGAGAGTGTGGCAGGAGGTGAGGTCTTTGAAATAATTCAGGGACCAGATCAAGTGGGCCATAGTAGGAAGTTGGAATTGTATTATAGTTACAATGTGAAGACATTGGATACTGAAGTTTTATGATGATTAGCACCGAGGACATCACTCTTCTTGTTGTGTGGAAGATAAACAGGGAAAAAGAGTTAGGGTCTAGGAGAAGTAATTATTAAGAGGTTTATTGCAGTGGTCCCAGAAATTATGGTGTCTAGGATTAGGGCTTTTGGCAGTAGAAATAATGACAGGTAGGATGTTTTAGAGGAGCACTGACAGAATTTGTGAATGGATTAGAAATGGTGTAATCAACAATATCGGACATAATTGTGTGAACATGAAATATTTTTTGAAGATATATTTTAATGGACTTAGACTTTTCCATGGTAAATATGTACCATAATTTACTTAAATTACACTCTATTTTTGACTATTTTCCTTACTTTTTGCTAGCATAAATAACATTAATGTTTCATCATTTTTTCACCTCACTGTCATTGTATATAAATAATGATTTGTGATGGCGTGTCAATTTGAAAGGTAGAAAATTATATCTTTCTTACTAGCTAGATTGAAATTTTAATGTGTATATTAACAGGTTGTGTTTTTCCAATTGTGAATTGTTTCTAGCCTTGTTTATTTTGAGGTGTTATTTTCCTTATTGATTTGAAAGGTCACATTAACTAAAGAGGTCTAAACATCCCAACTTTATTTGGCCTTGAGATTTTTTTTTAATTTTTTATTGTTATGTTAATCATCATATATTACATCATTTGTTTTGGTGTAGTGTTCCATGATTCATTGTTTGTTCATAACACCCAGTGCTCCACGCAGAACGTGCCCTCTTTAATACCCATCACCAGACTAACCCATCCCCCTACCCTCCTCCCCTCTAGAAACCTCAGTTTGTTTTTCAGAGTCCATCATCTCTCCTGGTTCGTCTCCCCCTCTGACTTACTCCCCTTCATTCTTCCTCTCCTTGGCCTTGAGATTTTTAAATTTATCTTATGTTAGTCTCACCCATGTCCCTTATGCTCTAGACACTTCAGCTATTTCTCAAACAAGCTAACCTCTTTCTTGCCTCATGGAATTTGTACTTGTGATTCTCCATTTTCTGAATCCCTCTTCAGCCAGTCTTCACATGGTTGACTGTCTTGTCATTCATGTTTCAGCTCAAATGTTACATCCTTAGAGGAGCTGTTCCTGACATAACATACCTTCTCACACCTTTCACATTCTGCCACATTACTGCCTCTATTGGGCTTGTTTCCCCCCACCCCAGGCTTTTTAGTCTTCATAGCACTTACCACTTAACTTAGTCTGAAGTTATTCCTAACTTACTTATTACCTGTTCTTTCCAATGAGGATGAGAGATTCATCAGGGCAAGTATCCACTCTTAATTGTTTACTGCTGTGCCCTCTGAGGCTAGAATATTGTTGGGCATTAGTATGTAATTAATATATATTGTCACATGGATGATATAAGTATATTAGGTGTTTGTTCCATATGCTTGTGATTTCCCCCTTTTGTCAATTGCCTTCATTCTTGTTCATGGTGCTTTTTATATAAAGAATTTTCTATTTTCACAGAGTCAAATGAATGAAGTTTTTTTTGTTGTTTTTTTTTGTTTTTTTTGATTTGACCTTTTCATTACTTTTAGAAGGAAAAGAAAAACTTTCCAATCTGTAGATATTCCATTTTCCTATATTCTAATTAAAATGTTTCTGAATATAAAGTTATCATTTATTTTCATGAATTAGGGAAAATATTTAAGATAAAAATAGGTCTTATAAATGTATTTCTGTGCTTTCTTCTAATCTTATTGCACATTTATTTATAAAATAAAGATCATACTATATATAGAGCTTTCCATCTTTTTTCACTTAATATTGTACCCTCTGCATTATTTAGATGATACATATTCTTCATTGTTCACAAGTGTAATTTTTTTAAGGTCTGTAGCATATTCCATCTTAGGCATTTGTTATAATATATTTAATCAGTCCCTTATACTTGTTTCAATCTTTTTTTGATATAAATAACAATACATAGTCTTGTATTTAAGTTTTGTGTTCATTTATGATTATTCTCTTACAAATTATTAAACATAGAATAATGGATTTACAGGTCATAGGAGTACATGCAGTATTTTAAGACATTTAAAGGTTCAGGGGGCACCTGGGTGGCTCAGTCGGTTAAACATCTGCCTTTGGCTCAGGTCATGATCTCAGGGTCTTGGGATTCAAGTCCCCCCACCGCCAACTAATCAGGCTTTCTGCTCAGTGGGAAGTCTGCTTCTTCCTCTAAGAAGGAAGAAGCTTCCTTCCTAACCCCCGTAAATAAATAAAATCTTTTTTAAAAAATTAGAAAAAAAACTAAAGATTCAGTGCCAAATTCTACTTAAGAAAATTTTAAATAAGTTTACACTCCTAGTAGTAGTGTATGGGTGTGTCTTTCTCATCCCAGTTTTCCAATTCCCAGTAATTATGTGCATTTAAAATCTTGGCCCATTCCTCTCCATCTGTACCCCCCCAAAAAGTTATGTAAAATAATTATGCTGCTTTTCACATACAAAATTAATTATTTTTTATGGTCAAATCTATCATTTTTTCCCTTTTCACGTCTGTACTTAAAGTAACTTTCTTCATTCTGAGGTAATATATATGATTACTCATGGTTTGATCTAATTTTTTACTTTGTGATTCTCTAATTTATATAGAATTTATTTTAAGATATTTGAGAGGAAAAGTTCTCACTGTATTTTCTCTAAGTAATAATCCAGCTATGCCAGCCATATGAATTATAAGTAATCACATATACTGTTTTCATGCTAAATTGTTATGTATTGCTGGGATTTGGGGGAAAGGGTTATTTATTCTTGTCCATTGTTATATTAATTCTTATGTTACTCATTATTGCTTTGTAGTATCTTTTTATTTTGAGTTATCTACTAGGGTAATAATTCCCTGATTCAATTATCCTTTATTTTAACAACTATTCTAGTATATTATCCCATTTCTTTTTAGTTATGAATTTAAAATCATTTTGCCAAATATCCTTTCCAAATAAGGTATTCCTGTTTTCTGTGTTAGTGAAGTTGTGTTAAAACTATTAACTGGTTAAAAACAAAATGAACAAACAAAAAACTATTAACTTATTTGCACAAGATAGTCATATAATATCTGGGATTTCACATATGAACTGATATTATTTTTTCTTTTCTGTCTCAGGAAAGCTTTTTCTATGTAGATGTCCAACACATTTCATTTAAGATCATTCTTAGTTATTTAATTTAAAGTCATTCCTATTTGCTGTTTTCTTTTTCTTTCTTTCTTTCTTTCTTTCTTTCTTTCTTTCTTTCTTTCTTTCTTTCTTTCTTTCTTTCTTTCTTTCTTTCTGTTATTGTAGTTAGTGTATTAGTTTTCTGTGGTCACGTGATAATTACCACAAATTTTGTTTCTTAAACCAACACACATTTGTTTTCTTACAGTTTTAGATGCCAAAAGTCCAAAATCAGTTTTACTGGGCTAAAGTTAAAGTGTTGACAGGGCTGGTTCCTTTTGGAGGCTGTAGGGGAGAATCCCATTCTTTGCTTGTTCTAGCTTCTGGAGGCTGCCTATTTTCCTTGGCTTGTGACCCCTTCCTTAAATTTCTACGAAGTCTTGGCTTCTGTCATCACATCTACTTCCTTCTTTGAACTCTTTGTCCACCCCCCCATATAAGGACCCTTTTGCTTATATTTACAGCCCTCTTGGATAAAATCTAGGATAATCTCCCCATTTGAAGATCTTTAATTGAATTACATCTGCAAGTAAGAGAACATTCACAGGTTCTAGAAATTAGCATAAGGATATTATTTGAGAGGCCATTATTCAGCCTGCCACATATAGGAAAATTATTAAATTTCAATACTATTTTGCTTTTTCTATTTTATTGAACTATTACATTAAGAATGGTTACGTTTAGTTCATCTTCTAAACAGTCTTAAAATCATAAGTAATCATAACCTTTCTCTGTTTTACAGTAGTAACTTTATGCCTCTATTTCTGTCTTATTGCTGCTTTCAGTTTTTAATACAAATGCCCAAGATATTTGGCTTTTAATCATCATATTTGCTGTTGGTTTAGGATAGGTATTTTTTTAACATAAGACAATAATTTGTTCATTGTTCATTATCTCCCCACTCCCTGCTCTTTTGACATATTCATGTTATATTTATGTACAGCCAAATATTAACCCACACTTGCATTTCTGGACTAATGTATATTTGACTATAGTATATCATTTTTTCAATAGTGCTGGATCTAATTTACCAGTACTTATGGTTTTTTTAATGTTTATATTAATAAATGTGATTCATTTATGTGTGGTTGGTTTTGTGTCTGACTTGCTTTTCCATTTGGAATATCAGGGTTATGCTACTTAATAAAATAATTTAAAGGTGTTCTATTTTTCTCTATCGACTAGAATAGTTTTTATAGCATGAAAATTGTTTGAAGTAGCATGAAAAAAGTTTGGAATAAAGCTTGAAAGATCACATAAAGCAATCTGAGCTCAGAGCTTACTTGATTATAATTCTTTGACAGGCTTCTAAGTTTCTTTGGTATTTAATTTTTGTTGGAGTCAGTTTTGAAAATGTACATGGTTCCCCGTGAGTTGACCATTCTTCCAAGATTTTAAAGGAACTTGTCATTCTTACTATGTGTTAAGCATTGTGCTAGATTCTGTACATGCAAAAATAAAGAATAGAGAATTCTTAATTTCAGGAAGCGTATCCTGAAGTGAGAAGAAAGTTAATTTTGCTAGGAGGAAGCAAAAGATATCAAAAAGAAGAAATTAACACTTAAACAGAACTTCCGATAAAGATTTCATCATGAATGCAGGTAGCGGGAACCAAGGCCACAAAGAGGTGACTACAGGAAGGATTGAGAGAATTGCAAATAGATCATTACAGCTAGAATTTAGGTCTGGCCAGGAAGGAATAATGGATAGGAATTAGGAGCTATATTGTAGATTATTCTTGATTTTGTACTTTTTCCTACAGTCTGTTAATGTTAATTCTGGGTTTTTCATCAACAGATTCATGTTTTTAAAAGATTAGTCAGTCCACTGGCAACATGGAGGACTTTACAGGAGCCAGTGGATGGTTAAAGACAGGTTAGCCATTACATTACCACGAAAGAAATAAGTGCTTCCTGAAATAGTGATGTAAGTTGAGATGGAAAGGAAGAAAAGAATATAGATGAAAAATGCTAATAGAATGGAATCACCAAAGACTTGCTTACTGGTTGCATACAGTCGATGAGAGAAAAGTTAAAACTGCACTCAGCTTTTGCCAAGTATATTTGGGGTTGAAGAAAATGTTTGCCTTATCTTTATTTCAGAACCTGTAGCTCTGATTTCATTTGAAAGGCTTCTTATATTGTTGGTAGGCTAACTGTCACTAGTGTGAAAAGTTAGAATAGGAAAATCGATGTCTGAATCATACATATTTTGTTAGAAACCAGAGTTATCCACTACAAACAGTATATACAGTAGTTAGCCAGGAGAAAAGAAATAGACATCCTAAGATTTCTGAATGGTAGAGCATGAAGGGTGATCTAAAAAAATCATATTTTATTTAGTAATATTTTTTGTAAATCTTTATCTAGAAAAATGAAATAAAGAATTCTATAGTGAGGGAGTTTAAATATAATATTAAAATTTGTTTGAAGTAATTTCTCAGCAGATATCTATAGACACATGAGATATGGACATCAAAATGAAATATCTTCTGCCTCAAAAGATATGAAAGGCTTGTAAGACATGTTTTAAAAGTCTCTGCCTGTGTGCCTTATTTATATAAGTAATATAAGTCCATGTAACTACCACCTCTGTCAAAATATGGTATATTTCCATCATGCCCAAAATTTCATTGTGTCCCTTGCCAAACCATCCTCCCCTTCCCCACCACCTCAACCCCTCTCACACCTACACCCACTCCTGCCACTGATAATCACTGGTCTATTTTCTGTTACTGTACATTTATTTGACTTTGCTAGGGTTTTAACTTAAATGGAATCTTACATTCTGTAGCCTTGTGTCTGCTCTTGTTCTGCATATTTTTGAAATTCATTCCTATTGCATGCGTAAATAATTTATTCCTTCTTATTGTTGAGGAGTAGTTATTGTCTGAATATGTAATGGGTTTTTTTCATTCACCTGTTGATGGACATTTAAATTGCTTTCAGTTTTTGACTATTAGAATAAAATTGCTATGAATATTTGAGCTCAAGTCTTTGTGCAGACAGATGTTTTCATTTCTCTTGAGTAAATACTTAAGAATAAAATACCTGGATCATATGGAATATTAAACTTCATAAGAAACTGGCAGTATTTTAAAGAGGTTGTGCCATTTTATATTCCTACTGCCAATATATGAGCATTTCAGTTGGTCCATATCCTCACCAGTACATGGTAGTGTCAGTCTTTTAAAATTTTAGCCATTATAAATTTTACATAGTTGTATCATATTGTGGTTTTAATTTGCACTTCCCTAGTAGGTTTTCTTGTGCTCATTGACCTTTGATATATTTTCTTTTGTCAGCTGTCTATTCAATTCTTTTGCCCGTGTTTATTGGATTGTTTTCTTCTTACTAAGTTACAAGAGTTCTTTACATATTCTGAATACAAGTTCTTTGTCAGATATATGTGTCATGAATATTTTCTTCCACATTATGGCTTATTTTTTCATTTACTTATTTGTGCCCTTCAAGGAGCAGAAACTTTTCATTTTCATGAAGTTCAGTTTATAAACGTCTTTTATATTTATTGCTTTTTGTGTCTTAAGAAACTTTTGCAAATGTAAAGTTTTCGTCTGTGTTTTCTCCTAGAAGTCTTATCATCTAACTTTTTAGAGATCTGTTTTGAGTTAATAGTTGACCATGGTATGAAAACAAATTTGATCAATAAGTATATTTAATAGAATGCTGAAAGCATTATCTCCACACATTTAATGGGCTTTGAATATAGAGAAATGAGTAGACAGATTTTTTTAAAGACAAATTTGATACTGGTTTGTGTAAGAAATACTATTCTAGCTGCTATACCCATCCAACAAATGAAAGAATGCTTCTTCTGTCTTGAATGAATTTGTACATTTAAATACCTGATCATTGTTCTTGTCAGTTATAAAATATTCAGTAACTGTTGGTGCTGTTATTGCTAATATTGTTATTATATTCAAACTTAAGGAAGTTTAGAGAGGATGATATTTAGATGAGGTAGATGTGGATTCTAATGTTTATTTACTTAACACATAGTGGTCATTCTTTTTTATGTTTTATATTTTTGCACCTCTGCCCCCCCAACAGAGAGCTTAATTTTTAATGGGTACCAATAAATATATACTCAGAATCATTTTAATCATCTCTTTTAATTAACTGGGTAATTCATGAATACTTTGTTCTGAAAAGTTCAAATAATATTTATGTAGAATAAATAGTGACAATACTATCCTACCTACTCCTTTGGTCTTCTCCCAGAGATAACTGTTAAAGATTCGATGTATTTCTTTTCTGGTTATTTTTAAATATACTTTTACTAACAAATAAGTTACATAGGTATATGCATTTGTAAGATTTTTTAAAATATAAACCTGAAATAAACATGTTATACTTCCTTTTTTTTAATCTTAGCAGCATGTCTGATAAGTCTTTCCGTGTTGATACCTTCACTCATTTTTACTTCTGGATAGTATTTAACAGAATGGATATACCATAGTTTATATTTCTTTCAAGCATGCAGCAGACAGATAAGGGCAAGGCCAATACCTGACTGACAAAATCAACTGGTGAACATAAAATGAGTTACTTTTATTTTGTATTTTTTTAAGATTTTATTTATTTACTTGACAGAGAGAGAGAGAGAGAGAGCACAAGCAGGGGAAGGGGCAGAGGGAGAAGCAGACTCCCCAATGAGCAAAGAGCCCGACACATGGCTCTATCCTAGGACTCTAGGATCATGACCTGAGCCGAAGGCAGACGCTTAATGGACTGAGCCACCCAGGTGTCCCAAAATGAGCTAATTTTAGATCCAGTTTATTACTAACATAGACAACAAGGGGAGGAGAAGTCAAAGGTATTACATTCCCGGGTCCTTGTCCCACACAATAAAAGGACAACATGAAAACGAAAGATGCTGGATGACTGCAATATGAGTAGTGGGATATCCCATTACTGAGGAGCCAGTTCTAGACTGCAACTATACCCTAAGGGGTTGAGGGTCAGGCGGGGTAAGCTAGGAAACCTTATAGCTAGCTCATCAGAACCTCCGAAGCTATGAGAAACTTTCTCATAATAGCATCCCTGATGGATACGGAGGTGAGTTGGGGATGGCCTCATAGCAGCTCCTCCTAAGCCTCTCATTTTCTATGTTCCAAAAAGATCACAACACTTTCTGGGAAGATGCACATTAGCTGCATTTAAAAACATTGCCTGTGTGGATTATAAGTATACATTCAGATTCCAGGGCATTATGATGGAGCTATTCCCCTACAACTCCTGCCCCCAGCCTTTCCATATTCAGATAACAAATCTCAAGAGCATTAGCCACTTCATCAGACACTTCACTTAATTGTCCTTGTAGGGGATTAGATCAAATATGACTTCCAATTGGGTAATCAGCACTTTTTGGAGGATAGACCTCAGCCAGGCTCCTCATCCATAGTCAAACCAGTTAAATATGTCATTAATCCCAGTGCAGCAAGAAGTGTTGGCAATCATACATACCCCACTTTGGCCAGCAGGGAGTCCAGGGCACTGCAACTTTTCAGTCCTACTTGCCCCAGAGAGTTTAGAATAATCAGCTATAATCTGAGAAACATGCAAAAGGGTCTTGAGTAGCAGAGGAGACCACAAGTCACCAACAATAATAGAATTAGGCTAAATAGAGTCATAATAGTGTCCAGAAAGTTAATCTTATTCTACTCCCTGTTCACTCCTGCAGTCAGTAGCTTCTGGGAAATTTCTGAGAGTTCATAATGTTCTCCAGTGGTGAAGTTGAAAGTGGTGGCCATGAAAGTGCGTGCTCTGTGGATAAGAGCTGAGGGAAATTATTTCCTCTCTCTACCCCTGGACCACTGCTGTCTAAGTCGTTCACTTTTCCATAGCCAAGGTTATTGCTTTCCTTCCACAGCCATGTGATTCAGTCTCTGCAGCATGACTGGTCCCTTCAGCCATCACTTCACCCTTTTTCTTACTCACACTGTAAGGTCTAGACTCCACCGTAGGTGACTCACCATAAAGGTGTCTAATACAGTCAGTGCTCCACAGTATCCTCAACAGGAGAGGAGACCTATATAGTCCACTTGGCAGGATTAGACAGGCCTGGTGCCCCTGGCTGTATGCATTAAAATTCCCTTTTCTACTTGATTGTGAACCTGTCTGTCTGGACATATTTGCCAGGCTTCCTTAGGCTCCTGTGCTAGATTCATGAGGCTTTGGTTTTTGGACCTGTTCTGAATTGTAGATGAATTACTATGCGCTGGACAATGGTATATTCAGGTAGCTGTGTTTCTTACCTGGACAGTGCAGATCTGATCAGCTTGTTGATTTTATTAATGTTCCTCCTCAAAGGGTTCTTTCCCGAGGACATCCTCACAGATCATGAACAGGAAGTGTAGGTCTTGTACAATCTGCAACCATAGTATTGAACTCCACACAGACTGGGATTTGATTATCTAACTGTCCCGCTGCCAGACCCCAGAGCCATTGAAAATGTTACAAACATTGGTGGCTGTTTTCCAGGGTAAGCGTCACAGCTCATATCTTTACCCAGTGAACAGAATTCCCTTTTCCATGCTGAGTTTTAAATAATTTTCTATAGGGCTGCACAGTTGGCAACACTCAGTATCCAGTGGATTTTAACATTACCTGATTTCTGTGTGAACCAGATCTAGGCATCCTTAGGAACCTCAAAGCACTGAAGCCTTCCCAAGATCTTGAGGCTCTAATACAGACTCTGCATCTGGGATAGCCTCATTCTAGGCATGACTAGCCACTTCTTTATGTAGTTGATATGTCTGATTTTCTTTATTTTTTAAGGCAAACAAAGAATTTTTTATTTTATTTTAATTCTAGTATAGTTAACGTACAGTGTTATATTAGTTCCAGGTATACAATACAGTGTTTCAGCAATTCCATACATCACTCAGTGTTCATCACAAGTGCACTCCTTAATCCCCACCACCTGTTTTACCCATCCCCCCCACCCACCTCCCTCTGGTAACCATTAGTTCATTCTGTATAGTTAAGTCTCATTTTTAGTTTCTCTGTCTCTCATCTTTTCCGTTTACTCATTTGTTTTGTTTCTTAAATTCCACATATGAATGAAATCATATGGTATTTGTCTGATTTTTCTTTAGTAACATAAAATCTATGTTATGCATTTGCAAGAGCACTGTCTTGAAAGTAGGTTTGTCCATAAATTATTTTAGGTCTTTTGAAGACAGAAGGTATTGTTAAAAAATAAAGACAAGTAGCTTTTAGTTCTCTTCCTCTAGATTCTAAATTCAGGGCAAACCTTAAACGCACAATTTTCACCATCCAATATTAGTGTTAGTTTCAGATACATTGTAGTTAATTATGGAGGAATATGAGTAACTATATATAGTTCATTTGCTAATAAAGTGAGTAAGCATATATATTTTTTCTAATTTAAAAATGTAACATTTTTCCCTCCTCACTATGAGAGGGACAGATACAAATTAACTTTGTGGGACTATCACAAGGGCTAAAGAAATACATGACTATAAAGCTCTGAGTATGGTGTAGGCAGTAAATGCTCAGTAAATGCTGACTGGAAAAAAATGTAACAAATTTTTAAATAATGAAAATATTTTTTTTATTTCTCTAAGAATTTTGTAAATCATACTAGAATTTTTAAATAAATATAGGTGTTCTTGGTCTAGTGCTATAGTTATCTCAGTTTAAAAATTATGCCAAGAATTTTTTTATTTCCTCCTTTGAAAAGACATGGAGTGTTTATATGGGTTTCTAAGCAACACCAGCTTTGCAATTGTAAGGATGACTGAATACAAAAGTAACTGATCCAAATTTGTTACACTTTTGGTATTTAGTAATGATGAAAAACAGAGCCATGTTAGTCATCAATAAACCCCACCCAGTTTGCAGGGTTAAAAATATATTCTCATATTGAATATTTTTTAAATTTGAGTTGTTTACTGAGCAATATTAGGATTGATTTCTCAGTACTGTCAATTAACTCATTTATTAGCATATTAAAAGGATTTCCCTTGAGTACATCACAAGTTAGTCAGCATGCAGTTTTTTTTAAACTGAACTTAAACTTAGAAAACAAACAATAAAAAAAAGTAAGAATTGTATAATTTCCAATATATATTACAATGTAAACTAAAACTACCAGGTGGAAAGAATGTTGTCTTATAATTTAAGCTTCTTTAGTAACACTTTGAATTTTAGAATCTGAATTTAAAGAATGCATATTATTGTCCATAATACTGTCATATTCAAATGAATCCTGATTGCCCCCCCAAAACAAATACATCAACATTTTTCTTTATGGGCTACAAAGCAGAAAAAGAGTGGAGGCAAAAAATTCTGCAGAAACAAAGCAGGAGGCAGATTTAAGAGATGAAAACGCTGAGGGACTTGTAAGAGGAATATGCATGCTATAATGAATTTTAGAAAGAGCTTTGAATATTAGAGGTTGCTTACTGCATGTTAATCTAGTAATAAAAATATGAAATTACTACAAGTGGAAGCCCATGGAACTGTGTTTTTTAACAAAAAGCTTTTGACTGTTTTGCATATATATTCCCATTGATGATTTGTTTTGGTGTTTATGAGAAATACAGTTTTATGAATTAGGTATACTTTGATTCCAGGTGATTGTTAATCAGATACACACTTACTGATTGATGCAAATCATTAAGGTAGTAAGAAAAGGAAAGAGAAGATGAGGACTTATTATGATTATGAGGACTTATTATTATGAACAGAAGTGGTACTATGATGGGAGAATGTGATTTCATTTTCTAATAACTTCACAAATAACTTTCAGACATGTAACTATAATATGAAGTATGTCGTAGTCATTTAATAAGTGTGATAAGACAGAAGTGTTTTTACAAAGACTGTCACAAGACTTTCCTGAATCCCGTTTATTTTTTTTTCTTCATTATAAATATAATAGTAAGGCATTTGAGTCTTAAGAAACTTCCTTTTTATATGAGAAATGGAAGAAAAGTTAGCAAAGTTATTTGTTGACTACAGGAAAAACTCTTGTAGGAATGGCCACATCTGTTTTAATATTTGCAGCTGAGACATCCAATACAAAGTAAGTTGGCTGATAATAAAAGTACAGTAATTGCTAATGTAAAACAGACAGATGTTTTTCTCATTACATAGCACTGGACAGATGTATTTTGGTAAAAGAATTGAAATTTGTAACAAAACTAAGAATCTCATGAATGTGTTACTTTGAAAACAAGTATGCATTAACTTGTGTAAACATTTTATCTTTCCAAAAATGTATATGTGAAATGATTTTTTGTTGTTATTCTTTTATTTTTGCATTATACTTTCAAGTACAAATGGGACTAACTGCAGCTTATTACATTTTCAGTAGTAATGTTTCTGCTAAAATAATTATTAATGTACTACTAAGATTGTAAAACATCCTCTACACTGTTAAAATATTGATTCATTTCTCTGTTTATGGTTTTTTTTTTAAATACTTCCTCTAACTTCAAATTTTCACTTTTTATTTAATGATTACTTGAGTTATTCCTTTGGATGTCTTCTTGGGTCTCCCATATATATACAAAACCACATTAAAGAAAACATTTCACTTCATTGATTCCATCACATTTTGCATGGGAAATGGTGTTCTAAATACACCTTGAAGAACTTATTGGATATTCTGAGATATTCTCTATTATTGCTCCAGAAGATGACCTATGACTACTAGGTCATTTTGGCTGCTTTAGTAGGTTGACCAAAGAAGGTCCTCTGCATCTTCCTGTGATTTGACAGAAGTAAAGTATGTGATGTCATTTTAATATTGAGTGATTAATATTATTAATATTAATGTTGAGTGAAATCGTAGTGGCACATGTCCTTTGAGTCATTTTTATGATGGACATATGTTAGTGTATATGAACTCATAAGCCCCTTTAACAATACCAACAAGTACAGGTTAAAGTCTTTTCTGTAGTGTGACTTATAGTCACCAGTAAAAGCAGTCTGTTTTATTCTCCAGAGATATTTGATCCTACAGGCACCAGATCCACAGATTGCTTTCCACCATGTTCAAAGTAATTAAACTGTGATCACTAGGCTTCAGAAAGCCTTTTTTTGGAGACTGTTTTATTTATACCAGGGGTTGGTAGACTTTGATCTGTGAGTCAAATCTGGCCCACTGTGTTATTTTCCCCAACCTACAAGCTAAGAATGGTTTTAAAATCTTAAGTGGTTGGGGTGCCTTGGGTGGTACAGTTGGTTGAGCGTCTGACTCTTCTTTTGGGCTCAGGTCATGATGTCATGGTCAAGAGATCAAGGCCCACGTTGGGCTCTGCACTGAATGTGGAGTCTGCTTGGGACTCTCCCTCTTCCTCTGCCTCTCCACACACCCCGCCAAAAAATAAATAAATAAATCTTGAAAAAAAAAAAAAACTTAAGAGGTTCAAAAAACCATTTTAAAGTGGGATTTCAAGAAACTTGAAAATTATATGAAATTCAAATTCCAGTGTTTTAAATACAAATTTATTTGAACATAACCACACTGCATTGTCTGTGGCTGTTCTTGTGCTACACATACAGCGCTCTCCTCACTTCTCACTGCTTCTCCATGCAGTACAAATCACAGCAACACTGTAATAACTCAACAGTGTTTGTGGTACCACAGCATTTTACTTATTTATTTTGACCAATGCATATCCATAGTGTCAAAACAAGGAAAGAAGAGAAATGTGAACTTTAAGTGTTGTACTTTTAAGGCACTATGGGGAGTGGATTATTTTGTTACAAATTAGGTCACATAGCATTGTGTTACTATGCAGTAACACAATAGCTGTGTTAAAAGAGTAAATGTCAACATTAACAGATTATGCACTCATTACAACATTCCCAACACTCTAAAAAGCAACTGTTAGAAAAATTTTAAATGGAATATCTTATTTACAAAAATTAAAAATGAAATGAGGTTGCAACCAAAGTTAAGTTTATGAGTAGCTAATTTGTTAGTCAAGCAAAGAAAGCATTTCTCAATGGTAAGTAAATTAAAATGTGTCCAGAGAAAATAAACTTTATTCAAGGAGTTAATTCCAATTTTTATTCAAGAAATTAATGTGGTTGATGAGTAAGCTTCTGTTAATAGTCTGTGAGACTATTTTCAAAGAAGTTGAAAACATCAGTTCGTAACAACTTTAAGTGGAATATGATAAGATGTATTATTACTGATGGTAGTAAAAATATGTATAAAAATATACGAGGCTTGTGGAGATGTGTTGAAAACCTGTGCTTATTCATAATATTATTAAATCAGCAAATACCTTATAGAATATATCTGAATCTATCATGTGTTATCAAGCCAGTAATTTCAGTGGTCGACTTCCTTCACTCTCATAGACTTCATCATTGTCCATTCTATGAACTTCTATCAGCCATAAAAGATGACTATCCTGATTTGTCCTACCACAGAGCAGTTCAATAACAGCAATGATAAAGTTCATTGAGGTTTATTGAGCTCAGACCAATGTGGAAATTTTTCTGAGAAAAATGACTTGACTCTCAACCACCGTTACTGACATTAAATAGCTGTGAAAATGAGCTTTTGATGTAGACTTGATAATGTTTGTAATGAATTCAACACAAGATTACATGGCAAAACAACACTTCTGTGCAAGCCATAAAATTGCAGTAAGGTCATTCCTACAGTAACTAAGTTTTTGGATCACAACTATGTCTTTTCTGTGCTACCAGCAATTAAAATAAGAAGTGATATCTCCATTCTCACACAGATTTGCAGCAGATGTATTTTCTGACTTCAAACCATACTTCCTGCAACATCTTTCAGACCTCAGTGCAATGTAGAGTAGATTTCTATATTTCAAAATCTATTTAACTGCAATTGAGCTTCCACTTAATCTTCAATTGGCAATGATTAATCTGTAACTGAAGTCATGCTAAAAGCAAATTTTAAGAGAAAAATCTATTAGAATTCTATAAATGCCGCCTAAGAAATGGATATGCCCCCAAAATATCATATGCTCCTGAATTGATATCAGTATTTGGCAGTACCTATCTGTGTGAAAAGGCATTTCATTTTCCAAAACGAAGTATGTAAAATCTCCTTCTAGATTGACATTAACAGATGAACATTTGCAAGTGATTAGATAGGAACCCTCACTTTAAACCTAATTAAGAAGAATGTTATTCCCCTCCCTCCCAACAAAGAATTTTATTATATCTGTATGTTGTTCTCCACTGCTGTTGCTGTTGTTAGTAGTAGCAATATTGTTATAATTTGAATTTTGTCAATACAAAATTGTGGAAATCTGTTTTCTCTCTTGTTATTTAGTACCTACATAATATTCTTGATTTTACCTCTTGGCCTGCAAAGCCTAAAATATTTACTCTCACTCATTATAGAAAAAATTTGCCAATCCCTGCTCTAACATGCCTACTTTCACTTACTAGGTTTTTAAATAAGTATTTCCACACTATATCTTTGATTATTTACCTTTTAAGAGAATGATAAAGAGTAAAATAAAAAGAAAAATCAGGATTTATAAAGAATGAAGTATGCAAACACTGGCTACTTAAAACAGTCAAATCTGATAACAGGAAAAAGCAACAATCTACTAGTACTCTCATACCATTTAATGCCAACAAACAAAATGAAATGTGTGCAGCCTAAACCAAAGGAAAACATCTTTTGAGAGGTAGGTCATGAGTCTGTTTTGTTTCTTTCTGTTCCATAAAAGCAATTGGTTAAATAATTATTAAATCCTTATATCATTTTTTACTTTTTATTGATACTAATTTTGCTAACAACTTTACTTTGAGTTTATGGATAATTTATGGGATTTATGTGTTAGAATAATAAGTCCAGTAAACTGATTATAAGGCAAGCAATATACAATCTTGGCAGTTTTGAAACTAATTCTACTACTAGGAAATTTAGAAGGCGTGTCATTTTTTCTTTACACATTTTTCAGCTTGTGACCTGAAATACTGAACTATCTCAAATGGACATTGACTTTCAAATCCTATTCTTTGGAAAATTAGTATTTTTTGACTATTTTTCTCAGAACTACCTTGGGATCAAACTTTCTTCAGTTTGTTTATTTTTGGATATCCATTAAATTTACCAAATCTAATGTTAGACTTTAGGGTTCTATACCAGAGAGCTCTAACCTTGCCATTGGCAGAGCATGTTTGAAAATTTCATTAAGGGAGGGCGCCTGAGTGGCTCAGATGGTTAAGCATCTGCCTTCGGCTCAGGTCATGATCCCAGGGTCCTGGGATCGAGTCCTGCATCGGGCTCCCTGCTCCTTGGGAGCCTGCTTCTCCCTCTGCTTCTCTCTCTCTCTCTGTCTCTCTCTCTCTCTCTCTCTCCCCCTCTGTCTCTCCCTCTGTCTCTCATGAATAAATAAATAAAATCTTAAAAAATAAATAAATAAATAAATAAAATCTTTAAAAAAAATTCATTAAGGGAGTTGAGCTTTACATCAAAGAGTTATACAGTGTTTGAGCTGGAAGGGTCTAGAGATAAATTTGGAAGGCTTTTCTGTTTTTTTGGATGAAAAAATTTGTTTCTTGTTCCTGGTTATGTATATAATTATTTAAAGAATAGGAATTAAGTTCAAGTCAGACAAGTCTCATTCCATTAAATCAGTCGATGCTCTTTAGTCATGGATTCCATATTTGCAAATTTGCCCACCTGTTAAATTTATTTGTAAGCCCAGTATTAATACTCACAGGGCTTTCAATATCATTTGCAGACTTGCGTGGAGTGCTGAAAAATTTAGGTCACCTGGCACACACATTCACAGCTTACGTCAAACAAGGCAATGCTTTGCCTTCTTGTTTCAGCTCTCATATTCTAAACAAGCGTACTTTTCACAGTTTAGTGCTATGTCTTTCACAATTTTGTGCTTTTGCTGGTGATTACACTGTTTAAAATGGCCTCAAGCATGGTGCTGAGTGCTGTCTAAACTGTCTAGTGTTTCTCAGTGCAGGAGGGCTGTGATGTGCTTTGCAGAAAAAATACGTGTGATGGGTAATCTTTATTCAGGCATGACTTACAGGGCCATTGGCTCCAAGTTCAATGTTTATGAATCAACAATATATACTAAATAAGGTTTCCTAAGCAGAAACACCGATAAAACACAGTTATATATTGAAGGTTGATGAAAATGTGTGACGAGAGGCTCTCAGAAACCTAAGCCTGTATTTGCCTGAAGAGTTCTAGTTCGTTGTTTGCTAGTTTAATGTTTGTGGTGACTGTGTGGATAATAACTTCAGCAAATAGTGAGAATTGACTACATATGCATATTAAGAGAAATTTAACACATTCATTAATTCATAAGGTTTACCATAATATTTTTCTTTCCAAGATCATGCTGATGGGGATGTAAATTAAGAAAAACATTTCCCCTTCTGATACTTGTTTTAGAAAATACGTTTTCCTGTGTTGATTTCCAGATAATTATTTGTTCCTCTCAAGGTCATATAGCTTTGTTTTTCTTAGCCATAGGATGATTCTCTAATACTGGCTGTGGTTTTATCATTACATCTCATTATTCTCTAGGAATCCAGGGGGAGAGAAACTGAGTCATACAAATCTGTTACCATCACTAGAAAAACAATTCAAAGTATCTATAAAAAAGACATATTTTAGTCCATCATTTGGGGAGTTTGTTACGATTCCTCATCCTCATTTGGTTATTTGTCCTTGTTTTTCCTTTTTTTTTTTTTGCATATATGTTAACAGCCTAACAAATTTGAATGGCATCATTGATCTCAGAACTCATACATCAAATCCAAAATCCTTTGTCTGAATTTCAGAGCCCCTTATAAACTCATCCTATTCTACCTATTTATTCTCTAATGCACATCATTTGCTCCTATCTTAATGATCTTCTCACTGTTTATCTTCACTTGCTCTCTATATTCGCATCTGCTTTCATTCATGCTGTCTTTTCTGACCCTTCAGAAGGTTCACAGATTGTAATATGATTAGTTCACGTATGAATGTAACTTAAAAATTCTTATCTGATTGCTTAGGCCTTGACAATATCTTTTACTTTTTAAATTCTACATTATATAGTTATGTTGGATGAACTATATTATGCTCTAAATACAGTATTAGAATATTTTACATGAAAAGATGAGTAAATCATTTAGTTTAAAAATAAGGTAATATCTTAAAGGGAGAAAATGTTTTCTTGTTAATTTATCTATTACAAAATTTTGATAGTAATTATTTCAGTATTGAACATACTTGTTTCTTTCCATAGACAACTCTAGAAATACAAAATGTTAGATTTCAATAGAATATGAAAAAATATGAAATATAGTACTCACATTTTACAAATGAGAAATCTTAGCAGAAGTTCCTTATTTCCAAATATAATTAAAAAGATGAGATTTAATCTTTTTATACCAGTATGTTTACTCTAAAGCAAGAAATATAGTGAAATTTCAGATAATTTGTTATGTCATAAAAGTGGTAAAAACAGGTGTTTATTAATGAAAAAAGGCTGTGTAAAGTAAGCTGACATCTGCAATCTAATTTATAAGAATAATGGCAACTCCTTTATTTTAAAATGTCTTTACCATAATTATTATAGTCGTTTGTAAGTGTACTTATTTATAGACATTTTGGACAACAGAAGACTATAGAAAGGAAAGCAAAAATCTATCATACACAAATACTGGTAAAGTTTTAACTTTTTTTTGTGTGTGTGTCAGAAACTTTCTCTTTTTATCCTTTTCTCTATAAATAATTGTGATTCTCAAAGGAAATTACTTTTTTTACTCACATTTCATAAGCTGCATAATATTCCACCTAACATAATTTTTCAACTATTGATCTATTGTTGAAAATTAAAGTTGTTCAGAATATTTTGTTACATTGTTTATGAACTCCTTCCCCCATAAATATTTGCATTCCTGAATATTTCTTTATAGAGATTCTTATAAGGATTAGAGAGCCAAATAATACGAAAACTTAAAGCTCCTAACTTGTATTGTCAAATAACTTTCTAAAAAGGTAGACCTTTAACTCTTGAATATACCTAGAATGTAAGGTGCTCTGTGGTATAAGTTGCAAATCCACATTTTTTTCTTTCTCAAATAGCTTTTCCAATTTCATTTTTACAGAAATAATCTGAGTTCCCATTTGTTTATAACACCTTATCATATACACAATTTATTTTCCAGAGTATGTTTCAGGCCTTTTTTCTTCTGACCCATTTATGTTGGTAGTGATGGCAGTAGATAAATAACAAAATATTCTAATTATTATAGATTTAGACTTGACAGGATAATGTATACTCTCATCTGTGTCCCTTTTCAAAAAATATGAAATTATGCCTTATTTCTTAATGAGCATTATAATCACCTTTTCAATTTCCAAAATCAGCTCCAGTAGGATTTTTTTTTTAATTACTAAGTTTAATGTAATTGGGAATGAATTTAGTCTTTCCACCTAGGATAATAATACAACTTTATAGGTATTTTTCTGTAGATTATACATTATATTTCTTGTCTAATTATTATTTATTTAAAGTTATTTTTGGAGAGGTATGGTTTCTACCTGACTCACTTATTTTTAAATTTTATTTTCAGCTAATACTTGTGGATTTGGATTTAGGTATCTATGTTTTAGAACTTTTAGACTATATTTTGCAGTTAGAATTTGAAATTACAAAGAAAAACTCAGTTACTTAATTTTTATCATAAAAACATTTTTAAAAAACTACCAATTATTTTATTTCACAAAACATCATTAATGATTTTTTAATGTTTGTTATCATTTATGATATTTGTTATTTGGGAAAATTATAATTTTATTTGTGGTAATATTATTAAGATTTTGTAAATGTCCACATTTAGTTAAATAAGTAGTTTAGAGTTTTTAAGAATTCTTACTCTATTCACTACAACTAAAATTATACACTAATGAAAATTTTTATCAGAAGTAAAATATCTTTATATAAAATATTTCTTCACTTTGGAATAAGCATGTTTAAGAATATTTCATTACGAAATAATATTATGATTTATTATTACTTTGAAATAAGTTATTTAACATAAATACAGTATTAGATTTATGCTTTGTTTATGATAGCGATTAAAACTTGGGAGTGCATTTAACTGTATAGTCTCATTTATAAGTCATTTCATCAGAATAGTTGGTGTTTTTCCAATCCTGTTTCCAGCTCAGATTTTGCATATTTGTTTCAACAGACATTTCCTGAGAATTAAAAAAAAATGCATAGTATCTTTATCCTGAAATTGAGGAAGAGGAAACTGTTAATAGTTAGTAAAGTTATTTGAGTTCAAAGGATATACCTGTTGAAATGGACTGGTGATTTACATACAACTATACAACATGGTATATATAACCTATTTATGAGTACATTTTTCAGACATGTATTATTATGTAAAAGTAGCCTTTCAATTTTAGCTGGAAAGTGACAAGCAGTAAATTTGGTATTTATAATAAAATTAATTACAATTGTTAAATTATTTTAATCAGCATTCTGAGGTACATATTCCATTTAGACTTTTCCAACTTATAATTTCGTTTTCTTTCAACCATAGTATACAGCCTTTATTAATTAATACTTACATTAAACAAATATTTAATGAGCACTTACAGACCCAGGTACTTGAAGCAAAAAAATAGGACCTGTAGGGCACCTGGGTGGCTCAGTTGGTTAAGCATCTGCCTTCGGCTCTGGTCATGATCCCAAGGTCCTGGGATTAAGTCCTGCATTGGACTCCCTGCTCCCTCTGCCTCTCCCACCCCTCATTCTTGCTCTCTCTTGCAAAAATAAATAAAATCGTTAAAAGCAAAAAAACAAAAACAAAAAACTGGTCCTGTGAAAATCCCTGCTCCTATGAAACTTACATTCTAATGGCCAAGAAAACCAATAAACAACTAAATTACTAACATTATTTGAGAAGGAGAAGGAAGCTTTATAGGTAAACTGGATAGCAAAGATCTGTCTCAGGACTGGTATTTGTGAAGAAATAAGCCATACAAAGATGATGGTGTTGGGGAAGGAGCATTCTAGCAAAAAAAGCTAAGGTTTGCAAGAAGGCCAGTGTAGCTGCAGCATCCAGGGCAAACGGTGGGGGGTGGGGGGGTGGTGGGGGGGAGGTTAAGATATAAAATAGGTTATAAAATCAGAGAAGTAGGCAGTGGCCAGAACATGGGTGGCATTGTAAGCCCTAGTAAGGAGTTTGGATTTTATTCTAAATACACGAGGACTCTGACCAGGAAAATGATGTGGGCTTCTTTTTTCAAAACATAATAAAAACAGACACAGTTAAATGACTTACATTGCCAGATACCCAGACCCATTGAGACGGTGTGGTATTGCTGCAGGGATAGCCCAATAGAAGAGAAAAATCTGTTCAATCAAGAGACCAGGTACAAACTCCAACTATATAGTTAGTTCATTTGTGACAAAGGTGACCCTGTAGTGTAGTTGTGAAAATATAGTCTAGGTTGAGTAACCAAATACGAAAAAATACATATGTTGGCTCCCACCACACACTATTGTCAAAAATCAATTACAAATAGATTGGTAATATAAATGTCAGTGATAAGAAAATAAGGGTGTTGGGAAAAAACACAGGAGATCTTTATGACCTTAACGTATGTAAATGTTTCTGAAGTAGGACATAAGCTCTAACCATAAAGGAGAAAATGACATATTTGAACCATTACTAAAATTAAGAATTTCTGTTCATCAGTAGATATCATAACAGAATAAGCAGACAAGCCAAAAAAGGACATATATTTGCAATACATATATCTGATGAGGACTTATATTTAGAGTATGCATAAAATGCTTTTAAATCAAAAAGAAAAAGCTATAACCTAGTAAAAAATGGGCCAAACTACTGAATAGGAATTTCATAAAAGAGAATATCCTAATTGTCAATAAACTCCTTAAAAGAGGACAAATCCGTTAGTTATGATTCCACTGTACACCCACCAGAATGACTAAGGTGAAAAAGACTGACAAGCATATGGATTAACTATAAGTCTCATAAACTGCTAAGAGTGTCAGTTGATACAACACGTTGGAAAATCATTTGAGAGTATCTCATAAAGCTGAACATACATTTATAATATGACCTAGCAATTCCATTCCTAGAACATACCAACAGAAATGTGTACCTATGTTCACCAAAAAATATACAAAAACATTCACAATAACACTATTAGCAATAGCCTTGAACTAGAAAGTGAGTACTTAAATGTTCATCAACAGTAGAGTGTAAAAATATATTCTATTAAACTCACATAGTGAGATACATAGAGCAATAAGAATGAGTTAACTACAAATACAATGTGACTGAATCTTACAAATGCAGTATTGAGACAAAGGAACCAGGCATAAAAGAGTTAATGCTATATGATTCCATTTATATGTAGCTCAAAATCAAACAACTAATCTCTGATAATAGCAGTCAGAATAGTCAATGGTTAGTTTGGGGGAGAGCAGGCAGTGCTGGAAGAGGGTGCAGTGGGACAACTTTTAATGCTCTATTTTAATGCTGGTTACATGGATACATTTTTGAAAATTTAAAATATACACTGATGGCTTTTCACTTTATGTACACATATACACATATCTCTAAGCGTTAAAATAGCAAATAATATAACTTGTAGACATTTATAAATGTGAGAAGAGAAATACACAGACTTTGTAAAGTGTTTTTCTTTACAGATAAAGCATTGCAATAATTATCGGAAAGTAAATAACTTAACCAACACTTGTTTTTTCTTTTGTCATTCATTCTTTATCATGCTTTTAATAGAAAGAGGATGCATGTTCGTGATCTCATATTATTATAAAAATGTAAAATAACTGATCAAAGTATAAATACATACTGATAACTATATAGATTAATAACTTAAGTTTGTATGCCTAATCTTTGAGCCCAATCATTTGTTAGGTAACAACTTAAGAGTTTTTGTTTACAGATTTGATGAGTAAATTATAAATAATTGAGTTTGCCTGGCAATTGACTTCATCTAACAAACATAGGAGAGAAAGTAGATAATGTGCAATTATCATCAACTTTGAGTAATGCACATATAATAAAGAAATACTCTCTATAGTCAGTGTTTCAGGAAATTTCTTGAGGAGCACCACCTGATTTTAGCAACGTTTAGACTTGGACATTTTTCCTTTAAATAAATACAAGCTCAGACCTTACAATACATAGTTCCAGTTAACACATCATACATAGTTTGTGTTAATTGGAATCCTAACGAGAGGCCCTGTGAACCAGCCAGTTTTCAAAATAATACCTAACACTGACATGTGTTAGTGTTATAGTTAGATAATACCTAACATTTTTAAAAATCAGGTTCCTTATTTTAATATGTTAATAATTTTTTTAAAGTTTTGGGAAATGGTTAATGAAGTGTGTTCTGCTTTGTTCCAAAAAATTTAATGCCAATAAAATGAGAGTTTCTCTTGAGATTGTTTTCATAGCTTGAAGGTAACAAATATTGTTCATTTTTACTCTTCATTGGCCATTTGAGGAGTACTATTTAAAAGTTTGTAAATAAATAAATCTTTAAAAGGGGGGGGAGCCTGAGTGGCCCAGTACATAAAATGCCTGGCTCTTGTTTTTGGCTCAGGTCCTGATCTCCGGGTGGTGAGATCAAGAAGGCATCTGGCTCTGTGCTCAGCGCAGTCTGCTCGAGTTTCTTCCTCTCCCTCTGCCCCTCCACCCTGCGCATCAGCATGTGCTGTCTCTCTCTCTCTCTCTCTCTCTCTCTCTCTCTCTAAAATAAATAAATCTTTTAAATAAACAAATGAATAAATCTTTTAAATAAACCTTTATTTAAGTTTGTAGACACATTGGAAAGAAGAGTTAAATAGATGGTAAAGATAAAGGGGGAAGTTATTAGATATAAGTAGAAGCATTAGTAACATGGAAACCTTGGGTGCCTGGGTGGCTCAGATGGTTAAGCATCTGCCTTCGGCTCAGGTCATGATCCCAGGGTCCTGGGATCGAGTTCCACATCAGGCTCCCTGCTCCTTGGGAGCCTGCTTCTCCCTCTGCCTCTCTCTCTGTCTCTGTCTCTCATGAATAAATAAGTTTTTTTAAAAAAAAGTAACATGGAAACCTTGATTTTAATTTGATAGTCTTTTTTTAAGTTTTAATATAAATTCCAGTTAGTTAACATACAGGGTTATATTAGTTTCAAGTGTATGATATAGTGACTCAGCAATCCGATTCATCACCCAGTGCTCATGATTTGATACTCTTTTGAAAGAAAAAGGCAAGGTACAACTTAATGCCAGCAGTCACAAGAATACACACATTCCTTTATTCAGAATGAAAGAATGAATCTTAAACATTATCTATTTATAAATATATAATATCATAATTTTAAGCATTTTAACTCTTTAATATTATATTAGTAAGTCAGTGCTTGTCTTTTGGAGAATTACATTCTTTTATTTGACCTAAATATTTTGTTGTAATTATGTAAAATATTCATCTGTGAGTACATGTACATCATAACTGTGAACATATATACCAGTTTTCCCTCATGGATATCATGCATGAAAAACTGTGTTTAATAGAGGTAATATATAAAACTTGTATTTATTTATTTTAATAGTGACAAAATTCAGATAATGTGAGTCAGATCTATATGTTTTTGCTTATGTTTAAACTGATGACATAAACTTTTAGCTATATGATTTTGGTATAATATAATTTGTTTAGGTATTTACTGTGTAATTGATCCTGATTCTATGAATTTTTAAGTTTAAAGCTATTTTGCTTAGAATTTTAAAAATAAATGATTGACATTAATATTAATTTAGAGCTATCTTTTAAACATTTTAATTCTGTATTGAATATTACATTAATAAATTATTAGGATATTTTGGCATAAAGCAATGCAATGATATCATATTATACTACTTCAGTAATGGCATTAGCTCTTCCAAAAGATTTACTAGTGGCAAATGCTTTCTGTTGTGTCTATATTAAGTGTAACTTAAGTGTAATTTACATATTGACATATTATGAACAGTCTCATAGTTTCAGAGTTGAACTTATCAAGCACAAGAACTGATGAATTTGTAGTTTCTTTTAATAATAGTGTCATTTCTGGTTCCCCAATTAATGTTTGAGAATACTTTTCGTTTGTTTCAGTGCGAGTATCAGTATTTTTACCTGACTTCCTATTAACAAGTAACATTTATAGAAGGGAGATGAAAATTCTAAAATATCTTAAATAACAGTGTACTTTTCTTCCATTGTTGGTGTTTTATTTCACAAGCAGCATTTTGCGTTCATTCATTGTTCAGAAGCACTGACATTTTCTTCTGGATTTATTGCCATTTACACTGGCTGTTCCCATAACAACAGGTTTTCTCATGCATGCTTCCAGATGATTTTTAAAAATCAGGTTCCTTATTTTAATATGTTAATAATTTTTTTAAAGTTTTGCCAAATGGTTAATGAAGTGTGTTCTGCTTTGTTCCAAAAAATTTAATGCCAATGGTAACATTTGAGACCTTTTTATACTGTCTTATTTCTAGAAAATTACTTGCTCTGTGTTAGTTTTCTAGCAAATTCCTTAAATAAAATCTTTAATTGAACATCTTTCATTAGACTTCACCAGAAGTAATTTGAATCTATTGAGTTTTAAAACGTAAAAGTAAAATGTCCTTCTTACTAAATGCTAAATCACTCTTGTAAGAGCATATAGGATCAGTTTCTGTTAATTGTTAAAATACAGAAGGCAAAGTGCAACAGAATATTATATAAAGTTCCCAGTGTCCTTTTTTGGTTTGACAGATGGAAAGTTTAGACCAATCTGTAATGTTTAGCCTTTGTATATACTTTTCTGGATGTTGAAAGCAGTAGACTTTACTAACTGGTGGACATTACATTAAATATTAGACATTTTAAAAGTATTTTTATGCACTTGAAAATTAGTTGTAGGTAAAATCATCCTGGAAGGAGAAAGTATAATTTAAAATTTCAATTATCATCTAATAGTTTGTAAATTGGAAGTAAAGAGTGTATTTGATGCTCTTCAAATAAAATCTGCTGACGAGAACTACACATGCATATTATTCTGCTTCATAAATCATGACATATCTAGAGAAAGTAAAACCACAATTTTAAGAACTTTGCTACTGAATAAATACATTTATTATTATGTCATATTGTGTGCATACTATAGCTCTTTATAATCTTGAAAGCTTTTAATACATTTAGTTAGCAGTATGATGAAGTTTGACTATGGTATCATTTTATGTAATTAATATTACATAATTTAAAACACTGGGAATTTAATAATTTAATTTCTTAATACATGCTATTCATTTTCACTTTCAAAAATGTCATTATCTATATAGTTTATCCCCTGCATAAACATTCATAATGCTTATATGTCAAGGTATACTAATTGCCTATATTTATTTTGCTCATCTGATAGCAGTTATGGTGAATGAGATATGGTGGCAAGCAAAATTTTCATTGCCTCATGCAAATTTTCCATGACTTCTGAGCACAAATTAGTCATTTGCAATTGGAAGAATCAATCAATTGTTGCACACAAAATATTAGCTTTATTTAAATTTAAGGGAATATTGCAGAGTGAGAAATCTTAGAACTTGCACTAATGGCTATACATCATCTCAAATTTTGTGCAAAATATCATTTGATTTTAGATCTGTTTTTATTTTAGTTTTTATTTTTAAAAGTTGGGCATGTTTTACTTTGTAACTTTACATTTTTCTTGCTGTTTTGATATCTTAGTTAAAGTGTCATTTATCTTTTCACAACGTTCTAAA
The DNA here is from genome assembly GCF_009762305.2 of Zalophus californianus. Taxonomy (NCBI): domain Eukaryota; kingdom Metazoa; phylum Chordata; class Mammalia; order Carnivora; family Otariidae; genus Zalophus; species Zalophus californianus. The sequence goes on from NC_045600.1 coordinate 69,054,093, forward strand.
ACAAAGGTTTTTAACCTGGTCTGTAAAAAAATGCATCTTTATTTTCATTGACCTCGATCTGAAATTTAGGATCTCTGTCAATTATAAATTTAGACCACAAGCCACAGTATTATTAGTGGTACTGTGATATCAGTACCAATAGAAAATCAGATATTTTAATATCACATTACAACTGTTGAAGGCAACTAGAAATGAATGTAATTCTGTCTCAGTTAATCTTTATTCAAAAAAACAGGCAGTGAGCTGAATTTGGCCTGCAGGCTACAGTCTGCTGACCTTTGCTTTAGACTGTTTTTCCTCAGAATCACTTTCTCCCCCAGTATCCCAGTTTTTGCTTTTTGCTCCTTTATAGTTAGAAGTACCTCTATGAAAAAGTGTGAAAAGCATTCCTAAATAACACAAATAATAGGACTTTGCTTATTAGCTCACAACCTTGACCTTAAGTCTTAACTAAATATTTTGTGGGATTCTGCAATAAGTAGTTTCCCAATGTTATGAAGTAAAGTATATATTCAGATTTAAAGTTCAGTGTATTCTTTTTTTTTTTTTTTTTTTGAGAGAGAGAGAGAAATTGAATCTTAAGCAGGCTCCCTGACACAGGGCTTGATCTCACGACCCTGAGATCATGACCTGAGCTGAAATCAAGAATTGGATGCTTAACCAACTGAGCCACCCAGGCGCCCCCAGTGTATTCTTTTTTAAGTGACTTTACGTTATATAGCCAAGAATATGGTCTGTGGAACAGAAGTTGGAACAGAATGAAATCCCCCATGAAAAGGTGTTCTTTAGTCAAGCAAGTTTGAAAAATGCTAGTACTGTATTTCCCCCAAGAATTCATGATGTACATTACTGAGTTAAATGTACAGAAAGCCAATAAACAGTTCTGTTTAATGATGTTTACACCTGTCCCATATTTACTACACTGCTGAACCATGAAAGCTTCTGTCAGTCAAACTTTCAGTCTTTATCTTCTTCCTTTCCTCCTTTCTCTCTCCCACACACACTTAAAAACCTATCAGTATAATTTGGGACATTCTTGTTTAAATAAATTAATACCCTATCTATAGACTCAGTATGAATGAATTAAAATATAAGATGTATTTAAAGGTGTAATCAGAATAGATTTATTATGTTTTAGTTATTGATTTTTATGTGGCTAAGAAAGTATACAAATAGATGTGTATTTGTTTCCTAAGTTTATTTTCTACGACTTCCATCAAATGTAAAATAATCTTTTTTTAAGTATTAAGGATATTAGTTTACCATACTTTCTGTACATCTGGGGAACTTAACTATGCATGTTGCTCAGAATTTTTGGTATTAGAAAACATTCTTTTAGGGTGCCTAGGTGGCTCAGTCGGTTAAGCAAGCATCTGCCATTGGCTCAGGTCATGATCCCAGGGTCCTGCTCCTTGAGGAGTCTGCTTCTCCCTCTCCCTCTGCCTACCACTCCCCCTGCTTGTGCTCTCTTTCTCTATCAAATAAATAAATAAAATCTTTTTAAAAAATTCTGTTAGATAAAAATAAATCCTAGTGAGAAATTTTCTTTACTCCTTGATTTATTTAACAGTATTGGTTGAACATTTTAAATGTGCCAGATACCATGCTGGATGCTAGTTTCTTGAGACTTTTTCTTAAAGACGACATTATCAACTTAATTAAAAGTACATGTACAACATAGTATGTTGTTTTCTTATAGACTTTCTATTCTGAAAATATTATTTCCTTATATAATCTGTTTATTGATTCACTGAACCAATGATAATCAATGTGGTTTGTCCTATATGCTGTTTGAGAATTACATTTATTTAAAAAATACACTTATCATGGTGAGCATTGAGTAATGTATGAATTGTTGAATCATTATGTTGTGTGCCTGAAATTAATATAATATTGTATGTCAACTATACTTCAATATAATAAGTATTAAAAATGTTAAACTGTAATTTTGTCAAAATGATTTACAATCTTAATGAAAATGTGAAATAAATCTGTAACTGACATATAATCTTATATTTTATGTTTAATTGAGCAGCAAGAAAGACTTTCAGTGAAATGCATTTGAAACCTTTATGTCCACCATTTTGCCATTAGTTTGTTCATTTTCAGATAAAGCAGTGGAAGACTTTCTTCATGCTGACTCTTGATTTAGATGTTTTCACTTTATCCTTAATTCATTTTTTCTTTCAAATACTACTCATCCTCTCTTCCAATATTTTTTATTTCTTTCTGCCAAGTATGTGGGAGCTTTTTAAAAGAAAATATGTGTCTTTGGCCTCTATAATTTTTCACTTTCCTTTTATTATTAGTTCACTTTACTCTTCATTTTTTATTTGCATACATAGATAATTTTATATTATTAACTGAGATCTTTCAGAGGTTTCCTTGTATCCGGGAAATAAATATGCACAATGATGTGAAAAGATTTGTGGTTAGCAAGGCTCTAATTGCTGGTTTGATCTAAGACTATAATAATCCGATATCCTACGTGTGTTTGATGAGCACCAAGATTCAATAGAAATTTTTGTAACATACACAAAATTTGTAAATACTTAGGAAAATTATATACTAAGTCCTTAAGAATATTTCACTTTATGTTCAATTAAGAAAAGCAAAATATTATTTTTAGAAAGAAAGTAAGAATGCTATATTCATCTTGTAAGAGAAACCAAACAGTAACCTTATTTCTTGCCAGTCAGTACCCTATTAGTTATTAATTAACGTATTATTAAATATGAACACATAGCTATTTGGTCTTGTTTCGCATAGAATTTTATTCCTTTCACTAGGAATTCCTTCATTAGAGGAATGGATTTTCATCACAGATGTTTTGTGTGGTATTGTTAAGGTAGTACATTTATGGTAGTACACATTTATGTGTTGGTTTTATTTCTAGGTCTTCTGTAGAAGTTAGCATGATGCCCATGTGGCTGTAGTATAATGGAAAACAGCAGAAAACATATTCTTGTTGAATATGTTGCATGATTATTTAGAATAGTTTGACCTGACAAAGCAAAGAATATAGTGTGATTTTACTATGAGGTGAATCAAAGCTGCTTAAAAATGTATGTTTCCAAAGGATAGAATTCATGAAATTCAATAAAAATAATGAAATATGATGGTTAATCAAAGATTTTTGTAGCATTTGTTATTTTACTATTAGTTTCAAAATTTATTTTGGACAACTTCATAAAAAATACTCTTTAAAAATTTGAATCAAGCTGGGATGGCTCTCTTTACCCACAATACTATAAAAAGTAGCAGCCTAATGTGAACAAAAGACCACGTAGCAGGAAACACTTCAGTTAGCAATTCAGATCTGTTAACCACTCTGACAAGATTTGCAGAAATCATCAGACATGCCTTTTAGAGCCTAGTTTTGCCATTAATCTATTTTTTTAAGTTGATAAAATATGTATATTCCACTGAGGTATCCTTTTGCAGTCATCCCAGTTAAGTAGGTGTACCCCTTATTTGAGTGTTAAATAGGTTTCTTAAAGTTTGGAAATTGTGCTAAGCTCTTGTTTATTATAACATTAAAACAGATATAATTTATGATAAATCAATATTTAAGGGATTTCACATGTCTAATGGTATTCACTTTATCACATAGCAATCAGGATGTCCTTCAGTTAAGACATCGGGAACTGCTAGTTCAGAAGTTCGTCACAACACTAACTTGGAACTCTAAGGCCTCGCATATCACTGATATATACAAATAATCTCTTGCAACATGTCAAGTAGTTTTTTTTTTTTGCATGTAGAATTTTGGTTTTGGGGGGTTTTTATTTAAATTTTGTTAACATACACTGCAATATTGGTTTCTGGAGTAGAATTCAGTGATTCATCACTTACAACACTCAGTGCTCGTCACAATAAATGCCCTCCTTAATACCCATCACCCATCTAATCTATCCCCCACCTACTTTCCTCCATCAATCCTGTTTGTCTCATTTTTTGTTTCCCTCTCTCCTTTTTTTCTTCTCCCTCTTACCATACCCCCTCTCTCTCATTTTTTGTTTCCCTCTCCTTTTTTTCTTCTCCCTCTTACCATATGTTCATCTGTTTTCTTTCTCAAATTCCACATATGAGTGAGATCATATGGTATTTGTCTTTCTCTGACTGACTTATTTCACTTAGCATAATACACTCCAGCTCCATCCATGTCCTTGCAAGTGGCAAGCTTTCATTCTTTTTGATGGCTGCATAATATTCCATTGTGTATATATACCACATCTTTATTCATCAGTCGATGGACATGTTTGTTGTCTCTGTTGTTGTCTCTCCATAGCTTGGCTATTGTTGATAATGCTGCTATAAACATTGGAGTGCATGTACCCCTTCTGTATTTTTGTATCCTTGGGTAAATACCTAGTAGTGCAATTGCTGGGTTCTAGAGTAGTTCTAATTTTAACTTTGAGGAACCTCCAAACTGTTCTCCAGAGTGGCTGCACAGGTTTGCATTCCCACCAACAGTGTAAGAGGGTTCCCCTTTCTCCACGTCCTTGCCAAGACCTGTTGTTTCTTGTGTTGTTATTTTTTTTTTTTTTAAGAGAGGGAGAAGAGTGGAATGGGGCAGAGGGGGAAGGAGTGAGAGAATCCCAAGCAGGCTCCAAGCCCAGTGCCGAGTCCAACATGGGGCTCCATCTCAGAACCCTGGGATCATGACCTGAGCGGAAATCAAGAGTCGGATGCTTAACCAACTGAGCCACCCAGGTCCCATCTTGTGTTGTTACTTTAGCCATTCTGACAGGTGTGAGGTGATATCTCATCATGGTTTTGATTTGTGTTTCCCTGATGGGTGATGTAAATCTAATCTAAAACTAATCTTTTTATATGAACAATCTTTGGGTTAGGACAAAAATGAAATTCAGGAAATTTCAGATAACTATTGACTGATTAACATATACCAGATTTTTATTTGATTTGATATCTAATATCTATCTAATACCAAATATGATATATTGACAGTCCTTAAAGGCCAGTTGCTTATCTTTCTATCTGCAGAGACCATTCAGGTTCAAGGTCAGCAAGGGGTCAAGATTTTTTTTTTTTTTTATCAGTGACGACTAGAGGACTCATGAGAGATGAAAGGGACTATGATTTAAATTCAGCAATGTAGCCCTGCATCGGGCTCCCTGCTCCACGGAAAGCCTGCTTCTCCCTCTCCCACTCCCCCTGCTTGTGTTCTCTCTCTCGCTGTGTCTCTCTCTGTCAAATAAATAAACAAAATCTTTAAAAAAATAAAAATAAAAAAAAATTCGGCAATGTAGCGAGCCTTTCTTAGGCTAACATGAAAAGTTCTTGGATTTCTTAAAGGAAATTTCTTCCCCAAGTCTATCTTACTGATGTTGAATTTACTTCCCTTTATGAACTCCAGATCCAAATTATTCTTCTAAGGCCTACTTGAAGTCGTTCTAAGCTCTCAAAGATTACCTAGACTAATTCAAAAATACCATAAATTCCTAACCTGGAAAAATGTTTAGCTAATGAAAGACTAGAGCTTATTCAGGTATTAGTAACACAGTATTGGCCTGAGAATGAGATTTCTAAGAATGAGATTTGTTTTCTGAGAAATGATAAGTAACTTGGCATTTTTTAGAAGGCTGTAATTACTGTAATGTAAACATTATTTTTTCTCTAACGTATTTTAATCTGATGGTGTTATTTATTGATTTTTATTAATATTTATTAATATTATTTGATTACTCGGGCTAGTATGTTTTAGATGGGTATCTATTTTTATGTACAACTGATTTAAAATTTTTTTGAACTTCACCAGATGTCTAATTTTTAAGATTTTAAAAAATATTTTAATACAAATGAAACAAGGAAAAAGATTTTTTAAAAGGTTGTTTAAACTTGATTATTTTTCTAAATGAATTATAAACTATAAAATTGAATAAATATTTCTAACAGTATGTTTTAATTATTTACAATTGTGTCATCTTATTAATATGTATTATGAATCTCAAAAACACATGAATATTATAGGAAATTTTTAAAATGCAATTGAGTAAAATAAGGAAAAATTAAACCAAATCATACTGTTCAATTACTTTTAAAATTTGGTATCCAGTATATTATTTCATACTTTTTCTCATGCATATATGTGTGTATTTTATATATTTTTTTAATAAAATGAGATTGTGCTTGGCAGAAGTGAATTAAAGCTATGTTCAGTTTACTGTTCAGCTCATTAATAAATTTTGTATAAACACTGTTCAGCTGTTATTTTTCTCAAATATGTAGTGATACCTAGGTTCTATACTTCACATATGAGCTTGCCTGTCAGCCTCTCTGAATAGGACTTACTACAGACCTTCCTTCAGTATGTCATCTGTTTTACTTGAGTATGTCTAGTCAAGCACTCCCTGCCTCTCCAGCCAAAGTTTCTGTAGTCACTGTTACCACCTAGGATCAGAAGCCCATTTTTCTACTACTTGGGACAAGGAGAGGAAGGGAGAATGCAAGGGATTAATTCCCTCCTACACATATTTCAAAGAACTGTGCTAGCTCTTGCTCTACTAATCCTCCCTTCTCTTTAATGCCTAAGAGTTTGAATAGCTTCTGTTTTCTGTGAGTTTGGAAATGTGTTTTACTTTTTCTACTCCATTCACTGTCATTTGCTCACTGGGGAGTTATTTGTTGGATACTGACTGTGTGTATAGGGCACACTTCAAAGCACTGGCGATACAGCAGTAAAAGTCATATAAGACCATTGTCTTCAAGGGAAAAGAAAGAATTGAACAAATAATGAATAGCATAAGTATTTTACAGAAACATAACGTAGTACTAGGGTGAAAAGGTGTATGTACATGTGATGAAGAGGACCTGCTTTAGTAAGAATGGCCATCTTCCTTACTAAGGAATTTTTCATAAATTCTGGTCCAATTAGATAACTTTCTATGATTTTGAGACTAGGAAGAACAGGATGCTGAAGTGTCTCTCCTTAAGCTACATCTACCTTTGTTTAATAGGCAAACATCACTGAAAAAAACTAGAAATAAGTTTTTTTGTTAACTTAGGCTTCCGTATGTGTATATAAATAATGTGTATAAAAACTTTAAACAGTACCACTACCACTAAGATAGATACCTATTTAATGGAAATAAAATCTTTTGAATATTTTTGTAATGTCCACATGTAAGCTGCATGGTACAGTTTTAGGCTGTGTTATGGACCATGAGGTAGTTAGTTGACATTGACCTGACATTAAAAAAGCCAACTGACATTCTACAAGTGAGTTATGCATAGTATGTGAGTAATGAGTTGTTTATAGTAATGATTAACTTACACTTTTATCTATATATTAAATGGCTAGTATGCCTTCCAAAAAGTTCTGGTATAGAAAATTTCATGTTATACAATCCCTTAATTGCATTATAAAGATTACTCTCACTAAACATTGAACAACTATTTAGAACATGTTATTAAAGAGGTACCAAACATGCCCAGGGCACTCCATGTTTTTGTTTGCCCCTGCTATTATGTTGTCTGATTTATTTTTTCTCATTTAACTCATCTTGAGCCTCTTTTCATACTGGTAAATAAATAGTTCATTATAAATTTAATTATGGTTTATTATGATTAATCACAATTTATTTAACCAAATTCCTGTTGTTGAACTTTAATTTTCTTGCCATTAGAAAAATGTTTTCAGGAACAACTCTGTATTTGCATCTGTATATTTTTCCAGTTGTTTCATGTAAATTTAAAAATTTGTAAATGAGATTACTAGCTCATAATACTCTTGATACTTGTTGCTAAACTGCCTTCCAGAAAGAGTGTACCAACCTGTAATTCCAGCAGTATTATTTATGCTAGAGTACCCATTTCTACATATCTATACCAAACCTTTATAATTATTTGCCAATTAGAGCTATATAGTAGGATGTGATTTATTTGCTTTTTTGAATACAGTGAACTGAATATTTTTTCATTTGATTAGCAAATCAGACTTTCCTCACTCCTTCCTTTGACTTCCCTTTCTGTGGCGTGATCATGATATGAGGATATATTGACATATGTCTGAGTGTGCATGCATATGTGTGTGTGTGTTACAAGAGAGTAAATGAAATGGCCATTTGTGTACCTAGTTCATTTTTTTCTGGTTAATATTTATCTTTTCCTAAGGATTTTCAAAATACTTCATATATTAAGGAATTAGTACCAGATATCAATCCAATATTTATCACATATGTTACAGATTTTCCCAGTTTGATCTTAGACTTCTAATTTTGTTTCATGTCTACAGAAGTAATAAATTATATGTTAAACTGTTTTGGAGAGGATGTATGGAAACAGGGACTTTTATACATTGTTGATGAGACACTAAGGGAGACTAAGCAGAAATGGCAAGAAATATGATTTATAATCCTTGACTGATGTTCAGTTAAGGGGAATAACTGCTAGAAAAAACATGAACTAAATGATGTATCTCTGATTCTAAAATGTTATTGTAAGAACAGTAACACAAAACTTGAAGACAGTATTATCATTGTATATATCATATTTAAAGTAAGGTGAAATGATGAGATTTTTTAGAATTTACTAGGAAAGCATAGTTGTCAGAACCATTTAATTAACAAAATATAATTGCTTATATTTGAACTTTGCTGCACAGTAAATTTTTAAATTTTTAACTCTCCAGTTTCTGCAATATAATTAACTGTACATGGTATTTTTTTTAATTTCTAGAAACATATTACTTTCAAAATCAATTATATGCATAGCTTGTAATAAAATTTATACTTGGGTAAATAATATTTTAAATTACTGTCTTCTTTTGAAAATATGGTCTTAGCAAGTTAAAAAAATCTAATACTATGTAGTGCTGACTGTTGTGCACTTGTAAATGCAATGAAAAGTTGTATAAAATGAATTAATTTTTTTTTGCTCTACTATGGCTTTAATAGCAGGGATGATTACTTGCAAATGAACAGCTGCATCTTTAGCACCACAGGCTTAAATTAACGTCCCAAAGTCCCATAGGTTTTACATTCCATGACATGTTAGCAAGAAACTTACAAATATAGAAAGGCTCATGTTTTAAGATGGAACACAATTCATATAATATCCATGATTAGCAAAGCAAATAAAATTCAGGCAAACAGCAGGCTGTATAAGAGAAATAGAAAATGATGAAAGAGAAAAAAAGGAAGAAGAAACTAGTTGGTTTCTGTTAAAGTTGAATAACAGTAAAAACAAACCATTTTCATCATATTAGCAGTATTGATGAAATTGATTTAGTTGATACTATTACTCTGAGCAACTAATACAATTATTTTAAATTTCTCATTTTGTTGTAATCTGAAATATTTTCACATAGCTCTTGTAAAACGTAATGATATAAACTTCTAGGCCATGTGAGTTTTTCCCTTATTTTCATTTTTATAAATGAGAAAAGAATGACTGAATACTTGGAATTCATAATAAATAAACAGTTCAAGTTAAGATTTGGTTATTTTAATAGATGAAAAGTTTTATAACAGCATAGTGAATATTTTGTTCTGCTCAAATAATTACTAAACTTTAAAATCTGTTGTATCAAATATAGTGTCAATTTTGCTTGAAGTTACTGAAAATGAGAATGAAGAACTCTCAATACAAAAAAGGATAGTACCTGATTGTTTACCAATAGCTTTGTCTTTTTCTTAGTAAGATAATAATTAAAAATGAACTTCCTAGCTGTTTTAACAAGAAGCTACACTAATCTGACCATTCTTTCCCTATACTTAAAAATTATGTCAAAATTCAAAACAAATCTATTGATCGCTTCAGTTAGACTGACTTCCAGTAAACTTTTCATTAAAATAGTCTTAACAGTTGGCATTCATCAGCCCTTAATATTGTGTTGTACACATACATGTATTTGCATATGGGATTTGTATACCTGTTCATATGCAGTTAAACCAACATGTAGCCCCTCTTTCCTAGCACTTGTACAGCTAGATGTCATTATGTGGCCTCTTTATTTTCTCTGGCCCTAGATATACTAGCAAAATATTATCTTAGCAATATCTAGACAATAGTAATGGAAATTATTTCCAATCTTAAGATGATATTATACCTTCCTTTTTTAACATCTTGGCTTTATGTTTTACAAATAATAGTGGATGGCTACTTTTAAAATTATAAGGTGAGCCCTTCAAATATGAATTTGATTTGTGACATCTACAAAATATTGCTTGCTTGGGGAGGATGTTAACAGGTGTTACATGCAAAAAGCTGTAATGAGTAAATAAATTTATTTATAAAAAGTTAAATGGGTTTCTTTATTGTAGGACTTCATATTTTTAATATGCTAATATGTATTATGAATCATTCAGAGAGGAGGTTATTATATGCAGTTTTTCCCTTCAGAAGTATTGGACCAGAAATTCCTTTTTTTCATGGAGCATATTGTAGGGCAAGTGTTATGTAAAATTTACTTAGAGAAGTGCTAGACTAGCATTTGGGGGTTTTAATGCTTTAAAAAATCTTGATCTTCTTCTTCAACTTATCTTTTTAAAAGGTGATTATATAACACAATTATTTTTTTTTTCTTTTAAGAACTACTTCTCACAATTCCTGAATTTTCTTGAGGTGGCAACTTCAAAACTTTTACCAATGCAGTCATATTATTCAACTCATAATAGTATCTGTTTTTCTTATAAATACTTTGTATGATCTAGGTTCTTCCTTTCTTTCCGTCTTCATCTCTTTTCATATTTCACTTGAACATTTTTCCCAACTCTGTGGAGCTACTTACATGGGACATCATTGTTCTGACAAACCTTTTGTTCTCAAACTTCCTTACCTTAACACATGTAGTTCTCTCTTCCTAGAATGGCCCTTCCTTATGGCGTATCTGCTGGTGAACTCTTCATATGACTTAGAACTCAGATTGAGACTCACTCAGTAAAGCTTTACTGAGCTAATACCTGCCATCTATTTATACCTCCATTTAGTCACTTATTAGATCATGAATATTTAATAAGTATTTGACACATATACCTGTATGCCTGGATGCTGTGGGTGTAAGGATGAACAATACAAATGTATCAACAAAGAGCTCACATTCTCATGGGCTGGACAGACGAGTGAATAGGCAACTATAATAATCCATGATAATTGCTATTTTGGGGAAGTATAGAGTCCTGTGGATACATGTAAGGAGAGCAGTTAACCTAGACTATGGAAACGCAGTAACACTTTGGGAAACTGATAACTGGTCAGAGATTTAAGAGAGAAATAGGGCTTACTGAGGTAAAAGGGTGAGTGCAAGCAGAACATCTAAGAAAAAAGTTAAAAACAGAGATGTACTTACTTGAAAATACATGAAATTACTAGAGAGATAGTCGAGCAGACATTGATAATTATGTGGTGTAGTTGTTATATAGTATTAACCATTGTACTATAATATTACCAAATACTGTGGCTTTGAAAAGTCTAGGTCTGAACTTTGAGACCATGTTGGAATTGACTGTGACTAATAAGGTAGTATTCTACTATATTTGTAACATTTTATAAGTCACACATATTGAATTTGTTTCTATATACCATAGCCATACAACTATATAATAGAAAGGAAGCCCTAACTGGATTTTCGTAAAAGAGCAAATTTTCAACAAGCTTGGAATAGATTAGGTGTGTACACCTCTTATGCTAAAATGGTATCTGAGGAACATAGGAGTGCATAAAGTCATGTATATTTTTTCCAGACTAAGTGTACTCAAAATCCTTGTAAATTTTTTTTACAACTACATACTATTGTACCCAGGAAGTTTCTATATTACTTTGTTATTTTCCTTTTTTGAGTTACAGATAAAGAATAGTAGCCTATAGCTTAAAAGTTTCCTATCAGTAGGGACTTTGTCCCCTATGTTATTAGAAATTGGACACGGAAGAAAAACCAGTCTGTTATGTCTAACACATTCACATTGTTTTATGTATAGTTCTAGGTTGTTGGTCTCTAATTTTAAATATGCCAGAACAATTTATAAGAAGACTGTGGTTAAATTTCCAAAATGTTTATTCCTTTTAAATAAGCTTACAGAAAATTTCTTAACAATATTCCCAGGTTTAACCTGTCAGGGCTCTTTTATAGGTCTTATTCAGAAATAAGGCTCTTTGTAAAGTATTCAGACAAATTTACTCCTAATGTCAAGTTTGTGTTGTGTTCATTTGTGTTTCTATGATATTTCAGCTTGGTGTAATACACTGTATTTGCTTATAACATATGCAGATGCCTATAATTTTGATTCAACAAAAGAAAAAGACCAAAGATAGTTTTACTCTAATAAAATTATTTTACTATTAAGGTTAATAAGTGGGCATTTATTTTATTTTCAGAATATTTGAGTTGATTATAGATGCTTATAAAATAATGGTTCCATTGGGTCTGTTAGAGACTCATTGAATGAATAAATTATGTTTTTATGCCCTTTAGAAATATCCCATAATAGCCTTTCTCCAGGCACTGACAGGCAGCTGTGTGGAAGACCAAGTTCTGGTCTGCAGAGAACTTTTCTTCCAGGTGAACGGCCTTTTCTGGATGATATATATATTTTAAAGATTTTTGAGTTTGGGGGAGTCTAGCAGACCTGCAAGAACAAAAATTACTCTTCAGGAAAATAAAATAAAACAACGTATCCCATTGTAGAGTCAGAAATTGCTAGACTTGCAAAGAAACAGGAAAATAGCACCCATAGGGAAAGAATTCAGTTGATAGAAACTGACCAGGAGATGGCTCAGGTATTAGATTTAAAATGCAAAGACATGTCAGCAGTTATGCTGATGAAGTTTAATGGCTTGATGGAAAATCTGGACTTGATGGTTGAAGAGATAGGGGAATCCCTTAAAAAGGATCTAAAGGAAATTTTAGGAATAGAAAGTAAAATACCTGAAGTGAAAAATATAAACAACTCCAGTACCAAAAAGGAGTGGCCACAAATAAAAGGTTTAGCCACACAAAAAACAGGGTTGGTAGAGAAAATAGAAGGAGCAAACTCTGAAATAGTTGAAGATACTGAAAATTTGACCTTTAAAAGAAAAGAAGTAAGTGAGCTGAGTAGCAAATTAGATAAAGCTGAAGAGTACAGTATGAACCAAGGTAAGGAATTGTCCCGTGATGAATCAAAAAATGACAAAGTCATGGAAAGTGTGGAAGAAGCCATAAGCAATATAGACAACACTTGGGGAGATCGTAGTATCCATACAAAAGTAACACGAGAGAACCGAGAGATTGGAAAGGATGAACTGGTCAGAGAAAAAAGAGAGGAAAAAAAATCCCTCAGAATTTAAAGAATATAGAGAAAATACTAAAAACCTCCAGAGAAGATGAAGGAGCAGTACTTACGTTGGTGGCAGACTTTTCATCAGCAACACTGAACATTAGTAAGCAATGGAGTAACGTCTTCAACATTCTGAGGGAAAATGATTTTGAACCTAAAGTTCTATGCCAGGTTAAATTAACATTTAAGTGTGATGGTGAAGTAAGGACCTTTTCAGATATGCAAAGTCTCAGCAATTTTATTAGCCAAAAACCGTTTATGAATGAATTACTGAAAGATGTACTCCCACAAAAGGAAAAAATAAAGGAAGAAGGTACGGGATTCAAAAAAAAGTGGAAAAAACTCTACTAGACTTGAAGCATGGAGCTGAGGGGGAAGCCAGTGATGGCTTGAGCTTTCTATTTGTTAAAGAAGTAAAGGTTGCTGAGCCAGAGGAAGTGAAGAACTTAGAGATTCAGGAAGAAGAGTCTTCAGAGCTGGAAGAAGAGGCTTCAGAGTTGGATGAGGAAGGAGAGGCTTCAGGGCTGGAGGAGGAGGGAGAAGAAGAGGCTTCAGTATTACATGAGAAACAGGATTCAACCTTTCAGCGTCATTCTGAGGTAAATACACAATGTGGAGTTGAAGGGGAAAAAAAGGGTTTGGAGATTGTTTTAACTAAAGGGGTAGAAGATTCTGAGCCAGAGGAAGAAAAAGGTTCAGAGTGGGAAATGGAAGTAGTTTTATCATAGGAGGAAGGAGAGGACTCTGAGGTAGAAAATGTAAAGACTGCCTCCCAGATTTAGAAAAAAGAGGCCTCAGATGGACTCAAAGAAATTGCCTATGATTATTTGGCTCAGGACTTTGAGAAGAAAAAATTGGTGAAACACCAGATGGTACAAAAAAACCAGAATAAAAAGGAAACAGCTATGCCCAAAAACCAAGGAGTTGGGACAGTCTGTCTGACCTTGCATTTGGCCTCTCCCTCAAAATCACTAGAGATAAGTTCTGATAAGCAGAAAAGGCATTTAAGTACAAATTCGAGTACTCCATCAGGAATCACCAAATTTTTAAGGAATACTGACAGAGAGCGACACAAAACTCTGCTAACAGATGAGTGAACATCTAAAGAAACAGACTTAATACAAGAAACTGAAGAAAACTTTAGAAGAAATGTAATTAACAACTTTAGAGAGCTACAGGAGGAGGTTGCAAATCTTAAAAATTACCTTCCAGAGGTCTTGGGAATAAAAAACTCAACAGATGTTCTGAATAGCAGAATAGACACACTTGAAGAGAGAATGGACAATCTAGAAGACCGAATTGAAGAATTCTAAGGATACAATGCAAATGACCAAACAGATAATAAATAAAGAAAGGTCAAGAGACATAGAGGATAGATCCAGAAGTTTCAACATCCGTTTGATAGGAATTCCAGGAAAAGATAATAAAGAGAATGGAGCAGAGGAAATAATTAGGGAAGTCATTGAAGAAAACTTTCCAGAGCTAAAGGATTCAAGTCTTGATGTTGTCAGTGCTTACCAAATACCTAGTAAGATTAATGAGAAGAGACTCAATCCTAGACACATCTTGGTGAAATTTGGGAATTCCAGTGATAAAGAAAAAATCCTAAAGGCTTCCAGAAAAAGAGAAATAACCTACAGAGGAACAAGAATCAGATTGACCACAGACTTATCATTAGATACTCTAGATGCTAGAAGTCAGTGGAGCAATGTCATAAAAGTTCTGCAGGCAAAAGGCTTTACACCTAGAATCTTATACCCAGCCAAATTGGCATTTGATTTTGAAGGTAAAACAAAGACATTTTTTGATACCGAAGAATTCACAAAGTTTGTTTCTTGCATACCCTCTTTGAAAGAATTACTGGAGGATATACTTTAGCAATCTAGGATAACTATAAACACATACACACACTATATATTACCTTCTTCCCACAGCAAGAGAAAACGAAATTAAAATGCCACATTTCTACCCAGGAGGAAGGACTGTGAACAGTGTACTTGGGGAGTAGGGGAAAGGAAGGTTACAGATACTACTTAGATGTGAAGTTAAAGGGTGTGTTAAAATTAGTGTTAATCATTGTAGTTTGTGCAAGAGTAGGCTTTCTAAACTACTGGGGAAAGGGAGGGAATCTGTCAATGTAACCATGGGGAGAGGTGGGGTGAAAGTAATAGAAAAACAGGAAAAAAGATGACAGGATAAGTTAAATAGGAAAAATATGCAAAAGTTGAACTTTTGTCACAAGAAGGTACTCAATTTTAGATCATTTATCATGATGTGAATCTTGAATCTTTATGTTAAACCTTTTTCCTTTGAAAAAAAAGAAATATCCCATAATACCACTTTCTTTTTCATTTATTAAATAGAAATGAACTCTTATTTAAAGTCAGATGTTCTCAAATTTTTACATAGAAGTGGTCATTATCAATACATTAAAACTTTAATTTAGCTCTAATATAAACTAGCAGACTTTGGTCAGATAATTTAATTGAAAAAGACATTTATTTTTTTCCTAGCAGTGGGTAGTTTTGGTATTCTAGTAGGTGCCAAACTTAAAATGTCACGCTTTGATATGTAGCAGTATTATAAGCCTTAATTTGTAGTCAGGATTTGATATTTTATCATTACAATTATTAGGTTTAATTGGTTTACTGAGAATTGGTTTACTTGGATTTTTTTCCTTGGGAAAACCCTTTATAAAATTATTCTGTGGAAATGGGTGTACCTTAGAAGGAATAATCATAAAACATTGAGCTGAATTCCTATCCATTGATCCACTGATGTTTCTAAAAGAATGGTCAGAAAGAACATATCTTTTGAAATAGAAATGTATGGTGGATATATTCATTTGTAGATTTTAGTAGGAAATCATGTATGATAATAACCCTTACTAAATAGAAAATCGTCTAATAATGGTCCCTTGTTGTACATGGTTCTGTTGGTAGTTCATTTGTTTAATACTTCTCTCTGTATACATTTTCCCTCTTCTTTTGGTATTTATAATAGAGTTTAATGTAATCAGTATGGATCAATAAAATCTTACTGTAATGTGGTTTATCCAAGGCCATAATTTTAACTCATTAAATAAATAAGTCTTTATTAACAGTCTGCTGAGTTTTGAGCTGGGGATATAGCTGAGAACAAAACAGTCAGGGTTTCTGTTCTCTTTGACCTTTTGTTCTAATTGGGAGAGGCAACAATGAAGTAAACAAATTACAACAAACAAGAATTTCAGAAAGTATTAAGAATCATGGAGAAAGTAAAGAACTTAAAGTGAATGAGAGTGAGCTATTTTATGGTTGTTAAGTGAGACCTCTCTGATGAGGTGTCATTGAACCATGGTTGTGAGAAAGGGGCCAATATAAGAAAAGACAGAGAAAAATGCTCCTAAGGTAGAAGTCAGTAGGAAAAAAAGGCCTAAGTGAGAACAAGCCTTGGCATGTTCCAGTGACTAAAAAAGACCCAACTCCCTGGAGTGAAGAAAAAGAGAGGGAGAGTAATATGAGATGAGGAGTGAGAACTAAGCGGAGGCCAAATCATGATGGGTTTTGAAAGCCAGAATAAAATTTGGATTTAACTCTAAGATGAGAATACACTGATTTTAAACTGGTAAATTACATATAATTGGCATATTCAAGAAATTATTTTGAACAAGGAGTGGATTTATAGAGATGCAAGAAGTGAAACAGCCTGTCCTGTTTAGAGACAATGATGGCTTGGACTAGGGAGGTGTCAGTAGAAAGTAAATTCATAATATATTTTTATGATATTTACAACCATGGAACTAAGTAGTTAATGTAGCAAGAGTATAGCAGCCAGAAAGCCAAAGGAAGAAAGTGCTTAAGGCAGAAATGGTTAACTGAGGCTACGGTATGGAGAGGAAAGATAAAATACCATAATACTATACCATTTATTTTTTGTCTTCGTTGCTGTAATTTACCAACATCCCTGTCATTCCACCTTATTGACTGAAAACTTTAGCATCTGATTTACTGTCTACCTCTATACGTGTACTCCTGTTCAGCCTTTGTTTCCAAAAACTTTGAGAGAAAATATAATGGCAAAGATGGCGAGGGAGTGGCGAAGTGGAGCAAGGAAAATATCTAGTTTGTGACCCCAAGTAACCTGGGATATGACAGAATAAAAACTGCCCCAGTTGAGAGTGTTCCATGGTGCATAAAGAACTAAAGGAACAGACAAATATAATGAAGGGGTGAAACTAAAAGGAACATTCATAAAAGAGGTTTTGGATATGGAGCGTGTGTTGAAACTGAAGTAACAGAGGGCACAATAAAGGGGCTTAGGGGACAGAGAAAGGTAGGGAATTGGGTCAGATTTAAAGACATAGAAAAGACTATTAGCATAAAAATCTGATGTGATGACTAGAGAGACTTCTGTGGTAAGGTAGATATATAGGAATATGAAGAATGGAAATCTCATATAGGAAGACGAACAGTTAAAGTTTAGTCCTGTTTATTATTTTAAAGGTCTGTTACCACTGACCATTCTTTTCTGCTCCTTAAATGATGTAGTGTTCTTTAATGGGAGAGGAGCAGGGGTAGTGAGATACTGAAGTGTGGTAACCACTGGACAGGGGAAGAGTTGACTCAAATGAACTAACTGAAGGAAACTCGAGGACTTATTTACAGGGACAGGTTAATGAGTAAAGGCAGGAGGCCAAAAACTACATAGAAAGTGAACAGGAAACCAAAGACCTGAACCCCTTCTAAAAGAAAGGAGCCCAGAGGAAAGAAAGCCAGTCATCTGTCCTCACATGGGTCAGAAGCCAGGGGGCGACCAGGAGTCCAAGGATCTGTCTTCAAGTGGATTAGAAGTCAAGAGGACTATCCAAAGGGTCAGGAGGTTTAGTCTATGGAGACTTATGTATTCCTATGATAGTGCATGAATATATCTTGACAAGGAATCACTCTGTTACATGCAGGTAATATCTAGCCTGAGATTTCTCCAGTTGACAGACCTTATTCATAACCTTTTAGTAGTTCAGAGTAACAGAGACAAAGGTACGAGACAGGCTTATATGAAACAGGAATTGGAATTACAGAAAATTATTCTTATAGAAACACAGTTTTGCCATTTTCTAGGATATATTTTTGAAACTGAGAATATAATAGGTAAGTCAATTTTATTTCTTGGTATCACAGAAACTCATCAGAACAGCAGCTACCTGTTTTGAGCTACAGTCAAACTGGTGTTAGATGTATTATCTATTTTCATATCTCACCTTTAGTCCTTGTAACTCTAATAAATTCTGATATTCTTTAGTTTATAATTCTTTAATACTCTGCTAAAGAAATGAATTGACAACATACTCTATTGTCTTTTCACAACAGAGAATACAAAAGTAATTTTTAGCAATTGAGTTGAAAAGCTTTGAAAAACTTCCGAGCCTCCCCTTCAGCCTCCAGATATGTGGAGGCTGTCGCATGCTGCAGTCATTTATTTAAATAAGAGATTTCTCTACTTATTCTCAAAATTATGGTCATAGCAAAACTATCATGCACAATGAGAGAGTATAGATTAGCAGGATGTCTTACTGGTAAGTTTGTATTTTCTTTCTTAATAAAATATTGCCATTTTTTCAACATGATAAAAGGCATTTGTGGAATTCAGTTAACATTACATCTAATAGTGAAATTCTGAAACCTTTAATCTGAAGATCAAGAACAAGACAGGATACCTGCTTTCAGCACTGTTATTCAATACCATACTGGTAGTTCTAGACAGAATGATTGAACAGGGAAAGATTTTTAAAAGGCATCCAAATTGGAAAGGAGGAAGTAAAACTATCTCTTTTCACAGATGACATGATCCTATATATATAATATGTATATATATATATATATATATATATATATATATATAAGATATATATAGGAACTCCAAAGAATCTATAAAAAACTACCAGAACTAATAAACAAATACAGCAGATTTATAGGGTGTAAAAATCAACACACAAAAATCAGTGTCTTTGTGTACACCAGCAATGGCCAATCCCAAAAGGAAATTAAAAAAGCAATTTCATGTGCAACAGCATCTAAAAGAATAAAATACCTAGGAATAAGTTCAACCAAGGAGATGAAAGACCAAAGACCTAAATAAGTGGAAAATCATCCTGTGTTCATTGGTACAAAGACTTAATATTAAGATGCCAATATTACCCAAAGCAATCTACAAATTCAGTTAACTCTCTATTAAAATTCCAACAGCCTTTTTTTACACAAATGGAAAACACAGTCTTCAAATTCATGTGGAATTTCAAGGGGCCTTGAATATCTAAAACAATCTTGAAAAAGTACGAAGTTGGGGATTCACTCTTCCCAATTTCAAACATTACTACAAAGCTACAGTAATCAGAACATTGTGATGCTTACATAGGGATAGACATAAAGACCAATGGAATGTAATTGACAGTCCAGAAATAAACCTATATACATGAAGGTATTTGTAAATCATCTATAAAGGTTTCTAGGAAGAACTAAAACTCTACAACAAAAAGACAAAAACCAAATTATGGGAAGAGGGAGTGAATAGACATATCTCCACAGAGAATATACAAATTGTCAATAAGCAATGAAAACATACTCAACATTATTAATCATTAAAGGAATGCAAATCAATTATACAAGTGATGGCTAGTTATTAAAAATAAAGAAAGAATAGGTGTTAGTGAGGAGATGGAGAAATCAGAGTCCTTAAACATTGATGGTGGGAATGTAAAATGGTGCAGCACCTGTGGAAAATAGTTAAGCTCTTTCTCAAAAATCTACATATAGAATTATATTGCCCAGCAATTCCACTCCTAGATATATACCCGAAAGAACTGAAGACATAGACCCAAGCAGTACATTAATGGTAATTGCAGCATTATTCACAGTGGTCAAAAGATGGAAATAGCCCAAGTGTCCATCAACAGATGAACGGATGAACAATGTGATATATAGACACATGGGAAAATTATTTAGCCATGGAAAGGAATGAAGTTTTGATATATGCTACAACATAACTGAAAAAAAAATATGTTGAGTGAAATAAGGAAGATAGGAAAAGGCAAATACTGTATGATTCTACTTATATGAAATATTTAGAATAGGCAAATTCATAAAAACAGAAAGTAGATTAGAGGTTACTAAGGAATGTGGGGAGGAAGAGATGGGGATTTATTTCTTAATGGTTACACACTTTCTGTTTGAAATGATAAAAAAATTTGGAAATACATGGTGATATTTGTACAACCTTGTGAATATAATTAATGCCACTGAATCATATAATTAAAAGTGGTTTAAATGGCAAATTTTATGTTATATGTAATTTACCACAATTGTAAAATATTTTGCTGTTTTGTATCATCTCAACACAAGTTAAAACTGTGCTCAAAATTAATACCTTTTTAAGAAAATAATCCTCCTTAATGAAGGATTCCATATACTCTTGAAATTTTTATCATTTTCCCAAACTTTACAAATTTACCTTCCCATATTCCTTCCCCCAGCAAGTTAGTGGGTCACAATTCTTTCTCCTTCCTCTACATTCCTTTGATATAGTGCATATGAGCAACAGTGTGACATTTGTTATCTTTCACTAACTTGAATAATTTACTACCTCTGAAAACCTATGCAAATGTGGGCCTTGTCTTTGTATTTGATTTATAAGCTCCTGATAAAGATGGGAGTCTTTTTCAAAATAACTCTATTTTTAAAGAAAATATGGAATAAAGTCTCTGCTTATACTTTGGTAATGCATTAATCTATATTGGACCTCAAAGTGATAACTTATATGTTAGGAACAGGACTGTCACCAGAGATGTTCATCTTGTTGCTCTCAGCTTACATCAGCAGCACTTCTCAGATTTTTTAGGATGCTGCATGTCCAGTGGTATGTTTCTTTCCTTACCTTCAGATGACTTTGATTAGCTATGCATGCTCCCACTGGTCACACTTCTGAGTTTCTAAGCTTAGTTTGATATCACATGTTTGTTGCAAGCTGTTTTTCCAGCTTCCAAGTATGGTCTGCAAACTTCTGCGAGTGAATTTCTGTTAGTACGTAAGGAATAACTAGAAAAATTCTAAGTGCAATTTGCCTGACAGCAAAAATTTAAGAATACAAAATCAATGTCAAAAATGGTAACAGTAATTGGTAGTGGAAGGAAAGTCAGGAAGTCTATTTTACATATACATATAAAAACATAATTAAACTTTTAATAAAACTTAGTCATGGCAGTTTTATATTCCTATGATCTGTGATGGAAGTTAAAAGGTAATAATACTGACCAAACTAGGATTTCAATGTCTGATTTTAAAAGCACAAACCTATGCTAAGGATGAATGAACAACTAGTCATCATTATAACTGTTGGTAGGACCTTTTGCATGGCCTCAGAATTTAAAAACTGCAAATGAATTACAATATATATGAGAACAATTGCAATTGTTACTTAGAATTTTCAGATGTCTGCTTTCAAACCTTGGGGTTCTTCAAAAGTTAGTATCTCCTATGCTCCTGATGCTACTTTATGGGAATAGCTATTTAAAAGTAAATGACCATGCCATTTGCATGGATGGGACAGAGAATGAGTAAATAAGAAGCTGGACATGTACTCTAATTCCCATTCATTCTCTCATATTAAATTCTTTGAAGAATGAGTATTTTCAGATTTTTCTTAAAAGTATACTTTCATTATTTGACTTGACTGAGTATATATCAGTGTTAAAGCGTGCTCTGTAAACAGAATCAAGCCTTTGCTACCTTGTGACTAAAGCTTGTTATAATGGCCCTTTTCAAATTTCTACAGCTTAGAAGTAGAGACATGATTGTGTGGAGAGTTAATTACCTGGAGAAGAAAAGCAATTATTACTTTGTATCATAAGATGTCAATTCCTATGATTTCCTTTTTAAAAAAAAGCCTCTTCTTGAAATGGTATATTTTTTCCTTAGAAATTGTAAGGTAGGGGGAAGCATTATCAAATGTGCGTAACTGTACAGTGGGTAATAAAAGCTGCAATTACAAATTGAACTTACTTTTTATAGAAATTTTCCTAAGTGCTTTTGTTGATTTGAAAACTTGTTTTAAAAAATTTGCTAACAGTCCACACAATAGTTAACCATCTCCTGTGGTTGTCTGTTCTCTGTAAGAAAGGTCAATCCTTTCTTTCATTTTATGCCAGATTTGGAATAAATCTGTGAAGTGATACTAATGGTATGACTCAGTGTATGTAAAAAAATTATCAGACTTGGGTGAAAATTATTTTTCCATCATCAAGCTGAAACATGTGACTTTCTTAAACGGATGTAATTTAGTAGCTGGCCTAACATTACATTTTCAGAAGGTATATGTTATAATGGAAAGAATATGGTATTTGACAAAACCTACGTCTCTCTGCATTTGTTAGTTATGTGTCCTTGGCCCAACTGCTTCAAGATAATATTATTTGCCCTGGTTATTGTGAGTATTAAATGAGATAGTATATAATACATAATGTACAATTATATTAATAATATATTAAATACATGTATTATGACATACATATTTTTATATAAATCATAAGATGGTTTGTAAATTTTACTAAGTATAATCAACATTTAAAGCACTCATCTTACAATGATATTCTGAGATACGTATTGTAAAATTGCTTAAAATTTTAAGTTAGCTCTTCCCTATGAGTATAGGGACATGGAAAAAAAAGCAAGCCAAAGGAAAAGATGTATAGTTGTGAACTTCAGGGGAGACCTTTGAATGGCTTCATTTCTTAAAATGGCTAAAGTATATATTTTCCCCTGAAAGAATGTCATGCCATATTTCTACACCTACCAGACCTTAAATATCCTTAAGTGGGGCTTTTGCTGGTGTAATTACCTTAAATACCCTTAAATGGGACTTTTCCTGATGTAATTATAGCAATAAATATGGAATGTGTGTAAATCAACTATTTATAAAGGCATTAATAGGAATAGATGTTTCTTATATATGGATCATTGTAGAGGATACATATTAAAGACATGGTAACATTATCTGTTGAAAGGTAGTATATTAAAAGCATGTATTTTCAAGTATTAAAATCTTTCAACAGTTTTAATCTGTTAAATTTATCATTACTATTACTGTTATTTTCATCTTTTAAAATAATTTACATTTTGTTCTTTCTAACCTGAAATTTGTATAGCATGTTATTACAAATGATGGGTAATCTGTGGTATATTTTTAATAATTAAACTGAAGGAAAGCTAGCGAGCTAATGCTTCTGCTTTTTTTAAACCACAAAAACATGCGAGTAATTAAATTACCATGATTATAGATTGAGAATAGTGAAATACTCCTTGAAAATGGCTTTATTCATTTATTTTTTCTTTTTTATTATAATGTTAATCACCATACATTACATCATTAGTTTTTTATTGTTATGTTAATCACCATATATTACATCATTAGTTTTTGATGTAGTGTTCCATGATTCATTGTTTGCGTATAACACCCGGTGCTCCATGCAGTATGTGCCCTCTTTAATACCCATCACCAGGCTAACCCATCCCCCCCACATCCCTCCCCTCTAGAACCCTCAGTTTGTTTCTCAGAGTCCATAGTCTCTCATGGCTTTATTCATTTAAAAAAATGATACTATCTGTTTCAGTTTCATTAATGAAGTATAGATGACAAAATATGTTATATTAATTTCAGGTGTACAACATACTTGTTCAACAATTCTGTTCAATACCCAGTGCTCATCCCAATAAGTGTAGTCACCCTCTGTCACATACAGTGTTATTATAATAGTATTGACCATGTTTCCTATACTGTACATTTCATCTCTATGATTTATTTACTTTATAACTGGAAGTTTGTAACTTTTAAGCCCCTTCACCTATTTCACCATTCCCCACCCCATACCCCTCTGGCAACCATCAGTTTGTTTTCTGTATTTATGAGTCTATTTTTGCCTTTTTAAAATATTTTTGTTGTTCATTTAAGATAAATTGACTTACATAAATCTTGGGATTACCACTTTATTACTGCCCAGAACTATGTAATTGAGTCCAAGTTATTATGGAAATGTTAAATATATTTGAAAATATATAATAAATTGGGAGATACTTCTTAAAATGGTAGAAACTGTTATGTTGAAAAAAATGAATCTTTATTCAAAATATATACTGCCCAGAATAAGTAATTTCTTGGTGCTAATAAGAAGCTGTTATCTTACTGTAAAAATTATCAAAGTATGTCATGTTTTGTTCTAAATCTCAGTTTTTGCCTATTGCAAAGTTAATTGGCACTTCCACTTTCTCAGTCCTTTTCAAGGCCAAAATCATTGTCAATAGGTTATCCTAGAATTAATATTCTACTATATTTTATATTTATTTTTCATTTTGAGATGTTTCATTGTCATTCATCCAACCAGATCCCTTACTTTAGATTGATACTGTTATTTCCTAAAGAATTATATATTTGCATTCTTATCATAAGATACTAGGTTATATTCTCCATAAGAGTGTACACTAATAGATTTTCTTACACCCAAACAAAATGTTCACTAAATTTCATCATAGTTGACAATTGGAAATATGTGGATCAAATCATTAGTATATGCCCATTATTCTAGACTAGACTCATTCTAATGGATATGATAATTTATAACTTACTATATTTTTTGAAATTATTTCCCCAGATATATCTGTTTTATACACATTGACTGATCTTATAAACCTAAAGAAGGTAACTGGTTTGATAGACATTTTATGAATAAATAGCTCTTAAAATCAATCACATATGTTTTCAATATACAGATAAGAACATTTAGAGTCACTTTTTCATTTATTCAAAAAATACTTCTTAAGCATCCACAGTATACCGGGCACTATTCTAGATACTTGAGGATACAGTAGTGAACATACACACAAGGTCCCTTTCATATTTTACTTTAATTTTTATCTTTGCTCATGCTGTTATTCTCAAATTTTCTCCATAGCATGAATTCATTTTGTATTCTCTCTATATATTTTATTTGTTTTATGTATAGTAGCTACATGAACTAGAATATGAACTCCATGAAAAAAGGAAGATTTGTCTGGTCACCCAGCTTCTAGTACAGTACCTAACCTTAAGTAGGGACTTAATAGATTTTTGTCAAATGAATGAATGAGTTGAATAAAATGAGGACCAGAGTGTGTGATATCCTGAAAGCTAAGTGAAATGTTTTTAGAACCAAATCGTCAACTGTGTCAAATGCTGCTGATGGGTCAAACAACATAAAGACATGAAGATTGGATTTACCCACATACAGCTGTTATGAATGCTTTGCATGGGGTGAGGAGTGAAAGCCATATTAGAGTAGATTCAAGAAAAAAGGAAGTGGTGAAGAAGTAGAAAGAGAATATATCTATAGATAGATATATAAAACTCATTCAAGGAATTTTGAGGGATAAGGAAATTGAGCTGTAACTGGAGAGAGGGGTATGAGGCCAAGGAAGCTTTTGAAATGTTTTTCTTATATTTCAAAGAATTCCAAACAAGCAATAAAAGAAAGTACAGTGAACCCCCCTTATGTCCTTCACATATATCAGCAATATCAAGATTTTTGTTGACTTATTTTATTTACTCATTTTGTGGTTGCTGCAGAAATACTTTGAAGTGAATCCCAGTCATTTTAGCTGTATATATTTCAGTATGCAGCTAAAAAAAAAAGGAAAAAATAGCAGTTTTTTACGCAACCTGATGCCATAATCACACCTGTTAAAATTAACAGTAATTCCTTGATACTATCTAATACCTAGTTCTTATCTTATTGCTACAATTATTTAAAATAAAAGTTTTTTGATTCTAGATCCAGTCAAATTCTAATTTACATTTGATCATTTTATCTCTTAAGGTTCTTCTAGACTGTTCTAGAGAACTGTCCTTCTTTTATTGTTGAAGCTAGATCAATTGACCTGTAGACTGTCTTACATTCTTGATTTGTATCTTGGCTTCCACATGGTGTCATTTCATTTATTTTTCTGTTTTCAATATTATTTCAAACTGTAATGTAGTGTAAATGTTTGATTAGATTTAGCTTCATCTACTTTGGGAAACATACTTCATAATCAGTGCCCTGTGTGTCGTATTTCATCACATCAAGAGGCACATGGTTCACTTTCGTATTCTTACGTATGCTAATGGTGATCAGTGAAGTCAATTGGTGACTGCCTCATGTTTCCATTGAAACTTACTCATTAACTTTTCATCTTATGATTTGATGATCTTTGCCTAAATCAGTTATTTCATTTACATTGCCAAAGGGTAATTTTTTAGTTCTGTCATAAAGGGGGGGGTCTTTAAAAATTGAATAAATTATAACATATTTCTGCTGATGGAGATGATCTAATAGAAAAGGAAAAATTATGATGTAAGAAAGAATTCCAATACATGGAGAAATGGCAAACTTGGTAGATAAGAAGGAATAGAGTCCACTGCATAAGTGATTAAAATACCTGAGGTAGGAGCAGGAACAGTCTAAGTGACTTACTTATTCAAGGTTACAGTAGCACAGAGTGAATATATTTTATTAAATTTCTATCAGAATTTTGCTATAGAATCTGTTTGATAATTGTACCTAATTTTAGAAGCATGCATTTTCAATATTTGGTATTGTATGTGAAATCAAAACTGAAACCATTTTAAGTTTCACTGTCTATATTTGACATTGACCCTACTTGTTAGAGTTTTTCTAATTTCTTCCTCAAAAGTGCATTTTTAAATTAATGTGTCTTATATATCTGTATCTTTACATTTTAAAAAATGTGGGCATATACTTTTATGTAATTGTTTTTCAGCTTTTGTTGCTAGTCTGTTTCAAAGAGAAGTAAATGCTACTGCTAAACAAATAAAATGATAAATAACTGGCAGTTTAGTTTAGACACTAATGGAGCCTAAAAGCCTTTAAAATGACAAAAACAGCAACTTTTATGATTTATAGGTGCATTTTTGTTACACAATTTGGTCATATACCTGACAGTTTTCTCTCTTTGTGACTTTCTCCTAAAAATTATAGTCTTGTGTTATCTGAGTGAAAAGGCCATTAGAGTTCAGTGGAAAAATTTGACAGCATCTCTTCTGAGGATTGCAACAATTCCCATTGGTGGATGTACAATCTCCTCCCCCCCTTTTTTTTTTGTAGTAGTAGTTCTAATGATAGTGATATAATTTAATTCTCAAAGAATACATACTGCAAGTTTGAACCTATAAACTATCTCCAAATTATCTCCTATATGCTCTCTGAAATTCAGGTTTAGACAATCATATTTCTTTATGGCTCAGTGATTTCCATTTACTACCTGTTGGTCTATACACTCTAAAGAGTGTTGTCACTCTGTTGGTGTTACTGTATGTCTGACATGATATGTACTGAATTAAATTAGAATTTTAAAAGCAACATGGATTACATAATCTCTTCAGTTACTTAGTGCCATGTTGTTGTTGTTTCAGAATCCCTATTGAGGTTGAGCTGATTTCCTGTTTTGGCATCCCCAAAAGAGCACTCTGTATTTGTCTCCAAAAGCAGGAATCTAATCTGATCTGTTTTATTTTGTCTCCTAACTTAGATGAGAACATATTGCATGAGCTACATTGATCAATTATTATTATACTTTCTAGTTATTTATTGGACAATTAATACAACCTTGTAATGACTTCCCCAGAGTATCCCTATAAACTAGATCATTTTACCCAAGAACCACAGAGATACATCTAGGTAGACAAGGATGAAGAAAAGCTGATTAGGAGAAACAGGAAATATTAAACCTTCAAACTCGCATTATATTTTTTCAGATTCTCTTCATCTTTACAGATGAAAGACATACTTGCTCTCTACTGAAATATTTTGTACAACTTAAGAAACTTAGTTTTTCATTGACTTGAATCTTCATTGTTTAAAATATGAAGATTGAATTTAGATGTATCCATATAATATTACTCTTTAAATTCTTGTGATCTAAGTCATTTTTGTAGAAGTAAGAATGATAATCTTTTACTGTTCTTTTAAAATTATAAACTACTAGAAAAATAGTTTATTGAGGCAGTTAATCCTTAAAGCAATATAAACTCCTTATGATCTTTTTAATGTTTGTAGCTTCGCAAATTTGTCCTTCCAAATGTAATTTAAAAATGTTTTATAGAGTAGCTTAGAATTTTTAAACTGTAATACCAAAGAGAAATATGTTAAATATTTGGGAGTTTTCATATTAATTAAAAAACAAATATTTTATAAATTTAAAAATAATCATTCTTTTGATTTTTTTTGATAACTGTTTAGTAAAGAAATACTTCTGAGAAGTAAGTTTATGTGTTGTGTTGGGATGTTGAATTTAATATCAGGCTGCTGTAATGAGGCTCAGAATAGTCCGAAAACTAATCTTTTTTTTTTTTGCCTTAAAGTTTATCTAGAGTGTATAAAATGAGTTATAGGACCTGTGTATTAGACCCAACCAATTTCATTTTAGTCATGTCTCACATATATCTACATTTTATTTACTAGATGTGAAATGAACACTATTAATTAACCTTTTTCAATTATCCATAAATTTCAAATTTCATAAACTATTTTTTAAGATTTTATTTATTTATTTATTTATTTATTTATTTATTTATTTGAGAGAGGGAGAGGGACACGCAGACTCCATGCTGAGCTGGAGCCTGACATGGGACTTGATTTAACGACCCTGAGGTCATGACCTGAACCAAAATCGAGTCAGATGCTTAACTGAATCACCCAGGCACCCCATAAGCTATTTTAAAATTTTGTTCTTAACTCTAATATTCTGTCTTATTATTAAAATTACATAATAAAGACAATGTTGACTCATTTATCTAATAAATATTTATTGTGCACCTGTTACGTACTAGGGACTGTTAAAGACTTTGGGGAAACTACAGCACAAAACAAAACAAGCTAATTTATTATCCTTTGAGAGCTTGCATTCTAGTGACAAAGTTAAAAATTAACAAATATAAAATATCAGGTAGTGTTGTTGCTATGATTAAAAGAAGAGTAAGGTAAGTGAATAGAGGGTGGTAGAAATGAAGAAATTTACCTACTTGTAAACTTTCCAAGACCTCCTCTACCCACCAATTTAAATGCTCTTTTCACTCTAGATCATCCATGTGTGCCATCCATATAGGTACGTCCATTATTTTTCATATCATACAATTGTATAATTGTCTGGCCTGATGTTAGTTTAGTTTTTCAACCATAAGATATCCTCTTCGAAAGCTGGGTCCATCGATCTTCATCTATGTATTACCAGTTTTTAACCCTAAGTCCTTTTATAAGTGCTCAGCAAGTATTTTTTATGTCAAATGAATGAATGATATGCTCAGAACTCCTTAAGATCTCAGGCTCTACTGGAAAACCCAAGGCCCTTTTTGAGACAATTAGAAAAGAATGGGTTAAAAAATGGTAGAAAGGAACATTTATGTATGCATTCACTCTGTTTGGTTCAAATGAACATTTCAAGTTAATTAAGAGTTCTACATCTTACATTATTTTATTGGCCTTACTACATCATCCTATTTCATAGCTTTTTTGAAAAAAAATACAAAATAAGAAGGAAAGTTTTCTGAAAATTAATCTTTTATCCACAGGTACTACTGAACGAGTATGCTTGATCCAGGGAACAGTTGAAGCACTGAATGCAGTTCATGGATTCATTGCAGAAAAAATTCGAGAAATGCCCCAAAATGTGGCCAAGACAGAACCAGTCAGCATTCTACAACCCCAGACCACCGTTAATCCAGATCGCATCAAACAAGTGAGTGTTTAGTTGGGAAATCAAAGAGAAATATCCACAGCATAGTATGAATTCCTTATAAAAGAAGCTTTAACGTCTTAGCATATAAAGTTTTTCTTTTCCTAAGCATACTTACTACATAATAAAGTTGTCATTTTATTTACATAAAGACTATCAGAGTCTCTTCCTTAAATTGATCAGTTGATTTATTGATTGATTGAATATCTCATTTTTTAGTGTTACACTGAAGAGCAATTATGTGGCTCATTTCTTTTGTGATTGCCTTTTAAAAAATTTATAGGCACAAATTTGCTTTATAGGAATTTAATCTATTTAAAATTACACTCAATTTTTAAAGTATAAAAATTGAAATGAAACTAATCCTCAAAATTTCTAATACCATATTTTAATAATATTTGTAGTCTTTAGTATAGTTATTATACATATAAACTCCTGTTTGTTAATTTGTTATACTCAATATTTTTTATAAACAAATATGTATAAGTAGATTTTTATACCTAGCAAATAGTCCTTTGTTACAAAACAGCTATTATGTTCTGTATAACATGTAGTATTTATATATATGTCATGAAGGGCCAATGTTCATTTTTAATGTGTGAGATTTTTCTGTAACAAAAATTTTACTTGATAAAAGGCAGTGTGAGTTTTTAAGGTTGAATAATGGCTGACATGATGTAGGAGAAAAATGACATTCTTTAATGTTAAATTAGGTGAGTTCTTCCCCACAAACTCTTAAATTCTCAAAATTTTTTGGTACCTTATGATTATGATTATTGTTTCTGCATTTGCCCTTTTATAATTAGCTACTTAATTTGTGATCGTATTATCAATAGACTATGCTTCAAAAGAAACGTATTATTCTTCATTAATTCACAGAATATTTAATTTACAGAATTTTATATTCATTGTAATAAATTTGAAATGTAGCTCAAAATCTTACTGATTTCATGTTTCTGAATTGAGAAAAAACTTTATACTAAACAATGTTACAGTGTTATGAATATATTATAATTTTACCAATATATAGATAAAAATAAGCCTGACTAATCATATACAAACATAGGAATTAATAATTAGGTAATATATTTTCAAATTACAGGCTAACATTCAATTTCCTATTAATTACCATTAAAAAATTTTTTCCATGTTTACATCAGGTAGCTGTTATTCCATATAAAATCATTCCATTTTATACTCTTTGTCACTGTCAAAATGGTTCAATTTGTATACCCTTCACAACTTTTCAAGGAAGTATTTTTTAATTTATGCATGGCAGAATGTAAATAATTTATAGCTCTATACATCAATAGGTTTTTTTATTCTTCACAGCCATTTATAGTTTTGAAATGTTTAGTTTATCTATGCTAAGTGAATACAAGAAATATTTTTAAAACTGACCCCAGGACTCTAGAGGTAGTCAGATTCTAAAACTATGAGTTTAGTTAAAGACTTCTGGGTTAAAATCACCCAGGGCTAAGACCTTACAGAATTGGCCCTAAAGTGTAGGATTTATTGACTTTCTGCCTTACTCCAGCCTATTACTTCTCTCTTTTCTTTTATAACTTCTGTGAGAAAACTTCAAAAATTTGAGATAAGAGTGAACATCTTGATTTTTTAAAAAGTAAAATATACAGTGTAGTTTGAGTAGTATGATATCACTGGTGGTATATTTAGGACAAGGATATGAATTATTAATTATTTTTATAATAATAAGTAGTACCATCAAATAATGGAATATGAATCATTGTTGAAATTCTGATTTTTCTCTATGCAATATGAAATTTGAAGGCTATCATATATATAGGACCATTACAGATTGATGAAAACCAGAATTTGAAAATGTTTGGTTTATTTTTACTTGCCTTGTTCAGATAATGTTATTTAAATTCAAGATAAGTGTTAAAAAAAATAGTGATTGACTTTTGTGTATTTGCATTCATTTGTAAGCCTTGTAGATATTAATGGAATTAAAATTATTGTTGATTTTAATATTTTCATGTAATCAATAATGTATGCAATTAGAGCATCATTTTAAAAAATTATCAGACAAGTACACTAAATCCAGTAGGACAATATATTTAACCCTTAAACCCTTTTGTTGTAAATGTAAAAATTGAAAATTTTACTTGAAAAATCTGGAAAAAAGATCAAAAATATTTCCAGCATATTATTGATCAACAGAGTTTTTTATGTTCTAAGTTTTGTATTTTAACAGTGTAAGATTTTTTGTTGGGTTTTTCTCCAAATATTAAGTAAAGCATATAAATTTAAATGACCACAATTTTATTTCTGAAAATGCTGGTTATCCATCATCAAATAATATGTCCAAAATAAACTGCTCTAGAATATATAAAAAAATTTCATATGATATTTATATATGTTGTAGATTATAATACATAGAATCACAGTAAGATTTCTTTTAAATGGTGGTGTTTCCTTTAACTGATAACATTTATCTCTGCTTTGGGCTTTATTTAGTCCTGAAGTTAATTTTAAAAACAATTTCTTTAAAACATCTTTTTAGAATTTTCTTTTAGTTAAATTGTACAAAGAATAAAATTAGGATTTTAAAAAATGAGACAGCTAGAAAATATAACTTCTGCATAGAAATGAATTCATGTTGAATATGAAGTTATAGATTTTCTTAATGTTTATTACTGCATGTCTATTGTTTTTTATGATTGATAATTTTAAGGTCTTGCCTCCTAAAAATGTATAATTTGTATGTAACTTGGACTTAAAATAGGAAATCAAAGTTAGTTCTAAACAAATAAAAGTTGCTTTAAAAGTTATAATTTCAAACCATATGTTATGGACTTTTAACAGAGTATTATATTCTGATATATACATATATATATATATGTATATATACCGTTGGTAACTGAATAAATTGCATGAACCAGAACATTCTGCCCAAATGAAACCTACCCTTATTGAGTGAATGAGTGCTCAAACAAATATAGTTTCTTAGGAAAATAGTGCAAACTGGTCTCGCAGGTCTTTCGTATAGTGGAATGATGAAATCTAGCATGACAGCCTTACATCCAACTTCAGATATTAGATGTTCCCTCTCAAATGTTTTTTGTTGTTACTGTTTTATTTTAAAAATATGTATTTGCTAATAGAGGAATTCCAATACTTTATATATTCAAATGATAATAGTAATAATAATTAACAGGTATTGAATAATCTAAATATTGTAGTCTCTGTCCTATAATCTTATTAGGATTAGTAAGGTTGTTATTATTATTATTATTAAGTACCTAATATCACTGTGCTTATTTTACAAGTCAGTATACTAAGAAACTGATATGCAGCAAGAGCCAATAAACCAAAGTTAAACACATTAATTATAGCATAGAACATACTATTTCTTATGTTCAGGACACACAAATAGCAGAGACATTCAGTGATCTTCAAATAATTTAAACCCTGTTTGTAGAAGTTCTGATTCCTGGAGCACATCTTTAGCCCAGATTGTTTAATACACATTTACCCATTTCCATCTTTTTGTATTTTCAGCATGATACTTTTTTCCCCTCCTAGGATTATTGAAACTTTTCTTCTTTTAAGTCCCTCAAATCCTTCTCTAAATATAGTTGTCTATACATAATGAGTCAATACAATAAACCCTAAAACAAGGTAGGAACCGCAAATCAGTCATATAGTTAGCATTTGTTAACTTCTTTTGTCTGTTACAGATTTTCAGCAGTTTTTTTCCCTTCTGGCTCAGATGTATTCTTAAGAAAAGCCAAATTAAGAGCGAAGCAGCTATAGGCATTTAGAGCATTCTCTTATGTTTAAAAAAATCAAATGAAGATATAAGAAATCTTAGTCAAAGAGTTTTACTTCTGTCATGAAAAATTGGCAAAAATAGCACATAATGTGTTCACTATTCATCCATTCTGTCATGAATTTATTAAATTCCTTCTTCCTGAATTGCAAGATATATTAAATTGTAGCCCTTGCTCTCTAAAATTAGTTTGGGAGAAATCATAAATGATTAAAATAACTTATAAAAATGTCAAACCGTATTATATACCTAAAGTACAATATAAACAATGTACTATAAAAGTTCAGAGGCGTGTGAAAGAAATGTAGGCAAGAATGACATTTGGTTTTATAAAATGGGTGAAGATTTGAACCGGGCCTTGAAGATTATATAGGAATTTCCTAATTAGAGGAGAAGAAAGAAAAAAGTTATTTTAGACATGTGAAACAATATGGATTTGAGGAGAAAGATGTTGTGGTTGAATAGTAGGGAGACTCTCGTGACAGAAATGGAACTTTTGGGTTGGAGTTTAGAGGAAATTAATGTTAGACAGATAGGGTGGGACCAGATAATAGAGAGCCTTGGGTGTCTGGCCAAGGGGCAGTCTGTAGACTATGGATACTTCCTAATATTTCCCAAAAGGGCTCTTTTCATTTCTCTGGACAGTTAGAACAAAAGGAGGCACCTCTGCATTTTGTTACCTTCTGTGATAAAAATCCAGACCGACTCTTAGGCTGCCTGTAGGTTCAACTATTGGTTGGAGAAGAGAACTATGACAATTAGCTGAGTGATCTACTATGCAGATCTTTAGGTTTGAAGGTTTGTAAGATAATATTTTCTAAACTTCTTTCATGTAACACTCACAAATCTAAGGAATGTTAAGCTTTGTCAGGCTAAATAAATAAAGGTTTGGTGGTCAAGAATGAAGGATGAGTAATATTATAATAGTGCTATCTATGGTGTTTATTGTTTCTGTGCCAGCCATTGTGCTAGGCACTTTACATGTAGTCTCACATTTTATCCATCTTCACAAAAATCTGTGAAGCAGTGAAAGAGTACAGAATCCATGTTATACTTATGGAAGCTGATGTTTAAAGGAATTGAGTAACTTACCCAAGGAAATGTAACTGGTAATTGATCTTAACACTAGGCTATATGGCCTCCAATTTTGAGCAATGCTGATAAAACGAAATCCAAAAGATGTCTCTCTTTGGGGACTTTTCAGTGTCTGGAACAAGTTTATCCAAGAAGAGAACCTCATTTAAAATAGAATATCTTGGGTCAGGGTAAAGTTAAGAGACGATGCAATATTTTAAGAAGATAACAAACACCTAATCTCTTTTGGTAGTGAAGTTGAGACAAATACCTGAAGTTGAAAGATATTTCTAAGTAAAATCTGTAAGGCTTTGAGACTGATTTATTGTAGTTCCAAAATGGTGAGAAAAGAATGAAAAATGGTTATATATGGTTTTGAGCCAAGCGGAATGGAAAAGCCTAGAAAGCAGTAAGTGAATTTTAGTTAGGTGCCTCTTTGAGATAATATTTTTTATGTGTTGCAGACAGATTGAATAAGTTGTAAGTAGTATGCTTTTATCTTGAAGTAGTCTTTTATAGAAGTACAGGTGAGAATGTAAAACTGAAAATATAGATCCTTAATTACATTCAAGGCGATAATTTCACCTACCATCTTCATAGTAGGAGAAGAGAAAAAAAGCAAAAAATGAGATAAAGAAGCAGTTACCAAGAAAAGTATGTCAGCGGCATTATAGTCTAGTGTAGTTAAGTGCATAGGATCTGGAGCAGGACTGCCCAGGTTCAATTCCTGGCTCTTTATTTGACCAGCTGTGTACCTTTGAGTGAGTTGTTTTGCCTCTCTGTACCTCAACTTCTTTACCTATAACATGGGACTAGTAATAATAATCTATTTCATAGGGATATTGTATTAACTGAGTAGAACTATACCTGGTTCTTAGCAAGTGCTCTTTATTAATCATAAAGATAAAAAGGAAATCAGTAGTACTCCCTGTGATAAGGAGGGAAAGTTTAAGGAAAGTTGCTAAAAAGGATCAAATACCCAGAGAAAAATACAAGAATGATTTTTTTAAATAGGAAATTATTGGTGATTTAAAAGCTAGTGTTAATCACATGGTGAGAGCAAAGTCATTATTTCCTACTAATATTATTTCCTAAAAGTTAACAGTCCAGTTAGGTAAGGAGAAAAAATGGTATGAAGGGTAGAAATGCTGATTTGGAATTTTGGATATACAAAGAAGTAAAATACAAGTTAGCTAAGGGAGGCTCACATAAGAGGGAATGGCTTGTGTTGAAGAATAAAAAGGAGCTTGAAAAGGCAGAGAAATTAGAGATGAGATTACTTTGAGGGTACAAGATGTCTCAGGAGTGGTAGAAAGTTAATATTTAGGGTGTTAAGGTCCTAACCTATGAAGGGTGGGAGGTCTGAGTATACAGTTTTGTCTATAATGAAAAGAATAAGAAGATGGAGAAAAAGGTAGTTTGGAAAATGGAAGAAGTTCAGATGTAGTCAATTGTAGTAAGTAAGGAAGTTCATTCTGAAAAATTATGATTTCTTTCAGGTAATAAAGACTATCAGTTGAAAGGTAGATAAAATACATGGGATTGAAGGATTGAAGAAAATGATAAAGGTACAGGATAGCAATTATAAGGAAAGTAAGCTATGGAATAAGAATAAATTCTGAAAGACCTGTGTAAATTGGACAACATGAGTTTATACTAGTGCTGAGGGGTTCCAGATAGTTCAGACATTGGAAGAAGGGGAGGATACTTGGTACAATGAAAAACCAAAGAGGACAGTTACATATTCACACATTTTATCCTTTCTTTTTTAATAGAGCCCTATACAGATTTATTTAACAGAACTCGAAACACAGGTTTGTGAAGGTGATTACTTGAGTATTACTCAGCTAGTAATAGATTTTGAATTACAATTGAGATTTGTTGTTTACTGCTGTTCTCACTATATCTATAAATATCAGAGGTTCTTGACAGTCTGTTACTGTAGATTTGCTTGGAGGTAAGCTGTGGATATTAGAGTTTATTTATAGTAATATCTTCTGGTCCAGCAAAACTGTCACTTGCTAACAAGAATACATTTTACAATTTGTAATTACTTTCTAGTTCTTATTCCCAGAAGGCTAATTATATCTACATTTAACTAAATGTCTATTGTTAAATCATGAATATTTTAAAACTATTTCAAAGGATCCGCTATTTGAAATTGTAAAATACTTCAAATTTTTCTGCAACAAGTAATTCAGCCTTCAATCTTTAAAGCAGAATTCTTAAACAGCTAGTCAGTTCATGTAAATAAAAACATATTATACTTTTCCATTTGAAAGATAAAATTGTGCTTAAAAAATGACTGTCCTTCACAATCACTATTTCATAAATGTAAAGAAAGCATTTTTAGAGGAGAGTGTCCTTTGTTCATGTTTTTTATAATAAATATTTTAATATACTGTTGCTTATATGGATATTCAGTTAGTTACATCTTCATGATGTGTAACAGAAATTTTACTAAATGATTTTTAACTTGAGACCACTAAATTTTAAATCTTTGTAGTAAGTAGAAGTAAATGTTTTGTTTATAAAATATAGGGAGACAAACATATCATACATTATATTGTACATTGAAATATTTCTTATAGATTCTTTGGTTCTATTTCTGTTGTTCAGAAAACTATCAAAGCTGTTTCATTAATCTAATTAATAAACATTTTTAATTAAAGGCCTTATTGTAATATATTTACACTTATCTATTTGTTAGAACAATTTTTTGTAGCTAGTACTTTACAAAATCAACCAAAATGAAAACTTTCTGGAATCTTTTTATTGCTATAACAAGTTGGTAAAGGGAGGAGACATTTTGTGTTTAAACTATGTGAATAATAGCTACAAAACTCATTATGTGTTTATTTCATTATGTATTCATTATTCTAGGAATTTAAATGAAGAAAATATATTTAGAAACAATTTATTGTGATATTTTGATAATCTTATCCCTTGAAGCTCAGATTTATATGATTTTCGCCAGTTTATTTGAAATATTAAACTTTCATTTCTTAATCAGATTATGATATCTGATAAGCAAATTTTAATAATTTAAACACATTAATATTTTCCCTGAAGTTTAAAGTTTTTGTTTTTTGTTTCTGTGAGAAATAAATAGCGTCAGAATTATTAAGGGCAATGATGTAACTATGAGTTGTATCAGTTACTAATACATGTCCAATATTTCATATATATGCCAAGCAAAAAGAAAGGGATTGAATAAATTGACAGAAGATAATATTAATCTAAGTGACTACAAATTCTGAGCCACTTGATATTACTACTTTTTCCACATCATTCTTTGCAGTGTTTTAGTACCTTATTGAGAATTCATATCCAGGGCAAGGTGGATGTCCTTGTGAACCTATGGTACTTCAGGTTGATTTTACCCGATGGCAATACAAGAACCCAACACATATTTAGGGCTTCTGTAGGTTAATGAACTTAAATTCTAACCTATCTGGGGAGAAATGACCTCTAGATTTATTTCACGTCTGTTCATCAGCAACCTCATAATCTGAGATACGTACAGAACAGATTTTTAAATATATGTTAACTACTCCCAGGAATTCTCTGTAATAACGGTCGTAACCAGAGGTGGGAAAATAAAATCTTTACTATTCATCATATAGTAACATGAAGTCAATAATATATGTTCCAGCATAGAATTGTGTGAAAAGAAAATATTAGAGCAATTTTTAATAACTGAAAGTGAAAGTCTCTCTGGAGAAGTGGCGGGAATTTATTACAAAAAGTGAAAACAGAAAACAAAAGATTTGAAGATTTTGTTTCTTCTTTTATGAGGTTTTACTTCTGAATGTAGCTCCTGTCCCCTTTTAAAATATGATTTAACAAAAACCTTGGTATAACTCAACATGAAGTGTAGTTTTCCTCAAAGTATTTTAGGTTTTAATTTGGAAGAACCAAGAATCACTTGAGGAGTGAACTATTTATAACATGATTTGATGTTAGAACGAATCTTACTTTGTTACTGGAGAACAGTAAGTTAAGTAGAAGCCTGTGAATTTCCTATCCTTTCTTTTATGCTTAACTGTTTTGTTCTACCCAAATCAGAAC
The DNA here is from genome assembly GCF_009762305.2 of Zalophus californianus. Lineage (NCBI taxonomy): Eukaryota > Metazoa > Chordata > Mammalia > Carnivora > Otariidae > Zalophus > Zalophus californianus. Next base: position 69,093,098 of record NC_045600.1, read on the forward strand.
TTTTGAAATCTCAAATGAAGAAATGTGATTTTATGAAGTAATTTTATCTGCTTTTCCAGACACTGCTGAACCTTTAAAGTTATGCTTTTGCTCATATCTGAGTAATTTTGATGCATATTTATTAATATAAAACAAAATGTCCACATAGAATTGTGTCTGTACTATAAAACTATCCCATTTCACCTATTAGGAAATATTATCTATTGAGAGAGCTACTTAAGCAATGCTATTTGCTAAGTGAAAATATATTTTTTTAAAAAAGAAAAGTTTAACATCTTACACTTCAAGGTTATTCTATTAGACTTGAGAAGTTTTTAAAATATATTAATGGATTGTTCAACAAGTATATTATGGTCTCATACAACATATTTTATATATAGTATGTAGAAGCATTTCAGAATGAAGTGAACAATAAATATGATTCCTAATATTTTCATGCTTATTTTCAACAGAGGCTGATAATGCTACAATACATCTTAAATTTTTAGTCTTCAACAGAAATGATAAAAATATTATGGCAATTTGTTAAAATGCTATTAGTTACTTGTTTATTAATATGAGGTTAATGTTTACATTTTCAGACGGGCTCTAAATTTGTTAAAAATTAATATTTTAGAAGATAATGTGATTTAAGAACTCAGAACTACAAATTTAGTTGCTTTTAAGTATGGATCCCTAAATTCATGTGGAATCAACTTGTTGGTGATGTTCAACATATTAAGTAGGTGGATGCTTTTATACCAAAGTAAACTTCATTTCACCACTTCTTCCAATCCCCGACTGTATTCATTGATAGGAAAACGACTCTTTCAGTCTTACTCATTGAATTTCTTGAATTTTTGTTTGACATCTCTTTTCCCCCAAGCAAACAAGAGGGAAAGAAAAGAGACTACTATTCATGAATATGGTCAGGATGCCTTTAATGCTCATGTGGATTTTGTATCTGTCACCATCATGATTTCAAGTCATGAATTTATTTTTACATGCTTATGCATGCATATTTACATGCATTAGTTACTTAGTTGATCTTAAATTCCATTAAATTTGAATGAGTAGGAGAAAAATTTGTTCCTAGGATTTTGTTCTCGTTATATTACATTTTATTTTATTTTGTTTTATTTAAATGATCAGTTTAAGGCTTTTAAAGGTTGATTTGCTCCTGAACTGCTTTGTTCCCAGACATTGCCATCTTCCCCAACTACCACCAAGTCCTCTCCATCTGACCCCATGACCACCTCCAGAGCTAATCAGGTACAGTATCATCCTGTCATCTACACCATACTTTTCACGGGTGATTGCCTGCACACTGGAGAGAAGGATAATGGTGGGTTAAGGATGTATTCGTTCATTCACATATGTGCACCATGGTCAGATTCCAAATAACCTGAGAAAGAAAGATCGATTATTCCTGAATATTTATATGCAGTTTTTTAACTTTAGATAAGAAAAAAATATTCAGATGGTAGACTTCTCGAATTTGGGGTTTTTCCCTTAAAATTATGACTTTCTGGAGCTCTGCGTGTTATTTATTGAGTCACTGTCTATAATCTCCATTATTGGTTCTTCTTAGGATTATTAGTATATAAGTTAAGAATATCATATATGTAAAAAAATGTATAAATATGACTTATTGAGCAAAGGTATATCTTTAAAAGTGAATGCATTTTCATTTGTTTTTTATTTCAGACATGCCTTACTATGTAAACAATTTTCAACTTTCAATGAAAAACATTTCTAGCAATCTAAAAATAACTAAAAATTGGTGTTTGTGATAATTTTATTTCTGTTATACAACTTAGGAAATGATATGGTCTTCTAATTTAATATGACCATTTTCTTTAGTGCAGTGGCAGACTTTGCAATTAGAAATATATTAGTTTGATTTGATGATTGTTTTGGTACTGAATATTTGTAGGTCATTTTTGAAATATGTAGTTATTTTTGGCACATTTAAATAATTCATCTAAAATATCTTATGTAATTCAGAGCCATACTGTACTTGACAAATGTTGAAAATATATTCATTAAAATGATTAAACACATTTTCATTTTGTCTGAGTTGAGCTTCATTTAGGTGAGAGATGTTATTTTCTTTAATATTTCTACTTTTCCACTAATACAAGGCCTTATGGGATTATTCAATTATTAAACAAAAGCTAATCTTTTTAATATATTTTTTATATAGTTGACCTTATTAATTTTAAACTATATTTGCTAACTATATTAAATGTGCCTTTTGCATGTAATCTAATATAAGGCTGTCAGAATTATTTTGCTTAGTTATTGAGTCTAATACTTTTGCAACCTCAGGAAAAATGTTAAAATAATAACTGGAAGCAAAACTAACATAGGGTACAATGTTATTCTATAGTAGGAGCTTGATTTTCATTTTATGCAGTAGCATTCCCTTTAGACAAAACTGTAATACTCTCATTTTAGTCCCAATAACTTGGTTAAAATACTACATAAATCTCTAGTGATGAATCCCAGCACCTCTCATTGAAGGAAATGGTATGACATAAAATGGGAACAAAGCTTGTAATATTAATGCATGAGGTTAAAAAAAGTGTTTATACATTTTTACTCATCTACCTTATCTCTTAAGTGAACTTTAGCTACATGTTATAGAAAACTATTGGAACAACAACTAACTTTATTTTTTAAATATTTCTCTTGTACTTTATCATTCTTTCCTTTCCAAACAAAAACAAGACAAATCAGTGCAGCAGCAATAAAAACAAAACTAATGATTTTTTTCAATGAACAATGTAAAAAATCTTGGATCTGGAAAGAAAACCTATCTCAGTAATTTTGTCTTTGAAGTTAGATTTGTGTTTTCTTTTATTTATTTCATATGAACATGTGAATTTTTATTAAATGATTTCTTAAAAAGGCTAGTTTATACGTTGAAGTCTGCTAATATTTTTGCCCTCTAGATATTTACTATATCCACTTCTACCAATTCTTTTTCTAATATTTGAAATAATAATTCCTTGTGGTTTTGTGGTTTGTCCACTATACTCAGTTATAGTTGTTAAATATATTTTATTTATATTCTGGTTTCTTCTGTTTTTATACAAACAAGCATAATATCTCCTGGATAACATGAGGCAAGATATACAAGAAGAACAAAACAAGATTTTTAAATTTATTAAAGGAATTGTAGTCATCATCCATCCTTATGTTATTAGTAGTTTGTGATCATTTTATTCCCTCAGTATTTCCCAATGAATTCAAATTCACACTATATTAGCTTAGATCTGTAAGGGTAACCAAGATAGAAAAATGGGTTCTAATATGATCATCTTAAAATCTCCATAATTAAAATGAACTTTTAAACCTCTAAGAAAATTATTTTCATGTGTTACAGCTAATATGATACCCTCTGCTGTTAAAACTATAAACTTTCTCCTTGTGAACTTTTATAAACCAATATAAAATATGCCCAGACAACTATTTGTGTTATTTTCATCAATAACAGCTAAATGAGTTATGATTGAGTTCTATTTCCAGAATAGTTTATCTGTGTTACAGTGATGTCACATTATCACAATAATGTGATAAAAAGGGCTAAGGGACTATTAATATTCAGAAAACCCAAAAGTAAAAAGCACAGAAAATATACCAAGGAGTAAGTTTTATTGCAGTTTCAACATTAAAAATTGTTCTATTCTTTTAAAAATGATTACATGTTTCAGTACATACTAAATTTTACTTTTTCTACCCTCATGTTTCTACAGGTCAGACTATTTCCACAGGTCAGAGTGGCAGACTATATCTACAGTGTTGTTGGTCTATAATAATTTCCCCCTGAAAATTGAAGGACTATCATATAAGAAGTCCTACAGAAAGGTGGTTATAAGTCAAGACTGGTGCCAATTGCCTATGATCAAATCCTTGTTCTGGCACTTACTTGCTGAGTAAATTGGGTTTCAGTTTTCTCTTTTGTGAAATTCAAATACTAAGCATCTCATAGGGTTGAAGAATGAAATAAATTCATTGTTCTTGAACAGTACAGTATCTAGAATGTAATGTTAACCATAAATGTTAGGTTATGTTTATTTAATTTATTTTGTTCTGAAGTATCTTTCAAGTGATACAAAAAAGAAAGTATTCTTTAAGATGGTAAATAGCATAGCATAGAGCTTTTGAAAATGAAGAATTCTAAGAATTCCAAGATACTAGTGTTGCTTGCTGCTTTTTTAACTCCAAAATATTTCTGTAATCAAAGTCTCTCTACTCTTTTTCTAGATAGTTTAAACTACTCTACAGTTATTTTCTTCACTAGTGAGAATACTAAGTTGTATGTTGTCTAATGATAAAGCAAAGTACTGTTATTTCCTTAATGAGAAAGAAAAGTTAGTAGGGCTAATCGTTTTCCAACTTGGACTGTTTTTTGCATGTGTCGCATATTGCAAGGTGCAACTTTGAAATTTCTTACATATGGAATTTTACCTATGAAGCAAATATAAAGATATGACAAATATAATTAGATTCTTTAAGCAATGTGTTTTCAAAAACCTTAAAAACAAAATAAAAAACAATTAGTTGGGTTTGATCATCTGTTCTAAGTTATTGATACTAAATTTTTCAGTTACTTCAAAATTCAACAAAATGTTTTTGTTAATCAGTCAATGGCGCCAAAAATTAAATTCCAGCTTTAATTTTAGGTTCCTGGTTCTTAGCTCTCCTGGGATTCTTCTTAAATTTCATGAAGAAAAAAAGGAAAAATAATGATTGCAGAAATATGTGCTTTATAGACATTTACTTATTCACTGATGAATTTGAAATCATATACCAAAATATAATAAAACATAAAAATAGGTAACTCATATATAGCACCCTTGCTGTGGTTACAGGAAAACACAGGTAAAACTCAGCTGGTCTTTCTTCAAATTCATGACTGTAGTTCTCAAATGGACCCTTAATTCTTCCAAACAGTCATAAGCCCTTTCACTTTTTTACTTTCTAGATGGCTATTTCATAAGTTCTCTTCTTTCAACCCTGTATTAGTTTTCTTTTGCTGTGTAACATATTACGCAGTGGTTCAAACAGCACCCATTTATTATCTTATAGTTTCCGTAGTCAAGAATCCAGGCACTGCTTCACTGAGTTCTCTGTTCGTGGTCTCACAAAACTGCAAAGTATCAGATGGAATGGAGTGCATTCTTATCTAGAAACTTGACTGGAGCCTAATCCCCTTCTAAGGGGATCCAGATTGATTGCAGCATTCAGTTCCTTGCAGTTGTGTGGCTGAGGGTGCTGACTTCTTAACTGTCTGTTGGCAAGAGGCAACCCTCAGATTCTAGAGGCTGCCCAAGTTCCCTGCATTATGACCCTCTCTCCAGTAGGCACTTTGCACCCTGACTTTTTGCATCTTGCAAAGCCAGCAGGAGAATCTTTCTCCAGTGTGTGCTAGCAAGATGGAGTCTTATATATTGAACCTAATCACAGGAGCGACTTCTCACCTCCTTTGCCATACAACATAACTTAATCACAGTACTGACATTCCATCTTTTTGACACATTCTGTTGATTAGAATCAAGTCACAATTTTCACCCACATTCAAATGGAGAGAATTGCACAAAAAGTAGCACCAAGGAGGCAGAGATCATGGGGCCATCTAAGAATTCCCATATCAAACCTTCCAATATCTCTTACTCCCTCCTCACTCCCAACTGATGACCTTACTTCCTACTTCAGTGAGCCAGTATTTTACCCACATATTCTACATTTTCTTGTATTATCTTACCTTCTCCTACCTAAAGCCAGTAATTTCAGTTATACATTAAATCTCATCCTTCTTCCTTTACTCAAGGACATCCCTTCAGCAGTTCTTCCTTCTTTCTCCTTTATCTTTCAAGTTTTTTTTCTGTGGAATCATTCCCACCAGCATACATATATCTGTTTTTTCTCCCATCTTAAAAGACAAAACAAAACTTCTTTCAATCCCACTCCTGGCATCAACTAATGCCCCTCTCCTTTTTTTTTTTTATGGGTTGCTTAGTTGTGCTTAGCTTGCTGGATTTTATTTTATATTTTTTTATTATGTCATGTTAGTCACCATACAGTACATTGCCGCTCTCCTTATACTCCTCTGTAGCAAGATTCATAAATTTTCTCTACTGTTTTCTAATATCTCTCTTCGCATTCTTTCTTAAATCTACTCCAGCAAGATTTTTTTCCTCCACCATTCCACCAATACTGTGTTTGCCAAGGATGCCAGTGATGACCACACTGCTAATTCCAGTTGTCTGTTCTCAGTGCACATGTTACTTGGCCTATCAGCAGTATTTGTCATAATTTATCACTTCCTTGGTATGTCTTCTTTACTTGGTGTCCAGGATACTGCACACTCATGATTTGTCTTCTGCATCATACCATGTGCTTTGTCTCAGAATCCTCTGCTAGTTCCTCCCCTCATCCCACTTAATGTTGGGAGTGCTCCACATCTTAATACTTGAAATGACTTCTGGATTTATACTTTTCTTTCTCCTTATCTAATACCATATGCTGACAGTCTGCAAAATTTATGTCTTTAGTGCGAGACGGGTTTACTATGAACCTATGAAGCTTAAGCCTTAAGATTTCTCACCTCCTCAAGCTTACTACAAGGCACTGTACCTAATTTTATGTTCATAATTCTTTTATGTTCATAATTTTGAATGTATTTCCCAAAGATGTCCCTTAAAATTGTATGATTCAGGTTCCACATAACTTGGGTTCATACTTATCTCTAATCCAGATTTGACAGTGAAACTATAGACTATATTCAGTTTCCTGTGCAGCAGTTTCCATTTGCATATCTAATAGACCTCTTAAATTCAACAATCCAAAAAACTACCCCAAACCTGTTCCATCTATATCAGCCTTTACCATCTCAGTAGAAGACAGTGCCATACATCCACTTGCTCAGAACAGAAATCTTGGATTCACCCTCATCTCTTTTGTATTCTAAGTCCAGTTCCTGTAAGAAACAGTAGTGCCTCTACCTTTACTAAAGGATGTAGAATCTTAATCACTTCTCATTACATCTGCTGCTACCCTAGTCCAAGTCTGAATTATTGCAACAGATTCCATATAGGGTTTCCTGCCTTTCTACCCTTGCTCTCCAAAAGTCTGTTCTCCATAAAGTCTGTATTTCTTTTAAAATGTGTCAGATTATTTTTTCCTTTGCCTATACCTATAATCGTTTCCCATTTCACTCAATAAAAACCAAAATCCCCAAAACGACACCCATTAGCTTGGAAGATCTATCCCTCACTACATTAGCTCTTTCACTTCATTTCCTACCTCACCTCCCTACTCATTCCGCCCCAGCCAAATTTACCTGCTTGCTTTTCATTGCAGGCATTAGGCATGCTCTCGCCTCAGTATTTAGCTCTTGCTTTTCATTCTGCATGAAATTATTTTATCTCCAAGATCTACTTGACTAACACCTTAATAGCCCTCAAGTCTTAGTTCAGATTAAACCTTCTCAATAAGGCCTACGTGACTACCCCATATAATACTGCAAACTGGCCTCCCCCTGCTCCCAGTATTCCTGTTTCTTTTTTCCATCACCTCATAGAATACCATATACTTTGTGTATTGTCATACTTACTGTGTGTTGTCTTTCTCACTTTCCTAGAAAGTAAGTTGCATGATTACAGGGATCTTTGTTTTATTCTCTCATGCATCAGAAGCAGTAATCTGGAACATGATAGGTTCTCAATAAATATTTGTTGAATGACTAGTATTAGGAAGAATAGGCTTACAGCTATATGTTTAAAACTTTATTTTTGAAAATCTCTTCAAATGAAATTTTGAACGTAAGTTCTCTAAAAATATAAACCAACTGGATAAAGGTTTTTTTTTAATTTTTATTACTTAAGTTTGGTTGACATACAATGTTAAATTAGTTTTAGGTGTGCAACATGGTGATTCAACAATTCCATGAAAGGTGTAGTTACTTTCTGTCACCACATAATGTTATTACAATATTATTGACCCTATTCCCTGTGCTGTACTTTTCATCTCTGTGACTTAATTTATTTTGTAACTGGGAGTCTGTAACTCTTAATCCTCTTCACCTATTTCACCTATCCTTCCTCCCCTCCTTTCTGGCAACACCAGTTTGTTCTCTGTATTTATGTGTTTCTGTATTGAATAAAGAGGTTAAGTTAAAGGGACACAGGCTTCTTCATTAGACTTCTGTTTTACTCAGAACACAGTGTGAAAGCCAGTCAAGCTCTTATCTCTTGTCTCAAGAATTATCATAATTCTCCACCAAAATATCAAAATTAATTTTCATTTCCTTCAACATGTGTATGTGTGTGAAATGTCAAGATAGTGTTCTTTATAAGTGTATTTAAGAAAGTTCTAGAAAAATAGTGAAATCCAAATGTCCTTTTTAAGTGAACTTACTGATTTTATTATATACATTAGAGTTTATGTACTTTGCTTACTACTAAGAAGAGCCTTATGAAATGCTAATATTAAAAATTTGCTAACATTTGAGTGTAGTTTCTTAGTGTATGTCGTATACATTGATATCTTCAAAATTTCCCAAGAATCTTCAAAATTTCCCAAGAATAAACTGAACCAAAAATACATAGAATCCCTATCAAGAGAATGTACAATTTTCAGATAAGTACATAAAACACTTCCTTAATGAATAGACTTAAAATAATTTTGGAAGAGACAATTAAATATAGAAATAGCAATACTTTTAAATTAAAATGCAAATGTATTGTAATTTTAATTTTCTTCCAAATTTTTTGGTTTTGAGAGAGAAACAAAGGCAAGCGATTTTAATATTCTATGAAGAATAAGTGCCTAAGAATTACCATAAGGCTATTAATAAAAGAATATCAAGAAAAATAATATTTTGTGGGATGACATACTTCACTCAGTATTAAAATTTACTATAAAGCTATCATCATAAAAGGAATGTGGTACTAACACAAACAGATATAGTCAGTGAAACATAATAGAGATTTCAGAAATCCAAGTATATATGAAAATTTATTTTATTATACATTAAGAAAGGTAGTATCACTTAGGCGTTAAGAGAACTGTGATCTGGAGTCATTATTCCTGGCTTCAAATCAAATCTTTGCCACTTCCTAATATTCTGATTTGAGGAAACATTCTTAACTTTGCCATGTGTGTTTCTCATTGTAAAATGTAAATAATAACAGTGCCTAGCTCATAGGGTTGTCATGATTCTTAAATGAATGAATACATGAAAAGTGTTTAGAATGCTGCCTGGTCCAGAGTAATATTTAAGTGTAATTTTAATTCATTTTGGAAAAGGATGTTTTATTTAATAAATGGTGCTGGTATACTTGACTACGCACCTGAAAGAAAATAAATTTAGACTTCCACCCTGTACAATATGCAAAAATAAATCTCAAATGCATTCAAGATTGAAACTGTAAATTATAGTGTGTGAAATTAAGCTGAGGATGACTTTCTTAAGCAAGAAGAAAACACAAAACAAAGGAATAGGTTAAGATTTGGGATATAAATACATTTTTGGTATAGCAGAATACACCATTAATAAGCAAAAATGGCAGTATCCTTGAAAAATACACTGCACACATATGACAATGAATTAGTAACTCTACAGAGAACTCCTATATAGGGGGGAAAAAAAGACAGGAGAAAAATAGGCCAAGTTTATGAAAAAGCACTTTACGGAAAAAAAATGGAGATATCCAATGAACATAAGAAAGTATGTTTAACCTCACTAGGCATCAGGGAAATATGAATCAACATCACAGCATTATACTTTTTTTTAACAAATAGATAAAATTCTATGTGTGTTACTAATACACAAATTTTAGGAACACAAAAATATGTGTGTATGTGTGTGCATATGTGTTTATAAATTAAAAGTGCTGGCACATGGGACGCCTGGGTGGCTCAGTCAGTTAAGCGTCTGCCTTCGGCTCAGGTCATGATCCCAGGGTCCTGGGATCGAGTTCCGCATCGAGCTCCTTGCTCAGCAGGGAGCCTGCTTCTCCTTCTGCTTGCCACTCCTGCTGCTTGTGCTTTCTCTCTCTAATAAATAAATAAAATCTTTAAAAAAAAAAGTGCTGGCACAGATATAGGAAATAATCATTCTTATACAATGTTGATATAAGAAATGCTATAAAATTGCAGCTTCTGAGACTCTATCCAGTAAAACTTAATGCACTAATACACAGGAATATAGGGACAAAGGATGTATATCACAATATTATTTGCAGTGGTAAAAGTTAGGAAACAGCCTGACCTGTTTAACAGGAGAGTGACTGAATAAATTATAGTATTGCAGAATGTTATGTGGTGAAGCTATTAAAAATAATGAGTTAAAGCCCCATAAAATGGCCTAGAATAGTGTTCGTAATATATTATCTAAAGAATATTAAGTTGGTAAGAAACATACGTCCCTATGTTTAATAGTCAGAAAACATCTTGTATTCATGTATCATCAGGGTGATGACAAGGAATATGAACAATATCAACTTTTTTTATCTCTCTACTTTGTTTTTAAAATGTTAACTAAGAGAATGTAAAACAAGATGGAGAAAATAATGGCTTCAGTTGTGGTATATACTGTGTTTTAAAGAATATAAAGTGGGAATTTCCCAAGAGGAAGATTGGACCGTCTTTGACATTATATATTTATTTGAGGTATTTGGCTCCTCCTTTCTATAGTCGTGGAGTGCTTTATTGAGGAGTTTCAAGAAGGGTCACAAGAGAGAAGTTTCAGGCCTAGAGAAGGCACTTATTAACTAGCAAAGGAAATGACAACTGTTTCATATTTTAAAGTTATATGAAATTAAATTGTGTAATATTTATAATATTTTTCTTCATTCTCCCTTAATTAATCCATCAAAGGTTCTCATTCCTAGCTTCACATCAAAATTACCTATGGAGGTATTTATTTAATAGGTCTAGCACAAGATTGGACATGTATATTTAAAGAATAGAGAAATGTTTTCTGAGGTTCTTTACTATATGAAAACTGCAAATTAGTTGACTAAAATTATGATGATTGTGTACTATATTAACACTGTTTCTTCTCTTGAACTTTATTTTTTTAATCATTTTTTTAAAGATTTTTATTTATTTGTCAGAGAGAGAGAGAGAGCACAAGCAGGGGGAGAGGCAGGTAGAGGGAGAAGCAAGCTCCCCACTGAGCAGGGAGCCTGATGTGGGACTCGATCCCAGGACCCTGGGATCATGACCTGAGCCGAAAGCAGACGCTTAACGACTGAGCCACCCAGGGGTCCCTCTTGAACTTTAATTTATCAAAAACTTTTGTCATGAGATAATACACTTTATTTGAAAAAATATTAAAGAAAAATATTTGATTTGTGCAGAAGTTGAAGGATAGGTGTTCGGTTTAGCATTGAGAACAGTAGAGTTTCCTAACTAGTACAATTTAAATCTGTGAAAGGTTATTATTACAAAGGATGATTGTCTTTTCAGATAGCATTAGTAGTCTTTGACGATTCCCAGGTATGGTCAGGAGTTCTCTTACCTTGGAGATTTTTATATACAGATTATAGTAGTATTCTTTAAGATTGTTTAACAATAATATTCTTGCCCAAAATTATGGAAAAGTGTTAAATGAGTGCTTCCTGACCATATTCATTCCATTGCAAACTTCTAAGTTTGTCAGTTTGCTATGCTGTAGATAGTGTGTTCTTCACACCCAGTGGTGGGAATCAGAGGATCTGCCTGAGGACAAAATTGCTGCTGAAAGCACATAATTTATATTTTCATAACACCCCATATGGTAAATACCAGATTATCTGACCTTAAAGTCCCCTTTGAAGGTATGATTTCATATGAAGATATATTAATGTTTATGAAAAGTCTAGGGCTTTTCAGTTATTTTGATTGAAGAAAGTGGTAATCTTCAGGGGAAAATAATGAAATAGTCACTCTGTAATGTTGCTTATTTTACATACCATAGATAAATCAGGCATTGGCTCCTAAATAGGCAGACTTGCAATACTCTGGTCTTTCTGGACTACCTACTAGGTAAAGGTGGTTTGTGTATTTCATCAACGTTTTCCTTGCAGTGGCTGTAGTAGTTCTTATACCACAGTATGTTCTCAAGACAGAACATTATACATGTGTTTATATAACCAAAACCCTGAATGCTCTTTACTCCAGACATGTATTAGTCTTGTTGCTCTGTGTGTGTGTGTGTGTGTGTGTGTGTGTACAGTTCAATAGAATTTTTTCCAATCTTTCAAATAAAACCACATAAAAAGGGTAGTTATCTAGTTTATTTTCAACCTTTTAATTTTCTTTTTAAAAAGCTTAGAAGTAGTAATGAATGTCTTTGCATTTTCTTTCAGGTAAGAGTAGTTTTACCAGATGAGAGAATTTGACTCCTGCTCACTATAGAATAAAAATTGTTTCTCATTGTTGACTTTTCTAATTTTTTTTTGTCTTTGATTAGGGAACATTCTAGGAGATAATAAGTTGATCTTTTACATCTTTTCGTCTAAACCTACTTCCTTTATATTTCATTTTATTATGCATTTGTTTAGCTATTTTTTTCTTCAATTAGATGGTACAGTTTTTTAAGTTACTCTTTAAAAATATTTTTGGAAAAGGAAATGTTCTATTTCATTAACTGCAAATGGTTTCTAGCAAAATAATAGAAATTATAAAATTAATGTACTTTTGTTTATGGTTCATTAAATATTAGAAGTGAACTACTTCAATCCATATATAGGGAAAAAGTTTAGCTTTGTGACTAATAATAGTGTTTGTTAAATTACAGACATTCTTCTGTAGCCTTTTATTTAGTTAATATTTGTTTATCCCAAGTGTTAATTAAATACAAATAATATATGAAATTTTCACTTTCTTAACAATAGTCATTTGTGATAGTAAATTATCAAACTTTACTAGTAAGATATTGAAATGCAAGCATGTATTGTTTAAAAAAATATTGTCTTCAGAAAAATTGTTGGTAAAATTAAATATAAGAAATGTTGTATTAGCTTGATTAGTAAATCTAAAATACCTACAAGCATCTATATTTGCTTCAATAATATCTTAAGTCATGTAAAAATATGGCACATCAATTTCTTCAATTAAGTAATAATATTTAATTTTAAGGGTAAAAATGGCTTAATCAAAAAATTGTAAAAACAAAATTTAAAACCCAAATTGTGAAAGGTTTCTTTATAGTTAATTATCTAGTTACATAAGTTTAAGTAGAGATTGATTTTCAAACATAGTTGAGACATTTACTTCTAAAAATATCTAATTAGTTTGGTTACATCATAAATATCAAGTCAATCCATGAATAAACTCAGAATCTTAAAATGCTTTAAGTTCCAAAATTACCTTTGTGGTTTTCATAAACAGGCATTTATTTTAATTACATGATTCTTATTTAAAACTATAATTTTAAATTTCCTTATTTGAAAATTTAAAAGTATATTTTAAATCTCATGTCATTTCTCAACTAATTTTATAATATAAATTTAAATATTTAGTAGTCTTTATGATACCACCTGACTGTAATCTTCATAAAGTGAGATCTTACCCTTTTTATTTACTCCTATAAAATTCCCAACGTCTGGAACAGTGCTTGGCACACAGTAGGCACTAAATAAATAATTATGTAGTAAATACCAGAAATGTACTAAAACTATTTTAAACAAATTATTTTGCTTTTGCACGATTTATTTATTCAGTGCCTAATTTGGGAGTAATTTTTTTATTTCCTTTTGTTACACTGCTTTTCAAATATTAAAATAAGACAAAGTTTATATGGTAAGGGAAAAAAAGCTCACCTGAAATTCGATCTCTATTATTCCCTTCATTTCAGTTTTAGTTGTATATGATTTTACACTACTTAATCCAAAATCTACATACACATTTATATATATTTTAGAATTTTGTGTTATTTTCCACACAGTTATTTTTTAAGATTTTATTTATGTATTTGACACAGAGAGAGAGCACAAGCAGGGGGAGTGGCAGGCAGAGGGAGAGGGAGAAGCAGGCTCCCCGCCGAGCAAGGAGCCTGATGGGGAGGCTCAATCCCAGGACCCCGGGGTCATGATCTGACCCAAAGCCAGGCGCTTAACGACTGAGCCACCCAGGCACCTCTATTTTCCACACTCTTTTATAATTGCATGTAGTGCCTATGCACTGTTCTGTGTGTATATTTTCTGTGTTTTGGGTTATTTCCCAGAAGGATCACAAAAGGAGAGAAACTAAGGTAAAGATTATGCTCATTTTATAACTTAATGTATACTATAGTGTGATTTCCAAGAGGCAGTGCATACTGCCACACATTTTTTAAAAGAAAGAGATTAATAGACCACTCCTGGTTCACTTATTTTTAGTGATTAATTTTGCTGATTACCTTGAATATCTTTGATTGATTAGCAGTTTAATATTTTCTTGCCAAACACAGTTCTTTACTGTTCACTATTTAATGAATTGTTTATTCACTTTTATGGTCCCCTAGACTACCTTATCCATTCCTGTTGCTTTAAAATAACTATCTCTATGTTAACTCTCAAATTTCGTCTGATCTCCAGACCCATAGCCGATCACCTGCTCAGTATCAACACTTAGATGTCTGATGGGGATTTCAAACTTAAAATATCCAAAATAGAATTCTTGATTCCCTCTATCCTTATCTCTCATCACTTTTCATCATCCACTTCCATGAGCAAAGCCCCTACATTTTTCACTTTTTAAATTGACATTACAGCCTTTAAGATATTGAGTTAAAAACATTAGTTTTCATATTAAAACCCCAAATATTTCAAATACATTTTTTCACTGATCAGAATTAAGAGCACTAAACATTTATCTTATTATATATACTCTGAAAGAGCTGGTCAAAGAAGAGGTGGTTTAAAATAATAACAGCAATAATAATAATGATTTCTAAGAGACTTTTGATAATTTGACACATGGACAATGATGACAAATAGGACTTCCAGAAATTTAACCTCATTTTAGTAAAATATAGTTTAGTAAGCATTAAGATAACAGTGCTCAAAATTATTTTCATTTGTAAATAATAAGCTGCCCTAAAATGTTTTGTCATTTACAACCCTTGTGTTTTCTTTATAATTATTTGATTTCTAGTATTAATTCTTTTTTGACATACTTATGTCTAGAGTACCTAGCATCTCAACATAACAAATAGTTTAAAGTGCTTTTCTTTTCCTTGTTCTTAACCTATAAAAAATTGATTTTTCCTATTTTTCTTATACCTAAGTGTATCCCTCTCTGGAATGTGATGTGATATGCCTTTAAAATATGCAGCAGTCATCAAAAGAAAAAAAAAACTTAGTTTCAGGTGTGCAATATAAAATTCCACATATGAGTGAGATCAGATTTGTCCTTCTCTAACTAATTTTATTTTGCTTCACTCTAGCTCCATCCATGTCACTGCAAATGGCAAAATTTCTTTTTTTATGGCTGAGTAATATTCCATTGTATATCTATACCACATCTTTATCTGTTAATCACTTGATGGACACATGGGCTGGTTCCATAATTTGGCCATTGTAGATAATGCTGCTATAAACATCAAGGTGCATGAATCCTTTTGAATTAGTATTTTTGTATTCTTTGGGTAAATATCTACTAGTGCAATTGCTGGATTATAGTGCAGTTCTATTTTTAACTTTTTGAGGAACCTCCATACTGTTTTCCACAGTGGCTGCCCCAGTTTGCAATCCCACCAACAGTACAAGAGAGTTCCCCCTCTCCACATCTTGCCAATACCTGTTTTTTCTTGTGTTGTTAATTTTAGCCATTCTGACAGGTGTGAGGTGGTATCTCATTGTAGATTTGATTTGTATTTCCCTGATGATCAGTGATGCTGAACATCTTTTCATGTGTCTGTCCATCTGTGTGTCTTCTTTGGAAAATTGTCTGTTTGTGTCTTCTGCCCATTTTATAATTGGATTATTTGTTTTTTGGGTTTTGAGTTTGATAAGTTCTTTATAGATTTTTGGATACTAGCCCTTTATCAGATATTTCATTTGAAAATATCTTCTCCCATTCTGTAGGTTGTCTTTTAGTTTTGTTGTTTCCTTTGCTGTGCAGAAGCTTTTTTATTTTGTAGTTTATTTTTGCTTTTGTTCCCCTTGCCTCAAGAGCTATATCTAGAAAGAAGTTGCTGTGGCTGATGTCAAAGAGGTTACTGCCTGTATTCTCCTTTAGGACTTTTATGGTTTCATGTCTCACATTTAGGTCTTTAATCCATTTTTAATTTATTTCTGTGTATGATTTAAGAAAGTGGTTTAGTTTCATTCTTTTCATGTTGCTGTCCAGTTTTCCCAACACCATTTGTATAAACTACCAAAACTGAAACAGGACGAAATAGAAAACTTGAACAGATCAATAACCAGCAAAGAAATTTAATCAGTAGTCAAAAAACTCCCAACAAACAAAAGTCCAGGGCCAGATGGCTTCACAGGTGAATTCTACCAAGCATTTAAAAGAAGAGTTAGTACCTGTTCTTCTCAAACTATTCAAAAAAAATAGAAAAGGAAGGAAAACTTCCAAATTCATTCTGTGAGGCTAGTATCACCCTTATACCAAAACCAGATAACAACTCCACTAAAAAAGAGAACTACAGGCCAATATCTCTGATGAACATAGATGCAAAAATCCTCACCAAAATACTAGAAACCAAATCCAACAATACATTTAAATAAATAAATAAATAAAATTAAAAAACAAAACAAAACCATTTACCATGATCAAGTGGGATTTATTCCTGGGTTGCAGCAGTGGTTCAATATTTACAAATCAATCAACGTGATACACCACATTAATAAAAGAAAGGATAAGAACCATATCATTTTCGGGCGCCTGGGTGGCTCAGTTGGTTAAGCGACTGCCTTCGGCTCAGGTCATGATCCTGGAGTCCCGGGATCGAGTCCCACATCGGGCTCCCTGCTCAGCAGGGAGTCTGCTTCTCCCTCTGACCCTCTTCCCTCTCGTGCTCTCTATCTCTCATTCTCTCTCTCTCAAATAAATAAATAAAATCTTTAAAAAAAAAAGAACCATATCATTTTCAATAGATGCAGAAAAAACATTTTAAAAGGACAATATCCATTCATAATGTTAGTGGTTTTTTAAATGACCATAAATCTGTGAGTGTTACTAGTTTCAGTAATTTTATGATAAGATTAAAATATCTATACATTTATCTTTTGTGTATTTCAGCATGGTTGCAATATAATCTTTGAGTTATTTTTTTACAGTCTTGAGGTCTTCTATTTTTTTTACATTTATCATGCCATGAATTCACAGGGAATGGGATCCAGCAGCTCAGGCTCCTTTCGACTGGTTCTCATGAAATGTGCTTCTTTGGATGAGGCAGGCTGGCCCTTCAGTTGAACCCAAGTACCTTTCTCTTTGGCTTCCCTCTTTTTCTGATCCTTTTCCTTCACATGCTTCAGGAAGCTATTTCAGCTCTTTGAGTGCTTAATATGCTCAATACTTACATTAATTCTCTTGGCAAGAGTCTTACCCTTGTTTGTTTATGACAATGCCCACAGCATGCTGAGTAACACTGTAGACTCTTCCAGTTTTGCCATAGTAACATTTGTGGGGCATTCCTTTTTGAACAATGCCCATTCCCTTGATGTCCACAATATCACCTTTCTTGTAGATTCACATGTTATGAGGCCAAAGGATCAACTTCTTGTTCTCTAAAAGGACTAGAGAACATATAGCGGGTACCTCTCCTCCTTCCCTTTGTGTTGGTCATTTTGGCAAATTAGTGGAAGATGGTGGCTCTGGCCAAAAGGATAGTCTTTGAATTTAGATTTTAGAGATGATAACGTTATTCTTGTTTTAAGCTATTCTTGTTTTAAGAACCCAATGTCATATTTTTTACATACATGCACATATACATGACTGTATAGCCATGATGGAATCTTTTAAATAGTTTATTATTTAGTTCTTACTAATCTATATTTAGTTTTATTTTTTAAACAGTTATCCAATTGATAACATCAACTAAGTACAAATAACAAAAACAAAATTAGATAAGATAATGGCCTTCAGAAAGATAAAATTCTGTAAAAGAAGCAAATATCTGTTGTATGCTAATATAAGCCAGCATTGGATAAGTAACATAATAAGAAATACAGAAAAATATTTTGACACTTCGGTTTTAGGGAACCAGGATTGAGTTTACAAACTATATTGCATTTGAACTGTTCTTGCAGGACATATAAGATTTCAGGAGGCAAAAATGTATGCATTTTCAGGGAAAGAACAGTGTGGAAATATAGGTAGATAACATTTGAGTCAGTTGGACCAAATGAGTAAATAATAAGCAAAGACATGGAAAAAAAATGACTAATATAGAGTATATCCAAGAACTAGAAGGTAAAGTTTGGATTCAGCATGGTATACCAGTCTTAAAAGATGAAGCTGGGAAGACAAGTCAGGGACAGGATACAGAGAATTTGGAATGTCTACATAAGGATTCTAGATAATTCAGTAGGTAACTGAATGGGGGAGTCGTCACTGACAGCTGTTGAGTAGCGTTTTTTATAATGCTAAAATGAAAACTCTCCATCCATAATCTTACCAAGTTTTCTGATTTTATAGATGATGAAACTGAAGTGATTTGACAAAGGTCACACAGCAGAGCCAGGGTGAGAGCCTGTATCTTCAAACTGCCTACTCTAGATTATTTTTATAATACCACACATTTCTTTAGATAGGATAAAGCAGTAGGTCTGGGCAAGAAGCATTTTAGGGAGAAAAAAATAAAACTGTACATAACAGGATGTAGAGATCTATGGAGCAAGAAAAGGCACAGATGGCTCCCAGGTTTGAAACCTGGTGTTGGCAGTGGTGGAGGAAGGACTGGTGAAGACATATAAGAAAAGACAGCATGGTATTTTACAATAATATTATGCATGCTTATGAAAACTGTATTGCCTTTGATTTGATTATCAAAAGTGGAGTAGATTAAACAGACTAGTAGAGAGAAGGGTGGCTTTTTTGTTCTGTTTGGATACTTGTATTCATGTAGCCGTCCTGTACATATTTTGTCAAATCAGTACTTTTCAGGATGGCAGTTATTTATGTGTATAAAATTTATAATCAAAAGAAAAGATACGAGGTTTTCAGTTTACTTTGGTCTGCAATTCAATATAGATCCCCAAAATGACACATGCATCTTCATTGGACACTACAAAATGATGCCTCAGTAGCCTGAGGTGTAATACATTGGGGAAATGATAGAGATTTATTCTGTTAGATCATGTAGGGTATATCTTGGTAAAAGGTAAATTAAGTAATCCACTGTGTTTCTTCACCAGAGCTATAATGTTTTGACTTTTAGAGTATCAAGAGATACAACAAAATGTCAATATTTCTTTTGGATAGGCAAATAATATATGATATAACAAGAATGTAAAAATGCTTTCTAATATTCTGCTTGCCTTGTTATAAATTATAGAAATCCAGTGCCAAGTGACTTAACAAGGGAGTTATATTGATCTGTGCTAGCTTTAGACATGGTTAGATTCAGATGCCAAAAATGCTGTCAGAAATTTTTCTCTCTCCATTTCTGTAGACTCCTTTTATCCAGGTTAACTTTATTTTCAGTCAGGTCCTTCCTTTTTCCATATGGTGGCAAGATAGTCACTAGTAATGTCAGGCTTGTGCTCTACTAGATTAGAAACACAGGTATCTCTGTCTCAGTGGTTTTACCAAATTCTCAGGTTAACTCATTGGACCATCCTGGGCCACATGCTCAATCCCAAATCAGTACCTGCCAGCGGTGTGGAAATTGTGATGTGTCAGGCTCTGTTATGTTTCCACTCCTAGAGTATTGGAAGGTTGTCAGCCTTACCTGAAGCACATGCACTAAGAGTGAGAGAGGGTATTTCCCAAAGGAAAATTAGGGTCTGTTGCCAGAAGAAGGAAGATCAGCATGGCTGAATGAAAGAATAAAAGAAAGGTACCCACTATTCATAGGCATTGCTTTATAAATATAAGTCCATGCATATATGGTATATAATATGGCAGCCCTTAAGTAGTCCATACTATTAATTGAGGTATCTTAAATTATAATGGAGCTTGTTTTAAATTTATATGAAAATATGGCTTTATGAAATAATTAATTTTCCTGCCATGATGATGAATTATGATTACAGACACTTTCATTGTTTTATAAGACCATAATGAGTTTTAGTTCTTATTTGGCAAAGGAGTAAATTTGTTTTGCTTACTATTTATTTTTAATTGAAACATATCAACATTAAAACCTACCTATTTGGTATTTTTAATACTGTTTATAGGATTCCCATAGAGGTTCTTCTTTGGCTGCACATTGAGAAATAGTCATTTTAGTTTTTCTGAAAAGCAGTTGATACTAGTAAAATTAGCATTATTATATTGTTAATCTTATAATTATTTGATAGTACATAATTATAAATCTAGGAACAGGGAAAATTTAAGTAGACATTTTTTTCTTTAAAAACAATACTTAAGCACATGATCACTATTAAAATGGGTTTAGGTGTGAATGGAACCTCTCCAACATAGAGATAACTAACTGGTCAACCTTACAGGAATGTCTGATAAAGAACAGTATACTTCTAGAACAAAAAATGTGAAAGACGTTTAGATACATAATAATCATTTTCTCTCAAAGATTTTCTTACCCCTTCTCCTTCCAGTTAGGCTTTGTGTCTACTTTGTACTCTTCATGTATTTATATACCAGCACTTTTAAGACTTCCCTGCACTGTTACATTTATACATCTTTTTCCACAACTAATCTAAAAGAAGGCAGGAGCAGTGTCATATATATCCTTTATCTCTAACTCCCAACACATGGCCTGGACCACTCAGTAAGCATTCCATTAAGGATTGAATTGATGGTAGCAACTATAGAATAGTTCTGAAAACTGATTTGTAGCTGTCAACAGCGTATCTGATTTAGTTAGTGTATGTTACACCAAATAATGTATATGCTGCTTAGGATCAGTTTTTTTTTTTTTTTAATTCCTCTCAATTCTTTAGAATAAGTACATATATACTTATGTGAGTCAGTATGTGGACAGACTTCACCAATGAAAATGAAGCCATACATATAATTAAAATTTGCTATTTATCATCTCATTGGGGAAGCAAACACTATCAGTGCACAGACTTTTTCTTTGGTAAATGCTGTATTCCTATGTCTAAGAAATAAACAAGTAGCCATCTTACATAATTTTCCACCCTCCCTTTCTCTCCCCTACCCCACCCAGGATTCAGTAGCCCACTATCTCCAAGCTTCCACACTGGTGCCTCACTTCTTGACTCTGACCTGACACATAAGATGGAAATAGAACACTACTTTTTCTAAGATATTATGCACATGGATCAATTTTTCTTTTTGCCTCAACTTCTTCTTTTCAGAGAGTTTGTTTCCTCTTTGTGTCCATATTAGATTAAGTGTACAAATAGATACATATTTTTTTTAAGTCTTCAAGGAAAAAAGTATAAATCTGAGAGGTTTTTCATTTCTTTGGGTCAAAAATAAAAGTTAGGTGACATGTTCCCTTGGCTAGGCTATTAAGTATTTACATTTTAAAAAATTTGTAATTTAATAACTTTTTATACTTATATTTTCTTAAATGTTTAATATCTGAGATCAGTAACCTTATGCAGAATTATTACTATCTAAAGTTAAGAAGTGCTACTATAAATATTAATGTGCAATCTTTAATGTTTTCTCTTAAATCATAACCCACCCTTATGTAGTTATATATGACAAATGTAAATTCTACAAACAAAAATGGGGAACCACATCAGTATTTGATAAAATAATTTATATAAGATTATTTCAAATAGTTAAAACTAAAATCCAGGGAATAGTACTTATTACATGAAGTTTGTTTTTTGTTCTTTTTTTTGTGGTCTGACAGTAATTCGAATTATAAGGACATCTTTAATATAAAGATGGATGGCATGGTGTCGTTTTCCATTTCCAAAGAGACAGATTTTTTGGAAGATGTTTATGGTTATGAGAAGTTCACACACCATTTCTGAACTATACATTGTTTCAGAATTTTTTTTTGAATATTGAAAAGAAATAAAAATGAGGAAAGGAAAAAAGAAAAGAAAGGACAAACTAATGTACAATAATGGCAGTGTTGTGCACACATCAAGTTCTTTTGGAAGAATAGAACTAGTACAAGAGTTTTTACCAAAAAAGCTTTGGATGCAGTAAATATAGTATGAGACTGGTGTGCGATGTAATATAAATTAATGTCATCTTCACACATCTCATAAAAGCTTAAGGTGATTTTAGAATGGATGTTATAAATTTATACATTTCATTGCTTTTTACTGACAGTCAATAGGACAGTTCCCATAGTTGACATTTCATGTGCTCTTCTCTTCTTGGGTTATAATCATGCAGGTAATCATTACACTGGGCAAAACAACAGTGATATTAGAATTTAAAATAATTTAGGAACAGTTCTTATGAAAGTTTTAGTTAACTAATGTATTTTTCTTCATAAAAATTATGTTAAAACATAAAAATTACATTAAAAACTACAGTTTGCCAGTATATAAATGTTTTCAACTATGTAAAAAATGTTCTGATTTTAAAAAGAAGTACTTATTTATAAAATATAATCATATTTAACATTCAGACATCATATTTAACAATCCTTAAAAGTAAATTTTCTCAGTACTTCATGTGCACAGGATAAAATGTAAGGATGATTCTAATTCGTCTTTATAATTAGTGTAAGAAGTAATCATGGTTTAACTTCCTAATTATACTTTAACATACTGCAGCATTTCAGACAAATAATTTTCTATGAAAAAGTCTGAACAAAATTAACAAATTAACATGTTTTAAAAAATTATTTCTCAGCCTACTTCTTGAAACTGAATGCACTTAATCAGGAGGAATATGAAGGATATATTTGACATTCCTAAGAAATGTTTCTAGAAAATTTAGAATGTTTTCAATAAAATGAAATTATTTTATAGACAAATTGGAATGAAACAAAATCCCATTCCTATAAATTATATGTATGAAAAAAAAAGTTGTGTGTGTGTACATGTGTGTTAATACACGTAAACATATTTATGAGGTGACCCAGTCTAGAATTCGAATTTATACTTTTGCTGCTTGATACCTTCAAGAGCAAAATTGCCAGAAATGCATGGCTGTATTTCTTTAAAATATTTTTACCCAAATCTGTGTTTTAAAGATAGCATGGCAATACTTGCTGAAAACTAGCTAATGAAATACTTCATAGCATATCTCAACTAAATTCCTGCTCATATTTCAACAAGTCACTTCAACCTACCATTTTAACATCTAGAACAAGGAAAGCAATTACTTTAGTGCTTTGTCAGTGACACAACACTCCCAGTTTTTGATCTTCCCAGTGAGTCACAAAACAGTGCCACGCCTATCTTTGTGCTACCAAAATAAAATTTTTAATATTTATATTTTAATTTCGGGGGTTAGGAAAATACCTTCCTGATTTTATCCTTTTTATAATAGTATTTTATTGTAATTAAATAAATCCAAATAGGCTAGGTTTTGTGGTTGGATGTTTCGATACAAATAAACTAAAATGCCTCTATTCATATGGTCACATCCTATCATTGCAATTATTCCTGTGATTTCAGTAAATTTTTAGTAACCTTTGATAATATGGTTGTAAGCCCTATTTTTTAAAATGTAGCTAAACTGCCAAAAAAGAGAATTATCTATGTAAATAAAATAGTCATTTTACAAATTTAAGTAGAACATCCGGGTAATATCATACTCAAATATCATTCTTCACCTCCCTAAAATGATGGAAATTTTTTATCTTAACTATTTAGAAATGTCTGTTATTTTGATAAAGTTATGTGTTGTGTGTCAGTTTAATTGAAAAATCAAAATACCACTAGTAATAATTTTGTTGACCTCTGAATATATTAGTCATGAAACAAGGTTTGAATAACACAAAAATTGGAACATGAAATTAATTTTCCGAAGAGACTCAAGCTAAAACTTTACAGCTTTTATCTTTACTAACTTTGCATCACAATCCTGCACTCTTTGCTTTTGTATGTTTTAGACCAAAGGTATTCTTAGAGCTACAAAAAGTGAAGAATATCAACAGTATTTTTATTTTGGCGCTATATAAAAATGTTACCATTGGTGTATAGTTATTGATACCTATTTTTTAGAACATACTAATATCTTATAATTTCTGCAATGCACAAAGACTCCGGGAAAATTTTTAATGATTTTAAACTGAAATTGCTTTTTCTTTTGGAAATTCTGATTTTACAAGATAATTGTATTAAAATGCGGCAAAAGTCGCTTTAGAAGTTGTGATATTTCTATCTTCCATAAATTATGTTTAAACTAATTTTCAATTTATTATTTTACTTTTTCTAGGATAGCAAAGTAATATAATGTGTATGCACAGAACAGAAGTATTATTTATACGTATTTTTTTTAATTACAGGTAAAGATTATAGTTCCCAACAGCACAGCAGGTCTGATAATAGGGAAGGGAGGTGCTACTGTGAAGGCTATAATGGAGCAGTCAGGGGCTTGGGTGCAGCTTTCCCAGAAACCTGATGGGATCAACTTGCAAGAGAGGGTTGTCACTGTGAGTGGAGAACCTGAACAAAACCGAAAAGCTGTTGAACTTATCATCCAGAAGATACAAGAGGATCCACAGAGTGGCAGCTGTCTCAATATCAGTTATGCCAATGTTACAGGTCCAGTGGCAAATTCCAATCCAACCGGATCTCCTTATGCAAACACTGCTGAAGTGTTACCAACTGCTGCTGCTGCCGCAGGGCTATTAGGACACGCTAACCTTGCTGGCGTTGCAGCCTTTCCAGCAGTTTTATCTGGCTTCACAGGCAATGACCTGGTGGCCATCACCTCTGCACTTAATACTTTAGCCAGCTACGGATATAATCTCAACACATTAGGTTTAGGTCTCAGCCAAGCAGCAGCAACAGGGGCCTTGGCTGCAGCAGCTGCCAGTGCCAACCCAGCAGCAGCAGCAGCCAATTTGTTGGCCACCTATGCCAGTGAAGCCTCAGCCAGTGGCAGCACAGCTGGTGGCACGGCGGGGACATTTGCATTAGGTAGCCTGGCTGCTGCTACTGCTGCAACCAATGGATATTTTGGAGCTGCTTCTCCCCTAGCTGCCAGTGCCATTCTAGGAACAGAAAAATCCACAGATGGATCAAAGGATGTAGTTGAAATAGCAGTGCCAGAAAACTTAGTTGGTGCAATACTTGGCAAAGGAGGGAAAACATTAGTGGAATACCAGGAGTTGACTGGTGCAAGGATACAGATCTCCAAAAAAGGAGAATTCGTACCTGGCACAAGGAATCGGAAGGTAACCATTACTGGAACACCAGCTGCAACACAGGCTGCTCAGTATTTAATTACACAAAGGATCACATATGAGCAAGGAGTGCGGGCTGCCAATCCTCAGAAAGTGGGTTGAGTGCCCCAATTATACATCAGATTGTTTTAACCCCTCCTTTACCCCATTTTCAAGAAGGATGTACTGTACTTTGCAGAAGTGAAGTTTTTCTGTTATTAATATATAATTATGCAAATGAATGCGACTATGTTGACAATGTGTATATGTAAATAATATGTGTTTTACCAGATGTTTCATAGAAAGAATTTTTTCTTGATCTGTTTTGTTCTCTATACTTTGCTTGTGTATATTTGTCAGAGGTGTTTCTAGTGTAAGATTTAAGCCTGCCATTTTACCAGCATTATTGTAGTTTAATGATTGAATGTAGACAGGGATATGCGTATAGTTTTCAGTATTAGTTCTAGATAACACTAAATTAACTACTGTTAGGTTGAGTATGGTGGGGTCAGTGACCTAAAATGGAGTGAGGCCAAAGCACTGTCATGTAAGTCTTACTTCCTGCTTAGGGCACAGTGAAGTAGGAGACAATATTTTGAAAATAAGTTTTAAATTTAAAATGATCAAAAAGCAATATAGTTGCATAAAAGCACTGTAAAATATTTAAAAGGTTAAAACTGTGGAAAATTATATTGGTAAGTTTACAGATCAATAAAAGCACCTGTTCTCCATCTGAACTAGACAATGGAAATAATGCTGCATGCTGGCCATGGCCCATTCTTCATCATTTGTAAGTTCAACAAAAGTTCTCACATGGAGTCCCACCTCTTCAGAGGTTTGTACATTTGTTTTTAAGCACTGAATTCACTACTGATCCCATCGCCTGGCCAGTAGAACAGTCATTACTCCATTAACATCCTCACTGTTTAGACACATAACTGTGGTACAGTGTATTGGAAATTTTATAAACAAAAGTGAAAGTGCCAACAAATTATTGATAGCTGATAATGTTTCATTATCTGCAACTGCTTGATAAGTATGTTGCATTTTAAGAGCTTATAATTGTGTATAATTTGTTAACACTAGAAACCTATTAGTATTGTGAATGTAGATTTTACTGTGAAGCTATCTGTGATTTAGCTGTTTGCTCCCATGATGGAGTCTTTGCAGCATGGCGCTAGCAGCCAATGCAGTTTCTAATACTCGGTAATTTGCATGTTTTGTGGAGCATTTTTATGTCACCAACCAGACAGTATTTCCTGCATGCTTATTTAGAAGAGGCAGTTTATCTTGAGAGGTAGTGTGATCTACCTTTGTCAGGCTTTTTGACAGGTCATTTCAAAGTAAGCCTTTGTTCCCAAGACCCAACAACTGTCACCCTCTTCTGTACCTCTCCTGAGTGCCAACTGTCCAGGCCATTTGACACACCATCTGTTAACCTCTGAGTTTGCCCACTCAAGGCCACTCATAGGGGCATCCATCCCCAAGCACCTCCTCATGCTGTGCATGCAGTCTTAAATTCAATGGACAAAAATAAAATGCTGGCTACCTCTGGATCATCTGGCTGAGCAACTGAATTACAAAAGAGAATTACTTCCATCTCAACTTCAACCCATTGATTACGTCCATCCTAGCAAGCTAAATGGCATCCCAGCTGCTCCTTTCTGTGCAACCAATTAAAGAACAATGAGTGTGATGCTCCATGTCTGAATTTCGTCCAGCCTCTCTCTGAACTGTGATCTTTGTCCTCATGAACTTTCCCTTTTGTTCATTGAACTATATGGACTCTTCATTTCATATTGATTTACTGTGCAATTTACTTTTGGACATTGAGAACTTGAAATTATTTCCTGATCCCTTCCCCTTCCACTATTAATAATTCATTTCTGTCAAACTGTAAGAGTAGATTCATTTTTTTTTTTAGTTTTTAACATTGGACTGTTATTTCATTTAGAGTTCTCTATCTCTAAATATTTATTTAGAGAATGATTTTAAAAGGGAATGATATGCTTGTTTAAATGAAAGAGAAAAGCTGTAGTAAACTGTGTTAATTGGTAATGACTATTTATCGTCGATACTCTGTAGCTGTGTAAGTTTTGACAAATAGTGTATCTCGTGGAATCAGTGGTTAGCATTGCCGCTATTATATTTACTCATTTTATCATTATAAATGTGCTTAGTTCATCATGTAGCATCACTTGTCTCCCGTCTCATTTTTTCCTTGCATGTCACAAGTCTCAGATCATTTATAATACATTAACAGTAAATAATATCTATGTAAATTTCTTTCACCATGCTGTCTCAGAGTCAGCAGTGAACAAAGGCAAAGATTGGGGCCCCACTTAGTTGAAAAAGAGAAAGGAAGTAATCTAGGATGTGTATTAGAAGCATTTCAAATGTTGGGTCTTTAAAATGTTTTGTTCAGTCTTAGCAAATCTTCAACCTTTTATTTCAAAATTCCAGTAGTCCACTGTGGAGCCCATGCATTTCATCTGGAATTTAATGTTACTTTGAAGCCAAACCATTTAAACAATTATGTGTATTTTATTAGCTAGTATTGCTGAAAATGCACTCAGTTCAATTTTAATTGTAAATGGGAATTTTAAACTTTTGCTAGTTGGCATGGTTATATGTTAGTTAAATCTGAAAGCTAAATTGAAGATATTTACATTTTAATTTATGGTAACAGATAAGGGTTTGTGTGCATTATGTGTAAATCAGCTTCATGCTGTCTAAAAACTTATTCTCTGAAATTTATAGACCATGTAGAATTGATTTGTGATGTGATGCTTTAATTTACTGGAAGAAAATTAGTATGGCTTCAAACTGCCACAGGTAGGCATGTAACAATGGCTGTTCAGCTATACTGATCCAAAATGGAGAAAACTGATGATACAAGGGCCAAACATCTTATGAAATGCAACTATTTATAGACTTGTTTTGCTATAGGGAGGCTGGTGAACATGCTGAATATGAATTACCTCAGTTCTGCAGCTTTCTATGTCTTTTTAATGCATTCTGTTTCAGGGTCACTTTCAATCAATATTTCATTTACTTACTGAGATTGAATGGGCGCTCTGAGACACAGTGTGCTGTTTATCATACAGATTGGACACCTCATTCTAGATCCAAGATCTTTTCCTCAACACTGGGAGCTGTCCTTTCAGCACCACAAAATTACTGCTTGAAGTTGCATTGCAGTTTTTTTTTTCCTTTATCACTGGGAGCTTTTCTTTCAGCACCACAACATTGCACCTAGACTTTTTAAACGGCTGCCTTCCTCTTTGCACTGAAGACCAATTTCGTCTGCACTTCCAGTTATTGCTATTACCTGTAGGACTTTCAATCCTACTTCACCTCACCCACCCCACTCCTGAAACAGTTAAATGTATCTATTTCTGTGGAAGTCATTTTCTCATTGAATGATCAGAAACAAAGATAAATTCTAACCTGTAACGGCTCATTTCGACTCATTGCTTACAATGATCTAAGCTCTTTTTTCTGCTTTTTCGACTCCTTCCAGCTTCCCATCACATCTGTAACAAACTTTTAAAATTATATTGCCACACCACCATGCACAGCCTACCTGCACAGTAGAGATAGATTATTCCATCGTATTCAGATGGTTAACAGAGGTTAGCAAGTCCTGTATTATATATTTATATCGCTTTCTAAGAAAGTGCATATTAATGTTTACTTTAAGAATGTGTAAATGGTGCTATCAAGAATCTGATAAATTTTATCCCAGTTTTTTGTGTACCACTTCTAATGTATGAGATTTATTTTTCTATTGGAAAAAAATAAACAGTATGAAAGCATTAAATTGGTAGATTTTAGTAATTTAACAATGAATGGAACCCCTATGTTACAGGCCCTATCTTTCCTTGGAAATTTTAATGGTGGTAATAGATTTCAACAAAGGTACTGATAATCACATTTTTTTAATCCATTCTTATATTGCATTATTGATTCACGTGCTGATTCCTCACTGAGTCCTTAAGTAAATTTTACTTACTGTAAGTCTTCTCCAAGAAGGGAATTCTTGCTTTCCAAGGCAGCAATTGAAAAGAGATGAAAATATAATTTAATACTCTTTTACATCACAGACACGATTTGAGACCAGTTACTCTGTTAGTAGGAGAAATTCATCACTCATTAAATACAGGGCAAGCATGGCTATCCATAATAATTTTGGGTGCAATGCAGTCTTAGAAATTTAATGTACACACTTTATTTAAATGATGCAAACAGCCATATGAAATTGCACATGATTAGAAAGCAGAATGAACTCATTTTGCCTCCTGCTTGGTTTCTCATAAACATGAATACATAATATTGTTATGCACTGTTGTTCATAGATGTCTTATTACATAAAGGGTAAGTATCATATTACTTTAACAGATTATTTTTGGAATTCTGCATGTTATTTTTTGTTTCATCAGATATGTGCCCCAATAAAATAACTTTTTTTTCCAAAAAAAATGAAAGTATTAGAAAACTTGTCATGTTAATTTTGAAAAAATGAAGTGTAGTACATATTACTAGATAGGATGTCATTCCACTGGTCTATATATTAAAAAAAAACTGTTCTTGAAAATTGAAGCATTACCTTGTGTAATTAAATAAAGTAATCAAAACAGATTTGTAAATAAAATATTGTTTAAATCTAAAGTATTCAATATTTTGATTAGATTATTTTTTTAAGGAAAAATATTTAACGTGTATGTGCCGAATTTTTTTTTAAATAGTTTTTTATAATTGCAATGGAAGGGCAATTGTCTCATTACAAGTGGTACAGAAGCCAATACTTGGGTTACCATAGATATATAAACAAGTAAAAACTGTGGAACAAGTTTTAAGCTCATTTTGGAAAAAAAAAACAGTTCTGTAGAAATGCATATTTGTATTTGTTTCTCTAATAAATCTGCAAATAGCTTTAAACACAAATTAGTTTTAATTATTTAAATTATGAGTTCTCTTAACTAATTTAACATCTGTTTTGCCTTACATTTGTGAAAACATTGTCTCATGGAAATTAATAGAGGCTTATTGTGAAAATCAAGGTAGGTCTGCATTTATTTGAAAAGGTCAGGTATTTAGCATTCAAGTATGTTTACCTCTATGAAATGATTAAAGAAAGAATTTTTACAAAAAACACTTCTCAAACCCTCCCCAATCACGTCAGTTTGGCCACTCCCCAAAAGTAAAAGGCCAATTTGTCTCAGCTTTAATTCCATATCAAAGAAAACAGCAAAAAATAAGTGAAATCACATGTTCGAATGGTTGATAATAAAAAGATTATTTGATATAGATAACTGACTTCTTTACATATAGCAATGAAGAAATTTGAACTCTTCTGAACTGCAGTGCCTCAATCTTCTTTAATGTGATTTACATATTATGATTGAAATTGTTATATAAATTACATATATTTCCCTTGAATTGTGACCTTATAATAATTTATGTTGAAAATGTTTTAGGGTAAAATACAGTCTCTATTTCTGTTTTAAATCATGTAGAGTCCCTATTTTTTAAAAACTGTCT
Organism: Zalophus californianus; assembly: GCF_009762305.2. NCBI lineage: Eukaryota > Metazoa > Chordata > Mammalia > Carnivora > Otariidae > Zalophus > Zalophus californianus. The sequence continues at coordinate 69,124,017 of NC_045600.1, forward strand.
TGTGGAAGATAAATATACTATATATATACATATATATAGTATATATACATATATATAGTGTATATATATATATATACATATATACTTACATTTTTCTTAATTGTTATTCTGCTTGAGCAGAAATGCTAAGCTTTTGATTAAGAACTCAATTGAGTATTCCAATACTGTTTAAACTACAAAGAGCATTCAAATTATAATGAAGTCTTTGACTTTACCAAATTAATTTTATTAGTAATAAAATGTTTTGGGAGATCTAGCTTATGAAAACTTAAGGCATTTTCTAAGATTGTCATTCATTGGCTTATCCAATTTTATAGGTTTTGATCAACAAGAAACATAGTGTTTCTGTCAATATTTAAGGTGGTGGGTAACTATATCTTTTTTTCTTATAAGAAATTATTATAAACTAAATTTCAAAATGACTTCTCAAAATTTCCACACTTTTAATGTTACATCATTTTTAAAAAATGCTAATACATATCAAATCTTTAATAGATAAAGTAATGTATTAACAATACTTCAATATATTTAGCAACACATCTTGGATAGATTTTATCCTTTTATGTTATTTAAATATTTTACATTGCCTATTTTACAATATAAGTGCTGAAAAAGGTTCTGATTACAGGAAACCCATATACTTGTAGTGAGACCAATCCATGCTGAAATTGTTTATTGTAAAATAAACCATTACTTTTAGGGTTTAAAGCAGAGACAAGAATCTAATTGTAATTTTTAAAAATATTAGTAAAAAGAAAACCAAACAATTTTGAGTCCAATAAATCAAGCTTAATCATCATATTTTCCAAAATATCTTAGAATAAAAAGTAAAAACTCCCCAGTTAGTTCTGTACAGGATGTATTTTGTGGTATTCAAGTCCTTAGTAAAAAGTATTTTGTTAATAAATTCACCACTTAGGTGACACAGCTCTTAGAAGTTTTTAACATTTCTATCTTACATCAAGATTATATCTTGGGTTTCTTTTCTGAGGGAAAGGGTAATGTTGATACATAGGCAGATAGAGGATAAAAGCAATTATCAGAAGTGTTTACATTCAAACTACTTGTTTTATAAAAAATCACTTGGAAGGCTAAATTCTCAATTAGCTAGTTTCAATGCAATTTCCCCATTGCTTTGCCAGTAGAGAAAAGACTTTTGAGGTTGAACTTCCTCTGAAGTTTGACTTCATGAATTCTAGAAAATGTTACTTCTATATACACTACAAAGGCTTAATTTAAATTAGAGAACTTTATAAAATGCATTTTTATATTAAACTCATGAAACGATTTACACATTCTAGCAGATAGCTAAATATAACCATTGTTCATTGTCTTAAGAACATGCTTATAATTTCACAAAGCTTTAAATAGTCACCAGCGTAGTTACTTTTGAACATAAAAAACTCAGTGAAATTTTAAAGCCTTTTTTTAGGACTTTTTAAAAATTTTCTTGTAATCTGTCCTATTTAGGAACTACCTCATTAAAGATAATTTAATTGAATAGCTTTTAAAAAATCACACATTTCTTTCATTGACATCTCAGTTTTTAGTTTATGCATTAACTTTTATTATTTAGAACAGTTTTCTCTAGCTATTAAAGATATTTGAAGGTTGAATAGATGATTATAATGGTGCACTTTTTTGGAACTTTCTGCAAAGAAAATAGATACTGATGGATCCAGTCACCATCGGTATGCTAACAAACATTGAATCTGTTAGGCATTGGTTTTCATGTGGATTTTTTTCCCTGTGAACGAAGTCAAGTATTCTAAATACCTAACTCAGACAAAAATGGGGGGAAGTGGTATAAGAAGGCAAAGCATTGGAGAACCAATGTTTTTGAAGAGTGGCAGAATAATCAAATCACAGAACTGAGCCAACCAAGGATCCCTCATTCTGAGACCTTGACATTGCTTAGATATACGGAGGTTGATGACAATGTGAGGTTATCTCTGTTAGGCATTTTCGTATTTTGTGGGTTTTTTATATCTTGAGTATTATTTTCAAAGCATTACTATAGTGAAAAGTAAACACTAATTAAATTAACAATGAAGTGGCATGTGGAATGTAAAGACACTGAAAAACCATGTTATTACATTATATTCGTAGTACTGCCCAGGTATCTTCATTATATCAAATATTTACAGATTTACCCACACTTTGGATTATTTTCTTTCTTCATTCATACTTGCATCACTTTTTATCCTGATATGAGGAAATCATGGAGAAGAGACACCTACATCAATTTTTAAATCTTAAGCACAGTATTATACTTAAGAGCACAAAATTGATAATAAAAAGTGCAAATACAAAATTCCTATTTTTCTGAATAGTAAGATATAACAATTGTGATTATATACTCTGTATATACTGATTCTGATTTTGAGAGTGCATTATTTTCGCTAACAATAAGAATGCCATCACTTGTCTGTGGTAAAATAGGAAGAGTGGTATAATTAAGCTTATCATGCCTCTTTATATCATTTCAAGTATTTAAGACAAAGTTACAGTTAAAACATATTAGTTATGATATTTTCCTTATTAGCACAAACTCTATTGCCATTAGCCCTTAAGTATATTTAAAAGGTTGAACTTCTAAAATTAAATAAAAAGGAGACAAGAATTTTTCTCCCAAGTATTATTAGGACAAGTATTTTCACAAATGATTTCCATATGTGGTGAGATTATAATAACTGATGTTTATATTATTTTCTCTCATATACATAACATACTATTATTTTTTATTCTCACAATATTGTAAGGTATAGATATTAATCTTATCCCTGTATCTTAGAAAGTTGAATAATATAAACTGCTGAGTCTCAAGCCACTAAGATAATAAATTGAGGATTTATCCTATTTTACTGAAAACAAAGATTTCAAATTTATAAATTAAAATTATAAAGAAAATGTATCAGAAAATCATTGAACACTACATCAAAAACTAATGATGTACTATATGTTGGCTAATTGAATTTAAATTAAAAAAATAGTAACTTTAACACAAGTTGTGTTTTTGTTTCCAAAAAGTTTCAATAGTCTGAAACTTTTCAGAACCATAGCTTTCATATAAAGCAAAATACTCTAGTATTTCCATTTAAATTGTACTTTCAGGGCTGTCACAGTATATGTTACCTCTTTGGAGTACCTTAAAAGTAGAGAAATAAAGCCATAAGGTTTATGAGAACTATAGCATTTTATGGGAATAAAACATTTAAGCAATGGGAATAACATTGTAGGGATATATGGAATTATTTGGGATAAATGTGTATCTCTTCAAATGTTCAACGCATGATTACTTTTGTGGCCCTAGAGAAAATTTATATTATTTCATTTTGAGTGTTCACAAGATGCAATTTACTACAGAGTTTCAGAGCTATTTCTAAATACTATTGTTGGTCAACTTTGTTCTTAGAACTTTTTTAAAAAGTTTTCTCACTTAGTGTATTTTTTCAATTAAGAAATATAAATTATGGACCACCTGGGTGGTTTAGGCATTGAGCGTCTGCCTTCGGCTCAGGTCATGATCCCAGGATACTGGGATCGAGCCCCTCATTGGGCTTCCTGCTCGGCGGGAAGCCTGCTTCTCCCTCTCCCACTCCCCCTGCTTGTGTTCCCTCTCTCGCTGTCTCTCTCTTCATCAAATAAATAAATAAAATCTTTTTTTAAAAAGAAATATATATTATTTCAAACTATCAAAGAATGCACTTGATACAGAAGAATCAAATGATGGAAAATTTAATAACATTTACATGGATAGTTTATCTTCTAAACCTGTGGGAAGGAAGGTGAGTAAATACATATTCAGAAAGTGTTTTAATTTATTTAAGAAGTACACATTTTAAAGCCAAAAGGATTAATATTAATTGTGTTAACATTAATATTAATTGATGTTATCAATATAATGATATATCAATTTCAATTATCAATAATTGATAAATAAAATTAATATTAAATTGAATAAAAGCACATATTTGGAAAAATAAATAACCTCATACGGAAGTTATATCTCAATGTCTTTCAAGATACATGAGGGTACCAGTTTCTTGACAATTCTGTCAGGAATCTATATTTTCTTTCTTTTTTTTAACATTTATTTTTTTCTTAAAGATTTTATTTATTTATTTGACAGAGAGAGAGAGAGAGAGCATGCACAAGCAGGGGGAGCGGCAGGCAGAGGGAGAGGGAGAAGTGGGCTTCCTGAGGAGCAGGGAGCCTAATGTGGGGCTCGATCCCAGGCCTCTGGGGTCATGACCTGAGCTGAAAGCAATCCCCTAACCAACTGAGCCACCCAGGTGCCCCAGGAATCTATATTTTCAAGCATTCATTTATAAGAAGCATTTTGTCATACTTTTCATTTATTAAATTCTTGTGTACTAAATTATAAAGATTATTGTATAAAAATATATTATCAATGGGTTCTTATAAAGTTAAGTGTTATAAAAAATTCAGAAATGACATTTTATGAGAGACTAGTTTCAAAATATGAATAAGATCTAAAGAAAAATTTTTAAAAATTTTGGAATAATAATTCTTAGTCTATCATTTGTTTTCCTTTCTCTTTCTGAGAGGCAGGAAAGTTAAAAATATGTAGCAATATCCATAGCTGGTGTAAACTGATCATTTTTTCTAGTATCCTTAATGGTCAAATGCATTCTTTATATATTTCATCTTTCCTTATTTATTTATCAAAATAGTTGTGAGAATCAAATTAACTCTGTCATAGACAATTTTATCATCACATTTAACATATACAGAGATGCTTATTTCTTTGTAGAATAAGTACAACACTTAAAATTTGAAGTCCTAGAAGTAGCTGAATTGTGTTAAAAGGATTATTTTGTTCACACATTCCTTATACCAAGTTTTTTTTAATTTTAAAAATTAGAATTAAAGGATAAAAATTAGTATTAAAGGAATAAAAAAAATTTCCTAACTTTTTCATTGAATGATGATGCTGTTTTCCAGTTAGGAAGCAACCTTTGTATATTCACTATTAAAAATATGTTTATGTTCATTTTCATAGGTCTTCATGAAAAGCAAAAGTATATAATCACTGAAAATGTTCCTTATAAAACATTCTGTTTGCCTTACACTTTAGAGTGATAGCAAAAACTTTAGGATTAGTGTGGCCATTCTGTAAATGGATAATTATTATTTTCCTAAAATAATAATTATTAATCAATAACGTGTCCTACTAGGAAGGTTATAATTATTTAAATCTCAAAACAATTATTTCCTGCACATGGCTCTCTAAGTGAAAAGTCAGATAAATCATTTTATTAGATCTTCCAATTTTTAGTTTACCCTAAAGCAGAATCTGTGCTGTCCTAGGCAAGAAGTATAGTTTGTCTATCCTAGTATGAATTGAAATTAATTCTCTAGAATAAATGATATCCAAAATGAAACATGGTTAAGAATTTAAGAGTTATAGATATGGTATCTATAATCTCAAAATAAAAGCAATGAATGTCGGTGTGCTTATTTTCATAATTAGGAAAAAGTTTTGTGACCCTTCTTAAAAAGTTAAGTTTTTATTATCAGAAGTTTTAACTAAAGAACATCAGCTAAAGAATATAAATCCAACAGAACTTGATATAGAGGAAAATAGTCTTAGAGTAGGCAAATAGGGATTTGAATCTTAGTTTCACTCCTACTGTTACTGAACATTTTTTAGATACCAATATCATGTATAGAACATGGAGATCACAATTACCTCAGGATATAAAAATTAAATGAGATATTTGCTTTAAATACCTAATTCTCAGTACCTAAATTCAACCTCAAGGAGACAAGACAATTGACAAATATCAATTGCTTCTAAAACTAAAGGGGAACAATTTTTTTTTAATTTTTTATTGTTATGTTAATCACCATACATTGCATCATTTGTTTTTGATGTAGTGTTCCATGATTCATTGTTTGTGCATAACACCCAATGCTCCACGCAGAATGTGCCCTCTTTAATAGCCATCACCAGGCTAACCCATCCCCCCACCCTCCTCCCCTCTAGAACCCTCAGTTTGTTTTTCAGAGTCCATCGTCTCTCATGGTTCATCTCCCCCTCCGATTTACTCACCTTCATTCTTCCCCTCCTGCTATCTTCTTCTTTTTCTTTTTTCTTAACATATGTTGCATTACTTGTTTCAGAAGTACAGATCTGTGATTCAACAGTCTTGCACAATTCACAGAGCTCACCATAGCACATACCCTACCCAATGTCTATCACCCAGCTACCCCATCCCTCCCACCCCCCACCACTCCAGCAACACTCAGTTTGTTTCCTGAGATTAAGAATTCCTCATATCAGTGAGGTCATATGATACATGTCTTTCTCTGATTGACTTATTTCACTCAGCATAACACCCTCCAGTTCCATCCACATCATTGCAAATGGCAAGATCTCATTCCTTTTGATGGCTGCATAATATTCCATTGTGTATATATACCATATCTTCTTCATCCATTCATCTGTCGATGGACATCTTGGCTCTTTCCACAGTTTGGCTATTGTGGACATTGCTGCTATAAGCATTGGGGTGCACGTACCCATTCAGATCCCTACATTTGTATCTTTGTGGTAAATACCCAGTAGTGCAATTGCTGGATCATATGGTAGCTCTATTTTCAACTGCTTGAGGAACCTCCATACTGTTTTCCAGAGTGGTTGCACCAGCTTGCATTCCCACCAACAGTGTGGGAGGGTTAAGGGGAACAAATTTATAAGGTAGTAAAATTTGAATCAGAGCCTGGTACAGTTTGTGAATACACTTTACAAAATATACGAGCATGAAGGAACCTAAGACGAAGACCTAAATTTGAAAACTTAGGTATCATAGAAAAATACCTACATACAATACAAACACAAAAGAGTCATTAAATATTTTCTCATACCCATTTATTTATTACACTTCCACCTGGATGATCCCATGTACATATTACAACAGATTTTATTAAATCATTAATAGAAATGCTCATATTGACTAAAAAAACCCAGCTGCAATGTCTTAAATTAATCAAAGAGTAGGAAAAAATGATTATATAAAGATGTAGATTTTTGATCCTGGATTATTAATTCAATAAAATTAGAATCCTAATTACAGGTACAAGGAAATGTTTTTGAACACTCAAGGAAAACACTTTTTAACTTATTTTTCTTTGCCTATGCATAGACTTCAATGAGTTAATGAGAGAAAGTGAACTCTTGTAATATTCTAAAAGTTTATTATAGAAAAAACTTACACTTGATAAAAAGACCTGCTGAAATGAAATGAACACTGGCAATGAATGATTTTATCTGAGACAGTAAGTTCAGTGAACTGACAAGTTCATCAAATTGTTTATTAATTATCTTAATTTAAATCTTTCATAAACCTCTCCCCCCCAAAAAAACCCACACTGCTGCTTTATCATGTCATGTAAATAAAAGAATGAATAATGAAGAGCTAGAAATTCATCAATAATTGTACTATGTTTAACATTAATAAAATCTGACTAGTAATATTTCAACAAAAGTTTTTGTGTGCTTAGTACTTAGTGTTTTACATTTCAAATAAATAATTTCCCCATAAATTATTTTTTATTTATTATTATTTTATCTTTAGTGAACTTAGTATACAATAAAATCAAAAACACCACGGACCTTTAATTTAAAATGTCTAGTGCACATGCCTTACTAAAAGTAAAAGGAAATTTGATTCAGAAAATTTTTAAGATAATAAGTACCTACTTCTAAGAAAAAACTCTTGAAAGCTAATGAAAGGATTCTGAGGTATGTCTCTCTTCCTTAATGGAAGAATTTTAAGATAGTATATAAAAATCAGGTCATTAAAAGATTGCAAGTGGCCAAAGGTAAGTTACACAACAAGGAAAATGAGAGGAATTTTTAGCAGTCTTTGTAGGGTATAGTTTGTGGAATAATTTTATCCATACTGCATTCCATAGAGTTTATTTACTGCTTACATAGATAATTTAAGGTTTTAATAAGCCAACAGATTCCTACACTTTTACAATAAGATAATAACTGTACCCTAAAATTTACAAAGTGCTTTGACACTGAATCAACTTCAGTTTTTTTTCTTTATAATAACTTCTTGAAAATGGCAGAACCAGTATCAAGTTTAATCTTCTTTCCTTAAGCTATGATAATAATTTACCCAATTTCAATAATGGGGAGAAAGGCAGAGGAGACATAACTGTTTATTCACTGAGGGAATTTTAACACACACCACATTGCATATTGAGGTATTCAAAGGTAGCTCTTGGGCAGTTAAAAATCACATATTAGAATTTAAAAATTATGGTCAGGTTCTTCACCAGCATAAAAACAGAAAGTTGAAAAGTAATTTGAACAATCCCACAGGAAAAATTGGCGCTTCAATTAGTATTAAGCGGGCTTATAAATCCTCAAAATACCCATCATTTTCGTGATAGCTACTGGTTGTCGAATATTTAAAACTCTAATGAAAATATATTTTTAAAACACTCATTGCCTCATCTAATTTAAACAATCAATACCTTTGCTGAAATTGGCTCTTAAGTTTAGTTACCATATTTGGATAAGAAGCAATCATCAGTATGCATATGATTTGGTATACAGGCAAAGATTTTAAAACATGGTTCAGTGCTTTTTTTCTGCTAAAATGTGTTCAGTTTTATTATGGACATAATATGGTACTAGTTTTGTAGAAATGTGATTACAAAATTTACATGATGTAAAAATGTTTTTGAAAAAACTTACAAAATGAAAACTCAAGGACATAGAATTGCTTTTCCACTCTGGGCAAGAATTATTCACTGTAAAGGATGATGTATCAAGCACTATATAGAGGTTAACCAAAATGATATTCAGCATAACTTATTACATTAAGAGCCTAGCTCTCCTGGGTAAAAGTAACGTATATTTGCTGCCATTAAAATGTTTCCTAAGACCAACAGTAATGGGAAAGAAGCAAACATTAGGAACATGAGAAAAGGACAAGATGTATATCCAAACATAAGCAAGGCATTGTTAATAACTCTTGATATTTGAAAACAACAAGATTTTAATAGTTAAATAGTTTTTCATTCTCATTAAATTGAAATATGGGCAATAGTAATCTCAGGGAATTTTGCCTGCAATGGTATTAAAGCATTAAATTGAATATTGTGATAAATGTTCAAAATGCACTGTTTTTCAAATGGTAAGAAAGGGTCTCTGAATAAAACAAGTCTATGAATATACAATTAATGGAGAAAAAAAGGAAATGAATTATTCTCAAATTAAACTATGAAGCCTAGCTTATTTAAGCTTATTACTCTTTCTGGTGTATAAGAAGCAACGGTAATCATCTTAATCATTTGGGTAGGTGATTATATTTATTAAGAAGATAGAAAAAGAAAATGAATATTCTACAACCTAGATATATAAAAATCAACACTTCAAAAATTATTTCTTAATGGCATGAATGTAATATAGTGACCAATTCTTATCATTGCCAACAAAGATAGTTCTAAAACATAACCTAGTTTCAAAAGTGATTTATGTAATAGCATATGGATTCTAAATAGTCTACAATAAGTACACTAAAAATGAATTACAGATAGTCACTCAAATAAAGGATTATCATACCAAATATTTTTAAGAGTTAACTTTGAAAGGAAAATATATTTTTTAACTCTGTGAAATTTTAACCATGATTTTAAAAGGGGGAGACGAATTTGAAGGAATTTCCTTATTTGTGACTCAGAACTGTTTGCAATCTCAGTCTTTGGGTATTTCAAATGGAAATTTTCAATGTAAAGCCTAGAGACACTTTCTATGATTCACGAGAAATATTTTTTCCTTCAAAGGCATAAGAAGATAATAGCATTTCAATCCAAAGACCTATGTTTACTGATCTAATCAGAGGATTTTTAAAAATTTTTCATTTACCGAATCTATTAAAGTTATATGTCAAGTTGTTTACTACGCAATGTAAGGAAACTTTTATTACACCTTTTATTGTTAGAAGAGCCATAGCATAGAAATGTACATGAAAAGAATGATCCAACTTTATTTTTCTTGCTGTTAGTATTCTCTGACTTCTCTGTCTGAACATGGTATGCACATTCACTAGGGAAAATTGCATATACATGAAAAATATGAAATATGGGCCTGGAATATTGAGAGAAACAGCAGTCTACACTCTGGGCAGTGAGAAGACTGAAGATGATCTTCAGGATGCATAAAACAAAGATGAAGATGACAGTATCACTTTACATTTGCATTTTACTCCAGGAAATGCAGTTATCTCATTTGATCTCTCATAACACTCCTTTAAAGTAGCAAAATTCACTTAAGTTAAACAATATGAAAATTTAAAGTGTACATCACACATCGTAGATTTTTTAAAGCATCAAACAAAAAAAATTAAACTTTCAAAATCTAGCCCATAAATTGGGTTCTCTCAAATTTATGCACTGACATCAGTTTTATACTGTTTTTAGAGAAACCTTTCCAGGAAAACCTCCAATAAGAAAATAATGAAATTTTCTTCTGTCTGTAATATGCTTTGAGTTTAGTACTATTGAACTTAAAATATCAAAGGAACAAAGTTAACAGATAGGAAAGCTTTATGCAGGCTAGTCTCTTCCCTTAGTATAAAGATCGAAGAAAGTACCTGAAAAATAAACACAAATAATCCCAAATAGCACCCTTCCCCCCAACATGTAAACCTACAATGGGTTGTATACTGATGAAATTCAAGGAGTAATAGGTAAGCTTGTTTTACTTTTATCATTCCAAATTTTTGAACGAAGAATATTTCTCTTAACCTATTCACAAATTTCATTTCTAAATTGATAAAGTTATTTCAGGTTCTACATATTTGGAATTTTTGTGTCCCAGCTTTCAGCATAACCAAGAAATATAATAATAAAAACTAAGAAAAAATTGCTTTTACCACTTTTATCTTTTATAAAATGTCATAAATTTTGTTTGATTGACTTTGAAATAAAAAGTAAATACAAAAATTACTTTGTGTAAATTCTTAATGTGAATATCAACTAATTTAAAATATACTGATTCCTATATAGACCCTTACATTGTAGTATATAGTATCATCATTCAAGTATAATTTTCCTTGTATTTCTCTTAAAGACAAAAGAAATCTAATCTTAAATATGAATCTTTACATATATATTTACCTAAAGTTCTGACAATATATATGCTGAATACTTGACAATTAAAGACATATCTTTGAGGGTCCGTTAACTTTTAGTGTGCATGAAGAGTATGACACATTATTCAGCAAGAGTGGCAATAATAATATTTAAATGTGTACTGTATTAAAATTTTAACCTGTTGGTGCCTACTTAGATCAGCAGCTTTTAAAAAATAATCCAGAGTCTGAGAAGGTAAGTTAAAGTGTGCTTGGATAATACTCTTTATATTCTAAACTATTGTTCCTTATAGAGACCGGATTCCAAGCAATGAGTAAATATCCACCATTGACATAATAAAATTTTAAATGGCCATTTGATGCTATCTATTTCATATAGAACAATTAAGTAAATTAAGACATAGAAAGTGGGAAATGGGCTGTGTAGCACCCACTGTAAAATCTTTTATTATATCTCTTTTAAGATTTTTTCCTTTTTTGCATTAAAAAAGCCCAGATTTGGGGCTACGGTAGCTGACTCCAAGAAGTATGACTGGTTGAGGCCAGCTCCACCCTTTTTTCCCCACTTGGATCTTAAATGTTTATCCTGCTGAATGATATGGTGAAGCACGGTAGGATGAAATTTCCTGGCTGAATATAAAGCAATTGACTGCTAATCAACTTTATACTTAAAAGCTTTCTACAAGCTTTTATTTTCAGGGGAGGAGATACTGGAGGTTGCTTATTGCTTATAGACTATAAAATGACTATATCAGATTAAACAATGCCACAAATACAAAACTCCTCCCCCTGTAGACATAGTTCAAAGTCCACATTATGCACAAACAGATATGGTGGTTCTCTACCTAAGCATGAAGATGATCAACTGTCTTATAAAACTATGTGAATATAATTGTGATATTTGTGTTCATATGTTTCTCAACATCATCATTGATTAGATGTGAAAATAAAATGAGAAATGACTGGGTCAAACACTACTTGATGGCAGCATCAAACAAATGCACATCTATGATGGTAAGTTTTTACGCTAACGTTATTAAAACACACAGGACACAAAAGCCCAATACTAAAAATCTGCTTCTAGGAACAGACTACACAATTTTGATTCTACAAATTATGTAAGCATCCACATTCAGATTCAAATTCAAAAAACCAACCCTAAAGAAACATGAAATCACCTTCACCTGTGTGTTATTTCCGAAGTTACCTTCAGACCACAAACCAATACTACAATTAAGTTATCAAGTTGAATTCCTCAAACCAAATAAAAATGAACATATGTTTAGTTCCTGAAACAAGGACTTATATTTTTCTCATATTAAATACTATCTTCCAACTTTGAAAAAAGACTTAAGGATTCGAAAAATACCTCTTAGTTCCCTGAAAAGGATTCAGAAATTTCAAGAAAATAAGAAGTTGTATTTTAAAAGGCTCATTATATTTATAATGTTCTCCCAAAAAAGATAGCTACAAACCTAAGTAAGATAAAAATTAGCACCGAATAAGATTCTTTTTTCCTTTAGCATATATCCTCTTTTATAAAGAAGGTGAAGTCTCAGAGTAGGTTAATGATAATAAAAGCAGCTTGCATTTTCATAGCAATTTTGTCACATAAAAATATAGGGCATTTACATTTGTTGAGTGAGTCTCCCCAGTGTCACATATGGAAGTCCATCATTCACTCAAGTATTTATTGAGCACTTACTGTATGTCTCTCTATAAAGCACAACAGATTCTAGATGGAACAAGACAGATAAGTACCTACCTGATAGAGCTAGCATTTCAGTGGAGAAGTAAAAAAACCAAATCATAAAGATAATAAAACAGGGTAAAGGAAGAGAAAAATCACATGGGAGAGAGGTGGAGAGGGATAACTTTATACAGGGGAGATGGAGAAGGCCAACTGGGGCAAGACCTCCTTTATGGAGTCATTCAATCTGCCTTGTGAGTTAGAAAGAGCCAGAGGAGGTTAAATTATTCCCTATCTTTAGATGAGCACAGAAATGCATAGCAGAGACTGCTTATTTTATCTGTGATCTTCATTCTTTAATTCAACAAGCATTATGTGTTTGTAATATGCCTGGAATTGAGATAAGTCTTGGGTTTATTAAGATGAAAAAGAAATGGATCTTGCCCTGACTTTGGAGGAAACATAAAGGGAAACCAAAGATTATAGTACACTATAGCACTTGATATAATAGAAGTTTCTGATAGGATCACTACAAAATGCATAGGAAGACAAAAAAGGAAGTGACACTAGTAGGTGGAGAAGTGACCAGGTAAAGTAGACTTTTATTTCATTTTATTTCATTTCATTTATTTATTTATTGCAGATTAGTTAGTGATCACATGGGCAAACACATGACAGAGTTGTGACTTGAAATCAGGTTTTCTATTCCTCAGCCAAGTTTGCTTCTTAGTAATCCATTCCACATCCATAAATCTAATTGGGGAAAAGTTCATGTTGATACAATGCCTCTATAATGGGGAGCCTGTTTTTAACATTTATTAAGGCATATTATAATCCAGAAATGACTGAAAAAGAATCTGAAAAGAAAAATTTAATGTTCTTGTGTTAAGAGACCAGAATTAAAAAAGAAAAACTTCCCATACATTAATATATAAACTACTACATTTAGGATATTTCCAAAATCAGCCTTATAGTGGCATAAACTGATCTGTACTCTGTTCTAAAAATCATGAAACCCAGATACACATTGAGAAGAATAATTGCATTTTCTAAAGTTACATAGAATGGGGAGTGGGAGTGGCTTTTGCACATTGAAGCAGATAGTAACAATTTAAATTATCTATGTTTTTAGAAAGAAATGTCCTACTTTCAAAAGCCAACAATACCATGAGGCATCAGCCAAAAGACTGTGAACAATTAAACACGACTTGGACCTAGCAGGGACTTAAGTAAGAGCTTCTTTTATGAGTATATGAAGTAGGCAGAGGCCTTTGGGTATGAATTAAATAATCAATGGTCTACTGATCCAAAATACCTTTTCCTCCTTTTTCTCTATCACAGACCCCCCACATAACACGCTCTTGGGTAGGTTAAAATGCTATTGAAGATCTCTGTTAACGCAAGTTTATTAGAAAAGTCATATTAAGTCATTCTCATTATTATGGGAATTAATTTATTCTATTGACCCTAATGAAGGCAGAGATTTGAATAAATAGAATCTGAAGAATTTAAGCCAAGAGAAATGACCAAAAAGTAAACAAGCACACTAGTGCCAAAACCAGGATCATGCAAAGGAAAAACAAAATGTTGGGACAGGCGATAATCCATTTATATCTGATTGGGGAAATGTGAGGATGGAATGCCATTAGAGAAAGAGCAGTGAGAGATATTGGAAAAGCAACAGTATTGTTCACTTTCTTCATAGGATGCCTACTCATATATTTCTTGAGTGCTCTGTTCTTACTTCATTTCCTTCTTCCAAATCTTTCCCTCATCTGCTCTTTCCCACTCTCCTAGTTCCTGTTTACCATATTTCTAGTCTTAGAAATAGAAAGTCTCTTTCCACTCTCTTCAATCAAGAACATTGCCAGTGAAAAGATCCAATCCCAAGTGGGTGTTCTGTATCAGAACTCAGCTTAGCCTCATGACTGGCAAAGAGGAGAGCAATGCTGGTCACCAGTCAGAACCTACTCAAATAATGAAACCATCTATAATGAACCTTCCCCTCATTTCTCAGTAATAAATCTGGCTTCACACAAGAGGCCATCACAGTTGGGAGGAAGAAAGAAACTATATTAATCAGTGACTATATAATTTATTTTCCACACCAGACCACAAGTCAAAGGTGAACTATTAATAATTAACAGTGTTACAAAACACATAACCAGGGTTTCCTAGCAAACTGGAACATACAATATACAGTCACGCTAGCCAATAGCTGCCAAGAGTCAGCTTTGAATCACACTCACAGTGACAAAAGAGACAACCACGCTAGTCACCAAACAGAAGGCCTGAGAATATAAAAAAGACCATTGAGGTCAAGTAAAAGAACTGAGAGAAAATGCTTGCCTTCTCTTTATTGTGGTAATAGCAGTTTGCCTTTTTGACATAGTATTTCATAATAGTATAAAGATTTGAACAAGTAAATCTTAAAAACACTGACAGGAAATATAGCCACTTTATAAGAACATCTCCAAATGTAAAAACTGTCAGGTTCTGGGTTTTTTAGATGATGTTGATTGTTTTGATAAATAAAACCTAAATGAAGGAACTCCCTTCCAGCATCCATTTGGCTTAAGTTACAGTGAATATTCATATTTAGGAATAGAAAGAATTTAGGTTAGAATTCTACCCTGTTCCATTTTACTGCATTCCTGTTGACTCTGGAAAAATTGATGAGGAAACCCAATGCAAAAATATATTCCCACCCCACTGAGTTACTGCTGTGAGTGTGGTGGTGAGCCATGCCTAAGGACTTTACTCATAGCGAGGAGCCTATCCACAGGCCCTAGAATCTAGACTACATTCCCAGCACACGTGGGCCCAGTGGCTCCAGCTATCTTCTTGAACTGCCTCAGGTCCAGCCATTCCAGTGGTACACCCAGTCTCTTCTAACACTTATGTCTGGGACATCTTGTGAGTGAATGCCCTTTTTTTTTTTTCTTTGTACTCCTACCCTCATCTGCCCTTATTTGTTTATTTTGTCTTCAAAGAACATGTTTTGGGGGCGCCTGGGGGGCTCAATCCGTTAAGCGTTAGACTATTGGTTTTGGTTCAGGTTGTGATCTCAGAGTCCTGAGACGGAGCTCCAGGTCGGGATCTGCACTCAGCGGGGAGTCTGCTTGAGATTCTCCCTCCCTCGCCCTCTGCCCCTCCTACTCATGTGCTCTCTCTCCTTCTCTCTCTCTCTAAAATAAATAAATAGATCTTTAAAAAAATAACTTATGTTGTTTGAAAAAACTCGTCAGCATTGAAATGTGATGTAGGAAAGTTCCAAAGAGATTCTTTATTAAAATTAGCTACAATCCAGAATTAAAGTCCTAGTAAGGAAAGGTAGAAAGACTTAGGTTGGAGGAGAGACGGCTGACAATAACTTTAGAAGGCCATGGCAGGGGGCACCTGGGTGGCTCAGTCGTTAAGTGTCTACCTTCAGCTCAGGTCATGGACCCAGGGTCCTGGGATCGTGCCCCGCATGAGGCTCCCTGCTCCGCAGGAAGCCTGCTTCTCCCTCTCCCACTCCCCCTGCTTGTGTTCCTTCTCTCGCTGTGTCTCTCTCTGTCAAATAAATAAATAAAATCTTAAAAAAAGAAAGAGTAGAAGGCCATGACAGGTGAGTTCCTAAGCAATTGTATTCTATTTCTCTTAGAATGGAACAAATTAGAATAGTCTTAAATTTTAAAACGAAGTTACCTGGCCAAGGAAACTGATTCACTCAGAAATAAGCAGTATTATGATATTTTATCATAAATGACTTCTTGTGGAATATTTTAAGAATATAGCAGTCATATTTTCTTCTAAGTTATCATAAGGACAGATTTTCCATGGCAGCAAAATGGTGTAGTAGCTTTCTAAATTTTATTCTCAAGCAGATCTTCTGGCACCCTGATAATTTTTCAAAATCTCCTCATATTGAATTTAACACAAAATTAAGAAACTAAAGTATCTTCAAGTAGTCACTTCCAAACAAGTTTTATTCTAGAGGATTATTTCCAACCATCAGTCTATCAGTCAACAAACTCTAGTGAGCTCATAAATATAGCAATATTTCTCCTTAAAGACAGCGTCCATGTCTCTTCTCAGTCTTGTACATAATAAGTATTCTATTAATATTTAATGAATAAAGTGTTGAGAAGTATGAAGACATATCTAGGAAGGAGAAAATAGGGATATTCATCCTAGGACAGATTAGAATCCATTGTGTGTTTTATAATCTTGGACTAAGTTTATCCACATGAGGATATTTTACAGTTGACATTTCTTGTTGGCTTATACCTCTTATTATAATAATTCATTTATATTCACAACAAATCCTCTACTTAAAGCACAAATAATCCTGGAATCAGGTATGACCATGGTTTTTTAGTGTTCTAATTATATAATCTTAAAATTCTTGACAAACACAATGGAAGAATTCAGGCTCACTATTTTAGTATTGCTAATAAGTACAACAGTATACTCTTCCTCTGTCACATCAAGGTTTTCCTGGTCCTTAAGTTACCACTGTTAGATTTAAAAAAAATTTTTTTTTAGTTAGAAAAATAATCTAATGATATAGAGCCACAAAATTTTAGAGTCAGAGAAGATTTTAAGACATATTGTTAAAAGAACTTATGTCAAAAAAAACACACAAAAAACAAACAAGAACATATGTCAAAGGAATGAATGACTTTGCAAGTGAGGACACTGATAACAGTTTGAGATAAAATAATCTGCCCAAGATGACACGGCTTGTTCTAGAAGTAGAAAAAAGACAGATTACCTTTAGACTAGGGCTTGATATATATGCTGGTTGTTCTTCCTACCGTACTATTTTGTCCAAACTTGATTTCCAATTTCTATTATACAGCTTGGCTCATAGAACTGAGAAAAAAACTTCAGGACAGACCCTTCTTATATGTTACTGGAAGAAGTCACCTAACTTTTGATTTATCTTAAAATGAAAGATAATGTACACAATTAACTGCCTTTCAGAGATATCACCAAAATAAGTGAGGTAGAATTAGAAATATTTAATCTGTGCTAGTTGTGAAGAGGCCAGGGAGACAAAACGACACCCAATCCAATGTTGTATAATGTTGCGTTTGCCTTTAACATGTTCTATTTCTCTTTACATTGTGTTTAGGAGGATAACATTTTCTTGCAACTGATAGTAGTAGAGCCCAAGAAGCCTGGCAGCAATTAAGCTGCTGCTATAAACAATTCAAAGAATGGCCAAGACGTGCACACACAGATTTTCAAAAGAGTGAATAGGCTGTTTCTGAATGTGCTTTTCCATGAACTCCTAGGCACTGACATTGTGAGTACTAACTACAGGTACCTGTCTGACTTATGCACAAAAGTGGATCAGATTTGGGTACTCATAGGGAACTCCCTAGCATTTAAATCTAACTTAACTGGTTCATCAAATGTGATTGATTTCTTGTCAGTCTAATAAAGTATAAGCTTTCATTTTCCTTATTCATTAGCTTGTGTAAACTCCTGCCAAAGACCACTTATAGGCTCTACTTTGCTAATGCATGAAACTAAGAGGTCTCCTGATGCATTTTTTGCTTCCCAAGAGAGATTCTACTTCTTGGTATTATAGTTCATTACCTTTACAATCATACTGTTTTGTCTAGAATGCATGGTACACAGTGCAGGATCCAAGTTTTGGTGCATATATGTGTACATATATGTATATATAAAAATATATATACATATATATACCTACATATATACTTATTTGCTGGGGAATCAATCATACACAAAAATTGTATGTTTAAACTCCTTTTATAGTCATTGAATTGCAAGCCAAAGTACATTTTACATAACGAAATACATGTCTCTCACTTCACTCCCTGCCTCCTTAAAATTGTAAGTCCCTTGATAATAAGTTTCTTCCCTCAAAACTTTAATTCCTGAATACCCTCAATCTTATTTAGAATATAAATTATTATTAAGTCTTACTAGATTGCCCATCAGTTTAATCCATTAGATTCTGAGTTTAGTTATTAAGAAATGTTGTAAGAATAACTTTGTAAGAACAAACAAGAAACTGACCAAGTATTGTAGGAATTATTCCTTTTATTGTCCTCTCATGAATACAGAAAAGAAATGCAAAGTTCATTGTGGATAACAACTAATTTATCTGGTTGGTTGTAAATCTTTAGTTGCCATAGTATTTCAATCAAAGGAAAATTCCTTCTCACTATACACACATGGTCAGGATGGCACATCTCAGACGAGACGTAGAATCTCACAGAGCAGCAACACTTATTATGAATTAATTTTTACCCCTCCCTACGCTTGAGCCCCTAGTTTTGTCTGGTTCAGATCTATTATAAAGAATGAACTGGGATTTAAAAAAAAACAACAACAACTTATTTATGGAAGAGGCTCTATTCCTAGGATTACAGCCTAGAAATAAAAATAGGTTAAGAAGTCTGAGCGAAAAACATGATTGATAAATCCTAATGATGAAGAGATGCTAAGAGTGCTTATAATCTATGTCAGACCTATGAGGTAAATCATATAAAAAGCAATTACACACTCCCTTGAAATGACCTTTTGGCCGCCAACTTTTGAACACCCTCAAGTAAGATACCCTATCACATTCATCTTCCTAGCCCCAGAAATAACAGGGGTCCTAACATGGAGCTAATGCTTAAATTAGTAAATTAAACAATCAAATGAAGGAATAAATGAGTGAATGAATGAATGAACGAACAAATAAAACTTATTTACTGGGGGTTTAAAAAAGAATAAAAAAAAAAAAAGAACAAAAAAGACCAGATGGCTAATTGGCCTGACAGCAATGGAGGTTATTTTGTTCTATGGCCAAGGGCATGGAGGATACAACGAAAAGAACCAGTATGTTTAGAAATAAAAAAGACAAAACCCTAGAAACAAAAACGCAAGTTTAAAGGCATTGAAGCCAATTATGTCATCTCAAAAGAGAAATGAAAATTCAGATTCACCCTAACTACATAAGAATCTTCCAGTGTGGGGGAGGAGACAGATCCAAGTTTCAGAATTCATGCCGGACTAAGAGAACCCAAACCAAAACCACAATGGGACAACAGATTTTTTTCCCCACCCCTCTATGTAGCTTATAAAAAGCAAGTCACCCAAAAAGAGAAAGTAATTTGCTTTGAAAATAAAGTTTAACTGCAGTTTTAAACCTGTTAGTGGTTTTACTTGATTATATAACCTTTCAGGAAAATAAATTGTATTGTTTACAAAATGCTTAGCATTCTCCAAGCAACACAATAAACAAGGAGTAAAAAAAAAAAAAAAATAGATGTCGACAAGTAAATGTTAAATCTTACACCATGTAACATCTCAATAATTGTACATGTTGATGGGAACAGCAATAAACACAGTCCATCTGTCACATTCCGCTTAATCTGTTCACAGAGTGGAAGCCTCTGTGAAAACCCACTTTCCTCTCAAAGCTGTCAGAATGAAATTAGGCATATATTCCTGCCTCAACTCAGCCAGTGACCACATGACAGTCGTCTAGTTATTTAACTTCTCCAAGCTTTCAAAGCCTGGTCTCTATAAAATGAGAGAGTCTAAATGATTTCTAAGATGCCTTCCAGCTCTAGACAGTATTTCATGGTTTAGTTATAGAAATTAACTTTGAGGCCATAATGCTTACCTACAGATTTACATAGAGTTACCAAAAATGACTAGCCTTTTATTTTAGATTTCGTCATGTAAATTCGTCACTAATTCATCTGTAGTCCAAATTTACCATTGAGCTGTTCACATCTCTCTTTCTGGCGTTCCAGTCTTAGATAAAGTGGTCTATCATTTATCTACTTCACCCTTAAATTTCCCCTCCTTTCTTGATTCCAAGCCTCCCAACGGTAAGTAAAAGAAGAGCTGGAATATAATGAATTCCTACTAGCAAATTTTTATTACTTTGCTCCTAATATTTATCAGGGCTTCGGCGAGTAGGACCATTGCTTTTAGTAATAGCATGTCCCAGAGATATAAACAACTGAGAATTCATATTTCAGATGCTATACTGTTATAATTCTGTTTCATTGATAATTAACTTCAAAGTAGTAAGCCTTAACATCATCATAGATATCATCACCACCATCATCACTGTGGTCATTACTCTGCAAATCCCACTTTATTTTCATTGATGTCTAAGAAGATATTATGCAGTTTAGGCAAGAGCCAGGGCTCTTTTCTTGTAATATAATTTCCTTCGCAGGAACTAACTGCCTTCTGAAAAATAAGTGGGAAATCAAATAATAATTTGCCTTTGGTTTTGGCATGGGACTGTCCTTAAGCTGCTATGATACAAATGTGAAAAAATGACCTCATTTCTAACAAGTCAGGTCACGTTATCCCACTTGTAAGACTTAACCCAGATGCTTTCTTAAGTATCTGAACATGACAGTATACAACTGCTCTCTTTCCACTAAGGAAAGAGCAACAAGAAATGAAATTGATCTGTATTAAGTTTCATGTAAGTGCTTCCTGATTTTAAAGCATTAGGCAAATTAAGAAAAAAAAAAGCATGAAAAGAATTTTATTAACACATCATTCTCCTCCTTTCCCTTCTAATTGTACTAACTATATTTTTGAACAGGACTACCTTTGAGAACACACGAAATTTAGACTTCATCTGATTCAGAAATTCACCAAGGTCAGTCTTGGTTGAGTTTCTCCAAAACCATCTCAAAAGCCATCTTTAGAATTCACACCCCAAGCTGTTGATCTGACTTCCAGTCTCACTCATTTTTAAGGCTTCCACGGTTATTATTGAAGATGTGACTGCCTCAGAGACATGATCTCAGGGGCTCCATGGAAACCAGCCATTCAAATGATACCTCAGCCCTTGTTTATGTATAGCCCCTGATGATATCGTACGGACTTTCACTTCTTTAATAAGAGTGTTATCCTTATAAAAATACAGTGAAATAAGGAGAGAATATGAAATAAAAGGCATAAAGAATTGAAAGAGAACAATAATGCAGCCTCCTTTCTTCACTTTCCTTGGTCTCCCAATGGTTAACAATTCTAGAAGTTGTCAGTTATTTAATCCTGAATGTATATATGTTGCCCAACTGGAGAGCAACATTCTTAAGGATAGAGAACGTGTCTCATTAATTGTACCAAGCCCTGACCCTTTCTTTTGCTCATTCTCTTTTCCTCCACTAACCAAGAAGTGTGTCTGACGTATACCTTGTATTCTATAAATGTATAAAATTGAATCCAATTAAGTGGAGTTCAGTTTTCATTTCTTTTCAACCCTGATTTTCACCCAATACCTCAATAACAAAGAATGTGAAATAGTCTAAAACTTGCTTCGGAGATGAATAATTATTGCTAGTTAGTACCAACCCTTGGTACTAACTCCAAAATTTCTTGTATGGCTAGTGAGAACTCTCTTCTTTATTCAACGATTAGTTCTCCCTGAGGCATAATCTATTCTGAGAAAATCTGTGTACTTTACAGTTCACCAAGTTTTCTTTGACACTGCTTTTAGGATTTCACCGACAGGAGAATATCAGGCTGTATATCTTTGGAGCGTGTCCACAGATGCCCTGTAGAAATAAAATAGCATACCCCCAATTTTATACGTTACTGGCTGACAAATATAAATTTCCTTTAATACAGGTTTAGATATTATTTCTCTCAAGAAAAAATCACTAGTAAGGAATATTGAACAGTATAGTTTTTAAATATAAATATAACCATTAATTTGTCACTCCCTTTAGCATAAATGGGGGCATATTTTCAAACTAATATTATTAGAATCTGTCAAGACTCAATGTCAAAAAGAGAGTCCACTTCTTTGACTTTCCTGGTCATACCTTTTTAATTTATGTCTTTTACTTTTAGCATCCATTTCCATAATCCCCACTTATCATTGATCTGAGATGTCTGATCCTTTCTTTTTATATAATAAAGACTTAAAATAACCAACTTCAGTCTTGCTGATAGAGTGAGGTTCTCACTAATTGGGCTCACCTAAACTTTTAACAATCTACTTGAAGAAAATTTAATTGATAATTAAGAGCAATTCAGATCATCACCCCAAAGGACTTTTAAAAAATACATGAAAAGCATATGGTTCTTTGCTTGGATTAAAAGAAAGACAAAAAGAGAAAAAATTCTTTTAAATTAGGTACACAATTAGGTAGAAAGACAATCTTGATTACTTAAATCAAAGCTTACTGTGTTAGTGAGATGAATGAAATCTATTACATGAAGTCCTCTTTCATGGTTAAATTAGCTTTTACACACCAATATTGATAACGCCACCTGCAGGAACAATATTACATGTGATTATTATTGTTATCCAAACTGCAAATACCACAGACTGTCCGCCTTAGAGGAAAGCCAATTAGATCCTCCTTGTTTTCCAACAGTAAATATACAACACACAACCAGGCACTTCAGCAGACAGATAACTGATCCTTATCCTTCATATACTATACTCCTCAAAGGGACTCATAGTAGTATCAGTTGTACCTTAAAGAGTCTCTTTGTAAGCTTAATGTGTTCTTAAGCTCACAAAAATACATGTAAAATATTGTGTGTGTATTTATATTCACTTTCTTGAAAGAGTGTCTGAAGCTTTCACCAGATTCTCCAAGGAGCTGATGACCACAAATTTTGAAGAATCTCTTCCCTCTGTGAGCACGTACCAGTAGTGGGTCAGAAGAGAGATGCAACTGCATCATGTTGGCCAGAACACAGTGGGAAGTCCTTCTCCCTAAACTGTTGCTCCTCAAACTTTACAAATTACGGAATTTTTTAAATCAGCTGGTCCAAAATGGAGTCTAAAATTCTGAATTTCTAACAAGCTCCCAGGGGATGCCGGGGCTATTGGTCTGTGGACTGCACTTTGAGTAGCAAGGTCTGTGCTTCGTGTCACATAACCACTTATTCAGTCATAGGCTAATCAAAAGCAAACACTGGGCATTTATTTATGCTTTATTGTGCTGGGTATTGTAGTGATAGAGAAGACATATAATCTTTGCATGAAAATGTTCACAATCTAAGTGCAAATTTTAGCTAGATGAACATAAATCAGCAATTTATATCAGATTGGATATAATTAAGCATGGAATTTTGTGATATAAATTGTATGTTCTTAAGGCTCTAAATTAAGGAAAGAAAAGCATAACTTCTAGAGAGAAGAATTAATGGGAGAGAGGTAGAATTTGATCTTGAACTTGAAGTTACATACAACTTAGGGTCAGGAAGAGAAAGACCGTTCAAAAAGACCACATAACCTTGATCTTAGCACCAGAAGTGAATTTGGGACAGTGAGAAGAGTAACCCAATTGAGTTAGTTTGGGGATAGGGTAGAACAGAAAGCTAATAAGAATAAAGTATTTAGGACTAGCTGTAATTATGTACATTATTTCTCACATAAAAGTTGAGCCACATTGCATAGTATCTAGTTAGTTTTTAACATATCAGTTCATGCTGAAAAGAATAAGGCAGTTTTTCAAATTCATGCACATAATAGCCATGACACATCTGAAAGACGAAGAATAAAGCATTAACAATGAAATCATAAAGGGCATGATTACATTTCTGTTGTCAACTACAGTAACCGGCTCCATTCCTTTGCTTTATTTTACTCACATTATTTTCTAAAATATATCAGAAACATTTTAGAGAAATAAATTAGTGAGTTATACAACATTAAATTGCACAGAACTTTCTATTCAAAGGGTTAAAAATAACTTGGAGGGCTTATGAAAATTTTCACAAGAAAAACTTGCATTCATAATTTTCCTAAAGTGAGTGTGATACAGGGACTGAACAGACCTTGGTTCTAGGCTTGCTTTTCCACTAACTGGCTCATATTTCTCTAAGCTGCAAAATAAACAGGCTGAATAGGTAGTCCCTGAGATACTATAAAAATCTAAAACCATGAGATGATATCACTTAATGGTTTTTCTAATATTTTAAAGCATTATTGATGGGTTGTTCATACCAAAAACAGACACCAGAGGGTCTGCAAAGTAAACAAGGTAAAAATTTCTATTTTTTTCATCTCTACAACATAGCCAAGGAGAACATCCATGATGGAAAAACTCTAAGCAGAGTTTCCAGGGGTGGTGAGCTCTCTGCTTCCACCTGAAAGGAAAAAATACATCAAGTCATGAGTAGACTTCAGATAAATGCCTGATTGCTCTCAAAGGAAATCGAAATCCTGCAAGGTTCTAGATTATTTTGCCCACCGTGTATGGTTGTATATACACGGGTTGCATTAGGCTCAAAGGTGACTTTACTGTCTTTGTGTGTTTTAGTGTGTCCTCTGCTTAAAACTAGGAACCAGAAATATCTCTCCAGTCCACAAAGTGTCTCGCATAGGGAATGTTTTCCCAAGTAGCTCTCCTTAAACACAAACTCATCATCACCAATGATGACCCATCAATTGGTAAGGATCTGTAGGGATGAGAAATCATACAGATTTTGGTGATTTTGAAAGATATGGTTAGCAGCACAAGGCTCTGTTGTTTCTCACTAGTGGGCCTAGAAAAATCAGGGGACAGCACATGCCAATGGGCTCTTGAGCAACATAAGGGAGAAATCCAAAATGCATAGGAATGTATCCACATGTGGGGAAATCCTGGACACAGAAATTAAGGTCATTCACTTCAGTTTCACCAGCCTCAGATTTGCATCTATCTCTGAATGGAAGGCATGAAAGTAATCAAGGGTCTTTGCACAGATGTGAAGAATAAGTGCAAAGAAATATGCGGCTAAGGAACACAGGACTGGCAGGCGCCTAGTTCTGCAGCCTGTGGGAAGAAGGATTTTTTTTTTTTTTTTTACCAGAATCTCTGTTGTGCTATTAATTAACCTTTGTTAGGGTTGGCCTCATACTCATTTGGGTTCAGGAGAAAGGAATGTACGCATGGGTGGCTTGCGCTTTGTAATCTGTTTACTGTTTTTATTGCTATTTCAAAGAACATCATGCAAAACGGAACTATAAAAATCAAGATCCAAGGGGGTGGATCTGTTGCCCTGAGATTTTGCCCGGCATAGTCCAGCACCTGGCCACAAGCCGATTGACGTCAGCTGTAATATTTGACCTCACTAGGAGCCTGGCCAGTGAAAAAACTGTCAGATAAGCTCCAGAATTTACTAAGAATTTGGTCAGAGAAATGTTCTCTGGGCAAGAGCTATTTCTCCTCTTCCTCTGCATCCCACAGAGATGATCTGAGCCCAGAGCCTGCTTTGATGTCAGTAAGAACTTGGCAACCTGATCAGTTTCATGGGGAGCATAATAAGACAAGCAAGAAGCATAGCGAGGAGCCCCTGCCAACTATGAAAATTTCTAAAACGTAACTGAAACACACACAGAAATGCAATACACAGCACTCACACATTTTGCAGATGAGAAATGAGATCAATATAATATCAGTATTTTTGCCTCTCCCAATGCACAGATTCCATCAGAAACTATAGCAGAATACAGGTTGGAAATGCTTCACCAAAAAAAGAGTGAAAATAATTTTGACTTCAGGTAGGCAGAGCGAAGGAGGAGTAGGAAAAAGAGATGTTGTAAACCCATTAGGAATGCAGTGCTTGCCTTCAT
This sequence comes from Zalophus californianus, assembly GCF_009762305.2. Lineage (NCBI taxonomy): Eukaryota > Metazoa > Chordata > Mammalia > Carnivora > Otariidae > Zalophus > Zalophus californianus. The sequence continues at coordinate 69,150,415 of NC_045600.1, forward strand.
TCCTGCTTAATATTTCTTAAAGCTATAAAATTGTATTACATTAATGAAACATACAGGCCTAGTTATAACTGCGGCTAATGTGGTTACTTCTCACTGTGCAAGAAAGCACTCAGAAAAGCTGCTGAGGCATCACACGCCATTCAGCCCAACTTTTCATGACCCAGGGTGGTTTAGGAGCACCGTATGTGTCACAAGGTGACAGGGGCCCCACTGTCTGCAGAGACTTCTTCCGTTGCATAGGGAGCAGCCGGCCTCAGGCTTTAATGTTAATGCAGACAGGTCTTATTTAGAACCAGCCACATAGGCACTGATTTATTAAATAGAAATTAGGAATATCTATTTTGTGCCTCTTCCTTTCAGCTGGATCCCTCCCTGTCCCTACCTCCACCACAAAAGACACAGACACGTCTATGGTTCAGTAAAAGGATAGAATCATTGCAAACAGAAGTTGACAATGAGGCCAGAAGAAAACTGGAGAGGGTCTTAAGTATCAGGCAAAGACGAGGAAACTCTACCCTGGAGAAAGTGATTTTTCATTGGAAGAAGTGGAAAGCAGCATTTGAAAAAGATTAACAAAAAATCTGAGTGGAAGATTGATTCAAAAGGAGGAGGGAAAGAGAGACCAGTTTTGAAGCAATTATCCTAGACGGATAGGTGAGGTGATGAGGATCCGCAGGAGGTAAAAGCAGTGAGAATGGAAATGAGGTCAGCACTCAAAGGATGTTTGTGTGAAGACTTACTGATGACAGTAGCAGCTAACACAAACGTGGCACTTACTACACTTCTAAGTATTTTATGCATGCTACACAGATGTAATTCTCTTATCTCTGTGAGTTGAACGCTGTTAGGAGGAAAGAGAGGTACAGAGGGCTTAAGAAATCTGCCAAGATCACACAGGTAGTTAGCAACAGAGCTAAGAGCTGAACCCGGGCTGTCTCAGTCACAGTCCCTGCTGTTAACCCCTGTACCATATATATTTTACTGCCCTTCATGGTAAATAGTCATCCCAATGTGATCTTATAAGCTTTATGTGGTGGCATGAATAGGCATTCTCAATTATTTCACAGAGAGCTGAGTGCTGAGGAACAATCTTTTTCCTTACAGTTGTAAAGCACATGGCTCCCAGTTACTGGATCAGTGCCCTTGGAGAAATGCAGCCTAGGTGCTGGTGGAACACGCACTTCTTGACTTCCTCATTTAATGGAGAAGCCAATGCTTGCAGAGAATTGCGGATTTTCCAGAAGAGCCAGCTCCTTCTCCAGGGTTGAGAAATACTGACCACTTCCAAAACACTTTTCTTAACTGTACCCCTGCAGTTGATAAAGAGGAAATATCCACCAAAGGCAAATTAAACATTTTATTTACTTATGATGTGGCAGATTCCCTGGAATCAGGATCAAATCATAATAGTTGACCCCTGCGGAATCCATTTCTATTCTAACCCAATACTTGCATCCTGCATCCTAAAAGCACTGTTGTTAACTTGATTTGTTAACTTCTATTTTATTTTTCATACAAAAAAGTAAACAAACAAACAAACCTAAAGGAAAATCCCCCCCTCTCTTTTGATAAGCAACTCTGGTCCATTGTGGTTTGCTGAGTATCTGGTTAAGTTTGTAAGAAAGGCAGAAAAACTTGGGAATGAAATCACCAAAAGCCCTAATTCATTCACTTTGGATGTCCCATGATATTGGTGGATTTATCATATATTCCATTTTGTCTTAACCTGGTTGGGATTTACTTGCAACCCAAAGCACTAATTAATTCAGACTTGACTTACTGATGTCACTGTCTTGACCTGGCCCAGATTTGCAAGAAGATAATCCAACACACATCATTCAGGTCAACAAGAACCAGGTACCTTAGTGCATTCTTGGCCCAAAAGCTTCATCTTTAGGGTAAAAGTTCAGAACCTGAAGACAGAGATGTTCAGAGGCAGCCTCACACTGTGATGATCCTGATGGGTGTGGCCTAAGAGCAGAGCGGAGTTCTTACAAAGGAAATGAAGTCATTCTTGGTTAATGAAGAGGCACATCAGGAACATGAAAGTTGTCCGGCTTTGGGACCCATGAAAAGCCAAGGGGCACAAACAAGTAGGGAAAAAGCAGCTTAGACTTATTACTGCTCAAAGCACATTTGCATAGTGCCCTCAAGGAGCATTTAACCCAGTTGAATTGGGGCAGAAAGGAACTTTTAAGAGTTACCTAGCCCTTCCCCCAGACTGCTGGCAGAGCTACTTATTCCATTATGTAGAGAAACCCTTTTTACCTCAGCACTAAGATCACTTCCACAGAGGAAAGATGAAAAGGGCACACAGGTGTATGTGCGTAAACACACGTACACAGATATTTAAATATGAATACCCCTCACCTCTTCCAGAATGAATTTAAGTGGTTCACAAGGATGTATAAAATATAAGCACGATGATGTCACAGTTACCCTGTTGGAGTGTGGAGTTGAACTACCTGGGCTCCTACCCTAGTTCCACCCTGACCTCGAACCTTAGACAGTGACTTACTCTCTATGCACCAGTTTCCTCATCAGTATAATGAAGATAATAATAGTCCTTATTATTAATAGGTAGTACTGATACAAGTACTTCTTATAGCAACTATGACATAGGGTTTTCCTCATTTTAATTAAGATAACCCATATAAGGCACTTATTACAACGATTGGTACTTAGACTCTGCCCTCCACATGTTTGTTTCTACTATTGAGAGCCTATCTTTAAAGAAATGTCAATTCCTCCCCTAATAGCTACAGGAAATACTAATATGTACTGACCTTCTGTTCCCTTATATATAAAAAAGGTGATGATTATTACTAGTATTTTGTAAGAATTAAATTAGTGCTATATATTGTGCTCTTAGCATATATCCTTGCAGGCAATAAGCACACAATAAATGGAAATTGTTATTATTATAAATATTATTATTATTATTATAATAAAATGGTACAATTTAAAAGCAGGGATAAAAAATAAAGAACAATATGGATGGAGATATAAAACTAAGCTTGGAGATTTGCTGAAATGTATTTACAGTGTCTGCACATGGGTATACCACAAAATTGGATCCAGGTTTTCTAGTTGTCACCATAAAATGGGATTTACATAATCACTGTGTTTATTCAACAAACAGTAATCATTACAGAAGGTGGAACCACCCTGGTTACTAAGACTTGGGAGTCATTTCTCTGAGGGACCCTCATAAAGAGTAGACTGTATAGCAGAAAACAATGATCTTGACAGCATCCTTGCCATAGACATTACTGTGAGATCAATTTCTGAGGCAGTGGATAGCACCACACCAAAGTATAATTTAGTAAAATAATTCTATAGGGACAGAGGGTGGTGGCAACTGCCTATGCTTCAAGTACCTAGCTCCTTTCAAATCCTATTCGATCCTAAGGAAACTGGATAATCTGGAAGAATTTCTTCATAATGAACTTCACATTCTGTAGGCAAGACTTCAGAAGTAGTGTAGTGTCTCCCTCAACTGAATTTTTGAATACCATTGAGCCATAAGATTAAATAGACAGACAGAGAAAGGGTAAGAGAGAGAGTGAGTAGTATTTTACATCCTGTTATGGAGACCATATAGTTAGTTTCCCTTATCAATTAATTCTAATACACCACAAGTCGTCAGGAGGAAAATCTAAGTTGGATTCCTTTAAAAGAATGTAAGCCCATTGCATAGTACTCTATCCTCAGGGAAGATGGAGATATTACTGATAGAATGACATATTATGACATATTATGTAGTTGGAGATAGCTCAAAGTTTCCTTCTGGTCATTTTGATACATATGGTGACCATAAGTTACTGTTGCTTGGATGGATCCAACAAGCTGTGGCTTATCATAAATACTTACACTTTGAAAGATGAACTCATTCTATTACATATGATTCACACAGTCTGAGACAAAATATTTGCCCAGTTATCCCGATAGTAAAGGCAAAAGCACACACACTCCCTCCCAGATAAAGTAATGAACATTTTATTCAAGCATAGGGATTGCATCTGGAAAGCAAAGCTCTAAAGAGTTGTAGCAAATACATATCTGTAAGAAGAGCTAGAAATAATTCTTCCTAAGCAAACATTATAACTGAGCATGTTAAACTCTGTTAAGCTTAGTTCAAGCTTGCTTAACAGTATTTACCTTGGGGCTGGTTGTATTAAATTCTGAGATGCAATTCAAGTCAACAGTTCAAATTCTAAAAGATCATGCTTAAAATTGATGTTCTCTTTTTATAATTTTTCAAATTATTTTTGATTGTCTTGCAGATGTCTAATAACCACTACCTAAAAATGTGATGAACTTTAGGTGTTCGCAGCTGAAAAAGAAAAAGTGTGATCTCAATATGCCTATCAATTTGCTACGTAATTAAGGCAAGATTGGGTGGATCTTTTCAATTTTAGAAAAATGAGCTTAATTTCCATGAGACAATTTGAGGCACTGTTTAAAAGGCTTTTACCTGTCAGACACAAGTGCAGGGGGAATTGCTATTTCTGGCTTGCCCCATGCAATGACAGTAAGGAACACACTTCACGTATACCTCCCCGCCTACAAGAGCTTAGGTTTGTGTAGATGTCCTACTCTTCTTTCCAGGGCAGAGGAGAACGCAACAATGATTCAACTTCAAAATGAAAAAAGACATAAACAGGGGCGCCTGGGTGGCTCAGTCATTAAGCGTCTGCCTTTGGCTCAGGTCATGATCCCAAGGTCCTGGGATCGAGCCCCACGTCGGGCTCCCTGCTCAGTGGGAAGCCTGCTTCTCCCTCTCCCACTCCCCCTGCTTGTGTTTCCTCTCTCGCTGTGTCTCTCTCTGTGAAATACATAAATAAAATCGTTAAAAAAAAAAAAAGAAAAGAGGGGCGCCTGGGTGGCTCAGATGGTTAAGCGTCTGCCTTCGGCTCAGGTCATGATCCCAGAGTCCTGGGATCGAGTCCCACATCAGGCTCCCTGCTCCTTGGGAGCCTGCTTCTCCCTCTGCCTCTCTCTCTCTCTCTCTCTCCCTGTCTCTCATGAATAAATAAATAAAATCTGAAAAAAAGAAAAGAAAAAAGACATAAACAGGAAAGAAGTCTCCAATGTATTACCTACAGGTAAAAAAAACAGTTTTTGCTTCACCATGGAAAGGCATAGTTCTGATGCTTTCTCATGCTCACACCCACTTTGCCAAGTGCTCCAAAATGTACAGATTCATTTCTGGCATAAACTCAGGTCGAAAGGGTTAGAGATGTTGTCCCAGAAGCCAGTTTTGTTTGCCTGCTTTGGAGACAGGGACAGTTATTGGGATTTCCTGGGCCTGAGCATATGTATGCATATTTTGAAGGACATACACAGAAAAGTGTTTTTTGTTTTTGTGGGGTTTTTTTTGTATTTTTAATTTTTTTCTTTTGTATTTGTGTATGGTTGTCATGCAAATCATTTAGCAGGTCATAAAAACCCTTCTTTGTTAAACAAAATTTTTAGCTTTTATTAAAATCCCGGCTTTTTATGGGTATTTGTGACTTGTGTTGGGCAAGGTATAAACATGGATATACAAGCGGACTTCACATTGATAGAAACAGGACCTGGCACGGAGACTTACAACTATTCTTTCCGAGTAACATTTGAAATTATAATAATGTCATTCTTAAGATTTTGTCCAATTCCATCTCTGTCTATATTCTTTCTTCCCTTGAATTATGATTGTAGATAATTAGGAAAAGTGAACATATAATTTTTTCTAAATATCTATAAGAGACTATATAAAAATCTACAATTATTTTCCAAGGAAAATGGGTAAATACAGAAAGAGAAAACAGGAATTTTCAGTATCATCTTAATCAGAAATAGTTAATTTTTATCAGGTAAGTGAATTCTACCCAATTTTGGGAAATGGCCAATAGATGAATATGAAGAAATCAGATCTGGGGCGCCTGGGTGGCTCAGTTGGTTAAGTGTCTGCCTTTGGCTCAGGTCATGATCCCAGGGTCCTGGGATGGAGCCCTACATCGTCATCATCATCAGTCATGGGGCTCCTGCTCAGCTGGGAGTCTGCTTCTCCCTCTCCCTCTGCCCCTCCTCCCTGCTCCTGTGTGTGCTTGCATGCATGCTCGCACTCTCTCTCTATCTCTCAAATAAATAAAAAAATCTTAAAAAGCAAAACAAAACAAAACAAATGAAGAAATTAGATCTGGTCAGAGAATCTGAATCTAAGAATTGCAAATTTAGTGCTAATGGGTATTTAATAAATAACTCTCCTTCCAGTTATCTATTGCTGCTCAACAAACCATCCATATACTTAATGACTAAAGACAACAATATTTCATTATTTCTCACAATTCTCTCACTCACATGGCTGCAGTCATTTGGCAGCTTCACTGGGGCTGGAAGGTCCAAGATGGCCTCTCCCATAAGTCTGGCAGTTGGTGCTGGCTGTTGGTCGGGGCATGTCATTTGGCCTCCAAGTGGGCTAAACTGGTCTTCTTCACAGCTTGGTACAGTCTTTGGGTTCCAAGATGGTAAAAGAGGAAGCAGTAGGGCCTATCAAGATCTGAACTCCAGAATTCGCACTTCATCATTTCTGCCACTTTCTGGTCAATGAAAATAACATGTTTGGTTCAGATTTAAGGAGTTGGTAAATAGATCCTACCTCTTTTTTAGACCCTTAACCCCTTTCACCCATTTAGTCTTTTCTCCTACCTCCCTCCCCTCTTGATGGAAGAAGCAACAACAACCATTATAATTAGGGGTCATTATCCTAACAATCTACAACATTTCTGAATCATATATTTGATCAAAATAAAATGCATTCTATAAAACAAATTTTTTGGAAGTGTTGCTTTCTGATTCCATAATACGGCCACTAGTAGATGATCTGTCTGCACAATACTTGGCACTTAGGAGAAGCTCAATGAATTTTTGTTGAATAAATGAAAGAAGAAATAGTGATATATAGTCCAATTATAAATGCAAAAAGTAAAGTCAGAGATACACTTGAAAAGCAGTTTTTAAATTCTTCACTAAAAGTTTGAATTAGACTTCTAGTATATCTATGACTATCTCCCCAAGACCCTCTCGGTCTTTAAATCTTGAGAGAATGATGTAAAAACACATGGATAATTGAGAAAATATTGACAACAAATGGCAGTAATATTCCTATGAGTCAGGGCAATGGGGAGTGGCTAAGAATAGTAGAGTCTGAGATGGTACGCCTACGCAGATAGCTATGATATTATCAAATTAGCCTGTCCCTGATGCTCAGACTCCCACTCATTCCCAGAGCCTGGTTTCTCAGGAGTCAAGTCTGTAAACCATCTACTATCCTCTCAGGAATTTTCTTTCCTACTGAATTTTGTTGCTCCCTGATGCTTCCATCTGAGTGTTGGCTGATATAGGGAATCACATATTTTTATGTTTTCTTCATTTAATTCAACAGTTCAAACTGATTTTAAAGTGAATCACATGGATAAGTTGAATGAACATCTGAAATTCTACCTAATTTTGAAATCTTCACATCAGGAATTAATAGAATATAATGAGTGTTCTGAAGGATTAAATATTTTCTGGAAGATTTCTTTTGACCAGAACTGGCCAGCTGGCCAGCTTATAAAAAGGAGCTATTGCATCCATATGTACTTTTGGAGATTTGGGGGCACCAAGAACTAACATATCAGCCTCAGTAGGGCCCTTTTAAATGAGAAGAGACAAAGGAAACCAGATGAGATCAAAGCATTTGCTTCATTACTCAAAGAAGAGGGCCCAGTCATTAAAAAGTAATGCATCTTCTTACACAAAATGCAACACAGCTTTGCACAGTGGAGAAAAGCCAGATTCTGAAGCTAGACCACTAGGGTCCAAATTTTGGTTCTGCCATTTAATACCTATGTGACTTTGACGGCATCACTTCCCTTCTCTATACTTCACTTTTCTTAGCTGAAACTCTATAGCCAAGGGTTGCGTGAAGATTAAATGACTTCATATTTGCAAAGCACATATGCTCAGCACATGGTCGTCACTACATGTGTTTACTATATAACTAATGCAGAAGTGAATGCTGCAGAACTGTATAGCATCTTATATAATTGTATCTAATCTCAAAACATGCTATAAATTACAACAACAAAAACCTCTCCCTTTTTTCATAGGGATGAAAGTCAGGCATTAAAATAGAATGAAGTTGGGTGCCTGGGTGGCTCAGTCGTTAGGCGTGTGCCTTCGGCTCAGGTCATGACCCCAGGGTCCTGGGATCAAGTCCCGCATCGGGCTCCCTGCTCCGCCAGAAGACTGCTTCTCCCTCTCCCAGTCCCCCTGCTTGTGTTCCCTCTCTTGCTGTGTCTCTCTCTCTGTCAAATAAATAAATAAATAAATAAATAAATAAATAAATAAATAAAGTCCTTGCTCAAAATCTATAGGGTAAAGCATTCATTCATTCATTCACTCACTCAAACACAACATAGTGAGGGCCTGTCATGTGCCAGGCACTATGCTACCCACTTGGTATGGAAGGCAAATTCAGAGTCACCATATTCAAGAAAGTTTTGCTTAGAATCACTTAAATGTTCTTACCCTCAAATAGTTGAGATAATAAAAAAAAAAAAAATCCCATAAGTAAGAAATCTGTCTATTCCCCGATGCCCATCTAATGCAGGGGTTGGCAAGTTGTTGATTTTTTCTGTGAAGAACCAGAGTAAATATTTTCAGCTTTGTAGGCCATATGGTGTCTCTTTGTTACAATCATTCTACTCTGCCACAGTAGCACCTAAGCAGCCGCAGACAATACATAAACGACAGACAAAGACAGACAGAGGACCACATTTGGCTCACAGGCCATCGTGTGCTGATTCCTAGTCTAATGGCTTATGATTGCCATTTTTATAAAAGAGTTAGTTACTCCTGAATCCCAGGAGCAAAAAAACTCACCATCCACTTTTATTTATTGACACACTCTTCCTCAAGCCTTAGTCAATGATTTAGAACAGCTACAAAGAAGCAGAAACCTATGAATGCCCTTTCAAGGCTTCTACAGTACATACTGAGCAGGGGAATCTTCAAATTCTGAGTTGCACATTTCAATATGTTGCTAATCATGATTAATTCCTTTTGTATTCATTGTAAGAACATTAATCATGATTAATTAATTTGATATGAATGTGGATATAACATTTAATTTCTCCCAAATTTCTGGGGAGTCTATTTCAATGAATAATTGAACAAAAATGAGTTGTGGAAGAAAGGGAACAGAAAGTTTGCAATGCCAACCACAAAATGCAAGATGAAACAGTATAATTGGCACTGTTTTAATGCTATATTAATAAGTGATGTGTTCAGTAGGATATAAACAGAGTATATGTGTTTCTTAGTAATACCTTACAGTGAATGAATTTTTGTAGGAATACAAGGAACTCCAGAGCTAGGGAATGACACATCTCAGGTTCGGGCAAAATTGTTGCTGGCCTTCTACTCCTCACCTCTGATCCACTTTCCAGAATTTCTGACAGAGTGACATTTCTCAGTCATAACAGAGAAAAATTCTCAGTTGAAACTATTGATGTCTGAAATTGTTTCTCTATAATTTTTTTAACAAGGTCAAAACAACAGTTTGTCATCCTCCCTTTCTCTGTCTAATATGCATACATTAGTGCCTCGGCAAAGTATCAATTAGTGGAAAAATAATATCATTAATTGATCTGTGCCTTCTCTCCCTAGTGCCAAATCAATGTTTCAGCTTTAAAAAAGCATCCCTTTATTCTAGGTGCTATCACATATTGTATCAAGGATCACCATATGGCAAAAATAATATAAAGTAAAAACAGAAAGGGAGACAAACCATAAGAGACTCTTAACTATAAGAAGCAAACTGAGGGTTGCTGGAGGGGAGGGAGATGGAGGGATGGGGTAACTGGGTGAAGGGCATTAAGGAGGGCACATGATGTAATGAGCACTGGGTGTTATATGCAGTTGATGAATCACTAAATTCTACCCCTGAAACTAATAATACACTATATGTGAACTAAATTGAATTTAAATAAAAAATTTAAAAAAAGAATTACCATATGGCACAGATTGAGGTTTGAAAAATATGAAATGGGTACAAACTAAATTCTATTACAATACCCTGAATCAACCATATTCTCTTGCTAACTTTAACTGTAAATATTATTTTATTCCTTACCATTTTCTGCTCCCTTTGGTGACATTTTAAGGCTGAGCCTACTGAAAAGTTTAAAAACAGAAAAAGAAAAAGTTTGGACTGTTAAACCATAGGACAAACGAGTGCAATCAAGCAAGAAAAAAATTCTATTTCCTTCTCTTCCTTCCTTCCTTCCTTCCTTCCTTCCTTCCTTCCTTCCTTCCTTCTTTCCTTCCTTCCTTCCTTCCCTCCTCCTTCTTCCTCTTCAAAAAATCAACTTGCCTTCCCTGCAACATAGTTTCACTAGGACATACTGCTCACATTCTGAGGCCACCATGCTAATTTAGGCTATTGTTGCCTCTATAAGAACCAGCCCAAGTGTGGACTCCTCAAATTTCTCTAGGTTAAGTCAGTTGCTCTTGTGCACCCATGGGTATTTTTCTCTTATCTCCATATACTATCTACCAGGTTGGATTGCAATTGATATCTACATATTTACCTACATTTTAAGACTGTGAACTCCTTGAGGATAGGTTCTACACCTAATTCATTATTGTGTCCTCTCTCCTAGTTTTGTGCCTAGTACACAGCCTGACACATGGTCTAGTATGTGTTCAACATGTTTTTTGAGATGATGTCCTCACATCCTGGGTGCTGGCTTGACTTCCTTCCCCTTGTCTTCTCCTTACATTGATCATTTTTCCTCTCCAACCCAATGGTATACAGAATGGAAGATTGTTCAAAAGCATTTTCCCCTATTAATTCTCAGTCTAAAAGTCTGCAGTCGTTTGATATTTTATATTATCAGAAAGCCTATGTTGCTCAGCCTTTTGCTATCACTTAATCTCACCAAAAAAACTCCTTACTGTTATACCCAAAAGACTATGCACATGGTACCTTCTCCCCCATTCCACCCCCAGATGATTGATGTCTCTACTTTTACACTTTAGCTTTTCTCTTCCAATTCTGAGCTATTTCCTACTAAAAAACAAGATATAACAAACTAACAACTGGAGTAAGAAAACTGCTCAAACTTTCTGTTCTGGGATTCTACCATTGTTTATTTATTATCTGACAAATAATTTTTGCTTACTATCCCTGTTTGAAGGCTGCCTTGTGTGCGCTCTTTTTTAAAATATTTTTTTATTTATTAAAAAAATATTTTTTTATTTATATATTGGAGCGAGAGAGAGAGCCCATGAGCGGGGGGAGGGACAAGCAGACTGCACTAAGCGCAGCGCTGGAGGCGGGGCTGGAGGCGGGGCTGGACATGCACGGGGCTCCATCCCAGGACCCTGAGATCATGACCCCAGGGGAAGTCAGACACTTAACCCACTGAGGCACCCAGTGCCCCTGCCTTGTGTGTGCTCTTAAATCCATTGCACAGGTGTATCTTTTGCTTCCTTATCGCTATTACATATTCCTTCATTGACATACTAGCAAGAAATTTGTTGTTGCTATTGCTCTTCTGAACCAGTTTTGGGGGCAAAACATCTGTCTTCCTCATTCTTGTCCTGGTGGTTTGGGTGAGATTGACCCACCCCCAACTCCAGATGTGTGCTCTGTTTGGTTCACTTCCCTTGACCAAGGGATTGGCTCGAGGATGGGGATGTAATCTTACCATACTCAAGGAGTTAATAGAAGATATTTGTCGGGATTCAGGAAAAAGGAGCTTCTCTCTTCTCTGAGGGTAAGAATCAGTCTTTCTTCTCTGGTTGGCATGTTGAAGACGTGCTGTCTAGAACCACTGGGGAGGCATTTTGGCCTCCTGTGGAAGAGATAGAGGTGTTGTGCCCAATGGAACCCCCCTTTTATGAAAGATAAGGGTGGATAGACGGCAAGAAATTATGCTCTTGGTGATATCATTTAAACTGCAGGAGCAAGCTTCCACTGAAGCCAACCTCTGGCTTTTTCAGTATATGAGACAATAAACTCTCTTTATTGTTTGAGCCATTTTGCATTGGGTTTGCTGCCACTGAAAACAAGGCTCCATACTGATGTGTACAGCATGGACTATGAGTAAGCATGGACCTGTATTTGAATCCTGACTGCATCCCATTTTAATCTGAATAGTCAGGTAAACTCAGAGTCTCTGTCCTGGTTTTCCCATCTGAAAAATGGAGATAACATTAATTTTGCAGAGTTTATATAACAATAAGATATCTATAAATCTCCTGGCTCATGAGGGGTTTAACCAATATTAGCTGCTGTTATCATCAGCTATCAATTTAGACTAATCTACAAGTCCTAGTGCTTTACACATTTATGAGCAATGCAGTTGTCAGCAATGATTTTTAAAAACACACACACATATACATGTACATGTACATCTATGACGTGTGTGTGCACGTATACACACATCTATAAGTATTCTCTAGCACATGTCTGGAATGAGTCATGATTCACCAGAGGTAGGTGGCGAGTAGTTATTTGCAAAGCTGCATTATAAATCTCTGATTTAATAAAACTTTCTAGAGCCATAGAGTTTTATTCCCACTTGATGAAGATCTGTGGAGCTCTTACCAAATTGTGACAAGAGGCTATTTTTCCCCACTTTGATGAGCTCATACTATGGCCGGGCTCTATCTTGTAAATCAGGGGAAATCATCATACAAATTCTTCTGGAGGAATTGGATATGTCAGCTGATCTCTGCCCCATTAATTTCCAGTTGCTCATTTTACACAGATTATATTAGTTCCTCCCTGGGGTGGGAGCTGAAGGCAGAATGAGGGAGAGTGCAGGAGGGAGGAGAGTTAATGGAAAGCAATACTATGTTTTCCTGGTTTTCACAGCTACAGTAAGAATAGAGGGAAACATCTTACCATGGATATATGTGATTCAGATATATTTCCACTGGGAAGGCTAGACTTTCATCTAAAAATCAAGAGACCCAACCTTGGCTTTTAGATCTTACTAGTAATATAGCAAAAACAAGCTTAATCCTCCGTTTTCAAAAGGAGGGAAATGCAGTCACTGTTTTCCTGGTGATGGACCAGCACCTATGAGTGGAAAGCAGTATCAGAAGGGCAGATGGTTGATTGCACAATCATCTAGAACCAGGACCTGCTAAGTGTTTACCCTCCTGAGATGTGAATGAGGACAAGGTGCTGGGGACGTAACTCCAGGCTTATCTGATGGCTTGTCGGCAAATGCTGTAACATTTTCATCACCCAGGCTGACAAGTTTTGCCGAATCAGGAAATAACTTGTTTTGAGGCGTGCAGATGTCTGTGTGTGTCTTGTAAACAATCGAGGGGGTGGAGGAATGGAACAACAAAGGGCAGCTTTGCAGATCACAGCCCAGGATGATTGCTTGACAGGTCTGTGCCAACTCTGCTGGCGAACAAATAAAAATGAGCCATTCCCCTTCTCTGAGGACTCTGTATTTTTAAAGGGGGATAATAAATGCAAAGCTGTGTGAAGCCTGGCTGGGGGAAATGTGAAATCCATCTCCCATAATTTGCATAACATAATCAGCAGTGCTCTGATAATCGGGCTGGGGGAGGCAGTCAGAACATGTGTTCCATGGAGAGGTCCTGGAGCAGACTCCAAAGTGCCTGCTGCACGTTCCTGAGCTTGACCCCAGGGGACTGGTGCACCCCCTTGAGATGCTCCCTTTCTCCAGAATTGAAGACTCCTAGAGCCGGAACCCTGTCCTCACATGTGCCTCCCTAATAAGCAGCGACCACACAGAACCAGTAAGTTCTGCCTCTATTACCTGTTTCTTTCCTTTGAAAGAAACTGACATTTATTTGTCCAACTCATAACTTTGTGCGTGGTGACATGACTGAGTGGGAGCATTTCACACTGTTTCTTGCTTTGTGCATGAATGACTCATTTTTCAGTGATGCAGCTCTGGCCATTTCAGAAGGTGTCTCAAGACTGAGGTAATTCATATCATTGTAATTCTCCAGCACGACGTGCTACAGGGTTCACTTTGCATTAGTGTTTCCATGGCAATCAGATACTTGACATTTTATTTAAACTATTAATCTAGAATGGCTCGCCAGCCTATGAGAGGAAAGTCAAAACCTACGACTTCACTTCTGGAACCAATATCAAACCAATAGGTAAGGTGCATAATTAACTTTCACAGTTTCAGAAATCCACAGTTGCGACAGGTACTAAACCTATCACGAAATATAAGCTCACCCCCAGTTGCTCTCTTCGAGGCCCCTCCTTTTGTTACTTACATTCAAAAGAAATCACCAGGGCTGGGCTTCTGAGGGTCTGCGCCCCCCCTTGCCAAGGCCCTCCCTACCAGCCCCTGCACACTGAAACTCTAGAGTCAATTCAAACTGCATATGATTAAAAGATGGAAATATTCCCCATGGACACTGGGCAATTTATTTGTGAAAAAGATTTAATGAAGAATTTCAAAGCAGCCAGTGCCCTACAAAGAAAGCTCATTTGTGAATCTCTATGTTCTCTCAGCTGCCCTGAGAGCATCTGAGGGAAGGAGGAGAGACCGGTGCCCCGCAGCTATTGCCAAGTGTATCACATGTGAGTTTCTCAAGATATAAATATTCCCAGGCAGCTAAAGGCATTGGAACAAGCTTTTTTTAGATGGTCACCTCTAGTCTGGGCCTCCCTTGGCCAATATGGAAGAGAGGCTGTCTGCCTTCAGTCTCCTCAAGGTCCTGCTCACTCCAGGATCCCAGCCTCCAGTGGTATCCTCCGACCCTGGAAATCCCATGACAAAGCACACGGGCTCCATCCCACAAGATCTCTGCTTTTTGCACTATCATGAAATGACCTTGTCTCACCTTACTATCATTTAGTATTTGGATCCCAGCCGATACAAAACACCCACACTCATATGATAATGGGTAAGAAAGGGTAGTAAAATTCAGTTTCCCGGAACATTTAAGCTTCAGAGTAAGAGGCATCTGAGTTCAAAGCCTCCTTTACTAGCTGTCTGATCTTGGTCATATTATTTAAACTCCTTGAGCCTCAGGTATCTCACATGTAATTTGGAGAAAATAATTTCTAACTTAGGGGGCTTTTTGGTGTGTGTGGATTTAATAAGATTATGAATATAATACTCTTAAGTGCACTTAAAAATAGTGGTTATTATTTGTAGCAGAGGAAATCCAATGACACAGCATCTTAATCCAAACAAATAAATTCTAATGGAGAATTGACTGGAGCTACGTTCCCATGTGCAAGAGAGGACTGGTCAAGGGGATGTCTTTCAGGGACCTTACGAATACATCAAAGAGGTGTTATACACAATTCAGTGTAATTCCAATCAAAATCCCTGCAGAATTTTTGTCAAAATTGACAAACTGACTCTAAAATTGATATGGAAATGCAAATGACCTAGAATAATCAAAGCATTCTCAAGGAAAAAAAGAGCAAAGTAAGACTTAAAATGTCTGATTTCAAGATTTACTATAAAGCTACACTAATCAAGAATAGTACCGGCATCAACATGTAGATCAATAGCACAGAATAGAGCACCCACGAATTAACCCATACTTAGTCATCTTATTTTTGACAAAGATGCCAAAGCAAGCCAATTGGAAAAGGAAAGTCTTTTTAATAAATGTTGCTGGAACAATTGGATATCCATATGGAAAAACAAACAAAAAACCATGAGCCCCCATCCCTACCTTACATCATACACAAAGATTAATTCAAATGGAACATATCTAAGGGTAAGAGCTTTTAGAGGAAAACCCAGGAGAATATCTTCATGAGTTGAGGATAAAAAAAGGTTTCTTAGGTCATAGAAAATAGGGTAAAAAGTGGGTAAATTTGATTACATCAAAATTAACAACTTCTCGTCTGCTTATTAAAAAATTCATTTAAGAAATAAATAGGTAAGCCACAGACAAGGAGAAAATGTTTGCAAAACATATCTGACAAAAGACCATCCAGGGTATATAGAGAAATTACACACCTCAATAATAAAAACACCAACAGCTCAATAGAAAATAAACAGGATATTTGAAAACTTGCCAAAAGAAGATATACAAGTGGCCCATAAGCACATTAAAAAGTGCTCAACATGATTAGTCATCAGGGAAATAAAAATTAAAGCCACAATGAGATACTTGTTTAGTAGCCATGAGAATGGCTAAAATTGAAAACTTCGATGGCAGCAAGTGTTGGCAAAGCTATAAAGGAATGCATATATTGTTGGTAGGAAAATTGTGTAATCACTTTGGTAGAATGTCTGTAAATTTCACATACCACCGAACATATGTCCAACATTACCCATAACCCATGAGTCCATGCCTGGGTATTCCCCTAAGAGAAATGAAAAGTATGTTCACAAAAATACTTGTACAAAAATGTTCATGGAAGCTTTATTCATAATAGCCCCAAATTGGGACTAACCTGGGTAGCTATCAACAGGAGAATGAATAAACAAACTATGGTGTATTCACACAATGGAATACTACTCAGTCGGAAAAAGAGATAATAACTAGTATATGCAACAACATCAATGAACCTCAAAAACATTATTTTGAGGAGAGGAAGCCATACACAAAAGAAAAATACTGTATGATTTCATTCACATGAAATTCTGGAATAGGTAAAACTAATCTATGGTAGAAAAATACTATAATAGGGGTGCCTGGGTGGCTCAGTCAGTTAAGCGTCTGCCTTTGGCTCAAGTCATGATCCCAGGGTCCTGGGATTGAGCCCCTCGTAGGGCTCCCTGCTCAGCAGGGAGTCTGCTTCTCCCTCTCCCTGTGCTTCTGCCCCCAGCCCTTACCACACGCTCCTGCTCTCTCTCTCTCACTCGCTCGCTCTCTCAAATAAATAAGTAAAATCTTTAAAAAAAAAGAATACTATAATAGTAATTGGAGCTGGGAATTAACTATTTTTATCTGGATAGCAATTTGGGCAATGTGTACATTTATTAAAAATTCATGAAAGTCTCTTAAAAGTTATACAGTTCACGAACAATGAACTTTATACCAAAAGAAAAACTTTAAACAAATATAGAATTTTAGTTAATAATAAGTATGCTGAAATGTTTGGAGGAAGTGTATTGCTATCTGCACTTTGCTTTGAAAGGTGACAAAAATCTGGTGGTTATAAGTATAGATAGAACAATTGATAAAACAATACCTACGTGATAAAGTAAGCATAATGAACTGTGAATGGTAGAATCTGGAGGGTGATCACTATAAAATTCTTTCACGTGTATGTTTGAAATTTTTCAAAATGAAATGTAAGGGGAAAAAGTGTTACTGCTTCAGTTCACTTGCAGTTACTCAAAGAACTCTCAAAAGGCAGTTTCTACATTACATGCTTTGGTCTGTAGATTGATTAAATTCTATTTATCATTTATTTGACAAAGAATTGGGTGAGGGCGGGGGGCTCTGCTCTACCATGGGCACTAGGCTAGGCACTGGAGATCCAGTAGTGAATGGGATAATTGTAGACTCTGCCCATGGAGCTCACATTCTAGTAGGCACCAGTATTTAATGGGCAGATAAATAGACTAATTACAAATGATGATGTCATGAAAAGAATCAACCAGAGGGCTGAGACTGAGGAGGCCAAGGAGACAACCCATCTTACAGAGGATGGTCACAGAGTGCCAGCCCTGTCAGCTGAGGCTCTTTGGAGAGCTAGGAGAAGAGCAATCCAGTGGGAGGTATGAGATGTGCATGACTCCGGCCATCCTCAAACAGCTGAAAGACTAGTGAGACTGACAAGTGAGACTGACAAATACAGTATTCTACTCTATTTGTAGAATACAAAAGGAAGATGGAGAATCAGACAGGAACAGGATCATGGGGCCTCATAACTCATTGCAAGGAATCTTATTCTAATGCAATGGGAAGGCACTGGAGAATTTTAAAAATCAGGATATGATGTGATCAGATTTATGTTTTAAAATCACTGTTCCTGTATTAGGAGAAGGAAGGGAAAAATGAAGGGGGGGATATCGGAGGGGGAGACGAACCACGAGAGACTATGGACTCTGAGAAACAAACTGAGGGTTCTAGAGGGGTGGGTGGTGGGGGATGGGTTTGCCCGGTGATGGGTATTTAGGAGGGCACGTACTGCATGGAGCACTGGATGTTATACGAAAACAATGAATCATGGATCACTACATCAAAAACTAATGAGGTGGGGTGCCTGGGTGGCTCAGTCGTTAAGCGTCTGCCTTCGGCTCAGGTCATGATCCCAGGGTTCTGGAATCGAGTCCCACATCGCGCTCCCCGCTCGGCAGGAGGCCCGCTTCTCCCTCTCCCACTCCCCCTGCTTGTGTTCCTGCTCTCGCTGTCTCTCTCTGTCAAATAAATAAATAAAATCTTAAAAAAAAAAAAACTAATGAGGTATTGTATGGTGACTAACATAACATAATAAAATTAAATTAAATTAAAAAAAAATCACTGTCCCTGTTATGGTGAGTAAGCACTAGACAGAGTACTAAAGTCCAAGGGGAGAGACCAGTTGGAGAGACTGGCTGAGAGATGACAGTGGTCTGGCTAAGATGGTGGCTGTGGGAATGGAAGAAAGCAGATTGACTAGCAATGTGCTCTGGTTGGGGGCTGAACATGCCTATGTTTGTTCTCTGCTTCTCTGCTGAGTTACACATACATACCTGCATAAAAGCAGAAACCAGTTTCTTAACTAAATGCCGTAATTGTGCCCTGAAGTCAGGATGGAAATGAGTTTGTAAAAAGTTTTTTAGTCCTTCCAGGAAGCAGAACAGAGCAGTGCTGGTGAGGCATCTAGCACACATTTTCCAAATCCACAGTGCTGGTGTTTTTTGTCATACTATTACTATGTGAGTGTACTGTATGTTAAGATCTTTTAAAAAATTAACTGAAAATAACAATGAGAGTCTTGTTTGTGTCTATGTGGGCTAAATTAAGTGGAGCTTCTAAAATCTTCAATATTTTTTCAGTGAGGCTCTGCTACAGACCACTGCCATTGGAGAAAATAGGAGTCTTTTTGGCTTGTGTTTAAACTAATCCTCCAGATTGCTTGTCAGTCTGGATTAATCAAAATCATCAGATAACTACTCAGTAGCGTTCCACTTCGCTCACATAGAAGCACTCATAGTATTTCATCTTTAAAAAATTATAAAATAAAAACATCATGGCAATCTGGCTCGCACATCTGTCACCACACTATTTGCCAGGGCTAATTTGGCTCATTTGGTTAAGTTAGCTGGCCAGGCAGCACCCCTACATTGTTCACACTTTATCTTCTACTCTCGGGAGCTGTTGTGAGGACAATCTTCTCTGATAGAGGGGCTCACGTAGGTGTTCTTCCCACTGACACCTCTAAATAGTATTTTTAAAACTGGCTTTATGAGGCACTTGGGTGGCTCAGTGGGTTAAGCATCTGCCTTCAGCTCAGGTCATGATCCCAGGGTCCTGGGATCGAGTCCCATATCGGGCTCTCTGCTCAGAGGGGAGTCTGTTTCCCCCTCTCCCTTATCCTCTCCTTTTCATTCTCCCTCCCCTTCTCCCTCTTCCCCTTCCCCCACTCATGCTCTCTTTCCCTCTCAAATAAATAAATAAAAGCTTTATAAATAAATAAATAAATAAATAAATAAATAAATAAATAAATTTGAAACTGGCTTTGTCATGGTTAGAGCCAAAGGCTGACTAGTGTTTACATATAAGGAACTGAACTGCAATTCTGTTTACCCTTCTACTGTGAAGAGTATTCATGTTTGGTTGAAGTGAAAAACCTCGGTCCTAATTGGTTATGTCAGGAAAGGAAGATGTCCCCAGGCTAGATATGCAAACTTGTTTTCATTAGGTAATTGGTGCTGGAGTCTTAATGACTTTCCTCAAACAAGCAAATGATCACTCTTAATATAACATGCAAACAAAAGTCTAATTCATGGGTGTACATACTGAACCTTTATGCCTCACTATTCCTTTCTGTGGGCCCAATATACTTTTATGCAAAGCACAACTTGATATCTCAAGGGATACCTCAGATCTCAATTTCTTATAGAGAAAGAAGCTGGCTACCGAGTCCTGTTTTCTACCTAGTAGGACACCATTAGCCCTTCCTGGGAAGGGTCTGTGATGCTGAGTTGTTCCTCGGACAAAATATAGTAGGTTTGCTCTGAAACTTCTGGTCTCCCTTCTACCCAGGATACCCGCATGCTGGACGGCTTAGCTGGGGCTTGGAGAAAAGTGGTCCACACAGGGACTGGACAAAATCTGTGGTTTCCTCTTCCTTGTGGTCCAGGCGAAAAGTGGTCCAGCAAAAGTCGTCCCTTCTCCATTGTGCTTGTGTTCAAGGAAACTGCCAAGTTAAGAAAGAACGGGGACCATCAAGCAGGACTTCTGGGACTTTCGTTTTTAACCTGAGTTGAAAACATGGGGACTTGCAGACCTTACTGGTAACCCTTTAAACTGAAGTCAAAGGGTTCAAAAAGAAAAGGAGAGTCTATGAAATATATACTAAAGGCAGAAACCACAGTGAGAAAGGGAAGTAATATGTGATTTGGGATAGATGTCTTTGACATATTCATTGATCTCGGTGACTTGCAGAGTGCTGATAGCACTGTGGCCTCAGGGTGAGGCGCCTTGCCAGCTTCCAGATCAAAGGAGCGCCTAGGTGCTGAATCCCTGGCGTACTCCCAAGCAAAAGTGCCTGGAGCCACATTTGCTAATTACAGGTTGTGTTCTGCTGTTTCCAAACAGGGTGAAAGTGACAGAAGTTTAACTGTGAATAATTACACACTTGAATAAGTATGTGATTAGCACTATTTGTTGTGGTTGGGACTGGAGTGACGGGACAAGAATGGAGTGATTGCATTATTTACAGCTTAATTGTAGACAAGTAATTACTTATGTAAGCTGATGGTGTGGGGTCAGAGAGGACCTGCAGAAGAATGTAGATGATCTGAAATCCAGCTTCTCAAACCAGTCACCCTGCCCCCCATCCCTTCTGAGCGCGATAAAGAGAATGAACTATGCATTTCTTGAATGAAATGCTTTGGAATGTTAAATGTCTTGTTCAGTCTAAGCAAAGGATCAGCGGAGACATTTTAAATCTCAGCTTCGAAAGTAATAAATCACAAATGCCACCTAGTGGTTCTTAGTATCCAGTGGCTGCATTATCTGTATAGTGTAGCCATATTCCAGTTCCGGGGAGGATTTTTCTAGTGGAGGAGGGGGGGCGTTCCAGGTGTGTGGGGGGGATTGAGGTGGATGGCCAGGACTCAAAGTCCGTCCTCACTCCATCCCCAGGCTTTCTGCTTACCCCTGCCTTCCTCTCCCCATTCAGCCTTAAAACCTGCCTACCCAGATCAAATGTTGCCCTCTCTTACGCCACTGTAACTTCTAGAGGTACAGTGGAAATCTGAATGCACATCACTTTGTAGTTTGTACTTTCCCCAAGCCACTAAAATAATAAATGAAAAGTCAATCATTTTCCTGATTTGAGAGTAGACTCATGGTTGTTTCCTTGGCTGCCACTTCTTATTCACCAGGTGGTTGAAAGCCACTTTTCTAACTACGACACTCAAGTGTTCACATCTAGATTTGCATCTGGAGGGATCCTATTGCCACAAACTCTCCCAGGGAGCGGGCCTGTTTGAAACACGCATTGGAGGGGAGGAGGAGAGAGAATACTTCTTCTTTTTTTTTTTTTTTTTTTTTTTGGTTCAGCCTTATTTATTTTCATATACTCCCTCCCCCTGAGCTGCTTCTCACTATTTTCTCAAATAATAAATAGAAAAGTCAATTTTCCTTAACAGCTCAAATACCATACAAGTAAAATTCCTTGAACAGGGCCCAGAGAATATTACTGTAACCCCAACAGTACAAGCTGAGTTGTAGGCAGCCCCGTTGTGTGGCTCGAGCGGATGTCGTCTTCCCCAACCAGCAAGATTGCCTTTAGAGACTCCACGTCTCTGGCTGTAACACCAGGGAGAATGGAGCGGTGGGGTGATCCAACCTGTACCAGGCCAGCACTCAAGGGTGCTGCTTGTAGAGGGTGGCCACTTACTGTCTGAACTACAATATCATATGTGGTTTGTCACGTCCTACCGTGGGCCCATTTCTCTCTGTGCTCATGACACTCAGCAGAATATCCATGGACTTCTTTTGGGGGGACATTCTCCTACAGTTGACTATTCCTACCCCACCTGGGGCAACCTCTTTCATTCTCAGGATTGCCTTCCCACTCTCAGATACTATAACCCCTCAAAATATGTCCGTTTAGATCAAGCACTTTCTTTCCACAGGGACACCACTTATTGGTATGTCACCAGAAATCCCTTTCCTTCTTTAAATCAGGGACATCATCCTTCAATAATTTTTTTTTTTTTTATTTTCTGGATTTCTTATGCTTTGACATCTGGGGCTTAGCTAACTAGGTAGCCTATTCCTAGAGCTAGTAAACGACTCACCTGCTAGAGGACCTTTCTCCCCCACCTCTTAACCAGGGTTTTACACTACAGGCCACTATTCCCCACTCCAGGTACTGCCGGACCATGGACCAGACAACTAGAGACAAACCCTACACCCCAGAGCCCACTAAAATTCATCAAACTACCCGATCCTCAACCGGCTTACCCGACCTTGCTCATCTCTTCCCTCAGAAACCACAATAAAGGCTCATGCCCATGCTTTCTCCTTGCTTGCTCTGTCTGCTGACTGACCCTGGTGCATCCTGGTGTGACCGTCCCCAGTTCGGCCTTCCTTCCACATCTCCTGAAGTATAGACCTTACCATACCTGAATAATAACAAAACCTGCATTTAAAATTAGACAGTCCTTTTCTAAAGGTGGTCAGCCTTCTCCAGAATGCTTACTTCAAGAAATTATCACATTCTCCTTCTTCCTTAGAGTTCTCATCCCAAATGCCCATGTAACAACACACCCACCTTAAAGCAGGAAAGCCTCATTTGCCGTGTTGGGCTGTCACATGCTAACTTATTCTTTACTGTTCTCCTCACTCTGTCACAGATCCCACTCTGCCCACCAAAGGGCATATCTCTTTCTTAGAAATGGTTGACCCTCCTTACCCCATACTCTTAAATCCCCTGCTAATTTAAGAACAGTCCTTTTGGAACTATCCTTTATCTCCTTCACTTTGCCATTCTGATTTTGTGCTTATGTTTACCTCAAGACACCTAAAATGGGCTGCATATTTTGAAAGAGATTGTCCTTCAGCCAAAAAGCAGAGGCTGAAATAGAAATGTCAGTATGAAAGGGGAGGTTCACTGCATGGGCAGCTTGGGGCTTGGCCCCAGCTCTGCAAAGGACCCACTGAGCGAGTTTGGCCAAATTGCAACTGATCAAAACCTTATGTTTCTCAACATAAACTGAGAAGCTGAGTTAGACAATCTCTCAAGAATCATCCTTGGAAGGGACACGGTGCACCCTTAGGAAGTGTCCCCTCCCGGGATACCAACTTCGGGATAGTTCCAGATGAGTCAAAAAGATACACACTCCTGCCCTAAAGAAAACGCCTCTCTCCAACATCCTCTTTGTCTTCTATGTGGTGATGTCTTCTGATTTTCAACTTTTATAACCTCTATGATATTGATTCTACTTCTTTCTCCATTACTGCACTTTCTGGCAAATCTGATAGATGCTGGTGGCCCAGGAGTGACTGGCATGAAGAAAGCTCAAATCCAGCTGAATTACATAGTTGCTCTGAAGGACCCATCCTAGGCAAGTAGTCTCCAACCATTTCCACAGGGAGCTGCTCCCTTTGGATTTTGTATCCTTCAGAGGACAGGCAAATGGCCCTTTCAGACCACTCTTTCCAAATTAGTCAGTGAGCAGCGCTTCTGATCTCTTCTGCCTTCCCAGATCTTCTCCAGTAGGCATTTTTCTGTGATACAAACACAGGCTGCATTTTATACGTTGCTACCAGTATGGAAATCCTATTCTGACCACGGTGCTTTCCCTCAGAGCCGTGATTTCTAAAACCACAGAGCAAGTGTGCTTTGACTGAAAGCATGCTGAAGGTTGCTGAACATCAGCATAACCCTAGCCATTGCCACAAAAGTTTCATCGAGGAAATAAAGGATGTTTTCACTTTCTCCTCTTTGCTTTCTCAGCTCTACCGAGAGTGGTGAAATAAATCTATCCTGAAGGAACTAAGCCTATGTAGTATATCTAAAACTAATGTCGTTAGCTTTTTGTGAAAAGGTGTGGGGTGGGAACAGCAAGGGGCTTTGGGGTGTCTGTTATTTTCCTTTCCTAGCCGTGAGTATAAGGTGCCCGCCATTAAACATACCAGTCAGAAGAGAATGCCAAATTGCTGGTGACTGCAATGCATAAACTATATTTAATCATTTACTTTGAATCTCTTTAAGACGATAATACCCTAGCCTATAAGAGAATCAATACGTTGCATTAGAACAGGATTCCATGTCTCATAATACAATATGTAAAAGCACATTGGAAAAAGATTCTCGCAAGAACAGTTCAGCCCTGAGTAGAAATGGATAATGACTGATGTAATTTCCACTCTCCTGTTTTTAAAGAAATGATGTTTCTTTCTTTTTTTTATTTGAAAGGCATATTTTTGAGAATGTTCTATTCTATCAAAAGTTGTAAACTATATGAGGCAATTGAGCTTAAATGCTTTTAGATTAGTCTATAAGTAACCACAGAACATGCCTTGGAGGCAGGACAGTGTGATCATAATCCCCACTGGAGAGAAGTGAGAGCTCAGAATGTCATGAGGTGCCATGGCAAAGCAACACGTGAACGTACCAGCGTACTTGTTGATGGGAATTGTCAGTCTTCCTTACTCATTTTCTGCGTCCAGTAAAAACAGCAGGGTCTCTGGCTTGGAACCAAGCTGAAAGGAGTAGCCGCAGTTCAGGAGAGGATAGAAGAAAGGGGGGCGTAGTGCCGATGGCGGGGTCACCTCTCTGAGAGCTTTTAGATGGTGAGTCAAATGGCTTTGCACCAAGCAAACTGGGGATGTGATGGAGCTCATCAGGGGAGTTTCTAAAGCACACACCTTCCAAGATCCCTCTAGGTACTTCTCTGATAGTGCCAAGTATTTGGGTTTAGGAAAAAAAGGGACTTTACTGGGATTTAGGCTTGGCCACTAACTTGCTGACTTTAAGGCTTCAGATCTTTTAAAACTGTATACAAAACCACTTCTATCCCACAAGGACTTCCTGGTGTTAGTGAATCAACGACTCAGATGTGCTTTGAGCTCCTTGGCAGGGTTCAAATATCCCAAGGTGTTACTCTGTGCAAGATTTCCTGACTCCAGTTGGTTCAACAGCAGTTACACCTAATGCCAATGTCTTTGAGCCGGGACAGGTAGAAAACTGGGATTTCCTTTGTTCAACCACCCTGTGACCTAAGGCAGTCTGGCACAGAATGGTTTTGTGGATGGATGAGCATCTGTTCTTATTTACAAGAATGCTACAGAGTACTGCCACGCTTGGATCCTACCTCCTGGGACTTCTGTGAGGTTTATCATGATTATTCCAGCAGTGCACCAGAGAAGACAAGAGTTTGGAAGTATAAAATATATTTAGTGTTAGCTGGTGACTAGCAGTGGTTCCAATTTGCCACGTCCTGTAAATTTCTGAGTTTCTTCATCGTGGAGTTCATGCCGAATGCACTTAGGAGGTGAAAGTTGGCGAGGCAAAACATCTCAAAAGTATTTTGGTGATTCTTTTAAAAAAATTTTATAGTGTTTAACTCATAAGTGCACAAGGAGCTTGTACATACTATTGGTAGACACAGTCTCACTGTGGTTTTCCTCAGTTAGGATGCTGTCATGTCCCTGATCTCCATTGTTTCTTCTCTCTTCATCTGCCTGGCCCGGGGTGCTGTCAGCATCCACGGCCTCAGCCGAGCTCCACACGAGAATATATGCCGTGATGTTCTATAGCTGCCAGTCAAAGAGCAAACTCTATTTTCAAACTAGAATTTGTATTTCTTCTTCTAATCTTGGAAATTTGGAGTTACGCTTAAGTCTTCTCTCTTTCAGATCCCCAACCTCCATTTAATTACCATGTTCCGATATTGTGTCTATTTAACATCATAGATATCCACTTTGTCCTCTCTAGCCATACTGCCATTCATGTCTGGGATATTGTAAAATCCTCCTATCACCTCTACCGACTCAGTCTCACTTACTTCTAAACCCTCAGCTTACTGTCAGAGTGATCTTTCTAATACAAAATTCCCATCATGGTTAAAATCTTTCAATAGTTCCCCATTGTTTTCATGCAGAATCTGTTCGGCCTCTTCTATCCATTTGCATCTCTTATAACTTAATACTCACCTAATACTCACCTGCTCCCAGTTATACCAAAGTACTTGCCTCTGCCCTTGGTCCAATTATTCTCTACCTCTAGACTGAATTTCCAGCCACCTTGACTTTTTTTTTTTTTTTTTTTTTTTGGTAAGCATAACTGACTATTACTTATCCTTCAACATTCACTACAGTTGTTTCCTGGAGAATCAGAAGATCTTCTCAAAACTCCCCAATCTGGGTTATAATACCTTCTGCTTTGAGGTCCCACAGGATCCTATGCACACCTCAGTTACAGCAACTATCCCACACTGTTGTTAGACCGTATTGGCTTACATGTGTCTCTCACTGCTCCCATGGACTCTTAGAATCCTGGTTTTCACCTCTATTTTTAAATCTCTTTATTCCTGAAGCCTAGCTTAATATCTGGCACACAGTAAGAGATCAAACCAAGAAGAAACTCAGATTCTGATGGGGTAAACTTCCTTTCCCTTTGGTGGAAAGTATATTTTTGTAAAGAATTGGTAAAGAATGACAAACATAGGGTGCCTGGGTGGCTCAGATGGTTAAGCGTCTGCCTTCGGCTCAGGTCATGATCCCAGGGTCCTGGGATCGAGTCCCGCATCGGGCTCCCTGCTCCTTGGGAGCCTGCTTCTCCCTCTGCTTCTCTCTCTCTCTCTCCCTCTGTCTCTCATGAATACATAAATAAAATCTTTAAAAAAAAAAAAAAGAATGACAAACATAAAGCCCATTTAATAAAAAATGCATAGGGATAGGGCGCCTGGGTGGCTCAGTTGGTTAGGCGACTGCCTTTGGCTCAGGTCATGATCCTGGAGTCCTGGGATCGAGTCCCGCATCGGGCTCCCTGCTCAGCAGGGAGTCTGCTTCTCCCTCTAACCCTCTTCCCTCTCGTGCTCCCTATCTCTCATTCTCTCTCTCAAATAAATAAATAAAATCTTAAAAAAAATTTAAAAAAATGCATAGGGATAGGATTGTGATTTCATGTTCTGGAGGATTGAACATATCATTAAAAAGATTTCTACAGAACCTGGACAAAGCAGATCTGGTAATCTAAGGTAAGAAGTGGATTAGAATTGCCCATAAGACAGAAAATAGGAAAATGTTTGGGAGGTCCAAATAGAGTGTGGCTGCGAGAGGGGTGTTCACTCAGTATTCCATCAATTTGCCCACATTTTCCAGCACCCTTGGTATTAGATATGGCCATGTCAATAGTCTGGACTAATAAAATGTGACATGTGTCATTTCCAGAATAAGGCAGTGAAAAGCCTATGCATTAGTCTTTCTCTCTTCTGATGTCAGGGCAATTGAAGCCATGATGCTGTACATGTTGCATCTATAAGAAGGTAGTGTCCTACCGGTTTAGGTGATAGTGTGGCACAGAGCCTTGTGCAGACTGTGAGAAGTAAAATGCCTTATATTAAACCTCTGAAATTTGGTGAGGTGTTTGTTACTGCAGCATAATCTAGATTATTCTAATATAGAGAAGATTTAGAAAAAAAAACAATAAAATAGAAATGTCCTTAAAATTGGATGACAGTAATTTAATGTAGATAAGTTGATGTCTTCCTCCAAGCACATTTAGATCTGAATTCTCCTATTGAGAGGTAATCCTCCATGAATCTCCCATATGTCTGCATGTCTTATGATCAGAGGAACTGATTGCCCTTTCCCGTACTTTCTTTTTAGGGATGTTTGTATAGCAAACATCCTTGGAAAATAGAAATAGTGTCCCTCTCTGGAGCAGAGGATAGGGTTACTTTCAGCCTTGGAAGATAGTAAGTAATAGTATACCAGTCTGGAACAATGGACAGCGACTCTATATTATATCCAGTGTAAGAGCTTCAGGTTCCCTAACCTGAGAGTTCCTCTTCTATAATACAACCCGCTACCTGTGCAGGTGTTACCTGGCCCTCTTCATGTTGCCCTGTGGATATTGGGGCTAGGGGACCTGTGCAAAAACATGCTGATACTCGGGCTACTGCTATTTTGTGAGTAATAAACATCTTTGTTTATGACCCGGAATTCTCCTGTCTTCTGTCAACATCCATGAAATTATGGCAGAGTATCTTATTATTTTGCAAGTCAGGTAAAATCTCAGACCCTTTGCAGTTCTTGACAAATACTAGGGAAATCAAGTTAAACTTAGGAACAAGGCTTGACTTAATGGCAGCTAGTTGTATGATACTCTTCCTGAGAATCAAACAGATCATGGATACGAGAGGGACTTCTCAGGGGCCCAGAGCTGCTCAGGCCTCTATCAGAATTACAAAAGAATCCATCTCGAAGAAAGTGTTTCATAGCTCAGGTAGGAAAATGCCTTTCATGTGTGGCAGAGAAGCCATGAGGAAAAAAATGTTTAGGGTCAGTGTAGCTTCGGAGTATAAATGCAGGGCTGTGAATTCTAGACCATGAATGATGGTACTTTCTGGGTGCCTATGGGAGTAGAAGAGGAAAAGGTACACAAAGAAGATATCATTTTAGAAGATATTTTTGTATTATCATATGTAACATCATGCACATACCCTAAGATCTAACAACTCCACTTCTAGATATATTCTCTACAGAAACAATTATACAAGTGCATCAGGAGATCACAAGAATATTCACAACAGCACTTTTTGTCATAATGAAATATTGGCAACAACCCAAATGATGAGTGACAGAAGACTGTATAAATAGATTGCATTATAGTCCTACAATAGAATATAATTTGGCAGTAAAAATGAATCAAAATAAATGAAACTTAGACCAAAAAGAACAAGTCACTAAAGAATATATACATATGGCATTTTCAATTTTTATAAAGCTCAAAACAAACAGAATTGGTAATGTAGTATTTAGGGCAGTATTTTTTAAAAACTATTTGACAATTGGCCAAAGGAAGAAATCCATTTTACACTATGATCCATGGACCACTGTAGGAAACAATCACACACATGAACAAACACACACAAGCACACACAAGCACACATATTACTTACCCTTACCATGTCCAGTGTACTGCAGCAATTTCCATTCCACTGTATTATATATCACAAAAACCAAATTCTGTTAGTGACCCATTATTTTGATTTCATAGTCATAACCTGCAGTTGGAAAACCATTGATTTAGGGATATTTATGCATGTGGTGAAACTATAAATAAAAGCAATAAAACAATAAACACAAAATACATGATGGTGGCGAATGGCAGAAAATGGGATTGTGGAGGGAGGAGTCCACAGGTAGTATAGTGAGATTGATAACATTCTACTATTAACTATGGTGTTGGGTTCATGAATATTTATTTCATTATTTTGCTTAATTATATATTTACATTGCATATATTATGTGCATGTATCAATTGTAACAAAATATTTTTACAAAGAGAAAGGTTAAAGTGAATGGGGGAAAGGAAGTGGGTAGGAAGAGAAGGAAATGAGACAGGTTCTAAAAGGGATAAGGATCCCAGCCCCTGGAGTGTCATGATTTGACCCAGGATTGTTTAAATCTAGAAATCTGTATAAGCTTGTGAACTATTCCAGTGTTAACCTGGGCTTCTGTCTTTGACTGCATGTTGAATTGAAGATGAGTAGAGTGTCTAGAGCTCAGTACTCCTTGTCAGAAATCACCTTTCTCTGAAGCCAGTTGGAATCCCTGGGGCCCCATCAGACTCAAGGAAAAAGGACAAGAAGAGCAACAGACCAGGTAGAAGACAGGGAATTCTAAAGAGAAAGTACTGGAGACAACCATTCCTGTAGTTTCTCCTAGCCTGGGCCATTTCCTTACAGGGAAACGGAATTTGCTCTTTAACCAGAATCGTACTTCTAAGACCATGCAAAATGAAAGAGAAGGGGCAATTAATCTACAGTTAATCAATGAGGAAAATTAGTCCAGCTAAATTGCGATTACAATATGGATTTTAAAAGTTTGAAATAGCATGAATCTCCATATTAATCATATTGATTGAATCACTTTCATGGTTACCCTTCAACTTTTACTCTTTTAACACTAAATGAAACAACAAATATCTTGAGTCCTTGTGAGTTGTGGGTCAAATGCAGAAGGCAGACAGTTTTCCATATTTTCTCATATTTGAGACCAGCTCAGAATGTGAGGTTTCACATCTTACTTCTTTTCCATTCTACAAAATATAAACTCTGGGTCATAGGATGTGTGAAATAACAAAGTAACAATGCCTATCAAGGTAGTACCTTTTTTCTTTTTCCTAATGAGTTTTTGTCTGGATTTATTCTAAAAGGGAGGCAATTCAAATGTGTATGCAGAAATGCTAACTGGATAATACATTTGCAGGGTGGGTAAAGAACTTGAATTTTTTTTTTTTTTTTTTTTTTTTTTGTGATACTGGCTGAAGCCAATCCTTCACCATCTGGCCTCACTCTTTTATTCAGGGCCTCTTATCCATGGACATGATAATATAATGATAAACACAAATGATTCTTAAGGAGATAGAGCCTAAGATCTTAGTCTATTAAAATTCATCTATTTGACATATAGGAATTCTCCCAGGCATCAGGGTAGGACTTCCAGTGATTCAAAACTTCAGATTCCTCTAGGAGATTAGTATGTAAATATTACCTCTAAGGTTACATTCTAGAGTAGTCATTGGTGCCACTCCCTGATTATTTCCAGCTCTCTGCCTCCTAAACACACTGTAGGATTGCCGTTCCTGGGCTCTTGTGGCTATAGGGGCCATGTGACTAGTTCTGGAAAATGTATTGTAAAGGGAAATGCTGTGTGTCACTTTGGAGCTGAGAATTTATTTGCTGCTGCAAGACCTGAGGGTCTTGGTCTACTCTGGCACACTGGCAGTAACCATTTGGTATAGAAGCTACTTTGTTGGCCTGGGTGTTCAGGTGCAAATGATATGCAGAGTCTATGTAGATTGAGCAAGAAAAAAAACTGTTGTTGATTATGGGGTTGCTTACTGCATGGCCTAACTTGTCATTACTTATAATGGCTCTGATCACCTATTTCAACATGTATGCATGTGTGTGTGTGTGTGTGTGTGTGTGTGTGTGTGTAAGGTTTTCCACACACCCAACAATTCTCCAGACACCAGCTGGGTGTCCTACAATTCAACTCAATTCTGACACTATCTACCCGGAAGTAATATCAAATTCCATGGGTTAAAGGCTCAATCCCACAAAATTGCCCTCCAATTCAGATGCCAGTTGCAAGCCTAGGTTATCACTTGTGCTTCTCACCGACTGGCTAGATTGGAGGTTCTCATGGCAGTCCCCCTTTGGGTTCAATTAATTTGCTAGAGTGGCTCACGGAATTCAGATAAACATTTGATTTACTGGATTATTACAAAGGATATGGAAGGATATGAATCAACAGCCAGATGAAAATGTAAATAGGGTGAGGTACATAGACAGGACTTGGAGCTTCCATGCCCTCTTCAGGACACCACTCTACCCAAATCTCTGCATTTGCCAACCTGGAAGCTATCCAGACACCGTCCTTTGGGTTTTTATGGAGGCTTCATTACATAGGCATGATTGATTAAATCATTGGCCACTGCTGGTTGAACTCAATCTCTAGTCTTTCTCCCCTCCTTTCCCAGGGTTTAGGGGTGGGGAGGTGAAGGTGGGCGGTGGGACTGAAACTTCCAACCCTCTAATCACCTGGTGGTTCTCCTGGCAACAAGCCCCCCATCCTCAGGCTGCAGGCCAAAAGGCACCTCATTAACATAACAAAAAGCACTTTTATCACTCATATCACTTAGGAAATTCCAGGGGTTTTTTATTTTGTTTTTTAAAGATTTTATTTATTTATTTGAGAGAGAGAATGAGAGAGAGAGAGAGAGAGTATGGAGGGGGAGGGTCAGAGGGAGAAGCAGGCTCTCCTCTGAGCAGGGAGCCCGATGCGGGACTTGATCCCAGGACTCCAGGATCATGACCCGAGATGAAGGCAGTCGCTTAACCAACTGAGCCACCCAGGACCCCAATTCCAGGGGTTTTAAGAGCTCTGCCAAACATATATTTCTTATTAAAAATTACAATATCACACTATTACACTTTCATTGGCCCAAGTCACTTTGGCAGTTATACAGTAAGAATGCTGTAACTGTACTATATTATGGTCATGGCAAACATTTCTGAATGATCTCTGCCCTCTATCCTGTCAACTCTAGTCTCTGCCTTTTATCCTTTTCATGATCACAATCCAGGCAATGAGTATCAAAAATTCCTTCTCTTTGAATGAAGGCAGTATTTTTGTTTTCATGGAACCCGAAAGCGCTTGGCAGGGAAGGAACACATAGGGAAATCCTTACAGGAAAATTAGAGGGAATGGCATTTCTAGAACATCTATTCTTAGCTTCTGACTGTACCAGAAAAGGAGATATTGATGAGATTGGACAATGGTGGTGGCAACACAATTGGCTATTTACTTGGAAAATTTTGAGATCAACTCCCATCTCACCCTGTCCATTGAGTACATTGAGTAAACTCATTCAATATTTGCTTTTACATATGTTAAATAGAAAGAAAACAAATTCTGGGAGACCAAAAAAAAAAAAAAAGATCTTAAGAGAAGTCATTAAGCCAAAGAATATTTATTTTCAAAACCTTTAACCACCCAGTGAAAGAGAATTTAAGGGAGCAAATGGATCATAGAATTTTAGTTAGAAAGAATGTTAGACTTCATCCGGGTCACTTTCCTGGTTTCACAGATGAGGAAATTGGAGTCCCAAAAGGTTAACTGACTGGCTCAGAGTCCAGACGGTTATTTGGTGAGAGAACTTGATTTAAATCCATTGCTACTTCCGCTCTATCATACAGTTTCAAGGTTTTCATAAAGACGAGATTGCTGTCTTCTGATATTGCACCTAGACCAAAAGCCACCCAAATAGAAGTTCAATTATAAATGACACAGAAAGCTTCAAGAGAGAATATGTCCTTGTACATGATGTATAGTACAGATATTACTCATTTTAGATGAACTTGAAAGATAGGAAATAACTATAATTTATTTTTTATTTCCTGGCTCCCTAATATTAAAGACTTCATAGACTGGATATACCCTGTTTCAGAGTAGAACCCCCCAGCCGGAGGTGACACTGTGGCCAAGCATTAACTAGGTACTCTAGGCATACAAACATTAAATTGATACATATTTTTTGAGCTTTGAGTGGAATCAGAGAATCCCTCAGAATGAAAAAATGTTTCATATCTTCAAAGCAATAGAGAATTGATGATGTCCCAGTCCTTTAGCAGCTATATCTAATCAGTTCCAGAGTCCTGTTGGCTTTTCCTTTGAAGGCCTCTGCTTTCCCTCCTTTAGTCTCCCTGGTTTGTTAAGTTCCAAATTCTCAATTTGTTGTTTGTGTTTCTTTGTACTCCTGCTCCACCATAACTACCTCACATAGTCACAAATCACTTATCACAATATGATTCTCAATTTTGCTCAAACTTTCCTCGTCTTAGAATAGACTTTGCCTCTTTTACATCCATAGAATCCTTTAAAGGTCTTTTCTAAAACCTTTTCTCACTGTCTTCTTAGACTCTTCTGGCTCACAGGAATCCCCTCTACCTCACCGAGTGCTGGTTGCATATAAGAATCCTGGGGAACTTTGATAAATATTCCCATTTAATAAAAATACCAATGTATGGAACTACCTCACATCAATTAAATCATACATTCTTGCCATTATCATGGTTTAAAAGCTTTCAGGTGGGTCTAAGCTAGAGTCAGGACTGAAAACCACTGTGCTAGAGAATTCGCAAACCATGTCATTGATATACTTACTCATAATATAATTACAAATTACAAATTCAGTGTAATAATACTCAGTATCTTCATGTGTGTAAATTTTTGGTTTTCCAAGTGGCACAAATCTCATGTGTTTTGCATATTTTGAAGCCCTGTGAAACTTGGTTCTGAGATGAGCACAAGTGAAACCTGGAAAGGTAAAGTCTTATTAGTAATCTGGGCACAGCCTGCACCTGTTCATTTGTCTGTTTTGGCCTTTTCTATACTTCAAAGTTTCAACTTATTTAAGAGGCAGAATTCTTTCTTTTGAAAAGAACCTTCTTCATAATAATATTTATTTGTACTTAGGAATAAGTTAGCTATTTTTGGTTTAGTAACTTAGCTTATCTTGGTTTATACATTTTGTAAAGTCCTGTATAACTCATCAGCATCAAAGTTTTCCTGCTGCTGCTATTAGGATTTTTTTTCATTGTTAGTTTTAGTGCTAAGACACCTACTTGTTAGTTGTGGCCTTGGAGAAATCAACAAAATAGTGGGGAATTAGAGATAATTTATAGGCTAGTTACATTTGTCTTTTCGCCTATCATGATCAATAAAGCAAGATGTGGCACCTAATCTGAGTCTAACCTCTCAAAGATCTTGTGGGTCTCACACTAGAAAGATGTTTATGACATTATGAATATCTGCCACACCCACAGCCTCCACCTTCTGAACAATACAACAAAGAAACCATTCCTTGCGTATGGTTTGCTGTGCTTTATACTGCAAGATTCTTTTACTGAGCACAACCAATTAGACCAGGGATTGGTGCCTGGATTTAAGACTATGAATAAAGTAGAGGGGACCTTTTGGAGGCTTTGGATTAGAAACTCTGTCAAATGGATGCATTTTCTCCTACAAAAACAAAGCACACAAATAAAACACAAAACCTAACTAAACTAATCATATTTTGTGGGAATTTTCAAGTAGTGGAAACAAGTGGAAAGAGAAATTGGAGCTGGAGAAGCCAAGTCATGAGAAAAGGAAACTTCTAGACTGTGGTTCTATTCTGAATGACAGTTTGGTTCTTCATAAGTTGTTTTCTAAAGCTAGACATCTTCCTGAGCTACATTTCTTCCTTATATTCCTGTAAGATTAACTCTTCTTATCCTTGGTAACCTGAGTATGTTATTGAATTCTTAAGAGAACCAGGCAAGCTCAAGCGTCTCTGTTGGGAATATACTATAATTTCCCCAGTCTGGCTTCCATAAGCAAAACACCAACAATAGCTCATAGTATATGCTCACAGGATTCCTTTTCAAACTCCTTTGCAAATAATCTATAATACAACTGGGGATGGGGAATATTTATCTAGAAGGACAAGATATTAGACAGATATTCTGTAATTGTGACTTTTGCACATAATTCAGAACTATTTGAGTCCTGAAATTAAGATATGGGACTATTCCTGTTGGTACTGTTGGCTCTCCCAAAACCTTTCTTGTGATAATTGCTCACACAGGGTACTTAACTATGTTCCAGGCACTGTTCCAAACATCTGCCCTCTAGTAGCTCATTTAATCACCATAATACATTTATGAGAAAGGTGCTTATTGTTAATATTACCTACTTTACACTTGTGGACACTAATACCTAGGTATGTTGCCTGGGTCACATAGCTAGGAATGAACCTATATCGGAACCAATTTCTCTCCTTGGTTGAGTTGTCGCACAAAGAAAACTTTACTTGCAGCAAATAAGGAGATCACGGGGAATAACTTCCAAAGCCATGAGTTCCAGAGCAAGGGTGGATAGATACCTTTTATTTAGGCTTAGGATGAATATTTAGATAGAGAAGCCTTGTCATGTGTGTAGAGGTGAGTATAAGGTCACGCATGTGCCTTCAGGAAACACGCCTACGCACACATTGTATATTATGTAAATGAGGCTTGTGCTCCTTCTGGGGCAGAGATTTTAGTATTATAATGAGGTAAAGGTAGTTGTCGGTCATTCTAGAAGTCATTCTATGGTCCATCTGTGCAGGTGAGAGTCACAGGTTAAGCTCAAACTGGTCTGGGGCGGCTGGAGGTCTTGTGAGGGCAGTCATTACTGCTCAAGGGGTGGCTTCACTTTCCATTTGCCTGAATTAAGAGACAATCTGGAAAGAAGAGTTTAAGAAAAAATGTGGGACAAATGTGGGTGAGTACAGATACGTGGACAGTACAAGTCAGGTCTTGCGGTGTAACTGGTGACAGACCCAGATTCAAACCCGGGTAGTCCAATGTCAGGATTCATCACCCAGGCTCTTGGCGATCACGTTGCAGTGACATACATCTCCAGAACACCCTCTGTCTTTCTTCAACTAAGGAGAAACTAATAATGCTATTAAATCATCTTCAACAGTTAGAAGCAGCACGTAACTGGCAAATAGATGCATTTTCAATCAGGAATTGAAGTACTAAACCATTGGACGTAGTCAACAGCCTTTCATTTACAGAGTTTGGGTTTAAATTTCATGTTTGCTGATTAGCTACTTGGGAGTAGAGAAGGGTAGAAAATAGATCCTCAAATGACAATGAAGAGCAGAGTACTGATTAGTTTTTTTATTTCTATTAAAGCACAATGTGGGCCAAAAAGACACCTCTTTGTTTTTTCTGAAGATCCCGTGGATTTATAAATGTTTCAGGATTTCTTTTCTTTTAGTGCCCATGGTTCTTGGTCTGCTGTTTTGAAGAATGAAGAGGTAGACTAGATGAGCAGGGGTGGCCAGCAAAGCAAAGTTTATTGGACGATGGTACAAAGCTCCCGAAGAGGGAGAGTACCCTAGACGGTTGCCACAGGTGTTTCTAAATCTAGGAGTTTTTATGAGAATGTTGGTGGGCTGTTTTAATCTGATTAACCCTCCATGAGCATGTCACCCAATCAGGGTTTTGTCCATGCACTCATCTACCTATCAGAGCTCCTTCCAGGGTGGTGTAGAATAACAAGATGGCATCTTTTTCCTTTGAAGGGTAGTTTCCTCTTAGGATGGGGGCCCCTTGCCCCTGCCTGCCTTTCTTCCAAATAACCTCCACTATAAATAACCATTATAAACGCAGTATTTCCCCCTTGGTCTGTGATTGACTGGTGTCTATATGTGTTGCGTGAGGACATTCCTTTCCCTCACCATGTCTTTGTAGTTAAATGAATTCAATCTCTAACAACTCTCACTGGAGTCCTTGATTGCTTGACCCATGATCCATGATCCATTTAGGTTGCAATAATGCAGGCTTCCCCTTTCCCTACCCACTGATTAGCACCCAGCTAACTTTCCTATCCTGGAGGATTAGGTGAATGAAAAGTGGCAGAGGGCAGAAAGGAAAGAGAATGAGCCCAAAACTTCCACTTAGCATTATCCACATGGGCTGTCTTATCTGTATGCAGACGGCCTTTTTGTAACCCCAGATAAGGGAAAACTGTAGCCAGACTAAGATGGAAACAGGGAAATTCGGCCATTGCAGGCATTTGCTCTTATCTTTTATATTTATAAAGAATAACAGGAGATCCCAGCAGATAAAATCAATGCCTCGTGTGAAACCCAAATTCACAGTTTGTGTAAGTGTATTTTTTTTTCCCAGAGCCATTAATGTTGTTGTGTTGATGCCCTACATTTCCATTCCCTTCCATGCCCAGGAGGGGAATTTAGAACTTGAATAGACCTTTGAGATCACGTAGTCTAACCCTCCCTCCTGTCTCCTCCTTCTCCTAATAAGGAAAGTAAAGCCTCAGGAGGTTAACCGACTTGCACAAGGTCAGATGAGCTCAATTGTCTCCTAAACTCCACACGGAACTTTTTTCATTTCCAGCTTTAAATTATTTATTCAGTTTTTTGCCATTTTCACTTCATTGAAATGAACTCTCTCTTCTTGCTATTATATCCTGGAAGCTATTTATCCAACCTGATTTAATTGCATTTTCATGCAATTGTATTACATTTTGAAATTGCTATTACATTTTATATTCTCTGTGTTTTTATGCCCTAGTGCCAACTGTTAGCATCCTCTGTGTCCTGCTTTATTATTAAATTACCCCAGGTGTTTCTTAGGCTAGGTTTACTTATATTGCAACACAGAGTTAAACATACCAACATAGGCAGAATGTTTCATATCCTAACTTAGGGTCCATGAGGGGAAGAAGTAGAAAGCTATGGGTTATTGTTGTGACTATTTCCCTGTTTACCACATTACCACTACAATAAATTAGTATCCCTGGTCTTTAGCATCCCTGGTCTCCGTGTTTCCAAATTTCCCTCCCATCCTCTCATTTTTATAGGGCCATTCAGAGAAGAGGCTCTCTCCTGGAACTGCCCCTGTCTTCTGAAATTAGCTTTTGGAAGTCAATGTAGACATCGAACATTAAGTAAATGAACCCCAGTTTAAAAAGAATTTAAGCAAATTAGATGGAAAACCTCCAGGGACACCAAAGCGCTCTTCATAGGTCAAAAAGCCTGAGAAATTATTTAAAATATTCCCTTGTTTTTTCCAGTGGGCAAATTGGTAAACATAAACCGAGGCAAAGTTTGAGAGCTTGTTAGAGTGGAAGAAGATTTTGACTCAGAAAAAAACTAAACACCTTTAAAAGTAAAGAGAAATTCATTATAGCAAAAGTCGATAAAATATGTAGCCAAGAAAATGTCTCTCTTTAAAAAAAATAGTTCAGTAGAATAATAGTGCTTGCCAATTATGGGGGGAGATATTTTGATGCCGGCTCAGGCTTGGGCTTTATTTAGATGGACTCCAATCCAATCCACTGTCAGCTGAATTATATGCACCATGGACTTCAAAGGCTCTGTGCTCAATGGGAACATCCAGGATGGAGTACTGTGAGAAATAAATGATCGTGCTGCAGTGTAGGCTGCCAAGCTGCGGTGATCACTTTTCAGTCACTGGAAAAATGCGGTTGTGCAAATGGACGTCACGCTGTGATAAGGGAAGTCCAAAAATATAGTTGCAACACAGTGAGCAAACTTAATGGAGGCAAATCTTTCACTTCCCTTGGACAGCTATGCGCTGCAGGTGGTTTTACTGGTGGACACAGTTATGTATGTGAATGTGTAAATAGACATGCCTTGAACACCCCTTTCTTAAATAGGTATGTCAGAGTTAAAGTCACAGCAAAACTTGCAAGAGCTTGGGTGAAAGTCATATTCGTTCCAGGTATTTGCTTTGGCAGTTTACTATGAGTCCTGGGCAGGGCAAGCTTGGCCAAGGCACTACCTGTGGCTGCTTTTGGGGGCAGTGAGTCCTCCTCTGTCTTCTTCTTCAAGAAGAAGGCCGCGTGCACACAGGGACTGCCATTGGAGGGATAAAAGCTGAAGTCTGGCAGCTTTTTTCTACACAGTGCCCTTCTTCAACAGTAACCTGCATTAGAATCACCTGAAGTTTCTTTGGAGTGGATTGTTGGGGGCGCCTGGGTGGCTCAGTCGGTGGAGTGTGGGACTCTTGGTTTTGGCTCAGGTCATGATCTCAGGGATGTGGGATCAAGCCCCAAGTGGGGCTCTGCACCCAGCGGGGAGCCTGCTTGAGATTCTTTCCCTCTCCCTCACCCTCTCCCCCTTCCTTCACTTGTGCTCTCTCTCTCAAATAAATAAATCTTAAAAATAAATAAATAATAAATAAATTTAAAAAGAGGATTGTTGGGACCTGCTCCCCACCCCCCAAACTTCAGATTTTGAAAGTCTAGGTGGGCCTCAAGAATTTGCATTTCTATGAAGTTGCCAGGTGATGTTTATGCTGCTGGCCCCGGGACCCCACTTTGAGCACACCCATCAATGACCTGCCTGCACCCAATCTGGATGCTTGCATGCATGTTGCAAACACAACTCCACCTTAAACAAGCAACGTCACCTCTTTCTATTTGCCCAACTTCACATGTTTTGTTGATGGCTCGCATGATGAGAAATGCTAAATTAAAGGTAGTGCTGTTGAGCTGGTGTGGTCTTGTGTCTCCTCATCACCCCACTTTAGAAGGTGGGAAGGAGATAAAATTGTGATAATTATTGGAGAGCTTTTATAAGGGAGACACTTATGCAGCACTACTCTCATTGTTGGGCTAAATATTACACTCAACAAAAGAAGTCTCTTTTTCCTTCTTTCACCAACTATTCTCCAGGAACCCAGCCTTTAACAGATACAGGTGATTCCCGACTTGAAATCAGTATGTTCCAGGTGACACTTGATGCAGGAGAGCTAGGTTCTTGTCTCACAGAGTGGAAGAATGAATCTTGCGGACAAAGGAGTGTGAGTAAAGTGATAGAAGTTTATTAAACAAGGATACAGAAAAAGCTCTCAGGAGTGAGAGGGGTCCCAAGAGGGTTGCCACTGGGGGCCTTTAGGGTTGGTCTTTTATAAAAAGCTAACCAGGGAACTTAAATCCTTTTAGCTTCTCTCTTGATATCAGCATTGAGCAAGGACTAGTGATAACACCTTCAGGGGCTTGCTTCCTTTTTAGGGTCTGGTTATTTTTTGTTGGTCACAGGTGATTATCATAAAAAAGACCCCCCCCCCCCCCAGCCCGCCTAGGGCAGGGTGGTCCAGTTTGTTTCCTTTTCTCTGGTTTTCCCACACCTCCACATTTTTGGGATTTCTGTGAGCCTGATCACATAGCCCCCTATCTATCTCTCCCTACCTAGCCCCACCTGTCCCTTACTCACACTGACTTAATAATTTGGAAGAAAGATCCTCACCAGTAAGGCACTGTGGCTTTTTGTGGTTTCCGGAGAGCTTCCCTTCACTGTGATGGTCTTAGACTCCCATTCAGAACAAACTACCACAGACTTTGAAGTGGAAGCTTGTGAGGCAAAGAAGTGGGGTTAAGGAGTCCATTTTGACGAGGCTGGTAATAGAGGCGGCAGGTCATTCTTCCTGCAGGGGCAGCAGAGGCAATGTTTCGGGAGGAGGCATAGGGCTCAGGCAGTCTCGGAGATGGAAACTGAGAAAGTCCCAGTGGCCCCAAACACCCAGCAGTGGCACCTTGAGCAGACCAGATTCACCCTGAAGTTTCAGAACACCCCCTGTGGGGAGGGCTCTGTGCCTGGGGCTCAGGCCTTCTCAATTCTTCAAGTGTCCATTTTAACTTCTATAAGCATCATCTGTTTCAATCACACAGATTTCTGTTGTGAAATCTGGCACCCTTGACTGGTGCAATTCTTATGTCCTTATATATATAGCAAAATCTCAAAGATCATTTAGTGAAAAGATGCAGAATAATGAGTATCATATGAAGGATATGTCTTCATACGTGATTACAAAGTTTAAGATAGAGGGATATGCAAAAAATAATAATATGTTTACTTTTCATTTTGAACACACCTCCTGGATTATGTTTTCTTTTTTATTGCCATGTAGCAAGGTGTTATGTAGTAAAATAAAATTTTAAATAACATACCATATAATGGTACCCAGTGTCCAAAAGTAGGAATTCTGAGGTATTTCATTACTATGTTTTTAACTCCCCGGGGCTCTTATTAACATCCCATGAACTCAGGTTTCCTTGGAAGCTGGTGGGTGGTACCTAGAGCTGAGCCATGGTGATGCCCTTGAGGTGTGCTGAACAACCTTGTCTATGGAACATTTGTTTTCTGATGTTGATGGAGAAAGTCTTCCTGTAGAGCTACTTCTGGCTCTGTTTTCCCTACAATGTGGAAGACTCACCTCAAAGAGTGAGACTCAGTGGTACTGGTTCCAATCTGGCTGGAAAATAGGACCCAAATGACATGGAAGAGTGCATTTACCTGCTGGGCTTCCCTGGATCCACCACAAATCCAACTAGGGTGGACAGAAATACAATTGTTAGGACAACTTCTGGATAGATGGGTGAATTCCGCGCCTAAAGAATAAAGCACAAATACCAAGGAAACTAAAAATTGCCAGTTGTCTGTTTTGTGGCAGATACCGTGAGGGGTATGTGCTCCTTGTCTGTGCTGTAAGGCAATTCATACAGGGAAAGAGAGTGGGCTTTGCAGCCACATTGCCCTGAGTTCGAGTCTTGTTCTGCCCCATCTAGGTCACTTGATTTCATCTGCAAAAAAAGGAAAAATTATACCTAGCTCATAGTGTGGTTATGAAATTTGGACATAATATATGTAACGTTTCTAACACAGGGCCTAGAATATAGAAGGAGCTCAATAAAGAGTAGCCCTTATTCCCAATACCATCCTCAAAAAAACCTTTAAAGTTCTCACCAGAGTTAATAGGAAATGGGCTCCAGATGGTAAAATTTTCTTTACAGAACACAGCTACTTTATAATACACAGGATTCATCTTTGGAGACATGACAGATAATTTTTAGACAGTTGGAGAAAAGAGTAATTGTATAGCCTAAATTTCCTATACCATTACTCTTAAAACCATCTGCAGTCTCTTTTCCCAAATACATTAGATGAATTACTAAAATTTTGAAAGATTTAAGCTTGACAATATAAGTTACCCACCCTCTCTCCTCCAGTCAAATAATTTCTCCCCTAATGTGAAATCCACGAAAGACCATAAACACTTTTTTCTCCAAAACTGTCTACCACTGAATATTTATCAAGCCTTAATAAAACTTTTATCAGGCCTATTAGTAAAGTATTTTTATCTATAATTTGACATCCATTCTTACAAGTATCATAGTCTTGCAAACCAGTTTGAGGTAGATGAGAAAGCCCATCTTACAGCTCCTGATGATGTGCCCAGCAGGGGAACAGCATTGCTTCCTGTTAAGCAACCACTTCCTCGAGTAGAAATTAATCCAGGTCATCATGAGACTTGCCATCTTTAGGATTTGTGGATTAGAATGGAAGGTTATATGGCCACATATTTAAACTTAAGCAGGAATCGATTCAGAAGATGTTAGCTTCAGATTCTGAATAGAGGCTCTGTTGATGTGGCTGTGTGTACTGTGAGTGGTGGCAGAATCCTGTTAGAAGGGTGTTAAATAGTTTTCTCAGCTTCTCAAGGAGTGTTGCTGCTTTGGGGCTCTAGCATGCAACTGCGTTGAGTAATTGATGTCTTCTTCAGCTTACAAAAAGCTTTTCCAACTCTTAAATTGCCTTATTAAGAGTATGTGTCACATGTTCCAGAGCAACCAGAACCCTGAAAATCTGTATTAGTTTCTTAAGACATTGACTCTTTTATCTTTAAAAAAACAGATAGTATCTTCACTTAGTTAAAAACCAAAAATGTATAAAAAGATAGAGAATCTCTCCTCCTGTCCATTTTCCATCTGTTTTCCAGGTCCTACTCTAACCCACCAATATAAATAACCACTGTATTTGCATACAAAAACAAATACACATTCATATTATTCTTATTTCACCTTCATTTTAACACAGGAGGTAGCACATTTTACATACTGTTCTGAAACTGGATTTTTTTTTTCACTTAATATATCCTGGAGATTTTCTTATAACATATCATACATTACATATTTTCTGTGTTAGTCTGGGTCCTGTGAGAAGCAGATGCCAAGACAGTATTCACCCTGAAATGCCTGTAAGAGAAAGTGGGAAAAGGTTTGTAAGAGCGTTGTCAGATCACAATACGAGTCTGCTTCCGAATGAGAGACAGAAGGCAAGTTGGGTGTGTCCTAGACTGTAATCCAGTCTGGCTAAAGTGTCAAGGAACCCTTGGCCAGAGTCACCCAGTCTTCCAGGAATGTTCCTGACACACTGGGTTGTGATCTGGAAGCAGCCAGGGATAGCACAGACTCCTGGGAAACATCGAAATTTCAGAGTGCAGCAGATGGGGCCTCAGTCGGTTATGTCCCCTATAGTTGGAGGTCTGCAAGGCACTTTAATATTAGGTAAGCCCTCTTTTTCCGCAGAGACCTTTTGTTTACATCTTGCTCTCCAGAACTGGGTCATAACGGTTTTCCCTACCTGGGAAGGAAGCTGGGGAATTGTGCAATTGAGCACACTGTTGGTGGCAGAGAATACAATGTCACAAAATAACAGGGTACTATGAGCAAGGAACACAAGGCCAGTTGGTGTCAGTGACTGCCACACATTTAATAGAACTTTTTCAGATGAATTAATGAAGGTTTTAGTAGCCTGGCATTAGAGCCCCACAACACCTTCAGGGCTTCTTCTTGCAATAATGTGCCTTACCGCCAGCCACCTCAGTCTGTGTATTTCCTCCAGTGAAAGAGAGAAGGGCAAGAGCAAAACAGAACAAAAGGAAAACAAACACCCCTCCTTCCCCCCAAAACACTCACAGTAATAATTTAAACTGGTTTATTTTATTATTTTTTATTTTATTATTATTTTTTAAGATTTTATTTATTTACTTGAGAGAGAGAGAGAGAGAGCACAGAGGAAGACGGAGAAGCAGGCTTCCCACTGAGCAGGGAGCCCGATTTGGGTCTTAATCCCAGGACCCTGGGACTATGACCTGAGCCAAAGGCAGATGCTTAACCAACTGAGCCATCCAGGTGCCTCTAAACTGGTTTAAAACTTTAGCTTTCCCAAAGCATTTTCACACTCACCCTCAAACAATTTCTACATCTCTAGGTTTCTACATCAGACACTTTTCATTACTGTTTCCAGGAATCTTGTTTGTATTGGTAAGTTTAGGCAATAGATCAATATACTTTGAATTAAAGGATAGGAGAGACTTGAATCCA
The DNA here is from genome assembly GCF_009762305.2 of Zalophus californianus. Classification (NCBI taxonomy): domain Eukaryota; kingdom Metazoa; phylum Chordata; class Mammalia; order Carnivora; family Otariidae; genus Zalophus; species Zalophus californianus. The sequence continues at coordinate 69,195,088 of NC_045600.1, forward strand.
AACTCCCCAGAATAACCTTCAGAACCCTCCAGGCTCATACCCCTCACTTTCCTACTTGAGATTCAGTTCCAGTTATACTGACTTCTTCTTGTTTTGAGGGTTTTTGCATATGGCATCCCCACTGCTAGAAATGGTTTCTTTGTGCTCCTTGGACCCCATTCCAATGTGCACATGGGGTTGGGAGGCACTTTCTCACACCAGTAAATAAGGGATGCTGTGTGGACACCCGCTGGTTTCCTACAATGCAACTCAATTCTGACACAACTGACTCAGAAATAGCATCGGATTCCACAGGTTGAGGGCTCAGTCTCTCCAAACTGCCCCACCCCCACTTCAGATGCCTGTCAAATGCCCAGGCTGTCCTCTGGTCTGTTCTCACCGACCACTATAGATCAGAGGTTTCAATGGCCCCAACGTGGATTTGATTGATTTGCTAGAGCAGCTCTCAGAACTCAGATAATCATTTTACTTACTAGAATATTGGTTTATGGTTTATTATGAAAGGCTTTAACTTAGAAACAACCAGATGGGAGAGATGCAGAGGGCAAGGTGTGGGGAAAGGGCTCAGAATTTCCATGCCCTTTCCAGGCGGGCCATTCTCCTAGCACCTCTACCTGTTCACCAGCCAGAAGCTTTCTGAACCCTGTCCTTTTGGGATTTTATGAAAGCTTCATGACATAGGCGAGATTGATCAAATCATTGGCTATTGGCAATTGATTTAACCTCCAGCCCTGTCTCCTTCTTAGGGGTGGGGTGGGGGGGAATGGGACTGAAACTTCCAACCTTCTAATCACTTGGTTGGTTCTTCTGATGACCAGCCTCCACCCTTAGGTTATCTAGGGGCTTTTCCAGCCCCCTCATTAACATAACAAAGGCATCTTTATCACCCTCACACTCTTATCTCTCATCTTTCTTTCTTAAGTTTATCTTTTCTCCTCCTTCTTTGTTCACTTATTAATTCCAGTAAGTAGCCCGAGTGTCTTAACATAGACTTCTTAAAATTCTTTTGAAAAAAGGAAGAGACGTTTTATGCATAAAAAGGTCGAGATTCCGAGAGATTTTGGCCCAACTTTCCACATCTAGCTGGTAGCAAAGTCTTACTAAATTTAGGCAATAGAACATGGTATTAAACTTCAACGTAATACTCCCAAGTTGGATTCCCAGCTCTTCTTACTCACTGCATATCCTTCAATAAATTAGCTTCTCTAAGCCTCAGTTTCCTTCTTCTTAAAATGAAAATAATAATAGGAGTGCCTGGGTGGCTCAGTCGGTTAAGCATTCGACTGCTGATTTCAGCTCAGGTCATGATCTCAGGGTTGTAGGATTGAGCCCTGCATCGGGCTCGGCACTCAGCTCAAACTCTGCTTGTCTCCTTCTGCTCTTCCCTGCGCTCGCTCTCTTTCTCAAATAAAAAAGAAAAGGATAATGATAATACTCCCTCATTAGGATCTTATGAAAATACTGACATGCAGCCTAGTGCCCAGTATTAGGTATGTAGTGGCTGCTCAGGAAACAGAAGCTGGTATTATTGAGTATCCTGCCTCTGCAGGTCAGTTGTCTCCAGGACGCCCTAACTCCCTCAGACTGGGAGCTCTGTGTCTTCACATTGCTGGTGGTAGTGCACGTAGGAGTAGGTGTTCGGAAGCAGACACAGCGTTTGTAGTGAAAGCTAACCTGAAGCAGGGAAGGGCCTACTTGTGTAAATTCATTAATTGCTGGGTTCCACTGGGCCGAGAACTGAGTTTCCTTCTATCACAAACCCTGCCTGGGTTTTTTAACCGAAAGTGCAGAATGCATGACACCGGGTCAGGTTTGGGGTGGTTCCACCTTGAACAGTCCTATAATAACCAGTCTCCACTGTTAAACTTGGGCCACTTCCCAGGTGAGGGCATCCCTGTGCAGTTGGATATTTTCAAATACTCTTGGAAAGGAGATTCCACATTTTCTTGAATAATACCAGAAACTCCTAGCAAGATATCAGTTATTTTGAAGCGGAAGAGCTAGGTTCTTGTCTTACGGAGTGGAAGAATGAATCTTGCAGACAAAGGAGTATGAGTAAAGCGATAGAAGTTTATTAAACAAGGATACAGAAAAAGCTCTCAGGAGTGAGAGGAGTCCCAAGAGGGTTGCCACTGAGGGCCTTTAGTGTTGGTCTTTTATAGAAAGCAAACCAGGGACCTTAAATCTCTAATTAGCATCTAAATTAGCATCTCTTCTGATATCAGCATTGAGCAAGGACTAGTGATAACACCTTCAGTGGCTTCCTTTTTAGGGTCTGGTTATTCTTTGTTGGTCACAGGTGATTATCATAAAAAAGACATCCACCCCACAGGCCCAGAGCAGGGTGGTCCAGTTTGTTCCCTTATCTCTGGTTTTCCCACACCTCCACATTTTGGGGATTTCTGTGAGCCTGATCATAACCCCCCCTATCTATCTCTCCCTACCTAGCCCGGCCTGTCCCTTACTCATTTCTACGGAGGTGCCTCTGATTTCTTCATCACTTGCCTGGATTTTATAGGCCAGAAAAACCTGCTGAAGATCTCTGGGTGACTTTTTATTACGGAGTTCAGGGTTTCTACCCCCCACCCCCCTTATGGAGTTCAGGCTTAAAAGGTAGTATCTGACTATTGGATGCTAGTGTTACTAAGAAAAGAAAGCAGTGTTTGCAACTCCTCTCCAGCGCAGCAGGAATTGTGAGATGCACCTGCGGACCGGTGACATTGATTCCTATGAATTGTTTTATTCTTGTCGGAATCGATCCATCAGCCAGTGGCCACCTCATCCTTGGATGTGACTTCATCATGTTTCCATCTTCTCACTTCTCTCTAGCCCTCCAGCCTGTCAGGAAGGAACAGGTTACCTTGGAGACAAGATGTTTGGAAAATGTATGAAACCACTACCTCTGATTCAGTTATTAGGCATTTTATGTGATTCTCTATGCTTAATTTAAAAATCCTTTAGAAAGGATTGGTAATGAATTTCAGAATTGAGGATTTTTCTTCTTTTTTTTTAGACATGGAGATATGCATATCCAAGGAAGTTTTAAAAATCATTTTTTTTCTTTTTTTTTTTTAAACAGTTAAGGTGAACAATTGTCCGGGTTGCCCTGAAGATCCCTGTTAGTGGAAAGAAGAGAAAAATGGATGAAAGGACCTCTCGAGGTTCCTTTCAGCTCTAAAAGCTCAAGAAAATAAGTTTACACAGGGACAGAAGCCTATGTAAGTTTAGACTATTTTTTTTTAAGATTTTATTTATTTATTTGACAGAGAGAGACAGCGAGAGAGGGGACACAGCAGGGGGAATGGGAGAGGGAGAAGCAGGCTTCCCGCGGAGCAGGGAGCCCAATGCGGGGCTCAAGCCCAGGACCCTGGGATCATGACCTGAGCCGAAGGCAGACGCTTAACGACTAAGCCACCCAGGCACCCTAAGTTTAGACTGTTTTATTCTACTCTTTTAAGAAATACTATAAACCACAATTTTTTTTATAGAGAAAAGGTAAATTTAAAAATAATATATGTTTAAGCATTTGGTTTTACTATTTTAGTTTCTATATGTAGAAATACACATATAGGACTTTGGTATGTATATATTAAACATGCAGATACACTTCCTATATAGGTAGACGTCATTCTTGCCACACTTTTAGCCTCACAAGCTGTTCCTTTCATCCTCTCTCTCCTTCTAAGGGGTAACTTTTTCCCTACTGCTTGTGCATTCACAACTGACCAGTGGCCATTTTCCAGAATTAGAGACTTTTCAGAGTCAAACGCTTATGGAACCATAAATATCAGAGAGTGGCTACATTCCAAGAATTTCCTGGCATGATAAAAGGAGGGTCAAGCTTTCTACTACAGACAGTGTTGTTTATACAGCCCAGGGAATGCCTAAGTTAACTCTGCTTCTGCAAGGGGTTTGACCCTGTAGGCTATAAACTATTAACCACAGTGTTCCTTGAACCACAAGAAATAAGCACAGATCTCATTAGGGAGCTTTGCGCTTTAATTCTTGTCATTGAGTCTGCAATTGACCCTACTGCGTGTTCCATTCAGTACTTCAAAGTAAGGTCATTAACAACCAAGGGTGAAGGGCCTGTGCCATGATCTCCTTAAATAAGTGACTTGAGCTGAAATGCAGAACCATGGGAACTTCCTCACCTACCTTTATAATGGATACTTTGGTGGAAACTGAAGCCCTACAATTTTCTCTATAGTCTGCATCTTTGTTCATGCCAAAGGCATTCAATCTCTTTTCAAAATTACTTTTACTGAGATTAAAAAAAAAAAAAAGACTGCATCAGAAGGAGGAATTCAGTTCCATCCAGTGAGTTCATATAATTTCTGCACAGGCTTTATTGTTTCCCACTGCTAAAAAGAAGAGAGAGGGGGCTGTATTATTCATGGAGCACTCTGTGTACCTGGTGGACACTGCATAGGACATTTTACATACCACCCCTAACGGTCTTCATAGAACATGGTCAGTTACATTTTAATCTGTCCATTTTAGAGGTGGGTAAATGGAGTCCTAGAATAGTTAACTTGTCCAAATTGAAAGGACCTAGAATTAAGTCAGCTTGAGCCCATAGCCAAGCTCCTTCTACTAAAGCGCACTACCTGCCACAATTAGCTTGCAGGGCGCTCTGTGTCCAAGGACCATGTCCACTTCCCTCCCAGGGCGCTCTGTGTCCAAGGACCATGTCCACTTCCCTCCCAGGGCGCTCTGTGTCCAAGGACCATGTCCACTTCCCTCCCTCCTGTTCCTCTTGCCTCCTCTCTCCTTCTCCTTTTCCTTTCCCTCTTTGTCTCTATTTTGTTTACCAAATATTTCAACCATACTAAAAGATTAGAAAATGATATATCATATATCCATGTACTGCCTAACACCAGAGTTTATAAATGTTAATATTTTTTATATTTCCTTTAGATTTTAAGAATGTAATCAAAATATTATATATCTGATGAAAGGCACCTCATCTCATTCCTTGCTCATCTTTCTCATAAATGAATATTATCCTGAAGTGAGTAGGAATCCTCCCAGGCCATTTTTATATTGTTAAAACATATGTATTTATCCAAAAACACCATATATTTTTTAAGTGTTTAGTATTATTTTGTAAGATTTAATATTTTACACCGTGATGCTATACACTACGTATGTCTTACAGTGTACTTTAAAAAAATCAATGTTATTATTACTTAGAGATTTTTTCCATGTAAATGTAGTTCTAGTTCATTTATAAATATATAATACTTATATAAGCATACAATACATAAATATTTGATTATAAATTTATCCACTCCCTTATGGATGGCCATTCGGATCATTTACAGTATTTTCCCACTACAAGTGGCACACAGTGAATTCCTTCTACATGATTCTGTATGCCCCTGTTCAAGTTCCTTTAGAATCTCCTAAAAGTGGATTTGTGGATAATAGGCAATGCACATCTTTAACTTTACCAGGTTGCCAAATGGCCTTACAAAGTGTTGTAGTGATATAAATAATGCTATTTATATATACTACAATGTATGAGAATTTGCATGTTTCCATATTCTAGTAAATTATTAGTATTATCAGACTTCTTAATTGTTCTTAATCTTCAGAATATAAAATAGAATTTCATGTATTTAAATGTGTGTTTTTAAACATAAAAGTGTGTTTTATAAATTTATTTTATTTTTTTAAGTTTTTTAATTTTAATTTCAGTCTATTTAACATACAGTGTTGTAGTAGTTTCAGGTGTACAATATAGGGATTCAACAGTTCCATGCATCACCTTGTGCTCATCACAAGTGCACTCCTGAATCCCCATCACTTACTTCACCCATCCCCCACCACCTCCCCTCTGGTAACCATCAGTTTGTTCTCTAGAGTTAAGAGTGTGCTTCTTGGTTTGTCTTTCTCTATCTCTCTCTCTTTTCACCCTTTGCTCTTTTGTTTTGTTTCCTAAGTTCCACATATGAGTGAAATCATATGGTGTTTGTCTTTCTCTGATTTATTTTGTTTAGTATTATACTCTGTGGTTCCATCTATGTCATTGCAAATGGCAAGATTTCATTCTTTTTTATCGCTGAGCAATATTTTATTTTATATTTATATATATAGTATATTTATTATATATCTATAATTGGCTATTGTAGATAGTGCTGCAGTAAACATAAGGGTGCATGTATCCCTCTGAATTAATGTTTTTGTATTTTTTGGGTAAATAGCCAGTAGTGGGATTACTGGATCGTAGAGTAGTTCTATTGAACATAAAAAACGCTTAACATTTTTTCATAAACATGGTGTCTTTTCTCCACTTACCTGTCCATACATTTTGCTGATTTTTTTTCTTTCAGCTTATTTACATTACTTACCTTTTCTTATTGATTTATGAGTTCTTTAAATATTTTGGATATACACTTTGATAGGGACTACATAATGCAAATGTCTTCTGTTGCTTGTATTTTCACTTTGTTTATGATGTCATTTGTTATACAGAAATTTTTAATTTCAATATACTCAAACTTATCAAAACAATGTTTTGGGTTTTCTTGTGTTTTGTTTAAGAAATAATTTTCAACCCCGATGCTATAAAGCTATTTTAACATTTTCTTTTAAAATTTACCTTTTTTCTTTCCTTATCAAGGATAAGGTCTAGACAGACCGTCAATCTGTCTAGAATTTTTTTTTTTTTTTTTGTATAGAGTGAGACCAGGTTCTGACTTTATCTTTTTTCACATGACTAGCCCTCAGTTCTGGCACATATCATTCAAAGTTAGCCTTTCCACAATAATTGGTACTGCCTCCTCTCTCCTACATAAAGAGAGCTGTTGTTCTGTACATCTCCAGGGGGCACCATTCATATCATAGTCTATGTGAATGGCACAATCTTAGAGCATGTAGAATATAATGTAAATGGTGTCCCCTGGAGCTATATGGAATGTGGCAGCACTGTATAAATCTCTGCTATATATGATTGTTTGTGTACTAGTTTCCTAGTGTTGCCAAAACAAATTACCACAAACCGCATGGCTTAAAGCAACAGAAATATATTGTTTCAGTTGTGGGGGTGAGAAGTCCTAAATCAAGGTGTTGGTAGGGCCATGTTCTCTCTGAAGGTCCAAGGGGAGGACACTTCCTTGCTTCTTCCTAGCTTCTGGTGGTAGTTAGCAATCTTGGCATTTCTTGTAGATGAGTCACAGCAATCTCTGCCTCCATCATCACATGACATTCTCTCCTGACTGATTCCTGTCCTCACATGACTTTCGGATAGGAACACTAGTCATTGGCTTAGGGCCCAGCCCAGTCCAGTATGCCCTCATTTTGACTATTGACATCTGCCAGCTATTTCCAAATAAGTTTATATTCTGAAGTTCTTGGGGGAGCACTATTCAACTCTGTACAGTTTGATTGTTTTGCTGCAAGTTCTGTGTTGTTGGCTTATTTAATCTACATCTGTGCCCAAACTACCTTATCAAATTATTGTGGCTTAATGGTAAGTCTTTACATATGGTAGAATGAGCCCTCAGCTGTCTCTAATATTATTCTTCAAACATTTCTTGGCTTTTCTGTGCTCTTCAAAATCTATGATGTCCCTTTTTGGAATTTTTGGTTGAATTTTGAGACTAATTTGGGAAGAGCTGGCATGTTTATGATAGTATATGTAAATAGCTCCATTTATTTAGGTCTGTCTTCTGGAATTAATTTCCTCCATACATGTTTTCCACATTTTTTTGTTATTTTTTTTCCTTTACATACCTAATGGTTATTGTGTCTTTAATGAATGGAATATTTCTTATTGGTTGTTGCAGGCATTCAGGGACACAGCTGTTCTTTGTGTGTTTATCTTGCATCTAGTATCATTGTTGAATTCTCTTATTAGTTCTCACCATTTATCTCCAGAGTCTCTCTGATTTGCTATATAGAAAATCATATTGCCTGTAAAGAATAATTTTGTTTTTCCTTTGAATTCTGATAATTATTTCCATTTTACCTTATCTTTCTGCAGTGCCTGGGACCTCCAGGGAAGATTTGTATAGAAGTAGTGACAGCAAACATTATTTTCTTGCCTATCATACATTTTTACAATAATATTTTACTGCCTAGAGATTTTGTGTTATCATAGTAATGATCATGATCAAGGCTTTATATTGTTTATCTCTAAGTTTCTCCCTCTCCCGGCCCTTCTCAACTATCCCAATTTACAGAATCAGTTATATTTAATTTTCTACAACCAAGTCCAGAAATATATTATAGGGCCCCTTTCCAACATTTGGTGAATTGGGAATTACATGTTGTTGTCCTGAGTCTGTGGTGAAAGCCTCTGACCCTCAGTCTTTCTTCCAAAACCTTTTGTTTCCTGAGACACAAACTGCTGGGAATTGATCCTTGCCTGAGCCCTCTCTTTCTGGGTCCAGTGTCTTGTTATTTTTGTCAACTCTTCCTTCGTAGGGGATGGACTAAGGATATAGACCTGCCTCCAATCAACATCATTTTCTGCAACGTGGATGCTATTACCCATGGCACTCATTTGGCTACACAATTCCCTAGTGACTAGACTAGTAATTATCAGCTATAACTTTTTCATCTCTAACATACCAGAGTGTTAAGAATAGTGAATCACTATGACAATAAATAGCTACTGGCAGGGGAGTGGGTGTACCGAAATCTCTGGAGAACTAAGAATAGTTTAGTAAAATGCCCTCAGTATCCCCAGGTATTTCTAATATGCCACTGACTTCTTTCATTTTGGAATCATTGACCTTGAGGTACTTATTTCCTAGTTTTACCCACTGAGTCAGAGTCCTTGAGTAGCAAAACCTGAATTATTCAAATAGAGCCAAGTTCTCTGTGCCTCTCTAGATGCTGTGATTGGGGACTACAGATCATTTCCCTCTTCCCCTCACCAAGCATATACCAGATAGAGCCCATCTCTTCTTGGATTTTTTTGTTTGTTTCAAGTTTTTATTTAAATTCCAGTTAGTTGACATATTGCATAATATTGGTTTCAGGAGTACAATTTAGTGATTCATCACTTACATATAACAACCAGTGCTCATCCCAAGTGCCCTCCTTAATACGTATCACCCATTTAGCCCATCCTCCACCCACCTCCCCTCCAGCAACCCTCAGCTTGTTCTCTAGAGTTAAGAGTCTCCTATGGTTTGCCTCCCTCTCTTTCTCTCTCTTTTTTTTCCCCTTCTCCTATGCTCATCTGTTTTGTTTCTTAAATTCCACAAATGAGTGAAATCATATGATATTTGACTTTCTTTGACTGGCTTAATTTGCTTAGCATAATACACTCTAGCTCCCTCCACGTCGTTGCAGATGGCAAGATTTCATTCTTTTTGATGACCGAGTAATATTCCATTATATATACACCACTTCTTTATCCATTCACCAGTTGATGGACATTTGGATTCTTTCCATAATTTGGCACCTCAGGGTGCATGTGCCCCATTGAATCAGTATTTTTGTATCTTCTGGGTAAATACCTAGTAGTGCAATTGCTGGGTCATAGGGTTGTTTTATCTTTAACTTTTTGAGGAACCTCCATACTGTTTTCTGGAGTGGCTGTACCAGTTTGCATTCCCCCCTTTCCCGCTTCCTCACCAACATCTGCTGTTTTCTGTGTTGTTAAATTTAGTCATTCTGACGGGTGTGAGATGGTATCTCACTGTGGTTTTAATTTGCATTTCCTTAATTATGAGTGATGTTGAGCATCTTTTCATGTGTCTGTTCAGCAACTGTATGCCTTCTCTGGAAAAATGTCTATTTGTGTCTTTTGCCCATTTCTTAACTGGATTATTTGTTTTTTTTGGATGTTGAGTTTGATAAATTCTTTATAGATTTTGGATACTAACCCTTTATCAGTTATGTCATTCTTCTTGGATCTTTTGAAGCACTGAAGCCTTTATGGTCAACTTTCTGCAGATATTAGCAACAGCTATAGAAATCATCTGAAAAGTTTCCATTTATAAATTCATTAAAAACAATGATCTATAATTATAAATGCTCCATAACTAAGAATTATTTTAAGATAATTAAGAATTATTTTAAATTGGTAAAATTCTTAAGCTTTAATCTCCATCTTATTACTCTGTTATCATATATGAAGAGCAGCAGCTACTTTGAAAATCAATTTAGCATCTCACTTCTTTTCAATGTATACATCTTGATTATATAAAATGCTTTCCTATGTTTTCACAGTTTCAAAACAATTATAACAAATCCAGTCATTATAACCTAGATACAATATTTTGATATATATGGTAATCTTGAATAAATTTACACAAAGCAATATAGAAAACACTCCATTATTTAGCATGTATTCACTGATTAAAGAAAGTTTTTTCTTTTTTTTAATTAACAATTTTTTTCTTTTACTCAGTGGTTTTATTTTATAGCCTGAGAATTATATATATTGTTTCATGGCTTTCAGTTTTCTAAAAAGGATACATCTCATTGGAATCATAGCTAAGGAAATATAAAAAGACAAAAGAACAGAAAGAACTGGACAAATTTGACATTTTCCAAATGATATTAAGATGTATTTCTCTTGGCTCATCTATAAAGGAAACTGTCATGATGACAACTGCAGAGACAGAATCTCACCCTAGTTGAGAATCCTCTTGGTTTTTAAGAATCATCTAGGCCTGGATTCCAGAGCCAGTTCTATAACTGGCCAGAAGAGAAACCCAAGGCAATGTCTTTTCTCCTAGAATCTCTTCCCTCGTAGACACATTGGAGCTAATTTTATCTTGGTGGACTGCCATAAAGATTAGAGATCACTTATGAAAAGACCTTGATACACAAGAGGCACTCAATCAATGGTAACTATTGTCTTCTAATTCTTGTTAAAGAAATATAATTAAGTTGCATTTTCTTCTTTCTAAAGACTTGAAATCTGAGTCAAATCCATCATACTTTGTAGAATGACTCCTGTGTCTGAGAAGTTAAGCACTAAAACAGTGAGCAAAGATAGGTGAAACACTGTCCTTTTTCCTGATAGGTTATAATCTAGTTTAAAGGGACAAAATCAGACATATAACAAGATAACTGACAATTCAAAAGCATAAGTGAACTCTTGGCACATTGTCATCCTCACTAAAATATATACTGAATAAATAAATGAATGAGTTGTGAGGAGACAGAAGGAATTTATCATCAGTTGGTCCTGGGTTTTTTATTGAGTGGGTCAAATTTTAAAGTGAGGTAATAGACTTGGATATAAAGGGAAGAAAAGGAAAAACATTCTTTCCAGCAAGAGTAAAAAATGTTAGTTCAGTTCAAGAAATTGCAAGCAGATCAGTTTGGTTGAATACAACAAAATAATTGTTTTCATGGCCTATTTATAATAAGAGTAAAATACCTTTAAATTAATGAAAGTCACATTCTCTGGGAAGCACTTAAACTATAGTTTGAAATTCACACTTTGGGAGAAATTGATGCTGGATAAAAAAATGTTTTGTATTAATAGATTAGCCATCTTTTGGAATTTACTCAAGTAAATACACATAAAGGTTGGTTAGAAAATCTGGTTTGGAATCATTGATGAAACCCACCTATGATAATCCATTAAGATTACAACTAACTTTTAGGGCCCAGTCACAATCACTTCAAAACCCAAGTAGATGTATTGCCTGATTCTAGTATCTCCTACCAACAAAATCTCACCTTTTCATTTAGATAAGTTCCCATATTAGCCCTTCATGTTTGCTTATAAGCCAACATGGCTGACTGTCATCTTAGGGATCTGCCATGTTCTTCCACTCCTACTAAATCTGCCCTTGGCCAAAGTCATCTTCCCTCAAAGGTAGCAGAAGCAGCTTTATTTATTTAGCCATTTCTGATACAGCTTTCATGAGATTGCCAGTGTCCATGCCGAGGATGCTTTATTCCTCTCTTTCAAAGCTGCCACTCCTCAGGGTAGTATATACATTGGATTTTGTATGGAGATGGGAGAACAGTCTTCCACCTGGATCTGGGGCACACTTTGTTTCTTGGACCCAAAGTAATACTGTTGTTGAACATCTGAAATTTTTTCACAAAGCCTTTTCAGTATTTTCTTCTCTCTTTAGCTCCTGCAAGCAACTTTTCAATGATTTTCCCAAACAAAAAAGAATACTTCTAACAAGCAGACAGACAAATGCAAGCAACATAAAACAAACTGTATGTGTTGCATAGAATCAAACAACAGTTCAGACACAGAATTTTTTCTATCCATATACAAAGAAAGTGCCATGACCCTTTCCCCTAAGAATGCCTAACCTCTTCTTCCTACTCACCTCTCAGAAGGATAAAATATTAAGGAGTTTCTCCTGGCTTGACCATCTTAGTCCACCTATATTAAAGATAATTCAGTTTATTTGTTTTACAGTTAGAAAAACATTTAGTATATGCACAACTCAATGGGTTATTCAAAGGACTTAGTTTTTCCAAATGTGAAGTTTATATGTCTAAAGGAGAAAAGGTAAATTTTTTAAATGATTGTGGCTTTTTTCTCAGCCCTTTTCCAATCTTCAAAGTTTCCCCCCAAATTGGAATCTAAGTTTCCACTAATATACATTCTTACATTTAGTCAAATTAGAATGTTTCCTGTGCAATTTTTGGGTTACTTCCTTGGCTCTTAAACATTAAGAATCTGAAAAAAAAAAAGTCTGGGAGATAACTGCAGAGGTGATACTAAATCAAAGGTGCTAAGAACCTGAAGGAGTTAATGAAGTTTGTGGTACTGCTAGAATCAGGGCTCTGTTGTGGTAAAATTGATTTATAAGATGTTTTTAGCCAAGAGAAGTTACAGAAATGCTTCTGAGAAGTATCTGCAGCAGTCTTCAAAAAAAAAAAAAAAAAAAAAGACAAAATAGAACAAAAAACAAAACAAATGATCCGGAATTCACCACTCTCTCTCCTACAGAATCTACATTAAGGAAAATGTCTGGGTATTGAAATACCCTTTGGAATATTAAAAGGGTGCTATGTATTATTTGGTTAAATTGCCAGTATCAGGAAGAAAGATCACTAATAAGGAAGATGCTCACTGCTCATTGTTCTAGCAACAATAGACTCAAATGAATAATTGCATGATGGCAGGAGATAGGGCTTCAGTTTATCATAGAAATGCTCTTAATTAGACTTGCTACACCACTGTATGTCTCACCTGAATTGCCCATGTATTATTGATATCCTTTATTGGATTATTTTACATATCATGTGTTCATCTTGGTCTGATCAGGGCTCAGTTGTGTATTGCAATTTGCTAACTATGGTTGGTTGGCTGGTGCACTGGAGTTCATCAGCCCCCAGTTCTAATTCAGGACGTCACTGAGGTATGAATAGATTAGGTTATTCTGCAGCCCAGAGGTTGATCCTTTATTAGCTCTTCAGTATTTGATAATTATAATGAAGATCACAACTGCAAGATCTAATTAAGTTTGGAACTTTCCAAAATTGACTTTCTGTAGAAAATTTCATGCTGAATGAATGTGACAATCCAGAAAATTAAAGAAATAGCCTCTTGCATGACTATATTTCATTTTCCTCCTCATACATAGAAGCATAGAATCCTGGGGCTAAAAACAGGGTTGAACAACTTCCTAAATTAAGAACAATTTTGCACATGGCCAAGATTTTAATGTCTATTCCCATCCAAGAAAAGTTTGTACATAATAATGCTTCTCATGGGTATATAGCAGTTTAATTTTCCAAGTGTTTTTACCGGTGTTATCTTGCTTTATCCTCACATCATCTGAGTTAGGTAGGACGTATGTTTATGATGTGACTGTGCACTGAGCTAGTAGGATGTGGGTTCAATTAACAGTAAGTTAACTTTTGGAGCCTCCATTTCTTCTTCTGAAAAATGGGGATGAAAATAGTTCCCAGGGGGTCTTCTGAGGATTAGAAATGGTTTCTAGTGAGTCTGACCTTTTTGGTATATGGTTGTGGTGATTCTCCCATCTACTGGGCCTTCCTATTATTGAGCCAGAATCCTGCCTTAGGCTGAGAGTGTTTTTATTTCCAGGCACATGTACCGAATCCATTCTGGATATGGGGATGAACATCTCAGCAACAGTATTTGCCCTTAGGATTAGGAGTTGCAGCCCATAGTTTAGCTGTATTTTCTATCACCAATACAAATGCAACTGAGAGAGCTAACTTGTAATCATCAGATTCCATATAAATTTTGCTCAAAAAACTGATGTAGTGGTTCATTTTCCCCTCCATAGGAGGACAAACTTTCTCAGATGGTGTGCCCTTATTTCTAACAGGCCCGCTTTAAACACGCGTGCTGTACTCTCTGCTCTTCAGCAGGCCTCATCTGAACTGTATTCCAGGACTGTCCAGGCTCATCTTTCTCCTTTTCTCATTTGATTATACTTAGAAGCAGGCTGGTATGATTTAAGAAGGCTGGATTATTGGCAGTGTAGTATGCTTTGAGAGTCTAGTAAGGACTCCCTTAACACGGAGGACCTCACGGCCAGCCTTTCACCACTGGTGTGAGCCAACCTAGCAGTGATTGATTCCTTTGCAATTAACAGAAACTTGTTATCACTCATGTCTACTTTACTCTGGTAGCTTGTGAACTTCTCTGAATGGATAAGAAAGCTGAGAAAAACTCAGTATAATAAGATGCAGGGCAGGTGGATTTTCATTGTGTAGAGTGGTAGAACAGAGGAGGGTCTTGAGTTCATCAAAGAAAAGAACCGTAGTCAGGTGCTGAGGAGCACAGGTACTGGTGGGTGGAGAAGCTTGGTGCTCAAAGGGGAGGTGGGACAGCACCAAAATGCTGATTATCAGTATAACTTTCTTGGGCTAAATCTGCCATCAAGTCTTCTCTTGACACACTTCTTATCTTGCAGGAAACCGACGTCAGTTTAGGTCATCACCAATGTTTGTTTTGGGCTTCTGGCGAGAATAGGCATAGGCTCGCTATGTGGGGAGTTAGATTCTGTCCTCCTCGTCTCTCTACTTCCCAGTGTCCCAAGAGACTTATTTCACTGTTCTAAGAGAACTGGGAAGGAGAGAGACTCAGTGTTTCCCTTTAGCCTTCACACTTTCCTGTCTGCTGTTTTCCTCTCTGCCTTGGGAGTTCTCAGCTGTCACACTGAGCAGCCCTCACTTAGATTTGAGAGACACAATCACAATTCAGTTTACAACTCCATACATCAGATAAATCTGTCCACATGTCTAATTGCATTATGTTTTGCCATGCATTTATTCTCAACAGATGGAACTTCTGTTCTGTGCCAGGCACTGTTGTAGTATTGGAGATAATCAGTAAAAAAAGTGCAAATAAAAACCTTTGCCCTCACAGCTCATGCATTTTGGTCAATGAGGTAATGTTTACACTACAATCACTACATAACAGGCACTTTTCATAGCCCTTTACATGCCCTGGTTTTATTCAATACTTATAGGTGGATACTGATATCTGCCTCATATTGCAGATGAGGAAGTTGAGAAAAGTGACTTGCCCAAGTCATGCTGCTAATAAGCTATAGGGCTGGGATTTCAACCTAAGCAATATGAAGGATAGCAAGGTTGAATAGCATTTTTCATGTTTTAGATATCTCATGATCCTAAGACTCTAATGGCTTCTCTGATGATAAATAAACCTTTTCAGAGCAGATATAGAAACTGTCTTAGCTTCCAGCTTTCTGTCCCTCTGTCAAATATAGTAGATGTGTTGAAGTAGATGTGTGAGACCTGATGTAAAACCCTAAATGCGTCAAATGAAAGAGAAATAACAGTCAAAAGTATGTGCGGTGTTTTCAGATGGATTTGGACATAGAATGTTTGAGTGACACTGAGTGATTTTCCTCATAATTGGTTAAAATAAAAAAAAAAGAGAACCAGGTAAATGTATAGTCACCCATATTTGAGAGATTCCATGGTAACCTGCCAAACTTTAGGAGCTGTTGACCAAGGAACCCAAACTCTATCATGCAGTGGTTATTCTCTTAAAATAACTGGCCAGTCTGCAATCAGCCTCTTGTGGATTGCAGGGCTCTGGGAAAACAACTCTGACAGAACCAAATACATTAAAGTATCCCTAGGGCCAGACAGTAGTGCCTGATATTTCTACCTTTTGTAGTTTTTATTGCATAAGAGGCTTTATAAAAAGCAAATAAAATTAGGAATCGTTACAACTGTTATCAGCGAATCTTTTAATAGTTAATTGGTAGAGAATGGGAAAAACATACAGCAGAATATGGTTAGAAGACAGATCAATTAAAAACAAAGAAGAAAATAAACTTAGAGAATGGTAAGAGTATTTACCTCCCAATCATATATCCTGACAAAGTTTGCCTGCTTCCTCACCAGAAGGTAGGGTCCATGAGGATGAGGCCTTGTTCTGCTCATTGCTTTGTCTCTAGTGTCTAAGCAGTTTAGACACATAGCAAGTACTCTGTCTCTATTTGCTGAGCCAATGGCTAAGTGAACACCAACAGATTAAAGGAAATAATGTATAATTGCTGAATAAAGTTTCCTTTGACATGGTTCTGGATACTTAAGGAAGATCCCCTTTTAAGATCAAGGCAGTTACAGCACCAGTTTCAATTTTATTATCTCCATTGACTATCATCTAAACGACAAGATTTTAAGCTTAGTAACAGGAAGATATTGTTTGTTTTCTTCTTTCTTAAACCACTATTGAATGAATAATAAGTGAATTGGCAGGCCAAAACAAGAGAAACAAAGTAAACTAGGGGATAAGTAGGAAATACTGCATTATTGTTATAAGAATCAGACCAGCCAATTTATCTGGAGAGTAGAAAGAAAAGAATAGGGCAATGTAGGAAGAAAAATATATTCTTTTAAATTTATATTTTAAAATTTTACTCTTCTTGTGCTTTGGGTCCACTTCTGTACAGTGGGTTCCCAATAAATATTTATTGACTGCTTTATTGATTTCCATTTTCACTCCAAAATCAGCAAGTCTAACTCAAATAATACCCCAATTTAAAATGGATTAAAAATAAACATTTATTTAATTTTCACTAGGCTGATGTTATTAAGACCCATTTTTGCTTATTGCTAGAACCAATATGCAAATTACTGAGACTCCAAAACTCATCTAGCCCTTCACCTCTCACACTCCCTCACTGCCGATTCATTTATTCCTCCCTGCGGTCAATGTTTTTGATTACCCATCACCACAGGGTCTGGCATATGATGGGCACTCGACAGATAATTCAGTTATTTTGATTTTAAAAAGCACCCTCTTTGCAGTGTGCAGGATGAGTTGTTGGAAAAATGTTAAGTCAAGAGGACTAGTTAAGTGTAATTGTCTTGAAAAACTTTTGATCATACCACAGCAGAATAAGACTCTTGACTTCACACCCCCGCCCCCCCAAACATGGCAGTTTATGACTCATGTCATAAATGTGGTATGCTGGATTCATGTACTGTATGCATCATAAAACATATACAAAAACAGAAATAAGAAAGAATGCCATAAAATTGAAAAAAACAAAACAAAAACAAAAACAAAAAAACCAACCCACAATATTTTTCTGTCATGCTCTCTTGTACTATAACTAACCAGGATCTCAAGGCATTAATACATACCTTGAGAAGATATGGGTGTAAATCCTTATTTCAGAGAGTCTTTATAATTTTGAAACTTTCTCAGTTTTTGTCAGGTATGACTAGATGTCCATTGTTTATACCTCCTAAAGCAGCTGACAAAGACCTTGTTCTAGAAGTAGGGAATGGTTCATGTTTCCATTTGCTTGAAGTTTGCTTCTGCCTGCGTTTTTAGGATTACTCTTAATTTGTGTCCGTTTTTGTTTTCTGCAGTAATCCTTTTTAAGTCCTGTGTCATGCAGTGAGACCTGCTTTTGTTAAAATGAGATAATATGATATGGAAATCCACTTGTTGAATACTATGATGCTTGGGATAAGTTGAAAGTAAATAAAAATGTCGGTAAGGCAATGCCAGCCCTTCCGTGTTGTAGCACTCTCACTCTTTCCGCAAGATTCCTTTGCCAATCTGACATGATGTGTGAACATCTGATGTGCAGACCAAGAAAGGGTACAGAATAAACTTGTATATTACATAAAAGTAGAACTCAATCTTTTCTCTAGCTTTAGGCAAAAAATAGAACAATCTAGTGTTTTCTTCCCACACCCCAGGGAACCATCATAGGAATCCCTAGAGTCTACAAGCCTACTTTTTGACGTCATTGCCCTGGAGGGTGCCAAAAGGAAGCAGCGGAAGGAGAGATGTGAAGAAAAATATATGAGGTAAAAGCAAGTGAATGTGGCACTAATGTCTTGCTCTCTCAGCGATCCTTGTTGAATCAACTGAATTTTTTTTTTTTAATTTCTACCACTACAACTCTTATTTTGGTCCGCAACTTATATCTGAAGTACTGCAAGGCATAATTGTAATTTTAGGTTATTGTACTTTTTAAATTTGTATTTATGTGAATTTTCAAAATGTTATACCATGGCATGCATTGTGAGGTATAAACAAGGAAAATCTAATCATAGCTGAAAAAAATTCAGAAATAAAAGTTTTGCAATACTATTTTAAATTAAAAAATAAAAAGAACTAAGTGAAACACAGAAAATGTTTTGTGCTTCTTTTCCAAAGATCTAAAAAGGTGTATTACTTTTGTATGTTACATATTGACAATACTTGACAATTTTTGCAGGGTAAGTGTAAGAGAATCTTAAGCTTGTCTGAAACTTTAGAAATAAAATAGGCCCTTGATAATTTTTATTTATATTATTTATATACCTATTATATTACATATATCATATTAGATATTATGTATAACATATGTGACATATATTCATGTCATATTTATAGTTTGTGAATTACATATCCCTTTTTTAATTTCATTTTTCTTTATTCTGTTATTTATTTTTGTCACTTCTTCAATCATAAACGTCTACACCAGAATCCAGGCAGAAGAAATAAAAAGGTGCAACCCAGCAATTTAATTCTGTCTTACAATAGCAATAATGAAAATCAATGTTTATGTTTGACTTTTTTAAATGTTTTCACATTTATCTTTTTATTTGATTCTGCCAACATTCTAAAGTAGATATTAATATTATTAATAGTATCATGTCCCCATCTTATAGGTGAGGAAGTTAACTGTGGAGTGACTTGCTCAACGGCTTCATGTCTAGCAAGTATAAGAGCTAGGACTTGAAATCTCATGACTGTTTTTTTTCCGAATAATATTCTGTGTTCTCTTTGTGTATTCCATTGTACAATGCATTTTTTCCTTAATTAACAGCTCTAGCAGGGAGTATAGGGGAAAAAGAGGTTAGACCTTTCACAATCCTTTAAATATGAGACATCCCAAGTTAACAAAAAATAATGTACAGAAGATAATATAATAGATGTCTCTATATCAACCATCAATTTAAATAACTTAATATTTTTCAAAATTCATTTCACATCTCCATCTTTAAATACATCAATTAATATTATGGAATATTTATGTCTAAGGTTTTCGGTTTCATTCCTTTTTTCTTCTTCTTCCAGAATTATTCTGAAGTTGGAATATATTATTCCCAAATGTATTTATACATTTTAATGTCTTTTATAGTAAATATATTATTTGGGTTTAAGAATTTATGTATGTAAGTCTGTGTATTGGGGGTGGGGGCATTATGCCATGTGTTTTAATTGGCAACTTGTTTTTTTTCATTTCAACATCATGATGTGAAGATTTAATTCATTCATTTATACTCTTGTTTAGTATTTCATTGCATAAATAAGCCACATTGCATTTCCTAATTGAGACAACTTGGGTATTTATGCTTTTTTCTGTCACAAATGTTGCTACAGTAAGCACCCTTTATATGTCTCCTTTTCCATACATTTGAGAGACTTTAAGGTAGATATGTAAGAAGAGTAATATCTGGGTCTTGAGGTATGTGCACCAATACCCTTCCAAGGGAATTCCAAATTGCTTACCAACATGGTGGTACCAATTGTCACTTTCACCAAAATTTCCATATTCCGATGTGCTTATTTTCATAGTATCACTAGGCTATCCATTCTGTTAACCTAATGGGTATGAAATAATGTTTCATTGTTGAACATTTACGTCCTTCATTTTTAGTGAAGTTGAAAAATTTTAAATATTTTATCAACAAGTCATGCTTTTTTGTGTGTATTTCCTAATACCTTTGCCCATTTTTTTTCTGTTGGGTTACTTGTCTTTTCCTTATTGATTCATGGAAGTTTTATATATTCTGAGTTAAAATCTGTTTTTAGATGTAAGGATTATAAATACCTTCTAATTTGTGGCTTGTCTTTTTATTTCATTTATTTTCTTGTAAACATTTTTATTCTTTATTTAGAAAATACTTCTGCTCTCCCTAAGTTTTTATACAGAAATCTTTAAATCCTATGATCTCATTTGAATACCCTCTACTTTCTTCATTATGATGAGAGTCCACTTAACACCGAAGATTTAAAATTTTAAAAACAAATGATTGGAATGAAGCGAATTTGAAAAGGCTTCCAACTATATGACATTCTGGAAAAAGCAAAGCTATGGAGACAGTAAAGACATCAGGGGTTGCCAGGGGCTTAGGGGGAGGGAGGGAGGGAGGAGGAATAGATGGAATACAGGGAATTTTTAGGTCAGTGAAACTATTCTATATGTTACTGTAATGCTTGATGCATGACATTATACATTTATCAAAACCCATAGAATGTACAAACACAAGCAATAAATTATGATGTCAACTCTGGACTTTAGTTAAAAATGTATCCTTATTGGTTCAACAATGATAATAAATGCATGACACTGATGCGTGATGTTAATAATAGGGGAAAACAAATTGGAGGATC
Source organism: Zalophus californianus (assembly GCF_009762305.2). Classification (NCBI taxonomy): domain Eukaryota; kingdom Metazoa; phylum Chordata; class Mammalia; order Carnivora; family Otariidae; genus Zalophus; species Zalophus californianus. Next base: position 69,215,897 of record NC_045600.1, read on the forward strand.
AGGGAGTGTATGGGAACTCTGTGTACTTTCTGCTCATTTTTTTCTATAACATAAAACTTCTCTAAAAAATAAAGTCTATTAATTTAAAGGAATGCATTCCCTGACAATGAATACTTCTTTTCCACATATGAAAATGATTAGAACACTGAAGGAATTGTTAGAAGCCAGTATTGGAAAAGAACTGGTTTTGGGGTGCCTATGTGGCTCAGTGGCTTAAGCATCCAACTCTTGATTTCGGCTCAGGTCATGATCTCAGGGTTGTAAGATTGAGCCCCATGTTGGCCTCCATGCTCAGCAGGGAATCTGCTTGAGATTATCTCCATCTCCCTGTGCTGCCCCCCCCACTCTCTGTCTCTCTCCCCCTCTCTAAAATAAATAAATAAATAAATAAAATCTTAAAAAAGAAAAAAAGAAAAGAACTGGTTTTGCAAGTCAGAGATTAATTATCTGGTGACTAGGGTGCCCAGGTTGGTATAGGTATATGCCTGTTGTTCTGGAGTAATTATTAATAGCATCCTCTATCACTCTCAAAAAGTGTCCCATTTAGACAATAAATTATATGACCATCCTGCTGGTATCCTTACAGCCTTGGCTATCAAATATGAGAGATACAGTTTTCTTTGACTAAAATAGGTTGGAAGGTGGTTTATAGATGTCTTCCCAGGTTCCCTCATTCTTGGTGTAAGAGGCAGTTTAGTTTTCAGCATGATGATTACCTCTGGTTCTGTGTTCAGGAATGACAGTTATAGTTAATAACTGGGGAAGAATCATAGTTTATGCTAGAAGACAAGTGTGGTGTCAGTAGAGGTGTGTGTTAGAAAGCAATAGATCTGACTCACTGGGGAAAGGAATTGAAATATTTCTTCTTGATGTGAAGCATGAAGATAAGCTTGCCATTCTCAATTTTGCTTTGCTCTTTACCTTGCTCTGCTAGCTCCTGTACAGGGACAAGTGTCCTTGGGCTTGAGTTCCAGTTGTGCTATGTGGTCTGAGATAAGACACATAATCTTTTGGGGTCTCATTTCCTCATTTGGAAAATAAGACACTTGAGTCAGATAATCTTTTTGTTTAGTTCTAAACTTGTATGATTATGTGTTCTGCAATTTTTAGATGCGCTGCTGAAGCCAAGAGTAGTGGGAGATAAACCTAGAAAAATAAATGAGGCAAAAAAGTAGAGGTTCTGAGAAGTTCAGAGTTGGGACTTGCACTTCCGGATGTGACAGAGTAGCTGGCATCAACCAAACATTCCCACTGAGAATAACTAAAAAATCAGATATAATATAATAAACAATGGTTTGAAGGAGGTAGCGAGAACCAGCCATGATTACAGAGGGAAGGGAACAGCATCTTGTGCTTCATTTGTCTCTTCTGGAAGTTAGCTGATTCTTGGTGTGAGTTTTGTGCTTGAGAATCTGAGGTAGCTCTTACTAAGAGACATAGGAGCTGGTGAAGCTTTGGCAATCATGTAGAACTAGAGAGACAAATTCAGATTTCAGGGCTGTCAAAGCAGCCAGGACTTGAAGGTCCAAGTTCCTGAAGTAAAGAAAAGCACAAAGAAGTAAGCCTGACTCTCAGGTTTTTGCCTGTTTGTGGAACATGCTAAATTCTTAAAGGAAAAAAAAATATTTATTTGAGAGAGAGAGCATGAGCAGGGGGAGGGGCAGAGGGAGAGGGAGAGAAAGAGAATCTCAAGCAGACTCCCCACTGAGCGTGGAGCCTGACTCGGGGCCAGATTTCAGAATTTTTAAAAAACACAATACAAAGTAGAGTATAGGACACAAACCATCATTTAGAGCCCTTGAGTTTAACCGGTAATAGCAGCATATAGACAGGACCAAGAGAAGGTGGGGATCGCTGTGAGGACAATTTACCCACATCCCTACAAGGACCACTTACATCAGTTTGGACACTTTGTGTTGTAAATGGCAGAAACCCTATTTCTAATAGACTAAAACAATCAAAACAATTATTGACTTATTAGCTGAAAAGTCCAGATATGATGGCCTAGGTTTCTGGATTTGATTTTGGTGTTCCACTCTGACATCAAAGACAGCTTTGCTTTTAGAGTGTCAGCCATAAATCTTCCCTCATAGCAGCAAAATGGTTGCAGCAATTCCAGACTTCACATACACACAATTCTTTACAATAAAGGAGATGGCTGTGGACTAGTAGCTTTCTCAGAATTATGAGAAACATTCTAGATATGAAACCTCTAGGAAACATTTTTCTCAGAACTAATTGGCACAAATTGGGTTCAATGTCAATTACCAGACATATGCCTGTGACCAATAACTCTGACACATGAAATGGGAAGGCTCTAACTGGTCTAAAATAATCACAGCCCCCTCCCGGAGCAGAGCACTACACATTTCAAAAGCAGGGTAAGAGGTGTTGGGGAAGCACAACAACAGCTACTATGGAAGTTTTGAATAAATAATGTGCATGGTGAAAGAAACATGCAACTATAAAAAAAAGAAAAAGCCGGTGCACCTGGGTGGCTCAGTTGGTTAAGGGTCTTCCTGCCTCTCAGGGCTCAGGTCATGATCACCGGGGTCCTGGGATCAGCCCCATGTTGGGCTCCCCACTCAGCAGGGAGCCTCTGCCCTTCCTCCCCTCCCCTTCTCTGCAACCCCCCCTCCCCGCTGCTCATGCTGTCTCTGAAATAAATAAATAAAATCTTTAAAAAAAAGCCTAGAGAAAAGAGAAAATATATAATTGTTGCAGGTAAAGTGACCATCCCAGAAGAACATGTGTTACAGAAAACAAGAATATTTTCCACAGCAAATGCTGGGAACTGTCAAATTTAAGGTGATTAAATACACGAGGGAGAAGAGTAAAAAGATTAACAATTTGGAAGATAGTATAAATTAAAAGAGGATATTGCTAAGCCAATTAAAAAAAAAGGACCTTGAGTAAAAATAGCTACATTACTGGATTAATTTATAAATTAGAAATAGAGCAGTATAGAATCAACATGGGTACCAATCAAATCAATAACGGGAAAATTCCTAGGAAAATGAGATGAAATAGAGGAGAGAAGATAAAGAAATGATATCAAAAGAGGCTATAATACATATGGAGCCAGAAAATGGAGATTATATGTGTCAATAATTGGTGTTCCCTGAAGTAGAGAATAGTGTAGAAAGAAAATGGTCTATTTTCAAAGATGTGATAGAAAACTCCCTTGAAATGAAAGGAAATACAATGCTATACATCAAAAATGTGTTACTCTATACCAGGAAAAACTGTTGTCAAAAAACACACAAACACACATCCTGGGAAAGATTATTGAATTTCAAGCCCCTTCCCCTACAAAAACAAAACAAAACAAAAAAAACCTTGGTTTTAAATTCAGGAAGTGGAAATCTCCCTCAAGGATAAATAATCAATCTGATTCATAGATTTAATCTTATTCTACTAAAAATTTGAAGTTTGCATGAATGGGTTTGTGCACACATATGTGTGTGCACACTCATTTATATGTGGAACTTGACAAGGAATTTAAAATTTATACCAAACCACAAAGGGTAAATAATAGCCAAACACTCTTGAAGAATAAGATGGAAGAGATTTGCCTTCCAGAGCCACAATTATCTAGAATAATTGTGACCATGTGACACTGGCACAGGAGGAAGAAATATACAAGTATAATATGGTAGATGATCCCTAAACATATCAACTTATATAATGAAACTTGATTTATGACAGAGTTGGACTGCAGGTCAGTAATGAGGAATGGACTTTTCAATCTCTGCTAGTATGGACTTCTGAATTGTGCTAGGATAATTGGTTAGACATGGAAAAAGAAAGAAACTGAACTCCAGCCTTATGCTTATGCCAAAATAAATTTCAAGTGGATTTAAGACCTACATATATAATGATAAATTTATTACATTTTAAAAAGAAAAAAATTGTAATATCTTAGGTAAAGAAGGAGTTCTTAAACAAGACATAAAAAAGGGTACAACATAAAGGGAAAAACTTGGATAAATTTGACTCAAGTAAAACCAGGGACCTCTGTTTATCAAAAGACACCTTATCGATAGTGTTGGCAAAGGTTTACAGCAATCAGAACTCTTCAGCATTGCTGGGGGAAATATAAATTTGGACAGACATCTTGGAAAGCAGCTTGTATTATCTCATAAATAATCACAGCTACCCTGCTTCCTTGATACACCCTAGAGAAAATGATGTACATGAGCCCCAGGACATAGTATGAGAATGTTTGTAGCAGTATGTTTTCCAGAAGTAAAAACAAACGGGCACACAAACACTGGAAATACCCAAATAGCACTTGGGTATAGAATGAATGAATTCTTTGTGGATGCATTCCATGAATGCTAGAAACCTGTGTAAAGGAAGAAACTGCCTCTAGTATAAGAACATGGAAAAAATCTCAGGAACATAACTTTGAGGGGAACAAAGCAAATCATGGCAAGATACATAGGATATGATTCTATTTGTATGCAAAGCAAAGTTTGAAACAATATCTCAGAAATTATTGAGCTGGAAAAAATAGTGGCAAAATCAATGAATAAATATCAGAGTTGCATCTTTGAAAAATCAAAACCAAACCATAAACTAGATAAAGCTGTCTAAAGTAATCAAGAAACAAAATAGAAGAAACACAAATATATATACAATTAAAAATGTATCTGTTTTCGATTGCTGTTTTTTCAAATTACCACAAAATGTTTTTTTTTGTTTTGTTTTTTGCTTTTAGATTTATTTATTTATTTATTTGACAAAGAGAGAGAGAGAGAGAAGCAGCAGAGGGAGAGGGAGAAGCAGATTCCCCGCTGAGCAAGGAACCTGATGCAGGGCTTGATCCCAGGACCCTGGGATCATGATCTGAGCCAAAGGCAGACGCTTAACTGACTGAGCCACCCAGGTGCCCCAAATTACCACAAAGTGGTTTAAAACAACACAAACTTATTATCCCACAGTTCTGTAGGTCAGAAGTGTAGGTGGGCTTAGATGATCATCTGGTTCCTCTGGCCCAGGGCTCAAAAGGATGAAATGAAGGTGTCAGTCAACCTGGGCTCTCATTCTGAGGCTCTGGGGAAAAGCCTGCTTCCCAGCTCATTTAAGCGTTGGCAAAATTAGCTTCCTTGTGGTTGTAGGGCTGAGGTTACTGTTTCCTTGTTGGCTTTCAGCAGGGAGCCTCTCTCAACTCCTTCAAACCAGCAGCTGTGCGTCAAATCCTTCTCACACTTCTAATCTCGCTCATGTTCTTCCTGCCACATTCCTTCTGCCCTTTTCTGACTCCAGTCAGAGAAAGTTATCTGCTTTTAAGGGTTTCTGTGCTTTGATTGTGTCCACCAGGATAATCCAAGAAAAACTCTCCATCTCAAGGTCTCTAGCTTTATCCTATCTGCATGTACCATAAAATATTAAACAATTCTGGGGCTTAGGGCGTGGCAGCAGAGAGACAGGGCGTTCATCAGCCTACTATAAAAAAATAAGGAAGAAGAAATAACCCCTGATGCAGAAAAACACAACATAAATTATAAGGCACAAATCTATGCAAATAAGTGTGAAAACCTACTGAAATGGATGATTTTGTAAGAAAATGTAATTTACTAAATTTATCATGAAAAGAGGCAGGAAAAAAAATCCCTCCATGGAAGGGAATTAAGAATATCAAATTTCCTACAAAAGCACCAGTCCAAATGGTTTCACAGTTGATTTTTTCAAACCTTCAAGAAATAGATAATATCCAATGTTATCTACACAGTCCCAGAAAATTGAGAAAAGGGTGTGCCAGCTATTATTTATTGGTATCCAGCCTCTTTGGGGACCATCTGTATTCTCTTCTGTATTTCGAAGATCTGGAAGCAGGGCTTTTGCTAGCAGGGTTCCGGTTAATTCTGCCAATTGGAGACACTAATGTAAGATTAGGAAGGGAGAGGAATGGAGAAGCCAAGTTCTCCTTCTGGCAGTGGTGGCAGGTCCAGGGCTGATGTGAGCGGGCTCCAGAGTAGCAGTGATGGGGGTGGGGTGTCCAAAGGCAGCAGTGGCCACAACCACTATGTGGATGGTTCTTCTGGGCCTGCAGCTGCTTCCTGTAGGTACTGATCTCAGGGTGAGATCTTGCTCTTCCAGCCCTACCAAACATCTTGAGACTGAATTTCTTATTTTACCTCCCTCTCTGCTTGACATATCCTGAATGTTTTCTGTGCTTCTTATTGGAATCTGATGGATACAGAAGGTAAGCATTTGAGTTGTTTTTATAAGGCCTGCTCAAATTGATCCCATAATTTGACAAACACAGCATAAAAAGGAAATGTCAAACTGGTTTTATTAATGAATGTCAGTGCAAAACTTCTAAATAAAATGTTATATAAAATATTAAAATAAAAACAGAACTTAATGAATACTTTTGTAAGTAATAAATCATGAGTAACTGGGGCTCATCTCAAAGTCATTTATCATATCAATATGACGAAGGAGGACAAGGGAATGAAGTAACAGGTGTAAATTTTCCAAAGAGGGAGACAAATTTCTTATGGTAATATACTTATATAGCCCCAAAGAATCAGCTGAAAAGCTATTAGATACAATATGAATATTTAATAAAGTGCCTGGTTACAAAATAATTAGCTTTTTCTTTTAAAAACAATAACTGATATGAAAGAAAATATCTTCATCACAAAAGCAAGGAGAAAAATAAAGCCAGAGAAAAGCTTTTGAAAATGTGCAAACCTGCATGAAGAGAACTTTAGAACACTGACCACGGCTAGAAAGCAGACTGAAGACATGAAAAGACGTATCATATTTTTTGGTTGGCAAGCTTCACATTGCAAAGATATCAATCCTTTGTAAATTAATCTGCTAAAATCATACGTACATTCTCATCAAAATACCGAAATGTTTAATTTTTTTTTCATTTTTTGATTCTGACAAAGTAATTCTAAAATACAAATTTGGGTGAATACTGAGAACAAAAAGAAAAGTAATGTGGGCGGTCTAACTATATCCAAGAATAAAATGTACCATGAATGCAACAGTAATTAAAACAGTATGGCACTGATGCAGGAATAAACCAGCTGACCATGAAACAGAGCAGGAAGTCCAAAATAAACTCGTGTACCTAGGAGAATTTGCCTATGATGCAGTTGACCTTTCAAATCTTTGAAAATAGGCACTTCTTAACATACAGTAATAGGATGATTAGCTACTTGTATGACACAAATTTAAATAAATCCAGATCCCTCCTTCTCTCACTATAACAAAATAAATTCCAAATTAGTTAAAAAATGTATAAGTTAAAATTATAAATATTAGAAGGGCACATGAGTAAATTCATTTTTATACTTTAAGAGAAGAAAGCTCTTCTAAGAATAAACCCAGCAACTATAAAAGAAAATTCCTGATAGATTTTGAACATAAATATTAAAAATTTTCTGTTAGGTAAGATGGATGGATGGATGGATGGGTGAATGGGTGGATGGATGGATGAATAGAATCAAATGACAAATTTTTTTTTTCACAGAGCAAAAAATATTTATAAAATGTATCAAGCAAAAGGATTGAATCTTTCAACAGACAGAAGAGCACATTAAAATCAATGTAAAAAAGATTAACAGGGCGCCTGGGTGGCTCAGTTGGTTAAGCGACTGCCTTCGGCTCAGGTCATGATCCTGGAGTCCCGGGATCGAGTCCCACATCGGGCTTCCTGCTGAGCAGGGAGTCCGCTTCACCCTCTGACCCTCTTCCCTTCGTGCTTTCTATCTCTCATTCTCTCTCTCTCTCAAATAAATAAATAAAATCTTTAAAAAAAAAAAAAAAAAAAAAAAAGATTAACAAATGATCCAATAGAAAAATGATCAAAGGATATGAACAAATAGTCAAAGGGAAAAATATACGTGGTTAATAACCTTCGAAATAGTCCTCTAACATTCTTTTTTTTTTTAAAGATTTTATTTATTTATTTGACAGAGAGAGAGACAGCGAGAGAGGGAACACAAGCAGGGGGAGTAGATGAGGGAGAAGCAGGCTTCCCGCTGAGCAGAGAACCTGATGCAGGGCTCGATTCCAGGACCCTGGGATCATGACCTGAGCTGAAAGCAGACGCTTAATGACTGAGCCACCCAGGTGCCCCAGTCCTCTAACATTCTTCAAAATTAGTAAAATGTGATTGAAAATAATGAAACACACTTTCTTATTAAAACACATCAGGAGGGCGCCTGGGTGGCTCAGTTGGTTAAGCAACTGCCTTCAGCTCAGGTCATGATTCTGGAGTCCCAGGATCGAGTCCCGCATGGGGCTCCCTGTGAGGCAGGGAGTCTACTTCTCCCTCTGACCCTCTTCCCTTTCATGCTCTCTCTCTACCATTCTCTCTCTCTCTCAATAAATAAATAAAAAATCTTAAAAAAACTATTAAAAAATAAAAAATAAAACACATCAGGAAAAGTGAAACAAGTCTATAATCCCGTTGTTGGTAAAATAGAATACAGTGACCAATACACTTTGTCTAAGTATAAAGTGGTATAATCTTTTTGGAGGTAAATAGGAAGTTTCAATACAAACTTTAAATTCATATATCCTATAAAGGAAGACTAGAGATTTCCCTGAATATTTCATTTATATATTAAGCACATATTTATTGAACACTTACTATGTGCTGTTCTCTGTGTTCAATACCAGGGATACAGCAGTGACCAAGATGGTCTTTGCCCGTAAGTATCTGCTATCTAAAATGTGGCATTGCTTGTAGTGATTTACAAAAACAAACTTGATGTTAGGAGAATCTTTGTGTGTTGGTAATCCATACAACATGATACCATGAAATTATTAACGAGAATGAGATAAGCATGAATGTACTTTTCAGGAAAGTTCGTGAACTATTGTGAAAACAGAAAAACAAGTCACATTAAGTATGCAGGTACAGTGTTATCTCAAAGTTTGTAAAGATACACACACACACACACACACACTAAGACAGACATACACACAAACACATTCATGTGCCTATAAAATAAAACATCTAGAAGAATATATACTTCGTTCAAGAGATCATTGTTGGGAAGATGCCTGGAAAAAGAGGGAGATGTCAGACTGTTTCTCTTTATTTCATAGAATTCTAAATGGTTTATTTTTTTCTCATAATCATATATTAATTTTTAGTAATTAAGAAACTCCATCTCAGATGTTTTTAGAAAGAAGTCTCTCAAAAGTTCTTTTACATTGATTCCCATAGCCCATTGGGATCTGTTGGCGAACTTCATGTTCCCACTTCCTCCTGTGGGAATGGATTCCTGCTTAATTAAGTAACCCAGACTGCAGGGAAGGTACAGGCAACACCATTTGGAATACCTAGGTGCACCCCGAGAGTTGTACTCCTTAAGTGGGGGGCAGTCCATCTCATAGAGAATTTACTTCATTCTTGAAGTGCAATGCTGTCTAGCATTGTTGACTAGGTTTCCCCTCACCGTCGTGGAGTCCTCACAGTAGAAGTCATTACTGCTTTTGGTTAGTGTTTGAAGCTACCAAGGGGGAGAGCTATCATTTATTTTGCAATCCAAAAGTAATCATAAGGTGTTTATTTTAATAGTCTTCCCTTTATATTCAGTGCCTGGGCCAAATAGGAAAAAATCTGTGGGCTTGACACTTCGTTTTGCAAATACACCTTTTCTGGCAACAATGATGGTCCCAAGGCAGCCGTGCCATGGGCATCTTAAAATAAAACATCTTTCTTACACGGAGGAGGTTTACAATTCTGTAAAGTTTTTGTCATGGCATTTAAGTAGCCTGATATTCTACAATGCAGTCATATCTACAAATTTGATGGATTATATTTTAGGAACAATGATTGTTTTCAGTGGGGGGAAAAGCCTCCACAGACGGATTGATACTGAGCTCCATGCTGGGTCTTATGCATTAATCATGAAGTATCATGCTTATGCAAATGTGTAGACTCCCAATTAGGCAGAGAGCATAGAGCCCTGGGAATAATGTTATGGGCTATTGGGCCTTTGAAATACACTCCTTGGCCAAATTTTCAAAAGCAAAGCAGATTTGAGATGCCTTTTTACTCTTGAAAACAGGTGTACAATTGTTTTCTTAGTGCTTATTTCATGCCTTCAACCTTAAAATAAAGCTTTCTCCCAGTTGGCATAATTTTCCCTCATTGCTCAACAGAAGCAGTGGAAATTCTGAATCACTGACAAGAAAATAAAATGTTCATTCAAAATCTATACGTGCTATGAATGTTGAGGATACATCAATATTTGGGGTTTTTGGCCACACATTTTGAATGTTTCATGTATTCAGTTTTCCTCTGGCAAGCTCTGCCATCTCTTATATTTTCTGTGATTAATCAAAAAATTCAGGTTTCTATGTTGCAAATCCTCTGCACATGACGCAAATATTATGAAGAGAAAACACAAAATGCTGGAAGACAGACTTTCACTTTTATGTATTACTTCTCATTTTCAAACTTTACTTTGCTAACTTGAAACTGCTGTTGTCTTACCCTGGCTCTTATTATCATAAGACACTTGTTGGATCCACTGCAGTATCTGGAGACAATGTAATGGTGGGTGGGAATGAGAGAGAACAAGAAGAAAATTTGGAGATGTTTTTGTTGTCTCTCATTTAAATATCTCTTTCTAAGGTGGTCATTTTGAGTGTGGTTAATTATTCAGATTAGTGAGATAGATTGGCAAATCCAGTGTTGCTACATAAGAAAAGTTCGTAGGTTAGGAAAAAGGATGAAAAGATGTTTTTGCAATCACATATATTGTAATCCTTCCCTCTAACTATCTAGTTTAACAAAAGCTTCAGACACATATTTGAACATTTTCTTATTCAACTGGGACCCAGTTTAGTTCTCAAATCCCTGCTTCCTTCATCAACAGTATCTAGGACACAGCTGATTGATAAGGCATTTACTATATCCTGCTTCCAAACCAGTACTCACTCGTGGCTTGGGTGGGGTGGAGGACTGGCAGGGATGGAGAAAGGAGGGGAGGGGCAGAGGGGAGGGAGGAAAGGGTAGAAAGAGGGAGGAAGACTATAGGATCAAGGGAGAAAGAGAGAGATGGAGACCTTCTTTATAATGTTTGGCAGTTGAAGATAATGTCTGGAAAACCCTCCTTTGTGAGGAGAAAAGACTTCCTGACTTTTAAAAATGGTGTTAATCCACTGCACTGTTTTTTTCAGAATGCCCCTGGCTATGTGAGTAGCACTTCCAATTAGATCTGGTTGAAAAGTTTGTACAGAAATCCGAAGCCCTCCAAATGCAATTTATTACATTAGGTGATTCAACAAAAGATTGGCTTTTCTTAGCTCAAGCCATATATGGCCTTGGTAAGTTAGTCCAGTCAATCTTTTTTGACATAGCTTCTTAATCCTGGCAACAAAATCATCCTTCTTTCTTCTTTTTCTCTCTCTTTCTTTTTTCCCCCCACACATACCACACGCCATACACACACACACACACACACACACACACAATTTTAATAATTAAAAATTTTAAGTAACTACTGCTCCTCATTTTATGAGGACTATTGGAAAAAAGTTCTCTGTGTAATCATTGTGTCAGTGGAGAAACTTGTTTCTAAATACGTTATTAAAAAACCAGGCCCAGTGCGTGGACTTTATAGGGCAAATCCTATATTTCCTACGACTTCTGAGTAGCTGTGGAAAGATCTGTACCCATTTACCCAAAGCAGGACCCATTTTACAACTGGGGCCCTCCCTTCATCTCCAAATTTGGAAAGTATCACTCTCCCTACTGGCATTGTCCTCCCTGAAATCAGAAGCCTACAAGAAGAAAGATCAAAGGGTGAGGGAAAGGCCATGGTATACCATCACAGGAAAACATCTGATTTCTGTTGCAGGTAGGCTTATTTAGGTATTTTCTGTTTCCATAGTGAAAAACAAAGCAGCAACTGGAGAAATAAGGCAGTAGAAAATTATGATGTCAAGTTGGAATTTGTTGAATGGACATTAATGAAACTTAATGATGCTCCAGAGTTTTCTCTTCTACAAGAAGGTTATGAAAGGGCTTTTTGTGTCAGTGTGTTGCTCGCTTGCTTCACTTTGTGTTGTTACTTTGATTTTTGTGTTTACTCTGCAGGAGAAGTATTTCTCCCCACTATGGTCTGGAACAAAGGGGCAGAGTGATGCTTGGCCCTGAGAGACAAGTATCATCATATCCTTAAGAAAATAACCTATTACTATGATCTGGTAAAATGGAACTCTTTCAGACAGGATAGGCTTTGCCAGTAGAAGGTGGTGATCATTCCTCACGGAAATGCAGAGAAACACAAAAGGACAGACTTAAACTTCCTAGAGCATTCCACCACCCCATACCACCTATCCCCTAATATCAAGTAAGTTTTCCAACCCTGTTTATAACTGAGACCAAGAAAAATATCTCAGCATGACTCTGCCAGCGAATGGAATTTGTTCCATCCCTAACCAAACTTTGTCTTCTCTCAGCTGCAGTAAGTGGTTCTGTAATGACAGTCTCGACTACCTCTCCCTACTCTATTTAGCCTTTACTTCTAAATAGAACAAAAAGCAGCAGTTTTCAAAGTGTTGTCTGGGGGCTCTCCCAAGAGAGGATGTCCTCATGGTCAAACCTATGCTTTTGTAATGTTATTTGTCTTTTCTACTCTTATTCTCTCACTAATGTGCAGTAGAGTTTTCATAAACAACATGAAAGGTTTCACAGATTTTTAAAATTGATTTTAATGAGTTAATTAATAATTTTAATTAATTTATTAATTTAACAGATAAATTCAGAAGCAGATATGAGATTCTAGCTGTCTTTTATTGACAGACATTAAAGAAATTAAGAAATTTGCAAAAAATGTAAAACAGTGCCCATCTTCTTACTAATTTTTTTCTTTTGGAAAATATAGGGATATTTCATAAAGTATGTTGTTTGTGTTAGCATGTGATGGGTTTATTGTTATTTTAAGCTATTAATAAATAAATGTTCTTAAATTTTTTGAGTTTTAAGAAAAGGTCTTTGGGATCCTCCATAATTTTTAAGAATTTTAGGAAATCCTGAGACCAAAACGTTTGGGAATCCTTAGCTTACAAAGTGAGCAGAGCAGAGTCGAAGTAGGAAGTGATACCTTTATCTTTAGTGTCACAAAGTACTTATAAATTAAGTACAGCTGGGCCTTGCTTTATAATAATCAAGTGTATTAATATTAGTATTCACAATGAAGATAAATTATGTGGTAAAATTCAAATTATAAGCAGCTTTGATGAGTTTTTTAAGTGCACTGTGACTAGTTTTCAAGATGATAAGCACATTTTCAACTTCTAAGAACCTATGTAGTGCAGCCTGATGAGCACCTTGGCCCTTATTCTATGATGGAATGTAACACTCCTTAGGTAAGAGAAAAATAACAGTAATTTAATTGGGCTTTAAAGAGAATGAAGCTGAGAAATCTGTATTTGGTCTTTTTTACAAAAAATATAAAACCAAAATAAGATACAGGGAAAATGAAAATGTGGCTCTAGAAGAAAGAGATTAATATCCTTTTCAGAACCAATTGATTTTAACATGAGTTTTGTTTTGCTTTTTTAAGGTAGAAATAAGAAGAGCAAAGAATTATCCTAGGACAAACTAGATTACTCTGCCAGATTTGCCACAGAGTGTTACTATTTGAGATATTATTAAAAAAAATTAGAGCAGGGAAACTTGATTAAAATTGGTTTGGGGAGAATCAAGGGAATCAAGAATTGAGAGATAAAAAAACAGAGTTGACTTTGGAGAGGACCTGCGGAGAGAGCTGTTCAGCCTGGAATTAACAAATGGGTTTCGGGTCCAGCAAGGAAAGTCTGAACTTGAACTACGCAAGAGCCAAAGACACTAAATGTCCTCAGAGAAAAATAAGAAAAACAGTCCGTGGACAAGTTAACAAGTTGCATCTAGTTAGTAACAAGAGCATATGCTGACTGTGGGGTGGGGGTGGAGACCTGTGTGTGTGTGTGTGTGTGTGTGTGTGTGTGTGTGTGTGTGTGTGTGTGTGTGTGTTTGGTACTGGTGTTAGGTGTTCAGAGTCTGCAGCACACACTCTTGATGACAGGGAGCTTGCCATATTGATGGGCCCTGAAGATGGTCCATTCTAAGGAGGAAAGCAAGGGGCCCAGAGGTATGTGGTTTTTGAGTAAGTCTCTCCTTTGCAGAAGGAGAAATGCACATCTACTTCTCTGATTTCTGGAGAGCACTTTCTTGTACCCAGAATGTCCACAGTCAGTCCTAAGAGTCCTGTTCCTGTGCCATGTTTTCAGCAAGGGCTACCAATTCTGACATTTGATTTTCAGCTGTTTTGGTCAGTTGACATTTGACTGGCTCTTGAGTTTACTATCAGAAGATCAGTTTTTGCTTCTTTTCAGTTATAATGCTTGCTGAACTAATTTTTATCAAATTTTTCAAAATGTCATCATCTTTAGCCAAGAAAAGGACAAGGAAGATCTTTCTTCAAGTTAGAGCTTTTTATAGAGTTTGACATTAGCTGAACACAAAAGGTTAGAATGAAAAATTTTGGCCATTTTCATCATAGATGTGGCCACAGCCTCTACTTCAACTTTCCATTTGATTTGTTCCATTAACATATGTCACATCTATGCATGCCCAAATTGGAGCTACTTAAAATCAAAGCTGCCTAGTGGTACCGAAACTTGATAGAAAAGATAAAAAATCGGTCTTCCTGCTCACACACTGTAGGGTACGAAGAAATGATTTTCTAAGATGTAGCATCTAAACTGTGCGTGATTCCTAGGTTATTCAGAGATCTTAGCCGCTTATAGCTCGTACCTACAAATGTATGCACGTAAACACACATCCTGCTGAATGCTGCTCAAAAAATATGGGAAAGAGTTAAATGTAGAAAATACATGTTACCAATAGAATTTAAACTGAAGAGATTGAACTGATAGACCACTTAAGCAATTGTAAGGAAGCAAGCTGCAAAAAAAATATGCCATCAGAATTAAAAAGGATGCGAGGGGATGAGAGAAATAAGCTTTTGTGGAAAAACAAGCTAGGACTGAAAAAGGTTAACAGAAAACACACATACACACACACATGAAGAAAAAAGGCCCTGGTCTCAGTAGCCTTACAAAAACTTCTGAAGGAAATTTCAGGCTTCTTTGAATATTGAAGGGCCATAGGAAGTTCATGTCTGGTAAGGAATGCTAACAGTGTTCTATGTAGCCACAGTGAGTGGTCAGGCACCACTTGCAGGTTCTCTCTCTCTCATACGCACACACACAAAGTCAATCTGGTGACTGGCACCCTGCAAAAAATATACAAAATCACTTTAGTTTTCTTTTCAACTTTAGAGCTATGAGCATTAGAGACCTATGGGTAATCTTCTTTGCTTGGGATTGTATGTCTACTTTCCTTTTATGTAAGTAGTTGCATTGGATTCAAAGTTTGTTTCAGGTTCTTAGGCATGTTCTGAGATTAGGGTCATAACTATATTAAAAATGAATAATACCCCAGAAAACTTCCAGAATGAGAAATGATTTTAAGAATATTTAAGAATATAGAGCAGAGAAAGAAAGTCTTAGGGAAGAGATGAAATAGATAATGAGATTATTTGAATTAAAATGTAAGACTCCTATCCTAATAAAACAAAGGACTTCCTTCACAGTTGAGGTGGTGATCATTATTGTCTGAACATTAGCTTTCTGTACGGTCCAAGATAGAAACTGACTCCAGATCTTCTAAATCAGAGGATCTTAAAATGTTTTGTGCTGTTGATCTCTTGGGCCATCTGGTGAAGCCTGTGGACTATTTCTCAGAATAATGTTTTTACAAAGGCAGTCAATTATATTAAACAGGAATCCAGCTTGAGAATATATCCACATTATATACATGCATATCTATGCATATGTAACCATACATAGATATAACATATTTATATCCACAATATATCCATATTATATCCACATTATGGGTATATTCTAAAGATGGAGCCAACAGAATCTCTTGATGAACTGGATCTGGACTGAGAGGGAAAGTTAAAAAACGACTCCATGCTTTTGGGCAGAACAAAGGGGAGTATGGAATGTCCATACTTAAACTATCTTTACTGGACACTTAGCCACAGGGGAAGGAATAGTGGCCTACTGCTTTTGATAATTTTTTTCTCATTATTAGGCATCCACTAAGTTGGTGATGGTCACTGGGGTTTCTTTTTTTCCCTCCAGATTAAATTTATGATAAGCCCTGATGTGAAAGAAAACTAATGAAAAATGGTCGTTTAAAAGCTCATCTTTCAATGTAATGTGATTTATTTGTTTTATCTGTGCTTTCTTTTATTAGCCATTAACTGAGTTATCAAATATTTTTCATGCTATAATTATGT
Organism: Zalophus californianus; assembly: GCF_009762305.2. Taxonomy (NCBI): domain Eukaryota; kingdom Metazoa; phylum Chordata; class Mammalia; order Carnivora; family Otariidae; genus Zalophus; species Zalophus californianus. Next base: position 69,232,243 of record NC_045600.1, read on the forward strand.
CAGTTCCTTACATGGCTGCCACATAATTCCCCATAAAGGTCTACTCATAGCTAGCACTGCCCTGATGCTTGATAAAGTGTAAATAATGCAAAGAAGACAGTGGAGAAAGTATCATAAGCACTCACTGTGAGCTCAGCAAATTCAGGGTAATGTTGACATCAATAGTCCAACGTTATTTAGAACACATTCTATTTAGCTTTTTTTCTGAGTATATCGATCATTGTTCATGTGTTATTCTTTGGAGTAGTTAACGAAGTGCCTGAAAATTTCATCAAGGAACAAGGAAGTGTCAGCCTCACAGCCTTCCCCATACACGGTCAGCAGAAGGCCAGTTAATGAGTGGCCCTGCTCAGTACACAATAATAGGACATTGGGTTAAGCACGTGGCTGGGCATAGATTCCCCCGGGCTCATTGTCTTAAATGGCTGGAAGAATAGGAGACAGGGAACTCACTGTATTTATCTTGATATGTTCCTTCCTTTACCTTCAAAACTGCTGGTTTTATGGTCCAAATTATTCTAGAAACCCTGTTCTCGGTAACAATTTAGGGCTGTCAATAAGGAAAGAAAAGAGTAAGAACATAAAAGATGAGGTTTAAACTAGAGTGATGCCAATTTATACTTTTTTTTTTTTAAGTGTATGCCTTTTTCTTCAGTGTGGGGACTTGGACTTCATGCTTTTTAAAATTTTTTTAAAATTTATTTTATTTCATTTTATTATGCTATGTTAATCACCATACATTACATCATTCGTTTTTGATGTGGTGTTCCATGATTCATTGTTTGCACTTAACCCCCAGTGCTCCCTTCAGTATGTGCCTTCTTTAATACCCATCACCAGGTTAACCCATCCACCAGCCCCCTCCCCTCTAGAACCCTCAGTTTGTTTCCCAGAGTCCATAGCCTCTCATGGTTCATCTCCCCCTCCAATGTCGCCTCTTTCATTTTTCCCTTCCTACTGTCTTCTTCTTCTTCTTCTTTTTTTAACATATAATGTATTATTTGTTTCAGAGGTACAGGTCTGTGATTCAACAGTCATACATAATTCACAGCGCTCACCATAGCACATACCCTCCTCAATGTCTATCACCCAGCCACCCCATCCCTCCCACACCCCCAATACTCCAGCAACCCTCAGTTTGTTTCCTGGGATTAAGAATTCCTCATATCAGGGAGATCATATGATACATTTCTTTCCCTGATTGACTTATTTCGCTTAGCATAATACTCTCCAGTTCCATCCACATCATTGCAAATGGCAAGATTTAATTCCTTTTGATGGCTGCATAATAGTCTATTGTATATATATACCACTTCTTTATCCATTCATCTGTCGATGGACATCTTGGCTCTTTCCAAAGTTTGGCTATTGTGGACATTGCTGCTATAAACATCAGGGTGCACGTACCCCTTCGGATCCCTACATTTGTATGTTTGGGGTAAGTGCCCATAATGCAATTGCTGGATCGTATGGTAGCTCTATTTTCAACTTTTTGTGGAAACTCCATACCGTTTCCAGAGTGGCTGCACCAGCTTGCATTCCCACCAATGGTGTAGGAGGGTTCCCCTTTCTCCGCATCCCCGCCAATATCTGTCGTTTCCTGTCTTGTTAATTTTAGCCATTCTGACTGGTGTGAGGTGGTATGTCATTGAGGTTTTGATGTGGATTTCCCTGATGCCGAGCGATGTTGAGCACTTTTTCATGTGTCTTGTTGGCCATTTGGATGTCTTCTTTGGAAAAATGTCTGTTCATGTCTTCTGCCCATTTCTTGATTGGATCATTTGTTCTTTGGGTGTTGAGTTTGATAAGTTCTTTATAGATTTTGGATACTAGCCCTTTATCTGATATGTCATTTGCAAATATCTTCTCCCATTCTGTTGGTTGTCTTTTGGTTTTGTTGACTGTTTCTTTTGTTGTGCAAAAGTTTTTTATCTTGATGAAGTCCTAATAGTTCATTTTTGACCTTGCTTCCCTTGCCTTTGGCAATGTTTCTAGGAAGAAGTTGCTGCAGCTGAGGTCGAAGAGGTTGCTGCCTGTGTTCTCCTTTAGGATTTTGATGGACTCCTATCTCACATTTAGGTCTTTCAACTATTTTAAGTCTATTTTGGTGTGTGGTGTAAGGAAATGGTCCAGTTTCATTCTTCTGCATGTGGCTGTCCAATTTTCCCAACACCATTTGTTGAAGAGACTGTCTTTTTTCCATGGGACATTCTTTCCTGCTTTGTCAAAGATGAGTTGACCATGGAGTTGAGGGTCCATTTCTGGACTCTCTATTCTGTTCCATTGATCTATGTGTCTGTTTTTGTGCCAGTACCATACCGTCTTGATGATGACAGCTTTGTAACAGAGCTTGAAGTCTGGAATTGTGATGCCACAAGCTTTGCTTTTCTTTTTCAACATTCCTCTGGCTATTCAGGGTCTTTTCTGGTTCCATACAAATTTTAGGATTATTTGTTCCATTTCTTTGAAAAAAGTGGATAGTATTTTGATAGGAATTGCTTTCAATGTGTAGATTGCTCTAGGTAGCATTGACATCTTCACAATATTTGCTCTTCCAATCCATAAGCATGGAACGTTTTTCCATTTCTTTGTGTCTTCCTCAATTTCTTTCATGAGTATTTTATAGTTTTCTGAGTACAGATTCTTTGCCTCTTTGGTTAGATTTATTCCTAGGTATCTTACGGTTTTGGGTGCAATTGTAAATGGGATCAACTCCTTAATCTCTCTTTCTTCTGTCTTGTTGTTGGTAGATAAGAATGCCACTGATTTCTGTGGATTGATTTTATTTTATTTTTTATTTATTTTTTTAAAAATTTTTATTTATTTATTTATTTATTTGAGACAGAGAGAATGAGAGAGAGAGAGAGCACATGAGATGGGGGAGGGTCAGAGGGAGAAGCAGACTCTCCGCCGAGCAGGGAGCCCGATGCAGGACTTGATCCAGGGACTCCTGGATCATGACCTGAGCCGAAGGCAGTTGCTTAACCAACCGAGCCACCCAAGCGCCCATATGGATTGATTTTATATCCTGCCACTTTACTGAATTCCTGTAGGAGTTCGAGTAGTTTTGGGGTGGAGTCTTTTGGGTTTTCCACATAAAGTATCATATCATCTGCAAAGAGTGAGAGTTTGACTTCTTCTTTGCCTGTTTGGATGCCTTTTATTTCTTTTTGTTGTCTGATTGCTGTGGCTAGGACTTCTAGTACTATGTTGAATAGTAGTGGTGATAGTGGACATCCCTGCCGTGTTCCTGACCTTAGGGGGAAAGTTCTCAGTTTTTCCCCTTTGAGAACGATATTCACTGTGGGTTTTTCATAGATGGCTTTTATGATATTGAGGTAGGTACCCTCTATCCCTATACTCTGAAGAGTTTTGATCAAGAAAGGATGATACACTTTGTCAAATGCTTTTTCTGCATCTATTGAGAGCATCATATGGTTCTTGTTCTTTCTTTTATTAATGTATTGTATCACATTGATTGATTTGCAGATGTTGACCAAACTTGCAGCCCAGGGATAAATCTCACTTGGTCGTGGTGAATAATCCTTTTAATGTACTGTTGGATCCTATTGCCTAGGATTTTGGTGAGAATTTTTACATCCATGTTCGTCAAGGATATTGGTCTGTAATTCTCCTTTCTGATGGGGGTCTTTGTCTGGTTTTGGGATCAAGGTAATGGTGGCCTTATAAAACAAGTTTGGAAGTTTACCTTCCATTTCTATTTTTTGGAACAGTTTCAGAAGAATAGGTATTAATTCTTCTTTAAATATTCGGTAGAATTCCCTTGGGAAGCCATCTGGCCCTGGGCTTTTGTTTTTTGGGAGATTTTTGATGACTGCTTCAATTTCCTTAGTGGTTATAGGTCTGTTCAGGTTTTCTATTTCTTCCTGGTTCAGTTTTGGTAGTTGACACATCTCTAGGAATGCATCCATTTCTTCCAGATTATCTAATTTGCTGGCATAGAGTTGCTCATAATATGTTCTTATAATTGTTTGTATTTCTTTGGTGTTGGTTGTGATCTCTCCTCTTTCATTCATGATTTTGTTGATTTGGGTCCTTTCTCTTTTCTTTTTGATAAGTCTGGCCAGGGGTTTATCAATCCTGTTAATTCTTTCAAAGAACCAGCTCCTAGTCTCGTTGATCTGTTCTACTATTCTTTTGGTTTCTATTTCATTGATTTCTGCTCTGATCTTTATTATTTCTCTTCTCCTGCCGGGTTTAGGCTTTATTTGCTGTTTTTTCTCCAGCTCCTTTAGGTGTAGGGTTAGGTTGTGTATTTGAGACCTTTCTTGTTTCTTGAGAAAGGCTTGTGTTGCTATATACTTTCCTCTTAGGACTGCCTTTGCTGCATCCCAAAGATTTTGAACAGTTGTGTTTTCATTCATTTGTGTCCATGAATTTTTTAAATTCTTCTTTAATTTCCTGGTTGACCCATTCACATTTTAGTAGGATGCTCTTTAGCCCCATGTATCTGAGTTCTTTCTGACTTTCCTCTTGTGATTGAGTTCTAGTTTCAAAGCACTGTGGTCTGAAAATATGCAGGGAATAATCCCAATCTTTTGGTACCAGTTGAGACCTGATTTGTGACTTAGGATGTGATCTATTCTGGTGAATGTTCCATGCACTAGAGAAGAATGTGTATTCTGTTGCTTTAGGATGGAATGTTCTGAATATATCTGTGACGTCCATTTGGTCCAGTTGTCATTTAAAGTCTTTATTTCCTTGTTGATCTTTTGCTTAGATGATCTGTCCATTTCAGTGAGGGGGGTTGTTAAAGTCCCCCATTCTTACTGTATTGTTGTTGATGTGTTTCTTCGTTTTTGTTATTTTTTGACTTATATAATTGGCTGCTCCCATGTTAGGGGCATAGATATTTACAATTGTTAGATCTTCTTGTTGGATAGACCCTTTAAGTAGGATATAGTGTCCTTCCTCATCTCTTATTACAGTCTTTGGTTTAAAAACTAATTTGTCTGATATAAGGATTGCCACCCCAGCTTTCTTTTGGTGTCCATGAGCATGGTAAAGTGTTTTCCACCCCCTCACTTTCAATCTGGAGGTGTCTTTGGGTCTAAAATGAGTCTCTTGCAGACAGCATATCGATGGGTCTTGTTTTTTTATCCAATCTGATACCCTGTGTCTTTTGATTGGGGCATTTAGCCCATTTACATTCAGGGTAACTATTGAAAGATATGAATTTAGTGCCATTGTCTTGCCTGTAAGGTGACTTACTGTATATTGTCTGTGTTCCTTTCTGTTCTATGTTACTTTTAGGCTCTCTCTTTGCTTAGAGGACCCCTTTCAATATTTCTTGCAGGGCTGGTTTCATGTTTGCAAATTCCTTATTTTTTGTTTGTCCTGGAAGCTTTTTATCTCTCCTTCTATTTTCAATGACAGCATAACTGGATATTCTTGGCTGCATATTTTTCTCATTTAGTACTCTGAATATATCATGCCAGTCCTTTCTAGCCTGTCAGGTCTCTGTGGATAGGTCTGTTGCCAATCTAATGTTTCTACCATTGTAGGTTACAGATCTCTTCTCCTGAGCTGCCTTCAGGATTTTCTCATTCACTCTGAGACTCGTTAGTTTTACTATTAGATGTCGGGGTTTTGACCTCTTTTTATTGATTTTGAGGGGGGTTCTCTGTGCCTCCTGGATTTTGATGCCTGTTTCCTTCCCCAAATTAGGGACGTTCTCTGCTATAATTTGCTCCAGTATACCTTCTGCCCCTCTCTCTCTTCTTCTGGGATCCCAATTATTCTAATATTGTTTTATTTTATGGTATCACTTATCTCTCAAATTCTGCCCTCGTGATCCAGTAGTTGTTTATCTCTCTTTTTTTCAGCTTCTTTACTTTCCATCATTTGGTCTTCTATATCACTAATTCTCTCTTCTGCCTCATTTATCCTAGCAGTTAGAGCCTTTATTTTTGATTGTACCTCATTAACAACCTTTTTGATTTCAACTTGGTTAGATTTTAGTTCTTTTATTTCTCCAGAAAGGTTTCTGTAATATCTTCAATGTTTTTTTCAAGCCCAGCTAGTATCTTTAAAATCGTCATTCTGAACTCTAGTTCTGACATCTTACTAAAGTCTGTATTGATTACGTCCATGGCAGTCAGTATTGCCTCTTATTCTCTTTTTTGAGGTGATTTTTTCCATCTTGTCATTTTGTTCTGAGGAGAATAGATGAATGAGAGAACAAAATGCTAACAGGGTAACAACGACCCCAGAAAAATATACACTAAGCAAATCAGGAGAGACCTGAAACTGGGAGAATAGAAAAGGAAAGAAAGAAAAAAGAAAAAGAAAAAGATAAAAAAAAAAAAACAAGAATATGATCAAATATGAACAGGCTGGTGCATAGATAAGTGCCACACACTAGATTTTGGGCATATTTTGGTCTGTTTGGAGAAAGTGCCTCTCAAAATGTTAGAAGAAAGTGCCTCCCAAAAGAAAAACTTATATATGTACAAAAATAAGGGTAAATACGATGAAGGGATGGAATATGAATGTAAAGATGAAAATTATAAAAGGAATTGATAAGAAGTTGGTTGAAAAAAGAAAGAAGGGGAATTTAAAAAAAAAAGGAGAGAATGCGATCAGGCAGGAGACTAGAACAAAGCCATACACTAGAGATTTAGGGTATATTTTGGTCTGTTAGAAGAAACTGTATCCCAAAATTTTAAAGAGAGAATAACTTATGTATATATATATATATATACCAAAAATAAGTTTAACTACTATTAAAGGATAGAATATGACTCTAAAAATGAAAAATAAAAGAGATTTTTTAAAAAAGGGATTGATAAGATGTTGGTTGAAAAAGGGAAAAAAATTAAAAAAAAAAAGAAAAAGAAAGTTAAAAAAAATAACTTTGAAAGACTAAAAAATCATGGGGAAGAAAGCCATGAATTCTATGTGCAGTATTCCCCTAGCGCTGGAGTTCTGCTGTTCTCATTGATCGGTCAACTTGGTCTTGGCTGGTTGTTCTTGCTGATCGGGGGAGGGGCCTGTTGCCGTGGTTCCCAAATGTCTTTGCCGGAGGCGGAATTGCCCCACCCTTGCCGGTCCAGGCTAAGTAATCTGCTCAGGTTTGCTCTCGGGAGCTTTTGTTCCCTGCAAGCGTTCCGTACAGATTTGGGGACAAGAGTGAAATGGCGGCCTCCCAATCTCTGCCCCGGAGGAGCCGAGAACTCAGGGCCCTGCTCCTCAGTGCGCCCTCAGAGAAAAGCAGTCAATCACTCCCGTCTCCCTGGTCTCCGGCTGCACTTCATGCTCACCCGATCTGTGACTGAGCATTTCTGTCTCTGGCACACAACTCTGTTTGGAGTCTACAAACCCAGCAGATCCCTGCGGTGTGCTCCCATGCCGCTCCTCTCAGGGGAGGGAGGGGAGTCTCCCCAGCTCTGCCGCTTGTTGGGGCCCTGCTGGAAGAGCAGTGGCCCAACAGTGCCGCTGATCATGGTTTATGGCAATCTCGAACTAAGAGCCCACTCCTCGGCTCCGTTTCTGCAGCCGGCTTCCCTGCTCTGATACCTGGGAGCTCTGCCGCACTCAGGCACCCCCGGTCTTTCTGTGACCCTGAGGGTCCTGAGACCACATTCTCCCAGCAAGAGTTCCACCCCTGCTTAGCCACTGGAGCAACCTCCAACAGCGGAGCTGACTTCTAAAAGTTCCGATTTTGTGCTCCAGGGCTCTATCACTTGCCGGTAGCAGCTGACGGAGACCCCTCCCCCACTGTCTATCCTCCCGAATATTGCCTCGGATTCACTTTGCAAGTCCTACCTTCCAGAAAGTGATTGCTTTTCTGTTCAGAGAGTTGCTGCTATTCTTTTCTTCGATCTTCTGTTGAATTTGTAGGTGTTCAGAATTTTTTGATCCCTATCTAGCTGAATTCCTGGGACCAGACTAAATTTAGGTCTCCTACTCCTGCACCATCTTGCTCCTCTGTACTTCATGTTTTGAAGTTGGTAGATTCTCACAGTATCACCCTATTTTTCTGTCAATAAATGTAAATCTCCTAGACTAACCTGTGTCAGAGAAATAAAGTTATAAAAAGCATGTGGACTTGGAAGTGGAGACAACAGGAAATCATTGGGTTAGAGGAAATGGATGAAGAGAGAAATAAACAGGGAAAGCATTAGGCTCCCTTTGCTTTACCTGTACAATTTTGAAAACCTTGGAACTAAAGTGAAGAAAACCGCAGAGAACAATGAATTCCATCTTCACTGTATACATTGTGTAATTTGCTCTTTCAGTTAAGGATATATAACACCTATGACCACTTTAGGCAAAGGTATAAAGTAAGTGAGATTATTTTCAAAAACTTTCTATTCCTCTTTCATTGGTCTTCAGTCTCCCTTCGGGTGCAGTCCTAATAGGTACAGTGGCACTCATTCAAGCCTCCTGGAAATTTCCATGTGGCTGTGCTGAATCTTCTTCAACTTCCCTTAAAATATACTTGTTCAGTGTCCAGACTTTCAGAGCCCAAAATGTGATGAGTTAATTAAATGCTGCAAAAAAAAAAAAAAACCCTCTAAATCATACAAATCTTTTAACTAATTAACCAAATAATAGATAATTTCTGGGTAATAGCTGAGCTTTTAATTCATTCTAGATAGTATTTTCATTTTAACAAGATCTTCTCATACCTTACCCAAAATAAATAGGGTGGTTGTTTTAGAATATCAGATAGTAGTAAGAAAGAGGTCTATTTATATGATGGTCCTTTCAATTCCTTTTAAATCTGACCTTTAGCTGACCACCCGTTCAGGCCAGGAAACCATATAGGTCAACAAGAGAAAGATTATAGCCTATAATCATACAGATATAGACTACAATGTATCTCCAGATTTTCTGTCATCAAAATGATAAAATGATTGGTAAATACCCTTGGTGAAGGAAGTGAAAAGAGTTTGAGATTATTTATGCTAGGAACAATTAGGTTAATATTTTTAGGAACTGAATGTGAAATTATAAATCGCTTAGTTATTCCATTTCATAGGATTCAAAGAAATAGGCTGTAACTGTAGTAGAAGAAACTTATTTAAGACCCAAGGAAAACATTATGCCATCTCTGGAACCTACATTTAAAGGATTTTCACCTTCTCTCTCTGTTGAGCTTTATGACCACATTAGGTACTTCTCTTGATTGGCTAGTTTCCTTATCAAACCAATGGCATGTTTCTTTCCTAATATTAGGGTTTGGAATCTGTGGAGCTTCCCAGCCTTTCCTCACACAACCTGAGGCAGCAAAACATGGTGGTTCTTTCTTGGTCATGAGCTCCCTCAAGGAAGATCAAGAATTTACTGAAATCTCTGCCTAATTGCAGAGAATAAATTCTCATGCTGCTCTTTTGCAAATATTTCAAATTATTTGTCTAACAGTAAATTAGACCTGACATGTTAATTGGTTTAGGGAGCCATGCATGATGTTTGCTCATTTGTGACTAATTTCTAATACATTAGTATTTTTGAAAAAAAATAGATCAACTTGGAGAAAACTGGGTCTAGAGATCAATCATCCTGCAACTTCTGTTATCAGAGAGACCACAGACACTAAAATTAGTGTGAAAGGTGCATAGGTGGCTCATTCCAGGCCTGGCAGATGACTCACATGACCATAAACACATAATTTCACTTCATCTTTCCTGGGGTTTTTCCTTCAGTAAAATAGATCTAATAATACCACATACCAGCCTCATAAGGAAATTGGCAGAATTAATGAAATAATAAAAATAGTGGGAAATAGTTGTTGAAAGAACCTCAGGGCCTTGTCTTCACACTCCTCCTGCTCTGTGGGAACATCTGACCCATCCAAATCCCCAAATCCATTCTTTCAATGTACTTAAACCAACTTAATCTCTTAGGTTGGAGAAGCTGCATCCACCTCTCCCTCAGGTCCTCCACTGCTTTACCATCTTGATGGTAAAGATCATCTTGATGACTGAATCATTTATCACAAAGTTGAACCTAAAATCTCATTTTTGGAGATAGATAGTTTTGCGCCTTTTTTAGTGAACAAGGCAAATGATGGCACACTCCAAAAACTCCATGGAATCATTTGGAAATAGTACATCTTATGGTTATGTGTTCTTGTTTTTTTTTTTCTCAGACTCCTTTTCCTTAAGGTTGGTTTCTGGTGAATAATAGAGAAGCTGGATACATCAAAAGACAGTCTTACAATGAACACAACTTATTCTTCATACACGTCACTATCAGTGATAAACAGAGACATTTGGTAGCTTCATGAGATTTTTGTAGCCAGTTATATATTTAAAAAAAAATATTTTTAGCATAGAGCTATAAATAAACCAGAACTTGTCATGTAGTTAAGCAAACTCTTGGCATTTAGAAACAACTTTGCGAGGTTCACAAACTCAAGCCATTAAAAAAATATGTGGACTTTTATATATATATATGTATATATATATATAATGTTCTATATATCATATATAATGGTTATATATAATGCTTTTATATATATAATGATATTTTTAAAGATTTTATTTATTTATTTGATAGAGAGAGAGAGCACAAGCAGGGGGAGTGGCAGAAGGAGAAGGAGAAGCAGACTCCCCGCTCAATCCCAAGACCTTGGTATCATGACCTGAGTGGAAGGCAGACACTTAACCGATGGAGCCACCCAGGCACCCCTATATATAATGATTTTTATCAGCAAAAAATCAAAGGCAAATAGTGTATTAGCCTTATCAATACAATTCCATCCTGTGGGTTCAATGACGGAGCTAGGGAGAAAGTATTTTCTTAGGATTTATAAATTATAGCTGGAGAAATTGAAGCATAGACCAGAGCCACAAAAAATGGGCTATAGAACTTGTACAATGAAAGACATTAGTTGCTTATGCTGGTTGGATAGATGCACTGTATACAAATTTTTAGGATAACAAGTGAGGGATATTTAAAAATTCATCTTTAGTTGATTTGAATTGTTCTTGGTCATTGGTGTTCTATTTTGTGTAGTCTAATTAATTCTTACTGCTTGAGTCTGCACCCTGGGGTGATTTTATTGTTATGTTAATCACCATACATTACATCATTAGTTTTTGATATGTTCCATGATTCATTGTTTGTGCATAATACCCAGTGCTCCATGCAGAATGTGCCCTCTTTAATACCCATCACCAGGCTAACCCATCCCCCCACCACCCTCCCCTCTAGAACCCTCAGTGTGTTTTTCAGAGTCCATCGTCTCTAATGGTTCGTCTCCTGGGGTGATTTTAAATAGGCAAATACGTGAAGAGTTTTCATTTGCACCGTGATGTTGACTCATTGAGTGATTTTGTAGTCTAACTTCCTTATTTTCAGCCAGGATTAATTCCTTCTCTTTCTTTACAAATACCACACACACACACACACACACACACACACACACACACACACACACACACACACACCCCTTATTATATACTCATCTTACTAAAATTTTAAATGCATTTCTGCCAAAAGTGTTATGTTCTCTGAAAGACTGATTATGATATTTTTAGAAAACTGCAGTTTTAAATTACATAAATAAGCAACCATAGGAATATAAGGGTTTTTTCCCTGCTCTTTAGCATTTTAGGAAATATAGCCTTGAAAATTCTAATAGCCATTTAATTTTAGTGTGCAATTTTACAAATTCTGCTTCCCCCAAAATAGTATTTTCAGAAAATAACTATCAACCTTCACCCCCATGCCTAAATAGATAATTTTAAATATCCACAAGTGTCAAATACATGGTAACTTCTGTATCTCTAACTTCATACACTTTCCTTCAAAAAGCTCTCTCTCCTCTTGTTATCAACGGGGGTCTCAAGCAGGCAAATCTTTTTTGGGTTTGTCCTGACATGGTGCTTTGAACCTTGAACTAGGAAAAATAAGAACTGATGTAATGTGTTTTTGCCTCTTTACCTACACAATAGGATAAACTCTAAACAGCTTTTATATCTTCAAATTTCTAGGGAAAGAAAAGGGAGAATAGAAGTTAAAAAAAAAGGTAAGACAGGAAGACGTAAGCAATGAGTGAGGGAAGCTTGCAGGAAAGTAATGAAATTGGAATCTTCCAAGTGTCGAGTGTATTTGAATGTTATTCTATTTTATTCCAACATCTCTTTAATATCCAATAATCATAATTTCCAGGAAGAAAATGGAGAGATGGAAGGAGTGCTGTCTTCTAAAAAGTATGGCAGGGTGAGTTGAGCCTACAGGAGAGGAGGATAGGGTTGGATTATGAAGCTGGAAGGTTGGATGGGCCATGCTGCAGATGCCCAAGAGCCTGCAGAAATCAAGGTTGGAAAAAAGCCAAGTCAGCATGAGGGAGTTGACCGAAGTCCATCAAAGTATTCACTCGCAGAGGTGAGCACAAAGCAAGTATGGTATCGAATGAACAGTAGACCTGGGCCATCCTGCCAGAGGTCAGATGATGCTATCCATGTACTCTTGGGACCTATAAGATACTAGAGTTTCCCTCCACCCTTGTCTGATGTCAGTAAGACACAGGCTGACACCATATATGTTCAATTAGCATCTTGGGAAAAGAAGTAGGGAATGAGGAGGACATCTGTGAAATTAAGCTTTTCTTGTTTTTGTTCAAGAAAGACAATACTGAGAGGACTACTTTGATTACTGAATCAAACTAAGCTTAAACTTCTACTAAATACATAGTTTTTCCTGTTAACCAGAGGATGTTGTCCTGAAGGAAGCTATAGACACAATCAAGGCAATGTATCTTCTCTGCGTATCTAACTTAGTGTAGTAAATTTTATAACACTGCTACACGCAGTGGAGATTATACGAAAAGGAGAAATGCTCCTTCTCTTTACCAGATTACGACTGTAATCATTTTCTTTCCATGCATTTTGGAAAACTATTCCTTCTTTGAGAGGGATGCTGTTCTTTGTGGTGAAGTGGTGAGAACCTGCATACGTTGTATTTTAAATGTCAAAAGTTTGAAATTCTTCTCTACTATTTCCAATCTGTTTGGTGCTTTGTACAGGAGAGCTTTAAACACACACCCCTCTCCAGCTCTGAACACTTTTAGTTGCAGGGTCCCTAGGCCGTTGTAATGTTTAGCCAGGGTTGAGAAACACTGGTCCAGTCCACTAGGAAGGATCCTGTGAGCCGTCTATGCAGTACTGTTCTAAATCTGGGAGAGTTGCACTACCATTAGCATGCTGAATGGCTGCCAACTTTGTTCTGCACACTTAAGAAAGGTAGACTTTCAAAAGGGTAAATGTTTTTCAATTCCTAACATCTATTTAAAGTTTTCTTTGCTGTACTAATGATTTGGAGTCTGATAGAAAGCACTGGAGTTCTTTAGTATGTTCTTACCCATGTCTATTAATTCCTACCTGCCGCTCAATAAGGCAAATGCAATTTAGGTGAATGAAGAAAACTTGGGGAAATGTTTGTCTCTGGCCCATGGTTCTTCCAAGCAGTACAGACAGCATCCTCTTGGGTCCAGTAGATAAAGGAAAGCTGATGGTTTCTGGTATTAATCGTATGTGTCTCGTAACTGGTATTTATTTTTATACATGGTGGGCCATTTATAAAATGATGAACCCAGTGTTCAGACAGTCAGAGAAACAATTAGGATCCTTACCCGGGATTCAGAAGGATTTATCTAGGCTCTGAAGCTACCCTCTGCTCAAAGAAACTTTTCTTCAAATTCATGGGCACTATGACCTATTATTTGGATTTAACACTATATTACTAGCGCTAAGTTCCTTTTTTTGGACGGTGAACTTTGAACTTCCTCTTAAAGTACTGGTTTTGTAACGGGGATTTAGCCACGAATGGAACCCTGTGACTTTGGATTTGTTTAACTTTGACATAGCCATAAGAACACTCTGGCAACCCCCTTGTGCATTGAAATAGCCTTGCCTAAAAAGCTGAACCAACAAATCTTTAACAGTTACAAGAGTAATGTGTATTGAGAGGCAGTTACTGGATAAAAATTGGATTCAAGATGATTTTCAATCGAGCTGATTCAAACAAAACCAGAGAAGTGTCATAAAAATATAATTTCACACACAAAGAGCACATTCAGAGGCTGATGTTGCAATATTAATGGACACTCTCCCCCTTCCTATTTCCATCAAAATTCTTAGCCATAGAAACTAAAATGTGAGATTGCTATTGTATTTTAAAGCCTGGATGAGGATTTTAAGAGTAGCAGCTTAGAAAAGACAACAGCTTCACATAGTCAAAATATTAAATCTTGTCTCCTGTCATTGGGGTTCAGAATTACAAACGACTAACTGTCTAGGAAATCTAGTGAAATATGTATGAAAAAACTTGCAAGAAATTTTTTTGGAAATAATCTTAATATCAGAGAAAGATCTCAGAGTTGTATATATTTAGCAAAAAAAAAAAATAAAATAAAACCCTAACCCTATAAACTTTTCCATATATATTGGATTTATTATATTTCTCCAAAGCAATTTGAAAGGCACTGAATTATGTTCCCTTTCAGCTTCCAAAAAAATAAAAACACCGTAAGTAATAAAAGCAGAAAGTTGACTCTGAAATTCATTTTCGTATAGATTTATAGGAAAACTGCTTTGATGTCTTTTCCATTCCCTTGCCAGTTAAAAAAAAAAAAAAGGAAAAGAAAAGAAAGAAGGAAAGGGGAATGTCTATTAAGTTTAACATAAAAAAAAAATCCACTCTTCAAACCTCATTTATCTTTGATGAGCCCTGGGCAGAGTGCCATAATAACACTATGCACATTATAAGAATTCTATAATCGTTCAGTCTTTTCCCTTTCTTTTATAATCAGCTGAGTGTTGTTATTGGCCCTCCCTCTAACTGAGTTATCGAGGCCAGGCTGACACTTGACGCAGTGCAGGTTGCTGTACACAAAAGGGAGTTGAAAGTGGATTTCAGCGTGTCTCAATGAGGAAATCCTCATTTCACTCTCAACGCATATGAATTTAGGAAGCTTTCTTCGGTACGTTAGGACCTAATGTCTTAATTAAGTGGGACTTCTCAGGGGTCCAGGTGGTCCTACTGGTGCTAAACAGAATCTGCCAATGCCCCTGGCATTGATGGGGAAATAGATCCCTAGGCCTTTTCTGAATGCTTGGTGTATGTGAATTGCTCAGACGTCACAGATGTAAGTCCTGGCTGAATCCTGGCTCTGGTTGTTTCCTCTAGGCATATGAAAGCACGTACAGGGAGGGCTTGAGTTAATAAGTTGGAGTGTATTTATGTTTCAAACCAAGTAGGAAACTCAATGTGAATGTAGGTGACACAACCAAACTTGCATTCTCGCTCTCTTTTATCACTCTTTGTAGCCATTAGAATGAGAATATTTTCGTTAACTGAAAATTCTGGGTTTCAGGGAGCTAGTCAAAATATTTCTGGTTTTGTTTTTTTCTGATAATTTTAAAAGTGTAAAAAAAGGAAAATGAAGTAATCCATTTTCCTAGGAGCAAAATGTCAGATGTGTTTGGTGAAGTTAGATTTGATCGAGTCCAAAGTCTAATTTTATATTTAGCCATTGTGCTTACTGGAGGAGGTTCGGGTTAAGACGACATAGGTTATTATCTCTGTTGAGACTCTTAATGTTTTTAGAAAAAAAATTATGAACTTGTAAATCTGGCTTATAGATTTGCTGATAGTACTAGGAAAAAAAAATTTGGAAGAGGAGAATTGCAGTGTATGATGCTGCTGCAACGGTCTCCCAGGCTGGGCTGTTTCCTTGGTCAGGTTCTGGTCAGTCTCACTGAGACAAAAGTTTCCAAACGGCCTCCAGTTGTTTGTTCTTTCAACATATGCATAGCTGCCAGAAGTCACCTTCTGAGCACAAATCTGATATCATCCATGATTGTTTATGCCAGTTCTTACCCAATTATATCATGCTTATAGTACTGACTCCGTAGACTCATTTTTGATTCACGAGGACAGTGTGATGTATTAGTGCTATTGGGACTTAGAGCTTGGTGCTACATGGAACCATTCCAGTGTGTTTTCGTTTTTTGTTTGTTTCCTGGACCTTAGGATTCCATTGGTTTTCCATTCTCTCATTACATCAGTTTTATCTGAGTATATTGGGACATTCTTTGCGGTTTTCCTTTGAAAAAAGTTTTGCCGAGTTTTTTATACTTCAATTTACAGATGCTAAATAAAGTTCTAGAATAGGGAAATGACTTGACCAAGGGCACACCCTAGTTTCTATTCATTGTCCATCCTAGTACATTATGCTTCTTTTCAATGAGTACTATTTAGTTTTCAAGTCTAAATTTCTTTAATTTGAAGAACCACCAATCACTTTTAGTTCCCTGATGACTGGTAAAGTCACAAAGATCATTGCCATCTTTCACAGCCTATCTATTGGAAAGGCGACAAATTGAGATATACAAAACATCTACTTTGTTGTACACAGACTTGCCCTTTAAACAAGCTCTGGAGCGCTGCTCCTGTCCCGCATTTCCTTGTAAAACTGCCTCTGAGGAATCTGTTGTATGACTTTTCAGGCTTTCTGCCAGTAAACCCAAACTAGATTGCCCAATCTCAGTCTGCTTTATTTCCTGCAATGGATAGAAACATCAGCATGTGAGTTGCATTACAAGTTAAGAGGGTTGTGAAAACTTTAACAATTTCCTAAATTGAAGCCAAGATGATCTAATTATTTTCCATGACATGTGTGTTGTGTGACTTTTGCTATCAAAATGTCTAGTGTAATTCTCTCTGCATGATCTGGGGGTCACTAATATTGTTAGCACTTACTTATGAAAGGGATTGATTTTGGTATTCTCAGGATACATTTTTCCATTCTAGGTCTTTTATGGTTAATGAGTTTTTAAAAGATAAGTTTAATTAGTCTAAAACAATCTAGCCCAAGAAAGAGAGTGTCTTTCAGTGGAAAGAATCTTAGATCCAAAATATATTGGCTCAAGAATGGGATCTACCACTTAATAAACCTGATTTGGGGCAAGTTGCCTATGTCCTCATTTTTAGTTTCTCTAATTTTTGAATGGAAATAAAAGTCCTTTGTCCTTTCTCAGGTGACTTTGTGAAAACAAAATAACACATGTGATTATTATTTTCTTTTTATATTGGAAAGCAGTCACCATATACATTTAGGATTCAATGTCAATTAATCTCCCAAACAGAAACACTAGGAAATGACTGTCCAAGATGGACAAGACAAGGCCAAGCATGGATATAAGAATGGCTGGTATAAAAAATATGGTTAATATGAGTTTATGCTACATTAATACTACATAATACCAAGAAGGTAATAGTGCCAGTGGATTCTGCAATAGGCACAGCTGATATATTGGATTTAGTTCTTGGCATCATGTTTTCAAGACAGGCGTTTTCTAATTGCCATATGCCCAGAGGAAAACACCCAGGTGGTAAGGGTCTATAAAAATGGAACTTGCATGAAGAATGGCTAAAGAAACTAGAGCATCAGTGGCTCAGAAAAGAGATTTGGGGACATGGTATAGTTGTGTTCAAACACTGATGAGCTCTCAAGCAGAAAAGTCTTTAGACCTAATCTCAGAATTTTCTTGAGACCAAACTATGATAGTAGTTTCTCAGGAAATATTAGTGGATTCTAACTATTATCTTTTATCACCCCTTTGACAAATAGGGTATAGTAGTTTGATTTGTGAGCAGGGTAGGTGTTCTCTTCCTTCTTTATTATATAAAATTTCTTACCTGGTTGAAAATGAAAATTTTCCTAGAAATAGTTGATTTCAGCAGAAACATGCTCTCCTTGCTTATCATTCTTCATGATATTTTTATATACATTTGCATACATACAAAAGAATATTTGAAATTGGTTATTGGGGGGGAAGTTAAGGGTAATGAGAAGGGGGTCTTTTGGTTTGTGGTGATAATGTTCTATTTCTTAACCTGGGTGGTAGTTACGTGGATGTGACCACTTTGTGATAATTCATTGACCTATATACTTAATGATTTATGCATTTTTCTGTGTATATATTATAATTCAAAAATACAATTGATTTTAAGAAGGATATAAGTAATATATATTTAAGAGATAAGGCATACAAAAAATCTTTAAGAATTTCTTTAAACTCTTAGAAGTACCAGGAAGCATTATCCAAATAAAGAACTTAAAAATGATCAATACCATTGAATTTACTTATCTATATGCTCCCACTTTTATCCATTTCTATCTCCTCTTCTTAGAGGTAACTGCTATATTGATTTGCATTTTTTATTGATTTTCCTTTTCTTGAAAAAAAAATGTTGTATCCCAAACCTCTGTAATCCTAAACAGGATTTGTTTTCTTTTGCTTGTTTTAGAGCTTTACCAAAAGTGCTTATATACTATGTGTAGTTTTCTGTGATTTGCTTTTTCCATGTTGTTATATGGATTGTTCTATTTCTATTGACTTATTGGAAAAAAAACCCTTATTGGCTAAATGTGTTGCAATATCTTCTCCTGTTTTGTGGCTTATTGTTTTACTCTTTGAATGATGTCACTTGATGAATGGAGGTTTTAAAATTTTAATGTGGTTGTATTTATTATCTTTTCTTTTATAGTTAATAGTTTTGGTGTCTTATTTAGGAAATCATTTTTTATTCTAAAGTCATACAGATAATCTGTATTATTTTGAAAGAGGTGTACTTTCATATGTAAGTCTTAATCTGTCTGGAATTGAAGTAGGAGTACAATAGACTTGTTTTCCATATGGACAATCAATTATATCAGCACCATTCGTTAAACAGTCCCTCATTTACCCACTGATTTGCAATGCAACTTCTGTCATATAACAAATTTATATACACAGGCATGTTTCCAGACTCTCTGTTGGATATTTGTCTGTCCCTATGCCAATATCACACTATACTGTTACTGTAAATTCATAATGTCTTGATAATTTGTAGGGCAAGAACCTTCCCCTTTTTCTTATTCTTCAGGACTCCGTATGCATTTTAGTATTAATTTATTGAGTTCCTTATAAGATCCAGCCATGCTTATGACTTTAATATTATTAAATCTTTGGCTCAATGTGGGCAGGTTTGACCTCTTTATATTGAGTCATCTTAACCATGAAGATCATATGACTCTCTTTTGCATAGGTCTCTTTACTGTTGTTCTATAGAGTTTATGATTTTCTCCATATAGGTGTTTGGCCTCTTTATATTTTTTATGACTTGTTTGTAGGTACCTTATATATTTTGTTGCTATTGTAAACTTTTTGAATTGCATTTTTGTACTGTTTGTTTTTGTGGCACAGACATGAAATTGAATATATTTTTTTGTATTTTATCTAGCTTCTTTTAAACTTTCATTAATTTTAGTAATTTATAAGCAAATTAGTTTGGGTTTTCTATGTAGAAAGTCATACATTTGTGAATAATGACCATTTATTTTTTCCTTTTCAATCTTTGTGACATTTTTTCTCATTCTTTACTGTGTACCGAGATCTGCAGTAAAACTTTAAATAGCAGTGGTTATAGATTGTTACTGATTTTAATTTAAATACTTAGAGGGCCTTCTTATATAAATGTGGTTTCATAAGACACCATCTCTCTTTGGAAATTGCTCAAAATTAACAGCAGTTTTTTTTAATGAAAAAAGGACCCACATTCTCTATCTTCATTAAAACTAGGGGACACATGTAATTCATAAACACGGAAACACATACAAAAGCTTCCCAAAATAGCTGAGCAAAGAGGAACAAAATCATGCAAAATTAAAGAAAGAATTTTAAAAGATTATAGAGAAAAAGACATTCTAGAAGACAGGAAATAGATATCTAAATGATGCATAGCTGCAGTATCTGAAAAATAAAATCAAAACAAAGGAACAGAAGATAACTTCAAGATACAATTCAAAAAAGCTTTCTTGAGATTTGAAAAACAAAATAAAACAAAACAACACTCAAATCTATACATTGCAAGGGCACATTTCATGCAGGGGGAAAAAAAAAACCCTGACCAGAAACTTAATATTAGGACATGGACAAGTAAATTACTTAGACTCTAAAGATAAAGAAGGAATCTTTTGGGCAGTGGTATAAAAAGAACAAGACACTTGTAAGGGGGAAAAATAAAATCTAGCCGTCCATAGATTTCTCCACAGCAACAGACAGAGGGGAAGAGCTACAAAATACTCAAGGGAAGAAATTGTGAGCCAAGGATTTTTTTATTCAACCAAGATGTTCTTGAAGTATAAAGGCCTCAGATAAACAAGTTTGAATATGTAAGAAACCAAGGAATATTTTCCCATGAGCCTTTCTTGAGAAAAACCACTGGAAAATTAATTTAAACCAAGAGACGAGCTGGGGCAATTGTGGCAAAAGTATTTATGACATTATTTTGTTGAGTATTGAACATATGTAACTATAAAACCAGGACTCAAACAAATGTGGGGTTTATGGTGACAGAACAGAATGTGAAAGTTATATGCCTATATATGTAGAAATGAGACAGCTAACTAAAATTGGAAAGAAGGAGGAAACAACATGAAAAATAAGATCACTGATTACAAAGGTGCTCTATTAGCTAGGAGTTAAATCCTTCAAAGCTGAAAAACCAGTAATGTAATTATAGATGTATTTAAAAATATAAACATAAATATTGAATACAGTTAATATTATTATCAACAAAAATCAGGAAGTAGAGAAGAAGAAATAAAATGGAACATTATTTTATCATTGTTCAAAGTAGGGATAATTATGTCAAAAGACATAGATAATTAGGGAATCATGTAAAGTCATAATTATGAAATAATGATTAGAAAGAAAGGACAAACCTTCATCACTACCAAAACTACACCTAAAAATAAAATAAGAAAAGAGACCAGGACTTTAAGTGTCCTTAAAAATCTATAAAAGGTCAACAACATAAAATTATATAATAGAAATAAGATCAGAAATATCTTTCTTATCAATAAGTATAAATGAACATAACATATAGCTTCAGAACAATTTTTCAAGAAAGCAAAATACTTTATGCAAATATATCTAAATACACACTCTCCATATTTATACATTAAAGGTTCTTGTCACCAGTTCCAACGTGTGTATGTCTGTGTGTGTGTGTGTGTGTGTATGTGTGTGTGTGGAATTTCTCCACACCAACAAGCAATATTCCAACACCAGCTGAGTGTCTTACAATTTAACTCAATTCCAACACTATCTACCCAGAGATAGCATTAGATCCCAAAGGTTAAGGGGTCATCCTACAAGACTGCCCCCTCCAGCCCTGCCAGATGCCAATTGCAAATCCAGGTTGCCACCTGTGTTTCTGACCAATCAGCTATAGATTGAAGGGCCCAAGGACCCCCTCCATGGGTTTTGATTTCTTTGCTGGAGCAGCTCACAAAACAAAGAGAAACATTTTGCTTACTAGATCACCGATTTATTATAAAAGGATATAACTCAGGAATGGGCAGATGGAAGAGTTGCAAAGGCAAGATATGAGGAATGGATTCAGAGCTTCCATGCCCTCTCCAGGTGTGCCACTCTTCCCAGATCTCCATGTGTTCACCAACCTGGAAGCTCTCTGAACCCTCGCCTTTTGGGTTTTTATGGAGGCTTCATTACATAGGCATGAATGGTTAAGTCATTGGCCATTGGTGAATGAACTCAATCTCCAGCCCCTCTCTCCTCCCCAGAGATGGGGGGTGGGGGATGAAAGTTCCAATCCTCTAATCACAAAAATGGTTCTCCTGGCAACCAGCCCCCCATCCTTAAGTTACCTAAGGGCTTTCCAAAAGTCACCTCATTAACAAAACAAAAGACACCTTTATTGCTCTTATCACAGGAAATTCTAAGGGTTTTAGGGAGCTTTGAGTCAGAAACCATGGATAAAGACCAGATATATATTTCTTATAAATCACAATATCACAGTACACGATAAATAACTAAAACAAAGTAATTTAGAAGGATTGGAAATAAAAGGAAAGCAAATTATACAAGACAAAGGCAAAGCTGGAGTCATAAGATATTAGTCAAGGCAGAATTCTGGCCAAAAAGCATTAACTGAGACAAAGAACACTCTGTAATGTTAAAAAGAGCCATTCACAATAAAAATATAATAGTGTTGAATATCTATGAGCCAAATGTCTCAACTTCATAAAACAAAAACTGCAAGATAGAGAAATACACATGTAATAGAAGACTTAACTTACCTGTCAGCCCATGCTAGTGGTTAAAAAAGAAAAAGATATAGACTAATGAAATAATAATTTTGTAAGAAAGTATAATTTACAAAAAGTAACCAGTAAAAAGGTAAAAAATTTAGACTAATTTTCATGGAAGAAATAGAGAAAGTTGTCAGTTTACTACCTTGTGTAGCTTTTCTTTCTACCATACCTTTGAATAAGAGATTATGAACGCTAGTTCAACAGCTCCAAAGAATACAACATGTCTGCAATTGCATTTTAAAAAAAGTTAGTTAGAGGGGCGCCTGGGTGACTCAGTTGGTTAAGCACTAGACTCAGGTCATGAGCTCAGAGTCCTGGGATCTAGCCCCATGTCAGGCTATGAGCTCAGTGCAGAGTCTGTTTGTCCTTCTCCCTCCCCCTTTGGTCCCCCTATCACCTCACTCCTGAATGTACACATGCTCTCTCTCAAATAAATAAATAAAATCTTTAAAAACATTCAAAAATAAAAGTGAGTTAGATAGCATTTGGTTCACTAACATTATATCTGTGGGATGTCAAGGTAATCAAGGTCTTTGAAGACTAGATTACAAAGAGCAAGAGAGTTGATATAACCCAAAAATGAAAGTATGTTCCTGACCCTTCCTGGTAAAAGAAAATTGCTCTGGTGGTTCTTTATAATTGGTATAGAGGAAATAGCACAATTAATTTCTGAACTGGTTTGTTTCACACCGAGACCATATCTGAAGATCCCACATATAGAACAGTAGATGCACTTAGAACCAGCACATAGTTAAATTTATCATAATCTATAGTTATTCTTCAACATCCACCTGTCCTTTGTACAGATGTGACTACTGGGAGTTGGTAGGTATCATCATTGCTATATTTTTAAAGTTTTAATGATAACAATAATTTTGTCAATTTCCATGAAAATGAGGTGTTGCTTTTGTTTTAATATTCTGGGGTGTCTCACTCCAAGGGTCAGGGAGTCAATGTGAAAATTCTATCAGTCTATTTCAATTATATATTCAGAGCTGAGGAAATAACCATGGGTATCTGAACATATTATAAAGCAAATCTAGGTCCAAATTCTATATATCATCTAGCATTATAAATTCCCACTTTGACAAATGATACCACAGTGGCATTTTGGATTCCTAGAGTTTTTTTTAGGTATGTAGATTAATTATATAATTATATAATAATTATATAATTATTTCATTCCTAAGAACATCATAGCTCTTTAACTACCACCAAATATTCCTATCCAAACAGGGATTCCTGTCTGATTGTCATTGTTTCCTTCTGCCTCTTACATTAAAGTATACTCATCTTTTCTCTGTTATTTGGCCTCTGCCACTTTAGATCTTGTTTCCCATTGAAATCAGGGAACTCGGGTCAGTGGGGTATCTCTCAACATTATCATCTTTAGTCTTCAGAGGGCAAACACCATAGAGCTTTTCAATGATGTTGGTTTTCTCCACAATAATGCATTTTTTAATCCTTAAGAAAATGAATGTCCTCTGGGACCCCTTTAGAAACAGTGGGAAATGTGATGGATCATATATTGTAAATCCATGCTAACATTTCCACCTGCCTAGGTTTATGGATTCCTTTCTCTATGTTATGGTAGGGAAGTTTTTTCATCTAAATATTGAATATAGGTTACTACTGAGTCCTGTTTTAGTCAACTAAGAAAGCCGGCTATCAGAACCATTTCTAGTTGTTCAAGTTAACACATTAATTTCAGTGTCTCAGATAAGTATATCCAGAGTAAAAAATTTGGTTCAGTGCATTATTATATTCTATTCTCCTTGGCTTACCACCCTTGGAATTTATTCCATCCATATTCTCTGGGTATCTCCTGATAGAAATTAGAGAAATATTATAAATATTTTGGTGTTTCTTTTTTCCTGGGTCAGATTTCGTATTTGTTCCCATTGGAGAATATGCAAACAGATTCCAGTTATGGATATAGAGGCAATGATGGGTGGTGAGGTTACCTTAAGGAGAATAGTTATCCTCTTATAAGGCAACTGCCTGTGTAAGGTTGTTACCCTATCTTCAAGCAAGAGAAGATTAGTGTTTTTAGTCAAGGAGGGAGGCATTTCTTCTGATTGGCCAGGGATGCTCATATATCTCAGATTCTTCCTCATCCACCCAAAGGTATTTTAAGTCTCAGGGTCTTTAGTGTTTTCCCATCCGTGCCTTTCCTTTCA
Organism: Zalophus californianus; assembly: GCF_009762305.2. Taxonomy (NCBI): domain Eukaryota; kingdom Metazoa; phylum Chordata; class Mammalia; order Carnivora; family Otariidae; genus Zalophus; species Zalophus californianus. Next base: position 69,256,564 of record NC_045600.1, read on the forward strand.
AATAACAAACTCTCCAAGGGTCTGAGTTCAAGTTATGTTGTCATACAGCATCCTGTATAACTAGATTTTTTTATCTAATTTTTAGTCCTAATAATCTAACATCTAATAATAATAATAAATAATCTAATATCTGCCTGGCACTAAAATAAATAAATAAGTGATTTTTGGGGGGATACTTTTTGATGATGTCTTGTTCTAGGAGTTTAAAACCCTGTGTTTATGATTTTGTTTCTGTAAACTCTCCAAAAGCAGACATCTCACCCCATTGTACTTAAAAATCACTAGTACTACCATAAGAATTCAATGTAACATCCAAATTTCTCCCAAATTATTGCCTTCTATAGGCAGTTTATTTCAAATAATCTCAGTCGGTAATTTAAAAAATCATGAGTCCAATGCATGCCATAGATTACCAGTATCCTGTTTTCCTGTGGGATGTATGACATCTCTGCATTTAAAGTCACAAGATCAGTAACTCACTCTAAGAATTTAATCTTGGTGAATCTGTTTTGTTGGCCTACTGTTGGTAGCAAAGATTGGATAAGTTAGGGTCTAGTCAGTAAAAGGGAAATGGTGCTTTGTTTTTCAAACAGAGGTGACTGGTTACAAATGTGTTGAGGAGCTAAGAGACCACAAAAGGGAAGGTGATATAATCCAGAGATGAATGCAGAATGCAGCTAATGTCCTTTAGTCTGGGAACCAGAGGAGAAGATGTGGTGTGTTCTCAGAGGTCAGGGACACTTCTCTGCTGTATGACTTGGTGTGTGCAACAGGCTTGGCACCCAAGGAAGGACTACCTAGTCAGTGCTTGAACCATGGAGCAAGTGTTGAGGAAGCCAGGACCGGGGATGCCAAGTGTGTTCTGGGCAGCCAGATTTAAGACTGCTGAGAGGATGTGAACACTGGAAACAGGACTGAGGAAGAGACTGCCCTGTGGGTGCCAGAAGTGCTCAAAGGTGTTCTTGAAAGGAAGGCTTGAAAGAAAAAAAGAGTCATTTCCCCTCTTTTTCATCTTCTAGTATCCCAGTACCTCAGAGTGGCAGAATCTAATGAGAAGCCAGCCAGCAGAGAGGTTGTTATGTGCCAACAGAGTCGAGCACAGAAGGGTGGCAAAGGAGGTGAAGACTGGTCATGCAGATGATGGTCTCCCTTTGTCTTAGCTTGCCCAGTGGCAGGGGGGAGTTCCATTTTCCCAGAATTTGTAGTGTAGGGCCTCTACTTCTCTTTATACTAATTTTGATTCTTACTTCAAAGCACCACCCTGATTTGTGTCTTTTTCTCCATTTTCACTATTGTTATTTTTTTAAAAAATATATTTATTATTTGAGAGAGAGAGAGAGAGAGTGAGCAGAGAGAGGAGCAGAGAGAGAGGGAGAAGAGCGTGGAGCCAGGTGTGGGGCTCCATCTCAGGACCCAGAGATCTTGACCTGAGCTGAAATCAAGAGATGGCTGCTTAACCAACTGAGCTGCCCAGGAGCCCCTCACTATTGTTCTCTTACTCTAAGTCCCTTCCACCTAATACTTGCCTTGTTTTAACATTCTGGATAGAAATACACTACAAAGGTCTGTGAACTTTTATCTTCAAATTCTTACTATTTTTTTTAACATATACTTATTGGACTCTATGCTAAAGAATTATTGATACATTAGTCAGGAGGGGTAGCTATGAATTTATCCTTTATGGTTTGTTTTATTGTGAGATGGAAATAAACATGGAGACATTCAGGAAAACAAAGACTCTAAATAAAACAAAGAGCTGTGTCATTGTCAAATCTAAAAACAAAGTTCAGAAGATAGATTTATTACATCACTGAAACCTATTAGGTCAAAGATTATTTAGCTACTTTATGCTCTGGTTGCATTCCTTTATTTACTTCCCACTCTCCCATCCCTATTATATATCCCCAGCCATTGTTCACAATGGGCTATCTTTCTTCAGATGTGACATACTCTCGAATCTCCACTGATCATGCTCTCCCAACTTCCCCTTTCCTCCTTTCCTTCTTAGCTGAGCAAATGCTCTTCCCTGAGCCAGGCCCTGCTCAGTTGTTCTGACCTTGGTGAAACCTTTCCATGTCATTTGGAACATTTCCAGATTATTTGGTTCATACTATTTGTTTATAACGTATCATATGATGTTTTTAACACTTTAGTACAAAAGTGGCCTAATAAGGAAGATGGGTTTTCCATAGGATGGTTTACCCAGTGAGCCCAACCAAACAGGAATTTCAACATTGTATTCAATCTTCGATGTGTTCTATCTCCTCCATTAAATTATTATGAGCTCCACTTTGAAAGCAAGAAATTAATGTCACTTGTATTTCTATTTCTAGCATCTAGTTCAATGCTGGGTACATAGTGGGCTTCAATAAATGCCTAATGTAATTTAATTATATATTAGTGGAAGAATGCCAAAGTCACATAATATAGTGTTTTTGGATGGTGCACATATTTCTGATTTTCCTACCTGTTCTGGTCTGACAAGTACCAATTTTCTAACCTTTAAAAACATCTGACATACATTATTTTTAAAAGTTAATATTCCTTCCTGAAATCATTTAACCATTTATTGCAGACATTTGAAACCCTAAAGAAGTATATATATTTTTTCAATTTTTATGAACATGTATTAGTTTTACCTGATTAGTATCTGTTAGATTTGACCCAATTTTAATCTTATACTCATCGTATCAATAATTTATGCAGAAACTCTTGCAAAACCTCCTTTAGAAAACTGGCCTTTTGAAAAGGGGCACTTACATAGTCTCTGTCGTGTTCTTGGTTGCATTACAGTATCATTCTGGATGGTGGTTATTATAACTTATATTTAATTCTTTAAGGAAAGGCTTTGAGATGACTCTAAGCTTAGGAGGCACAGTCAAGAACTGCACCAGGGTTTTCAAATAGCAGCTACAATCAAGAGACCAAAGGCAATCTTTGCCCAAATGCTGTGGAATCATAAAGCAGGGCATTTTTCTCTAAGCCCTGCTTGCTCATGTGGATCTCTGTTTTCATCTGTGGTCTCATCTTAGGGTATGGACAACTATACAAGCTCCATGTTGGTTAAGATATTTTGTTGTCCTTGATTTCTGAGTATTTCTGTTCTTAAGATCAAAAGCCCACAAAGAAAAAAGTACTAATAAAAGAGAATTGCACTCTATGCTTAAACATGGATGGGGCTTAGAGCATTAGGATATTTCATCTTCAGAAGCTAGTATGTTATCATAGTGAACAAATGGACTTTCTGTCGAGGCAAAGGCCCATTTGCCCTTCCGGCTGACTCCACCCTGCACCCTAATGGATACAATGCTAATAGAGACCAGTTTTCTCTTTCTTAAACTCATTTCTTTTCTCTGCATCTTGACACCATATCAGTTTGAGGCAAGCTGTGGCAGGCACATTTACTAAAAGGATACCCATGTTGGGAAGCAGCAGCGGAAGGCTCAGTGCCAGGATTAGCCATTAGCTGTAGGGGGAAAACATTCTTGTTGTAGTCTTGTTTGCTGGAAGGCTACCCACTGGCATTTGAAATAGTTCTCTCCTGTCAATCAAACAAATTGTTTTGCAGATCTACGAGGTGTTTAGAGGATACAGAGATAGAATTTTCAGATCTCTAGGTGCTTTTTCCAAAGGTGATCTGTGTTCTGTAGCAATATCTGAATTTTTTTTTTAAGGATGGTTTTTCCTTCAACAGTGTTGTTGATGTACCCCTTGTGCCTAGAGATTACAGGAAATAATAGTTTTTAGATGTATCATTAAAATTGCCACCCTTTGGGAGAGCATTAATGAAAATCTGGTTATGGGAATATCTTTACTTTAATCTCCCAGGATATCAAGGTAGCCTGAGTTATCATAACAAAAGATAATATTAGGATTAAGAAGAGCTACGGTGGCACCTGGCTGGCTCTGTTGGAAGAGCATATGACTACTGATCTTGGGGTCATGAGTTTGAGCCCCTTGTTGGGTGTAGAGATTACTTAAGTAAATAAAACTTAAGAAAAAAAAAAGAAAGAAAAACTGACAGCTTTCACCTTTAATCTTTAAATCACCTTTGCCCTGACCCCATGCTTCCCATTTTCTCTTACCTGTTTTTTCTCACTTGCTCTCATTGGCAAAAGGGATGACAGTACACAGCATAGGCTGAGAGGAGTGCTTATGACAACAAGTAGATACACCTTAATGCATTAAAGTTTTAATTAAATAAAAAAGAAAAATGGTAAGACCTAAAGTGAATAACCACCTTTGTAATGCAAATACTCCCCCAGCTCTAGTATGGTTTCAGCTGGTGGTGTTCAACTTTAATCTCTTTATTTCTTTACACTTTCACATAGAAGCTCCCCTTTATGTTTTATTAATTCCCACTTCTGATTAAGATTTCATCTGAAGCAAGTGTTGTGCTACTAAAAAATTATTTTTTAAAAACACTGGACTATACACATTATATGAGACAGAATGAGGTAAAATATCATTCTCCAAAAATCTTTGAATTAAGGAATCCCATTTGAATTGTTTGTCCCAGTGGGAATTATCCTGTGAAAGGCAGAGTCCTTTGAAGAGTTCATCACTCTTGTGACATTCTTTATGGAAAGTTCCTTGATGCTGCCAGGCACATGTCCTCTCCTTAGCGTTTACCAAACACCCCTGGGCCATAAACACATGAATGGTGTCTATCTATACACCACAGGTATATTTTTATAGTGTTGATGAGTTATGTTTTTTTTTTTTCCCCCTGATTATAGGAGTAACTCATGATAATTGCAGACAATTTGAGAACATGGCTTGGTGATTTTGTACTGTCAACATACCTAATGTGGAACTGTATTTCCCAGACTTCTTTTCTCAGTATGTTTCAAGTTTAGCCTTGACCACTAGACAAATCTATGTGGGATTTGGAATACGGATGTAAAATAGTTGTCATTATACTCTAAACCATGGTTGGCATACTGTGGCCCATGGGCCAGATTCAGCATGCTGACTGTTTTTGTAAATAAAGTTGTATTGGAACCCAGACACACTTGTTTATATATTATCTTCTGCTATTTTCATGCTACAATGACAGAGCTAAGTGTCCACAAACCACATGACCTGCAAAGTCTAAAAAGGTTTTACTTTATGGCCTATAAATTCTCTATTAATACATATTTTATAAATAAAAAAAAAATTTGCTGATCCTGGCTCTCCAGGTTGGTGCAAGGCTCCATGTGCTGTTGAAGCTCACAAACCCTGATTCATCTCTCGATGTGGATGAGCTGGAGCTCTTCCTTCAGCTTCTCTGAGTTCCGAGCCAGGCAAGTTTGTAGCTCTCGGCCTGCCATCTGCATCACTGGGTTTAGATATGGTGAGAGATAGATATGGTTTATAGTTTGTCTTTGTGAGTTCCAATTGTCTTCATGTGTTTCAGGGTGTCCTAGATTTTCCAAGCTATGTGTCCAATTTTCTTTCTGATTGCCAGCTTGTTGAACTTCAGGCCCGCCATCAGATGCCCTCAACCTACCTTTTTTTCAACCAGGAAACAGGTCTACTAGCATGGTAAAAATGATCTCAGGGTGAGATATCTCTAAGTGGTTTGGAAAATATTGCTATTTTTTATAAGAAATATGTTATTTGTTAATATATAATGGGTTTATTATGGTTATTGTAAGCCAAGTAATAAAGACGTTTTAAAAGAAAGTTAAATAAAATTAAAAATTCAGTGACTTAGTCAATAGTCACATTTCAAGTGCTCCATAGATAGCCACAAGCACCCACTGGCTACCATATTGAACAGTGTAAGCAGAGCATATAGTAGGCACTCAAAAGTGTTTTGCATTGACATTGAGGACTTCATCTATGCTGGTGATTACATTTCTCGTGACACACACCCTCACAACCATGTGCACTAACTCAACTGTTCCTCTTATCTAAAAGTAATCTTCTTATTCCACTCAGGTCTCCCACATCCAACCCGAGAAATAATTATTTATTTTTCAAGTATCATCTATCAGTGAAATATTTTGACTCTTTCTTCTTAAAAGAATCAGTTATTTCATCCTTTTTGTTCCACCGTACATCTATGGATTTCCATTCTAAGATTATTTTTCATACTTCATTGCATTTCCTTAGCTGGACTGAAGGCCCCTGGATGTCAGGAACTGGGTCTTATTTGTCTTTGCATTTTCCATATCTGGCACAATTCTGGTATATAGAAGTCACTCAGCAGATGCTGGTTAAAGGGAAAGAAGCAGAAGGATCTCTCTATTTTTATTGTTCATGTTCTTCATCTATTACTTCTACCTCTTGTATTTTAAATCTCAACTAATTTCTCTTCTTTTGCATACAAACATGCTAAAGTCTTTTCTGTTTGCTAAAAAAAATCACATTTATGAAGCTTTGTCGAGGTCATATTTAGAAGTTACATGATTGGATAGAACAATTTTCAGACATGTAGATATTTTATTTGACAGTGGTCATAAATACAACTCTTTATTTATAGTTCCAAAACCTTACATGTTCTAAAAATCAAAAGGTTTCCTTATAACTCATCTGGTACTAAATGGTACTAAGCCCTGATTTGGTATGCATAGACATGAGACTATTTATGGTCTATTGATCTTAGTTAATATGAATATTCAAATGGCACTTGAGTATCTGTGCCATACTACTTTTTTAAAATAGGGAAACTTCTGAATTCTGAAACATGTGTAGCCTCAAAGGTTTGGGATTATCTATGAACTTGTCCATCACTCTGGCTATTTATGTACAGCAAATACATAATATGTAGATTTTTTAACAGTAACATAAAAACAGTTCATCCAAAAACAGTTCACTTGTTTATACATAAAAGTAATTCTATGGCTAGCTATTGAAGTTTCAAAACTACAACAAAAATTCTGTTTGATACTTAATAAAATAAACTTTTCTCCAGATTTTGAGGACATCTTATTTTTTTAGTCAGATAATGACCAGATGGCTATAAGCTTCAGTTTCATTATTTTTAAAAAAGAGAACACACTTTTACAGAGCGAAAAGTGGGTACATAGCCAACAATTACAGAATAGTTCTGGAATTTTCCGTACTTACCCTGTCTATATCCAAAGTTGCAGGATACTCTGTCTTTTTGATAGACATAATCTACCAGGCAGAATAAAATCATCTTGAAATAATATGGCAGATACTTGACAATTCAGTCACACTCAGAGGTTCACACTCTAAAGCAATCACGGAAACTTAAGGCGTGATTCATGCTCAAAGATTATGAATCTTCCCCGAATTTGTGACTGCATTTCCAGTAAATAACTCTGCATTTCTTCAGTAACCATGGTTCCATTGACTACAGGAAAGTTTAGCAGTGGAAGTGAATGGAGTCTCCAGTGGACATTGGCCCAATCCACATGAACAATTTGAGTGTGAATGCACTCACTTCCTGGAACAAATCAGCAAGGTTCTTACATCTTCCCCTGCAGTTTCAAGTTCTTTGTGTTGAATTGCTCTATCATATCAGTAAAAAATACAATCTGTGAACCACTGGTGGGCCAACAAGTTGGAGATCTAAGAAATATCTGTTTTCAAAAAGTGCCTGATTTGGGGAAGCAGTTCAGTGAATCTCTATCAAGTTTCAGTGATTGGGTCAGTTATTAAGCTATAAGCTATAAGCATTAAGCTTGCAGCATTAAACCCACAGGGCCATTGGTGGCTTTGGGAGGCTGGGGTTGGTACTCTATAAACTGCTTTCTTGTTTTACCATTTAACTCTCTGCTGCACTTGGCCTGTAGGAGGCACTAGAGAGAGACCAGGAGCCTGGAGGACACCGAAGGGGCAGGCTCTTTCCCATATATTTTCTATTCCTGGTTTTATTTCTTGCACCTGTCATTGTTATCCTAGCAATGCTTCCTCACTCTGGAAGCAACGTTTTTTTTTCCTAATAGCAACAAGTATTTCAGTCTGCTGTTTTTCTGACACTCCCCCAAACCTGCCTCACTGAACTCTGTCAGAGATACCAGCCCCAGCTGGCAGGTTCCTCCTTCCCAAAGTCTGGGCTCCAGCTGCAGAGTCTCTTCTTTGACACTGATACTGGCTGGCCAGAGAACCAGCATCCCCAGAGACTCAGCATCCCCACTCTCTGGTGCCTCTCATTCTCTAAGCTTCTAACTTTTAATACAAATTTTAACCCCATTTCCTCCTCCCCTAGCCTAGGGGTAGTAGCTGCTTCCTGCTGTTACTGTCTGCTTGATGCCTTCGTATTCCCTTTTTTGACTTTGGAGTTTTCCAATACCTGAGCTAACCATTCATTTTTTGAAAAAAAGATTTTATTTCTTTATTTGACAGAGAGAGATAGTGAGAGAGGGAACACAAGCAGGGGGAGTGGGAGAGGAAGAAGCAGGCTTCCCGCCGAGCAGAGAGCCCGATGCGGGGCTCGATCCCAGGACCCTGAGATCATGACCTGAGCCGAAGGCAGACGCTTAACCGACCGAGCCACCCAGGTGCCCCTGAGCTAAACATTCTTGACATTAAATCTCACAGTTCAAATAACGGGTCTGACTTTGGTTTTCTGAGTGGATGTTGGCTGAAAACTGGCATAGCCATAGGATTGCTGTAAAATAAACTCAAACCTAAGATTTCAATCCAGCTTCTTCTAAATACTCTTTACTCATTAAAGCCTCAAACCGAAGGCTCCTCCCTGATTACTTTCCCATCGCAGCAAGTGGTGAGCCTCACGTGCTGGCCCGGAATACTAATTCTTGTGGTGACGTTCTTCTTGTAAATGTTAATTATCTGTTAAGTCGTCTCAACCCTTCATTTGTAGATGCTTGGTGTAGCAAGTAAACTCATTTTTCTCATATTTATACTAAACTCAAATTTGTTACTGAAAAAACACTACTCCTTATTAGCTAATGTATGCTGATATAATTAAGAACACTTTTTTCCCTAAAATCATGGGTAATCCCCACTTGACCATGAGGTCACATGCTTGGGTTGTGATGTTTTTGTTTGTTGTTTTGTTTACTATTTCAAAATCAGATTGCATCCTGACCTTTACTCTCAAATAGGTTAACTGGGAGTTTGCTTTAGTGTTTCCAGTTTTCCTGAGACCTAAGCTCAAATTAATACCAATATCTGTTTCTATATATCACAATTACACTTTTTAATCAGTTCTTAGAATTGCTTAGTGAAGATTTAGGTGTGTGGAGAAGAGCAGAAATGGCGTAGAAAACAACTCCAAAGTCTTTTGGCTTTGTGGAAATCAGGTTTTGTAAGCTTTTATTTTTATTTTTTATTTATTTTTTTATTTGATATAAGCTATTCCTAAATACCCTGAAATGAGAAGTAAATCAAAACAAATCTCTTGGATAGTTCTTGCTGGTATCACATTGTATATGTAAACCCCGTTTTCCAGTGTGTAAGCATAAGACAGATCCTGCCCAGACCGTTTACCAGCTTACAGGGATGCTACATAGGAAGAAAACAGAGAAGAGGCTGTTTTGCTTTTGTTTGAGATTCACAACAGCTGTTGTATTCTTCCTGACTGCTTCCAAATTTAATAAGGCCCAATAAATCTCTAAGAAAATAGCCCTGAGACACTGCTATTGTTTTTATTTTGCTGTTGAGCTCATAGTACAAGTCTCTCTCTTTGTAGCACTCTTTCTGGCTCATTTCAGAGTGGCTCATGCCAAATATAAACCCCAAAACACTAGCCCAGAAAAGCACAGAGGAAAATCGCATCTCTGGCAATGGATGTCCACTAACAGAAAGCTTCCCTTAAAACCTAATTCAGACTACTAGCTTGTGCAAATCAGGTGTCCGAGATTGCTAGTCTGGCTATCCTCTGAGCCTTAAATGCCCTTTTCAAACCATTGCTTCAAATTCCTGGCTATTGTTCTCTTATAAATAATTTGGAGGAAAATATCAACAGAAGCTCATGTAATTTCCCTGGTCTGCAAAATGCACCCTAGCCTGCTTCATTGGGATCACTGTCATAGAGATTACACACCCAGTGTAAGCAGCCGAAAGGAGCATATTACTGATGCGAGTAATATATTTTCAATTTTTAATGAAGTGTTACTTGTCCACAGCATTATCTGTTTTAGTTTCCAGGCTGTGTGCCAGTGATAAACTGCATAGCTCAACATCTTATCTATTTTTAAGTGACCAGTCTTTAGAGGTAAATTCCCTGTTTTCCTCAGTGAACTTATCCAGTGTTTGGCTACCATTAAATGCTTTCCAAGTATACGAGATGTCATTTTTTGTAGGTGTGAGGGTGGGGGGACTTAAATATATTTCTGTTTCATCTCTGGTGCGAAAATTGAAGTGATATACACAACTGAGGCAAATCTTCCAATGAGCTAGAGGCTCGTGGGATTTCTGCTTCAGGTGGGCAACAATTAAACACATTATAAATTTAAGTCTGGCTGCTGGGTAAGCAGGTCAAAGGAGGGAGAGCTGTCTCCAGCGCAGGCTACTTTCAGATAGGTTGGAGTAAGTCATCCAACAAAGCTAGGCCAAATGAAAACCATATCCTCTGCAAAGATGGTAGAGAGTGAAGACCAGTGTCAAGTGGCTTTTGGATGGAAGAACAAAGCTGAGGGGAGGGAAGGAAAGAAGGAAGACTTGGAGCCAGTCTGTTCTTTAGAATCAGACTAGTAAGGAGTTTTCACAGGGTTCTGCAGATTTAATGAACAGGGACGGACATCAGCAGATCTCTTTCCTGTGGTGGCACACAAAGGTTGCTGCATCCAGTTTTAAAATGACTTGTTGGAAGGTGAGTGGGGTATTCTTTGAGCATATATCTGAGATTTGCTGGAGAGCCCAGTGAAACTTATAAAACTCATGTGCTACTAGCCAGTTTGAATGATTAAATGATACTGTGAGAACTTTTCTCATTGATTCCTTTGGCAAGTCAGAAGTCTGGTTAGAAAGCTAAAGGTTAGGAGGAGGCAGGTTGTACAGTAACTTCTGTTAATTTTTATGCTGTGATTTTGGAAAATAAGAATGTTTAGGACAAGACGTGAGAATGTGGTAAATCTGCACCATCACGTAGGGTACCCAAACAGTGGAACTAGAAATAGATTTTGTTTGTTCTGATTGAAATAATTTTAAACTGGAATTGGAGGGGAAGGTATTAATGAAGAAAGAGAAGTAGGTAATTTGTAAAACTTACTGTGTGGTTGACATTGGTTATATCATGAATAATGATATAAATTAATAATGAAAGGGCTGAGCAGTGTTTCACAGAAGAATAAAAATAAAAAAAGAGCTACACCAATAGCTTCAGACAGGTGTAATGTCAATATATGATAGAAATTACAAAGTGTGCTTTAAGTTTGATAGCTAAATATTCTTATAAGAGGTACCACCAATTCTTGATATTGGGACAGATAATCCCTAAACATTTAAGACATTTTGCTTAAAAAGTAGATTAATAGAAAAAGGGAATGTAAAAAAGAAAATACAAAGTTTCTTAGAATAAATCTGAAGATAGAGACCTCATAGACATAGTTGAATAATAATAAAAATAGAGAAAGCCATAAGGTTGGAAAAAACCTATAAATTTTAGGTGTAACGTGATTATGTTCTAATGTAAAATCTCAGCTGTATTATTAGTGGAAAGATGCCAACACTCAGACATTAGTGGAAGCCCTGTTCTGCCTCAAACAAAATATCTGATAAATTACTGCTTTGCTTAGTTGATAATTTGTTTCTTACTCAGAGGACAGTGGAAACAACCAGTACAGCTGATGTCCTAGATCAGTGGTAGGAGTGGGAGGGGAGGGATTCAGATACATTTTTTTAAATCTGCCTTAGATTTGCTTCTAATTAATATAGAGCCATAGATTGTTAAAGGATTGCTAATAGTTGTTAAAGAATATGGAGTTACCTAGTCTTATGTGAAGTAGTACTAGATGTTAGGAAAATAGATTTTGAAAAGTTTAGAAGGGTGGATACTCAATGGTTGTTGAGCAATTGCTCTGGTCCTGGCACTGAGCTAGACACTTACATGATTAAACAAAAATTATTTACTATTAAGTCACAAGGATTACATTGCAACATATTACTATCAAATTACAAAGGGGGGAAATGAAAATTCAGATTAAATCACTTGCTCCAGCTTCTACTGGCTGCCACAGCAGAGCTATAATCTTGAGCTCATCACTCCAGCTCCAAAGCCCAGGCTTTATGGGTGTGACCTGTGACCTGAAAACCTTGCAAGTCTAACCACCTCTTAAAATGCCCCTACAATAAGTAAATCCTTGTAATGGTACAGGAACTCTCAGGTGAGTTCCGATTTAAAAGACACACCTGCAAAAGCTGCAAGGTGGGCATTCCAAAGGGTGGAATAAACCAAAGATTTTCAAAAATGAAGAGGACTTTATTGACCATGTTTTAAACATGAGAGATGGAGAGAATGAGAGCAATTCACTATTGTTTAGGAAAGATAATATCAAGTCGCAAGGAGGCAACAACTCTCTCCTCATCTGCCTTCGGTATTCTTCCCCATTTTTCCAAGTATAACAATAGGAATCTAGTACGCAAATATCCAAGAACTATAAAAAGTTTGCATTCCATTACCCCTCCTACTGCTAAATCTTTAATAGCATTTGTAATCTCTTCTGTCATCTGAGGTTTTTCCAATCTTAATTTACCTTTTCACGTTTCCATTGTGCTCAGTCAGACACCATCTCTAATTAACTACCTAAGGAAAGTCACTGTGCACCCACAAAGAGATCCACAATTGGCTTAATTAAGACCAAAAAAAAGGCACTATTAAAATTAAAGTTTCATCCTGTGCCTCTGTGCATATATAAGCCTTTTATGTATGGAAAATGCTTGCATTTAGTCATTTTACACACACTGGCTGTAAATTATGAGTTTTATCATTCTCAGCATGCGGTCAGTTGAAATGTTCGGTGTATTATTTCTACTAATTACCTTGGCTGTTCCTTATTTCTGTCATTCTTAGCACCCAGTAACCACAGAGGTTGTTGAAAGTAAAAACTAAAAGTTCTAGTTGGCAGCATTAGAATAGTAGCTGAGATCAGTATTGCTCTTATCAAGGGAGAATGTCTCTGCTTGGTATAGCTCTTTCTACTTGTTTGTTTGTTGAAATCATTTCCTATTTCAAATATCTGGAATTAGAAAATGATGGAAGAGCTGTAAGGTTACCCCTAAGCTTGAGCCTAGACCTGTTCCTCAATCAACCGTGAGTGTGCCAGAATGCAGCCTGTCTCCCAAGCAAAGCCCGAGACACTTGTGTTTCCCTGGATAACTCTGTGGGCTCCCGAGAGTCTTGTTTCACCTGATCCATTACAGAGCTGAGTCCCTCAGCTGGCGATCTGTACTCTTTCTGGGGGAGCTTTTCTTCCATAGGCATCTCTCTGGACCAAGCCTGTGCTGACTGGTGAGAGCGGAGTGTTAAATTTTCAGGGATTTTGTGAGCTGTTGATGTCATGCGGGAGCTTGAAATGGACTATGGTTAGAGTATTTACACCACTGAAATCAGCAAATGCTACAAATCAGGGCTCCAAGAGCCAGTTATTAAACATTGACCAGCACACCAGTGGTGGTAGGCAATAGTTCCTTACTATTGCACTCAGGGCTAATTGGAAGGATCATTTGACAACCCAAAGAACAAATTTTCTTGTTCCTTATTTCTGAAAATAGCAAGTAGCTGCACTAATGCAGCTGAAAATCTTTTAGGAAAAAATTTCCTTTCCCCCACTATGAATCTCTCTCCGTTCCCAGCCCTCATTTCCAGTCTCTTTTCATATTTGCACCGGGTCAGAAATGCTCCAAGGTTGTTTCTTTTTGTGATATCTTACTAAATGGTCCTTGTGCTCTTTATGTGGTTTCTATCATGGACCAAATGTGGAGCTTTTATGTTAGGGTAGCAGAGAAGTTTTTAAAGACTAACAGCCACCGTTCAAATCTAGAGAGACATCCGAACTCAGGTCAACTCACTTTTTATTCTCAAATCTGCTGAATCATTATAAGAAGACAAATATAGTAAGGGAAGTCTTGGTGTCAGAAGAGGGGTATGAGTGCTGGACATACCATGCTAGTTGGGAAAAAGAGGGCTGGGGACCACTTGGTCCTGGTATTTCCTTCCTTGTAGAGGCCACTCCACTAGAGCAACTTTCCTGATTTTTCTTAACTCCCTGGCATGCTAGGGTCTAGGAGAATGCAGTGGCTTATTTTCTTCGTGTGTGTCAAAATGCCACTTCTTACTTCTTCCTCTCTAGAGGATCCAGTTGCCAAGGAATTAAGTTATTTTGGTTTCTCCTCCATGCTCTAGATTTTACGTGATGTGCACTCCAGTCCCGTTGTCTGAGAATGATAGGAAAATCTAATTTTAGAGTTCTGTATTAGGAAGCCCTTGGTTGTTACACACCTAGACCATGTTCTTTAATTTAATCTTAATAATAAAGATAACATTCTGGCCTCTATTAGACTCATTTGTCTCCATGAATGGCTCAGAACTAAGGAAATGAGGAGTGTGATTTGGTGATCAGTTTTGATCACCAAAACTGATGAGATCTTGGAAAAGTCACTTAAGTGACTGCATTAGTAAAAAAAAAGTCTGCATTAGTAAAAAAAAAAAAAAAAGGGGGGGGTGGGGCACCTGGGTGGCTCAGTTGGGTAAGTGGCTGCCTTTGGCTCAGGGATGGAGCTCCACATTGGGCTCCCTGCCTAGCAGGGAGCCTGCTTCTCCCACTCCCTCTGTTGCTCCCCCTGCTTGTGTGCTCTCTCTCTCTCAAATAAGAATTTTAAAAAAGGGGGGGGTAGTTAATGATGTGGTAGGGTTCCCTGATTCACCAACCATTGAGTACCCGTTGTACTTACTAAATGCCTGGTGTGTGTCAAGCACAGCCCAAGGTACTATAAGGGCAGCTATAGACATGCAAAAAAGCTCCTACTTTCAGAGAGTTCATCATCTAGAAAAGAGCTATAATATACTGTAAGTGCCATAATAAGAGCATGGAGAGAGAACCTAACTCTAAATGGAATTCAAGGAGAGAAAAGAGATATATTTTCTTATATAACCTCCCCCCAACAAATGCTTTACCAAATTCATTTTTCTTTTAATTCCTATTCACAGTTTCTGGGAAACATGTTAATGAAACAGAAAGGGGGAAAAAATTAGCTGGAGAACCTATGTACTGATTATTGAAAAAAATCGAGAACTGACCATAGGGGCACTTGCCAAACTGTATTAGTTTGGAAGGCCTGCCATCTAGCAGAGTACTTCAGTCTTACAAGTAGCTGAAACAACAGAATTTTTTTTCTTGTGATGCTGTAGGCTGGAAGTTCAAGATCAAGGTATTGGCAGGTGGGTTTCTTCTGAAGTCTCTCTCCTTGGTTTGTAGATGATCATCTTCCCCCTGTGTCTTCACATGGTCTCCCCTCTGGACGCTTGTGTCCTAATCTCTTCTTATAAGGACACCAGTCATATTGAATTAGAGTTTTCCCTAATGACCTTATTTACTTGATTCATTCTTCAGAGACCCTATCTCCAAATGTAGTCCCATTCTGAGTTATTGGGGTAAGGCCTTCAATGTAAGAATATCAGGGGGAGACAATTCAGTCCATAACAGCAAGCTTGTGTGAAAACTTCTCTAGCAGTAGCAAGAAACTTAGTCATGATCTTGAGAATCACACATTCTTGCATACCCCTTTCCAGATGTTAGTGATTTGCCAAATTGTCCTTAGCAAGTACATCTTTTTCCTCACCTAAAATTCTGTCTTTCCTATATGACCTGCTGGTAATACTGGCCTCTTTCAGATGGTTTTTATGTGTGGAACTATGTAACTATGACATGGTTAAAATCTGGTGACATTGATATTCTCCTCTATTACTTTTTATTGGAAGAATTATGCCTAAGAGACCTTGGTATAGCACATATTTCTCTATCTCTTGTTTACTTTCTCTCTCTCTCTTTTTTATTCCTATAATACTTAGAATTGACTTGGGGGCAAAATGAGGGAATAGGAGATCAATCAAGAAGAGCTGAATTCATGCAGCTGTTCTCATCCAGCTGAGTTCTCTGTTTATGTATTTTTCAGGAAATTATAGAAGCTGTTAAAAGACAGTGCTGCAAAAATGGAAAGTTCTTAGCAGATAATTTGCTTTGGGTAAGAGCCCTTGTTGGAAAGATCTCTTGAATCTGAAATCATCTTAACTTGAGCATAGAGCTTAAAGCATGTTAGAATTCCATTGATTAGAAATCTGCCATATCCTTTGCCGTATCTGTGCTATGCCTACAGATGAGGTTGGAATTGTACCATCAGCCTACACAATATGTATTGAGTCTAGAACAAATTCCTACCCCCTACCTCAAGTCTTGTGCTCTGTCATCCTGACTCTTTTATCACATTTTATTTTTCTGTCTTTATTCTCAAATGTGTTTTATCTTTGTTGTTCTTTCTCTCTGCATTTTATTTTCCTATTTTGTATTTCAATAGATTTCCTTTTGAAGTTCTGGAGAGTTTTAAGGAAAACAGTTGTGACAGAAACCCTAAGGAAATAAGTTTCCAAATTAAATACATTCTATTTCAAGTGCAAATGAGACCAAAGCAACAATTCATTTGGAGACCCATATAGTAAGTAGTAGTTCATACTTGACCAGGTGAAAAATCTCTAGGAGAGAATATCTTAGATCTAATAAAACATAATGAAGATTTTGTTTTTCCTTTAATCTTGATACTATTCAAGTGTTGAGTTCTTTGAACTTGGAGAACAATCAATCATTATATGTCTGTTAGTCTCATGAGACCCAGTTTTTTAAAAGAATTTAAATGTTGATATTTTTATTTTTATTATGTTCAGTTAGCATATAGTACATCATTAGTTTTTGATGTAGTGTTCAATGATTCATTAGCTGTGTATAACACCCAGTGCTCATCACAACACATGCCTTCCTTAATACCCATCACCCAGCCTCCCCATCTCTCCACCCCCCTCCCTTCTGTAACCCTCAGTTTGTTTCCTGGAGTCCAGAGTCTCTCATGGTTTGTTTCCCTCTCTGATTTCTTCCCATTCAGTTTTCCCTCCCTTCCCCTGTGCTCCTCCAGGCTATTCCTTATGTTCCACATATAAGTGAAACCATATGATATTTGTCTTTCTCTGCCTGACTTATTTTAGCATCTCCCCTCCAGTTCCATCCATGTTGATGCAAATTGTGGGTATTCATCCTTTCTGATGGCTGAGTAATATTCCATTATATATTTGATTTTTTTTTTTTTAAGATTTTATTTGTCAGAGAACACAAGAGCAGGGGCGGGGGTGGGCGAGCAGGGGAGCGAGCAGGGGGAGCAGCAGGCAGAGGGAGAAGCAGGCTCCCAGGAACCCAGCGAGGGACTTGATCTCAGGACCCTGGGATCATGACCTGAGCCAAAGGCAGACGCTTAACTGACTGAGCCACCCAAGTGTCCCTGATTTGATTTCATTTTTGTTTTTAAATGGCCTTACTGAATTTCACCAGCTTTACTCTACCCACGTAATGTAACTAATTTTGGAACTCGTGAATTAGTAAGAGTAGTTGATAGACAAGTTTATTTTTCTATTTCCCATATCAGGTTATTTTCTTCTTCACCCTAATCTCTGAAGTAGAGAGTTGATGGTAAACTGGTGAAAAATAGAAGGGTGATTCTATACTTATTACTCCCTTTCTCTAGAAAAAATCTTTTAAATTGTATTCATAATACTGACAAAAATAATAGTAATATTTATGTTGACATCTAGCACTGTGAATTTACTGCCTACCCAGGTACCATGCATTATTACCTCATTTAAACTTGAAATTGGAAATGTACTATTATACTAATTTTACAAAAAAATCAAACTAGAACATTATAAAGACCTGGGGCTTATTAGCAATACCAATTACTCTTTCTACGAGCAGTCTCTCAACATTTTTCACCCTTCTATTAGCCAATAGACATATCTAACTAACTTGGATTATCCATTTGAAAAGGAAATTTTTGATTGAATATAAAAACAAATTACTATCTCAAAAACTCTACTTCTCTGAAACTTTTTTCCAATAAATATTTAAGGAAAGATATTTTATATCATTTTATAAAAATGTAACTTGACTTAGAAAAAATTAATGTATTTCTCAAATGCAGGTAATAAGGGAAATGGGAATTAGGTATTCTGGAAGAGGAGAGAAATTGTTAGACTATTAAAATTTTAATAATGTTCTGCTCCTTGCCACAGATGTAGTACTTATGTTTGAATCTTGGAATAAGCCTGGGGAGTTTTATTTCGAATTGGCAGAGATTTTCTTTCAGCTTGAGCTTTCTTGTTTTCTAGACTTCACCTATTTTGTTTATCTGATTCTGTTTTTATTCTTTCATGCCTTTTCTTTGATTCTTGCTTTCTCTTTCATTTTCTTCGCTCTCTTCTCAGAAGATTTCCTTTCAGAATATAGGCATATTTCTAAGAAAATGGCTTAGGGAATGGGATCCCCAGAGCTCAGGTCTCAAGAAATGAAAAGGCTCAATATAGACAAAACAAGGAATTGGTTCCAGACCTGGTTGAAAATCCTGAAAGAGATACTAGATTGTTGGCTTGCTATTTTCTAATTTCTTCATACCAATTAACACTTCATTTGTGTGAAAGTATCAGCAGTTTATGGGAGTGTGAGGTTAATTAAGACTTTAAGACAATTGAGTGTTAACGTTTGCTGTTTGGTTTGAATAGCCCAACTCCAGAAACTTTCCTTAAAATGCTTTAGTTCCCGAAATACAGCAGTCTTTCACATTATCGAGATACATCATGGAAGAAATCTGGGCCTGTGCATTGGTCCTATACAGAAGTGAGAGTAGATGTCAAGATCTCCCCAAGGGGAAAACGTTCAAATAACACCTAAAACTTTAGCATTCTTCAGATGCTTTCGAATAACTTCATAACTAATAGGTATTTTCTAATGGATCATTTATTGTGTATTTCAGACCTGCAACAAACTTGAAAAATGAAATGGATGAGCCTATTTATACTCATGGTACTGTGACACAAAGAGATGCTTCTAATTATAAAGTTTTTTCAAAGTTACACAGTTTCGGTATTAATGGGAATGGTGAATTAGCCAAGTTAAAGCCTCTGACTTTGGACCCCTGACCTTCAGGGTTGGATATGACTTCTTGAATTACTACAGCAACTGCTGCCACCTGAAGAGAGGTCCACAAGGTGGGGGTGGTCCCTTTCTCAGACTTCTGGCAAATTTCCCCTCACTAATCCAAAATGGCCTCTAACATAAAGACAGGTGCTTACATTGGTGCCCCTTTATTATAGGCATTAAGAAAGTTCCAGAATTTGATGTATAGGCAAGATTTAATATAAAATATCTTCCATTTTTGAAGGGATTGTAGTTGTTGATTACTGAGGACCATCTCCCTGAGAATCTTTGGACTTTCTGATCTAGGGTCAACTTTATTTCTCTTTGGTCATGGTTTACGTTCTTCTTTTTGAAACAAATATAATCTCTGTGTGTTTGATTTAATCCTTGGGTAACTGATTATTATTTTTATTTTTTTTTAAGATTTTATTTATTTATTTGACACAGTGAGAGAAGGAACACAAAGGGAGTGAGAGGGAGAAGCAGGTTTCCCACGGAGCAGGGAGCCAGATGTGGGGCTTGATCCCAGGATCCTGGGATCATGACCCCAGCTGAAGGCAGATGCTTAACCAACTGAGCCACCCAGGCGCCCTGGCTAATTGATGTACTTTTGCTTAAAGCATCAATCTTGGCCAGGCAGTGGTGGTCTTCTGCCCACACATATATGTGTGTTTTGTTGGCTTCTTTTCCAGTGTCCTTTATGGGTTTCTTCAGACCTAAAACATCATCAGCCCCCAAGGCTCTACTACTTTCTTTTTCCATTTCAGAACCTGAAATTTCTTGTTTGTCCTGCATGTTCTATTCACAAGCTTGTGGTATTTGTGACCTCTTATGGAATGATCAGGTTTTTTTTTTTTTTTTTTTTTTTTTTTTTTTTTTTTTTTTTTTACTGCATCATATTCCTCTTCAGGGATGGTTGTAGTGTCTCAACTCAACCTACACAATCTAGGTTTAAATGTTTAGTGAAAAATATTTCATAAAAAATCTTTATAAACCAAAGCTTCTTGAATTTAAGGAAGTAGATGCTATCTCAAAAATGGTAAAATACATGTATATTTGTATCTGTGTCTATACATAGAAATGTAAATAAGTATATGTAATAAATATAAGCTTATTCTTATTTCCTTTAAGCCTGAACAAATTCCAAGATAAAGCCGTAAGTCTTTTTGGGAGTTAGTATTAGCTGCTTGATCTTCTTCACTTCACTTCTGTAAATTTTCAGGACCCACACTTGTCTGGATGCCTCTACTGAGATTATTTCTCTACTATAGTGAATAAGAAAATGTTAATCCATATAAATGGTTATAAATATAGTTGTTTATCAGTGAAAATATTTATCCAAGAACTTAGTTCTAAATCATTGTTATGGGAGAGTATTATGGTCACTCCCTCCCTCCCTCTGTCCCTGTTGCCACCCAGAATCTTTCTTTCTGACCTAACTATTGCCTCATCTCTATCCGTGGATTGTTCATAGCACAAAGAAAATTGTGTGGTTTTTAATTTGCCACATACCTATTCAACCTAAATAAGTAGTCTGGAATGTTGAATAACTTATTTAAACACTTCTGCAAATTTCTTATTTTTTTCTACCTACAGTCAAACATAGATTATTGAGACTAACAAATCAGCTTAGTTTGGGGGAATTCTCATTAGTGGATTATCAAGAGTATTGGATAAAATGACGCAAGCACTGACACATGCCTAAGTGTTTTCAGAAAAATATTGTGTGCTTTATAAAATATTTGATACAACATGTTGAAATGTAATATATTGGCACAACAGAATGGATTGGAATTTTTTTTTTTTGTTACTTGGGATCACTTTGGAATGATAGCTCATTGTGTAAAAGTCTTGTGATTCAAAATAATGACAGAATGAGCATAATTTGAGATATATTAATGACTGAGAATCATTGCCTTTTGCAAAATGTTAGGTAGGAATAGGAATGTTAAGTGGGGTTGGACCGAGTAAGATAGACTATGAAAAGGAAAGTGATATATACAAACTAAGAAGTGCTATAATTTAAAAAAGAATTGGAATAGGCATTTCATAAAACATTCTGAAAATTCATTCTTTAATGAAGCGTTAAAACAACTGAATTCATCTTCTCACTTTAAGTATTTTGAGTTTCTCAAGCAAAATAGAGACTTCAGTGGTTATTGATATTATGACATCCTTTTCCTTAAATGGGGGGTTTATCCATTAATTAAACAAGTCATTTTTTAATATTGAGCACCTATCATGTTGATGGAAGATCTTCTAATGCTGAGGTTTTTACAAAGTAGAAACCTAGACAGTAGTAGAGCTTGAAAGAATCTTGGGAGATTGCACTTAAGTAAAACCTTTTTAATAAATGAGGAAATGGGGGCACCTGGGTGGCTCAGTTGGTTAAGCATCTGCCTTCAGTTCAGGTCATGATCCCAGAGCCCCGCATCAGGCTCTCTGCTCCACAGGAAGCCTGCTTCTCCCTCTCCCACTCCCCCTGCTTGTGTTTCCTCTCTCACTGTGTCTCTCTCTGTCAAATAAATAAAATCTTAAAAAAAATAAATGAGGAAATAAAACTAATGCCCAAACAGTGTTTTGAAAGAGCTTACAATCTACATGGGTTAAAAAAAAAGACTTGTTCTTATGAAAAATTATGTAAAAATGTCAAGCTAGTCTAACACAGTGGTGAAAATACTTTTTTTTTTTTTTTTTTTTTTAAGAGCGCACGTGTGCAGGGGCTAGGGGGCAGAGGGGGAGAGAGAGAGAGTCCAAAGCAGGCTCCATACCCAGCGTGGGTATTCTAGGGCTTGATCTCACAACTCTGAGATCATGACCTGAGCCAAAATCAAGAGTCCCATGTGTAACCAACTGAGTCATCCAATTGCCCCAAAAGTAAGGACTTTTGTGTTATACTCTGCTACTTACTAGCTGTGTCACCTTTGGCAGTCTACTTAACTGCCTCAAGGCTTCAGTTTGATCATCTGTAAAGACCATGTCTTGCAGACTTGTTTTGAGAATTAGATGTGATCGTGTTTTTAGAATGTTTAGACACATCTTGCCAGTGGTTGGTGCTTAAGAAATGGTGTTGTCATTACTACTGAGCTAATGATATCTTAGAATGCCATACCCAGTATCATAGATACCAGTTGCCATAGGAAATTGGAGTCCAGGAAGGCAATGTCCAAAGAACTCAATTTTTCGCCTTGTTCTCTCTTCCCTTTTCTTTTTTCCTTCTCACCCCTTTCTTAAAATGACACCATAAAATTACTAAGAAACACACTTTTTGGGGCACCTGGGCGGCTCAGTCGGTTGAGTGTCTGCCTTCGGTACAGGTCATGATCATGGGGTCCTGGCATTGAGCCCCACATCAGGCTCCCTGCTCAGGGGGGAGTCTGCTTTTCCCTCTCCCTCTGCTGTTCCCCCTGTTGAGCTCTCTCTGTCAAATAAATAAAATCTTAAAAAATAAAACAAACCCACACTTTTCTTTTGTCTTCTATCCCACCAGTGTCCTAGATATTGCCACCATAAGCACATAACCACTAAATGTTTACTACCATAGAGGCACAAGCTCTCAGGGTATGGCGGCAATTTCTTTATAGATTATAATGGGTTAGCCACTTTGGTTTAGTCTTTCTGAGCAATAGCATGATGATTCAGACCTTCAGTTACTAGTAGCTGTCACTTCCCTTTCGGATAAGCTTGAGTTTCTTCGATATTAGTGTTTAACAAAACATGGTTTTGAAATAAGTAGTTATAAAATTAATTTCCCAGCAAGCTTTATTTTCTGAGGACAAGTGAGGGCCACTCCCTATAGAGATGGAAATAAGATCAGTGCTCAGAAGCTATCCCTGCTGCAGGGCCATGAGGTACGTCGTACTCATTTCTGATAGTGACGTAGAAATTCTCAACATCATTCTTTCTCATTTATTTCATTTTTTTTCTATCTGTAGGACCTATCCCTTGCCACTCCTTTGGCTTGAGGTTTTGATTGCCTTGCTATATTATTTTTCAATCTTTTTACATATTTATTGTTCCCTAAACCTAGATGTTGATTTTCTTTCATACTTGATTTAATTTATTCTGTGAGTTTGTGTTCAATTTATAGATTTTGAGATAAATCTTTCTCATTGGTTCTTTATATTATAGACTGCATAAAATCTGATTTATAAAAGTTTACTTTGTTTTTGATGTAAAAGCAAATATCACATTTGATTTGGCCTTGGTCATATGGGGTTATTAAGAAGGGGAAATGTTTTTGATACTAGTAAAATTAGCCCTTTTGATTTTCAGTTGAAGCAAAGAAGAGGGAAATTGACATTTGCCTGAGTTTGGTATTTGAGCAGACTCTGATCTTTGATTATTTTTAAATGTTTATGTAAATCCGAGTCCTGCTAAGCAATCTACCATTAGCAGGATTTTAGCAAATCAGTCATAGCAGAGCCAGATGCTTTTAAAGTTAAAACCACTTCTATACTTTTCAAGAATTTTTTTTATTAAGGTAAGAATAGTTGTAATCAAACAGTTCCACTTTGGAGTCTGTAAGATTTTCATAAATGAGGTAGGACCTATTTTTGTACTGGTCCAGGGTACCCATCTTTTCCCTGCTAGGCCTTCCAAAATAAATGTGAGCTAAATGTGGGTATTGCTTAGCGTCAGACCTAATGTATATTTAAAGGAACTGCCTACAAAATAGCAATTGGTCTTTAAGAGATCTGTGGATATATTTTATCGTAATTGCAGTATCATAATTGAGTTTATTTTTCACCTGGATCTTCGCAGTGCTTAGCAAAATTCATTTTATCAGTTTCAAGCCTTTTGTTAACAATTTTTGTGTTGTCAAGAGAGGTTACTCCCCCTTCAGTATTTTATCTAGTTTATTTCTTGAGGTCTTAGTGTGATGCAGAGACTTTCTGCCTTCTTTCCAGACATTTTTTTTAAAATGTGAGTTGCATTATCTTAATAATAAATGAAAAAGATCTCTGTTTAGAACAATGGAGGAATAACTGGTATCAAATGAATGCTTCTACCTAAACAACTAAAAAAGAGAAAATACAAAGAAAAAAAATCACCCAATATAAAATCATCTGAATAGTGCTATAATTATTAAAGAAACTAAGTTCATAGGCTTAAACCTCTAGAAAAACTCCAGTTTATCCGAGTTGTTTGGCAACAGTGTTTGCAAACCCAGCCAGAAGCTATGCTTTTGACTTGTCCAGCCCCCTTGAGATTCTCTGGGATGGGGTAATTGGTGGCAGAGTGCCAGGGCTTAGCTTTTTATTTCCTGAGTTAGTGGATTAGATCATTAAATCCTGAATCCATCATTTGGTAAAAATATCAAACTGGACAAAACAGTAAACAAAAACAACAAAATAAAAAAAATCCAAAACACTACAGGTGAAGATCTCTAATGAATATGGCTCAAAAACACTCAACAAGATATTAGCAAACCAAACCCAGCAATATGTAAAAAATTATATACCATAACCAAATGCAAAGCTAGTTCAATATTAAAAAAATTAGTCACTGTAATCCATCACATCAATAGGCTAAAGAAGAGTCAGATGATCCTATCAATACAAGAAAAACTTGTGATAAAATTCAACACTCATTGTTGATAGAATCTCTCAGCAAACTAGGGCTAGAAAAGGACCTACCAAATTTGATGAAAAGCATCTTTGAATCACCTGCAGCTAACAGGCCTAATGGTGAAAAGCTGAATGTTTCACCCCTAAAATCTGGAACAAGGCAGTATTTCTACCCCTACTACTCTGATTCAACATAGTACTGGATATTCTAGCCAGCACAATAAAGCAAGAAAAGGAAATAAGACCTACAAATTGGAAAGCAAGAAACAAAGCTATCTCTATGTGCAGATGACATGACAATCTAGAAAATTGTGAGAAACTTAGTCCCCCAAACCTCTGAGAACTAAGTGAGTTCAAGTACCAGGGTACAAGATCAATATAAAAAAAAATCAATTGTATTTCTATATATTAGCAATAAACACATGAAAATTGAAATTAAAATACCATTTGCAATTAAATGATGAAATATTTGATATGATAAACCATGTACAGGAATTATATGCTGTAAACTATAAAATGTTTATGGAAGAAATTTTTTAAAGATCTAAATGGAGAAACATACAGTGGTTGTGGATTGGAAGAATCAACAAAGTGAGTATGTCAATTCTCCCCGAATTGATCTTTAAGCTTCATGCAATTTTTATTAAAATCCCGGTGGATTTTTGTAGATACTGACAAGCTTATTCTAAAATTTACTTGGAAAGGCAAAAGAAGTTATCATAGCTAAAACAATTTTGGAAAAAAATGGGAAAAATTGCTCTACTACAGGAATCTAATCAAGACAAGTTCTGAAAATTTATTTTACAGCATGGTAACTCTAATACTGTATTGTATATACTATATGGAAATTTGCTAAGTAGATCTTAAAGGTGTGTGTGGTTTTTTTTTTTAGTGAGAACATGGGTGATAGATGTAATTAACTTTCTTGTAATCACTTCACAACATATATGTATATGAAATTACTAAGTTATATTTTAAATATATGCAATTTTTGTCAAAATAAAAATTAAAAAATGTAAACCTTAAAAAAAAAAGACTATAGAGTTGGTTGAGCGGCAGACAAACCAATCAAAGGAATAGAATAGAGAACCCAAAAATAAACCCACAAAAGTATAGGCCAACTGTTTTCTTTTTTCGTTGTTTTTTGTTCTTTGTTTTTTTTTTTTACAAAGTTACAAAGGCAATTAAATGGAGGAAAAATTGTCTTCAACAAATGGTACTGGAGCAATTGAATGTCCATTGCTGGGGGTGGAGCAATACCAACTATAAAAAAAAAACTTGACCTGAACTTCACACACCTCAAAATTAAACTAAAAATTAAACCTATATTTAAATATAAAATATGCAATTATAAAATCTTTAAAAGAAAACAGGACCAAATCTGCAGAGTCTAAGACTAGGTGAAAAGTTCTTAGGACACTAACAGCATTCTCCAAAACCGAAAAAAAATCAATAAATTGGACTTCATCAAAATCAGAATTTTATTCTCTAAAACACCTTAAGGACAAAGCACACTTGGAGGAGAAACATCTGACAAAGAAATCATGTCTACAATACATAAAGGATGACAAAACTCAATGGTAAACAGCAGAACTAGAAAATGGGAAATACCAGGAAAGTACGCATTATCAAAGACCAATGGATAACAAATAAGCACATGAAAATATATTCAGGATCATTAGTCCTTAGGGAAATGCAAGTGAAAACCACAATGGGATCTTACTGTGTGGCTATTAGGACAGCTAAAATTAGGTCGGGACAATCCAAATACAAGGGATGCGTAGAAACTGGATCTTTCGTATCTTGCCAGTGGTAACATAAAATGAGATAGCCTCTCTGGAAAATAGCTTGGTAGTTTCTTTAAAAACCAAACATACTCTTCTCATAGAACCTAGCAATCACACCCTTGGGCATTTATCCCAGAGAGATGAAAAATTATATCCGACAAAAATCTGTACTTGAATGTTGACAGTACTGTATTTGTAATGATCCCAAACTGGAAACAACCTTATTGTCCTTCAGTGAGTGAAGGGTTAACAAACTATGGTACATCCACCTCCTAGATCACTACTCAGCACTGAAAAGGAACACAATATTGAAACATGTAACGAATTAGATGGATATCATGGGTATTATGCTTTGGGGAAAGAGCCAGTATCAAAAAGTTACCTACTAGAAGGTAATAAAAGTCACATTGTAAAGGAAGGAAGGAAGTGTGGTACGTTAATAAGACTTTGCGAATCTGAACAATAGAAAAACACCAATTTGAATGACTTCTTGAATTTGCCATCTTTCATTCTATTTACACCATTGTTATAACTAATAAGAGAATCAATATATTGTATACATGGATACAATTATTTTTAAGACGTGTCTTTTTTTCTTAAGTAAGCCTGAAGTATATGACTGAGCTAAAGTCCTTCACATTTAAAATGTTTTTGTGATTCGCAAATTCCATGCCATAGTAAAGAAACCAGTCTGCAATTTTGTTTACAATATTCTCTCTTATTTAGAAGATTCAGTAAAATGGGAGAAATTTTATTTAATATCCCAGGCTCAAGAAGAAAGGGGAAAGAAAGAAAAAAAAAGTTTGTTAAAAGTCTGAGAGTAGGTTCTTCTATTATTCTCTATCAAAGCACCCGTTTATTTTCTTATAATGCCAGTCATACTCTGCAATTTTTATTTTATATCCATTTGCTTACTTATTCATTACCTGCTGGTCCACCAGAATGGAAATTCCATGAACATTCAACTACTATTACTGGGGCCTATGCCCTTACATTATCCTTGTGTAGATGTGGGAAAATAATTTTCCCTTTACCATTCTAGGTTATTGACTGGGACCCTCTTGTATAAAAAGAAAAATTTCTGGGTTTGTTTGTTTTTTTCTCCCCTTGTTAATCTAATAATGTGTGTGTCTCCTGTATACATGGGAGAGACCCAGACTCAGGAAAACTGAGTAACTTCCCAAAATGGTCCAAGCCACCACCTTAAATACCATATCCTCAGCTACAGACAAAAAAAGTTGGTGGAGGGGAGAGGCCAGTTATGAGAGGTTACTGGGAAAAGCACAGTAAATAAGGGTAAGGTTGTTATGTAGATTTAAGTCCTTGACTTCTCCACTAAGGAGTTTCTAGAGACAGAGTCCTCCCCCTCTTGAGAGAGAGATACCCTTACAAAGGGAGATTGCCCTTGTAAACCTAGAAGTCTCTTACAAAAGGGTAACTTCTACTTGGTTTTCGGAGCTTCTCCTGTGTCTGCTGTTTCTTTCAAAAAAATAACTAGCATAAAATCATCCGTATGCCAAAGAGACATATTTTGGGGTAGAAAATTCTGTTCCCCTTCACCTGCTATGTATCAGATTCTGTATATATCAGTACATATTTGTGTATGCAGAAACGAATGCATAAAGGATTTGACACTACGTTTTAAAAATCTAGCTTACATGAGAAGACTCACTAACACTTATAAAGGAAGAAGTTATTTAATACTGAGTACCTGTATGTACCAGGCATTACTCTGTTTATGATATACATCACTGGGGGGCGGGGGGAAGCGATCCACGTGAATCTGTTGGGTCTCATGGGGCTTAGATTCTAGTGAGGGAAAACCAGATGGAATGAATAAAGTGTTCTGGAAACGGACCATCACACGTAAGAGGAGTAAAACAAGTGGTTTGCTCTCTGATGAAAGGAGCAATGCCAGTGTCCGTCCTTTATCTTTTTTTCTCTTATATACAGGAGGAAAAGTTGGAAGGATAGCTAATTAAGAAGCTATAGCCCTAACCTCTCTTTTCCAAGTTTTTGTTTTCAACTATAAGCCGATGTAAATTTGGCACACTTGGAAACCTTCGCGATGGAAATGAAATTTTCACAGCAAAATAACAGAACTAGTTGATATTCAGAGTGATAGTAGATGTAGAGAGCTGAACTACAAAGTGACACAGTATAGACCAGGAGGAAAAGGCACTAAATCCAGCAAGGTACTGTTTCAAAGCTACTGATTTTTGAAAAGAACAGTTTTTTTTTTTTTCCTAAGCATTATATATGTTAAATATAATATCTTAAGATCATCTTTCCTCTTAATACAGTAGGTCAAGTATTAATAACTTTAATAACCTAATATTTGGGAAAAAACTAGTGAGAATATTTTGTTCTAAGATTTGATATCTGAGGGCATCCGGGTGGTTCAGTAGGTTATGCATCTGCCTCCAGCTCAGGTCATGATCCCAGGGTCCTGGGATGAGTCCCACATTGGGCTCCCTGTTCTGCAGGTAGCCTGCTTCTCCCTCTGCCTCTACCCCTCTCTCTCTCTCTCTGTCATTAATAAATAAATAAAATCCTTAAAAAAATTTGATGTCTGAAGTAACAATGGCCATAATAGCATTGCCACCCTAACAGCTGTAACAACCATCCAAATTGCAGGCGGCTTTGAGCATAGTCTATAGCAAAGGCATAATTCACAAGTAGTATAACTTATTGACCATTTATCAGAGATTAACAGCAAACCTTTGAAACCACTCAGATCTCCATGATATCCAGAAACTTTGTCTTCAAAAAAACTTTCCTCCATATGCTTTGTTCAGAGGGGGAAACTGAGTCACTTGAACTCGTACGAGGTTCCCAGAAGTGTATGGGAAAGCAGTAGCCTAGCTCAGGGTGACAAGAAAATCAAATGCAAATCTCTATAAAAGTTTTGCTGTTTTTAAGATCTTGTGTAATTATTTCTACAATAAACACACAGATTATATGAAAAAATAAGATGTATAGATACTCTGGTTTCTCTTCAGATGGTATAAATCTTTTGCCTTTAAAAGAAAAATGTCTGGAGCCCTTTCCATAACTAGGGTTGTATAGGGATGTCAATGAGCAAGACATTGTTGAGGGGAACAGGGAAAATGACATTATGCTGAACACTGTTAGGGCAATGCATTAGGGCCGTTTTTAATATATAGGAAGGTAAAAGGAATATGGTCACGATTCTGTTCCTGAGACCTTCCCTGCTCTGAAATCTGTAGTGAATTGCTCATTTAATCTCAGCAGGTATCCTTCTGGAGCAATAGCTTCTTCAATTAGGCATTTGCATGCAGATATGTGAGTGTGTTTGTTCATGAGTGTGCGTGTGTGTATGCATCTATGTACCTTCACCAAGGCTGATGAAAGTTTCTATTTGTCATATCGCCTCTCCCTTCTAGAAACAAACCTAGTTCTCCCAGCCTCTCTACTTGATAGATCAGACTCTTAATGCTTAATGTCTGAATTGTCACATCCAAAAGAGGGCTTATAAATCCAAACTCTGTTTATATTTTTACGCCCAGATTTCTCAATCGGCACTCCATTGTATTTATGGTGTCTAAATTGCTCCACCAGATGAAATTTTAGTCAGGGGTCATTGATATTGGTTTCACAAGGTCACTTTAAAAAGTTTATTTCCCAGATCCTATTGCTGCAAAGGGGGGGTTCCTGGGAGATGGCAAATGGACTTCGGCGCGTGGCTCCCTGGCTCTGCAGAACCCAGTGCTGTTTGCCTCCAAGCTTGCTGTTCTGAAGTGAACGTTGTTTGTTAGAAGATAGGATGCTGCTTCAACCTTGAAGAGGGAGGGAAGGAAGAAATAGCATTTTCTCAATATAAGCCTCTGTGATAACACCAAAATGTGAAACTTTATGAATGCCTTTTGAGAGATTCTATTTTTTGATAACTCAGAAATTGCATTTTTGGCAGGGTGGTTTCAAAAAGGGAACACTCAGGCTTTGATTTGGTCCTCTGTTTTTATCTGCAACTTTAATCTATATACGGGGAAGGTTTTCTTTGACATTTGTAGCAGCATTTCTGAGATTGATGCTGCTGCCTATTATTATACAGGAGAACATTTGATACTAAAGGTTCCCGCAGCTCCCATCAGCTTTCTATAGCAGGTCTGCTCTCCTGACATTTAATGTCCCTTAAGCCTGATATGGTCTGATAACTTCAACACGCAGCTGCTTTGGGGAGAAATAAAGAACTGCGGTATCCTTGATTCTTCCCAGGGACTGTCACTACCTACATCACCAGTCACCCATCACCCTGTCCCCTTAATATGTGTGAGTTAAGGTCTCAGCAAAGTACATGTGTCATGTGTGTGTGTACCAAACACACCAAGATTAAACCAGATGAAAGAAAATGTAGTCTCCTTATAAACACAGCCAAAGGGCCCGGCATCTGTCACCTTGTTGAGATGTCTAGATTATCTTGCTGAAGCTCACCTTTGAGTGAGCCCAGTTAAAAGGAAAAGTTTCCTGTGCCTTAAATATCAATTTTTCACAATCATTCTTTTAGTTTGTATACCTAGAAAGAGGTGACTTTGCTGTAAAGGCCTTAGCTAACAAGAGTTAGAATTACATTTCCGCACAATGAATGAACCACCAATGGAATAATATGTAGCTATAAAAATGAAACATTTCTCTATATCCTGGTATTAAACTTCTCCAGGATATGTTATCAGTGGAAAAAGCATTAAGTGCAAAAAATTGTCCACAATAAGGTATTTTTTGTGTAAGAAAAGTTAAAAGATTCATATTTGTTTGTTTTTGCATAAGAAAATACTGGGAAGGTATTCGAGAAACTATCTGGGAATACAGGGAAAGGAATGAATCAGAATCAGAGTTCTTTATATCTTGTTATTTTAATTTTTTAACCATGTGAATATAATACCTCTTCAAAAATTTATAATTTAGTTTTTACAAATATTAAGGCCTTCATTTTCGTGTGAGTTTTACTTAATACCTGACCATATTAACCGAACTCGAGGACACCTTGGCTCTGCATTTGGTTAAGCCACTGGTCTCCAAGTTGTACCACTGAATTTGCAGAATGATGCTAACTAAGAATTTGTGCTTTGTCATTTGTGTGCCCATTTTCTTTAACCCCTCATAAGCTCACAGAGGGCAGGCCCTGCATCTCTGATGATGGTGCCTAAGGCAGGCATGCAGTACCAAATAACACTTCCAGGGATAGTGTGTGCTTTGTTTGAAATAAGTGAAAGAATGACGACCCACTTTTTCAGCAGTAAAGACTGATTATTTCTAAAACTCCTGGTAGTCTATATCCAAGATAACAGTTTATAAGAATGCTGTTTTTCAGTCCATTGCCCATGAAGAAAATTAACCTTTCTCATTTTAGTCAACTTGAGAAATACTCAATTTCAATACAAATGAAAGAACAGAATATAAACTTTCCAAAGTTATCTTACTGTAATCTAAAAAAGAAAAAAAAAGGCACTGTTACATTGTAGTCAACATGCAATGAATGCAAAACATAAGAAATTTAAAAGTCTAAGCTTGGTAGGAGTGTGTCACCATAGCTTTATTAAACAAGGAATGGCACATGAGGTTAACTCTTTGATACCTCTCCAAACAAACTCACATACCTAAGCAAAGCTATACTGTGATATAATTTAAATAACAAAATATCCTGGAACACGATTCAAAGAATTAATAAGGTCCTGGCTGTTATTCAGGAAGAATACTTGTTCCAAGAGAATTTGGCACAAAGGGTATTATAAGTGCAAGGGAGAGATTTGAGTCAGGAAATAGTCCAGAAAGAGGACGGGGTTGATGCTTTCTCATGAAATCTAGGTAATCCATGTCATGACTAGATAACATAACTGGAAATGTTCAATCACTAGAAATTTGGACAACCTCTCTAGATCAAGGAGGGCACTGGGGAAGGAGAGAACATCTGTGGATGAGCAGTTCATTGAGAAGAGGACAATTGCTTTATCATCTGAACTATTTAGGCCTAAGTGTTTATTTTTTCTGTGTGAATTTTTGGAAATTTTAGGAAAAGGGCAAAGCTTCATAATAACTTGCTTTTTATTCTAAATGTTAATGGCAACATGTTGACAGGTTATTAACATATCAGCCTTAACAATGAGAAGGAAAGGAGGGGAGAATAATAATCTTGCCAGGGGAGCCTAGTGAAGGAAGAGAAGAATAGACAGTTCCTCCAGCTCTTGTCCCTAACCTTGAGGTCAGAGAGTTGAGAGCTAACAAACATGTGTCTGTGGAATAGCAATTTCGTGGCTCTTGCTCTGCAGGGAAAAGTCCTGCTTGGAGAAGTTATGAAGGGGGTCTGAAGTCTCCAGCTTAGTCCTGGATGCCTGGCCTCCTTCCTGCACTCTGAACTACTGAACATTTCAAAGAACGGGCACACAAGTGGTAGGATGAGGCTTCTAATCCTTTGGGTTTTTGGCGTTACCGCATAAGGGCATGTCTTTGTTCCTTGTCGATTTATGGCTGAACAACTGGTAGCCAGTTAATGCACCAGAGGTCCGATTGAATTCTTTTCACTTGCTACCCCTCTGATTTTCAGGGAATCCTAATGAAGAAACGCTTTTGGGAGGATAGGGAAGTTTACAACTTCCACAACTATGTAAATAATTTAGCAACCTCTAAAATGAATTTGCATTAATATAGTCAGGGCTCCCAGAGTGTGTATAATAGATTTTACTTTCTCTACTTTCTACTGGCTCCAAAGCTTCCCATTCATTACTTCATAGGGATTGTCTTATAAACAGTAGAAACCATAACAGTTTGCTAAAATCTTCTGCTTGGATGTACCCAAAACTGCTTTTGTCATCCATTCTATGTATTTTTTAGCTGGAATAAAGGGTGGGAATTTCTGCAAGGTGCATGGCTTTGTTGTTCTGATTGGCCCTCAGGGATTGCCCAAAAGAGCAATAGCGCCTGCCAAGGGCCTATGCCATGACCTGCACTTTCTTTTTTAGCACTTTTTAAGAGCTTCAGCAGATGGGATAATTGTTGTCCCTTGAAAGCTCTGCCTAGTGGCCTGGCATCCCAGGAATTTGCCCAGGTTGCTTTGTGATGGTTGTATGACTCTGCCCCTCGCTGTGGGGTTTCACAGGTATAATCGGATTTTACTTTTAAGGTAGCAGGCAGACGGCCTGGCAAAGAATCTACTTACAGAGAGGATGTACTATCCTTCCCATTCCCTTGCTGGCCCTAGGAATCTTTGATTTAGAGCACTACGGCTGCTGCAGTTCATTACTGTACATTTTAGAGTCAAGCTCAGCTGTATCAGTGGGTTACCCCCTAAAGTGCTATACTCACTGTGATAATAGCTAAGGATATTACAGACAGGAGGAGCTTGTACTACCTTTGGAGCGCCACTACTCTCAGCCTTAAGTGAGCTTCCAAAGAAAAGGCAGAGTGCTACCTTGCAAGCTAGCTGTCCCCTCTCACAGTGACCCTGTGAATTATGCTGCCCCATCCAGTTTAGGCTTTTAGGAGTCCAGGTAAGGGGTAAGGTTTTGTGACCATGGCTATTTCATCCAGAAGTGACTATGGGCTCCACGAGCCATAGGAGGGAGAGCCAGGACTGAGGAATATGTGAAGACTCAGCACATCAGTAATCCCTCTGGAGTGCTCTCTGTCTCTCAAGTCATGGTCTAGCCACCCCTTTGTTCAACGGACAACATGGTGGGTTTTATAAGAAAGAACATCATGGTATGCACGGTATGTTTATTAGTTCTCAGGACCCAGGAATGTCCATTTGAATTACATAGATAAGGATGAACAGAGAACCCATATCCAAGGATTAAGGAATTCTAAGATGGATAGGATGGTCCAGTGGACATAGCAATAAAGTGGGAGTCACCCACCCTGGGTCTTGGGTCTTGATTTCGCTGTTGAGTTCTTCTGTGATGTTGTGCAAAGCCCCTTCGTGCTTTAGTGTTCTTGACTGGGAAATTACGATACTTCCTGGTTGATGAGCCTCCTAGGACTGTACCTTTCAGAGGGGGCACTGACAAAGAATCAAGAGCCCTCCTCCTCTCAGCCCCGTTGTAGTATCAGCTCTGCTTCTGTAACTAACCATGGCCTTAAAACCTACCAAGTATTTGCATGCTACACATCCTTCCTAACACTGCTCCCTTTCTTCATATATACATAAATGTAGTAACAGCATATTTATTAGACTGCTGAATAAGATAGCAGTCTTTCAAACAATCATGTATCTGGCAACCCTTGCCAATAATTAATATTAATTTGACAATTTTTATAACTATCTTTTGTTTTCTACAATACACTGTCTACTCTGCTACATTTTCTCATTCTAGCTATCCTCATAATAGCTATTCAGGATAGGGGTTATTATTCTCATTTCATATGTGGTGAAACCAAGATTCAGAGTTTATTCAATTTATATAATTAGTCCGGATCATATCCCTTCACCCTTTTACAAAATACTTCTTTTAGGGCCTTCTTTTTGCTGTAATTTACACTAATCCAAATTTATTGGGGACTTTGGATTTTGGATTATGATATTTTTTTCTAACAGTTTAGCCAAACTATTAGTAAACCACCATCTGTCTGATGAATTCATTCACACAGCCTGCTTGAAGGGACACATCTTGATTTTGTGAAGATCTTTCACTGCCGTACCTCTGAAGGAGACTCTCCTACTCTCTAACTATGACCTCTTCAGTAGCTCTCTCACTTGCTTACTCTCCATATGCCCTCTCTTCAAACCTGAAAGCCTCCCTATCTCCCATACCCATTTGTTTTCTCTCGATATTTCAGCTCTCACCTTGGTTCTGTCCATCACTTTGGACTCTCGAAATTTCCCTTTATTCTTCTGATCTTTTGTTTTCCTCTCATACCTACCTTAAAACCCTTCAACTTTGTGTTGTTACCTTTCCTCTCAACCATCCTGGCTCATCAGCTCCTACTCACTCTTCTGATCTTTGCTTGAAGATTCAGTCTTCTAGGCTTATGCTTACCCTATAGATCAATTGGGCCACTGTGTTTCATGCTCTCACAGTGGCCCACATTGCTTGTCACAGCATTCGTCAGAGTTCGTAATGATACACTTATTTATTTAATTATTTGACTTACAGTTTTCTCCCTCACTAATCTGGAAGCTCCACAAAGGCAGAATCCAGGTCTGTTTTATTTACTTGTTGATGCTTTTCAATTTCAGACTCTCTTACTTTCCAGCAAAACAGGATAAAACCAAACAAAATAAATCTGCTCCTCTCTTTGATATATATGTCATACGGCTATCTTCCTGTCCTTTCCCCCCCTTGTGCTGTCATACTCAGGACATTTCCTCATTCACTTGAAACTCTTGATCCTGACTCAGTCATTCTCCTATCTCCAACTCTTGCCATCAGCCTCATAATTCCAACATGGAAGCGGATGATCTATTCAACACCCTTCCCACTGCACATTTCCATCTACTTTTCATCCACTGCATTTCAGCTACCCACTCCTTTGTCATACTTTGCATTTTGTTATCCTGAGAGAGTGAACCACCTCTATATTTCCGAATCAAGACAGGCACAGTCCGGCTCACACGTTTAAGTTCTCTCCCTGCAACAATCCTTTGATCTCATTCAAACTTCCAATCCGTTGACCCTATTGCCATCGTTCTGCTTTCATTTCCTTTCTACTACCATTATTATAAAACTACCTGTGGATAATATGCTCAGTTCTGTCATCTTCCCTCCCTATTACATTTACCTTCTAACCTATAGCCCCAAATGTACTTACCTACCCTATTCTCTATACTTGTACCTGATCAGCAAAATCTTTCTGGAGAAAAAAAATCATCTGCTGATAAGCGTCAGTCTGAATTCATGTCCATAAGCCTCAACAGTCACTCAACACTGCCTGGAATTCCAAATACATTTTTCTAATAAGTTTATTGTCCTCCTCTTAGAAATAACTATTTCATGTCTTTTCTCCTCAAAGCTCCCATAACCTATGCCTCCTCATTCTCACTTGGTGACTTCACATTATATTTAATTGAAAAAATAGAAGCCATCAGATGCAAATGTCTCCATTTGTCCAGGACCAGACTTAGTTTTCACTTGCAATTACCTCGTCCTTCCCTCCAGTTACAGAGAAGTTTGCCCCACACACTCTGTTGAAGATGCCTCCACTTGTACTATTAGTCCCATCCTGTTTCACTTGCTTAAGGAACTTGCTTTAAGTTATCCTCTTTGAATCCTACTTCATCAAACTTTCCTTCCCTGAGGATTATATAAATATAAAAACATGATCGGACATATTTCGTCTTTGTAACTTTCCTTGATACCCCACCCCTTTGACCTACTTTCTCATTTCTCAACTTCCCTTCATGGACAAATTTTAGTGGGAAAATAAGCTTATCATGAAAATTCTTGCACAACCATCCCTTCCCGCTACTACCTATGCCTTTCTTTTACTTTTTCTGTATCCA
This sequence comes from Zalophus californianus, assembly GCF_009762305.2. Taxonomy (NCBI): domain Eukaryota; kingdom Metazoa; phylum Chordata; class Mammalia; order Carnivora; family Otariidae; genus Zalophus; species Zalophus californianus. The sequence continues at coordinate 69,293,465 of NC_045600.1, forward strand.
TTTTCCACTTCTTCTCTATTTCCTTAATTATCTCCAACTTCCTCTAGCTTACCCGAGAATTGTGTTTCTGTTATACACATTGGATCATGTTATTCCCTTGTTAAAAGTATTCAGTGACTTTCGTTTTACTTAAAAGTATTGTCAAATATGCGATAGAAACAGTTATTAGAGAAGGAGAGGGAATGACTGAATAGAGAAACAAATAAATTTCCTTTCTGCATAGGACTTACAGTGTATTGGGAGACACACTGGTATCCAACAGATATTCACAAAGGTAATTACCATTTTTAATAGTGTAATAAGAGTACAGAGTGCTATGAGAACATATGAGAATAGTTTCTTCCCCTGCAGAAATAGCATTTATCCTAGGACCTTAAGGGAGAATGTGAGTAGTGGAGTGTTAGGGCAGACAGATGGAGCAGTATGTGCAAATGCCGAGGCAGGGAGGAATATGGGGCTTTTGAGCCCCTGAATTACGGCCTGTATGCCTGAAACATTGGGCCTGGGAAGGAGAGTTACATGAGGTGGGGGAGAAGAGATAGGAGCTAGATCCTATAGGATATTGTACAACATTTAAAAGATTTTGGTCCTCATCCCAAGGACAAATGGATGTCATTGAGGGGTTTTAAAAGATGTTTTATATTAGTTTTATTTTTTAACAAGATCATTCTGGGTACAATGGATGAATATATGCAGATGAAGAGCAGATGTAGGTAAATTACTTAATTTTTGTATATTTTCAGGAGAGGGTTGTGGTTTAGACTAGGATGCTTTTAGTAGAAATAATGAGGAATAGACAAGTTTAAGATGTTTTGGAAGTTGGATTGACAAGCCTTGGTAATAGATTAGATTTGGGGGTTAATGGCAACAGACATGGCAGGGATAATAGACATATCATGGACAGATTTTAACTTTCTGGCATGACTAAATGGTTCCATAGAGCAGCTAATTCCTAAGAATGAAAATGCAAGAAGAAGAGTTGGTTTAGGAAAGAAGATAAAGAATTAGTGTTTAAACATTGAGGTTTGTATGAGAGATTCAAGTACAGTTGGAGATATGAGATGAAAAACTAGGAAATATTCCAGATTTAGCTCCTTTCCTACCTAAACTCTACACAATTTATCAAATGTATCCCTAACTTAAAATACATACATACATATATATATATATGTATCCATCCTAAATCCAATCACTTCTCACCACCTCTACTGCTTTGACGTTAAGGTGAGCACTCATAATCTGTCTTCTAAGTTATTATTTCCTAATTCAAAGCAGCTAGAATAATCTTTTAAAATGAAAACTGAACCATACCACACCCAGGCTATACGCTTACATGGAAATACTATATTTTTACTTTTGCCAAAAGACCCTAATGGAGACTGTCTGTCTTCTTCCTCAAACTTTTATTCTACCCTCCTCTCCAAGATATACTATGTGGTCACAACTGAACTTCTTCCCATTTTTGAACAAGATCGCCATAACTTCAGGGCCTTTACTCTTCATGTTCATTCTACTTAGAATTCTTCTTCTCACTGTGTGAGTTTTGATTTAAATGTTGCCTGAACATTCTGTATGAAATGGGTTACTCTTCTGGGCCTGTACAATTTATTGTTGGAGGATGCCACTGATATTCAGAAAAGGAATTATTTCTTGGCATATGTGTATGACATATAAGAGGAAAATGTGCTCAATGATCTTTTCTTCTGTTTACACAAGAGAATATATTTTTATTTTGTTAAAGATTATTTTATGGCCTATGATGTAGAAAAGGTACACCAGCAGGAAGAGAGGGTACTATTGTATGAATAAAAGTACTTTATTGCTTTATTCACAGAAAACAGCTGCTGGTTAACATATGCCTCCTGATCTTGATTAATAGGGGAATGAAATAGTGAAAATTGTGACTATGATTATTCCAGAATGTTGTGTGAAGAAATGGCTATCAAATAAAAGATCCTGCTTTACCATATTGAAGTTTTCTGGATCTTAGGGTAAAAAGTAGTCATTCAGGATTTTACCATGGCCATGATGTCATGTGCTATATGATTCTATTAGACTTCCCATGGGATTGTGTCTCAATAACATCATCATTTGACTCTATCACTTTAGGGCACACTTTTTTTTTTTTAAGATTTTATTTTTAAGTAATCTCTACACCCAACATGGGGCTCAAACTCACAACCCTGAGGTCAAGACTTGCATGCTCTACTGACTGAGCCAGGGCACACTTTTTAATGTTGAAAATAAGTCTCAACTGAAGTAGAGTAATATGAATAAAAAAATAGAGATGAAATAAACAGTTGGGGCTAGAGTTCATGGAGCTAGTTAACTGATTAGAAGTGGTGATTTGAGAGACAGGGAAAATCTAAAATAAATCCAGAATTTCTGGTTTATGAATGTTGTGAAATTATCCTAGTGGTATCAATAAGAAGATCAAATTTGACAGAAAGAATATACCTATTTTAGACAGAATGAATGTGTTACTTCCAGGAATTCCAGATGGAAATGTCTAGTAAAAAAGCAGGAAATATGGATCCAAAACTCAATAAAGAATTGATGATAACTTAATCACTATTTAAGCCAGGGAAGTGTAGATGATCTCCTTAGAAAATCATGTAAAAAGGGGAATAATGAGAAAGAATGGAATCTGGCAAATATGACATATAAACAGGAGGAGGGCATCATGAAAGATTCTGAGATACAGAACCAGGAGAAAACAAGATAATAACAATATTCAAAGCGGGGGAAGTAGACAAGAGAGTCTAAGTCATAAAGATGTAAACTTGAATAAGAAATGAAAAAAGGACAATGGTTTTGTCTGTTAGATTTTGGTGACCACAATACAAAAAGTTTAATGTGAAGGAGAGCTGTACCTCTTTGAAGAGTGAGGAAAAACGTTGCAAGAGCTTCCTAACAGACTTATATTAATGGCTTTTGGTGAAAATTTTGACTCATGCCCATTACTAAACCTATTCTTGCCAAGAAGAATTTGAATGACCATGGCATATTCCAATTACGAATTAATTATTGAGTTTGTAGAATGTGCACCCCTCCTTAGGTGCAGGACTGCCCAATACCTGAAAAAAAAAAAAAAAAAAAAAAGAGTTCTGTAAGCATGGAAATGGTGGAGGCTGGTGATTGGGTAAGTAACCGACAGGGTCTACTTATGGGGTTCAGGGCAGGCCACTCCAAAATATGCCACTGTGGCATATTATTTAGAATTATTTAGCATACTGATTATTTTGGACCCTGCCTTGTCCTGACAAAAGTAGGAAATAAAACTCCTTTGTGAAAGTTACCCCACCCCCCAGCTTCCTTATCAGGTGGTGAAGAGACAACCTTATCAAGAGATAGGGAATTCAGGACTGAGAAGGCTGTCTAAGCACACACTGTTACTTTTGTATTAATTTACTACCCCAAGCCCAGACTTCTTTGTTTTGTCAATTCCTCACAAATTTGTTGTTTCTTTGTCCAAAAGATATAATGGCTACCTGCTTTGGTTACTTCTTTGAGTATCATATTTTTATGAGCTCCCATACATATGAAACTCAATTTGTTTCTCTCCTCTTAGTCTGTCTTATGTTGATTTAGTTATTAGACCAGCCAAAGAACTTAGAAAGGAAGAAGGGAAAAGTTTTCCTCCCTTATACTTCGTGTGTGTGTGTGTGTGTGTGTGTGTGTGTGTGTGTGTGTGTGTGTGTGTGTGTGTGTGTGTGTGTGAAAGACAGAGACAGAGAATTAGGAATAATTGTTATAATAATTGTCATTTTCCCTGAAACAGATGGCAAGGTCAACTGTAGAGGTAAGAAGATAATAGAGGGGGTGCTTAAGACTTTAAGAGGGTGATAAAAATTGAAACAACATTTATGGGGATTAGGAGAAGGGGAATATGTGTCCGAGAACACTCTACCTGCTGGAAGATATGAAAAATGCTGCCACCAAAGCAGGTGTTGTTTTGATTTTTGATTTAATGTGAAGTCAAATACATTAGCAGTGGAAAGGATCCATTGACCATCCTGTCCTTTTCATGCAGATGCAGAACTGCTCTCACAGCAGATATTCTATTGCTTTGCTCAAACTCACCTTAAGTGTCCCCACTGATGAAATTTTCCACAGCTTTCCTTGGGAATTGGACTCCATCATCCAATCACTCTGCAGTCAAGCTACATTTCCTGTGGTCCCATGTCTTCCTCCTTCATTTCCTTCTATTAGTTTTCTTCTGGCAAAATAATTACTCATAGTGATAGTGTTTGGAAGGTGATGAGGTCACGGGGGCTCATAAGAGACTGCAGAGAACTCCCTTACCCTTTTTGCCATGGGAGATTATAGCAAAAAGACAACCATCTATGAACCAGGAAGCAGGTCCTCATTGGACACTCAACCTACTAGTGCCTTGATCTTGGACTTCCCAGTTTCCAGAGCTGAGAAATAAATTTCTATTGCCACCCAGTCTATGGTATTTTGTTATAGTGGCCAAATTGATGAAGACACATTGGTATTGAGAGTGAGGTACTATTGTAACAAATCCCCAAAAATGTGGAAGCAGCTTTAGAACTGAGTAATTAGTAGAAGCTGGAAGAATTTGGAGGTACATTCGAGAAAAAGCCTACATTGTTATCAATGGACTGTTAAGGGCAATTCTGGTGGGAGCTCAGAAGGAAAAGAAGGGAGCTATTAAGAGACCACAATCTTTTTAGACAACCTAAGTAATCCTGAACAGAATGTTGGTAGAAATGTGAATGGTAAAGGCCATTCTGAGGAGGTCTCCGATGGAATGATGAACACATTACTCGAAACTGGAGATAAGGAGATCCTTCATATAAAATGGCAAAATACTTGACGGAACCGTGTTTGTGTCCTAGTGTTTTGTGGAAGGTAGAACTTGTGAATGATGAAATTGGATATTTGGCTGGAGAAATTTCTAAGCAGAATGTTGAAGAAGCAGCCTGGTTTCTCCTGATGCTTATAGTAAAATGTAAGAATGGAATTGTTAATCAAAAGAGAAGCAGAACTTAAAGATTTTGAAAATTCTCAGCATAGCCATATAGAAAAGAATAAGAAAGCTTGTTCGAGAGAGAACACTAAGAGTGTAGGCATATGACCATTTGATAAGGAGATTACTCAGTCATCCTGACGGAAGCCAGGAGCTATTGCCCAAGACAGTGGATGGATGATCCCAAAGAATCATCAGAGCTGCCCTTACATCTCAGGTCCAGAGTGCATGGGGCCACTGGTACCTGTTGAGATCTTGGTGCATCCTGCCCAGTGGTACCTTACCTTGTTGACTCCTGCTCCCTACACTCCATTGCCACATTCCTTGGCCACCCCAGTTGTGGCTTAGGTGAACCCAGATGCAACATAGACTGTACACAGCAGAGCTGCGGGGGCTTGGCAGTCTCTACTAAGATTTCAGAGGATGAAGCCTTTTGGCAGAGCCACAGGCTCAGGACTCCAACCCCAGAGAGCTGTGGGTTCAGGCAAAGAACTGTTACAGGCCCATTCAAAGCCACCAGCACAAGACTGGTTGGGAAAACTTTGGGGGCAGGGGTGTCACACTAGGGGGTCTGAAAAGCAGAACTCCCATTCTTCTGGGCCTGGAGAGCAGAGCATGGAGTCAAAGAGCCTTATTCTTTTCTTGAGACTTAAGATCTAATGGAAATTGCCCTCTTGGGTTTGGACTTGCTTAGTGTGACCCACCATTCCTTTCTTTTCTATTTCTCCCTTTTGAGGGATGTCTATCCTATGCCTGTCCCACCACTGTGTTTTAGAAGCATATAACATGTTTGATTTCACAGATTCATACCTGGAGAGGAATTTGCCTCAAAATGAATTCTACCTTGAGTTCACCCATATGTGATTTAGATGATCTTTAGATAAAATTTTGGATTTAGACTTTTGAGTTGATGACCTGTGAGAGGCACATGAAGTTTGGAGGCCAGGGGCAGAATGCTATAGACTGAACTTTTGTGCCCCCTCAAAATTCACACATTGAAATCTAATCTCAAATATGATGGTATTTGGAAGTGGGTCCTCTGGGAGGTGATTAAGTCATGTGACCTCCCCCACTTAGGTCAAGCTGAAAATGGGATTAATGTACATATAAAAGCGATTTCAGAGAACTCCCTTGCCCCTTTCACTATGTGAGCTTACAGTGAAAATACTTCTATAAACCAGGAAGAGGGCTCTCCCCAGACACTGAATATGTCAATGCTTGGGCTTCCCAACCTCCATAACTGTGAGAAATAAATACCGCCATGCTATCCAGACTCTGGTATTTTCTTAGAGCAGCCCGAACAGACTAAGACCATATCCCAATGGTCTCCTGACACCTCTGCCTTTAATTTCTTTCTTTTTAACACATATTGTAGACTATTGCCAAATTAACCTTCCTCCAGACTCTATTTTCATGTCCATTTCCTGTGCAAAACTTTTAACACCTACCCATCAACTAGATGTTGAAGCACAAACTCTTTAATCCATTATTCCTTATATAGTCTGTTCCCAAATTACTTTTGCAAATCCTCCAACATCATAAATGCTTAACCAGTCAGAATGCTCACAGTACTTCCCTTAGGTGGACTGTTACCTTACCACTTATCTGCTTATCCAATTCCCAGTCAGCCCTGGTGCTTGTCCTCAAGTCCCACCTTTTCCATAAAAGATTTCTTTATCTTTCTTGCCTCTGAAATCTTATGCTGTCAACTTCATGCTGGTCATTGATCGTGGCACATTTCCCAGTGGCATATTTTTACTAGTTGCATTGCTAGTTCATTCTTCGTGAGGTTTCTTGAAGTCAGGTTCCATTTCTCACCAACTAGTTGAGCAACCTTGTTCAAGTCATTTACCTTCCCTGAGCTGCAAATTTCTCATATATAAAATAGTGATGATGATGATAATAATAGTAATTTCACTGGGTTGTTATGTTAAATAAATGAAAGTGTTTAACTATGAAGTGTGTCAGCCTGAAAGTAAATCAGTGTTTCTTTGGGATCAGAGAATTGCAATTTGGGGAGCACAGAACCCAGCAGTAACCAGACAAGTGTTCTGCATGAAGGGAGAAAGCAAGGTTTTTTTTATGAGAAACTAGAAAGGCAGAGTGGAAGGGTGACAATTACATGACTTGGATAAAAAAGAATCAAATTGTCGATCACCGCTAACAGGCTTAGCCACTTCTGGATACACATTGATCAATTATTCTGTTGAACAACTAACAAACAAAACTATTCTGGTCTGCATTAGTTAACTATTCTGCCTACAGAAAGTCCACAACCACCAGTTTTACGGTCAGGATGCCTGTTGTCCTATTGAATTTATGGAAAATTGCTCGTAAAATAATTGCTGCTTCTGGCCCGTTCCAAGTGTCTTTTTTGCTCAGTTCAAGAGTCCATTAGCCATTTGCTTTAGAAAGGAAAGTGGAACTTTTCTCAAAATGGAGTCTCTCATGTACAGAAGTTTTAGACAAGTCCACAGGTGGGTAAGGCAGTTTGTCTACAGTGGCCTCTCCAACTCTATTTTAAAATGTCTCCAGTCACATCAGTTTTTCCACAAGTACTATATAGGTAGTTACAGTAAGTTATACTTTTGTTCGCATTCCTCATGCTTACAAACAATGCTGGGTTTTAAGAGATGCTCAATGAACATTTTGGTGAAATGAACAATTTATTCACTTCTGGTAAATGACCCTTCTTTAAAGTTTTTCCTTTTCTTTTTCTAAATTTTCTAAGATTCTAGATGAAGTTGATTGTGTCCCATGTCCCTTGGATGATAATGAACTGGGCTGAAATGAATAGCATTCATAGTTGTTTGACTTCACTGTTTTATGAGAGGTGATTCAGTTATGACCTCAGACCTTCAGAGAAGGAATATTGAATAGTTTGGTTCACGTATCTTCAGGGATACTATTCACCATTGGCAATTGCCCCAGAAGGATTCTGTCAGAGTTGCCCATTCATTTGTTTCAAGAATCTTGTGGGCATGAAGATTTCCAGAGTTGAGTTAAAGAGCTATTATAAATGTGTGTTTTGGTGGTGGTAATATAATTCAGCGGTGGTAATATAACTGGGCCAAATGGACCATTCTTGACAATAAACTAAGACATGTACATATTGGGGACCTGGGTGACTTAATGGGTTAAGCAGCTGCCTTCAGCTCAGGTCATGATCTTGGGGTCCTGGGATTGAGCCCCACATCATGCTCTCTGCTCAGCGGGGAGCCTGCTTCTCTCTCTCATGCTCCCTCTATGCCCTCCCTCTCTCAAATAAAGTCTTAAAATTTTTAAAAAATAATAAAAAAATAAACTAAGACATATAGACCTTCAACTACCTGTGTTGAATTCATTAGTTTCTTTAACCCTGAATCCCTTTTCCTTTTGCTGAACTCGATCCAGTACTGTCTGTGTACTCAACTTTCTACTTATCTTATAGAGGGGTAAATTCTTAGAAAAAATTATATATGTCCCTGAAAAACTTATCAGATTGATTTTTTTCAGGGATAAAACTAAAATATAGCATAAAAATTATTGGTTAGTCTTCTGCTGACTGTTGACATTAATAAACCTTGGTGCTGCCTAAAGGAATTACCATGTGACCCTGTGAATAGGACCCAGACCTGAAACACTGTTCTGAACTAAACAATTCATCTCTACATTTTCTGGCTATTTTGCCAAATGAAAGAATGGCTGACCATCCCAAATGTGTTTGTTTTACTTCCTTTTTAGTAGCAAAGTCAGACCATTATAATTATTATTTTTACTATGAAAGTACCCCCCCTGCCCATTTTAAGGTGGCTGAGTTTATGGTGTCTCAGAACTGATTAGCCAACTAAACCATGCTATGCAATTTTATCCAAACCATCCAAAGAGCTCCAATTAACAGACTTTTGGGGGACTTCAAACAGTGAGAGCCTTTGAATCTAAGCCATTCCCCAAGGCAGCATCTACTCGGCTAAAGTAAAGGGGAGATCTGGCAGTTATTCTCTCGATTTGATCAGTCTAGCTAGTCAGGTCTCTATCTCCCTGCTGAATTAGCTGGTTTGGCTGCCTACACTGATCAAATCAGATGGATAATGGTCCAATCTTTCTTGCATTTTGCATCCTATAAACAGAGCTTAGAATAAACAACACTACAGCCAATAACTGGTCTTCCTCCTTTTAAAGGATTGCTATTCTGCAATTACTAGGCCACTTGTCCAAGGTCAGAATGTTCTGTTGGTTGGTGTCAAGGTGTTTTTGGTTTGGTTTCATTTCCACCCACTGTCAATCAAATCGGTCCATTTAGAGATGTTTATTTATTTTTATTTATTTTTAAAGATTTTATTTACTTATTTGACAGAGGGATAGAACAAGCAGGCAGAGTGGCAGGCAGAGGGAGAGGGAGAAGCAGGCTCTCCACTGAGCAGGGAACTGGACATGGGGCTTGATCCCAGGACCCCAGGATCATGACCTGAGCCGAAGGCAGCCACTTAACCCACTGAGCCATGCAGGTGCCCCTAGAGATGTTTAAAACTGGTTAAAACCTTAACACTATCCTCTACCCCAACTGTGAATACCAAAAACACCTCTGAAATGGAAAATACAACATACAAATAAGGAACTACCTAGTTTTCTGTTATCTAAAACACAGCCACTGTTCTTTCTAGTCCATTGAACAGCTCTGTTCCAAGAGCCAGAACATAGTCCTACTAAAGTAGCATTAATAATTTAGTTTTGGTTTTGCATCATTAGATACTGAGGCCACTGATGTTGTACCACTTATCTCTCAACCCAGGGGCATCTGCTATGACCAGTTTCCCATTTTTAATGATGGCACTAAGCCATAGAAAAGACTATCAAATTGTTATTTTCCTTTTATGAATGGTGACTCAAAGACCATTTAGAAGTTTTATTGCATTCTTTTTGTGGTACCCCTTAGAAGGTGACTTTATGAAAGCTGTTTTGCACTCTCTTTGGGGAGCTTAGTCTGGGGGGAACCTATCAAGTGATTTTCTTGATATAAACCACTGACAAGAGTATTTTCTCTTCCCTAAAAAGCAAGAAGAGAAAAGAGAAACAAATGGCTTGCCTTGAAAAAGTTGATGTTTTTAAATAATGAGAGAAAACTGATCTTGGCTCTCTCAAACAGTGGTTCCCTCTACTGGCAGGGGAGAGGGGTTGGTGCCCTTTGGACTTTGAGTACTGACTCTGTGTGTATTTTATACACACACACACACACACACACACACACACACACACACACACACACACACACACACACACACTATATCTACGTAAAGTGTATATAGTCACACACCAGATAGTCCTAGCATAAAACGGTGCTGGTCACTAAGTCTCCCAGCATATCTTTTTCCAAGTCCTGGATTTTCTCCTATGGATATGCTGAGTATTCTTTCTTACTCTTTCAACTCTTCTTCCAATCTTCCTTTCTCCAAAATGGGTTCAGTACCTCCCACCCTTTCCCCCCACTCTTTCCTTCTTCTTATCCCCCAGCATGTTGGTCATCAGTCCGTTAATCTCAATATTACTTGATGCCGTTATACAAAATTAGCATGATTTTCATGTAAGCACAAGGAGGTGTTATTCATCCCCAAAGGACTTCAAAGTAAACAAGTTGATTGTAAACTCTTCAGCATCCAAAAAATATGTTTTCCATCTTCTTGGCTCCATATCATATCAATTTTTATAGACTGATAAAGGTAGCTAATAATAAACATTAGCTGACCACATACCAGAAGTTGAGTGAAACACAGAAGGTTGGGTCTCATTTGAAAGGATCTCTTCTGGTGATGGTAAATTCTGAGTGTGTTTGTCTATGTATGTGAATGCATGTGTTTGTGTGTACATATGTATATGCATGTTTGTGTACACATCTCTCCTTGTGGGAAGAGGGTGGTCTGTCAGAGAGGAGCAGAAGGATATAAGAAAAGATGTTGACTATATGAGGATGGCAAAAATAAGACATCTGTGCTACCTACCATTCCCTGATTCTGCTTTTAAGGTATAGGTCACAGAGTGAGCCTTGCATTCTTTCCCAGTGAGCCAAATATAGCCCAAACTTGCTGTTCCATTTAGCCACTACCTACTGGAATTTATGAGGAAACCTATTTATACTCATGACCTTGACAATTTCTTTTCAGTCCCCAAAGTCTAAAGACAAATCTATCGGTGTTTTTCTTCTGAGATTAAAAAGTCTTCTTGTAGGCTTTCAATTCAAAACTGGAATGATCTTTATTCAGGGCCTCTTGGGAATTTTACACATTTCATGAAGACTTAGGGAAGCAGTTATACTTTTGCTTCTCTCTAAAACATCTGTTCCCGCTGCTAGGAATTTGGGTCACTGTTTTATTCTTTACATTTAACTATCTAGGGAATTTCCAACTTTCATATGCAGGCAGGCATAAATTTCTTAAGTTTATTAAAATGTGTTTTCTAGAAAGTGAAAAGGAAATGTAGGTGGCTCATGATAAATTGTGTTATAGAATGCACAATATAAGGACAAGATTTTATTTCTGATTTAACCCTAATCTTCACTCTAACTTGAATCCACCAGAAGTATGATTATTCAATATGTATAACAGCCAGACATACATCTGATATGTACCGGGAAAAATATATGGAGATCCAGTAGGGCAGAGTGGTTATGAGACTGGTGCTAACTTGCTGAGTTGGAATCCCAGCTCAGTTACTCTCTAGCTGGATGATTTAGGGCAAGTTACCTAATCTTTTGATGTCTCAGTTTCTTCATATGTGAAAAAAAAAGATATTAAGAGTACTTAACTCTAGGATTATTTGGGGATTTGTTCATTTAATTCATATCAAGTGTTTAGAAGACGAAGTACACAATAATATTAGCTACTATAGCCATACAATTGATACTGAAATTAACCACACGATGCCACTCCTAGCTATACAGCATCCAATCAGCGGTATGCATCTTAGTCGGTCTTTAGGCCCTGTCAACCTGTATAACTCCTAGAATATTCATGACTTTAAGAAGGTACTGTATAATTTTAAGAAGGCATATTCAAATCAGCTAGCTTATTTTTTTTTTTTAAAGATTTCATTTATTTACTTGACAGAGAGACACAGCGAGAGCAGGAACACAAGCAGGGGGAGTGGGAGAGGGAGAAGCAGACTTCCCGCCGAGCAGGGAGCCCAGTGCGGGACTCGATCCCTGGACCCTGGGATCACGACCCGAGCCGAAGGCAGACGCTCAACGACTGAGCCACCCAGGCACCCCAGCCAGCTTCCTTTAAGCGAAGAACATTGTATATACCAATTTTTAGTGCATTGTATGCCCAGATGCAGTAGCTAAATATCTATCCTGTATTATTTACTATCCTACACTACAAATAAGAAAACTGAAGCCCAGAGGTAAAAGTGATTATCCCAGGTCCCCCAGCTAAAAAGTGCCAGAGCCAGGGTTTAAACCTGGTCAGCTTACTCTGTTCTATTGTATTAAAGAAGGCATGGAGTGAGAGTCTAGTAAATGCACACAAGATAACACCATCTTCTATAAATAAAACTTTCTATGCTTGAACTGGGAGAATATGCCTGAATCAATATTATTTGATACAAAGCCTTAGTTTTCTGAGAAAAAAATGCATGGAAAAAATAAGGATATAAGAAAAAAATGCATGGAAAAAATAAGGAGCTCACTTCATTGCCATTGTTCTGTTCATAGTTTTTTTGTTTTGTTTTGTTTTTGCACTATTTTCACCCAGTTAAGAAGCAACTTGTCAACTATGTTAAAAATAACTGGTCAATTGATAATGCATTACTGTAGCCTAACTTTTTAGATGGAAATTAAGCCTGTGATAACCACTGGTTTTCTCAGGCTCAATATTTTGCACAACTATTACAGGAATTTCTTCTGCCCAGCATATGGATCCAAGCTCAAACTTCAGCACCAATGACCATTGATTTGTAAGCTTGTGTCCCACAGTCCTTTTGGGCTTTCTCCAGGCAGAATACTGGAGGGTATTCTCCAGGGGGGTAACTTTTGACAGTGTCCAGTGCGGTGCCACAGAAAAACTAGATCTACTTTCCAGCTGTGTTCCTCCAGGCAACCCCCTGAGCCCCCTCCGTTCATTCCCCTGCAGTGTCTGATTCTCTTTCTTGAACACCATAGACTAATTGCACAGCACCTAAACTGTCAAATGACCTCCAGAATTTTAAACTTTCAAGAGATTAAAAAAAAAAAAAAAAAAAACCCAAACTCTTGCAAGTGTGATTCTGTTCTGAGCACCTTTGATACAATTTATCAACAGATCGTTTTCTTCTCCAGGTTGGATGAAAAAAAGAAAATCAAATCAAATCACTATAGGCTTCTTCTGGTTCTACACTAAAATATCCCAGAGGGTATAAACTCAAGATTGCTTCACAAATCCTACACAATTTTTATAGATGATGAACAACCCTGTGGGAAATAAATTATGATAGCTAGGAAATGGAAAATGTCTAAAAATTTCTAAAAATAATGATTACATTTCTCCACTGTTTGACACATAGCCATTTTTACCGAAGCACATAGAGTCAGCGTTAGGAAGGGTTGCTTGTTGGTGCTTGTTGTAAAGCTGTTCTTTCTGGTCTACCTTCGCCAGAGACTTTGGGAGGAAGGAGCCTTCAGTGTCACATCCTGCAATAGTTCATCTTGCCTCCTCTCCCAAATCCAACTCTCATGTTTTCTCTGTCTCGGCAATAAAAATACCGTTACCAGCCATTCTTCTTTCTTCCTGTAAAAATTAGAACATGCCTCTGAATATTTAAATATTTGAATTTTAGTAAGCCCTTTCCTCAAAAACAGTGTCTGTTATTCTGTATCAAAAAATATGAGAAGAATCTTCTGTTTTTTATTGTTTTTGTTTTGCCACAGGTAAGATAAAGTGCATTAAAAGTTTTGGAAAATACTGAAAATGTAGACACTTTATTATGTTTTGAAATAGAACTTGGATTTTTCTTGCTTAACGGTTGTTTAATTGATTCTGTTTGTCTATTGTGTTTTCTCTTTATTTTATACCTCTTTTTTTCCCTCCCTTCATCTATGTCACCCATTCCTCCTCTGGCAACCACCAGAGTGTTTGTATTTAAGAGTCTGTTTATTTTATACTTCTTCGGAGATATCTTGTATCCTAAGGATAACTTCTCATGAAAGATAATTTTGTGTGCTGTAGTTTAAAAAATGAGATCTTTCCCTAAATTTCCTTCCTCTAGTCTGTTCTGTATCTAATACATTCTGAATCTACTTATCTCCTGCTAGTTAAATTATACTGTTTCTGTTTCATTCACATAGCAAGTAACCTTGCTGCATAGAAGGCACTACAATTCTTAATGGAAGCGGATATGGCAAGGGGATAACTCTTTCACCCTGTGACTCAGTCTTTCAAAGCTGAGGAAGAGACTTAGATAGAATGCTACTGTCTACAAAATAAAGAAAGGTAGCACAAAGACAGAATTAAAATAAAGGAAGCTGGCTCTAATGTGGGATAAAGGAAAACAAGCTTAGTTGGGGTGATTTTTTGTAATAGAGAAATAAAATATTTGTTTACCAAAGCCTAAAGATAAACTCTAAAAGTAGACCTAATGTTACAAAATACAAGAACAGAATATGGCTGAATACTACTTCATTTTCCTTGTAAAATATATGTATTCAGTGGTCTCACCTAAGGTATAACTCGTAAGGTAAAAGTTTGGTGCAAAATGATGTCTTCCTTAGGATATTTTTCTTTAAAAAATAATTCATTTGTAATTCCTTTAAAAGTCCAAAAGAAAAACATCAACTTTTTTCTTATTACACAATTTATATAGTGAGATGGTTTTCTCAAACTTGAAGTTTCATATCTTTTAGAAAATGTTAACAGGGAAATTTACTTAATTTTCCAACTACTGGCATTCCTGGAAAAAATATTACGTATTGGTTTCTCTTTAGTTTAATGGGGCTTTGTTTATGTTGCTTGTTTTCTTTTTATTATGTAACATTTGATAATTTTATAATAATTTTATAATAATGGTATCAAAGTGTACATATAGTAATTCATCACCCTACTTAAGATCTGAATATCACCAATACCACTGAGTCAGCTGTGTGTTCCTTCTCTACTTTACACTCTAGACCTTTTGTATTCCACTCCATCTTCCCCTATTCTAAGTCAATTGCTACATTTTATGTTTGTTGTTCCTTTACTTTTTATTTTTTTTATTACTTTTATTTTAAAAAGCTTTCCCACATGTGTAAGTTGTTGCTAAAGAATAAATCGTTTAAATAAGCATGCACTCTTCTGGAACTTGCTTTCACTCATTACTAAATTTATCCATATTATAACTATATCTCATTTTTAACTGATTTATGATATTTCATTAGCTAAATATACCACATCTATAAATAAATATACCACCCATAACTCTCGTAGTCCATGACATTTGGGTTGCTGTTATTAACAGTAAGGCCATGAACAATTTTTACACATCTATTGGTGTATGATGAGGTTTCTAAATTATGTACTTAAAGTGGAATTTATAGGTACTGAAGTATGCATGTGATCAAATTTACAAGATAAGACCTACCTGTTTTCCAAGATTGTTAAACCAATTTAGACTTTTACTGGTAGTTTATGAGGATTCACGTTGCTCAATTAGCCTTATCAACGCTTGCTATTATCAGATTTATTCATTTTGCCCATTTAGTGGGTGTAAAATTTTGTTCTTCATTTTAATTTATATTTCTATGATTACTAAGAAGGTTTAACATATTTTTGTTTATCTCTATTGTTTCCTCTAATAAAGTATGGCTACTAATCCTTTTGTGGTTTTCGTTTCTACTAGATTGTCTTTCCTTATTGACTTAAGAGTTCATCATCCACCTAATTTGTGGCTTGAACAACAACTCTGTTTGTGGTGTCTTTTGATAGTTAGTGGCCGACTCTTGATTTTGGCTGAGGTCATGATCTCACGGTCAAGGGATCTAAAGATTCTCTTTCTCCTTCTCCCTTTGCCCCTCCCTCCACTCATACTCTCACTCTCTTTCTCTCTCTCTCTAAATAAATACAAACTTAAAAAAAGAAATTCTACCCCTTATCCTTATATATTATTTAATCTCAAATATATTTTCCTGTATATTATTCTAAATGTGTTTAAAAATTGCCATTCACTGTATGTCTGTAATTTTTTAATTTTTGTCTGTAATGAAAACAGAAAAATATAATTTCATATATACATTTTTTAATTTGGGAAAGCAATGCTCCAGCACTTGGATAGCCCCTCTTTTTTATATTTCTAATATCACATTGCTAGATTTTTTTTTAAAGATTTTATTTATTTATTTGAGAAAGAGAGAGCACAAGTCTGGGAGAGAAGCAGAGGGAGAAGCAGGCTCTCTGCTGAGCAAGGAGCCTGATCCGGGACTCGATCCCAGGACCCTGGGATCATGATCTGAGTCAAAGGCAGCTGCTTAACCGACTGAGCCACCCAGGTGCCCCACATTTGTTAGATTTTAAATGTTCATGGATGGTGATGGACTGTTTCTAACTCTCTAACCTGTTTTATTAGTCATTTTTTCTATACTTGTTGCAAGACATTAAGTCTTAATATCTGAAAAGGCAAGCCCTTTCACCTTCTTCTCCCTTACCTTCCCTCACCTCTTCCCTCTCTTTTCCCATTAGAAGGATTCATGTGCCTTTCTTCTTTCACAGAAATGTTAAAATTAGAATAACGGATTCCTTGAAATTTTGTTGGAATTTGTTAAAATTGCTCTCATCTATGAGATCCATTTGGGGATTAATGATATGGTTCAATATTGAGACATTCTATCTATAAAGTTGATATATTTCACCACTTACAACTTTTGTTACATAGGTTCATTGGCACTTTGTATTTTGTTGATATTATAATGTATTTTGTACATTTGCCTGCATATCACTTTATTTGACAAATTCTTATTGAGTCCTTACTATGTGTCAGGTACTGTTCTAGGTGTACAGGACAGAGCAGTTAAAAAAAAATTGAGAAGATAAACAAGAAAAAGTTAAAAAAAACCAAAAACCTTATGGGCTTTATATTCTATGGTGGATGGACAACAAACAAAATAAACAGGTAAACTAGTAAGAAGTTTACCTATTTGATAGTTAGTGGCTGGAAAACTAAACACAACAAAGCTTAAAAATCAGTGATAGTGGTTTTGGTAGTGGGCTATAATTTTAAGTAAGTTACTGAGAGAAGTTCTTATTGACAGACTTACGAGTGAATTCTTTTTCTTTTAAAGATTTTATTTATTTATTTGACAGAGAGAGAGAGAGAGAGCATGAGCAGGGGAGTAGCAGGGAGAGGGAGAAGCAGACTCCCCACTGAGCAAGGAGCCTAAGGCAGGACTTGATCCCAGGACCCTGGGGTCATGACCTGAGCCAAAGGCACATGCTTAACGACTGAGACACCCAGGCACTCCTTATGAGTGAATTCTTGAACAATATGGGTGTTTTTTTGTTTTTGTTGTTTGTCGGTACCTAGGAAATGCAATCTATTGTTTATATTCATCTTATATTCAATTACCTTGTTAAACTCTCCTAAACTCTATTAGTTTTATCAATTTGTCCATAGATTATTTTGGATTATTTTGGATTTGCTATGCAGACAATTATAAGCAAATATATTATCTGTGATTAAGGAATCAATTTATTTCTATTTATTTCTTTTCATTCTCTATGTCCTTTCTTGTCCTATCTTATTTCATTCTCTAAAGTCTTTTTTTGTTGAATGTTGAATTTCTACAAGTCATGATAAGTTAAATTTTGTCTTGTTTTTGATATTAACAGAATTTTTTTTTTTTGGAATTTCCCCATTAAGGATGATGTTTACACCGAATTTTTTATAGATCTGCTTTATCCAATTAAGGTTTTCTCTTCTAGTTCAAGTTTTGTAACACATTTCTTTCTCATGGGGGGTGTTTAATTTTTTAAGTGTTTAATCTCTGGAGTTTTAGATGGTCTTTTCAATTTTCTCTTACAATCTGTCATTGTGGTAGATTTTAAAAAGAAATTTGATTGGCTGTAACATCCTAATATAAACCCAACTCAATTTAACATACCACTGAGGTTTATTTGCTAAAAAACTGAAAGATTTTTGGTTATGTTCATGAATGAGAGTGATCAAAAAAACAATTATCCCATTATTGTTTTAGTATGATAGACAAATTGAGAGCAATCTCTTTTATTTTTTTTCCTTAACATAAATGCAAAAACTTCATTTTTTTCCGTGTGACTTATTTTTAATTTAAATTCAGTTAACAAATAATGTATTATTAGTTTCAGAGGTAGAAGTCAGTGATCCATCCGTCTTATATAACAGCCAGTGCTCATCACATCACGTGCCCTCCTTAACGTCCAGCACTCAGTTACCCCATCCTTCCACCCTTTTCCCCTCTAGCAACCCTCAGTTTGTTTCCTATGGTTAAGAGTCTCTTATGGTTTGTCTCTCTCCCTGGTTTCATCTTGTTTTATTTTTTCCTCTCTTCCCCTATGATCCTCTGATTTGTTTCTTAAATTCCATGTATGAGTGAGATCATATGATAATTGTCTTTCTCTGATTGACTTATTTCACTTAGCATAATACCCTCTAGTTCCATCCACATCATTGCAAATGGCAAGATTTCATTTTTTTGATGGCTGAGTAGAATTCCATTGTGTATGTGTGTGTATATATATATATGTATATATGTATATATAGACCACATCTTCTTTATCCATTCATTTGTTGATGGATATCTGAGCTCTTTCCATAGTTTGACTATTGTGGACATTGCTGCTATAAACACTGGGGTGCAGTTGACCTTTCGGATCACTGCATTTATATCTTTGGGGTAAATACCCAGTAGTGCAATTGCTGAGTCATAGGGTAGCTCTATTTTCAACTTTTTGAGGAACCTCCATACTGTTTTCCAGAGTAGCTGCACCAGCTTGCATTCCCACCAACAGTGTAGGAGGGTTCCCCTCTCTCTGCATCCTCGCCAACATCTGTCATTTCAACTTGTGATTTTAGCCATTCTGATTGGCGTGAGGTGGTATCTCATTGTGGTTTTGATTTGTATTTCCCTGAGGCTGAGTGATGTTGAGCATTTTTCATGTGTATGTTGGCCATTTGTATGTCTTTGGAGAAATGTCTGTTCATGTCTTCTGCCCATTTCTTGATTGGATCATTTGTTCTTTGGGTGTTGAGTTTAATAAGTTCTTTAGAGATTTGGATACTTTATAGATTTTGCAAAAGACATTTGCAAATATCTCCCATCTGTTGGTTGGCTTTTGGTTTTGTCGACTGTTTCCTTTGCAGTGCAAAAACTTTTATCTTGATGAAATCCCAATAGTTCATTTTTGCCTTTGTTTCCCGGAGAGCAACGTCTCTGATATATTTTGGGAAAATCATATGTAGAATTGTAGTTGTTCTTTTTAAATTTGGTAGATTTCACTTGCAGCCTGGGACTTTCTTTGTGGTAGAATTTTTGCCTAAATAATAAATTTCTCTAATTATAGTATGACTACTCAAATTTTGTTTTTTTCTTCAGAATATTTTGGTAAATTTTAATTCTGTTTCAATTTTAACTTGCCAAATTAAATATCACTAGCATAATAACTCTAAATGTTTCTTTAAGTTTACCTATTTTTATCTATTTGCTCAAAATTCCTTATTTTAAGCATTGTTTCCAGCTTTAGTAAGATATAACTGACATACAATATTGTGTAAATTTGAGGTGTAAAATGCATTGATTTGATACACTTATACATTACATCATGATTACGACAATAGCATTTCATAACACCTCCATCATGTCACACAATCATCATTTCTCTTGTCTGATGAAAACATGTAAGTTGTACTCTCTTAGCAACTTTCAAGTATATAATACAGTGTTGTTAATTATGATCACAATGTTGTACATTAGATCTCCAGAACTTATTCATCTTCTAACTGGTAGTTTGTACTCCTTGACCAACATCTCTCCATTTCCCCTACCTCCCAGCCCTTGGTAATCACCATTCTATTCTCTGCTTCTTCAAGTTCACCTTTTTTTGGATCCCACACATAAGTGTCACCATATATATAGTATTTGCCTTTTCTGACTTATTTCATTTAGCATTATGCACTCAAGGCCCATCCATGTTTTCACAAGTGGCAGGATTTCTTTCTTTCTCATGGCTGAATAACATTTCATTGTATGTATGTAAGATATGTGCCCACCATATCTTCTTTATCCATTGATGGATCCAGGTTGTTTCCATATCTTGGCTGTTGTAAATAATCCTGCAATAAACACAAAAGTGTGTATATCTTTTCCATATCCTCTTATCCTTTCCTTTGGGTATATACCCGGAAGTAGGATTGCCAGATCATATGGTAGTTCTATTTTTAATTTTTTGAGTAACCTCCATACTGTTTTCTGTAGTAGCAGTGTCAATATACATTCCCACCAACAGTGCACAAGGGTTCCCTTTTCCACCTCCTTGCCAACACTTATTTCTTGTCCTTTTGATGATAGCCATTCTAAAAGTATGAGGTGATATCTCATTATGGTTTTGTTTGCATTTCCCTGATAATTAGTGGTGTTTAACTTATTTTCATGTACCTGTAGGCTATCTGTAGGTTTTCTTTGGAAAATTGTCTACTCAGTTCCTCTGCCCATTTTTAAAATCAGACTGGTATCTTCTTATTGAGTTGTAGGAGTCCTTTATATATTTTAGATTTTAACTCCTTAGAAGATATATGGTTTGCAAATATTTTCTTTTGTAAGTTGCCTTTTTCATTTTCTGGACTGTTTCTTTTGCTGTGCAGAAGATTTTTGGTTTGATGCAGTCCCACTTATTTGTTTTTGCCTTTGTTGCTTGTGACTTTTGGTGTCAGACCTAAAAATTCTTTGCAGAGACCAATGTTAAGGAGTTTTTTTCCTATGTTTTCTTCTAGAAGATTTATGGTGTCAGGTCTTATATTTAAGTCTTTAATCCATTTTGAATTAATTTTTGTGAATAGTGTAAGAAGGGGATACAATTTCATTTTTTTGCATGTGGTTATCTGGTTTTCCCAAAACCATTTATTGAAGAGACTATCCTTTCCCCATTGAGTATTTTTGGCTCTTTTGTCAAATGTTAGTTGACCACATATGTGTGGGTTAGTTGACCACATATGTCAAATGTTAGTTGACCACATATGTGTGGGCTCTTGATTCTCCTCTAGTGTCTGTTTTTATGCCAGTACCAAACTGTTTTGATTACTAGAGCTTGGTAGTAGAGTTTGAAATAAGGAAGTGTGATGCCTCTGGCTTTGTCTTTTTTCTCAGGATATCATTGGTTGTTCTGATTCTTTTGTGGTTCTATATATATTTTAGTATTTTTTTTTAATTTCTGTGAGTAATATCATTGAAATTTTGTTAGGGATATTGAATCTATAGATAGCTTTAGATAGTGTAGACATTTTAACAATATTGTTCTAATTCATGAACATGGGATATCTTTCCATTTGTTTGTGTCTTCTTCAATTTTTAAAATCAGAGCGTTGTAGTTTGCAGCATAGAGATCTTTCACCTCTTTGGTTAAATTTGTCCCTAAATATTTTATTGTTTTTGATGTTATTGTGAATGAGATTTTTTAATTTATTTTTTAGATATTTCATTGTAAGTTATAAAAATGCAACTGATTTATGTATGCTAATTTTATATCCTGCAACTTTACTGAATGTTGACTAGTTCTAACAGGTTTTTGTAGTTGAGTCTTAAGATTATATCATCTGCAAGTAAAGACAATTTTACTTCTTTTTTTCCAATTTTGATACCTTTTATTGCTACATGGAATAAGAGTAGTGACAGGGGGCACCCTTTCTTGTTTCTTATCTTGAAGGAAAAGTTATGAATCTTTCACCATTGAATATGATGTTAACTGTGGGCCTGTCATGTATGGTCTTTGTTGTTTTGAGCTATGTTCCTTCTATACAAAAAATTTTATCATGACAGGATATTTTACTTTGTCACATGCTTTTTCTGCATCTATTGAGTTGATCATATGAATTTTATATTTCATTCTATTAGTGTGGTACATCACATTTATTTATTTAGATACAGTGAATCATCATTGCCTTCCGGGGATAAAACCCAGTTAATAATGGTGCATGATCCTTTTAATGTATTGTTGAATTCAGTTTGCTAATATTTTGTTGAGAATTTTTACACTATATTCATTAGGGATATTGGTCTGTATTTTCCTTTCTAGTAGTGTCCTTATCTGGCTTTGTTATAACCCTTTGTTATTAGGGTTGTTATGTCCTCATAAAATGAATTTGGGAGTATCCCCTTCTCTTCGTTTTTGGGAAGAATTTGAGAAGAACTGACATTATTTCTTCTTTAAATGTTTGGCAGAATTTACCAGTGAAACCATCTGGTCATGGTCTTTTCTTTGTTGAGAGGTGTTTGATTACAGATTTTAATCTCCTCATCTATTATTGGTCTATTCAGATTTTCTATTTAAGATTCAGTATTGAGAGGTTGTGTGTTTTTAGGAATTTATCCCTTTTTTCTAGGTTATCCAATTTATTGGCATATAAAATTTCATTGTAGTCTCTTATGATGCTTTGTATTTTTGTGGTACCAGTTATAATGTCTCCTCTTTCATCTTTGATTTTATTAAGTCTTCTTTCTTTCTTCATCTGCTAATGGTTTGTCAGTTTTGTGTATTTTTTTCAAAAAACCCAGCTCTTAGTTTCTTTGATCTTTTCTATTTTTCTGATCTCTATTTTATTTATTTTTAAAGATTTTATTTATTTATTTGACAGAGAGAGTGAGAGAGGGAACACAAACAGGGGAACTGGGAGAGGGAGAAGAAGGCCTCCCGCTGAGCAGGGAGCCTGATGCGGGGTTAGATCCCAGGACCCTGGGATCATGACCTGAGCTGAAGGCAGATACTTAATGACTGAGCCACCCAGGCACCTCATCTGATCTCTCTTTTATTTACTTTTGTTCTTAGCTTTGTAATTTCCTTCTTTCTACTAACTTTATGCTCAGTTTGTTCTTTTTCTACTTCTTTGAACTATAAAGTTAGGTTCTTTATTTGAGATCTTTTTTCTTAATATAGGTATTTATTGCTATGAACTTTATTCTTAGAACTAACTGCATCTCACAGATTTTTGTATGTTGTGTTTCCATTTTCATTTGTTTCAATATAGTTTTTGTTTTTTTCTTTTGATTCCTTCTTTGATCCATTGGCTGTTTGGGAGTGTGTTGTTTAATTTCCACATATTTTAAGAATTTTCCAGTTTTCCTCTTATTGTTGATTTCTAGTTTCATACCATTGGAATGATAGAGAAAAGATACTTGGTATGGTTTCAATCTTCTTAAATTTGCTAAGGCTTGTTTTGTGGCTTATCATATGGAGAATGTTCCATGCACACTTGAGAAGAATGTGTATTCTGCTGCTGTTGACTATAGTATAAGGATTAAGGAACAAGAGTATCAAAAATAACTATAGTTACTATAATTTGTTAATAAATACAATATAAAAAGAGGTAAACTGTGACATTAAAAACATCAAAGGAGTGGAGTAAAAGGATAGAATTTTTGTATGTGATCAAAGTCATTATCAGAATAAAATAGTGTTGATATCTTTAGAAGTTTTATATAAGTCCAATGGTAAGCACAGAACAAAAACCTGTGATAGATTGACAGAAGATAAAAACACAGAAAACACTATGAAAATTCACCAATTTACAAAGAAAGGCAACCTGAGAAGAAAAAAGGAATTAGGAAACTATAAAACAGCCAGAAAACAATAAGATGGCACTAGTAATCCTAGTAATCCTTACATACCAATAATACTTTAAATATAAATGGTTTGAATTCTAATAAGTACACAATGGCTGGGTGGATAAAAACAAGACCTAAATATATTCTTCCTAGAAGAGACTAACTTGAGCTTCAGAGACATGTATTCTCTAAGTGACGGATGGAAAAAGATATTCTATGCAAGTGGAAATCAAAGGAGAGCAAGGGTAGCTACACTTATATCAGACAAAATAGACCTTAAGCTAAAAATTGTAACAAAAGACAAAGAAGGCTATTATATAATGATAGAGGTTATCTTATCAAGAAGATACAACGATTGTAAATGTTTATGTACCCAGCCTCAGAGCATCTAAATATATTAAATAAATACTAACAGATGTGAAGGGAGAAATAGACAACAATACGATAATAGAGGTCATCCAAACCCCACTTTGAGCAAAGGATGGATCATCCAGAGAGAAAATTAACCTGTTGGACTTGAACAATATGAAAGACTAAATGGACCTAACAGACATACTTAGGACAGCACAATTCCTTCTTACATCTTAGGTATCATTTTCAGTCTTCCTGAAGTACAACCTTTAGAAATTCCCTTTGTGCAAATTTGTTGGTGATAAAAATCTTTTTATTTTTTTTTAAATCTGAAATGTCTGCATTCTAGATTTATAACAAAAAAATCTTGTGATCATACAATTCTAGTTTGACAGTTATTTACTATTAGAATTTTGACAGTTACTACACTCTTTTTAGCATCTATTGGTGTTTTTTGAAATGCCTGTTATTAATCTAATTGTCTTTTTTGGTAGATGATCTGTCATTTATCTCTTGTTGAAGATCTCTGTGTCTTCAGTTTTACTACAATGTGTGGATTTTTTCTAAATTATCCTTCTTGGTACATTCTGTGCTTTTTGTGTATGGCCTTACATGTCTGAAAATTTCTTGCCATTATTCTATTCTAATGGCTATCTCTAGCCATTCTAGCCAGCAGTCTTACCATAAGCCTAATTTTACAAAGGAGAAAATTGAGAAAAGGAGAGAATAAGTAACTTGTCAAAACTCACATCTTCAAAAAATGTCAGTGATTCAAGTCAACTGGGATTTGATTATGTGTAATTTGGACATTCTTAGTCTATACTTTGTGTCTTTTAACTTTTTTCTCATATTTTCTCTTTCCCTGTCCTTCTCTCTGTGTTATTGCTATATAAATCTCTGCTAGGTTACTAATTATCTCTTTAGCTGTGTCTAATTTGTTATTTAATCCATGCAGGGAATTTTTTACTTATATGTGTTATTTTAAAAAATTCTTTGACAATTTTTGATAGTCTCTTTTCTTTCTCACTTCTTTTTTTTAAATTCCTGTGTAGTAAACATACAGTGTTAAATTAGTTTCAGGTGTACAGTATAGTGATTTAGCTATATATATATATATAATATATAGTTTCATATATTATTCCTAATATATAGTTCCATATATTACTCAGTGCTCATCAAAATATTTGTACTTTTTAATCCCCATCACCTCTTTCACCCATCTCCACCCACCTCCCCTCTGGTAACCATCAGTTTGTTCTCTATAGTTAAGAATCTGTTTCTTGATTTCTCTCTCTCTTTTTTTCCTTTGTTCATTTGTTTTGTTTCTTAAATTCCATATATGAGTGAAATCATATGTGGCTTTCTCTGACTGGCTTATTTTGCTTAGCATTATATTCTCTAGATCTATCCACATTGTTGTAAATGCAAGATTTCATTCCTTTTTATGGCTGGATAATATTCCATTGTGTGTGTAAGAGAGTGTGTGTGTGTGTGTGTGTGTGTGTGTGTGTGTGTGTACACACACATACATACAACATCTTTATCCGTTCATTTGTCAATGGACACTTTGGCTGCTTCCATAGTTTGGCTATTATAAGTAATGCTTCAATAAACATAGCAGTGCATATATCTTTTTAAGTTAGCGCTTTTTGTATTCTTTTGGGTAAATACCCTAGTGCAATTCCAGATTGTAGGATAGTTCTATTTTTAATTTTTTGAGGAACCTCCATACTGTCTTCCAGAGTGGCTGCACCAGTTTGCATTCCCACCAACTCTGTGCATGAGGGTTTCTGTTTCTCCACGTTCTTGCAATACTTGTTGTTTCTTGAGTTTTTGATTATAGCTATTCTGATAGACATGAGTTGATATCTCATTGTGGTTTTGATTTATATTTCCCTGAGGATGAGTAATGTTGAGCACCTTTTCATGTGTCTGGTGGCCATCTGTATGTCTTTGGAGAAATGTTTGTTCATGTCTTCTGCCCATTCTTTCTCCTTTCTTATTTTATATTTTTATTTCTTTAAATATTTCACATAAGTGAATTTATTTTTCATATCTGATAATTATGGATTCTGAATTTATTGGTTGGTTATCAGGTTTGTCTTCATTTCTGTTGACTGTCACTGAAGGATGCATACTTCTATGTTTGCTTATTGAATTTTTATTGTGGACTCATATCTTATTGAACCTAATCTGCAGGAATTCTGAGTATATAAGTGGGAGACATTTTGCTCTATGAAAGTTTTATATTTCACAAGATTCAGGGTCAGTACTGACTTGGGACTACTTAGTTCCTTTTAATGATTTTATGATTAATGCAAGAGATTCAAAGTTTGCCCCATTCTTGCCAGGGCCTAGAGGCATAGTCACAGAATGACAGTGCTGATGAAGGCATCTAGCTCTGAGTAAATCTCCCTTAAAATTCCCTGCTCCATTTACGGCTACTCCTTACTACTTTCTGCTCTAGTTTCAGCTTGGCACTTTTTCTCTTTTTAGAAATTTCTCTTATGTTTAGGAAACTCAGTAATTTAATAAAAGTAGATTTGTTGTACTTTATCCAAGCTGTGGTTCTATTTTTAGCAGGAGGAGACTTCAGTGTAGCTAATTCACCTTCTGACCATTCTTTTGTTTTTCTCCTAGTTAAGACTGTGCTATTTAATTTTCAAACTTCAACATAGGTAATATTCCTTGTAAATTAAGAGTTTAAAAGTCTATATGTGATGCACAACAAAATTATACCATAATTAGCCAGTGGATGTTACACTAAGCACTTAAAAAAATAAACCAACATATTTTTAAAAACTATTAGAAATCTAGATATTAACAATTAAACCTAGATATTAACAATTTTCCCCCATGTTTGTGAAGACAATCTTTTCTTAAAATTAATAACCTCATTTTGATGTTTCATTTGCATTCCTGTAGAGGCATTAGAAATACGTACATACAACAGTAAATTGTTTCTGACATATTTATTAGTTTCCTTTTTCATTAATTATATCTCTTTATTATTCAGAAGATTCCTTTTGGGGGAACAAAATAATGGGAATAAACACAAAATTCATTTATTGCCAATTTGAAAAATTTTATTTTCTTCTATGACCATAAAAATATTACTTCTTCAGTTGTGTCTTTTTAGTATTTATTGTTGTTTTATTTAAAGGCAAAATAAATATTCATGATTCTTCTATATATGATAAATGTGTCAGTATGACAATTAGATAAAACATGTTTGAAAAGAATGATTGTTTATGGAACATTATGACTTTATGTCAACAAATGACTATTTAAAATATAATTATAATTAATCTTATGTATATAATCTATTGTAACAACTTTCCTCCTTCTATGCACATGTATGCATAATGCCTTACCCATAGTCAAAATGTCCTAAAACTTACAATAGAAGTCACCTTTGCCACGCCTGGGTGGCCCAGTCAGTTAAGCATCGGATTCTTGGTTTTGGCTCAGGTCCTGATCTCAGGGTTGTGAGATAGATCCCTGCGTCAGGCTCTGTGCTCAGTGTGGGGTCCGCTTGAGATTCTTTCTCCCTCTCCCTTTGCCACTCCTGCTCATGCTCTCTCTCTCATTCTCAAATAAATAAATAAATAAATAATTTTAAAAAGTAACCTTTTAGGGGTACCTTTAGGGGTACCTGGATGGCTTGGTTGAGTGTCTGATGCTTGATTTTGGCTCAGGTTATGCTCTCAGGGTTGGGGGTTTATTCTCAGTGGCTCCATTCTGGGCTTGGAGCCTGCTTATGATTCTCTCTCTCTCTCTCTCTCCTTCTACCCCCACCCCTGTTCTCTCTCTCTTTCTCTTAAAAAGAAATGTAACCTTTGAGAAGTCTGTCACTTTGTTCTTATGCACACAATATCTCCAAACAGGGACTGAACAGTAATCAACCATCTCGAAAAATTTCTGTGCCAGTGCATTTTTGCGTTCACACATGACTCATTTCTGCTTAAGAGATAATAATGCATTGTATGACTAGGTGAAAACTTCATTTAAGAAAGAATTTAGCTATTTTGCATAAAAGAAGTATGTATTAGTACATGCGATAGACTACTTTTAAAGCTTACTGTAAAAAGATGGTGGTTCTCAGCTGATGCCCCTGTGCTATGTTTTCCAAAGCCAAACAGACAGATGGGCTTTCATTATTTTCTTGACTTTTTATATTTGTTGATAATTGTTGTCATTAGTTTTTAATCTGAAGACTTGTAAGGCAATACTTGGGGATTTAACAAACCAAACTTGTATTAATGAAATGCAAACTGTCCAAATATTCTTCCTATATCAAACTTCACTGAGCAGTAATAATTCCTTCTTGGTCAAGGGCCGATCCCAAAGCATCTGGGAAACAAGATCCTTTGGAATGATCACCAACAATATGCACACACTATAAGGGTTATAGATGGTTCAATGCACTAAATAAAAAAAATTTAAAAACTCTCTTGAAACAAGAGTACTTGTATTTGTGGGTATTTATCAAATACCAAGTGTCCTAATTCCAGGCTTAAAATAACAAAACTATTGAGGAACTCAGTGGAAATGTAAAAATCCCGCAATATTAGACAATTTCCATGCTCATTTCTGCATGTACAGACTGTGGATTCTGGCCTTCTCCCTTTTCCAGTAAGAAACTAAGACATTTTAGTAGTTTTTCCAAAGTCATAGGTAGTTAACTGGTGTTCAAAATATAAACCCACCATGAATTTCCTACACTCAGAATTCAGGATCAAGATCCTCCTCTTAAGGAGATTTGCCATATTAATTAGAAAAATAACAATAATAAAGATACCACCTATTGATAGCTCTGTTCCAAGCACTATGCAAAAGGCTGCTTAAACATGATCTCATTTAATCCTCACGACACTCTTAATATAAGCTTAACCACTGTTATTTCACAAAGGGGAACACAGAGAATAAGTAAATTGCAAAAACTCTCATCATCATAAAATGTCAGAAAAAGAACTAGAACTTCAATGCATTGCCCACAAGCTCTTTCCTAGAGCCTCTGTGTGAATATGGTTTAAGATGCAGTATATGCCAGCAAATACGATCTACACTCCCAGGAAATATGAGGTGTACATACTCTCCAACTGGCCAGTTTATACATTAAATTAAATTTTGCATAAACTGCAAGACACATCTGGGGGGAAAGACGAGGCTCATTCTATGACAGATAAAATAATGTGAGTGGATTTCAGTTGCTTTCCTAAGCCTTGAAGAGAGCTTTGGAAAATGGGACATATATGATTTGTCAGCTGGACAATGAGAGATCCAAGGGGTAAAGAGAAACCATTCACCCTAGCCACCTTTTCATTTCTTTTCTCTTATTCCTGTCAAAAAATGGCTCTACTTTTTGCTCAGAATAGCCTTCTAATCCTTGTCTACAAAGCCACAAGCATTCCCTTATCAAAAACTTGACTCCATGCCAGCCTCCCTAAGGAGCCCTACCCTGACGATAGGTCAGATAAATACATCTTTTGCTGCTTCTCTGACAATGGCATTCCCCAAACACCCTTCTTTTAGAACTTTACACATTTTCCTCAAAAACAAAAAGAAGAAAAATTATATCTGATTTGTCATCTTGTTTTGTGTGATTGTAAATTCAGACACTCTTGGCTGTTTTGTACTACATGAAAGTCAAGAAATATCTAGTGCTTTAAATTGTCAATTTGTCTGGTGGAATAAAGGCTGGAATAGGTAGAAATGGCTTGTGAAAGTGGTAGAATGGAGAGTTCTGAAAAAACAGGTAATTCCCTCATCAATAATTATGACATGATATCTTCATTAATGGTGTGTTGTTGATAGTGGGTCATGAGGGAGAGGGATTCATAGTTTCATTGGGGAGAGCATCCAAGGGAGTGATGGAGTAAATTTCTACCTGGCTAAAAAGCATGGAAGAGAGCAATGAGTTTCCTTCCGTGGTAGACAAAATGACAGTAATTTAAAAAAGAGGGTGGAGGAGGTCACTATTCATTTTCTTGCAAAGTATTTCCAGTATCCATCTTTTGCTCTGTGCATTCATAGGGAATTAGGAGAGAAGGAAACATATTTAAAGGGCCTACAGAGGATATCACACTGCCTGAGAGTCCCAGCATGGTGCAAAGTGGAACCTTTCATTAGGGGATGCAAGTAGGGATTTCAGGGGGAAGGTTAAGTGACATAAGCATTAATATTATAGCACAGGCTGAAAAGTTGACCATCCAGAGATAAAGAAAATATTCAAAGACTCAGAATTTGGCACTACTTCATTTCCTAAACCATGTATTAATCATTCTTAGATATTATTTTCTGACAGTTAAACTTCTTAACATAACCTTATGCCATAAAAGTAACTACCTGTGCAATATGCAGAGCTGGAAGGGAAAAAGACTATCATTGGTTTTTTTCTTTGATTCATAGAAATTCTCAAGAATATGGTAAAATAAAGGGGAGATTCATAAGAAAAGCATTCTGGTCCCTTTATTGTGGTGACAGGTAGAAAGTTAAAGATAGTGCCTAAATAAATTAGCTTTTTCAGGTATTGCTAGAAATTTTGCTTCTAACAGTTATTTCTGACACACAGGCATTGATCTCAGCAGCTTTGGAATATCCCTGTTGGTCAGAGAGAGGCAAGCTCCATCCATCACGATTACAGGAGGAATGCATTCTCTGTGGAATCCTTTAAAGGGCTACCACAAGTTCACTTCCTCCTATTGGTGGCAGGGCAGGTTGCATTTGTCTGGCGATTGAATGTGATCCCCCACCAAGTCTGAAGGTGCATGTAGCACACCCAACCGTCTGCACACAAAGAAAGATCAAGTTGGCTTGCCCCTCTCTTTGGAGCTTGGCACTCACAGATCTCAGTGGAGTGTCACTCTCCTCTTTATGACAGCCACTCATGTCCCAGGCCTGCTGGGTTTCCAGACTGCCTTCCTATTGTATGTGTACACAGACTGATTATAAGTTCACCACTTCTTCCCACCTTTTTGTGCAGGGTATTATCTATGACAGATGAGTGCAATAAAGTGAATCCATTTTTTTCCCCTCTTGCAGGCGGCACAGTGAGTTCTAACCAACAAAGGCACATTGAGGTAAATCTTTAACGGTGTCACCACATTGACTTTCATCATTTTCACCTTTTCTTTCACTGATTTTTATCCCTGGAGTTGTAAAACATAGTTTCACATTGTGACCGTCCTCTAGTCCTCTGTAGAAGTAGTTACACTGACAAGAACATACTCTTTTTCATAGACACTCCATCACAGCTCAGGCTTCGTTGCCTCTCTCTCTCTCTCTCTCCACAAATTCTATTTTCTAGATAAAAGCTCAGAGTTTCAAAGGCTGAAAAATTTCAAAAAAAGTCAAGCTTTCATTTTAAAAAGATAATACAGTACTAGGAAACTACTGGGGAAAATGTGATGGAATATTTAATAGGAAGG
Organism: Zalophus californianus; assembly: GCF_009762305.2. NCBI lineage: Eukaryota > Metazoa > Chordata > Mammalia > Carnivora > Otariidae > Zalophus > Zalophus californianus. The sequence continues at coordinate 69,325,002 of NC_045600.1, forward strand.
GAAAAGGTTTTCCATATTTTAAGAAAAAATCTGAAACAGTATATGTATGATTTTATAAAAATTTTCTTTTCTAAATACTCTACCATATATGTATAGAAAAATATGTGGTTGTTTGCTTTTCTATTTGTTTTTCTTTATTTATTTATGAATACATTTGACTTTATAATAAGATTTTAGAATTTGTAAAGGCCAAAGGAAAAACAGAAAATAACAAATACCATATGGTTCTTATTTTAGACTGTTTAGCCTACACAAACAAAAACCAATTTGAAAATGAGATTGGTACAGATTTGTTATTTTATTTAATTGTTTATTGCAAAAAGGAAAGCTATTTCAAAGAGGAGAAAACACTTAAGAAGCCACCACTCTAATACCACAGTGGTTTCTATTTTAAGTCACAGGCAATTTTAAAACAAATAGTGCTTTAAAGGGAAAGCACATTTCAAGGCACCACCTATAGGAAAACTGAGAGAATCCAATGGAAAAGGGAGATACCCAGAACCCAAAACCAACTTTTGCCTATTTAGCCATTTAAATAATTGCTATCATTTTCTTTGCAAATTGTTAATACTTTGCAGGACAATTATTATGTCAGATCTTTGGTTGATTCTTTTTTCATTTAATCAACTGGCAGTGAATTCCTCCTATCTTCCATTCAAATCTTTCTGTGATACTTCTTTTCCATCGTGCTCAGGGGCTGAGAGTCTCTGTATGAGAATTGGGTAAGGAAAAAAATAGATGAGGGAGGTAAATGGTGAGGACCAAAGAGGGACCTTAGAAGGCTCACATTCTGGAAAACACTCAACTGGAACAAAAGGGAACCATGGTGCATCATAAAGGCAATCTGGGAGTTTTTTCTTGGAGAAAGGAGAAACAAAATAAGACAAATATATCACACAAGGAAGAGATTTTTCTTTTAGAAGAAATTTGAAGGCCAGACAGAGCCAAACAGTTAACTCATTCGCAAAGACCATAAAAAGTAAAAATTGGAATGCCTATAGAACTTGCTTCAAAGCATCAGGCCTAAAATTAGCTTGTGCCTCTAGGAATCTTACACTTAAGATCCAAATAATTCATTCATGACCTAGTCAAGATTAGTAGTACTAGGATATTAGTTAGCATCCTTGATAGATGAGCAGATAATATCTCTCCTTGGCAGATAACCTTGTTCATCACATGTAAGATGAGATTATCGGTCCTATTCTGTATACATATTTAAGAATTAAAAAAATATGTATATATGCGCTATGGGTGATCTATGTAAATAAACTGAAATTATGGTAAACTGAAGTTAGTAGGGTTGCCAGATTTAACAGATAAAAATATAGAACTGCCAGTTAATTTCAGTTTCAGATAAAAAACAAATCACTTTTTAATATAAATATGAAAAAATACTCTTCATTAGTTATCTGAAATCAAATTTAACTGTACTTCTTGTATTCTATTTGATAACTCCAGATGTTAGGAAAAGAATTAGGGAAAGATTAAGAGTTGAGATTATTGTAATTCTTTTGGAAAAAGCAAGGAAGAAAGGGAGGAAGGATGGGAAGAAAGAGAAGAAAGAGAGGGAATGAAGGAAAAAGGAAATCTTTTGAAATTCCAAGGAAAGGTGTCCAGCTATCTCTCTATACCATTTCCAAGAAGGTATGAGAAAAAGGATGAAATATATGAATACTAGACTATTTCTACTGTGGTAGATCTTTTTCACAATTGCTTCAAGAAGAAGATTAACCAAAATCAGATGGTTATATCCGAAGCAAAATTTAGGGTTTGATTATATTTTGAATACCATTTCTCTTTTGTTTTCTATTAGGAAATATTTCAGACTTATGGAAAAATACAGAAAGCAATGTAACAAAGATTCATGTATCTCACCCCAGATTTAACAAATTGTTACCAATTCCATATTGCTTCAGATCATTTTTTAAAAAAATAATTAGAATTAGGATCGAAGGCCCCTTGTATCCTTTCCAGTCTTATTTCTCATTTTTTTTCCAGTCATGTCACTATTCTGAAGTGTCTTCCTGACATATTTTATGCAGTATTATTAACATATACTTATGTAATATGTACATGCATATGTTTGTATGTCCATAAACAAGATATTCTATCATTTGGTTTGATACTTACATTAAAAAAATTTCCAGGGGTGCCTGGGTGGCTCAGTTGGTTAGGCGACTGCCTTTGGCTCAGGTCATGATCCTGGAGTCCCGGGATGAGTCCCGCATCGGACTCCCTGCTCAGCGGGGAGTCTGCTTTTCCCTCTAACCCTCCCCTCTCATGCTCTCTCTCTCTCATTCTCTCTCTCAAATAAATAAAATCTTTAAAAAAATTTCCATAAAAGGTGACTTTCTTCAACTTGCATCATTCATTAAAATTTATGTTTTTGACATTTATCCATGTTGACACACCTAAATTTGGTTATCACTTATTTTAACTGCTGCTCATTATGGAGGTGCTACAATTCATCCATTCCTTTCTTGGCAAGTATTTAAGCTTTCCCATTTTTTCAGTATTATAAACAATGCTATAGTGAATATCCTCATACACCCCCTTAAGCACGTGTCAGGGAATTCCCCCGGTATATACCTAAAATTGGAATTTCTAGGTTATAGCTTAATGAGCATCTTTAATTTGTTAGATATTAATACATTGTTCTCCAAAATGGGTTAACAAGTGTACTTTCTCACCAATCATGTATGAGATTTCTCATTTGCTCACATCTTTTTTTTCTTAAAGATTTTATTTATTTATTTGACAGAGAGAGACACAGCAAGAGAGGGAACACAAGCAGGGAGAGAGGGAGAGGGAGAAGAAGGCTTCCCGTTCAGCAGGGAGCCCGATGGGGGCTCAATCCCAGGATCCTGGGACCATGACCTGAGCTGAAGGCAGATAGATGCTTAATGACTGAGCCACCCAGGCGCCCTTTATTTGCTCACGTCTTAACACCTAGGATTTTCAGATATTAAAATTTGTCCATTTGGTGAGTGCTGTTTTAATTTTCATTCTCTGATTACCAGGTGAGATTGAGTGTGTTTTCATATATTTATTGGACCTCTGATATCCCCCTTAATGTATTATCTTGCTTTATTGGCTTGAGTTGTCTACATGTGCATCAATATACATTCTTAATTTCTACCTTAGGTCGGATTCCCTAACAGAAGAGAATAAAATGAGGATTCTTGTGCAGGGAATTTATGAAGGGTACACATTCAGGAAAAATCTGTAAGGGAATGAGAAAAGCAGGGTACAGAAGGGGGAGATGCTCAATAGCAATGTGCTTTCAGACAAAATCTAGCCTCAGCCTGATCTCTCAAGGACTCCGAGACATCAGTAGCACAGGAGAATCTGTCTTGAGGCAAGGAGCTACGGTGAAGGAGAAGAAGAAATTTTCCTCTAAGGTTCTTCTGATTGGGCTAAGAATTAAATTTACCTAAGACAGACTAATAGGAGAAAAAAACCCAAAGTTTTATTACACGTGCATGGAGGCTCAACAATGAAATTGAGGCTTAAAGAAATGACCAAGGCAGGCAATCTTTATACTTTTTGACAAGGTGGCAATAAATCTGAGAAATTGACAGGACAAAGAAACCTTAACTTTGGGACTTTCAGTTAGCAAGGAATTCTAAACAGAATATGGGCTGGGGTGGTAAATTAGTAAAAAGGAACAAGGGTTGTTTATAAGCCAGATTCTCATCTCTCTATTTCCTGTCTCCGGTGATGAGGATGTCTGTTTACCTCCTGGTGTGGGGAGTTATATCTTTCGCATGAAAATTTTATTTCTTGCTTTGTGGGGGGACAGAGAAACTCTGAGTGCCAGTCTTACACAGGCTGTCTCTTAAGTAGCTCTAATTTAAAATACTCAACATACCGGGGCGTCTGGGTAGCTCAGTCTGTAAGCGTCTGCCTTCGACTCAGGTCTGATCCCAGGGTGCTGGGATTGAGTCTCCCACATTGGGCTCCCTGCTCTCCCAGAGGAGAGCCTGCTTCTCCCTCTGCCTCTGCCCCTCCCCCCTGCTGCTCATGCACCCTCTCTCTCTCAAATAAATAAATAAAATCTTTTAAAAAAATCAACATACCAAAGCAGCATATTTTGGGGCAGCCTGCCCTTGGCCCCTACAAAGGGCTTTTGTACCTCTCCTGGCTGTGTTGCATGGGGATGGGAATTCACAGACACTCCAGGCTGGGGCAGCTCTCATTGCCCTTGGCAATCCTACTGATGTGAACAAACCAACAATTAATTGCAGCAACCACAGTAGCCAGCAGAAAGGATCCTTGAGGACCTGAGATGGGCACCCACGAAATTTTCTATAATTACTATAGTTTTATAATATTTCTCTCCGGTAGGGCCTTCACTTTCTTTTTCTTCTTCAAAATGAACTTGGTTACTCTTGGACTTTTACTGTTCTGTATGAATCTTTGGTTAGCTTCTCAGGCACCATGAAAATATGGTTTCTGTTTATTTAACTTTTTTTGATTCTATAATAAAACATACAAATGTATGCTTATACGTTTTATAATTTTTTGTTAGATTTATTCCCAGGTTCCTCAAAGTTCATGCTGTTATGATTGAGATCTATATTTGCATTGCAGTCGATTTTTAACAACTGTTGCTGATTTATATAGATGTCATTCTTTTAAAATATCCAGAATCCTGCAATTTTGCTCAATCCTTATTCTAATGTTTCGTGTACACGAATTTCTAGGCAAAAAAACGTGTACATTATTTCTAGGCAAATAATCTAGTTGTTAGAAAAGTTTTATTTGTCCTGTATTTCTTTTCCTCAGATACTTGCTTTGGATAGAAGCTCCAGAACATATTGAAGTGGAAGGAGTAAGTGATCTTGGTTTTTTTTCCCCTGACTTTAAAGGGAATGTTTCTGACCTTTCACCTTCAAACTATTTATCAGTACATTCTGATACTCTTTTGCCATGAGGGTTTCTGGTTGTTGTTGCTGTCATTTTTTTTTTTTTTTATAAAGGAGTATTACCTTTTTTCAAGTCACTTTTCTATAAATATTGAAGTTACCAAATTGTTTTTCTACTTTAATCTTGTAGGTAATGAATTACATTAATACATCTTCTAATGTTAAGCCATTCTTGCATTCCCAGAATAAAACTTATTTGGTCACAAAATATGGTTTTTATTTGTGGTAAACCAAATTCAGTAACTGATAACTTAATAACTTGTTAAGTTTGGAGCCATGTTTATAAGTGAGATTGGAATATCAGTTTTCTTTCTCATGTTGTCTTCTGGTTTTGATTTCAAAGTTATTCTGGTCACATACAGAAGTGGGAAGTTTTTAATTTTCCTCTCCATTTAAATACTATCTATAAAATGGAAATTGTGTATTTCATGTTTGTAAATGTTCTTGTGTGCTTAAAAAGGATAAATAGTCCCTATTTGTTAGAAAAAGATTGTTAATTATTTCATCAAATTTTGATGTTTCCTTTCTATGCTTAATCTCTTTAGTCTGAAAGAGTTGTGATAATGTTTCAAACTGTAGTTGTTAGTTTTATAAATTATTTTCAAAATTCTGTCAATTAATGCATTGTAGATTATGCAGTTATAATGTAAGTTGCATAGAGCTCAAAATTGATATATGTTCTTGGTGAATTGTTCCTTTTATTATTAAGTAATGACACCTTCATGTCCTAGAATAATTTTTTTTATGTTAAAGCCTATTTTTCTCCAATATTAATGGTGCCACATCATCTTTCTTCTGAACACAGTTCCCCTGTTATATCTTCTTCCTTGCTTTTTACTCTCAATCTTTTTTGTCATTTATTTTATGTCTATTATGAAATTAATACAGCTTAATATTAATATTATTTTTATTCAAATTGAGAATCTGTTAACAGATAAGCTAATCTGTTAATATTTATTACACTTATTGATGTATTTGAGCTATTTCTACCATTTTATGTCATGATTTTTTTATGTTGTCATGCTTATAAAATTTTTTTGCTTCTTTTGTCATTTTCTCATGGCTCTATGGGATTAGAATTCCTTATATCTTATTTTTCCCTCTATTGTTATAGAAACTAGATACTCTGTGTCTATCTTTTGTGGTTATGCCTAAATTTGCAAATAATCATAGTGATTTAAACATTTTAAAATTCTTATTTCCAGACCTCACCTAAGCAATTGAAAATACTTCATCTCTGATCTTTCATCCTCATCTTTCATACAATTTTACCAAATTAGTCGTTCTTAGTAGTAGGATTTACAACTAATGACTATTTAGATACCAACATAATTGTCAAATTCTTACTTACCTTGCTTCTTGCGCCCAAACATCCTTATAGTATCTGTTCTGGCCTTACTAAATTTCATATTTCTTTTTTTTTTTAAGATTTTATTTATTTATTTGACAGAGAGAGACAGCGAGAGCAGGAACGCAAGCAGGGGGAGTGAGAGAGGGAGAAGCAGGCTTCCCGCCGAGCAGGGAGCCCAATGCGGGGCTCGATCCCAGGACCCTGGGACCATGACCTGAGGCGAAGGCAGACGCTTAACGACTGAGCCACCCAGGCGCCCTAAATTTCATATTTCATCAAGGGTTTGTGAGTAGTAAAATCCCTCAGCCTACATTTGAATATTAAAAATGTTTTTTCCTTCATGAAGTGTTGTTTAGGTAATGGATTCTAAACTGACCGTTATTTTCCTTAGCACTTTGAAGATATTATCCCAAAGTTTTCTGATTATTTATCTATGTATTCTCCATTTTTCATTGGTTGCTTTTAAGATTTTTATCTTTATCCTTGCAGTTCTTTTTCACAATACTGTATATAGTTATTTGTTTTAGTTTTTCTGTTTTGTACCTGTGTTACTTCTTTTGAGTAGATCTTAGATCTTACTTTAATTCTTAACAATTATTTCTTCAAATGTTGCCTCTCCATAACTCTCTAGTGTTTTCCTGAATAATCAATTAATATATGTTGAACCTTTTTACTTTATCCTCCATTTCTCCTGACAGTTTTGCCATATTTCCCACTTTGTTCTTAGATCAAGCTTTAGCTTTGACTAATTTGTTGTTTAACCTCTGTAGTGTGTGTGTGTGTGTGTGTGTGTGTGTGTGTGTGTGTGTGTGTGTGTGTGTGTGTGTGAGAGAGAGAGAGAGAGAGAGAGAGAGAGAGAGAGAGAGAGAGATTGGCTAGATTTTTCATTTCAAATTTCTTTTTTGGGGGGATTCAAATCCTCCAATTTTAAGTAATACTGTTCTTTTCTTCCATTATGTCTTTTAATGTCTTTAAACCTCTATAATGATTGAAATGTTTTAAGTTTTACAGATTCTTTTTCATGCTGTATGGTTTCATATCTTTAGGTGCTAAGTCTCCTGTTTTGCCTGCTGATCCTCTCTTTGATAGTGAATTGTTTTTTTCTCCCCTGTGGTGCGCATCTGAGTTGGGTGGGTTTATTTATTTTTTTGGAGAACATCTTCAGCTGTGTGTGTGTTTGTGTGCACATGCAAATTCTTTGTGTTCGGAATACTGAATGTTCCAGAAAGCAGTCTCATTTTGCTTCTGACAAAGGTCTTACAACAATTTTTATATAAATTTTCCAGTTTGGTAATCTAATATAAACTGATTTTGCTGCTATTAATAGAGACCCTAGATATAAAGGTTAATTTTCCTGGATAAAATTAGTCCGCAAGTACGCTGTCCATGGTTGCTATACATCTTGATGAAATCCTCAGGGAGTCGGGGTCATTTTCTCTTTACCTCAACATCCTTAATACACAGCTTACATTCTTTGTCTGTTAGACCTCAAACTATTGCATCCTTCCTCAAGAGAGAAAGCAGGAGAAAGTGGGAGGGGAAAAAAAAATGTACTTACCTGCCATCTAAGGAGCCTTCTAAGGCATCTTATTATAGATAATTAGCCAAAACTATTTAAGTAACCACAGCTAGCAGCTGAGTACCCTTCCCTCCCTGAGCACGTTTAACTGAGCACATTCTCAATCCTAGTAATAGGCATTTCTTAGTAAGGAAGAAGGGGGAGAATGGATATGTGATAGATACCTGGCAGTCTCTGTACAACCAATTAAGCAGATATAATTAATTTGGGCATCATACTCATGTGTACTGGTCTGTAGGGTTTTTTTTTTTTAATGGGGGAGGGGCAGAGGGAGAGGGAGACAGAGAGAATCTTAAGCAGACTTCATGCCCAACACTGACCCAGCTGCGAGGCTGGATCTCACAACCCGCAGATCATGACCTGAACCAAAATCAAGAGTCAGAAACCTAACCGGCTGAGTCACCTAGACACCCCCTAATCTGCAGTTTCAATTTCTTGTAAGTGATGTTTTCCCCACCCATGGTTCTAGGAAATTTGCAAGCTTACTTGGAGCATCTTAGGCTACTGGGTAAGAATTTTCTAATTCCCTTTCCTACAGATACAGTAATTCTTCAATGTTTTTGACTATATAGAGGGGATTCAGTTATAGCCCTAGCTTTCTTTGAGTTATACCTACTTATTTGTGCTTTTCTTTAGTTATTTAAAAAAAACTTTGATATTGTGCTTTACCCAGTTTTTCTATTTATTTGTGGTGAGAGGTGAGACTGTCCATATTGGCAAAAATGTAGTCAAATTACAAAAGTGGACTTTTACCTCAGGACACTTGGTTTCACTCATCCATTCTATATTTGTATCTAGTTCTAAACAAATTAAGTAATGGTGACACCTCTGTCTCAGCAGAGAATATATTTGGTTAAAAAATTTGTTTTTCACAGATAAATTCTTTCTTTCTTTCTTTCTTTATATTATTTATATTATTCCTTAATAAAGTTAAATAAATTATTCCTTAATAAATATTTTAAATAAATTAACAATAAATAAACTATAAAATAAATAATTCCTTAATAAAGTTAAATTATTCCTTAATAAAGTTAAATAAAGTTAAAAAGATCTCTCTCTACTCAAATAGCAGTATGTGGGAGTGAGGAGGTAGGAAGGGAGGGAGACGGGCAATAAAAAGGAGAATTAAAAAAATATTTTTTAAAAGATTTATTTATTTGAGAGAGTGAGTGCGGGAGTGGGTGGGAGAGGGGCAGAAGGAGAGAATCTCAAGCAGACTCTCACTGAGCACAGAACCCTATGCTGGGCTCTATCTCACAACCCCCAGATCATGACCTGAGCAGAAATCAAGTCAGATGCTTAACTGACTGAGCCACATAGGTGCCCCTCAAAGTATATATCCCCTTAATCCTGATGAAGGAATTGATTAATGACTATACAGCGAGTTAAGAAAAAAATTAACTGTAAAACATTAAAAGATATTCTAGAAATTTCATTAGTTTGTATGACTTCAGGGATGCCACTATTTTTTTCGTTGCCCTTTTCTCCATTTGGAAGATAAGAGAAATAATGTTTTCTTATTTTCACACTTTAAAATCTTTTTTATAGTTTAAAAATTACTGTAACTACACTACAAATGTTGAGATGCTGTCTTAAAGATAGCCATTTTGAGGAGGACATGATAACCTCAGTATATTGCCATGTGAATTTTCCCTTAAAACAATGATTCTTGATTCCCACTAGCATCTAGAATCTGGACATATAGGTGACCCCAAAGCCCATTGGAAAAACTAAGAACAGCTATAGCAGAATTTTTTAGTATTCAATATTTACTATGTTCAACTTTTATAGAATCTCATATTCAGTACATATTCTTTATTTATAGTTATAAAGGAAATAAGATAGAAAATGAAAGTTGGGGCTAGGGATTAGATTAGAAGACATTGATAATTATGCTTCACAGTTTCCTGAAGGTTTCCACCTTAATCAGTGGTTTCATCACTCAGGGCCTCCTATTAAATAATCTAAAATGTTGCCATGCATGCATCTCCAAAGAGGTAGAAATAGTCATAATTTATATAAATGACAACTAAGCACCATGCTTTATCCATCTCTATTAGACAGATTCTGTTCCTTCCCTTGCCCCCAGTAAACAGAACCCCTATTGTAACAGGATCTTTCAATTACAAGTAATAGAATATTCACCTAAAAGTATCTTAATATAAGGATTATCACTTTATATAAGAAGAAGAGTTCTGGTTGTACACTTGCCAATGGAATCAGGAGATAAACGAGATCATCATAGATCAAGCTTTCTCCGACATAATCAGAGTATCACTTTATTTCTTAGACTTGTCCTTTTGTGTTCATAGATCTTGCAATTCTGGGCAATATCCAGTGAAAGAACAGAGAGATAATTCTTTCTTAACATCTTCTTGTATTACGGAAGAAAATATTCCCCAGAATCTTCTCAGCAGCTGTTCCCTTACATCTTATGGGGCATAACTGAGTCACATGCCCGAGTCAGCTACTGGCAAAGTACACTGTGATTGACTTAGTCAAATCATTTGGCTCACTGTCTTGAGCACATTGGTTCTGTTAGCAAAGAAAAGGAGAATATGGCTGTTGAGAATATAATCAACAGTGTCTACCATAGCTACACTTACCTAGAGCTCCATGCAGGATTTCTTTCTCTGATCCACATCCTGCTGACTAAATCATGTATAGACACATGGCCCAAAGTAGTTCCTCTATAGACTGTTCATCTCCTAGAGGGAAAAACACAAATCAAAGATAAAAACAAAAAACCCTGAACCAAATTTCAGGAAACTTGAAATGAGATGTCAAGAACAGCTCCATTTGGTTACAGATGAAATTAATTGACATATGTGGAGCTCCTGAGATAAGTCAATTGTAAGCATTAGAGTGAATGTCTATGAATTCCTGCTGCTGAGGTCCACTAGGCCATCATGATGCCCCCCTCCTGAAATCTGAGTAGTCGGCATTTCCAGCATTTCCAGGAGAAATCTTGTATCTGTCTTTACAGTAACTTCCTTTTCTCTGATACCTACATCCATACATGTCTGCTACATTTTTATTTTAGCTAGTTTTGAATTATGTTTCCATTTCTTGCAGCACATTTTTTTTTTTTTTTTTTTTTGCCTATAATAGAAATAGGTACCATAGACCGGCACAAAGAATGTGGGACATTGTGAACTGATGATCAGGTTTCCATGAACAATGAGACTCCCTTCCATTTTCAGTATGGGAAGATAATAAGCCATGATATGCAGAGGCAAAGCTGCTCATTAGGCAAATTATAGAGGTGAGGGTAGGGGCCCAAGTAAATAAACCTCAGTCTTAGAATACCTGGTTTTATGTGCATTTGGAAACAGAGTCATTATGTAACCTTGATGCAGTAAGACCACTTTCTGCAGCCAATATGCTAAAGCTGCTTAAAGATAAGGTCAGAACTGATCTTGAAAGATGTCAGATTGCAACACCAATTTATTTCCCAGCAGTTCCTGTCTTCCTTAATAAAGATTTAAACACAGATTAACAGAGATTCTGACAATTAAAATAGGAATATTTAAAAGATATCAGATATGCCAGCGTTGACAACATTGTTCTTGCCATGCAGTATTCAGTCTCTTGTTCTTTTGTTAATAGCATCTTAATTTCCCTTTATGTGGGATTGTCAGGTAAGGTGCTTGCATTCCCCTAGACAAGGATGGCAAATGACCCAAGATACACTGATCAGCTCTCCATCTTGGCTTTATATCTTGAATACAGTGACTGGGGGTCAGAAAAATGGATTGAAGTAACTGATCCAAGACCACAGATTATCCACTAATGCCAGTGCCTTGATCTCCTGAGCTCCTCTGGTTCTTGTCATTTCTGAGCCAGCATCTGAAGCTTTGCTTTTGACTTTGGGAGGTAGGCTGTATCCTCCAATGGATTTACCTATTTACTTACATTGGCTTATGGTAGCTCAAAGAAGGCTAGTTGGACCAGGGTAATGTATCCAATGTGGAGAGAAAGAGATGAGTTTTTGATATTTTTTTTATGTATAATCTAAAGCATTCTGTGATTGGTTAGAGTTGGAGGTAGAGAAAGAAGGGAATGAGTTTGGAACAAACGTGGGAATGGTAGTGATATTTATTGAGATAGGAAATAAAGGATGAGAAATATACTTACTGAAAAAAATTGTATGTTTAATTATATATGTATTGAATTGAGATGCCTTTGCCACAATCAGTAAGTAATAGGCTATATGTGGTCTTCAATTGAGGGGAGAGTTGAGAATGAAAATTGTTGCAAATACCACAGTCTTCCTGCTACCCCTACCTTAAAGATAAGGGCTAATATGGTAGGAAGATTCAGATGAAAGATCTCCATTCCTAACAAGTGGTATACAACAACAACAACAACAACAAAATACAGCACCATGGGGTTTTATGGAAACTATTGCCAACATAAAAGACCTGAGAAATGAATGCATGGTGTATCAGTTAAATTTTGATAAAATAATGCATATACTACATAACCACAAAAACCTCAGTATTGATAACAGTAATTATTTAGGGTAGGAATCTGAGATTCAGATGATTTGGGCTTGGCTCAGCTGATGTTAGATAGCATTATTTAAAAAAATATGGATCAGCTAGGGGAGTCTGCTGGTTTGGGCCATGGTCACTCACATGTATGGGTGGCATATGGCTATTTACTGATCTGGGCTAGCTTAGACTGAAATGACTGGGGAAACTGAACTCTATTCTATGCATCTCATCCTCCAGCTGGCTAGCACGGGCATGTTTTCATGCATAGAGGACCAAGAGAGAAAGTAAACAGAGACACACAGTCTCCTGACACCTATGTTCAAAGTTGGGACACCACCACTTCCACTGCATTCTACTGGCCAAAGCAACTCACAAAAACAGCCCATATCCAAGGAGTGGGAAAATAGACTTTCTATCTTTAGTTAGAATTATAAAATCACATGGCAAAGAGTATGGATACAGGATGAGATGGAGTATTTGGGCCATTTAAACAGTCTGTTGTACATGGTATTTCTATCAACTTCCCATTTAACTCAGGTTGACTAGTCCAGGAAGATGGCTAGGTAAGCCATAGATTACAGTGCAGTAATCAAGGTGTTGACCTTAATGCTGCTTCTCTTCTGCAAGTAATTTCCTTCACTTCCAAATTAATAAATATCATGGCATTTGGGACATAGTTATTGATTTTGCTAATACACTTTTGTTTTATCTATCAATCCTAAAAGTTTGCCTTCACTTGGCAGGGCAGATGAATACTATTATTGTGCTACTCAGGGAGAAGTCAATTCTATAATGGGGTCTGTGACAAAGTTTAATATATGGGTACATTGACCACCCCACCACATTCTACTAAAATACATAATACAGGTTTACTGTGATAATGATGCTGATAATCCCTGAAGGATCTGAAGTTAAAAGTTCCCTCATCTGTCTGGGTAAATCATATGTGTGGAAAACAATGAAAATAATGGAAAGATAAATCTAACAGAATACAGGGTGCTAATACCTTGCTAGTTGATTGTGGCTCCTTGGTTTTACTAGCTTAAGGCATATTGAAATATTCTCTCCAAAACTTAGGGATAAAATTGCATGAATTGGATGTCATTTGATGCGTTAACCAAGTTAGTCATGCCTAGCAGCATGTTATTTTCAAGTGGAAGTGATATTTTATAAATTAGAATGCCTAAGACTACAAATAACAGAATCACTTTACTCACCTTGGCCTCAACAATAATGAAGTTAATCATCTCATATGGAGAGCTTACCTCAGTAGAGGGCTTCAAATGGGGCACTAGCTCTGCTTCTCTGGTTCTCTTAACTCTGCCTCCTTTTTGTGTTATCATTTTCAGGCTACAGCTTGAGAGATGCAGCAGTGGTTGATGTCAAAGACAGATATAGTGTTACCCAGAAAAAATAAAAAGCATATCATTTTTATGGGTATTTTCTTCTCAAGGGAAAGAAAATATTTTCCAGAAGAATTCAGATGCCTTTCTTAAATGGATGACAAGCCTCGGCTTTCTTATGCAAAAATTCTACTGGGTCATCATCTTTACAGGTAACAATTCCTGAGTGCCCATTGGGTGCCATTGACCAAGATAAGCACAGTCTTGCTTTCCCGGAGCCTATCATCTGCCTTCCATACTAGGAACAGAGTGCATGTACCATTCTCTGAGAATACAGAGTTTCTTATATTGATATGCATTGAGTATAAGTAATTCTTAGCTTGCTGGGTGGTTTTTATTTTTTATTTAATTATACTAAAAAAGCTTTATTAGAAATGAAGAAAATAACATTTTTAAACCAATCACTGGCTTAGCCCAAAAAGGAACTGGGAAGAGAGTCTCCTTTCTTCAGTCATGTAGGGAAGTCATGTCTAATAACAAAGAAGAATAATGGATGCTAGGATGAGTAGCAAACAGTTTCTGCTGTAGGTGTGTATGGAACTGGATGTAAGCAGATAATAAAAACCCATATCAATTTACAAGAAAATTTGCTTGTGGACCTGTACTTGCCCCAGTACAATTTCACCTAAAACTTCATCAGAGGTTTCTTAGTTCAGAAGATTTCTGATTGCTTTATGTCATAGCTGGCACTAGTTCTAAGACTGGTCAAACTTTACAACTCTTTTAGGGTGTCTTAGTTCAGGCTACTGTAACAAAGTACTATAAACAAGGTGGTTTATAAACAACAAAAATTTTACTTCTCAAAGTTCTGGAGGCTGGAAGTCTGGGATCAGGGTGCCTGCATGATCATGTTCTTTCGGGTTGTAGACTGCCTTCATCTTCTTGTATCCTCAGATGGAGAAGAGAAAACAAGGGGGCTCTTGGGGTTCCCTTTTATAAGGGCACCAATGCCATTCGTGAGGGCTCCACCCTCATGACTTAATTACTTCCCAAAGGCTGTATCTCCTGATACCATCACATAGGAGGTTAGGATTTCAACATATGAATTTTGGGGGATCATAAACATTCAGTCTATAACACTGAGGTATACCGGAATGATGATGCAGAGGGAAAGTAGTCATTATAAGCAGAACCACAAACAGTATTTCTATGGGTCTCTATCTAGAACACATTATATAAGTATCCCAAATCCATCCTCTGAGCTCCAGACTTATATGTCTAACAGCATATACTAGCTTATAGATGTCTCAAACCTTCCTTAAATACATCATGCCTAAAACTAAACTCATAATCTCCACTTCATCTCCATTCTCACTATCTTAATGCAAGCATCACTTAGCACTGTAAAATTTAGGATTATTCTTAATTCCTCTGTGCACATATGCCCTGTTATGCAATCCTCCATCTCTACTTTCCATATTGGCACTTCATTACCACCATAACATATCATCTTGTTCCTGGACTTTCCCAGGAATATCCCTTCTTATTCTACTTCCAGAGTGACCTTTTAGAAATATAGTACTGTCACTTCCCTGGTTAAAACACTTTGGTGGGTTCCTTTTGTTTAGAAGATCAAAACTACCTATCCTTAACAGGCCTACAAAGCTCTGCAAAGTTTTGTCTCCACTTACATTTTCAGCTTTGTCTCACACTGTTCCTTCCTTTATTCCTTCTATTCCAGCCTGGTATTTCCAACCAGGAGTCCCTTTTACTGTGCAGGGGACAATGATTTGTCTTTAGCGGAATAAAGGTGCATTTTCTGCCTACCTTCCTGTTTTAGCTCTTCATCCATGGATTTAAAGAGCACCTTATACACACAGCAATATTGTACCCCAAATTGCTTCCCTCAAGATACTCTTCCCCCATGGTGAAAGAAGTGAAGACATATATTGGCATTTATGGATTTACTGATCTAATCAGGTGCCCCTAATCCTCTAACATCTGATTGATTAGTCTTTTCATTTCTTTTTCTTTCATACCCATCCATATTATCTCATGATTTTCACCCATTTAAGCATCAACAGTATATGTTAGTAGTTTTTTTGATGACGATCTTTATAAAATACGTTACATTTTCTTTTGTGTCTTGATAATACTAAATATCTTTTCATCCTTCAGTATTGCCACAATGTGCTAAAAATATTATACTTAGTTATAATATAGCAAGGCCTCCAGAAACTATTAAGGATTATTTTCCTCCACTCCAAATTGGGTCACACATGATTTTATTCTTTTTCCTATGGTGTCTTCTTGTAATGGTGTTCTCATTACTGTTGGTATGTGTTTTTTGACTTCTAATTGGCTGCCATGTGTTTTAAGCAATTCTAAGTGAATGTAATCTCCTGGCTTCAAGAATTTCTTATGAGCAGAATCTTGCATTTTATGACTCTTTTACTTGAGCTGAAAGGTTTAATCCATGATTTTCTGGTTTCAATCTTTGTTCTGGACAATTAAATTTATGGTAGACTGATCTTCAAATAAATCAAACATGAAATAATACTTCTGGTTTCTTTCCCAATGTATTATCTCTTGAAGGCTGGCTCAACTTATATATATTTCAATAAGGGAGTGTGATTATCTCTGAATAATCTGAATATTTTTTTCATTTTTGTATATATTTTAGACTTTTTTCCAAATCAAATTCCAGCCAAATCAAATGCTCTTGGTGTCCTATCTATCCAGTATGGTACATTTGTCTTTGTGCAATGCCATTAGCATAGTAAGGAGGTATATATTGAATAACTTCCTGGTGATCTGAAAGAATTAAGATAGTTTAAAGATGACCACATGACACCCTTGTGATGCCTTGTGACACTACATCTCTCTGGTTCATTGACTTGGTTTTTTAGAACCCTACGCATCAGGATCTTAAGCAAGAAAAACATCTGATTATTTAAAAAAATAAGGCACACACATTTGCACAGCACATTTCTTATACCTGTGGCAGCCCTACAAGGAGTGTGTACGTGTGCAAAAGGGGAAAGAGAATGGGAATTTTGCAGAGTTGTCTTGAGGGTAGTGGCCATGCATTACTCAGCATAACTTTGCCTCGCACCCTGTCCTTTATTTGGTCTCTTACCCTTCCTTTTGTTCTCTTTCCTCCGTCTCCCTATCATCACTGTTCTCTTCCTCTTCTCTCCTTTCACGACTGTTGGCCCTCTCTAAAATGTAAATTAATCTGTGGAGAAATTGTAGTTATGCTAGGAGAAAGTAGGAGAAAAATGTTTGGCTCTTTCTCCCTATCTCAAGCCCTGGTTATCCCTACTGTGGTTTGATTTCATTTCTAGGATTTGGATCAATAAATTTGTAGGAAACACAAAACCAGTTTTCTCAGTTTATTGACCTTCTGTTGAAAGCAGACACAATTTAGCCAACATCTGGACAGTATTTGCCAAGGCTAGTTGTAATTCAAATCCAGAGCAGAGAATGAGTTGGTGCATTTGTTAGTTAAGCTGTTTGATGGGCTTATAAATAAGATTTTTAAAAAATGAAAATAACAAAGCCAGCTGCTTTTAGTACCACACAAGTTTATTTTCAGCAAGCCTTGATATTCAGGGTGGACTGACACACATACACCATGTTTTCTTTCTTTCTGGTGCCTAGGGGAAATTTTGCACCTAGCGGATGCTCTTGAACCCAGTTTTTGCCTACTGACTCAACTCCTTACTGTCTTGGATATGGAGCAACTTTGGCAGATGCCTTATCTCTTTCAAATGTTAGCTTTCTATTTCTTTACAAGGACAATAGGTTGTCACACCCTCAGATTGACCTGCTGGGGGTGATAAATGGAAGGCCTTCTGGCTACATTCAATAATTTGGATTTGCTATGGAGGACAAATGGAAACCGAGGAACAAATTGTTGGGAAAATGAAAACAGATTATGAAAAGTCAGTCAAGGGGAGGTTGGGGTTATTTATGTATAAAGCAAAGAGTCTCTTGATCTGTGAAGGTGGTGCCAAATATATATCTATGTGTGACCTAAGTGGCACAAAGGGAGGCATTGATCTTTGGATTTGAAGCTTTTTAACAGTGATAATAATATTCAAACCCTTCATTTGTACAATTGAACTTAAAAGACTTCTCAGTTCTATGGGCAGAGGTTGAATGGCACCTGATGTAGAGGGAAATTTGTCAGCACACTGTTCAATGGATATATTCTACCTCTTGCCGTACTTGTGATATTTACACCAAAGTAAGTATGTGAGAAAATGGTTGGGTCCCAACTACTCGTGAATATCAAGTTAACATTAGCCATAAAGTGAATAACAGACTTAAAATTCCTTTTGTATTCTTTTGTGGGACCTGATTTAAAAATCTTTCGCTCAAAATGTTGTTTAATTTCTGTCTCTCTCCTAACTAGTGTATATACATGTGCATGTAAATTGCATATACTTAACGGAACTTTGAGAGAGAAGGTTCACGAATATGTCTTTGCCACCATATTTCACTGTGGCCACACACCTTGAGAAGGAGCCAGTTTGTTCATCCTTAGAGCACAAAGGAGGACAAAGGGTTGTTCTGAAGGGGGATTGCTGATCCCCTTTTAGCTCGGCCAGGATGACCGCTTTGTCAGAGATTGCTGAAAGAGGTGGAATTTAAAAAAACTCCTTTGCAGTTCACTTTCAAGTCTGGTAGGTCACAATTTTAGACTAAGGTTTGCAAAGTTAACTGGCTATTAACTCCTTTGATCAGAATCTAATCAAGTGCTTGTAAAACAGAAAACCACTGAAGTTCCTGAAGGAAGGATTTGATTATTGGGAAATGCCCTGGTGGATGACCTCTGCTTTACCTTTTCTTCTCGGCCATCTTCAATAGATAGGAATTATTCTTTCAGAGTCTCCACAGTGACTGATTCAATTTTTATCTATTCTAAAAATATTTTTCTCCCTCAGCAGAGGCCTAATTCTCATATTAAAAAGACTGCAGAGTAAAATGGCATTAATCTATTTCTTTGGGTAAGCAATTTTCTAACAGTGTATGAGCTCCTTGCATTTTATGAGTTATGAGTACCTTTATATTTACTTCTTAAAAAGCAAATGAAAATCTATTAATGAAATAATTTGGGTACCAAATCAGTGAAACTTGAAGGAAATTCACATCCCTTTCCCATAATCTAAAACTGGGAAAATGCACTCTAGGACATAACTTGGGTTTCTGAAATATTATCTACCAGTCATTAAAATGCAGACTGGTGGTTTTAAAATTTCTAATTCCATGTTTCTTCTAGCCACATTTATTGCTTGTCTAAACTTCTTTTCAAATTGGTAATCTCCATTACACTTCTTTGAATTTAACTGAAGACAAAATAGCTTGCTTTTGGATGTCTCCGTGTAATTACAATTTAATTTTGTCTGGTTGATATGCTAAAGATAATGGCTTCTATTTTGCAAAATGCAACCTAGCTACATGCAACACCATTGCCAGAGCCTATTTCAGATGCAGGAGCCGACTGTTCTCTCATTCCTGCAGGGTTTGGGCTTTCAGATTTTGGCGACATTTCCATGGTTAGAACAGAATGAAAAATTCTGTTGGTCTCTGAAAACTCCAGCTTACCCACTCATGCAATGATGTGCATTGGGGAACCTGAACTGGCTGCTCAGCCTACATTGCCTGCAACACTGGAATTGAGGCTGGAGAACACTTGACTTTTCTCCCTTTTCAGTCTATTGTGCTTAAAGAATATTGCTAATGTCTTAATCATTGCCATAAACAGTAAATGGGGATTTTTAGAGGGCAGTCACTTCACGGGCCCTAGTAAAGGTTGGAGAATAGGGTGACGTTCTAGTCTGAAGAGTGAAGTCTTTTTCTAACCTGAGACATGCATGGTCTTTTCCTACAGTTGTCATTGTCGATCTTAAATGGCTTTTTGAGTTATACCATCAGGCCCATCCTTGGGTGTGGTGCAGGCAGACATTGTATATAGATCTAGAAAGTGGTTGTTCCATTTGGAAGGCAGAGCAGCAGTTTCTGTTAGGCAGTATGGTGTTCTGTAGTATAGTGAAAAAAGGCATTATTTCCCTTGCAAGACTCGGAAGACAGGAGTTCTAATTTGGGATCTGTTAATTGACTCTGGGGCTTTGGACAACTGTCTTCACCTCTCTAGACATCATGTTTCCTTGACTAAATTAACTCCAAAAATCACTTCCATAAATTTGCCCGATTGATTCTGGAGGGATTTAAAAATACTCATATGCTGACTCATTTTGGAACTTTCTTATTGATTTGTTTTTCCTCTCCTTTTTCCTCCCTCCCTTTAATATCTTCTTGAGGTCATTGCAAAAGAGGTGGCAGTTTGGCAAAGAAAGGTTGATGTAATCAGTTAAGGAGAAAACCAGCAAACATACTGAAATGTACAAGTGAAAACTGTACATTTGAAAATTTGAAAATTTCCACTATCTTCAGGAGAATGTCCACCAACTCATTTAAATTCATGTGCATGGATAATGGAGATAAGGATGATCAAAATCTTTTCTCAATATTTCAGTTAAGGATCCAGAAAGAGAACCAGATCTACAGCCCAGCCTAAGGTTCAGGGAACGAATTAAAAATCCCTTTACATGCTGACATCAAACAAACAAACAAACCCCAAGCCTAGCTAAGATAATGCAAAACTCTTCAATCTCTTAAAATCATCCCATCCAATAGAAATTGCTCTAAATTTTATGATTAGTAAAACAACAATACCCCCCCCCAAAAAACCAACAAACAACAAAACCAAAACAAAACCTTGGAGACTCAGCTGGGGGGCTACTTATTATCTATTAATGGCTTACTTTTACTCCCCGAAATCTGTTTATCTTTGATAACTGTGGGATACAATGGGATACAATGAAAACATGAAACTTGGTTTCTTTTCATGCATGCTATTTGTAATAGCATAATTAATTCTTTATTTTTTCTATAACTGTTTAATGACTCCACTGCTTTTTCATCATTAAATTTGACAGGTGTCAGAATGATAAAAGGGCTGAAAATGTGACCCATGTGATAATTGTTTTAGTCACACTAGCTTGACAAACAATGTAATAAAAATCATGACTTAAAATTCAGCATGGAACTTGTGAAACATGTTATCAAGTACTATATCAAATGCTTGAACATGTTTTTAATTGGCAAAACTTTAATGCCATTAAGAGTTTTGCATATGCTTCAGCTAGCTTTTGTGCAGTTGAGAAAAAAATATCAATACCCATCTGTCACTATGAGTGGAGCACATATGGTAACAGAAGACCTTAAAATACATCATATGTGGTTTCTATTACCCAAGTCACTTCAACTTCAAAAGGAGTTCAGCCACCTTGATATAGCTTTGGCTATTAGAAATTTAATTTTGCCAATTACAGTTGTTGTTTTGCATGTAACCATGACAATCTTGCCTGTGTTCCTCCACTATGCTATTAACAGTCATAAACAAGAATTCTGAGCATGCATAAATCCTTCTGTTTTGACTTGGATTTCTGGAATAGTCAAGGCAATGTCTTTACTTTCAATCAGACACCCTTCTGCATTGGTTAAGTGATCAGTGTTGTCAGGGGGCCTTTGTAGACACCTTCTGTCCTTTCTGGAACAGCTCTAGTTTGACTTACAGAGTCAACTGAAAAGGGAGAGTTGAGTCAATATTCCAGGTATTTCAAGCCAAAATTACTAATGTGAAAAGAGGAAGATATTTTTTGACGTGGGGAGGGAGTTGTATAATCAGGTTTTGTTTATTATCTGACGTGTACTGAATGGCTACTGTATGGCAGGAAGAGTGCTAGATACCAGGGTTGAAAAAATATTGACTCATGGCACCTGCCTTCAAAGCAGGTGAAGTTCTAGTGAAGAGGAACAGATACATAAACAATGTAGTTCTAAATCTCATTATAGAAGTATCTAGAGGATGCTCTGGGAACACAGTGAAGACTGATCCTTGGGAAGAAATCAGAGAAAATACTAATGGAAAGGATGAATGGGAAATGAGCATAAGATACATTGGGAGAAATCCTGCTGAAGTCAATACAGGAAGTGCACACATAGATCAAACATGGGAAAAAGTGTGTGGAATTTTTGGATTGGTGAGTAGTTCAGTAGGGATGGGAAGTGAGGGGACAGACAGTGAAGAAAAATGGGCTGCAAAAAAGGCAGAAGCTGGATCGTGAAAAAGAAAATTTATTTCTGGATTTGGAACCATATCTTAAAGATATTAGGGATCTTTAAACATACTTGAGTAGCCAGAGGACATAGTCGGGTTTCTACTTTGTCAAAAGCATTCTGTTTTGCAAAGGTTTAAGTGGAAGAGCTGGTATTGGAGGCTGTGAGTTTATTTTGTGGGGACTAAGAGGTAGTGGCAAGGGGATGATAGAGGAGGGAACAAGTCGGAAAAAAAATTAGATTATAGAATCTATGAGGCTCAGAGTCACCGTTTTCTTCTTCTGTACTGGTTGAGTTGACCATACAGCATTTGACCTTGTCTCTATCCGCCATGTCAGAATTCATCCTACCCCACCTGCCCTTCTGGGTCTGGTTAATATAAGGAAATGGGAGCTGGAGTTGGAAAAATGGATGCTACGCTTTTCATATACATTCAATAAAATTTACCAAATTGAAGAAGAAATGTAAAATTTATAAGTGGTGCTGTATTTTAATTGCAAATGAGATGACCCCCAAAGTTCTTATTTTTCCAGTTCTTTTGTGGCAAGTTAAGGATGAAACCATCATGAACTTTCCTAAGTCAATTTTCATGTTGATGATTTTGAAGTTCTTTTAAGCATTCTCAATTTTTATTCTCAGTTTGCCTTAGCAAGAAACTCGACGTGCCTAAGGGAGTCAGTCCTCAAAAAGTAGAAATCGAATGATCATTGGGGTTAGTTAGAATAGAGATTTACCTTCTGTTATCAAGACCCACAATGGCAATGATTTTCACAGTTCAAGCATAAGCAGTCCAGGGCTGGTTTAGAGACTTGACAGCATCAGGGGCACACTCTCCTCTACGTTGCCAGCCATAGGGTATTGCTTGGGCGGTGTGATCCAAGATGGCTCATTGTCATATCTTCCTTCCAGCTGGTGTGAAGGGTTATACATAATATACAATTTCTTTCCTTTGAAGGGCACACATCATTTCCACATCCACCCAAAATATTCCATGGCCAGAACTTGAACACATGACCGCACCAAGACGCAAGAGGTGATGGGAAAAGCCATCATTTTTTTTTTCCGGCTGTACCTGAGCCCAGCCAAAAATTAGATAACTGTAGATGAGGAGACTATAAATGGGGGGACAACCAGTAGTTTCTGACACAGTACCCCTGTGACATTTTGAGTCACCCATTCAAAATGAGCCATGCTATTTTGCATTGGCTTTCATGAGCAATCAGTTTTTTTACAGAGCACATGAATATTTCTCATCCCTGCTCATTCACTGATTTCACTTATTCACTGGTCATTTAGTGAACACCTAACTTGTGACATAGGAGCTGGAGATGGAAAATTAAATAAAGATCAGTCTTTTCCTCAAAAAATGGAGAGTAAATCATTTCTTGCCATAGGCCATGTTCAGTGCAATATTGTATGGCAGCCATGCTCCTCAGAGCCCGCCACATCCCCCAGAGCCATAGACTACTTTGCTAAGATGCTGACTTCTGTGTTCTCACTTCCAGAGGAGGGCAATGTTCCCTTCCCCTTCCTTTCTGTTTCATAATAGAAAGTTGGGCCGTGGAGGTCTGAATTCTGGTCTCTCCTGTTAGGCCATTTTAAAAGGTTTTTTTCTTCAGACAGAAAACAGGAGTCTGGCACTTTGCTCTGAGGCTTTTGGGACTGATTGACTGAAATGGAGCCCTGCCTACCCTCTGAGGACAGGAATGGACTGGGGTTCTTTTTTTGTTTTGTTTTAGAGATTATTTGGGGGGGGCAGGTAGAGGGTGAGGGGGAGAGAGAATCTCAAGCAGACTTCCCACTGAGTGTGGATACTGAGGAGGGGCTCAGTCCCACAACCCTGACATCATGACCTGAGTCGAAATTAAGAATCTGACATTTAACCAACTGAGCCATCCAGGTGCCCCTAGACTGAGGTTCTTAAAGTAGAGGGGCTGACCCCTGAGAAAGAAGATGAGCTTCATACAGAACCGCTGGAAAGGGGAGATGGGTGGGCAGAGGGTCAGTGGCGTGATAGGGAACTGTGTCCCACTCAAATGCCATAGCCTTTGGAGGCCCTTGGTACAGTTTGCAGGGCCTTCTCTTCTCCAGTCCCTTTTAACTGATTTCATCTCTATCACTGTCTGCTTCTTTCACTCCACTTTGACTCCACCAGCCTCCCAAGTGATTGGTCAGCCAGGTCACCTCATGGCTTTCATGCTCCATGTCACTTCTGCGTGGGCTGCTCTTGCCCAAGACATGTAGCTAATGTCTGATTTGCATCAGGTCTTTATTTACCTTCTCTGGGAGGCCTTCCCTGGCCATTCTTTCTAAAATGTCAGTCCTTCATCCTGACTTTATATCCTTTCCCTGCCTCATTACTTCTCCATAGTACTGGTTATTCTTGACCTAATTTCTACTGGGAATAGAGGGAAATAAGCTCCAGAGGAGCAAGGACTTTCGTCTGTTTTATTCAATACTCTATCCTGGAGCACCTGGGTGGCTCAGTTGGTTAAGCATCTGCCTTCGGCTCAGGCCATGGTCCCATGAGCCTGGCATCAAGTCCTACATGGGGCTCCCTGCTCAGCGGGGAGCCTGCTTTTACCTCTCCCACTTGCCCTGCTTGTTCTCTCTCTCCCTCTCTCTTTCTGTCAAATAAATAAAGTCTTAAAAAAATAAAAGAAATCAATACTCTACCTACCTTAAGCACAGTGCCTGACACATAGTATGTGCTCCATAAATATTTCTTAGATGAATAAATAATTACAAATTGCCTACTCCATGCTAGACAAATAGGAAGTAGAATCTCCTTCAATTGACTATATGATTTGGACAACTGAAATCTCAGTAGAAATTCATGGCTTTAGAACAGAACGCTTCCCTAAACTTGCCCACAAGTATAGGGCCTCTTGCATCTGAACAACTAGAAGCCCAGAGTCACTTAAATTTTGACTTTTTAAAGATGAAGATGTGGAATTTCTTGAACCTGAGTATTTTGAGCAAAATGTACCTGAGTATTTTGAACAAAATCTTACCAGTTCACCTCGAATAGACACAGAGGCCAGCCTGGTCTCATCCTGCTGTTTCATGTGCTGGTTCTGGTGTGTCTGGAACCTTGGCTTAAAGTGGCATTTAAGACTTGCCAGGGTGCTAATATGGGAAGTGAGCAATGGCAAGTGAATGGGACTAGCACAGGGAGCAAAGGGTTAATATTTTAATACCAGCCGTGACTTAGTTGATAGGATCCTGCAAATGAGTACTGTGTGTGTGTGTGTGTGTGTGTGTGTGTGTGTGTGTGTGTGTGTGTGAAGAAACATAACATTGCATATGTGCACAATTGTTCAGTGATTTTGATCCCTCTGTTATTGACTGCTTCAATTCTTCTCCTTCCATTCCTTTCTGTCTTAAGGCATGTGGAGGTTTCTTCTTGCATCATTGCCTTACTTTGATAAAAGAATTGGAAATAAGGCCTGCTTTTCTTTGCTTGTGACTTCTCCACTCTATATAACCAGTTTTCCTCCTTTGTTCAGCCTTCCCTGCGGTCAGACCATATTACAAATTGTCATCTAATGAAAGTTGTTGCCTTGTATTTTCTTTTCCCTACCTATTCCCTAGAGAACACAACAAAAATAAAAGGAATTGGCGAGGTTGAGATGACAAAAATAATTATCCTTTGTTTAAAAGAAGCAAAGCTTACATTCAGAGACTAATTTAGGTTTATTTAATTTTCCACAGAGTTGAAAAAAAATTAACTGAGAAATACATGAAATAGAATATTAAAATTTTCAGTAAGGTAAGGGATCAGAAGCCACCATTTATTTAATATGTACAGGGTACCATCTAGCAATTCAGTAACTGAGAGATTGATATTACCCATTTTACAGGGGAAGAAACCAAGCTCTAGGGATGTTACTAAATGCCAAGGACACATTGCTAGTCAGTGGTATAGTCCTGATGTGTATTTGGGAGTGTCTGATTCCAAATAAACTTTCTACTCTACAGACTTGGTTTCCAAGTATCTTTAAATTCAGAGTGTTCTTAAAACTTTAGTACTGTACATTCTAAAGTGAAAGCTCCATATTTCATTTCTAAATAAGATCATCTTTCCCCATTTGCCAGAAATAATATATTTGATTGCTCTAGTGCTTGGTTGGTATGAATTGCTTTCCATGTTTTCTCAATGCCATGCAGGGATTTAAAGACCCTTGCTGTTCAAAACCGAGATGAGTTCCTTCATTTTGAAATTCCTACGCTGTGTTTCAAAAGCAAAAACATGTTATTATTAGGGGGTCAAGTTCTGAATCTCATCTGTTCTACTTACTTACCGAATAATGGTGGCCACTTAATTATTCTGTGTCTCAATATCTTCATTTGTAAAATGGGGGCAATAATATTATCAAGATAAGGATTAAATTAGTTAATATGGGTTAACGCAGTTGCAATGCCTTGAACAGAGCCTGACACATAAAAATCACCAGTAAAATTTTAATTTCTACCCAGATACAGCAATTGTAAAGGGGCAATAGTTGTAATTTTCTAGAGCCTAGGATATTAAAGTTTCATAAGGGTTCTTTCCCTCAGTGTCTTCCCGTTAACTGTCTCTTAAAATCAGGGCTTCCAATGAATGGATTGGTGAGTTACACAAGCTGGTGAGGATGTTTGTTCACTGGGGAGCAAGACATCTGAAGATAGGGCTATCTAGCTCTTTTACTTTTAAACCCATGTATTCATAATGAAAACAAACAAAATTAATTGATCATCATCGAAGGATCCTACTGTACTGGCTCAGTATTTTGAAAATTGGTAAAAATGGCAACAAATTAAAGGCTTATCTTGCTTTTCTTATGTGGACTGTTCTAGTAGGCAACCAAATAGTAGAGAAGGGGATATTTCTTTCCACAGAATGAATGACTCTAGGCACTAGTCATCAATGCCTCCTACATACAGTCAGAGAGAAAGAGACAAAGAGATAGACATGTATTTCCATTTGTATGAACACGCCATCTGTAAAGTAGTCGTATCAAAAATATAACTTACAGGAAATAGAGACAGAAAAACGTGTAAATCCACACCAAAGGGATACAATCAGGGAAACCTAGAATGAGAGAAGCCCTATAGGATAAATCCTTCATTCTGTCAATAAATAAATTGCAAGAAAAAATAGCCAGAAGAGGTTCTCACAAATTAAGAGAGATTTAAAGGACACATCAACCAATTGCAAGGCTTGGATCCCTTCCTTTCATATCCTGATTGAACAAACTGTACCACAAATTTTATTACATTGATGAAATAATCAGAAATCTAAACACTGGATATTTGATAATATTAAGGAATTATCATCAATTTTCTTAAGCCTGGTAATAGCCTTTTTTTTCTTGTAAATAGTCCTCTTTCTTTATTTACAGATAAAAAGATCTGACATCCAAGGTTTGCTTCACAATAATGCAGGAGGGGGAAGTGGATAAGTGTGAGAATGGGACAGAACTGGTCATGAGTCATTGTTCATTTGCACTGAGTGATGGGCGTGCAGAGAAATCAGGGTTTCATTACACTATTTTTAAGAGATTATTTCGTGTGTGTTTGAAGTTCTCCATAGTTTTTAAAAAAGGATTTTTAAAATGATCTTTAAAAACTTTAGATTTAGACCAGAAAGCATATATAACTTAAGACTAGAAGATGTGAAAGTGTTCACTTGACTACTACAGTCAGTTTGGGTGTGGTTGTAAACTCTAGACAGACTTGAAAATTAGGTAATGATATGTTTCAAAACCAAAGCACATGGCTACATGGCCATCTTCTTTTAGATTCTCTGTAGTTGATAAAGCCACCATCAGCAACACTCCTCATTTCCTATCAAGACTGCAGACCAGTGAATATGCCTGATAGCCTTCGGTTATTTAGAAAGACAATCCCCAAACTATATCTGAGATGTATTTTTTTTCCTTAATGAATAAAAAAAAAATTAACTTGAGAAAGATTTAGAAATAAGTGTAGAAATATTTAAGAAAACCAAATGCATTTTATGGATATTTTAGTATTAAGAAATCTGGACATATTTCATGCTTTAAGTATTAGATTTGAGAGAATCAGGGCTCTGAGGATAACAAGTCAGTTTGTAATTGGAACTGAACATGTTAATTGCATAGTTCTTTCATCCTTGCAATTTTCAGTTCATACCTACTAAATCTCTGAACATTTAAGAGAATTTGGGGTTCAGCACGGTATGACTTTGATTTATAAGGGTTACTCTACTAGGGGAGTTTGTCAATCAGACACTTGAGCAACTCATATAGGATATAGAATATATTCAATTGATAAATCCAGTTTAAAATATTTTTAAAAGTTTTGTAAACGGGACCAAATTTTAGCCAGTCTCTCTCTTATAAAATTGTCGCTAAATTGGCTTCACTTATAAATCGAATAAGACTTAGAGGTGGAAATCAAATGCCTAAGAAAAACTAGATTTTTAAATGTATAATTTTGCTATTTCGTGTATTAATTTTGAAAACAAAGTCAACTTTTATTAGTGATCCTATTGTTAAGCGGGTTTTTCTGTGCACAAAAACCACCCCAAGACTTAAAAAAAAAAAAACAAAACAAAACCAAAGCTCACATTTTTTAACAAGCGAGCACACTACAGACCAAAAAAAAAAAAAAAAAAAGAAAAAGAAAAGAAAAAAGTTTAATACAAGGACTAAAAGTGAATTTTGGGAGCCCTGATCAGAGTGACGCACTCCTGAAATGTCACTTTTTTCTGAGGCTGTCAGACAGGCAAGGGCAGGGGCGGGTGGCGGGGAGGGCTCTGGCATTAACATATTTCCTAGACGCTCCATCTCCTTGGTCCGGCGTAATGGATGCCTCCCAGCTCCCTGTGGACGCGAGAGCCCATCAGGCCAGAAGCAGATTAAAGCTCACACACTTCAAATTGGCGGCTTGCCGCAGCTTGCCAGAAGGCGAGAGTTCAGCGCCGCTTTAATAGAGAAGTCTCTAAGCCTCCTGTTCCCCATTTCTCTCTTGCCTTGCTTTAAAAGGTAATCGCACCCTCTGCCCACCTTGGCCAGCCGCCTCCTGCTTGCCCCACTGTCCAGCAGTGGCCGCGGGCGTGGGTCCGCGGCTCTGGGAAGGGCCAGCGGGGGCGGGAGTGGGGGTGGTGGACTGCGCACTTTAGGAGCATCACTCCTCCCCACCCAAGCCGATTGCGCTGCGCACAGTGAACTGTCAGCGACGACTGATTTATAAGACCGATTTACCTTCTGGAGAGTGTAATTATGCTCATAGTTAAGAATTAATCAGGTGAGAGAATTATGGAATAGTCATTCCCCTGACTTTGAAGGACAAACTAAGTGGAGACCCACCAATGCAGCTGCAGAGCCTGCCCTGCGGGAGTCCTTTGCCTCCTTGCTGGTTGCAGGGCGAGGTTTCTGAGCTAGCTGTCTTTGTAAAAAAGACAAAATGAAAATCTTGCTGAGTTTCTCCAGGAGGATAATTCCAAGTCACCCAGCTTAAAAGGTGGGGAGAAGGAGATTTTGTGAAAAGAGGACTTCCAAGAGATGGGATTATCCGTGAATAAGGATTTGGCTGTTGTTGCCTGCTAAAATGATTAGCTTAACTACTTTAGCTGACGCTATGAAACAGCCACAGTTCAGACATATTTTCTTTGTTGTTTTTGCTAATATATATTCCCTTTACCTCCCTAATGTGGCTTGAAGGCTTTCACATTCAGGGCTGTGTTCTTTTTAGATGACATATTGGTTTTTGGTGTTCTCCTTCCTTTTCTTTGTGGAAAGGGGTTTTCAATTAATTTGTTTCTCAAGATGTCTCACTACCCACCTCCCTATACATCATTTCAAAATTGGTATTTCTGTTGGGACACGGTAGTCTATTTTGTATCATCTCTGAGGAAAATTTCTAAGAGTCCCATGACAGTTACCTTTGCGGTCCAATCACATAACCCATTACTATTCAATTTTTCAAAAATGTAGATGCAATAGAAGCAAAGGATGGTACAGATTGGGTGAGAATACTACGGCATCTACAAACAGTCTTACCACTTCCCTCATGAGGTACCACAGTTTCAACATTCTGCTTCATAAATGGAAGGAAGGGGCCATGAAGTCCATGACCCTGTGGCCTATTTTGTCAACCATTCAGGCACATACACATAGCTGGAAATAAGGTTTAACATAGTCTTTGTATGCCATCTTTTGTCTGCTTCCTCCTATACCACCTTGGCTCTCTGTCCCATTTCACTTAGAGGTTAGAAATCTCCATTCTCTGATCTGGAAATTGTCTCTACCTCAGGGCCATGGTGATTCTCCTTTCGACAACCCATTTCTTCCCCTCTTCCCTCTTGGCCTTTGGTCATCTTTTGCACCCTACCACCTGGAACCCTATTTTCTTGAGCTAGTTTTTAGTCCTCAAGCTCCCCTGCTAGCTACAGCGTACGTTAGATCCCCGGAGTATAGGAGGAGGGGAAATGAGGCAAGCCCTGGTGGCTGCTCTTGGGATGTGACACGGCTGAGATATTCAGATGACTTTCCAGGAACCATATTAACAATCTTGTAGGGTTTTCATCTGCTTTATTAAGTTAAAAGTGGCTATTTTCGAAGGAGAAACGCTTTCCAACCTGTAGATGAATGAAAAAAAAAATCAGATCTACAAGTAATGGATTTTAATGGTACCCTAAGTAATGGTACCCTAAATTAGGTCTTGGGGCCGCACTCTCATCTTGGTTTCTCCGTAGGAAGGTCAGAAAACCTGTTCCCCCTGCCTGCTTTCTATTCAACTGTCTGCTCCGCATCTTGCCAAGCACTGCACTTCCCCTAAACCTCACCCCCCCACAAGTCCAACAGTGATCTCAGGGCTAGAGGGAGATCAAAAGGAGAAGTTCTTCACGGAGAGGTTAGATATCAAAACTATGTCAATAATTCTTATTTAAGCAGAAGAACTGTGAAGAATCACTTCTGTCTCATTACACTTGCCCATTCAGATTACTTATTCCAACCATCAGTTTGCTGCTGGTTTGTTCATAGGACTGTTGCTCTTTTCTTTGCAGGCAGACACCTGCACTCTCAATAAATTGGCGTGGGGGGAGAGTGGGAATAGCCCTTCACTGGGAGTCAGGAGACGGGTTCCAGTTCTGGCCCTGCTCCCTCGACAGCTGGCTGGTCTTGAGCATGTTGTTTACCTTTTTTAGACCTTGATTCTGCAGATGCATGGTGAAGGAACTGGACTGGATCTGTCTTCCCATAAAAGGTGATACTCATGAGAAGGCAGGCTTGGAAGACACTGCACACTCTCTTCTCAGAGACCCACCAGGCACACAGACATCCAATTCTAGAGAAATCTTTTATATTTGGTTTAACCAAGAGTTTTCCCATCTAATTTGGCCAGAGCATACCTTGACTTACCTTCTTCCCTCCCTCCCTTCCTTTTTCTTTTTTTCCCTTTCATATATGCTTTGTTAATATTTTGTAGAATCAGCATTCTAAGGAACTCACTGTGGCAAATGGAGGACCAAATGAATCCTCTCTAGGGTTGTTTTTCTTCTATATATGGAATCTTGACCTCCTCAGAGTGTTACAATACAGGAATCACAATGTATTGTTTTAGTTTTTGTTTAATTATTATATAATTATTCTCAGAGGATTCTTAACACTAATGAAATATGGATTAAAATAAACAAGTTAAGGGCGCCTGGGTGGCTCAGTTGGTTAAGCGACTGCCTTAGGCTCAGGTCATGATCCTGGAGTCCCTGGATCGAGTCCCGCATCGGGCTCCCTGCTCAGCAGGGAGTCTGCTTCTCCCTCTGACCCTCCCCCCCTCATGTGCTTTCTCTCTCTCTCATTCTCTCTCTCTCAAATAAATAAATAAAATCTTAAAAAAAAATAAAATAAACAAGTTAAAATGTAGCCTAAGAGAGTATCACCCTATTTAGCATTCTTGAGAAGAGAGGTGATCTGTATTAAAAAAAAAAACAAAACCCTATATAACTAGAATTTACCACTAAGTGCCAATAATTTTTATTTCTGCTATCCATTTATTCACTTACTCAAAGTAACACAGAAGGTCTTAACCTTCTATTGTGTCTAAATACCACTGAGGGATGTTTCTTAATGTTTCTAATGTATTAACCAGAAATATATATATAAGATTACAGAAGACACTTATTTAAAATACATTTATCAAAATGTATATGAGATGAAGGATAGAAGTCTTAGCTAGACTTTTGAGGTAGAGGAGGGTAGAGATTATGAGATTCATTTGGACCCCTTTTGAGTTTTGATACTTGTGGGCATTCAGATTATTGAAATGCCTATTGGAACCTCAGAAGGACATCCTGGGTTAGGGAGTAACCTCAGGGACATCAGCATGTACAGGGTGGTGGAAGCTACACGGTTGGTGCATTTCTTATAGCATGTGGGGAGAGTAAGCCTGGAAGAACCAAAACTCAGTAGGTAGAGGAAACTAGGAAAGGAAAGTGAGATTTGGTCAGTGTGGAAAAGAGACAACTGAGACAGGATGATGTCATGCAAGCCAAAGGAGGTTTTTCAAGCTATGCTTGCCCTTATCTTCACAGAGATTCGGATTCTTTTTTTTTTCTGGTGAGTCCACAATTAAGAATAACTTACTGTTAATGAGTGGTCTTTATGCAAATGATTTATGGGCAAAAAAAAAAAAAGATTGAGGGTTGCAGAACTGTTCTAGCAATTGAAATAGTTCTAAATAACCTACCATTCGTTTCCTTCCAAGAATACTCTGAATGTAGTTTGGCTTTTTCATGGTGACTCAGGGCCAGTTTTATGAACATAAGTCAGCGTTAGAATTAAAAGCTGTGTTCAGAGGCAGTTGTCATAGGGATGATTTAGTTTCCATCGGACTCCCATCATTCTGTAGTTGACTACACAGTGGTTTTATGTCTCTCTCTTTTTCAGGGGTTATTGTGGTTTGTGGTCTCCCCACACGACAATTTTTTCCTGGTTGGTGGTTTTACTCTTCCTTCTCTTCAGTCACTCCCTCCAGCTGTGTGTCTACTTCAACTGTGTCTGTGACTCTCTTTCCCAATCAGAGCTATTGTTGGCTGCCTCAGTTGCTTTTCTCTGTATTCTCAATAACGAGTGTATTAGTTTCCTATGGCTACTGTAACAAAGTGCCAACAAACCTAATGGCTTAAAATAACGCAGATTTATTGTCATAATTCTAGAGGTGAGAAGTTTGAAATGGGTCTCATGAGGTAAAATCAAGGTGTTTATAGGGCTGTATTCTTTTTTTTTTTTTTAAAAGATTTTATTTATTTATTTGAGAGAGAGAGAATGAGAGATAGAGAGCACGAGAGGGAAGAGGGTCAGAGGGAGGAGCAGACTCCCTGCCGAGCAGGGAGCCCGATGTGGGACTCGATCCCGGGACTCCGGGATCATGACCTGAGCCAAAGGCAGTCGCTTAACCAACTGAGCCACCCAGGCGCCCTATAGGGCTGTATTCTTTTGCAGATGTACTAGGGGCGAATCTGTCCCTTATCCGTTCTATCCTCTAGAAACCACCCCCATTCCTAAGCTCCTTATTCTCTTCCTGCATCTTCAAACCAGCAACATTCGGTTGAGTCCCTTTCATGTTGCTGTTTCTCGGATTCTCCCCCTTTTGCCTCCCTCTTCTACTTATACATCATAATTACATTGGGCCCAATTGGATAATCCAGGATAATCGCCCCATTTCAAGGTTAGCTGATTGGCAGCCTTAAAACCATCTGCAGTTTAATTCCCCTTTGCCTAGTCACATAGCATATTCCCTACAAGGATTAAGATGCAGACATCTTTGGAGGGCCACTATTCTGACTACCCCACCTAGGAAAATACTAAATAGTGCAAGAAAAATAAAATTATGAAGAATATGTGTAAAATTAGCCCAATACATTCTGTATATCAGAAGACTATAGTTTTATAGCAGCCATTTTTGCTAGGTTTGGTGGCATTTTCTCCCCAAACTGAAAGGGCTCTTCTGGAAGGTTACATTTGCTGAAATGACACCATAAGATCAGAGAAGCAGAGATTCCTTTATATCCGTTTTTATACTGGACCAGTTTCTGAAGAATATTCTACACATTCAGAGAGTGAAAGGACGATTTCAAATATTCAACCAATGAATAGCAAATTAATTCCTGTCTCTCTGGGGCGTCTAGTTTGTGGCCCTTTGAAGTAGATTCCAGTCATAAGATACACATGTCAACCCTGGAGCTGCAGGTTGTATCTAAAGTAGCACCCCCTTTCTCAGAGAAGCAAGTATTGAGAAGGATTTTTTGTTAAATTCTGCTCCAGGGTTGAGGCAGAAGTAGAAAAAGTTTACAAATCTATTGAATTGAATTACATTGTAATCAGCTTTTTAATGTTCTCTACTTGAGGGCCTGGATTGTGATTGGTTCAACATGATTTCCCAATTTTGAGGTGAGTGCTAAGTAAGTATCTGATCTGAAAGGGTAGAAGGTGTAATAGTCTTTTAACAGGGGAGGATTGGTTGGGAAGATCATAGGGTACACCAGGGTAGCCCTGGAAGGGACAGATCCATAATAAACCCACTTGACCTTTGTGAACAAGTGCTGGATCTTTCAACACATGGATTCAGGGCTAAGTAGTTGCAGGGCTAGAACTCAGCTGTGTCTCACCTTGAGCCATCGACCTGTCCCTGATAATGGTATAGGTATGTGTGAATTAAAGTGGCTAAATGACATCATTTTAAATATAGATGGTATTGCATTGTGTAAAGTGCTAGTTTTGAATCAGACAGAGCAGGGTTTGAGGCATTTATTAGGCTGTGCTATCGTATTGTCTCTATGCCTCAGGGCTCGCCTCAGGCTTGGGAGATCTGCTACATTTGATCTGAGCCCCAAGGAGTCTGAAGCCTCACTATGACTGCTTTTCCTTCTAGGAGTCAAAATTCTCATTATAAAGGCCTTCTTCCTGCCACTTACTCTTCCAGATTTGTCTCCTCTTTCTTGTTGCAACCAACACCTGTTCTTCCAACACACACACACACACCCCTGAGTGTATGATTTGATACAGAGTTATTCCAGAAGAAATCAGAATATCAATTCTGGAAGGGTCTACCTATATCTAGTCTTTGCAGACTCCTACCCACCCACTTCACTGCAGTGTCTTGAAGTCACAAGACAAAATTTACAGTCTTTAGGGGTCATTAGTTCATGTGATAAATTATTTTAAGTATTATAAGTTTGGGACAGAATCAGATATAATAATAAATATCCAACTCATTTTTCAGAAAATAAAAACTTGACAGGTGTTTTGGCAGCTTTCTAGGGTCTTTAACTTCCTCTTTATTTTAGCGAGAAATTTGGGAAAGTTTGAGAGTATGGATCTAATTTCTCCTTTTACTAAGGAGGAAACGGAAGTACAACAGAGGATGAAAGCTCAAGGCTCAGGGCGGCCCAGGCTTCTTCCTCTAAAGCACAGTGCTGCAGAGCAACAAGGATGCTTCACTTTCCTTTTCAAGGTCCCTGTTGTGTTCTGGGGAGAGTGACCTACCTGATCCCCATCATGATTAATGTGGCTTCTGAAGCATGAGATCTGATTATGACCCCATGTTGTTATATTTAATTACAAATCTCATTACGGCCCTGGCCATAACACCGTGGAGCCTTCATGGCAGCCACCTTTGCTGATCTCACTGCCTGAAGGTCCATCCTTATGATTTACTCTAAATTGTTTTAGAATCATAGACTTCTAGAGCTGGAAGGGAGGTTAGAGATCATGAAGTTCAATCCCCTCATTTTACAGATAAAATTACAGAGGCCCCAAGGAGAATAAGTCATCTTCCAAAGGTCACTTAGTGGACGTGGGATGGGAACAGGGTGGGGGTGGGGGAGCACCAGCTCCCCGGTTCTCTCCGCAGCACACTGCCCCACTGGGAGTCACACTTGATCACGCCATCTCCTCGCTCCCCTTCCTTGGTGTCACGTGACCAATTCATACCTTGCACAGGTTGAATTGTACTCTCTTCCTCAATATAAGGTCAGTCACGGCTCAAATCAGACCTGCAGAGTTCTTGGCGTATTGAGGCAGAGAATACTTGGTCAGATTATTGAGCCTTCTGGGTCTCAGCTTCACTTTGGTGACACGGAGGCAGCTAACCTGCCATCTATGAAGAAAGACATGCTTAAAGTGATAGCTAAGAAAGCATAAGTATTGTCAAGTAAAAACCAATCTGGACTTAGGTGAGGAGAGACTTTACTGGAAAAGACTGTTGCCATAATGGAATGCGCAGACCGTGAGGTCTGTAAGCAGGTCACAGGTCAGACAGAGAAGGGATTTTCTTTTATAGGAAGGAATAAACAAGGCATCAGGATTGAGTGGTGTGATCAGACAGTTTATGGAGAAGTATTTGTCTTTGTGGTCAGCTGATTTTCAGGAGGGGTCCTTTAGAATGCTTGCTCAAGCTTAGGGTGGGTCAAAATTTGGGTCCTGTGGGGCTGGGAGGAGCCTGGAACTTTAGACAGGGCACATTAGCAAGTATTTTGTCCAGATTGTTCTGTGGGGAAAGACAACACAGGTATTCTTCATTTATAAGATGTTGAATGGGAATTTGGAGGGTCTGTGTCTAACTTTGTTATAGGTAGATAAGGAGGCCATCTGTGAGAGTCTTATCTAAGTCATATGGTGAAGGGTATTTCTTTACAGTAAGCCATTTTTTGGAACCCAAAGCAGAGAGGGGGCTTCTTGACCCTAGTTCTTTTCTAGGAGCACAGCGCTCAGGTAAAGTTCAGCCCTGTCTGTCCTTAGTGATTCTGTATTTCCTTTCAGTAAAGCTTTCTCATAGCATAGGACTGACT
This sequence comes from Zalophus californianus, assembly GCF_009762305.2. Lineage (NCBI taxonomy): Eukaryota > Metazoa > Chordata > Mammalia > Carnivora > Otariidae > Zalophus > Zalophus californianus. The sequence continues at coordinate 69,361,707 of NC_045600.1, forward strand.
TTCTGACTCCCTCCCTCCTTTCGGATGGGGGAAGGTGGTAGTAGGTCTTGCATCATATCTGAGAAAATTATTTTACTAATCAGCCCTTGACAGGTCCTTCTTTGTCTTCTTAAAATGGAGTTAAACACCCACTTATTCCATGGAATCTACCGGAAGAGCATAAAGAGTCATCATGACTTTTTTTTCCCTCTTTTTGTAAGCACCAAATACTGCTTAGAATTGAATGGAGTAGGTAGGCTCTTTAGGGAGTGAACTTTTGGCTCTGTAAAGTACAGCATGAACCTTGTGTTGACTTAGAAGCAGCCGGGTTACAAATAGTAATTCATAAGATCAAGTGAACCCTCTTGCAGGTGCTATGCATGAAACCCCATTGAATGTGAAGCTGCAGAGTCCTTAGCAGCCAATTCCAGGGATAAGGAGGTGGCTGGATGGCTGTGGTGACTCCAGTTGCCTAAAAGGTGCTCATCAGCCAAGAGGGGAGGCTTAAAGTTTTCCGTTGCTTCCAAAACTGCTCCTGAGAATTACCATAGAGAACGTGCCAGCGAGGTGAAATACTTGACCATTTTGCTAGGATGCTAAAAATCTCAAAAGAGACAAAGTGACCGCTGGAGGTCAGGATATAAGACAGTTTTTTCCATCTTTGATCCAATCAGCCTTTGCTGTTACTAAACTGCAAGGTCGATGGGGGTGTGCAAACTTCATGACTCAATTGAGGTGGGCAGCGAAGTTCAGCAATAGCTGGCTTTCTGCTCCCGTATTCATTACAGAGAAAAAGGCAGTTTTTTTTTTTTTCTTTTGCATAGTCCTACTGAGATTTCATTTTAAAATATTAAATCACTGCAGCCAAGGATAACTCAGAGATACAAATAATGTAAGTCAAACTTGTTCTGACACTGCATCTTTTGTCCAGGGATCTCATATTACCTTTCTACATTCCGGACGGTACAGAGGCACACGCTGAGCCTTTTGGCAGGACCTGCCTCACCTGAAAGGTGAATAGGTTGCTGCCTATTCCAGGCCTGGTTTCAAGGCCCTTGACATTGCTCTTCCCAATGCCTGCCTGTAATTCTACCCATGGATTTATTCTTTTGAATAAGTCCTGTCCTAACATGCAGAATAGCCTGGGGGGAAGGAAAGAGGTGAGAGAAATTAATCCGTCACTGGTCTAATTGCAATTCAGGTTTTTGGAGCTGGCTTGGCTTCTGGGCAGGGTGGAGGACACGTTTAAGGCTAGCTGAGCAGGACTGAATGGGCCAGGTTGGCTTGCCTGGGAAATATTGTAGCATAATCAGGTAACAGTTCTCTTAGTTTCCTTCTGCCCTTTCCTTCCAACCCTCTTTCCAAATTTATCTATGCCGGAAGAGGAAGGGAAGTTTCTCTCCATTTATGAGAGGCTAATCCCTTCACCTCTACTCTCCAGCGGTTAGTCTCATCTGAGAGCTTTCTCCCTCATTCATTATCTTGCTTTCCTACACATCCAGTCTCCACTGATTCCTTCTCTTCGGCTTACAAATGAGGACAGATGTTTCCTTTCTTTGAATTAAAAAAAAAGAAAAAAATAGAACAAATACCTGATTTCAACTTCTTATATCCTAGTTACTGTCCTGCTTACCCTCATAGGCAAGCTTCTTAAAAGTGTATCTAGGAATGAAACTCTTTATGTTATCAATTGTCAAAAACATGACAGACCAATACTCAACCAAGAATTTATTTTTTTTTCACATACCACAAAATTTGGAGTTAGACTTTTGCTGGCAGTAGTCACTTATGTCATTAAGGTTCATTTTACTATTTTGTCATCCTCAACATGATGGTTTTCATCTGTAGGTTTGTTATCTCATGGTGCCAACACAGCTGCTGCAGCACCAAACATCACAGATGAACTCAAAGAAAGCAAAAATATGGCCAGTGCTCTTCACCCTCTATACCCCTTCCCCCCCCCCCCATCTCCCCCAACTGCCATGATTATCTGGGAGAAAAGTACCTTTCCCAGAAGACCCACAGCAGATTTCCCTTCAGAACTCGTTGCTCGGAAGTGGTAATCCTTATTTGCAAAGGAGTTGAGAGAGTGGGTATATGGCATTATAGCTCATAATGTGGAGAGAGGTAGAGGAAGAGAGCCAGTGTGTGCCCCAACATCTCTACTTCCTCACCTCCAAATCTTTTCTCACCCACTGAAATATGACTTCAGGCCCCACTACTCTGTGACCTGGTTAGATCATCAGCATTCTCTGAGAATAAATCCAGTGGGCACTCTTTAGCTTGAGTTCTTTAACTTCTCCGTGGTGTTTCCACTGTTGGTCACCCCTATTGAGCTCTCTCATGCTTTTCCTCTTGATTTTCTGGTTGTTTCTTCTCTGTGTTTCTTGGTTTTCTCTTCCTCTACTCATTAGTTAGGGGTTGGTTTCCTGGGGTTTTGTGTTCTGGCCTTTTTTCTTTCTGTTCAGTCTACCCAGCTATCACACGTATGTCTAAGTCTTCTACCTGCACATTAATGATGCTTAAAACTCGATTTTGAGCTCAGGTTTCTCTCTTGTAGTCCACAACTACACACACAATTGCCTACCTTTACCTGGATTTTTAAGCTCAACATTTCCCAAACAAATTTATTACATGATGATGACAGAAGGCAGGAGACTCAGAACAAAATGCTTTATTTAATTACACAAATCCGAAACATTCCTCACATGACTCTTTTTAATTGCATTTTTGTAAAAAAAACAGTTGGTTTCACAGGGATGTTGTGTTTATAGAACATTAGGAGAGAAAGAGAATTAGGGTATAATTTAGACAATTGAATGCATACTTTCTGAAGCTACAGTCCTGAACCTCTTATATAATTCTCTCCAGTGTGTGGGATTTTCAAGTGTATTGAGGACATGGTGGAGGAAAGATAATGTACCATTTCCAGTAACTGCCAAGTTTGGAGTTGGTATTAATTTAACTATAGAGAAGCTACAAATGAACTGTAGAGAAGAGTCCATCAGTCCCGGGTAAATTGCTAGGTCAATCAACACATGGAGTGTTTAGTGCCTTGAGAAAAGTTTCAGTTCATGAGAATTTCTCTAGAAGCCTGTCTCGCCGAAGGTGTTCTACCTTGTCGTCTTTTAAGAAGAAAAACCATGAGAAGAAATACTGTGTGCGGTGAAAAACACAATGATTTAAATGTAGTGACAGAAGTGGGAGGCATAATTCAGTTTAGGAAAGTTTTCCAAGTTGATAGTTCACTTTAACACCTTTCCCAGAATTCCAGATGATCTGTGAAATATTTTTGGTAATTATTTAGAGGGATGTGAATATTGTTGGTTATTTTTGAACACAGAAGAGAAGCAAATGATAATAGGCTGTTTTGAATATTATCTGACATGGCAAAAAGCTAGTTGCTGAAAATAATCCCTGCCCTCGTGCTTTCCAGTAAATAACTTGTAGAAGAAGAGCAACCCGAGCCCAATTTCCATTTATTTTATAAGTGATGGCTTAATAAGAAAGAAATTCCAGCTTTGCAATTGCCTGTGCTCTTTTCTCTATAGTCTTGTCCAGATGCTGATTGTAAACATCCTTCAGATTTGGGTTTTTTTTTTTTTTTAGCCAATTTTTTTTTGAAGAAATATAATTAGGGAAGCAAATTCTTAAAGATAGAACTCAATAAAATGAAGCAAAACCAAAAGATAGTATTTTTGTTTCACCCCTCCCCCATTTTTATTCATATTAAAAAAAAATTGTCCTGAAAATAAGCAACGATGATGACAGCTACCTTAGAGGCCGTGTTGTGTGGAAGGTTCCGGGTTTCCTCTGTTGCTCCTGCCTAGGGAGTTGTTTCTCTCCTTATATTCTTTTCTAATTTCTGCTGGCATTCATGATGTCTCTTTCTTTCTGCCCCCAGGCCTCTCTCTGCTCCCTGAGGCTTTCTTTGTGCTTTTCCAAGTCTCTATTATTTCTCAGGCTCCTTTTCCCCCATGTCTAATCCTGGAGAGCCATGATAGCCACTCAGACGTTTCGAAGTTTGTGAAATTCATCTTTGCTGGGGAAGGAGGCCCTTATTCATTTTACCCTCCTAGTTTTGTATCTGGAAAAGAAGAAGCCACAGAAAAAGTGAAAAGCAGAATCCCCAGTCACAAGAGCCAACGTGTACTGCAGCCTCACTGTGTCAGGCACTCTCCTGGGGGTTTTGTGTGTGACCCCTCTCGTCACACTCACAGCAGTCCTATGTGGTTTGCCCAGGGTGTCTCCCTATTGTACAGGAAGGAGGCTGAGAACCAGCGACCTTAGGTAACTTGGCCAAGTCTAGGAGGTCTTGGAGTTACGACTCTGGCCAGGGGAAATGTGGTTTCAGGGTCTGTTCTCTTGACGATGAGTTTACAGAATTAATATTTAATGTGTGCTGGCCTTCCGAGCCAAAGTTTGTCGTCCTCCTTGTACTGGCTGGGGTAATGATCTTAAGAATTGACTGTTTGCTGCACGTAAGAAGGGATCACCAGACTGGAACCTCTGTGGTCTGACATCATGTTGACACAATGTGAAGGAACACATGTGCGTCTGGAAGTAATACCGACTCGTACTATATACTATAGTCTGATTGGCTTTGCTGGATTAAATACATGAGGACAATTTGTACTTGGAACCAGATTCTCTGTTTCTGGTCTCTTGCCTGACTACCCTGGATAGTCTGTGTGCTTTTATCTGGCCATGGTGATTCAGGGAAAGAGGAAGTCCCACCCATGGTGTCCGTGTGTCTTCAGACCTTTTCATAGGTTCTGAGTGGAAGCAACCCAAAAGCCCTCCCATCCCCCAACCACCGGGGCCTCTTGCCATCTTGCGTCATCATAAAAATATGTTCACTGCTCTATTTCTGAATCCACAGGCCATGATGAATGGAATATTTCACCTTTGACATGAACACATAATATTTGCACTGCTTTCGTGAGAGTACCCCTACACAGAATAAAAAATGTATATATTTTTTATATTTTACTTTGGAATTGGATGTTTGAAATAAATTTCACCAATTATCATTTTTTGCTACGTAAGAGTTCTAAGTAAAATGGAATTGTGTTTTCAGAGGAACAAAAACAGTTTATTGGAACTGATAAATAGAAATCATCCTAAGTATCCCATTTTGCATTCCCCAGATGGATTTCCTAAGAAAATATTGGTAGAGTGACTGGAGACTTGTGGTGGTGGTTGTAGGGTCTTGGTTTTCTGCCCCCTCCCCCTGTCAATCACTTTCTTGACTGCCCCTGGGGCAAGTTGATGCAGCACATAGTAGCTGGTTCTTATCTCTGATCTTTGTATCATAATTACCTGAGAACAAATTAAAGGTTACCTGAGAGTTCAGGCCTTCTCTGATGTGTATAACTTCAGCATAAGAAAATCTAAAAAAAAAAAAAAAAGGTGAATTTGATCTGAACCTAAGGGAAAGAGAAAACCTTGTTTTTCTAATTAAATTGCTGAGTTGGGTTCCAATCAATACACACCTGAAAAAGATTTGAAACAAAAGAGAATTAACATTTGCTTTGGTCTTGCTAGTTCCTTTTCTCCCCCCTCTCTCTTTTTTTCATTTTTTTATTCTTTGAGAGTTTAAAGCAAAGGGGAGTGTCTCATTTAGATAATACATTGTGTCAGGGGCAATAATGAATTTGCCAGCAATCAGAAATGTCTCATCTATTGACTTAGTGCAAAATTATACCTAGCTGTATAACAATCCTTTCTTCATCGCTCTATATAACTGAATGCCAGTAAGTTATATTCTGTGTATATAGCCACAGGAAAGATCACAAATTAAGATGAGGAAACAGGCCACCCCTGATGGGTTTCCAAAAGGCTGAGATTAATTCCATAGATAGTTCATCTGAAAACCAGTAGTGTTTAGAATATTTCTTTATGGAAAAAATATGAATATATTTTCAGAAAATATCCTAAAATGTATAAAAGAAACTCCAGGTACTCTTGGAAATAAAATACTCTTTCTGTAATTTTATCTCCTACCATTCTCCCCTCTAGGGCCACTTCTGGGCATCCTGTGAATCAAGAGGCTGAGACATACAGTTTCACTTATTCTTGACACCCTGACTGCAACTGAGTATTTCAAGTTGAGATGATGAGAAAGACTTCTGTAAAGCAGGTTTACAGCTGGATACATAGCAAGATTCTCTAGTTACACAGAAAAGCAAAGGCAACCTGGTTCCATCACAGCCCACTTAAAACGGGAGCTGCTTTTCTATTTCCCAATGTATATTATTTTAAATATATAAATTACAACTGCAGTGGGCATTTGAGGAGTACATCTGCCAATCTGACGCCCCACTGAGAACATTTTGAAATTGATAGATTTTCTTTGTTGTTGTTAGCTATTATTGATTTAGAATTTATTTTTCATTTACATATTGGGAAAATTTTCAAACACACAGGAGTAGAGAGAATGGTATAAAGAACATGCATGCCCTTGTTAGCTCCCCATTTTGCTAGTGGAATTGGATCTTGTATTTGTCCTGTACACCTGTTTGGAGAATCCAGAAATTCTTTGAAATCTTTTTTCCCATTAAACACTCCGCACCCCCTTTTTTCTTTTTGGCACAACTCTTTTTTGTCTCATGCCTGTTTGGAGTTCACACGTACAATGGGAGCAGTCATGAGGCCTGATGCATGCCTTGGACAGCAGCTGCAAAAACCAGGGCACCAGACATGTGCACAAGCTCCTTTCCAGAGATACCTGTGACTTAGAATGAGGCAGAGGGAGAGCTCAAAGTTGGCACCTGTAAGCCTCTGTCTTTGGAGAGTATTTCAATAAGTCCATAGATTTGTATTAACTCAGATGCCTGCCCTTCAGGTAAGGCTTTAAAATAAATAAATAGGACTCTTTTATAAAAAGACTGGATGTTTTTCAGTTGGTTGCCTCTGCACTGTGCCCTGGGGGTAGCCAGGTGAATCTCTGCCCAGGCCCTTTAAGAACCCTTTCTCAATTTGCTATACCCTTGTGGGTCTTGTGGAGACAAGACCCACTGACTTTCAAAATCAAATGTTTTGGGGACTCATCTCTCAGGTGCAGGTTTTAAAATGTCTTAAAATGTGGGACTAATAAGTTGTTCTTTGCGGTTTTGACTTCCTTCCTAATTGTGGGTCACTACACCAGGGGTGGGGTTTATGGCAAGACTGTGTCTCAGCCTCTCATACCCATTTGGATGTGGGCTCATCCATCCAAAGTGTAGGAGTCACTCAGCTAGTTTTTGGGTTTCTTTCAGAGGAGATTGTTCCATATGTAGCTGTAGATTCAGTGCATCTGTAGGAGGAGGTGAGCTCGGATCCTCCTACGTCACCATCTTGAACTGGAACTCTCAAGTTTTCTTTTGCATCCAGTTATCACTAAAGGTTGCTAGTCACAGTAGAAGACGCTTTTCCAGATGTCTGTTTTCTCTTTCTGCTCATATGCATTCTGCTTTTCTTGTTCTGCTGATATGACTCTGAGATTTACCCAGTGGCTGTATTTGGCTTTGAATAGCCCTTGACAGAGCCCTGTGAGTATAGATCCCCTCCACTCTGGGACTAGACCAGCTTTTGGATATCAATAATGTAAACAACGACTCTCTCTAAGAGACTTGGCCCATTTTCATAATGTTGCCTGTAGGCACAAAAAGGAGAGACAAATAACAATGTATATAGAACTCATCCATAATCAGGAAAGAACATGTCTCAGGTCTTTCTGTTATGCGCATGGCAGAATGTGGTGCTTTGCTCTCTTAACCACATTAACCATTCCCACAAGAGAGAGAGATTTGTTTCTCTTCCCTTTTTATTCTCCTTTCCCCACCTTAACCTTTCTCCAAGTGTGGTGAGGGTCTTTCAGTAATATTGCTTCTCTAGTTTACTAGGAGTGACAAACAGTAGGAGCAAGAGGAAGCTGTCCACCTGCAAACTGTATTTATTGTTAAAAAAAAAAAGTGAGGATATAGGACTAATAGATTACCTGGCTTGAATTCAAGGGCCAGCAGCATAAAATAAAAACTGAGTGTTGAGCACATGGTACAGCAGCAGCCTAAAGCTGGGACACCAGAAGGGTAGGGTAGAAGAAAAGCAAGAAGGATCTTAGTTCAGGCTGATGTAACAGAATAGAAAAGACTGGGTGGTGTATAAAAATAAACATTTATTTCTCATAGTACTGCAGGCTAGAAGTCAGAGGTCAAGGTGCCGGTATGGTTGAGTACTGGTGAGAACCCTTTTCTGGGTTGCTCATTTTATCTCTCTAGTGTCTTTTCTTATAAGGGCACTAAGTACACCCTCATGACCTACTTACCTCCCAGAGACCCCACCTCCTAATACCATCACACTGGGGGTTAGGATTTCAACAGATGAATTTTTGGGAGATCCAGACATTCAGTCCATAGTAAGAGAAATCAAAGAGGATGTTGGACACCTAGTGAGAAGGCCTATAACGTTGGAAAGATGATGTCAAGGGATATTTTCACCCTCCTCTGGATTCAAGTGCATTTCTTGTGCTGTAATGATATAAAATTATACACTTTTTTTTTTTGAAGTAACTAGTTACAGTGACAAAATACTAGACTGTATCTGGCAGTGCTCCGATAGGGAGTCAAATGCCGCTCTCCTCATTTTGCATTCTCCTTCAGATACTGTTATTCTTATGCTGATTCTGAGCTGCTTCTCTCTGCAGCTGATAGTTTTGTCTCTATTTTTGAGATTTGGAAGGAACAGACAAGTCATCTAAGACATATTTTTGCAGAATTTTATTAAACTTTTCTAAAAAACATAATACTCATTGATGAAAATATAAACAAAAAAGAACATACACAGAAATTCTAACATTCAAAGAAATTCCTGCATTAATTAATACATGCTAAAATTTCAAAACTCAATGATTTAAAAAAGTAATCATTTATTAATGCTTATGGGTCTATAGGTCAGCTGGGCAGTACTTCTGGTCTGGATGGGCTTTGGGCTCATTTCTGCAACTATCGTTAGCAAATGGGCATCTGAGGTCAACTGGGGGCTTCCTGGAGTCTGGCTGATCTAGGATGGCTTCAGTTTGGATGACTTGTCTCTGTTCCGCATAATCTCTTGTACCCCAGTAAGCTAACCCAGCTTTACTGTTTTCCTGGCAAAAGTGAAATTCCAAGGGGGGAAAGGAGAAATGTTCTAGGACTCATGAGGCTTAGGCTATAACTGGCACAATGTCATTTCTGCTGAATTCTGTTGGTCACAGCACATATCAAAGTATAGGAAAATCAACTTGACTTCTTGGTGATAGACGCTCCAAAGACACATTACAAAGGGAAAGGTGGAAAATTGAGGGTCTTTTTATAATCAATTTGCTACAAGTCTCTTATTTTTATTTATTTATTTATTTATTTATTTATTTTTTAAATTTTATTTTATGTTAATCACCATACATTACATCATTAGTTTTTGATGTAGCGTTCCATGATTCATTGTTTGCGTATAACACCCAGTGCTCCATTCAATACGTGCCCTCTTTAATACCCGTCACAGGCTAACCCATCCCCCCACCCCCTCCCCTCTAGAACTCCGTTCGTTTCTCAGAGTCACAGTTTCTCATGGTTCGTCTCCCCCTCCAATCTCCCCCGCTTCATTTTTCCCTTCCTACTATCTTCTTTTTTTTTCTTTAAATTTTTATTGTTATGTTAATCACCATACATCATTAGTTTTTGATGTAGTGTTCCATGATTCATTGTTTGTGCAAAAAACACAGTGCTCCATGCAGAACGTGCCCTCTTTAATACCCATCACCAGGCTAACCCATCCCCCGCCCCCCAGAACCCTCAGTTTGTTATTCAGAGTCCATCGTCTCTCATGGTTCGTCTCCCCCTCCTCTTTCCCCCCCTTCATTCTTCCCCTCCTGCTATCTTCTTCTTCTTTTTTTTTTTTTTTTTTAACATATAATGTATTATTTGTTTCAGAGGTACAGGTCTGTGATTCAACAGTCTTACACAATTCACAGCGCTCACCATAGCACATTCCCTCCCCAATGTCTATCACCCAGCCACCCCATCCCTCCCACCCCCCACTACTCCAGCAACCCTCAGTTTGTTTCCTGAGATTAAGAATTCCTCATATCAGTGAGATCATATGATACATGTCTTTCTCTGATTGACTTATTTTCCTTAGCATAATACCCTCTAGTTCCATCCATGTCGTTGCAAATGGCAAGATTTCATTGTTTTTTTTTTTTTGATGGCTGCAAAATATTCCTTTGTATGTATATACCACATCTTCTTTATCCATTCATCTGTTGATGGACATCTCGGCTACAAGTCTTTTAAATTTAATGTATGTAGATATGGATATTTATATGTAGATACAGATATACTTTTAAAATGTAAATCTAATAAGAAAGTTATGAAAATTTTATTTTCCTTGCCTCCCCCAACCCCCTAGTATATAATCAGTCGCCCCTCACAACCCTGGTGCAGTAGCTCTTTCTGCTCATGGGTTCTGTCCCCGTGCCTTAATAAACTACCATTTTGCACCAAAAAAAAAAAAAAAGAATAAAGGGAAAAAAAAGGAAATATATGTATATGCATTTATGTGTTTTTATATATATTAATCATATAAATTATGTAGTTATATAATATATAGTATATATTACATATAATAATATAATTGCTATAAATAACAAATAATTTTTAAAGTAGGATTACAGAACTTCATATTCTAAATTTCACTCTCTGCCAGAATTATTCCTTATTTTATTAAATGATAGAAAATATTCTAGTGGTGTAAAATACATAATTATGCAGGTAAACTATAATATTTTTAATATTTTTAATCATATATGAGCCACTTTTATCTCATTCAGTTCACTCTATTTTAATTCTACATCATAATAAAAAAGCAGTGAGCAGTAATTTCTTTTTAAAATGGAGTTAAATAATTTTGCAACAGTGATAGAACACTAAATGCAATGATGAAAAATAATTTTGGAAAAAATATAAAATATTAAATAAAGAACTGATGAGTTATCTTAATAATAAAATTGAAGTCATACTAATTCTGGGAAAGAGTGAGGAATTAGTGCAAATGTGCTCGTCTCCTTGTCTTGAATTGGAAGAGGCTATACACAATGTTTTTGGCATATACTCTATGCCATAGCAGTCTTACTTTATAATATATAACCTAGAGAAACTTTCACATATAATGCCATACAGATATATAAAAATGTCACAATAGCATTATTTATAATAATAATAAAGCTGGAAACATTCAAAATGCCCATCAACAAGAGGATAAAAAATATATTGTGATATAGACATAAAATGGAATACTCTGTAGTAGTGAAGACTGATGAACTCCCACTGTGGCTCAGAACAAGCCTCTGACATCACACTGCCTGGGTTCATGCGTGACTGTAGCCCTTACAAGCTGGTGACCATGAGCAAGATACTTAACCACTCTGCTCTACGTTTTCCTCATGTCAAAAGTGGGAATCATAATAGTATCTATCTCATTGGGTCTTGTAAGCAATGATTGTAAATACACATGAATCATTTTTAATAGCACTTCACACATGGCTCTCAAATGCTGCCTATCATTTCAGGAAGGTTTTCTGGGATTTTTTTTTTGACGTGGGAGAAACATATTTTTTCTTTGCAAATCAAAATATTTCCAGGTTTTGTCATTTTTATCCATCTTATCTTTGGGTACAATTGCTGCCACCTTGGACCTTTGGAATGACTTTTCCTTCTTCCTGGAACGTCGTTCCCTGTATCCACTCAGTTGTTCATGTATTCTCTCAAACTTCTCCTCCTCAGTGAAGCCTACACTGACTGTGCTATTTAGAATTGCAAAGTCTCCACCCCTGGTAGTTCTGCTTTCCCTTACTCTGCCTTAATATTCAAGCCCTGTCCTGTCCTTTAACATGCTGTGCAGTATAGTATTTCAGCTTTTAATTAATCTTCGTGTTTACTACCTGTGCCTCCTCACTAGAATGCAAGTTCCTCACTGGCTGGGATTTTTATTTCTTTGGTTTCGATTATGGATACCTAATACTTAGAGCAGCGCCTGGCACATACTAGGTACGGAAATATTTTGTTGAATGAATGAAAGAATGAGTACATTTGAATCATCACCTAATAACTAACTGGCTTATAATCTTAGGAAAGTCACTTAAACCTTTTTGAACCTCAGTTTCCTTACCTACATTTTGAAGATAATACTGCCTGAGTTTGAGGTTTTTTGGTAAGGATCCAAGGTGACATCCTCGAAAGTACTCAGTACAGTTCTGACACACATATAGGGAGAGAAAATGCTTGCCGTTCTCTTCCTTTCCTTTCTTCTCTTTTCTCTTCATCTTCAGTTTCTCTTCTCTCTATCATCTTCAGTTTCCATTAAAATTATTGAATTGCTGGGGCACCTGGGTGGCTCAGTCTGTTAAGTGACTGATTCGTGATGTCAGCTCAGGTCATGATCTCATGGGTCATGGGATCCAGACCCTGAGTAGGGCTCCATGCTAAGCGGGGAGTCTTTTTGGGATTCTGTCTCTCCCTCTCCCTTTGCCCCTCCCCCCTACTCAAGCCCTCTCTCTCTCTCCCTCTCTCTCTCTAAAATCAATAAATCTTTAAAAAATTATTGAATGGCTTACTAAATCTTTCATGATTTTTTTTAAAGATTTTTTTATTTGTCAGAGAGACAGAACACAAGCAGGGGGAGCTGCAGGCAGAGGGAGAAGCAGGCTCCCCGCCGAGCAAGGAGCCCGATGTGGGGCTCGATCCCAGGACCCTGGGATCATGATCCGAGCCGAAGGCAGCCACTTAACCGACTAAGCCACCATAATGCAAGTTATAAAGCGATTAAAATCTCAAGAATGGCATGGATTACGTGTTATAGACAGTCAGAGGAAGGACATGTTGTGGGTAGGGATGAAGATGGGGAAGGTCCCATGAGAAAGATGGAAGGAAGCCTGAGAGTAGAAGATAAATGAGTTTATAGGACCTGAATTCAGGCTTCAACCTTGCCAGTCCTTAGCTTCTCTCAATTTGGTTATACATATGAAAATTGGGGATAATACCTTTCTCAAGTTTGAATTGAGGGTTAAATGAGGTATTTTTTTGTGAAAGCATCTTGTCCTTGCTGTCACATAGAAGAACTTGAAGAAAATTGGTTGGGTCTGAGGGAACATTTGATCCTTACCGAGGTGAGGAGAGTTTCAACATTTAGAGATGGTAGAAATAGAGAAAGACATTATAGACGCAATGAGGTCTGCACAAATGGAGAACATTTTGGGATCATCAGTTTAGCCTTTATGAGAGTCTATAAGAATTCATGAGAAAAAAAATAGTCCATTGATTTTAGCCAGAATATGAGATTTCTTCACTGCCATGTGAATGTTTGAAATCATCCACTGGTCAGTGACAAACCTTAAAAGCATTTTGGGCACAGAATTAATAAGATGGGAACCATGTTTTAGTGAGATTGATTAAGATGACAGCAAGTGTGTAGGCTTCATTGTAAGAGAAGAGACTCCAGTCAGTGAGACCAATCCCTACTGGGTGCCTGGCACTTAACCAATATTTGCTGAATTAATTAAATATTAAAGAATGTATTTGCATTTTGTTAGGGTCACTATTCGCCATTCTAATTAGTGTCTAGAGACATTATGCACATGATAATGCTTTGCTTACTCTTTCCATCTCTAATGTATGTAATGGGGATGAAGAAAATGGACATTTCCAGTGACTCTCAGGATTGACATACTGTCTCCTCTTTGCCTCATTTAAAATGCAGAGATTGAAAGTCAAATTTAAAGGATAGAGAAGATTGCATTAAGTCATTAAATAAAACGTCCCTTGAGGCCAAAGGTATGATGGGTTGTAAATAGCCATTTGTCAGCAATATGGGATTAACCACCTTAAACTTTTCCTTTTTTTTCCCCTAACAAAATGATGGCTCTTGCAAAACTGAGCAGGCTTCTTGTTTGAAGTGATCTTTTGTTGACACTTTGTGTGCCCTAGTGGAACTGGCATCCCAATTTGTGAATGGGCGCTCAGCCAACTTGCAAATGGGCATGAGCACGGGCAGCCAGTCTTTGTGGCTGACGTGCATTGATTATGCAGGATGTCAGGCTAGTAAAGTTGATATGGCCGTCTGTCCTCAGCTTCTGTGCTGGCCACTGAAGGGATGGGCTGTCATGAGTCCAGCTTTCAGCTCAATTAATTCCAAAAAATAAAAATTAGCTTCTGCAGTGAATTGTAGCAAATTAATATGCCTAGGAAATCAGAGTAGGTATGCCTCCAAAAGAAAAAAGCAGGATCTTTCTCTTTATGGCTTTATCTGTATAAAATGAAAGACACACTTGATAATAATAATAATAAAAAAATCACCCACCACTCTGGTTTTGTTTTTTAATTTCTCTCCCCCTAGAATGGGTATGGTTCTAAGAAATGGATGAATTTTACTTACATTTGCCAAGAAAACAGTGAAGTCTAGGACACTGCTATTTCTAAGTCCTCTAACTTCTTTTTTGTTTTTGCTTTTTAAAAAAATTGTCATTAAAAGAAATAATTTAAAAGCATAGATCAAAATTCATGTTGTCAGTGCATTAAGTCAAGTGTTCAAGTGTTCCGGCACTGGCGTTTCCTAGAGTGGCTCTCAAAATTTTGAGTCTCTTTGGGTTCTTTTTAAAGAGCCCTGTAGATGAATCCTACTTACCCATTCCAAAGTGAGTGACAATGGTTTTGGGGGGTTTGATGTATTTTTTTTTTTTAAGATTTTATTTATTTAGTTGAGAGAGAGAGAGAAGAAGCATTGGGGAGGGGCAGAGGTAGAGAGAGAGAGAAGCAGACTCTCCGCCTAGCAGGAAGCCTGATCCTGGAGACCATGACCTGAGCTGAAGGCAGATGCTTAACCGATGAGCCACCCAGGTGCTCCCAGGGTTTGATGTATTTGAACTAACTCCATCAGACTAAACTGCTGAAAGACAGGACTTCTCCCTTTTTCAGGGACATGTCCCTAGGCACTAGCACAAAGCCCAGCATATACCTGGTGCTCAGCAAAAAAATAAACCAATGAATGAAACTTATTAGGTTGCATCTGTTTGGAGGGGTTCAGGGTACATAGCAGGAGGAAAGGGGAAGAGAAATGCAATTCACCGAACTCTTATAATGCACCAATCCACTGCCAAGCTCTGCACACATACATGGGTATTCCTTGCCTGCCTTTTAATTAATAGCTTAGATATCACTGTCTTTCTTCAGCAGGGCTTCCTAATCACTCTGTCTGGGTTATCTGTCCCACTCATATGTTTCCACCTACCTCTCGTGGTGCATTGTACTTGCTCACTGATGGACTATGCCTCCTCACTGGACTGTAAAACCCATGAGGGTAGGCACAGTGTCTTTCTTGTCACCACTATAGCATTTGGGCCTGTGATATTGCCCACTTCAGTCTCTTCAGTGGGCTGTTTGGTTTCTATGAGGGAAACATTAAAATTCAGGCCAGACAAGTTAGGTTCAGGAAGGTTAAATGACTTACCAAAGTCAAGATGTATATAAATGGCAGAGCCTGCGTTACATCCAGAACTAGCTACAAAGTCTATTTTTATTCCTGTGCAACACTGCTGGGCTACGTTATGACACTGACAGTTGTGTGCCTAGAGCCTGTGAAAAGTTCATGCGATGAGAAAAATGTTACTAGAGATATGTTCAGGGAAGCCCATGGATCCGCCACCTGAGATACAGAAGTTTCCAGTCGAACGCTGACCATTTCTAACGTACTTATGTCGATCCTGCCCCTTCAACTGCATCCCCAACGCTCTGTGTTTGTTTTCAATATTTCATTTATAAAAGTAAACTCAGTGCCTGGACAGCGGTGTATATAGGCAAACAATAAGATATCATACATTTCAATTTCAACATGAGCCAGAGGGACTCTCTATCAAATCCGGCAAAGAGCCTGACTGGAAAGAAGGGATAAAATTTTATCAAGAGAATGTATTAAAAACAGATGGAATTGGGAAATAGGTACAAGTACAAATCATACATAAGGTACCTCTGCTTCCCCTAACTGTATTGTGGAAGCGCAGACTACACATTCCTAAAGCCAATCTAAGGACAAAATAAAAGAAAAGTGGACAAACATCCTCAGGGTAACTGGAGTTAGTTAGGTCTTTTTCAAGTGCTCTCTGTTGCATAGTCAGGGTCTGGGGAGACAGAAACAGAAGTTTCAGAATTTGTTTATTAGCCTAATAGGAAAAGAAGATAGAGAAATGGCAAGAGAGAAATAGAACACCCTCAGGCTATTATTACTCAGAGCTATGTCTTTAGTAAGGTGGAAGAAAAGGCAAGGGGAAGTTTAAATTTATGTCTCCTACATATAAGCCCGGATATTTTTCAAAAAGCCTTCAAAGATGCTTGAAACTTCTCCATTTTTTATCATCTTGGAATAACTATGGCTTAAAACAAATTCTGAATTTTCAGTACTTTTTTGCTTGATAATGCACAAGACAAGGGATCCAGACTGATGAAATTTTTTTTTCTTTTTTTCACATAAAGTACTTCTTTTACCTCTGCCTCAAAGAATATTATGGCAGAGAAACAATTTTAAAGATTCTTTAGCCCAACCCTTTATTTCAAAGATCAGAAGTTTAAACATTTTGCAATATTAAACAACTCTTGCCACCATGCCCCTCTTTCTTGACCTTTAGACAGAGTTTCAGATTTAACACAATGAGCAAAGGCTGTGGTGTTAGTTTAATGACAGAGATGCCACCCCTTACCCAACTGGGACTCCTCCCCAGAGGGTCAAATCCATCAGAGGTTGGCCAGTTTCCAGCTTCCCTTGGGCTGTGTCCCCACTCAAAGACTTTCTTGCTCTCTTAAGCCACATTGGGATGGCATTATTAGGACACTACTCACAGGTTTCGACTCCCCAACTTAAACTCTGAAATATCTATTTCTCTATCTCCAATAATTATCAGGACACAATAGGAATAGACACATACAGGCAGAATAGGAAAACAGAAAAATATAATGCATAATTTTTGATATATTTACAGGGAAGGCATAATGGAAACTGGGTGAGGGGTGTATGGGAACTCTCCATACTATCTTTTCCATTTTTGGTAAATCTAACACCATTGTAAAAAAAAAAAAAAAAATACAGCACATTAAACAAACAAACAAAGGCCACAGCCTGCAGATTTTTTGCTTCCTACATTTTGCCTGGTCCCTTAAGTGTTTCATTCTTGGTCCAAAGCTGCTTAGCTAACTGAAATACCAAGTTGATACCCACAGGTAGAAAAACCTGTTAGTTCACTTATAGACTAAATAAAAACCTCAATCCCTTAGTGCTTAGGGCTACCTTTAGGTAATATTCTGCAGAAAAGAAAAGGAAAAAACTAACAACAAAAAATGGTTGGGTCTTGTTTGAGTAGCATGGTCCCTGAATATTTCTACCTTAAATCTTGTAGGAAGCATAGATTCTCTGAGGCCAGCATTTATAGTGATTCTTGTACTCTCTGCAGTTTCCAAGTAGGATGGATTTTATGTGCAATTATGAAGAAGAAAAATTATATTTATACAAAGATCATACTTTGTTATTATTATGATTATGACAAAAAATGAATGAAATTAGTTTGCATCCTAACAACCACAACAAAAAAAGCAACGAAGAACAAGAAATATGATTTAGAAGGAGAAGGACGAAAAATCATTGTGTTATTTTATGTTCAGAAAATAAATACATCAGTGTTTAACATCATGGAGCGGTAGAAAGCAGCTTCAGCTATTTCTCTGGAGGAAAGCGATGAACTATTTGAGGGTAAAGGGATGCAAACTAAAGAGCATGCTATCTGACAAGGATCACCCGGATTGCGTTTCTGTGGGTTGTGTGCATGGGAGAGGCTTCAGTTTGGTAGTATTTACCCATACATTATTCAGCAACAGTATGAGCTCATATCAGAAATACACTTCTAAAAGAAATAATCTGCAATGAGAGCAAGAACCCTTAGCATATTAAATTTATAGGACGTGGAGAAGTTAATAAATCATTTTTTATTAAGGCTGGATTTCCCCCCTTTTCTTTGACACAGTGATGTATGCATGCAACTAAATATCATAAACCCAATATTTGGGTGCATGTGGATGAAAGTAAAAATATTTGGCTATTAATAAAAATTATTTCCTAAGGCATATATTCATGTGGGGTGTTAGTTCAGTCTGAGCTCTATTCTTTTAAAAAGAGCATTAAAAAGCAAGGTCCTTGCTGCTCAAGTCACCTTCCCCCCTCTCCCTACTTTGCCTCTCTCAGCTGGAAAGCTACCTCAATTCTCTACTCTATTTGGGGTGAGGAGACCTCCTGATCTTGTGACTAAATGAAAAGCTGGAAAGGTTCTTATTTACTCTTGTACCGAGTCAGCCATTTTACACACATTTGTATTCACAGTGCTGTTCTCAGTCAGACTAGGCTGCATTCCACGCACTGCGTCTCTGGTGCCCGAATCAGGGACTGGTCCTGCAGGCGGGTCCCCGGCCGAGCGGAGCTCCCCTCACATCCAGCTCTTGCTGGCGAGGCAGTGGGGGGACGCGCCTCACTACCTGGCAGTCCTGCTTTGTGCAGGCTCCCCCCCCCCACGCCCCTTGTCATTTCCATCAAGATGTGACGAAGGAGAATACAAAATGGGGCATCTGGGCTACGTTCATAAACACAGCAATGGATGTTTTGAATGGTACACGGGAAATGGAAGACACCTGAAATCAGCTTTGGCTAATTACGTAAGGCCCACAGATGAATCGCCTTCCCTGTCTTACAAAAAACTGTTTCCTCTCTCATGTTCTTAAGAAAGGCATTCGAATTCAGGTTCCGCGTGTGGCAGGGGGGATTTCACCCATATAATCTAGGCTTTTGACCACATAAATGCAGGTTTCCAAGAGTGTGTGTGTTTGCATGAAATCTCCCCTGAGACTGCTAAAAGTCCCAGGAGGAGCTGAAGTGGGGATGCTACACGCACCCTCCAAAGGAAAAGCGGTTCTGAAGCATTTCCAGTGCAAAGACCCGTATGTCTTAATAGATTTCAGGCCTTAGGGTACATTATTCTTACGGAAAGATACGGGGGCGGAGAGGGCGGGAATACCACCCCTCTGTGGCAGTGTTGAGCGCTCGTGGATCTCGGAGAGAGGCAGTATTGCTGGTGCTTAGAAGACCTTACACACTCCTGAGCTGCGCGATCTGCTCCCCAGCAGCGTGGGGGAAAGCTACCTACCTCCCTGGGCTTCAGTCTCCTCTTCTGTGAAATGAGGATCATAATAGTCCCTAACTCACAGGACTGCTGGGACGGTTAAATGACTTTCTCTGAGTAACTTGCTTAGAACTGTGTCTGGCCCATTGTAAGGGCTGTGTAAACAACTGAAGGCTGTTCCTCATTCTTGGAACAGAAAAATGGGCTGACTCACCTCAATTTCTAGCTTCCCAGTAAGGGATCGCAGGGTCACCATTCTGCCACCTCAGGACAACAGAGCCAACAAGTTTATCCCTGATTCTTGGGGACAGGCACATGTAGCTGTGGGGTTCTTGCCTTAAAGGAAATTGGAACGGGATGGAAGATGAGATGCCCAGATAGCACAAGTGGATATCCTCCCAAACCGGGTGAATATTTAAATAGGAATCAGAATCTCATAGATCACCAGAGGCAAATGGCATGAGAGCTTTAAAAATGTGAGAGCTCAGGCAGAAAATTCCCTAACTGTGAATGAATATTAGTATCCGCATGACTTGTTTTTAGTTCTTCCTTACGTAGTAATAACCCCGTTTCAATTCTGCTATGGAAAATGCTGTTTCCCTTAATAGGCGTTAAACCAGCACTAATTCCTGTGGTTTCCTGATCAATAGCAAAATGGAGTACATGCACATATTTTTTCATGTTGGTTAAAACTCTGTGGACTGCAAGATATTTCCCCTCTGATGCTGTTTTTATATTCAGGCCTTCTAGGTATCATAAGAAACAAAATTAAGAGTAATATATGTTCATTTTTAAAATAAGCCAAACTAAGCTATAAAATTTTAGATGCCTTTGAGTGTACCTCAAAGAATGTGACATCAGCAGTTATATAATTTTATTGCTGATGTTAAGTCTGTGACAAACTCTCAGCTACAGTTTGCTCTGGATGTCGGAAAATGAACCTTATGAATTTTAATGCCTTTTACTTTTGACATTGATTTATGTTTTGTACAGCTGTACTTTTCTATACACTGATATAAATAAACAGCATCCTTAATAGAACATTTGGAGAATGCCTTGTTCCAAAGTGTTACTTTTTAACATCAGCTGGAGGTTGTTTAAGTAATAATATTCAAAGTGTGTACACTAATCACAACAATTTGAAGTGATATAAAGATGTCTATAAATGTTTGTGTGTTTGTTTTACAGATTCAAGCTTTTAGGTATGAAAACAGTGTTCAAATAAAGCTGCTAGAGGTGCTTTCAAACACTGCCAAAAACAAAGATGACATGATGATAGTCTAGTAGACTTACAGCCAGCATCTGACAGTGAGTCATTTAGATATGAGGTGTTTGTGCTCAGTCAAGGGCAAAGTTTGGCCTCGAAGGTGGGGGAACATAGGGCATAAGAAGGGATATTTTTCTCTACCCTTTCTGTTTATGATTTATGCATCACTGGATGGCATCTTAATTAATTTGACTTTATTCATATAACAGACATTTGGAAACCAGTTCTGTGGGGGTGTGAGGCACCCAGACAGCACAAACTTCTTTCTTTTACCTCGTGGAAAAAAATGTAACTCTTACCGAAGGTAGGAAGGCTTCTTAAAAGCCAAATTTTCAATACCCTTGTATCTTCCTTTCTCTCAGTAGTAGTAGGAGATGCCCTCGAAGAGAAGGGAAGGTCTCCATCACGAGATTTTGGTCCATGTTGTCCCACTTGTAGTCTGTTATTCACGGCTCTCAGTGACCCAAGAAGGCCTGCAGAAACAGAAGTGTGCATGTGTTGTTAGGAACTATTCACATATTTAGCAGATACGATTTTTACTCCACAAAATGCAGGGACTAGAAATACCACATGTATTTATTTTGTGAGTTGGTTAATCCCTCTGAGTCTCCACACACCTCTCTGGCAGGAAATGAAATTCTGATCATTTTTAGGGGAAAACTTTCACTCGTATCAAGGTAGTAAAAGAACCTCAGTGGTCTCTTGAATTCCAGAACATTTTGGGGACAGTCTTGAGTGTTCACTTGGCACCTGCCACCAGGAATATATCTGTTATCTAATCGTCATGATCCATGCATTGTAAACTCTTCTAGTGAGATAGAAGTCATGTCATATGCAACTGAATTCTGTATCCCCAAATTATCTTTTGAAAGGTTAGTTTTCTTTGACATGGTGGGCATTGTGTACATTCTTATGAAAATTTTCTTACTATTTCTTAACAGCAAAGAACTAAGGAACTTGGCAGGTTCACAGCCCATATGGCAATTGAGGAGAAGACATCCTGCCCTAAAGACACTTCAGCACCCTCTGCTAGGAAATTGTCTCCAATGTGAATGGCGCCCCCTGGTGGTAAACAACTGCATTACCGTATATGGCAGCTCAGTAGAGGTTAGAGATTTCTTTTTTACTTTGTTTTCCTCAGTACTAAAGATGTTAGAATTAGAGAGTCAAAGGGGACTTTATGATTATTTGACAGTTAGGAAAACTGAGGCCCAATAGGCAAAATGTGTTGCCAAATGTAGTTGGTGAAAGAAATGGAATTAGGGCCCATATCTTCCTGCTCGTTCGCTGCCATTTTCCGCATCGACAAAATTTTAAAAACCCAGTGTTGGCTTAAGAAAATTCTAAACAAAACAAAAATGATAAACATATGAAGATGGGAAGTTAACTTTATTATCAAACGATTCACCCCATTAAAAATAACACAAACAAATTCCCTATGGTGTTTAGAATACAGCTACTTTTCCAAAAGCAAATTTATATGCAATTTCTAGAACTGCATTTTGTTTAGAGCAGAATACTCCTGTATAAGTAGTGATACAATGTTAAGGACTGCGTGGTGTCTAAGATGCTAAAAGCCATGGTTACCTCTTCTGAAGGGCTTCCCTCAACAGACTTACTTGAATAGTGGACAGAAGTTCGCAGGAGCCCCTTGTTAGGGCCAGAGAAAGTATTTCCAGATAACCTGCATTATTTTAGAAAATAGTCAGTGTTCAGTATCTTGAAACTGGGCTATCATTATCATTGTCTCTCTCCAGCTTAATACAGCCAGGCCAGCTTTTCCCTCAGCCTTTACTCTTGCTTTTCCTCTTAGTTATTTGTGAGACCAGAGCAGGCTCATTGCCACAGTACTTTTGAAGGTGCCTAATGATGCTGATGGAATCAGCAATACAATTAACAAGGAACAAATGGTATAGCTCTTGGTGTAAGCATCCTGCTTTGCCCTTTACATATATTTACATTTGATGAAAAGCAGTGAAGACTCTCTGATTTTAGGGACTTAATAGCTTCTGCTTTCAATAGAGGGTGATACTTCCAAGGGTAGAATGAATTACATAGATTTATTACAATTTTACTCAGTCCAATACCCTCTACCTCATGTGTTGCAAAGTAGAGTATTTTATTTTTTTTTATTTTTTTAAAGATTTTATTTAAGAGAGAGAGAATGAGAGAGAGAGAGCACGAAAGGGAAGAGAGTCAGAGGGAGAAGCAGACCCCCTGCTGAGCAGGGAGCCCAATGTGGGACTCGATCCCGGGACTCGAGGAACATGACCTGAGCCGAAGGCAGTCTTTTAACCAACTGAGCCACCCAGGTGCCCCGTAGAGTATTTTAGTTTCCATTAAAGCCTTTAATTTTTTTCTAGAACTACCATATTTTTTATACCTTAAAGAGTCACCTGAGCTATGGACACTGGTATTTTGAAGAGATTTTATGTTTTGAACAGTTTCTGTGCATAGCATGCTGGATAGTAAAGACAAGCACAAGAAAATAAGGTGTGTGTGTGTGTGTGTGTGTGTGTGTGTGTGTGTGTGTGTGTGTGTTTCTCTTCTAAATAAGAAAGGTCCCTCTCCCACCCCCATTTCCACCTACCAGGTGCATTTTTCTATTTGAAGTCAATGTCCTTTCATCTCCCATCTTCCAATCAGGTCACAGAAAAGGGCAAAATCACCCAGCAGGCCTCAGAATCTAGTTATTATCCAAACAGGAACATTTATAATATCTAACTAGAAAAATGAGGCAAACAAAATGTAAGTACAGTACATTGCCTCAATTTCATATGATAAAATGGGAATAATAAAGCTTATAAGATCATAAAAGTAACATAATAAACATTATGCAGCTAATGGGATGGGAATTAAGGGTGGTAGATTGCTTGCTCTAGGCCTGATGACATTCTTTCTTCTTTGCCACCTTGCATTACCGAGAAAATAGAACATTGCAATGACTGTATTTACTGGCCACAGGATGTGAGGTGCAGTCCTGAGCCCTGGGCCTTTACTTACTAAGTAATCGGAGAGACAATATCACGCAAGACCAGTGAGGTTTGTTTGTTAGGAAGGGAATGCTTTCTTCTGTTCTTGAAAATTTAGAGAAAAAGACAATTGGAGAACATTCTTCCACCCCCTCCTTCCCTAATATATCTTCTTTCCTTTCTTTTGATTGACATCAGCTATGAGACTACTTGACAAAATTATACAATTCGTGACATTTTTTTCTGGCTACAAAATTTGCATTAAGCTTGGCAACGTTAAACCCTAAGCACTTGTTTTTCAACTCTCTGGTCTTCCCAGTGTTCTCCTCCTTCCTTACCCTGGTGATCCCTGCATCTCCATTAAGGGACCGTGATTTCTAGGCTACCTGTCCAGAGAATTTTCTCACAAATTGTCTCATAAGCAATTTAACCATGTGCACCACACTGATGAGTCACCAAATCAGGTGCTAATGAGTTCCTATTTGATAATTTGATTATCTGGATTAACTGACTGTTATATTGAAGGATTCCCTCCATCTTCTTAAAGATGGATGGATTGTCTCATTATAGCTGCTGAATCATTGTAAGTGGTAAAAGGAACTTATACCGCCATGCAGTCAAAACAGTACACTTCCTTTCTGTCTATGGCATGTTCTGATAGAGCGTAGAAAAGAAACACCAAAGCATTGGTTGAAATGCAGGAGGTGCAGTATGATTTCTTCTAGCCTCAAGACATATGAGTCAATGATTTATTTTTGTGAATAATATATATAACATTGCTTAAAAAACCCCGCTTCCTAAGAGGGTTCTTTAAATATGTGATGTGAGCTAGCATATCCCCTTCTAAGTTTTTTCTTGCCCAGGTTAAGACATGATCAGCTGTTATTTGTGATATTGTTTCTAGTTCCCTATGAACCCTGGACTCTTACCGGACATTGTTGAGCATATGTTAGCTCATTTAAAAGTCTTTGCACTTCTTTCAGTCCAGGTGTTATGTTTTCTTAGATGAACAAAATAGATGTTTTGTGAACTCTAACCCAGAATTTAAAAATTATATAGGTTATTCTCATTGTTGAGATTTAAACTCAGAATTCTACCTAAAAGAGATTTTAAAAATTCTTCTTGCTTCATTCAGCATGAGCTCTCCTTACCAACTTGAGAATATACATAAATGTCATCAACACAATTTCCTTGTCTTCATCTAAATTATTCATTGAATATTAAATATTGATACAAATATTGAGCAGAACATGAAAAAGGCAGGAGCCTGGGGATTACCACTGTAGATGATCCCTCTAGAATGGTGTTTTTAAACTTAACTATTACACTAGCCAATTTTTTGAAGGGAAAAATTGTTTATCCTCAATGTTGACTTAGGTTTTTATAATTATTAATGAAATATATGAAAACATATTCATATGCATAGCACACAGATATAAGAACAAAGATTTACACATTGTTCAAAGGAGAAATAAAATTAATAACACTAATTTTAAAAGATGGAAAACTTTTAAATTAACTACAAAGAAGTGGTATTATCCTTAATAGTAGAAATATTACTTTAGTGTGTGATTCTAATTTTATCAGTTTTTTTTACTATTAAGGGTTGTCTTATATCCAGCTTTAATGGGAATGCTTCCAATGCTTCATAAGTGTGTACAAAGTTTGCTTTAAAGTTTTGATAAATATCTTTTTATCAGGGTAAAGATATGTCCTGCTGTTTTTAGGCTGTAAAGTGCATGCACGCACGCGCATGTATGTATGTAGGTGCATTTACATATGGATGTATTGATTTATGAGAGAATATGGGATTGAATGTTGATGATGTGTTTTTTTTTCTCTTTCAATACATTGCTGTGGTGACTACAACACA
This sequence comes from Zalophus californianus, assembly GCF_009762305.2. Lineage (NCBI taxonomy): Eukaryota > Metazoa > Chordata > Mammalia > Carnivora > Otariidae > Zalophus > Zalophus californianus. The sequence goes on from NC_045600.1 coordinate 69,387,020, forward strand.
ATATCATTCATTTTCTATCTCTTGTTAGAGCGACTTTCTTAATGGTTTTTTGGGGAACTTTGTACCTAAACTACTAAATCAAATGAGACTGGTCCTCTGTTTTCTGTCCTTATATAGTTCTTTCTCCTGTGGTTTTAACATCAAAGGTAGGTTAGCCTCATGAATAATTTTGGTAGTTTTCTTTCTTATTTTATTATCTAGAAACAAGTGTTTTCTCAAAGTTTGTGACTTGTATTTTCATTCTCTGTAAATGTCTCTCTAAAAGGGCAGAAGTTTTTAATTTTGAAGAAATGCGATTTATCAATTTTCTTTTATAGATTATATTTTTTATGATCTCGATAAGAAATCTTTCCCTAGGGCGTCTGGGTGGCTCAGTTGGTTAAGTGTCTGCGTTCAGCTCAGGTCATGATCCCGGGGTCCTGGGATCGAGCCCCACATGGGGCTCCCTGCTCAGTGGGGAGTCTGCTTCTCCCTCTGCCTGCTGCTCCCCTTGTTTGTGCTCTCTGTCAAATAAATAAATAAAATCTTAAAAAAAAATCTTTGTCTAACCCAAGTTCGTAAAGATTTTCCCTATGTTTTCTTGTAGAAGTTCCATAGCTTTACATTTTACATTTAGGTCTATGATCCATTTTCAGTTCATTTTTTATGGTATGAAAATGTTCTTTTACATATGGATATAAAATTGGTCCAGTACTATTTATTAAAAAGACTATCAGCTGGGGGGGGGGGGGGGGCCCGGAGCAAGATGGTGGAGGAGTAGGAGACCTAAATTTCATCTGGTGTCAGGAATTCAGCTGAATAGGGATCAAACCATTCTGAACACCTATGAACTCAACAGGAGATCAAAGTAAAGAATAGCAACAGCTCTCTGAACAGAAAAGCGACCACTTACTGGAAGGTAGGACGTACGGAGAAGTGAATCCAAGGCAATATTCGGGAGGATAGATGGCAGGGGAGGGGGCCTCCGTCGGCTGCTTCTGGCAAGTGATAGAGAAGCGGAGCACAAAATCGGAACTTTTAGAAGTCAGCTCTGCTGAGGGACGTCGCTCCAGTGGCTAAGCGGGGGGTGGAACCCTCGTGAGACAGTGTAGTCTCAGGACCCTCGGGGTCATGGAAAGACCGGGGGTGCCTGAGTGCAGCAGAGCTCCCAGGTATTGGAGCGGGGAAGCCGGCTGCAGAGACGGAGCCAAGGAACAACCTCTCAGCTTGGGGTTGCCATAAACTGTGATCGGGGACCCAGTTGGGCCACTGCTCCTCCAGCAGGGACCCAACAAGCAGCAGATCCGGGGAGACTCCTCTTCCTCCCCCGGGAGGAGTGGCGCGGGAGCACACCGCAGGGATCTGCTGGGTTTGGAGACTCCACACGGTGTTGGGTGCCAGAGATAGAAAGAGTCAGTCACAGGCCGGGTGAGTACGGAGTGCAGCCAGAGACCGGGAGACGGGAGTGATTGACTGCTTTTCTCTGGGGGTGCTCTGAGAAGCGGGGCCCCGAGTTCTCAGCTCCTCCGGGTGGAGATTGGGAGGCCACCATTCTCATTCTCATCCTCCAAAGCTGTATGGAAAGCTTGCAGGGAACAAAAGCTCCTGAGAGCAAACTGGAGCAGATTCCTTAGCCGGGACCGACAAGGGCAGGGCAATCCCGCCTCCGGCAAAGACATTTGGGAACCACGGCAACAGGTCCCTCCCCCAGAAGATCAGCACGAACAGCCAGCAAGCCAAGACCAAGTTTACCGACCAAGGAGAACGGGAGAACTCCAGCGCTAGGGGAATACTGCACATAGAATTCATGGCTTTTTACCATGATTCATTAGTTTTTCAAAGTTAATTTTTTTAACTGTTTTTTTTTTTAATTTTTTCCCCTTTTTCAACCAACATCTTATCAATCCCTTTTTGAAAAAAAAAATTTTATTTTTCATTTTTAGAGTCATATTCTATCCCTTCATAGTAGATACACTTATTTTTGGCGCATATATATATATATATATATATATATATATATATATATATATATTGTTCTCTCTTTAAAATTTTGAGATACAGTTTCTTCTAACAGATCAAAATATACCCTAAATCACTAGTGTATGGCTTAGTTCCAGTCTCCTGCCTGATCACATTCTCTTCCTTTTTTTTTCTTTTTTTTAAAATCTTCTTCATTCTTTTTTCAAACAACTTCCTATCATTTCCTTTTAAAAAATCTTTTATAATTTTCATCTTTACAGTCATCTTTCATCCCTTCATTGTATCAACCTTTATTTGTGCATATATAAGTCTTTCTTTCTTTAAAATTTTAGGAGGCACTTTCTTCTAACAGACGAAAATACACCCAAAATCTAGTGTGTGGCACTGATCTATGCACTAGCCTGATCATATTTGATCATATTCTGTTTTTTTGTTTTGTTTTGTTAGGTTTGTTTGTTTTTATCTTTTTCTTTTCTCTTTCTTTTTTCTTTCTTTCCCTTTCTTGTCGCCTGGTTTCAGGGCTTTTCTGATTTGTTTAGAGTGTATTTGCTGGGGACGTTCTTAACCTGTTAGCATTTTGTTCTCTCATTCATCTATTCTCCTCTGGACAAAATGACAAGACGAAAAAATCACCTCAGCAAAAAGAACAAGAGGTAGTACCGTCTGCCAGGGACCTACTCAAAATGGACATTAGTACAATGTCGGACACAGAGTTCAGGATCATGATCTTAAAGATACTAGCTGGGCTTGAAAAAAGCATGGAAGTTATTAGAGAAACCCTTCCTGGAGAAATAAAAACTAAAATCTACCAAACTGAAATCAAAAAGGCTATTAATGAAGTGCAATAAAAAATGGGGGCACTAACTGCTAGGATAAATGAGGCAGAAGAGAGAATCAGCGATATAGAAGACCAAGTGATGGAAAATAAAGAAGCTGAGAAAAATAGAGATAAACAACTATGGATCACGAGGGCAGAACTCGAGAGATAAGCGATATGATAAGAGGAAACAACATTAGAATAATTGGGATCCCAGAAGAAGAAGAAAGAGAGAGAGGGGCAGAAGGGATATTGGAGCAAATTATAGCAGAGAACTTCCCTAATGTGGGGAAGGAAACAGGCATCAAAATCCAGGAGGCACAGAGAACCCCCCTCAAAATCATTAAAAACTGGTCAACTCCCCACATCTCATAGTAAAACTTACAAGTCTCAGAGACAAAGAGAAAATCTTGAAAGCAGCTCGGGAGAAGAGATATGTAACCTATAATGGTAGAAACATTAAATTGGCAACAGACCTATCCACAGAGACCTGGCAGGCCAGAAAGGACTGGCTAGATATCTTCAGAGCACTAAACGAGAAAAATATGCAGCCAAGAAAACTATATCCAGCTAGGCTGCCATTGAAAATTGAGAGATAAAAATCTTCCAGTACAAACAAAAACTTAAGGAATTTGCAAACACAAAACCAGCCCTACAAAAAATATTGAAAGGAGTCCTCTAAGCAAAAAGAGAGCCTAAAAGCAGCATAGCCCAGAAAGGAATACAGACAATATACAGTAACAGTCACCTTACAGGCAATACAGTGGCACTAAATTCATATCTTTCAATAGTTACCCTGAATGTAAATGGGCTAAATGCCCCAATCAAAAGACACAGGCTATCAGATTGGATTAAAAAACAAGACCCATCGATATGCTGTCTGCAAGAGACTCATTTTAGACCCAAAGACACCCCCAGATTGAAAGTGAGGGTGAGGGGGTGGAAAACCATTTACCATGCTAATGGACACCAAAAGAAAGCTGGGGTGGCAATCCTTATATCAGACAAATTAGATTTGAAAACAAAGACTGTAATAAGAGATGAGGAAGGACACTATATCCTACTTAAAGGGTCTATCCAACAAGAAGATCTAATAATTGTAAATATCTATGCCCCTAACGTGGGAGCAGCCAATTATATAAGGCAATAAATAACAAAAGCAAAGAAACACATCGACAACAATACAGTAATAGTGGGGGACTTTAACACCCCCCTGACTGAAATGGACAGATCATCTAAGCAAAAGATCAACAAGGAATTAAAGACTTTAAATGACACACTGGACCAAATGGACTTCACATATACATTCAGAACATTCCATCCCAAAGCAACAGAATACACATTCTTCTCTAGTGCCCATGGAACATTCTCCAGAATAGATCACATCCTAGGTCACGAATCAGGTCTCAACCACTACCAAAAGATTGGGATCATTCCCTGCATATTCTCAGACCACAATGCTTTGAAACTAGAACTCAATCACAAGAGGAAAGTCGGAAAGAACTCAAATACTTGGAGGCTAAAGAGCATCCTACTAAAGAATGAATGGGGCAACCAGGAAATTAAAGAAGAATTTAGAAAATTAATGGAAACCAATGAAAATGAAAACACAACTGTTCAAAATCTTTGGGATACAACAAAGGCAGTCTTGAGAGGAAAGTATATAGCAATACAAGCCTTTCTCAAGAAACAAGAAAGGTCTCAAATACACAACCTAACCCTACACCTAAAGCAGCTAGAGAAAAAACAGCAAATAAAGCCTAAACCCAGCAGAAGAGAAATAATAAAGATCAGAGCAGAAATCAATGAAATAGAAACCAAAAGAACAGTGGAACAGATCAATGAGACTAGGAGCTGGTTCTTTGAAAGAATTAACAAGACTGATAAACCCCTGGCCAAACTTATCAAAAAGAAAAGAGAAATGACCCAAATCAACACAATCATGAATGAAAGAGGAGAGATCACAACCAACACCAAAGAAATACAAACAATTATAAGAACATATTATGAGCAACTCTATGCCAGCAAATTAGATAACCTGGAAGAAATGGATGCATTCCTAGAGATGTATCAACTACCAAAATTGAACCAGGAAGAAATAGAAAACCTAAAAAGACCTATAACCACTAAGGAAATTGAAGAAATCATCAAAAATCTCCCAACAAACAAAAACCCAGGGCCAGATGGCTTCCCAGGGGAATTCTACCAAACATTTAAAGAAGAATTAATACCTATTCTCCTGAAACTGTTCCAAAAAATAGAAATGGAAGGAAAAGTTCCAAACTCATTTTATGAGGCCAGCCTTACCTTGATCCCAAAACCAGACAAAGACCCCATCAAAAAGGAGAATTACAGACCAATATCCTTGATGAACATGGATGTAAAAATTCTCACCAAAATACTAGCCAAAAGGATCCACCAGTACATTAAAAGGATTATTCACCATGACCACGTGGGATTTATCCTGGGCTGCAAGGTTGGTTCAGCATCCACAAATCAATCAATGTGATCCAATACATTAACAAAAGAAAGAACAAGAATCATATGATCCTCTCAATAGATGCAGAAAAAGCATTTGACAAAGTACAGCATCCTTTCTTGATCAAAACTCTTCAGAGTATAGGGATAGAGGGTCCATACCTCAGTATCATAAAAGCCATCTATGAAAAACCTACAGCGAATATCATTCTAAATGGGGAAAAGCTGAGAGCTTTCCCCCTAAGGTCAGGAATGCGGCAGGGATGTCCACTATCACCACTGCTATTCAACATAGTATTAGAAGTCCTAGCCACAGCAATCAGACAACAAAAAGAAATCAAAGGCATCCAAATCGGCAAAGAGGAAGTCAAACTCTCACTCTTTGCAGATGATATGATCCTTTATTGGAAAACCCAAAAGACTCCACCCCAAAACTGCTAGAACTCATACAGGAATTCAGTAAAGTGGCAGGATATAAAATCAATGCACAGAAATCAGTGGCATTCCTAAACACCAACAACAAGACAGAAGAGAGACAAATTAAGGAGTCGATCCCATTTACAATTGCACCCAAAACCATAAGATACCTAGGAATAAATCTAACCAAAGAGGCAAAGGATCTGAACTCAGAAAAGTATAAAATACTCATGAAAGAAATTGAGGAAGACACAAAGAAATGGAAAAACGTTCCATGCTTATGGATTGGAAGAACATTGTGAAGATGTCAATGCTACCTAGAGCAATCTACACATTGAATGCAATCCCTATCAAAATACCATCCACCTTTTTCAAAGAAATGGAACAAATAATCCTAAAATTTTATGGAACCAGAAGAGACCCCGAATAGCCAGAGGAATATTGAAAAAGAAAAGCAAAGCTGGCGGCATCACAGTTCCGGACTTCCAGCTCTATTACAAAGCTGTCATCATCAAGACAGTATGGTACTGGCACAAAAACAGACACATAGATCAATGGAACAGAATAGAGAGCCCAGAAATGGACCCTTAATTCTATGGTCAACTCATCTTTGACAAAGCAGGGCAGAATGTCCAATGGGAAAAAGACAGTCTCTTCAACAAATGGTGTTGGGAAAATTGGACAGCCACATGCAGAAGAATGAAACTGGACCATTTCCTTACACCACACACAAAAATAGACTCCAAATGGTTGAAAGACCTAAACGGGAGATAGGAGTCCATCAAAATCCTAAAGGAGAACATAGGCAGCATCCTCTTCGACCTCAGCCGCAGCAACTTCTTCCTAGAAACATCGCCAAAGGCACGGGAAGCCAGGGCAAAAATGAACTATTGGGATTTCATCAAGATAAAAAGCTTTTGCACAGCAAAAGAAACAGTCCACAAAACCAAAAGACAACCGACAGAATGGGAGAAGATATTTGCAAATGACATATCAGATAAAGGGCTAGTATCCAAAATCTATAAAGAACTTATCAAACTCAACACCCAAAGAACAAATGACCCAATCAAGAAATGGGCAGAAGACATGAACAGACATTTTTCAAAGAAGACATCCAAATGGCCAACAGACACATGAAAAAGTGCTCAGCATCGCTCGGCATCAGGGAAATCCACATCAAAATCTCAATGACATACCACCTCACACCAGTCAGAATGACAAAAATTACAAGTCAGGAAATGACAGATGTTGGCGGGGATGTGGAGAAAGGGGAACCCTCGTACACTGTTGGTGGGAATGCAAGTTGGTGCAGTCACTCTGGAAAACAGTATGGAAGTTCCTCAAAAAGTTGAAAATAGAGCTACCATACGATCCAGCAATTGCACTACTGGGTATTTACCCCAAAGATACAAATGTAGGGATCCGAAGGGGTACATGCACCCGGATGTTTATAGCAGCAATGTCCACAATAGCCAAACTGTGGAAAGAGCCAAGATGTCCATCGACAGATGAATGGATAAAGAGGGAGTGGTATATATATACAATGGAATATTATGCAGCCATCAAAAAGAATGAGATCTTGCCATTTGCAATGACGTGGATGGAACTGGAGGGTGTTATGCTGAGTGAAATAAGTCAATCAGAGAAAGACATGTATCATATGACCTCACTGATATGAGGAATTCTTAATCTCAGGAAACAAACTGAGGGTTGCTGGAGTGGTGGGGGGGGTGGGAGGGATGGGGTGGCTGGGTGATAGACATTGGGGAGGGTATGTGCTATGGTGAGCGCTGTGAATTGTGCAAGACTGTTGAATCACAGATCCGTACCTCTGAAACAAATAATGCAATATATATTAAGGAAAAAAAAAAAAAAGAAGATAGCAGGAGGGGAAGAATGAAGGGGGGGAAATCGGAGGGGGAGACCAACCATGAGACACTATGAACTCTGAAAAACAAACTGAGGGTTCTAGAGGCGAGGGGATGGGGGGATGGGTTAGCCTGGTGATGGGTATTAAAAAAGGCAAGTTCTGCGTGGAGCACTGGGTGTTATGCACAAACAATGAATCATGGAACACTACATCAAAAACTAATGATGTAATGTATGGTGATTAACATAACAATAAAAAATTTAAAAAAAGACTATCAGCTGAATTGTCATTGAACATTTGTCAAAAATCATATATATATATATATATATGTATGGAATCAGGTAATAATGATATATACATGGAGTTACACATATATATATATAGTATCTATGACTTTGTTCTATATCATTGATTATTCCTATACCACCCATTGGTTCTATACCATACCATTATTTCTCTTAATATCAATGTCACACTGTCTTGATTGACATAGCTTTATAATATGTCTTGAAATCAGGTAGTGTTAATCCTCCAATTCTGTTTTCTTCTTTAAAGTTGTTTTAGGGGCACCTGGGTGTCTCAGTCGTTAAGCGTTTGCCTTCAGCTCAGGTCATGATCCCAGGGTCCTGGGATCGAGGCCCGCATCGGGCTCCCTGCTTGGTGGGAAGCCTGCTTCTCCCTCTCCCACTCCCACTGCTTGTGTTCCCTCTCTCGCTGTGTCTCTCTCTGTCAAATAAATAAATAAAATCTTTTAAAAAAAAGTTGTTTTAGCTCTTAGAAGCCTTTACTTTTCTATGTGAACTGTAGAATAAGTTTGTCAACTTTTCCAAAGTGTCTGCTGGGATTTTGATTGGGATTGTATTGAATCCATGATCAGTATGGAGAGAATTGACATCTTAATGATGTCAACTTCCAATCCATTTACCTAATACATGTCTCCCTTTACTTTTGTCTCCTTTTATTTCTTTCAGTATTTTGTAGTTTTCAGTGTACAGATATTGCACATATTTTATCAGATATATTGCTAAATATTTGAGATTTTTGAAGATACCATATAAATGGTATTTTTTCTATTGTAAAATAATTGTTGTTAGTATACAGAAACATAATTAACTGTTGTAATTGATCATGTGCCGTGCAAACTTGTAAGACAATACTTTTAGTAGTTTTTTCTAAAGATTCTTTCATATTTTATACAGAGGATCATTTCACCTGCAATAGATTTAATTCATCCTTTTCAATCTATATGTCTTTAATTTATTTTGAAAGCCTTATTAAGCTGGCAAAAATTTCTAGTAAAATACTGAATGGACTGTAGCAATAGACATCTTTATTTGTAACCTGAACTTAGAGGGAAAGTCTTCAGTCTTTCACCACTAAGTATAATGTTAGCTGTAGGCTTTTTGTCAATGCCTTGTGTCAGATTTAAGAAGTTTCCTCTATACCAAGTTTTCTGAGGTTTTTGAAAAATCAGGAATGATTGTTGGATTTTGTTAATTTTTTCCCACGTCTATTGAGATGATCCTATGTTCTTTTTTTAAAAGTATATTTATATAGTGAATTATAGTGATTTTTGAATGTTAAACTCATCTTGTAATTCTGGGTTAAACCCAACTTGTTTATTGTGATGGGCAGAATTCTAAGATGGTCCCTGAGATCCCTACCTCTTAGTGTATACAACCTATTCTTGACTATTGGGGGGATCTGTGAACATGATGAGATAATCACCTAGATTATGTTAGGTTATATAAAACATCTTTGTAGCTATCTGGAGAGAGAGTCTCCTGTTGATTTTTAAAAAATAAGTTGCCATGTTTTGAGAGGGCCATGCTACCAGGAACTTAGGGCAAACTCTGAGAGCTGAAAGTGACCTCAGCCAGCAGCTAGCAAGAAAATGGGGACATCGGTTTTATAACCACAGGAAATTAATTTTGCCAATGACCCGAATGAACTTGGAAGGGAACTGTGAGCCTCAGATGAGATTGTAGCCCTGGACCTTAAAGTCTGCCTTGTAAGACTTAAGCAGAGGACCTAGGCAACCCATGGCTGGACTCCTGACTTACTGATATTGTGAGATGATAAATTTGTATTGTTTTAGGCCACTAAGTTTGTGATAATTTATTATGCAGCAAGAGAAAACTAATGGAGTCATGATATACTTTGTATATATTATTGGATTTGATTTGCTGAATTTCATGTAAGAAAGAACATTTTCATCTATGTTCAAGAGTGATATTGATATGTGGTTTTCTTATGCCTTTGTCTGATTTTAGCATCTGGGCAATGCTGGCTTCATAGAATAAGTTTGGAAATATCTCCTACCTTTCACCTTTCTGGAAGAGTTTGGGTAAAATTTCTTCTCTAGATGGTTGGTCAAATTCACCAGTGGAACTATCTGGGCCTGGAGTTTTCCTTGTGGAAGGTTTTAAACCATGAATTCAATCTCTCTTAATAGAAATAGGATGATTCGTGTCATCTATTTCTTCTTCTGTGAGGTTTAGTGATTTGTATCTTGTGTGGAAATGTGTACATTCATCCAAGTTGTAAAATTCATTGACAGGAAGCTGTGTAAAATATACCCTTATTATCATTTTAATATCTATAGTATCTGTAATGATGCCATTTATCTAATTCCTAAATATTGGCAATTTGTGGTTTGTTTGTTTGTTTTTTTCCTGATCAGTGTGGTTAAAGGGTTATCAGTTCTATTGATCTTCTCAAAGAAACAGCTTCTGGTTTCATGTGTGTTCTGTACTGTTTTTCTGTTTCTTCTTTCATTTGTTGATCTTTATTATTCCCTTTCTTTTGTTCACTTTGGGTTTCATTCCCCCCCCCCCAATTTCTTAAGGTGGAAGCTAATTTGGTTTGTGAACTATCATCTCCTCAGTTATACTTACTCCAGAATTCCACAATTTTGATGTCTTTTTATTTTTGTTTCGTTCATAATGTTTATTTTTCATCTTGATTCCTTCTTGGTCCTGTTTATTATTTAAAAATAAGTTATTTAGTTTCCAAATATTTGGGAATTATCAATATTTCTTTTACTGATTTTTTAATTTCCTCCATTGTGGTCAGAAAATATACTTTATATATTTTAAATCATTTTATATTTACTGAGAATTGTTTTATGGCCTAGCATATTGTTTATGTTGAAACATGTCCTATATGCCATTGACAAGAGTATGTTTTCTTTTGTTGAGGTGGAATATTCTCTACCTATCAATTATTTGAAGTTGATAGTATATGTTCAGGACTTGAACTACTGGGCAGAAATAATTTCAGAATTTTATGGGTGATTCTATTTCTCCCTTTGTGTTAGCACAGCATTTGGTTGAGGTTATGACTGGTCTTTTGGGTGGAGATTTTCTAATCACTTTTCAACCAATGGTAGCATTTTTCTGCTTCCTGGAACAGTGCAATGAGCCTAATTCCACCTCCTCAAAACGCTCAGAGCCTGTGGCCTGGAAATGCCTCACTTCATAGGCATTAATATTCCAGTTGTTAAAGGACATACATGTTCTACATCTGTGCAGTGTGGTACATCAAATCCAGATCCACTATCACTGTAGATTTTCTTCATTTCTATCAGCTGAAGGTTTCCCTTTTTTGCTTTTGAAGTTGGCTATAAATTTTTCATAACTCTTCAAATATTTTAAGTGGAATGTCTGTGTATTTGATGTGAAGCAAAGGAGGCTTTTTGTATTTTCTTAGGCTGGAATCTTGACTGAAAACTCTTAATCTGTGTTTTTTTTAATGTTTTTATTTTTTTATCTTGGTTATAATCATTCTAATTCAGAGAATTACCATTTGAATAAACATGTTAAACAAGGTGACACTAATAATGTTAAACTTTTGTTTAAAAATTTAGAGTAATTAGGGCTCTTCCTTACCTCCAAATTTACCTTTGAGAGATTTTTGAATGGTTTTAATGATGCGTCACTTGATAACATTGTAAAGCATTCTTGTTCATGTTAAGATATGGTTTGGTTATCTTTTTGACATTATTAAAAATGAAATTAGATAAATTTCTAATTTGCTTATTGCTAGGATCAGAGACAGACATAGAAAAGAGATTCATTGATTATCTCTCTTATTCTGACTGCTGATGAAATACTTAGTTACAAGAACAGGACTGATTCTATGCGCCAGGCCTTTTGACCTTGGCATATTGATAAAACCATATGACTTGTGATGCCTCGATTCTTCTACAACTTCTATCCAAACTGCTTTGAAAATTTAGTTTATACACCATGCCTCAACTTCACTTGACCTTCCTTTGGCACATATATACAACCATATATATATACATGCAAACATAGGTAGTGAATACATTACATGGCAGTAATTATGTACAAAATCAGGATTTGGATAATTTAGAGCATGTATATATTAATTTTTGTATTTCTTATTAAAATTAAGCCACAGAATTCTAAATATTATTAAAGACTATTATTAAGGAATAGTGTTTTAGGTTCTAAAATATATTTTTCAACCAAGAATAGGAGAGTAAGCCTGCTAGGAGGATTGTCATTGTATTGGGCTGATGCCAAATCACACGGGGACATTATAAACTTCTCCGATTTGTACCAACAACACTTGTCTCACTGTCAAGTGAGCGTGCCCTTTAGACTGAGCATCTCTGTCTTAGGGAGATGTTATGAGTACTAAATCAAATAAGATTAGGTTTTGTAAAAAGTTGGGGAGTTTCAACGAGGCTGAATACAATTCTCTTCCTCTGTTCTTTAGACACACAATCTAATACTAGATGAGATAGTAAAGCCATAACCAGAAAGGTATAGCTTGTCTCAAATGTTCTGCACAGTTCACGCTATGTGAAATACAACAGCGATGTAAGGTGATGAATTAGGATAAAATTTGGGCCTTCTGGTGTTCAGGACAGATGTAGGCAGCAGGCTCTGAAAGTTTAATAGGGACAAAATGTGCCAGGGAGTAGGGTCTGGAGTCTGGGAAGTGCTCCTGCTTACTGAAGGAGGCTGAAAAATTGCTGAGTTACTGGTTGTGGTTATGGCTTTATAGGAAGCTTTGGGCTTAGGGAGTCAGGAAGAGAAAGAGCCTCAGGATGAGAAACGACTTCAAACCATTCACTGGCTCACTGACAGGATCTGCTGATATTTACCAATAAACATTACCTGGAGCAGGAATCCCCAAATGCCATTTTAAAACTGGAATGTAGACTAGGGGCCCAGGATATGAGGCAGAAGCAGTCACAAAACTCTAGGTCCAGAGGAAAAGAGAAATAAAAACAAGAACTGGTATATTAAATTATTCTTCAAAAATATTTATTTTGTCTCTCCCACCATGTAAGAAGTATATTTCCTCATCTCCCATATGTTGGGCTTGGCTATGTGATATTTTTAGGCCAACGGGATGTCAGCAGAAGCAAGAATTGTGCTTCTAAGTTTGGACTATTCTTGAGTTTCTGTCATGGCTATGAAAAGATGAGGATCAAAGCAGTGTAAAGCAGACATGGAGCCAAGCCCAGCTAAACACTTCTTAGATCCAAGTCTCCTACTGTTGACCTGTAGATCCATGTGGAAGAGTAAATTATTGTTATTTTAAACCATTGAAATTGGGGTAGTTTATTTTACTAAACATTATTGTGGTGCTAGCTAAACAAAACAAAACAAAACAAAAATCCTACTTAAACAGATTGCAACCCAAAAATCTAAAATGTAGTAGAGCCTATAGACTCATGTAATCCTAATAAGCACTTGAAAGAAAGTAAAAAAAAAAAAAAAGATTAGAAAATCACTTTTGATGAAATTAATTTATGATAACTTGGCACAGCCTTTGAAATCATTATTTTAGGATATGAAAATAGACACATAATTTCATAATGTCTATTAAAAATACATTTTCAAACAAAAACAGGAAGAAATGAAATAACAGAGTTGGAAAGAAAAGACTACTCTGACTCTTGGAAATTAAAAGCACAGCATTTGAAACTTTAAAAATCAATATAAAGGATAAACTCTAGAGTTGAAGACTAACTGATTGTTTCAGCCTATTTTAGCACAGAGTAAAAAAGAAGAAAAAAGCTATCAAATAAGTATAGATTGAGAAGCTTCATATACACACACACACACATACACACACACACACACATATACACATGCATACACACACAGACACTATGGGAATGTCAAAAGAGAATGGAGAAATTTTTTTATATGCATTATTTAAGGAAAAATCTTACAATTTTCAAAATTTAAAGATCCTCAGAAAATTTTGTATGATAACCTAAGATAAAGAAAAACCCACATTAGACACATTATAGTGAAATTAAAGATTATCAAAAATAAAGGGAACCCAATTTCAGTTGCTTGTAGAGTAGTGCTGACTAATAGAACTTTCTGCAATGATAGAAATATTATATCTTTGCTGTCCAGTATGATAGCCACTAGCACATGTGGTTATTGAGTGCTTGACATGTGACTAGTCTAACTACTGAGGAAACTGCTAAGTTTTTTATTTTAAAAATGTTAATTATAATTTAAATTTAACTGGGCCCATGTGACTAGTGATTACTGTATTGGACTGCACAGTTCTATAGAGAAAAAAATAGAGAAGTCGATTAGGCCAACAGTGGACTTCTCATTAGCCTCAATAGTTGACAGAAGGCAATAAAAACCAATTTTAATGTGCTGAAGGGAAGTTACTTTTAACATATTTTTTATACCCAGTTAAACAACCATTCTATTTTGCAGGTGAAACAAGAAACTTGCCTTTCAGATTTTCAGTGCAGAAAACATATTGCATTGAGATTTGCACATATGCCCTTTAGATTTTTTTAAAGTATCCAGGGAATCCTCTTTTGGTGAGTGGATATCAAAAACTGCTACAATTATACATTTTAATAACATTTGAGAGTTAGAGTTCAGGTCTGAAGAGTCCTGAGCTATAAGTGGTGTGTCCTTAGATAAAAAAAAATTTTGTGGCCATTTCCAGATTTCCATGCCATGTATTATAATTTTGACATTTAAACAGACTACCTTTTAGGAAATTTTAGATCATTCCCAATCAATTCAACTTTGAAAATGTGCACATTTCATTTCAGGACTTAGGCATATGTAAATACAATATAAAGTGATTGGAAAAAGATCTACAACATATACAAAACAGATTTTATCAACTATGGACAATAAAATAGCTATCAGATGCAAGAACTTATAATGAAAATAGGAAGCCAAGATATTTGATAAAAAAAACCAGTAAACTTATTTAACCATATTCTGTAAAATAAGAATGCTAATCAAAACATTACAATACTTTTTATATAGAACTCTAATATCTAACAACAATAAGATCAGGAATGAGCTTGTTCAGTGAATGGTTAGACTGTTAGGATTTCTTACTGCATTCAGAAGGAAGCTAGGTACATATTAGATTAATTCATGGTTAACTGTGTATGCTTTTTTAAAAAAAGATCACCTAAAAGAATATAATTAGATTATACAATTTCTAAAACAAGAAGAAAATAGTTTAATAAAAATTCATATAATGAAAAGATCAGAAGAGTTTAAAAGAAAGGAAATTAAAAACAAATGATAAAAAAGGCTAAAATAAAGTGATAGAGAAGGAATTATCATTCATATATAAAATGAAGAGGTGTGGCAATATTTATGTTTTAACAAAATAGGCCTTAAATGAAGTATAATCTTAAATGAGTATAAGAATGATGTGGTATTGCATATAATATTTAAAGGAACAACCTGACAAGAAAATATAGCTACCATTAATGTGTATGTACCTATGAACATAACATCATAATGTGTAATAAAACATGGACAGAATTGGAGGCTGACTTCCAGAATAGTGGTATGAGGTACCCAGGGAAAGTTCTCTCCCAGACAAACATTTTTTAAACTGGTCAAAATTGGCAATGGCAATCATTGGAATTCTCCTAGAGGTTGGTCAAAGGGCTCACAGGAAATTTAGAAGCATTTATTCAACAAAATGTACAGAAACTCAATAAGAACAATGAGGACCTATGGAATTCAAGCTACAGCTGCACCCCTCTCAAGCAGCTCTGCCTTACTGAACTGTTTCAGCTGGCTCAGTGGCGAAGTGGAAGCTCATATCTCCTCCAGTTCCCTAGGGTGAATGAACTATTCCGGGAGGTTTGGGCAGCCAGTGAACTTTAGCAGATCCCATTTTCCACAGCTCTGTCCTGTGATAGATCTGTAAGGCAGCCAGGCCACCCTGATCCTCCACTGGAACCCTTAACTAGTCAGGAAGATATGGGCAGAGAAGTTGATGGAGAAAGTATCCCACTTTCCTGCTGATCTGTGTTGAAGAAAGCTGCTCTGGTATGCTCAGCAGGTTGGTGGTAGCTCCCATTTTCCCCAGGTTTGTAGGGCAGAAGACCTATTCTGGGTAATTTTGGCAACCGTGAACACCAGGCAACCCTATCTTCCCTGGCTCTGGGCTGCAGAAGATCCATACTTTTTGGTGGCAGCACCCATTGGTGGCACCAATTTCCCCTAGCAATGCACACACACAGCACTTACTCCATAGGGAGAATCTAGGCAGGACAGCCAATAAAGAGAGAGTTCCTCATCTGTCCCAGCCTGTGCTTCTTAGCACAGAGGTTGTTTCCAGGGGATAGTCAAAGTAAGACTCTGACTGGCAATACCCTGCTCTTGCAAAGTGGCCCAAATTCAACCTGGCCAGACTGTGGAGCAATTTATGCCCCAGCACATTGTCAAAAACAATCGAACAATCAGCTAGCAATTAATGGAGGCTAATGGCTGTATCTGATATCAATAAAGGCAGACCATTCAGAACCTTAATGAAGAAGCCAGGGAAAAAGATAGTAAAAGAGAGCCTGGCTAAAGTCATAAACTGAGGAAGACTAAATGCTGAAGTCTGTGTCCTCTGAGGACTGGTATCAGGGGCAGCCTTTGAGGGAAATAGACTTCACTGATCTAGTCCAGTCATTGTACTAAAAACAAACCAACAGACCAGCAAACAACAAACTTCAGAAGAAGGATCATTATTCATAAATACAATATATTATCTAAAATGTCCAATTTTAGAAAAAGAACATGTAAAGAAATAGAAAGGTGTGACCTGTACACAGGTAAAAAGGCAGATAATAGAACAAAAGAAAGTACCTCAAGGGAGGACCAGATATTGGGTTTGGCAGAAAAATAAAGTAGCTATTATAAATATGATCACAAATCTGAAGGAAACGATGTTTCAAAAAATTAGAGGAAGGTATGATGACAACATCTCATCAAATAGACATCAATGAAGATATCATAAAAATAACCAAATGGAAATTCAGAAATTAAAAAAATACAATAATAAAAATGAAAATTTCACTGATGGGACTCAACAGTAGATTTGAGTTGACAAAAGAAACAATCAGCAAACTTGAAGACAGATGAGTAGAGATGATGCAGTCTGGAGAACAGAGGAAAAAGAATGAGGGAAAATGAACAGAACCTAGAAAAATGTGGCATACTATTAAGTATACCAGCATATGCATAATGGGAGTAGCAGGGGGAGAGTAGGGAGAGAGGAGCAGAAAAAATATTAAAAAATAATGGCTGGGAGGTGCCTGGGTGGCACAGTCGGTTAATTGCATGACTCTTGATTCAGCTCAGGTCATGATCTCAGGGTTGTGAAATGGAGCCCCGCTTAGGGCTCTGAGCTCAGTACAGAGTCTGCTTAAGTTTCTCCATCTCTCTCCCTTCTGCCCCTCCCCCATGCATATTCATGCACTTTCTCTCCTTCAAATAAATCTTCAAAGAAATAATAATGGCTGAAAACTTGACCAAGAGGCAGAATTAGTGAACTGGGATTTCCATTTACATTTATGTTAGCCAGTTGGTGTCCCACATTTCTCTGAGGCTCTGTTTAATACTTTCCTATATTGTGGGAAGTTTAAAAAATTCCTCTTGTATATTCTAATCTCCTAAGTTAAAATATCACTTGCCTTTACTAAGAAGATAGAGACCAGTTTTCTGCCATTAAACCTTTTACATTATTTAATCCCAGCAGTTCACTGTCTTGTAGTTGTTCACTTTTATGTTTGAAACAAACTCATGCAGATTCTCACACAAGTTTATACTCACATAATTTATTGTGTGCTGCTAGGTTTATTGTTTTTGCCAGGCTAAGTTCATTCTAACTTTTCAACATTACTATTTTTAAGTACATGACCATAATTTTCTATTTATATTTAGTTATATGCTAGTAAATGTAGTGTTGACACATTAAAAAAAGGAAATTCTACCAGACTTTTCTGGTTTCACCATATTTTCTTTAGTTCTGATTTTTTTTAAAATGGGAATTGTTTCAACTTTTTAATACTGTAAACTTTTATTCTTTTAGTCATGATCATGGGACCATACCTACTTTTGCCCCAAGTAGTTTGAAATGTGCTTTTGAATCTCTAGGGTACATTTATGATTATACTTGCTATCCTCTTTCCTGGGTCTAATACTATTATAGTACCCATTATTGAACATCTACAAAGTGCCAGATACTTTATAAGAACTTACACTTACTGCATTGACTATCTCATTTAATCTGGATATGAATTCATGAGATATAATTATCTTTCACATTTTACTAGTGAGAAAATAGGTTTCACTAATATTTCAAGGCCACATATTTGGTGGTGAAATTGAGACTTAAAACTCATCCTGTATAAATCCAAAGTTGTACTCTCTTTACTCTATTGTCTTTTAAACTCGAACTCTAAGATCTGTTAATACTTTTCCCCAAAGTTGAGTTTCCAGTTTGGATTGTCTTTTGTATCGTTGAAATTTCACAACTTCCTGTGGTTCCATTGGCATGCCATGGAGAAATAGGAAGTCTCTGTTGGACTTGCCTGAAAAACACAAAAGCTTATTAACATGAGAGGGTTGTCAAAAGTTTGAAATCTGTCCTAGAGTTTATTAGAAATTTTCTGTTTTTTTATTATAAAAATAAGATATATCATTACTAAGCTAAACAAAGATAAATGAAAAGAAGCAAAGAAATAATAAAATAATAATGCATAATAGATAAATATATAAATACATAGATAATTACCTAAAGGAGCAAAGAAATAAAAATATTACATAATATTTATTGAACTCCTATCATATAGAAGATATTAAACTGAGGATCTTACATAAATAATCTAATTTAACATTTACAAAAGTAAGTAATGCCATATCCTATAATTATTCTCAGTATACAACTAAACAGAAAAGACTGGAAGATTGAAGAAATTATTTAACATACTTAATGGTGAATAACTAGTAGCAGGGCTGTTTTTACATCAGGCTATGTCTGACATTGTATTCTTAATCATTTTGCAACACTAGAAAGAACCTATTATAAAAATTCACAAACCAAAATTGTGACCAAGATATTAAATTAGTTCTTGTATATTTTTATTTTCTAGTTATTTGTGTCACTTATTAAATATATGGATTTAAAAAATTCTTCTCATTGTTCTAGTTTTTGGAGGTGAGCATAGTATGATATAATAACAAGTAGCATTTACTGAGAATTTATTATATACCAGGCAAGGCACAGCATGGGTAAAATAAGAGCAACTCGGGGCTCTTAACCCTCTGCAGTTACACTCAGTGTACATATGTTACTTGTAGAATTAGCAGGAAACCTGGGAAATTATGAAATTTTCAGTTAAAAGATCTTTTAGCTTTTCAGCGTTTTATGATTAGGCATTTTACAAATGAATTGAACATTTAAAGATTAGATAATCTGAGGATATCTTGAAATGAACAAGATTAGAGTTATCTATTCTTTCTGTAGAAGAATTTGACTAGGGAAGACTCATTATGCTATTCCTAAATGCCGCTTAAATCTCTCCAATAATTTATTTCCTTTCCCAGATTTACCACTAATTCTACAAATAGTATGTGTGTATAGTGAATATGACTGCAGAAGAATTAGAGTCCTCCAAAGAAATTGTATAGCTTTCTGTGTGACCAACATTTTTGCCATAAGCAGCTTTGCTGTAGATATCTTTACCACAAGTATTTGTGCCACAAACATTTTTGCAGAATAAGTAATTGGTCATAAGGCAATTTTGCTAGGAAAAAAATATATATATATATATAAAATAACTAGTTGACAGTTTGGTTTCATCAACTGATTGACAGTTTAGTTTCATTTCTCCATGACACAGTACTCCCATATTTATATAAATCTTAGCCCTCATAATGGTCTGTACATTGGTGCAGAATTTTGAAACCACATTTCCCGTAGAACTTTGAATTATCTCTCACTGACATATGACAGTATTTCAAGAACAACAGCATAGAAAGTTTTTGCAATGCAATACAAAGCTCAGTAACAAATATGCATCCTAGTACAGTTGGACCCTGGAAAAACACAAGTCTGAAATGCACGGGTGCACTTATATATGAATATTTTTTATTAATACAATACAGTATTGTAAATGTATTTTTGTCTCCCTTATGATTTTCTTGATATCATTTTCTTTTCTCTAGCTTACTTTATTGTAAGAAAATAGATATAATAGATATAAACATACAAAATATGGGTTAATCGTCTGTTTATGTTATCATATGGCTTCTGATCAACAGTAGGCTATTGATGTTGCTCTTTTATTTTTTGTGATTTTATCTTTTATGGCAAAATTACCTCCTAGCCGATGGGCTATGCAGCAAAATGCTTGTGGCAATTATGGCAATGGGAAAGATGCTTACAATGAAGGAAAGTACCTAGAACCAATATTCTGAATTAAGTCCTGGCACAGTAGTTGTTTTTAGCGTTGATTACCTTTTTACAGGATTGAAGTTGTTTTTTTTTTAATTTTACCTAATTTTTTAAATTTTAATTGCGCCCATTTAATTTACTTGTTTTTTTTATTATGTTATGTTAATCACCATACATTACATCATTAGTTTTTGATGTACTGTTCCATGATTAATTGTTTGCATACAACACCCAGTGCTCCATGCAGTATGTACCCTCTTCAATACGCATCACCAGGCTAACCCATCTCCCCACCACCCTCCCCTCTAGAACCCTCAGTTTGTTTCTCAGAGTCCATAGTCTCTCATGGTTCATCTCCCCCTCCGATTTCTCCCCCTTCATTCTTCCCTTACTGCTATCTTCTTCTTCTTTTTTTTAACATATAATGTATTATTTGTTTCAGAGGTACAGGTCTGTGATTCAACAATCTTACACAATTCACAGCGCTCACCATAGCACATACCCTCCCCAATGTCTATCATCCAGCCACCCCATCCCTCCCTCCCCCCACCACTACAGCAACCCTCAGTTTGTTTCCTGAGATTAAGAATTCCTCATATCAGTGAGGTCATATGATACATGTCTTTCTCTGATTGACTTATTTCGCTCAGCATAACACCCTCCAGTTCCATCCACGTATTTGCAAATGGCAAGATCTCATTCACTTTGATGGGTGCATAATATTCCATTGTATATATATAACACTTCTTCTTTATCCATTCATCTGTCGATGGACATCTTGGCGCTTTCCATAGTTTGGCTATTGTGGACATTGCTGCTATAAATATCGGGGTGCATGTATCCCTTCGGATCCCTACATTTGTATCTTTGGGGTAAATACCCAGTAGTGCAATTGCTGGATCATATGGTAGCTCTATTTTCAACTTTTTGAGGAACTTCCATACTGTTTTCCAGAGTGGCTGCACCAACTTGCATTCCCACCAACAGTGTAGGACGGTTCCCCTTTCTCCGCATCCTCACCAACATCTGTCGTTCCTGACTTGTTAATTTTAGTCATTCTGACTGGTGTGAGGTGGTATGTCATTGAGATTTTGATGTGGATTTCCCTGATGCCGAGCAATGTTGAGCACTTTTTCATGTGTCTGTTGGCCATTTGGATGTCTTCTTTGGAAAAATATCTATTCATGTCTTCTGCCCATTTCTTGATTGGGTCATTTGTTCTTTGGGTGTTGAGTTTGATAAGTTCTTTATAGATTTTGGATACTAGCCCTTTATCTGATATGTCATTTGCAAATATCTTCTCCCATTCTGTCGGTTGTCTTTTGGTTTTGTGGACTGTTTCTTTTGCTGTGCAAAAGCTTTTTATCTTGATGAAATCCCAATAGTTCATTTTTGCCCTTGCTTCCCTTGCCTTTGGTGAAGTTTCTAGGAAGAAGTTGCTGCAGCTGAGGTCGAAGAGGTTCCTGCCTATGTTCTCCTTTAGGATTTTGATGGACTCCTGTCTCCCGTTTAGGTCTTTCAACCATTTGGAGTCTATTTTTGTGTGTGGTGTAAGGAAATGGTCCAGTTTCATTCCTCTGCGTGTGGCTGTCCAATTTTCCCAACACCATTTGTTGAAGAGACTGTCTTTTTCCCTTTGGACATTCTTTCCTGCTTTGTCAAAGATGAGTTGACCATCGAATTAAGGGTCCATTTCTGGGCTCTCTATTCTGTTCCATTCATCTATGTGTCTATTTTTGTGCCAGTACCATACTGTCTTGATGATGACAGCTTTGTAATAGAGTTTGAGGTCCGGAATTGTGATGCCACCAGCTTTGATTTTCTTTTTCAACATTTCTCTGGCTATTTGGGGTCTTTTCTGGTTCCATACAGATTTTAGGATTATTTGTTCCTTTCCTTGAAAAAAGTGGATAGTATTTTGATGGTGATTGCATTGAATGTGTAGATTGCTCTAGGTAGCATTGACATCTTCACAATATTTGTTCTTCCAATCCATGAGCATGGAACGTTTTCCCATTTCTTTGTGTCTTCTTCAATTTCTTTCATGAGTATTTTACAGTTTTCTGAGTACAGATTCTTTGCCTCTTTGGTTAGATTTATTCCTAGGTATCTTAGGTTTAAGTGCAAATGTAAATGGGATCGACTCCTTGATTTCTCTTTCCTCTGTCTTGTTGTTGGTGTATAGAAATGCCACTGATTTCTGTGCATTGATTTTATATCCTGCCACTTTACCGAATTCCTGTATGAGTTCTAGTAGTTTTGGGGTGGAGTCTTTTGGGTTTTCCAATAAAGGATCATATCATCTGTAAAGAGTGAGGGTTTCACTTCTTCTTTGCTGATTTGAATGCCTTTTCTTTTTGTAGTCTGATTGCTGTGGCTAGGACTTCTAGTACTATGTTGAATAGCAGTGGTGATAGTGGACATCCCTGCCGCATTCCTGACCTTAGGGGGAAAGCTCTCAGTTTTTCGCCATTAAGAATGATATTTGTTGTGGGTTTTTTATAGATTGCTTTAATGATGTTGTTGAGATTTGTACCCTCTATCCCTATACTCTGAAGAGTTTTGATCAAGAAAGGATGCTGTACTTTGTCAAATGCTTTTTCTGCATCTATTGAGAGGATCTAATGGTTCTTGTTCTTTCTTTTATAAATGTATTTTGTCACATTGATTGATTTGCGGATGTTGAACCAACCTTGCAGCCCAGGGATAAATCCCACTTGGTCGTGGTGAATAATCCTTTTAATGTACTGTTGGATCCTATTGGCTAGTATTTTGGTGAGAATTTTTGCATCCATGTTCATCAAGGATATTGGTCTGTGATTCTCCTTTTCGTTGGGGTCTTTGTCTGATTTGGGGATCAAGGTAATGCTGGCCTCATAAAATGAGTTTGGAACTTTTCCTTCCATTTCTATTTTTTGGAACAGTTTCAGAAGAATAGATATTAATTCTTCTTTAAATGTTTGGTAGAATTCCCCTGGGAAGCCATCTGGCCTTGGGCTTTTGTTGGGAGATTTTTGATGACTGCTTCAATTTCCTTAGTGGTTATAGGTCTGTTCAGGTTTTCTATTTCTTCCTGGTTCAGTTTTTGTAGTTGATACATCTCTAGGAATGCATCCATTTCTTCCAGATTGTCTAATTTGCTGGCATAGAGTTGCTCATAATATGTTCTTATAATCGTTTGTATGTCTTTGGTGTTGGTTGTGATCTCTCCTCTTTCATTCATTTTATTTATTTGGGTCCTTTCTCTTTTCTTTTTGATAAGTCTAGCCAGGGGTTTATCAATCTTGTAAATTCTTTCAAAGAACCAGCTCCTTGTTTCGTTGATCTGTTCAACTGTTCTTTGGTTTCTATTTCATTGATTTCTGCTCTGATCTTTATTAGTTCTTGTCTCCTGCTGGGTTTAGGCTTTATTTGCTGTTCTCTCTCCAGCTCCTCTAGGTGTAGGGTTAGGTTGTATATTTGAGACCTTTCTTGTTTCTTGAGAAAGGCTTGTGTTGCTATATACTTTCCTCTTAGGACTGCATTTGCTACATCCCAAAGATTTTTAACAGTTGTGTTTTCATTTTCATTTGTTTCTATGAATTTTTTTAATTCTTCTTTAATTTCCTGGTTGCCCCATTCATTCTTTAGTAGGATGCTCTTTAGCCTCCAAGTATTTGAGTTCTTTCCGACTTTCCTCTTGTGATTGAGTTCTAGTTTCAAAGCATTGTGGTCTGAGAATATGCAGGGAATGATCCCAATCTTTTGGTACCGGTTGAGACCTGATTCGTGACCTAGGATGTGATCTATTCTGGAGAATGTTCCATGGGCACTAGAGAAGAATGTGTATGCTGTTGCTTTGGGATGGAATGTTCTGAATATGTCTGTGAAGTCCATTTGGTCCAGTGTGTCATTTAAAGTCTTTATTTCCTTGTTGATCTTTTGTTTAGATGATCTGTCCATTTCAGTCAGGGGGGTGTTAAAGTCCCCCACTATTACTGTATTGTTGTCGATGTGTTTCTTTGCTTTTGTTATTTATTGCCTTATATAATTGGCTGCTCCCACGTTAGGGGCATAGATATTTACAATTGTTAGATCTTCTTTTTTTTTCTTTTTAAAGATTTTATTTATTTATTTGAGAGAGAGAGAATGAGAGAGAGAGAGCACATCAGAGGGGATAGGGTCAGAGGGAGAAGCAGACTCCCTGCCGAGCAGGGAGCCCGATGCGGGACTCGATCCTGGGACTCCAGGATCATGACATGAGCCGAAGGCAGTGGCTTAACCAACTGAGTCACCCAGGCGCCCCAATTGTTAGATCTTCTTGTTGGATAGACCCTTTAAGTAGGATATAGTGTCCTTCCTCATCTCTTATTACAGTCTTTGTTTTCAAATCTAATTTTTCTGATATAAGAATGGCCACCCCAGCTTTCTTTTGGTGTCCATTAGCATGGTAAATGGTTTTCCACCCCCTCACCCTCACTTTCAATCTGGGGGTGTCTTTGGGTCTAAAATGAGTCTCTTGCAGACAGCATATCGATGGGTCTTGTTTTTTAATCCAATCTGTTAGCCTGTGTCTTTTGATTGGGGCATTTAGCCCATTTACATTCAGGGTAACTATTGAAAGATATGAATTTAGTGCCATTGTATTGCCTGTAAGGTGATTGTTACTGTATACTGTCTGTGTTCCTTTCTGTTTTATGTTACTTTTAGGCTCTCTCTTTGCTTAGAGGACCCCTTTTAAAATTTCTCATAGGGCTGGTTTTATGTTTGCAAATTCCTTATTTTTTGTTTGTCCTGGAAGCTTTTTATCTCTCCTTCTATTTTCAATGGCAGCCTAGCTGGATATAGTGTTCTTGGCTGCATATTTTTCTCATTTAGTGCTCTGAATATATCATGCCAGTCCTTTCTGGCCTGCCAGGTCTCTGTGGATAGGTCTGTCGCCAGTCTAATGTTTCTACCATTGTAGGTTACAGATCTTTTCTCTTGAGCTGCTTTCAGGATTTTCTCTTTGTCTGAGACTCGTAAGTTTTACTATTAGATGTCAGGGTGTTGACCTCTTTTTATTGATTTTGAGGGGAGTTCTCTGTGCCTCCTTGAATTTGATGCCTGTTTCCTTACCCAAATTAGGGACGTTCTCTGCTATAATTTGCTCCAATATACCTTCTGCCCCCCTCTCTCTTTCTTCTTCTTCTGGGATCCCAATTTTTCTAATATTGTTTCATCTTATAGTATCACTTATCTCTCGAATTTGCCCTTGTGATCCAGTAGTTGTTTATCTGTCTTTTTCTCAGCCTCTTTATTTTCCATAAATTGTTCTATATTGCTAATTCTTTCTTCTGCCTCATTTATCCTATTAGTTAAAACCTCCATTTTTGATTGCACCTCATTAATAGCCTTTTTGATTTTGACTTGGTTATATTTTAGTTCTTTTATTTCTCCAGAAATGGTTTCTCCTATATCTTCCATGCTTTTTTCCAGCCCAGCTAGTATCTTTAAAATCGTCATTCTGAACTCTAGTTCCAACATCTTACTAATGTCCATATTGATTAGGTCCCTGGCAGTTGGTACTGCCTCTTGTTCTTATTTTGAGGTGATTTTTTTCTGTCTTGTCATTTTGTCCAGAGAATAGATGAATGAGAGAACAAAATGTTGACAGGGTAACAGTGTCCCTAGAATAATATACACTAAACAAATCAGAAGAGACCTGAAACCAGGGAAAAGAAAGGGAAGGAAAGAAAACAGAAAAAAATAGAAAAAGAAAAGGATAGACAAAACAAAACAAAACAAAAAACCCCAGAATATGATCATATATGTTCAGGCTGGTGCATAGATCAATGCCACACATTAGATTTTGGGCCTAGTTTGGTCTGTTAGAAGAAAGTGCCTCCCAAAGTTTAAAGAAAGAAAAACTTATATGTGTACAAAAATAAGGGTTAATACGATGAAGGGATGGAATATGAGTGTAAAGTTGAAAAGTATAAAAGATTTTATAAAAGGAATTGATAAGATAAGAAGTTGGTTGAAAAAAGAAAGAAAAGGATTTAAAAAAAAAGGTAGAGAATATGATCAGGCAGGAGACTAGAACAAAGCCATATACTAGAGATTTAGGGTATATTTTCATCTGTTAGAAGAAACTGTATCCCAAAATTTTAAAGAGAGAACAACTTATATATATATATATATATATATATGGTTAACTACTATGAAGGGATAGAATATGACTCTAAAAATGAAAAATAAAAGATTTTTTAAAAAAGGGATTGATAAGATGTTGGTTGAAATAGGGGAAAAAATTAAAAAAAAAGAAAGTTAAAAAAAAAAAAACTTTGAAAGCCTAAGGAATCATGGGAAAAAATCCATGAATTCTGTGTGCAGTATTCCCCTAGCACTGGGGTTTTGCCATTCTCATTGACTGGTAAACTTGGTCTTGGCTGGCTGTTCTTGCTGATCTTCTGGGGGAGGGGCCTGTTGCCATAGTTCCTAAATATCTTTGCCGGAGGCAGAATTGCCCCACCCTTGCCAGGTCTGGACTAAGTAATCTGCTTGGGTTTGCTCTCCGTAGCTTTTGTTCCCCACAAGCTTTCCGTACAGCTTTGGAGGATGAGAGTGAAAATGGCGGCCTCCCAATCTCCGCCCTGGAGGAGCCGAGAACTCAGGGCCCCACTCCTAAGTGAGCCCCCAGAGAAAAGAAGTCAGTCACTCCCATCTCCCTGGTCTCTGGCCGCACTCCCTGCTCACCTGGCCTGTGACCGAGCATTTCTCTCTCTGGCACACGACCCCATTTGGAGTCTCCAAACCCAGCAGATTCCTGCGGTGCAGTCCTGCACCACTCCTCCTGGGGGAGAAAGGGGAGTCTCCCCGGATCTGCTGTTTGTTGGGTCCCTGCTGGAGGAGCAGTGGCCCGACTGCGCTGCTGATCATGGTTTATGACAACCCTGAGCTGAGAGCCAAATCCTTGGCTCTCTTTGCAGCTGGCTTCCCCGCTCTGATACCTGGGAGCTCTGCTGCACTCAGGCACCCCTGGTCTTTCTGTGATCCGGAGGGTTCTGAGACCATACTGTCCCAGTGAGAGTACCACCCCCTGCTTAGCCACTGGAGTGATGTCCCTCAGTGGAGCCGACTTCTAAAAGTTCTGATTTTGTGCTCCACTCTCAATCACTTGCTGGTATTGGCTGACGGAGACCCCCTCGCCCACTGTCTATCTTCCCGAATATCGCCTCGGATCACTTCTTAGCATGTCCTACCTTCCAGAAAGTGGTCGCTTTTCTGTTCAGAGAGTTGCTCCTATTCTTTTCTTCAATCTCCTGTTGAGTTTGTAGGTGTTCAGAATGGTTTGATACCTACCTAGCTGAATTCCTGGGACCAGACACAATTTAGGTCTCCTACTCCTCCGCCATCTTTTTCCTCCCCCTGAAGTTGTTGGTTTTATGGGCCAAAGTGACAAGAAAGAGAAAACTTCAGTCTCTAAAAGAATTGGCTCCAAGGCATAAGACTCATTCAGGTTGAAAAAGCAAAGCTGGTTTTTGTTTTTATAGCCATGGTTGCTTTCATAAAGCATGATGCCACATTTTCAAATTCATAATATTATTAATTAGCATGGGATATATGGAAAGACTTCCAGAGAGACTTTTTTTCTTTTTTCCCCTTTCTTCTTCTTTCCGTCCCCTTCTTTCTTTTTTTTTTTTAATCCTTGATTATTTTTTATCTTATCTTCTATATTCTCTTGGTCTTTTATTTTTCTCCTATTCTTTTCTTCCATTTTATTTCTTTGTATTTTTTTAAGATTTTATTTATTTATTTGACAGAGAGAGACACAGCGAGAGAGGGAACACAAGCAGGGGGAGTGGGAGAGGGAGAAGCAGGCTTCCCATGGAGCAGGGAGCCCAAAGTGGGGCTCAATCCCAGGACCCTGGGATCATGACCCGAGCTGAAGGCAGATGCTTAATGACTGAGCCACCCAGGCGCCCCATCTTCCATTTTATTTCTTAACTTTATTCTCTTTTTTTGGATAATATATTGCAAAGTATTTCTTTATTATTTCATTATCTGGGAGAGGTTCTATATCTATTCTAAGCAGTATTAAATAGATAAGTCTCACTTCTGCTTTTGTCCTTGTGTCCTCAGAGTCGTTCACTGTGCCACGAAAGAATGGTGTCCTTGAATGGCATATGGGTGAGGAAGTTCATTTTCTTTTGTCAATAGCTGTGCTTCAGTTGACCTATTTCGATGCAGAGTACAATTCCAATTATAGCAACTGTACATGGCGAGACACAGGCATCTGCACTGAAGCATTATTATACAATAAAATAATGCTTGATGGAGTATACCTAGTCCATAATGTTGGTGATGATCCTGTTTCTCTCACCGGGAGTCTAAACTCTCCCTAGCGTATGACACTTTGGAACTATAAACTTCATAAAACAGGTGAAACCATGGAAGCCCGAACAGTTCACCAACTGACTCATGGTTATAACACCCAAGAGAGGAGCAATAGTAATTGCCCCTATTGGTTCAACCTCATTCAAATCTTCCTTACTTGATCTCAAGTAAGTTAGCATTAAGTATTGGCTCCTTTATTGGAGAGTTTGATGTTTTACTCTCAAGATGTTCTTGTCTAAGATTTGAGAAGCCAGTTCTTGAGAAGAGCTTCATGAAAGAAGCAAAGCTGGGTTGAAGAAAGAATGTGAATGTTTTGTATAAAGACTTCTATTTTAGAAATGACTTAGTGGAGTTTACTGCATTCCTGAAACTTTTCTTTAAACCAGAACATATACATCCCCTGCTATGTGAGGGGTACATTAAGCTCAGAGTTTATCTTCCATGGCTTGTTTATCAGAAAGCAGCAGTGTGAAATTATTTAAAGACCATGTCAAGTGGAAGGAGAAAAGGAGAGAATACACTATAAAGGTTGACAAGAAGGATGACTTGGAGCTACTAATTAGGAATGCTTGCTCTCTGTTTGAATGCATCTTTTTCTAGTGTAAAATTCCCATATCTGATGTGAGGAAGCGGAAGGGAAAATGAAGAAAACAAAAACAAAATCAAATATCCTAGCTGACTATTGGCTTCTTGGCTTATAAATGGTTAACCTTCCAACTGACTAAGGTGATGACATGATTGTCAGAGAGTTAACAGAGAGCAAAGACAACCTCATTTCGGTAAGTGGAAAGCAGTTGGTGAGAAACTGTAGGAAAACAAAGATCGTCTGACATGATTGAGATCTATAATTATGAGAACATGATGGCGTAGGTATTCCTTCTGAGGTAGTGGCAAAAACTTAGCAACAAACCTAGGATTGGGAAGAGTCCAAGTTGAAGGGGTTGGGTGGAGACAGGGGAGGGAGAAAGAGAGAGAGAGAAGTAAAAGGGGTTGGAGAGAGAGAAGGAGGAAGGGAAGGAGGGAGGGAGGTGTAAGGAGAGAGGGAGAGAGAGAAAGAGAAGGGGAGAGAGATAAAGATAGAGAAGGGGGGACAAACAGACAGATAGACACAGGCTAGCAACTCAAGCAACGGATCCCTACAAGCCCCAGGTAGTATTGTACTTCCACTTAGAGGCATGAAAGCACCAAATGTTACAGTAGAAACTTGGGACAGGATAATTTACCAGCTGAATGTTTAATGCAGAGCTATAGAAAGAAGTGGAACAGAGGGGAGAAAACTTACAATAAGTAGGACTAATATTTGCAGTGACATTTTGAGAGTAAAGGAGAATATTCATCTACCTCATGACAGGTGCTTATATGCAGTAATGGCATTTTTTTCCATCCAAGCGCTACTTAGATTGGTACTTTTTTTTTTTTTTTTTTTTTTTGTACACAATGGTAATCTGGGACCAGGAGTTTAAGCTGGGTGCTTACATTTTTACTCAATGCCAGTTACTTTGTGTGGCATGTAATATCTCACATTGATCCTGTTTTTCTTTTCTCTCCTCCTCCTCCTTTTTTGTGTGTCTGTGTATCTTTGAACCTGTTGCCTCAGTAGAGACCCTTCTGATGATGGCATAGGAGTGTGACCTATTGCAATGGGTCTTTTTTTTTCTCTCTCTTACTGCTTTTAAAGTCAGCAGGACAAGTGCAGAGGTGACAGCAGAAATACATACCTGTTTTCTCTTCCTTGTCTGCCATTCACAATGATTCTATACGCAACAGAAAAAAGAGACTAGATACCTGTTTTTTTTTTTTTTTTTTTTTTTTTTCCTGAGTCCTGTATTCTGGCTTCTGTATCCCCCTCTACTGACTTCAAGGGTGGGAAAATGTATCAACATCTTAGATGCCAGCCTTAAAAGAGATGAGTCTGGACAGAGAAAGGACTCCTTTGGCAGCCAAATCCTGGGCATCAGTAGCACAACAAAGCAAAGAGGTAAGAGAAGAATGGACTTCCTCAGACCTCTGCTGCCTTCTCCTTAGTGAGCTGCTGCTATCCCCTGCATTCATCTGTGTTTATCAGCTTCTATGAAAATGAATAACCGAGGTACCCACAAGTGCAGCGAAAAGGTAGGTTATCCCTCAGTTTAGAAAATTGACGTGGATTGAATTTAGGGCAAATACCTTTTCCAAGTTATAGAGACTCCCTCTCCTGTTCTTCTACCAAGCACATTCATAGAATTACAGTAAATTTGCATAAATCTGTGTCTTTGTCCCTTAGAGATCAGCTAGCTTGGCCTCTGTCCACACTTTTCACGGGAGGAAACTGAGGCATGAAAAGTTTGATGGATGTTGCCAAAATGACAGCTAGTTAGATAATGGCAGAGTCTGGACTGGAATCTAGGTGTCCCAATTCCTAGCCTAGCTCTTAACCCAGTGCACTATTTCCTGCCCTGCTCTATAAATAGGACTTTTTTTAAAAAAATATTTCTCTCCAGCTTTTAGGTTGTCACAGGCTATTAACTATTCTTTTTAAAGAATTTTAAAATAAAAGCTGTAGTTTTAGGAAACTTGGAAGTCCATGGATTTCTCTTAGTGTTGTGGATTTTGTTTTTGCTCTTGTTTCATTTTTCCCTCATAATGAGGTGTTTTGTTTTGTTTTGTTTTATAGAATGAAGCACTTGATAGACTCAGATCTATACTTAGAGAAAAGTGCTCTATAATATAAAATAATGGTTCAGGGCTTGGTGTTAGAGTCTCTTAGCTCTGGTTTGATTGGAACTACACACCCCTTTGCTAATCATGTGACCTCGGGCAAGTTCCTTAATCTCTTAGAGCCTCTGTTTCCTTGTCCACAAAATTCTGGGCATAAAAACACTTTATCATAGAACTGTTGTGATGATTAATTGAGGTAAGGTATATGTAATGCATTATTTGTATAGTCTTAGGCTCATAGTAAATACTCAATTAAATGTGGCTGTGTGTGTGTGTGTGCTTGTGTGTGTTTACACACATGTGTTTATGATCCAGGAATAACTTTTTCTATTCCTGTGATGCTACGTTAGTCCTGATTGTGACCGATAGCAGTTTGTTCTCAAGGCATAATTATAAATATGTGTAAAAAATGAGACACTTTGTAAGCAAACATCATAGCTTAACATATCAGTTTGGAGATGCTATTTCAGCATTTTGAAAAGAGTGTTGTGGAGGAATATAGGTATTTCAGACAGTAAGAGGTATTATACAAAAGAAAATTCATTAGCTAAATGATTAAGAAAGGCTGGCTTACACAAATTAAAAGGCTTTTTCTTTCTCTACAAGATTTCTCAGAGTTTTTAACTGCTAAAGGACATTGTGATTTCCAAAAATGAAATATTTGGCCAGGAAGCACTTTTTTCTTCAGACATCTAATGGACCTAGACAGTCATTTTAGGTAAAGCTCTTCTATTCTTATTCCAATTACATGGCCACAGTTTCAAACTCTTTTGGAAGGCTCTTGAGGGAATCACCTTGCAGTTCCGTGGACTGGCGCCTAGTTTTTGTAATATTTTTTCTTTTTTTTAAAACCAAAACCAGAATAAATTTTCACCCTGAGATCTTATTTCCTTCTTTATTTTTAATTGTGGTAAAAACATACATAACATAAAATTTACCATCATAACCATTTTCAAGTGCACACTTTGTGTGGTGTAGTAGTAGTAAATGCATTTACATTGCTGTGCAACCAATCTCCAGAAATCTTTTTATCTTGCAGAAATGAAACTCTATACCCATTAAACAATTCCCCATTCTCTCCTGCCCCAGCCCCTGCAAACCACCATCTTCCTTTCTGTCTCTATAAATCTGACGATTTCTATGTATCTCATGTAAGTGGGAGCATGCAATATTTGTATTTTTGTGATTGGCTTATTTCACTTAGCATCAGTCAGCATAATTAACACTAGCTATTGCAGCAGACAAACCAGAAACCTTCACTGCCTGACATATGACAGTTACTTTCTCACTCGTACAGAGACCAGTAGGAGTCAGGGGATCCTCCTATATTTTAGGGTTATGCCCTTTAGAAAATGTGGACGCTAAGGTGATTATGGGAGGGGAAATAAGGAATGGAGTAGACATCATGACTCCTAACTGCTTTGGTTGGCCCTGAAGCAACCCCTGGCATGCCTTCCTGTAGTCCATTGGTTTAGCTTAGTTACATAGCACTAATCCATCTGGAGTGGAGGCTGGGAAATATAGGGGAACCCATGGAATTTGGGGGGCACTTACTTTGTGAGACATGTTGTATGAAGCACAATAGTGGTTGTTATGACTTTGTTAACTTAATATTGTGACTGTTATGACTTTGTTAACTTAATACTTATTAAGTGGAGCACAGGATGCAGGCCAGTAAGTTGCAGTTCAGTAACAGACCACACGAGAAACTGAAATAGAAAAGTTTATTACTCACAGATCATGGAGGAAGGACAACTCAAAGGACTGCATGGGGACATCAAGGCAAAGTGCAGAGAGAAGGCAGGACCTGGGGCTCATGTCTTTATTAGGGTCAGTGGGTAGAGTACTTTGGGGTTTCCAAGCTAGGTCTGGATTGATCAGTTCAAACCAAAGAGTTGGGTTTTGGTAAGCCCTACGGCAATATTATCTAAGGGATGAATAAGGCATATGGGTGCTGGGAGGTAGGGGAGACTGTTGCAGTCACATCAGGAACTTGCATTTGCTTGTGATTCTGATGCAGCTATCCAGGACAAGAGCTTGCAGGAGGGGCTAATGTCAGTTTCAAGTCCCTGCAGACTGCTTTGCCAAACAAAATGGATGTTAAGGCAGCAGTACTATGGATTAGTTTATCTGAATTCTCAATACTAACTATTTGAAAAATAATGATAAATATATGTGCATGATTTATTTAGTCCACAAAACTGGTAGACATAGGAATTCATCAATCTCTTGCAATAACTGTATGGTGTGCCTCAGGATTTTGTGGACAAGATAGGTTTCTAGTATTCATCATTAATCAGAACAAATACTGTAATTTTAACTAGCAGATAATTAGAAGCATGGAACTTAGGACAATTTAATTTCCAGATAAGACCAGCACTGATTTCAACAGATAAATGTATTTGCTGTTTTTAAAGTTCTCCAGAGAGAACATTAGTGGTGACATTTTCTCCCATAGCCACTCCTGTGATGAACTTAATTTCAGTTATTTTGATGTGGGATTTTGGAATTATTCCTTATTGCCTCTATTGTGCAATAAATTAAGCTTACCACTTTGATTTGAAATTTCCATGTTGATACAGTTGTTTTGACTAATTGATCATGCCTTGAAGTTTTTTTTAATTAAAGGGATATTCATGAATTCTTATGTATACAACTGACTTAAATTCAGTTCAAAAGCCTATGGCATATTAAGTATGCAGTAATGTATGCTTTATACCTTATGTTTCACTGTCCATAATAATTACATGAAGACTATGCCTGCATTATACCAAAACACTCAATTAAAAAGTGCTAAGGCTATGAAACTGATTGTTTAGCATCACACACATAGACAAACTAAAAAGAGTTGTTTGAGTAACTCCAACTTATAAAAACTACTGAATTCCATCAAAATATATTATATATTGAAACACAGTGATAGCGCATAACAGTATTGCCTTATGCTTTATTACAATGGCTAATTTTAGCCCCTAACATAGTTTCTGGTGGCCTTGTCTAACACGTTTGAGAAAAATAGATATTACTTTCCACCTGCTGTGAACTCACTTGGGAAGCCTCAATTCCTTTTTCAAAAATAGAGCCAATAACAAGTTATTTCAAAAATATATTTTTGGCAACGACTGGAATTTATTTGAAACTATATTTCTATAGTAAGCATGAGGATCATCTTGCATTATCAGGTGTTCTTATGCATTTTGAACATACTTAAACTTATATATAATCTTTAATTAATACTAGATCAGGTCTTTATAAAGTTATAATCCAGACTTATGATTTACAAATCACTTGATTTTTTTGGTATTAAATTCAGAGAGTGAATACCCATAATGGATGAGATGTATGTAGGGTTAGTCACAGAAGGTTTGCATAGAGGTAAAGATGTCTAGAAGATTCTCCAACATAAGGAAATATGGGGATCCAGACTTCCTAAGGGAAACAGGAATAATAAAGTCATAGTTTTGACCAAATATATATGGATGAAGGAAAGAACTGAGTTCTATCGTATGATCTATTATAGGAGTTCTAATTACAATATGAAAGCTCTGTAGCTCTCATAGATTATTTTAAAAATGCATTTCTCAGCCAAAACTAAGCATTTTGGTTTCCAGTAGATTCATTTTTGTCCTTCTTTCAGTTAGGCTGGCTCATGCTCATTTATTCACTTTTATCATTAAAGAAAACAGAGCAAAATGACATCTCTCAGTTTATGCAAAAGTCAGTGGTAGGAAAAAAATACTAAAATTCTTAGTCCACTAGCTTTCAGTTTAGGTCATTGCCGGCAAAAACACCCTATGTCCTTTATATCAACTTATTTAAAATTCCTCCTTGATGTTTTTCCTTAGGAATGTGTTGTTTTTCCAATACACTATTTTTTTTTGCTAGAGGAAAATATGAATTAATTTCTTGCAAGTTCTGTGAATCGTTCCACTTTCATTTATATTAAATGCAGTCTATAAATCCTGCAGGTTTGTTTTGGATTGTTTATAGAAATATACTGGGAAGGAAAGGATGATTGCTAAGCTGGATTTCCGTAATGGAGTAATCAGAGACTTTATCATAGAGTTCATTTTATTCCTTATTTATGATTTATAGTTGTTTCTTTAACTGCTTGCAAGGTACATGAAGGAGCATAAACCAGAAAACCATGAAAACATAAATATTTATTCAAATGTGTTATTTTTCGCCTGATAACAATGTTTTTTTTTTTTTTTAAGTTTTCTGTATTGGAGCATATTTTTCAAAACAACTCACTCAAGTTTCTTCTCTTTTGTTTTGCTTTTATTTGTTTTTGCAAATTAGTAGGGAAGAGACAAAAGTTTTATTCTCCCAGAAGTTGCACTCACTGCAACTCTATCACACCCTAAGTTGAAAAGCATGAGGATGTGATAATGATGCTGTAACTATTGTTTCCCAAGGAGCACAAGTGAGAGGCAAAGCAAGCAGACAATCAGGTCACACTCCCAGTCTCGCCTTCTACATAATCTGAAGCATAAAAAGAGCTTTGCACAGATCTGGAATTTATAATACCATTCTCAAAAGCCTGTGTGTATAGGGGGGTGTGGTGTGTGTGCACACACATGCCAACATTTTATTCCTTAACAATCTCTCTAGGGATATTAATATTATGTCTAAACAATGGATTGGAAAGTAAAAAAATTCAAATAGCTGCAAACACTAAATAATTGCTTTGACTCCAGTGCACCAGTTTTACTGGATCCATCATTGTTTTAATGTTGCTAGTATGAGCCAGAATAAGGAAATCTGTGGGCCCAGTGATAAGCCCAAACATCCCTCTCTCATTGATATCAAATGCAGACACTATGAAAGCTATATTCGTAACACTTATTCCAAACATCGGCTGGGTGGCTGTGTTAACAGTAGTAGTAAAGTGTGCTCGCTTCGGCAGCACATAAACAGTAGTAGTAAAGTGCTTGGGTTCTAGAATCAGAATGCTGTGCTTCACATTATGGCTCTGCTCCTCTCTAGCTGTGATCCTATGTGAGTTACTTAACCTTTCTGGGACTCAATTTCCTCCTCTGTAAAATGTGAGTATTCTACCCTAGTTTTGCTATTGGGATTATATGTACTAAACCATTCAGCTATATAATGTGTTAAAGAGCTTAGTACAATGCTAAACGCTTAGTACTCAGTAAAATTAGCTAACATTTGTATGTAATGTCTCACTAAAGATTTTACAGTTGAATGACATCAGTCATTATGTCTTTAATGAATATTAAAGCTGGGTATCCAATAATTATGTCTCAAGGAACAGTGAGTCCATTCACATTGAAGACACACTGAAGGTGCTTTAAAGATGATAGAATATAGGGTGCCTGGGTAGCTCAGTTGGTTAAGCGACTGCCTTCAGCTCAGGTCATGGTCCCGGAGTCCCGGGATCAAGTCCCACATCGGGACTTACCTCCTCTAGGGCAGAAACATAGCTTGGCTCAGG
The DNA here is from genome assembly GCF_009762305.2 of Zalophus californianus. Lineage (NCBI taxonomy): Eukaryota > Metazoa > Chordata > Mammalia > Carnivora > Otariidae > Zalophus > Zalophus californianus. The sequence continues at coordinate 69,423,800 of NC_045600.1, forward strand.
GCAGACTCATTGCATAGAACAGACTGCTTATGAAATCTTTGTGACAGGAATCCCAAATTATACATCAATTCATTTAACAACCAGCATTCCAAGGGAATGGAATTTGTTGGTTGTTTTTTATTTGTTTTTGTTTTTAGAATGTTAAATGTATAATGCTTGAGTATCCATCACTTAATATTTGTTATTTGGCTTTGAATGATGTATTTAATGGATGCCCATTTTCATGGAAACATGATCTAAGAGTATATATTTCATCACCGACAGTAGCAGCAGGAGCAACAAAACAATTCCACAGAGAGTTTGTATTCCCCAATACATGTGGATGCAAAAGCTTCGTTTATTTGTTTGTTTACTTATTCATTAATTTGTTCATTTATTCATTCATTTATTTATGCACGCATACATGCAAGCAACCAAGCAATCTGGTCAAAGTCATTCTGTATTTTATGATGGTTGAGATTATAATCAGACTTTTCCATGGTAATAGTCAACACTAAAACTTAGCAGAGTGGCATCTATTTTCTAAGATAAAGGCAATAAACACTTTTGAACATGCAAGAGATCCGATAATGTAATTACCATGAGGCCTTATTGAAGACTCTACTGGAGGCTGATATTCAGGCAATAAAGAAATGAATAGAAAAGCTACAGAGAAATGTTGGTATAGCACATTAGGAGTGTAGGGCTAGAAATGTAAGACTCTGATTGCAGGGCTACCATCAGAAGACTAAGTATTAAGATTTCAGGACTAATAGGCAGATCAATGTGGGAGTTCTGAAAAATCTAATAACAGAAGTAGAAAGATCTTTTAATCTGCTAAAATTGATGGTAAAGGAGAGAGGAAATGGGATTGCAGAAAATCATTCTATATACTAACTTAATTACTGTTCACATAACATTTTGAATAGAGCTATGTAAGTAAATAAGTGGACAATTCTAATAAACCACTGCATTGGTAATTGTGTTGGGAAACAGTATAAATTATAACTTATATAAAGGGCAATTTAGTAATATATAGCAAAGATTTAAAAAGACACATATTCCTTGACTTAGAAAGTCCATTCAAAAATTTATCCTATAAACTCCAACATGGATGAAATGATATATATACAGTTAATTATTGTAGCATCATTTGTAAGTGAAAGATTAAAAACACCAAAATGTCTATCAGTAAGGTACCAATGAAATAAAAATGTAAAAGCACCCAATGGAGAGGCAAAGAAGGATAGGAAATTGTATGTGCTGAAATGATGTCCAAGGTAGAGTAAATGAAAAACAGAAATGAGAAGAAGAGTTCATGCTACCATTTGAAAAAAAATGTAGAAATTGCTTGTATGTATATTAAATATCTCTAGATGCATACCTAAAAACTTCATAGCAATTTACTTTAAAGGGGAACTGGGTGTTAGGATTAGAGGTAAGGAGGGAAATTCATTTTAGACCTTCTTTAGACCTTCTTCTTCTTTAGACCTCATTTTTAAAAAAATTTTTTATTGTTATGTTAATCACCGTACATCATCAGTTTTTGATGTAGTGTTCCATGATGTAGTGATCCTCTGGCTATTTGGGGTCTTTTCTGGTTCCATACAGATTTTAGGATTATTTGTTCCATTTCGTTGAAAAAAGTGGATGGTATTTTGATGGGGATTGCATTGAATGTGTAGATTGCTCTAGGTAGCATTGACATCTTCACAATATTTGTTCTTCCAATCCATGAACATGGAACGTTTTTCCATTTCTTTGGTCTTCCTCAATTTCTTTCATGAGTATTTTACAGTTTTCTGAGTACTGATCCTTTCCCTTTTTGGTTAGATTTATTCCTAGGTATCTTATGGTTTTGGGTGCAATTGTAAATGGGATCAACCCCTTAATTTCTCTCTCTTCTGTCTTGTTGTTGTTGTATAGGAATGCCACTGATTTCTGTGCATTGATTTATATCCTGCCCCTTTACTGAATTCCTGTATGTGTTCTAGCAGTTTTGGGGTGGAGTCTTTTGGGTTTTCCACATAAACTATCATATAATCTGCAAAGAGTGAGAGTTTGACTTCTTCTTTGCCGATTCGGATGCCTTTTCTTTTTGTTGTTAGACCTCATTTTTAAAGGTTGTAGCATTAGTATTTATTACATTTAAAAATGAACTAAATGTAAATAAAAGAAAAACAAGAAATATTCATCTGTGTCATTTGTGACCTCAGTGAAGATGGCTCGTCGGAATGGTTTGGAGTAGGTTGAGAGGAAAATGGGGGTTGAGAAATTGGAGAAAGGACAATAGACACATGGACATCTTTTCAATAGGTTTACTTGTGCTTAAAGTTATAGATGAGGGCAATAGAGTTATAGGTAATAGGTAAAGATAGACCATAAGATAAATATAGATAATGGAAAAGATTGATAATACCCCAATATATTTTCATGATCATGGGGGAAGATCCAGCATCTAGGATGTAAATTTTACCCAAAATAATGACTTTGGTTTTGAAACATTAGATTTTTTTTTCTGATAGGAATTGTATATAAGGACTTACTCTCTATTAAGGCCACTCCTCCTTGGTGGCAATAGGAACACTTTATCTGTATCTATTTCTTTTTTTTTTTTTGCATTTTTTTATTTTATTATGCTATGTTAATCACCATACATTACATCATTAGTTTTTGATGTAGTGTTCACAATTCATTGTTTGCGTATAACACCCAGTGCTCCATTCAGTACATCCCCTCTTTTATCTCTATCTATTTCTGTAAAGAAAGGGGGCAGAGAGGATAACTGAGTAGATGGAACAAAGCCACATGATCATGGGAAAAGGCAGTCCTGGTGAGGCTGGCAGGTAGCATGGTATACTATAACTACCCTCCTTGTCTTGCTACTTTCGGATTCCACCAATATTCTTAGTATGTGATGCTTGGGAGAGTTGAAGGGAGGAGCAAGTGACAGGATATTCTGTAGGTCTAGCCCTACAGAACAAATGGAATATTGTTGCTGAAAAGAGAGAGATGGAAAAGAGTTTGAAATATTCCCATTTCAAGATCTACAATTATGTAGAGATTTATTTTGCCTTCCATTCCAATATATATTCTACTTTTGCAGTTTATCTGTAACTTTGGGGAAAATTTATTTTGTTTATTGCATCTGTCTCTCACCTCCTGCTCATGCTGTGGTTCACACCCAACCCAAGCTCTGGCCATCTACACCCAAATGTCTTCTCTCTTTCTATCATTTTTTGATGTACTATTCTATGGCTTTCTATTTCCATCATGTGAAAATTATTCCACTTTCTCACCAATGGGCTCTCCACCTTCTTCTGCTCCAACTTCATTTTTTAGGACTCTCAATTGACAATACAGACAAGTAGGTGGAGTTATTGCATGTTGTTTTGGCAGATGAATGACTAGAAATTCTAGCACCTACAACAGGGGACTGTGAATTTAACACAGGGTCAGTCAATGTTATTTAAAATAATGAATAGTGCTCACTTCGGCAGCACGTATACTAAAATTGGAACAATATAGAGATTAGCATGGCCCCTGCACAAGGATGACATGTACAATAATGAATAATACAATTTCAAGAGAAGTAGATTTTGGTTTAATTGAATGCAGCTCTTTTAACAGAGCTGCCCAGTGCAGAACAGACCAGGCTTTTCTTTCCAAAATACACAGGGTTTTCGTTCGGGTCACCTAACTCCCAGTTTGTTATAGTGGGATTTCTTCATTAGATAGGCAGTTGGTCTGAAGATGTCTAAAATCTTTCTAAATCTTAACAGTTTGATCATTGGATTCATTCTCTACTTATCATTGAGGCCCATTCTTATGTCTGCATTGCTTGTGAAGAAGTTGACTTACTTATAGGAAAATGATTCACTTTTTAATAAGATACTAGTTCTTAGGGGCACCTGGGTGGCTCAGTTAGTTGAGCGACTGCCTTCGGCTCAGGTCATGATCTCAGGGTCCTGGGATCAAGCCCCACATCAGGCTCCCTGCTTGGCGGGAAGCCTGCTTCTCCCTCTCCCACTGCCCCTGCTTGTGTTCCCTCTCTTGCTGTCTCTCTCTCTGTGTCAAATAAATGCATAAAATCTTTAAAAAATAATACTAGTTCTATATAAAAATCAAAATAATTTCATCTTTAAAAAAGTCAAACTGCCTAGGTATTCAACCAGCTTTTGCCAGAGGGGGGTTTTTGAAATGAACTGAGACAGAGGCACATGACTGCTCAGGCCTCTAGCACAGCAAGGGCCACCAAGATGAGAAACAACTTGCACAGCTGTTCAAAAGAAGGGAGAGGCACTGGTTCCAGACCTGCTCCAGAGAGAAGCTCAAAGGTACTCAGCACTGGCAGAACAAAGAACCCCAGGAGGGAAGCTTTGCTCCAAAAGAGAGGTTTTTGCTTCAGGAGAAGACTGTTCTAGGAAAAGGAGACTGGCTGTTTCAAACTCAAAAAAAAAAAAAAAAAAAAACAACTGATCTCATGGCTCTGAGCAAAATAGTGAGTAGAAAAGAAATATTAACTTGAATCCAGCTGAGAGACATGGATCAAAGTAAACCTGCATATCTAGGAAGAGAAATGACTGTTTCTTGTACTTAGCTTTGGCCTGATTTTCCTTTGTTTTGTATTTTGTATTTTTCTATTATTTACAGTTGATAAATATGCTTTGAAACTATGAGCCTTTTTTTGCTTTTTCTGTATCATCCATATTTAATTCTAGGAACATTTATGGAATGTCTCTTATAGAGTAGACACTATATAAGTTGCTACAGTTTAGAAATACCAGGGCATGGCTCCTTCCCATATGAGAGCCTAATGGGATAGCCACACAACTCATGGTAATAGCAGGGAGTGGTTAAAAAGTATAGTTTTGGAATAAGATGGGCTAGAATTTAAATTCTGATTATATTATTTCTTATTTATAAGGACAAAGAAAAGTAAAATGAATTCTAATCTTCAATTCCCTTATCTGCAAAATGTGGATATGTCTCATGGGTTATTGTGAAAATTAAATGAGATTATATATGTTATTGACTGAATTGGATCCCCCCATGTTTATATGTTGAAACTCTAATTCCCAGTATAACTCCATTTGGAGATAAGGTCTTGAAGGATTAATCCATTTATTTGTGGGGAGAAGGGCAGAAGTATTTCTAGCAGAAAATATGAGGAAACATACTTGGGAGATTTAATTCACTAAACTGAATGCTAGAAGATATGGTTGGAAAGATCCGGATCTCAGTTGTAAATGTTAGGGTGCACAGATATCTCATTTCTCTCTAGGTCCATTCTTTACTTTTTTCTGTCTTGCTTGCTACCTCATGAGTTGACCTGTAAGGACTGTAGGTAGAAGTTCTTATGCCTTTTGGCTTTTCCAGCCAGTGGAAAACTGCAAGAAAATACCAAAGGGAGGTGGAGAAAGAGATCAAGACATATATTCCTCTGGTTTCCTCTCTAGGAGGTAGTCTCCAACTGACTGTGTCCATTGATTAATAATCACTACTACATATAAGTTGAACTATTCTAAGTCTCTTTCTTTCTAGGTTCTCTTCTTTGTTGCTTTGAGCCTAAGGGTGGCAATGAGTCTTCCTTTGAGACTCCCAGATTCTCGCATTGTCCCTTTGTAATTTTCCATGTCCTGTCTATACCATTGTGATTCTTTCTTTTGTAAAAACACAGAAATGAAAACTGTCCTAGAGTTTTCCTGATTTGAGTATAATCTGTTTCCTTTTAGAACTTTACTGATAAGGATTGATTTCTGTATTAAGACTCTACTCATTAATTCATTCATTTAATCTATCATAAACATCTGTTGAGAGCTCATAAGGGTGCTGCTAAATGCTATCTCTGGTCTCATGGAGTTTAAAGTCTGGTGTGAGATATATACAAGTAAATAGCAGTAACAAAATAGCATAATAGATGTTAAAATGAAGAAAGTTTAAGGTGCTTAGGACTACATAGCAATGATGCCTGACCTGAACAGGATTTGAGCAACAGTATGCAATGTGAGATTGGCACAGTACAAGATAATACAGAAATTTAGTACATAACAAGACGGTACTATATTCTAGCAATGAAAATGCATGACAGGGAGTGAGACATTGTAGATTTAGCTGTATATATTTTGTCTAAAGGATTAGTCATAGAAGCACTATGGTGAGAGTAGTCCATAGACTTGGCCAGGACTGATCTGGATGTGGTCCTTGTTTTAGATAGATTTAGGAATAATCTGACCTCATTAGATGAAATTAATTTTAGTCCTTCTTAAAAAAATTGAGGTAAAATTGACATACAACATTATATTAGTTTTAGGTGTACAAGATAATGATTTGAAATTTGTATATATTGTGAAATGATCACCACAATAATTCTAGTTACCATCCATCACTATACATTGTTACAGAATTTTTTTCTTATAAACTTTTGGGATTTATTCTTAGCAACTTTCAAATATGCAATACAGTATTCTTAACTATAATTTCCATGCTGCACATTACATCCCATGACTTATTTATTACTAGAATTTTGTACCTTTTGACTTCCTTTACCCATTTTGCCCACCATTCACCCCCCCGCCTCAGACAACCACCAATTCGATGAGGTTTTTGTTTTGTTTTTTAGATTCTAGATATAAGTGAGATTATGTAGTATGTGTCTTTCTCTGTGACTTATTTCATTTAGCATAATGCCTTAAGGTCCATCCATGTTGTTGCAAATGACAAGATTTTGTTCCTTTTTTTTATGGCTGAAATATTCTTGTGTGTGCGTATCAGCTCTTCTCTATCCATTCATTCATGGATGGACACTTAAGTTGTTCCATGTCTTGGCTATTGTAAATAACACAGCAAAGAATATGGGGATACCTGTGTCTTTTCAAGTTGGTGTTTTCATTTTCTCCAGATAAATACCCAAATGTGGAATCTCTGGATCATATGGGAATTTGATTTTTAGTTTTTTGAGAAAACGCCATACTTTTTCCCATAGTGGCTACATCAATTTACATTCCCATAAACAGTGCACAAGGATCCTTTTTTCCACATCTTTGCCAGCACTTATTTCTTATTTTTTCAATAATAGCCATTCTAACAGGTATGAAGTGGTATCTCATTGTGGTTTTGATTTTAATTTACTGGATGATTAGTGATGCTGAATGTCTTTTCATGCACCTATTGGCTATGGCTTTGGAAAAATGTCTATTGAGGTTCTCTGCCTATTTTTTAATCAGATTATTTTATGCTTTTGAGTCACATGAGTTCCTTATATATTTTGCGTATTAATTATGTATCAGATATATGATTTGCAAATATTTTTTCCCATTCATCAAGTTGCCTTTTTATTTTGCTGATAGTTTCTTTTGCTGTGCAGAAGCTTTTTAGTTTGATGTAGTCCCACTTGTCTATTTTTGTTTTTGTTGCCTTTGACTTGGCATCAAATTTAAAAAATCATTACCAAGACCAATGTCAAGGAGCTTACCACCTATGTTTTCTTCTAAGAGTTTTGTAGTTTCAGGTCTTACGTCCAAGTCTTTAACCAATTTAGACTAAATTTTGAGTGAATTTTTGTGTATGGTGTAAGATAGTGGTCCAGTTTCTTTTTCTTTCCTTTTCTTTTTCTTTCTTTCTTTTTTTTTTTTTTTTGCATGTGGCTGTCCAGTTTTCCCAACACTATTTATTAAAAAGACTGTCTTTTTTTCCCATTGTATATTATTATCTCCTATGTCATAGATTAAGTGACCATATAAGTGTGGGTTTATTTCTGGGCTCTCTATTCTGTTTTATTGATCTATGTGTCTATTTTTGTGCCAGTACCATACTGCTTTGATTACTACAGATTTGTAGTATATCTTGAAATCTGGGATTGTGATACCTCCAGTTTTGTTCTTCTTTCTCAGGATTGCTTTGACTATTCAGGGTCTTTTATGGTTCCATATAAATTTTAGGGCTGTTCTATCTCTGTAAAAAATGCCATTGGATTTTTGATAGGGATTACATTGAATCTGCTGATTGCTTTGGGTAGTAAGGACACTTTAACTATGAAGTCTTCCAATCTATGAGCATTGAATATCTTTCCATTTTTTTGTGTCATCTTCAGTGTCTTTCATCAGTGTCTTATAGTTTTCTGTGTACTGGTCTTTCCCCTCCTTGGTTAAATTTATTCCTAAGTATTTTATTCTTTTTGATACAATTGCAAATGAGAGTGTTTTCTTAATTTCTCTTTCTAATATTTCATTACTAGTGTATAGAAATGCAACAAATTTCTGTATATTGATATTGTATCCCAAAACTTTTATTGAATTCATTTATTAGTTTTAATAGTTTTTTAGTGGTGTCTTTGAGGTTTTCTACATATAACATCATGTCATGTGGAAATAGTGACAGTTTTACTTCTTTCTTCTTCTTTCTTCCAATTTGAATGATTTATATTTCTCTTATCTAAGTGTTCTGGGTTGGGCTTCCAATACTATATTGAATAAAAGTGGCAAGAGTAAGCATCTCTGTCTTGTTCCTGATCCTAGAGATACAATGGAAGACATAAAGTGAAACATGATGGCTATAGGTGTACATATTTTGTTGAAGAATTGGTCACAAAAAATCCTATGGTAGGAGTGGTCCATAACCTTGGCCTGAACTGATCTGGATATAGTCCTTGCCTTAGATGGACTTTTGGATAATCTGACCTCATTTGATGAAGTCATTTTTGGTTCTTAATTGTTGAAGGAGGTCTAGGCAATGATGTGTAGTTGGAACGTGTAACTGGAAGTCATCTTGCTTTTAAATTTGTCTTCTATACCTCAGAAATAATATTTTGATTTCCTACTCATTGTTTTTCTCTCTTCTCTTTTTCATTTAAAAATTTCTCAAATGGCTAATGCTTGTATTAGTCAGGGTTTTTCAGAGAAATAGAACCAATAAGATGTAGGTATAAATTCTTATTTTAAGAAATTGGTTCCTATATTGGGTCAGTAGTGGGGCAGCTAGTAAATCTAAAATCTGGAAGGCAGATCAACAGCCTGTAGTCCTAGGGAAGAAATAATGCTTCAGTCTAGAATCTAAAGGCAGACCAGAGACAGAATTCTTCTTCCTTAAGGGACCTCAGTCTTTTCTCTTAAGGCCTTTGACTGATTGGACGAGGCTCACTCACATTAAAGAAGATAATCTGGGAACTAGAGAGTATCATGCTAAGTGAAATAAGCCAATCAGAGAAGACAGTTATATGATTTGACTCATGTGGAATTTAAGAAACAAAACAGAGGAGCATAGAGGAAGGGAGGGAAAAATAGAACAAAACATAATCAGAGAGGGAGACAAACCTCTCTGAGGTAAAAGAGACTCTTAACTATAGGAAACAAACTGAGGGTTGCTGGAGGGCAGGTGGGTGGGAGGATGGGGTAACAGGGTGATGGGCATTAAGCAGGGCACGTGATGTAATGAGCACTAAGTGTTATATACAACCAATGAATCACTGAACTCTACCTCCGAAACTAATAATACACTATCTGTTAGTTAATTGAATTTAAATAAAAAAAGAAGATAATCTGCTTTACTCAAAGTCTACTGATTTAAACATTAATTACAGTTTAAAAAAATGCCCTCACAGCAGCATGCAGACAAGTGTCTGACCAAACAACTGGGTACTATAGCTAAGTTGACACATAAAATTAACCATCACAATAAATGTACATGACCTCCGTATCTTCTCCCCCTGCTCCCTCACACAGCCTTTAGCAACTCACATTCTAATTCGTTGCTAGCCTGAAACACAGCTTTCTCAAAGGGCATATAGGATTTCCTTATTAGTAAGTTCAGTGGCTTTTTAACTACCTTAGACCCTTTGGTAACATTGGTATTCATGTGGTTCCTCGTGGAACCACTCCTTTCCTTTTGATTTCTATACAATGTCAGATCTTTCTTCCTATCTGTTTCACCAGTTTTGAGCATTCCTCAAGGCTTAGTTATTCATTTTGGGTTTCTTTCTAATTCTTATTTTTGGAGAGCACATTTATTATACTGATTTCAGTGTTCAGGTTTGTGTCTATGACTTCTGAATTTCCTTATATTATGATCACTCAGCTAGGAGTTGTCTTTCCTTTTTTATACTTCATCCAATTACTAATGAAATTATCTGTTTTTTCCTATGGCTTTTGGCTCTCTCCTCTATCTCATAAAATGTTGTTAGACAATTCCTTATCAAAAATTTTTTATAATATAGCTCTTCTGATCTAAAATCACCATCACTCATACTTTGAATATAAGCTACCCTACCTACTTCCCAAGGCCTTTCATAATTTTGTCAACTGATCTTTTATCCTTTACTTTCCAACATGTTCTAATTTGGTGAATCTACTCATGGTCATCAAATTCATGTTATCCCATCCCAATTAGGTAATCATTTTGTGCTGGATGCTTGGAATACAAAAATAAAAGAAAAATACAAGACATGTCCCTGCCCTTCACATATGGACAGTAGCAGTTCATACCACACATGCAGGAAGTAGGTGGAGAACTTACCTGCACACAACTCATGCTAATACAATTCAGCCCATGACTAGGTATTTTAGTAGTTATATAATCCAGTTTTAGTGGACAAATGACTTATTTGATGGGGGAGTAGGGTCTAATATGAAGGTCAATAGAAGCCAAGGATCAATGTATGACCATAAAAATAAACATTGGCTTCTCTCTTTCTCACACAGAATATCAGTCTTCACTAGCCCCATGTTGTTTTAATAGGTTAAAGAGAGCCAGCTTTGCAACAGCCCTAGAGGGATTAAGCTGAACTTCAAGGGTGACAGTTTATGGACAGCTATTTAAATTGTATAGCTCCATATATGCAATGATACTCAAGTCAGAGAAAGCTCTGCTCTTCCTCATCTGTTTTCAGGAAGGATTCCCTCATTTAGAATCCTTTACTTCTGCCAAGCATGTAAATTTAACCTATGCTTTATGGTTCAGCTCAAGAATGATTTCTTTAGTGAAGCATTTTCATTTGTTATTTCTTGATTAGTCTAGCTGTCATTGATCTTCTCCTATAACTATACATTTAATATATTACCATAACTTTGCTATTATTTGCAACTGTTTTATATGTTAGTCTTATTTGTTCTAACTAGGTGGTAAGTACTCTTTAGGGCAGGAACCATGTCTTGTATTTATTTTTATTCTCTGACATTGCTAGCATAATGGTTAGAGGGTAGTAAATGCTCAACAAATTCTTATTAGTTAATTTTTCTTCTGTTTGGGAGAAGTGGGAAGAAGTATAGAACACTTATTGCATATCTAATGTTGCAGGCACAGTGCTAGCACATTTTATATAAATATATGTATATGGTATAATTATCATAAAAACACAGTGAGGAAGATATATATATATATACATACATATATATGTATATAGTATAATTATCATAAAAGCACAGTAAGGAATATATATATATATACACACACACACACACATACATATATATACACACACGTGTGTGTGTGTGTAGTATAATTATCATAAAAGCAGTGAGGAAGATATTCTTTTTTCCAGTTCTCAGATAAAGAGCAGAGATTTCTAGAGGTAAAATAATTTGGCCAAGATTACAATAATTCATCACTGTCTGATATAATCTTTGAATTTAGATCTGTCTGAATTTAAAGCCCATGTGATCCCCAATCCACTCTCCTATCTCCTTATTATACATAGTTGCTGTAGTTGATGCTCTGATACAATGTCCTGATTCGCCCTCCGGGATTGAAGCACTCATTCTTCCAGGAGCTGGGAGTATCGGTGGTTGAGGGCATAAACTGTGCTTTTCTGTGGGACTTGTCCCTGGCTGAAGAGAGCAGCCTCACTTGAGAGGATGCCTCGTTCCCAGGAGCAGTCTATATCCAGTGGCTGGTCCCTGTTGGGACTACTGGGAGTGGCATTCCAACCAAGAGCTCTCAGTAGGAATGACTATGGCAGGACTACATTATAGTTCAACTTCTTCCTCTACCTAATCCCACTTTCTTTACTATGCCACCCCCTATGTTTATCTCAGGAGCTCCACTTCAATAAACTTTTCCCATGCAAATCTCTGCTCCTCAAATAACTGACCTGGCAACCTGTGTCATATCATAAGCTAGATGGTTATCAGAAGACTGTGACATGTTCTTATCTGTTACTCATGCAGCAAACTAAAAATTCTTTCAGAAAGACTTCCAATACAGAGTATAGGTGATAAAGTTTTCTGTAAGATATTCCTACTACTGTATTTTCCTCACTCCTGGCTTCTAATTCCAAGCAAAAAAAAAAAAAAGTTTTATTTTTTTTACCATGAACAGGGCAGCATAGATTTTGTTGTCCTGTAAAGCAACTCTCTTAAACTCATGCAAATTATGCAACTGTTAGGGTTGACAATATCTGTGAGCATTTTTTTTTCAGAAAATGGAAATATGATTCTAGTTCAAATCATCTGAACTACCCAGAACACATGAGAGAAATTCTTTTGACTCACTGCAGTTATAAAATATACTTTCACTGGTCCTAAATTTACCTTTCACATGGCAAATTATAAAAGCAATCTCTAAGTCATTGCTTGTGAATCTAATGATCCTTTGATTTCAGCTCTTTCATGCTTTTGTTATATCAGAGGAATAGAACACTCTCATTGTACCTGAATACTGCTATGTATATGTGGCCACTGTTTGGATTATGATTGGAATATTACTAAAAGCAGAAGAGTCACTTTTGGTTTTTAGTCACTATATAGAGTACAGCTTACTGATAGAAGTTAGCTGGTGACTATTAGGTCACCAAAATTTGAACACAAGAGAAAAGCAGAAATGTGTCCTGAGATATCATTTTCTGAATCCTTAGGGAGCAATGTAGTCTGCCCAGACACAGCCTCTCTCTTGGGAAAATGTGGGACAAGAAAAAAGACTGATGTAATTGGGAAGTCAAAAACATCCTTCCACCTGTAGGAACTCAACTCCTGGGCATTTAACTAAAATACAGTGAAGATGGATAGAGAAGAAGGCAAAAGAGTTAACCTAAGTGTATGTGTTTCTACAGTTATTGATTCTGTTTACTATATTCTCCATGTAGTTAAATGGAGCTGAAGAAAGCCATGATAAATTTACCACCCGTTGCCCATTTCTATTTAATCTGAGAGCTTCTGATATTTCCTAGCTGGTAACTTGATGATCCCAGGACTTTAGGTTTTATTTTGCTGAGATTTGGGGTTATGTATTCTGCCTTTTCCTCTCACCATTTCCCTTCCCAGCCATCCTACAGGAGCTCACAGCTGCGCTGCTATCCTTCGATACTGCATCACCAGCCGTCACAGCCAAATTGTAATACATAGCAATCGCATTCCATGTAGCATAATTGGTGATCAGATTCAATATCAGTGAGGGGAAAATAATAGAGGGGCTCATTGTGCACGATTATATGTTAGATAACATAGAACAAAGGGTACCTCTCTGGCTTGGTTATTGCCGCTAGAGCTCATAGCTCTAAAACTTTCAGCACCTGTTCAGAAGCAAGAAAAGAGCCAACAGAAGCTCTGGGAAGCAGACGGGGGTGACAAGCATTAATAGTGCCATTATCTCAAGTTAATGCTAAGCTGATAAAATATTTGGCCATGGCCTAGGCTTTTATTTCCCATGGAAATATGGGTTCCAAATACCACAATCTATCACAGACTCTCAAGGGGACTGCACATTTTGTAATATATTAAATTCATGTAAACTGCCACTATGAAGACAGGAAATCTAATTTAGAGGAAAATATTCCAGCATAATAAGGAGGCTAAACTGAGGTGGCCACATTAGGGACACACTGGCTTTCTGGCTGACTATTTTCTTAATCAAAGAACATGTCAGTGGGAAGGCCACCAAAAATGATATGGGATTCAGAGCTGTCAGTTATTAGATGCACACAACAGGTAAATTAATATTTGGTGATAGGCTTCTGGTGCTTGGGGCTTGACAGCTTATGCAATGCCACTTTGGCACTACAAATAAGGGGAAATCAGATTCTTTGTCATAGTCAACCAAATATCACTATTCTCAGGCTGTCACTAGGCTGCTTAAGAATCTACATTAACTCTTTCAGACCCTCAGCAGCCTCTTTAGAACTTTTTTCCCCTAGAAATGCATCAGTTACTGTGAGAATTAATTGAAATAGTTACTTGCCTGTAGTTTCTGTATTATATAATCAGGGCTCTGAGCTGGAAGACTCTCCACATGCCTAGAGAGTTAAGAAATTGCCTCAGATCAAACTTCTTGCCAGTGGCAGAGTAGAAAATGGAATTCATTTCTCTTCCATCAAATGAGATATACATCCACAAAAAAAAATAACAATTTGTGAAATACTTTAATATACACACTCTACTTTGGGCATAATCAAACTGTGAGCAAAATGGAGGTACATTTTATAAGTGAGGAAACAAAGCCACAACAGCAAAGTGACTTACTTGCCTAACATCAGGCAAAGTTGGAATTGTTGTATGGTTCCAGTGATCCTGGGCTTGTGCTCTCTTCACCATATCGTATACTGCTTGTATTAAAAGCAAGATGGTTTGCTGATAAAATTTTCCCTTAGATTAATACAGTTCCCTTATTCATCTCTTTTCCAAATTAAAAAAGAAATATTAATAGATCTACATTTTTTTTCCACAAAAATCTTAGTGTGATATAACTCAAGTTTAAATACAGGCTTAATCAAGTTCTTCTCTTCCTCCTCCTTCCCCAGCAACTCCTCCCTTCTCTTCCTCCCTCCACCCCTCCACTTCCTCCTCCATCTTTTTATAAAGGGAAAACGAAGATTAACTTGTCCATTTCGTGCTTGCTTCCTGCTTCATTCCTTCTAGAATGTATATATAGTCTTCATTCTTTATTTGCACATCATTTAATGCCTATTAACTTCTAAAGGTTATTGAGTCTTACAGACTGTTCTTTATATAATCATTGTTCAGGTCAAATGCAAATGTGGTTGTTATTTTTGCAGCCATCCAGAAAAAGTGAAGATGAAAAATTACCATTTTTATTTTTTAATATAAATGAGTGACATCGCTTACCATAACTGTCAGGAGCCCTGTATTACACACTATCAGATTACACCACAAAGAGGCCAGAACGCTGATATTAAGCTCTAGTTCACTGAATTCTATCAGTCATCAGTTATGAAGGGACAATTTCCCCACAAGGGCCTGTTTAGAAAATGAACCCTTTCCTATTTAGAAGCTTAGACTACATTACCATCAAGGCCACTAATGATAAGATTTAATGGACACTTAAAAAAAAAGTTGCTTAGATAAAAGCTCCTGTAATTGTTTTTAGACAATTCAAGTGGATTCAAGCCTGGCGGCATCCTTTTTTTTTTTTTTTTTTTTTTTTTTTAAGTGAGAACCTCTGATATAGAAAGTATTCTATGAAGATAGCACTATATCATATCTTATTTTGAACAGGATTGGGCATGTTCGAAAGGGTGTAGCAAGCCAGGCACTTTACTAGTAAGACTGAGAAAGAACGTTCTGATCTCTTCCAAATTAAACTTTCAGGTGTGTTACCCCCCACTCCCTCTACCTCAGTTCCAAGTTCTAGAAGATTAACCAAAGCTCAGGCAGGTAGCTATAACATTGATGGAGTTTCCTAGGTTGTTGCTATTCCTAGGGTCCCCAAGGAAGCATCTAACTACAGCAGCAACAAAAACATTCCTAAGACACACTGGTATTTGTTTGAATCTCAGCAGGTGGAACAGTGGTGGCTACCATAAGAAGAAGTTTAAAGAATATTCTTAGACTTGATAAATTTGAATACACATTAGGCAATGTCTTGTGCTTCAGAAGCAAATTCTAGATTGGAAAACAGTCTATACAAGAGTCTGACCATTGAATTGACCAACAGGATCCATTATGGTGGGCTTGCATTCACACAGCGTACTTACTCTACATGCTCAGTTAAAGGCAATGCACATACCTGCATCACACACACACACACACACACACACACACACATATCAATTTCATAATTACCCATATTTCACCTGGCATTCTACTTGATGTAGGAATACCCCTATGGGGGTGTGTCGTGAGAACATAGTCCCCATAGCCCTCTCCTAATGCAAGCATCTCATGTTATGAGTGTGCTTCTTGTGATTGAAAAGCACATTCCTATTCAACAGGGCCCTTAAAAATGCATGCACATTATTTCATCTGATGTCCAGACAAAGAAGATCTATTGTTATAGTGAAAGAAAAATTGGTTGTGCTGGACTTACTTAGGGTATGACACTAGCACTTTGTAGGTGAGTGAAGAGATTCTCAAAGGTAAATATCTCTTTGGAACCCCAATTCCATCTAAGATATTACTCTACTCTGATGATGTTCCACTCAACATACTTAACTATGAGGTTTAGGAATTGCTTATTAAAGCAATTACAAGAATGCCATTGAAAAATACTTAAACCATAGGTCACATTAGATATAGCCCCCCTTTCTATTACATACTGCCAAGGTAAAATAGTAAAAAAAGAAAAAATCCAAGATGTGGGTGCTATTTTCTTTAACTTCTCCTGGACTGATACCTACAGAGCTCATTTGCTCATTAATATCTCATTTGATATTAATAGGGTATTTCTGTCTCTTGAATCCATACACACTGAAACACATAAACATACACACCATACCTTAATTAAATAGTTCTGTCTTAAATGAACTTAGAAAATGTTAAAAATAATTAAATAATTCAAAAGACAAGCATGTACTCAAAATAATTATTGCTGGAATTACTTCCTATGGAATTATTCTGTAAGGGGAGTTATGAGCCAAAGATCAATCTTGTGTGGCTCACAGGAGACTCTCTGGCTAGTATCTTAAGATAAGTAGAAGTAGCATAAGTAGAAACATGTAACACAGGACTCTCTGGAAGATGCGCTTTTCTTGTTTGCATAATTCTAGCACCAGAACCTTCACTGCAATCATCAGGGGTCCCTGCCAGTTCAGATAGCTGAAGGATTTAATGCAAACAGTGAAATGATCCATTGGGATGGCTTAATCCATACTATAGAATGAATATTATAATTGTTTCATTGTTAAGCATAGTCATATGTAGCAGATTAGAAAACATGTATTTTTCTATCATTATTCATTAAAGAATTGGAGAAAACCATTAGGTAGTTCTGTTCAAGTGAATGAACTCAGTGTGAATTCAGTCCAGATGCCTCCTGTTTTTGCAATACCTAAATTCTGCTCATACTTCCTCTGTCTGTCTCCATACAGTTTCTTGTATCACACATGTCTGTGCTTGGGCATCACTTTTTGTCTACTAGGACCATTATTGCTATTTGCACATTTTTAACATCTATATGTAGTCACTGAAAATTCACTTCATATATCAAGCATTTCTTGATTATTTTGCGAAAAGGAAGTATTTTTTGTCTAAATAAATTCTAAAATCTAGTCAATCCCTACTACCCAGGAAGGACATGCCTGCTTGCTTTGTCCTGTGCCTTTCTCTAACACAAGTTTTATGCTCTTGCATTTTCCAGCGCTATGTTTTTGGCCCCACTGCAGCCAGAAAAGGATACCATTATAAAGTTAAGAATATTTATAAGGAGAAGTTGAATACATTTTTTGCCCATGCCAAATTCTCTTTGGCCTTTTTGCTTCTAATATTAATAAGAAGGCTGAAGATTTGACCCCAGAATCACTGTTATCTGTGGTAAAGAAAATAACCATTAAGGAACTCAGAAAACAGAAAAGACTTTCCATTATCATCTGCTGCTACCAAGAAATCTTTGGCATTCTGGAACCTTTATTAAGAATCTTAAATCTCTAAGGAATAAGTTTGTAATGTTATAATTTTCTGTAGCATTTAGGTTTTAGAAATATTTCCCAGTGGGTTTGTTCTGCCTACCCATTTTTATGTTCTATTTCTAGGGGAAAGTGACATTAAAGATGTGAAAAAAGTTGGATTTCTAACTGGGCTTCCAGTTGCTTTTTGACATTGAATGGGCAGCAATGCTGTGAAAATGAAACTCCTCTCCTACGTCTGAATTTCCGGTAGGCCTGGTGGTAGGGATTGAAGATAGAATCTTCCATAATAAAGGGAAGGGATGCTTGGACACAAGATGGGAGGGGATCTTGCCCAGAGGTTGTATCTAGTCCAAAGTCATTCACACAATTCCTTGAGACAAGAGGGTAGAAAATCCAAACCTGATACAAAAGCAAGCTCTAATGATCCCACCAAGGAATTTGCTTTGTGGTCTGTGAGAACCTTCTTCTTCACCTTTTTTTTTTTTTTAAAGATTTTATTTATTTATTTGAGAGAGAATGAGAGACAGAGAGCACGAGAGGGAAGAGGGTCAGAGGGAGAAGCAGACCCCCTGCTGAGCAGGGAGCCTGATGCGGGACTCGATCCCGGGACTCCAGGATCATGACCTGAGCCGAAGGCAGTTGCTTAACCAACTGAGCCACCCAGGCGCCCCTCTTCTTCACCTTTTGAGTGAGATGGACCAGAGGCAGTTTTCACTGCTTCAGATCCGGCATGATAGCAAGGCTACTATCAGTTGTGAAATTGGACAATTTTGAGGATCATGCTGTTTGTATATTATAGAACTGTCTTTTTCCAAGCTCCAGTCATTGGGTCAGGTACTCACTCTCTATGTTTTGGAGTAAACGTTCCCAGGAAAAATCTGACACCTATAATAAAATATGCATATTTACATTCCTCTAGTTCCTCTAACATCTCATTGAAGCAAGCGTACTAAAGATGGTATGTGGTATAAATCATTAAGCAATGATTATTGAAGGTTTCAAAGGCATGTGGTGCTAAACAAGAAATATTCACTTTCAAAGTCATGTGAGGAGCAAAAGTGCTCCACACATAAATTCTGAATATTTTTCCCATATTGAGGACAACCTTCTCAGAATATCATTCATCCTGACTTCATTATTAATTGTCAGCAATTCTCCTTGCTATTCTAAGAACTAAAATCAAACTTCAATTAAGAAACCAGAACCTGTGGAAATGAGCAGGTTGGGTGATACATGTTTCTTCATTTCCAGCAACTATTGGATTTTCTCTTTTAGCTCAAAGAATGAGGAAGCAGGCGAATCTCCAAGGCTGAGCTTTTTGGGGTGAGGTGTTTCTCACAACTCTACACCTAATTATCTGTGTGTACCATCCACAGAGATTCTGAAAGTTCTGCTATTGAAACTGACCCGGTAGGCATCCCAGGTCTTAAGGATGAATGAATAAATAACTTTGCTGAATGCTGCTGAATATGTGATAATGTAATTAGTATTCCTGCCAACAGAATTGAAAATGAGATGTTGCATCTCTAGGGACTTTTGTACTTCTCTGTAAATAGTTTCTCTTAAAATGCACAAGATACATATGAGCTAAGCAAAAAGGTTCACTCTAAATTAAAATGCTATTATGCTACAGATGATGTGGATGAAGGGCTTACTGAATTGTCACTCCTGGATTGACAGGGAAAAGCCATCATTTACATATTTTCTGAACGCATTGAGCCCCAAAGGCATTTGGTTTCTTCAGATGACAGAAAAAACCATTTGGGTTAGAAATAATCCACTAGAGGAACACAGTGGTGACCCGTTGCTAGTATCGCCATGACTATAAAAATAAGCCTAAAAATTTATTTGATACTAAGGAAAAGGAAAACAAACTGTTTGCAATCAGGTACTTTCTTCTAGATTTCAAAATGAGGACCTTAAGAAATGTAATGTTTCAAAATCATCACAGATTGCTGCCTCGATTTGTTTAAAACATTAAGGCATTTACCATATTGGCACCAAATCAAGTTAATCTAATCAATTTCCCCTTGGATACTTCAGAAATTTAGCATTTAAATGTTAATTAGTTCCATTCAGATTATTTACATACAGGTGCATAGGAAATAATCCAATGGATTGTTGCCCAATATTTGCTAGCTAAGACTGCAAAGAATTATTTTTTCTTCCTTCCAGAGCATTTGCAAAGGATGAGTGAACTTCCTTCAGACTCAGCAGGACTTCCTCAGTCTGGCTGTGTTTCAACTCAAAATGATTTCCTCCTCAGAAACAAGCACAGGGATGCCAGTTCAATCTCTCACTAGAAACAAGAATAGAGATGTATGTCTCATGGCTAAAGACTCAAATCAGAAAAGATCTCAAGAGGAGCTGCTAGTGGGTCCAGTCCCTTTAATGGAATCACTATAAACTTTAATACACAGAAGAAAACAGATCAAATACTGGGCCAAGAATTAGAAGAGTTGGCCTAACATTGCCACAAATAAGCTCTGTGACTGAGCAAGTCACATAAGTGTTCTGGACTTCCATTTCTGCCTGTGCAAAGGAAAACAATTTGAACCGGTTGCTCCTTCATTTATTCAAATATATTGAGCTCTTGCAATTTCCCAGTTACTATGATAGCTACCAGGTTCCCACTGGTAAGCCCCCTCACGAATCTCCATCCTGGTACACTGAAGTTGGTTTTCTGGGTCTTTTTTGTTTTAATTGACACCATCTTGGTTTTTTTACTTTCAAAGCCAACTGTGAAGAAAAGATTACAAGTCAGCAAGAATTACCCCTTCTAATCTTACAAAGCTGGGGTCATCCTTGCCTAATTAGGATCCAAAGGCACATGTGAGTAATTAATGAATTTATAAGGATTGGCCTATTTTCAGTATCTGGCCTTTATTAGCTATTCTTTATCACCTTAAAAATGGCATTTTATAAAGGCTTCCAGTATTGGAGATAGGCTGATCAGTGATCATTTTATAGATATTAACAAAACTTACACAGAGTATTATGCATTTTTGACCTCTTGATTCCCCAGATAATATGATTTTTCTATACTTAAATTGCTTTCACTTGCTAATCTTTATAATCCTAAACCAACCTTCTTTTGTTAAACCAGAAAGTTTGCTACTTTCTATACACACATTTGTCCAGTAACATTAACTTCCATTTAAAAAAGTGACATGTGTGACACTTAACTAGACTCTTTAGATTTCTATAGCCCTAATGTCATTTCTGATCTCTACGTCATTCATTCATTCATTCATTTAATGCATATTTTTTGACTATTTACCCTGTGTCTGACATTATCCTAAGTGCTGGAGACACAGTAGTGAGAAAATAGTCTCTGCCTTCATGGAGTTTAGCTTCTAAATAGATGACCAGTTCCTAGAAATCAGGGCCCATTTTATTCTTTTCATTTGTTTTTGTTTTGCATGCAGTAGAAAATAAATATTTGTTTAAAAACTAGATTCTTGTATTGAAGATGCAAAAATATAGAAACCTGGAAGCAATAAGACTCACTTCAGGTATGTTATGAAGGTGATTAAGAATTGTCATGCAGCAACTCTAGATAATTTGATTAAAATTAAGTGTTATTTGTATCACTGCCACTATATCCACATTGTGAGGGCTATGGTTAAACTTGTCTTAGGGATAACTGAGAAGTATAGCATGTGTTTTTTGAGTCCAACTTACCTACCTACCTACCTTCCTTCCCTTTGTCCTTCCTTCCTTCCTCCTTTACTTCCTTCCTTCCCTTTCTTCCTTTTCTCCTTCCCTTATTTTTCTCCTTTTCTTCCAGAGTCACCTAAATACTTATTGTAGTAACATTTGTTGTGACCTTTGCATTATTCATCTTAAAAGTATTATCACTTAAGAGATGAGTGGTAGAGGAAGGCAGCATTATATAGAAAATAACAGAATTTCAAATGCTGTGATTCAGGGTTAGGGACTCTTTATTGAGGCAAATGGGCTCAATAAAACTTAAAATTATACTACCTACATACAAGTGATCAATCGTTTATAAAGAAAAGATTCCACTGTTAACTGTATAAAGGTAGAGAAGTGGTATAATAGTGATAATGTGGTCAAAATTTTACTTTTTAGCATAAGAATTTCTAAGCAAACATTTTCTTTCCTCTTTATTTTTAGAGAGAGAAGAGGGAGGCATGGAGGGAGAGGGAGAGAAACTTAAGTGGGCTCTGTGCTGGGCGTGGAGGCTCGATCTCATGACCCTAAGATCATGACCTGAGCTGAGATCAAGAGTCAGATGCTTAACAGACTGAGCCACCCAGGCACCCCCTTAGGAAGCATTTTCTTAACTCCTCATACATTAACTTTTTGGAAGGTTAATCCCAGAGCCTAATAACCAAGATATCTGAAAGCTTATTGGCTGGAAAGTTTGCTGAGGACAACCAAAAGAAGGTGAAACAAATATGTTTTTCTAGGGATATATCCAACTGATCAAGTTTTCACTCCCAACTGCACACAGATTTCCTGACTTTCAATCTGACACCCATAAATATTCCAGCTCAGTGGGTCTTTGGGTTCCCCTGTCTCTATAAATATACCATAGCTTTTGATTGTTTTATGATGGAAGTTTATTTTATTTTATTTTTGCCTGCACAGTTGGCTTTGTTTTTTTCTATGCTTTATAGACCCTTGTCTTTTTATTAGTTCAGTGTTCCCTGTTGATTTTGTGTTTTATATTCCTGCTGTCACCACCAGAACCTCACTGTAAACAAGAATGTTGTATCTCAGTGGGTTATTTTCTGTTAATGACCTGTGATACAGTATATAAATAAACCAGAGAGTCATCCACAGGTGCAGTTTATTAGAGTTATTGCACTGTGGCTTGGGTAATGTTCCTTGGTTCTTTAAAACTTTGCTGCTTTGAGAAGCAAAGGGGCCAGCTAGCTGGCAGTTTTGAAGAGAGAAAAATGAGCCCGTCACTTTGCAATGGATGGGAACCCAGCCTAATAATCATCATTTTAATTTCTCAGGGTCAACATATCGGTTGTGGTATGACTTAAAAAATTCCACTAAGCCAAATTACCCAGATAAAGCAGTCTGGTCCTAATAGCTGTCTTGAGCAGGAGTGGAGAGAACACATGATGGTCCCACCCCACACATAAAAAGTAAAACCACAGGAAAAAACACACACTGTACTGCTCAATTAGAACAAGAGGGATTGTTTTGGGTTATACACAGGTGCATAATGAAGACCGATAATGATAGTTTATTAATGAATTCTCATAACCCCTGGTGAGGTAGGTATTATTAAGATTCAGGTTCACGTGGGGCAATGGAGACTAAGTAACTCACCCAGGGCCACACGGTCAATCAGTCCCTCCGTGGGAAACAGATGCCAAACGAGCTCCTGCCACACCTCGGGCTGTAACCACTAGCTCTTGGTCTGTCTTTGTCTTGGGATGAAATTAGCAGAAGCAAATTGGAGCTGAAAAATCAAGAGAGAAAAGGAATATTTGGTGATGGTTTCAGAAGGGAACAGAGAGGCAGTAAAGGGCTTTAAGGACATTGTAACATGCTTTAATGAACAGAGAGGTGCTTCTGGCTTTGAGATACATTAGGAACAGATTCTGCCACACATCAGAAGCATTCAGGACTTGGAGCAGACAAGAGAAGGAGCAGAGGTAAAGTGACAAGTACAGAAGAGAAGGCTAATGTTCTAGACAGGCTATATTATTATGCAGTGTGCTTACAACACACTGTTCTGGACAATCTATACTATTATACAGTGTACTTATAATTGAGCTCTAGAAACTTATCTTGTTGGTCATGCTATATAGAGAAGCTGCAGGCTTCTACCTTACTGTGAGCAGAATATTAGTAGATATTCCTTTCTCTTTTGTTTTCTTATTTTCCATAATAACACAAATAATGTTCACTTATAAATATTCATAATTATCTATCACTCATATTGAAAAAAATCTAAATTTTAGCCACAGGTATCCAGGATGACTCTGCTATAAACTAACAAAAGCAGCCCATGCATAACAAATCCCCAGTAATTTCAGATGGTTAATTAGCACCTGCACAGCCATACCTGTCGCCAATATGATGAGTTTCACTTTGATGCATTTCATTCTTCGAGTTTGTTACAGGTCCTTTATCAGACAGACATACTTATTTCTCTTTGCTGTGTTTGTTCTGGAAATATTTCTGCTTAGTGGAACCCCACGATCTGTTAGCTCCACTGTTTTATCAAATATATCAAAAGCATGAAATCCTATGCCATTGCACAAAATTAGTTTGGTAAGTTGGCATTTCAGTACAATTCATTCAGTTTTACTAAATTCAGCTGAGAGTGAACTATTGATGCACAATCTTAGAAACAAAATCCTGAAGCATAGATCGCACAATAGCCAAGTCATAGCTATCCCTAGTTACAGGTCTTATTGTCTTATTTGACATCCTGTGGTATTGCCATTATTTAAGTCTGGGGCATAATTAATATTCATCTAGAGACTACCTATTACGTGAGATGCTTGATGCTTTTCCTTTGGTGTTAAATAAGGGAAGCAAAGCTTTCAGTGTGAAAATCATACCTGAGTTCCCTACTTCTCTTACACACCCCATCACTCCAGTATCTCTCACTAGTACATACTTTGGGGAGCTTGATGATCAAGAAACCAAAGACCTGCATCCATAAGCACTGCTTTCTATGTGGGTCGTTTATGGGGTTTATATCTTTATAGTCTCCTTAGTAATTATATCCAAGGCATGGTTAAGATGGTTAGAGAGAGAAAGGACATTTATAATAATGACTTCAGTCTTTCTCACTTTATGGAAACTCTTAAATCATTATCTAATGTTAAATCGAATGGCCATTTGGTATTGGGGGATTTTTTTCTGGCAAGAAGAAAGACATACCTATAATACTTGTTTACCACCAGGCAAACTGTAATCAAAAAAAAGAAAAAAGAAAAATGAAGGCGGCGGGAATCGGAGGGGGAGACGAACCATGAGAGACTATGGACTCTGAGAAATAAACTGAGGGTTCTAGGGGGGAGGGGCGTGGGGGATGGGTTAGCCTGGTGATGGGTATTAAAGAGGGCACGTGCTGCATGGAGCACCGGGTGTTATATGCAAACAATGAATCATGGAACACTACATCAAAAACTAATGATGTAATGTATGGTGATTAACATAACATAATAAAATAAAATAAAATAAAATTGGCAAAAAGAAAAGACAGGTACATCAAGTACTGTCATACTTCTTTAAAATATAATATTTACAAATTATTATAAATCACAGGGTCTATCAGGTGCACGTTTGTGTCTCGGAACTGGCCAACCCAAGTTGTCATCTGTTAGAATTTTACATTTTTATTATTTCATCCCTAACTTTCATTTTTACTAATTTAAATTCTAATTTACTAAATAAGAACAGAGAAATGAAAAATCCTACCTTTTGTCTGCCTTGAGAAATGACTTCATAGTGACATCTGAAACAAAAGTTTGTATATGTTTGATTAAATGCCTGTATGGATGTATATTAACATACATCATTTTTCTCAGTGATTTATATGACATATACTGTTTCATCGAAAAATTAAAACTTAATATAAAAAAATTATCAGAAGGGCCTCCAGAGATTAAAATGGTAAGATAAGTCATTGAGGGAATTAAATGGCTCTTCCTTATTGCTTTAGTTGGAAGCTTCTGGGAGCATCCAACACCAGGGGCTATAGGGCAGAGTGACTGGAAGTCTCAGGAGAGCTTGGTAGGAAATGACCTGCCAGATGGAAGCATCCACGTGGACCAGGGGAGAGGATGGACTAATACTACAGACAAGCCCAGGACACCTTGTTCTGTGATTCACAGGAATGTTGCATAGTGCATACATAGCTTTCATTTTCTGCCTCTATTTTGCCTTGTTACCAATATACCTGATTTCCTCTTGAACTGATGGGGAATTTTGGTCCTAGTAGTCCTAGTAGCTTAGCTTTTGAAGGGAAATTAAATATTTACTCTAACTGGCATCTAATACCTGAATCCTTAACACACTGTTCTTGCTAAATAGAAACCCACTTCTGCTTGAGCACTTGCAGTGACAGTGAATTTACTTCATTTCAAAGTAGCTATTTTAAGTTCTGCCTCCCTTTCACTCATTTGTCTAATTCTGCCTTATGCAATGACCACAGCAAAGGACTCTCTTTCGGGTGTCATGCTTCAGAGTTTTGAGGGAGTCATTCCTGGTGAGTTCCTCCTTTCCTGACATGAGATGCCATGTTATGTCACCAGTTCTTCAGGTCACATGGTCCCAAGACCGTCCTTATCTTCTGGGTACTGTTTTCTGAATGCACACAGGTTTATCAAGGTAACAACAGATATTTTCTAAGAATGGAAATAATAATCCAGATATGGTGTAACTCATGTAGTGTGTAATAGGGATATTGACTGCGAAGTTCTAGGTATCACACCTCTACCAATGACATTTAAATTTGCCTAAATGGGTATCAGGCATATTACAGAATTGGCTCAAAGAAAATGGAGGGGAGGAAGAATAATGTTTCCTCTACCCTTCTTGGTTCTTGGCTGAGACCCCTCCCACCTCCCATATTGGAAGATTAACAGGAGAAAAACAAACACGTTTAATAACACGTATATCTCCTATATGCGTGGGAGAGACACAGGAAAATTGAGTAACTCCCTGAAATGTCCCAAGCTTATAATGTAATAAGCTCATGAAGGGGAACAAAATATACCACCCCAAAATGTGTCTCTTTGGCATAAAGTTTATCTTGAGCTGATTATTTTTAAGTAACAGCAGATATAGGAGAAGCTCTGAAAATGGAGTAAGTTGCCCTTTTGTGTGACACCTTTACATTACAAGGGAAATAAGATCTCACCTGAATATGTGTCCATTTCTGCATCCTACACTTTGAGACATATTGATACATTGTAGTGTTTCTGGGGTGGAGAATAAGAATAGTTGGGGGATTTAAGGAAATGTCCTATGAAGAACAGTCAAAGGAACTGGGGAGGCAGCATAAAGAAGAAATGATGTCTTAGCTATTTCTTTTGAGAGCCCTCTTCAAATGTCTGAATGGCTGCCATCCAAAGGTAAAAGTTAAACTAATGATATATGTTAAAATAGGGTAAAACTGAACCCAATATATATTTTTTCAAAAGTGGTATAGGTTATTTGGGGGCATTAGCAAGCTACCTGTTCCAGATAATTTAAAAAGTGGAAAATTACAGACTGAAGATACTATTAAAGGCATTAACTTGTCTGATATGGCCCTGGGCTAAATTAGTTTTTCATATTAATGAGTTTCTAAACATTTTTTGGAACCAAATAACATTAACATTTATCCTCATTAAATGTTTGTTATTTTATTACTTTGGCCCAATCATTATTTTGTCATATCTTATAATTTGGTGTCATTTACATTTACTTTATTGATGTTTTTATGTTTTTATTTAAGTTATTGATATACAAATGTTAGCTATGTATCTAGAGATTCAGTTATTATTCAACACTTCATAGATTGTGAAAGCCCATGAAGGAAACATTTGTTAAGTACACATTTTACTATTTTATTTTCCAAGATATTACAGAAGACTTTACTCATTGCTTTGCAATCACAATTCTTTGATCTTCCACCTTATAATGTTATAGCAACCCAAAAGAAAGAAGCAGGAAGGATGGGGTGGCTCAGTTGGAGGATAGAGGAAGGTAGTTTGGTATGACCCTATGAGCGCACTTGTGCTGACTGTAGGTGTTACCAGACAAGGGATTGTTACCTGATGTGCAGTAAGCCAAACACTGACACTGGTTTTGCTTCAGAGCAAAAGGGTTTTATTGCAGGGTGTCGAGCAAAGGAGATAGGAGAAAATTTCTCAAATCCACCTCCCCTAAGAGTTGGGATTGGGTGTAGTTTAAGGATCAAGGTGTCAGAATGTCCTGGGCATGTAGGTGGAATGGATTGTGATGATTGGATATAGGGACAAAGGGAGGTGGTCTCCTTTGTGGACATGTGCATTCAGGAATTGCCTCCTCATGGGACACATGTTCAAAAAATGGCAGCATAAGCCTAATGAACAGGGGGAGATCTTAGGGTGGGGGAGATCTTGGGATGTGTCATCACAGAAGTTACTTTTGTTTACTCCTGCTCACATTTCAGTTGCAAGAAAGCTTCCCAGTTTGCTCTAGTCTTAGCTAGTCTTATCAGTGATTGGTCTGTTTGTACAAAATAGGCTTGTAAATCAGTCAGATTAGCCATGGTTCTCTTAGGGTAGGATCGTCAAGCATTTGTTAACTTAACATGTTGTTTTCATACGTGTGTTAATCTCTACATAGGACCCACTGGAAGCTGTGGCCCAGGTTGAGGGTTGGGGTCAGGGCACAATGGACTTCAGGTCTTGGGTCTGCTAATGGGGGACAAATCTTTTAAGAAGAGTCCTGGGGTTAAGCTGTGACCATTCAGTCTGAGATGTGAAAATAATGAAGGGAGGGATAGCTAGGAATGCAAAACGAAGCCGTGGTTTGGAGGAGGTTGGAGACGTAGGGGAATAGAACTTCCATATCCAGAAAATGACAGAAGCAAAAGTCGGACTAGGGTGGTGGAAGTGCTTGGTCAGCTGCAGAGCGGACAGTGCGAAGAGAGGGTTCAGTTTGGAGGATGAGTCCAAAACAAAATTTATGATCAAATCAGCTTCTGTTCCAGCATTCACTTAGATATGGACTTATTGATCCTCAGAAGATGGAGTGTGGCCAGTGATAAACAGTCACAATTCATTTGTTCTGTAATGTTTTGTCTGCAATAAACTTTTCCTCCTTTTGAAGATTAGGATTTTTGTACATTTCTGATCCTAATTATCACCTTTAAATATCCATAATTTTTGAAATATTCTAAGCAGTGACATAGATTGCAAATTCAGCCCATGAGGTATAACTCATTTTGGACCTGGAAATTTAAATAATTTCCATTTCATCCTAGAATCCCCCAAACCTAAAAGGTTCTGAACCACTACAGTTTTTTTCTTAAACTTGGTGCTTTCTCTTAATCTGAACGGAGGTAAGCCGTTAGTTGTATCTCAGTGCTACTACCACATCCCATATGTTTCTACAGAGAATGGATATTTTGTGGTTTTATTGTTATTTTTATTTATATTTGGGTGTAATTGTATTAAGAAATGACAGAAGAAAAAAATGCTGCCTGTGGTTCAGAGTGAGAAAAAGAAAAGGAAGCACCTGACAATAATAGTGTAGAGAGTGGGTTACTGTAGATGCTTCAGTGTGGTACATCTATGAAGCATGTTACTTTTTAAAAAATTTTTTTTATTGTTATGTTAATCACCATACATTACATCATTAGTTTTTGATGTAGTGTTCCATGATTCATTGTTTGTGCATAACACCCAGTGCTCCACGCAGAATGTGCCCTCTTTAATACCCATCAGCAGGTTAACCCATCCCCCCACCCCCTCCCCTCTAGAACCCTCAGTTTGTTTTTCAGAGTCCATAATCTCTCATGGTTCGTCTCCCCCTCCGATTTACTCCCCTTCGTTCTTCCCCTCCTGCTATCTTCTTCTTCTTTTTTTTCCTTAACGTATATTGCATTATTTGTTTCAGAAGTACAGATCTGTGATTCAACAGTCTTGCACAATTCACAGCGCTCACCATAGCACATACCCTCCCCAATGTCTATCACCCAGGCCCCCATCCCTCCCACCCCCTCCACTCCAGCGACCCTCAGTTTGTTTCCTGAGATTAAGAATTCCTCATATCAGTGAGGTCATATGATACATGTCTTTCTTTGATTGACTTATTTCACTCGCATAACACCCTCCAGTTCCATTCACATCGTTGCAAATGGCAAGATCTCATTCCTTCTGATGGCTGCATAATATTCCATTGTGTATATATATACCACATCTTCTTTATCCATTCATCTGTCGATGGACATCTTGGCTCTTTCCCCAGTTTGGCTATTGTGAACATTGCTGCTATAAACATTGGGGTCCACGTACCCCTTCGGATCCCTACATTTGTATCTTTGTGGTAAATACCCAGGAGTGCAATTGCTGAATCGTATGGTAGCTCTATTTTCAACTGTTTGAGGAACTTCCATACTGTTTTCCAGAGGGGTTGCACCAACTTGCATTCCCACCAACAGTGTACGAGGGTTCCCCTTTCTCCGCATCCCCGCCAACATCTGTCATTTCCTGACTTGTTAAATTTAGCCATTCTGACTGGTGTGAGGTGGTATCTCATTGAGGTTTTGATTTGGATTTCCCTGATGCCGAGCGATGCTGAGCACTTTTTCATGTGTCTGTTGGCCATTTGGATGTCTTCTTTGGAAAAATGTCTGTTCATGTCTTCTGCCCATTTCTTGATTGGATCATTTGTTCTTTGGGTGTTGAGTTTGATAAGTTCTTTATAGATTTTGGATACTAGCCCTTTATCTGATATGTCATTTGCAAATATTTTCTCCCATTCTGTCGGTTGTCTTTTGGTTTTGTGGACTGTTTCTTTTGCTGTGCAAAAGCTTTTTATCTTGATGCAATCCCAATAGTTCATTTTTGCCCTTGCTTCCCTTGCCTTTGGCGATGTTTCTAGGAAAAAGTTGCTGCGGCTGAGGTCGAAGAGGTTGCTACCTGTGTTCTCCTTTAGGATTTTGATGGACTCCTGTCTCACGTTTAGGTCTTCCAACCATTTTGAGTCTATTTTTGTGTGTGGTGTAAGGAAATGGTCCAGTTTCATTCTTCTGCATGTGGCTGTCCAATTTTCCCAACACCATTTGTTGAAGAGACTGTCTTTTTTCCATTGGACATTCTTTCCTGCTTTGTCGAAGATGAGTTGAACATAGAGTTGACGGTCCATTTCTGGGCTCTCTATTCTGTTCCATTGATCTATGTGTCTGTTTCTGTGCCAGTACCATACTGTCTTGATGATGAGAGCTTTGTAATAGAGCTGGAAGTCCGGAACTGTGATGCTGCCAGCTTTGCTTTTCTTTTTCAATATTCCTCTGGCTATTCGGGGTCTCTTCTGGTTCTGTACAAATTTTAGGATTATTTGTTCCATTTCTTTGAAAAACGTAGATGGCATTTTGATGGGGATTGCATTGAATGTGTAGATTGCTCTAGGTAGCATTGACATCTTCACAATGTTTGTTCTACCAATCCATGAGCATGGAACGTTTTTCCATTTCTTTATGTCTTCTTCAACTTCTTTCATGAGTATTTTATAGTTTTCTGAGTACAGATCCTTTGCCTCTTTGGTTCAATTTATTCCTAGGTATCTTATGGCTTTGGGTGCAATTGTAAATGGGATCGACTCCTTGATTTGTCTCTCTTCTGTCTTGTTGTTGGTGTATAGGAATGCCACTGATTTCTGTGCATTGATTTTATATCCTGCCACTTTACTGAATTCCTGTATGAGTTCTAGCAGTTTTGGGGTGGAGTCTTTTGGGTTTTCCACATACAGTATCATATCATCTGCAAAGAGTGAGAGTTTGACTTCCTCTTTGCCGATTTGGATGCCTTTGATTTCTTTTTGTTGTCTGATTGCTGTGGCTAGGACATCTAATGCTATGTTGAATAGCAGTGGTGATAGTGGACATCCCTGCCATGTTCCTTACCTTAGGGGAAAAGCTTGCAGCTTTTCCCCATTGAGAATAATATTCGCTGTAGGTTTTTCATAGATGGCTTTTATGATATTGAGGTATGTACCCTCTGTCCCTCTACTCGAAGAGTTTTGATCAAGAAAGGATGCTGTACTTTGTCAAATGCTTTTTCTGCATCTATTGAGAGGATCATATGATTCTTGTTCTTTCTTTTGTTAATATACTGTATCACATTGATTGATTTGCGGATGTTGAACCAACCTTGCCGCCCAGGGATAAATCCCACGTGGTCATGGTGAATAATCCTTTTAATGTACTGGTGGATCCTTTTGGCTAGTATTTTGGTGAGAATTTTTGCATCTATGTTCATCAAGGTTATTGGTCTGTAATTCTCCCTTTTGATGGGGATCTTTGTCTGGTTTTGGGATCAAAGTAAGGCTGGCCTCATAAAATGAGTTTGGAACTTTTCCTTCCATTTCTATTTTTTGGAACAGTTTCAGGAGAATAGGTATTAATTCTTCTTTAAATGTTTGGTAGAATTCTCCTGGGTAGCCATCTGGCCCTGGGTTTTTGTTTGTTGGGAGATTTTTGATGACTGCTTCAATTTCCTTAGTGGTTATAGGTCTGTTCAGGTTTTCTATTTCTTCCTGGTTCAGTTTTGGTAGTTGATACATCTCTAGGAATGCACCCATTTCTTCCAGGTTATCTAATTTGCTGGCATAAAGTTGCTCATAATATGTTCTTATAATTGTTTGTATATCTTTGGTGTTGGTTGTGATCTTTCCTCTTTCATTCATAATTTTTTTGATTTGGGTCATTTCTCTTTTCTTTTTGATAAGTCTGGCCAGGGGTTTATCAATCTTTTTAACTCTTTCAAAGAACCAGCTCCTAGTCTCGTTGATCTGTTCTACTGTTCTTTTGGTTTCTGTTTCATTGATTTCTGCTCTGATCTTTATTATTTCTCTTCTACTGCTGGGTTTAAGCTTTATTTGCTGTTTTTTCTCTAGCTCCTTTAGGTGTAGGGTTAGGTTGTGTATTTGAGACCTTTCTTGTTTCTTGAGAAAGGCTTGTATTGCTATATACTTTCCTCTTAGGACTGCCTTTGCTGTATCCCAAAGATTTTGAACAGTTGTGTTTTCATTTTCATTGGTTTCCATGAATTTTTTAAATTCTTCTTTAATTTCCTGGTTGCCCCATTCATTCTTTATTAGGATGCTCTTTAGCCTCCATGTATTTGAGTTCTTTCCAAATTTCCTCTTGTGATTGAGTTCTAGTTTCAAAGCATTGTGGTCTGAGAATATGCAGGGAATGATCCCAATCTTTTGGTACCAGTTGAGACCTGATTTTGACCTAGGATGTGATCAATTCTGGAGAATGTTCCATGGGCACTAGAGAAGAATGTGTATTCTGTTGCTTTGGGATGGAATGTTCTGAATATGTCTGTGAAGTCGATTTGGTCCAGTGTTTCATTTAAAGTCTTTATTTCCTTGTTGATCTTTTGCTTAGATGATCTGTCCATTTCAGTGAAGGGGGTGTTAAAGTCCCCCACTATTATTGTATTGTTGTCAGTGTGTTTCTTTGCTTTTGTTATTTATTGCCTTATATAATTGGCTGCTCCCATGTTAGGGGCATTGGTATTTACAATTGTTAGATCTTCTTGTTGGATAGACCCTTTAAGTAGGATATAGTGTCCTTCCTCATCTCTTATTACAGACTTTGTTTTAAAATCTAATTAGTCTGATATAAGGATTGCCACCCCAGCTTTCTTTTGGTGTCCATTAGCTTGGTAAATGTTTTTCACCCCCTCACTTTCAATCTGGGGGTGTCTTTGGGTCTAAAATGAGTCTCTTGCAGACAGCATATTGATGGGTCTTGTTTTTTAATCCAATCTGATAGCCTGTGTCTTTTGATTGGGGCATTGAGCCCATTTACATTCAGGGTAACTATTGAAAGGTATGCATTTAGTGCCATTGTATTGCCTGTAAGGTGACTGTTACTGTATATTGTCTGTGTTCCTTTCTGATCGATGCTGCTTTTAGGCTCTCTCTTTGCTTAGAGGACTCCTTTCAATATTTCTTGTAGGGCTGGTTTCGTGTTTGCAAATTCCTTTAGTTTTTGTTTGTCCTGGAAGCTTTTTATCTCTCTTTCTATTTTCAATGACAGCCTAGCTGGATATAGTTTTCTTGGCTGCATATTTTTCTCGTTTAGTGCTCTGAAGATATCTAGCCAGTCCTTTCTGGCCTGCCAGGTCTCTGTGGATAGGTTTGTTGCCAATCTAATGTTTCTACCATTGTAGGTTACATATCTCTTCTCCCGAGCTGCTTTCAGGATTTTCTCTTTGTCTCTGAGACTCGTAAGTTTTACTATTAGATGTCAGGGTGTTGACTTCTTTTTATTGATTTTGAGAGGGGTTCTCTGTGCCTCCTGGATTTTGATGCCTGTTTCCTTCCCCACATTAGGGAAGTTCTCTGCTATAATTTGCTCCAATATCCCTTCTGCCCCTCTCTCTCTTTCTTCTTCTTCTGTGATCCCAATTATTCTAATGTTGTTTCGTCTTATTGTACCATTATCTCTCGAATTCTGCCCTCGTGATCCTGTAGTTTTTTATCTCTCTTTTTCTCAGCCTCTTTATTTTCCATCATTTGGTCTTCTATATCGCTGATTCTCTCTTCTGCCTCCTTTATCCTAGCAGTTAGTGCCCCCATTTTTTATTGTACCTCATTAATAGCCTTTTTGATTTCGAATTGGTTAGATTTTAGTTCTTTTATTTCTCCAGAAAGGGTGTCTCTAATAAATTCCACGCTTTTTTCAAGCCCAGCTAGTATCTTTAAAGTCATGATTCTGAACTCTGTGTCCGACATCGTACTAATGTCCGTATTGAGTAGGTCCCTGACAGATGGTACTACCTCTTGTTCTTTTTGCTGAGGTGATTTTTTCTGTCTTGTCATTTTGTCCAGAGGAGAATAGATGAATGAGAGAACAAAATGCTAACAGGTTAACAACGTCCCCAGCAAAGTTACTCTATACAAATCAGAAAGGACCTGAACCCAGGGGAAAAGAAAGGGAAAGAAAGAAGAAAGAGAAAAAAAAGAAGATAAAAACAAACAAAAACAGAACAAAACAAAAACAGAATATGATCAAATATGAT
The DNA here is from genome assembly GCF_009762305.2 of Zalophus californianus. Taxonomy (NCBI): domain Eukaryota; kingdom Metazoa; phylum Chordata; class Mammalia; order Carnivora; family Otariidae; genus Zalophus; species Zalophus californianus. The sequence goes on from NC_045600.1 coordinate 69,458,300, forward strand.
CAGACTAGTGTATAGATCAGTGCCTCACACTAGATTTTGGGCGTATTTTGGTCTGTTAGAAGAAAGTGCCTCCTAAAATTTTAAAGGAAGAAAGACTTATGTATGTACAAAATAAGGATTGATACAGTGAAGCAATGGAAGATGACTGTAAAGATGAGAATTATAAAAGATTTTATAAAAGGAATTGATAAGAAGTTGTTTGAAAAAAGAAAGAAGATTAAAAAAGAAAAGAAAAGAAAAAAAAAGGAGAGAATGTGATCAGGCAGGAGACTAGAACAAAGCCATACACTAGTGATTTAGGGTATATTTTGATCTGTTAGAAGAAACTGTATCTCAAAATTTGAAAGAACAACTTTATATATATATATATATATATATATATATGCCAAAAATAAGGGTAACTACTATGAAGGGATAAAAATATGACTCTAAAAATGAAAAATATTTTTTTTTTAAAAAGGGATTAATAAGATGTTGGTCGAAAATGGGAAAAAGAAAAATTCAAAAAAAAAAAAAACCAGTTAAAAAAATTAACTTTGAAAAACTAATGAATCATGGCAAAAAAGCCGTGAATTCCATGTGCAGTATTCCCTTAGCACTGGAGTTCTCCCCTTCCCCTTGATGGGTAAACTTGGTCTTGGCTTCCTGGCTGTTCGTGGTGATCTTCTGGGGGAGGGGCCTGTTGCCATGGTTCCCAAATGTCTTTGCTGGAGGTGGAATTGCCCCGCCCTTGTTGGTCTGGGCTAAGCAATCTGCTCGGGTTTGCTCTCAGGTGTTTTTGTTCCCTGCAAGCTATCGGTACAGCTTTGCAGGACCAGAGTGAAAATGGTGGCCTCCCAATCTCCGCCCAGAGGAGCTGAGACCTCGGGGCCCCGCTCCTCAGTGCACCGCTCCTCAGTGCGCCCCCAGAGAGAAGCAGTCACTCCCGTGTCCCCAGTCTCTGGCCGCACTCCATGCTCACCCGGCCTGTGACGGAGAGTTTCTATCTCTGGCACCCAACCCCATGTGGAGTCTCCAAACCCAGCAGATCCCTGCGGGAGGTCCCGCGCCGCTCCTCCTGGGGGAGGAAGAGGAGTCTCCCCGGATCTGCTGCTTGTTGGGTCCCTGCTGGAGGAGCAATGGCCTGACTGGGCTGGGGATCACAGTTTATGGCCACCCCGAGCTGAGAGCCCGCGCCTCGGCTCCGTCTCTGCAGCCGGCTTCCCCGCTCCGATACCTGGAGCTCTGCCGCACTCAGGCACCCCCGGTCTTTCTGTGACCTCAAGGGTCCTGAGACCACACTGTCCTGTGAGGGTTCCACCCCCACCTTAGCCACTGGAGCAACGTACCTCAGCGGAGCCGACTTCTGAAAGTTCCAATTTTGTGTTCTGCGGCTCTATCACTTGCCAGCAGCAGCTGATGGAGGCCCCCTCCCCCACCGTCTATCCTCCCGAATATTGCCTCGGATTCACTTCTCCGCACGTCCTACCTTCCAGTAAGTGGTCACTTTTCTGTTCAGAGAGTTGTTGCTATTCTTCTCCTCGATCTTCTGTTGAGTTCGTAAGTGTTCAGAATGGTTTGATCCCTCTTCAGCTGAATTCCTGAGACCAGACGAAACCCAGGTCTCCTACTCCTCTGCCATCTTGCTCCACCCTGAAGCATGTTACTTAAGGGTAGAGTGTTGGAATGACCACCAGGCAAAATGTGGGAGGAAAAAAAAAAAGTTGTTGAAGGTTTACATGATGAATGTAAACAATGAAAAAATAGAGAAAAATTGCATATGGCAATATTTAAATATCTTAACCATTCATTGATCAAGTGAACTTATATTAGGAAGAGAATATAAGTATTGACTGGTATGTTGGTCATGAACAAGGTAGAATACACCAAGAAAAACAGAACATTGAAGGTGAATGGAATATTAAGAAAGTTGTCTACACAGAATTTAAGGACTATCATATTATAAGATTTTAGAAAATCTATTGGAAATGGGTTATATAGGACATGATGCAGCTGAAAATCACACTGATGGATTTGACAGGATAATATAAAAAAAAAAAAAAAAACAACCCTACATGCTGAGCAAGTTTAACATGCTGATGCACTGTGGCTGTCTTCCTACAAACACCATAAACATAGCCCATGAGAGAACACCAACAGAATAAGAATAATAAAAGATCTGTTTTCTAAATCTGTGGGCACACACCAACTGAAGATATCATGGATTGCAAAAGTTACCATGAGATCTCTGAAACACACATGCAATTTACCTTTATGTTATTATGTGGACAAGAAATATTTTTCTAGCAGCACAAGCACATTGCAGGAAACCTAGAATGGGGAAAAAACACATACAATTTTATTGTTTCTGAATAGAAATATCTCTCTTGAACTTCTTATAAAAAGAAATGTTTTGGCATTTAATTTCTCTTGATGAGGAACTCAGCCTTGTGACTACAGAATGTTGCTCTTTCCTACTCCAAACTGATATGAATGACAGTTGTGACACTTGTAGGAGGGGAAATAATATTTTCCCTTTGCCATCTTAGATTTATTAGTTGGAGCCCTGTAAATTAGACTGGCAAAAGATAGATTACCTAGACAAAAACAAAGACAAGTTAATTAACATGTGAATCACACATGCACATAGGATCACTCAAAGATAAGTAACTCAAAGGGATAGTTAGAACTCAGGCTTATGTAGCATCTTAATAAAAGAACAATATTTTTTTTAAAGATTTTTATTTATTTATTTGACAGACAGAGAGAGAGGGAACACAAGCAGGGGGAATGGGAGAGGGAGAAGCAGGCTTCCCACGGAGCAAGGAGCCCCATGCAGGACTCGATCCCAGGACCCTGGGATCACAACCTGAGCTGAAGGCAGATGCCTAACGACTGAGCCACCCAGGCATTCCAAGAACAATAAATTTTTAGAGAAGTGAGATGGCAAAGGAAAAGGACTTTGAGTTTCTAAAGTGGCAGATTGTGGGAAGGTAGCCAGATGGGGGAACTAGTTGAAGATAAGGACTAGTTAGTAACTAGTTTGTTAGCTAGATTCCTTTGATATCCTCTCTGGCCTGATAAGGTTAGCTTCTGTCCTTCCTGTCAGGGAAGAGGAGAACACCGTTACAAATTCATGTTCTTTTAGACAAATAGAATACAGAGAGTTTTTCTTATATCTGCTTCTCAGTTGCCTTCAGGTCAAAATAATCATTGTGTGAATGTGACATAGTTTGGGGTGGCATGTTCTGCTACCCTTCACACTGATGTAGTCTTTAAGACCCTCATGTAAACAGATGTTGTAAACATTTATGGAATGTATAGCACAAGTCAAATTAGTTTAAACTCATGTATGTTTAAAACTTTAAAAAATTAGAAATAAAAAGCAATAAAATGCTTAACATCTCTATCAGTTTATTTCTATATACATACACTGTAATAATTATTGTTTTTATTTGACTTTGGGTGATTATTCTTACATTTTATGGGAGGAATTTTAATGTTGATTATGAGGTATTGCTGTACACTCTACTGTTGTTTGAATGAATATATATCTCATTTATAAAACCTAAAAAAAAATTGAATTTTGAAGTACTTCTGACTTGGCAATTTTCAGATGCAGAGTTATATATATTTATTATCTATGTGATTATTTATTATCTCACTACTAGATTATAAGCTCCAGGAAAACAGCAACTATAGCTGCTTTCTTTTTATTTTATTCTGATCACATTTCTATATGCCTCATAGGGAATAAATATCTATCTAAGAATGAGTTAAATGAGATGTTACTCAATTTTCTCCTCTCCTCTCCTAAGGTATAATTCCTCTTTATCCTATTTTTTCACACCAATTTGAAGGCCACTCACATTCTGGTAGGTGATTATTGGTTTGTATACTCTCAGACTGATATCCTGATGTCCTTTTCCCTGAGCATCAGCCATATCCCTCTCTTCTTTATTAGTTATACTGTTTAGAATGTAGATTTTGAAACCTTGTTTTCTTTTCTTTTTGAATGCTTCCCCCACTGAACCTATGATCATGGTAAATGTTCATTTAAAAAAGTAATTCATAGGTTAATGCCAAACTTTTGTGTGTGTTCTTGGTCTTGTGTCTCTCTTTCAAAATGCACATGTCAGTTTAATCAGATAGCCCTCTGAGTAACTGTAGGATTTCTTTGAATACTTTTTTCTTACTGTCATTTGCAATTGTATAATTCCAATGCCATTTTCTCGAATCTTTTGCTTAGGCCACATTCTTTCCCAAAGTTTCTTATCCTGGTGCCATACTAATCCTTTCTTAAACTATTTGAAATATTTGTTCCTAACCTGAAGAAAAAGTAGAGAGAATTGAGTTGTTAGTATTCACTAGATGTTACCTAGCTTTTACCAATAGTATCTCATTCATTCCTTATAGTGAGTGACCTTAAAAGCTGGCATTCTTATTTTACAGATGAAGAAATGAAAACTCAGAGAGATTAAGTAAATTTTCCAGGTCTTTCTAATTCCAAAGTCAGGTACTTTCACTCCATTACACTACTTACATGTCCAGCCACATCTAGTGTTATCTTTGTTCATTGTCATGAATTCCTCGTTAACCATGTCACTCCTACCCAAGTTCCTGTACCCTTGAAGTAAGCTTGTTTTGTTTTGTCTGTTAAAATAATATCCTATATAAGGTTTTTTTTTTTGTTTTGGGGTGGTTTTTTTTGCATTATTTCTTTTGTCGTCTGTGAGACTGTAACTGTCAAAAAGTTATGAATTGCACTATTTATTTTTCCAGTAGAGTTGAAACTTCTTGCCTCTGTTCAAGTTTTGGAAACTTTATTTGGAAAGGAAAAGTGGGAGTAGGAAACTATAAGTTGTTGAGTGTTAACTATGGCAAATGTTATGTTAAGTACTTAATTTTCATTAGCTACTTTGTTTTTTAGAAAACATATGATATTATTTTCCACTGGCTGTTCTTTTTCTTTCCATTTAATCGAATGAGAATGTTTCTTTCAAAGAAATGTGATTAGGCAAATCTTCTTCCCAACCTTACCCCCACTTCCTCTTCTTCATAGACACTCAATAAAAAAGACTACTGGAGAAAAAGAAAGAGGTATCTTTTGCCTAAAGTACTAACTAAGAATTTCTAAGAGTTGGCATGGAGAATAAAGGACTCTTGCCATGGACAATTCAGAATATTAGAGGTGATTCTTCAGGAAAATACTGAGGTTTTCCCTTCACTCCTACAATAAACATATAATGAAAAGGTAGTATAGCTAAAAGGTTATATTGAGAGAAGACTCAGAAATATATTGTCATTTAGGTAGTAATACAATTTTTTGTGAAATCATCTCTGTCACCTTTAGCACAGGACATCACCTAATCCACAGACATAGAAAATATAAGTAGGGGTCACCTGGGTGGTTCAGTCCATCAAGCATCTGCCTTCGGCTCAGGTCATGATCCCAGAGTCCTGGGATGGAGCCCCACGTCGGGCTCCCTGCTTAGCGGGGAGCCTGCTTTTCCCTCTCCCTCTGCCTGCCACTCTGCCTACTTGTGCTCTCTCTCTCTATCAAATAAGTAAATAAAATATTTAAAAAAGATCATGCTTAAAAAAAAATCAGTAGGCCAAAAAAATCTTCTTAGGTTCAATTGGCCAAATGGCCTGTTTCTCATGTCACCATGGCTACAGAGGTATTAGATTATGCTAAATAATAGTCCTCTCCCAAAGCTGTATCTATAGAAGAGGTGATATATTTCCATTGTCTCATTATAAACAAATTTCATGTCACCAAGTTTCAGAGGATGTAACACAAAAAACATTTCCTTGTTCAAAATTTCAGGTTAACTTTGCTATCTAGTCTATAGATTGGCGTATATTCAAAGATAATCAGAAATCTATTTTTTTCTATTATATTTCCTGATATTGTTACCTGAGAATATATGGAAAAAACCTCTACTAGTATAGTCTGTCACATGTGTTATTGTCCATTGTAGCTGTTTCAGATTTATTTATGAATGTAATGCATTTTTCTTATACCAGCCAATTCCCTTTAAGTCTTTGATCAATTACGCAACTTACTTGCCAACCACATATTCCCTAGTGCTCCTTCCATGTATTCTCTTGTATCTGGGAAATGATTTTACTTTCAGAAATAGAAAGCTCTAATGAACCCTTAGGAATCTTTGTTCAAAGATGTCCAGTCCACCAGGGATCAGATAAGAAGGTGTCTGAAGTGTGAATTACTTACTGATTAGAAGCCAACACTAGATTTTTTTTTTCTATTTTTTGAGGTCACCAATCAAATTCAAACCAAACACCATGTCTTAAATTGCACCCAACACCAAAGCCCCTTTTTTAAACAAAGCCATTTTTTTTTCATTCTTTCTTGCTGAGAAGAATATTTCAAATTCACAGCTTTCAAATTTTGTGGTAAATGAAAAATAATGCTTTAATAAACCTTGACCCTTTCACAAATGGTATACCATTAGATGGTTTAAATAATGCACTTGCTGACTCCTCAGATCTAAAATGCTTTTTATAGACAATGTGATTATTACTAAATGGTAAATTATTAGAAATTAGAAGGTTTTTAAGCATTTTATAAATACAAAGTTTTAAAGCATTTTAAGCATTTTTAAGGCATTTAAAATACAGAGAATACCAAAGAGTGGTGAGTCAACCTCTTTAGTTCTTCCTTTCACTGAATTGAAGAAAAATTTAATTAGCTGGCAAAAATATGGGAAAATCCATAACCATATATACCTTGAAGTTCTTTCTCATTAGACAAAAAGCAACACCAGTTGAGATGCTATTTAGACCAGATGGAGCTTAGTCTGAATGAGGAGTCAATTTTCTTAGGTGGCCTGATAAACAGAGCATTATTTTTTGTGTATGTGGGGATCTATCTCCAAATCTGTGTCAAGACTTGTTTCTCCACTCCTGAGATGAGAGTCCTTCCTAGGAAATCTTAAGTGCTTAATGTTATGAAAGAAATTCTTTATTTGGGTGGGGAGGCGGTAGGGGAGAGGGAGAATGGGAGATGGAGAGGGAGAGGAAGCCTGCAAATGTCTCAGGGCTATAAAATCAAAACAATACGGACATCCTGTATCACAACAGCCAACGAGGCTTTAAGCTATAGCCAATCAATAAAGTCCTTACTTTTTGCTTCTGCCTTTTTAATGTAAAAAAATCCTCCCTGAGCTCCTGTAGATAGAGAACTCCTAACCACTTCTTTTTGGTGCTGCCCAATTCAAACTGACTTTTGCTGAAGAAAACTTTTAAAATTTTTAACATGCTTTGGTTTCTTTTAAGAGAAAAAAGGTAGGAAGAAAGGTAGATAGAAAGGGAGGAAATCATTAAAAGGTAACAAAAACAGGAATAGTAGTTTGCTTCTCTCCCTCTCCTAGGTAGAAAAAAATTGTTACCTTGTGTCATTAACACGTGGAGTTCTCCATTATTTAGTCAGTTTCATTTTCATGTTAATGGCTGTTATTTAAAAGTTTCAGGGAACTCAGAGAGTTTGGTGTCATCGGAGGTTAGGTTGAAATGTCTTAAATCCACTAGTTTGTAAAGCTGCTACAATTTAAACTAATACCACTGGTTGGTTCATCTTATGCAAAAGAGATACAGATCTCCCTGAAAGCTTCTATTTTTCTTTCCTGCCTACCTTCTGCTTAGGGAACTGAATAGAAACTTTAAAGCTTAAATTAAAAGAATCTTCTCTCATTCAATTTGGAGGTGGGAAAATGGAGAGTGCCTCGACTGGAGAATTTTCAAAGGCTTGATACCTAAATGTATTCTTTGGGTGGATTTTTCCCAATGATGCGACATCATTTGAATACACTGAAGCCTCATCATTTACCAGGTTGGTAATAATTTTGATACAAAAATAGGTCTCCATAGGAAAGCGGCTTGAACCAATAACAAGCAACAGTGCTTTCTTTGTGATAAATTGACACTAAAGCCCAATCCTGAAAATCTCTTATATTATTTAGAGGAGCAGTGATCAAAGACGGAAGAGAAGAAAGGACTGGCAGCCTCGTATATTCTCCACTGATGCTGAGATAGTGTCAGTAATAGGTAATGCAGTTACTACCGGGGAGAGCCGGAGAGCAGCTTTAAACCTCACATTCATATATCTTGTGGAAAAGTCAGGGCAGGAGTGAAAAAAAAAAAAAATCAGCACAGTATCTTCCTGAAGTTCTTTAAAACTAGCTGTACAAATTGCTGCTCTCCAGTAGGATGAGGGCAAATATAAATTTAAGTAGAACAAAACAAAATAATTGGAATGTCACTCGAATGCTGATGAGAATGACAAGAAAATTCCAAGGGTTGGCTAATGAGGATGGTTTCAATCCAGAAAGAATCTAGTCACTCCCTTTCCCAATTCATACAACTCTGTTGTCAGGCTACTCTTCTTAAAGTCTGATTTTCTCCACATTGCTTTTTGCTTAAAATTCCCTGTGCTTTCCCGTAGCTTTATAGACTCTAGTGTTGCAGGATAGCTCCACTGAATTATTGGACACATTAAAAAATTCATGACCAAATTCAAATCTCAGGATATAAAATGTTCATTGACAACAATCTATACTACAGCTTCCTAAAATTTTAAAACATTATAGCTAGTGTAACATATACCATTCTAGCAGATCTTAATCATTATCAATAAAATATTAATTCACTTATATATTTGCATTTTCATTATAAAAACAAACATTTCTTTTCAGAGAGGACAAATAATTCAATGATCTAACCCTCCAAAACATGTATGTGGCAGTGTCTATAAGTAAAACATATTTCCAGTTTATTCTCCTCTATATATTGAAGCTTAGTGATCATTTGAAGTGACGAGATCCATTCAATTACTTCTACAGTGTTGTTTCACTCTTGCTCTTTCTTTTTCAGTTTTTTTCTTTTTTCAATATTCTCTATTGATTTTACAGCCAAGTTTCCATTCAATTTTATAATCTGTATTCTAATATTTTGCTCCATGTTTTTTCAGTAGTCTTACAAGATCCCATCTATGTTTATGCTTCTTAGACTTCAAAGGATTTAAGTAAATAAAAGTTCAGAAATGTGTGAAACTTTATATGTCATGGTTACATTTAAATAAACTTATATAAATAATATCAGAGGACTCATGTTACAAATTGGAGGATGGGCTCTATTTTACCACTTTTGTGCTAATAACATATAATTAATCTTCATAAAATAAAGGGCAGAGGCACATACATATATAAGTACATGTGTATATATCTCTATATATCCATTGACATCAATTGGTATGTATTTTTTTCTTTTCCTCCTTCCTTTTCTACCTTTTTTCCTTCTTGTCAATTGGAAGTGGAAATTTCCGATGACTCATAACGTTTTTTCCAGCTTCATGCTGGTTACTTTTCCATATAAGCCTTCTACTTTAACTTGAGTGCACCATCTAATCACAAGACAGTCTTCCTGTTTCTCAACCTTGCCTATATCATTTCTCCCATAACAGTACCTGACCTTCTGTTTGCTCCTTCCAGAACTACCTACTGTACATTGGTCACATCTGTCATGCCCCAGTCTCACAGATGCCTTCTTTGATCTCCTGAAACCATGTCATCCATCCCATTTTAAAAATTTTTTTTAATTTTATTTTATTATGTGGTATTAATCACCATACATTACATCATTAGTTTTTGATGTAGTGTTCCATGGTTCATTGTTTGTGTATAACACCCAGTGCTCCATTCAGTACGTGCCCTCTTTAATACCCATCCCATTTTACCCTTATTCAGAGTCCTGTGCATGTGCTTTGCTAGAGGCTTGCTTTGTCATGCAACTATCCATGCCTTTATTTCCTGCCTCTCCCATTATATTCTGAATCCTGAGAGGACAATATGTGGGTATTCCACTTTCATAGCATCTAGTAATACTTGGTGACTCATGGGGAGTAGCTCTTGCACTAGTAACTGCATAGAATAGCAATAAATTTTCCAGGTTGTCTGGGGGATTATCAAAGTTTTTAAGATTTGCTTTTGATGTCATAGTTCTTTCCTTAAATGGAACAAATAAAAGGAAGAAAAAGCAGAGGACTCTTGCCTCTGACATCATGAGAATGTTATAGGTCTTTGTTGGAGATATTCTCCAGCCTTGAAGCTTGAATCCTTGTCACCATGGCTATCTTAATCATATGACCATTCTGGATTTTATTTTCTTATACTGAAAGCTGAATGAGAACATAGCCCTCCCAGAACAGTAGCAGGATAAGCCAGGTTAAGAGTATAACTTTTCTTTCTTTTTTTTTTTTTTTCCATCTTTGAAAAATAAATGTTTTCCTTTATAGCAGGAGATCTAGATTTACAAAAAAGACTGAAAAGATAGCATATAGGGAGTTCCTATATACTACACCCCCAAGTTTTGCTTCTTATTAACATATTCGTATGGTACATTTGTAACAACGAATGAACCAATATTGATATATTTTTATTAACTAAAGTCTTTTTTTTTCCGTTCCACTATACCATTTTACATTTAGTAGTCATGCTTCCTTAGGCCCTTATTGGCTGTGATGGTTTCACAAATTTTCCTTATTTTTGATTCTCGATAATTTTAAGGAACTGGTCATGTATTTTGTAGACTGTCCCTCAAATGGGACTTGTCTGTTGTTCTTGTGATTAGATTGGTGTCATGTGTTTTGGGAGGAAGACCACCGAGATTAAGTGTAATTTTTATCATATCATATCGAGGGTATGTGCTATTAACATAAGTTATCACTGTTGATGATAACCTTGATCACCTGACTGAGGTAGTACTTGTCAGGTTTCTCCATTGTAAAGTTGGAGTATAACTTTTCAAAGAGGAAGGAGAATTGAGGGATGGAAAAGGCCAAAAGAGGTTGACTTGACAATTTACTGGAGGTTCTTTCATTAAGGCATAAAGCCACTTTCCTACCTCAATTTGAGAATGTACAAATGATTTCCTACTTCCCTAGTTTGATGTTCATTGTCGATTTGAGCTCCTTTATTGTGCTTGATCACCTCCCATTACCTGCTGTGAATATAGATTTGCCTTCTCAGCAATAAGTAGGCCCTCCAGGGTTATAGTCCTGAGAATATAGGAGAGATTGCTGCACCCTTGGGAAGCAGGAAGAGAACCTTCTGAAGCAACTGCTCTCCTGGTAGGGCAGCTTAGAAGATGACTGGGGGAAAACAGCCTTGAAAATGGATTTTTCTTTAGTCAAGATGGTGTTAATATTAGGAAGGTCCTGGTTGCTTTGTTTTGTTTTTGGTAAGTATTTTGGGCACCACAGATATTGGAAAGGTGTTTGAGGGAGCTCCGTCACAGTAGCTGGGTCAGCTGAAAAGGGCAGCAGGAACTGCAACTCTTTGTCGACAGTTTCTATGCCCCGCAGGCTCCCCTGGTGTCCTTCTTTGTTGGCTTTGAATGAAGCAGAACATTGTTTTCCAAAAATATTCCCACTTTCATTATGATCATCATTGCCATTATCATCATTATTGCTATTCTCTGAATCACCCATCAGAGCAAACTTTCACATATTGACAGTGCCTGAATATAAGCACTTTAGTTACTTTCTCAAAACAAGCATCTGCAGGGTCACCCAGTCTTTGTAGCTTCATAGGCAGGGGCCCTCCAATTACAGACAAATGTTCGGAAATTACCTTTGTGTTCCACTCACAAACTGCACAGATGCATTTCTCTCATTAAATGCGATTCCATGATGAGAGCAAGGCAAAGTAGAACATATATATTATCCCATAGAAGGTAAAGCCATACTCAGAATGTCCTAATTCACTAGATGAGAAACAGGATGAGTGTCAAAAGTTAGGGTATTCTGGGAGCAGGTATGTTCTGTGGAAGGCCAAGGTGTTTCTGTACACACAAAAGTTTCAAATCAGGTGTTTATTGCCTAAAACATGTCTGAGAAAATTAATGAGGTAAGTTATTACCTACCCTGTCTGCAGTTTTTCCATTACCAGCTATAAAAGCAGGTAGCAATCTCACTCTTCCTTGAAGGCATCATTCATTATAAATTACTTGCTTTCAATCATGAGAGGAATACAAGGAAAAGGAAGGTACCAAAGAAGGTCTTCACTGTGCTTTGTTAGGAGACAAAGTAGGAGCATTGAGCATTCATATTATTGTCAAACTTCCCTGAATGAGATATTTTGAATTTAAATGATTAGCTGGCAACTGGATCCTTGGCGTTATGTGAAACCAGACTGGTTTTTTTTCTTTTCTTTTCTTATATTTTAAAAACTAATAAGAGCCAGAGGCATACTCTCCTATCTAAAGCAGTAACTCGTGTTACTATATGACTGGAGAAGTATTTTCATTTGTATTTTGGCTCAGGCCTACTTTTGTTCCAACCAAGTGTTATTGAAGATGAAATGTAGGAGTAGGGAGAAAGTGTTCTTGTGGTTAACTCTGCTCCTGGCTTGTCAGAGAGAGCCAAAAGACAGATTTATGTTCCCTAGCACCATGCTTGGTTATAGTTCCAGATTGCTCTTAAAGGTGGGCAAAACTCACTCTCGTTCATGGCTGTCTGTGATCATGAACGGGTCTTCAAGATGGCTAATCTATAACCTTGATCTCAGTGACCAACCATGTAGGTTGTAGACCCCCCAACTTAGACCCAAATATATTTGTACATATAGATGAACTTTGCTACATGATTGTCAGATCACTTCTTTACCTTGTGCTATTTAAATCCAGACTTAAACTGCTGCACTGCATTTTGGAATACACGACTGCTTCACACAGGACTCCTGGGTGAAATAGGTAAGATTTTGACACCAATATTCAGTCCTATGAAGACAACGAAGTTGCCAAGATCGTGGAGCACAGAAGTTCCTCAGGATATTGCTTGTGATGAATTGTGAAATACTAATAATTTAACATTTAAATTGGGGAGAAGAAATAAATATACTCAAAGAGCTTATCAAAATTAAGTGCAGGACTAATTAAGGCCAACTTGGCTGCTATTATTTCCTCTTACCCTGAATATAACCTCCCACAGGCAGTAGGAGTGCCTGATATATGTTCTCCTTAGGAAATGTGTGGTCATGTCTGATAAGCATAGGCAGCACAACATCATTTATTTTTATCAAAGCTCCCCAGGCAGGAGAAATTGATAGAGATTACCATTTAATCTGTAAGAACTAGGATCTTTATTCAGTAGTACTTGTAATTTATGTACTTGAATATTTTGCTATACTTAAAACCTTGAAATCTCCAAGTATAAAAATTGCTGCTAGTTTTCTTAGAGTACCAATGGTAGTAACAACTTACTCTTAAATAGCTCTCTACTTTGGAACTGAATTCTTTATCTTAGTGTCTAGAATACATTATATCTCTGTACCCAGTAGTGCTTTGTGAAATAATAAAACATTGTAATGAACATGGTCTCTTTTTCTGGTTCATGTTCTCATTCAACAAATTATCATCTTCTTTGCCATACATACATTCTGCCAGAATTTGAGGTTAGTTATATAGCATCTATGAGCTTAATGTAGGCTTTACTCTAGTAACAAAGAACCACCAAAAAAAATCTTTGATGCCTTTAATGATAAAGGTTTATTTGTTGCCTGTATGTCTTTTGAAGATTGGCCTTGGCTCTGTTAATTTAGGCAGAGCAGACCCTGTCTACTCATGCCGGACTCATTCTAGTCAGAAAATAGCAAGGGCAGAATCATGGGCTAGCTTTTAAAATTTCTGCTTGGAAGTGGCATATGTTACATTGACTCACATTTCATTGGCCAAATTAAGTCACATCTATAAGCCAATTGTCAATGAGGTGGAATGAATAATCCTTCTGTCAAGAGGTCCTGGAAGTGAAGGCCAGTGAATATTTTTGACAATAATACAATTTACAGCAAGCACTGCCCCAGGGAACTTACTGTCTAGATGGAAAGCTGAAAGTTATGATACAGAAGTGCTACAGGGCATGCAACAAACAGAGTTCCGTATTAGCATCTAGGTTCTTCATTTTGCTCCCTATTAAACATTGCAAATAAGTGCTCTTTTGGTCAATGTTTCTGTTTTTCTCATACTGAGTTAAGGCAGAGATTTGCTAAAATAAAACCAATTGAAGCCAGGCTTTGTGGTAAAAATATAGCATTTAGAAACGTGGAAGAGATGAATAGTGACCTCTCTATTTCCAGGCCATATTGACAGAGTGTCGAATCCAATTGATTGTGCAGATATTGACCATCAGGGTCACAGGACAAAAAGGCTCTGATCTAATGGAAAAAATGACTAAATCAATAGTCACATATCAATACAGCCTCTTGGTCATCCAATAATGATATATGTCCTTAAAAACTGAGTGAAAAGGGGAAAGAAGTAGAAGCATATTAAAATTCTCATGAGATCTCTCCCAGATCCTCATTAGACCAGCACTGGTTTGCTTTTGGCTCAGGCCTTTGTAGAAGTCCCTCCGATTCCAGATGGGGACATATCATACACTCAAGTCTAAACTTCATTTGGGATTCTCGTGTAATTTTATTTAATATGAAATGCTTCTAACATCTAATAATATTTGATAATATTCAGTTGCCCAAAGGGGCCGATTGTTAACTTGTCTGAAAACTTGGGATTCAGTTTAGTCATCCTTAGAATTTATATTGTCAGTAAGTGTATCATATAAATAATTCAACTGCTAATGAAAGAAAGAATCTGTGAAAATGGTGGAATTTGCAAAACTTTCATTATCTTGTTTAACATTTGATGAGCTTTTAAAACTGAATACAAAGTACAAAGATTCATAGCTTAATGAAAGCTGTTTTTAAAAATAAGTGTAATATATAGTGCTTTGCTTGAAACTAAAATTGCAAGTGAAAATCACATTTGTTCTAGGAAAGGAAATTGAATGACTATTTTGATAAAGTAAGCAGATTGAATAGATTTAAGAAGTAATAGTATGTAGGGTGACCATGGATTGCAAATGAAGGAACTGTGACTGCAAGACAGGGCATGACCTACAACCAGCTCTTCCTTCAGTGAAATGTACCATCAGAGCCAATAAGTTGCTGAGGCCAGGCCCAGGTATTCCTAATTTTGAAACTGAGTGATTTGGCTCAAGTGCTAGAAAATTTGCAGGAAATCATATTCCTTTCTCTCTTCCTTCCTTCATTGATTTAAATATAATTTTTGAACCGTTAAATGTGTCAAGCACCAAAGTAGGCACCGAATCATGTGTTAACGAATAAGACAATCATGGTCCCTGCTTTCAGGAGCTTGGAATCAACTAATGGAGACAAAATAAACAAATTGTTGCAGTGGGTACCTTGAGAGAAATAAAGCCCTGATACCTAGAAATCTATGTAGGTAGTGAGGAATGTCTTCTTTGAGGAACTGTCTGTTGCCCAGGTCTAAAGAATGAGAATTGGGAACACAGAGAGCCCATAGGTGGGAGAAAAGAGCTCCAGCCATGTAAAGGATTTGAATTTTATTCAAGTGCAATGGAAAGTCATTGATGAGTTTATAGGCAAGGAAGTGAGAGGAGGTGATTTATGTTTAAAACAATTAGCCTGGCTGTTTTAGGCAGAGTGAATTTTAGAAGGGTAAGGAACAAGAAGGTACAGTGTGGGGAATTGCACTCATCCAGACAGGACATGAGGGAACACTGGACTAGAAGTAGTAAGAGTAGAGATCAAGGCAGGCAAGTAGATTTTAAATACATTTCGGAGGAAGAAACGTCCATATTTGATGATAGTTGAATGTACAGAATGATGCAGAGAGAGGCATCAAGGGTGATTCTTAGCCTTTTCCTTGAACAACTGGTTAGTGGTGCCATGTAGTGAGACTATAAGGCTGGGGAAGAAATTGGCGGGATAGTAGGTAGCAATCAAGGAATCCATTTCAACTCATTTAGCAGAAATGATTGTGAGCTTTCCAATATGGAGATGTCCAGGTGTAGTTGCATATTTGAGTTTGGAGCCCAGAAGTAGCTTTGGGCTGAAAATAAAACATGATATTTAAAGCCATAGAAATGGATGAGGTCACAGATGAAAAAAACAAAAACAACCTATTGAGAGAGGTGTAGAGAGTCTGGAACCAAACTCTGGAGTCATCAGGAAAACAAAAAACTGAGAAAGTGGGGTCAAAACAGAGACAAACCAGGAGAGAGTACTGTCCTGGAATCTTCAGGAAGATAGTATTTCAAGAAGGCGCGCGGCGGGGGGGTGGGGGCAGCTACCACACTGAATATTGATGAGAGGAAGATGAGGTTAGAACAGAAAAGCCTTAACAGCATAGACATCATTGGTAACCTTAGAGTAAATAGCATTTCAGTGAAGTTGGGGAGGGGAGACATAGCCCGACTGGAGTGGAAGGAGGAGCAAATGTGATGCAAGGTGGTAGAGACAGCAGGTATAAACAATTCTTGAAAAGTGGTTCTGTAGAAGGGAATAGAAAAAAGGGGATATCTGGAGGGGAATATGAGACGCTTGGAGGATTCTTCTTAAATAGTAAAGATACAGAGGTTCGTTGCTAATGGGAAAGGTGAGGCGGAGGAAGAGTTTGATGGTGCAGTTAAGAAAGGGATGCAAAAGCCCATGGGAAGCCTAGAGCAGGTGGGGAGCTTGATCCTCAATAGATGGAGGACATTTCTTCAATAATAGGCGATGAAGTAGAAATAGATATAGGTGCAGGGAAATGAAAAATGAGAATATTTAGATTCTATCACTGAAATATGCCTCATCATGACAGGTAGGGCAGCTGTGGGGCAGGAAATCTGAGAGAGGAGAAACGTCTAGCAACGGTAGGGAGCTTTAGGAAGCATTTATACATATGAGTATTCCTAGCATTTGGTAGAGGCTTGATACATGTCATTGAACAAATAGATGAAAGCATGGCATTTTAGTTACGAAAAGAGGTTCACGATTAGTTTGCAGATAGAAAACTTAGAATTGTGCATATACCAGACTTAGTTCAAAACCATTTTTTGCAAAAATCTCTTAAAGGCTTCACTGGAAGAACACCTGCCAATTTGCCCCAGCTGCGGCCTAGAGAATATATTCTCAAGACCCTAGGCTACAAGAAAATGGTCAACTTACATATCTTCTCATCACCCAAATCCTCTGCTTTGAGGGATAAAACCTGGTGAAGTAAAAAAAAAAAAAAAAAAAATGACCCACTGGAAGTTTTGGATATTAGCATACCAGCAATGCCATAATTACATATAGATAACCATTCCTGACCCCTTTATATATGCACAAATGAGATGTTTATAACACTTATTCTGTATTTTTAAATATATTTTCTGTTATCACCTTTAAAAAGCCCCTTTTACTGTTTCTACTTGAGACTGTTCCCCAAAACCATTTCCTAAGATAGGCACTCTGAGTGAAAATGTTCTAAACCTCCTGGTAAGCCTCAGAGTATTGATTATCTTCTAATCTAGTTTTGACTTTGCCTTGAAACTTCAGCCATAAAAGATTTAAAAGATTTTGCCCTTCACTAAAAGCTATCATCTGTAATCCTTGTACTCGCCCATTTCAGAATCCAGATGACTGAATGTCACATTCGGTTACCTTTATAAACCCCCAAATCAAAGCTTCTAATATCAACACTTGCCTTACTCATCACTCTTGCTTCTCAGCTCCCAATTTACTGGTAATTCTTTACCACCCCTTGCCACTTACTGTCTGCAGGGCTTGAGCAGTCAGCGCAGCTAAGCAAGCTGCTGGACTCAAACAGCTTTAAAAGTTCCACAAATTTCATACAGAAAATGGGAAAACATAAGAACCATGCATGTCAAAATGTCATCCCATGTTGACAGTAAATCACTTAGCTAATGTTTAGTTTGTCTTTGGTGTGCTATCAGGAACCACTAGCAGCTGTGTGTGTGTGCCAGGGCATGGGGGGAGGGGGCATGTGTGTTTCAAAGTAATTTCTTAAGCCCTTAGAAAATGCTGCAGTTTTTGCCTCCATTCGTCTTTTTTAACCTTTTACAAATAGCCAAAATAATGTATGGATGTGCTATTTCATTGTCCTTTTCTCTCAAATGCAGGCAATAAAAGTTGATTTGCACTAACAAGCTAAAAGCTCTGAGTGCTACCAGACTGTGATGCATTCCAGGAGGGAGGGTGGCTTTCAGATCCTATGATGGTAGAAAGCCTTTTCACAATAGACACTGCAAAGATTTAGAATCCAAGGCTGGGATCCAATCTATTGTTCAGAAGTCAGGCAGTATGGAAGAAAGGATTCAACTGAAAATTGGTCAGAGTGGAGACAATCTCCTTCTTTGGTTGCTTTTGATTTCAGCAGAGTCCACACGTAGTATAGCTGATGCAGTTTAAGCCTTCCCTCCTCTCTTCAGTATGCTCTGCAAGGATTCTGGTTATGGTAGGTTCATAGCATTAGCAATAAGGCATAAAATCGTTTGTGAGAAAATACATGCTGGAAATACACATGCTCGCAATATCCTATGTTTATGCCACTGGCTGGCAGTTGAAATTTCCATTAGTTACAAAGTAGAAAATATAGTAAAAAATGTGTTAAGAATGAAAATACTCCTCTGATAATATGCATCTACCTTTTCCATTTTACATTTCATTGGCAAATGTACTAAATTTGAAAAGATGTTAATTTGGAAAGCTATTACTTTGGTCCTGCATAGAATTACAGGCTAGAAACACAAAGCTGCCATTTTGCTAGGGTAGATTTAGCCTCAAATAAGTATACACAGTGTTTCTTAAAAGGTAAAAGTGTAACTGGATTGTTGCAAATCTCAACCAGTATACAGAATAGACATATAGTCACTATGTAACCATCATGACCGTGCTGTTAAGGCAAACAAAAAGGTATTCCAGGAAAGGATGGAGCTCCCACAAAGAAAGAAATGTGTCTAGAAAAAAATGAACATGGCCCATAACCACAAGGAGGCTTCTTCATTTTTGTATCTTGGCTTTTCTCCCATCAAACAAAACCAGCAAGACACAAATGGAATGTAACAATGAGTTAGAAAACAATGTGTGTCAAACCATGAACTTACTTCATATATTTATAGGCAGGAAGTAGAGTTGTAGTGATCTAAAAGCTTGGGCTTTGAAACCAAACAGTTTTCATGTTTAAATACCAGCTATCAGTTATATGTTGTGAAATTTGGGGTAATTTATTTAACCTCGTGATGGCTCATCCTCCTTTTCTGTCTTTGTGTGTGTGTGTGTGTGTGTGTGTGTGTGTGTGTATTTGTATTTATATATATATAATAGTCTATATTTAATATATATAAAATATAGCCCCTTCAAGGATTTGTGAGGATTAAATGATTTAATGTATTCAAAGTTCTGGCTGGCACATCTTTAACATTCAATAAATGTTAGATATATTAAGTAATTGCAAACATATTATAAAAAAGAATAGCATGTATGGCTTTGAGAATTTTTAACTCCACAAGTAACTATGTGTTTTTCATGATTGGTAAGCATTTAGTAATAGTAACAATTATAGTGGGGGAAGGGTGGGAGTCCCAGGTAGAGTAGTGGGATTAGCAATGCCTTAATGTTGAGGTAGAGATTTATATGCAGAGATTTCTTGGCAACTGGTTCCTGAAACAACACCTTAATGAGTTAAGAACCACAGTTCGGCAGAGGGAAATGTTGATGATGTGTGTGTTTATGGTGATGAAGTTGCAGTGGAGAACTCAGCCATCTCAGATTGCTCTCAGAAGTTGCAAAGGCCCTTCAAAAATACCTCAAACTGCCTTGTATTGAGGCAGGGGTTGGGGGGGGCTTTTTTTCATTTTCCATCAGTCAGTGGATGCAGGCTGCTCCTGGGGAGGGGCATAATCTTGGGCAAGGCAGCTCTCCTAGACCTTAGCAATTGTGGGGGAGTGGAAGTTCTGGGGGGCATATGCTGCAGTTTTGACTACAGTTCATTGTGTTGCTCAGATCCTGTTGCTTTATTTAAAGTCAACAAATCTAGGAACAACCCTTCTAGGATTCTGGTTGGGGGAAAATTAAAAAAAAAATGTAGTACAGTCCCTGTCACAACAGTTTGTCTTGGGGCTACAAGTGATATTCATCAGGCTTCCTATTCTATTTTAGATTCCCTGGTGCCCTTGGCTAGCAACTCCTGTGATCTAATATACTTACATGGTGATATAACCCTGGCCCTCAACCCTCAGGTTTTGAGGACTGGTTGTCATGCCCTTTTCAGACTGTGGCTACTGTACTTTTCCATTTAAAATTGTGCAGAAGATTATCAATCACCTTGGTACAAACAGTCTTCCCTTTCCTGCTAGGAACATGGTTTCTTTCCTGCCTGCTGGCCTCTTGGTACAATTAAACTAAAGGAATTGGTGGCAGAGTAGCTTCAAGCTTAATGGGACTTTGGCCACATTCCCTGGTAGATGTGCCCCCCCGCCCCCCGGCAATAGGATCTCTGATCCCTCTCAGCATAGAATTGCAGGGATATCCCTGGGAGTAATGATTAGTGAAGTCTTTACCTCCTTGTATCTAATATTTCAATTTTTCTTTTTTCAGACCTATGACCAACCAGCTGATCTCATGGGAAAAATTAAAATTAGAATCAGCTCTTCAGAATTGCTCTAAATTGAAGTAAGTTTCTTGAGGTTTTGTCCTCCAACATTAACCAGTCATCTTACCACTTAAATGAGTCAAAAATAGTTTGATTATCAAAGGATTTATAAAGATTTTGAGAAAACTGATATTATCCTGGAATATTTTCTCAAAAATATGTTCTTGTGATCACCTTGTATCTAATTCATTCTGAGCTCAAAATACTAGTGTATAATTGCAATTTAAACTCAGATGTTGTAAAACCAAATAGTTTTATTTAAGAATGCCTAGCTCAAGATCAAAGTCCCCAAGCTCTGCTTTAAGGAAATGTATTTACTGAACTTTTTTTATTTACTGAATTTTTTAATAAATTTTGCTCAAATATCAATGACTTCTCATTATGATTCTATACATAGAAATGGACACAGATGCCACATATATGAAATTTATTTTGTATGTATTTTTAGTTGTTCTCTAGTGTTCCTCTCTTATAGAATGGGTAAAAAGTTTATTCAGATTTTATTCTTAGAAAAAAAGTAAGCAAGTCTAAGTAAGCTACAAGTCCATTAAAAGTAATAGAACGAGATAGAGATCAGCTCTAAGTAAATCCTGTGCAGAGGAATTTGTCTTTCAAGTATTCACCTCTTCTGGAAGATAAGAAAGGTTTCTTAACCAATTAATTGAGACTCTTAACTAAATGTCATGGCAAACAAATTCAAATTTTACATCATGAAGCCGTTTCTTATTGCAAACCTGGCAAGAACACTGTAAACTTGTATAAAGTGATGATAAAGCATTTCCAGGATCCCTGCTGTGCTTCCTGATTAACAGACTTAACTCCATGGCTTATTGGAAAAAACAATGACTGGGAATCAAAACAGCTACTGATTCAGATTCTAGAATAGCTATTCCCTAGCCTTCTAATGAGAGATGAGACTGGTATTTGACTTTATGACATCGTTATTGCACATTAGATTTGTAGAGTTGACAATAGGGGGCCAAGAATTTGTCATGAGGTTTTCCTGGAAATGATGGGGCCAACCCGAGATCAGGACAGCAACATCTTGGGAGGAATCTGGAATTTACTTCATTTGTTATTCAAGCTCCATTCAGTTATTACCTGGCTTCATGTCAGTTATCAGCATACTTATCTGCTTAGACCTCTGGATATTGAACTCTTAGAGAGAAGGAGTCATTTATTTATGTTTCCACATAGGGACTAGTAACATGCTTCACACATAGCCACCATTCATTTATTTGATAAAAATTAATTATTTTATATGGTAAATTTTTGCCATGACATTTTTTATCCACTAAGAAACCTGTATATTTCAGTGAGTCAAAATGATGCTTATTGAACATTGACCAGGTAGTCACTGTGCTTAATGTGTGTGTGTATGTGTTTATGTTTGTATTGTGTGTATGTGAATTCTCAATGCTTTTTAAATGAATAAATGTGCCAAAAAAATTCAAAGAGGTTCATTATAGACTGAATTTGTCAATGGATGCTCAATGGAAAAGGCAGAACTTGAGCTCCCCTTTGGGGTTAGAGAAATAGACAGCAACATCCTCAGTATTTGGATAGGGACAATCACACAGTAAAAGAACTTTTTGCTTTGATAAGGAGCTAATGTACAAAGTGTTCCCACTCTCATCTTAGTAAACAGCTTGGTCCCCAAGGCACCAAAGGAGACTTTTGACTAATTGTGTCTTCCAGGAAAATTGGTAAGTTGGGTTCAGACTCATATTTGCTTATAACTGGAATCATCCCCAGGATTTTACACAATACAAGATGTGTGTGAAACCAAGGGAATCTGGGTATTTGAATGGGGAACTCAGTTGTCCCTAAGTAGCTCATGCCAATATCAGAGTATGAAAACAATGATCATGTGGCTGTTGTTACTACTGTTACCACTAAACTTGATGAGTTTATATTTTGTTTTAATAGACAGAGATTTTTATTGCCCAGCATCCAACTCAATAACTTCATTTCCTGGGTGGACATTACTCCTATTGCTGCTGGCTGTGTGGTCCACATAAAAAATGAACATGGTTGAGTCTCAATTCTAACACTTTGGACCAAAGGCTGCCATGGAACTTTTGCAACATATTTTAGGCCCTGAAATCTGATTTACTTCTAATTAGTTAAATCTGTCAATATGTATAAGGTGTAGGAAAGACAGGAAGGGATATAGAAGTGTATCTATAGGTTAAACTTCATCCTTTGTTTCTGTAATATCTGCCCTAAGGGGCAATTTTGAAAATCTTTTTATTATGGATATTTTTAAATATATTTAAACCTAGATAGAATAGTAAAATGTGTCTTCGTGTGGTCATCAAAAACTTCAATAATTATCGATACTTGGCAAACCCTAGTTCATCTGTGTGCCCACCCACTCCATCTCTCTCCCTCACAGATTATTTATAAAGCTAATTCAAGACATCATCTCATATCATCTGTAAATACTTTAGTATTTATCTCTAAACCATTAGGATTCTTGTTTTCATAACAGTAATACCATGGTATGATTTTAAAGATAACAGGCAGAACTCCTCTATCCTTAACCTGTTTACCAATGTCTGAAATTCCACAAACTTTTAAAGTTCTTTGTTGGAAGATAGAATACCAACACCTCATTAGAATTGTCACAACTAAAACCTTTCCAGTTATGATTTATGAAAGACAAGGTACCTGAATTTGTGAGACAACAATTGGCCATTTTTGCAGTTATATCTAGAATAGGCATAGTCATCCAAGAAAGTTTAGAAACCATGACAAATATCCCCAAGATCCTAAGGTTGTTACCTGAGTATATAATAATAGTCACAAATGTGCCAGATCACAGAATGGTAGGTGGTAGAGGTAGGATTCCAAGCCAGGTCTCCAAAGGCTACCATCATCTGGCTCCGTCCCGCCCGCCCTCTAGGCCTTTCTTGGATAACTTTCCTGGGACTAATTTGTCCTCTGTAAACTTGCCTGGTAAGTGCATCATTCAAGAATGTTTCTCCTTTCTAGTCATCCCTGCTCAACCTTCCCTGTACCCCACCCCAATGTGAAGTGTGTTGGATTTCTGTAACATAGCAAAGAAAATAAAGCAGATAGATACAGTTATGTTGCATATTAAAACAGACTGAAGTTTCAATTCTTGCTTCGAGTGCAACATGATTATTACCAGTTGTAGGGTATTGGAATTCTGAAAATTCTCCCAAACACATTGGCTTCCTCAAGATTACATGAGTTCATTTCCAGTGTGTACCGATAACTGACCTTGAAGGAAATAAACTAGAAGACATGCAATTATTATCGGCAGCAGCTGCCTGAAGAATACTATGGAAGATGAAATTTGAAGTTCCTATGCCAAGCTGAGCAGCCCATCTATCCTGATGAGTTAAGACAAATGTTACTCTTAATTTTTATAGGGAGAATTTTGTCTGCTTTTCATGCAAAACCTTTTCTTCTACCACAGGAGGAAAAGACTGCGCCAATGAAGCTTATGAGCTGTTGGCATGTGGAAGATGGAGAATTTTGACAAAAACATTAGCCACTGCAGTTCACCCATCTCCCCTTATGACAGGACCCCGCATGGGGCAAAGAACAGGATGCACATTATGACCTATCATGGTTTGATGAAAGGAGAGCCTGAGATGAACTAGATGATTCTAATAAGGAGTTTTCTGCTATCTCAGTACAAATAAGGAAAGTGGGTTAAGATAGTCAATGTCCTTCTGGAGGCTGTGCTTCTAGTTTCTCATCACATTTACAGTAGTGATTTCTCCCCAGGCAACTGATTTAACTAATCCCTCCCTTCCTTCCGACTTTAACTCAAGTCCCTCTTCCCTCACAAGATTTGCTCAACTGCTTTGGTCCTCAGGGATTATTCCTTTCTCTTCCTTCTTGTATAACTCACTGTCCTTTTCACTTTCCTGGGAAATCAGAAGATACCTTGTAAGTAATTTCTAACAAGGTACCAAGTCAGAGAGCTAATTGCACATAAATCTCTGCTTACAGCGATTTCTTGTTATATATGATGTAAGAATTATTGATATTAATTTAGAAAGCATTGGGTATAATATGAAGTCCTAGAAGGAACAGGTAAAAGTGGGCTGCATTCTAGAGGGATGTAGTGCTCATACTCAGAGGGACCACATCCAGCAAGCTATTTACTACCTGATGCCCTGTGAAAAGTGACTGGGGGGCGGGGCAAAGAGGCCACAGTGAGCTGCCCCAGGCCCCAACTAGGAGAACTCAGTTGCCTATTCCTGTGTCTGCACCCTTATGCAATGAATAATAACATATAACTAATTGTTATGTCTCTAATTTTTGGAAGGAACATATAGACAAATGGTTGCATAACTTTTGCATTTACTATGAAACTTCTATACTGTAAACTTCTATACCTGTACACTTTGCTGCATTGAAGACAAATGTCAGTCCCAGATGAGTAGCCTAATTGTTGTTTTCAGGTAACATAAAATTGAAACAGGCACTCATTTGACATTTAACTTATATTTTCCATTGGCTTTTTATCTGATGGGTGTGTATTCGTTTTCTTTTTAAAGATTTTATTTACTTGAGAGAGAGGATGAGAGAGAGAGAGCACATGAGAGGGGGGAGGGTCAGAGGGAGAAGCAGACTCCCTGCTGAGCAGGGAGCCCGATGTGGGACTCGATCCTGGGACTCCAGGATCATGACCTGAGCCAAAGGCAGTCGCTTAACCAACTGAGCCACCCAGGCGCCCACTGTAAACCCCCCTGAAAAAACAGACTCCCCCATTTTGCTGTTCTCAATGCACAACTCACTGCCCCAGGCAAAACAGTCAATACAGTATTCAGTTGCCATTGCAGATAATAGTCTAAGTAAACGCTGACTCTGAGTGTTAAAATTTTGCAAAGTCTTTTCTTGAGAAAAAAAAAAGGTGGTTTTTACCTGATAATTCCCTTGTGGTGCATAATCACACAATGAAGTAAAATAGATTTCTAGATGAACAGGAAAACTAACTTAAAATGCCTAATGTGAATAAGAGAATATTAAGTCTTTTACTTTCTCTATTGTCATTCAAAATATTTTGGATCTATTCTAAGTTATCACAAGTTAGGACTACCCAGACTTTTTTGGAGGTTGTAATCTTAGATTATCTCTCAGCTGTTTATAGTCAGCAGCCCAAATGTCTGGAAGATAATTCAAGTCTTATATCATCTTTTACTACTTATAGTTTTTCTGCAACTTATGCTTGAGCTAACTGAGAAAATAAGAGAGCTAAATCGTTAAACGTTTTTCCCCCAAAGTAACATATAATGAATTGTTATATCTCTAATTTTTGGAAGGAACGTACAGACAAATGGTTGCATAACTTTTGCATTTACTATGAAACTTCTATGGAGGATGTTGTAGATCATGCCTTTCAGTGTCTGCTGTACAGTACCCTAAAATCAGACATTTCATTCAAAGTTGGGACTAAAAAGAAATTTTTTCCTTAGAAAATTATAAGAAGTAGAAATTATATGATTTCTACTCTTGTGCACAATTCTTTCCTTGACTGGGATACCAGGAAGCTTATGTGGTTTTTATGTTCAATTCTAAAAGCCATATTGAGCTTTGTTATTGGTGCATTTTTTTCTCTTCTCTTATTGTTTAATTTGTATTTTTCTACTTTTATATTTTTTCACTTTAGAAGCTGACTTAAAACCCTTTCTGAAAAGATGTGGTACACAAATATATTTCAACTGAAATCACACTTAGCATTAAATAGGCAGGGAATGATTCTGTGAAGGCTGCACTGGTACCTATTGAGCAATGGAGTGACATTTGTTTTGCCTGAAGTATAGTGGTCAGGCCTGTGAAAGAGTTAGATGATAAGCTATTTAAGAAAGCTCACCTAAGCAGGCTAGACTAAGGACTTTTCTATGGAGAAAATAGAGTACATGTGTTAAGAAAAAGCTGAACTTAGCATGATAACCTGCAAGATCCATCCATGTTGTCTCAAATGACAGGATTTTTTTTCTTCTCCTTTTCCTCCTCTCCTCCCCCTCCTCTCCTTTCTCCTTCTCCTCCTCCTCCTCCTTCATCTAAATAACACCCCATTGTATGTTTTCCTATATACAAACCCATTTTCTTTATCCAGTGTTGGACACTTAGGTTGTTTCCATGTTGTGGCTATGGTGAATAATGACAAAATGAAGGTGGGAGTGCAGATGTCTATTTGAGATAGAGATTTCATCTCCTTTGGGTAGGTACCCAAAATGGGATTGCTAGATTGTATTGTAGCTCTATTTTTAACTTTTTGAGGAACCTCCATACTGTTTTCCAGAGTGGCTACTCCAATTTACATTCCCACCAACAGTGTGCCAGGGTTCCCTTTAGTCCACATCCTTACCAGTGTTTATCTCTTATCTTATTGATGTTAGCCATCCTAACAGGTGTGAGATGATATCTCATTGTTTTTGTTTGCATTTCTCTCATGATTTAGTGCTATTGAGCACCTTTTCATGTACTTGTCGGATATGTGCATCAAATGATCACATTGCAACCTTAAACTTATACACAGTTACATGTGTATTGTATCTCAGTAAAGCTGGGGGAGGGGAGAAAATGCTGAATCTCTTAGAGCTGCTGAATGAAGCAAAATAACTGAAAGGGATCCTGAAGATTAAAATTTATATAAGAAAATATGGCTTGCTCAAGAGAGCCTAGGCAGCTAGTGCAGCATTGTGAGTGTGAAAGATCTTTTGAATACCGATTTTTTTTTTTTTTACTTACTTCTGGCTGACTTTTGAACATTTTTTAAAGATTTATTTATGTATGTGTGAGAGAGAGAGAACGCGAGAGAGTGCATGGGCACACGAGTGGGAGGGGGAGAGGGAGAGGGAGTCCCAAGCAGACACCACCCTGAGCATGGAGCCTGACTTGGGGCTTGATCTCATGACCCTGAGATCACGACCTGAGTTGAAACCAAGAGTCAGAGGCTTAACTGACAGCATCACTGGGCGCCCCTGACTTTGGAATGCCTTGTGACTTCATAGGTAATGTTCCCTGAAGGGCTGCGCCAAGACAGCAAGGGACAAGTTCAAGATTTGCTGGAGCCAGGATAACCTGTGTGTAGCCCTAGATAGGACAGAAATCATCAGGCCTCATTTTGGGGGGTCAGGGAATCTGAATAATAATTATTTTTTCCTCATGTTCAGTGATATCTCTGGGTGCCCCATGATGTGAGTGTCAAAAAGACAGAACACAGATCTCACTTACTTGCCTTCATTTTGAGGCATACCAAAGTGGTCATGACAATTTATCATCCAGACAAGTTTGGACAGGAGCGCCCAAGACTAAGACTGATGCTTGGTCAGGTGGGAAAGGGCTGGAAAGTCCCCCAGGCTGTCTGAAGGAGTCAGTACAGAAAAACAAGAGTTGTGGTTGTCAAGGACAGAACACTGGAAGACAGAACTAGAGGCTAATTTTTAGTGCAAGTGGAAGTGTGATCTTAGGGAAGAAACTTCTCTATTTTTAAAATAAATTTTCATTTTTGGAGCTGTATTAGGTGTATAGAGAAGTTGTGAAGAAAAGACAGAGTTCCCATATACCCCTTGTTCCCAGTTTCTCCTATTGTCAACATGTTGCACTAATGTGGTATATTTGCACAATTGGTAGACCAACATTGATATTATTAACTAGTGACCACAGTTCATATTAGGGTTCACTCTTTGTCTTACACAGATCTCTGAGTTTTGGCAAATGCATAAGATCATGTATCCACCATTACAGGTTTGTATAGTTTCACTGCTCTAAAATGCCCTAGGACCAAATATTCACCCCTTGTCACCAGCCCCTTAACTCCTGGCCACACTGATCTTTTTACTGTTTCTACAGTTTTGCTTTTTGTAGAATGTCATATGGAGTTGAAATCATATAGCATGTAGTTTTTTTTTCAGACTGGTTTATTTTACTTAGCAAGTTTCACCCATGTCTTCTCATAGCTTGAGAGCTTTTTTTTTTTTTATTGCTGAATAATACTTCTCATATGGGCACAATACAATTTATTTATCCATTTCCTATCTAAAGACATGTTGGTTATCCTCAATTTTGGCAATTATGAATAAAGCTGCTATAAACATTTGTGTACAGGTTTTGTTTAGATATTTTTCAATTCATTTGAGTAAATACGAAGGAGTGTGATTACTGGATTATATGGCAAATCTATGTTTGATTTTGTGAGAAACTGCCAGACTATCTTCCAAAGTGGCTGTACCATTTTTGCATTCCTACTAACAATGATGACTAAGAGTTCTTGTTGTACCACATCCTTGTCAGTATTTGGTGTCAGCGCTTTGGATTTTTGCCATTCTAGTAGATGTGTAGTAGTATTTTGTTTTAAATTTCAATTCCCCGAGGATATATGATGTCAAACACCTTTTCATATGCTTATTTATCATCTGTTTTCTTTGGTGAGGTTCTATTCAGATCTTTGGTCCATTTTCCACTTGGGTTTCTTGTTTCCTTATTGTTGAATTTTTAATCATTCTTTGTATATTTTGAACATAAGTCCTTCATCAGTTATGCGTTTGGCAAATATTTTCTCTCAGTGGCTTATCTTTTCATTCTGTCAACATTGTCTTTCAGAGAGCAGAATTTTTTAATTTTAATGAAGTCCAATTTATCAATTTTATATTTTATGAATTATGATTTTTGTGTTACATGTAAAGAGACATCACCAACTCAAATCATCTAGATTTCCTATTTTATCTTTTAGAAATTTTATATCTTACTTTTAGGTTTTTGATCCACCTTAAGCTAATTTTTGTGAAAGGATTTATAGATTCTTTTGTGTTTTTTTCATTTATTTTTCTGTTTTTGTTTTGCGTTGTTTTTTGTATGTAGTCCAGTTGTTCTGGCTCCATTTGTTGAAAAAGGCTATTCTTTTTCTATTGAATTGCCTTTGTTCCTTGTCAAAGCTCAGTCAAACACTGTATTTATGTAGGTCTGTTTCTGGAATTTCTATTCAGTGGGGTGGAATTTTTCAACTCTTTTGCTAAGGACACAGTATCTTTTTTTTTTTTTTTTTCATTCTACCAACCCGCGGTTTTATTCAACGTTCTATTACCCTGTTAAAAAATGCTCATGCAGGAAGGTTCTCCTGATGTTGGCAAGCTTGCTCCCAGATGGGGCTCACATTTTCGAGTGTTCCCATTTACAGGACGCTTACCCGATTTTGGAGTTCTTTCCCTTAACCCATCTCATAAAATAAGTCTGTCATAGAAAGGCTTTCTCTGGTACTTGCAAATCTCCCAGCCACAGAATAACCTCCTTCTATCTTCCTTCCGCGCCCAGTGATATCAACTGCACACAGACATTCATACCCGGGGTCTCATAAACCCAGTGCACACCCAGCCTGTCCTTCTTTTTTTTTTTAATAATTTTTATTGTTATGTTAATCACCATACATTACATCATTAGTTTTTGATGTAGTGTTCCATGATTCATTGTTTGTGCATAACACCCAGTGCTCCACGCAGAACGTGCCCTCTTTAATACCCATCACCAGGCTAACCCATCCCCCCACCCCCCTCCCCTCTAGAACCCTCAGTTTGTTTTTCAGAGTCCATCATCTCTCATGGTTCATCTCCCCCTCCGACTTACTCCCCTTCATTCTTCCCCTCCTGCTATCCTCTTCTTCTTTTTTTTTTCCTTAACATATATTGCATTATTTGTTTCAGAAGTACAGATCTGTGATTCAACAGTCTTGTACAATTCACAGTGCTCACCATAGCACATACCCTCCCCAATGTCTATCACCCAGCCACCCAATCCCTCCCACCCCCCAACACTCCAGCAACCCTCAGTTTGTTTCCTGAGATTAAGAATTCCTCATATCAGTGAGGTCATATGATACATGTCTTTCTCTGATTGACTTATTTCACTCAGCATAACACCCTCCAGTTCCATCCACGTCATTGCAAATGGCAAGATCTCATTCCTTTTGATGGCTGCATAATATTCCATTGTGTATATATACCACCTCTTCTTTATCCATTCATCTGTCGATGGACATCTTGGCTCTTTCCACAGTTTGGCTATTGTGGACATTGCTGCTATAAACATTGGGGTGCACATACCCCTTCAGATCCCTACATTTGTATCTTTGAGGACACAGTATCTTGATCATTATAGCTTACTAGTAAGTCTTAAAGTCAGGTATTGTCAGTCTCCTGACTTTATTCTTCTTTAGTAAAGTTTTGACTATTCTGGACTTTTGTCTTTCATATAAACTTTTGAATCAGTGTTGATATCCATAACATAACCTATTGGGATTTTGGTTGGGATTGCATTGAATCTACAGATCAATTTTGGAATATGTTTGTCTTAATAAGGTCATCCTATTCATGAACATGGACTATCTCTTTATTTAGACCTTCAATTTCTTTCATCAAAATTTTATAGTTTCCCCTTACATATGATATGTAAAACTCTTATACATATTTTGTTAGATTTATACCTAAGTGTTTTTTGGTTTGGTCCTAATTAAGTGGTATTTTGTTTTAAATTTCATATTATATTTTTTCATTGCTAGTATTATAGGAAAGCAACTGATTTTTCTGTTTTGACCTTACATCCCACAACCTTGCTATAATTGCCTATTAGTTCCTGTTTTTTTCTATTCTTTTACTTTTTCTACATAGACAATCATATCTCCAAATAAGATGGTTTTATCTCTTCCTTCCTAATATCTATCTATCTGTCTATATACACACACACAATATACATATACACACACACACACACACACACACACATTTTATGTCATTTTCTTGTCTTATTGTATTAGCTAGGATTTCCAGTATGATGGTAAATAGCAGTGGTGAGAGGAGACATCCTTGTCTTGTTCCTTGTCTTAGGGAGAAAGCATCTACCTTCCCACCACTAAGCATAAGTTTGGTTTTAGATTTTTTTGTGGATGTCATTTATCAAGTTGAGAAAATTCCCCTATATTCCTAATGTTCCTAATTTTCTGAGAATTTTTGTCATGATGGGTGTTGAATTTTGTCAAATCCTTTTGTTGCATCTTTTGATACGATCATATGATTTTTCTTCTTTAACCTGTTGATGTGATAGATTATATTAATAGATGTTCAGATGTTGAACCAGCCTTACATACCTCAAATAAATCCCAATTGATGTATAATTCTTTTTATACATTATTGGATTTGACTTGTTACTATTTTGCTGAGGAGTTTTGCATCTATGGTCAAGACAGTCTTAGTAATGTCTTTTCTGATTTTGTTATTAAGGTAATACTGACCTCGTAGACTGAGTTAGAAAGTATTCCCCCTGCTTTCATTTCCTAGAAGAGATTTTAGAGACTTGGTCTCCATCTTTTTTTCATTTCCCTACTGGGCATACCTTTCCCTGAGCTCAAAGATGCTGGTGAGGGAGAGGGTGGGAAAGACTTGTAGTCACAGCTGATCCTCAAATGGGAAGATTAGCTTTACTGAGATGATGTCGTAGTTTCTCTGTTGGTGTCATTACAGCCTATTGATAGCTAATCATTACTAAGTAATGGCTCAAGATGCAACAGGCTTGTTCTAAAGAGTAACTAGTTTATGAATAGAGACAGAGAAAAGTCTTGATTTATAGTAGCTATATTGCATCTATAAACCAAAGAAACAATGTTCATGTACATAGTGTGGGTAAGGAAATACTGATTACACATTGGCTTGGTAAGCTCTGGTTGCTCTGGTACACCACCATCAACAAACAGTCTTAAAAGAAATGTTGTGTTCAATGATGCTTGAAAACAAAGTAAAAATATATATTCTTAAATGTATTTGAATGACATTTGAAATTCAGCTACGTGTTAGAATAAGACAAACCCCCATCCTATTTTACTTCATTTCCAGGTCTGAAATAGGTGGATCATGATCTTATAGAATTTTTAAGAGAATAAAATAATTTATTAGTATTTTTCATTATCTACAATTGTAAGCATTTCAGCAGACACAAAATGAGGCAAACACAGCTTTTGCCTTCGAATAGCGTGTACGTTAGAAAATGATAGTACAATTACAAATATCATTCTAAAACAAAGGCCAGTAAGATAAATACCTTGAAGATGGTACAGACACAGAGCTGTATGGCACGGCTCAGCAAAGCTGTACTTAAAAAGGCCAGATAGTAAATATCTTAGTCTTTGCAGGCTCTATAGTCCCTGCTGTAACTACTCAACTCGGCTTTTGTAGCACAAAAGCAGCCATAGACACTACATTAAAAAATGAGCCTGGCTGTGTCCCAGTAAACATTTATAAAAACAGGTGGCTGGCTGAATTTGGGTTATGGCTATAATCTGACAGCCCCTGCTCTAGAGTCTCAAAGGAAAGAGAAAGAATATTGTGGAAAATGGTTTTCAAATTATAAAGCTCTGTTCAAATGTAAAGTTATTATTCATTAAGTTTATTGAAGACTGATACAGTGTCTAACTTGTTGTTAATGAACAACTAAGAGTCCCTGGCTGATAAACCAATTTGTTGCCAGGTGAATCAAGGGAGTATGACTACAATAATTGAGGGTAATAAACCACACTCATCCTTTTCTTAGAGGAAAGGGAAGAAGAAATACATCCTTCATATTTCTTTTATCCTTTTCAAAGAGCTTTACCTTCCCAAGAGTTTAGCAAATTTTAAATACACCTTTGTCACTTCTCCCTGATGAACTTGGGGATTTAATCTGATTCCCAACTTAATATGAGAACCTACTATCCCCTTCCCCACCTCTGTTAATTGCACTTGAATTCTAACCCTTCCTGGTGCTAAGTCAGGAGTCAGGGGTTGTGAAAGCTCAGCCAAGGGCACCTCAATTTGGTAAGTCTCCCGATAATTATGTCTCTTTTTCTCTTCCTCCTTCTCATTCAGTGATTTAGGCTCCTCCAAGTCTGCCTCTCTTAAAACTAAATTTCTATTTTTCAGAGTTCAGCAAGTAGGTCTTTTGTCTCTCACATTTGGAGCCAAGTAGATGACTTTGAACTGCTCAGTGGAACATTATATTTTAGCATCTTGAGACCAAACAACTGCAGGTTTTTGAACTTGAGGGGTTTGGCTACCAGAGTGGAGTCTATGGCAAACCATTCTCTACCACTTTATTCTCAAATCTGGCTCCTTGAACTCAACACAGATCTGTCTTAACAGCTTAGATATTTTGACAACTATTTTCTGTAAAATATGCAGAGCAGACATGCAAAAATTTTAGCAACCTATTTACCCTATTGTGGAAATCCTTAGCTCACAAGTGGTTTCAACTGGAGTTATGCATGTTTTTCACTCATAATCAGTTAACATCATTTAATTGTTTCTGTCCCTTTAGGTGCCACTCTTTTGAAAGTATGATTACTACTGTTTCAAAATGACAAAGCTTTGCAGGGAATTCATATGTGAACAGTAGCAAAAACTTTTATTGCTATATTAATTACCCCTATGCAGAATTTCAGGATTCAACAAATCTTTTTATCTGGTTCTTAAAACCATCATATTACTAAAAATAAATGTTTCACCTCTTTAAGAAGTTCCATCTGTACGCATCTTAAATTTATTGGCACTCACTTTACATCATCTTCCAAGGTTTATTTTTAGATATAAAAATGTCTCTTAACTAATTTGGAATAAAAATCAGGAACGCATTTTCCAATTATTTGCTTGGTGATTTTTCACCAATATTTTTCATTATTTTAAGAGCTTTATTTCTGCCAGACAGCTAGGTGAAGTTCTGTAATCTGTACCTCATACTTGACATTCCAATTCTGCAGAGTAAATTTAATGCCTACACTCATATCAGTAACTGATTATAATCTCTTAGTGGGTAGGAAGCAGAACTGTTTAATTTTCTATATGCAGCTCTCAGATAGCAACAAGTTCAGGGATTCACCAAACACATACATTTGCAGAATGATAAATAGTTTTTGCAGCAAAATACCCAGGAAAGTGAGAAATTATCAATTTTATCCCATCTTAAATTCAGAGAGAGAAGAAACTAATAGAAGATGCATGTGTAGTTGCCTTGGTCCTGAGGCAAAGGGAGCCTCCTTGTCTGCACAGATGATAAAAAAATAATCAGGTGGGCATCACCCTGGTATATGCACCATCCTGATAATAAAATTTGAAATCCTGTTCACAAGGAACATTTACTGCTCTAGCATAGGAATATTGAATTTCATAACTTGGAAAGTAGGCTCAAAGAGGCTATTAGAAGTTTTTCAAGTCTTAGCTAATGAGCCACATTTAAGTAAAGGATACTTTTGCCCTCACTTGTAAAAACTAAAAGATGCTTTGAATTATTAAACCTTCAACTGTCTGCACGTTAGCCAGTTCCCTATGGCAGAAACATTTTAAATGGATACAATGAAAAACAACTGAAGTATCAGAACCAGCAAGAGGGACCATGAGCTGTGAGGGGAGAAATGGCTGAAGGACTTTATTGTTACAATTTAAATGATAAAGGAAGATTTTAGTTTTGGCTTGTTTTTGTTTTTGTTTTGTTTTTCATTTTTTGTGATATTCTCTGCTTGTTTCTTTCCTTTCCCTTCCCTTCCCTTCTTCCCCTTCCTTTCCTTCTCTTCTTTCTTTCTTTTTAAAGATTTATTTATTTGAGAGAGAGAGAGAGCGCAAGGGAGAGCACAGGGCAGGGCAGGGGGAGGAGCAGAGGGAGAGGGAGAGAGAAACTCAGATTCCACGCTGAGCATGGAGCCCAATGCAGTCAATCCCAGGACTCATGTGATCATGACCTGAGCTGAAACCAAAAGTCAGATGCTCAACGGAGTGATGCTACCCAGGCATCCCTGTCTTTTTCTTTATGTAAGAATTTACCAAAAAAAAAAGAATTTGCACATTTAATTGAACATCTCCAAATAACAAAAATGATGTAAAGAATAGAATTTTGTCATAAAATTATTGAATTTGGGGGAGGGGATAGACCAGAGAAGGTTCCATTAATAATTTCTGATTTTTGATGGTAGAGTGATTTTAGACCTGTCATTTGATTTTGAGAATTTTTATCCTAATTTAGAGATAGAAATTCATTCTACTTTGTGAAAATTGGTTAGTTATTAATAAATTATCAACTTTTTACTATTTCCATAAATATTTATTAAACTTGTTACTAATAGGGATAGTGAGCTGAATTAGACTCAGATATTGCACTCAGGGAACTTATGAGTATTATGTGTGAGTTCTGGTTGTTCCATATCCTTGCCAATACTGGTATGATCAGTTCTTTTAATTTTAAATATACTCATAAGTGTGTAAGAATATCTCATTATGCTTTTTATTTTGGATTTTCCTAGTGAGTAATGATGATGAGTATTTTTCATGTACCTATTTGCAATTAATTTACTTTCTTTGGTCTGTTCGTATTATTTGCCTTTTTTTTTTTTTTTTTTTTTTTACTGAGTTGTTTGTTTCTTATATTGAGCTTTGGGAGTGCTTTACATATTATTTATATAAGTCCTTTAACAGAAATGTGGTTTTCAAATATATTTCCCCAGTCTAAAACTTGTCTTTTCACTCTCTTAACAGTGTCTCTTGAAAGCAGAGGTTCTTAATTTTGATGAAGTTTTCTAATTTTTTGTGTGGATTATGCTTTTGTGTTATATCTAAGAAATCATTTCCTAACCCAAAGATTTTTTTCCTATGTTTTAGTCTAGAAATTTTATAATTTTAGATCTTTCATGTACATCTATAATCTCTTTTAATATATTTACTTATTTGAGAGAGAGAGAAAGAGCATATGCATGTGGGGGAGGGGAAGAGGGAGAAGAGGAATCTCAAGCAGACTCCCAGCTGAGTGTGAAGCCTGACCCCAGGGCTTGATCTCATGACACTGAGATCATGACCTGAACTGAAATCAAGAGTCGAATACTTAACTGACTGCCATGCAGGCGCCCCCATAATCTCTCTCGGATTAGTTTTTGTATATGATGCAAAGTAGTAATGGATGTCTTCATGGATACCCAATTATTCTAGCCCCATTTGATGAAAAGACTACCCTTTTTTCATTGAAATGTTTTTTCAGCTTTTTCAAAAGTCTACTGACAATAGGTGTGGGTCTGCTTTTGAACTTTCCGTTCAGTTCCCTTCATCTATTTGCATTGATGGCAGTACCATCCTGTCTTTATGCAATAACTTTATAATAATTTATAGAGTCAAGTAGTGTAACTTCTCCCACTTTGTTTATCTTTCTCAAAATTCTTTTGGCTGTTTTAGTTCCTTTGCCTTTCTGTATGAATTTTAGAAAAGCTTGTCTCTATGTAAGAAAAAGGCTGCTGCAATTTTATTGGGATTGTGTTGAATCTGTAGATCAAATTGGGGAGAATTAACATATTAAAGATGTTGAGTTTTCTAGTTAATGAACATGGTATATTATCCATTTATTTAGATCTACTTCAATTTCTCTCCACAAGGTTTTGTCATTTTCAGCATACAAGTCTTATAGATATTTCACTACATCTTTACCTAAACATTTAATATCTTGAAAGTCTTGTAGATGGTATTTTAAAATTGTCATTTCCAATTTCTCATTTATTTTGGTATGTATGATCTTGTATTGTACAGTCTTGTTACACTCTCTTACTAGTTCCAGTGGCTCTTTTTGTAAATTCAACTGGATTTCCTGTGCAGATGGTCATAACATCTGAGGAAAAATATAGTTTACTTCTTTCTTTCCAATATTGATGGTTTCTATTTATTTGACTTACCTTATTATGTTGACTAGAACATGGAGTAAAATGTTTAATAGAAGTGATGAGAGCAGACATCCTTGCCTTATTCCTGATCTTAGGGTGAAAGCGTTCAGTTTTTCACTTTTAAGTACATTAGCTCTGGGTTTTTGATAGATACCCTTTGATCAGGTTGAAAAAATTCTCCTCTCCTCCTAGTTTTCTGGGAGCTTTTATTAGGAATAGACTTGGAATGTCTATCAAAAGCTTATTTTGCATCTATTGAGATGATATGGTTTTATTATTTTAGACTGTTAATATGGGGAATTATATTGATTGCTTTTTTAGTGTGAAATCAACCTTTCATTCCTGGGTTAAATCACAATTTGTCATAGTATATTATATTTTTATACATTATTGTATTGGCTTGCTAAATTAAAAAATTTTTTTTTCATTTGTGTTTATGAGGGAAATTTTCTTGTCTTGAAATATTTTTGTGTATTTGAGATCAGAACAATGCTGGCCTCATGCAATAAGTGGAGAAGTACCGCTTCCTCTTTGATTTTCTGGATGAATTTGTGTAAAATTTTAGAAAAGTTAATGAAATCAAAAGTTCATTTTTAGCTGTCAAAAAAATTGACAGTCCTTTAGCTGGACTGACTAAGAAAATAAGATGATTCAAATGAGTAAAATCAGAGCTAAAAGAAGGGACACCATGACCAACTTTTCAGAAATACAAATAATTATAAGTGCCTACTAGAAACAACTGTATGCCACAAATTAGAAAACATGGATGAAATAGACAAAATCCTGGAAAGACATAAACTTCTGAAACTGACTCAGAAGAAATAGAAAATCTGAATAGACCAGTGATACAATTCAATTAAATACAATTCATTTAAAAATTTCCCAGAAGAAAAGCCCAGTTCCAAATGGCTTTCTTTTAGTGAATTCTGCAAAACATTTGAAGAATTGACACCAATTCTTTACATGCTCTTTCACAAAAATGAAAGAGGAGAGAATATTACCCATGTCATTCTCTTAGTCTAATAGTTCCTTCATACAAAACCAGACCACAGTATTTCAATGAAAGAAAATGATAGACCAACATTTCTTATGAATATAGAAGCAAAATTCTCAACAAATACAGGCAAATCAAGTTCAGTAACATGTAAAAGATTCTATACCATGAGTAAGTGGGATTTATCCCAGGAATGTAAGATTGACCTTACCTCTGATAACCCATCAATATAATATAGCATGTCACTAGAAAGAGGACTGAAACATATAACCATGTTAATAGTTGCAGAATAAAAGATTTGACAATATCAAACACTGTTGCATGATAAAAATGCTCAACAAACTGTGAATAGAGGGAACTTCAACCTGATAAAGAGCAGTATGAAAACCGAACAGATAACAACACAGTTCAGTGTGAACAAATGAGCAGTTTTCCCCAAGGATCAGGAAATGACAGCCATGTCTGATCTCACCACTTTAATTCAATTATGTATGTTCATTGTATAGATGCACTATGTTTTATTCATCCAGTCATCTGTTGATGGAAATTTGGGTTGTTTCTACTTTATGTATATTATGATAATTTGTCCAAGGTTTTGGGTGGACCTGTTTTCATTTCTCTTGGGTTTGTAGCTACCAGTGTAATCGTTGGGTCATATGGTAAATTTATGGTTAACCATTGAGAATCTAACAAACCGTTTTCCAAAGTGGCTGCAACTTTTTACATTCCCACCAATAATGTATGAGGGTCCCAATTTCTCCATATTCTCACTCCATCTTAGTGAGTATGAGGCAGTCTCATGGTTTTGAGTCATACTCCCCTAATGGCTAATGATGTTGAGCATCTTTTTGTGTACTTACTGGCCAAGTGTGTATATTCTTTGGAGAAATGTCTCTACAGATTATCTACTTTTTAAATGGAATATTTATCTATTGTTGAGTTGTAAGAGTCCTTTAATATTGCTGTATATTTTCATATATTCTAGATTCAAATCCCTTCTCAGATACATGATTTGCAAATCTTTCCTCCCCATCTGTGAGTTGTCTTTTCACTTTGTTAATAGTATCATTTGCAGCATGCAAGGTTTTTAGCTTGTATGAAGTCCAATTTATCTGTTTTTTTCTATTATCACTTTTGCTGTCATATCTAACAAACCATCACCTAACTTAAGCTAATGAAGATTCATGTCTGCTTTATTATGAATGTTGATAAATGAATTAATAACAATTTGGGCCCAACTGTTATTTGCTGAAATATAGGGGATAGACAGCTTCTTTACAGGAACTAAGTAGAAAGTAATTGTAAGACTCATAAATAATTATCTTAAGGAGAAAAAAGATGACTCAAAGAAAGGCCTAAGGAAAAATTCACATAAAATTAAAACATAGAAATATATATTAGAAGAGAAATACTTCTGTAGGTTGGGCCAAATTTAATATTTAAAATTAGGGGTGCGGTGCTTGGGTGATGCAGTCGGTTAAGTGTCCGACTCCTAGTTTCAGCTCAGGTTGTGATCTGAGGGTTGTGGGATCGAGCCCTGCATCAGGCTCTGTGCTTAGCACTGAGTCTGCTTCAGATTTTCTCTTCCTCCCCCACTCACACTCTCTCTCTCTAAAATAAATAAATAAATCTTTAAAAAATATAAAAATAAAATTAGGGGTAACAAATATTAAGGCTGTATCATGAAAAGGAGATAATTTCTTTAATAATTTATCTTTTTAAAAAGTTGCTTAATCTAATTTATACAAAGAAACCATTTGATATGTTTTATTTATCAGCTAGTCATGTGATACATAAAGCTGTGCTTACACTGTCCAAAATATTTAGGTGGAGAAGAATATAATAAATTGATAGCTGCTGAATAAAACTGCCTTGGCTAGTTATTTTTTCCCAAAGATTTCTTTATGGAATCAGTTGACCAAATTGGCCAGCTGCTTTGCAATATGAATTAAACTAAAACCAATTAATAGGTCTCAGGAATATAGACATCAAATCAACTGATGTTATTATTCTTGTTTTAGTCTCCTTATGTCTCAGGAAAAGAAAGAAAAAATCACTTAGGAATACAAAAATTTCAGTATGTTAATTTAACTCATTTTTATATAATGCAAGATGCATGCAGTAAATATATATAATAGTGGAGAAGGAATGAAAATCATTTAGAGTTGTGAATATTTAGAGTCATCCTATTTGGGCTTAGTGAAAATTTTCACACATACATAAAATAATGCCACCATTACATAATTAGGAAATCTGAAATAGAGATTTAAGAGGTAGAGAGGAAAAAAAATACAGAGAGCTATTTTGAATTCCACATGGAATAAATTGCCATGGTACAGTGCAAACTAATCAGAACATATCCAGTGCTGTAAGGTTACTACTTAAATAAACACACAGAACCACACATACTCAAATTTGATGGCCTTCCTTCAAGATGATGGAGTGTGCTGAACTTTATGCTCACATGTCTCCTGAATGTCACTACCTTTTAGAGGTTCAGCCAATTTTCCTACTTTGGGATTTCTAAAAAAGTAAGCATTGGCTTTCCTCTCTTCTCTGTCCCTAAAATTGTGTGTGTGTGTGTGTGTGTGTGTGTGTGTGTGTGTGTATACTTATGTATTATTAATGCATATTAATAATTATGTGTATAGGTAATCTCCCAATTTCAGGCTCTCTTGAACACTTTCCCTAGTGACACGCTGGGGAATAGAATGGAAAAAAAAGATGCAATACAAGAATGAAGTCATAACAAAAAGCCAAAGATCATTTCTTCCAGGAGAAAAACTAATTTTCTAACCTAAAGCAGGTGGAGAAATGTGATGCCCAGGCTCAGTCTATCCTCCAGTATGTTTCTTTTCCTCATTATTTATTTATTTATTTTAGGTATGCAGAAGGTTTTGAAATATTTAGAGCTGGTTGCCAACCTTTGAAAAGCAGAATATTTCACCTCAAAATCCAGGTTCCTGCCATCTTTTTTAAAAATTAGAAGATCTGGAAAGAGAAACCTAAATCCTTTAAGGCACCTGTGAGCTAGCCAGCTGTTGGTAGCAGGAGCACCCCCTGAGTAAGGCCTGCGCCCCTCCGGCTTACTGCTGGATCCATCTTGTCCACTCCATTCATTTGTATTCCCTGCCTAACCCCAATGAGCATTTGGGTTTGCATCTATGTTTTAGACCCAAATGAACTGTTTTCCTCTGTTTTCCAGCCAGCAATTCTCTCAGCATTCAATTAAAATAAATTACAAGCCTAGAAGCAGTCTGTTTTTCAGAAATGAAAAGAAATTTTTAATATTGCTTTCACAGTTAAAATGTAATCACTGAGTAAATTAGTATAATTCTTAGAGCTTCTTTAGGATCCTGTTCAGGAAGGAATGTAAAAAGCCATCCTTGTTTTCATATGACTTGTTGAAACACAGACTCCATTTAACGTATTGGGCAAAATGAGAAAAGCAATATGTGTTTTTGTTGTTCTGAACAGGATGACAAAACAAGGGAGAACAGGTGTGTAAACAGCAGTAGGAAGTAATGAAAAACAAGATTGCTAAGATTACAAAGGCCAGTCGTATTTTATGATGGCCTGAAGCAATAATGGAAAAACTTTTCTCATAGTCATTGTAACTACAGGCTTCAGAATTCATTTTCCCTTACGAATTAAAAATTTTTAAGAAGTATTGAAAGGCTTTCTCCTTTTCCATGGATACTTTGAAATTGCTTGTACAGAGCGTGTGGCCTAATAGGGAGCGGTGAGCCTGGTTGAAATGTAAAACCAAAACCAGAATCAAAACGTGCTTTTGAATGTAATAGAGTTCTAAAGGAACTGCAAGCCATAAAGTTGAAAACCTTTCTGTTTATGGAATATATCTTTCGCATTGAAGGGAAATTCTAGATCCCAGGAAAATCTTTGAAAGGTATCAAATTTAAAGACCCTAAGCTCTCCTCAGAAGCTTTACAACATCCACCTTTTTCAAAGTTTTGATCTGAAATCAGGTAAACCTCTTGAGACAAATTTCATTGGAACAAAAAGGCAAGCAAAATGAAATGCAGGTAGCTGCTAATCCAGCACAAGTGTAATTGAAGTTCACTGAGCTTTACTCCTGAAATTCCCTGGGATGCACAACTATGGGCACAACCACATTGAGTGCTCTTGTTATGAGAACACCTATCATGGAACAGGCTTGCCAGGGAAAAATATACAAGTAAAACCCAGACAAGAGTCATGAGATTTCCCCCCTTTGGCATTACAAACATGTATCTTTCCTTGTTTTATTCCTTTGTCATTTAGCTTCTAGGCTTCCAAAAATTCCTTCATTAAATCAGTATCATGATAATAACATGCTTTTACATGAACTGAAACTAAAAGATCATGAAGAATGGATGAAAAAACCTACACATGACCAAGGACACAAATGAAATGAGTAACCTGGAACTATTACAATAATATCCACTTGGCTAAAATCCCAAATGACCAGTTTAATGTCTACACATAGCCACATCAACCAAAGAGAGTGTTTTTAAAGTTAGTATTCAAATAAGAAGGTCAATTAAGGAAAGAACAGGTTTCTTTTTGGGAAAGATAATAAAAGATGACAGAGGGGGGACACAGAACTCACTCAACTCCTCTACTTTCATCTAAGAAAAAGACCTTCAAAGTTCTGACCACATGATGTCGGGATATGGGAAGAAAGCACAAAACTCACATGAATTGATGCCAGGAAGTTGCATAGTATGTCACAGCCACTAGAATTAATCTTGGACAGAGATAAAAAATGGGATTGATGTCACAAGAGTGGAAACGGACAAATATCCAAATCTCCAAAAAGCGGAAATGTAGAAACTCAGGCACATAAATTTACTATCAGCTGGTTAGTAAATAGGTTTCGGAAAAGTAATAAACACATAATCTAAGATAAAAGAGAAGAATCTCAAATTTGATAATTTGCGTTAAAACAACCAGTTTCTCTTCAAGAGATCATTAGTAGGTTGATAGTCCAGTAAAAGAAATGCTGTAGAGTAATTGCTTTCTTCAAACAGTCTGACGAAATCTCTATGAATTTCCCTGAAGAAACTGTAATTCACCGCTATCCTATGACAGGGGTATCGTAATCACACAAAGTGATCGCAAGAGAAAGTAGCAGGAATGAGGACTGAAAACCATATGTAATAACTCTAATGTCTATAAATTATAGCACAAAGCACAGTCAACTAAGAAAGGGAACTTGAGATTGTTCAGTTATGAAGTGACTCTGACAGCATAGGGAAAATGGAGACTTGCTACCATTCTCTAACAGAAGTAACTCAAACAGAAGGAGGTACGAAAGCCCAAAGATTCAGACCTGTTAGGAAGAAAGGCAGAGAAGAATGTGTTTAGAGACTTCCCTGTGGGGAGATGTGCAACCCAGAAGCTGAGCCAAATGTAGGAAAATTTTGAGTGAGAAGAAGAGGACCAGAAATGAAGGTAGTGGTACGGCTGTGTAAGTGTGCTGAGAACAGGTCAGAGAGCGAGAGAAGGTGGTGGGGCCTCTGGGCCAGGCACTCAGGCAGTTATGGCAGGGAGGCCTCGTCTCTCTGGGCAGCTGTGAAAAATGTTTAATCAGAAGTAGAACATTCAGAAAGTTATTTTCCACCTTTCAGAAGAAAAGAAACGACAAGGGAAACTGTTACCCCAAATTTCATTTTTACCAACTTGGAAAAACCAATGA
Organism: Zalophus californianus; assembly: GCF_009762305.2. Taxonomy (NCBI): domain Eukaryota; kingdom Metazoa; phylum Chordata; class Mammalia; order Carnivora; family Otariidae; genus Zalophus; species Zalophus californianus. The sequence goes on from NC_045600.1 coordinate 69,502,199, forward strand.
GTTTAATTGAAATGACAGAAAGATCCCCAGGGGAGAATGTAGTTACTCCCAAGAGTGTAAGACTTACTCGGTGTTTAACCCTTCTAGGGAATTTTTTTTTTAATTATCATGAATGTAGTAGAAATCCTATTTCTGCATGACCGCTTTCTCTGTCAATATTAAATTCTTTTCAGAATATTTAATATTTAAGTATCCTAGGCACTTACAATAAACAAAGTTTAATATTTTAAGCCAAAACACACCCTTTGTTTTACAAATGTGCACTTAAGTCAAGATGACCGGGAGAGAAAGAAAACATTCTTTAAAATTCTAAAGAAAATAATGTTAATACCTTTTGTTGTGCTTTGTTTTGGAAAAAATAGTGTGAGTGCCATTGTACTGATACAGTATAGTAGCTTCTGTATAACTAATAAGCTCCAAAATATCAGTGGTTTACAAAATAGAAGCTATTTCTCACCCATATAAATTTCAATCATAGTGATTGAGGGTAGGATAGGTTGTTCAGGGAGTGGGAAGGAAGATCAATCTGCCCCATGCAGTCATTCAGGGTCCCAGGTGCATGGAGGCTCTATTACCTACATTGTGTGGTTTCTGAGATTGCTCCGAACATCAAGAAAGAGGGCATAAAAGAATATATGGGAGTTTTGTATGGACTGGTCCTGGAAGTGGTATATATCCTTGTGCCATATTCCACTGGTATACTTGTATAGTTATGCTCCACCGATCACACAGGTGCAAGGGGAATTTGGATTTGTAAACACTGTCTGAGCAATTAGTTCCCAGCAACAGCTCTAAAATCATAGATGGGAGCATGAGTGTTTAATGGAAAACCAATTTTGTGCGTCACACATACATGAAGTTATTTTGATATAGACCATTGAGAAGAATCTGAACAGTGAAGATCCATTGGGAAACACTAAATGTTATTATTTTTGATGGGAGAATCGTTTTTAATGTTCTCAGGGCCACCGTCGTCAAACATTTAAGATGTTATCTCAGTGAATTGTAGAATTTTAGAACTAGAAGAAAGCTTGGACAATATCTAGTCCAATAGCATTTTCTGATAGAGAATCACATGTATATTATGCAGTTAGGTTAAACATTTATTATTGAGTGTAGAAATATCTGAAGCTAGTCTTTTCTTGTGCCTAAATGAAACCCACATAAAAAGCGAGGCACTTAATGAGTGCTGTTAACTGTTTCATGCTTCTAGACTAGTAGACATATCCTCACTCTGACATTGTGAAGTGTGCAAAGGGACAATGATAATTTTGCAGCTTGTCCCATGTGCCTATGTTATTTGATTTATGTGCTGTACCTCCCTCCTATGATGCTGTCTGAATTCATAAATCTGAGTAAAAGAACAGGGACCCATAACTCAAAGAGGATGAGATGGGCTACACCCCGAGGCTGAATATGTACTGTGAAGCTGGAGCTCTGTTCCTTCATGAATACCCATGGGCATCAAAGTTGCTAAAGGTTAGGCATTCATCACAAAGGGTCCCAGTCAGGATACATGGCAGGGTTCCAAAGATAGATTTTTTTTTTTTGTCTTCAAACTTTTGCATAGTACACAGAACAATTTTTGTTGTTTTTGCTCTTTTTACAATAAGATAAACTTGATGCAATCTTGTGCTCTGCTAATGTGTATCTGCACATCATGCAGAACTATTTGTCAGTGCCTACTATGTGCAGAATGTTATCCTGTATAGTTATCATAGGGAGAGAAAAAATGATAAGGTGCAGAGTATGAGATCTCAAATTTGTCATTTAGTAAAAGGATATGACAAAGCTCAGGAAAAATAATGACAGTACATGGCCATATATGAAAAGAGTCTTAGGTATATAAAGCAGTACAGAAATCAGTAGTACAGAAATCCAGAAGAGGGAGAGTTCACTGAGTACAAGGTACTGAAGAACCATGTAATATAAGTAAGATGGATAATATGATCACACTGCAGCCAAGCTGCTTTATATTCATAAAAAGCTTTTGGAGGATCCCAGGCCTTATCACTTTTCCCATCTTTGGTCTGCCTTTACTTTGTCCTTATTATAACTAGGTCTGTATCTCAGTGTTTAGTATGATGCGTACTAAAATTATGATTTATGTCAAGCACTTGGTTTTATTCTGTCACAGGCAGTAGCCTCCTCTGTGGCCAGTCACAAATAGATGCCCTGGCTTTCAGGATAGGAAGCTTAGGCATTCCCTTAATTGATTCATTCAACAAGTAATCTGAACATGTAAGCTTTGATGCTGTGCCAGGCGCCATTCTCATTTTAGGCACACAATATTAAGAAGAATAGATGGGGAAGTCAGGATGGCGGAGTGGGCTAAGGTGCTGTACTCAGGATAGAGACCCAGTCCTCACCCACTTGAGACTCCCAGGCTGTGAAGTGGATAGACCTTTCCATCCGCAATGACATGAAATCATAGTAAGTACTGTGATGAAGAAAGCACAGCGCTCCTTCAAAACACACAACAAAGGGCTGTGGCCTTGTCTCCTGGAGGTCAGGGGAAATCTTTGGTAGGAAGCTACCTTAATGTTAAAACATGAATGATATAAAGGAAGTGGCCACCTGGGGATGAAGGGAAGTGTGTTCTAGGCAGAGAAAACAACAAAAAAGGCTTGTGTGGTTTTGCCAGTTCTAGGAAGCTCCATGAAGAAGCCTCCTCTTGCCCTTAAATAAGGAGACAGGACAATGTAGCAGTTTCCAAAGTGTAGTCAGGGAGTCTGCACAAGCTCAAAATGACTTTCTTAATAATACTACAATATTATTTGCATTTTTCACTCTCATCTTCTCAGGGTGCTGTATCACATGTGATGTCACAACAGATTGAATCTTGAAACAAACATGAAAATCTGGCTGTCTTCTCTTAGGCCAGATGTTAAAAAGATTTCCAAAAATGTAAAACAATGTCACCTACTCTCTGACTGGTTTTGGAAAACAGTTTGTAAACATGTTATTTATGTAAACATGTATTTTTATTTCTCAATGAATTAATAATGTATTTTAAATGTCTGTTTTAATTTATCACATGTAAAGGCTGAGATGTATAATCCACATAAACAAATGCTAGTTTGGGCCCTAATTAGGCTGAGAGATATCCGCATAAGCAAATGCTAGTTTGGGTCCTAATTAATTTTTTTTTTTAATTTTTTATTGTTATGTTAATCACCATATATTACATCATTAGTTTTTGGTGCAGTGTTCCATGATTCATTGTTTGTTCATAACACCCAGTGCTCCATGCAGAACGTGCCCTCCTCAATACCCATCACCAGGCTAACCCATCCCCCTACCCCCCTCCCCTCTAGAACCCTCAGTTTGTTTTTCAGAGTCCATCATCTCTCATGGTTCGTCTCCCCCTCTGACATACTCCCCTTTTCTTCCTCTCCTGTTATCTTCTTCTTTTTCTTTTTTCTTAAAATATGTTGCATTATTTGTTTCAGAAGTACAGATCTGTGATTCAACAGTCTTGCACAATTCACAGTGCTCACCGTAGCACATACCCTCCCCAATATCTATCACCCAGCCACCCCATCCCTCCCACCCCCAACCACTCCAGTAACACTCAGTTGTTTCCTGAGATTAAGAATTCCTCATATCAGTGAGGTCATGTGATACATGTCTTTCTCTGATTGACTTATTTCACTCAGCATAACACCCTCCAGTTCCATCCACGTCGTTGCAAATGGCAAGATCTCATTCCTTTTGATGGCTGCATAATATTCCATTGTGTATATATACCACCTCTTCTTTATCCATTCATCTGTCGATGGGCATCTTGGCTCTTTCCACAGTTTGGCTATGGTGGACATTGCTGCTATAAACATTGGGGTACACGTACCCCTTCGGGTCCCTACATTTGTATCTTTGCGGTAAATACCCAGTAGTGCAATTGCTGGATCGAACGGTAGCTCTAATTTCAACTGTTTGAGGAACCTCCATACTGTTTTCCAGAGGGGTTGCACCAGCTTGCATTCCCACCAACAGTGTAGGAGGGTTCCCCTTTCTCCACATCCCCGCCAACATCTGTCGTTCCCTGACTTGTTAATTTTAGCCATTCTGACGGGTGTGAGGTGGTATCTCATGGAGGTTTTGATTTGGATTTCCCTGATGCCAAGCGATGTTGAGCACTTTTTCATGTGCCTGTTGGCCATTTGGATGTCTTCTTTGGAGAAATGTCTGTTCATGTCTTCTGCCCATTTCTTGATTGGATTATTTGTTCTTTGGGTGTTGAGTTTGATAAGTTCTTTATAGATTTTGGATACTAGCCCTTTTTCTGATATGTCATTTGCAAATATTTTCTCCCATTCTGTCGGTTGTCTTTTGGTTTTGTGGACTGTTTCTTTTGCTGTGCAAAAGCTTTTTATCTTGATGAAATCCCAATAGTTCATTTTTGCCCTGGCTTCCCGTGCCTTTGGCGATGTTTCTAGGAAGAAGTTGCTGCGGCTAAGGTCGAAAAGGTTGCTACCTGTGTTCTCCTTTAGGATTTGGATGGACTCCTGTCTCACGTTTAGGTCTTTCAACCATTTGGAGTCTATTTTTGTGTGTGGTGTAAGGAAATGGTCCAGTTTCATTCTTCTGCATGTGGTTGTCCAATTTTCCCAACACCATTTGTTGAAGAGACTGTCTTTTTGCCATTGGACATTCTTTCCTGCTTTGTCAAAAATAAGTTGACCATAAAGTTGAGGGTCCATTTCTGGGCTCTCAATTCTGTTCCATTGATCTATGTGTCTGTTTTTGTGCCAGTACCATACTGTCTTGATGATGACAGCTTTGTAATAGAGCTGGAAGTCCGGAATTGTGATGCCGCCAGCTTTGCTTTTCTTTTTCAGTATTCCTCTGGCTATTCTGGGTCTCTTCTGGTTCCATACAAATTTTAGGATTATTTGTTCCATTTCTTTGAAAAAAGTGGATGGTATTTTGATGGGGATTGCATTGAATGTGTAGATTGCTCTAGGTAGCATTGACATCTTCACAATGTTGATTCTCCCAATCCATGAGCATGGAACGTTTTTCCATTTCTTTGTGTCTTCCTCAATTTCTTTCATGAGTATTTTATAGTTTTCTGAGTACAGATCCTTTGCCTCTTTGGTTAGATTTATTCCTAGGTATCTAATGGTTTTGGGTGCAATTGTAAATGGGATAGACTCCTTGATTTGTCTCTCTTCTGTCTTGTTGTTGGTGTATAGGAATGCCACTGATTTCTGTGCATTGATTTTATATCCTGCTACTTTACTGAATTCCTGTATGAGTTCTAGCAGTTTTGGGGTGGAGTCTTTTGGGTTTTCCACATACAGTATCATATCATCTGCAAAGAGTGAGAGTTTGACTTCCTCTTTGCCGATTTGGATGCCTTTGATTTCTTTTTGTTGTCTGATTGCTGTGGCTAGGACTTCTAATACTATGTTGAATAGCAGTGGTGAGAGTGGACATCCCTGCCGCGTTCCTGACCTTAGGGGAAAAGCTCTCAGCCTTTCCCCATTGAGAATGATATTCGCTGTAGGTTTTTCATAGATGGCTTTTATGATATTGAGGTATGTACCCTCTATCCCTATACTCTGAAGAGTTTTGATCAAGAAAGGATGTTGTACTTTGTCAAATGCTTTTTCTGCATCTATTGAGAGGATCATATGATTCTTGTTCTTTCTTTTGTTAATGTATTGTATCACGTTGATTGATTTGCGGATGTTGAACCAGCCTTGCAGCCCAGGGATAAATCCCACTTGGTCATGGTGAATAATCCTTTTAATGTACTGTTGGATCCTATTGGCTAGTATTTTGGTGAGAATTTTTGCATCCATGTTCATCAAGGATATTGGTCTGTAATTCTCTTTTTTGATGGGGTCTTTGTCTGGTTTTGGGATCAAGGTAATGCTGGCCTCATAAAATGAGTTTGGAAGTTTCCCTTCCATTTCTATTTTTTGGAACAGTTTCAGGAGAATAGGTATTAATTCTTCTTGAAAGGTCTGATAGAATTCCCCTGGGAAGCCATCTGGCCCTGGGCTTTTGTTTCTTGGGAGATTTTTGATGACTGTTTCAATTTCCTTAGTGGTTATAGGTCTGTTCAGGTTTTCTATTTCTTCCTGGTTCAATTTTGGTAGTTGATACATCTCTAGGAATGCACCCATTTCTTCCAGGTTATCTAATTTGCTGGCATAGAGTTGCTCATAATATGTTCTTATAATTGTTTGTATTTCTTTGGTGTTGCTTGTGATCTCTCCTCTTTCATTCATGATTTTGTTGATTTGGGTCATTTCTCTTTTCTTTTTGATCAGTCTGGCCAGGGGTTTATCAATCTTGTTAATTCTTTCAAAGAACCAGCTCCTAGTTTCGTTGATCTGTTCTACTGTTCTTTTGGTTTCTAGTTCATTGATTTCTGCTCTGATCTTTATGATTTCTCTTCTCCTGCTGGGTTTAGGCTTTCTTTGCTGTTCTTTCTCCAGCTCCTTTAGGTGTAGGGTTAGGTTGTGTATTTGAGACCTTTCTTGTTTCTTGAGAAAGGCTTGTATTGCTATATACTTTCCTCTCAGGACTGCCTTTGCTGTATCCCAAAGATTTTGAACAGTTGTGTTTTCATTTTCATTGGTTTCCATGAATTTTTTTAATTCTTCTTTAATTTCTTGGTTGACCCATTCATTCTTTAGTAGGATGCTCTTTAGCCTCCATGTATTTGAGTTCTTTCCGACTTTCCTCTTGTGGTTGAGTTCTAGTTTCAAAGCATTGTGGTCTGAAAATATGCAGGGAATGATCCCAATCTTTTGGTACCGGTTGAGACCTGATTTGTGACCTAGGATGTGATCAATTCTGGAGAATGTTCCATGGGCACTAGAGAAGAATGTGTATTCCGTTGCTTTGGGATGGAATGTTCTGAATATGTCTGTGAAGTCCATTTGGTCCAGTGTGTCATTTAAAGTCTTTATTTCCTTGTTGATCTTTTGCTTAGATGATCTGTCCATTTCAGTCAGGGGGGTGTTAAAGTCCCCCACTATTATTGTATTGTTGTCAATGTGTTTCTTTGCTTTTGTTATTAATCGCCTTATATAATTGGCTGCTCCCATGTTCGGGGCATAGATATTTACAATTGTTAGATCTTCTTGTTGGATAGACCCTTTAAGTAGGATATAGTGTCCTTCCTCATCTCTTATTACAGTCTTTGTTTTAAAATCTAGTTTGTCTGATATAAGGATTGCCACCCCAGCTTTCTTTTGGTGTCCATTAGCATGGTAAATGGTTTTCCACCCCCTCACTTTCAATCTGGGGGTGTCTTTGGGTGTAAAATGAGTCTCTTGCAGACAGCATATTGATGGGTCTTGTTTTTTAATCCAATCTGATAGCCTGTGTCTTTTGATTGGGGCATTTAGCCCATTTACATTCAGGGTAACTATTGAAAGGTATGAATTTAGTGCCATTGTATTACCTGTAAGGTGACTGTTAACTGTCTGTTGTCTGTGTTCGTTTCTGCTCTTTGCTGTTTTTAGGTTCTCTCTTTGCTTAGAGGACCCCTCTCAATATTTCTTGGAGGGCTGGTTTCGTGTTTGCAAATTCCTTTAGTTTTTGTTTGTTCTGGAAGCTTTTTATCTCTCCTTCTATTTTCAATGAGAGCCTAGCTGGATATAGTATTCTTGGCTGCATATTTTTCTCGTTTAGTGCTCTGAAGATATCTTGCCAGTCCTTTCTGGCCTGCCAGGTCTCTGTGGATAGGTCTGTTGCCAATCTAATGTTTCTACCATTGTAGGTTACATATCTCTTCTCCCGAGCTGCTTTCAGGATTTTCTCTTTGTCTCTGAGACTCGTAAGTTTTACTATTAGATGTCGGGGTGTTGACCTATTTTTATTGATTTTGAGAGGGGTTCTCTGTGCCTCCTGGATTTTAATGCCTGTTTCCTTCCTCACATTAGGGAAGTTCTCTGCTATAATTTGCTCCAATATACCTTCTGCCCCTCTCTCTCTCTCTTCTTCTTCTGGGATCCCAATTATTCTAATGTTGTTTCGTCTTATCGTATCACTTATCTCTCGAATTCTGCCCTCGTGATCCTGTAGTTGTTTCTCTCTCTTTTTCTCAGCCTCTTTATTTTCCATCATTTGGTCTTCTATATCGCTGATTCTCTCTTCTGCCTCATTTATCCTAGCATTTAGTGCCCCCATTTTTGATTGCACCTCATCAATAGCCTTTTTGATTTCGATTTGGTTAGATTTTAGTTCTTTTATTTCTCCAGAAAGGGTTTCTCTAATAACTTCCACGCTTTTTTTTTCAAGCCCAGCTAGTATCTTTAAAGTCATGATTCTGAACTCTAGGTCTGACATCGTACTAATGTCCGTATTGAGTAGGTCCCTGGCTGACGGTACTACCTCTTGTTCGTTTTGCTGAGGTGATTTCTTTCGTCTTGTCATTTTGTCCAGAGGAGAATAGATGAATGAGAGAACAAAAGGCTAACAGGTTTACAACGTCCCCAGCAAATATACTGTATACAAATCAGAAAAGACCTGAAACCAGGGGAAAAGAAAGGGAAAGAAAGAAAAAAGAAAGAGAAAAAGAAAAAAAAAGAAAAAAAAAGATAAAAACAAAAACAAAACAATTCAAAAAAGGCAGAATATGATCAAATATGATCAGGCTAGTGCATAGATCAGTGCCACACACTAGATTTTGGGCGTATTTTGGTCTGTTAGAAAAAAGTGCCTCCTAAAATTTTAAAGGAAGAAAGACATATATGTACAAAATAAGGGTTGATACAATGAAGGGATGGAAGATGACTGTAAAGATGAAAATTATAAAAGATTTTATAAAAGGACTTGGTAAGATAAGTTGTTTGAAAAAAGAAAGAAGATTTAAGGAAAAAAAAAAAAAAAGGAAAAAGGGAGAGAATGTGATCAGGCAGGAGACTAGAACAAAGCCATACACTAGTGGTTTAGGGTATATTTTGATCTGTTAGAAGAAACTGTACCTCAAAATTTTAAAGAGAGAACAACTTATATATATATGCCAAAAACAAGGATAACTACTATGAAGGGATAAAATATGACTCTAAAAATGAAAAAAAAATAAATTTTTTTTTTTTTTTTAAAAAGGGATTTATAAGATGTTGGTTGAAAAAGGGAAAAAGAAAAATAAAAAAAAGTCAACAAAAATTAACTTTGATGAAATAATGAATCATGGTAAAAAAAAAAAAAAAAAAAGAAGCCATGAATCTATGTGCAGTATTCCCCTAGCGCTGGAGTTCTCCTATTCTCCTTGATCGATCAACTTGGTCTTGGCTTGCTGGCTGTTTGTGTTGATCTTCTGGGGGAGGGGCCTGTTGCTGTGGTTTCCAAATGTCTTTGCCGGAGGCGGAATTGCCCCGCCCTTGTCGGTCCGGGCTAAGGAAGCTGCTCCAGTTTGCTCTCAGGAGCTTTTGTTCCCTGCAAGCTCTCGGTACAGCTTTGGAGGACCAGGGCGAAAATGGCGGCCTCCCAGTCTCCGCCCCTAATTAATTTTTAATAGGGTAAAGCAGTCTTGAGACTGAAAGACTTGAGAACCACTAATGTAATCTATTGTCCAAAATGGGGAGATTTTGAGAGTGAAAGGAGATGCTATTAATAATTATAGAGAACAAAGTGACCATGCATCCTAGTTTACCTAGGACAATAACCTGTTTATACATATTTTTCTAGCATAGATTACTAATAGCTTTCAGTTTCACTGTCACAGTGCTCTGGTTTGGAGGATCAGCTGTGTGGTCCCAACCTAGAGGACTAATCAATGATGGTTATGTCCTACACCCTTCTAGGTGTGCTACCAAAGAGAACTCCAACACATGAATTTCTCCGGGGAAATGGATATGAGGGGTCTTGTGGGGACAAAGATGCATCACCATCACAAATAGATTGGTTGAAACAAGTAAGAGCAAACTCTCATTTATATTTTTTTGTTTTGTTTTGTTTTTGTCTCAGAGTATGGCATGATGGATTTGTACATCTTGGGTGTGAGAAGAGCGTTGTTAATCTGTGTTTTAAAAGAACAGGTTTTTAGAGTATCCTGCATTGACTCTAGTAGTTACCAGGACATCTGAAAAATAAAATCTTTCAAGGAACTTCAGCCTTTGAGAGAATGTTGAAAGGAACAAATAATTCCTGTGTTGCATTTTATAGACGGTCACTCCAAAGTATAGATGCTTGTTAGGAAAACTGGAGGAATTTGTATCCTCAAACTGAAATAAGGTCATTGTCTAAACAAAATCCTTTATGCATTAAATGCACGGTGAGAGAGAGAGAGAAAGAGAAAGCCCAAAGCACTAGAAGGAAAAGATATTGTGTTGAATATTTTCCTCCCTTCTTAAAAGTTGAGATAGCTAACATTTACAGAACAATAATGCACAAATCCATAATTCAATACATCATTCAATTGCTACTGAAGATTCTCAGATCAGACACGTCCTTTTAGAATATTTGCCAACAAATAACATAGATATTTTATAGATTCACCTGGAGTATGTTTTAAGAAACAATAGAAGCATTATAAGCAGAATGGAAAAACAAAAGAGAGAGAGAGAATAGCCAGGTAGAGAGGGAAAAAGAAGGTAAGAGCAAGAGTGAAAGCAGTCACCTTATGGGAGCACACACCTTATTTCTGAGGCACATCAAGGGCTTCTAGCCAAGGGCCGTGATGTTATTCTAGACAGTTTTACTGACATAAAATAAGGAGTCTAAATTATGATGAAATCAGAACCAGAAGCCAACCACAAGGGAAGCCATTAACAATTTAACATGAGGGAGTGTGGATTCTACTTGTCAAAGAGAATATTAGAGGACTATTTGATATAAAATGCAACTATCACAGCACTGAGGGTTGGGTACCTCAGCTGGGTTTTCCTTGAACTTATTGCCTTACAAAGTTAAACACAGACCTGGGTGTTTCACAAGGACAGCATATTTTATGCCAAAGCAAAACTCACATCAACTGAATAGGATGAAGTTTTGATTAGATACTTGTCTATCAAATAGTCGTGTGGCAAAGGAGAAGACAGACCATGGGAAACAGCAAGATGTCAAAGTGAACATGAGGAAAACTCAAAGAATTCTTTATTATTATTTTCAATTGAGGTATAACTGATAATGCAGCATTATGCTACAAGAAAATTCTAAAAGTAGGACACATTGAGTCAAATTCTAGCTGGGCTGCTCCCTGTCTGTGTGATCTTGATACATTTTTTTTATCTTTTTTTTTAAATCATTTTTATCCTCTAGAATCCCATTGTGCTTCATCTTTTTTTAAAAAAATATTTTATTTATTTAAGACAGAGAGCGAGCACATGAGCAGCGGGGAGGGGCAGAAGCAGGTTCCCCACTGAGCAGGGAGCCCGATGTGGGGCTCAATCCCAGGACTCCCAGATCAAATCCCAGAGCTGAAGGCGGCCACTTAACCAACTGAACCACCCAGACACCCCCTATTGTGCTTCATCTTAAGATGAGAATTATAATATCTATGTCATTCTAATGAATTATAATATCTGTGTCATTCTAATTTTTTTGTTCATAAAATTTATGAACAAATTTATGAACAAAAAAATTAAGGTGCCTAGCTCAGTGGCTGGCATGGTATGGGAATTTATGAACAAAATTTATGAACAAAAAAATTAAGGTGCCTAGCTCAGTGGCTGGCATGGTATGGGAACTCATTAAAAGTTCCTTGTCTTTCCTTACTTGCTACCCAGCCTTAATGTTGTGGCCTCTCTTTCTCCTCTCCTTTTCCTTCTTTTCTGTTGTTTTAGGAAATTTTTATTTGGATATAATCTTAGATGTACAGAAAAGTTGCAGAGTACACAGAGTTCCTGTATACCCCTCACCTAGTGACCCATCTTTCCTTTTTTAAATGCATTTTTCCCCAGTTGTTGTGTTAGAATGCATGTTCCCTGCTGTCTCAAAAAGGAATAAATTGTATTCTGGTATGATGTTGCATCATTCACTTCAATTGTACCTTCTTTATCCTTTCAATATACAATTGATGAGAATCAAATGATTACCCTAGAGCAGAATTAAATTAATTAAATTATCTGGGGCTGAGTATGATTATTGACTTTATGGCTGTAGGAAACTTTGGAGCAATCTTGTATCTAACTTGGGCAAGGATAGTCAGGGGGAGGCAAAAGAAAAGATTGATATAAGTCCCATTCCAAGCTGGTGGCGCATATGTTATATATATTTGTATATGTATTTATAAATGTATATGCACCCTAACATGTAACAGTAGATCCGGTGATTCCAAAAATTTGAAAATCATTTCAAAGATGTGATGATTAGGTTATAGAGTTTATTTATTATTTATTTCTTTTTAAAGATTGTATTTATTTTATTTATTTATTTGACAGAGAAAGATACAGCGAGAGAGGGAACACAAGCAGGGGGAATGGGAGAGGTAGAAGCAAGCTGAGCAGGGAGCCCAGTGCAGTGCTTGATCCCAGGACTCTGGGATTATGACTGACAGATGCTTAACAACTGAGCCACCCAGGCACCCCATTAGGTTATGGAGTTTGAAAGACACAGGAGGGGCCTCTTTTAACTGGCTGGCTCAGTTGGTTAAGTGTTGACTCTTGATTTTGGCTCAGGTTATGATCTCAGAGTTGTGGGATTGAGCCCCATGTCTGGCTTGCGCTGGGTGTGGAGCCTACTTAAGATTCTCTCTCTCCCTCTCCCTCTGCTCCCCACCAACCCTCATGCATGTGCGAGCTCTCTCTCTCTCTCTCTGTCAAAAAAATGCCAAAAACCAAAATCCCAAAAAACAAAAGGCACAGGACACAAGTTGTAGTTTAAATTTATATCCCTGGAGGGCTTTGCGTAGGGTGCCGATATACTCCCAAGGCCTTAGGTAATGGAATGAAGTGAATTTCTTTAGTTCATCTCCCATCTCATCTTCTTTCTGGGTCTCTTTTCTTTTTGCTTGCAAACATTATCTCCATAATCTCTCTATGGTTATCGTGGAGGCTTTTCACCTTACTGAAAATATCCTATGCTCTAAAATAGCCACAATAGCCTTCCTATTTTTTTTCTCCCAATAACAAATACTATTCCCTTGATACTCTGTTTAAGCTACATGTCAGGGGAAGAAAATGAGTTCAGATGCAGGAATTCACAGGGGCCCTTATAGATAACCAACTTAATGCCTTTTTCCTCCCCAGGATAGTTACACTTTAAGAGAGAAAGCTTTACAATAAAAATGCCGTCATCACCAAAAGTGGACCTCTAACAGTGGGAATTTAGGCACTGTGGCAGGGAGAAGGAAAAGAGAATCTGAAAGTATAACCTTTCCTGGTACTTCTCCAGTTGAGGGCTGCTGAAGACACTATGGAAAAGTATCCAACTTCTCCTGCTCCTTTAAAACTTCTTCAATTCACTACATTCCAGAAAGCTGGGGTAATAATATTTATGAATAAAGAAATGATGCTATGAAGGGGATGGGGGAGACAGGAGGCGGCAAGAAGGATGATTGAACGGAGGGACTTTCAGGTCATCTGAGGAAGGGGCTATTATCCAACCATTTTTATCTCAACATAACGATTAAAACCATGTTGATGTCACAAATTCAGTGCTATTTAAGCTTCCCAGTGGAATGTAAAAACTAACCTAAAGTAGCTGTGCAAAAGAATCTTGTTTTGTCCACTACAAGCTTTTCCTATGGCTGTAGAGCTAGGAGCCGGCTTTTTGGAAAAAAAAAAAAAAAGAAGAAGAAGAAGTAATGAAGAACAATGCTAAAGGCTGGGAAATGAAGAATGATTTGAAGATGTGAAAGGACTGGGAAAAAAGATAAAAAGTAGTGACAGTAGTTTATTTCATTCCCATCATGAGATCGGGCAATGGTTATATTGCTTCTTGCCTTCAGTTACCAAGGCCACAAACCATTATTTTCGGAGGCTCATTGCCCTGTGTGTGCATCAAGATTTGATGGGAAGATAAAATTGCCTGGTGTTCCTCTTACTAGGTATTCTTTTTCCTCTGGAGAGAATACCTGGAAGAAGGAAATGTTCATAAAATAATAATAGTAATAATAACATTATTCATCATCATTAAATGTTCGCTAGAATACTGTGCTCAAATTGGATCCCTCCATTCTTTACACCTTCCTTTTCTCCATCTTCATCAACAGGAACATGTACTAAATCATTCTCTAAAAGTACTGAGGGCTTGCCTACCAGTGAAACTTTTATTAAAATTTTAATAGATGTGCAAAAAAGAAGTAATCTTACTGACAGAACAAATTCACCAGATGAGCTATACAGCTCACAGACAATACAACTTAAATTATATAATGAAATTGAAAACAATGGAGTAAAAAATAAATGAGAAAAATATATTCAGAGATATTAACCAAGGAGGCTCACGAATCAAGCATAGGTTTACGGGGAGACAGAATGAATGCACTTGCATGTGGACGGTATAATTTTCCATGTCTTCCTTTGCTATCGCTCTAACTGCTTTTTCGAATGCACTGGCAGAATGCAGTATTTTTTTACTGGCGAGGGATTCAAAGCGAGAATTCCCTCTTTTAACCACTAATAAGGATTGCTAGCAAGAATATCCAATATTTTTACAGATTTGGCGCACAGTCTGTTAGATTAACTTAGAGTTCCTTATTCTAATATGGAAGTGCAAACCCAGTTCAATGTTTGTACAGTACAAATCGTACTTTTCTAGGAGGTATGTGTTTGCTTCTATTGAACTGCATGTGCAGGAAACGTTTCAGCCTTCGATTTGGCTCTCACATTCAGTACTGCAGGAAAACGCCATCAGGCAGACTGAGGTAAGAAGAAAAGGCAGACAGAAGCCATGAGACCTGGTCCAACCTCCGGCTTCTGTTGATGAGGTGCAGTTACATCCCAATTATGGCATCGAGGTTGTTCATTTCCTACGTGGTCTGAATTTCATGCTACACCCAGAAAAGGATAGGAGACAGAATGGCTCGCGGTACCTCCTCCCCACGGACTGCATCCTGGCTGCACTATTCATGACTTACACATCATCTCAGAGCTGAGATGCGCAAGAGTGTGGCCCGCATCTGAGCCAATTGCTATTTCAAACGCCATATTTGGCTTGTACGTCTTTAAATGAGAGTAGGTTCTATTAAATATATTATTTCTCATTCTGTTTGTTCCCATCTCTTCTTGATGCCTCCAGTGAAAAGGTTTCTTGTCTGTTTTGACAAAAAGGTTAAACCAAATTGATTCTGCCATAGAAAAAGGGACATTGAATCTAGAAGGGTTAAACTAGCTTCAGAAATGCTGAGATTCTGCCCCCGCCCGGCCCCGAAACTGCATGCTTGAACAATTCCTAAGCTGTTAGGGTTACCATGGTACTTATTATTCTTAAATGGAGAGGTTTATTTGCGAAGCAAAAAGACCAAGAAACTTGTTGCCTGTATCTCTAAATTAGTACTACCCATAGCCGTCTTTAAGGAGAAGTGAACTTAAAAAAAAAAAAAAAAAAAAAAAAGGAGTGAACTTTTGGAAGAATTGAGTAATGCAGATCAATCTTTACCAGGGCCTGTAATGGGCGTGCAAAAGAGAAAGGTAGAATGTGAATATATTGGGAAAATCTACAGAAGATGCATTTATTGGATGAGCTTTACAATTTCTGCCTTTTGAAGTTGGGCCGAGGTTATAAATAACCCCATAATCAATTGTATTTTAGGGGAATCAGTTTTTTAGAGCATCTAATAGGTCATTTTCTATATGGCTGATCATAATGGTCTTCAGGTCAATTCATTTTTATGTGAAAATGACTCCCAGAATTTAAATTAACTATTTTTCACTCTTCTTCTTTTTTTTTTTTTTTTAATCCTAAGGTTATGGCCTAAAGAGCCTGTTTCTCCTGATCTTGGGGGAAAGAGAGCTGGCTCGACATAGCAAGAGTGTTCATAGCAGATGTTTGCAACATAGCCTGCTTTTCTGCTTTTGCAAAGTATGGGAGTGATGTTTTGAAGTGGGAAAGCTAGATACCCTTCTTCATATGTATAAGACCCTACTCTAATACTGTCTTATACATTTGGAACAAGTGCCTAAGTAAAAAATCCATTCTATTTGTGCTCTCCCTATTATAGTCAGTTTGACCTTAAAATCTGACATCAAGATTTAAAACTACCCTGGAAATTCCTGCTTGACACATATGGTATATCTCTGTACTTCATACATGCCTTCACTCTTGCCCTTATCAGAACATAATTGTTTTTCAGTTGGTCACCCTATAGACTGCTAGGCCTCATAGCCAAAGGAAGTGGAGGCAGGGACGGGACATGAACTCTGAAGTCAGGGAGCCTTACGTTCAAGCCCTTTCTCATTTGCTGTCTAGGTGACTTGGACAGGTTTCTTGATCTCCCTGAGCCTCAGTTTGTTTTCTATAAAATAAGTATGATAATAAGACCAACTTCATAGGGCTGTTGTGAGAATTAGATGGATTCATACCTGTAAGGTTAAGACTTGCTTCGAACAGCTCCTGGCACAGAGGGAGTGTTAATAACTTCTCAAGGGATATTAGTCTTTTCGTATGTGTATTCTCAGTGCCTATTCTCAATAGAGGGTGTTTTTTTTTTGTTTTGTTTTGTTTTTAAGTAATGAATCAATGAATTTTCCATTCAAATAAGGAGCCCTTCTATACCTTCTGCCATGATTCGTCATCTGGCTTCTGAGTGTAAACTTCTAGGGCCCAGGACTCATAGCATAGCAGCCCATTCTATTGCTGGAAAGCTCTGCTCAGGAACCCTGTTGTCTTCCTGGCAACTCTCTTCAATGGGGCCAAGGAAGGGTGAGCAGGCTGCCTTCTGGGGAAGTGTCTTCTTTAAAGCCTGTATGTTTTGATTATAAAAAGCCTGTGGTATTGGGCAGGAGAAAGAGGATTGCTTTCTCTTCTTCACATGTCATTGGGCAAGTTGTATGTGCCTGTCTGAATCCAACAATGAGAAGTGAGTTACAAGATTTTTTCTTTTTTTAAGAGAGATGCTTATTTCACTTGGAAATTTGATCTCTAAACAAATCATCTGGCCAATTTTGTGGAGTTATTTTTCACTATCCCATTTTACAAGAGGTATTCGGAGAAAAGAAGTCTTACTTGACATTTCTAAGCCACTGGGATGCTTTTTAATTTGTTTCTAGAGTATTTAATCTGTAAGACATACCAGGCTGAATAAATTATGTAACAAAACAATGACAACAAGGTCAAAGCAGAAGTATGACTTTACAGTGGGGAATATTCATGACATGATGCTATTTGAGATATACTTCTTGAATATTAAATAGTTTTTCCTAATGTTATGTTCCAGTTAAACAAACAGGAAGGTATAAGAACAAAAATTGTATTCTTTTTGAATTGGAGAAATTAAGCAAATTCTAGGATAGCAATTATCATATCGCTAATTGAAAAATGTCAACCGCTGTCTATCCACATAAAGTTTAGAGATGGTAGCTGGAAATGTTTTCTCTTGTGACCCAGTTGTGGTATAAACCTTAGAGTACAGATATTCTGCATCAGTAGATCAGATGCTCATAATCTGATTTATTCAGTGATACATAACCTTAATTATTTATTTTTGGTTACATTTCAACTTAAAAAGAGAGAGCCAAAGGAACAAAGTTTTGCTGCTTAAGGTAATTATAAGATGACTTATAGATTGAGGTTCTGACAAGATCTAATTCTGCTCTCCCTTTTCTAGCAAGTAGGGTTTATTCTCCAAAAGAGATAATGGCTTCCTCTGCACAGTGGACAAAAAACAGGTCACCTAGTAGATAGTGGAGAAGAACATTAGACAAGGAGTGAAGAAACTCAGATGTTTGCTGACATCCATCATCAATTAATGTTGTGGTCTGCAGCTGACTACAGTAATATCAACATTTAACATTTATTAATGACTCACTGTATTCGTTAATTCTTGCATTTGTAATAAACAAGCCAAGAATCTTAGTGGTTTGATGTAATAAAGGTTTATTTCTTGCTCAAGTCAAATCAGAAGGGGCCTGTCCTCATTCCAATTAGTGCCTCTGCTATCTTCTCTGGCCTCAAAGTTCTCCATTGCATCCCTTATTGACAGAAAGATGAGAGGGAGAGAAGAGAGGAAGAATGTGGTAGAAGTGAGAGCAGGCTGGGCCTGAAACTGATGGTCACCACCCTGTTCACACTTATATGGACAGAACTCAGTCACAGAGCCCCACTTACCTGTACCCACAGCAAGGAAGTACGGGAAAGCGCTGTGGCAAGAACAAGAGGACACGGACAGCATTGAGCAGCTGTAGCTCGGCTCTACCACGCGGTGATCAGCTCCCCCAATACCTCACTTAATTCTCACAATCAGTTTTTGAAGAGTAAGAAACTTCAGTTTAGAATGGCAGAGCTGGACTCATCCGTTTGACGGAGTCTTTGCCCTAAGCTCCTATGCTACACTGCCTTCTTGGCTTTTGAAAATCACTATGTGTCAGTTTCTTCACCTTTATAACTAAAATGACAGTATTTACAATCTGTGTTATACCTCATGAGATAATGGAAATCACAAGCATGTCAGGACTTGCCTTGTCTCTGTTACACAGACAAACTGGGCATCTTTGTATGGCTAACTCTTCTGCTTGTACAATATATGCCATGTCCTCTTAGGCTGTCCAGCAATCCTTCCCCCTCTCTTCTGCATCATAAAATCTTCCCTCTCTACTAGATCATTCTCACCAACATACAATATGCCATCATTTTTCTTATCCTGAAGAGAAAACAACTTCTGACTCCACATATCTAACTAGTGATTACTTTATTTCTCCACCAGCAAACAAACAAACAAACAAACAAAAACTTTGAGTGATATATACTTGCCATTTCTGATTCTTCTCCTCCATTTCCTCTTGAATTCCTTCCAATCAGGTACACATCACTGTTTCAAAACTGACCTTGGTAAACTCACGAATGGCTTCTATCTAGTCAAATCCAGTCAATTCCTAGTCTTCATTAGACCTGTCTGTATCATATGACATCAGATTATCTTTCTCCTCCTTGAAAGTGTTTCTTTACTTGGTTTCTAAGACCCTAAAACTTACCCGGCTTTCTTTCCACTTTTCCTGTGTTCCTCTTCATCTCCCTAAACTCTAAATAGGGAATTGCTACAGGGCTTAACATTTTGATTAATCTTATTTTCTCTCTACCTCCCAGTCCCTTGATGATCTCATCCAGTTGTATAGCTTCAAATACCATCTAGAAGCTGAAGGTTTCCAGATCTGGTTCCCTGATACAGATTTCACCAGATTTGTGTCAATACATGAAGGCATTATCAGTAGCTCAGCTCAAAATGCCCCAAATTAAAGTCACTCTTCCATCATAACTGTCCTGGTTCGAGCCACTACCATCTCTCATTTGGATTGTCACAGTATCTTCTTAAGAAATCTCTTTGTGTCTTCTCTTAACTCCTATAGTCTAAAGTGATCCTCTTAAAATAGAAGTCAGATCACATCACTCCTATGGGCCAACCATCTAATATTCTTTGCTTGCACTCAGAATAAAAGCCAATGGCCTTATAATGGCCCCAGAGACTTTTCAACATCTGATTCCCCCATTATTTCTATGACCTTATTTCTTACTATTTACCCCCTCCCCTTAGTCCACTTTGCTCACCCTGACCTCCTTGATATTTCTTGACCATGGCAGTCACTTCCCGCACCCCAGAGCCTTTGTATTTATTTGCTCTTTTCTCTCCTTGGAATACCCCTCTCATATATATTCTCACGTCAGTCCCTCAACTTGCTTAGTTCTTTGCTCAAAATGTACTTTGTCACTGAAGCTAATTAGCAGCATCTCCTAAACAAGTGTCTGTTCATTTCAGCATTTAACTTACTTAATGTCTAACTGCCTATCAGGGCTACTCCAGCATATGTCCTTTGGATAACTCAGTTTCTTTAGGCAAAATGCACAATGAGGGTCTCAAATATCGACTTCCTTCTGTTTGCAAAAACAGCACCTGAGTTCATGAGGAAGAGGACTATATGACTTTGTAGAAGTAGCAGAAGTTGATCCTCTGACCTTGTGCTGGTCCTGGGATACAGTCCTGCGATACAGTATTGGCTGTGCCCACCAAGAGTAGCAACCTTATCCAGTATACGGGCACTGCTGTGAAGGATAGCAGAATATGCCACCCCAAAATATGACTTTTTGGCAGAGAGATTATTTTGAGCTGGTTATTTTGAGAAATTGCAGACACTGGAGAAGCTCTGAGAACAGAAGTTACCCCCTTGTGAGGGATATTTACATTTATAAGGAAAGCTCCATGTATTAGGGTGTGTCCCTTTCAGTACAAGAAGAAAAGGATGACTCTAAATCAGGAGAGAATCTTATCAATGGAGAAAGACACAGACTTAAATATGCATAACAAACCTTACTCTTGGTTATAGTACTTTTCCTGGGCATTTCCCCACAACTGGCTTCCCTACAACTTTCTTTGTTTTAGTTTTCTGTCTTTAGCTGAAGGTGGTATTTAAGCTAGTGGTTGAGGCCACCTCAGGGAGTTACTTGTTTTTTCCTGGCTTTCTCTCATATGTATGAGGTATATAGGTTGTTAGAAAACAAAATCCAACTGAGTAATTTTGAAAATCTAATTAGCTTTTTATTCCATGGTTCATGAATCAGGCAGCATCCCATCTAGCAAGTAGAAAGGAGATCCAAGGAACTGTACAAAATGGAAGACTTTTATAGGCAAAAATAGGGTGAGGGAAGAAAGTTATTACCAAAGGAAAAGAAAGGATTGTTTCAGGCAAGATCACCTTCCTTTGAGGGAAGGGGCAGTGTTCTGTCATGCAGATTATCTCACTAATGTTGATCAAGAAATTACAGGTTGATTGATTAAAAATTTCACTCCTGGAAAAGCCTGAAACTATAATTAGGTTAGGTATTAAGTCCTGGTTTGCTGTTGTGGGGCTTAGCAAAAGTGACTGCATTTGGGGCCTATTCTTTCTTTTTTTTAATATGGTCAATTATTTCTGTAATGCAACTTAGTTCTGAATATCTCAGTTTTTCTCACTAAGTATTCAGTCAAATTATAATCACTTATCAGTCAGTGATAACAGTCTATGCCACTATCTCTTTCTAAATTTCCCCTCTTTTTGCTATCTGACACTAAAACCCTCAAGTAGTTTACTTGATCCCATCCCCTCAGAAGAAAGGGCAGGAGGAGATATTCTACTTGCCTGCCTGACAGCTCATTGGTGGTGGCAAGGTCTTGCTCTGGTTTCATTTCCTGACTATTACCTCTCAAGAGGTGAATCATGATCTAGTCCCATCATTGTGTATACATCTTCTTTTTATTTTTTAAGATTTATTTATTTATTTTAGAGAGAGAGGAGAGAGAGAGAGAGAACATGAGCAGGGAGAAGAGCAGAGGGAGAGGGAGAGAGGGAGAGAAGCAGACTCCCCACTGAACATAGAGCCCTCAATCCCAGGACCCTGAAATCATGACCTGAGTCAATCAAGAATCAGAAGCCTAACTGACTGAGCCATCCAGGCTCTCCATTATGTGTACATCTTATGAGAAAACTCCAGTAACTCAGACATGTGACTTTTTTTTTTCTTTACTGACCTCTTCTGTAAATTCTGAGAACCAAGAAGTCACTGGAGTAGGCATCTCCCTCCATTCTTTTTGGGGGGCACAGAACTTCAGGGCTTCCCCATGTCCTGTTCCTTGGAATATATGAGTGAATCTCCAGCCTTTGAGGACTATTGTCTATGTTCAAGTACTCCAAACTCCAAGAATATATGCCTAGTGCCCAGAAGGTCGGCGCAAAATGAAAATGCAGGACATCTTGTTAAAAAAAAAAAAAAATATATATATATATATATATATATATAAGAACTTCAGGACAGCTACCACAGAGTATTAAACCAAAACTTTTCTGAGTGCTGGGCTTCGTGTGACTGTATAGGTAGCACCCTGATTATCCTCACCCAGCCGGGGCCCTGCTAAGAGCTCTACCAATACTTGCTCTAAGACCTCACACACTGTCTTCTAGACCTTTTGTTATATCTCCTCAGTATAAAATGAGTTCATCCTCTCCTAAACTTGAAGTTCATCTGAAAATCTCAAATCATGGACTAATTTTCTTTGAACTTGGATGGTGTGAATTAATGAAATTTGCTTTTAAAAATGCACAGTCTTTATCTTGGGTATATTTGAAATGCCTGGTTGTTTGTTGTTATTTGGTAAGCCAGATTCTCTCCACACTCCCTGG
This sequence comes from Zalophus californianus, assembly GCF_009762305.2. Classification (NCBI taxonomy): domain Eukaryota; kingdom Metazoa; phylum Chordata; class Mammalia; order Carnivora; family Otariidae; genus Zalophus; species Zalophus californianus. The sequence continues at coordinate 69,524,413 of NC_045600.1, forward strand.
CTACCATTATAGTCTCAGGGTTGAGGGAGAAGCAAATGCCATCTCAGTAAGTAGTAAGAGATCAAGGGAATATTCCCACCATACAGCAAAAGGGAAAAGAAAGGCAGACCACCCTTTCTAGTCCAAAGATTAGGGGACTAGATATAGATATAGAAGAAAGAAGGGGCATAGTCATATGTATATTCTGATTTTCCCTTTCTAGGTCTGGAAAGAGAAAAGAGAGCCTCTTGCTCTGCACCTTATTTGGGACTTGGGCATATGACTGCTGTGTATGACAACCCCACACATCCAAGTGTAGTAAGGAGAGAGGAATCCAGAGGTAAGATGGAAAACAGTCTGTTTTACATACTTGTGTCAAACGTGGCTTCTAGGTGGTGTGGACTTTAAGATAAGAGCCAGGAGACTTGTCAGAGCCAACATGATGAGTGTGTGTAGAAAAGTGAGGTGATTCCATGGCAGAGTCTGTGAGGTAGACAGGCTAGGCCTTGTGCCAGATAGATGACACAAAGGAGACTCGGAGGGGTTTGTGAAGGCCACAAGACAATAGGAAAGGCTAAATCAGCATGGCAGCGTCATTAGGTCCTGACCAAGCCAAGAAGGATAAGAGTTTATTATCTTTAGATGTCAGTAGTGGATGGCAACTACAGGAGAGAAAAAATAAGTTTCCCTCTACTCTTCTCAGTTCTTGGCTGAAACCCCTGTAACAAAAAACAGATTAATAGAAGAAAAACAAACAGAAGTTTATTAACATTGTTCAAAAAGGAAACAGGCCCAAAGTGTAGTCACTTGTGCTAAGCCCCATGACAACAAACCAGGCCTGAATACCTAACCTAATTCCAGGAGTGGAATTTTAAAGCAATGGATCTGGAATTTCCTGATCAACACTAGTGAGGTAACCTGCATGGTAGACCGTCTCACCCTTCCCCTAAAAGAAGGTGACCATGACTGAAACAATCCTTTCTTTTGCTAATAATTTCCCCGTCCTGCCCTGTTTCTGCCTATAAGAGTCTTCTACTTTGCATAGCTCCTTGGAGCTCCTTTTTACTTGCTGGCTGGGATGCTGCCCAATTCACAAATCATTGAATAAAGGCAATTAGATCTTCAAATTTATTCAGTTGAATTTTTTTTTTTTTAACAACCTAGATGAGTATTTACTTGGGAATTGACCAAATGAATAAAATATCGCATGTTAGCAATTTGGATGTTCAAGGGTCATAACAGTATTGTATAGCTTTGAGAATAAGTTAGTTCACGTCATGTGTCTGTGTAGAGAATTCTCATTCCCACCAATTACACACATACACGCGAATTATAGTTCAATTCATTTAGAAAAAAGTAAATACGTGTATTTTTTTCCTGTTGATACTTTGAAACACATTGGCAGATCCACATTCTCCATGACTACTTGAGCGTTTAAATTAATGACAATGAAGTTGATCAATACTTGATTTCTCTGCTGGCAGATACTGCTAGCCAGGAATCGGGGCTCCACAGAGAATAATTTTCAGTCAAGTACTGTTTATTTAGTATCATTCTGGCCCCTGACTTCCTCAATATATGAAATCATCTCCAGGTTGATGGATGGTAGCACTTTAGGTCTGCTGGAGAAGCAGAAGACAATTCATCCTTCTTGTCACAATAAGGCAAGTAGCCCGCAGGACAAACCAAAGACCACGGTAGTTTTAAACAAGAAAGGCATTGATTAGAAGGAAAGCAAATGCTGAAAGAGAACCCTAGAGTTACTGAGATGGAGTCAAAGAAGCTACCAAACACAGAAAACAAAGAAAACCCACATCTGAGAACCTGTGGGACTAGAGATAATAAGAACAGCAGGAGGAGATAGAGGGAAAACAGAGAGAGGAAGGAAAAAAAAATGATAAAAAGAAGATACATAAAAGGGAATGAAAAACCAATAGAAAATGCCAGAAGTTTTGACAGTGAGGGGTAGGATCTGAAAGAACTTTTGAAGGAGGTGACTGAACTTCCCTATGGGGCACCATCCTTGACAATGAGATATTAACCTAGAGGGATATCTGTGCAGCCCCAAGTCCAACAAAATAAAAGACACAGAATAACAAAAATGCAAGCCCTGGATTGCACGTGTACACTCAAACACACTCTACCATAGCTATTTCAAAAAGAAGGTAGCTGGAAAAACTGTATGTTTTAGAAAATGTAATCAAAAGCAATTTTTTTTGTATGTTTTGTGGCTATTGTTACCTTTCTTCTGTTTATTTTTCTTCTGGTGTGGCAGTCAGGCCCCATTAGGTAAGACTGCTTTAAGAACCATTTAAAAATAGAATTGGCCCCTCTATTTCTCCATATATTTTCTCCTATCCATCCTCTTCTCTTGCGCTAATTTCAGAAGTTTGGGGCATTGAAAGTATTTCTGCCTTTGGTTATTGATCACTCAGTAGCACTCCTCGACCAAACTGCATTTCTTGGATTGGGGGAAATAGAAAAACTTCTTTCAGAGAAGAGATTAACTCGGCTTCATGTTTTTCCCTGTCTTCTGATTTCGCCTATCCATTTCTGTTCATTAAAAATCACCATGCCCCTGATAAAACCTAAGCCTGTTGCCTAGCTAAGAATCAGAAGGTCACTATTTACTTCACATTGTGGAAATTCTAATCCGATACTGTAGGTCTTGGTTCTGTCTTGCTCTGTGTCCTTAGGCATCGTGCCCTACAATTTTTCACACTGCAGAAGAACTCTGTAAGAGCTGATTCCCTTGGATTCTTTCTCAGCAGATGCAGATAACATTTTGAATAAGATATGGCTCCATTTATTTTTAGCAATTTGCTTATTTATTTATTTTAGTGGTGGAACCAGATAAGAGTCTGATTGAGTTCACACCTCAGTGATAAGCATATTGGGTGACCCTGTTAATGCTGGTGACGAAACTGTAGCTCAGGCCCACGGGCAGTTCTGTTTAGATTTATGGCAAGACATGGTGATGGATAAGTATAGACTCTTAGTTATGAGAAAGCAAATGAATACTTCCTATGAAAAAATAAATTGCAAATAAACTAATTTAAGACTAATCAGAAACTGCCATTCACTCTGCGTGGGAATAATGCCCAAGAAGTTCTCTGTAATATGTCTCTGATCCTTTGGGCAAATAGATAGCACAATAGAGGTGGAGAGAAGCATGCTCCTCACCCATAAATAACCCCCTGATGTGATCCCTAATGCATTGTGAATTCATTGTGGGACTTTAGGCAGCTGGAAGACACTAATCAATGCAAAAGAAACTTTGCAGTGTTTTCCACATGGAAGTAAGTATCAATCAAGTCACAACTGTGCTTTAACTCAGATGGTCTGAATAAAACTTGGTAAGACAAAGTTTGCCAGAAAGGGAAAAAAAAAAAAGCTCTACTTGTGAAGGACAGCTTTTCTTGGGAGATTTCAGAGCACACTGAATCAGATCATCTTTTGATATAGTATTTTTCTTTGGTTCAGAGTAGCTTACAGAGTCACCAGTTCATACATCTAGAAAAATTTATTCCTTTGGGAGATGTCTATGTAGTCCTGCTTATTCAGATATTTTGGCCCCCCAGAAGTGATTGTTAGAATTTATGATGCGGTATCTGCTTCTATAAAGGCAAGAAAATAATTTCAAATACAAATGGTAGGTGGATGGACCACTCTATCTTCCGAAATCATTTATTTGGGGATTCCCACCTCTTGGGCTTCTCCGTAATTTGTGAAATTTATAGATAGAAACATGATGTTTCAAGAATCTGTGATTCAGAAGATATTAATTCATTTGTATTCTTTGAGTTCCTACTATTTCCGTTTCCTAGTGCTGGCATTACAAAATACCACAGACTGGGTGGCTTCAATGATAGAAATTCTCTTATGGTTCTGGAGGCTGGAAGTCCAAGATCAAGGTGTCTGCAGGTTTGGTTTCTCCAGAGGTCCCTCTCTTTGGCTTGCAGATGGCCACTTTCTCACTGCTTCCACACGTGGCCTTTTCTCTGTGCTTGGGCATTTTATGGTGTCTCTCCCTCTTGTCATCAGGACAACCAGTCATATTGGGTTAGTGGCCCTCATTTTGACTTCATTACCCCTTTAAAGATCTTATCTCCAAATATGGTTACTTTCTGAAGTACTGGGATCTGGGACTTCAACATATGAATTTGGGAGGGACATCATTCAGTCTATAACACTTTGTCCTCTGGACCCCCCAAATTCATGTCCTTCTCACAGGCAAAATACATTTGAAAATAAACACATGAAGAGATTTTGAACTGGCCAACATTTAGAAATCCAAGATGACTCCCTGCATTCCCAAGGGCATCTGTAGTTTGAATCTTCATTTTTAGATGGGGAAATAAAAAGATATGAAATGGTCAAAGGCACTTAACTAGTTTTATAGCTGTCTGGTTTAGAATATGGATTTTCTGATCCCCAAACTAGTCCTCCTTTTCTATGCTCATGGCCCCTAAGGGGGAAACTATTCTCCCTTAGAACAGGATGTAGCTGGGGGAGAGAGGGTGATATTTGGTGAGATATTGCTGAGAGAATGTGGCTTCCAGATGGTCATAGGATATACATAATGAACACACAATATCTAATAGTTGTTCCTTTTTCTGTTTGCCTTTTTATTTGCTACTTGGTGGAAAAAATGCTTGCAAGTAGAGAATAGTGGGGTAGCTTACAGTGTATTTCCCAGCTTTCTTGGTAGTACTGTGAGCTAAAGACAGTATTACAAATACTTACTCTTTTCCCCTCTGTGCAAGCAGTGCCTATGGTATGGCATAGGCATATCTTTTACTATATTTAAAACTCTTTATGGGCAAGGATCTCAGACTTATTTTCATTCTTGGAGCCGTAACAAAGAGCTATGAACTCAGGTGCTTAATATGTACACATGTATAATTACTTAATATATGTATGTACATTATTTACTTAATACATATATATGTATGCATACACACATGCATATATACATTTATGCATATGTGTGTCTATACCTCAGCGGTGGTTGGTTCCTTGTGGCTCTAATGATTAACTGCTCACTGCTCAACAGAGGAACGAAGGCTGCTTTGAAAGCAATAGTCCTGGAGAGGAGCTGTACCTCTTCAAGTAATGATGGCAACAGCAAGGCAAAGGTTGGCACAGCTGGGGAACATATGTGTGTATAGATAACCTTGTCCGGAGGGGAGGAGTTGATACCAGGAGAGGGGTTGTCCACAGGCTTGTAGGAACCGGTCCTCACTCGTGTTGCCCTTGACTTCACTCTCAGTGGCTTCTGGATATGTATTAAAATTTCAAGGCAGCACAGGTTCGTCCATGAATCTCTCCCTAAACCCTCAGGGGGAACTAATTACTTTTTCCTCTGTCTTCCTAAAGTAATTAGTATCTGACTCTATCATAGCCATTACAAGGTGTTATAAGTGCCCGGCTTCCACTGAACTTTTGAGTTGCCTAAGTACATGGATTATGTCTTAGCGATCTCCGTTTCTTCAGTGTCTTTCATGTAGGTGATGAGAGGATAAATGCCAGACTCTGATTACAATCCCCAATTATCTACCTGTCTATCTCTATGTGTATATTTACAGGTGGGAGAAGGAAACAGAGGTTCAGAGAGATTAAGTCATTTATTCAAGGTCACACACATGAAAAGGCAGAGCAAAGAATTCTCACCCAGAAAGTGTGGCTGCCAAGTCCCCACTCTAACGAATCTCACTATCCTGGCCTGGACGTTCAGCATTGGGGCAATCTTCTTTTAAGATATTAAGCGATTAGGATTGGGAAATAGTGATGAAGAGGACAAGTCCTTTTGATTAGAAATACTAGGAATGTCTGTAGCAAGATGTTTCTCCTGACAGTTGGGAGTCCTAGGACTCCTCCTTAGAAAACCACAGGGAAGGGACGGATTGATGCAAAAACAGTGTTTTGGAAGTATCAGTACGGAGGTCAAGGGTGGAAGAGTTTTCATGTTAGTCTCCTTACAGCAGTGTCTGGGGATGATAGTGGTGGTTTTCTCTGTCCTCATAGAGTGTTCATATTTTGACCTGTTCTCCCCTCCAAGGAAATGGCTAAGATGTAGGCTCATTATTTCTAAGGGATTATAAGTAAAACATATCTTTATTGTTGTTGTTTATTCATAAAGTAAGCCTACATTCTGCAAATGTCTTTTGCAAATACTTTCAGAGGCTGCCAAAGCTTTGCTCTTACTCAGTCTTGTGGTTTTACCACATAAAACAGAGGTTAAAAAACACTGAAACCTCTGAGGTGGCCCTGATCCATTTTTTTCTAGCCCTCTTACTGAATTATAAGCAGATATCCCAGTTAGACCACACAACAACCCCAATACTGTCTGCTGCTGTTGCAAATTTAGAAAGGCAGAGAACAAATTTACAGTTCCTATTTTGAATCTATTGTTAAACATGCAGGAATGTGTAGCTTAAAAGCCCATTTGGTGCCTTGGAGAAGCATGGTGAACAGTTACATTTGACATTACTCATGTTCTTCAGGGAAATGCTCTTGTTCTTGTTGAAGTAAAGTTCCTGGAGGGAACACTTCGCATTATGTATCCTTTCCTACTCACTCTGATTACTTTTCTTGAAGTTCCCTTGGGTTCTTCCAAACTAGACACAGTCTCTAAATTCCCAGTGATGCTCTTCACTTCTAATACATGTGCTGTTCCAGTCTCATTGCCATAGTCAGTCCCAGAATTAGAGGGAGGAGCAGATGGGGGAGTGATGCAGGATGCTCCCTGGCAGGCTGAAAAAAAAAATTCTAAATGAAAATGAGTAGATTCAGGTCAAAGCAACTAATTGGTTTCATGAACTTTAACCTCTCTTATGGGTGAATCTCTATACTCATTTTGCTTAGACCCAAGGCAGCCTCTTAAAATCAAGTGCTGACGTTCTGCATGGAGCACTGGGTGTTATGAACAAACAATGAATCATGGAACACTGCATCAAAAACTAGTGATGTAATATATGGTGATTAACATAACAATAAAAAAATTAAAAAAAATCAAGTGCTGAGGAAAGGATTCTCCTATTAACGTATTACTCACATGACACTCTGCAGGGAGCCTGTAGGAAAAAGTCTCAATCTCAGACCTGCAGTTTTGCTCTCTTTCAATTAATTTTTTTCTTTCATCTTTGTATTTCTTTGTCTCCTTGTTTCTTTTCTCTCTTTTTCCCCTTTGTCTTTTTCTCTGTCTTGCTTTCTCTGCCAATGCAGGTATTTCCAGTGCTGTCTAATAGAGATTTCTGTGGTGCTGGAAACGTTCCATATTTACATGGTCTAGTGCAGTAGCCACCAGCTATCTGTGGCTACTGAGACCTTGAAATGTAGCTGTTGTGATTGAGGAATGAAACTTTAATTAATTTAAACTCATTTAAGTTTGAATAGTCATTTGTGGCTATTGATCATCAAATTGGTTAGTGCAGCTTTATTCCAACTGTTTATTTCTGACATTATCTGTATCATTCATGTGTTGATGACAAGAGTTGAAAATCTCTTTGGCTACTCTCTTTTTGTAAAATCACTCATCACTGGGAAAGTTGGTCCAGCTTGTAAAATTTGGTTCGAATCTCTTATAAACTCTTCCCCTCGACTTTAGAGGGCTTTCAGGGCAAGAGAGCACTTAGTATCTTATTTTTTTGGGGGGGGGTTCACTCTTTATGACAAATATCCCACATCTGTGATCCTCTCCAGTCAGAAATTCTTTGAAACAATATGGTAGGTCTTGGTCAGTCAGAGGATGGAGTCATTGGACTCACCATCCTGTGAATGGCCCCACAGTGAAAGTTTTAAACTGGCCATTGAATCTGCCTGTCACCTTGTCAACCTCGGCCATATTCAGCTGGATGGATGCGTGGTCCTTGGAACAGATGATGTGGTTGCTGGTGTTTCTGTGGCACAGACAGATCCACGAACCCGCCCGCGTTGAGGACATGCCTGCTGCCACGGCCCCGAGCGCAAGCACAGAAAGGAAGTGCTGCGTCCCCCCGACTTAGTATCTTTTTTGAAGACAGAATGCTCCTGATTGCCTGGAGACCAGATATTCTCCAGCTAGGGATGTAAGGCACCCCGATGTGATTGCAGGTTTAGATGGGGCTTGTTTGCAAGGTGTGGGAGCAGGTGTGTTTGAAAATTACACAAAGGAAGGCAGAGGTCAGCAAACTCTTTGGCCATCTGCAGGAAGAAACAATGTTGGTACAAGGGTCTTGAGCCAGGGATAAGAGAAAGTGAAGGCATTGAAAAAAAGAAAAGACAAAAGACGTAGTGGGGACGAGGAAGGAAGAGAACAATTAAAGGACACATGTTAAGAATGGGACTGTTACTCACGGCAATCTTAGTTCCAACTCTGCCTCTGGTCATCCCCTCTGAGGAAGCCAGGCCTCTCACCAGAAAACCTGTGCTTGAATCAGCCACAGATGCATGGGGCACAGGCTTAGGGGCAACTAGGAAGGCTGGGGGGTGGGGGAAGTTAGTTAATTCTATGTACACTCTTAGAGTCTCTCTGAATTCCACTCCAAGTGGGTTTAAAATGGCACCCAGCGTAGACTGGCTACTATCTTCTGTCCCTCTTTTTATTCTCCTTTTCCCTTTATTTCAGATTACTATTTTTTTGTTTTTGTTTTTGTTTTTGTTTTTTTTAGCTTGACAAATATGACCTCAGTGCCTAGTGACCCTTTTGGTTTTGGTAGGTATCTGTCTTGATTAGCAAAAGGGAAATAGGAAATGACATTTTAAGACCAAGACACTAATAAAAATAAAGACATTTCTTATAAGCCTAAAATTCTGCTAAATCACAGATTTTTTTTCTTGAGCCATTTGCTTACAATTCTGGAACCATGTTCCTCATATCTGGGAAATCTATTTTACATTGACTTCTTGTATTTGCTACATTTTATATTGACTGGCTTTGCTGTATTTTAAATGTATTTGTGTCTAGACTTGTGGGACTTTAGCTACAGCCAATTTCTACATTATTAAGAGGGTTATTTTGAGTGGCCCCTGTGAATAAACCTAATTTTCCCCTCTGATTAGTGCTTAATTTGAAATTGTTTGTGCAATGATGAAATCTTTCTTGAGTTTCACTTCCAGATTCCAGTTTCCATTCCCAGAGGTTGCTTTTGATTACACAAATGCTTTCAGGGTGATTATGTGGGCAAAATTGTATATTAGGTAGTTTTGGTGCTTTTTATAAGAAATTGTGTTGTTTAGAAAGAAGGACTGTGAGTTAGGTTTTGAGGTTTCAGGTACTTTACAATTATATGATCACTACCTCTATTCAAGGCAGAAATATACCTTGCATCTGCAACCCTACAAAATTTTGTCACCCAGCCTTTGATTGGAAAGTCACTTCTCTTTAAGATTCCACATTCCACAGCAGGAAAATTTTTCTCGATCTATACATTAGGCTTTTCAGTGTGTATATAGGCTCCTGTATCTCTCATTTTTCTCCAATTTCAGTTTTTCTAATAAATATCTTGAGGGACAAAAAATAAGATATTCATGCTATTCCCCCAAACTGAAGCTAGAAATTAGACCACATGACTTCTTTATGAGCCAATGCTGGCACCTATGAATCTCTGTAAGTATATTCTCTGACCCCTGGCCATATAACTTGGTAACTGCCTCACAGGTTCACAGCTGGAGAGGAATTTTGCCTCTGAATGAGTACCTTGACTCTTACCCTTACGTAATTTAGATGATAGCAAGTGAGCTTTGGACTTAAGAGTTGACGCTGGAACAGGTTAAGATTTTAAGGGATGTTGGGGTGGGGTGATTATAGTTTGATGTGAGAAGGACATGGAGGGCCAAGGGTAGAGTTATGAGTTGAACTGTGTCTACCTCAAATCACTATGTTAAAGTCCTAACCTCCAGGACTTCTGAACATGACCTTATTTGGAGATAAGAGTCTTTACAGAAGTAATCAAGCTAAAATAAGGTCACCAGGGTTAGCCTTACTCCCATATGGCAGTGTCCTTATAAAAAGGAAAAATTTGGGCACAGAGACATGCCCAGGGGCAGACAATGTGAAGACACAGAGAGAACACTATGTGAACATGAAGGCAGATAACTACAAGCCAAAGAGGGAGGCCTACAACAGATCCTTCCCTCACAGTGCTCAGAAGGAACCAACCCTTCCAACACCCCTTGATTTTGCACTTGAAGCCTTTAGGAAACTTTCAGTAATATAAGATGTTATTCTAATATCTGGAGATGGTGAAAGTTATTTTTTTCTACTAGTACTTTTACTACTACTACTATCAGCTAGCATTCATTGACCACCTGTCTTGTTTCAGGTAACGTATTAAGATATTATCTTCTTTAACCATGATCACATTATAGGCATGAAGTAGTAGCCTTCATTGTTTGCTTCATTACGGAAAGGAAAGCACGGAGGCCAGAGGGTTTGACAATTTGGCTCACCCGGCTCGTTAGTGACAGAGCTGAAAATCCTATACCTGTATGGTCTTCATCATGTCTCTACTCAGAGACCCAAATTCTGAGATTGAAAAAAAAGAAGAATCAAAGTAAGATTTAAGCAGGGAGGCTACAGAGAAGCAATCACTTTTGTTTCTTAAAGGATGCTTGGAAGGTGTCCTTTAAGAAACAAGTCACATGACTTTAAGCATTTCTAATTTTTCCCACTGAAGACTTTTCCAATAGTAAAATCTAACATGGGTAGTCATTGCATCAATTCACATTTTAAGCCAAAAACGGATCAAAAAGACTTGCTGCATCAGCTCAAAGGAACATTCTTCTGTAATCAATTAAAATCATTGCACTTGATTATTCCATTCCTGCCAAGAAGCAATTTAAAAAGCCCATTCACAACAATTTGTTTTACCATTTCCAGGACCACTAAAATAACCTCCTGAGGACCTGGAATTTTAAAAGAGTTTTCCAGCGTTGCCTGAGGACAGTATGGCAGTAGAACAAACAAACATAAGCCCACTTAGATCTTAATGACATCCATGTGAAGTCTACATCCTTCCTTCATCAAACTTCAGTTTGTAAGTTATAGATGTTGTCATGGGACATGGCTTTTACTGTAAATAAACAAAGGACTTTGGTGACCAGATAACTGGGCTACTACTGTGGCACCACCATGCCCTTGCTGTGTGTACCTTAACAAGTTATCATTCTTCACTGAATGTCCATGACCTAATCTTAAATGGAAAGAGCAATGCTTACTTCACAGGCTGTGAGAGTCAAATAGAATAGTGAGCACAGAGCATCTGGCACATGATTGAGACCATTAATTCTTACTTCCATCCACCTTTTCTTTCCTTTTGTTCTCTCAGGTGCCCAGCGTGTTTCTTTGCCCTTATGTCAGCTTGCCAAGGGCTGATATGCTGAACCATGGTAGCTAAACAAGTTAACTAAAGCTTGAGTCAGACGCCTTATAAGGTCAATTTCTAGTGTATGTTTTGCTGAGTAGGAAGTGAAGAATACATAGGTCATGTGGTATCCAGCCTCCACCTGCACAACAGTGGTTAGGAAATCTCAGGGGAGACAATTTTTTTTCCCATTTTTCCCATTTAAAGACATGTATTTATCCCCATAGTTTCCATTTTTGTGCGTGTATAGGCATGTGGATGTGTGTGTATTAAGTTTACCTTCTATAGCTATTTCCTTTCCATGGCCTTGGCTTATTTTTGAGTCTCTGATCTGATCTTCCTTCTGGATGGACCCTGGTCTACACCTCACTTTTTCTAGTCAGTTAAAATTCTCTAGGCTATCAAGAATCGTCAGATGCCTGAGGGTAAAAGCCTGCTTCAGTGTTTTCACTCCTCTGTGGATTCTCCCTCTCAGATTTCTGGTATCTAAGCATTTCTCTTAACTTTCTGGCATCAGATTAATGCATTTTAAAACACTTTATATATAAAAATGTTTTTCTTCCACATTTTCTAGCTACTCTCTACCATCTTCCATATTTTTGGGAATAGAATTCCAGTCTCAGAGATTATTTCCAACTCTTTCTAAATAAAATGCCAAGGAAATCTTCTGTTTCAGGCTGCTCAGGCTGCCATAACAAAATACTGTAGGCTGGATGGCTAAATAACAGAAAATGATTTTCTCACAAATCTGGAGGCTGGAAGTCTGAGATCAAGATACCAACATGGTTGGCTTCTGATGAGATCTCTCCCTTTGAGTTGCATATGGTGCCTTCTCACTATGTGCTCATATGATCTCTTTGTGGGAACAGGGGAGGTAAGGAGTGGGAGGAGTGAGAGAGAGAGAGAGTGGAGAGAGCACAAACTTTTGGTGTCTCTTCTATAAGGGCACTATCCCATCATGAGAGCCCCAGCCCAGTGGTTTCATCTAACCCTAATTGCCCCCCAAAGCCCCCATTGTTACAGTGTTCTTGTCTTGAAGAGTTAAAGAATGAATCTCGTGGACACAGGGAGGTGAGATGATAATTTATTAAGTGAAGGTAAAAACAGAAAGAAGATAAAAAGCTCTCTAGAGTGAGAGGGGTCCCGAATGGGTTGCCACTGTGGGCTTTCATTGGCAGTCTTTTATTGAGAACTGACTAGGAAGCTGGTGGCCTTGAAATTCTCTTGCCATCTTGGTTTGAGCAAGGACTATTGATAACATCCTTCATGGTTTACTTCTTCTTTGAGGTCTGGTCATTTTCTGTGGTGATGATGTAATTGCCATGAAAAAAAAAATACCCAAGGCAGAGTGGTCTGGTTTGTTCCTTTATCTCTTGTTCCGCTCTGTCTCAGCATTTCTGCCTGCCAGGAATAGTTTCAGAGTCTAGTCAGGGGCCTCCTATCTCTCCCTGCCTATACCTTAACCCTTTCCCTACTCACTATCTCAAAGTACCATTACACTGGGGGTTATGTCTTCAAAAAATAAATTTGGGGCATGGGGGACACATATATTCAGTCCATAAAATCCTCATTCTGAGCCTGAAATAATTGCTTCACGCTACAGGTATCACATAGACCTGTCTGAGCTTTAAGTCCATCACTTTTAATATGAGGAGAATCCAACCTAAAGCATTGTTGTAAAATTACCCAATACTATACTGGGTACCAAACAAGATTCAAAATGCCCAACACAGCAGGAACTTAACAGACAGTCCTCCCCTTTTCCTTTGCCTCCACTCCCTCTGTCCCCTGAGTGGCTGGATGCAGCTGACTGGTGTATGATGGCCATCTCCAGTGTCAGTCCAGTGATGACGGAAGTGGTACACCTGTGGTCCTGTTTACATCATGCTGTTAAGACTTTTCAGCCTTTGTGTCACTAGAAAGGGATAGAGTGGAGGACGATAGCATGAAGTGATGGCAATTACAAATTTTTATGGAGGAAACAGGCAAAACCAAACAAAAACAAAGATGACACCTGGATACTTTCTTTTTCGAACTCACAGTGGAGCCCAAAGTTGTAAGCCATCCAGATGGTGAGTTCGTGAAAACAGAAATTAATCACCTATTTGTATTATAGTTTGAGGATTTGAAGATCTTTGGGGAAGATGTTGAAAAATCTCACTCCAATTAACCTTACCTATTAAGTATGCCCTGCCACAGATCAGAAGCCAAAGAACGGATTTCAAGGGTGAGAGAGCAACACCTAGCCTCTTTGGCCATTTCCCCAGAAGAGAGGAGCCTCTGGAGGGAAAAGCAAGCAGCTTTAACAGATAGGACTGATCAACGTGCATCTGGGATACAATATAATTCTTCTCAGAAAGGGTTGAAATGGGACAACCTTCTGATTTAATTTTAAGGGCTATTTTGAACTGTGTGACCTTTTTCTGAATTTGATCTAATAACAAAAATGGATTATCACGTGTTATCACGTGTCAGTGTGTATGGTCTTGGCTGAAAAGCTGACCTAGACCGTTTAGAACCCATTTCTTCTCTCTGATACTTTTTTTGACCTTGCATACAAAGCGGGGGGAAAAAAGAAAATGGTATTTGGTATTTCTTCTTGGGGATAGTCGTCAAGTAAAAAGGTTGGTGATTCCGGTGGAACCTCTGAGAATTAAGAGATTTTAACAGCCTTAAAATATTGCCAAGAAGTACTATTTTAAAATGTCTCCGTGACCTTTCTGGTTAAATTGGAAATGAAAAATAAGACACGAGCACATTTTTTCTTATTCAAGAGATGTGGAAAACTCATTAACAGACCAAGAAAATGGGGAAGAAGGAAAGAAGAGAAATGAGAGAAAATGGGAACAGATGCCACAAAGACCACATTTATACTCGGATTTTTATTTTGTGTGCTCTTTGTGGAACACCCCTAAAAGTTTCACTCTGCCTCCTAGGACTCTTTCCCAGATGCTGATCCTCTTTCTTTTATTCTTTAAATTTTAATACTAAGCTGTATCTTTTGCCAAAATTATTATTGGGAAAGAAAATTAAAGGATTTGGCCTCTGTCTCAATCTCCCATTTTAGTGCTAGCTTCCCAGCTGAGATTGTGAATACAGAAATCTATAGAATTTGTAGTTAATCACAAACATAATCACTCCCAGTGGGTGGTACATACCTCATTCCAGGTTTCTGGGTCCTAGGAAGGATGTTATCACCCCTACTGTCTTTGAAACTTCCCATGGGTTTGACCAGGTCATAATACATGTGCACATTTATGTGTGTTGGGGGGGGGGGTGCGCATTTGTGCGTGGTAGAATTAGGTAGAACTAGACAAACAATCATCTTGATTTATTTGGCTCCCCTGGTAATAATTTTGGGTGTTTATTGGGTGCAAAGCAGTTACTCCATTTTCATTTATTACAAATAAATATTTTAAAAAGCAATGGTGTTATCATGGAGCTAAATGGATTTTACAAACATGATGGAAAAGAACAGCACTAGAACAGGTCTGCTTAAGAGAGCAAAAGAAGTTGCAAGATGGCCAGCAGGTGTAAGGAGTACAGAAATAGTAAGGAAGGGAATAGCTCAACCTGGCAATGAGGGATATGGGCATATACCTTGTTCAAACTGCAACTGATTTTCCATCTAAGCAGCTACTTTAGCTTACTTGGTGTGTGGATGGAAATGCTGATAAGGCCGAATGACTTCCCATGCTCATAAAAGTTTTATAGAAAAACCAATATTAATAAAGGTCTCTGAAAATAGAAATTAGCCTGCTTATGTGCAAGTTGATCAGTACAGAGAGGTGTATATACAGCATGTCCCCTCTTCTGAAATTACTTTAAAATTTATTCCTTCTTATTGTAATCCTGCAGAGTAGATGGAAAAAGAGTGTGGAATACGAGTGACACCATGGAAAAGAAGCCCAGTAATATTCTCCCACAAATGAAATGGAATTATTCTTAGGCTCTTTTTAGAATTCACCAACATTTCTTTTGTAAGAATATATTATGCCCTTAAGTTTGTTTTTATTTATAAATGCCTCTGACAATAGTTATTCAAGTACACATTTCTGATACTGTTCTGTCCTGCATTAGCGGGAGGGTGTGAGGTGGCCCGTGTACTTGACAGTGGCACGTAAAAACATTCTGAGAGAAGAAAGGGAACTCACAGTTAGTTTACATGCTGCATGATTGGGTACACTCTGCCTTCTTTAAAAAATCAGGAACATTTGTAAATATGCGTCAGGATGTTTTCTTAAAAGCTACAGTATCAAATCCCCAAAAGTTGATGGAAATACGGAAGAGGAACACAGAAACAATCATGTATTTACTCAAAAACAGAATGTTTTTCTTTTTGATCTTTAAAACTGTCTGTTGCTTTAAGGAGTATATCACATGTGAAAATATTCGGCTTTATGTTCAGAAGTAATTCATAAAAGGTGGCTTCAAGGTTTGGGTATTCTCTGCCAGAGGGATGTATAGACTTTTTACTAAAACTGTTTAACTTTCATAAAGAATATTGATATGGGAAAGGGTACAACTGTAAGCCTCTTCAGCAATTTCATATGCATTTCTACTTGAGCTTAATTTTTTTTTTTTTTTTTTTTTTTTTTTTTTTTGCAGACAGTGAGGCAAAGCTGGAAGCCATTTTGGAAGTTGTGTGAAGGGAAAATACCCAGTTTAGCAGATTTTTTCTTCTCAGCCCTAAACCAAGAAATGCAGCCAAATTTTAGCTTGCTTTCTTTTCTTTCATTTCTACCCTGAAGATATAATTATGGCCCCATGGCCAATGCATGTGCCTCTGGATAACTTATTATACAGCACAAAGTATAAAATGTCTAGGGTAATAGAAGCACTGGGGCTTGAGAGGTAGAGAATGTATATCCTACTCATGAAAGAAGCTATGGGATTGGGGGGAAATCACTTCATCATCTGTCTCATTTTACTTTGAAAATGGGGAAGTTATTGTAGAAGAGGTCCCAAATCATTTCCAGCTCTGCCACAGCTGATTCTAGAAATAGAAAAACAGAAGGACATCTGCATTTGTCTCTCAGTCTATGTGATCCATATAATCCTAAATAGATTATATAGAATATATAGGATAGGAAATTCAGGATTTTTTTCTCTCTAATTGTGTTTCCCTAAATATTTTTCATATTCACATTAGCATCTTTTTAAAAAAATAAATGTATACAGTCCTACAGAATTAAGGCCAAGCAAACTGGTGCTGTCTACTCTATCACATATGTCAGCTTCCCTTGTGGAAAATAGCAACTGTATAAATTTTTAAAGTTCTTCATTCATTCATTTACTCTCTGAAAGAAGGGAGTTAACAAACAATGCAGATATCCTGGGGGGAGAGTGTCACAGGCGGAGGTCTGCAAGTACAAAGACAAAAATGGGAGCATGCTTGCTGTATTTGCAGTAAAGTAAGGAGGCAAGCCTGGGAAGGCACGTTTGTGGAGATCAGTTAGTAGAGGGGTGGGAGAGGGCAAGGGCTGGGTCCTCTATGTATTTGGAAGCCATGGTAGATGTTTTGGCTATAAGACGAAGCTATTTTGGTTTCATCACAGAGTCATAAATATGACTTACATCTTAAAGGATTAACTCTAACTACTGTGTCAAGAAGAGATGCTGGGGAGCAAGGGTGGGAATCCAGAAACCGATGATGACAAGACCATTGTTGTTGTGCTTCGAGGAATGGTGGTAGCTTGACCTAGAACTACAGTGATCAAGGTAGCAGGAAATGATGAGATTCAGGATATATTTTGAAGGTAAACCCTTCAAAGAGGAGAAAAACCAATCTGAAGCTGCTTTAAACTGGAAAATGTCTGAAACTAGGCCTGAGCAGAAACCTGCTGAATGAGTTGTGGGACAGAGGTGTGGAGACAGGGTCATTGTGTGCACTCTTGTCCAAGAGCTCCTCCCTGGTACACATCTCAACCATCCCTCTGAGTGGTCCTCAGTCCATTTCTCTTTCCTACAACTCACGCTATTCTTCCCACTTTGGTTGGAATCCCCAAACTCAAAGAGAAAACTGGAAAAGTGGGAATATTTCTTGAAATAGTGAAGATGTACTTAGATCAGTATATTCCAGAATAATCAGTCCTTCGATGCAAGGATAAGAGTTCCCTGGTAATTTGCTGGAGAAGAGGAAATATTGTGTCCTTTTTGAGATTTAGAGTAAATCTTGTTTTATTCTTCTTTATTCTTATTCTACTACTCCTTTAATGGTCCCAAGAAGTACTATTAGTAAGGAAACATGGAATTTGTTAAATCTAGTTTTGTCCTAAGTTATATAGTCAAAAAGCACTATTTTACATGAGTCCATTTATCATCCTAAAGAGGTAGAGTTACACAGAACAGATGCAGAGAAGGTTGGGCTTAGACAATGGTATTGTGTATATAATCTGTATCAAAAATAGTGCTGGTATTGGGGGTGCCCTGGACATCAACAAATGGTTCTTAGTGAGAAAATTTGCATATTGGTAACAGGAGAGAGTGAATAAACCTTACAATATTGAAATTGACTCATTTTATAACTAAACCATGAAATGCAAAGTATGCTGTAATAGAGTAACAAAATTAAATGTGGCTTGTATCTTTTGCAAAATATACTGCATTAATTTTGAAGCAATGCATATTTTGAAGTACATTAAAATCAAATTTTTTATTATGCAAATATAGATGCTCCCTAAAATTAATGTAGCTCAATTATATCATTAGATGTCAGAAAGGCATTTGAAAGGGTAGGTTGGAAATAATTCTTTTGAATGTCACATAAATTTTCTTTGCAGCTAATCTCTGAAAAGAGGGAAAAAATTCTCTCTACTCAGGCATAGAATAGAAGCATTAACAATGGAAAGGTCAGTGCATAATGATGCAAGAGAGAAAAGGCCTAAAGTGCCATATTGATGAAATGAAATGGGGAAAGTTATATAGAATATTAATCAATCAATCCTTAATTTAAGACCTTTGGGGAACTTGCTAAAATCTTCTTCACTATTTAATATCAAAGAAATGCTAACCAATATTTTTTTTTTCCTGTGAAAGGAAAAAAGCTCAACAACTCTCTGTTTAGACTCAACATTTCTCTTTCCCTTTAACTTCTCTGTATTGCAGGAGGAATTTGACAAACTCTGGTTATCCTAGTAGGTATTAGATAGCCATCTCATTTCCAATATAATTTGCCTCCATTAGCTTAGAAAATCAAGAGTTGATTATATCAACTCCACAAAGGAAAATTATGTATTCATTAAAGTTCATGTTTGGAAAGATAGGAGGAAATGGTCACGATAAAATGGTAAATAAAATTGCAGGATATAGAACTTTATGCATAGTATGATCCACAGTTTGTAAAGATAAATCAATGTGCATACATGTATAGGCCAGAAGAAACTGTATGAAGGGGAAAATTGTGGTTATCCTTGGATGATGAAATGCATTTGGAAAATGCATTTTTGTCTGCTTTACTGATTTTACAAGTGTGGTGGTATTTAAGGTTTGCAGTGATGTAGCTGGCATTAGCAAGAAGAGTTTTTCTCTTCTTGACCTCATTCTTACTAATTTGCCTATTAACTATTTCTTTGGTCTATTAATTTATATATGTATTTTAAAGGCCAGTAGGAGCTGGAAGGAAAAGAAAAATGAAGAAGCAGAAAAGGTTAAGTTATCATTGTATAGGAGCAAACCTGTAGAAAGATATTTGGAAAGACAATTTATTTGCTGTTGAAACTTCTGCTGTTTATATAAAGATTTCATGGGACGTGGAGTACATTTAGGTAAGGGAAGAGGAAGAAAGTCACATTGATTCTCTGGCTTACTCACTGATTCATTCATTTATTCAACAAACATACATAAGTACCAAATAGATGCAAAGTGCTCAGGAAACACTGATTAATAAGCTATAGTATCTGCCTTCAAGGAACTCATGGTTGAGCACGAGAAATAGGCAAATGAATATGAAGAATATAAGTCATTAATATAAATGTACACCAGATAAATCTGTAACACAATGCATAGAGTCATCCAAGCTGCTTGATGCTTTCATACATTTGAGCTAGGTCTTGAAGAGTCATTAAGACCTCACAAAATTGATGATGGGAGGGAGGACTTCTGGTAGAGGGTTCAGCATGTAAAAAAAATCTCAAGAACTGTGAAAGAACAGGGAACTCATAAGTGGTTTAAAATGTGGCTGGAACTTAGGGGCAGTTGGGAGAGTCTTTGGAAATGACATTGTGGATGGAGATGGGAACCAATGAAGGTTTCCATGGCATGTTGAGTCACTGGAGTTTATCTTATAAGCAATATTTCTAGAAAATGCCAGCTAATCTATAGTGACAGAAAGCCGATGTGCAGTTTACCAGCTATGGGGGATGGGAGGATGGGAAATGTAGTGGGGGGGGATTACCAAAGAGCACATAAGATTTTTGTAGGTGATAAATATATCTGTCATCTTGATTGTGGTGATGTTTTATCAGTGTACACATGTCAAATGTATCGAGTTGTACTCTTTAAACTTGGTCTGTTTTTCCTATCTTAATTATACCTCAATAAAGCAATTAAGACAAAACAAACCCAATCCCTCTAAATTTTATAGGCTTTAAGTCTAGACCACTCCTCTCCGATCCAGTCCCCATGCCCTGGTCATAGCAGATGCTACACAGATTAAAAAACAAAAACAGAGCTACAGCTCAGATATCACCTTTACCTGGAAGACCTGCCCCACCAAGGAGAGGTTCTCAGGCTCCCTCCTCTGACTCTTTTCTAATCTTTCCTTTCCCTGGGAATTGGGCCTCTGGGTCTCCTCCAGTCTCTCTTCTGAATCTGGGACCTCCTGGAAAGCAAGAACCACCTTAGACTCATCCTGGTATTCCCTCAGAATTCCTTTTCACGCTGTTTCCCCATTTTCACTGACATGGTGCCTGGCCTTTCTGATATCACAGGGGAAAAAGCCAGCTGGTGTTCTTTTTTGATGTTTTTCTGACTAGAAGCAGAGAGGATATACATTAATAAGACCAGTATTCCTTTATATAGCTCCTAGTTCACAGTGAGGCCTGGGTACCTGGGATTCCTTTCTACGAGAAAGGGGCATCACAGAGCCAATTTCCATTTTCTCAGAAAGTAGAAAATTTAGTCTCCACAAGCCAAGCAGTGCTGGCATATCTTTGGGGCCTTCTTATTTAGTTTTAACCTGTCTAATCTCATCAACCACTTCCTCCTACTTGTTCATTCCACCCCAGTCATAAAACCTCATATTTCTCAAACTAACTAAATATTCCCACTCCTCAGAGCCCTTAAACTTTTTGTTTCTTTAGTCTGAGGGAAATAGACACACACACACACACACCCTTCCTCTGGGATGTTGACTTATTAGTAATTCCAGACTTTAAGGATATGAAGTTGGCAGTGAGAGGAGCCTGGAGCAGACACAGGTGCTATATATCTCAGCATATCTTCTTTTACCTTCTAGAGGTCTTACCGAGAACACCCAGGTGCTAGTGAAACTAGTGTACTCTTTTTCAGGCCTGATAATGTAAAGTTCAGTTATCCCTGACCATTACGCTTTGTACATAGTTCTATATCATCATAGAACTTGAACTAACAACCCCTGGATCTGTATTTAAAAGAATATTTATAAATGGCAGGCTTTTCTTGTTATTGAACCAAAGTGAACATCAGCAAAGCCTTGGGAAGTCCTGAACAAAGCCTGGCCAGTGTGTGTGGCACTCTGAGTCCCTTTCTTCTAAGGTACATTTTTGAAAAAAGAAAAGATAATGGCGATATCCAGTAGGCCTTATTAGTTGAGATGATGCTCCCAAAGCTCTTTTCAAAAGCCTCTCATCACCCATTCATTTTAGGAGTTTCAATACTATAAGTCCTGGGGTTCATTTTACTTGATTCTGTAAGTATGTGTGTACGTGTGTATGTGTGTAGTGTGTGAGTATTTCCACCACATACGTGGAGATGATCATAAACTCTGTAGAGATGGAAAAGGAGACAAAGGGATCTGGAAGTGGACCCCAAGTTTATAATATGTTTGCCAAAATATATCCCAACTGTAAACATTCAACTCATAGTCCTAATGAATTGGTCTTAAGTTTTACATATTATATGATCATTGTTTTTTTTTTTTTTTTAAGAGTGTGGCTTTGGATTCAACCTGGGTTTAGTGTATGATAATGCCATTTACTAAAAAATGCCTTGGGAGAGGGTATCATACAAACCAAATGATCTACTCAGCCAAATAAGATCTCACTTGTGTGTATTAAGATACAGTGTATAAAGCAGATAGTATAGTGGCTGGAACATGGAGGTGGTAGTTGCTGTGTAATTACTCAGATGTTGCTAAAATATACAATTTCCAAGAATATCCATTGTTCAAACTTACAGTGTTATCTACTTTAAAATACATGCATTATACATTCATATGCAAGTATACATATCTATGTGTAGTTTAAATATATTTATCATACTGTTAGAGATAAACTGTTTGGATTGAACCTGGGCTCTGTTGCTTACATTGCTTAACCTCTCTGTCCTTCGGGTTATTTTTTTCTTATCTGTAGAATAAGGAGAGTTTTGGTACTTCCAATAAAGCTTATTTGAGGATTAAATAACATCTGGAACTTGGTAAAATACAAGTGCTGGTTGTCATTATGATTACTAGCACTTTACCAAGTGGTGATGCAGAGAATAAAAAATCAAATTAAAACAATAGTAAAGATTAAAGAGATCAGCAAATACATGCACCTCCTTTACTTTAACCTAATTTCTACAACAGACGTTCCTCTCTTAATGTCAACAGGGAACGGATTTCACAGCCCAGGAGCATAATTACAGAAAACACTAGCTCCTGTGGTCACAAAGTTATACTTGGGGCACACTGAGTAACTGCCAGTTCAGACCTCAATGGGTGACTGGGGCATATGGTGATAAAGGATCAGTCAAGAGGACCCTGTAATGCTCAATAAATGCCAGCAGCTTTGTGAAATTAAAAATAGAGGTCACCAAGCTGCTCCATCAATAAGAAGCAACAAAATATACTGTAAAACTGGATAAATATGTCTCATTTCTCTTTCTCTCCTTCCTCACCTTTCTTCTGTAAAACTACGTGGAGTGTACATGGAGTACCTAGCATGTGTCACACAATGCCTTAGGTAGCTGGGGTAAAATAAAAACAGACACATCCCTGCCCTCTAGAGTGCATGGTCCCAAGGGATTTTTCCCGCTGGTGCTTTTCTGCCGAGGGTGTTCTCCTGTAGGCTGAATGCTCCCAGGACTTCAAACTTTACAACATACAAAGTTCTTTCTGTTCTTGGTAATGTGGCAGTCATTTATTCTTTCTGTAGATTCAGATCTCTTATTCTTGGGGCTGCCTGCCTCTTGGAAGTTCTACTCTCCCAAGATTTTCCACCATATGGTCAGACAGGAGAAGAGATTACATTCCCCCCAGTCACTTTGGCTTTCTTCTGTTAAAGGCTTTGGTAGGAATTTTTGACTAAGGTCGGATTTGGGAATTGTCTCTATGCCAATGCTCCATTTTCTTCTTGTCTCCAGGTACATGGAATTTGCTATCTGTGAAAATAAAGCCATAAAGGTCAACAAATTAATTCTTAGGTTAAAGGAACAAATATTTTTTGTTAATTTTAGCCAAGGCACTTCTATTTGAAAAATGGTGTACCAATTGAAATTTCTCTTGCTGAGTCAGCCATGTTTGGAGAGTGCTGCTTCCACATAGGAGACGTGAAACTAACCATGGGAACTGGGACATTTTTGGATATTAATACTGGAAATAGCCTTCAGCATACTATTGGAGGCTTTTATCCACTAATTGGGTGGAAGATTGGCCAAGAAGTTGTATACTTAGCTGAAAGCAATGCAGGAGACACTGGTACTATCATCAAATGGGCCCAAGAATTAGATTTTTTCACAGATGCTGCTGAGACTGAAAAAATGGCCAAAAGTTTAGAAGGTTCTGAAGGAGTCTGTTTTGTTCCATCTTTTAGTGGATTGCAGGGTCCATTAAATGACCCCTGTGCATGTGCCTCTTTTATGGGTTTGAAGGCTTCCACCGATAAATACTATCTCGTACGAGCAATATTGGAGTCAATAGCTTTCAGAAACAAACAGTTATATGAGTTGATGCAGAAAGAGATCCATATCCCTGTGACAAAAGTCCGGGCAGATGGAGGAGTTTGTAAGAACAATTTTGTTATGCAGATGACTTCAGACCTGATTAATGTGAATATAGAGAGACCCATCAACTTAGACATGTCCTGCCTTTGTGCAGCTTTTCTAGCTGGCCTTGCTGTTGGTATGTGTGGATTTTATAAAAGCGAGAACTGTCTTGAAAGCCGTTTCTTGCCAATAGCATTTCTCTTCCCAAATCACAGAATTATAGAGCGGGTCTGGAAAACCTTGGTGTCCATTAAGCTCCATACACATATGCACATAACTCACAAAATACTCATTTGACCTCTTCTGTGGATGGGTCTTCCCCCTCCTACCGCCACCCTCCTCACTTCACTCCTTCAGTCAGAATTATGAGGCAAGGAAAACTAATTTTCAACTGCTCTGTCTTCAGCAAAGGGAAAGTCTCTGGGTAAACTTCCTGAGTAGATAGGCTTTTCTTTGGCATTAGAAACCACTCCATTCTTTTACATATTGAAAATTTGTTGAGTACCTGCTACATGACCGTCGCTGCTGGGAATAAAGAGTTTAAAAGACATAGTCCCAGATGAACCATGAGAGACTGTGGACTCTGAGAAACAAACTGAGGGTTCTAGAGGGAGGGAGCTGGGGGGATGGGTTAGCCCGGTGATGGGTATTAAAGAGGGCAAGTACTGAATGGAGCACTGGGTGTTACATGCAAACAAGGAATCATGGAACAAACACTACATCAAAAACTAATGATGTAATGTGTGATGATTAACATAACATAATAATTAAAATAAAAGACATAGTCCCTGCTATGGGAGTCTCTAGTTACAGCCAAACAAGTCAACCAATTATTATACCTGTGTGATAAACCCAGCGAACAACCATAGCTTTAAGCAAGTGGTGCAGGCTTCCCAGAGGAGGCTCAGTTTTGAAGGAGTTAGCAGACAGCCAGGAGAGGCGGTAAGGAGTCCTAAGAGGTGAGTGGTCCGATAAAGAAAGCAGCTTGTGCAAATGTCCCAGCCCATTACAGTAAGTGCTGATAGGGGAAGAGCAAGAGGAACGGCTGGAGAGGAACAGAGGTCCAGTTGTGGTAGACTCCTCATACAGAGGGGTTTGAACTTAATCGTGAAGGCACTGGAGAGCCACTGAAGAATTTTAGGCAGGGGAGGGACATGGATAGATCTATATTTGAACAGACCACTTTGGCAATTAGTGAGAGGATTAGTTGGGAGGGTGAAGAATGGACTCCAGGAGGCCAGTTAGAGGGTTCCCTAGGAAGCAGGATGCTGATGTGGGGCATTAGGATTATTTAATACATTCCTCTATGGAAGAGAAGAATGTACAAAACAGGATATTTTGCAGTTAAAAGTTTTAGGCTAATATGTAGCATATTAAAGTTACAAATCCAAAAAGTTTGAAATCTTGTTAAGTTCAAATTAAACTTTATTCTACTAAAAATCTGTTAACTTTGAATAAAATTGAAACAATCAAAAAAAAAAAGAAATTTCTCTTGCTTTTCTGTCTCTTTTTTGAGAAGTCAATTATAGATCATCAGTGGTGGGGAAACAGTAAGAAAAAGAGTTGCAATGCTTCCTGGAGTAAGAGACAATACCAACACATTATAACACACTCCCGGATGGGTTAAAGAGTGGACATCTTTTGAGTGCATTCTGTACAACCGAAGTGTACGTTCAGTATAGCTCAGAGCACCTCTGTGGTGAGTGAAATCCTCTTAGACTGCTTTCCTGGGGAAGTAAGATCTATAGGGATAAGCTGGCCTATTGTTGCAGTTGCTTTAAGATATCATTGAGTTAGATATGGACTTGAGAAGCACAGTATGGGGAAACACTGGGTGTAAAGTATGCTACTTAGAGTATTCCTGGATGGCTGAGCTCCAACAATGACCCACTGAGAACCTGAGACCCCAGTTTCAGCTTTTCTGACAGCTGCTTACTTGGTTAGTTATACTCTATCCCAGGTTCTGTCTGCAGCACGTGGCACTCAATCGCTTGGGCTTTTCTAGGGAGTTTTATGGGGATTTTGTGTGTGTGCATGATCTAAGGCACTTTCTCATATGTATAAATCAGCCAGAATTAAAATGAATGAGGGAAGGAAGTGAGGGCCAAGCATCTTAATCTCTTTCAAACCCTCTATGTGTGTGTATTCTCTCTATATAAGGAGTACACACACACACTCTCAAAAAATATTCCATCACTATAAGATGAGCTCAGTGATGAAATGATAAAAGGGTAAGAGAAGCTATTCAAATACTACCTTGGGGATAAACACCGATATGATTCTTGGGTACTCACATTCAGCTGTGTATACCAAACCTATTTCTTTCTTTTTATCTTCTGGGAGGGATAGTCTGTAATGTACATTAGGGTGTAGAAGAGGGCAAAGAGAGTTCCATTAAAATCCCTTTTGAGGTCTCTTTTCACCCCAGGTTAGAGAGTAATGAAGCCAGTAGACTCAGAAACTGTGTCCTTAAGCAACATCACAGCTGGGGAAGCAATTTATTATGGTCCCCTCTAGGCAATGATGTTCACCTTGAGGAATTTAAGACAGACAATCCTTGAGGACAATAGACTCACTCCCCACAGTCTCTCCTTTCCAGACTGTGCCTCATTTTTAAAGTGCTCAGCATAGGTAATGGACAGGCAACAGTCTTCTGGTGGTAAGCAGTTCTCTTTTCATAAAATTGTAGAACAAAGACAAGGGCAGTGAGTCCATATCTGGGTAATGTACATTGTCTCATTTTTGGTAATGGGCGATCATGCTTGAGTGTCTTCTATGTGGTCCTCTCTATGTAGGCAATATTGGGGTCGCAAAAATTGTAGATATTATCTCTAAAATTAAAGAATTTATTTAAACCCCCATTTTCTGAGAAACTGAGGCACACAGTACATAAGTGAAATAGCTAATGTTGCTAAGTTAGAAGTGAGAATTTTAAATATAAAATAATAAGGAAAGATCATACAAAACTTGAAGAGATATGTAATATTGTGGTGGTCTGATCAGGTCATCAACACTAAATGTACCTGCAAATAGTTTGCTGTAAACAGTGACTTGGAAGAGGCAGGCAGTTGGTGGGAAGATACCTCCTTAGAGAGTGTGTATCAGAATCTCCTTAGGCCTTGCTCCTCAAAATAGAGCCTCCAGCAGCCTGGACATCACATGATTCACCTACTGAATCAGCGTTTGCATTTGATTGAGACTCTGCAAATGAATTATGAGCCAATTAAAGATTGAGAGGTATTATCCTAGGAGTCTTTGCAAATATATACTTCCTATATTAGCACAATTCATTGCATAATCTATAACTATGATGGATAGGAACATGTTTTAGCCTCATGAATGCTGAGTTAGGGAAAGGGCTCAAACAGCTTTTAGGATTCCAATAAGATGGCACACCAAGATAACCTGGCAACTAGAATCGTTGGGTAAAATGTAAAAACAACATTTCTTTAATGCATAGCTGAGCTTTCAAAAAGAAAACGAAATCTCCAGGTGCTTAGGAACATAGGTGAAGCCGAAAAGCAGAATTATATGCACATGTTGAATCTCTGGCTGTGCTGGAGCAAGAGGTCAAGTGGGAGTTGTGAACTGCAGGCTAGTCAGTTAGGCTTTCATTTCACTAGAGGGACAGAGCTAATGCCTTAGCCCCTTTCAAGCTAGGTATTTGGAAGTGAAATCCCTGCATGGAATTGGGGCCTTTGAATGGATTGTCATCAGAGAAAAAGTAGCTTCAGTTTGACCTCACTTGAGGGATTGAGGTAAAGCATTGGGGTTTTTTTGAGCTAGATATTGGATAGTGAGAGATCCCTTCATAAAGTTGGGGTCCACGAATGGCTTCATCCTCAGATTAGATAACATCTAGCCAGTAGGACAGGGAAAAGACAGGGGTCAGAGGGGGTTTGCAAATTCCACTGAATTTATTTTACCCACATAGACCATGAATAAGAAACCAAAATAGTAATATAAAACTTGGTCCCTGGCTGGTAATGCTAGCGAGGTACTTGGTGGAAGCAAATATAACTATTCTAAATGGACACTCCTACCACATAGGCTACATGGATTTCCAACGAAAGAAATTGTATAAAGATAATGTCATAATACAAGGTACAAAACATTTTTAAATGATCAATTATATGCTAGTGAATAGATAATGCAATGATTATAGCCCAAAGAAGTTGACATAAATGATAATAAAAATAAAATTATTGGGGAACCTGGGTGGCACAGTCGGTTAAGCATCTGACTCTTGGTCTAGGCTCAGGTTGTGATCTCAGGGTTGTGAGATTGAGCCCCACATCAGGGTCTGTATTCAGCGTGGGTTTCTCTCTCCCTCTCCCTCTGCCCCTCCCGCTCCTGGTCTTTCTCTAAAATAAATAAATATTTCTAAAAACTTATTATATTAATGATGATTAAGACATTAAGTCCAATGAGAATAATGAAACAAAGAATGGATTTAGAAAATGAAAATTTTATTAATTGAGATTAAAAACCAAATTAATATATTGGACAAATATTAGTCACAACTAAATAACAAATGTGTAAACTTGATGATTGATTAAGTAACCCAGCAAGAGAGTATGAAGATGGGAAGAGAGATTAAGCAAATGTGGAGGATAAAATGAATCTAACATATACTTAGAGGAGTTTCATCATAAGAGAATATACAGACACATTGCAAGATAGTATTCCAAGAGAACAGTGCTATAAATTTCCCAGAATTGGTATTTTGAAAAATAGGCAGAATTAATAAAGACAAATCAATTCCCAGGCCCGTGGTGGTGAAATTGCAGAACACTAAAGCCAGAGAGGAAAACATTTAAAGCAACTAGAGAGAAAAGGCAGATCTCTTACAAAAGGGCAAGAATGAAAGTGACAAGAGTGTACAATAGAGGGCAAAAAAATGACAAATTTTGTCTTCAAAGTGCTAACAAAAGATAACAGTCAATGCAGAATTACATACAGGAATAAAGTAATAATGAAAAGGTGAAATAAAGGTATTGAAGACTGTGATATTTCACAGAAAGAACTATTGAAGACCGATCTTAAGAAACAAGAAAATTGATTTCAGTGGAAGAAGTAGAGTACAATAAGCTCTGATGAACAAAAAATTAGTAAATCATTTAAATCAGTAAGCCAGCAAAGCATTTAATGTTTAAAACAGCCACCACCATAATAATAATAATGAATTTGGGAGTTATAAAAAAACACTAGGTAGAAAATAAAATAATAGAATTAAGATAAGAGGGTTATAATTAGAAGCAAAGTGTCTGAGGGATGTTTATTCCACAAAGGAAGCCACAATTGTTAATTAACTTTGCATCTGAAATCAAATGATGGCAGTTTAAGAATAATCACCACACATATGGAAATAAATACAATTTTTCAGTGGGTGGTATGAAGTGAATGAAGAAAAGACAGTCCTACAGAAGGCAAGAAAAGAAAAAAGCAACCTTAAAAGAAAAAAACCCATGATGACTAGGAAAGCAGAATAGAATATTGCAAAAGTAAATCTAAAGATATCATTAATCACACCAACTATAATTTTGAGGTCTTGCAATTAAAATACAAACTTTCAGATTAAAATCATTTAGCTATATATTGTTTATTAGAAATCCAAATCATATCTAAATAAATGCAACTCAAAAAAGTTAATAGCTACAATATCAAACAAAAGGATTTTCATGCAGGAAATGTTATAAAATGGGTCGACATATTATTATAAAAGGAACAAATCACTGGAAAGATTCAAAATATTCTAAATTTTGATGCATGCAGTAATTCAAATAATTAGATTGAACTATATAAAGTTACAGTTTTTTAGGTTAAAAAAATGATCACCTACTGGCAATTTCATATAACTCCTCCTATGCACGAAGAAAATATTAACAAAATTACTAAAATCGGATAACTCTGTAACTATAGCAGAAGATTTTTAACAAACCTCTTTATATCAAGCAAAATTTACTAAGTAGGCACTGCAGAGCTGAACAATATAGTTAATAGTCTTGATCTTTCATGGACTGAAAGCATGGATGGAATAGTTATAGTAACAACCCACGTCCAGGGCCAAGAAGGAAGACTCAGAAAAGAGTGAAAATTTGTATAATATAAAGCACCATTAAATAAAATTAAAAATCAATAAGAAAACAAGAACACCCTCTCCCCTTCCCTTTCCAAATAAGTGTAGAAATTTAAATTCTCATCTAAATAATTCATGGATCAAAGAAGAAATTATGATGGAAATCACAAGCAT
This sequence comes from Zalophus californianus, assembly GCF_009762305.2. Classification (NCBI taxonomy): domain Eukaryota; kingdom Metazoa; phylum Chordata; class Mammalia; order Carnivora; family Otariidae; genus Zalophus; species Zalophus californianus. The sequence goes on from NC_045600.1 coordinate 69,554,155, forward strand.
TACAACAGAAAACTATGAGACGAGTCCGTATCAATCTTGTTTATGGATTCTTTTCTTATGTTAAAGTGTTTATGGCCACCATATGTCTCCTGAAAAATGGATAGATTCTCTCCAGATATCCTCACTGTCCACCTCGTTGTTGTTGGTCCTAAAACTGCACTGTTTGATACGGTAGCCAAATGTGACTAGTGAGCCCTTGAAATTGTGTGAAATTGTGACTAGTTTGAATTGAGCTATGATACTTGTCATACATTAGATTTAAAGACTTAGCATGAAAACAAGAAAAATACCTCATTAGTAATTTTCTGTTATCTATGGATGATTACTTGGATTTGTTGGTTTAAATCAAACATTCTCAAAAATAATTTCACCTATTATTTTTTTACTTTTATTAATGTGGCAACTAGAATATATAAAATCACATGTGATTTGTATTCTCTCTCTCCTGGAGAATGCTGTTCTAGACTGTTCTCTGGCATCTTAAGTTAAAGAGTTTATTAGTGATAGAGCAGTTTACTGAGGAGGTAAGACACCAGGGCCAAGAGTAACTCTGGCAGGGAAACCATGTCCTTGCATTATTGCTTCTTAAGTCTGGAATGACAGAGAGCAGTTTTGATTTCTGGCCTTTTGTCACGTAAGGGGTGGTCTTCAGTGTTAGGGAGAGTCCCTGCCATAACGGTTTGCTTAATGAGGTCCCTTGGACCTCTGTGCCTCCTCTCACTCCATAGTGACTAAAGATATCCCGAGGGGAGCGTTCCTCATCTGCTCTACTGGCCACTGTACCCTCCAATATTCATCTTTCCAAATTATGAAAAGGTCCAGAGTTTGAGTTAGGTCAAGATATGGTCTGTTATTTTCTGATTGTCACATGGTTTTCTCAGAGAGGAATTTTGAGGTAGTTTTTAGAATCTTCTTTCATTCCGATCTCATCTGCACAACATGTAACATGAATAGTTCTGTTTGTGGGTGTGAATGACTCTGTCTCTTACTTTCCAGGCTGATCCCATGTGACAGTGACTAAAATTCTTCTTGGCATTTAATTAATGGTCAGGAAAATAATGTAGGTGGCATAATCCATCAGTACACTTGGTAAAATGTGACCTTGTGTTTAAGTTACTTTAAGGTAATGGTTCTCAACTGGAGACAACCTTACCTCCCAGGGGACATTTGGCAATGTCTAGGAACATTTTTGGTTCTTATGACTTTGGGGAAGGGAGTGTGCCATTGGCATCTAGTAGGTAATGACCAAGGATGCTATTAAACACCCCACAGCATACAGGACAGCATCCCACAAAAAAAGCATTATCATGCCCCAAAATTGCAATAGTGCTCAAATTGAGGAAATCCTACTATAAGGTAATGTGATTAAGAATATATAGAATTTTATGGGGTACGTGAGTGGCTCAGTCAGTTAAGCATCCACCTTTGGCTCTGGTCGTGATCCCGGGGTCTTGGGTTCGAGGCCCACATCAGGCTCCTTACTCAGCGGGGAGTCTGCTTCTCCCACTTCCTCCGCCTGCCGCTCCCCCTGCTTGTGCTCTCTCTCTGTCAAATAAATAAATAAAATCATAAAAAATATATATAGAATTTTAGAAGTCTATGCATATATAGAATAATTTTAATATAAACTTATACTGAAGTATAGTACATGAGCAGAGAAGTGCAAAAGTCTTAAGTCTAACTCTTAATAACTTCACAAAGTTAATACATCTGTGTGACAAAGTAGCCAGCTCAGGAAATAGAGGATCACTAATATCCAAGAAGAAGCCCTCTCAGGACCTGGTCCAGTCACCTCTTCTCATTATAGATAACCACTCTTATGGAGTCTAATACCACTGATTAGATTTCCCTGTTTTTAAATGTTGTGGAAAGTGAATCATAGAGCATGTACTTTTTGTGTTTGTCTCTCTTTCTTTCTTTCTTTATTTCTTTATTTCTTTCTTTCTTTCTTTCTTTCTTTCTTTCTTCTTTCTTTCTTATTTCTTTCTTTCTTTTCTTTTCTCTTTTACTTATCCTTTACATTTATTTTCTTTTCTTTTCTCTTCTTTTCTTTTAGAGAGGGAGAGAGAGAATCTCTCAAGCAGACTCCCTGCTCATTGAGTCAGATGCTTAACTGACTGAGCCACCCCTGTGTCTGCCTTCTTTTATCCAACTGTGCATTTTTACGGTTCATCTATGTAACTGTGGAGAAGCAATGTGTTCATTCTTACTCTTGTACAGTATTTCCTTCATTTATTCATTCAACTATCGAACTTTACTTGAAGGGTTTTTAGTTTTTGCCTATTAAATAGTACATAGTATATAGTTATATATTTTATAACTATAATAGTTTTATGTGTAATGTCGTGGAAACATACACACATTTTTGGGAGCATATTCCTAGGAGTGGAACTGCTGGACATAGGGTATACAAACGTCAGCCTTAGCCAACATTGCTAAACAGATTCCCAAGGTGGTTATATCCTTTTACATTCCCAGGTGAAACACACACACACACACACACACACACACACACACATACACACACACACAATTTACATGCTTGTGTACATATATATTTCCCAACCTTAAAACTCCTATTTTGGGCACCAAACGAGTTAGGAAGAGAGAAGAACATAGGCCTACTTTCCCATTCATCCCAGTCAGTAGGTGACTAAAATAGGTCCTAATGAGTAATTGTGCTGACCTTATAGATCCAGGGAGGCAGCATCAGATGTGGAAAATGTGTGTGTCAATAAACCATTTGGAAGAAGTGGTTCTTTGAAACTGTTGGTTTGTTCTCACTGCCTTCTTGCAGCCAATTTAGGCAAGCAAAACCAAGCGTTGCAATCCTGTTGTGACAAAAATAACTGTAAGATTTTGATATGCTTGCTTTCTGTAAATGTCACCCAAATGTCTTGCCTCTGAATCCGATGCTCTTCTCACTCTACTGGGCTATTTCACTGTACACAGCCCTTTCTCCTACACCACTCTATTACCTTATGTTACAGTCCCTCAGACTGGAATGCGCTTGAATGTAAAAAAGGCTTTTGAATTCTTTAGGTAAGAAAACCTGGAGAAAATAAAGGTATATAAACATAATAGCAATATTGATATTATTTTGACTCAACTATTCTTAATATCGTACTTCCTTTGTTAATTTTTTAACACTAGTGGTTTTCCAGTTTCATGTAAATTAGCATCACAATCTTATAAACATGTTTCTATTTATTGATTCCCAGGTCAAAGTAATTATACAACAAAGAACAACAGTTTTCATACCAGACTGCCTGCATGCATGTAAATTGGGGCTCGCGCCAAGGAGGTAATGAATATAATCTCAGGTTTCATGAGATGAATCGAAAAATGGAAAAACTAATAACAGTTCTTATACTTCAGATAGCGTAAGTCAAAGTATCTTCCTTCTACTCTATGAAACTAGCTTCTTCATTTTAGACACGATGTATTAAATGGTATAAAAATCAATCATAAGGGAAAAATCTGAGGCCTCTCATGAATGAGGGAAAGTGAATTTTCATTTTTAAAACTAATTTGAGTGGCCTCACCACACCACGATAATTCACAACAAATCCCGCCTTTCTGGAATAACAGTGATACCCAGAGGTAGTACAGCACATGGGTCAGAAAGCATTGAGTCTGCAATCTAACTGCCTGGCCCTCAAGTTTTAGTTCTCAAACTCAATAGCCACATGACCCTCGGCAAGTTAACCTCTCGGAGACTTGTTTCTCATTCTGCAAAATGAAGAACAATGATAACACCTGTGGGCTTGTGAACATTAAATGACACTCGGCATCATATGCAGTTAGTTGGGTGCCTAGGACACAGAAAAATCTCCACAAACAGTAGTTGCTATTCGGGTGGCTGGTGATAATGATACAACAAAGAGGATGCGGGCAGTATCCGTGCTCCTCCTACAAGTGTGTGCTGCAAATGTGTGTTAGAGTGTCTCTGAAGCTGTCGGTAGTAAACAGACGCAGTGGGATAGTGGCTGAAATACTCTTAAGTTTGTTTGGTCACTTTTTAAATTAGGAATATATGAAAAGTACTATGACATTCAGGCTCATGAGGCAGTGGAGTGGTTAAGAAAATGAATCTCGGGTCCCTGGGTGGCTCAGTCGGTTGAGCGGGTTAAGCGTCTGTCTTCAGCTCAGGTCATGATCTCAGGGTCCTGGGATCCAGCCTCACGTGGGGCTTCCTGCTCCGCGGGGAGCCTGCTTCTGCCTCTGCCCTACACCCCTGCTCCTGTGCACGTATGCTCTCCATCTTTCTCTCTCTCTGTCAAATAAATAAATAAAATCTTGAAAAGAAAAGAAAATGAATCTGGAGCCAATTTGTCAAATATCTGTTCTGCCACTTTTACTCTGTATGATCTGGGCAAATCATTTAATCTCTGTCTGGCCCATAAGATGGGCAGAGCTGCTGTGTGTGTGTAGGACATATACAATAGAGTTGTTTTAAAGACCCAGTCAAACTATGTAGGGTACTTGGAACAGTGCATGGCACATAGTAACTATTCTTAGGTGTTTGCTATTATTATTATTCAACTGACATTAGACTGGGTACTTTCTAGAAAGGTCACTTGCTGACTATGTAGAGAAAAAGAAGCAATTCCTGAAAAAAGATACAAAAGTGATTCCACTGCCATCACCTCAGGGCTGAGTTCCCTTTCTGGGGCTAGCTTCTTGCAGAGGCTGCTCAAGGGAGTGTTGAAAAGCACGTGGCACTTTTAGCTTGAGCTCTATGGAGAGCTGGTCCTATGCTATTGGAAACATTGGTGGAAGTGACAGAACTTGGGGTGGAGAAAAGGTCATTTTAAATTTGCAAGCAGTTTTTCTTTTTTGCTGAAAGTTGGGACTTGATACAATGTTGATGCAGACTATTTCTGTATTTTGAAGAAAATCCTTGCCTGGGCCTTTCAGTTATGCAAATCTAAATCACAGGTCGTAATGAGAAAAGGAGGTGTTTGAGAAGCTGTAGCTAGGAGGAGCTAAACTGTTCTGGGTGATCATGGAAAAGGTCATCTATGTGGTAGGCAGAATAGCATTTCTGTAGGCTGCTTGTTCTGAAAAAAAAAATGTTTCTTTTCTAAGAATGGATTTAGATGCCTACGAAGTGCTACATGCTCTTGTGGAAATATATCTTGAGTCTTACATTGAGCAGCTTCTTGGAGTTGGTCAGGCTCTGAGACCCAGAGACTTTGGAAAAGATATGTAGGAATCACTGTCACTTCACCCTAGAGAAAGAACCACAAAACGCTTCTATGTGTGGTAAATTCAAGACTGAAAGCCCAGAATTTGTGAAACTTTAAACATTAATGGAGCTATCAATTCTTAGTAATTTGGAAGCCGGGGTCATAAAGAAGCAGTATCTCCTGCTTCCCCAGTCTCCTGCCCCTCTCTACCTTCAGTGTGTGCATCACTGATAAAGCAGGATGGCTGTGTTATCATGTGGTTGTTTCATTAAGGCTATAAGGTGAGGACCTGTTCTTATGGGAGTGGGGTTTTCCAGCGTCAGTCACCCTAGGACCAAATCAATGTTGAGACAAGAATGAATACTTAGTCTGGGGGAGAGGTAGGGATGTTTTTATCTCCTTAGGATTGATTTGTTTGGGTCTCGTCTCTGAGACTTGGCCTCTTTCTCCTCTGGTGCCTTGAAGAGACACTAGGGGAGATAACTTACCTCCCTCACAAAGAGAGGCAAGGAGGCAGCCTTTAAGGAACTGTCACAACCACAGGGCTCTAGGAACAGCCATCTCTAGAAGCTGCTGTGAGTTAACCTCTGCATGCTCTTCCCTTCCCTTGTATCTGGGCCTTCACTCACCTGTTGTGAAAAGTCACAGTGTCCCTCATGCATCTGGGAAGAAAGAGGACCAGGAAGAATAGCCTGGGCCAGGGGTGACAGTGTCATAATAAAGAGCAGTGTCTCCTGAGGAGGGCATGGCATTACAGCTTGGGTCCAAGGGCGCTCTTAAAGTCCCGATCCATAGGATGTGACGGTCAGGGTGGGAGAACTGGCCTGATGCCAGAGATGGGGTCAGAAGGAAGGGTCTTCTTGACACCCCTCGGGACAGAGAAGAGAGGCACAGGCAGAGACACACAGGGAGTTCTGAGACTGGGAAGTAATGTTAAAGGGAATCTATCCCGGCTCTGGCTTTCCCACAGGTGGTAGGTACTAAGAGAACTTCAGTTTTTCTAGTAGTGGAATTTCACTTGTATCTATAAACAGTGGAAGCCTCGCAGACATTGAGATTATGTTTATTTTCCTATTGCATAGCAAGAGGTGAGAGCAACCTAACCCAACCAGTCAGCCAAACAACCAAAGAGATTGACTGCCCAGAACATGAAGAGAACTTCTTGATTATGCCTTTACCTGTCAGACTGTCACTACCTTAGCAACCGGGACTAATCATTTTAGCAATTTCTCTCCGTATAGTGTGTTTGAAAATGAGTTTTCAAACTTGCAGTTGACTAACTGAAAAACGGACTCCTTTATAATTTAGCACATAGTAGCCAGGGAGATCCAGATTTCTGAGGTTCTCAAGTAAGTCTTATAAAACATTTTAGGCTGAAAGTTTTTTTGTGAGTGAAGAAGTTTTAACCATGTCTCTGGATTTCTAAAAGGGCTGACACATAAATTAGAATTCTTTTAGAGTTTTGATTTACATTTTTTTCTGTTTTTTACCCTGTTTTCACTTTCCAATTGGGTATTCTCTTTTATAATATTCTCAACTTCTCTAATTTAAGGATGTTACATTCTAGAGAAAAATGATCTTAAGGGGAAAATCTTGTTAGTGAAATCCTTTTGTCAGTATTTTTATAGTAGGCACTATTACTCAAAGGCAGTATATCTGGGTGGTGTGTTTCCCAGTACATTTCTTTCTCTTTCCTTCCAATATCCCTCCCCTCCCAATGCCTCTTCTGTACTCCCTGCTCCCACACCAGAAATACGCACATGCACACATCACATCCTTTGCTATTTTCCTTTTGATCATTTGGGCTTTTGTAATCGAGCTGAAATCACAAAAAAGGGTTTTTCTTTCTATTAATAAGCTGATATCAAGGCTTCGGTTGTGAGGAGAAATATCAAAATTGTTGCTTAAAATGAAATTTGGCGCCTCCATAAAATTTCATTGTGCACGTGCCTCTGGTGTCTCCTATTTTCCTCACTATTGCTAGGACATTCCTAAATGTTTTTTTTTTTAAAGATTTTATTTATTTATTTGACAGAGAGAGACACAGCGAGAGAGGGAACACAAGCAGAGGGACTGGCAGAGGGAGAAGCAGGCTTCCTGCCGAGCAGGGAGCCCGATGCGGGGCTCAATCCCAGGACCCTGGGATCATGACCTGAGCGGAAGGCAGACGCTTAACGACTGAGCTACCCAGGCGCCCCCCTAAATGTTTTTAAATCGAGGAATGCAGTGGCACAAAGAATCTGTTTGAAAATATTCGTACATTAAGAGAGAAATTTCTTCACCCTGTGGCTGTGTAGTGATGGGGAAACAGAAACCTAACAGCTGATAGAATTAGAATATAAAACCTGAGGCTTCCTAGAGATGTTTGAGTTTTATTTGCAGCTAATTAACATGGAGTTTTCAGTGGGCATGACTCTTTTCTCAAATGCAGCTCGTTTTATCACTTAATAGTCATAATAAATATGCTACACTATAGAAATAGGCTCTCTGGAGAGCAGCAGGAAAATTAAACCACCAATCTCAGCGAGCCAGGTTGGCCACGTAGCCCGTACCCTTCAGCATCCAGGGTCCAGTAAGCATGGAGGCTGACACACTAAACCGCAAGAAATAACACGGTCACTCCTGTGGAGCAAATAGTTCAGGACTGCTGGCTGGATCTTTGGAGACCAGCGTGTTCACCCTCATTCTGGGCACATAATCTCCCACAGTCTCTAATCTTGCCTCGGGTCCTAACACCTGTCTTCAATCTCTGGGTTTTTTCAGTAACATTAACCTTTCTTCCTGCTTCTTTTCTTGCGTAGGAAGAGCGCCATTGCCTTCTGCTTTCCAGTCCATTTCTGAGCAGGCTCTGTGTCTTTCCAGGGCTTTGGAGGACCACTGTGGCAGTAAAGCAGATAGTTTTAATTAGGCTTAATTATTTTTAAAATAAATTTTGGAGGATTGGGGAAAGCAATAGCTGCAGAAGCACAGGCTTTGTTTAGAACAGAATCTATGGAACGGGCGTGGCAACTCACAGAGAAAAGAGGCCTTTTCTCCTCCCTCCCTCCCTCCTGTAGAATGGAGACTACCTTCCTTGGGGAAGAAATCCACACCTCCCCCAGCACACACAGGCAGGTACTTCTTTTCTCTTTTAAGTCAAACTGGAATACAATAACTACCTTGAGAGAAATTATAGCTGCGAGACACAGGCTCTGGATTTTGCAATCAATTAGAATTTAAATATCTGATTTATTTATGCTTGCTTACTTGGTTTGTTTTCAACGTAACCTGAAAACCCTTAGATTGTGCCATTTGTTCTGCCTGGGAGATCATGTGAGATCATTTACAGCTTAATGAAGAGAAGCAAAGCAAGGATATAAAAGGAAATTCTCCTTTACACAGTAAGTGTGGGAAGAAATTTTTTTTTTTCCTCCAAAGATTACCTTTAAGGAAGGTCAGTCAGTTAACCCTCATATTTGCAAACTTGGATCTATATTTACCACATATGAAGAATGTCCAATAACCGGACTCAATCTGAGCAGCAAGATTCTCCATCTAAGTAGCTTTATCAGTGAAATCAGTTTGTCTTTAGCCATAAAACAACTTGGACTATTTGGAGCAGACATCTCATTCATCCTTACGGCTTTATTGCTATTTCTTGCATTCCAGCCATGATGATAGTCCTGATGAAGTAGGCCCAAAAGTCAAGTTGCATTCTAGGGACAAAGATTTAAGCTGGAAATATACACCTCATCAAAATCCTCTGTTGTTTGTTTATGCAGGAGGAGGGAGGAGGTGAACTGCCCAGGAATGTTCATTGAGTGGATCATGGCTTTCTGTACTTGAAAATATCTCCTTGTCACCTCAACTCTGCTAGCACTAATATTCTATGCTTGAAAGAAATTAGGTCTACAGGGAAATCAAGCTTCTAGACCTCACAGAAATGAAATATTCAATACTCCTCTTCTTTTCCCCATATTCCCTATACATTTCTCTGAGAACATGCGAGATGACTTTTAAAATTGCTGACAATGTTTAGATGATGATGATGATGTTGATGATGATTGTTATTAGGAGCCAGGAGCCATACAATAAGCTAGAAATAATTGGAAGAAGAAACAGCAATATTGGTAATTGTTGGAGTTGGCTGCCAATAAATGTCACCCTCTTCTAGGTTATTTAAGAATTATTTGAGAGGGGCACCTGGGTGGCTCAGTCGGTTAAGCGTCTGCCTTCGGCTCAGGTCATGATCCCAGGGTCCTGGGATCGAGCCCCGCATCGGGCTCCCTGCTCCGCGGGAAGCCTGCTTCTCCCTCTCCCACTCCCCCTGCTTGTGTTCCTGCTCTTGCTGTGTCTCTCTCTGTCAAATAAATAAATAAAATCTAAATAAAAAAAGAATTATTTGAGAAAAATACACAAGAGTTAGACAAATAAATATCAAACTACAAGCTTTATTGATGATAGAGTTGAATTAGAAAAGGTGGATTGAAAATATGACCATAATAGGATTTCTTTATACATTTCTCTCAGAATTAACTCTCCAAGCCACAGTCAGAACCACAGGCCTTACTATCCCTACCACTATTTTGTTCCCCAGTGTTGGAAATTCTAATAATGGATTACCCTATACAAGAGTCTGAAGCCAAGGCCATGTGTTTGCAGACTCTTTTCCTAATATTACCAGTCAGATAAGCACTGTCTTTTCCTTTGGGAGGAGTAAGTGAACTGGATGGACGGAAGCATGGGAATTACTTTCTTAATAGTTCCAAGAACAGGAAATGTCTGTTTCATTGGCCTGCTTGGGCCAATGCCAAAAAAGGATGAAAATGATTCCTTTAACAATAAGCCTCTATGAAGCTATATGAATTTTATGGAGGGACTAGAAGTATTCCAGAGTTAATGATATTTTAAGATTATATTTAAAGCTAATTTATGAGCCTTCCACAAAAGGTAAAGAATCTTCTACACTAACCACTACAATGAAGGCACCTAAGAGAAACAAGCAAAAAATGGAGTCCTGGACCAGTACACAATCTTACTCTTTTTACTTTTCATTGAGCTTTGTAACCTAGAAGGAACCCTCACCTTTCTACTTTGCTATATTTCTTGGGCCTGAAGCCAGTCCTAAGAAGTATTTTTTTTTTCTTTGCTGCTTCTATTCAGACTCCATCCTGGAACTCCACTTTAAAGAGCTAAATCCTCTCCAAGCAAAAGATACTCTTCTGCCACTGATTTTCTCAAACTCTATCTACTTCAGTCAAAACCTCAGAGATCAGATGCCCTCAGATTCTCCAGATTTTCTAGTTTATAATCCTCACACTACAAGCACAGAAGACCCAACTCTGAATTCTATGATGTCTCCAAAAGAACTACATGTCCTTTTGTGTGGTTCAGCATCAGCAAATACATACCTTATGTTAACACAACAGAGTTCTTTGCTCCATGCGGACATCATTGATTAGCCATGCCGTGGCAAGTATGACTAGCTGATCACAAAATTATTTCCCTTTCTTTCTTGGACTCAGCTAGATCACATTCCCTGGATTTCTTTGCACTTGGTTAGGCCATGTGGCTAAAGTCTAGAACTAATGGAAAACACATGGAGGCAATGTACTTTAGTTCCATTCCTACCACAATAAAACTATCCATTTTTTTTTCTCCTTATGAGCTAGAATGAAGGTGATATACAGGGAAGCGAAGATGAATAAACCTCCATCAATCTAGTCCTTCACTGACTTCCTGGAGCAGAGAATGCCCTGTCCTCCTTACCCATTTTTAAGACTTTACAGTGGCAATAAACAAACTTCAATTGTGTCATGCCACTGAAAATGTGAAGTGTATCTGTAATAGCAGATAACATTATCTTAATTAGTATTCATGAGTATTTCAAAAAATTTTTATTTATTTATTTTTCAAGAGAGCATGTGCTTGAGAGCATGAGGGGGGGTGGGAGCGCGCAGGAGGGGCAGAGGGAGAAGCAGACTCCCTGCTGAGCAGGCCAGCCCAAGGTGGCACTCAATCCCAGGACGCTGGGATCATGACCTGAGCTGAGGGCAGACTGCTTAACCAGTTGAGCCACCCAGACACCCGAGTATGAGTATTAGTTTTCTTTCTTAATGAGTCCCAAGTCTCTTTCTGCCCTAAATGCCAGGCAACTGCCTCCCATCATAGTTGGCAATTGCCCCCCATAAAACCACTTGCCATTCCCACTACAGGGATGTTGCTGGCATCATCCTTCCCTCCCACACTGGGTATTGTTCTGACATTCTTTCCCCATTACTTTCTTCCCAATCTTAGTAAGCTTATTCATTTCAAGATTGTTCAATTTGTTGTAATAAATATTTAAGAACATGACCTATGAGTGAGTTACTCATTATGCTGACTAAAAACATGAGCAGGTTTTTCCTCCCTTCCCTATCTCTGTTTTTCTTCCATGTACTATTGACTACATGCTTTTTAGGTCTCCTCTCTATGACAAAAGAAATGAGTTTGATCAGGTCGCAGGACAAGTAATATTTATCAGATAACTGTTGTATACTCGGCCTTTTGCTTGGTGATGTGGCATATTTAAAAGTATAAGAAAGGATCTTTGACTTCAAGAAATTTAGAATTTTTTATGATAAAAATTGTTCACATATTACTGTCAAGAACTATATAAAATAAATTGAAATGATTTTTGATTGCTTATCTGCCAGATACTGTTTTAATCCTCTCTGTATATTACAGTTTTAATCCTCACACACAAAAAAACAATTAGCAAAAGAGGAACGAAGCCTCTGAAAAGTTCACCATGTGTGTTGTCACAAAGCTAATGAGTGGCAGAGTAGGACATGAGCTCAGGAATCTAATTGCAGAGAACGTACTCTTTTTTTTAAGATTTTATTTATTTATTTGTCAGAGATAGAGAGCACAAGTAAGGGGAGCAGCAGAGGCAGAGGGGAGCCTGATACAGGGCTCCATCCCAGGACCCTGGTATTATGACCTGTGCAGAAGGCAGACACTTAACTGACTGAGCCACCCAGGCGCCCCTGCAGAGAACGTATTCTTAACCACTACACAATACTGCATTGTACACAATGACAATTATGACTATTAATTTAAATAAAATTATTTTGAAATTATTGATCTCGGCTTTTAATAGCCATTATCCCATTTAATTATCCTATGGAGTTGGCACCATTATTTATTGTCATATTACAATGGAAACTGAGTCACAGACAGATCTTATATAAAGACACATACTGATAGATTTTGGCACTAACATTTGAAAACAGGCTGTCTGACTTAAGAAATTTCTTTTCCAATCTTTTGAAAAAATTTTAAATCTACAGAAAAGTACCAGGAAAAACCCAATAATCACCATATACCCATCATCTAGATTCACTAACATCTAAATTCACTAGTATTTTCCACACTTGTAGAGCCCACACTGCTTCTGAACAGTATGACTACATAGCTAAAGTATTGATCAGATTAAATGCTAAAAGAATTTATAGAAAAATGAATGAATAGGTAAGGGAGGCTTTATAGAGGTGAGTCCTGAAGTAGTTCCTGAAAGTTGTAGATAAATAGAAAAAGGAAGGTGTGCTGAAATAGGGACACTCTGAGCACAGTGGGATGATCATGCAGTCATATGTGGAGGGAAGATTTGGATTGAAGAGCAGTTGGAAAACTAATTTGGGGCAAAATTAAGAGTATCCAAAAGCCAAGAGAGCAGTTCAGACTGATTATCACAGAAAAAAAGGAACCTTGACAATTTTATTCATTAGGGAGAATAACAGCTAAGTATTGGCATTTATGAATAATTAACTTCTCATTGTTTTTTAAGAACTTTCATGGAAGGGGCGCCTGGGTGGCTCAGTCGTTAAGGGTCTGCCTTCGGCTCAGGTCATGATACCAGGGTCCTGGGATCGAGCCCTACATCGGGCTCCCTCCTCGGCGGGAAGCCTGCTTCTCCCTCTCCCACTCCCCCTGCTTGTGTTTCCTCTCTCACTGTTTCTCTCTCTCTCTGTCAAATAAATAAATAAAATCTTAAAAAAAAAAAAAAAAAAAAGAACTTTCATGGAAGGGTGCCTGGGTGGCTTAGTTGGTTAAATATCTGATTTTTGGCTCAGGTCATGATCTCAGGATTGTGAGATCAAGCCCCAAGTCATGCTTCATGCCCAACATGTATTCTCTCTCTCCCTCTTCCCTTCTCCTCACCTTCCCTCTCTAAAACTAAAAACAAAACAAACAAACAAACAAGAAAGTTCCATGGGATACCATGACTCTGAGGGAACACAACACACTTCTCATTCAATTTCAAGAACTCAGGACTTAGATAATTCTTTTGAAAATCAATACAAATCAAAACCACAATGAGATACTACCTCACACCCATCAGAATGGCTAAAATTAACAAGTAAGAAACAACAGATGTTGGTGAGGATGCAGAGAAAGGGGAACCCTCCTACACTTCTGGTGGGAAGGCAAGCTGGTGCAGCCACTCTGGAAAACAGTATGGAGGTTCCTCAAAAAGTTAAAAATAAAGCTGCCCTATGACCCAGGAATTGCACCTGCACCCCGATGTTTATAGCAGCGATGTCCACAATAGCCAAACTATGGAAAGAACCCAGATGTCCATCGATAGATGAATGGATAAAGAAGAGGGGTGTGTGTGTGTGTGTGTGTGTGTGTGTGTGTGTGTGTGTGTGTGTGTGTGTGTGTGTGTGTAATGGAATATTACTCAGCCAGCAAAAAATTGAAATCTTACCACTTGCAATGATGTGGATGGTACTAGAGGGTATTATGCTAAGCGAAATAAAGAAAGACAATTATCATATGATTTCACTCATGTGTTGAATTTAAGAAACAAGACAGAGGATCATAGTGGAAGGGAGGGTAAAATAAAATAAGGTGAAATCAGAGAGAAGACAAACCATAAGAGACTCTAAACTATAGGAAACAAACTGAGGGTTACTGGAGGGGAGGTGGGTGGGAGGATGGAGTATCCGGGTGATGGGCATTAAGAAGGGCACTTGATGGGATGAGCACTGGGTGTTATATGCAACTGATGAATCACTAAACTCTACCTCTGAAACTAATAATACACTATATGTTAATTAATTGAATTTAAATTTAAAAAATTTAAAAAATCAATAACCTGAAGAATTCTTGCGATGACATTGTATTGAGTGGCCCTTGCGAAAAAAAATAGCAAAATTGTAAAAGAAGGAAAATCTTTTTCATGCTTTCTTCACCTATTTTTAATACCATTTCTTTTCTTTCTTTCTTTCTTTCTTTCTTTCTTTCTTTCTTTCTTTCTTTCTTTCTTTCTTTCTTTCTTTCTTTCTTTCTTTCTTTCTTTCTTTCTTTCTTTCTTTCTTTCCTTTCTTTCTCTCTTTCTTTCCTTCCCTTCCCTTCCCTTCCCTTCCTTCCCTTCCCTTCCCTTCCCTTCCCTTCCCTTCCCTTCCCTTCCCTTCCCTTCCCTTCCCTTCCCTTCCCTTCCCTTTCCTTTCCTTTCTTTCAAATGCCAGAGGGTAGTTTTATGGTTTTATTAATACAAATACAATGGGCACATAAGCTGTTTGTCTACACATTTTCTTTGCTGCACAGCCTGGCATTGGGACTGGTAACTCTGATGGCCAGCTACGCTGCTCGCAATGGCTTTGTGATTTTTAGAGGAGACATTGTGAGCAAGCTCTGCACAGTATGTTTTTTTTTGTTCATCAGCAGAACTTCAAGCTCCTTGATGTTGTGGACTAGGAACTTCCAGAAGCCACTGGGCAGCATGGGCTTTGTTTTCGTGTTCCTCCCATAACCGATGTTGGGCAGCAAGATCTGGCCCTTGAATCTTCTATGCACCCTATTGTCAATGCCTCTGGGTTTCCGCTAGTTGTGCTTAATTTTGATATTTCAGTCTAACTGGTGCTGGATGAACTTCTTGGTCCACTTTTTAGTAATCTTGGGTCTGAGGGTGGACATGATGCTATGTAGGAGACGACTGCCACCTCTCCACATAGCACAAAGAAGAGTAACATCATTTCTTTGTTTTCCTTAATCTAGGACAAGGAAAAGACATCACTTTCTTTTTTGATTGCTGTCACTGACACTGCAGAACTGTATTTTATGTTCCAGAATGTTCTCTTTCCCCCAAAATCAAAAATTTACCTGACCTATACCCTGTTTTCTTGGATCCCTCTTAAGTCACATTACCCAAATTAGCTAACCTAAAGAATTTAGGTGCTAGCTTATATATAATAGATTCATTTTAACTGATGTTTAGGGGTGAAGAGATTTAAGAAATAATAAACAAGCTTAAGACATGAACCCTTCAAATATTACTACGTAGGAGACCAAAGATCGGACCTAGGCTTGTGTTCATCCTTGAACATGGCCACTGGTTGCAATAAATGGAGAAGCAAAAACTATGTTGAGATATAACACTGAATCACTGAAAGTTTTAGAGGCATGGATTCAGGAGGCATGGCTTCATGGTCACTGAGCAGAGGTGTTGGAAAGGAAAGCTCTTTTACCACCTATATCTGAGAGTCACATTGCCTGTACTTCCATGCTTGACAGAAGAACGAAGATAAATATTGCAAAATGAATATGCTGGCCATGTGTGTGATATGCTACTAACATTTCAAACATGATGCAAATACATGACATGCCTGTCATCCTAACCTTGTAAATCCTTCTGGTTCCCAGAGTGGTGAGTTGTAAGCAGTAATGTTTCCAAGTCAATAGTATTCTCTGCTCTTTCAAGGTCAGAAAACCTTGAAGTAAACAATAATCACAATAAGCACCAATGTTTATTTGTTAGTGTTAGGTTACACCAATATCATGCAAAGATCTAAATGGTAATAGTTCCCCTACACTATTCTTCACCAAAACAAAGCCCAAGGTAATTGAATTTCTGTAGTTACATTGTGAGATTATTTTTTTTAAATGTTCATTTTGTTCAAAAATTAACCTAAGGCAAGGTGAATAATTTTTGCTTTCATCACTGCAAATTTTTCCTATTACTGGAAAGTTGATGATATTTAGGAAGCCTTAATATTGAATCAAAAGAAGCAAGAAATGAATAATCTAGAATGATTTCAATGCTGAAGGATTTAAATCAATTACCAGACAGTATTGAGGTTGAAGCAATGACATGAAAGTACAATGGTACTACATAACTGTATTGTCCTCTTGCCACATTCTCTTAACTTTGTCTATACTTTCTTTACTGAATTACCATAAATTATTCCTTTTTTAAAGATTTTATTTATTTATTTGAGAGAGAGAGAGAGCATGAGCAGGGGGAAGGGGCAGAGGGAGAGGAAAGGGAGAGGGAAAGAGAGAAGAAGACTCCCTATTGAGTGCAGAGCCCAGTGTGGGGCTCCATTCCAGGACACTGAGGCCATGACCTGAGCCAAACTCAGATGCTTAATCAACTGAGCCACCCAGGTGCCCCCATAATGGTTCTTTTTAGGCTAGTGATTCAATGGTTATTGAAAAACTTGTACTAGATTTTAAAAAAATAAAATAGTCATAAATATCAATGGGCAAAGAATTACTGTTCTATTTTATCTGTGAAACAGTACCTATGGCTAGATAGGTAATAATGGAGAAAACATTGCTTGTTAATAAACTTTATTTTTTAGACGAGTTTTAGGTTCACAGCCAAATTGAATAAAAAGTATGGAGAATTCCCATATACCTCTGCCACCACCTATGCCCAGCCTCCCCGCCATCAACATCCTCCACCAGAGTGGTACATTTATAACAGTTGATGAATTTACACTGACATATAATTATCACCCGAAGTCTGTAATTTATAGTAGGGCTCATTCTTGGTGTACAGTCTGTAGGTTTGACAAATGCATAATGATAAGTATTTACTTTTGTAATAACATGCAGAATAGTTTCCCTTCCCTAAAAATCCTCTGTGCTCTGTCTATTCATCCCTCACTCCTAACACCTGGCAACCACTAATCTTTTTACTTTCTTTGTAGTTTTGCCTTTTCCAGAATGTCATACAGTTGGAATCTTATAGTATGTCACTTTTGAGATTGGCTTCTTTCACTTAGTAATATGTGTTTAAGTTTCTTCAATGTTTTTTCATGGCTTGATAACTCATTTGTTTTTAGTGCTGAATAATATTCCATTGTTTGGATATACCAGTTTATTTAGCCACTCATCTATTAACAGATATCTTGGTTGCTTCCAAGTTTGAACAATCATAAATAAAGTTACCATAAACAACCATGCACAGGTTTTTTTGAGTGAATACAAGTTTTCAATTTACTTGGGTAAATATGAAGGAGTATGACTGCTGGATTGTATAATAAGTGTATGTTTTATTTTGTAAGAAACTGCCAAGCTGTCTTCCAAAGTGGCTATACCATGTTGTATTTCCATCAGCAATTAATAGGAGTGCATTTGGGAGAAGACTTACTGCAGGTAGGAAGAGTGACTTCTCTAATAAGCATGTAGGATAAAGAACTAACCACATTTGGCTCAGTCTCTACTGGGATCTTTCTATTTCAAACATCCTATTCATAGAATACAGGCCTTCTCTATTCTCAGGATCCTGCAAGGTAGGCCTATGATTGTTCATTATAGTCTGTAATTGAATAGTTTAGTCTGTCTATTGCAGGAGTACAGTGACCTCAAGACAGATTGTTCATAATCCCAAAGCTAAATTTTCTATTTGTCTTCTTCTGCTGCTTCTTCTGCTTCTTCTGCTTCTGCTTCTGCTTCTTCTTATTATTATTATTTTGTTTCAAACTCGGGCAAATAAAATCAATATTATATAATATTATATATTTCCTTTCCCAATACCAACAGTAGTATATTTACCTGGAAAAAATAATACATGATATGATAAAAAATGAAAGAATATAAAAGATTATACAATGAAGAGTTAGTATACTTCCCCCTTTGGGTTCTAATCAGCCTTCCTTGAGTCAAAAACTATTTCTAGTTTGTTATGATAATGGCATGTCTGTGTGTATGAATATTCTATATAAATTGTTTCTTAATCTCTCACTTGAACATGTATCTTGGTGATCATTCAACATAGTACCTTTGAGGTCTATTTCATTCTTTTAATGGCAGAAATGTATTCCATGTTACAGCTGTGCTAATGTATTTAACTAGTACCCTATTAACTGATATATAAGTTGTGTCCATTCTTTTGTTACTGAAATATTGCTTCATTAATACCCTTTGGATGAGTGAGTACATTTATAGACTATATTCCTAGAAGTGTATATGTTATATCAAAGGGTATATGCATTTAAAATTTGATACATATAATTATTGTCAAATTACTTTCTAAAGTGATTGCACCTACCAGTAGCATTCAAGAATGTCTGTTTCTCTATATTTTTATCAATACTGCTATAATATTAAGTATTTTGATCTTAAAATTTTTTCTTTTTAAAAATGGTAGTAGATTTGCACAGAGAACAAACTGACAATTGCCGGAGGGGATGGAGTGGGGGAATGGACAAAATCGGTGAAGGGGTGTGGGAGGTACAGGTTTCCAGTTATGGAATGAAGAAGTCACAGGAATAAAAGGCACAGCCTAGGAAATACAGTCAATGGTATTGTGATAGCATTGTATGGTGACAGATGGGAGCTACACTTGTGGTGAGCAGAGCATAATGTATAACTTGTTGAATCACAATATTGTACACCTAAAGCTAATGTAACATTGTGTGTCAACTATACTTCAATAATAATAATAATTAATAATAATAAAATGTTTGCAGAAGAGGCTAGCACAAAAAGATTACCAGAAAAGATAAATAAAAATCAAATAGCATATTATTAAAGAGACTTTCTCAGGGTTGCTACAAATGTTATCAAGATATAGCTTATTTATTTTATTGTTTGGTATAAAAATTAAAGGGACAAGTCAATGTATCACTTTTCTTTAACTTTTCATGAAATAAGTATAGAGAAAAAGGTGTGTGTGTGTGTGTGTGTGTGTAAATTATCTTTTTCTATTGTCATACCACAAACCCCAAATTCAAATATACTTTTAGGTTCCTTTAAAAAGTATGCACTTGGATACAAAACACTATTATAATTTCCAGTGCGAGCAGCTCCATTTGCAAAGAGCAAAACTAACAGGTATGTAATTTCATGGTGTCTTATATAAGTGGTCATAGTTTGTGAGGAGAAAATGCCAATGAGGCATAGTTAAAGGTCACCTATTTTAATGAACTGGTTTATGACTCATGGTTTTATCTTTACTTTTCTTTTGCTTTTTTCATAGGTTATACTTTGATTAGCATAGAGATTGTCTAATAATTGTTGTAGTATTTCAAGTTCAAATGAGTCCTTATTCAATGTGTTTCTTCATGCAGAATTAAAAGCAGGTGGACTCTTACAAGCTAGGAATGGGGTGAGGAAGAGGAAAGGAAGAAGGGAAGAGACAGAGAGGAAGACACGACAAAGATGAACTGGGCTTCTGGCGAAGGAAGCTTAGGTCTCTATTTTCTTAGAGTCTCTGGTGCTAGCAGCCTGTGGAGGTAGGAAGGTTTCTCAGAGAAAAGAAAATGAATCCTGTGTTCCAGAATTAGAGTTGATGTGCCTTTTTATATGACATAATTTTATCTGCTATATTTAATTAGATTCAGTACATCTCTATCCTGACTGTGTTGGTAAGAGGACATAGAGGTCACATAAACAAATGGTCAACTTAATTCTTCCTAAATGTTAGTAGTAGTCTTCCTACTCATTCCCTAGTCCCCACAGCCAACTCCCCCTCCAGATTTTTGGGTAGGTATCATGGGACCTCTGTTCTGGTGATTTTCAAAGATACTGCAATTGCTTCATTGAATTTGTATTTGAACAACCTGAAATTCAAATTCACAATTCATACTGCAGAGTTTCACAGTGTCCCTGTGGGTTTCGGTAGGGTAGGTATTAAGTGAACTTATATTTGTGAGAGCCTTCTATATACTAGGTTTGTGTGCTGTTATATTTAATCATCACAATATCCCAATGAAGTAAGCATTATTATTCTGGTTTTATAGATTAAGAAACTAAATCACTGAGGCCAAGGACATTGACTAAGATCACATGGCTTGAGTCACCAGAGCCAAGTTTTGAGACCACATCTAACTTAAAGTTGCATTTTTCCTACCACACTACTTTGCTTAAATTTGTTGAAGTATGTGGGTCCTTTGAGATCATGTACACAAAAATATCCATAAATTATTATCTTAGTAAACTATTAATGTTCAATGATAGTTTTCCTATGTGTTTTGTGTGACTTTGTTTACTCTAACATAAAAGAAATGGAAGTGAACAATTAAATAAATTAATGTGAAACTTGCCAGACCTAAGAAGAGATATAGTAATGTATACCCATATACCCATGACTCAGCTGAATAAGCAAAAATCAGTGATGATTGGAGTCCTACACCATCCTGTATACTGCTGTTCCCAACAGTCCCTCCCACCCTTCCTTCATCCTCCTGCAGAAGCAACCACTGTCCTAGATTTGGGATTTACCATTCTCTATTAGCTTTCTCTAATCCCTTACTAATGTGCAGGTGTGTTTTTGTGTTTTTAGATCTCCATACACATTCTGTCATGCTTTCTGCAGTCATTGATAACTTGCTTTTTTTTTTATTGTTCAACTTCCTGTTCTTTAGATTTGTATCTATTTGTTGAGATTTTTAAATGAAAACATCTAAAATGTTCTTCTGAAATGTGATAATAAAAAATAATAATTCTATGAGCTAGGCACTGAAATAGAACATTTTACATATTAATTTATTTAATATTATAATACTAGAAGATATATATTATTCTTATTGTGAAGCTCAGAGAGTTTCAATTATTCATTATCAGGTAACAGCTAGTCAGTAGCAGAGCTGAAATTCCAGCACAGTATTTATAACTCTAATTCTGTACTTTTTTCTATTACACTGCGCTGCCTTCCTTTACTGAATTCCAACTTTTATCTCATTCAATTTTCTTCAAGATCAAGGCTCCAAACTCCTGGCCAAGGGCAAAGCATAGAGCAAGAAATGGTGACCCCCATGTGCACAGAAGCTGCCTTAGTAATGCAGCCCCCAGGGTTACCATCTCCCCACTGCCTCTCATTTACAGAGGCAATTACCCTTTACTGTTACTGTGCTATGTAGTGACATTTGGCATCACCTAGGGCACCTGTTTCCTGAGACATCCTACCCAGAGAAAGAAATAGCTATTCCATGAATCCATCCCCCAACTAAAACCTGGGCCAATTCACCACCACACACCATGATTAAAAAGATGCCATAGGAAAATGTAACAGGCCTTCCCAAACCAACCAATGGCCTAATTGTTAAGCAAAATTGCTGTGTCTTACAATAACTACTATTACAAACTATCCATTAAAGAGCAGCCTCTGCTTCCCTCTTGACTCTTTCATTAACATAATACTCCCACATTAGTACCCAATTATAAACAAGCCCTATCCAAATTTACATTACTCTCCAAATTACATACACAGACTGATTACTGTTTCTTAAAAGAGCAAAATCTACGTGAGCACTAAATACTCCTTTCCTTTTCAATGTGTTGTGGTTTCACGGTTAAATCCATGTGGCAGCGGCCTTTTAACTTGGTCTGCAGAAACAGCCACTATACTTGGAAGGTGTTTCTTCAAAAGCAGAATTCAAGAGCAATGAAACTGGAAGATGTGTGTTCTTGAAATGATGCACATCTTTCTTTCTTTTTCTATTCTCGTGTTCTTTTCTTCCTCCGATTGTGCTCTTGCCTCTCACCTTTAGTGTCTCTGTAGCTCTGTCATTTTTAATAGCCTGGCCCTCCCCTCTTTCTGATTCTCTTTTTATCTACCTCATGCATATTTTTGTCTATAAGCACTGTTCTCAGCCAGTTTGATCTCAGTACGTTAGTACCTCTTCTGTCTTACAGTTTTCTGTTCCTTGTGACTCTGTGGGATGCCCTGTAGTACCATCTTGGAAAGGTGGCCTGGCAACTGGTGAGTCTGGTCTTAAATCTACCCTCAATGGAAGTCAAAATTCTTTTGTCACTTTGGTGCTCCAAGACATCTTTTACTTTCTCAGAGCAGGGCTCTTCTGAGATAATTCTCTGTCTGAGAATTATTTGGAATGGTCTAACATTTGTTTTTTTGCTAGGCTTCCTTACAGATGAAGAATTCTGGTGTTTGGAAATGGCAAAAACAGAAAGAATTTAATCCATTCATTCCAGAGGGAGGATTAATATTGTATTTAGTACTGTGAACTCTGCTCTTTTCTCTTGAAACCCATCTAGTCCTTCATCTACTAGTGATTGTTCATTCGCCACTCCAGCAAAGTGCCTGAACTTTTAGCTGAGCAGGTGGTTTTAGTCCTAAACCCAGAACCCCTTTCAATGGCTTCTCTTGGCCTCTTAGATACTACCACCTGCTTGAAACAGGGTCTCTTTAACATGCAATAATTCCTAATTTTGCATTTGACATTGTTACCTATTTGGTGTGTTTTCCAATTCTTTTTTTTTTTAAGATTTAATTTATTTATTTTAGAGAGAGAGAGTGTGTGTGTGCTGGGGGAGGGGCAATGGGAGAGGAACAGAGGGGGAGGAAGGACAAGCAGACTCCTCACTGAGCATGGAGCCCGGCAGGGGGCTCCATCTCACAACCCTGAGATCAGGACCTGAGCCGAAATCAAGAGAAGGATGCTCAACCAACTGAGCCACCCAGGCACCCTTGTTTTCCAATTCTAATCTAAGACATTTTATTTATCTTTTACCCTCAAATTAGAAGGTAGCTATCTTTATTTATTAAAATGAGGTTAATTTTCCCAAATTATAAATAACGTAATTGTGATTTACTTTAAAATACTCCAATAGCTTTCACTGCACTCGGTACATCAACTACATTTTCAGTCATGGTTTATATGTTTCTGCTTAATAGGGCCCCTGCTCCTTGATAGGAGCATCCTGTCTCAGTTAATATGCGCCAATCACATTGTCCTTAAAAACTATCAGACTTACCAAGTTCACTCTTGCCTTAAGGCCTTTGCTGTTGCTACTATCCTTTTTCTTGTGTTCAGAAAGGCTGACTTCTTATCAATCACATCTTAGCTCAAATCTCATCCACCCATTTCCAGGTCTTCCCTAGTATGTAATATACAGTCAGTACAGACATATTGAATTGATCGGTTAACATTTGCCAATGAATTTAATTTCTGTACAGCATACATTCTGTTTCTGCTGACATTGATGATGCCGTCTGATGTATGTTTCCACTGAAAAAAAGACTTGTCTGAAGTTTCCGGTGGGAGGAAGGGAAAGGCCCCTGAGATGGTCTGCAGCATTCCATGTGTTGGCCCCTGGCTACATCAGACCCTGCACTTCCTCTGCTGTTCTCTTCCTGGGAACCTCCAGCCTCCTGTATGGTATTCTGGGGGAGGAAAACATTTTACGCTACCCTTCTAGGTTCTTTGGCTGCTCTATTAATTTAAAATGACATAAGACAGACTAACAGGAGAAAAACAAATTTAACTTCTTACATACAGGAGCCTCACATAGACATGAGAGGTTCAAAGACAGCCAGTTAAGGTTTATATGCCACAGTGAGCTAAGAAAAAGATGGTAGGGGTCTGGGGCTTCAAAGGGAAGGAAGACAATTCACAGGAAGATGGGAAGAACAAATGTTTGGTAAATGAATGTTTGTCATGCCATGCAGAGACAATGAGACACAGAGAGGAATTTGAACAAATAGGCCCTGCTGAGCTTTCCCCAGCTTATCAAACCTAGCTCATACACTCTGTATTTATCTTGGTGATAGTTCTCTTCCTCGATCAGGCCCTCTATCTCAATTCTTTTAGACAGTTAAGGGGGAGAAAAAGCTCTTCCTGTCTTTTTTTTTTTTAAGATTTTATTTATTTATTTGACAGAGAGAAAGATAGCGAGAGCAGGAACACAAGAAGGGGGTGTGGGAGAGGGAGAAGCAGGCTTCCTGCCGAGCAGGGAGCCCGATGTGGGACTCGATCCCAGGATCCTGGGATCATGACCTGAGCTGAAGGCAGACGCTTAACGACTGAGCCACCCAGGCACCCAAAGCTCTTCCTGTCTTTTGGGCCTTGATTGCCTTCAGCTCAAAATAATCCATATACCAAAGTGACATATTTTAGGCAGGCTTGTTCTGAACCCCTCCAGTATTTAAGTTTGGTAAAGAGATCCATAAAGTGGCAGAATCTTTTTTTAAACATCACTAGAACCTAATCAATCATGGCTAGATCAAGAAGAGTCAATGAAGCTTTAAAAAAGTTTTTTAATTGAAATATACTTGACATGCAATGTTACATTAGTTTCAGGTGTACAACATAGTGATTAGGCAACTCTATACATTACGAGGAAGTAAAGCTTTGAAAATTCAAGGATATGAAGTATTATGAAGTCATATGAAGTATTTTCTGTATTTTTCATAGTCATGTAACTTCTACGTTACCTACCCATCAACAAGTAGAAGGCAGATGTTCATGGGGCAGACAAGGCAATCTATCATATCATCCTATCTTAATTTCTGTGGTGCTGTTTAAGGTTGTAGATCAACATTTCTTCAATTTGAGCATGTTTAATTCAAGAAGAAATGGTGAGCGTTTTATATATGTAAGACATATTTTAAGTTACTCATAGTGCACCCTGTCCAACAATACTGCTTGGAGGGTGGAAATAACACAAAGACAACCTATCATTTATCATCTTTGTAGCCACAGTATATCTAGTTTCTTCTGCTTGTGCACAAACCTGACAGGTGGTAACTCCATAAGTTCTAGCCTCTTCACTCCCAGTCTTCATTATGAGGATGAAGCTGAACAAGATGACCACAAAGTTAGAGCAGGATTTAAGGACGTTCTCACTGACATAATAGAAATCCTCTTCCCTCATTGCCATGAGATAATTCTTTTGATCCAGCCCAAAATAGAATTGGCCTTTTCTCTCCTGTTTCTTTGTCAACAGCTATTTTTGCAAGGTTTTCATTACTTCTTAATTGTTTAAACTTCCTAACTTCATTTTTCTTGTTAAGGACCAATTTTACAAATGAGTTCATTATCTCTACCATTTTAGACTCATCATTAATTTCATGCTCCTCATTTATTAGTGGACCTATTTTCTCTCTGGTACTTCTTTTCTCACTGCAGTATTAGTAAAATGCCCTTGTTTTCTTTGAGCCCCCTTTACTGCTTTATTACATTCTCCTTATGCTACTGATATCTTTCCTATGTTTAATTGATATATCTCTCTTTTTATTCCAAATAGCAATTTTTCCTTCATTGACTTTAATATAGGTGTTAAAAGACATTCATGTTTACACTTCATATTTGCACACTTCATTCTTCAAATACATTTTAAATCTGCTCTAGTCTACTTAAAATATCAATAGAGGAGCACTGCCAGAAAGAAATTGAGACAATTCCACATCTTATAAATGCCTTACTGTATGCAATAAATTCCTTAATCCTTAATTAGAGAAGAGATTCATAATAGTTTTATCTGTTGGGCTGAAACAGAGCATTATTTAACAATGTCCTTAGCCAGGGCATCCAGCAAAGCCAACGTGTAGATTTTTAATTGCTAACCTTGTGGGCATTTGAGGATGGAATGTGTAAGCTAAAAGTGGATAGCATGCACCAAGATATGGAAGACCTAGTTCTAGACCATGAACAATCCTAACTAATTTTTAACCAAGTCTCTTGTTCTTGCTCTCTGCAGAGCCCCTTCATCTCCATTTTGATTCTCACTTTTCTGTATTTCTTAGAAATATGGGGATAGGGATGGGAAAGGGAGAGGCATGTATTTGCATGTAGGGCACCTTGGCAGAATTTAGGCAGCAAAAAATACTGTAATCCATGATTCCTACTGAGATACAACAGAGCATTGGATTAGGAAACAGGAGGCCTGGGGTTTTATTGCAGGTTTCCCATTATTTGACTTCTTGGCAAATGAGCTTCCTCATTTGTAAAATGTGGGAGTTGAATTGGATGATAGCTAAGGTTCTTTCTATTTCTGAATGGTCTATATGATTCTTAAACTTCAGAATCTATTAAGTCATTCACTGGGAGATTTATTTATGTATTCCAATCATTAGGCTCCTAGTAAATACTCTTAGTCTCATCCTTGGAACTCTAAATGAGCATGACCATTCCATATACCATAGGCATGCTGGCCCACAAAAGCCAAGTCCTGGATACTAGCCTATATTTGAAGTTAATACCCAGGATTCCTGTTTACCTAATCTCCCGCTGATTCAATTTTTTATTTCAATGTCACTTAGCTTTGAACTCTTCGTATCGAGGTCCCAACCTTGAGCTGACCTTTAACCTGTCCAGAGTTGGTACACATGAAGGCTGTCTGTGGTATATGGCCTCAGTGTGCAACTCAGATGAACAAGAGCACAACTTCGACTATAAGCATAGCCTGCTACAAGAAAGGGTGCATCAGATTATTATCTATTAAATATTTTGTCCTTGGGAAAATTTTTCTTTGGATCACAGCTCTCCCATTTGCAAAAACTGCTAACATACTTCATCAAAACTGCTGTGAAAATCTGGTGGAATAATTTCTGTGAAGTTTCTTTGTAAAATATCTTATGCATCCCTATGTGCAAGTCTCCAAAATGATAGCACTGCACCTTGTTCTTTTTAAACTTCCTTGCCTTTTTTCCCATTAGATATACACCCACATCTCTCCCACTCCTTGAAATCGTGTCTTTAATTATTTTTTTTCAATCTGGTAGGCTCCTACTCATTCTTCAAGACCCAACTCAAAGGTTATCTCCTATGTGAAATCTTCCTGTCTTTTTCAGGCAGAGAGAGAGCTGTATTCACCTCCATGCTCTCTTGGTGCTTTGTCTACACTTTTAGTCAGATTTCTAGCAGCAGCTGTCCCATAAGTAATAGGCTTTGAGCATTTCTTATGTGATTGCTTTGTACATCCCTTATTTCATCCTGAAACAATATCAAAAGCGAGGTAACTTTATTTTGTGGGAAACTGGGGCCAATAACTTGCTGAGAGATCTTCTAAGTAGAAAGGGTCTGGATCTAGAGCAGAGCCCAAGCCTTAGTCCTCCCACTCTACCACATGACCTTCCAGAACATCCTCAGGAGGTAATTGGTGGAATCCGCTAAGATGGTTGTGACTAAGGGCAATAATTCTGTCCTCACCCAAAGCTTTCCTCTATTCTTACCATCATGGTTTTGCAGTGCTGGATGTTCTTGCTCCGTATCTTCTAATGTTCTACTTTTTTGCTATTCCACTTTTTAGAGTTCTTGCTTTCTTATAATGGGTAAGGCTTTTTAAATAATACTTATGTTAAAATTCTCAGTCTCTCTGTTTGGAATTCCCCCAAGTTTATACCATGTTCAGAATTTTTTTTTTTCCAAGGAGGTTTACCTTCCTTATAAAATCCCTTCCTTTGTATCTGTACATCTTGATTTGACCATTATTTGTCTACTTTGGTGTAACGCTGGGTGTGGTTCTCTCTAATCTCCATTGTGGTGGGAGGAGTTCTAGAGTCTTCTGGGGTTTTGGCAGGGAGAGAGCAGCTCCAGGTTTTACTAATATTCAAAAAGAAGCCCCCTGCACAAAGTCCTAGATGTTCTCATACTTCCCATGACATCCTGTGGTGCTTTGAAATAACATTCTAGCTGGAACTCTCAGCTAGAGCCGTGAGAAATTTGACTATTTAATGGTTTTATGTCTGCTACGTGAAGGCTCTACCAGCATTTTATTAATTTTATTCCTATAATTTTTAAACACTTTGATTGTGTCTCCATTCAATGCCAAGCAGCTACAGTGTTCAAATCATCCTGTGCGCCTCCTTCAGTGTTGCCCTACTTCCAAGGATTGGCTTATTATGAGAGAACGAGTCTATTTCTAAGAATAGTACACAGTAAATCTTGATCAAGTAGGTAATGCAACTCAATTATTTATATGAAATATACTCTAAGGGAAAAAGAGTGAAAAGTCAGATTAATAAATTCATGGAGACTTTATATAATCTATAACTTGCAGCATATATATAATATGGTATTTCCACAGTGGTAATTCCAAAATTTTCAATCATCCAAGAAAAATGCATTTCTGATTCCTGTGGTATTAAGGAAAGAGGAACCATGTATTTGAGAATGATTTCCAATAATAAGAAATGAAATAGAAAGAGGTGTCTGTTTCATTACAGAATTAAATTAGTCAGAACATCCTATTCTTCAAGCATTTCCGTTTATCAACATTTTACTATACTTTTAGTTAGGAAGTCTAATCAAGACTATCTGAGAAGTCAGTGTATTGGAATGTCACTTACCAAAGATTTCAAATATACTTTTTAGAGCTTTTAGACCATGACTTTTAAGGAAAGTTCTCTGGTCAAAAAACCATTCGCCTGCAGAATGTCACAATTGTCACTAAAATCTCATTTCTCTGTCAGAGAGAAATGACATTATTTCAACGATTGGGTGTATCTAGATACGTGTGAATAATACGATACAATAAAATGCTGAAATGTGTTGATATATTCAAGGCATGGCTTGAAGAATGAAGAGACCTTCCTGGAATCAAGATAGCCTTGTTTACTCGATCCAAATGCTCTTTAGACACTTGAGCGATTTAGGCAGAGATGCAGTTTTTGGATCCTTTTGTTTTAAATTGTGTCATCCATTACCGAAATGCATTTTTACCCAGCAAGAAATGGCAGAGCCCAGGATTTATAACATCAACACTCCCAGAATCAGAAAGACGGTGATTTTGATCATGGTTTTTGTAAAGGTATTAACATGCCTACACATGTCTGTCCTTTCCACATCCTTCCCCCTGCCAAATCCCCAAATATAATATGAATATTTTATAGTCATGTTTAGTAATGAGCATCCAATCCAACCTTAAAATGACTCCTCTTTTAATTAGCACATTAGTCACTCAGTAAAAATTGAGTTGGATGAATTATTCAAACAGAATTCAGCAGAGATTCAGGAGCAAATCTTAGAGACTGCCGAAAGAAGGAGCAAGGCTGCATAGTTGTTTTTTCCACTCACAGAAGGTTAAAGAGAGATCCTGCAAAACAAAGGAGTGGGAGTCATAAGGACAATTTGTTAATAGAGAAAGACCTAGAATGAGCTGCCAGTGTCAGAGGATGATTTTGAAGTACTGATAAACACTAAGCAGAGGAGGGGGAACATGTTGGTGAAGTAATCCTTCTTTATTTTATTTATTTATTTATTTATTTATTTATTTATTTATTTATTTATTTAGCTAGCTAGCTAGCTATTTATTTATTTATTTATTTATTTTTGCTTTCATAGCTTAAATTAAACCCCAAAGAATACTGCTGTGTACATTTTGGGATGAACTCTCGCTAGGCATTCACCTAGTGCCTAAAATACTTTGAACTGCAAGGAAACATTCATGTTGAAGTTTTGTTGCCTCAGGATAATTCTGTAATTTAGTGCAGAAGAAATGGTCCGATTAGCAGTTGGGACCAGCAGGGGGAAACTAACTGGAGTGAAGAGGTGAGAGAGAGAGTGAGAGTCAGAACTTTATTCCTCAAGCACAAAAAACCTGCTCAAGGGAAGGAGAGGAAGTGGAAAAAAGCAGGAGGAAGTAGAATTCTGTAAGTCAGTGGCAGTGATAATTGGAAATAAAAATGACTTTTAAAATACTGCAAAGCCAAAGTCCATAAAAACAAGCAGGGGGAAATCCCCTCAAGGACTTAGACTTTCTCATGAAATTGTTCAGAAGCATGGACAATAAACAAAGCATGAATCCTGAAGCATAGATCCCTATCACCCAGATTTGGGCAAAGACAGGAAATAACTGAGTCCAGAGGAGAGTATCCATGAAAGTCAGCCTGGCTCTCCAGGTAATTCATCTGCAAAAGACATTTGGTTGAACTATTTGTTTTTGGTTGCTATTCTCTTTCCATTGCAAGTTGCTTTAGTCAGAGAAAAACACTTGAAGGCAGGAAGCCTGCTGGTTTATACTTTTCTCATGCTGAGTGAGCCATTTCCCTGGGCTCAGTAGGAACTAGTTTGACTTTAGCCTGATGTGCAACCTTCAGGAGAGAGCTTGGCTTCCAGAGACCGAGTTCTTCCGTGGCCATTTTGAGGACGTGGGTTTTTTATGACCTCTATGGCTGACCACAGAATATTTGAAATAAACTGGGGTTCAGGGGCCATAATCTAGTGGCCAAAATCTGCATGAGGCTCCTAGAACTGAGAACTAGAACGAGACCATGTTCCACCTTCAGAATGAAGGGTCATCCATTTATCTACTTGCCCACCTGAGCTGTCAGACCCACGTTTAATCTGTAGGCTTAACCCAGAAATGATCATCTGGCCCAAGCATACTATGTTTTCCATTGATCATATTTTATAATTGTTTGACTCCAGAATAGCCTGAATCAAAGAAATCTGTCCCTACCTACAGGATATCGTTGGAAGGCTACAGAATGCTATACAGACCAGCGGTTTCTTTCTCCCACTGGGTCATCACAGGAGGTGAAATTCTAGTCCCAGCTCCAGCCTATGAGGGATGCACAGAGACTGGTTCATTTTAGCTGGAATTATATTGCCTTTTAACTTATTTATTTGATCCATGCTAATGTGAGCAGATGTGTTAGTTACTACCCTTGTTATCCCTCAAAACATTAAGCAGCCCTGGGAGAATGGGAGATGAGATTGGGTATTTGTTTTTCTGGGTATACCCTGCATACAATGAAACAAAAAAGTGTTTAAAATTGAAATTAGAGTAAATTTTTCTTACATTTTCCAGAGTTAACTGTAATTAATATTTCCGGTAACTACTATGATGTTCTATTTCTTGACCAATTTCACACAATTATAACCTCCCAGAAATACAAAGATTTGGCCATTATAACTCTACTTTTTCTCTCTGATTTTTGTTCACTATATGATTATTATTTCATTATTAACTTATACCAAATGTATATTCTGACCTGTGAATATAAATAATTCTTATGTTTTCTTTGTCTACAGGTTAGGTCTAATAGCTTAAACAGAAGAAAAGCCACGTTTGTTGTTATATAAATGTTATTCACTCTAGATCTCTGTAGCGTGGCTGAATGGATAGAGAAGAAACTATAATTCTGTCATTCAATCTCTGCTCAGACGGGAATGTTTCACGTGTGAAGGTCCAGTGGATTCCCTTCTAATTTCCCTTCTGTTCTCTTTATTTCATCCACACTGTACTCTGCAGCCCATGTTGCTTTTGTACCACATCACCCTTTTTCTTGTAGGACTCTTTTGCTGCTTTGGAGTGCTGCCTTGAGCATTTAAGAGTAATTTGAGAGTCCACGCATGTCCAAAAATGTCTTTATTTTGCCTTCACATTGGTTGTGGAGTTCATTCGAGCTAGAATTCTATTACCTTTTAGGTTGCTTATTTGATTCCTGCTAATGTGTTCATTGCTCTTCATATTACCTAGCAAGATTTAGGCAGCCCTGAGGAAATGGGACAAGGGGTTATATACATTTTGGGGGGAGGGGAGGGAAAGGAAAGATTAACCTGAATGTGGTTGAAAAGCAAAGGCTCTCAAATAGGCACTGGTGCTGTAAAGGACCAGACAGTACGTATTTTCAGTTTGAGAGGCCCTACAGTCTGTCACAACTCTGCTATTGCAGTAGAAAGGTTGCCATAGATGAGACGTAAATAAGGAGACGAGACCATGT
Source organism: Zalophus californianus (assembly GCF_009762305.2). NCBI lineage: Eukaryota > Metazoa > Chordata > Mammalia > Carnivora > Otariidae > Zalophus > Zalophus californianus. Next base: position 69,586,009 of record NC_045600.1, read on the forward strand.
TCCAATTCAACTTTATGCATCTGCCCTGAAATTTGAGTGGAAGTGGTTTTTAAAAAATTATTTTAAAATGTTAAAACCATTCTTAACTCGCAGACCATACAAAACCAGGCAGGAGGCTGACCCTCAGTGTCACATGAAAACAGCAAGTAAAAGTTTTCCTTTTACTCCCTGTTCTGATTACAAAAAAAAAAAAAAAAAAATCAAAACCTAAATCCTTAAATAAGTTTCAATTAATTTTTACCTTAATACTTTGAAGACTTTGTTCTATTGTTTTCTAGCATCCCAGATTGCTAATGAGAAGACTAACAGCGGTTTAATTCTCTTTCCTTCACAGGGAACCTACCCCCTCGCTCTCCAAAGATTTAGCATTTCCTCTGGATCTCTGAATTCTCAAAATTCACCAGGATCTGTATAAATGTCCATCTTTAAAATGTCTTCTGCTTGAAACTTGGTGGTTTTGTTCCATCAGAAGGCTGTTACTTTTCTTTAGCTCAGGGAAATTATGTTGTATATATGTGCTTTTATTGCTTTTTTTCTCTCCCCTGTTTTTTCTTCTCTTTTCTTCTATAATTCCTAATTGAATGGTATTACATTTCCCGTATCTATCATTCATGAATCTTTATTCTTTCTGACTCATTCTCTTGCACATTTCGTTCTGGGAAATTTCCTCAATTTGATCTTCTCAGCAACTTCTTATTGTTCTTCCCATTTAATCATTTTATCTCTTCATTGGATTTAAAAAATGTCCCCATATTTTTAATTTAGAAGAATTATTATTCACCGACAGTGAATTGTTGTGGTTTATTTTGCTGCTTTGAGTTTTGGGAGCTTTTTCAGGACACTGGGATGACCCACTCATATGCCGGTTGTCTCCCCAAAGGTTTCTTTCTCCTTTGTGTTCTTCAACCCAATTTTCTATACTGTCCCTCAGTAAGTCCTCAAAACTGTGCTTCACTTATGTTTTCTTTTTATTCCTTCTCTTTGCTCCTCCCCTCGCCCCTGTCTTCCAATAACTGTTAAGGTTTCTTTCTATTTGCAAATACCGTTCCTGTCATTTTCTTCTTCAAGAGGAAGGAAATAGAGGTGAATCCTCAGTCTGTTATCTTGAGCAGGGAGATAAGAAAGACAACAGTGGAAAAGTTGATGAAAGTATGGGGAAAGAAAAAAAAAAGCCATTTGGATTCCTGTGGTACTTTATCTGGGACAAAATGGGAGGAAGTGAGGATGCCGTAGGAAGGGGATAACTAAATCCAACTTCAGCCACTTGGCCATTTTGGGAAGAGGGCAGAAATGGCAAGACCATTCCTAAATCGGGGCGCCTGGGTGGCTCAGTTGGTTAAGCAACTGCCTTCAGCTCAGGTCATGATCCTGGAGTCCCGGGATCGAGTCCCGCATCGGGCTCTCTGCTCAGCAGGGAGTCTGCTTCTCCCTCTGACCCTCCCCCCTCTCATGTGCTCTCTCTCTCTCTCTCATTCTCTCTCTCAAGTAAATAAATAAAATCTTAAAAAAAAAGACCATTCCTAAATAAAGCCTATACATTTCCAACCAATGTTGTATAGCTAATAGATCCAAATGTTAACATGGAACTTTACAAATTATGGGGGTACCATCGATCTGTTATTAAGATGTTGCAAGCACATTTGTACCAACTAGTGAATCCAGTTATGCAGAAGAGGCCAGGCTAGTTTTACTTGATTTCCTGGAGGCCTAATTGACTATTGATCAGAACAAGATGGCAAGTATGACAAATCTCACGGACGTCTCCTCTTCCATACGATGAAGTAATTAATGTCTATTTAAATGTTACTAAATCTCCCCAGTATTGATACCAGTAATTTCTCAATTAGTAGACAGGTCCACCATTTTAATGCTTTCTTGTCTTTAAAAGCATTTTAATCTTTATCTTCTCTCTGAATGTTATAGGTACCTCACAGTGAAACCACATTTTGGTGTCAAAATATTTGTGATAGTGGCTCATTGTAGACGTGGTTTAAGCCTGTTCCCCAGACTCCTTCATGGCATTAATAATCACCCTCAGAGTGAGATTTCCTGGCCATTCTGTATCACCTTTATGTTCTTCCTTTTGAATGGTCCGCAATTTGCATAAATGCAGCCCAGAAGGGTACTGTGTCTGAGCTTTAGTGATGAACTGAGTGGAACTGGGGAGGAAAAGAAAAACAGCATTAAAAAAGCGACCTAGCCTAAAACATGGAGCTATTCCCAAACAGAGCGTACAGACTGTGGATGTTCATTTTGTGTTCAAATAAAATCTAATCTTTCTCTCCCTCTCTCTCTCTTGCTTTATAACACAGAGCAGATGTAGCAGTTTGGTCTTTCCCTGTGAGCTCTGTGTTCCTGAATTGAATAGTAACTTGCAAACCGATCTGTAGCCCAGGGAAGAAAAACCGAGAAATTAATTCCTCATCCCCTACTCTTTATATCGTATGTGTGACCCTTAATTATGTTCACAGGGTCCTATTCAGAATGTGTAATGCAGGCCTAGGAGACAAGGGAACTACCAGACAAACCAGACAAAAAAGAATACCTTGCAAAGCTTTTGTTTGTGAAATAATACCATTCACGGTTAGAAGTTTTACAAGGAAGAACTACGTGAGAATAATAGGGCTTTGTAAATCAATTTGGGCTCAGAGTTTCCATTTGGGGTTCACCCATATAAATGAAAGCAGTGACATTAAACTTATTTCAACCTTTAATCAGTGCTGAATTTAAATAGTATCATATGTATAATAGAAAACACTGCATTATCTTCTCAAGGCAATCTTTTCTCTCAGGATGAGGTCATAGCTAAAACCGAAACCATTGTTATTGATGTTTGGGGCCAATGTATTAATTTATATGTACCAACATTTTTTAAAAATTCAAGTGTATATCAAACTATTTTAAAGGGATTATATCAGGAAATATACACCAATCTATTTTACCAAGTTTCACTCCGTGCACATTTCAGAAGTGCATGTATTAACAACTTAAACACATATATAGGAAGGAAAACCAGTGAGGACAGTGCTTCACTGATCATTAATATCTTCGATATGATCACATGTTTTTCTTGTTAATATAACTAAATAAGCTTGTCTGCTACTGCTTGCCCATAGTACCTCAGCTGATATCTATCTGATTGGCATGTAACAGAAACTGATTAAAATGTGTTACAATGTCACTTTACCTTTCCGTACCTCAGTTTTCTTAGCTACAAAATGGAATTGGGATAAATTATCTCTAAATTCCCACTTGGAGCATAGATTTGTTAGTGGTACAACTTGGACTCCTCCCTCTCAGCATACCTGTTGGCATAATTCACAGAAAAGTACTTTGCCTCATTTGAAATCTTAAGACTTGGGAAAACTGATCTTCAATTTGGAAAGGAAGAAGGCCCACCCTAGTCTCCCATTTCCCTAAGTGACTGGTTTTAAGCACAGTCAAAAATGTAAATGCTTAAATGGTAAGCATATTTGTGTTACAACATAGTCCTTTCTCAATTCAGAAATCATTGTGATTGCCTACTGTATGCCCGACTCTCCAGATATATTCCCCATCTGCTTGCTAAATCCTCCTAACATATTCAAGGAATTAAAGCCCACTGTTCTATAATTAGACACAAGATCTAAAAAGCAATTGCCCCAGAGGGGCAATCATTAATTTAAATTTGGGATAGAATGTAAAATTTATAAAATTGTTTCTGAAGACAGGTTTAATCTCTTACAATGTTATTGAGGTATAGGTAACATAAGATACAACTTCACGTACACAATGTAATGAATTTGATACGTGTATATACTTCTAAAACCATCACCACAATCAACATAGTGAACATTTCTGTTCCTAGAAGTTTTCCAGTGACCCTTTGGAATCCAAGCCTCTCTCATATGCCCAACTATCCCCAGAAAACCCCTGTTTTGCTTTCTGTCACTATAGATAAGCTTGCATTACGTAGAATTTAATATAAATGGAAACATACTACATATACTCTTTTTAAACAGGTTTCTTTCACTTAGCATAATTATTTAAGATGAACTCTATGTAGTTGTGTGTGTGTTGTGTGTGTTGATAGTTTATTCCTTGTTATGGCTGAGATTCCATTGCATGGATATACCACAATTTGTTTATACATTCACTAATTGATGGAGATTTAAGTTGTTTCCAGTTTGGGGCTATTACAAATAACACTGCTATGAATATTCATGCACAAGTCTTTATGAGGTTATATGTTTCCTCATCTCTTGTATAAATACCTACAACTGACGTGGCTGGATCATACAGTTGGTGGATGTTTAACTTTTTAAGGAACTGCCAAACTGCTTTTAAAGTTGTTGTACTGGGGAGCCTGGGGGGCTCAGTCAGTTAAGCGTCTGACTCTTGATTTTGGCTCAAGTCATGATCTCAGGGCCATGGAATCAACAGCTCTGCATTGGGCTATGCACTGAGCATGGAGCCTGCTTAAGATTCTCTCTCTCCCTCTCCTTCTGCCCCTTCCCTCCCCATACTCACTCTCTCTCTCAAAAAAAAAAAAAAAAATACAGTGGTCGTACTATTTTAAATTTCCACAAGCAGAACGTGACCGTTTTAGTTGCTCCACACCAGAGGTCAACAAACTATGTCCCATTGGCCAGATCTGGCCCACCATCTGTTTCCATATGAATAGGGGAAAAAGTGACACAGAGCAGATGTAGCAGTTTGGTCTTTCCCTGTGAGCTCTGTGTTCCTGAATTGAATAGTAACTTGGAAAAGTTTTTATATTTTTTTATATAAAAAGGTTTTTATATTTTCAAGTGGTTGAGAAAAAATCCAAAAGAACAATAGCATTTGTAAAATGTAAGAATTATGTAAAATTTGAATTTAGTGCCCATAAATAAAGTTTTATTTGAACACAGCTCATACATAGTACATTCATTTATGTGTAGTCTGTGGATGCCTATGTGCTCTGTGGTTGAATAACCTTGACTGAGACCATATGGCCCAATGTGGTCAAAATGTCTTCTCATTTTGATATATTTTTAGGTTCAGTTGCTACAATTTTATTAATAATTTGTACATCTTTGTTCATGAAGAATACTGGTGTGTGGATCTGTTTTATTATAATGACTTTGTCTTGTTTTGGTTATCAGGGTAATGCTAGTTTCACAGAATGGTTTGGAAAGTGCTCCCTCTTCTTTTTTTGAAAAGAGTTTGTATAAAAATAACATCAGTACTTCTTTACATGTTTGATAGGATTCACCTGTGAAGACTTCTGGGTTTGAACTTTTCTTTCTTGAAAGATATCTAACTAGAAATTCAATTTCTCTAATAGCTACACAAATATTCAGGATATCTGAGAGAGCTTTGGTAGTTCGTCTTAAATTTTTCTGTTTGTCATCTAAATTGTCATATTTGTTAGTGTAATGTTGTTCAAAATATTCTTTCATTATCTAATATCTGTAATATCTGTACTGATAGTTTCTTTTCATTCAGATATTAGCAAATTATGCATTTTCCCCTTTTTTCCCCTATTCAGTCTGGCTAGTGGTTTATTATTTTTGTTAATTTTTAAAAAGAGCCAGGTTTTGTTTTATTGATATTCTCTCACACCCCCTTCTCTCCTTTTAGTTTTTTATTTAGTTGATTTTTGCCCTTATCTATATTATTTCCTTCATCTTACTTTGGGTTCCATTTGTTCATCTTTGTTTTCTTCAGTAAAAATCTCAGGACATTGATCGGAGACTTTCCTACTTTACTAATATAAGTGTTGAATACTAGGAATTTTCCTTTTTGCACTGAATAAAACACATACCACAAATTTTAATATATTGTATTACCATTTTCATTCACTCAAAATATATTCTAACTTTTCTTGTAATTTCTTATTTGAACAAGTCATTTATAAGTTTGTTTTTCAGTTACAATGTATTTGTGAATTTTCAGAGATCTCTTTGTTATTTATTTCCAAATTAACTGGAATGTCAGAGAACATACTTATAAAATTTGATCACTTTAAAGTTATCAAGAGCTGTTTTTGGACTTTCAGTCTACGGTTTGTCTTAGAAAATGCTTAAGTGTGCTTGAGAAAAATGGGAGGTGGAATGTTTTAAAAATCAACTTTCTTCATAACATTGTTTGTGTCTTCTATATGCTTACAGACTTTTGGTCTAATTCTCATATATATTATTGAGAAGGGAAGGTTGAAATGCCCAACTGTAATTGTAATTGTGACTTTCTCCGTTTTTCCTTACTGTTGTGTCAGTTTCTGCTTCTATTTTTGAAGCTTATTATTAGATGCATAAATGTTTAGGATTTTTACATCTCGACCCCTTTATCATTATAAAATAACCCCCTTAATCCCTGGTAATATTCTTTGCTCTGAATTCTACTTTGATATTAAAATAGCTAATCCAGCTTTATTTTGATTAGCATTTAGCATATTATATTTTTTACTATCCTTGTACTTTTAACCTATCTGCATCTTTGTATTTAATGTGAATTTCTTCCTACCTCACCATCATTTTCCTCAATCTCCCATACATTTTGCAGGGCTCTGGAGTCCAGTCCTATGCTCTACCTATACTTATTTAGAAGACAAATACTTCCAAGCTTTATACCTCTACCCTTAACTCCAGATTTGGAGAAGACATTTTGACCACATTGGGCCATATGGTCTCCATTTGGATGTCTAGTAAGCATCTTAGACTTTATAGGTCCAAAACTAAACCCCTGGCCTTCATCTCCAATCTATAGTCTTTTCTATCTTAGGAAGTGGTAAATCTATCCTTTGGCTCAGGTCAAAAATTTTGGAGTCACTTTTGACTTCACTCTTTGATACATGCCTTATCTCCATCTCTCATCAAATCCTATTGACCTTACCTTCAGAATATGTTCATATGTCAACAGATCATCACACCAACATTGCCACCCACAGTGCAAAGCAGCACCATTGCTCTTTCAAATGACTAATGGTCTCATTATTATTTCACCATTTCTACTCTCACCCACCCACTCTACTCTCTGTACAGCTGCTAAAATGATCCTTTCAAAACTTAAATCAGGTCATCTTTTCTCCTCTATTCAAAACCCACTAATGACCTGCCCTTTCACTCAGAGTAAAAGCCAAAGTCCTTACAATCACCTCAGATTGCCCCCCAGCTTTTTTATTATATCCTTCAGCTCTTTTTCAAATGTCAACTCCATAATGAGGACTTTGCTGACCACTCGATTGAAACTATAAAACATCTCCCAAGCCCTAGCAATACCCATTTCCCTCCAAGATTTATTCTTTTTCAAAAGAACTTACCACATCATTGCATACCATGTATTTTTATCTATTTATTTTTTATTGTCTGTCTTTCCTAATAAAAGGCAAACTCACTGAGAACAGGGCTTTTTTCTTTTTTCTGTTTTGGTTCATGTTGTAATCCTACCACCTGGAAGAGTACCTGGTACTTAACCAATATTGGTTGAAGAAATGAAAGAAACAAAACTTTTAGAAACTAAACAATATACTGAGTTTTCAAAAATATCTTTGCTAGATATGGAATATTAAAAGTTGTATATGACTGTCATATTTTTGTCCATACTCCTAGGGTATCCACTTATTGTTAACCAAATTAAAGCATTAGTGTCTACTTCAATAGTGATGTTGGCTAAGGCATATGAGTTGAGTGAGTGAGTGTGTGTGTGTGTATGTGTGTGTGTGTGTGTGTGTGCAAGTGCTTCATTCATCACCCCTGCCCACAATGTTCACTGCTTTGCTCAAGATTCGTAATGGCTCCAAACTTACACACACACACACACACACACACACACACACACACACACGCTTTGCAGACTTAGGCACACCTGCCTTTCTAGTATAGTTCACATCACTTCTCACCAAGGACCCACCATTTCTTTAACTCTTTTCCCTGTCTCTAACATCACCATGCTCTCTTTATGTCTAAGCCATCACCTATGAGTTTTCCTCACCTTGAATGTCCTGACATTTCCCATTTCTCTTAGAAAATGCTCACTGTTCTTTTTGACAGATGCATCCAATACTGACTTGCCTTTTCTCCCTAGACTTACAGGCATCATTGTTTGTATCATTCATGTAACATTTATCCTAACTTGCCTTATATTGAAGCATTCATGTCATATGGCTCCATTGTCCTCCTAAAATGTCTGTCTGGAAAAAGTAATTCTGAATGAATTTAGCTACCTATCTTCCTTGAGTTTATAACCCTAATGTTGAGCATGGAGGGGAATAAACTTACAACCTAGCAGATTGATGCTATTCTAAATTCATGACATCCAACTTCAACTGGGCTTCCATTGATTTCCTAATTAGTTCTCATTCTCATTTCTTTGTAACAGCTATTTCCAACCTTCTCCTTTCTCCTTAAACCTCTGTTCCTGCCAGTTTGCTTCTTACCCCTCAGCATATGTCTTAGCCTCCTACTTCAAGGAGAAAATAGAAGCCTACTAGCAATGTTCTCAACTTCATGCAACCAAAGCAATTTCTTTGCACCTGCACTTATCCTCTCCTCCCTTCTCTCACTCTCATTGCAGTGCATGAATTAACTGTCTAGTGCTAGTATCTCCACCTGGGCTCTTGATGTCCTTTCTTTTCACCTTCCAGCATTCTCCCTCGATGAAAATGGGAGGATTCCTTCTCCTGTACCTTCAGCTCTACCATTATATTGAGATTGCTCCCTATCAGTACTAATCATGCTCAAGTTGTTGCCTAACTTTAGAACAACCTCTTTGAAAACTCATTATTCTCCTAGCCACCAACTTCCTTATCATCTTTCTTACATAGAGTCAGACTTTGAAATTGTTAACCATCTTTGTGGTTATTCTCTTCCCACTCATACTTCAATCCATTGTACAGATCTTTCTCAACTTTTTATTGGGTTATGTCCCAATAAACCCATTATATGTTGAAAACATCCTAAGTCAAAAATGCATTTACTACACCTAATCCACTAAACATCATAGCTTAGCCTATCCTGCCCTAAATATGCTCAGAACACTTACCTTAACCTGTAGTTGGGCAAAATTATCTAGGACAAAACTTATTTTATAAGATGGTGTTGGATATCTCATGCAATTTATTGACTATTGTACTGACGGTGAAAAATGGAATGATTGTATGGGCACAGAATCATTGAAAGTGTTTGGTAAGGGTTGTGTACCCTTGTGATGGCAGGGCTGTTTGGGAGCTGTGGCTTGCTGCACATCCAGCATCACAAGGGAATACTATACCACATATGACTAGTCCAGGAAAAGATCTAAAAAGTTCAATTATGGTTTCTACTGAATTCACATCACCTTAGCATCGTTGTGAAGTCAAAAATTCATAAGTCAGTTTATCATAAGTCAAGAACTGTGTGTATCCTAGCTTTCACCCCTACCAACTATACTGAGATAGTTACGCTAAATCTTAGAATAAAGTCTTTGTAGCATAATTAATAATATTTAGAATCCTGCATTTTGATCCCCTGCATGTCTTCCTCAGTGTTTCTGTGCCCACCTCTCCCCTTCCTCCACAATCTATGTGCACAGCTTCTTGTAAGTCTTAGGACATATAATGATGTCTCTCCTTCTCTGACTTTCAGGATTTTATGTCTTATAACTTTGGCTGATCGGTTAGCACTCGTATATTTTCCAAGTCTCATTTGAGAAATTACTTTATTCAGAGTATTTCTCTCCTTGGTTTTCTCCCAAGTCTGAGGTTAAGGTTGTCCAGTATGTTGTCCCATAGCAAGTCATACTTCTCTTCACATTGTAATTGCTCATTTAATTGTCTATATCCCCCACTAGATCACAAATTTCATTATGGCATAAAGCCTTGTTTGGCCTTGTCATCCATGGTTGCCAAACATGGACCTTGTAGGCCATCAGTAAACACACACACACACACACACACACACACACACACACACACACACACACACACAATGACTTAGTCATAGTGAAATTTGCGATATATACATATGGGGTGTATGTGTATGTGCATGTGTAGTAATTCTAACAATAAACCTTTCATGTTCCCATTTGCAAACAAATAGAATTTGTGAAGCCAAAGATGAAAACATAGGGTTACACTGTCACTGTAAATCATCACACTGGCTTAATATTTTTGAAATACTAGAGAATCACTTCCATAGCTATTTTTAAATACAAATGTATTTTATAATAATATAGGCAAAATTTAATATAATATGCATGTAATATTAATATTTATTAACGTAATATAGACATTAGCTAAATATTAGGGCACCCAGGACTTAGTCCTTGATCTCATCCCTTTCCTGTCATCATTCTTTAGATTTTTGTAATGAATCTCTTTGTTTAAGTATTCTAACAGTTATCTATTGCTCTGTAACCAATCACCCCAAAATTTGGTGGTATAAAACAATAATTTGTTATCTTTCATGGTTCTGTGGATGGTTATTCCTGACTTACTCACTCAGCTGTGTTCACCTGGAAGGTAGGTTAGAAGGACCAGGATGGCCTCATACGTAGGTGCGGCAGTTGGTTCTGACTGTCAGCTGGAGTGTCTTTGTTCTCCTGCTTATTGCCTCTCATCCTTTTATTGGTCAGGTGGGCTTCCTTATATGGCAGTTTCAGAGCAGAGTTCTTAAGAGGGTAGAAGGGAAAGCTGGAAGGCCTGTACAGATCTAACCTCAAAAGTCCTATCATCCCTTCTGACACAGTCTGTTGGTTGAAGCAAGTTGCAAGAGGAATGCACATTCAAGAGACAGGAAAATACATTTCACTTTTTGGTGAGAGGAGAACAAAGTCATATCACAAAGGTAATTGTGGCAAACTGCTCCAAACACCACCTTCTCCGTCCCAAGTAATGGTAAATCCATCCCTCTAGCTGCTCTGGCAAAATCCTTGAAGTTGTCCTTGTCTAGAGTGGCTATATAATTTATCATCCAAACTGGGATACATTTGGGTGAGAAAACAGAAATGAAAAATAATTGAAATTATATAGTTTTTGAAATGGGTATTTATCAATGGAAAATTTGATTTTATTGTGGATCTAGAAAAGAGTTTATTCAAAACTACCTTTGAAAACAATTTTCTAAATAAAATTTACATTTAAAAATACAAAATAGAAATTTTGAATTACTGATGCAGTCAGTAGATTCTTCTCTGTACACTATAATATTTTTAAATGAGAAGAACAGTATATCCGCAAGTTTCAAGGATCCCAGGAAGTTCAGAGAAAATTCTGTTGAATGGAAGAAATCTCAAATCTAATTTCTTTCATTAAAGTGCATATATGGTTCATTTAAAATAGGCCACAAATTCTTTCTTTTTGCTTCCATCAAGGGGACCTTTCTTTGAGAAATATTTTTATTATAAAAATTTGTCAAATAATTTTCTCTATATATTTTTCTTTTGAGTGTTGCACCAAATTTAAAAACTGCAAAACCATAGGACTTTGCAATCTTATCCTACTGGCATAGAATATACATATATACAATTAAAAGTTCTTTGAGGGGCGCCTGGGTGGTTTGGTTGGTTAAGCATCTGCCTTCATTCATGTCATGATCCCAGGTCCTGAGATAGAGCCCTTCATCTAGCCCTATATAGGGCTCCCTGCTCAGTGGGGAGCCTGCTTCTCCCTCTCCCTCTGCCTGCCACTCCCCCTGCTTGTGTGCGCTCTTTCCCTCTGTCAAATAAATAAATAAAGCTTAAAAAAAAATAAAAGTTGGGGGGGTGGAGCAAGATGGCAGAGGAGTAGGAGACCTGGATTTCGTGGGGTCTCAGGAATTCACCTGAATAGGGATCAAACCATTCTGAACACCTACGAACTCAACAGGAGATCCAAGATAAGAATAGTAACAACACTCTGAACAGAAAAGCGACCACTTTCTGGAAGGTAGGACGTGAGGAGAAGTGAATCCGAGGCGATATTTGGGAGGATAGACAGCGGGGGAGGGGGCCTCCGTCGGCCGCTTCTGGCAAGTGATAGAGCCGCGGAGCACGAAATCGGAACTTTTAGAAGTCGGCTCCGCTGAGGGACGTTGCTCCAGTGGCTAAGCGGGGGGTGGAACCCTCGCGGGACAGTGTGGTCTCAGCACCCTTGGGGTCACAGAAAGACGGGGGGTGCCTCAGTGCAGCAGAGCTCTCAGGTATCGGAGCGGGGAAGCCGGCTGCAGAGACGGAGCCGAGGCACGGGCTCTCAGTTCGGGGTGGCCATAAACTGTGATCCGCAGCCCAGTCGGGCTACTGCTCCTCCAGCAGGGACCCAACAAGTGGCAGAGCCGGGGAGACTCCCCTTCCTCCCCCAGGAGGAGCGGCGCGGGAGTGCACCGCAGGGATCTGCTGGGTTTGGAGACTCCACACGGGGTCAGGTGCCAGACATAGAAATGCTCGATCACAGGCCGGATGAGCACGGAGTGCAGCCGGAGACCGGGGAGATGGGAGTGACGGCTTTTCTCTGGGGGCACACTGAGGAGCGGGGCCCCGAGTTCTCAGCTTCCCCGGGTGGAGATTGGGAGGCCACCATTTTCACCCTGATCCTCCAAAGCTGTACTGAGAGCTTGCAGGGAACAAAATCTCCTGAGAGCAAACTGGAGCAGCTTGCTTAGCCCGGACTCACGAGGGCGGGGCATTTCCGCCTCCAGCAAAGACATTTGGGAACCACGGCAACAGGCCCCTCCTCCAGAAGATCAGCAGGAACAGCCAGCAAGCCAAGACCAAGTTTACCGATCAAGGAGAACGGGAGAACTCCAGCGCTAGGGGAATACTGCACATAGAATTCAGGGGTTTTTTACCATAATTCATTAGTTTTTCAAAGTTAATTTTTTTTAACTGTTTTTTTTTTAATTTCTCTTTTTCCCTTTTTCAAACAACATCTTATCAATCCCTTTTTAAAAAAAAACATTTTTATTTTTCATTTTTAGAGTCATATTTTTATCCCTTCATAGTAGTTACCCTTATTTTTGCATATATATATAAGTTGTTCTGTCTTTAAAATTTTGAGATACAATTTCTTCTAACAGATCAAAATATACCCTAAATCACTAGAGTATGGCTTTCTTCTATTCTCCTGCCTGATCACATTCTCTCCCTTTTTCTTTTTTTTCTTTTTTCTCTTTCTTTTTAAATCTTCTTCTTTTTTTTTAAAAAACAACTTCTTATCTTATCAATTCCTTTTATAAAATCTTTTATAATTTTAATCTTTACAGTCATCTGCCAACCCTTCATTGTATCAACCCTTGTTTTGTACATATATAAGTCTTTCTTCCTTTAAAATTTTAGGAGGCACTTTCTTCTAATAAACCAAAATATGCCCAAAAGCTAGTGTGTGGCACTGATCTATGCACTAGCCTGATAATATTTGATCATATTCTGTTTTTTTTTATTTGTTCTGTTTTTGTTTGTTTTTATCTTTTTCTTTTTCCTTTTTTTTTTTTCTCTTCTTTCTTTCCCTTTCTTGTCCCCTGGTTTCAGGTCTTTTCTGATTTGTATAGAGTATATTTGCTGGAGACATTGTTAACCTGTTAGCATTCTGTTCTCTCATTCATCTGTTCTCCTCTGGACAAAATGACAAGATGAAAAAAAAAACACCTCAGCAAAAAGAACAAGAGGTAGTACCATCTGCCAGGGACCTACTCAATACGGACATTAGTACGATTTCAGACCTAGAGTTCAGAATCATGACTTTAAAGATACTAGCTGGGCTTGAAAAAAGTGTGAAACCCTTCCTGGAGAAATAAAAGAACTAACCAAGTCGAAATCAAAAAGGCTATTAATGAGGTGCAATCAAAAATGGGGGCACTAACTGCTAGGATAAATGAGGCAGAAGAGAGAATCGGTGATATAGAAGACCAAATGCTGGAAAATAAAGAAGCTGAGAAAAAGAGAGATAAACAACTACAGGATCACGAGGGCAGAATTCGAGAGATAAGCGATACAATAAGATGAAACAACATTAGAATAATTGGGGTCCCAGAAGAAGAAGAAAGAGAGAGAGGGGCAGAAGGGATATTGGAGCAAATTATAGCAGAGAACTTCCCTAATGTGGGGAAGGAAACAGGCATCAAAATCCAGGAGGCACAGAGAACCCCTCTCAAAATCAATAAAAATAGGTCAACACCCCGACATCTAATAGTAAAACTTACGAGTCTCAGAGACAAAGAGAAAATCCTGAAAGCAGCTCAGGAGAAGAGATATACAACCTAAAATGGTAGAACATTAGATTGGCAACAGACCTATCCACAAAGACCTGGCAGGCCAGAAAGGACTGGCAGGATATCTTCAGAGCACTAAACGAGAAAAATATGCAGCCAGGAATACTATATCCAGCTAGGCTATCATTGAAAATAGAAGGAGAGATAAAAAGCTTCCAGGACAAACAAAAACTAAAGGAATTTGCAAACGTGAAACCAGCCCTACAAGAAATATTGAAAGGGGGCCTCTAAGCAAAAAGAGAGCCTAAAAGCAGCATAGATCAGAAAGGAACACAGACAATATACAGTCACAGTCACCTTACAGGCAATACAATGGCACTAAATTCATACCTTTCAATAGTTACCCTGAATGTAAATGGGCTCAATGCCCCAATCAAAAGACACAGGCTATCAGATTGGATTAAAAAACAAGACCCATCAATATGCTGTCTGCAAGAGACTCATTTTAGACCCAAAGACACCCCGAGATTGAAAGTGAGGGGGTGGAAAACCATTTACCATGCTAATGGACACCAAAAGAAAGCTGGGGTGGCAATCCTTATATCAGACAAATTAGATTTTAAAACAAAGACTGTAATAAGAGATGAAGAAGGACACTATATCCTACTTAAAGGGTCTATCCAACAAGAAGATCTAACAATTGTAAATATCTATGCCCCTAACGTGGGAGCAGCCAATTATATAAGGCAATTAATAAAAAAAGCAAAGAAACACATTGACAACAATACAATAATAGTGGGGGACTTTAACACTCCCCTAACTGAAATGGACAGATCATCTAAGCAAAAGATCAACAAGGAAATAAAGACTTTAAATGAAACACTGGACCAAATAGGCTTTACAGACATATTCAGAACATTCCATCCCAAAGCAACGGAATACACATTCTTCTCTACTGCCCATGGAACATTCTCCAGAATTGATCACATCCTAGGTCACAAATCAGGTCTCAACTGGTACCAAAAGATTGGAATTATTCCCTGCATATTTTCAGACCACAATGCTTTGAAACTAGAACTCAATCACAAAAGGAAAGTTGGAAAGAACTCAAATACATGGAGGCTAAAGAGCATCCTACTAAAGAATGAATGGGGCAGGGCGCCTGGGTGGCTCAGTTGGTTAAGCGACTGCCCTCGGCTTGGGTCATGATCCTGGAGTCCCGGGATCGGGTCCCGCATCGGGCTCCCTGCTCAGTGGGGAGTCCGCTTCTCCCTCTGACCCTCTCCCCTCTCATGTGCTCTCTCTCTCTCATTCTCGCTCTCTCAAATAAATAAATAAAATCTTTAAAAAAAAAAAAAAGAATGAATGGGGCAACCAGGAAATTAAAGAAGAATTTAAAAAATTCATGGAAACCAATGAAAATGAACACACAACTGTTCAAAATCTTTGGGATACAGCAAAGGCAGTCCTGAGAGGAAAGTACATAGCAATACAAGCCTTTCTCAAGAAACAAGAAAGGTCTCAAATACACAACTTAACCCTACACCTAGAGGAGCTAGAGAAAGAAGAGCAAATAAAGCCTAAACCCAGCAGGAGAAGAGAAATAATAAAGATCAGAGCAGAAATCAATGAAATAGAAACCAAAAGAACAGTAGAACAGATCAACGAGACTAGGAGCTGGTTCTTTGAAAGAATTAACAAGATTGATAAACCCCTGGCCAGACTTATCAAAAAGAAAAGAGAAAGGACCCAAATCAACAAAATCATGAATGAAAGAGGAGAGATCACAAGCAACACCAAAGAAATACAAACAATTATAAGAACATATTATGAGCAACTCTACACCAGCAAATTAGATAATCTGGAAGAAATGGGTGCATTCCTAGAGATGTATCAACTACCAAAACTGAACCAGGAAGAAATAGAAAACCTGAACAGACCTATAACCACGAAGGAAATTGAAGCAGTCATCAAAAATCTCCCAAGAAACAAAAGCCCAGGGCCAGATGGCTTCCCAGGGGAATTCTATCAGACATTTAAAGAAGAATTAATACCTACTCTCCTGAAACTGTTCCAAAAAATAGAAATGGAAGGAAAACTTCCAAACTCATTTTATGAGGCCAGCATTACCTTGATCCCAAAACCAAAGACCCCATCAAAAAGGAGAATTACAGACCAATAACCTTGATGAACATGGATGCAAAAATTCTCACCAAAATACTAGCCAATAGGATCCACCAGTACATTAAAAGGATTATTCACCATGACCACGTGGGATTTATCCCTGGGCTACAAGGCTGGATCAACATCCGCAAATCAATTGACGTGATCCAATACATTAACAAAAGAAAGAACAAGAATCATATGATCCTCTCAATAGATGCAGAAAAAGCATTTGACAAAGTACAGCATCCTTTCTTGATCAAAACTCTTCAGAGTGTAGGGATAGAGGCTACATACCTCAAAATCATAAAAGCCATCTTTGAAAAACCTACAGCGAATATCATTCTCAATGGGGAAAAGCTGAGAGCTTTTCCCCTAAGGTCAGGAACGCGGCAGGGATGTCCACTATCACCACTGCTATTCAACGTAGTATTAGAAGTCTTAGCCACAGCAATCAGACAACAAAAAGAAATCAAAGGCATCCAAATCGGCAAAGAGGAAGTCAAACTCTCACTCTTTGCAGATGATATGATACTATATGTGGAAAACCCAAAAGACTCCACCCCAAAACTGCTAGAACTCATACAGGAATTCAGTCAAGTAGCAGGATATAAAATCAATGCATGGAAATCAGTGGCATTCCTATACACCAACAACAAGACAGAAGAGAGACAAATCAAGGAGTCGATCCCATTTACAATTGCACCCAAAACCATAAGATACCTAGGAATAAATTGAACCCAAGAGGCAAAGGATCTGTACTCAGAAAACTATAAAATACTCATGAAAGAAATTGAAGAAGACACAAAGAAATGGGAAAACGTTCCATGCTCATGGATTGGAAGAACAAACATTGTGAAGATGTCAGTGCTACCTAGAGCAATCTACACATTCAATGCAATCCCCAACAAAATACCATCCACCTTTTTCAAAGAAATGGAACAAATAATCCTAAAATTTGTATGGAACCAGAAGAGTCCCCGAATAGCCAGAGGAATATTGAAAAAGAAAAGCAAAGCTGGCGACATCACAATTCCGGACTTCCAGCTGTATTACAGAGCTGTCATCATCAAGACAGTATGGTACTGGCACAAAAACAGACACATAGATCAATGGAACAGATTAGAGAGCCCGGAAATTGACCCTCAACTCTATGTTCAACTCATCTTCGACAAAGCAGGAAAGAATGTCCAGTGGAAAAAAGACAGTCTCTTCAACAAATGGTGTTGGGAAAATTGGACAGCCACATGCAGAAGAATGAAACTGGACCATTTCCTTACACCACACACAAAAATAGACTCCAAATGGTTGAAAGACCTAAACGGGAGACAGGAGTCCATCAAAATCCTAAAGGAGAACACAGGCAGCAACCTCTTCGACCTCAGCCACAGCAACTTCTTCCTAGAAACATCGCCAAAGGCAAGGGAAGCCAGGGCAAAAATGAACTATTAGGATTTCATGAAGATAAAAAGCTTTTGCACAGCAAAAGAAGCAGTCAACAAAACCAAAAGACAACCGACAGAATGGGAGAAACTATTTGCAAATGACATATCAGATAAAGGGCTAGTATCCAAAATCTATAAAGAACTTATCAAACTCAACACCCAAAGAACAAATAATCCAATCAAGAAATGGGCAGAAGACATGAACAGACATTTTTCCAAAGAAGACATCCAAATGGCCAACAGACACATGAAAAAGTGCTCAACATCGCTTGGCATCAGGGAAATCCACATCAAAATCTCAATGACATACCACCTCACACCAGTCAGAATGACTAAAATTACAAGTCAGGAAATGACAGATGTTGGCGGGGATGTGGAGAAAGGGGAACCCTCCTACACTGTTGGTGGGAATGCAAGTTGGTGCAGCCACTCTGAAAAACAGTATGGAAGTTCCTCAAAAAGTTGAAAATAGAGCTACCATACGATCCAGCAATTGCACTACTGGGTATTTACCCCAAAGATACAAATGTAGGGATCCGAAGGGGTACATGCACCCTGATGTTTATAGCAGCAGTGCCCACAATAGCCAAACTGTGGAAAGAGCCAAGATGTCCATCGACAGATGAATGGATAAAGAAGGAGTGGTATATATATACAATGGAATATTATGCAGCCATCAAAAGGAATGAGATCTTGCCATTTGCAACGACGTGGATGGAACTGGAGGGTGTTATGCTGAGTGAAATAAGTCAATCAGAGAAAGACATGTATCATATGACCTCACTGATATGAGGAATTCTTAATCTCAGGAAACAAACTGAGGGTTGCTGGAGTGGTGGGGGTTGGGAGGGATGGGATGGCTGGGTGATAGACATTGGGGAGGGTATGTGCTATGGTTAGCACTGTGAATAGTACGAGACTGATGAATCACGGATCTGTACTTCTGAAACAAATAATGCAATATATGTTAAGAAAAAAATAAAAAAATAAAAAATAAAAGTTCTATGAAATGAGTCTTTCTAGAGACACTTGGAATATTGCAAAGTGAAGTTGTAAAATTTCAAAATGAAATTGCGTAACTCATTTGACGTGTCATCACTTTGTCCTGTTATTCCTTTGGTTTTATAGAGATAAATATAAAAGTCTTTTTGTTTTCAGGCTTTAGTTTTAATAATTAGCTGCAATACATTAAAATCTTTAGTAGCTGGAGTTTTGCTTTGTTTTGTTTAGGTTTTCTCATTACTGAACACTTCAGTTAAAGACTTCCAATGCTTTTGAACGGAAATCTACCAACAATTAGAAGACACAGTCAGAAAAGTTTCATTGCCATTTAGAATACTTAGTTGTATTTGAAAGGATCAGCTATGGGTTCCACCACTTTGCTGACAGCAGCTATTCGTAGCTGTTTTTTTAAATTAAATATCAGCTTTGTAGCTCAGTTTTTCTGTGTGCTTATAAATTATTTGTAAATTTGGACAACTTTCATTTTTATTTTTAGAATATCACCCCAAATTTGGACTCAGTTTTGAGTCGTGTGTGTTCCACAATCAATTCCAATATACTTCTACTTCAGGAGGATCTTAATTAGAAAGAATGTTGTTCTTTGCATTATGATTATGATACTGTAGTCCCCAAAATTTGCATTCAAATTTTCACTGCAAAACAAATAATTTTATCTTTATTGTTGCACTTAGCCAACTGGAATGTGAAATAGTGTTAGAAATTTCACCTTCAAAGGGATAAAATTTTAAAAGCTTTACTTCGAACTAGCTGAATAAAGTAATCTAAGCATTACTGAATTAACGGACTTTCTATTTGAAAAATCTGATGACACTCACAGGGCACCAGCATCAATCATTCGCGAAGCTTTTCAGCTGTTGGACCATAAGAAAACTTGAAATGGAAGCTGAGCAAATGTAATTTAAAATAATGAACATTGGGGGCCCCTGGGTGGCTCAGTCGGTTAAGCGGCTGCCTTCGCCTCAGGTCGTGATCCCAGGGTTCTTGGATCGAGCCCCACATCAGGGAGCCTACTTATCCCTCTGCCTGCCTCCTTGTGCTCTCTCTCTCTCTCTCTCTGACAAATAAATAAATCAAACCTTAAAAAAAATAAAATAATGAACATTGATCTAAATGAAAAGACATTCTTCATTTAGTGAATCTGTGAACTTCCATCTGGCAGGTGCATACATAAAATCATTTTGAGGGACAATCTTCTTTAAATAAAAAACTTGAAGTAGATACTGATGTTTCTTCATCCTTGCCCTCTATTTTTCTTTTTCTTCTTCCTCTTTTTTTAATCAGCACCAGTACCACCACATTTGATGTTGACAGGATCTAGGATCTCGCTCCTGGAAGATGGTGATGGGCTTTCCATTGGTGACGAGTTTCCCATTTTCAGCTTTGACTGTGCCTTTGAATTTGCTGTGGGTGGAATCATACAGGAACATGTTCAGCATTGTGTCCCGGGGGCATGGCTGGCACTGCACCAGATGATGGGCTGTCTGTAGAAGGGGGAGGAGAAGAGAGCTGTCCTCTGATTTTCATTGATCTGTGGTATCATTAATACCCCCATGGAAGATGGTAAATATCATCAAGAGTTCATGTAGGTTGCATATTTATCATCAACTTTCTTGAGGAATGGAGACTATAGTCTTTTTTGTTTAATTATTAAACATGAATTTAGTGATTTTTAGTTTAGTGTAGCCAAAAAAGTATATTGCAAACAATTACAAAATAGTAAAACAAATAGTTTTAGATCTATGCCATGCAATGTCTGACTAATAATACAATAGATGGTAAAACTATTAGCAAGCACGCTCAGATTCTTTTCTATACAGGAATAGCCAATTTCTAATCTCCTCTCATATTTCAGAAGCCATTGTGGACACTACTGACTAGTGATCTGGCAGCATGGTGTGCCTCCCAGGCCTGGTGGGCACAACTGGTGAGTACCCCAAGTGGTCGGCAGGAATGATGGTGCTGAATACTTCTGTCCACTGGAGAGCATGGAGTTACTGTTTCTAAGGGAGCACACTTCATTTGCTCGGAGGAGCATAGATTTTTCTCTTCTCTACCTCACACCCAATCCATCAGCACATCCCGTTTTCTCTACCTGAATAATTTGTCTAGAATCTTATCATATCTTGCGATCTCCTTGGCTACCTCTATGGTTCACATAACCATCTTATCTAGCCTGGATTCCTAGCACTAGCCTCTTATCTGGTCTCCATGTCTACCTTTGTTCCTCAATAGTCTATTGTTAATACAGTAGCTAAGTGAAATTTTAAATTTAAGTTAATACCTGTCATTCCTCTATTAGAAACCCTGTAACGGCTTTCTAGTTAGCTCAGAGTAACAGCCAAAATCCTGCCCTTGAACTCCAAAACCCTACTCCATCTGGCACCATTCCTCCTCTGAACTCATCTCCTATCACTGTCCCCCCTTTAAAAGCCAGGGCCAGCCACAGACAACTCTTTGATGGTCCCACATACAGTATGCATGTGAGGGCCTTTTGTCTAGTTGGTGCTTGTATATGGAATTCTCCTTCCCCAGATATCCCTTTGGTAAAATTCTCTCACCTTATTCTAGAATGCAAATGCAAATCTCATCTCCTCAGTGGGTTTACCTGATTATTCTATTTAATACTGCTATCTGAACACGCCCCTCTGAGCCCCTGTACTCTAGTACTTTTCAGTGTTTATACACTGTATGAGTTCCAATACTGGTCAGCTTAGCCTATCACATTACTATCAGAGCATAGTAACAAAACACCTCCATTACTTAAAATAACATTTTATTTCCAGAGATTGACTGAAGCTGTGCTTCAATGTCGTTTTCATTCTGAATATTCCATGCTGAATTGCCTTTCTCCTGGTAGAGAGAAAAGAGAGACAACAGAAACTTCTGCTTGGAATAGCACCCATTATTCCCACTGACATTTCATTGGCTAAAACAGGTAATTTGGCCAAGCCTGAAGTAAAAAATGTAGGAAGAAAATCCTCCCATAGAAAGGGGCTTAATACTAGTTAATGTTTATTATTCATTGTGTTCCCCCCACTAGCGCCTCAAGGGCAGTGCTCTTTATCTCTCTGTCTGTGTTTTTTTCCCCCTGATAGGTTTTAAGTACATAGAACAGAGCTTGGCATATGGGACATATTAAGTAAAATTTTATTTGAATAAATGAATAAACAAAAATACACTACTGTATAGTTTTACATTTCCATACTATGTAAAGTTCTTTAGAGTTTCCATGGTTAAGGTAAATGCTATTGTTATCAGTTAAAAAAAAATATTATAGGCTTGTATAACATTTTACTGTTAATAACTAACTTCCAGTGAGAATATAAGAATATGGTGGAGGATAATGAATAACATTCCAATAAGGGGATAAGGGGTCCATTGTTTCTATAGCTTTGTAAGTGGCTGCTTGGCCTCAGACATGTTTCCTTTGCTAATAGGATTCATATAGCACTGTGACTAACCCAAAGAGGTGTGCCATGATTAGTCTGGGCCAATAATGGCGCTTGTTTTCTTCTCTTACCCCTTGCGGAGATTGTTGTAGGATGATTTCCTAAAGAAGAAATTTGGTGAGAGCATCTGGAAGTCAGTTTGCTCCCTAATGAAAGAGATAGCTGTGTAAGGAGAATATCTTCCTTAGCCCTCTTCTCCCTCTTTTTCTAGTTGGGTGCTGTTTGATAAAGATGACATGCCTAGAGCTATGGCAGCCATTTTGTGACCATGAAGTGACAAATACGGGGATGAAAATAAACACATGGAGAATGAAGGATTAGTGCAGTGGAAAGAACCAGTATCTTTTATCATGTCATTAAGCTGCCAAAACAACTCTGCAATTACCTGCATACAGCATTCTTGGTAGTAAACAATATACATACTTGCATAGTGGTTCAAGACACTGCAGTTTAGACATTTTGTTCTGGCAGCTGAAGGCATCCTAACTGAGACAGATCTCTTGGGTCAAAAAAATCATGAACAGATATTGCAACATCTCACAGTATAGTATGCTTCAAATATGTTTCAAAAACACCTAAAATAAGTAAGGAATCCAGATTAAAAAAAGTAACTTTGGCATATTGCCAGTATAACTGATATGGTCAAAATGCTAGAATGTAAACTGGTTTGACCAGCTATAAATGGGGAAGAACTTTCAGAATTGACCCAAAGAAGTAGTCTGAGTTGTTGCTTGTCAACCAGCTGTTCTAAAATCATATAGATTTATTCATAAATTGAAATGTTCTAGACCATGCTATATTACCATATTAATGTAGAAATACAAAATACATGGTAATTATTTTACTATTTAGCATATATGCTTGACTTTAAAAGCATCTAATACTAATTTGGGGCTAAATATGGTTTTATAATTTCATACACAATGGTACATACCTTTGGAAGCATTTGGCAATCAATATGAGATTTTGAATATTAATGTACCACCTGTGGAAAATGGATGTTTTGCTCCAAAGCCAGAAAGACATTCTGAATTTCAGAAAAGGACATAGGAACCTGAAGAGCTCAGTTTGCCGCTATGAGAAGATGTTACTGACATGAGGAAGGGAGTAAATGGCAGTTATGTTGAATTGAAGCGTGTAGTAGATGTAGTTACGAATTCACTTGGTAGTAAATAACAGACAGTTCTATTACTATGGCTTAAATAGGATGTTGCCTCATGAAACAGGAAGTTAAAGGGTGGGAAATTCAGGGTTGCCATGACAGTTCAATGGTATCATTAGGAACTAAAGCTCTTTCTATCCTCAGCTACTCCATCCCTACTATGCATTCACTAACTTATTATTTCCTGTCTCAGCGTTGAAGAATGGGATTTTTCACCTTATGTCAGCATTCCTGGACAGAGGAAAGGCAAAGACTAATGTTCACTAGGCTATGCCTTTTGATTTTGGGAAGCAAACCCCGGACTTCTGGTGATATCTCATTGGCCAGAACTGTGTCACAAGCCTACCCGGGGCAGCAAGGCAGCATGGGAAATTGATTATTTTAACTTGCTAGCCTTTACAGTAGAATAATGCAAGGATGAAAGAATCACAAGTGGGTTCTGGACACTTGAGAAAGTATGATAATATGGAAAATAGTTATTAATTTTTATGGTATGTCTTGTCGGAAGCTGAGAAAGTACTTATGAATCTCCATAAATACGGCTGGATGAAGTGTCCCTTTCTACCATACCCATTTTCCCTGCCTGTGATCCATTGCCTTTCTCCATTTCTCCTGTATGAACGTTACCCATCTTTCGAATTAACTACATAATTTGCAGTGCCTAGCACAGAATGAAAATGCAAGGCCCTGACTGCGGGTCAGGAAGTCTGTCTTCCAGTCTGACGGGACTGCCACCCCAACCCCTGGGGATAGGTGACCTCCCCCCAAAGGGATGGCATCCTCTGTTCTGGGACACACTTTACCTAAATGGGGAGTTGGTGAGAAGCCTCTACTGAATTGCCACTGAATCTGCCTTTCCTGACTCTTCCAGGTCTTCGTAATCCCCAGTTGTGCCCTATGGGTAACCATGATTCCCTAGCCTGATTATGAACTTCCTGGGTGGTTGCAGCTTTGCCTTACACGGTTTTTAGCGTTATCCCAGAACGGAGCCCTTGGTAGATCGCTCACACATCATTAATTGTTCCTGCCTTTTGTCCTTAACTACAGCAGGGATCTCTTAGTAGTAGTCATGAATCCTATTATTTGGTGGCCAGTAGTAAATTCCTGACCTATATCGTAGAGCTAAATGTTTGGCACAGAGACCTTTCCAAAGGTCTCCACCATGCTCTAGGTTAACACTCTCTTTGGGGATTCTATGACCGAGGCTTCATGGACCTCAAGGCCACATGCTGCATCTCCAATTCAAGAAGGATTGTAGAGACAGAACTCACTTACTCCCTCCTGGCTTTAGACTTAGTGTCGTCTTTAATTCCTCTTATAAGCTGGGTCCTGACATTGTCTATTTTCTCTGTACACTGTCACATTCAGAGAAAGGGCTCAGCAATCAAGAAGTAATTAGAAGCAATCCTACCTTTTTACTAGTATTTCTTGAAGAAGGTCCAAGGGATTCAATGCATAATTCATATCAATATCCTCGCACTCTGTCATTGCCCCCCAAACTTTGCATCCACACCTTGTATCCTCATCCTACAAAAACTCTTAGAGAAACACATATTTTTTGGCTCTTGGAATCTTCACTGTCTCCCTCACTTTATTAGATCTTCTGTTTTACGTTCCTTTGAGTGTGAGTGTTGTTTCTTCCGATCTTCCCACCTTAATGATATTCCCTTCCCACCCCCCACAAGATGCATAGAAAGGCCCAGAGTTTTCTCATACAGGCTCAACATCTCCCTTTGAAGTTTGGAGAGACAGAGAGACCTAAAAGTGGCGAGAGACTTTACTTTTGAAGGGGGGAAGAGGGAGAAGATTGAAACATTCATAATTGAATATCTTTTAAAATCCCCATCTCTCTGAGAATCACTGCCCACGCTGCCTGGACTTCCATTCCCCCAGACAAGAAAGAGATCTGCCTCAGTGAGTACTCACAGAACTCTGCTTGGGGGCAGAGAGCCAAGATTGGTTTCTGTTTATCATGGGAAAGAGCTCAAGGTACTTAGTTTTAAGCTGCACTGAATCTAGTACCATTCATCTGTTTATGTTCTTTTAAAAAAGCCTTTAAAAATTCAGTGCAGAACAACAACAACAACAAAAAAGCAAATTGTCCTTTGATTCCATAATGGCTTTTATTCCCCAGAACTGCAGTGTGCAAATAAAGGAAAGCAAATTATGTTCTGAATTAAACTTTTCTTGCTTCAGCTAGGCTGAATCACCTTTGACGTTCCATTTTTTGAACAGAGCCAACGCACGTCTAGAGCTATTTTCAAAGATGTCATGTACAAACCTGCAAACTTTAGGATGTTCCACTTCAGGCAAGTCATCTAAAGGAAGGAAGGTAACTGAGCCGCATTTACCCATATATTTCCCTAGGCTTTGATTCCTTCCCAAATCTATTGGTATCTACAATAGCATCCAGAATATTAAAACACAGTCATTATAGATGCAGGCCTCTCTGGTCCTTTTGAACGCACCACAGATGGCAAGATGTAATCGGAGCAGGGAGATAAGTGCATTAAACTTGTCCTTGCATATATCCCATGGTAGGGAGATAAGCAAATGGTAAGCAATTTTTCAGTAAACTATTTCAGAATGTTTCTTGGGCTTTCAAATAGCCAAGAAGCATTAGCCTATAGCTCTTATAACTTAAATAAACCCATGGCACATTCAGAAAGAATGTTCTCTGTAGAGGATGAGAGGAGAGTGATATAGAATGTACATAATTAACATTAAGCAGAGAACCTAAACAGTAGTATTGTACATCTCTGTGCTCTTTCTATAGAATCAGTATTTTCACTAAATGATAGATATGAAGGCATCCTGTGCAGTTAACAGAAGGTCCCAAATTTCTCAGCGGGAGGGACTTGGGGCATCAATCTGGTGAGAGAGTAAATGCAGCTAGTCTGGAAACTCTGTTCATTTCTAAGTGCCTAATTTTATTTAGATAACATAGATATTCAGAGTACCTTGGAGAGTGCTGATGGGGATTATTCAAGGAGGGGAAGCTGGATAGCGCCCTTCTAAGCCACTCCTACCTTGGTGCCCTATCTGTGCAGAGTCCAATCTTCCAAAGAGTGAAGGTATCATTTCAAAATATTTCTGAGAAACATTCACTTTCAGTGATTTGAAACAAACCTCCAGAGAAAGCCCTAGAATCAACTGAATACTTCTGATTTTTTGGAGTTTTTAAAAGGAGGCAGGTCGATGTACAGCTTGGGGCATGGATTTTAGAGTCAGAGAGAATTGTTTTTAAATCCCAGATCCCCCGTTTAGTTGTTGTTTGACCTTGGGCAAGTCACTTTATCTCCCTGACTCTCAGATTCTTTATTTGTAAGTAACCTACTGCCTAGGATTATGTGGATCAAGATGGTATGTGCATAGCTCCTAAGACATTGCTTGGCACCTCATTGGTGCTTAGAAATGATGGCTATTAAAATCACTGTCATCATTGATGCTGTTATTATATTGAACCAGTATCTGCTCCAAAGCGTTGCCCTTCGATATATTATCCTCATTCATTCACTTGACAAAAAACAAGAGTCTTTATCTTGACCCAGGGCTTGTCATAGGTCAGGAAGACACTGAGTTGAGAAGTTGAAAGTTTGGCAAAATGGAAAGACTTGCACATGAATTTCTAACAATAACTTGGCAATTATGTATAAAGTGCTAGTGGTGTGCTGAGGAGCAGGCTCTGAATCCTGACTGTGGGAAGTAGGGTAGGATTTGTAGAAGAGCTGATGTACTTTAGCTGGTTCTCAAGGATGGATAGAAGTTCACTAGTTGGAGATGGGATGGGGGTGGAAAATTTCAGACTGAGAGAAAGAACAGTGTGAGTAAAGGAGAACAGGTTTAGAGGTGCCAAGTTCCTTAGAGTCACCAGTCCTCAGAAACCAGAGCATAATTTTAATGAAAGGGAGATAGTTGGGAGGTTGGAATAGGAGAGGAGGGGCAGGAGAATGGGAGCTATAGTCAGAGACCCTGTAAGGCCCTTGGGTTCCTGCTTAGTCTGTGTGTACCGCAGAGCCACTGGGAGGTTTTTAAGCCAGGAGATGTCACAGTAAGATTTGTGTTTTGGAAGGATGATTCTGATAGGCTATGAAGAGTTTGTGTGGGAGAAATATGAGATGAGATGCAGGGACACTAATTAGAAAATTATTGCAATAAGGAAGCATTTTAGGTCAGAGGCAGTGGAAATAAGAGAGATAAAGGTGTAGTTCAGGGATAGAAAGGCAGGGCTCTGCAGTGAAAATATTTACCCCTCGCTGCCAAGTCTCTTTCACATATTCTAAGACAACTGTTGTGAGTTTTCTAGAGCTTCCATTTGTCAAACCAAATATCTCCCCTTCTTTGTTTTGATTTAGAGATGCCTTGTCTTCCCTAGCATACTTTTTGTGAGTAACCTTAGTTTGTCATTTTCTTCTTTTATAATAAGGTGCTTGAACTGAAACCCATATTCAAATGTAGGCCTATCACCCCATCACAAACCAGACACTGTATGTTTATTAATTTATCATAAAATGGCATTATCTTTTCAAAAGTCTTACCATCATCTTGGCATCTTTTGAAACTGTAGTCAACTAATACCCCCAGACCTTTTTTTTCCCCCTTAATTGTTATGCTACCTTTTAGCATTTGATTTGCAAGGGTTCCACTTGTCCTCATAATCTGATATTTTGACAAGCTGTAATTAGTTGGGCAGTGTCTGGGAAAAATCCCTGGAAGATTATATTATGAAGTGGTTTATATTTCTAAATAAGAAAGAGTGATTTATGGATAACCAAATCTATTAAGCTGATTGGTAAGCTGTTGATATAGACTTAAATAGAATAAGTCGTGATTCAAAACATTTATCTTAATTCTGGAGTCTAAGACACCTAGTTCTGGAATGCACCCCCCCACACAAGCTATTTCATAGTAGAGGAATTTTGAGGCAGTGGGGAATCTATCTTAAAAAAGTACTTTTAAACTTCATTCGATTTATAGATCAACAGATTCACCTTTAATTTCTCATTAACCCAAATCATCTAGATAAATATAAGATGGCATAATGATAATTCATGTTAAAAATAAACCAACTAAATATTTTTGTTGGTAAACTCCTAATGTTGCTTTGGGCAGATCATCCTCACAGTGCCTTAGTTTCCCCTTTTGTAAAATAGGGAAAACAACAATAAAAATAAAAACAGTATCTCAAGGGGGCATTATGAAGATTAATTATATTTGTAGGATAATTTAAATTCCGCCAGGCTTATGAAAAGCACTATATAGTAAACATAATGTAAATGTTTGCTAACTTAGATAAGTATGATTTTCTTCCATCACTACCAAACTGAAGTAGCTACTACCCACATGGAGAAGGTCGAAGATCTCAGTTGTTTTCTCTGTTCTCTAGTTAACCTTCAGCTGAATAAGAATATTTGATTATTCACCAGGAAGCATTTACTAAGGACCTACTATATTCCAGATGCTGTGCTTAACTTGTGCTTATAAAATATTAATAAGACAGAATCTTTGCTTAAAAAATTTAGAGGCTAGGGACACCTGGGTGGCTCAGTCGGTTAAGTGTCTGCCTTCTGCTCAGGTCATCATCCCAGGGCCCTGGGATCAAGTCCCACATTGGGCTCCTTCCTCAGCAGGGAGCCTGCTTCTCCCTCTGCCTGCCGCTCCCCTTGCTTGTGCGCTCTCTCTCTCTCTCTCTCTGCCAAATAAATAAGATATTTAAAAAAATTTAGAGTCTAATAATTTTAACAAATACTTAAACCACAATTATATCACAGGTCACATGGACAGATCAGTGCTTTCAGCCATACTCAGGTATCTCAAGGGGGCATTATGTACTCAGGTATCTCCATGCACTTACATATTTTCTCAAAAAAATGTATCTAGAAGTATGACTATTGCATGTGGTAGGGAGTTGGGGACTGTAATGTGTTTTATCCTAAAAATAATCCTTAAAAATGTAGCCACTATGGATCTCTTAGAAACAGATGAGAAATACTGGGTACAAGAGTGACTAGAATATAATGGGGATAAAGCTAGTGCCAAATTAAAGTGGAAAGAAATTATGGGCATATTTATGCATCATGGAAGTTGTCCTTGCTAGACTGTTTCAGACATTGTCATCTCAAACCTTGTTTTTTGCAATGAGATAATAAACATAAATATAAACTGTGCATATGGATCAATAAAACGCCTCCTATCTGAGCCTTCCAGTACCCGACACACGAACCAGAGTTCAAGTGGCATTGCACAGACGTTGATCTTTCACTACCCTACTGTGGTCATTCCAAACACTTCCAATCATTCTTCATTGACAGTACTATTATGAGTCAATTCACCTTGCAGTACTCTATACTTATTAGGATGACAACTGAAGTAAGTGGTGACAGTAGCTGGGTAGCACTTTCCTGCCTATAGCCAAAGTCTACTTGTACTTCTTTCAAACATGGCAGAAGACGAAGCTGGTGTAACAAGGCTGCGGCCAACCTCTGTCCTAGCGCAGAGCAACTTAAACTGGTTCTATCCAGTGCCACTCCCTTTTCTCCATCACCCTTCCTTCTCTTGGGATTGTAGGTGGTCTGGAACACTGCAGGATAAATTGAGGTGATAAACTGGACAGGGCCAAGCCAGGTCTGCAGGCCCAGAAGGGTGCCACTGGGGGACTTGCTGTGGAGGATGCCCATGAAGGCCAGTGTCCCCCTGCAATGAATGGGAAGGCAGCCCAGTTGAAGCCTTGGCTTCAGGCTTTGGATGGACCTCACTGGAGTGAAGGCTGGATGTTTGCAAATTATCATATGGTGTCCACAGAGCTTTGGAACACAGCAAAAATGTCTGTGCTGGGAATAACTTGGCTGAGACAGCTGTCATTCC
The DNA here is from genome assembly GCF_009762305.2 of Zalophus californianus. Lineage (NCBI taxonomy): Eukaryota > Metazoa > Chordata > Mammalia > Carnivora > Otariidae > Zalophus > Zalophus californianus. The sequence continues at coordinate 69,616,235 of NC_045600.1, forward strand.
TGTATGAAACTTGCAGATTCACCACGTTTCCAGGAATCTTGGTTTTTTATCCTTCTCCTCTCAAATGCATTGCCTCCATTTTTATGCTTTTGACACAGAGGCATCTAAAATAATGCATCTAACAGAATTTAAGCATCTGAGAACACTAGAGACAGATTGGCAGGCTATTCCTGCTTTCTACTCTGGCAAACTTAAGGACAAGGACCAGGAACCTACTAACTGCTTGAATGGAGGTATTTAAGGGAAAGGAGGGACAGGTTGGGAACAGGTAAGAAATATAAGCATGGAAGAGAAAAACTGGCCAGCACTTCAAACAATTGTACAATAGCTCAATCAGATACAGAGGCCTCCCCCATTTCATGGACCCTAGAATGAAGCTGCAAGGATTCAGTTCCTGTTCTGGAACTTGCTAGCTGTATAACTTTCAGCAAGTGATTTCCTCTCTCTAGGCCTCCTCTGTGGGTGAGGGTAACAACAGCACTCCTTCTCATGGGTGGTTACAAGGATTAAACGAGTAAATGCGTAACATACTTAGAAGCATGCACTAATAAGCATGCAAAAGTTGAAATGTTTTAGTGACCTTTATTTTTTATTTAACAGACTCTGATAGAACTGTTATTATAAGTGAACTCATTTTTTGGACTCTCCTATTTATAAACCTCAAATAATGCATATTACCGATCCTAAAATTGACCATGATTTGGAAGGGTTAGACTGGTAGTGTTGTGATTATGGTGTCTATTAAAAGGTAACTACTAAGGCTCGGAAAATACCAAAACAAAAGGAGCTTTGGGATTGAGCTCAAGTTGCTATGGATGTAAAGATAAAGGAAAACTTCTCAAGTCTGGGGAAGAGAAGAGTCTGGAACAGGGGCAGGAAAGAGATTTCAAGGCCGAGCCAATGGTGTAGAATGTCTTAATTTGCCTTAGACTTAACTACCCCCTCAACTACTTCATTGGTGCAGGTATTTTTTTTTTTTTTTTGCTTTTGTTTTGTTTCGTTTGTCTTCGATTCTAACAGACGATATTTTCCATGGGAACATATTTCTGGCTATAAATAGGAAATCAATGGAAATGCAGGTTTCACTTTGCTGAACTTATCGATTCTATAAAATGAAAGCAGCTCATATATACGTCTGGCCAGGGCAAAGGGCACTCGGCAAGGAGCCAGGCTTGTTTCTTTCTAAACTGGCTTTCTTGGCCCTTTCAGATCCAACCGGGCTGAAAAGGAAAAGGGGTGTTCTTTAGCTTCACACAAACTCACAGCCATTTTGATGACAAGAAAGCAGTGTTGCTTCCCAATGCTTCTTTGTTCGAGTGATAGCAGGCCCATTGAAACCTCCTGATGGAGCTCATTGAAAATAATAGGCCCCATTATCTTCACTGGCAATGCTGCCATGAGAGCTTCAAAAACTGAAATAATGACAGCACATATTGGATGTACAGTAGAAAGGCATAGCGTGATTATGGGCAATTTCTGGCTCTTTCCTCCCCACCTCAGTGGATGAGGAGGGGGGCAGTGGGCTGCGGCCGGGACACACATGGAAGGGGCATTTCGTCGCTCTGCCCTCTGGGGATGCTTGTATCTTTCAAACTCAAATGCTTAGGTTTAAATAGTTTGCAAAAGTAAAATCTCAATCTCAGAATCACTTCAGAAACCAGGCTCTGGAAGTTACGGGTTCTTTAATGTAGTATTGAAATGCTGTCATCTTTGGTTATGTAGTAGGGCCGGCCACTGTGGAGTCGGTGTGAGCGTTTTTTTCTGAGAGACAGCCAGTGTGGTCCCATGGGGTGACCCGACGGACTCAGTCCATAGAGGATGGTTTCCCTGAGACTGCCCCGCACTTCCTTTCCCGGGTCAGCTCTCTCTGGAAGCCCAGATGTTCCCAGCAAATCGGATATTCTGGAATTGGGGAGGAACCAGTGGGAAGGGGACAAATCTGGACAGGAGGAAACCATCAGCCCCCAGAAAAGCACACTGAGCCGGGAAGAGGCTTGTTGGGCTGTGAGAAATCACCAGGAGGAAAATTCCCCTGAGAAACCATGACAGATGAGCAGGAAAGGGCTCCCTCCGTGGGAGAACAGGCCCTCGCTCGTGAAATGAGGGGAAAAGGGAAACACTTGCTTTTTTGGGAACCTTTTTGTCGCCTGTTATTATCTCTCTGTTTTCAGAAATGAAATGTCTTAAAACCACCAACCAACACACGCAGACATTATTTTTTCATCTGAAACAACTGGAAAGAACACGGAGTGCTGTGTACATCACCCTTGGGGCTTATATTTAATATGAGAACAAGATGGTCTCCCTGCTTCCCTTGTGCCTGACTAGAGCTGGGGAGAGGCCGGTGGCAGTAGCAGCAGCATCTGACTGTTGTGAAAAAGTAAGAAGTGACAAGAAGGAAAAGGATCTGTGACAGAAGCTGCCCACAAATCTGCCCAATGGATGAGGCTGGCAATTACAGTCCCCTAGTCCCAGGCCGGGGATACTGAGAAGCAACTACAGCTTACTGGGACTTACATCAAGGAAGTGAACTTCCTCTCCCCAGTCATCCTTCTTCTGGATATGCTCTTCTCTATTCAGTCTGGCGTGTGGATGCTTCCTTCAAGGCACTCAATCCAGGTGGTGATGTTATTTTATTTGAGAGATGTCGCTCCTTGGAAAGCATGTACCAGGATACCTTACCAGCATATATGCGCAAATGCCGCACATGGCCCCGCCTTGTCACATTAACCCACAGGGGGCCTCCCTCCACCAGCACAAGGCAGGGGGTGATCCTCTGGGCTTCTTGGTGTCTGCAGAGTGTGGTGCTGAGCGTGCCTCAATCCCTTTATGCACCTGTCTCTGTAACTAGACTAAAAGCCTCTTAAGAGCGATGCCGGTTAGATCTCCATGTGTGGCACCTAATGGGTGTCCAGTAGATATTTCTGAATTAAGCTGCATATAAAAATCAATGGACTATAAAAGTCACATTTTACTAAAAGTAAAATGTGAGAAGATTTTAAGGAAAAAAATATATTTCTTGTTTGTATTTATAGCTTCTTAAATTATGTAATGTTTGCCTTTCTAAAAACTCTCAGAAGTGAGATCCAGTGCCAGAATTTCATTATATTTATTAAACTCTCTTATTCCCCCCAGCCTGATATACCAAAGTATCAGATACTGGGTGGCTTCTAAACCACAGAAATTTATTTCTCATGGTTTTGGAGACTGGGAAGTCCAAATCAAAGCACAGGCTGATTTGGTGTCTGGTAAGCTCCTGCCTCCTAGTGCATAGAAGGCAATTTCTTCCTGTGCCCCCACATAGCGAGAGGGGCTAGGGAGCTCTGTGGGGTCTCTTTAATAAGAGCTCCAATCCCATTCATCAGGGCTCCACCCTCATGACATAATTACCCCCAATGGCCTCACCTCCCAGTACCATCACTTTGTGGGGTGGGATTTCAACAGATGAGTTTTGGAGGGCCACCATCATTCAGACAATGGAAAGTAACAATTAAAATTTCTTTTCTTCACTTTGAATCTGGCAGGGTACTTTATTCTCAGACCATTTCACTATTACAGGTGTTTTCCTGTGAATTATCTCCATCAACAGCAACTCTTCTCATCTGCTCTGCTCATTTTGTCCTCTTATTTTGGAGGAGAGTGGGTGTGTGGGTAATATTTGTTTACTTCTTTCCTTATTTATTTGTCTGTTTATTCGTGCTGCAAAATGCCAGTTTGTTGAATTAAAAGCATGACAGTCAATAGGAAAACATTACCAAAAAAGTTCTGCTTTTCTGAGACCTTCAGTTTCTCCATATTTATTAAAGTTTAATCCGGGAGTAACCTGAATGGAATCAGTGGTGTGCTCATTGAAATCACAAATTCCAGGCTATATTCCAAATCTTGTAATTTGGAATCTTCGGGGATGGACTTCAGGAGTCCTGCATTTCCATGAGTCTGTCCAGCTGGGAATATTCCAGATGGTTCTTATCCACAAAAGTATGTGAAGACAGCTAGAATCAAGCCTCAGAAAGCATACCTAGAGCCATGTTTCTGAGCAAAACCTCACACTTTATACCTTCCAAACAAAACGAATTAGTTCTGCATTATCTCTCAAAAGCAATCTCTCAATACTGCACTGTGTTTTCTGTTCATCGTGTAAATAGCAGTAATGAAGAGTTTTCCAATACCATAGATTTTGTTTTAAGGGGTTGCAGGGAAGATATGGCACAATGTATCAGAGAATTCTTAGTGCATGTCCTACTGTAGAATTGACCGTGAATTAAAATCTGCTGAGTGTTCAATAGCACTGTCTATCCATAGCACACACAAAGCACAAAACTTCCTTGAAAAAAAAGTACTTAGGGGTCTTTTGATCTCTCTCCCTTTGGCATACCTAGAATGTTTAGCTCTCAGAGTGGACCAGTTTTAAGATCTTTCCCTTTTCTGTGACAAAAAGTATTTTCAGTAGCGATTATCTAATAACCAGTGATACTCACTGATTTCGATTCATCCTTTATTTTTTTAAAATAATTAACAACTTAAAAAGAATAGATTCCAACTTGAAAGAAGTTCAAGTTTGGTAAATTATTTCATGTATGATCTAAAATTTGCACTTACCAGTAATGTGGAGTTCATGCTCTGTTTCACTCTTACAAATTTTAAACACACATACCGACTTAAAGTCATCACCAGAATGATAGAACTGAAGAACTTCTGTTCTTTCTTCATGTTATAATCATGTGCGATTTTTTTTTTTTTTTTTTTTTTTTTTTTTTTTTACCGTTTATACTCAGGCATACGTCAAGCTACAGCATTTGGATCTGCACTTGGAGAATGCCGAACTATGATGATCTTCTTCTGGACCAAACTTGTTTAGCTGAGTCCACATGTGTCAGGGGCTCCTGTCCAACTGGGAGTTCTCTAAAGTACCTTTCATGGAGAATACAGTGTTTGTTAACTAATAAGTAATAAAATATGCTAATCTGAAGTTCATGTATATATAGGAATAGCACTCAGTTGTAACCTCTGTGATTGTTTAGAAATGAGGCCAACAAGACCTTTGCAGTGGAGTATTTCATCACTGACATTGTTTAGAGTTGCTGGTGCACAGTGATAATGAAAAGCACACAGTCTTTTGGTCACTTGTATAGTAATAAATTTTTCATTCTCTGTCAACAATGCATTTCCTTTTTGCCTGCACCTGGGTGGCAGATCACATTGCATAGCGGCAACTGGGTAGTGGGGTGGGGGGGAAGTTCACTGTTTGTGTTTGTGTCTCTTCTAATGGATCCTATGTGTAGTTTGCATAATTTAAGACTTGAACTGTCTGTCTCACCTTGGTGGTTAGGGGACTGACTCTTTTTATACTACTCTTCATGGTCGAGTTCCCTTGGATGGTGGCACAATGCACTGGTGGTGGTGGGCGACTCACACTCCTGTATTGATATCACTTGATGGCATACAGAATTGGAATTTCTTTGCCTGTGAGGAGTCCCCTGATTTTATATCATCCTATACCTCATTTAGCCTCTAGCTCACACTCCTGCTCCAGCCAGTCCAGCAATCTTGCAGCCAAGAGAACATCCTTTGGTGGAACAATTTGGTATCTGTGATTTTATTTCATCCTCGCGTCCCGTGGGAGCCACTGAAGGCACTATTTTTTTCCTGTTTTCTGAATGAGGAAAGGAAGGTTCAGTAAAGGTCTAATTGGCAGAGTTACAAGTAGAGCTCAAGAGTTCTGCCTGTGTCCTCCATCTTTGCTCCTTTTATCTCCCTCTTAGGAAATATCACTCATTTCCTGGACTGTGTGGATCTTTTCTGGTTTTTTAATTCTCCCTTTTGTTTTCTTCTATAAAACATTCTCACATTCATGAAAATGATAGCATAAATGTGTATCTAATATTTAAGAGTTCACAAGGTCTTCCATATTTTCTTATTTGTCTTCTTAAATTAGCTCTTCCCTGAGAAGCAGAGGTTTGTGGGACCATTTGTTTATATAGGGTATAGTTCTGCAACTGGAGTCAAGATCTCTGATTTCAGTCCTAGACGCTTTCTACCATGCATCACACCTTTCCAGTCCTGAAACACCTTTGTGTGCCCTATCTCTTAGCATTGCCTTCCATGCCATTCGAATATTCTTTACTTTTTTCCATATGTGTTAGTCTCTTTTCCCCAAATGGACTCTGACTTAACTGACTAAAAAGGTGATGTTTTATGATTCTTTTATGTCTTGCTCTTCCCTATAAAGCACTTGGCACATTTCTAAGCACATAATAGTTTTCAAGAAACTATTTTTAGTCAATTGCTTAGACAACTGATTGACTGAAAATACCTCTTTGCCATTATCAGTCCTTTGGCTGTTGGCATGACTTATTTTGAGTCTTTTCATCATATCACATGTACTTTCATTAGCATATCCTTATCATTCTCTGGGGCTTCTGAATTTAGTAGAATATTTTGACTTCTACTTAAGTTAGCATTTGAGCACAGCATCTTTCCATATTTTGCAGCATCTTCTTGGCCCACATCCCTCCACCTACATGTTCAGTCCTTCTTTTGAATTGTACCCCATGATGTGTCACTATGCATTTGATTTCCCAGCTCTAGACATGTGACCACCTCACACTATCTCAATGCAACCATCATTCAGATGAAGCATTAAAGAGAAACATTAGCAGAATTGCCTTTGTAGAAAGAAAGGTAAACTGTTCAGAAAATTCTGGTTTTGAAATGATGCTGGAAATTTCCATTCACATCCTAGTAACAGATGAAAGGTATATCTTTTGATTAGGCAAATGCCCTTGAAATCACCTGCATTTGGAGTAAAAAAAAAAAAAAAAAGAATACATAGCTCACATGACAATGGCTATCAGCAAGAAGGTAGACTGATATAATTAAAATGCCACTGAACTGAGAGTTCAAAGATTATGAACTCACTAGACTGTGAGGTCCTTGAGAGCACAAACTGTCTAATCATTAATATTTATATTCCTGGTGCACAACTATTTCTTCCTAAAGTAGATTGTCAAAGTCTGTTAGATAAATGAATGAATGAATGAATGAACAAAGAAAGAGTGACATCAAGCGCAGCTTCAAATTGGGCTCTGCCACATACTCACTGGGCAACCCAAGCTAAGCCAACAACTTGCACTGTGTTAGCTTCCCCATATGTTAACTTGGGATTTGGAGTGATCGACTGCCTTTACCTTGAGGTTATTATGAAAGTAAAATACTGCATGCTTGCTGATGGTAACTAGGAAATGGGCTTGTTAAATTGTAGTTTTATATATTTTATATCAGTTAAACATGGATTTGGCTGCAAGTAACAAAATTTTACTAACTGTTGTTTAAACATACGGTTTATTTCTTCTATATAACCTAAAGACGAGAGGTTAGCTGATGCTGGTATTGGTCAGCAGCTTGGTGGTATCAGGGTCCATGTCTTCTCAACTTTGCTCACTTTTCTCTCCTGAGCACAAATGACCCCTGCAGCCCAACTGCCAGACTGTGTTCACAGAGTATCTGCAGGGCACAGGAAGTGTGACACAGCTGTCTGTTTTCTTTTATCTGGAAAGCATTAAATTATTTCCCCAGAAATATACCTGCATACTTTCCTTAAGGTCTCATCAGACAGAACTTGTTACATGACTACTCTTACATCCTAAGCAACAGAAATGACTGTCATGACTGGCTTTAGTCAATCATGTTACATTGCCTAGGGATGGTCATACTCTGCCCCCAGCACAATTCAGACACTGTGAGCAAGGAAAAGTGCTAAGAGGGGATCTTGGGTAGACATCTAACCATGCCTTCCACATAAATATCTGGAGATGTTATAAGGAACAAGATTTTAGGAGGAGAGAAGAAAGAACATGTCAGTGCTTCTGCTGGGCATAAGAATGTATGTATCATGACAGATAGTGTTAATGATGTTGTGAGTTTAATAACCTTTCTCTCCCATGATTACTAACTTCCTAGTTTGGGAAAGGACTGGCAGAAATTCATCTGGTATGCATTGCCCTGAAAGTGATGGATTTTTTCAGAATCGGCCAGTTATGATGCTGCCCTTTGGAAATCTCTGTTTCTAGCTTTGCCATGACAGAGTGATGGCCACAGTCTTTGCAAGGGTGGGAGGTTTAACTGATCTCTGATCTGTCGTACACTTCACTCTGACTCGTGATACTAACAAGAGAAGGTATTCCACACCATCAATGTGAAGTGCCTATCGGAGTAAGAACGTAAGCGTGATAATTGTAGTGTATGGTAGAGGAACACGTTTAGTCTGAGATGCTCCTGACTTATGCCTTTTCCCTTAATTATGGGAGCAACCCAATAATGCCATTCCTGTAGCTTCTGGTGACCCACGGCTTCTTTTATATGAGTATGTCTGGCACACTTACGTAGGGTATTCCTTCCGTCGTCTGTTTGACTAGGATCCCAGTCCCCCTCCGTCCCTTCTCACATCCCCTGTTAAATTGCTCTGCTTACTTCCCATTATGGAAGTGACTAGAACCTAAAGTGCTCTGACTCCTGGCTCATTTATGAAGTCAATGTTTACTCTGTTGAACCCATCAGCGTTTAAAAAGGAAAGGAGAGGGACATCTATGACCCAGCCAATGACAAGAGGTCGCAATTTACAACTGCCATATTACCAAGTAATTTTATTAATACCAGCCTCTGAAGCACAAGGAACAGGTCCTTTTAAAGCCCTTTGGTCACATGGAAAGAATACAATCCTCTATGAATTATCAGCTAAGTTGTTTTTTTTTTTCCCCCGCACATACAGAAGAGCCTGGATTATTTACAGTTCATCAGGATGCTTCGGGGTTATACTGCTGTCATTCACCAGATTTCTTTGTTTTAAGATTGCAATAGATACTACATGTGTTCCTGTAGTAAATTTCTTATTTCTAACTATAGACACATAAAAGCCAAAGGTCCTTCAAATTAGCTGGAGGTCTCTTGGTAATAATTTATATCTACCACCATAATTATAGCCCCATCTTTTTATTAATTATACACAGTCCCTCAAGATATTTCATTTGCAATATTGATGGAAGATTTCACTTTATTAGGCTTCTGTAGATTGCCTTCTGAATTCATATAGGAGCTCTTTTTTTGTTTGTTTTGCTTTCTTTCTTCCTTAATAAAGTAAAATCCAATGCTGACACTGAAAAGGAAAAAAAAAGAGAAAAAAAATAAAGTAAAATCATTCTATTCTTGGCTATTCTTTTGAATTTGATTCTTTACATTGTGGTCCATTTGGAATTAACATGAATTGAACTACTTGTTCCACATGAACTAGTAGGTATTTTTTGTTTGTTTGTTTTGTCTATTACTTGCTTTGATAGTATGGTTTATCTGAATCCAGGAAGAATCAGCAGAGCCCCAGTTGTTGATTTAAAGGTAAGAGCAGCAAGACTTTTTTCCTTAAAACAATATTAATTGAACAAATAAGGGATCAGAGATTCAATATTTCAGAAAGATGACTGATTATCCTAGTCTGCTCAGGTTACTATAACAATGTACCATAGGCTGGGCAGCGTAAATAAAGGTGTTTAATTTTCTCACAGTTTTAGAGGCTGGAAGTCCAGATTAAGGTGTCAGCATGTTCTGGTTCTGGTGAGAACTTTCTTTCTGGCTTGTAGACAACTGCCTTCTCACTGTGTTCTCACATGGCAAGGAGAGACAGAGCAAGCTTTCTAGTATCTCTTCTCGTAAGAGCACTTAGCCCATCACGGGGGTTCCAACCTGATGACCTAATTAACTCTCAAGGACCCTGTTTCCAAATACCTTCATATTGGGGATTAGGACTCCAATATATGAATGGGGGGGCACAATTTAGCCCATAACACTGACTAAAACAAATAAATTCTCTCCAGCAATAAACATTTAATATTGTTAATTTTGATAGATAAAAAATATTTGAATGTCATTCGAATATACTAAAAGAAAAGGAAACTTTCAGATGCCAAAAACAAAGAACAGAGAAGGTACACTAACGGGTTGACGAGAATGGGTTATTGTCCAGGTAACAAAATAGGTTAGGTTTTAGTTTTCCGCCAGAGAAAGACTATGAAGTTTTGGATCCATATAAATCAGTGTTGGTACTGAGATGTCTGCATAAGTCTAAGAATTGGAAGGATGAACTAGGAAAAAAAATCTACCTACCATCTTAAGACAAGAACAAAGCTTGCAGTCTTCACCAGCGTCTGAGTGAGAAGAAGTCTTTCCTGAGGCTTGAAATACTGAGCATGAGCCCTGTGTAAGTTTAAGGTTCAGGTTTACATTATCTATACCTGTAATCCAAGGTATAGATATCTATATCTGTACATATCTATATCTGTAATCCAAGAACGCCAAATAACAACCCCTGTGGTAGAATCCCTGGGACTGGCAGAAATAAATTGAAAACTTCTCTATAGGGATTCTCCTATAACTCAGGCTTCAAGGGATTCTCAAGGGGTGGGAGGGAGGAGGGATGAATTTATAAAGACAAACTATAATCCACCATGAGTGAAGTCCATAGGTACAAAACCAAGAATATTAAGGGCCTAGAATTTGAGATTATAGATTAACAATTACAAAGAGAAAAAGAATTAAAGAGGCCTAAAGTAATTAAAGACATGAAAGAAGAAGTCTAAGAACATAAGGTACCATTAAATAGGCAAATTTCAAATTAATAAAAATAGAACACATAAAGAATTTTGTCACTGAAGTTAAAAATTATCAAGATAGGGTTAAATAGTAGATTGAACATACATGAGGAGATATTTGTAATCTGTAAAGTAAATCTGAGGAAATTACCAGAAAGAAGCAAGAGAAATAAAAATACAGAAAACATGCATAGGCGCTTAAGAAACAGATAAAATAAGGTGGTCCAACATTCTACTAATAGAATTCTGAAAAGGAAAAATAAAGAGGCAAAAAAGAAATATTTGAAATATTTGAATGTCTAAAAGTTAACTGAATTGATTCATGACCAGAATCTTCAGATCTTCCGTATATATATAAACTCAATGTATATATGTATATTCATATATTCCATATATATATTCATGTATATATATTTATACACATATATATTATATATAGGACTATATGTATATAATATATTCATTCTACACCTAAGCATGCTGTAGACCAAGTATAGAGTACCAAAGTAAGAGAGCAAACCTGAGAAGCTAATAAGTAGATCTCAAAGAACAATTTGACTCACAACAAACTTCTCAACTATAATAGCACAGGTAACATGATAATGGAATGATATATTCAAAGTGCTGAGTAAAAATTATCTTTGAAACTAGAAATTTATATTCAGCCTAGCATTCAACCATGAGCCCAAACTGAAATTAATGAATGTACTTCTGGAAGAAAGAACATTAAATTAAAAGTAAGGTGGGAGATGTAATAAACAATAAGATGTAGTTCAGTATTTTTTACACTTTTTTGTATGTTTGAAATGTTTCATAATTACAACTAAAAATTATAAAGACTTTTAGACTAAGGATGAAAACACGGTTTTCTGACTCTCTCTCTTTCTCTCCCTGCCTGACCTTTTTTCTTTCTCTGTCTTTCTGTAGAACTTAAAACTTATGCAAGACAGTTTCAAACATTATGCAGTATGGGAATAATATCTGTAAACTTGTCAAAAACTTTTAAGAATATTTGCAACCCGTGGATAAACTTTATTGACTCCAAAATAAGCAAAAAATGCAAATTCTAAAATGTTTATTAAAACCTCTACAACACAAAATAGTGACAACTTCATTAAACATTAAACTCCACGGGGCACCTGGGTGGCTCAGCTAGTTAAGCGACTGCCTTCGGCTCAGGTCATGATTTTAGGTCCTGGGATCAAGCCAGACATCGGGCTCCTGGCTCAGCGGGAAGCCTGCTTCTCCCTCTCCCACTCCCCGTGCTTGTGTTCCCTCTCTCACTGTCTCTCTCTCTCTGTCAATTAAATAAATAAATAAAATCTTTAAAAATAAATAAATTTAAATTCCATAAAGCTTCCAGTTCATTAGAAAAATTATAGATTTTCTTACTTTGAAGAAACTCCTAAAATTCCAAGTCAATAAATACAAATTAGTTTAGAGCCAGATAGTTGCTGAAGGGGAGGTGGGTGGGGGAATGGGGTAACTGGGTGATGGGCATTAAGGAGGGCACGTGATGTGATGAACACTGGGTGTTATATGCAACTAATGAATCATTGAACACTATATCTGAAACTAATGTACTATATGTTGACTAATTGAGTTTAAATTAAAAAATTTTTAAAAAGCAAAATTAGAGAAAAAATAAATTTTCAAAACTGTTTAGCTTCTGAATTTCTCTTTAATGTGGAGTTTGAGTGTATTTTAATGAAATGACGTGGAATATGGCCTCTGAAAATAGAGAGCATAGGGTTTATGATGGTTCTTTGAGGATCCTATTATTAACTCAGTGGTCTCCTCATCAAGAATTCTCATTGTGCAACATGTAGAAGAATCTTCATAGATGGATTTGGTCCAACAGCTATGCCTTTTGCTCTGACTCCTTTTCTTCTTCCTATGGCTATCACAAGAATGTTTATTGAGTTATTACATGTCAGGCACTGTGCCCCAAGTTCCAAATGCTTTCACTCCTTTAATCCTCAGGTTAGCATTAGGAAATAGGCTCAATTATCTTTAGTTCATAGCTTTGGAAATGGTGGCTTAGAAAGTTATGTAACTTGCCAAAAATCATACTGATAGAACGTATTAAAATGAGTTAAGAAATAAGCCTTTCTGATTTCAGTGGCTTGCTCTTGCCCATTATGCTACGTTGCCCTCTCATTCTCTACAGAAAGTAAGAATATTGTTGGCAGGCCTAATATTTGCCAAATGAATTCAATTCACTTTCATTATAACTTTTAAAGGATTGGACAGAAAAAAAATCATGTAATGATGGTTTGAAATTTCAAGTGATGGCCAGGAGGCAGGCCTTTCGAGGTCCCAAGCACTAAAATATTGTGGTGATTATGGAGATTTTTTTGGTCCTTCTCCGCACTGCATCTAATCAAAATACAAAAAATGCTAAACTATAAGATAAGGATAAGACAGCCAGAATCATAGTTTTATCCATGATGGTTGTTTTTTTTTCCCCTGAAATATCACACACTGAGTTATTTTTAAAATATTCTTTTCTTCTGATGTACCTTATTTTGCTGGTGTCTTCAGTATAAACTTGGTCTGTGTAATGGTTAATTTTATGTGTCAACCTGCAGGGCCTTTTTGGAGATGAAATTAACATTTAATCGGTGAGCTGTGAGTAAAACATTTTGCCCTCCACAATGTGGGTGCACCTCATCTGATCATTGAAAATCTGAATAGAATGAAAAGACTGGCCTTCCTGTTCCAAAGGGAATTCTTGAGCAGACTGTCTTTGGACTTCATCTGCACCTGCACCTGCATCTCCTGCATCTCCAGCCTGCCAGCCCACACCACAGATTCCCACGTGCCAGCCTCCATAACCATGTGAGCCTGTTCCTTTCTAAGAAATCTCTTTCCGTATATTCACACATCCTGTTGGTTCTGTTTCTCTAGAGAACCTTGAATAATCAGTCTGTCTGCTGGGTAAATCCATATTTCCAAAAGGCTTGCCCTCAGTCAAGTGTTCTATCTTTTCTTTTTTAATGTTAATATTTGAATTCTCAGTTCAGTATGATCCCACCTACTTTGCAGAACATGCAATGAAGTATTTATTTAGAAAACTGGAATTTGTCCCACTTACCTCTGTGGTGCTAAGGACACACTTCACAATTTCTTTCTTCGGGTCTCCTATGGAAATTTAACCTTGGTTTAGGAAACGAGATAACATAATTGTGACGATGGGCTTTGGAATCAGTCATTTATTCCAGTCCCAATGTCCCATGACCTTGGGCAGGTCACTTAAGTACACTACCCTCACTGGTAAAATATGAAGATCAAAAGAAATACTGTCTGTAAGGATGTTTCACAGAGCTGTGCTAACACAAGTGTTCAATAGACACTGATTATTTGGATTATTATAGGTATCAGTAAGCATGTAAGCGTGTGTATCATTTCTCATCTTTAAGCTATAGTCTTTTGCCATTGAAGTGAAGGTAGATTCATAAACAGCTAACTAAAAGGTCCTTTTTGAAACTGTCCCACGGGCCTCTAATGGAAGGAATCTGAGAACCTGCATATTAACTGAGAGACCCTAAGTATGAACCGGGCATATATCTTATTTTTCATCTATCTGCTGTCCTAAGTATGGTGGCAGTCTCCAAACAATTTAAAACTCTCCAGTAACATATTACTTCTTATTCTCTAGTCACCATTTTCCTTAGCTCCATTGCTAACCAATCAAGGTTACTCTCCTGCCTGCTATCCAGCTGCTGAAGACTCTGTGGGAGATTGCACCGGATTCCACTGCTGCCTTTTCTCATCTCCTCCCTTCACTGGTCTAGCAAATCCAAGTTTGGTCACCGCCTACGCAAAAGGTACCCCTGAGCACTGAGTAAGAGCCTGACCCACCTGCTTGTGGGTTTTCATGTAATTTTCAAGCTCAAGAGAAATGAGTTTCCTACTTTTTAATATACCAGATAATTCACTGGTTCTAACTGATTCCATGAGACCCTACCTTTCACTAGCAAAACACCAGAACATACAGTCCAGTGCTCCTATTAGAATTTATTTTTTGTGTGTGCCCAGATTTTTTTTAATATAAAAAACAACTTCAGGTTTTTTTAATATTTTTATTACTTTATTTTACTTATTTATTTTTAAATTAAAGCCCCAATCCAGCAAGTTTCAGCCCTGGTCAGAATTTGTCTCCATCCTCAAGAACACGGAAGTAAAGGGAGCTTCCATTTTAAAGCCTTTGAGGCTCCCATGCTGTTTGAGTAGGGGTCCTGAGAGCCATGACTTATCATGCGTTTGCCGCAGTGTTTCGTTCTCAGAGACAAGGGTCAAAATGATTTTCCCAAAGGCTGGCTTTCCCGAGGGCTATTTTTTTATGTGGAAGCCCTCATCTCATAAACAACTGAATTAGTTCACATTAACCACGATCAATGGCAAAAGTACACAAAACATAGTGAAATCACCTAAAATAATGTTTTTGAACCAGCTGCTAAATTAAGTAATGTATTTGTTTTATTGCACATTTGCATAATAGGGCAAACTAGAAACTCTCTGTAACAGATGTGCTGGTGGCAGGGAGATTTGATTACTGGCTTCTGTTATTAATCACTGCACAAATCTTAAATGATTTGTTTCTACAGTTTGATCAATTTACATCTCAGAACGTACATTTATGCACACGATGTAGAGATAAAGCATCTGTTCATACCTTCCTGGAAGCATCAATATATTTATGGGAATTGAAGTTTTGTTAACCAATGCACAGGAAACTTTGGCCAAAGACTGACAACTTTTGGAAAGATCCCATTATTTATTCCTTATAGTTAATAAATAAAAACCATTTTGCCATTTCCAGAACATTGTATTCTGATGTCTATTGTTCTGTCTCTTCTGTGAAAACAAGTGAAACGTATGACATTTGAAACTCATAGGACTTGAATCATGGGCATTCCTATTTCTTACAAATCATCCCAGAATTTTGAAGAAACAGGGTACTATGGTATCATTGAGAACTACTACATAGAGTTTTAAAAATTATCTTTTTCCTTTTAATTTTGCATTTGACATTTTATAATCCTATATCTGTGATTTCCATCAGTATTTTAGGTGGATGTAATACATTTTAAGATGGCATGCCTAAATTTAAAAAAAAAAGTAAAAACACAGGCAATATAAATATTGTTTCATTAATTTCCAATTAAGCATGATAAATGCATTGGTTCTACACATAAATGTTTCCCCTATAAGTCAAAACACTAGATAATGTGATTTTTTTCTCCAATTGTGAGTATTGCAGTTATTTTGTAAGCAAAAAAGAAAAAAAAAACAGTCAAAATACCCATAGAATAAAGTTAACATTAAGCCCGTTTATTTCAGGGGCTGATTTACATTACAACAATTTCTTATTGTCATTACTTGCTATAATGATTTACCATTTGGAGTTTAACGTTTCTCTTAATAGTTTATACATTTTCATTTATATCCTATTTGATTAATTTTGGTCTTTTCCAAAATCCCAATAACCAACTGGTACAGAAGAGAAAGCTTAGGGGATTTTGTTTCTCATGGTATTCTGGCTTTCCAGTTTGGCCTCCTGTTTCTACACGGTGGAGAGAAAAAAAAAAAAAAGAAAAAAAAGTGGGTGAGTACTGAAATTAAATGCATCATTTCTGAAAACTGGATGAAATTTCAGATAAAGGCTTTGTTTTTAATGCCTAGGAAAAAATTAAAATGTATATATTTTTCTCAGTCAGAGGCAAGACTGTTATGGTTGCAACCCCTGCCTTTTTATAGTTCATCCTGGGAGCTAATGAAGCGTTGCATATTGGTTTCAAATTCAAAGCATATGTAGTCACTGAGGCATTTTTTCTTTATATAGCATGATTTCAAAAGAAGCCCAAAATGTGGTCATCTTAGAAAATGTAATTTGGTCGAGGACTAAAGAACTTTTTCCCAGATGACAAAAACCTTCCCCTTTGAGTTGCCTATGAGAACACAAACTAGCTGTGAAGTACATCCACAGCTCTCTGTGAAAAATGCCCAGGAGCTGATGAAAATGTATGAAAGGACTGGCGTGTCAAGGCCATGAAGGGCATTGGGCAAATTTGGATAAATGTGTCCAGGTCTCACAGATTCAAAATCAGAAGTGAGTTAGAGGACAATGTAAAAAGATGTTGAGGAGGATAATGTAATCCAGACAACAAACTTAACAGCATTACACATCCAGAGCCATCTCCGAAGTCATTAACGCTGTTGCCGGGGGTGTCTGCCAAAGAGCCAGATGTCATTCTGCCACAACTTGGCATCTGATGGTTGTCATTTATAAGAGGGAATCGAGTGAGGACTGTAATTAGGTGTGTGTTGAATGGAACCCTTCCTTCTGACTCCGTTGGGGGCTTTTCTCGTCCTGAACACATGGAGGGCTTCAAAGCAGGGGAACTGATCTGCCCTTCAGATTCCTAAAAGTTCATGTATTATTCCCCCCCTGGGGAAATGTATGGCTTACAGGTTTTTTTTTTCCTCTGCGCATTTAGCGTTTATTGTGCTCTTTGGAGATGATAAGGACGTGTTCCTGGACCCCCCCAAAAGCATACACCGCAGTGGAAGAATCATGCAAACAGATCACTTATGAACACACCCTGGTAAGTGCTGTGTTGGGGATATTGGTTTAAAAATGGCGTTGTGGGGGCGCAAGAGAATGGAACAACACCTCTTTGGAGATTTGGGCAAGGGCTTCCCAGAGGAGGAGATATTAAAGGAAGAACAAGCATTTGGCGGGTGGGTGAAGAAGTGAGGGGGTGAGCATTCTAGCAGAGGAAATCACGTGTGGACAGGGATTATGAAATCACGGATGGAAAGGTCTGTTGTACTCTGGGAATGGTGAGGGCTTACACATGGTGAGAGTCTGAGGCATGAAGACATTCTAGAAGAGGGTCACCTGAGTAGGGCTGAGATGAAAAACATGCCTGCTGAATCTTTAATTCCTGCTTTTTTAGAGGATAGTTAGATTACAGGAGGTAAGTGTAAACTCATGGTAAAACCCTTAAAACTTTAATAACAATAGTAAAGGTAGCTAACGTTTGACAGCCTGCTCTCAGTTCAGAATTAGGCTCTTGCGTTCCCACCACAACCTTATGGAATTACTTCTATTTTTATTTTCATTTTACAAATGAAGAAAAGAAGAATGAGAGAGGATAAATGGCCTGCTTAAGTTCATCTCAGAGGCAACCAGGAACGGGTGGGGCAGGGGGGTGGGCAGAAACCCTGTGGCCATGCTCTCAAACAGTGCACTGTGCAGAGCTCCACAGAGTCATGTGGTTGGTACGGGCAGACTGTCTCCCCATTGGCTAGGGCATGTTATCTTCCTAAGTAGAGAGAACGTGGCCTAGCAGCTCAGCCTTCAGAGTCACTCATCCTTTTGTCAAGATTAAATCTAGAAGTGGTACTGAGAAATAGAGTTTTAAAAAAAGTTAAGAGGGAAATTATCTGCCTCATCTCAAGTACCTTCACTGCACACTGGAATACCTTGGAGGCATTGCCCAGACCAAAGGGTATTTTTTTGAGCTTTAAGAATACATTTAGTAATAGATAGAGATGCTCATAATAAATAGAGTCATGAGTTCAAATAAGGGGATATAAAACTACAGATACAGTATGACGATCAAATTTTCAAAAGGGTAAATATGAATCAGAAACACATACACATGTATAGTATATATGCCATGGCAATGCTAAACATTCTCTGAATGCTAAGATTTAATATTTTTTGAATCATTTTCCCATTAGCAAGTGGAGTTTGTGCGAGCAGAAAACATAAAACACCAAGAAATGGAGAGAGTCTGTAAGAGAACATACTCCAAGGTCAGAGGAGACTTAGATAACCATCAGAGCAGTGGCCCCTGATCTTCCCTGAGAAGGTCAAGGCCTCCTGCAAATCAGCTGAGAAATGGGGAGCCATGTGCTATCAGGACACATTAATGTCACTAGGAGCATCCCTCAGCTGCCTTAGTCCCTCTACATTTTAAAATGTTGAGGTTACTCTTTGAGTAGATTTTCAGGAGCCCAAAGCCCTTCTGAAACACCAAGGGAATCTTCTCTCGCCCACTAAACCAGGTAGACAACCTAAAGCTGAGGTAACAATTGGCTTCAATCATAGGGAGCTTATCTCTCATAAAAGGAGTCTGAAAGAAAAGGAGTCTAATATCTCCTAGATAGACTCGAAGATGCTCAGAACCCTGTCTGTCCACCTTTCTAATCAGCTCGGACCTGCTTCCTTCTCAGTCCTGAGGCTGCTACAGCCACTCCAAGCATCCTGTTCAGGCAGGATGTCCAGAGATGGTCATGGGTCTACCCCTTTCTCATGACTTTAAGAACGAAGACACCTTTCCTAAAAGAGCTGGGCAGCCTCCTCCTTGCATGTTGTCATGTCCACTAAAGAACAGGTTTTGAATTGAATGCATTTTTTCAAAGTCCAGTTTCTGCTCACCTTCTTTTGGATGTGAGCTGTTATAGACCTCCTGGAGGCGCAGTTTTGAAGCAGCTGACTAAGCAGAAATGTGCCCATCACGTGAGAGAAAAAGAGAAGAGGGCAAGGAATCCTATTCTGTCAGTCCGTGTGGCTATAGTCATTGTGGTAAAAGCTTAGCAGGTAAATTTTCTCTTTTGCTGTGTGAGGCACCAGGAGGTGATAGCAGATGCAGGTGAACAAACCTTTGCCGCCTGATTTTTCAAACATCTGCACACGGGTGCCTGGCTGGCTCAGTCAGTAGAGTGTGTGACTCTTGATTTCAGGGTCATGAGTTCAAGTCCCACTTTGGTTGTGGAGCCTACTTTATAAACAAACAAACAAACAAACACCTGCACACAATTTGTTGGGTTTACTACAAGGTTTCTGACTTGGCAGCATCTATCATGGGAGGCATGGGGCAGTTTCTCTGCCTCCTGGCATCTGAATACTTTGGTAAGCTAAAACCCAGGCACAAGTGGCATAGACTACATACCACTTATTTACTTTGCAAGCAGCAAAGATGGTAGTGGATGAGGATAAACATGGGCCCAGCCCTGCCGATTATGATTCCAAGGCAGCCAATGGGACTGAGGTTGGACCTGAAGCAAGTAGGATGATTGAACCCTTTGTCAGTGGGCCAAAGTATTTCCCAGTTGTAGAAGCAGGCCTATCCCAAAGTGTGTGGCCTTCCTGCCCTTTTAGAATTGCCTGTGCTCAAATCCCAACATTATGTTAGGGGAGGGGGCAATGTTCCAGAAGCTATGGAATTCATTTTTTTATCCATGTGGTATCTAGGGATCTAGCCTGCCGTCCGTCTATACATGATGAGTCACTCTCCTGGCCAGATTGTTTACCTTTAATAACAAAGTGTCTCAACTGTTTTTCTTAATAAATCAAACATGCCAGACTAGATCCTATGGCGGTTAGAGCTTCTTGATGTTTCAGAGGAGCAGAGACCACTGCTGATGGAGCAGCAGACAGCTGTGTTGTGGAGGGTCACCTGAGGTGTCACCAGTGTGTGGCTGGCAGAGACCTAGAACATTCATAACCTTCATTCATCAGCAGCCCTCTTCCAAGCCACCATAAATAAACCAGCATCCAAATAGAGAACAGTGAGTTTCCTAGGGGGGGAAAAAAAAGCGGTACTCTTTGCAGCTTTGATTTGAGGCTTATAAGAGCAGAATTCCAATATTCTTAAAGCTCAAAGGGCTGCTAAAGGGGCCACATCAGATTGCAGAATGGAAGATTGGAAGATTGTTGAGTTCTCTCCAATTCTGCTACTTTACCCTTATTCAGGCAAGTATCATCTCTTCTCTGAGTTACTGCCAACCACCTTCTGACTCCATACTCTTGTCAATCCATTTTCCACAGAGCAACCAATGTTCTGAAAAAAATATAAACGAGCATATCATGTCCCACTCTTGCTTAAAATCCTTTAATGTCTTTCTTTATACTTAAAATGAAGTCTGAAGCCCCTCCCCATTAGCCCTCAATGCCTTGCATGACCTGGATCTGTCTACCTTGCTAAGCTCATCTCATCCTATGCTCCCCCTTGCTCCAGCCAAATGATTTTCTGCTCATTCCTGGAACAAAATAAGGTCATTCTCACATAACAAATTTTGCAGAAGCTCTTTTCCTCTTCTCAAAATGTACCCCTACTTCCTTGCTCCCAACCCTGTTTGCATATCAGCTCTTTAGAAAGGCTGCTCGTAATCATTCTACATAAAATTAGTCTCTAGTTCATTCCTTTTGTAATTTTTAATTCATTTATTTATTGGTGCTTATTTGCCTTTTTTTTCTTATTTCTATAGTAAGAATATAAGTTCCAGAGTGGGGAAGCCATGCCTGTCTTATCCTTTTTTTGTGTCTCAGTCTCTGGCAAGGTGTGACTTACAAGACATTAATGCATATTTATAAAATGAGCAAATGTATCGGTGAGTCAGGAGAAAAGTAGGAGGTAAAATCTTAACTCTTCTAAAAAACATTTTCTGACCATACCACCTGAAGTTAGCATTGTAGCTTCCCTCCCTGTTCTTCTTTGCATTATTATCATTGTTAATATTAGCTCCCATTTATTGAGTGCACATTGTGAATGCAAGTCTAGGGATCAGATCTACTTAGTGATGTAAGACTTATTTTCTCTCCTGATGATCTAACTGAAGTGTAAACAATCAATGAGAAAAGAGAATGACTACAGAGGACTGGAATTTTGAGGGGATCTTCATGAAGGATGCTCTTGGGATTTAAGATCAATATTGAGGGAGGAATTAGGAAGTAGAAACTATATAAAGAGGAAATGATACTCAAAAGAAGGCAAATAGGAAGTTTGGAAAGAAATTGGAATATGTGAAAAAATAATGGGATTACAATTGCCATTTATAGATTTGGTTTGACAACAAATATCTGGACAATTCTTGCTGAATATATAATTTGTACCTTTTATATAGCCATTAATTACACCCTACTTTGTAAGTATCGTCATTTGGTTTCTTGAACCACAATTTGAATTGAGTTTCTTGAACCACAATTTGAATTGAGTTGTTTATATTATAAACCTGTTTTTCTTTCCAATGGGATTGTAAACATAATACAAACAAAGGCCACATCCCATTCATCTTTATATCTATAGAATTTCAGATTATTCAAATTGGAAATCACTCTGGTAATCCTTTAGCTGTGTCTTTTACCCGAGAATGATGCTTCTCTATGGCATACCTAATAAAAGATTATCCAGCCTCTTGATAAACTTCTCGCAGAAAGATTCTCAGAAGGCAGCTTGTTTCGATATCAAATGGTTTTTTATGGCAGCAAATTCTTAAATTTCTCTTCTCAACATTCCGTCATTAATCCTAGTTAAGTCCTCTGGAATTATATGGAAAAAAATTTAATCCTTTTCTGCAAAATAGTGCCTTGCATATTTGAAGGCATAATTATTTTCCTTTTCATCTGTTTTTTTTTTTTTAGGCTAAATATTCCTATTTTTATTAGCTATTCCTCGCTCATAGTAGCACTTATGTTCAAATACATCTATTTTCTTAAGCAATTGCACAATTGTTGTAAGCTCCATGATAATACATACCCTTCCTGTTTTATTCATACTGCATTCATCTTACTTCAAATCATGGTTGGTATATAATAGGCAATCAAAACAATATTTGTTAAATGAATAAATGAAGGGCCAGGAGTACAAGCTTTAGCCAGTGTAATAAAGCAAGAAAAAGACATAGCAGACATCCAATTGAAAAGGAGCAGTAAAACTCTATTCACAGACAACATTATCATTTATGTAGAAAAAGTACAGAATATCTAAAAAGATACTAGAACTAATATGTGAGCTTAACAAGATTGCAGGATATGAGATCAAGTATATACAATTATATCTCTTTTTTTCTTTAAATTTTTTATTGTTATGTTAATCACCATACATTACATCATTAGTTTTTGATGTAGTGTTCCATGATTCATTGTTTGTGCATAACACCTAGTGCTCCACACAGAATGTGCTCTCTTTAATACCCATCACCAGGCTAACCCATCCCCACAATTATATTTCTATATAGTAGCAACAAACAATAGGAAATTAAATTTTTAAATATCATTTATAATAATATCCAAAAATATAGAAACTTAGGGATAAATTTGACAAAAGATATGTAAAATCTTTAAACTAAAAGCTATAAAACATTATGTAGTGAAGTTAAAGTGAACCTGAATGAAAGATAACCACCTTTATGGGTTGGAATTCTCAATACTGTTAATATGTGAGTTCTCCTTAAATTGGTCTATAGATGCAACACTATTACAATCAAAATCTTGCCAGATTTTTAAGGAAATTAATAAATTGATTCTAAAAGTCCCATGGTAAATGTAGAAGGCCTTGAGTAGCCCAAACTTGGAAGAATTAAAAAAAAAAAATCAGAAGGCTAACAATACCTGAATTCAAGACTTAGTAAAAGCTAGTCATCAAGACTTTAGAACTGGCTTAAATATAGACAAATAGAGTGAAGGAACAAATAGAAAGGCCAGTATAGACTCATACATATGTGGAAAGTACCAAAGCCAAATTCAGTGGAGTAGGGATAATCTTTCTAACAAATTGTGCTGGAACAAAAGGATACCCATTAGCAAAACAAATGAACATCAAGCCATACTTTAAACTATAAACAACAATGACTCCAAATGGATCATACATCTAAATGTGAAAGCTGAAACTATAAAACCTCTAGAACTCATGGGAGAAATTCTTTGTGACCTTAAGTCAAACTGATTTCATTGGCTAGACACCAAAAGCATGATGCATAAAATAAACAAAACATTGATAAATTGGACTTATCAAAATTGACCATTTCTACTCTGTGAAAGACATTGTTAGAAAAATGAAAGTCTTTGCAAGACACTGGTAAGTAAATGAAAAAGTATGACACAGACTGGTAGAAGATATTTGTACATCATATATCTGATAAAGAGAACTTGTCTTCAGAATATACAAAGAGGGCGCCTGGGTGGCTCAGTTGGTTAAGCGACTGCCTTCAGCTCAGGTCATGATCCTGGAGTCCCGGAATTGAGTCCCGCATCAGGCTCCCTGCTCGGCAGGGAGTCTGCTTCTCCCTCTGACCCTCTTCCCTCTCGTGCTCTTTCTCTCACTCTTTCTCTCAAGTAAATAAATAAAATCTTTAAAAAAAAAAACAGAATATACAAAGAACCCTTAATATTCAATGATAGACAACCAAATTAAAAAAAAAATGGACACAAGAACTGACACTTCTTCAAAGAAGATACACTGATAGCAAATAAACACCCATGAAAGATGCTAAGCATCATTAGTCACTAGGGAAACACAATTTAAGACCATAATGAGATACCTCAACAAGATCAGCTAGGTTGATATAATACTAATCATACCAAATATTGGTGAAGATGTGGAGGAACTGGAATTCTCACATGCTCAGAGTAAATGGAAAATAGTAGAACCACTCTGAAAAAGTTTTGCTGTTTCTTAAAACAGTAAACATGTACATACAGTATTGCCCAAGAGAAATGAAAGCATATGTCCTACAAAGATTGCACATTGCATGTGAATGTCCAGAGCAGCTTTATTTGTAATAACCCCGAACTGGAAACAACCCAAATATCCATCAATTGGTGAATGAATAAATAAAATTTGGCACATCTGTAAAATAGAACACTATTAGGCAGTATATAGGAATGAATTATTAGTGCACAAAACAATATAAATAAACCTCAAAATAACTACGCTGAGTGAAGAAATTCAGAGAAAAAGAGTATGTACTATAAATATTCACTTATATAAAATTCTAGAAGATGCAAATTAATCCATAGTGACAGAAAATACATGAGTGGTTGTCTGGGGTTAGAGTGTCAGAGACAGGAAAGGGGGAAATATTATAAAAGGGCCTAAAGAAATGTTTGTTGGTAGCATATATCTTCATTTTCTTGACTATGGTGATACTTTCATGGGTATACAATATGTTCAAACTTACCAAAATTTACACATTAAATGTGATATATTGCATGACAATGACAACTGTACCTCATTAAGACATTACCAAAAAAAAAAAAGAGAGAGAGAGAGAAAAAGAGAAAGAATACAGTCTTGAGGTCAGTTTGGTCTATATTCAAGTTACACCTTGTCCACTCATGTGCTGTGTGTCTTTGGAAAAATTATTTAACATCTCTGAGGGTCAGAGGATCAGATTTATCTTAAAATGATTCTATTAGAACCTTTTCAAACTTCATAGAAGTGATGTGAATGTACATAACAGGGTGTCTTAGGTTAAGGATCAAGCTCTTCTGCTGGTGAAATTGCATAGGCTCCACCCTCCCTGTTTGTATCCATTGATTTGCAAAGTGTTGAATGGTTTCCTGGGGAACATGATTCCTGTCCTCCATTGAGCTTCTGCCATATTCACCTATGTCTCATGCACCCGCAAGGCAGTGAAAGAAGCCAATAGCTGGAAGGACAATGAGAAGCCCCTGAGGTGGAGCTTCCCAAAATGGAAGGAGGAATCCAGGTAGTGATACATAAAGGAAAAATATTTGCCAGCTGGAGCAATGGAAGATACCAGAGCCCATACTAAATCCAGCCACCCTGAAGACAGGTGTGCTTTCTGAGGATAGGAGTATCTGTGTGTGGGTTGATAGGACTGCCTCACTACATTGTATACACTTTGGTGTCCAAGTGGCTTTATCAAGATGTATTCCCAACTGAATACAACAGAGGAGTCTATCTGACTCTAGTCACAAACACGTCACCACAGCAATCAGGTCCTCAGTGTTGTGCACCACTGTCATGTTTCGACAGTGGGTGTGATGGATTTCCATTCCCACTGCTGGCAAGGAATGGCCAGTACTGATTCATAGATAATGTCAGCATCCTTGGAGATGCCCCAAATAATTAAGGCATGAATTTTCCTCAGGCAAATGGGGATATTCTGCAAACAAAAACAAAAACAGAAAACAAAAACAAAAAACAAAAAAACAGCCAGCTATAAATTTTGATAAAACTACATCTGTAGTCATTGCAGGTAACAGCTAAGAAACTGAAGTTACAAATAAGAAAATAAAAGTTTGAAGGTATTTTCCCATATCATCTCACTAGATCATACCACATCTCCAAACCTAAAGGAACTTTTCATTCTTCATCTTACTCAACTCTTTAGCACCACTTAACACATTTGCTAGAACATAACCTTCTTGAAACATGTTTCTTGACTCCTAGGACACCACATGATCCAAATTTTTCTCCTACCTCCCTATTTACTTTGTTCTTCTACTTCCCCATCTACCTTTTTCCAAATGCATTTCTCCAACTCAAACTTGTCTACTGATCTCCACATTTTCATATCCAATTATCTACCCAATATCTCTGTATGGATAGCTCACAATATCTCAAATTTAATTTATTCTTTTCCCTCTTAACTTCTTCCCTTTCAGTCTTCACCATCCCACAATTATCCACCAAGTAGTGAGCTCAGAGACCTGGTAATCATCCAGAACTGGAAGTTCTCTTGTTCACTGGGCTAGCAACTATAGACAATAAGGTAATAAATTCATCACGCCTAATAATTATCAATAAATCCTTATGACCCTTACATCTTACACCTCCTTCCCATGAACTTAAAAACTATCAATTCTAGGAAATTTTCAAGGAATCATTGTAAAGTGTTCTGATATAGAGTATACAGCCTAACTTCTATTTCCTCACTCCTCTATTCACCCGCACTGAAACATTTAGAGTTTTTATTTATTTAGCTCATTTCTCATAAATACTGAATGTGTAATGTCACTTCTATTGGATTTTGAACCATTTGTGGCCTCCTGAGGCATTTTGTTTTATCTCCTCTCCTTCACTAGCAGCCTTGATAAACCTGCCTATCCAGGACTGCAAGTTCATTTCCAGAGGTAGCATTACCTTTAGTCAGTGTGGCCACTGGGGAGTGAACCAGGATAAATGGGATTAAACTGAAACAATAGGAGGTTCAGGTTAAACACTAGGAGAAACATGTTGAGAAAGGGTCACTTAGACACAGGCCCAGTTTCCCTTGAGAATGTAGGAATATCTTCATTGTGAGTGTTTTAGCAGAGTCTGAAGCTCAGCAAGAGTCCCCATCTCCCAGTGGGCAGTTCAGTTGTTTTCCGTCCTTAATGAAGAGATGAGAGGAGTCCATACTACTTGGGTGTGAGATTTAATACCATATGGAAAGGACGCGTTTCATGGCCCATCCGATGTAAAATCTCCCCTTCTCTTCCTCTTAAGCATCTACTTGTGACTCTGGAGAACAAGCTGGAAGCACCAGATTTATTACTAAAATTAAATTCCACGGATGCCTGGGTGGCTCAGTTGGTGAAGTATCTGCCTTCGGCTCAAGTCATGATCCCAGGGTCCTGGGATTGAGTCCTGAATGGGCTCCCTGCTCAGTGAGGAGCCTGCTTCTCCCTCTGCCTGCCGCTACCCCTGCTTATGCGCACTCTCTCTCTCTGAGAAATAAATAAAATATTTAAAAAAAAGGAAAACTCCATATCTGCTTTAAATCCTGGCTTACACATTTGTTTTGAAGGATTTGTTTGAAGCTATTAGTCTATGACTGTTTTACAAGGCCTGATGGAGTTGTCTATACACACTTCGCACTTAGTTTCTGTTGATAATGCTGTTAAATGAAGTTAGTTCTCTAATAAGTGTAACAATGAAATCAAATCTCTCTTCCCCACAGGCTAAGGCATGATGCATTCCTCTAGCAGAATGGTGGTGTCTATCAGTCAGGGGATTTGTAATCAGATCTGCAATCAGACAGGTAAGAAGTGTTGGTATGGGAGCTTACCTTATCATTACTGCCCCTTGCTTTCCATCTTCATTGGTCAGAGGCCCTGTGCAAATCAGATCAATTGACTGCTCTCTTAATTGTTTTGCTTTTAACCCATCAATTCTTAATTTGGCATTCCCTCTATTGACACATGTCACCCTTATTGAGGGCTAATCATGTTAGTTTTAGAATAATAAATATATCACTCCGACATAAACAAATTAACATATTTAATAAACTCACAATAGTGCAATTCCCCAACTTCCCCTGGCTTCACCTGCGGATTCGCAATGAAGTTCATTAGAGGTGATGGGGAGGAAACAGCATCCTTCTTCATAGCTTTTATAGATGTTGAATGGATCTGAAGTAAAGGTTACATGCTGGTTGCCTGCGGGCAGGATTGAGTTTGTACATACATTTTGTTTGGCCCACGTAATGCTGTCAAGAAATTTGATGGAGAGCCCTGCTTCTCTTGGTAATGGCTCAGGAGATTGAATTCTCCAATGAAACATTCTGATAATCTCTAACAGTAGTGCCTGGATTGGCAAACTAGATTTGTACAAAGGGCAGAATTATGTAAAAAAAAAAAATTACAGATTTTGAGTTACAACTATAAACTGTAACTCAGGTTGTGAGTTTCAACAATAGCTGTTTCATCTATTGTTTATTCTTTGTTTATCCTATGGTTTATACCTTTTTGATTTCATAATATACTTCTATTAGTATTTTTTCCAACTGGTTGGCTTCCTGCACATCAAATCTGTTATATCCCCTTATTTCAACTGATGACTTACCTCCTTATTTTACTAAAAAGCCTGAAGGCATCTTTTAGGAGCTTACTCAACTTTCCTCTTCTCCACTGCATCTTTTCTCTGTTTCTTGAGGATTTGTTTTATCCTCTTATAATTTCCTTCCTTTCAATAGCCATGCTTAGAATTCGCCTATCAGTTTTGTTCTCTTTTTTACTATTATTTATCTTATCGCCTTTTATTAATTAGTCAATAACTTAAAAGAAAACATTTATTGAACTCGTATTTGTAGGTATGTTTCATCAATTGCCTGGTTCTATGTCTTTATAACTAAATCAAAATGAAGATCTATAGGCAAACGACTTTTAAACCGTTAACAGTACTATAATGAGAAAGTACTTAGAGAAGATTCTTCAAGAAATATTACAGAAGGAGAGACGAGGGATTAATTCTGCCTATAGTGCATGGAATGGAGGGAGCTAGATATGGAGGATAAGAGGAGGAAGGAGAGCATGTAAGATGAGGCAGCTTGAATATATCCAGAAGTAGATTTACTGATGAAACTTATCTTCCATGGCCCTGCACCTGCATGAGTCTCTTCCAATGCATGCTTGTGGTAACGTGTTTTTGTATAATATATTTTAACCCCTGTTATTTAAGACCATCTTCTCTTTCAACTCCAATATCCCCTCCAACATACTTCCCTTTCCCTTGGCTCAGGGGGCCTTGGAGAAGACACAGGCATTTTAAAGATACAATTAGGGGAAAGTTGACCTGGAAAAAGTTAGGATTAGTGAGATATACTTCTGTGGTCTGCTGTTACATATATATGGGGCTACTGCCAGCCATCTCAGGGTAGGCATCAGTTCCAGGAAATTCCTCCTACCTACTGTGCCAACTCAGCCAGAGCTGGGAGACAAAGGTGCAGGGCCAGAGGTCATATCTTGAGATGAATGTTTTCTAGATGCCTGATACTACAGCAATGTGGATAGAGGAGGAGAAACAAGATTTAAAATATGCAGGACCGGAAGTCAATTTGTGGAAAGTTCTTCCAGGAATTTGATGAATAAAATTATAAATAAAAGAGGATTTGATCTCATTGATGAGTGGTCAAAATGAAACTCCTCTTCTGATAGGAATATACTCAATAATGCCTCTTAGAACTTATATGAATGATACTAGAAATAATTTTTCCCAAATTTAACAACATTCTTAATAATTGACATGATCTTATCAATAGTAAGTTGTAAAACTTCAATGAACTTTTCTAAACTATCAGTTAAAACATTTTCATCCATGCTAGAGGAAAGCAACTCATTTTTGTATTCTCTCTACTGATGACAAGTTTACTAAATTGTTTTCATATAAAGAAACAGAATATATGGGAAACCAATATTGAAAAAATTGTATTATAGAGCTCTGTCATAAGGTTAATTCATAAGAACATTTTTTTTTGATTCAGGAAACTTTGCCATATAAATTATCTCTGAAATTTATACTGTGTTGTAATTGATTTTCTCATTCTCATTCTAAATATTATTTCTCATACCTAAATTTATATTTATAAATTTGTATTATTTTCCTTAAAGAGGGCTCCTAAAATTGTAGCAGCACAAGCCAGACAATTGTCCCACTCAAAGTAGGCAAACTCAAATGGGAATAAAGCAAATTCAATAAAGGGACATTTTTTAAGTGTGGACAAGACATAGGGGAGCCATAAGGGATGATGCATCATATCTGCTATCTATCTGTGATCAGCTCTGGCCCAGAAGAAGTAAAGCAAAGCAAGAGTACTGGAACCCACAAGGAGAGTATCTTGTAGGGAAGAACCCAGTGTGGCTGGGAGTTGAGTACTTTGTTTGGGCAATCCAAAGAGACCAAGATAACCAGACTGGGATGGAGTTGGGGAAACACATGCAGACGCTCACTCCCTTTGCTCCCTCCACTCTCCTGCCTTACTGCCCCACCTTCCTAACCCTACTATAGCACAGGGGAGCTTATGGAGGTGACCCAAATATATCAGAGAGCAGGAGGCAGAGAGCAAAGTAGACCAAGTATATAAAATGGGTTTGAACAGATAAACAAAAATATCTGGCTGTATCTATCATTGTATACATGTATATCTATATGTATATCTGTATGTACACATAACCATACACACGTGTGTATGACTGTATTGTACACATATGCATTTACAAATAAAATGTTTGTGGTGTATATAATTACACTTGAAAATGAAATCACACCTTGCTTCCTTTTTATTACCTGTTTAATTTACTTAATAACAGATAAAAATTATAAACTCTTTTCTATATCACAAGCTTTTTTTTTTTTAATATGACACATTTTCATAGGGATATATAGTTCTATGTCCTAAAGTGGATTTATCAGAATTCATTTAGTTTACTTCAATTTTTCACCATTATATAAAGACTTGTAATAAACGTCCTGTAGATAATTTTTTAAACGATCAACAATATTTCCTTAAAATAGATTCAAAGAAAATGTAATTACAGGATCAAAGGAGATTCCCATTTCAAGTTCATATGACCAAAATGCTCTCCAGAAAGGTTTTGCCCATTTACGTTGCCATCATCTGTGTATCAGTCGCTATTTTTCCAACATCCCCACCAAGTTACATTAGAAAATATGTTAAAGGGTGCCTGGGTGTCTCAGTTGGTTAAGCGACTGCTTTCGGCTCAGGTCATGTTCCTGGAGTCTCAGGATCGAGTCCCGCATCAGGCTCCCTGCTCAGCGGAGAGTCTGCTTCTCCCTCTGACCCTTCCCCCTCTCATGTGCTCTCTCTCTCATTCTCTCTCTCTCAAATAAATAAATAAATAAATAAAATTAAAAAAAAAAAAGAAAATATGTTAAAGACAGAGCTATGAGTCTACTTCCCTACCATCTCTCACCCCTTAATGTTTGTAATCTGAAACTCTTCTCTTGGCAGTGAACAAATACTTCCTGATTTTGAATCCCGGTGTCTGTGTACCATTCTTATCATTGACCTTATACCATTTGATATTATTGACTTTGAGCTCCTATTTGAAAAAAAAAATCCTTTTTGGTCCCTTGATAAACTCAATGCTGATTTGAATCCTCTTTCTGTTCTTTCTTTGTCTTGCCTTTTTTTTTTTTTTTTTTGTCATCCTCTTCCTGCTTTCTATTGGGTATGGCTCAGAGTTCTGGTGGCTGTTTGTAACATCTGGCACAGGATTCAGAAAATATCCCAGGTTTCTCCCATTTGTGTGTCTTCTGCAATGCTCTCGCTCTCATGTGAGCTCTTGTTATTTTTACCTGGATTATCAAATGCACCTGAGTCTCACCACCCACCCCACCCCCCGCCTCTAGTTCCACGTGTATCTTCCTAAAATATTACTTGCTTATAGCACCCTCCAGAGCAATAGCCAGTATCCTCCATGCCTGTCCCCTATCAAATGAAATATAAGCTGGCATTGGATAACCCTCTTCCACTCCCTCTGAACATATAGCCTACATTCCAGCCAGCTCCAGTTTTCTTTTCTTTTTCACCCACCTATAATTCTTTTCCTTATCTCTGCTCTTCAAAATTCTACCCTTCCAGTAAGACTCGACTCAACGGCACATTCTACAGGAATCTTTCTGTAGTCACTTCCGCTAAAATGACTTCTGTCTTCTGGGGTGTGTAATTCAGATCTTTTTGATACTATAGCCAGTTTGGGAGGCTGATAACCTCCACAAGATTATAAAATGATTGAAAGCAGAATCATGTGCTGTTCATCTTCCCCCTAAGCATCCAGCATGAAGTTTTATTGCTGCTAGCTGATGAATAAACAATAATTGAGTGAAAGAACAGCCCTAGAGCAATTCTACTGAGACTTTAGGTTTAAGAACAGTAAGGAAGGGGCGCCTGGGTGGCTCAGTCGTTAAGCATCTGCCTTCCACTCAAGTCATGATCCCAGGGTCCTGGGATCGAGCCCCGCATCGGGCTCCCTGCTTGGCAGGAAGCCTGCTTCTCCCTCTCCCCCTGCTTGTGTTCCCTCTCTTGCTGTGTCTCTGTCTGTCAAATAAATAAATAAAATCTTGAAAAAAAAAAAAGAACAGTTAGGAAAAGTTCAGAAATAAGGTCACTGGCCATAGATCATCCCCAGAAACTGTCCTATGAAGTATCTGACTTAAGGAACTATAAAAATTTAAATTTCAGGTCTTGGATTAAGCAATGAATATGTCTGATATGGCTGTATTGGCTGCCCCAGAATTCCAAAAACTGCAATAGATTTGTATTTGACTTTCAAAGATCTAGTAACTTACATTTACACTGCTGAGCGATTCAAAGCTGAAGAAATTCTTAGAAGGTACGTGGCAACATTTGCCACATGCAAACATAGAACAGGCAGTTAACTTCTCGGTCTCCATTGCCAGGTTTGGTCTTGCCCAGAGGAGAGACTTCATTGTCCCTTTTCCCCCAAGAGCGTTTCATGAGGAGAAGTTAAAATACATAATGGATGCATGTCTTTATCACAGGATCACAAACAGGGAAGGAAAACCCCCTACCCATCATGAACAACATAAAGGCATTTTATTTTGCCACTTTCACGAAGAAAGAAGAGATGCAGCAGTGCAGTGTGGAAGGCACACAAATGATTTCCCAATCCCTCTTAACTCCATGCATGCCTTTCCTTTTGCTCTGTGCATGCCTTTTCCTTCCTGTGTGATTTCAGACTAGTCATTTCACTGATTAGCACACGGCATGAGGAGTGTACCACCTCCCCACCTCCCAATCCTACCTTCTAGGCTGGAGGCCCGCCAGTCGCTAATGCTGTGAGATCTTCCTGGCCTGGCTCAGACTCCCGCACAATGAGACATCCTCTGTGCAATTTGTACCGCACCTTTCCCCAGCACAGAGATGTTGCACAACCCAGACACGAACAATGAGGCCACAGGAGGCAGTACCGACGGGCGACGTCTCACATGTTCAGAAAACAACCAAATTAAGCAGCAAAGCTCTTTAGACCAAGAGAGGCTTGTAAAGAGGGTTCTCCCAGGTAATGTAAGCATCTGCTTTCTCACTGCCCTCACAAGGACATGCCACGGGGCCAAAGAGGCAGCCCTCCCTGCCCCAGGAGAAAGAGCTGAGCGCTTTCATGTTGCAATGAAAATAACTGGCCAGTTTGGATATCATACACGCTCTGATCACATTCCTTTTAAGAATACACAGCAGATTTTCTTACTCTGGGCACAGCCAATTTATTCACAGAGGGGAGGCTTTTGATCAGCCTCCCTGCACAGGGATTCTTAGGTGAATGTGGTTGCTCCGGTTCTGACTACATTAGGAGTTGCAGAGCAAGTGTGACCAGAGACTGGGTGCTGGGAAGGTGTAGGGATTTTCATGTGGAAAATTTGGCCTGTGAACCACAAAGACTATGCAGGTGGGAAACGACATTCATGTCTGGTCAGTTTTAATTTCTGAACCCAGCTTACAATCTCTAGGTCAACCACATGTTGACCCCCAATTAAACCATGCCACGGAAGGCCCCGATGGCACGAATACAGAGAAATCCCATTCTCCACAGTGCTGTCAGGAGCAAAACAGAATGGTAATTTTGCATTTGGTCCTGTTTGTCAGCCTGCATTTTAATGCATTTTCTAATATGACCACCCGATCCAGAACCGAACCCACATTATTCTCCCCGATAAGCCTGGGGGAAAAAATTCCTCTAAGGCATCTTTCAAAGGGACTTATCTTTTTAGGTTTGCTGAGTTTCTGAGGGGGTGGAATAGGTTATGCTTTGCATTTCAAGAAATAGAACGAAATGCCACCAACAACACAGAATTTCAATACTGGCATAGCTGGAGCTCAGAGTATGCTCTTCAAAGACAATGTGAGATTTGACCCACACCTGAGATGTGTGCTATTATGACTATTAATCAGATCCCAAGTCATTGTTCTAAAATGATTATCAACACGACTCGTATTTGCTTAGTAGCCGTGATGGATTTTCATTGGTAAATGACTGGGGCTAGGTAGTGTTAGCTTTGTACAAGAGAACAAAAAAAAAAAAAAAAAGACTTTTTTTTTTAATTTTAGGTTTCTTAGCTGCTGTGAAGCCATTATAGCTGATGTGGTGATTAAGAGAATAGGCTCTGTAGGACAACAGACTGGGTTAAATCCTGGTTCCATCACTTGGTAGATTACTTATCCTCTCTCTGTCTCGGTTTCCACCTGTTTGAAATGGGGTGCTAATAACCTCGTCAGACTGACGTGAGAATTAAACAAGATAAGCACTGTGCCTTCCATAAAAAGTACACATAAATGTTTATTTCTATTATGATTAAAGTTCAAATTAATGATGATTGAGTACCTGCTAAGTACTAGCAACATTGCCAGTCTCTGTCTTTGAAAACCTTACATCGAGGAGGGCAGAGCATTCTTGCGCAGTCTTACCACTAAATGTTTTACTACTGAAGCTCCCTCAGCCCTTTCACTAGTGTACTTAAGGGCTTCCTTCCCTTATTTCCCCTGCTTCTGCATGCAGCCTTCTTCAACCAGGGATTACTGCCTCTTCTGTAGCTCTATGCCCCTGTTACTCATTCAGCTCCTAATACCTAAGACCTTTTGTTACTGTATATATATATTTTTTTCCTTCCATGTCTCTCTCTCTCTTTTTAAAGATTTAATTAATTTATTTATTTATTAATTTATTTATTTAGAGAGCATGTGAGTGGGGGAAGGGGCAGAGGGAAGAGAATCTCAAGCAGACACCCCGCTGAGCGTGAAGCCTGTCACGGGGCTCCATCTCACAACACTATCACAACCTGAGCAGAAATCAAAAGTCAGACGCTTTACTGACTGCACCACCCAGGTGCCCCTCATGTCTCTCCTTTCCAACTAGAGTATAAGCTCTTGGAGCACAAGGACCTTATCTGTGTACACCACTTTGAAGTTTGTTGGGTGAATTTTCTCTTAAGTTACAAGAGGACAGGAACTAGCTCTTAGAAAAATAAGTCTGTTGCTGCAAGTACCTTCCTAAACCTAGAGAGAAATTAGAGAACTTTGTATACCTTCCACCCACTCAGCCTGCTTCAGCATTGGGAAGGTCTCAGGCCATCCTGGAGAGATTGTCAAGATGGAAAGACTACAGAAGTGAGGGGAGGAGAGGATTAGAAAGACATATTTCAGCTCTTCACGCTTGTGCTTTAAGCCTCTCCACAAAAGATCTCATTCTCCACACATGGAAAGAGAGTTAGGTTCATTATATGAAATTAGGAATGCGAGGCAAAGAAGCTATGAGCTGACACATAAAATTCTATCACCTATCATCTACCTAGCATCTAGCATCATCTATCTACCAGTAGTCAGTGCCTCCCGTCCGAGTCCATGCAAGAGTACAGCAAAGCTGAGGACATGGTCGTCTTTTGCACTGTCCTGATCATCCTAATGAGAAAGCCAGTTGGCCATAAACATAACTAGGGCTCTGATTCTTACAGCATGGGTCATTGCTCTCAGCAGTCAGCTGAGAGTTAGCTTTGTACAAGAGAACTAGCCTCCTGCATCTATGGAGACTCTGCGCTCTTGCTTTCACTGTGGTGCCGCTCATGCAATCTCTGGGAAACAACTGCAAGCTTGTGGGTGATGGACCAGACGTCAGTGGTGAGGAGTACATTTCCAGTGTGTCTGCCACTGTTTTCTTTAATGATTTTTCAAATGAATATGGTCTCCATCCTTCCGTCCTTTAGACCGTGTATGTTGGGCTTCAATGATTTCAAAGCTAATGGTAAAATATGCACTATGCGGCACCGCTCTGCCAAGGAGATCTGAATCATTATTTGTCCTCTTCCTCTGGACAGACTGTAGGGTTAAATGGCTGGGGTTTTGAAACAAAAGATTTATACTCCATTTTCTTTGTGCTATCCATCCACGCCTTCTGTAATAGGAGCCGGTTGGAAAGCTCTGCATTGGGATTGTCATTTCTCTTGCACGGTATATATTAGAGTCCAAACGACCTCTATACCATCAAGGTTCCACAAACCTTAAATTTAAGCTACCTGCTCTACCAAAGTACCTAAAACAATAACTTTTTTATGTTGCAACAAACATTACATTTAATGAGTACAGTGCACATGTAATGATACAGTGAATCAGTGTGAAGCCTCAAATAATGATTTCTGTTGGCACTATAAAAGGAATGTAATTTTTCTTGTTGAAATACCATTTTTCAGTTACTGCATGAGTGATGTGGTAATTATCCCCTACACCTGGGATTTAAATCCAATCCTACAAGCCCATTTTCTGTTTGCAAGCTGTCAGGCTGATGCATAGGCTTTGTTCTTATCTGGCAGTAGGCAAGGAATCGGTAATTCAGAAACAACAAAGCCACTGATGGGTCATCATGTAATCTGCACTGAAAATTGCAATCTGTAATGAGATTGGAAACGCAGATGAGGTGACTAAAATTGATTACCTACCATATCTGAAAATTTCAATTTTATTGCACAAATATGATCAAACTAGTCCATAAGTTTGGGGATTAGTTGAGAAAGAATAAAGATTACTTTTAAATTAGGTGAATGCAGATAAGTTATTTAAATGTAAATTATTTGCTTTATAGCAATATGGTTGATCTGCAGGGTGATTCATACAGCCACATATTTTAAGTTCCCTGATGGCATCATTTCTGCCTGGGAGTTCCAATTAGAGATGACATATACACTTGCAACTCTTAAAGAGAGTACGGCAGAGCAGACCATGAACGAAACTCACGCCAATCCCCAGACCATAAAAATTCACCTTCATACACTTATGATGGAAAAAAAAAATAATCATCTAGAAGTCTTGGGAGCTTTAAGAAACACGCGGCAGACTGTGCTTGGAATATTTGTAAACATTTAGCCCCCATTTATACTATCTTCCGAGGGGTCGGGCTTTGTGGGTTTAGCTCAGGAGCCAGGATGACAGACTCACAGCCCCCTGCTTCCCACAGAAAGTATGGACTTCCTATAATCTCAGAACTGTAGGAGCTATTGGTAGTATTCCAGTCCAACCTCCAACCTCCTATGAACATCTCTATTTCTTGTCAGACATATGATGATAAATCTTACCACTGGAAATTTGGCAGAACTTAGCGATCGTGAAACAAACAAACAAAAATCATCATGATGACAAAATTCAGCAATGGGTAACAATATATTCACATTATGCTACCAAAATATTTTACTTGTGAATTTGGCTTCCCGGAAAGTATCCACTACAACAGCAAGAAAGAGCCCTGAGAGGTCAATTTCTGCTTGAGGGGAACGTCCTCTGGGGAAAACCATATAACACTCAGGCTTAACTTGCCTTGTCTTTTTGGGGTGCTGAGGCAAAAAAAAAATGTTTCCATCTGGTGGGCTATAATCGTTTCTTTGGTAGCTGTAAAGCACTTTTAGAAGTGTGTTTTTTTTTTTTTAATAAGAAAAGAATTCTCCTCTGTCATTTTCGTGATCTGTACTCATAAGCACAGTTGTAGAGGAACTGGAAAGATGTCTTAGTGAGCAGCTGGGTCACGTGCTCAAAAGTACTCTCCAGCATGAATTTCACAAAAGTGCATTCAGAGGTTCACTGGTCTCCTTCCCCTGTGTGCAGTCTTCTTAGGCTTTTTTTTCCTTAACCATCCCTATTCAGAAGGGTCCTTCTTAGGAGAAATATTTGGTAGTAGTGGTAGGAAGTAGGTTTGTTTTACTTTGTTTTTGCTTTCAACTCCTTACGTTGTGACTTTCCTGTTCAGTTCTCCTGAGAGCCAGACAAAGTCCAGTGGCAGCTGATGCAGTAAGTAGCCACTGACGTTGATCTGCAAGTTCCAGAATGAATGAGGCTCTAGTGATACAAATTAGTATTTGCTAGGCTTTATGTTCCATTGTTATTTAACAATCATGTATGCTCTTCCAGAGGAGAAAGGAAAGAAAGGAAGAAATTGCTTATTCATTGATGAAACGGTGTAAAGGTTTACAATATTCCAAGCACCATCTGTATTCATGGAACTGCTTTCTTTACTCTTGCTCTTTTCTGTTTCAAATGTTAAACCCTTTCCTTCTGCAATGAACTCTCTTTCTCCTTTATGTCCATTCCTCTCCTCTGAAAATCTCAGTCTTGCCCTACATGAAGATTTTGTAATGCTTCTCATTTCTGGCCATGCAAATCTCACATTCAAAGCATGTAAGCAAAGTGTCTGTTGCCCTTGCTTCCACATCACCCATCTTCTTCCTCCCAACACAGATCTGACTCCCAGCCTCTCTTTTTTATTGAAACTGTTTTCTTCATGAACCCTAGTCCAAGCCATGACAGTCTCTAGCACTGCAGGGTCCCAAAGGGCCTCTCTGCTTCCCATATCATGCATCTCTAGAATTCATTTTCCATAAAGCTGTCAGAGTTATCCTTTTAAAACATAAACCTGACGATGTCACTCTTGTGCTTAAATCTCTCCAATGGCTCCATGTCACACTGAAAATAAAATGCTGGCCTACAGTTTTATGGTCTCTGCTGATCTCATCTCATACAATTCTTGTTCACCGTGCTAGAGCCAGGCTCTGCATCTTTGAACTCAACCAGCATGTTCCTGCAATATGGTCTTTGCCACAGTTTATCTGCCTTGTATTCCTGGCTCCTTCTAGCCAGCTTGATAGCATCTATAATTTCTGGTACTTCTTTTGTTTATTTGTATTGTTATTTTATTTTATTTTTTGTCTTCTCCAGCTCTGTGTAAGTTGCATGAGATCAGGTACCTTGTTTGTCTGACTCACCTTTGAAACCCAAGCTTTGAAAATTGCATGGTACACAGTATGCATGCAATAAAGATGTTAGAATAAATATCAGCACTTATCTCCCACTTGTTTTGGCCAATTACCTTTTTATTTATTTTATTCAGGAATCACTTTTCCATATCTTAATGGAAAACTGATGCTGTTGACATCTCCCTTCTTGAAATTCTCTTGGCCTTTAAATTGCATATTATATATTCCGGTTTTCTTTCAACTTGTACAATTCTTTCTCTAGTCCTCTAATTAAAAAGTTGAGTTCCCCCAATCTACAAAATTGTCCTTTATCTCTTTCTCACTGCCTTTCTTGGGTATTTCAAATACCTCCATGAATCCAATGGATTTATCAAAGGAAAATTGCACTATATAAGCAGATAAGAAAGACTTTATTCAAATCCATTGGGATAGAAGAGAAATATTGAACTCAATTCTGTAGAAACAGAAGTCAAGAGCATTTTACGCACTGGGGTGAGCTAATGGAAAAGTACTTGAGAAAGAGAGTATTAGTAGGAAGGTTGATCAATGTGATTAGCCCATCTGAGTTGGCTAATTGGTGCTTATTGAAGTTAGGCTCATATCCTCCCATAGAGACTGAGAGATAAAAGCACTCTTTCTTGATGATTCCATTTCAAAGGGATGGCTCCCAAGTGCTTGAGAAAGACATTCCTGGGTTATAAAACTGGCAAGAGGCTGGGAGAAGATTTGCATCTCAAAGGGGCAGAGAAAGAATTTACAATTGCAAGTTTCTTAAGTAAATGCCCTAAGAAAAGGGAGGTCAGGATCTTTAGAGTGCAAGAAATCGGTCTAAAGTTTAATCAAACTGAAGAGAACATCAAGAACATTTGGTCAGATGCATTTATCAGGTCACCTTCTGCATTTGGATGTTCAGGCCTGATGTCCTTGATGTGCTCTGATCCTGCCTTCTCAGTTGCCTGCTGACTACCTCTGCTCAGAGACCCCATGTTCACAACAAAGTCTTCATGTTTAAAACCAAATCTTATTCTTTTTTTTTTAAACTGAGATGTAATTGACATAAAACACTATTCGTTTTAGGTGTGCAACATAATGATTTGATATATGTATGTACTGAGAAATGATCACTGCAAGTTTAGTTAACATCCATCGCCACCTGGTTACACATTTTTTTTCTTGTCATGAGAATTTTTGATTTCCTCTCTCAGCAATTTTCAAATATACAATATAATATTGCTAATACAGTATTGACTGCAGTATAGTCACCATGCTATACATTATATCTCCAGGACTCATTTGTCTTATACCTGGAAGTTTTCACCTTTTGTCCACCCTTACCCATTTTGTCCATTCCCCACCCTCCAGTTCTAGTGATCACCAATCTGCTCTTTGTGTTTATGAGTCTAGGGTTTTTGTTTGTTTGTTGAAGATTCTCCATATCAGTGAGATCAACAGTATTTGTCTTTCTCTGCCTGACTTATTTCACTTAGCACAATGCCCTCAAGGTCCATCTATGTTGTCCCAGATGGCTGGATTTCCTTTTTTTAATGGCTGAATAATATTTATACACACACACACACACACACACACACCCCACATATCTTTAGCTATTTTTCCATCAGATTGTTTTCATGTCTTGGCTACTATAAATAATGCTGCAGTGAACACAAGGGTACAGACATCTTTTCAAGATAATAATTTCATTTTCCTTAGGTAAATACCCAGAAGTGGAATTGCTGGATCATATGATATTTCTATTTTTAATTTTTTGAGGACGCTTCATACTATTTTCCATAGTGGCTGTATCAACTTACATTTCCACCAATAGCACACAAGAGTTCCCTTTTTTCTACATGGTCACCAACAACTTGATATTTTTTTGTCTTTCTAATAATAGACATTCTAACAGGTTGTAAGGTGGTATCTCATTGTGGTTTTGATTTGCAAATTCCCTTATTTTCTTTTGAAATGATTCCTATGTTCATTATTTTCTTTTCATCTTCATTGGCACTACTTTTATTACTTGTATGCCATTTTAACCACTTTTCCTAGCTCCATTCTTTCCTACTCAAATTGGTTCTCTGGCAATTTTCCTAAAATACTCTTTAAGCACAACCCTGTTTTACAAAATCTTCAATGACTGTTTATTGTATGCATGGTCATAATAGTATCCATTCTAGAGCTAAAAATATTCCTTAATGCTCAGGATAGCAAGACTTCATAATTATATAAGAGACCCTACTGGTTTTAACCATTACGGTGCTTGCAGAATTCTTGAAATAGAAATAATTAAGTAAGAAAAATACTAAAAGGAGGAGAATATGGCCCTATGTATTGGAATGGTGGCTTTACAAGGGCATAAGTGATATTAACAAAAACAGAGTTTAAGAGAAGAAGGGAGTATTTCCATTCATGGTCTTTAAAAATTCTCCATTAGGTCAGACCTTAGTATTTAATCTTTCTATTGTCCCCAGTCCATCTGGGTTACTTATCTTCTAATGCTTCCCACTACCTAAATCAAAAGCAACTTTTACCTGTTCCTTTATTTCAGATATAGATATATAGATATGTAGTATCTATGTATCTTATCTTGCAAAATGACTCCTAGAAATTTATTCACTGGTCAGTCCAATCATATGACTATGAGATACAATTACTCGTAAACTTGCTTACAAGTAAGGAGAGGGTGGTAAAATCAGCTACTTATTATGCTTAGTCAAGAGAAAATTCTAGGATTACTAATGTGCCTCACAGCACCAATTGGCATCACAGATAGTCATGGGAGAAAACACGTAATTCAGAGAAATACATATTTCTGTTCTTTTGCTGACCTATCTCCTCAGACATTTCTGTATTTTAACCAGGACATTTTCTTTGTTAAAATACTGATTTTTATGGTGAAAATCAGGATGCACATGACATTCTAGGCACTCAGAATACAGATGCCAAGTTTCTCTATTTGTGTATATGGGTTAAATACTCAAACTAAGCCAAGGAAAGGCAGTTACAGAAACTAAATTGATCAGTATGTAACTGGCTAGCTCCATTTAAGGATGAGAAGCCCACTAGATTTGAAAACACTCTTAATTCTGTCAATACAGAGGAATTTTCTATTCTGAAGTAGTGATATTTTATGAAGTTATTCTATATATGTAATCAACTATAATATCTAAACCATTTTGCATTCATTAAGCATTGACACATTTCATTATATTATATTTTATTATAGAATAACATTCATTGAATGGCTTAGTGATTGTAACATTCATTTTCAGAATTTTAATATTTCAAATATAATGTGCTATTTTTCAATTATAAAATACTAGGAATATATCACCAAATATATCAGACTGCTTGTAGTTGTTTAATATTTTATTAGTTTAGGTGATACTAACAAATAGAGACTGAGTCTTGGTCACTGAATCAAGTAGAAATCTATTTCTTACTCAGATAAAACCCTTTCGACACTAAAACCGCCTTCTAAAGTCAATCTAGGCTTTAGCATCAAGTCTGCTGAGTAAAAGAGAGACTGTGGAGAAAGCACACCTTCATAAATGTTCTTACCTGGAATTGACACAAGCTGTGAGAACTGGTTACACAGCCCCAGTAGGCTTCAGGGACCTAGGAAATGTGCTCCCTGTCCAGGCGCCTGCTTTCCAGCGATTCTACAGCTTGAAACAGGATCATAGATCTTCTGTATTCAGCTAGCTAGTCCTGCCACAAATCCCCATATTTAGGTATTTAAGCAAAAATCTGGCAACTTAGTTATTTACATCTTAAAATAAAGATCCATGACTCATTCAAGTTATGCAAAAGAACACACATTTGCACAGATTACAAGTTTAGATAGACCCATCACTATATAGTTTCATTACTAAAAGCTTATGCTGGA
Organism: Zalophus californianus; assembly: GCF_009762305.2. Taxonomy (NCBI): domain Eukaryota; kingdom Metazoa; phylum Chordata; class Mammalia; order Carnivora; family Otariidae; genus Zalophus; species Zalophus californianus. The sequence goes on from NC_045600.1 coordinate 69,659,053, forward strand.
AGAATAATTCTTTCTTGAATGTGAAGGCTTCCAAAACTGGTATTCAAATTGATACAGGTAATTCTGCAATAGAATTCCCATCCACATAAGAGAAAACTAAAGAAAATGAAGAAATTTGGATTTTTAAAATAAAATGTGTAGTCCATTATGAGCTTTAAAATGTTTTATTTCAATAAATATCTCATTCAAGTTATAAAGTAAGAGAGGGGATTATTTAAAGTTGGAGTCAAAAGGAAATATTTGGAACTAGAGCACTGGTTGGGAAACTATGGCCAACACAACAAATCTTGCCAATAAGCTCTGTTGTAAATAAAGTTTTATTGGAACAGAGCCACACCTATTCACTTACATACTGCTTATGACTACCTTTACCTATTGCCTTTTAAACATAATAATAGCAGAATTAAGTAAAGTTTGCAAAGTCAAAAGTATATATTATCTGGCCCTTAACAGAAAAATTGTGCTTACCTCTGTACTACAGGAATAATACACCTCACCTTTCCACCTGACTAGCATAAAGGAAGATGTTTATCAGCATCTAGAAAAATTTGCACAAAAATACTTTCTTAATTGAATGATGACATGTTTGACTCACTTTGTTTTTAATATCACACTTTAGAAAAAGATCAAAAATATATTTTATTTTTCATTTTAATGACTAAATTCCCTTCATTTTAGGTACCACTTATCTTGTTTTTTGGGGAATACTTTATTTTATCTGCTAAAAAATTATATCAGAAAGATAACATACTTTAACATATATTATACATTTTTGTTTTCATTTTAAAATTTGCAGTGTATTTATTCATTTTGTATTTAAATTGTATTAGATATTTGGTTCCGTAAAATATTTATAAACTCTAGTCAGAATACCTATTATTCTCATTAAGCTCAGTATTTTAATCACGAGAAAACCCACTATTCCACTGAGATGGATGTTTGAATTAAAATTAAAAGAGGTATTAATCTAGTTACTGTGAAATCACCTATCTATTCATACAATGAGTCTCTGACAAACATCCATACATCCTTCAGGAAGCTTCTAGAAATGACTAGTAAATAAAATCAGTGGGCACTGAATGAGTGAAGAGCTCCTGAAATTTGGGGACAGAAACCAGAGTAGAGTCGTCACTGTCTTCCCTTGTAAGAGTTGGATATGAGAATAGCTCATCATAGTGGGTACTACTCCTAATGACCACAGGGAGAAAGTGGAAGTTCAGATTTGGCTCTTAATTAACTAACTAATCTTGGAAAGGTGTTTTGACTCCTCTCTCTGAGTTTTGGTTTCTTCAACTATAGAGAAGAAAGAAGAGGCTGGTGGTTTCTCATACATAGTAAATCTAATATAAATTACAGATGTGTGTATTTCAAGGCATGCTCACTCTTCTAGACAGATGATAGATAGTGATTCTGAGAAAGAGTGATTAGCTGTGAGTGTTACTCAAAGGGACTAAAGGAAGAGATGGAAAGAGAACTGGCATGAAAGGCAGAGCTTTAGGGTTCTAAAGTTCAGATTCTGATTTTATGTATAAATATATGCATAGAGAGGGAAAGTGAGACAGTGAGAGGAAGAGCAAAAAAGGCATGGAAGCCCTTTCCCCATCCCCTCAAAATCTTATAAAATTTAAAATACAATACAAACAGAAAAATCCAATGATTGAAGTGGAGGATGAGAAGTCTAGGTCCCATCCTCTAGTCCATCCAACTTTTCTACGGCTATTAGGGCTTTTTTTCTTTCTTTTTTTAAGAATCAATACTGGAAAGCAGTATTTGAAAACTACTTTAAAAAATACTATCTAGCCTTCTGCCTTTTGCATTGTTTAAAGTCTCTCTGTTAATGAAGCATTTCCTGACCTTTTCCATTCTATTTCTTCTAAGCACCTCTCCTGGTTTCTGAAGTACTGTTTTTTTTTTTTTTTTTTGAACTCTTCCATGCCCTGCATTTTGAAAGATCATCTATGATTACACTGACTTCTTGAATTTTTAATTACTTTTCAATTAATTTGGTCTAGTCTTACCAGTAGACTGTGAGGTTCTCATTTCTCCCCTGCTGTGACCCCAGCATGTAACACGGTGCCTTACTGACCACTGTAGTATGTTAATACTTACAGAGACTGGAAGGAGGTATGACTTGATCCATCACTCTGTACTATATCCACACTTCTGTTGGACCTGTTCTTGAGTATAGGGAGTAGTTTAATTCCATACTCTAAGTGCTGTGAAAAATAAACACATAGTACTCCTGCAAGATTTCCTTTCCGTATTATATTTTATTTTAGCCAGAAAAATGGAGTTAGCTAATCAAATTATTTAATGTCATGGTGCCCTGTACCACTTGCCCCTTACCTAGTTCTTTTGTTGGGGAGGGTAGGGGGCATTAGTTGTCAGGCCTATGAGAACTCCCAACAGTATCTATGGTAGTCAGGCAAATCGAATTCCTGGGACCTGGTACTGAAAAGAGTTCTGATCATTATTATTCATCCCTGAAAAGTGAATGACCCAAAAGAGAGTATCTAAATATTGAAATAGTAACTTTGTATTTTAATGGATTGTGCTGGAAATATAGTCCTAGATGATAGTTCAACGAGGATCCCCTGCAGCTTAAACAAATTAAAAAAGATCACTAAATATAATGGCTATTTGAAAATTAGAAACAGAAAAAAATAATATGTGTGCATGTGTCCATGTGATTTAAAATGAAAAAAACACATATATGCCAGAGAAGATAAGTGAACTTCAATCTCAAGATGAACTCCAGCTAAGTTACGTAGATACTAGGACATTATGAAAGGTCTACTAAGCTGCCCTGAGTCTTATTTGTACATTACTGTCAGGTAAAGCAAAGCAGAGCATATTTCAGCATTTGAAATCCCTCTAGTGACTAAATCGCTTATCTATAGTCATTTTTCAAAAGCCATAAAATCACTTGATGTATTAAAAACAAAATGCTCCATGTTGGTAGTCTGGAAATACTTGTAGGGATTCAAAAGCTAAAATAAACTCTTGTCTTTATATAAAGTTGTTACCAATGCCTACTCAATAGCTCAGGTATTCTGCATTTCTATCTCAGTAGTGAGGACAGATGATCCATCCACATCATCTCACTAGTTGTTCCTTAGTATAATGGCCTTTATTTGCAAGATGAGTGATTGTGGAATGAGTTACAGTCTTCAGCCAAAGAATAGGATAAAGCTACCAGTCTCTTCTGATGATAAAATGAACATTGGCTATATTAAAACTTACTGTAGGAGACATTTTTCTAGCTCTGGTGGATTAATTTGTAAAGACTAGCTTTTCCTTCTATAAGAATTAGAAGCCTGGATAAAACAAAGTGAAAAATGAAAACCCATTTGAATGCATTGGGAAATAGTAGAGTCAGCAAGGACTAGAGAAGCCAAGATTTTGGATAAATACTGGAAAGAAGGGAATAACAGAGAAGTGAGCCTAATATTCAGTTCTGCTTTTTCCTTCCAAGTGTTTACTTATTCATAAGTGGTGGCTGAGTCATGAAAAGCTAAGCAGAACTTTATTCAGTCTCCTGAAGCATGGGAGACAAAAATTGGAGTTAGGTGCTGTCAAAATGGGACGCCCTGGGTCTGTCATTGGGATTTCTAAAGGTACCTCTTCTGAGAGCAAGAGTGAGGGAGCCACAGAACATCTCATGAGAAAAGGGCAAATCAGAAAATGTATCAGTCTTCATAAAACTCAAACCTAGCTTGAATCAGCTCAATCACAGATTGGATTAATCTATTTTATTCCTAGCCTAAAATCATGTCAAAAACAAAAACAAAGGGAGGGGACACCTGGGTGGCTCAGTCATTAAGCGCCTGCCCTGGGCTCAGGTCATGGTCCCAGGGTCCTGGGATCGAGCCCTGAATCAGAATCCCTGCTCTGCGGAAAGCCTGCTTCTCCCTCTCCCACTCCCCCTGCTTGTGTTCCCTCTCTCTCCGTGTCTCTCTCTGTCAAATAAATAAATAAAATCTTAAAAAAAAAAAAAAAAACGAAGGGACAACAAAAAATCAGGCTCTCAAAATACTTCTACAGTTTTTCTCACACAGTTATTATTGTTTGGTGAAAAGTCACCATACATTCCAAGAGACATTGCCAAATGACAAAATTGTAAGAATATAAGTGGTAGTAGGAAGAGACCCACAGGAGATATGGATTTTGCAGTTACTAAACATAGACTTTTAAATAACCATGACAAGTATGTTCAAGAATATAAATAACAAGATGGGTAATCTATGAAAAGTCATCAAATGAAAGTTGTAGAATTGAAAATTGCAATAACCATAATTAATGCAATATATGGATGTAATGTAATAGGAGAGCCAACAAATCTATCTTTGTTTATTTTTCTATCTTCCACCTCTAGCATATGTTTTGTAAGAACAGGGACTTTGTTTATCATTCCTCGGCAATATCTAAAATAATACCTGATAAATAGTAGATACTCAACAAATATGTATGAAATGAATGAATGAATGATAGCTTGGCAAGAGGCAAGTACAGTGGCATAGGCTTTTAAGGCCAGAGTTGTAAGCAAGAAGATGAAAAAGGAAAGACATGGGGGGAAATATTTGTTGGCCGAAGGGCAGCAAAAGATGAAGATAGGAACGAGCTGCAGATTCATAGACCAAGACTTCACTTGATTTGTTTTCTTATTTGCTGCCCTCTACTGCTCTCAGCTACCTCCGCAATAATGAGACTTCTAGTTGAATACAGGAAGAAATGGTTGAAGGCCACCTGTGGTTATGCACCTGCTACACAATTATGGGCTGCCCAGAAGAAAGAATGAGTTACTAAGTTGGTTTGAACCTCAATAGGAGACTGATAGAACCAGAAAGTGCCATGATAAAGCTTTCCTCATTCAGATAGTGCTTGTCCCTGAACCTCTTGTGGAGGGGTTAGAGGGAAATCCCGTCTTATAATCCTCCACAGCTTTGCAGTGGACCAAGGAAGGGAGTTTTGCATGATTCCCTTTCCTTTCCAAGGAGATAAGATGTCTCAACTTAGGCAGCAGGCAGTGTAGTTTTATAATACCTGTGTTTTCAAAGTTAGATGTTATTTAAAAGGAGCCATAATAACTGGAAAAGCAGGCAGAAAAAGGGGGGGAGAGCTGAGAAATACAGAGAGGGACCAAGCAGCCCAGATGGTTTATAGGCAATGGTTCTAACTTCAGAGCCTTCTACGGAAGCTTCTCTAAATACCTTCAAATTAATAGTAAGAAGGAAAGAAAAAGATGAGCTTTAGTCACAAAGTAGTTAGACGATAAAGAAATGCTGAAAGCAAAAGATAAATAAATAGAGAATAAATAAATAAATAAATAAATAAATAAATAAATAAATAAAGACTGAAGTTAAATATCTCCAAATAGCTTTTCCTAGTCTCTGTAAAACACAGATTTCTTTCTTTGAGAACTTTCTCCTTTGAAGTGCAGTGATCATGTCAGATGAGCTTTCCAAATGAGCCTGCTGCTTGGTTTCTTTACTTCGATTATCAGTGCAGTATTAGTGTTGTCTCCTTAAGGCCAATGTCAGACATCCATGCTGGACCTTAGCTAGGTCAAAACAGAAGAATCTGAAAGGATATAGTTGAATTCTAAGTCCAGCTCTTAGGTAGAGAGATGTTGGGGTCCATGGCCAGGAAGCCATTCCTAGAAGAGCCAAAAAGAGATACCAGAATCCTAGAAGTCAAATACATGAGTTACACTACCTTCAGCAGTCTGAGTGAAGCCTTCTTAGATCAAAAACTGGCCAGGGGCAGGAGGTCAGGTCATGTACGGCCAGTCTAGAGCATTCTCCTTAATTTATAGACACTAGAACTCTGTTAAAGTATTGGAGCAACATTTTCAAACTCAGCTCAAAGGGGCAACCCACACTTTCACTGTACATTTTCTAATACAAAAGTCATAATGGGGAGCCTGATTCTCTCTCAATCAGTCCAATTCCCAAAAGCTATGTAGAGCAATTAAAAGAACACTTGGAGGCCTGTGAAAATATTGTGCTTTCCAGAGTTTGAGTAATTATTTTTTGCTTAGCTTAATCTGTGATTTTATATTGTTCTAGTTATAAGTGGTGTTGTTTTAATTACAGAAAAGAGGGCTCTCTTCACTGAGACATGGCAAGAGAGGAGGTAGAAGTTAGTGACAGTGGCTTGAAGGATTATAGATAACTCTTTGTAAAACTGTGCTAAAACACACATGTACAACACAACCTATACATATAAGTACATACACAGTGAAATACAAGTGATTCCACTAGGGCCTGTAAGCTATTTATTTTATTCCTTTAAAACAGTGCCTTGCAATCCAATAACACACTAGGAAACTCAGTAAGGGGGCTGTTTTTCATCAGTCAGTGTGTCATGGTATAATTTTACCTATCATTATTTCAGCTGAAGGTGGCATTTAGGAGTTCATTAGTGATAAATAGAGCCCTCCATTGCCCAGAGATGATGTTAGATATTTAAGGAAAGCATTTAGTTCATACTGACAGGTTTTCTACCCTCACAATGTGGGTAAAACAAACTAAAAATTTATGGTGAATTCTATTAAGAAATGTATATTTCATGTAAATTTCCCATAAACTGTAAGCAGCAATGACAATAAGAGATAGCTCTCTCTCTCCCAGAAAGCTTCATTTCCCTATCAAAAGAAAGCAGTGCCTGCAAGGTCTGAGTAGAAAACTCTTAACCATTTTTCAGCACCGTCACTCTCTCTTTATGTTTTGTTCATAATGGCAACTGTCTGGCTTGATACATTGGTTCTGATGCTTTCACCTGCTTGTTGTCATTCAGGTGCTAAACGAGGAAGATGAATATGTATAATTCTTTCAAGAGTGCATTAGAATGACCCATCTTGGCATATTTTATGACACATCCCACCAGACCCTGATTATTTTGTGAAGTTGGCATTCAAGTTATACTGGTTGGCTTTTGATAGCTTTTGCCAACTTCCTCTGAGCATATGATTAATCAGTACAATAAAATGGGACACTCTAAAATGCAGGATTGATGCATGGGTAAGGATTTTAAAATTTTCATTCCTTTATCAGTCATTTGAGACAGTTTTAGTGGCTCGTTACCGGAAAGTACTTTAGGAAATTTTCCCTGTTTGATCACTGTGCCAGCATTGTATAGCCTCTCTGGGAAGAAACGGATCTTTTGATTTTGATCAAGCTTCTTCCTTCCAGAATGAGGATGTAGTGTTTTCTTCTTTGGAATATTGTCAGGTGCCTTTTGATAGAGAGAAACCAAGAGTAGCTGGGGAATCTTAGGCCAAATTAGTTCAAAAGGCCTCTTGAGAAAGAAGTCTGGGATAAAAATTGGAGAAGGCTCTTCTCTATATGTGCTACAAGGAAAAACATATTGAAAGTTGGAAATCTGCAATTGTTTTTATTCATTCATTCATTGAACATGTTCTTAGTGAGCCCTATATGTCAGGGACTATGAGAGAAATGATGGTACAAAGTCAATGGAGAATCCTTGTCCTTAAGATATTCATAGTTTAGTTGTGAAGAAAGACAGGATGAATGTATGGAAAATGTGCATTCAGTCTTAGAGCATCACATTAAACGCAATCTTTCTGAGTTTAAGGGATGGAAGAAAAGTGTTCATAGAAATCAACTGATAATCATTCAGACCTTAAAACTCTGCCTTTAGTAAATGCCTTAACAAAAATCATGACTTTGTACTGATGACCCTAAGCCACAATGCAGCAAATGTAGACCAGACCAGCTCATCATGTAGGAAGACAAAAGTACATATATTATAGAAAAGAAGATTCAGTTTGGACCGTTATTTTCTTAGTCGCATTGTTTAAAAGTTATCATTTCCTTCCTCTAAGAATTTGGAGTTTCAGTTAAGAATACACTATGTATCTTTCAAATTTGGTTTTCTTTAGGTATGTCTGCTGGAGTTTCTACACTTTTTTTTAAAGATTTTATTTATTTATTTGAGAGAGAGAGAGAGAGCACAAGCAGGGGGGAGGGGCAGAGGGAGAAGCAGATTTCCCACCAAGTAGGAAGCCCGATGTGGGACTCAATCCTGGACCCCAGGATCATGACCCAAGCCGAAGGCAGACACCCAACTGACTGAGCCACCCAGACGCCCCTCTATGCTTTTTTTTTTAAGACTGATCATTAAGTGATTTGGGGAAGATTATTTTTGTCTTCTTTTTTTGTGGAGCCCAGTGCAGAGCTTGAACTCACGACCCTGAGATTAAGGCCTGAGCCGAGATCAAGAGTCAGAGGCTTAACCGACTGAGCCACTCAGGCGCCCCTATTTTTGTCATCTTTATAGGGTGCCAAGTCAAAGAATCTTTTAGCTATTTCATGTACATACTGGGACTGGGTGAACAGCCCAAACTAGTAAGATAGAAATTCTGGTTGCCAGGAGCACCTTCTGCGGAATCCCAGCTCACCTGGGAAAGTTAAGTATGGCCAAGACTGGGCTAGAACCGCTGTGGGTTTTCATTCCTTACAAAGGCTCTTTAGGGAGAGGAGAAGTGAAAGAGGATCTGTGGGAGTTCAAGAAAAAATAGAAGAGGACTCAAACATTTCTGGGATTTTAGGACAGTTTGTCGTATTTTATTATTTCTCAGCAGAAGTAGCAATACTGATTCACCAAAGCACTGTTGTATGTCTCTTTCCACATCTCTTTGTATTCATCTTCATTCCTACTCTTGGCAACACCAGAGGGTGATTGAGTTAGAGGAATTTTAGTTCCCTGTAGTTTCCATCCGTGTCCCCTCAGTGGCCCTAAATTAACATAGTAAGTAAAAACATATTTGTATATAAAGTGTCAGTATGATTCCTCTACCTCCTCTCCTCCAACTGGATTTGGTCCCTAAGTGCCTCTTCTATAGAAATCTTGAAGACATTCCTGTTTCTTACATGTTTTTGTTCCCACTCAGAGTGATGAATGAGGACTCTGTAGGATAAACCATGGCAGGTAGAAAGTTACATGCAAGGTATATCCACTCTGCGCTCGCCTATGCTACCCTCAGTGGATTTCATGGAATGAAATGAGCAGAGAAAGAGCTGCTCATGAAGGAAAAACAGGTCACCAAAAGGCAAATCTTGTGAACAAGAGTAGTAGTCAATGTTGATTTAACACTTGATACAGTTTCTGTTCTGTATGCTTTGGTTCATTTTAGAGCATCAACCCTTAGCTCATTTAATGCACATCTGCACCCTCAGTACATGGAGGAGCCAAGATTTGGACCTAGGTGGTCTGACCCTGCAGCCATGTTCATATACCTGGAAAGCAAGTTCATTTTCATCCCACCAACTACTCTCTCTAGCAACTCAAAGAGTGGCTATCTCTTTGAGTTGCTAGAATAATCACCCTGATTTGTAAAATGTCAGTGGCAGTTTCAGTTTTAAGTGAATAATAATCAGTGGCAGTTTCAGTTTTAAGTGAGGAGGCGCTTTCGGATCCTTTTTCTCAAGATTTTGAACTTGATTACTCATTTGATATTTAACAGGGAGTCAGTGCTCCTGAAAAATGGTTGTGGTACTGCTGGTTCTAGAGTCTAGAAGATAGAAGAGGCTCTATTTTCTTAATGCTGTATGGAATAGACTACAAAGTTAAAACTATTAAGTTGCTGATTTCATAAACCAAGACTCAGAGAGGAGGCCATTTTGAAAACTAAAAACTCCATGAGGATTATGGGGTAGTTAAAAAATATGGAATAGGACTATATATGCCTTCATCTTGCCCTCCAGGTGCCACTGCATCCAGATGGGGAGCTCTTCAGCGATAGGAACTCATTCCTTGTTTGTGGAGGATGGGTTTATCAATGTGAGATTAAGCACATCTGCATCTGTTCATATCATGGGGAATCTGAAAATAAGCAGACACTCTGGGCAGACTCTAAGAGGTAAGATGCTGCTGAATGTTTGATTTCTTATTTTTCTTTTTCACGAAAAATAATAGATAGAGGTGCCTAAAATTAATACACCATGTTCACAACAGAAGCTTGGAGAAACCTTTGCTAAGCAGGGGCTGACTTCCAAAACGCAAATGCACGGGGCTCCAGACAAAGCTGAGAAACAAAAGCCCAGGCTGCTTTTTGTCCAGTTAAATAGTTATATTTTGTAAGAAGCAACTGCAATTGGTAAAACATTTTTTTTTTAATCTATAGAGAAAAGACATCTGATACCACCTATCCTCAGCTTTCTGGTCTTTTGAGTTCATTTTCCAAATCTATACACTAAGGCAGCCGAGAATATGATAGAATAAATGTGTCCAGGGAAGAAATAAGTGCATTGGGGAATTGGATGGAAATGATAAAAATCACTCACACTTCTTTATTGAAATAATTAAATATGAAGTGGAGTGGAGAGTGGCAGATGAATTCTAATAGTAATTGAATTGGCACTTAGGAGTTACCTTATCTGCATTGCCACAATTCAAAACTCCCCACAGTGTTTCCACTCAGTCCACATCATATTAATTATGCCTCTCATCCACCATCTTGTTTGTGAGCAGAGTAGTTAGTATGCATCAAGAAGCATCCAGCTATCCTAATGGGGTTCAGAAAGTAGTTTTTCTATCCCTCATGAAAATGACATTCATTTCTCTAGTGCATAAGAAATAGCTAACACACATACCCACTGCCATAGGGGACTTCCCTTTCCTGCTTCATGAAAAGAACAAAGGTTTCTGTTTTGTATAAGTCAGATAGATGATCCTGCTTCCTCTATCTGAGAGAAAATCTTGGGGCTTGATTCTTGTCAACTCCATCTCCAGAAGTATTTAGCTTTCCACAAATAAGTTTTCTCTTTTAAGTGTATCTTCACAGATCCCACCTACTGCATGTTGTTCATGCATAATACTTACTGATATCTTATCTGAAAGTAGATTTTTAAACTACAGTTATTCTATGATATTGTTTTAGTATACTTCTTTGTTTCATTTCATAGAGAAGAGAACATTATTAACCCAAGTTTCCCAGCCAATCAAATGATTCTGCCTCTGATTGCCACCCTTTCTCCTTGGATGGGGGAGTATAATGAAAATGATTCCTATGGTATACAAATTGTTTCCAACCTAGACTGAATGGACCAGTTTCCTGTTTTGTTTTAGGATTAGTCAGTGGGAAGAGTGGATTTGAGAAGTGAGGATTTTGCTGGCTGGAATCCTATTTCTCTTGTTGTTCTGCTTGAACAGCTCCAGGAAAAAAAAAGGGGGGGGGGGTGGATTAACTAAGTTTAACCTAAGGCCAATTAGTAAATTAATTGCTAGGAGGAAAAACAAGAACAAACAGAGATGATAATAGGAAACACTGTGTATGGAACTGACCTATAGCCTCACTCACCCCTTTGTCTACGTGTGCATAATTTGTCATCTGAAATCACTCTTGTTCCTTGTCAAAGTTACTTTATTGGCCAGCAAAATCATGATGAAGACTTAATTCTTTCAATCAAGGTACTGAGAATTCCATTTATACAGTAAATTCCCTTTGAGGGTGGGGGGTGTGATGTGATAATCAAGCATTAAAACCTTAGCCATGAATATTAATTATATTGTCTCTCCAGCCATCCAGCAGGTGATCCAGTAATACTAGGACAGGAGGTAGAAAGTTTTGGGGGAAGGGTATATTTTGTGAGGCATTGCTTCAGAGGTCAGTACAAGGGAAGATCATAGCAACTACTGAGGAGAAGATAGGCATGAACACACTGGTTGATTTTTTTCAAGATCAACTTTGTATCTGTATTGCTATAACTGCATTACTATAGGTGTCCTTTTCTGCCACTGTTATTTGACTCTTGCTGAATCTTCCTGTATTGTGTATTATCCTTAGTTTCTGTCCAAACTAAGTGAGGATTCAACCAAAAGTAGACTTTCAGTCCCATTTGGGACCCCCAGACATTGATTTCCATATTCTGATGTGCAGAATGTGGAACAGACTGAGAGGTTAAGTCTACACTGTTATTCACTAAAATGGATAATGGGGAGATATCAGATTGCCCAAACAGGACTTTAGAATGTGAAGAACTAATTTCAAATTTTAATTATTTTTTTAATTTTAAAAATGTTTCTTAGTGGGGCACCTGGGTGGCTCTGTCTGTTAAATATGTACCTTCAGCTCAGGTAATGATCCCAGGGTACTGGGATCAAGACTAGCATTAGGCTCCAAGCAGGGAGCCTGTTTTCCCTTTCCCTCTGCCCCTCCCGTTGCTTGTGCGCACACTTTCTCTCTCCCTCTCTCTCTCTCAAATAAACAAATAAAATAAAATAAATCTTTAAAAAATATTTCTTAATATTTTAAGGTAGTTCCAACTATGATACAGTGTGTCAACTTTGGTACTCTTCCAACAAAAGGTCTAATCTGCCCTAAAGTAAAAATATGATACCGAATTACCTGATTAGATCATCTGTATTTATCAAATTAGTCAGTTATTTACTAAATCCACATTCTTGCCTAGACTTGCAGACATGACAGAGATTGTACAGGCTTCAGAGAGAACAAAACTATAAATGTATAGAATGAAAGATTTGACACCAAACGGTGTGATTAGCTAATGGAACTGAATTGCAAATGGCAGCACAACAGGAAAATCCTTGAAATAATGTGGGGGAAAAAATTAAGATGGATAAAACATATTAAATCCTACAAATGAGAAAGAAAAAAGTTGTAAGAAAAAAAATCTTAAATTCTAGTGCAGGAAAATCAGCTTAGTGAAAATTGAAAATGCATGTAATAAAACTAATTCAGCCAGGGTATTAATCTTGTGTAAAAAAGATAAAAGCATGTTAAAGCCTGATTGTAAAATATTAATGTGCTAAACCATCATAAAACTTCACATATGCCCTTTAGCGATAGTATTGTTAATGATGATAAAAACTTATTTGCAAATTCTTCTTTTATGAAGTCTGGAAACCAAAAAATCTGAAAAATGACTAATGTAGACATCTACTGTGTGTAGAAGATTGGGAATGGTGAAGGTTAATGAGGTTCAGGGCGACTGGTCTCTTGACATTTAATTGGGTGACCATATCAAGGGCCCTCTGCAGTGGTGAGTGAGGTGATTCCGGGTAAACAAAAAGGGTTTGCACCTTGATAAAATTGGGGTATTCTTAACTCTGTTCCTAAATTGTCTTCTGATGGCCCAAGTATACTTGGAATTATGCTTACCTTGGCCCAGTGTATAACTATAAGGCATCTACATTCCTAGCCTTTGTCTTTCCACTGAAGCACCATTTAACAAAAGCAAAAAGGAAATTTATCTTGAGCTTTATTCTGCTTTTGTGTTAATATATTACTGGTTCTGAATTGTGGGGCTAGAGCTGCTGAAATTCTGTGGTAGCTCAGGGCACTCTGTGTGCACGGGGGAGGCAGTATTATAGAGCAGAAGACCTGAACTAGACTGTGACATCACCTGGACTTGTATGCAAATCCTTGTCCCACTTACAACAGGGTGCTGATTAGTTTATTGAACCTCTCTGGGTCGTGCTTACTTCCTAGGAAAATACCTACGGAAAAAGGGATAGCAATCCCTATTTGCATGGTTTTGTGACGGTCTATAGTGATGTGCCTAAAGCTTCTGTCATGCTACAAGTTCTCAAATAATTATTATCAAAATGTTTATTATCGTTGGGTTTTTCTCTACTCAGAGAGTTCTACTAGCTGACCTCCCTCATAGGACATGTATTCCACATGTCAAGATTTCTCCATCCATTTCTGTATAACTGGAATGCTTTCCCTCTTCGCCTATGTTTAAGTAAACCCTATTCATGTGTTGACACAAATTATATCCTACTTCCTCCATGAGGCATTCTCTCATTCAGTGATCAATCTCCTACTTTCTGTTTTTTCTCTGCACTCTGTTACAGTTACCTTCTCTGCATCTCTAGCTGAGTCATGCTTTATTTCCCCCTTGAGAGCAATGACTTGTACTTTTCTCATATCTCACCCTCCTCACAACCCCCTAAAATATCTAGTGTGTTACCACAGTCTCCTATTTAATTAAGAGATAAACCTTATTAAAACATGGTTAATATGAATAAGCTTAAGACATGATCCTATGGTCACGTCATTCAGAATACTATTTGGATTAAACCATCAATAAATATAAGCTTTTGTAATATGATAAGATGTTTCTAGATTAGATAAAGAAGTACCATGCACATCATCTATTAGTAGATAAACAATAACAACAATAACAGACAATTGAATGAGGTTTATTTTTTACATTTTCAAGACTTTACAAACACTCTGGTTTTGGAAACACACACACACACACACACACACACACACACACACACTTGCCCTGATTCAGTTCTCCATTTGACATCGTAGATCCATATTTTGATTTCTTCTTGCAGAGGATACATGTTTTTCAGATATGGTGAGATTCAGATAATCTGATTCATGATGCCTGAACCTCTCCTTTTGTTTTGTTTTGTTTTGAAGAAATGTTCGGAAGTGGAAGACATTGGGAACTATATTAGTCCGAGTTCTCTAGAGAAACAGAACCAGTAAAATGGATAGATTATGATGATAGGTAGATACATAGCTGTAAGAGGAGATTTATTATAGGAATTGGCTCACATGATGGATGCTGAGATATCCCAGGATCTGCTGTTTGCAAGCTGGAGACCCAGGAAAGTTGGTAATAGAATTGCCCTGAGTCTGAAGGCCTGAGAACCAGGGAAACTGATGTCTGAGGGTGAGAAGATGCATATCTTAACTCAAGCAGAAAGAGCAAATTCACCCTTCTCCACCTTTTTGTTCTATTCAAGCCTTCAGTGGATTGGGTGATGCCACCCACACTGGTGAAAGCCATCTGCTTTATTCAGTCTTCACCAACCAATCTAAATGCTAACCTCTTCCAGAGACATTCTCATAGACATATCCCAAAATCATGTTTTACCAACTATCTGGGTACTCTGTAACTCAATTAAGTTGAAACATAAAATGAACCATCACAGGAGCCATTACTTATGGCACCTCTAAGGAAGAGACATTATAAACTATGACACCAGTTAAGTCAGATGTTTGTAGAATGAAGCATATTTAGCATTTGGATGTGTAATGTTTATATTGATCTCTCATGTTTACATGTCTGATCTTTCCAACCCAGTCGTAAACACCTCAAGCAAGGGAAAAGTTTATTTCTTTCACTCTTCCCAACATAGTGTTTAATGTTTACTATTGATGTTTAGTGGAAAATATTGGTTTAAGTATTTGGAGACCTGAATCCCAGTCCAACTTCATCTCTTACTAAACCCAGTGCAATTGGTTTAATTGACAATAATTTTATTTGCCTTGACTAATTCATAGGATCATTCTGAGGTTTACACAAGATATCAGATCTCTAAGTTCTTCATAAGTTGTAAAGTACTATACAGAAATTAAATATTATTGTGATAGCTGACATCCAAAAGTAGTTTTTCTTGATATGGTATTAATATAATGAGGTCGGTGGTCAAACATTTGGTCCTCTGAAGTAATATTTTATTCATGATGTAAAAAAGTAAGCAGTTTCTAAAGTACTTCATGTAATTCTAATTGTCGCTTATAGACCCTGAGAATTGAAAATTTAATTTTATATAGTGTTTCATATGGATGAGAAAGAAGCCACTTTATCCTCTGAAGAAGAAAACATTTCTTTCCTTCAAGCAGCGTATTTCTTATAGTTCAATATTCAGACTCATAAAAGTTTCTGTAAAGGTGAGAGATGGTACACCAGTATTTTCCAAAATCTCTTCCAACGCATAGTTTGAAAAACTGAAAAATTCTAATTAAAACCATTATAATTTTCATTGCTAACATTTTTGTTTTCTATTTTTTTTATTTTCTGAAGGTAATAAAATATCTATGACCTTTAATGTAGAAATCTCTTAAAGAATCTCTTCATTGCCCATAGATGTGTGAAGGCAAATTCCAATGACTAGATTTGCTGAGTATAGTATAACAAAAGGAAGGGAAATATAGGGGTTTTGATTTTCTTAATCCTAAGAACTAAAGACAGGAGTTAATGTATAAACTTTTTTGTTCTCAGTCACTGGGGACCTCATATAAAATCCCAGAACCATAACCATGCCAAGTTAATGTGTCAGCCATTTGTGTAAAAAAAAGAAAAGAAAGGTCATTATTTGCCAGTGCAAACCAACCACTCCTATATCAGGGAAACAACAAATATAAGAACATAAAATATATTGGAAACAGAGGAGATTGTAAAACTTTCTTCTCCTTCAGGTCCTTTATCTTCCCCTGCAAGGTCAAACTTCTTAATTATAGAAGATTAAATTTAATGAGATGCTTTTCATTATACAGAAAACTGGCCTGCAGACCCATCACACCACTAAAGTTTTTTAAGCTAAAGCCATCGTACTTTTTTCTTAAGTAAAACAAATGGAAACTTTATAAACTTACTTGAAATCTCAACATTTAACACTTGCTGGTCTCCTTTTTGAAAGACTTTCTTCTTTCGACTTTAGTGACCCTGTATTCCCCACACCCTTGGTTGTTCCTTTTATAGACATCCATTTCTCTACCTGAAGATCAAATGTTTATTTTACTGAGGGTTCTGTCCTCTTCTTGAGTTATATACTGTCCCGCTGGGAAATCCCATTTAACATTATATGCTGATGACTCCTAATCCAGCAAACACTCCTTCCTGAATTTCAGACTAAAAACCATAACTGCCTTCAGGACATGTGTACTTTCCTGCCCTACTTCAAACTTAACATGTCCAAAAGTGAATTTAAAATCTTTATCAACTCCAAAATCTATTCTACCTCGTCTGTTACTCACCTCTATACATGGTGCCATCAACCACCTGGTTGCCCAACTTAGTGAATTCTTAGACTGTACTTTTTCCCTCCCTGCCCCATGTCCAACCAGGTATCAAGTCCCTTTGATTTTTCTACTTGAATAAGTCTTTTTCTCTCTTCATCTCTCTAGCTGTAATTTTAGGCCTATTTAAATATTAGTATGGCCCAGGAAATGTGGAGAACTTGAGGCCCCTCATTCTGATATATTCTATCACTTTTCTATTTCTCTAGGATTAGAAGAAGGGTATTAAAATAATTCTAGATTAATTATACAATTTTTTATGAGGTACTGATTTCCCACACAAATTTGGAAGGCTAACATAAAATAGCGCCAAAATTTGAGACTCCTTGAGGCTTGAGGTAAAATCAAATGGCCGAGATACTCCATACTTATGTCCTATTCACTGCCCCTTGCACAAATCTGACCACCAGCACTTCTCATCTGGATCACCAAAATAGCTTCCTAACGAGTATTTCTGCCTCTAGATTTATACCTCCGGTCTACTCACATTGTAATTAGATTGATCCATAGTTTTTGGGAATGAAAAACATGAGAATATTTTTGAGAATATTTCATTTGAGAATAAAACATGAAATGAATGATTGTAAATATTTTAGAGGTTTTTACCTGTGAAATCTCATCCCCGAAAAGAAAAGTTTAGTTACTTCTTACTTACTTGCTTATAAAAAAAATTCTAGATGCAGAGTGTCCATTAAATATCAGGACATTTTTTCCCCACCACATTATAAAATAAAACACTTGTCCTCGCTTAAAAAATAGTGCCAGATACTGCACACTTACTTCTTAAACATTTTATTCCAGTAGACCAATAACTTTTTTCCGTTAGATATATCAATTCTGAAGCTAAGAAGAAATCAACAGTAACAATATTCTTTTAATGGTTCCATTTATTATTATTATTAATTATTATTATTGATGTTTTCTTAGTTCCTTCACAGAGAGTGTTATAATTACATCACCTAATCTCCTCCATAAGACTTCATGACATCCCATTTCTTTCCAATCCAACAAAAGGCACATTTGTGATGGAATTTGTTCCAATTTACTTTGGGTGCAGTCAACTTTACAACCTTTGTGGTTTACCACTTCATGCTCTCCATGGTTAGCATAGCCTGGATGACATAAAAGCAGACCTAGTGATACCCTGAAGAAATACAGTATATAATTTTCTAGCCCTAATCCATTTTTTATAGGCTGCAATACTAAGTGGTTGACTTCCTGGGGTATATTAATCGCATTTAAGCTTTCTTAAATTTCTTACATGACCAAATTTTAACTAAGAAGCTATAATTAGAAGATTCATAAACTGAGCCAACTGTTTTTCTTATTCTGAAACTGAAAAAAAACAGTATATTCATGGCATTGCTAGGGTTACTCAGGACTCATGATTCACAAATGTGGATGTTGTCCATAATTCTGCTATGATTAAGTAGGTGCGCAATGGTGATTATGTCATCATGAAGAAATTTTGTGTGTGCGTCAAGACCTATGTGGTTGCAAAGATGAAAAAACAAAAATAAAATTATGGTCTCAGCCTTCTCAGAAAGTAGACAACATATGGGCATTTACATAATATGTACAGACAGAACTATAATGCAAAACCGAATCCAAACATAAATGTTGTCGTTTATCGAGTCTTAATATATGCTAAGAATTGACCAGAGGCATTTGTATGGATAATCACTAATATTCACATACACAAAAAAAAACATGCAGTGGTTTTCCAGGTAAGGAAATGGATACTTGGAGAAATTTAATAATTTGCCCAAATTTGACCTGGTCAGGATTAAACATAATTCCATCTGCCTGTCTGTCCATAACACCTGTGCTGTTTCATACGTTCCTGGGAAGAGACTTCAGAGAAATTTTGTGTGTGTTCAAAGTAAGTTGTATTTGTCCCCAGTTGGAGCCACAGGGGAAGGCTTATAATAAAACTTCAGTGGTATTTATGTTGAAAGAGTTAGTGAAGGGTCTGGAAGAAAGTAAGTATTCCAGGCAGAAGGAATGGCAAGAAAGGCACCACCACAGTAGGAAAGGGATGAGTATGTACAGAAGCAGTAGGTGATATATCTTCCTTGTAGGTTAAGTAAAAGATGAAAAGGGAAGTTGTGGTCAGCGCAGAGGTGGGACTTCATTCAGTAGACCACATGAAGCCATCTATGTTTTCTGAGAAGCATAATTACTGGAATATAATTGTACTCTAGGAAGATTGACGTGGCAACAGCATGTAAATGAATAGGTGAGTGGGAGGGGAGACTGAAAGACATATGATAGATGTAAAAGGTTATTGAAGTAAGCAGCTAATGACCTGGGCTGGGACAATGGAAGTGGGAAATGAAAGGAGGGAATGTGTATCATAGCTGTCTTCCTCCGAACTCCACAGCCTTGAAAACTGTTATTGCTGATCCTCAAATAATACATTGTGCTTTGAACATGGCCGGTTTAGAAACTGCAGCCTTGGGACCTGAATGGTTCCATTTAGGTCCAAAGTACTTTTAATTATTGGCCTGCCTTACATTCTAAAAGGAAGGAAAATTTGGAATAAATATTCTTGTGCAGGCTGAGAGGCAATTCACCACTGAAAATGCTTGGTTCTCTATGATGTAGAAAGGGAGAGTTATTAGATGGTATAATCAAACCCCTAGGTGTTTTATTGAGGTCCTGGCATAACCAGTAGGGTGACTTTAATTTCCAGGCTACAGGTTTCTCATTTGGAAAATGTGTATAGTAATAATTATCCTCCTTCTCTCTCCTGGCTGTTGTAGGAAATCAAATGAGATAATTAATGTGGAAGTCCTCTAGAAAACACAAAATCCTCTTTGCTTTTAAGGGTAGGGACTATTTTGTTTATGCCTCTTTGTATTAAGTCCCCAGTAGGGGCTAGGAATATCTGTTGAATGAGTGGTTGTATACGGGAATTTTGGCAGGAGAATGGCCCTTGTACCAATGTTTTGGTGTTGTATGCAATAAATGTGGGCTTATGCTTTGATTCCATGTCATAATCTTTCACAGGAGAAAGAGGTTAGGATAGGACATAGTGGTGACCAGCTCCATCACAGAAGACGTGAAATACAGTGCAGCTACTACTGGTTCACTGTCTGCTAGAAATCCTTTAATGCCCACTAAAAAGATGTAAAAACTACAAAGAAAAAACTCATTAGTGAAGCAAGCACCTAGACTATTGACTGTATCCCAGAATAGGGGAAGGATTAGAATCTAGGAAGAGCATGTGCTTCATTGCACTATCCCCGGGGGGAGATGGGCCAGGAAAAGGACTATCTAATTAGTATGTGGACTGTGAAAGAGGAAATAACACTCTTTCCTGTGACATGACTTTAGTGCCCTGGGCATTAGAGAAGGAAAACCAGAGTGATGTTCAAGGGGAAGAGAGAAAGCCACACGCCTTCATTCATTCTGCAAATATTTACTGAGCATATAAGTAGACGCTGAGGGAAGTGCATCTTGTGTGAGGTAAAGATGCTATTCTCCAGAAGACACTCCCTTCGACTCATGGATTTTGAAGGCAATACCACACAAGATTAAATTATACACAAGCACATGATAAATTGTGCTTATTATAAATACTGAATACAAATAACATGCAACTTGTAAGCCATAAGAGGAAGGGTTAATTTCTAAAGATGTTTTCACTAAATTGAAACACATTTACTCTATAACAGATGGAGCACAAAGGAAATAAGAATTAAACAAAAGAGGAACTAAAATCAGTAAGCTTGCTTTTCATTTAGTTGAATAATTTCTATTCTAAGAAGATTCTCCTTTGATTATCAGGACGTTGGTTGTTTGAGTTTTGATTAGAAAAGGAAGGTAGCTTCTGTCCAAAAGTTTCACTGGCAGGTCTTTGTTTTTCAAGGTCATGGTGAACATCATATTTAAAAGATATTAAATTTTACATAAAGGGTATGGAAATATGTTAGAGTCTTCTAGAGAGATACAAACAGAATAAAAACAAAATCACAGGAATCCAGCTGAATCCACATTTGGACACAGAGCAAATAAAAAGGCATTGGCAATGTAGTTCCAAATGGAAAACATTCACAAAGAAGGAAGCTAGGGAATATAAATTTCTGAGGAGAATTTGGCAATAGCCAAGATTATCTGTTTCCCATGATCTAACAGATAAGACAATTTTCCTTTACTTCCCGCTTTCAAATTCTCCCTCATTTTTAATCATTCACGTATTTTCAATATATGGGATTTACATTTAAACATGTAGCCTACCACATTGGTAAGATTGAACAAGGAAAGCTGACAGAAAAACAGAGAAGAGCCAAAGACACAGGCAAACAAGAGACAAGATGCATTAAAGGAAAGGATTACTACACTTGGGTGTGTTTTTCTCCCCCCTCCCCCCCACCCTGCCCCTCCTTGACTAAAATAACATTTTTCTATTTTGAAACTAAGTCCTTATCTGAGGTCACAGCTATATTTCTTTCCAGTTTAAATGACATAGTCACTTTATTCTGTATTTTATTTTGTGTCGATCTACAATCATGTAACATTCCTATGTATAGGAAATTGTAATTTCAAACACGAAAGGTCTTCTTGTTTGCTGTTGATACAAACTTATTTGGTGGCATTTAAAAGATCAATTGTGAATTTTAATATTCATAAACACGCTACCCTAAAAACAGATGTTGCTTTTTTCTACCCCCCAAATTTGGAAGCACGCAAGATCTTTACCTGAGCACCTTTGAGGGATCTGTCTTGGTTTTGTTTGATAATGTACTCAGCATCATACTGTGCATCTACACATCACTAACAAAGGAAAACATTAGAGAGCTCTCATTTCCAGATAGTTCAGACTGTTGCCCTTCAGAGACACTTTGGAGACAGAATAATATGTCTAATAATTTCAGCCAACCTAGGTATTTATCACAGCTTCAAACAGGCAGTAATTCACTTATATTTATTTTCTCAGAATGTAACACTCGTCTGAATTAAACATTATGATACATACCTGCACTAGTATAAACTATTTTTTCAAATTTTCGTAGTCAAGATTTCTTTCTCAGAGAAGAAAATTAGACAGGTGCAGCACACCAAATGAGATGAACTTTGTCCTCAAAGAAAATTGGTTTTTCCTTTTCAATTTCATTTCAAAGAGATCTGACAAGTGTGGCTTTGAACAAACTTTAACAGCACAATATCCTTTGTGTAAGTTTTCCCTTGTCAGCTTTTCCATTCCAGCAGGAACTTAGAACAAAGTGGATGTTGCCCTTGGAGTTGAGAACTTCATCAGTTGAATGAACACTAGCATAGTGCAGTGAAATTGAGGGCATACTCTCTCCTCGAATCTCAACAGTGCAGTGTCTCAACAAATATAATTTCTCTATCTGGTGCAAGGAAAGACACTAGCTATACATTTGGTTTCATCCATTCTTCTCCTTCCTCTCTCACAGGAGAAGCCAAAGTCTTTAGCAGTACACCCACTTGAAACTTTTGCAGATTATGCTAAGAAGTCTTCCATTGTGTATAATGCACAAATACACATTATTTTGTGATGTCGTTTGGTCCTACACTGTTTATACCAGAATCACAGGGAGCCTGATGTTACAGGTACAAAGCCAGAATTTCAGGTGTGTTTTGTTTTCCTATGCATGAAAGGAAAAAAAAAATATATGTTTTTTTCTATTTGTTTTGCTTTGTTTCGTTTTTAACCTGTTGTAGCTCTGCAACCATTTCAAAGTAAAATTCAAAGGCAGAGGGAAAAAAAAATACAGGAAACTGCTTCACAGAGATTCTAATCTTTATTGCACAAAAGCTTGTTATGGCTACTCATTCCTTAGAGCTTTCGGTTGTGTATAAATTGTGCGACTTTATGCTGGTAACTAACTGCTCTGACAAGTTTATTTTTTCTTTGCATATTCTCCGAACTTTCTTTTGTTTTTTTTTTACAATTGCCCCTTGCTATCTTTTACTTTCTCTTGGCGCCAACCTTTCCTTTCATCTTTTTCCCCCATGCATTAATATTTAAAGACTGTACTAGTGTCAAACATTCATGTAGAGACAACTTAAATGCAAAGTGGATAAGTTTACAGAATAAGTCCATGCCCAATTTAATTACAGCATTTTGATTAACACAGATTGTAAGTAGTTTGAACTAAGAATTTTAAGTTGTTCAGCTTGAATCTTACAAAGGCTAACCAGAGATGAAGTGTGACTTTGACTCAGAAACTGCCAGAAAACGCTCTGATTAACCAATTTAGATGTACTATCTAATTAAGGATCTAAGTATCTTTGGATCACAGAAATTCATGTTTATTGATAAGATAAAATATTTATTATCCAGAGAGCTGAATTAGCAAAAAAAACAGCTCTAATCAGGTGCTCATTCCCAGAGAAAAGAAGAATATTGGTTGGAACTGAAAATGTGACACTTAGGAGCAAACCTGGCTTGTTTATGCAAAGGCCATGCTTCCTGCCAGCCAATTCAGTATCCTTGAAAGGTTGGAGTTGATGAAGTCTGTGGCCAAGTTTCTAAATGGGTTCGATAGATAATGACTGCCCATAGCTACTGCTAATTGAGAATAATGGCTGGGGAAGGAGGGAAGGACCCAGAGCAGAGATGGAAGAAAGCTACTCTAAAGTAGGAGCCTGAAAATACCCCCAAGGACATGGGGAATGAAACCCAAGCCTTTTACTGAACCTAATATTTACTGAATATTTACTGAATTATGTTTACCGAGGTAACCTTACATTTACTGAATTTAATTGACCTATTTTTTTCTTTCTGGATGAATATAATGGTGTTTCTCTAAACAATTATAAAGAAGTCAAGGATATGTCATAAGCTTCTGTAATATATTTCCTCATTCTTGGCAAAATTTCTATATATATAGAGAGAGAGGGAAAAAATCAATAAATTTACAACTTTTTCATCTGAAGAAACATGAAAGTGGAGGCTACTCCAATTTCTCTTTGTGTAAGATTTCATTTTGTGTTAACTTGTTTTTGTTGTTATTCAAGGCATCTCAAATGGAAATAAGATCAGGTCTGAGTTACACAAAGATTGAGAGCAATATTAAGTAAGGTCGTTGTTCTTTAAATTTTTCTTTGATTTCTAAAATTTTAAAAACAGTGTGAATACAGAGGTTTGTAGTCATGGATTTTAATAGGTAGGATATAATTTTTGATGGAGTAAAATCACATGAAAGAGCATGCTATATTCTACACATTTTAATCATATCAAAGACAGAATAAGTTCAAATACCTTTTCAAAGACAATACCCTTTCAAAATAGGGTGATGAGCTAGGTAGTCCCATTTGCCTGCTGGCATTTTACTCAAATTATAATTAGAAATGGTAACACACACAACTTGCACACACATACACAATCCCTATTCATTCTAGCTTTGCAGACTCATCACATAAAAAGATAAAGTCTAAGACCTATCAGAATATTTGACCATATTTTTTGTTTGGATGAATTTTGCCAGCAAGGCTTACTAGACAAAGTTGACAAGGGGAGTTGTAAGAATATTTGTGTATCTCATGACTGTAGTTCTCGGCACATATTACACATTTATTTACTCTGAAAAGGAAGTTTTCTAAACACAGAGAAGATATATCCTGCATGTTAGATCCTGTAGTTATCCTCACTCCTATTCTGGTCCATTATGGTTTGCTGAACATAAATTCTAAAGCTAGTGACTATAATATTAGGGGAATCAGAAATTAAAAGTGGGCAGCTCTTCAACATAAATATTACAAATACATAATAGTCCAACCATCTCTTATCTACTTTTCCATAATTGATAATTATGCATAATTCTATGTGAGACATCTTTTTAGTTTCCTCTTCTTTGGGGCCTAATATACTAGCCAATGCCAAGGCTGAATAACACATTTATTCCTTAGAAATTAAAATTCAATATGTTATCCTATTAAAATAATATATTGTGGCATTACCAGCATCATTATTACAAAAATGGATTCAGAGCAATAAGCCAAATTTGACCAGGGGACTGTGCAGCTATAAATCTACCACAATCGCATGAGGCATTGTTTTTACTGACAAGAAATTCCTGTGCACGGGCCTCTTGAGACGTTAGTTAGATTCATAGGCACAGAATGCAAGAATATCAAGCACTCTGTCTGAGTGCTAAAAAGGACACATTTAAACAAATAATGTCCATTGAGAGCAAAAAAAAAAAATGCAGCATTTCTGTCTGAAATGCGAGTACCCACTAATTTCTATATTTGGGGGAACATCAAATGGATATTAAAGTAAGACTCCTAAAATGATTATATAGAATAGTGACAAGCTTCACAATAAAGTTCAGTGCCCAGCGTGATGACAAATTATAACCTCTTGCCCATACCTGAGGTCTGGTTCTAGGCAAAATTATAACTCAAACAAAATTTATCTTTTTCGTCCATGCCTTGCATTTCTATTCCTTTTCCCCACTGGCTACTTCATCTCTTCCATCCCAGCCCCAGTCATCTTGGGTGCTCACTATTTTTAGAAGAAAAAATAACAGCCTATTGGGTTCAGAAATGCCCTTATTATAACTTCGTCTACACACTACTATTTATCATAAGGAAAGGGAACCTGACATGTTAGCTGAATTGCTCAACATCACTCAAACACTTCATAGCAGGTTCTCAAACAGAACTCCTCCTTTCTTGACTGATAAGATGCAATATGTCCTCCCCCTAGGATTGCTTTTATTAATAGCAGGTAAATCATTAAGCCAAAGTCTGTATTACTGATGGTGAAATTGGAGACAGCCTCAGGTTGCAGGTGTTCTGTGTGTGTCTGGGGTCAGGTGGAGCTTACTGTGGAAGCCTAGCAAAGTTACCTTTGCATTTTGAAGAAAACCTCCACCAGTAATTCCTACACGTGGGAAGAAAAATATTTCATACAGACTCATCAACATTTCAAAGAGTAGGCAGAACTCTTGATTAATGCCTCCATTTTTCTGGAGCAAAAAGCTTTTTAGTGGACACTATGGAAGTCTTTTTAATCTAAAATTTTCTTCTTTAAAACAATTAAGAAAAATGTCATTCCTTTAATATTCCATCACTAGTTTATAAATTGTTTGAAGAATGTTCAGACTCATAATTTACTTCTTCCTTGTTGCTTTTACATATGAATACCATCTGTTTCTCCACTGCTTAGGTGCTCTCAGCATGGTCTGAAGTAGCACTTCACAGACACGGATGTGCATAGACAGCTCCTGGGCCAGAGAGGTTACAGCTCTGAAAAACTCCCAGGTGATGCCCACACTGCTCCTCCGGGGTTGAGGACAGGTGTTGCCGTAGCCTGAAGGAAGGATGCCAGCATAAGGGTCATAAGATTTGGATTTGAGTCTATGTCCTAGCTGTGTGCTTTTAGGTATGTATAAATGCCCTGATGTGGTTCTACCACTAACACCTTGAACAACTTTCCATGAGTGCCCTTGCCTATAAATGAGAATTGTCTTACTTTGGCTGCTCCTAGAATTGTTGAAAAATCAAATGATATAATGCATTGAAATGCTTCATAATTTACAAAGTGCTATATGATTAATATTAGTTATTAATGTATTATTCAAGGCCCTCTTCTAACTGGTCTATGAGGACCAAAATCTACTGGCAGAAAAAGAAATTAGGTTGTGTCCACCATTTATTAATATCACAGGATCAAAATTTAGGAAAAACATGGGCAATGAGTGTTTGAAAGAAACTCCATCCCTAATTACTAAAAGTATTTAATTGATTAACAAAATTAATAAACTTGTTATACTGGCAAGGTTTTTTCCTCGGTACAATGCTTAGTGATGGGGAAAGGGCAATGCAATGGGTACTATGATATCCAGTTAGGGAGAGTGGAAATTGATACTTTGGTTTCTATAGAGCATTTTGGAAGTATGTGTTAAGGGCCTTAAGAAAATGTTTATTGTTGGTAACTTCACTTCTAGAAATTTACTTCAGGAAATAAAAAGATGTGTGGTTCCAAAAATAGTTTATAGCTCCTGGGTGGCTCAGTCAGTTAAGTGTCCAACTCTTGATTTTGGCTCAGGTCATGATCTCAGGGTCCTGGGATTGAGCCCCGCCTCGGGCTCCACACTCAGTGGGGAGTCTGCTTGAAGATTCTCTCTCTCTTTCTTCCTCTCCCTCTGCCCCTCCCCCTGCTTGTGCTCTCTCTCTAATAAATAAATAAATCTTAAAAAGTAGTTTATATATCAAAATGTCCATTACAGAATTAGTATCATAATAACCTTTTGCAAGATCCTAAATGGCAAAAAATAGGAGAACTGCTAAATAAATAAAGCACATCAATATCATGGAACATGGAGTCAGAACACTTGCACTTTAAAATTTTTAACTCAATAGTAAAAACAAAGCAGCTGCACTTCAGAGCAAATTTTGTGAAATAGAAGAGTCTTAGTATATAGTAGAATGTCAAATGCTTTAAATATATATTAATATTTTTGACCTTAGTAGTATAAATTCTAGGAAACTGTCTACCTGTTCCCATTCTCACAATTGAAGTAAGCAACCTCATAAAATAATGCCTAGTTCTGGGGTTCTATTAAGTCTACAACAACTTGTGAAAACATGTGGTTCAACTACCATTCTTTAAAATTCACAAGGTGGTATTTTCAAGGCCCTTGTGCTATCTTTGCTCCACTTTCTGAAATTCTAGTTTAGTTTTAATAGAGCATACTGTTCAAGAGATATTTATTGACACCTTTATATATCTGATACTCTCCTGGGTATGATAGGAATTCAGTGATGAATATGGATGCAACCTTAATTTGGATCTCCTAGGAATGGGCTAATACCATATAGTCATTGATATTGCAGTGTGATTGCAATGATGTAACCATAAGAGAAACACACACACAGAAAATTTACTAGAGGACCAGAGAGCATCACTTCTGGTGAGGCAATGATGGGATGATTGTAGTGAAAGTAGACTGAAGAATGAGTGGGACAGGTGTAGTGGACAAGAATGGAGGGAGAAGACTTTCTGATACAGAAGATAATAAAAGCAAAGGCAACAAACAAACAAATAAAATCATGCCATATCTAGGAATTTTGGATTCTTCTTTTTAGGTTACAACCCTGGACAGGTTAGGGAAAAAAGTGAGACAGTTTTCCTGACATCAAACCAAGTTTTAGGCCAAGTACTCTACCTTCATCTTGTAGGTCATGGGAAGTCATGAAGGTCTTTAAGCAGCAAAATTACACAATTAAAGCCATAGTTTAGGAAGATTATTCTGATGTTGACGTGCCGATGAGTTTTATGGGAAACTGAGTCTAGGGAGTTCATACAAGAGACAGAGAGACAAGAATTCCAAACCTATCTCAATAACTGTACTGTTTATGTTGCCCTGAAAAAGTTCTTCCTCTCCTTCCTGAGATATAGTCTACTACCAGCATAAATACACCTTTATGTGAATTAGAAAAGGAACCCCATTGGGCAGGTGGAGCCCATGAGCACACTACACTGTTTAAGAAGCAGACGGTACCTTTGTTCAAAGAAAGAAGCTTCCTCCAGGTCTCTGAGTAGATTTTTTGCAGTATGATATGGGTGTGTGTGGGGGAACATATTGAGTGTAACTTGGGTTGAGTTTTAGCTCTCACTCTCCACTTAGCCAGGTATGGAATCACAGTTCACTTATCTGTGACTTGAGAATATTAAATCCTACCTTTTAGGACTGTGATTAGCACATATACCCAGGGTCTACTGAAGAGATTTGTAATAGATATCCAGTGAATGATAATGGTGGTGGTGGTGGTGGTGGTGGTGATAGTGAGCAGCAGCAGCAGTAGTAATATTAATAGTAATGTCTACCACTACTATCTTGACTTGGGATATTAAGAGCTTAGACTAATATTCAGAGGATGGAAATAAACAAGTGAATTTTTAAAAAGGCCAAAGAAAGAATGTATAGTACCTGATGACTAGTTATATTTGCAAATTGAGGGGAAATAAGTCAAAGCTGATTTTCAGTTTGGTGAACAGAAGACCACTGATCATGCTCTAGACAGAAATAGTGAAGCTAGGAAAAGCTGTTATAAGGAAGATGACAAGATCTGTGTTCTATGGGTTGTCTGTGGAGGAAACAGATGTCCAGATAGAAATATTCATCAGGTTATTGAAGATATCGGATTAGAATTCAATGTGAAGATGGAAATAGACATAGTACACCTGAGATTCAAATGTACAGAGAGTGACAGTGTAACTCTATACAGTTCTGAGCTTTATACACTCTACAGAACTCTATACAGAACTTTATACAGAACTCTGCACAGTTCTATGGTAGTTCTGTTTGGGGATTTCCCATGCCTACAAAATGATGGAGAAATAAGCACACTCCACCTTGTCTGTAATGTAGGGAAAGGCCACAGAAACCAAAAGAAAGGAGGGAATCTCCCTCTCCAGTTGACAGAGTTGTGATCCTGAAAAAGTGAGATGAACTTTCATTGCTTTTGTGTGCTCTCTGTCCTTCTGACTTTTGGCTCCCAGTTCAGTCATGGAATTACATGGCAGGATGAGGATTTCTGCCTGGAGGACCAGAAAGGGGAGCCCCGGGGAACAGGAAAGTCACAGAGAGATGTCAGAGACAGAGAACCTCAAGAAAGCTAATCCATAAAGTTGTCGAACACCTGGGTTCTCAAGCTATGCAGGTATGGATCTGATCAGTGTACCAAAGAGTTTGAAAACTGAACCAACAGATATATCATTACCCACAGTGGTACATAGACAGGACAAATCTGAATAACCCTACAAAGGCTTTGAACACTCAACTGCCATGGGAACCATGGCCCACGGAAGCAAAGCTGGTTGGAACCTGCAGACTGAACCTAATCATGCCAATTACTTACTAAGATAAAAATATTAGTATTTTCCATAAAATTTAAACAGGCCCAGAGTCTCATAATATTCAAAGTGTCCAGGACACTATCCAGTATTATTGTTCAAGATATGAAGAAACAAGGAAAACCTCAACTCTAATGGAAAAAGACAAACAATGCCAATGCCAAGAAAACACAGATGTTGGAATTATCTGGCAAATACTTTGAAGTAGTTATTATATAAATGTTTCAATAAGCAATGACAAACACTCTTGAAATGAATGGAAAAGCAAAGCTTTCACAAAGAAGTAGGAGATGTAGAGAAGAATCAAATGGAAATCATAGAACTGAAAACACAGTAAATAAAAATCTCACTAGATGAGCTCAACAGCAAATTGAAAATAAACTTGAATCTCAACTTGAGTGAGCTTGAATGATTAATAGATATTATCCAGTCTGAACAACACAAAGAAAAAGAGATTTAAAAAAAATATATAAGCCAAGCCTTAGGACCTATGGGACAATATAAAAGGCCTAACATTTGTGTCATCAGAGTCTTAGAAAGAGAGAAGAAGTATGGTGCTTAAAAAATATTTGAATAAATAGTGACTGAAAACTTCACATGTTTGGTTAAAGATATAAATCTAAACTTCAGGGTAGCTCAACAAACATTAATCGGTATAAATCCAAAGAAATCTATGTCTACACACATCATAATCAAAGCATTGAAAACCACTGAGAGACACACACAAAATAATCTTGAATGAATCCAGAGGAAAATGATGGATTATTTGTAGGGCAATAATGTTCAAATGACAATGAATTCCTCATCGAAACCATGGAGATGAGAAAGAAGCGGCAAAATATTTTTAAAGTGCTAGCAGAAAAGAACTGTCAACTCAGAATTCTAGATCAGAAATGAAGGGGAAATAAAGATATAGCATGGAGGAGTTTTGGGGGATGATGGAACTGTTCTGGGTCCTGATTGTGGTGGTGTTTACACAAACATATACATGTGTTAAAAATTTGTGACACTATAAATCAAGAAGTCACTTTTAGTGTATGATAATTAAAAAGAAAATTAATCAAGAAAAAGTGGTAGTGTTGCCTGGATGGCTCAGTCGATTAAGTTTCTGCCTTCTGCTCAGGTCATGATCTTGGGGGTCCTGGGATCAAGCCCTGCATTGGGCTCCCCACTGAGCAGAGCCCTGCTTCTCCCTCTCCCTCTGCTCCTCCCCACTGTTCTCTCTCTCTCAAATAAATAAAATCTTAAAAAACAAAAAGAAAAAATAACAGATAAGAATCTAAAATCAGAAAATAAATGTATCGATAGATGCCTTGATTTTAATGTACTGTTTCCCTCTCTCCACTGTATTTCCCTTCCTGGCCCTTCACTGAGTAAACTCAACCAAAAGAGTGACATCACAGAGAATATCCAGTGAGGAGGAAAAATTGCGATTAGTTTTATAATTGGATAAGACTGTGCTTCCCAAAACAATAAATTCCTTATGGCATTTCAGAAACCATGTTCAGTTTTTCAAATCATTAAGATATCATTTGCATTACTACAAAAGCAGCGACTGAATATGTGGCAGCCAGTGGCTGGTGAGCCATGAATGGCATGTGAGAGGGACTTCATGGATAAGTAACCTGGACACAGGACAGTAGGAGAAGCTCTTGCACATTACTCACCACAGAAAGGTGGGAGTACCAAGGTCAGAGCTGAGAAGAGCAGAATGGCATCAGGAGTGGGTTAGGGAGTGACTGGTAGTAGAATTCTATTTATGGAATCCAAGATTTTGATTAATACTCTACTGGACTAATCCATAGTCATTATATGGTTCATAGCAACATTTTTCAGACACTAATCTGGAAGGCCTAGAGTTCATTGTGGATGTCCCAGGAGAAATGTTGGTGAGGCTTTTGAAGAGACCAAGTCTCTTGTTGTTGAGGTCCATAGCCTCAACAATAGTACTGGTTATAATATTTTGTTTCCACGAAGATCTTTCTTGAAAACCAGGTTGTATTTCTAGAGGAGAAAAAAAAGTGTCGAATGGGTCATATTAAATATTAGCCTCCATGAAAGCATTCAGCCAAAAGCAGACACAGAAGCACAGAGCCACATTAGTGAATCTCAGTACGACTTCTAAGAAAGAAGTATAAGGGACCCTTAGGAGCAGCTAACTTTTTCAGGAGGTTCAAGGACTGCTTTAAGAGAAGGTACTGAAATAGGAATAAAGAAAGAAAAAAAATACTGAGGAAGTCTATAGGAGAATGAGATATCCAGTGGTGAAAACCAGAGAGAAACATATAACACAGTTTTCAGATTTCCCCACTGACTTGCATGCAAATGAGCAGTGGGGAAATCTGAAAACAGGGTTATGAGAACCCTGTACGGAGTGCCAAGAGCCACAGTGCAGTATTACCTTCTGGATTCTCAGCACAAGTAATTTCCAGCCACTTCCCTGAGAACGTGAGAGAGGTTAAAAAGAATAGGAAAAGAAGAACAGAGGGAGCATATCATGGTGACAAAAGAATAATATGGGCCCATCCAGATGAACAATTTTAAAATCACTAAAGAATACAAAGAAAAGTCAGAGAAGATTTTAGAAGGTATGATGTGAGAGCTAAAGAAAGGGAGAGGGTGTTTAAACATTGGAGAATGACTGAAGGGAAGAGATGATATTCATATCACCAGAAATGAGAAGATTGTAACCAGAGTCAGCCATGACATGACAAGGGGGGGGCGGTTTGCTGCCAAATGAAAGTCTGTAGAATTTTAGACTTACCTCATCCTTGCAGGAACAGGTTCATGACAGCCTACTGTCAGGTTAATAGATAGTGCCACCAGACCACGTTTAGTCTGAGAGTCTCCAACAAAACCAAGACTGTGAACTCTGAGTCTCACCTCTTCTAAATGCTTCAAAGAATGAGGGCCGGGTGGGTAGCTGGGTGTAGGGGCAACATCAACTCACAAGGAGGAGTCCTTTGGTCTTGCATTCAGTACAGGAGATAAAACATTATTTCAAGAATTGAAAAGTGAGAGGTTAGCAAAAAAAAAAAAAAAAAAGGAGTTCTTTGTCGGCTCATGTTAACTTATGGCAAGAGAAACAGTAAGAAGTGCCAGAGAGGAGCATTGACTATTTGAGGACAGACTGCTATAGATTACTCCCATCTCTAGCAAAAATCCATTCAGCAAGTCAAAAGATAACATGTTTTCAGGATTATAAAATTTGAAAACTTCTAAAGCTCCTTTTCTAAGAGCTGCTGCTTAAAGAGGATTTGTATTCAGGTTTATTTTTTTCTTTGTATTTTTTTAAGTATAAGTTTTCTGAACCTAGTAATTTTTCTTGTGGTCCAGCAGGTCAATATATGTTTTGGCAATTTTAGAAAGTATGTTTTATTTATTTTCCCAATCAAACCAAAAAGCCCCTTAGGAGCCATTGTTGTCTATCGGTTAAATATGTTTTCATTCATATGCTTCTTTAAAAGGTTAATTATTTATAAATAGACAGTAGTGACTTCATCTGAGCCAATCCAGTTCATCATGTCATTATATATTTAGGGATGTCCTGCATTTAGAAAAATCTCTATGAGAACCCTGTACGGAGTGCCAAGAGCCACAGTAGCATCCATTAAATTTCCTGATTGCAGTGTTATATGAATTTTTTTTTTCCAGCAAGGACTAGCAATTCGCTTCTTGCTTCAGGAGTATTCAAGCAAAAACAATTCAAATACCTCGTCTTGAGGACTGTGCTGTACCATTCAGAACTTGTCTGCAACTGGACAAGTACCAATAGATGTTTTTGATCATTAAAGGGGTAGCAAGGGAGACTATGATACATATTTGTCACTACTAAAGTAACTATCAGCTAGTTAGTATGGGGTATATGAAGTACACCACTTTCAGGGTCCCAGGCCAAAAGGAACTATTAGGAATTAGGCAATACTCATTTCTATTTACAAGAGGTTCTTTAAGTTTTATTTCTTTCATTATAAAGTAAAAAAAAAATGCTCCATTATTTATTAAAGAAAACTGGTATTCCTTATTGAACTTTTTTCTTGTACCTAAAGGAAGGAGGTTTGATCAAATATTTATTGTATTGGCTAAATTTTCCATATATGCATCTAGCCAAGATCATCATTCTGTGGGAGGTAAAATCTAAGGCAAACTCAGAGAAATGGTTTTGAACCCCTTTGAAGGAGACCACTGAACAAACATAAAGATCTGTGGCAATAAATGAGGTGTACCCATTCAGGGTTGATGCAGACCTTCCAACCCCAGCCCAGCAGGGGAATCCCAGGTGAGGTACTCCTTAGGATTTGGTTGCTTTGTTGGTCTCCATGCCTTGCTTTGTGACACGCTTCCTTAAGATATATGTCATATCCTTCCATTATCTGTTGAATTTAGTGCATTGCTGTTGGCCCTTTCAAGTTAATGAACTGAGGGAGAAAACAGAAAATGGAGAGATCTTAACATTCAACCTGAAGTCTTGTTAGGAGACAAAAGCTGATCAACACAACTCTCTAGAGAATGTTGTGAAGGAGGGACTCACAATGAAACTTCCCAAGACAAAGGTGGCAATGAGTTATCTTAACAGACCTGTGGCTTGCAGAAGTGAGGCTGAGGTGCTCTCAGGTCTCAGGTCTGGACCAAACTCTTCAAAGCTACCCCAACATTGCACTTCAATGCATATTGTGAATAATAACATCAAGGGGCCATGAGTAAGTATGGGGCTCTGGAGGACTAGAGATGCTTAATTTTCCATTTGCTACCTTTTTCTTTTGTTCCAGACAATTCCAGACTCCATTCCCAATTTTTTTTTCTCTCTATGTGCAAAAACTAAGGCTTTGTGCACTCTGTTGCTATGGAAACAGGAGAAAGAGAAACAGTTTATGTATTTCAAAAGCTGTCAGCCTATATGCTGTGGATTTTGATAACTAAACCTACACACAAACCACCTTTTCTCTAGTCCCAAAGCCCAACACCATAACGTTTATTTTTTTATACATATGTATGTTGCTTGGGAAAATTAAGGATCTATTTATTTAGCTTTGCTGCAATTCATTTTATACTTAATTTAATGTCCAGGGGAAAGAGAGAGGCTTTGGTGACGCAGTTAGAGAAATATAAAACTGTTCTTAATAAATGCTTACTAAATCAGAATGAAGACAGAGTTAGCAGGCATCACAACTCAATCTATTGACAAAATAAAAATGATTGAAGCTCTATTAATTTTAAAACAGATCTGAATGTTGCCTGGCTTATATTTCATAGAAATGTAATGTCTGCTATGCCCTCTTCAGCTCTCTAATAAAAGAGCTATTTTGAAATTACAAAATACACTGTGTTCTCCCCCAGAGAACCCAATTCAATAGCTTATTGATTTTTCCTGGCATCCTTAGTCTGGTGTGAAGGGGTTTCTGGTCTCCTAGACCTGGAAGGAGGGAGTTTGTTTATAATTGATTCGGATTCTGTACAGCAGAGCACTCCCCCCTCAACCAACGCATAGTCTTTATAATCGTCCAGCCCATTAAGTGCTTGCTTCCTTCTATTCTCAGTAGCTTTCCAGCACATCCTAATATTTGCAAGAAAATGACTGCCATTGTAAGGTCATTTTTATCAAGTTTAGATGATGCAGTTAAGTGGACCAGGAAAAATTCATAAGAACTTCGGCCTTCAAATCTAGAGCACACTCCAATAGTTAAAGGATCTGTCAAGCTCTCTCTCGGCTATAAGGCCTGCTCTCCCAGTCTTTATAACTAGATGAGTCACTTGAGCCTGAAAATCAGGTCTTTTATGTTGTTGTTGTTTTTCCTTTCCTTCCATGAAGACGTACTAACAACAATTGATCTAAGTGTGCATAAAGGATAAGTGAAGGACGAATGAGAAAATAATGAACAGTTGCTCCCCATTGTCTTCTTCTTTTTTTTTTTACAAAAATGAGATGCCCTTTATCTCAAAAACAAACAAACAAACAAACAAAACCCTTGAGTTCAAAATCTGCTCTTCACAATGTGAGTTTCAGAGTTGTATCAGCTTAGTCTCCTTGTCTTATGTAGTCATTTACCCAGTGGATGAGAATGGTTACAGAAGGATTAGGATTCTCCCAAGTAAATTATTTTCTCATTCTTAATAATCATAGGTATATAGTCCATTTTCCTCCAAGGAACTTAAAGCATTCAATTGACCTTATCTCATAAATACTTACCCTGTTCCTGAGAGGTGATACATTTTAAATTTCTATTAAATTGCTGGGGGCAAATAAAACCCAGAGATATCAACTAGCCTGATCAAGGAATTTGACGAGAGTGTCCATGATATTTTACAGATAAAATGGAGAAACAAAATCTGGCTGACTGAATCTTAGGTATGCAGATTACAATAATCTCCATCAATATGGAAGAAGATTTCTGTGAAGTATAAAAGAATTCCATTTCAGTGGCCCGGTCCTGCTCACAGATTTTGTCACTTACTTGGATAAGAATATAGAATGCATAATTATCAAATTTGCAAATGATATATGCCGTAAGGAATGAAAAATATATTGTACAGTAGAGTCAGATTCCAAAAAGATACTAACATCTTGGGACAATAGCTAAGCCAACAAAATGTAGTAGAAATGCAAGTGCCTGATCTTAGATTTAAAAAAAAAAAATTAGAAACAGCTGTGAAAGAACAGCTTGGGAAAGATGTGAATATTATTTTTAGAGATTTTTATAACTATGACACTAATATGAGCTTGCCATGTATTGTGTCTGATAAAAGAACACACATGGCCTTGGGTTGCATTCATAGAATTATGATATTCTGAATGAAAAGAGTGCTGTTTGGCTGTAATCCAGCTGGTCAGACATCTTCCTATAAGTTCACCTCTCTGATCTTAAGAATCACCTACACCTCTTGATACAGAACCTCCTGGGGAAGAGACAGAGATGTGAGGAGAGTGCTGAAGGCATTAAACCCTATCCCAAGATGAACATCTGACAGAGCCAGTGATACTGAGCCTGGAAAAAGACCAAGGGAAAACATGGTAGTTCTCTTCATTATTTCCTCAGAGGTGAAATTAGGACTGACATTTTAAAGTTAAGAGGTGAGATTTTCATGTAATATAACTTTTTTCTTTTTCTTTTTTTTTTTTGACATTCTGGGAAGTCTAAACAGGAAATGTTCTGCTTCTATGGGTGGTGAGTTCTCTTGGCTAGATCCAATTGTCAGATGGGTGATTAAATTTGTTTGCTTTTGAGGTCCCTTCTAAATCTGTATTTATAACTCTGATTCTAGGACTTGCCCAGGGACACACAATATGGTTCTCCCTGGCCAAAAATAATAAAATATATAATGGACTAATATATTAAAATATATAATCCATAATGCATCTGGAAAATTGAAAAGTCTGGAGCTTCAAGTTTAGTATTTAGTATGTGTAACAAGAGATTTTATTGAATTCTTCACTTCTAAAAAGGATTTAACTCTGCATTTACCGTGGGAGGAAGGTCTTTGTACCTATCACTTTGATGCAACTGTATGCTTAAAAATGGTTAAAATGGTAAATTTTGTTTTGTATATTTTCATCACAATAAAAAAATTCAAAGAAAAGAAAAACCCAGTTATTCTCATTCTGAGTAATTAGATTCATCCCCCAGGGCAGTGTCAATAATTTGGCCAGCATATTCCAAGGAAAATCATCATCCTAACAACCTGGTTACCAGTTCCTCCTAGGTCTTCCCCTTTTTTGTCCTAGACAAGGTCACTTCTGAGAGTATTCATGGATGCAGGGACATTATATGTAGGCGCAGTGAGGGTGTACTTGAATGAAGGAGAAAAGATTAGAATCTAGCTTTTAAATGCAGACTGTTGCATACCAGTCATGATAAAATAAAATTTACCATTTACCTATGGGAAAGAAATAAAATTACAAAGTAGAGAGGTTGAGAGAAGAGTACTCACAATGATCTGAGATTATTGTTAAATCAATTGCTGTGTCTTGGAAAGTATAGAGATTCTCCTGTTGATAGTACAAGATGGCATACTTTGTTATACATGAGATGTATCTGGCAGAGATTATTTGATTCATATTTACTGGCCCCATCTAGTGACTCTGATCCAGTAGCTCTTGGGTTGGAGAAATTAAATTTTTAAAAAGAAATCCAAATGTTTATGAAGAAGGTTGCTGAAGAATACATTTAGAGAAGTATTAATCTAAAGAATAGCTAATCCTTCTCAAATTTCTTTCTCCCAGAAGCCCTTTTTATTTTTAAAAATCATTGAGGACACCAAAGCACTTTTGTCCATGTGGTAATTGGACATGAGAAGAGTATTTTGATAACCTTTTCATATATTTGTGGATACTAATACTGCTTTTTGATGCTACACCGAAACATAACAAGTGGCTGTTTCTTAAAGGTTAGTTGCAATAAGGAACCTGAAACCACGTTATTTAACCTTTTGTACTCTGTTACCTTAAACTTCGTTAATCTATCTTGCACCTTGTGTGGACCTTTTACCCATGTATAACATTTATTATTTGTAAAATCTTATTCTTTTGTTATATAGACCGTCCAAATGTTGATACATTTTCATTATACAACATCAAACAATCTTTTGCACTTGTTAATTTCACCACTGACCTCATCAGGAAAGTTTCAGTGTTTTGGGAAGCTGCCAAGTTCATGAAAGTAGATCAGATTTTTCCACAATTGTAATTATTACATGAAAGCATGGACTTCATAGCCTGTAACAAATACCATAAGTTGTTTTCCTTGAAGAAACAAACACCCTTAGTTCATTTTAGAAAAATGAGGGCCAAATACATAAGTCTGGCAACCATAGTGTCTGTCAGTCATTCTTTGAAATGTGAAAAAAATGTATTCCATGAAAAGTGTGGCTAGTTCAGCTTGCAACTGAAACAAAAACTATACCCATGCTTTTCCTTTAGGCAACCATGATATTTTAGTATGCAGTAACATGACACAAATATTCAACAGATGTACATTCTTTTATTTCCATTTTATTTTTTTCATCATGATAAGTATACTCTTTAATCCCCATCTGCTATTTCCCCAACCTCCCCCCCCACCTCCCCTCTAGTAACCATCAGTTTGTTCTCTATGGTTAAGAGTCTTTTTTTTTTTTTTTTTTTTTTAAAGATTTTATTTATTTATTAGAATGAGAGAGAGAGAGAGAGAGAGAGAGAGCACATGAGAGGGGGGATGGTCAGAGGGAGAAGCAGACTCCCCGCCAAGCAGGGAGCCCGATGCGGGACTTGATCCCGGGATTCCAGGATCATGACCTGAGCCGAAGGCAGTCGCTTAACCAACTGAGCCACCCAGGCGCCCCTATGGTTAAGAGTCTTTTTCTTGGTTTGCCTCTCTCTCTCATTTTCCTTTGTTCATTTATTTCATTTCTTAAATTCCACATATGAGTATGATGATATGGTATTTGTCTTTCTCTGACTGACTTATGTTGCTTAGCGTTATGCTCTCTAGCACTATCCATGTTGTTGCAAATGGCAAGATTTCATTCTTTCCTTTGGCTGAATAATATTCCATTATATATATAATATATATACACATATATGTATTATACATATATATGTATACATATATATATATATACACACACACATATATATATATACAATGGAATATATATACATACACTATATTTTCTATATACATTCATCTGTTGATGGACACTTGGGTGCTTCCATAGTTTGGCTATTGTAAATAATGCTACAACAAACACAGGAGTGGGTATATCCCTTTGAATTAGTGTTTTTGTATTTTTTGGGTAAATATCCAGTAGTACAATTCCTGGATCATAGGGTAGTTCTACTTTTAATTTTTTGAGGAAGCTCCATACTGTTCAGTGGCTGCACCAGTTTACATTCCAACCAACAGTGCACAAGGGTTCCTTTTCTCCACATCTTCACCCACACTGGTTGTTTCTTGTGTTTTTTTATTTTAGCCATTCTGAGAGGTGTGAGGTAATATCTCCTTGTGGTTTTGATTTGCATTTCCCTGAGGATGAGTGATGTTGAGCATCTTTTCATGTGGCTGTTGGACATCTGTATGTCTTCTCTGGATAAATGTCTGTTCATTTCTTCTGTCCATTGTTTAATTGAATTATCCATTTTTTGGGTGTTGAGTTGTATAATATCTTCTCCCATTCAGTAGGTTGCCTTTTAGTCTTATTGATTGTTTCCTTCACTGTGCAGAAGCTTTTTATTTTGATGTAGTCCCAGTAGTTTATTTTTGCTTTTATTTGCCTTGTCTCAGGAGACACATCCAGGAAAATGTTGCTTCAGCCAATGTCAGAGAGATTATTGCCTGTGCTCTCTTCAAGGATTTTTATGGTCTCAGGTCTCACATTTGGGTCTTTAATCCATTTTGAGTTTATTTTTGTGTATGGTGAAAGAAAGTGGTGCAGTTTCATTCTTTTGCCTGTTGCTGTCTAGTTTTCCCAACACCTTTTGTTCACGGATATTCTTTCCTCCTTTGTCAAAGATTAATTGACCGTACAATTGTGGGCTTAAACAGATGTGTATTTATAGGTTGAGATTTAATAAAATTTCTAATTTTTGCTGCTTTTTTTTTTAACTTTAAGTGTGTGGTAGTGAATAATATAATAACTAGTACATTTGGTCACACTGTGCTGAGCTACCATTTAGGTGACAGCAATTCTTCCCACCATTCCTTTTGGTGAGACTATACCTCTGGACTATGAATTTCACAAGGGTTTCTTAGTTGTTTTTTTTTTTTCCCTCCCCACTTAGGTGGGACAGGATGTATAGAGTTGCCTGGAGTTGAGTATTTCCCCTCCCCCAGGTCAATTAGGCTCTGATAAAACCCATGCAAATTAGGACCAGTTAACTAGTTTGCCCTAAGAGCAAGCCTTTTTTAAAAAGAACAGAATCCTCTGGCCTATTGCAAACTGTTTCCTTTTCTCCTCCCTCTGCTGGAAGCATGAGAGGATTTTTCTCTGATGTTTACTGTGGGAACCTAGTCAAGGTTCTAGTGGTAAAACACACAACTGTAGGGGTACCCTTAATGATAGGTCCCCCTGGAGTTTTGAACTCTGACTTACCCACACTGAGCTTCCAGCAATTTGTCAATTACAGTCCAGATTTTCCTACTTCAGCCCTGGTTCCTGCTACAGTTTCTGTGCTGAGTCTCTGCTTCATGACAACCTGTATTGGCTTGTCTGCCTCTTCAATCTTTGGGCCTATGTCTTGACCTCTCTTATGGATCCAAGAAAAGTTGCTGTTTCAGTCTGTTCAGCTTTTTTCTTGTTAGAAGGAATGGTGACTTCTAAGATCCTTACTTGTACAACAGGAAACGGAAGTTCCCCACCTCTGGTTTTGTACCATCTGTACAAGATCAATCAAGTGTTCATCAGTGGAGGTGTTCAGGTTGAAGTTAATGGTGTTGTTAACATGAATATAGTAGCTAACATTTTTGTGCCACGGATCATTTTCGGTTTTACATGTATTTCATTCAAACCTCACCAGAATGTGAGTGTACTATAACATACAATCGTTATCTTCATTTTATGAATGAAGGTTATGAGGTACAGAGTTTAAGATGCTTGCCCAAGATCACAAAGTTGGTAAGTGGCAAAGAAGGATTGTCCTTGAGACCCTTTTCTGGAAGTGAGGAAAAGCATGTATTGGGAGGAGGCATCACCCAGCGATCAAAGCCCAGGACATCTGAGATATCCACCAGCAGAAACAGTGTATGGAAAGTTATCAAGCTTATGCTTGCCTGGATAGACACTACCAAACTCTCCCAACCATAGTTAGGTTTTAGTTATTTTAAAGTAGGAAATACCTGTTTTATAAACACCCATTTTTAAGTTTTCATCATTTTCATTTTATCTTAGTTTGTTTGAATAAACTTAACCACATCCATTGCTCTGGCTTTCACTTTACCCCAGCTGCTGCCAATTTATCCAGTCATGTAAAAAATACAGACACATTTATGTGTCTGTTCACAATAAACTAGAGGAGAGGCTACGTCACTACACACTGAAAGAAAAAACATACCATATCAAGCTCTGTGTGACTCCAGAGAATCACATATTTACTTACAAATATTAGAGAGTAATGTTTCTTTGAGTCTGTTCCCATCATTAGAGGCACCTAGCCCACACAAAAATGCCCATATTCTTTTTAAATATTTCATATCCATTCTGCAACTAAAATTGTTTACCTTCCCATATATTTTGACATTGAAGTATATCTGTTTTATTAGGAGACTAGTAGGATTCAAATATAACTGCCATTTATTCAGTTATCTATGATATACTCAGGCGAATTCCATCCTGGTTTTCCCCTTTCTCGTTTTATTTTTTTATTTTTATTTTATTATTATTTTTTTAAAGATTTTATTTATTTATCTGACAGAGAGACACAGCGAGAGAGGGAACACAAGCAGGAGGAGTGGGAGAGGGAGAAGCAGGCTTCCCGCTGAGCAGGGAGCCCGACGTGGGGCTCGATCCCAGGACCCTGGGATCATGACTTGAGCCGAAGGCAGACACCCAGTGACTGAGCCACCCAGGCGCCCTATCCCCTTTCCCATTTTACAAGTCCTTTGAGGCTTTTCATGTCTAGTGACTCCTACTGTGACTTTATTGACATATCTTTTCTCATGTGTTCTTTCCATCAGCCTTCAGAGGAAGAAACCAAAGCTCAGAGAAGTTAAGGGACTGGCCCATAGTCAAGCAGTTTTAGCCTGAGTTTTAACCCAAGCCATGCAACATCAAATCCAGAGAAATATGAGAACAGAACCAAAAAGAACAGTACATAGTATTCTAAATACTAGGTATGCCCTAATCTGTTTGAACTGTATAGTATAGTTAGGACAGGCTGGTCACATTTATCCAGGCAAGCTGCTTTGGTATATCCAGGAAACCTTGTATCTTGAAATAAGAAAGCGCCTATGAGTTGATTGGAGCTAGCCCTCTCTCAGCTATTAGAGGTTTTCTTTTCCTTCCAAACAGCAATGAATTACAGTTAGAATATGTATGAATGGTATAGAGAAAGCATGTAGTACAAATGCTTCCATTCTCTTTTATGTAATTTATCATGGTTTTCTTTTCCATTGAGCCCTGAGGTTGCTTCAATATTCTTCTCAACACAGGACTCCAAGCACCACTATCAATTGATCACAGCTAACAATTCAAGATGAAAGCAATTTTCTTCTCTGGTTTAAAGTAAGTCTTCATCATTGTAAACAACTCAAGGACTACTTTGGCTTTTAGAGAGATTTACATATTAAAAGATAACATTTGTGATCTGTGGTATGTTTAAGATCACATAGATGCTCATTATCATAAAGGAAATAGTCTGACACTGTGTCAGAGGTAGTTCAATACATACACAGCCTGGGTAAATTTTCCATTACCAAACAGCATCTGTGCCCTCTTATCAGAACTTAAATGCAGCCACTTGCCATTTGTTTTCCTTCTATGCCCTTCAGTAAGTGAAGGAAGGTGAGAGTCAGAACTGTATACCACAGGGATCCAAAGAGAATGAGTCATACACACCTGAGCACTATGAGCTCCAGCCCAGACATCCTCTCTTGCTCACTCATCCGCCCTTGCCTGCATACTCAAAAGAGAAAAGGACAGAGTTGAAGTCTTGGATGAGCTCCCCAGAAGAAATCCTTTAGCAATACTAACTGGACTCTCAATCGACTGACAAATACCCTCAGTCTTTTCAGAAAAGTTAGGCAAGGTCTGAAGATAAACCTCTAATAAAAAATAAGATGATTATTCATTGCAGTACAATAGGAAAATCAACATTTCCTGGTAGGCAGCAGGGAATGGTATAACCCAACAGCTGTGCACTAACATTGAAGCTCTCCCATGGGTGTTTTCAAGCCTCAGTCAGGACAGTGATAAGGGAAATGTGTAGTTCCTGATGGCTCAGGTGAGTCGGTCACAACCAAAAAATCACACTTCAAAGGGTTGTCTGCATTAAGAAAAGCACAACAAAGGAGGAGACAAGAGAGGGCGGCCCTACACCACCAACTGTATCATGGAAGCCCTTCTTATCATTCTGCTCCAGTCCCTGTGATTATGAGGAGGGAGTGAAAGCATCCACTAATCAGGGCAGTGTGGTGTGCTATTCACAAGCTCATAACTGGCAGTAAAACAGAAAGGCCCATGTCTGCTCTGCTGAGTAATTTCCACACTGAGGCCCTGAGCAGAGATGTCGTGTCATTTGTAACATCTGCCTTGGCATCCAGGAGCCAAAGTAAGCTAGTTAGGGAGTTTCATTGCCTCTTTCTTCCTCCTCTTATGACAAGTCTAAAGGACTCAGGGTTATTTATAAAGAAAACTAGTCTGGGCTCTTTAGAGAATTGTCA
This sequence comes from Zalophus californianus, assembly GCF_009762305.2. Lineage (NCBI taxonomy): Eukaryota > Metazoa > Chordata > Mammalia > Carnivora > Otariidae > Zalophus > Zalophus californianus. The sequence goes on from NC_045600.1 coordinate 69,703,049, forward strand.
GTTTGGTGCAGGTGAGATGGAAGTGTGTACTGAAGGTTAGGGAGACACACTGACCTGTTATTTACCCAGAAAAGAAGGGAGAATAGCATCAGGTATGGAGGGAGAAACTTTCAAGTATCAAAGCAGAAACAGGGAGATGGGGGGGTGGTCTTCATAAATGCGCAGGAGGGAAGACAGTCTTCATGCCTCATTAGTCTTCTGACTCCTCACAATTTCTTGGATAGTGAGAATAACAAATTTTTTCTATATGAGAAATGGTGGAACCCAATACCAACTGCTAACTGCAAGTGTACTTGGCTTTTGACTGTAATCTTAACCTTTTCTAATTATCCTAAAACCTAGGTCCTAGACCACCTCTTCTCTTAATGTGCATGCAAATTACCTAGGGCTCTTGTTAGAATGAGGATTCCGATTCTGAATGTCTGGGTGGGACTGTCTACCGCTTCCAGGTCATACCTACGCTGGTGTTCTGCCGCTCATCCCCCTCCAGAGCAAAGTACTGCACAACACCTTTCTGGGCCATGGCAGGGTTTCTTTAAAAGCCTTTACATCCTTTCCCCTCATTACTATGACTTCTCTTTAAAAAAAGAAAAAAAAAAAGAGGGTCTCAAGTGCATAAAAACCACATCTTGCCGAAAGGGAGTCTCATTCTTCAAATGGGTGGGAGAAACAAAGCAGTAAAAGAGGACTCCAGCCAGGTTTAAATGGGTATGGATGGCCACTTTCTGATGAGTTTGAGGGTGAAGTAAATCTGTATTAGATGTGTGCCCAAGCCATACAGCTGTGCAACAAACTGCATATCTAGAGAGCCCAGAGAAATTGAAAAGTTGAAATATGGAAGCTCTTAACAATTTGGCACTTAAGAAGTATGTCCAAGTAACACAGGAAAATCAAAGCCATTAGCCAGTCTACCTAAAAATTAAAATCAAATCCCAGGGACCTTTCATTATAGCTCCTCTTGGCCTTGAACCGTATCATGATTACTGACTCTCAGCTGATGGTTTCTTTGGTACAAGGCCCTGGAGTACACACTATGGGACATACAAACATGAAGAAGACATAGAATATGACCTCAAGAAGTCTGCTGAAAGGCTGGGGAATGGAGCACTTAATACACATTTTTCATTTGACATATTTCCATTATTACCCTACAAAATTTTCACAGGGCAGTTATTGCCTCAGTAGTTCCTAAAAGGTTGGCTACATATAACAGTCAATGGTATATTAAAGGTTTGTTGCACCAGGATTGCCAAATAGTAAAAATTTTAATCACATTTTTTTACCAAATGATCCCACACTGAAATGCTTTTCAACTTTTCCATTACCCTTTCTATATCCCAACTACTACGTGTTAATCGTGCCTGGGTTCTGCCTCATAGCTTCCCTGAGAAGTTCATCAGTATTTCTCTTTCCATTTTACAGATGGGAGGACTGGGCAGAGAGAAGTTAAGTGACTGCCCAGAGCAAGAGCTCTCCTCTCATCCTTAACCACTGAGACATCCTGGCTCTGTCACCCTGACTTCCTGCACACACCAGGCCTGCCAACCACTTTAACAGCCAGTGACAGACGAATCATTATGAGCTGCTATGTAGGGAAAAGAAAATATAAGCCAGATTCTCATCCTATATAACTCTAGGGGAACTTTAAATCGCCAGATGTCAATCTGGAACCTTTCCTGAGTGCTAAGCTCTCATGCACAGATGGGAAAGCACGATTCTCTATAGAGGGTTGGGCTTTAAGGATCTACTCAAGGCAGACCTCAAGTCCAGAACACAGGAATGGCACCTGGCTCTCTGTGGCTTGAAAGTGGCCCTTTGCTACACATCTTTTAACCTTTCCAGACTCCAAATCTCATCTCCTGAGAGGCTCTATCTGGCTCATTTGCCTGTGAGTGAGAGCACTGTGTTGGAAATATAATGGGCTTTGTTATTGTCAGACTTGGATTTGTGTCTTGTCCCTACCTCTCATTAATTGTGTGACATTGGACAAGCTATTGGACCTTGCTGGACCCCACTGTCCTCATGTTTCCAAATTTAAAGCTTCCGGAAGCATTTTCACAGTGATACCGTGAGGGTTAAATATGACAACATAACTGATAGGTTGCTGATACATAACAGACAGAGAATGCCCTAGTCTCTCATTCTTTGTTAATATTCATGGAAAAAATATCTTGGAAATATTTGATAAAGAGAAATAATGCTAATATATTAATCCTGCTTAATAAGCACTCGCTCAGGGTCAAAAATGTATCAACAAGTTATCTCATAAAGAAGCAAGGTAATTGAGATAAATTAACTGGAAAAATAGATTACTAAAAAGGGGTTAGTTAATTGTCCTCAAATAAATGAACTGTTTTCATTCAATAAATTATGGTTTCCTATTAGTTTTCACCTCTGCTGAAAGACACAGTGAAATGTGTTCAGAATCAAGTAATGCATGAGGAAAAAGCCTCCTAATGATAATGTTTAAAATCTAGAATTTCTTCTAGGAGAGAATTCCCAGAGATTTATGGAAAGGCAGGTAATTCCCATTTTAGGCCAAAAGAATCAATGAAAACTTGAAGTTACGATACCATTCCTAACACAGGACAAATATAGGGAGTTGTTTGATTAATTAGAAAAGTATGAGTAAGAAGAAAGGATTCGCAGAGATTGTCTAATACTGAGAGGAGAGAGCAAGAGTAATTATATTGTAACTACCCTTTGACCTCATGTCAAAAAAGGGGGGGGTGGTTATTCTGTAACTACTCTCTTTACCTTAGATAAAATATGTTTGGTCTTTAGTCTCCTCTTGTAAATGGGATTGTTGAGTTAACTTATTTCTAAGATAATTTTAAGGAGTTGGTTTCTCTCTGATTTAAAAATGGGGCTAGCATTACAAAATAAAAGGACATTTTTATACTTTTTTTAGAATCAGACATACTTTGCAAGATGAAGTATCCTGTAATATAAATTTCCATCTATCTAAAATGACCAAACTACTCTTCAGTCGGAGGCAGGATGATGGATTCAAGGTCATGGTGCACAGCACATTGCATCTATGCCTGCCACCACGTTCAATAAAACTTTCGGGAATAATATAATGTATAACCAGATAATCCCAGACATTAGCTCTGCAATTTGATCAAGTGTCCATTCAGCAAACCTACTACGTGGCAGTCAGTATATTTATTATTTGCAGTATTCGGATAAGATATAAGCACCAAATTTAATTCTTTCAAAGTAATTTACCTCCATTCGATCTAGAATTTTCCCAGTACTCTCAAAGGCAAATGAAATCAGGTGATTTGGGGTAATAGAGGAAAAGCTGCAAAAGACCGTTTGCTGACCTTGGTCTGCACGTTTGTCCCTTCCATGGCAGACACTCTCAGGGAGGAGAGTTGGGATGGATTTGTTAAGATTCTGAGAGTAGAGGAAACTTCTCTCAGAGTTTAGGGAGGGGGATGATGGAGCAGTGAAGCAAGTCACATTACCTATGTTAACTTGGAGGAGAAGAAAAAGTTTTCTGTTACATGTAGGCAGGTAGACCTTCTTAATAAATAATCACAAAGTTGTTAATAACTCTGCCTATGCTGAGAAAGGTGAAATGGACAAGGATGAATGGGAGAGACATCAGCAAGTAGGTTTTCATGGGGATTTGACATGCAGACTGATTTTCAAATGCTTTGACTCAGAGGACTCAGAAAGTAAAGGCAAGGAACAAGTAGGTGTATAGGGCGTCATTTTAGTGGGTGAGTGAGTCATACCATAGGTTCCTTTCCTGCAAATGGTATTGTCACAGCATCTGCCTAAGTTATTTGATCCAAGCTTTAAAAAGAAACATAGCAAGTCTTCCTTTCAGAAAGGAGACCCTCAGGAGTTGAACAGAAATTACGGTTTCTTTTCATCAACACTGCCACAAGCCCTAATTACTGCAGCGCACAAACCCTGTGCTCCTTCTTCATTTTTAAGGCTTCAAGAATACTCGACGCTAAACTGTGGAAATCCAACACCGATGTGGGCTTTTCGCTCTCATTTTAAAATGCATTATATAAGAGGGAGAATCCTTATCTGGAACTAGAGGTTTGAACACACCATAGGTCTTAAATTAGACCTCTCTTTGAAGCTTAGTAAAGAAAGGTAGATGGGAACGCAGATAGAGCTGAAAGTCTATCTGCAAAGATGAGCACGAAAGAACCGAAAAGCTGTAGACGCTAAACAGCTGTGTTTATTAGGGGATGAGACATCCATTGTTGAGAACGGTTCCTTGAGATTCATTCCTAAGAATGAGGTCCATTTGGGAAGTCAGGTTAACTCTACCTGGGAGGAAAAGATTTCCCCTCGCAAGAAAAATTAACTCTTTTAATCACAATGCTGTCGAAGGTAGATTTGCTGCACATGTTAAACAAAAGAATTGCCTGTCATCTGAAATTTGCAGTAATCCCGTTTAGTCTTTTCTTCCTCTACAACAGCATATCCCTCTGTCTCTATACTTCTAGCACTTTCCACCTTCTGTACTCATCATCTCTTTACTGGTCTGTTCTCTCTCCCACTCATTATTCCTTATAACTTTAGTTCAGAGCCTGCTTTAGAAAAGATTTCAATATATATGTGTTGCATAGATACTTTGCCGCTTTTCATTTTTAAAATCCGTTTTAATTCTAAAGACAACAAAATATTACAGACTTTAGAACATAGAGGGACTAAATCATCCATAACCTCACCACTCGAAGCAGCAAATACTATTTTGGAAAATGAATACTTTTTTGGAGGAAATGCAGATCTAAAATTAAATATCATTTTACATCTTTAGGTAGAAAACATAAAATCATTCTCAGAACATTCTTAAAAATATATTTCCTATATTTAAATTTCCTTAAAAGCCATAACACTTCATCAAGATGTCTTAAGTGGGTGAAGACGATCTCATTTAGCAGATGAGGAAAAAGAAAGAGAGCTTCGTACAACTGTTTCAATGACAAAGAATGGATTAGATTTAAAATGATCCTTCCAGTTCAGGCTCAAATGGTGGTGACATACTTTCACTGCATGGGCAGAGAATGGGTTTAGAATTGTTTCTTGTATCAAAAGGTTGTACTGAAAATTGCCTTGAAAATATTTTCTAAATTGTAGGCCTGATGAAAATTCTTTGAGGAATGTCTTTTTTTTTTAATCAGACTCCAGTTTTCCAAGGTGAATATAAGAACAAAGAATATCCGAGCAACTCCTCGACTATTCAGACTTGAGGTTCATACGCATTTCATTTTCTCCATATTGGCAGGTAAGATCACAGGGCTGTGCTTTCCGGATGCATTACACAGCACTTCATGAGCAGTGTATGCAATCGTAATTTGGCTTTGCATTTTTCTTAATTTGGAGCTGATGTAAAAATAGTGGATATTATTAAGCCAGTAGTAAGCTTAGGTATTTTAAAACAAGATTTTTTTGTTTTTGCTCTTGTACTCTAAAATGAAAACAAGATATAATCTCCAAAATGAATTTTTAATGTTTCATTTGCCCAGAGCATTGTGGTTACTTTAAATAAAACAGTTAAACAGATATGATTTCTAACCTCTGGGAGTTTGGTGAAGATAAAAAGGTTGGTTTAGGATTCAAAATAACCCTTCCTCATCACAGATCCAATGGTTGAATCTCATGTTGCCTCTTGGTGTTTAGAAGACTTGGTGATCTCAGACCAGCACAGCACGATTAATCCAAAACAGGGTCAGAGGAGAGAAACAGTTTGTTTTTTTTCTCCCTGAAGTAATTGATAAAAATTATTTCTCCACATTGCTCATGCAAATTCATTCAAAGTGAAAACCAAAAACAAAAACAAAAACAATTATTCAACTAACCCATTTTGGGTAGTTTGAAAGGAAGAGGAGAGTAGGTCAATCACTGGGCAGAGAAACTTTCCTGATCTCCTCTCAGAAGAGCATTTTGTCTCATTCATGCCAGGACCCATACTCTGGGGAAGCCACTTCAGAGTCAGATAAGAGGGCTTGCCATTGAAACCCATTCCTCAAACCAAATCTGTTCACTTTTTGAGGATTCTGAACTCAAGTTTAGCTGATGGCCTGACTCCTCTGTAAGTTTGCCAGCCCCTCGGTGGCATTCCATTTGTTCTCTATATGATCCTAGTTAATCTCAGATAACACACCCTACAGTTAAATCATGCACGGAATGGAGCTGGTGAGTGGGTCTGCTGCCGCAGCAGGATGCATGGCCTTGCAGGAAAGGGACCCAGTACCATCAGCTTCACAGCCAAGCAGCAGAAGCACTGCAGGTACTTAGCCATGGTTGACAAGATACATGTGTTAGTCATTAATCTTGGTCTCTGGTATAGGATTTCTGGTAAGACTGATAAGAGGAATGGGTTTCTTTGACAGTCTCTGGCATATAAGAACTTGCATAGTGCCCAAACTCTGCCAGGCTCAAAATATTTCCTCTTTGCCTTACCCTGGTGACAACTCCAAGCTTTTAGATTAGAGCAGCATTTCAGGAATTCCTTGCAACTCAGTGCATATTGTTTGGGATGGTAACAAGTTAAATCTAAGCCACCCATTACTACATAAGTGATTATTCAAATACCAGTATGTGCCAGGCATTGTGCTAGTCATTGGGAAAAAAAGAAATAAATGATACCAGTAGCAAGAATGGCAGTGTAGCATAATTAGCACTATGACTAAGAAATCCCCAGGTATAGTAGGGTGGAAAACTGCTAGAGGAATTGGGAAAAACAACAGAGAAAGTGATACTTAAGCCAAGTGGGGACAAAGGCAGGCAGAGTTCAGGTGGTCATTCCAGGCCATGGGAAGTCTGTATATAAAAAAAGAGAGGTGAAAGAGCATGGAGTAGGTGAGTCCTGGGGAGTGGACCATGATGTAGTTTGTTCCAGACGGAATGGTACGTGATTGTTCCAGAGGGTCGCTTATGGAAGGCCCTGAGGAGAGTGGGGAGATGAAAGATCCTTCTGGCTGGGATGGAAAAATATGGAAGGGCCAGATTGCCCTACCAATGTGGTGGGGCACAATGGAGGCCAGAGAGTGCCTGAGCAGACTTACACTTTAGAAAGTTTTTACTGCAGTGTGGAAGGTGGGTTGGAGGAAGGCAAGATGAGACACAGGGATGCCAGCTAGGAAGACGTTGCACCAGGACAAACTGCAGGTGATCAAGGCAAGGTAGGGAGGTGATGGCAACCTTGAAGAAATATTTTAGAGCTGGAATCAGTGAGACTTAGGACCAAACTGGACGTGGTTGATGAGGTCGAAGGAGGGTTCTAGGTTGAAGCCCAGATTTCTGGCTTGGGAGCAGGACATAAAAAGTATTCCATTTTAGACTGATTGAGCTTGTGTTGTCTAGGAGACACCCAGTTAGAGAAGTCTATCAGGATATATTACACATGGGTCTAGCACACAAGAATGAGTTCCAGTCCTGAGACAGATCGTGGTGAGTCATCAGCATATAACCTCAACTGAAGAGTCTCCAGCTGCTGAAATGGGATGGGCCCAGAGAAAACATTTTAATCGAGGGGAGACAGGGCAGGTGGAGAACATGAGACACTGGCCCACTGTGAGGGTCAGCCAGAGCACTTCAGAGGCCACTGCTGGGCTGGTTCTCCGGTTTCCATGCATTCATTCTCACAACTGAGAAACAGGCAGCAGACTATCTTCAAGTGGGGTAAAACTCTGAGGCAAAATCTGCAAGAAGAAGCTCATCCTCCTCCCCTGAAAGTCACTCTAAAGTTCTATGGTGTCACCAAACTCGTTCATAAATAAGAGACTGTCATTATCATGGCCCTACTAGGAAATGCACCCCCATATCAGTCTGGGGCCTAAACAGTGAAGCTGATGGGCAGGATGGAGGGTAGTGAAGAGCCCTCCCCTTCTGTACGAATGCGTCATCTTGTTCTGACCATCTACAAGGCTAACACAGTAGTCCGGCAGTCTCTGGCCCAAACCTCAACCTCAAGGACTGCCTCTGTTGCATTCTAACACCACCTCGTTTTCAGTCTACAGGTATATCTATTAAAAAACATTTAAAACATCAAAAAACATACCTGGATGATGCCACATTTTAAGAACTTACCAGGAATTACCTGGATGTGATTGCAGCAAAAGTCATCGATTTAAAGTCAGAACATTTCACCTCGATATTCTGCTCTGCCACTAATTAGATCTAGAACTTGGATAAGTCATTTTCCTTTCCCAGGCCTCTATGCCCAAGCTTATAGTAAATGACAGGGTTCAATGAGATAATCCCTAATTTTTTTTCTCTAAATATTTCTGGATGAGATTGAGTTGATAGCCAGATACAAGTTAATGTTTATTCATTTACTACCTCAGTTATCGAGTTATTTATTCAATGGACACATATTAAACACACATTCAGTGCTCCTGGGATGTACAAATAAATAAGGAGCTCAGAGACTAGTAGAACTGAGATATATATTTTTCCTTAGGTGAAAATATATTTTCTCAAAAACTAATTCTTCAGGTTACAGGTCCTTTTTTTTATGAGTCAGGCTTGGCATATGGGTTGGAGGTTCCTGGAGAGTAGAAAAAGCATTTATTGTCCAAAGTGATATCCTGAAAAATTAATCTTGAAACTGCAGATGCTGAGGGTCACAACATAACCACACTTTGGGGGACTTTTAGCAAAGAGTAGTACCAATAGATTGCAGTTAAATAGACATCCTGGCAACAGAATGATCTAAAATAGCAAGGCTACCTTTTAAGGTAGTCAGAACATAAAAACTCAAAGGTACAAGAGAAGGATAACCACGTGGTTTTGGGGTCTTTCGGTGGATATGGAGCTATGTCCTGATATATGTGTCTAATGTGCATGGATCTGTCTAGTAGAAACAATTTCACATGGTAAATAAGGCCAGTATGTACCTGCTGGAGCATCCCCACTCTTTCCCAGACTTTTTCTTCTCTATCTTTCTAATCAAATAGAATATAAGTTAAGTTTCTGTGAGTTATAAAGGCAACTTGTTTTAGGAAAAGTCAGATACAGGGGAGGGATCAGAGGCTAATAAGAGAGATGAAAATTAACTTTTGAAAGCAGAATCATCTGAGTGGGATCATCTGTGCCTTCCTCAACTTCATCCTCAGCCAGGAGATGACCCCATGACTTATATTAAGCCAATTAGACTGTATTTCCTTGGCATTTAGAAGTATCAGAGAGAAGTGACACAAGCATGGAAAATAGTTGATGCAGAGTCATCCCCATTGGAAGCCCTGGGTGAGAATGCCCCTCAATTTGGCTCCCTTGGAGCAATTTTAGATCTCACCTTCCCAGAGCCCATTCAACCCTGTCATCAATTCTCTTATCTATCCAGTGATCCTTCAATAAATTCCTCATCTGCTTATGCTAAACAGTCTAGGTTTCTCTCATTCATGCTGTTATTGACTAAATGTTTGTGTCCCCTCAAAATTCATGTGTTGAAATCCTAACCCCCAAAATGATGGTATTAGAAGGTGGGGCCTTTGGGAGTTGATTAGGCCACAAGGGTGAAGCCCTTGTGAATGAGATTAGTGCCCTAATGAAGAAGACTTACTAGAGACTACAGAGACAGCTCTATCTTCGTTCCATCAGGTGAAAATACAATGAGAAGTCAGCACTTTGGAAGCGGGCTCTCACCAGAATCCACTCCTGCAGGCACCCTGATCTCAGGCTCAAATTTCTGTTGTTTTGAAGCCACCCAATCTACCTACTTTGTTACAGCAGTTGAAACTGACTGAGACACATATGAAGTAGCTAAAACCTTCTCCATATATCACTCAGTACAAGGAGCCCTCACTATTTAGAGGAAGGTCAGAAAATATACTTGAAGTAGACTCGGGAGACTAAGTAAATGGTCCTGTATCCTCCTGCCTATGTATGAGAAAGAACAGTGAAATTTGGACTCTGTAAAGGTCTCTTTAATTGAAAGCTTATCATAGGGCATCTCTGTTTTAAAGACATTGGTCCTGAAACAGAAACCTTTCAACAGTAGAGGGGTTTCAACATGCCCCTCCTCACGTGTCCAAGTACACTGCAAGCACGTTGATTTCATTTGCCCCAGCTCCTCTCTCTTTCCTAGTAACTAAAGTAGAACTTCCAGAAGTTTCCCTCAGCTTCTGTTTTGGCTCTTGAACAAAGGGATTCCATTATCTTCTACTCTTTCTTCAGCCTTGTCTACATGTCATTTGTTACATTACAGCATTTCCTGAAATTTAGCAAATTCTTGAAAAGAAAGATTTAATCTTCTCAGGAGAAGCTGGAGAAGATTTATGGACGCCTATTCTTAACATGTCAAAATGTGGCTTGGCTGCTAAATCTACTGGGACCGCCTACACAGCTGAGGATTTCTGTGACTCTGCTGGAAATAATGGCTTTAGGAGGTAACCAAACAGCATTAGAGAAAAATATTTGAGAGAAAACAGAATTTTAGGTTGCAGAGGATTTCTTATTTTATAAGAGAACATTACCATTTTAAGAGCTCATTAAGTTGTTTTCCCTTATGTTTGACCCCAAATTAGAGATTGGGTTTCTTAATTTTCACTTCTGAAAATCAGCTGTAAGATATTGGATCACTTGAGTTTCCAAGTCTTCAAATGCCACACAAAGTGGAAGCATTAATTCCTAAGTATTATTATGGAATAAATTGATTTTTGTTAGGTTGCCTTTTGTAATCCTTATTTTTTCCCCTCTGCTTAATCATTACAGGTAATTTAAAAGTAAATACTGCTGCGGGTGAACCGTTACAAGTATTTTACTGTCATTGAACCGAAAGGTAAAAACCCAATTACTGCATGTACTGAACATTCTTCTGTGGTAGTAGTTTCTTCACTCTTTCCATATCTTTGTTCTGTTTATTTAGCACAGTTTCTCCCGGAATATATTGGTTGTCCCCCCCCCCCCCCCGCCTCCATTTCATGGAAGAAAATAGTACTCTGTTATACAAATGTGCTTGCTATTTCCTTTGAAACTGTAGTCAGTCAGTCCTGGCAGAAAGAATAGGTAATGAAATTCTATCTCTCAAGTGTGTGTAGACATATCAATCACTTTAAGTGGAAACAATCATTCCTCTGCCATTTGGAGCCAACATTTTTGAACACAGAAGCAGCACTGTTGCTTTCTGTTACTAAAAATAATTTTTCCATAGAACGCTTTGGTTTACCTTTCACCCACATGCTGCATAGGTCAAGAGAAGCAGATTTCTTGCTAACATTTGATTGGAGCAAAGGGAGTGAAAGCAGGTGCGTTCTATAATCTGGGTTTCGAGCGGCCCGCAGATGTGGGTCCAGCGGAGGTGACCCAGCGGCGGCGCGCTGCAGCCCTACCACCCCGTTCCCCATCTCCACCCAGCTTGCTCCACAAGTAAGACTTCCTTCCAAGCTATCAACTCCTAGTCCTCCCGCCTCAAAATCCAGCGTTGTTTTCCTCCCTTCTACAGAAGCAAAAAGATTCTGGATTTGTGCTGTCACCTTTTTCTCCTCCGACGCATTACGCTTTTGTCTTGCTTTCAGTATTTTAGGGAGCTGACACCAGAAGATACAGAAGATAAGGCATTCAACCTCTTTTATTGCAACGGCTCCCATCCTTCATGCTTGCTCTACCTACCATAAACTTAAATACCCACTCCTGTTGGAAATGCTGTTGGCTAAAGGCATGTCACTGATGAACGAGAGAAATATCATGTTAGCACAAGGCATTCTCGTTACAGCGAGTCGCCGCTGCCTCTACCCAGGGCATTGCTGCCGTGAGGCCGAGCCGTTCTCGCTCCCAAGCCCCAGATACAGAGCAGTAGCGATGCAGAAATATTAAAGAGAAAATTAATAATTTATTTTAAAAATTCATTTGCAGCTGCACTTCAGTGAATTAATTACTTTTTGTCTTTCTCTTCTTATTCATTTCCCTCTCTTGCTAATGATCAAGTTAGAACTAGCAAGAGGAAGTGAGTAGGGTTGGAAGGAGTGGGAGTCTGGTGCTGGTGGAACAGAAAGCACAAAGAATACGCTTTCACGCTTTCACGTGGGTGCCCAGAGGGACCTGACAAGAGAAAAGCGATAGGTTAAGCTTAATCCCATCTTCTTCAGCCCCAAAGCGATAGGAAACCACGTTACTATGGTATACGTTCTACTTAGTATTTTAGGAGAGGGGAAAATTAAAATCCAGCAAGCAAAAGTCCCGAGTTATTAAAAAGATTAATCTGTTGTTTATCACTACATCTTCTATGCAATTCTCCTCCCTGTATGCTCATTAAAACAGTATAGTCACACAGATGAAGTGATCGCATCCTATCACTTAAGTGTTAGTGGAGCTCATGGACGGATTTCCAGAAGGGCTGGGGTAGGCGCAGCAAATTTTGCATAACACTTGCTTATCACAACTTGCCAGGTGACACTAAGGTAACGTTATGGCAAGGTTCAAATCCATAGCCATTTTAGTCATTTTCTAAGCGAGGATAGAAAAATCAGCCTGAGAAATTTCGTTTACCGAACCCCAGACTGAGGCAAGGCGGATGCTTTCTTCCATGTTTAAAAAAACATTCATGGGACAGGGAGCCGCCTTCCATCCTGCCAGCCCAAGCTACCATTTTAAAACATGTAAAAAAGATGTGCTTTTTAATATACCTTATTCTAAGTAGCCATTTAATGGGAGAAATAACCTTTGTACTAATGAGATTTGAAAACGAATGTAAAGGCAAAACTGAATTTTCTCTAATAATCTTGTTGCTCTGGCACAGGAACCATAGCCGTTTGAGTACCAAATGATCCCCTCGGGGAAAAACAATTTCTGTGGGTGTGATTAGATGCTCTGGGATGTGTATAAGCAGAAAGGGGGATAAAGTTAAGGATGAAGATGGAGAGAACTCAGTGTTTGGGTTTTTTTTCAGATGATCAGAGATAGGGAAAGAAAAGGAAGTACAGGGAAGAAAGAGGGGATCAAAGACAATGTTAATGACATCAGGGGCAGATATTCTTCTGTCCAGTACACACTGTCACCATGAGAGTCTTTTGACTCCTCTCTGAGGTGGAGTCTAGCTTGTGTCACAGCTCCGGGCCCCACGCTGTCTGAAAGAGTCATTTGCCATAGCTTTCACCAGGCCTACCTAAGAGCTCATCAGCTCATTCCAAGTTTGTTTTCTGAAGGTTAGAATGGGACAACACCACCTAAAAGCTGTGTATTTTATGTAGTCTCACCTCCGAGTAAAGAAACAATGGCTTTGTGACTTTGTGTCTTTCAGTACTGACCATACCATTATGGCCCTTGGCTCAAATCTCGAAAGTGTGTCCTAGAAGAAACCAAAATAATCCATCTCGAGGGTCTTGGTAGAAAAGATTTCCTCTCTCAACACTGAAAACCCTTCAGATCAGATGAATGTATAATTACACCAGTGGCTGTTTATATAGCAGTTATAACTTAAAGAGACCTATTCAAGAAGGAGACCTGTTCAGTATGATTAAGCCATGAATAACCTCCGTGCATTAAATATCCTGGTCTGTGAACGCACACTTAGCTATCCAATTCGCCTAGAAATTCTTTATTTTGAGAATTTATCAAAATGCAACTCATCCTATCAGACAATAAGAAACTGAAAATCTACACCTAAGATATGCTTCCCCCATTTCAAACAAACCTAGAATATCATATGATAATCGGATAAAAAATGGTTTGTCTGTTTCATGTTATGTATGTTAAAAGGACACTCTAGTGTTAAATGGAATAATCGATCAAAAAATTTTCCCAACATCTCGTGGCAAGTGATTGCACCAGCAGCTGGAAATTTGGTAGACATCTTTCCTTCCTCGTTCCTTCAGCAAGAACATTTAGAACGCTATAATGATTGGCTTTAAGGAATCTTGTGCTTATGAAAAACTAACCTGATTCTGTTTTATGCATTCAGAGTTTGTCTCCTGCCAGACTCTGCATGCCCGGGCAGCTCGTGGAGGCTTTTGACTACCTAGTACTGCCCCCATGTGGGCCAAGAGTGTCACTATTACAAGGCGCCACCTGCTTTCCACTTTTGACATTAGCCAAAGGAGGTAAAAGCCATGATTTCTAATAGTTTTAATCCTATAGACTGATCTAAATTTTCAAGTGAAATAGAACTATTTTCTGGTCTCTGAGTTAGTCAGAAAAAACTACTGGGCCAGTATGCCTGGAAATAAAGAATAGAGAGAGGATAGGGAAATCTAGGCCAATGTTCTCTCTCACCTGGGATTCTTGTTTTTCTCCACCCAGAAGGTCAAATCTCAGCTGAATCAGTATGCAGATCACATACACAGCAACTACAGTTCCAGACTAGGGAATGTGCTAATTGGCTCACCCGCCCAAAGAACCAGGGTACCAGGCGTCTGACACACAGCCTCTGAGGGAAGCAGGGCTTAATGCAGGACAAAATGTTCTTGCCTCTCTCTGCACTGTCACCTATCCTTGCTTCTAGCAAACGGTCTGGCCATATGCAGTGGTGACTGAAACTCTTCCATAATTATTTCTCTCATTGTAGACTAATGTGTACACTTGGGATTTTAGAACATGATGTAATTCCGAAGAAATTGAAATTAAAGCCAGTATCCCTTCAGCCTTCTTTTTTCATACCCTTCTCCTGTAGTGTTCCAAATCATGCTCTAAATAGTGTAACACATTAAACAGGTAGGTCAGAGACTTGACTTTAGTGTCCTTAAGGCCCTTTAAGTCTATTCTTAGCAATAAGAAGATGGTCAGAGCTACAGTCCCCTACCAGACAATGTGGTATAAAAAGCAGCCCTGTTTGTTGCTTGCATGTCAATCCCTCCACTATTTCCTCAGGATCCCAATTTAAAACCTTTTAACTGTTTTCTGGAAGAGATGGAATTTGTGGAGAAGGAGGATAGAGTCTCCTGAGAGAGAGCAAGCGAGCACCTGCCCGGTTCCAGGAAGCCATGATACCCTTAGAGCTCTCTTTGAACAGGAAGCTATCTTCCGGAATCGTATGGTGTCCATGCTGATGCAGTAGGGCTGGGAACGAACCTCAGCCATCAATTCTTGATTAACTCCGATAACTTACCCTGGCTAATGAGGTGGAGGTTTTTCATGCCTTCACTGCCTAATGTTGCTCATTAGATATACACTTATTAAATATTCAGATAATTGTGGTAGTCATAATAGTGGTAATGATGGGGCCACGTGATAACACGATGAAGACAGCATCCTTGAGCTGAGAGGGTTTTATTTTTTTCAAAGCAAGTCGAAGAGCCCACAGTACTGCCGTGAGCCATGTGCAGAGCACGTGAAGACTATGAGGCATTCCTTTGCTGTATAACATTTTTTAACTAAGAGTAATCACCTAAAAGATTTTTTGGGATTACATGGATACCCAAAAGAACTACCAATTCTCGGACAACGCAGGTACTTTCTCCCAATTTGAGTTTGTATTTTGACCTGAAACTAGCAAAGAAAAGCTCTGTGTCAGCATTGTAATTTACGTTCTGCTTCAGTTCCTTATTTATGATAGTTAGATTTTAGGTCAAATATCGTTATGGAGCCAACTACCTTATATTAAAGAGAGCCTTCAGCCTCCACCAAATAAGACTTTTTTTTTTTTAAAGAGGTCTGCAGCTGAAAATTTTTTCTTGCCATATTTTTCAACTTTTATGTTTGTCTTTTATGAGCCTCCAAGTTTGGGGCAGGGTGAGATGTGAAGATGTCAGAAAATTCAAGGAAACTTCTATTTTGTAAGACTCAAAAGGATTTGATAAGAATATGAATTGTCAGTTTTGCTCATCACTCGGTTCTAAAATCTATACTCAAAACCTTTCATGTCTGTCTTATCCCTCACTAACATCAAACATAATAAAATCAAAATAATCTTCTGGTAAAAATCAGGTTTCAAAATTGTACCATAGGTTGCTTTTCTATATGATTCTTTTTGATCAGCACCAGATATACCAGAAACAAACAAGTTTCTCCCGAGCCCCATTTTGTCTCAGCAAACTCCTAACGTGGGGGGAGGGCAAGGAGTGGGGACAAATGTGGAAATGATGCTAAGATATTTCTTCTATCATCTCTTTTAACAAATTCATAAAAGCTCTATGTATTATCTGGCTTATGAATTTTCCAAATTGAAAGTAAGACAGATAATACACTAAGACTCAGCTTTTGAATTTGTGGTGATTCTTCTCTTGCATTAGGAAATTTTGCATCCCTGACAATTCAGTAGCACTATTTTCGCTTTAAAGTCTAATGTAAGCCTAATGGGCTCATTTAGGCTGATAATGAACAGCTTAGGAATTCTACTCTCAGTTTCCCAATTCTGGTAGGTGACAATAGCTTGTTTGCATTTGCCTTATGCATTTGATGCTACGGTAGTGAAATGCAATCCTTCGCTGTCTATACAATTATTACGATGCTTTTGCAACATGATGTGCTCACTGACACTAGTTTACCTTTTGAAGCCCCAGGCTTGCAACCTGGTGGCATTTGAATGTACCTGCTCCAAAGAAAGCATTGGTCTTATGACAGCTTTGTGATGTGGAATGAGCTGAAAGCAGGTTCAACTGACCTGATTATAACAATATCCCTGAGTCTGGAGACTCTTCTAGCTACTGATGATTGCTTTTTCCTCATATTTGGAAAAGGCTATAACATGGCTAAAAGAGAGAGAGAGAGAGAGAAAGAGAGAAACATCTTTGACCAAGTCTCCAAACTATAGGAACTTGTCAGAGATCTTTTATTTATTTATTTTTGTCCTGAGCAATAGAGCTAGGATAGCAGACTACCAGAAATGTATTTATGGTGATTAACTATTAATAGAGTCCCAGCTAATGTTGTGGATGGAACAGCAACAATGGCACTTCCCAAATTTCTGCTTTGGAGGAGATTCTATCTGGCAATCTGATTCGGAGAGATGGCAGAGGAGTTGCGATCCCACTGTTTTTACTTAGAGTGTAAGAACTGCATGTCTCTGGAGGATAACGATGGGTGGCCTGGAGGAGATTATGGACAGTTGTAAAAGTCTCCCACTCCTGTCCCTTGGCACTTATAAAATCTGATGTCCGTTTGGTGACCATTTTGGAAATTTATTGTTTAGCTGTTTTAGCATTTCGTGACATGGAATATTTAGAGTAACATAAATGAGATGGGTTTAAGAAGGAACATTCATGGGCGATTGGGTGGCTCGGTTGGTTGGGCGACTGCCTTCAGCTCGGGTCATGATCTGGAGTCCCAGGATCAAGTCCAGCATCGGGCTCCCAGATCAGTGGGGAGTCTGCTTCTCCCTCTGACCCACCCCCCTCTCATGCTCTCTCTTTCTCTCATTCTTTCTTTCTCAAATGAATAAATAAATATTAAAAAAAAAAAGAAGGAACATTAATTTGAAAGGGAAGCCTACTAAACAAGGGTGGGCCAAGTAACCCACCTGATGAAGACAAGCCAAACAAAATGTTTATTTTGTAAAACAATGGCCTTTGCTACACTTCCCTCCCTGAGATCTAAATTAGTTCCATTAAGTCCCTAATTCCCAAAGAAGTTTTCATTATCTGGGTCCATCTGCCAAAATGAATTGCCATTTATATTTGCCCCAGAAAGTGGGAAGCATATTGGGCAAATTTGCTTCAGATATACCAGCTACTGTTGATACAGGAGCAGAAATATGCATAAGAGTTCTTCGAGAGGAAGAACTAAAAACTAGCTACCGAGTACATGAATTTCTCATCACCACTGAGGTGCTGTGAAGACCAAAATTCTTCTTTACAAAGGCACCTGCCAGATAGAAGAAGGAAAAAGAAAAAAGAAGAATAACAATTACAATGTTCAGAAAAAGAAGTCAAGAGCTGACTCTAGTGCTTTCCTTATGTTCTCTCCAGAGCTCTTTGGAGAATATTCTGTGCTGGTAATTGTTCCTAATCAACTGGATGAAAGAGAAAGCAAAAATAAGAACAACTCTTTGCTATATATTTAGTACATGCTCAGTTCACCTCCAAGCTAAAGGACACCTAGGAGAATCTTAGAAAAGGTCTTTCTAGACATTTCTTCCCACCTATTAACCAGTTATCCTACTTACTTTTCTTTTTAGAGTGCTTTTAATACCGCCCCTGAAAATGTATGCAGTGTAATAATCTGATAAGGGTATAATCGGCATGATAATCTTTAATATTCACTATGATTCAACCTTCACCAAGTTCTAGCTGTGCTTGAAACTGGATTTTGAATGAATAGAACAGCTCATCTTAGTCACTCTACTTAGAAATCAAGAACCACCACCATGAAGGTATGAAAACCCTTTGGAAACTGGTGCCTTGGACAAGGTAAGAATGGAGTTCCATGATGCATACCAATGATCCTGCATCTGGTATCTCTCAACTCACTGAGTTATAAAGTAGTCTTCTAACTTTATAATTATAAATAATTTATAATTATAAATAAAAGCATGCTTCAGATATGACAGAACACAGTGCTCTCAGTTTTTAATTTATTATGTCCCCTCCTTGCCCAAAGATAAGGTAATGCCTTAGATGAAGCTCTTATGACAGACTCTACAGTACTACCAAACAAATGTGGTTCAACTCTTAATCTTCCAATTTATTTTTTTTAAAGTCATTCAGCCACAAACTAGGGGTTAACTCATTCCTGCTTCTTTTCATATTGCTTGGATAAGTGAAGACAATTACCTTAGCAGCAAATTAATGTAAATTTCCCCACAAAGAAATTCTGAGAGAATTTGAACAAGAAGAGAATACATGCAGATATACAAAAGCCACATCCTGGGCCTATGGCCTTCGCCCTTATCACATAAATTCTGAAAACATTTCCTCATATAGCTGTGACCACTAAATTATAACCACCCTGAAGGTATCAGCTATGTTCTATGCATCTCTATAATCCCCAGATTACAGAGTATCTAACTAGTTGTAGGTGCTCAGTAAATATCTGCCTAAAAAAATAAACTCAATGGGACAATGGATTACTTGTTTTATTTACCCTAATACCATGTTTTGCAGAAGAAGGCAGAGTATATAATAAGTATATACAGAGTATATAATAAGTATATAATAAGCTACCTAGCTCTTTAGCAGTGCATTTGAAAAAGTTAACTTATTTCTTTCCCTTTGCCCTGGACCTTTTTTACAGAACAATCTACTCATACACTTTTCTGAAGGAAACTAGTCTTCTCAAGTATCTGCAGAAGTTCAAAGATATTCCTAAAAGAAATCATTCTATACCCTAAGCTGTGGATAATGGAACTGGAACTGGGTGCTTGACCAAGAAACTTCTTCCATATACTCATATACTACCCTGTGATCTGGGAACATGTGACTCCCTGAGTACAGGAGATTAGCCAGTCATATTCTCAGTCTTTAGAACTTGAATAGGAATAAGAAAAAGAAAATTTTTTTCACAGCAAGAAGAGGAAATGACAGAGGGGAATAGACAATGATAATGATGGTGATGAGGACAGAGGGGTGGGGTAACAAAACTTCATTAATGGTAGATCACTGGGAGAAGACCCCCAAACTCCTGCTGCAAGAGATCTTGAGTTCAGAAGCACATCCATGAGGGCTAATCCCATTATTGATCATGCACTCAGATGTCTTACGAGAGCCCACTACTGGAACCACTCCGGATGTGTTCTTAAATTGCCCTTCTCTCTAGCTAACTCAAGCTAGTGGTACTTTATTCCTCACAATTAAATGATATGAATAAGAAGTCCCCAGAAACACTTTCACATTTGCCTACTAAGTTATAGTTTTAATCAGCCCTCTTCCCTCAGAGAATGATGTAGGGAGATGGAGAAACAAGGAAAGAAGAATGTTAGAAAAGTAGCTAAGGTTTTACTTTTCTTCTAGGATATGTCCAAACTGGTACCTGCAAGCTTTCATCTGCTTATTGGTTGCATGTCAAAGTGAGCACCAATTTTCTGCGTGTCTGAGATGACTTTTCAAAAAGCCAGAAATCATGTTTGACCCAGGAGAAGCTGTGAAGGTAGTGGGTGCTTCTCAGTCTTTACTATCCATAAGAATAATCTGGGGATAGTGTTAACAAGGCAAATTCTGATTTCACAGGGGTTAAGCTGGGGCCTAAGAGTCTGCATTCTTACAAGCATCCACGTGATACCAGTGCTGCTGATCTGTTGGTCACATTTTGAGCAGGAACGATGTAAAAGGAAGATACCCTTCACACAACTACACACCCACTCTCGTTTATTTTTTGCAAGATGGTAAAATAAGAGATGACCATTAAAACCAGACAAGTTCACCATTTCTAACCTGTATGGTGTTGAGCAACTCATTTACTCCATCAAGGCTTTATGGTAATATTTATCTTGCAGGATTATTCAGAAAATTAAATGATGTAAGATATACAAATTTCACAATAGCTCCTAAGCAAATGATATTTATTTTTCATTAATTCACTGTGTTAATCAGAAAGCATTTTGAACAATATGCAATTTCCAATAATATATATATGATCTCTGCCTTAAAGAGTTTACAAACCAATAAGAGCAAAAAACCTAAAATGTGTATAAATTGATATAATGCCATATAGAATAATAAATGCCAGAAGAGAGGGGGGAAAAATGCTCTGCATTTAAAGAAGGAAAGATTGGCTAAGGGATGGAGCAAGGAGAACAAGGTGGAGAAATCAGGGAAGATTTCAAAAAGGAGACTGCATTTGACCTAAACCTTAACAGATTATAGAATTCATTAGGCAGAGAAGATGGGGCATGGGATTGAGAGCAGAAGAGATCTCTATAAAAACCATGGTATTGTGAAAAACAGTGACTTCTTAATGGCACCTCCAGAATTCCAATGTGGCTAAACCTGGACTGAATTGGGAGAAGAGGAGGAAGATGAAGATAGTTGTACCTAGAAGGTAAAGATTTTGTTTGCCATCCTGAATTCCTGGGACAAACGGTGTCTCCTAGTATGTCTCTCACCACACCTGATCATAATTATGCTCTCGCTCAAGGACGACTCGGCATCTTGACAAGAAATGTCTGGCCCGTAACAAGTACTCAGTGAATTCTTGCTGACAGAATAAATATGTAAGTGTTGGAAGAGAGAGAGTTTCTTGCAGTATGCGGGGAAAGGGCCTTAAATAATATTTCATAGATGGACCGCATACAGTTGCCTGCTCTGCTTGTCCTGCAATGGCCCCAGCCCACATAGATGCTCCAACATAAAAATGCTCCTTAGAGACACACTGAGCATTTTTTATTTGGAGTGATCGTTACATTATGTAACAAAACAACCATGCCATTCTACAACCCATTGCATGCATTCCGTTTGGCCTCCCCGTGATGATTCAATCTCTTAGTGGCGCTTAAGATGGTAAAGGTTGAGAGAAACTATACGACTCCAAGCAGATTGGGATCATCGGATGAAAACTGTGGTGTATCAGGAATGCATCTACCATCACTGGTAACACAAAGTTCAGTAATATAGCTCGCAGCTACTAGTTGATTAGAACAGCTTTCTAGCCTAGGACTTCTGCTTGTTTCAACACACAGAAGAATGGGGCTGCTTGCTTTTCCAGAGAAGCAAAAGGATACAGTCTCCAGTGAACGATATGATTTCGATACAGAAAGCTTGCTTAAATCTCACTTCATTTTCATTCCATCTATTGATTTCTTCAGGATCATGCACATGGATTGGAATGTCTTTATTGAATTCCCCAGGCGTTCCAAGTAAACACAAATAGAATAATTAGGAACAACTGTAAAGGAACCATCGTAAGTGAATCTTGCCTTCATATTATATTAGGGATAGAAACCTTGAATTTATCAGATGGAATCATGTTAGGCCTGGCTCTTGGCAGAATGCTGAAGCTGGCAAAAGCTCATCTTCTACAGAGGAAGGAGACCACGGAGGTCAAGGGCATGGGCTGGAGGCAGGCCACCCGGATTTGAAATGTTACTTGAAAACTTCCTGGTTTTGTCATTTGGGAGACATGGTTCAGTCTTTCATGCTTCAAGCTCATCATCTATAAAGTGGGGATTATAATATTGTTTAATCTATAAAGCAATGGAAAGTTAATCCATGAATAATTGCTTAGAATAATGCTGACACAGTAAGTGCTTATTAACTGTTAGCTGTTCTTATAATCTTGAGGATCTCCGCCCCACTAATTCAACAAACATCCCCTACCTCATTCCCCACTCCAAGCAGCCCCTATATTCTTACTTCTTCGTTCACATACCCATTTCTAGCAAGAGTTTGAGTCATTTATATGTTTGTGTAATTATGTCCCCGCAAAACGTTGCCCCTGACAGGAACATTTTGTTTGCCTTTTATCTTTCACCGTAGAAAGAAAAGTCCTTTTTTTATTATTAGGGAATCCATGGCATTAATAATCAGGTGGGAGGCCTATTACCCGCCCTCCACCTGAAGCCCCTGAAGTGACAGCAATATCTAGCCATTTGTGCAATAAGGATTTATTAAAGAGTTCCATGTCGCATACTCGTGGATGGTGTGGTGCAAAGATTAAACAAGGCAGTGGAGATGCTCAGCATTCCCTGGGGAGCACAGGAGTGCCAGAAGGGGAATTTAATCCAGACTGCTGTCGGGGAGGAGAGGCTAACAGGAAAGCCTTTTCTCCCTCTATCAGTGCAGATTTTCCTAGGCTGGCTTAATGACAAGCATCAGTTTTCATTTATTTGTCATCTCACTGGTTGGAAGCCTGAGCCTTCTTTCTTTTCCCTCTATAAATCCCGAAAACATATCCCTCCATTCATTTACAATGCTCAGAGGGCTGGAAAAGGTAGAATGATTCTCCAACTCACAAGTTGGAGACCTGAGTCATATATGGAAAACTTTCTTTCAAGCATTCCTGATGGGCACTATGAAAACAGCATGACTGCATTCCTTCCTTCTTTCCTTCCTTCATTCTGTGAGCTCCCTTCACTGTGCCTTCCAGCACAGTGCTTACTGAGTGATCACAGTCCGTGTCAATAATGTGAGATGAAGTGGACTTTATAAAAGAAATCGTGTGCTTGTCCATGCAGAGGTTAGAGAGAGTTGAAAGATAAGATGTACCTTGTAATAGAAATAGTTAAATAACAATGAAATGAAATGTATGATTAAATCCCAATGAATTACTCAATGATTCTTGGTGTTCTGGAAAAGACATCAGCTAAGATAGCAAATACTGTAAGTTTCATTTCAAGTGCCACTTCCTATCAAGTGGAAGTAAATGCCTGGCAAAAGTGTCTGGCCAGCGATTATGTGACTTTGCCAGGCTCAGGAGGATAGCGTTTGGAAATTGATGTCGGTCATGTCACAGGAATGGGAAATGCGTTCCTTTGCCACATCTTTGCCATGATGTGCTGGCCCTGTAGCATGACAGTTAAGAAAAATGTTTGTCATCTAGTAGACCTGGATTCTGTCATTTGCTAGCTCTGTGGCTTTGGGCAATTTATTTAATTTCTCTGAGCCTCATCTCAACTGAAAAGTTAAGACACTATCATCTCAAGAAATGTTAGCTGTTAGCATTCAACTAGTCTGTAAGTTCTACGAAAGACAGAATCAAGTCTATCTCATTTCATCATTATATCCCTGGCACATGGCCAACCGATATCCACCTGCCTCCCCACCCCCACCCCCTACCCACACACTGAGAAAGATCTTTGAAGATACTGCGTTTTGAGAAGCACTTTAACGTATGAGGAGAATATGCATATGTCAAGGAGCATGAGAAAAGTTACTACCTGAGCAAAAAAGACCTGGCAAAATATGGAAATCAAAATGAGTATGACAGTCAGGGACTACAGAGGAGACAGACGAGCCAGAAGGAAAAAGAAATAGCATCCAAACAACTTTGATTTTGGAAGATGCTAAGATCATCTCATCTATATTTCACTTTGTGAAGCAAGAAAACTGAAGCTCAGAGGAGCTTAAATAACTTATAGTGGTAGACATTGGCATTGCTGAGATTACAACCCAGATTGCCTGACACATCCTTCAGTGCTCACTTGGGAAGGGACTGGAAGAAAATGCTGGGAAGCCAATCGGAAATCAAAGAATAGAGTTTTCCATATGCACAATTCACTTTTCGAGTGCTGAGGATCTCTCTTATCTGTTACCAGCAGTATAAATAAGAGCAGAATGAAATTCCCTCCAGGGCCCCTTTGGGCACCAAGACCAGGGATAGTGAGGCCACAGAGCAAGGACCATCGGACAGCAGGCATGATTTTTGAGGCAACACAGATTAAAAGGTCCCAAACCAATGTAGAGAAAACCGGAACCAAATTGTCTTGGTAAGGGGAGGTGTAACGGGTGATTCCTTGACGTAAGTGGATCCTGTGAGGGGAAGATGAGAATTTCCTCCACCCCGAAAACACCACACTGTATTTGCATTATGGCCAACACTAACAGAAGGTGGAAACTACATGTAATACTACAATTGCTACTTTGGTTTTGGGTTCTTCGTTCTTTTGATGTTATTATCACTCCCAGCACCTATCCCCCTGTGTTTAGGGCCAGGTATATTTTTAGTCTCATTTTATAATGGAGCTGCACCGAACCATTAAAAAGGAATAACACCATCCCTTCTTGACTCTCCTTGCCTCATTGGTTATGCCTGATGCTGGCCTACCCCAAGACATAGAACCGGCACCTGATGTCCTCCGCAGGCAGGTAAACACTGCTCATTTTTATTTGTCATCTAATAAGCAAAAGCCAGATTTGGAGGTGGAAACTTCGAAGAGCAGTTGCTTCATCCTGAGAAAATGTTGGTGTCTGTTTACATCCATATATTAATGGAATAATCTTCCAGATCAGTCAGAGTGCTTGAGACACAATCAATGATACATATGCCCCCATTGTTCTTAATTAGCTTCTGATTAAAATGTCTCCTCATGCTCTTCAAGTTTAATTGTTGTCATTGAGATCCACAAAAGTACTCTTGCAAAGATTTCTGCATTGAGAGTTAGAGGCAGGGGATCTGCAATGAAGCACCATGACCCCAGGAGTTTCTTCTCTATCTCCTAATTATAATCAATCTCTGACTGCCATCAGGCAAAAATTGTAATACCTTGGTAATGGACACCCCAAAAACCTACTGCGACTATAATATTCGGGTTCTTGAGGCAAAACTGCCCTGCAGGGCCAGTCTTTGTGGTCAGCAGTGCTCAGCAGGGCCATCTGGAAGTTTCTTCCATCAGTGGATGAGATTTACTCCTCTTTTCCACCGGGAGGAAAGTGTGGCAGAGCAGAAGCTAGACCTAAATTCCCAAACTGTGTCCCTTGCAGGGGACTTCAGGATTGCCACCTCAGCACCAATTTCACCCCTTCACCAACTGGTTTTCAACCCTGGATGCACATCCCAATTTCCCTGGGGAAATATTTTCTAAATCTCTGATTTTTAAGCCCTATCCCTGACCAGTTCAATCCGAATCTTTATACGGAAGTGAAGAGCGAGGGCTCTGGAGCTGGAAGCCTGAGTTTGTATCCTGGCCCAGCAGTGCAACCTTTGGGCCAGGTATTTAAACTTTCAATACCTCCGTTTTCTCATGGAAAAAAAAAAATGGGGTTAATAATAGTACCCATCTTGTGGAAGTGTGGTGAAGATTATATAAGTAAATATTTGTAAAATGCTTAGAACAGAGCTGGGCACATATAAACACAATTTCTGTACTTGATATGATGGTGATAAAAATGATCTTGATCATGATCATCAAGATGGAGGAAATGGAGCTAAGACTTGATCAAATCATGCCTGAAAGCCCACTGTACCTCTGAATTTTTCATAGTGAAGAGCCAACAAACACCTTTTATTTTTTAAGTCCTTTTGAGTTGGTTTTCTACTATTTGCAAGACTTGGCAACCAATGCTTAGACTAGGCTGAGCAGCCTGTGGGTGTTCCTTATAGAAATACTATATTTCTATAGAAATGTTATAGAGAGACCATTAGACAGTGACTTAGAAGAACTGAGTTCTAGTCCACATGCTACTATCCATAGTCCACATATGCTCCCTAAGGGGCATAGGATTCCAGAAGGCTTTGCAGCACTAATTTTTTAACATATTCGAGTTTGTGGAATTTCCGTTGGGTAACCCACCAGCTAAGACTCTTGACTGCTTAATTCTGTTTATCTAATAAATGAAGAGACTGAACTAAAAGAACTTAAAAGGATGATCAAGCGTAAGGAGTCCATGTTCTTATTATCTCCAGGAGGCCAAGGGGTAAGTTGACTCTTAGGATAAGAAAATTAGTAGCCTGAACTCTGTAGTGCATTGCACACAAGCTTGCTTCCTTGGTAAAGGAGTTTGTCTCCCTGCCCCCTCCCAGAGGATGACTAGGAGGGAAGTGTTCAATGCCGCTGATTTTCAGAATGGAAACCAAGGCAACAGGAGAAAACAATACAAGAGATGTGCTGATTCTAGATGGCTGATGAATACAAAAATTACCTGTCTTTGTTACATGTTTGAAGCAGAGCCATTCTAAAATTGATCTGTGCATCTCAAGAGCCTTTATATACAACACTGAAATATTTTCTTAAATAGAAGAGACTCAAAAGCGACATTTTAAAAAAAAAAGTGACTGTCCCTTGCATCTGGTTGCCTCCTCTGCAGCTCATCCAAGACTGGTTTGAGGAAGCCTGAGTGTGCACACAAGTGTTTTGGGTTTTGGGCCATGGCCATATGATATCCAAACAGCCACGTGAGAAGTAAATCCTAAAGCAGAGAATACAAACTGACAACTTAAAGGTTTAATGTGGCTGACACATAGGTTTTGTGCAGCCTGTAGTTTACTTTTAAATTAGAAGCCAGTTTTTAAATGAAGCTGTTTCCAAATAAAAGTCCAGTTTTCTGATCTCTCTGGAAAAAGAAATGGGAAGATCTGGCAACACTGGGCTGGCCTTCCCCAGGCAACAAGAGGCTAATTCTGAACAGTGGCTGCCCCGAGTCTTACCCATATTGTTGCGGTTCTCACTCTCCCTAATATCAGCTGGATGTGGAGGCTGCACATGGAGGCTGGATGTGGAGGCTGGCTGGGTTCATCATCCAGCTTCTGCTCTTCTGATACTCGGCCTGCTTCACTCACTTCTATCAGCAGTTGACCCTTGTGCATACTTGAGTTGGCAACCCCAAGCTCGGTTTTCAAGTTTGTCCACCTCCATGATGATACCCCAGAATTTTACATTTTAAAAATAGAACAAAGTTCTTCAAATGGTACACTGAGCAGGGGTGAAGAGTCTGGCTATATGGTGCCATACAACTGGTTTAAGGTTTTGGTTTCCAAAAATTCCAGATGATGTCCTATAGAGACACAGAAATGTTGTTGATTGTATTATGAACTTCTAATATGGATTTAGATCTCTATGTGTCACCAAGAAGTGACAGTTCTTCAGATTACCTACTGAGATGAATTGAGGAAGCGTTTACTGGCATGGGCCTCAAATTGCTTTATAGATTAGCCTAAAGCCATCTCTGCATTTTCCTCATTTCCTTTATGGAGCTTAAGTCAGAAACAGCTTTTCCAGTACCATCTATTAGAAGCACATGAAATGTCAAGCCAGATTTATGGATTAAGAAACTGACATTAGATCATAATTCAGTTTAAAATAGAAGGAACGAGAATGCCAAAGATGACTAGGAGCCAATTCCAATGTGATCACAACAACAATAAAGAGAGACCATTGGTTTCTAAGTCGAAGCCCCTCCTCCTTTCACCCCTGCCCCTAACTCTCATTGTAGTACACATCCCATTACATGAATACCGTATATGCAATTAAAATGGAGACTTAAAATCTGCTGACCATTTCTATTTTTTTTCCCAAGTAGCTGACCCTAGGCTTCTTTCTCTGACCACCATTTTCTTTCTTCTTTCTTGTCTCCCAGTTCCTTGCTTCCACTGAATCTCTCTGCTTTTGTACATGACTATGTCTTTCACTAAATGGTGACTGCCCTGGTGAAAACACATCTTATTGTCATTGTTCCCCTAATTCGTAAGTATGCTACTTGGTACTCTGGAAACTCAAAACCAATTTGTAGTTATATAAAGAATTGGGGACCTCCAATACCTAAAGCCCTTTCTCTAATTCCAAGATGTCGGCCTCCTTTTTGTTTCATTTACTTCACTACCAAAACTGAACCCCATGGTGAGGCATTTTGGCGAATTCTTGCATTTCCTTTTCTTCTATCTCTCTTTGTCAAATTACTAGGAAAAGTTTTGAAGACATATTTACTGGTTCTAAAGTGAATATATGCTATAAAATAGTAACAGATCCTTCACAGATATATAGTAATGAATGTATGAGTCAATTCGTGTTGACCCTGTCACAGCATATGTCTCCAAAATGCCCTAGAATCTTTTTTTTAATTATTATGTTATATTAGCCACCATTAGTTTTTGATGTAGTGTTCCATGATTCATTGTTTGCATATAACACCCAGTGCTCCATGCAATACATGCCTTCCTTAATACCCATCACCGGGCTAACCCATACCCCCACCCCCTCTCCTCTAAAACCCTCAGTACAATGGAATATTACTCAGCCATCAGAAAGGATGAATACCCAACTTTTGCATCGACATGGATGGGACTGAAGGAGATTATGCTAAGTGAAATAAGTCAGGCAGAGAAAGTCAATTATCATATGGTTTCACTTATTTGTGGACCATAAGGAATAGCACGGAGGACATTAGGAGAAGGAAGGGAAAAATGAAGGGGGGGAAATCGGAGGGAGAGATGAACCATGAGAGACTATGGACTCCAAAAGGCCCTAGAATCTTCAGTTTCCCCACCACTTCACTTGGCCTCCTCATCTTGTCAGATGACTTAATCCACCTGTGAAATTTAGCTAACCCAAACCAAACTCCCTTAATTCCATTTCTCTTTTCAAAATATCATTGCATTATTACTTCTTTTTATTTTTCCATTTGTCCTTCGTGTCATCTAATTGATTGCTTATTCATTGGTTCTTTCCTATCCTGTAATCTCTATCACTTTTTCTGGATCTTCTCTCTCTCTCTCTCTCTCTCTGTTTTTTTGTCTCTGTCTCCCTTTTTCCCTTCTGTTGTTGTTTGTTGTTTGTTTGCTAGAGTCTGCTCTTACCCACCTCTCATGTCTAAAGCTGCATCTTTGAGGGTTGTCATAACTGCCAAAGCCAAACTTTTTCTAAATTCAATTCCTCCTAAACATTTGCATTTTCAGCACTATGTTTATCACTTTCTTTTTAAATCCTTTGTAACAATAATTTTTATGATTCCGTCACATCTTGGTTCTATTATTTTCTCAATTCCTTCCTACTACCTCCCATTTTTGGCTTCTTCTTGCCCCATACTCTCATTCACACAGACCCATAATCAATTTTGATTTTTCCCTTTCCTCTGTACTCCTTGTGCAATGAGTCCCCAGGTCTTGAAGTGTCCTTCAGGGGATAAGATACACATTTAACTAGCCATGTTGTGATCTAGTACTCAATTTGGACATTTCAATCTCTTTCAGGGGCCTAAGATACTCTAGAAATATACTCTGGAAAACCTCCAGTAAGTAAGAGATTAAAATCAAGATTGCAGCTGAAACTGTAAAATCAGAAAAACAGTCCAGTGTTTGACATATGACAGGTGAGATGATATTTAATGCACGCTTATCTTTTGCCTCTCCTTCTGGACAGGGATTTGGTTCAGAGGAAACTCATTCCTTATGGCCAGCTTCCTATTCACTCCCTTCCTACTAAGAGGAGAGAAGGGAGAAGTGAATTCTGTTTAACCGTGCGGATCATTCTTAGTAGCAAGTGAGAGAAATAAAACTCAAAGGGGCTTAGCCTAAAGTAGGGAGATTTATTGGCAAGAATAATTAAACTTGGAAAGGGGAGTGGTGACCTTGGGACAACCAGAACAATTGACTCAAATAGCCCTGCTCCTGATCTCTTGCTAATACTTCTCTTTTACTTCGATTATATTCTCTTTGGTCAACTTTATCCATGACATTTGAATCATGGCAACTGGAAACCTGGCTTCACATATTCTCATTGTATCCAACAGGGATAAGATGACTCTTTCCTCTGCCCCCAGTCAAAGAAAAAAATAGGAAAGACTTTAATGGGTGGGTTTGGGTGATGTACTGGGCCTCAGATCAGTCTGGTTTGCTTGGGTATATAGGGTCATATGGGAAGCTGGCAGCTCTCATTCACATAAAACAAGACTCATAAGATATGGACTTAAGCAGCACCTCCCTCAAGTCAAAATCAGTCCAGACCCAGTATGTGATCTCTATGTTAGTAGAATGCCCATTCAGACTAAGATTTGCTCTCAAATTTTCTGTGTCTTTTCTTTTAACCAAAACAGTTTGATTTTAGCCTTTATTGGAATTCAGAACATTTGCATTTTTCTAGTTTAAAAAACTGGTATTTCATGCATTTGTGGCTACTTGGTTGAAAAAGAAGGATTAAGTTCAGCCCTTCATGAACCTTAGAATCTCAGAAATCAAAATTGCTTTGACACAGTTCACCAAATGGATCCAATGACAATGGTACTTGTGTATACCCCACAGGTGATAGAACACTTTGATGAAACCCTCAGAACCACCCATCAGTGCTGTACTGACGAATGAACATGGAGATCGGATCACACACAAGCCTGCCAAAGAGTATGGGTCCCGAGCCATGCCATTTCTCTGCTGTCTCTACCACTGTTGTAGGCATCGTCATGGCTACCTTCTTCCCTCATTCTTACTCCTGGAGACCTCTAGGAATTCCTGTTCCTCCATCCACTAAGACTTCACTGGATTTGAGTTCAAGAATACAAAACTGGTGAAAGAATATTTGTCTCACAATGCAAATCCCAATAAAGTAGCCATTCCTAGACTACAACCCACTCTATAATATCTTAATAATGCAGAATTATTCCGAAGACCTGGACAATATACTTATAAGTCCAAGGTCCTGTTTGACAACCCTTTGTCAGCAAAATCCCAAAAGGAGAAAAAAAATCAGTATAATATATTATGAGTAACTCTACGTGTCTGAGAATAGATGTCATGGAAACTTCAGACAGTCAAACAATCAAATACAAAGAAGGCTGCCTGGAGACCGCCAAGCTCCTCTCAAACAGAAATCTTCTTTTTTGGGGTGATATGATTGAAAACAATTTTCTATGTAAGACGAAAAAACCACAGTTGAGAAATAAAAATAAGGGGTTACAGAATCACAAAATTCCTTCCACTCTGTCTAAAACACAAAGGCTGACAAAAAAAAAAATCAAAGCTTGGAACAAGCCGACACAAACCCTGATTCCTGAACTCAGCTTGCCTTAGCTACTGCAGCAGTTTTTTTTTTTTTTTAATTGGATACTCAAGGTCAGTTGTTGCAGAATCAGTAATTGGTGATCTGTGGTGTTAAATTCACACGAGTAACAGTTGATTCCGTAACCATGACTGCTTTGGTAAGAAATTGTTGCTAGTGCCTTCAGTATCCCAAACAAAAATAATACTAATGAATCTGCTGAGTACTGATGGGAAGAATGTAATATGCATTTCCACAGAAATGTCTTGTAATTTAGGATTAATTAATGTCCAATTATTGTAAGCTGTTACTAATAAATTTTAAAAGTCAGCTCTGCACTTCCATTTTGTAATGTTTTTATAAAATGGAACATTAGATGTTTTTAATCTTGTCTGTTCTTGCAAAATACCCCAGATAACATGCTGTTTTGCATTTCAAATAATACATACTCATTTAAATGCAAAACCAGGGTCCAATCAGAATAAGATGGCAATCAAATTACAATATTCAATGAAGAGTTTTCCAAGCTGACTTCATTAGTAAACTATCATGAATTTCAAGATCTTACAAGGTTTCTATTTGTTTGTACAACTGCAAAGGGCTCAATTATGAAGCTTTGAGCAAGTCTAAAAATAACATCAGACTAATTAAAAGTTTCAACCGGATTTGGGCTAGCACTGTTTTGAAACTCTAATCTATTTGACTTTCCAAATGGACTTTGGAAACTAAAGCTCTGTTTGAAAAAATGTTAAAGTAGAAACAACATGGGCAGAGAGTGGAGAAAGAAGAATCCCCAGTCTTCCTGGTATCTACAATGACAGAGACAAGTGTGCAGCTCTGTGTGAAAAGACCAGTTGAGTGGAGGGTGCTGCTTCCATGTCCTCCTGAGCTCTCATGGGGACTCGGCTCATTTTCTGGCATTGTCGTGCATGTGGAAAACAAGTTGGGAGAGTCTGTAGCTTTGAGTTGCTGAATCTTTGAAAATCTCAGGCAAGAGGTTGTCTTTGAAGTCATTTTCCCTTTGGGAGGTAAGATTCAGGTAATCAGGAAAAGCTCAGGAGGTCAGGCTATTATGATAATGTTCTGCCAGTGCAGTTGCTGCTCACAATGTTACATCATTTGGATCATCGAACTTTGTGGAAACTCACAGTAGGGATTCTGCCTCAACAGGTGCTCTCTTTGAGGAACAGGGCAGGGATAGGGTGGGGAGATTGAAAGCGTCCAGGGGGCTGAAACTCTTCCCCATTTTCCTCTAATGGTGCAGTACTCTGTGGTTCATTGAAAGTGGTTTTTATTTCGTTCTTTCACTTCTTTATATTTCTCTGTTTGGATTTGATTTTTTTTTTTTTTAATAGCAGAGAATCGAGCTCTCCTGAGATTTTCCATAAGATAGGAGGTAAAATGTTAGGAAATTATTGTCTTTGCAGAAATGCTAATTTCTTACTCTAAGGAATCACAGAAACGAATTGCACTGATTTCAAGGCTTCCAAAGTTGTATAAATACTACATTCATTAAACTCTTATTCTGGAGGTTACATAGGTATCAGAGCATCTGTCACTGCTACAGAAAAACATTATAGCAAGCTAACAACTTGAGGAAGAGCATAGCTTTGTAATTTGGTTTTATATTGTGCTTATTAATGAACAAACCACTATGGTTTGGGTTCATGTTCCTCTGTCATTTAAATGTCCAAAAGAGAGATTGTGACCAAGGGGACAATCATTAAGCTGAAGGGGGCAAGTTGTGCCTCTCAGATCTTCAGCATCATGGCTGTAAGCCACATTTCGGAGGCTGAATTTCCTTGAGAGGACTTCCATTGTGGCTAAATATTTTTTGTTGTTGTTGTTGTTCAAAGCTTTTATTTTTTTCTGAATATTCATATTTATACTTGTGTCACCATCCACACTGTGGCTTTTTAAAGCCTGAGCCACTTATAATCTAGCCCCAGTATAATCATCATCCCTTCACTCTTAGAATTCCTTTTCCCTTGTCTCTTTGCCTTTGTAGGATTTGTATAAAAGGAGGACCTTGGAAAAATCGATACTTCCTGTGAACTAGAGAGACCATCTGAGCAGTGCCCTGAACAAACAGGATTAGGCAGGTAAAACCAGTTGGCGAGCAGATATATTATGATCTCTTGGGCCAAGATAGAGTTGTGTGCATGTCTAAAAGGTCATGCCGAGGGGCGCCTGGGTGGCTCAGTTGGTTAAATGACTGCCTTCAGCTCAGGTCATGATCCTGGAGTCCCGGGATCGAGTCCCACATCGGCTCCCTGCTCAGCGGGGGGTCTGCTTCTCCCTCTGACCATCTTCCCTCTCGTGCTCTCTCTCATTCTCTCTCTCTCAAATAAATAAAATCTTAAAAAAAATAAAAGGTCATGCCGACTCACCAATGGAAGAAGGATCATGTGGGTTGACCAGGGTGAGGTAGGACTGTCCACAGGATTGTGTGAACTGTGGTAGTGGAGGCAAAGTGTATAACATTCATGGACTAAACACTCTAGCTAACTACTTTGCTGAAACTGGTCTATGCTCTAAAAGACAAAGATCTAAGCTCTTTTAACGTTTTCTTAAACTTCTGACAATTCAAGTCATTAATAAGTTAGTTCTTACGGTTTAAAATGAAAGCAAATGGCCATAGTGATGTGGAGAAGACAGCTGAACTGCGCCAGTATACTTGAGTTTTTTAAATTAAATTCTGAGTTACCTCACCTTATAAAAATACATGTCAATATACTAAATACTCCACAAAGACCCAGGATGGGGGAATATTTAAAAATACACTTCTCTTGGATCAGCACCAAAAATATCATTAGTTTTCTGTACAACCCGTTACAAGTTTTTAAGTGTGTTAAAATTATTTCTGATAAAAATTACAAAGTCCACATAGATCAGTAAAGATGTATCCAAACAACTTTCAAATATATTTTGACATCAAGATTAGGCATGTCGCTTGGAAGGGCATTTGAATGTGTACCACTGGATTTCTACCGTAAAACTTTTGATGTCAACCTTGTATCATGGGGATATGTCCTATCTCACACAAAGGAGGCACTGGTACTTGGAAACTCAAGAAAATTATTAGAACCGTTATGGCTGAGGTGAAGAATTTGTGCAGCCTTCCACAATTTCAAAGAGGTAGTGATAGATTCTTGTCCTCCTGGCAATATCAAAGGCCATTTCTTCCAAGTTGTTTTTCAGACCTGGTTTGATGTAGCGGTTCATCAGGAGGAGCTCCAGGGTATCTTTGCTGTCCCTGTTCCTGGCGGCGAGATGTAAGGGGGTCAAGAGGCCTTTTGTTTGGGCGTTAATATCTGCGTCGTGCTGGAGTAAGAAAGAAGCTAGTCTGGTATTATTCCACTTACAAGCACTGTGCAGGGGTGTCCAGCCATCCACAGTCATTGCGTGGACATCCGCCCCTCGTGCAATCAGCTCATGCACCACGTCTAAGTGTCCACTGTAGGCTGCTCGATGAAGAAGGGTATATTCATCTTCATCTCTAGCGTTCACGTGAGTGGCCTTTTCAGACAGCAGTCTCTGCACTGTGGTAAGCAAATAGAGGTTCAGGGACAGGTCTTCTGACTCTGAATCCGGTACTTTTCCTACTATATTATGGTTTCCTCTTTAACTGTTTTGTTCGTTTGTTTTTTACCCGATTTTTTCCTGCAGCCCAAATAAGCAATTTGCTTGGATTTTTCCATCTTTTTTTCTTGCAATTGATACCACTCTTCAGTTTTTTCATCTTGCTCCTCATCTTCATCAGAATTCCCTACCCAGAGACTTTGGGTACCAGTGGGAATAAGGTGTCCATGTGTTTCCAACAATTCAAGTTGGTTAAAGTGTTCAGAAAAGTCCAAGGAATTTTCTGGGTCTGGTTTCCATCATCATTTACTTTCCCTTTTTCCATTTTTACTATGACACTAAACACAAAATATTTCAAATGCCAGGGTATAAATAATCTTTCTAGAGGTGAATTATATCTGCTTTATTTTATCCATCAAGATCTTAAAGAAGGAAAACATCGCCGTCACGAACCTCGCTTCCTGTGGCTAAATATTTTTAAGGGCAATAACCCATGAATAAAATATCTATGAGTGAGGGAACTCTAAACTCTATAAAGCTAACTCAATTATCTATGCAAATGGGAACATGGGCTGCATAAATCAAAAACTTCAGAAGCTAATCCCTTACTTTAAATTTAGCCACTAATTTCTACTTTTATCTTCTCTTGTCCACAAACCCTCTTTTTTCACTCTACCCAGAGCTGCAGCTAAACAAAGTAGACCAGATTGAATTTCAT
Source organism: Zalophus californianus (assembly GCF_009762305.2). NCBI lineage: Eukaryota > Metazoa > Chordata > Mammalia > Carnivora > Otariidae > Zalophus > Zalophus californianus. The sequence goes on from NC_045600.1 coordinate 69,738,526, forward strand.
CCCATTTCTTTCCATCCCTCAAGGAGTGTCTGATGAATGGAAATGGTCAAAGGATGGCAAGCCAAAGGACCGAAACCCCACCAGCTGGATAATCAAACCTTGAAGAATACGGTATTGGGTGAACTCCTGTGACTCCTCATTCTCATCAGCTTCATATCCACAGTGAGCAAATTCCAATCTTAAGACTATTCAGAATCCTCACAGAAATTAGATGGTAGTCAGATTTCATTTGTGTAGCATTTTCTGTGTGACTCAATCTGTACAGTGTGACTGGGTACAATCTGGAAAAGTCTTTACAAAAGAAGATCTCTCTGAGGTAAGAAAAAGGACTAGATGATCAAAGAAAGTACTAGACGACCGTAAGAAACACAGAAGCTCCTTAAAACGTAGCTATATCCAGTGGAGATTGTTTGCAGTAGGGAGAGGGGGGAAAAATTCCATTAAAGTTCAATAGATTAACAGAGATGATGTAGGAAAGAGATACCAGATTATTTCTATCAGAAGGAGATCAGAAAGCAGGTGAAAAACACCATCACTTTGTGAAAGTATGAGACAGGGGTAGCATAGAGCCCATTTACAAATATCACATAGTAGTTCTACTCAGTGTTACCCACATGTCATACTCCTTCGTAATCTTTAAAACTTGAGACTACTTTATGTATCAGTTTAGGCTGCAATATCCTTGGGGGTTACAAAGTGAACTATTGTATCAAATAACTCCTATTTTTAAAGAAAACTTGCTCTGTTTAACTTTTGAACATTTTAAACCTCTTTTGACCGTAAATGGAGAACAGATTGTTTTTTTAAGTTTGTTTGTTTGTTTATGTAAACTCTACACCCAATGTGGGGCTCAAACTCACAACCCTGAGATCAAGAATTACAGGCTCTTCTGACTGAGCTGGCCAGGCACCCCTGGAGAACAGATTTTAAACACATTTACACAACAGTTTTCTGATGGGGATACGCCTGTACATTTCTAAGTAAAACAATTCTCAGGATGAAGTAGGGATCATACATGAAGATCATTCATACTTTTAGAAAAGAAGTGGTAAATAGAGAAATTAACTCAGTTTCTCAACAGAAGAGGTAGAATAAGTGTCCATTCTCAGAAACAGCTTTGCCATAACTAGGAGAAAGATGCTCATAGGAACATACATGCAGATTTAGTTTTTTTAATACTGCCCCATACCCCCGTGCCTTTTCTAACAGAACCTTTTGGGATCTTCTATTGGAGTTCTCTTTTTCCAGTGAATAGTAGGAGAACCTCTCTCCCCTGCCCAAAAGGTGGGTGTATGAGCCAAACTAGGCCAGAAAAATGTTTACTCCCTGGAATCTAATGAGAGCAACATGATAAAGAAACAGCAAACATTTGGAGTTGTCGTTTATCTGAGAGCCAGCCTTTAGGTCAGACTCGCCATGCTAGAGAGCAGTACTGTGGTTCCTGCTGCGCTGTTTCTGGCCTTGCTTTGGTTCTCGTCTGTTCTCAAGCCTGGCTCTTCAGGCTCCTATATATTCTCTGAGCCCACTATAACTGTCCAGTAAATTTCCTTTTGTTAAAGTTAGCCAGAGTCCATTTCTGTGGCTTTCAACAAAAGAATTATGACATATGGAATCTTTAAGGCAGCTTAGCAGCAGAGAGGACATAAAATGTGGAGTGAAAAAGAAAGGATCAGTGTCAATAACACGGAATTTGAAATCAGACCATTAAAAAAGAAAGCTGTGGGTTGTTGGTCCTCAGACTCGTGGGGGAGTTGCGGGGGGTAAAAGTGATGCTGGGAAGACAATATTCCCCCCCGAAGGGATGCTTACCTTAACACCCACATCTGACAAGCACTTGTGTCCTCAGAGAATGCTCTCTGTGAAGGCTTTAGACCAATGGTCCTCAATTTTTTTCCACCCCAACACACCAGTGGGTTGAGAAAGAGGCTCATCAACAGTAATGTCCTCTGGCGGCAAGGATTCTGAGTTCTGGAGGCAGATCAGAAAGGGTAAGGGGGCTGGAAAGGCCCTTTGGGTGATTTGAATACTTCTCTCCCCCACACCTGTCAGCTTTAAAAGACAACTGTGCTTTTGATGTTAGTAGACAGTTGGAATATATTTGAAAAGTAGGATTAAGTATTGATAAAAAAAAAAGAAGAAGCCACAAAAACTATACCAGCAATAAAATGCAGGGAAATTAAATTCAAAAACAATTTAGTGATAAGTTTGTTCAGCCTCATTATTCTAAGGTGGAGGAGAGTGAAGCACAGGGAGATAGAACTTTCTCAGGGTTATACAGTCAGTCTCTTAAGGCAGGACATAGGGCTCTTGGTTCTCAAACCATGACCCTTTCCACTAAGACACCCTACATTCCCATTTTTAAAATTTTTCTCCAAATAATATATTAATAGTTCTGGTCTAGTTCTTAATATGTGACTGGCTACTTCCTTGTCAAAGATCCATCATAGTCTATTAATAGGAAGATATACAGCAGAAACTCAAATTCATTTTATGTTTTTTCTTTGCAAAATAAAAATCACCAGAACACGAAATACTAAGTTTTAGAATAAAATCAGAGGCTCAAATTCATTTTATGTGGGTTTTTTTTTTTTTTTTTGTCCAAAAAAGAAAGAAAAATCACCAGCAAACTTCTCCCTATGTGACAATTACTGACAAAACATTTAGGAACACATCTGTGCATAAATTGAGGTACATGTTTAACATGAAGAATGAACACCAATCCACATTAAAGAATATCACTTCAGGCATATGATGTGTTTTTGCCCAGGGTACATTTAAGTTAAAAAACCAGTTTCATTCTGTAGTTATAACTTGGAAATAGTGCTCTACAAATTGTGTGGAGAAGTCAAGCTGTGAGGTTCTTTATAGCTGAACTACTGTTACCTTTCTGGGTTAACAATTACGGGAAGGCTCACAGTTCCTACTAATCTAGACCTACTTCTTTCTTCAGTTGAGTCAGGGCAGTCTGCCTGAAATTATCTATCTAGGGCTAAAAGAAGGAAAGGATAAGACTTTATCTGCTGACACTTCCTGTACCAGAAATGATCCCTGTTACCAGTTTCTCCATTCCACCAGCATCCAGAGTTATTCTGTGCATATGGAATTAACATTCTGATTTAAGGCTTAAGGAAATGTTGGCAAAATGCATTTCAGGAAGAGAGGATTACAAATACAGAGCCAGTGAAGTGGGACAGTGTGGAAAAGGAAATACAGGTGATAAAGTGATATGATACCATGAAGAAACAATTGGACAAGTCTAGAAGGTAGAACATTATAGCAATTAGACCAGTCTCTTCAATATGATTTTAAAGCAAAGAGGGGCTACTCCTCTAGATTAAAATATACCTTAGAGACACAACAAAATGGGAAAGCTTGGCATTTATTGTATTTTGATTTAAACAAATATCTTCTTGTGCCAGAAAACAAAGATGTGCTCAAAACCCTATAGCAACATGTCACAAGGAGATAGAGTCAACTTGAAAGCACTCCTGCTTATGAAATTTGGGGCAATTTGACTATGCAAATGAATAATGACAGAAATGTATAGAAAAAGCGAATAAAATAAATTCATGAGTCCATTCTGGCAGAAAAAAAAGTAAAAGAAGAAGAGGAAAGATTTTTCTGGAAGAAAAATTCCAGCTAATATGTATATATATATTAATACATATATATTTAAAGCAGCATATTATAACCACCACCATATTTAATAATTGATTTTGATAGGGATCATAAATGAGCTAAAACCACTGAGTGAAAGATTGAGGAACAAGATAGTTACACAGTATCAAACTATCAGCTGAAAGGTGGCTTATTAACTACAAAAATAAAAAAGTGCTTTTCAATGTGAAATCTGGAAGACACCATTTTAACCAAATACTCACATTTAGCATCCTCAATAATGGAATAAAGTGACATAAGCTTCCTGATGGGACACACTGAGAAAGACATATCACCTACATCATAATCCTGCCAGAAATGTTTAACCTGCATCTAATTACGAAGAAACCATCAGACAAATTCAAATCGAGGGACATTCTGCAAAACAACTGCTCTTTAAAAAAATGAATGTCATAAAAGACCTAAAACAAAAGCTAACTATTCTAGATTAAAGAGACTTGACAACTAAAAAGGAAAAAGAAAAAAAGAAGACTATGACTTCAAATATACCTCAGATGCCCTTTGAGATAAGAAAACACCAAAAACATCTGCATTTGAATTGACTTCAGTAAATGTTAGGCTAACCAATATTTTGTTTCCCACAAAAATCACTCTCATTTTTTTAAACATGGAGTACTTGTGCCATTTGGGGCAGTCTACAGATTTTTATTCTGAATAATCTTTTGTCCTTCTATATTTTGTTAAGTGTAGAGACGTGGCTGATAGAGTTATCAAGCTGTTGCCATTCTAGGCATTCCTGTTTGGTCTTTGTCTATTTCTCATCATTCATTGATGAGACAAACAGATTTGTCTTTTGACTGAAATCCCTTTTTTTATGGTTCATAATTTATGAAGAACATGGCCTTCTGTGATAAAGACCCATCAAAAGCATCATTATTCTGCATTTATCTGCATTAAACTGCCTGTTTCATCTATTAGTATTTAAAAGGTTCTGCTTCTTTTCTGTATCTGGCTATAGTCCCTTAATTCATCTCATCTCTATTATCCGCTGGGATAAGGCTTTGACTTAGAGCGTGGGTCAAAAAAAAAATCATATTATTCAAATTATCTCTGACATTCAAAATAAAAAAAATATTCCCACGCAATCTTATTATTTTTTTTATTTCTGTGTGTGTGTGAAGATGGCAAATGAATATCATTTAACACTTCTGATGTTGATCTGATCTTCCATACCTATTGCCTCCGGTAATGTGTTGCTATACAAGACGTACTGAACCCAATGATTTGTTCTTTGGTTCTTTCAGTCCTGTGTTCTCTCTCTGTTAATGGGGTTCCACATGCTTTACTTTTCAAAACTCCTCAAGTTGCTGCATAGAATGCTAAGTGTTTAGCTGATCCCTTTTCTGAACACTGACCATTGGAATCTGCATATTAACAACAGAGGAATAGAGATAGTTGGAAAGGAGGTTAAGAATTTAAAATGAAGTTATATTCAGGGTCGGGAAAACACAACTTGGACTGGAGATTGACAAAGGCAAATGACCAAGCCTTTTTCAAGTTCTCAGAGATCTTCACCAACTCCTACTTATTGAAATTTGAAATTTGAAATCTGGTCTAAGCCAGGGTGATTTCAAATCTGGTGCTTAAGCATGACCTGAAGATGGACATTGCATATTTGTATTCCTTTTCATTCCATCAATTGCAGTACATGTGCACTGACTGCTTCTGGTTAGTAACTTGATTTCAGCCTTCCCTGACCTCCTAACTTTGGTTCATTGGTGCTAATTTCACCTTATGACTTGCATATCATTTATAAAATGCCCAGAGAAAGATAGGATTCAGAGTTTAACATTTTTTTCCTTTAAATATAGCATCATGTTAGAAGAGTACAGAACCAAAAGGAATCTTGAGACCCAGTTAATTTCTCTACTTCTGGTAAGGCAATGCCAAGACAATGCCTGACAGTCAGGACTCGGTCTTCCTTTTGAAAACCATAAAGGGAAGGTAAATTACACATCATACCTAGGTGACCTGTTTTAGAATATCTCAGTCCTATCATATAAAGTTGGTGTCACACCTAACAACTTCATTGCAAACAACCTAGTTTTTTAAAACAAAACAGATAACCTACTCATCATGATGCAGCAGAAACAGCCTTGGAATCAGATCCCAAAGACCTGAGCCATTGCCCCTTCCTAGCTATAGGCCTATTTCAAGGCATTGAACTTCTGTGAGTCTGGATTTCTTCATCTGAGAGAATAATTTGTTAAGTAACTGCACACTACTTTAAATTTACTGTCCTCACTATTGTCGCCTAGTACAATAACAAATTCAACACTTACTAAGTAAAGGGTCTTTTTCTAGGTAATGTGTGAAACTGGCATAAACTCTGGTCTCTACCAGGAAGGAGCTGAGGGCTTAGTAGAGAGAAAAGATATCCAGAAAATGTGACCTGGATCACTCAGATAACATTTGCTGCATGTTAAATCATGGGTACAAGAAGTAAGTTCTACTGAAATTCAGGGGAGAAAAATTTAATATTTGTTGGAGTAGCCAGGAAGTCAGCATATTCATAAAGACTGGCACATGAGGCTTCTGAAAAGTATTTAAGGCCAAAATGAAGTTCATTCCTTAAACACAGTATTTTGTACTGAACAGAAATTAATTGGGAATAAAATGAAACTTACGTTACCTTTCATTGAAAGAAATGACATCACCCATTTATTCATTCAACAAATAAGGACAATTTCTCTACAAAGTGCCAGATTAAAGGAATATAAATTAAAACAAAATGTAGTTGTATTTTGAAAGAATCTGTGGTTGAGTGGAAGGAAACTGAAACTAAAATAAATCAAATGATTTTCTCACTTGACCCAAATGAGAAATAGCATAGCCAGGATTCCAGGTAAGTTGTGACTGGCTCTACATACTGTTCTTACTATTCTCTTTCTATCCTGCACCTCACATTTGTTCCCACATTCCACTTTGTTCCTCTCTTATAGACACACACACATGTACATCTGAACATGAGTGTAGCATGACAATATTTAATAATAAACTATGTGTTTTTTAAAAAGTCATTCCCCTACTTTTTGCTCACCATCGAAGAAGGAAGGGCTTACCATCTACAGTGAACTGAGAGAAGAGATAATGCAAAAACAAAACAAAACAAAAAACCCACAGAGAGTCAACTTACTGGATTTTTAAATTTTAGGTAGGATTTGGAAATCTCTAGCAGAGGTAATGATCTTGAAAGTCATGGCTTTTATTTTCAAGAGCCAAGGACTTGAGGAAACAAAAATTTCTCTTTTTATTTTCTTCTTTCAAACACTCCGTCTTGTATATTAAGAAACAATTGAAAATTCAGAGCATGAGTTTATAATAAAAGCAATGTTTCTCAAAGCATGGTCTGCAGCCCTTGTGTTTCAGAAGCATCTAGGGTATATCATAAAATTTCAGGTTGTGAAGCCCTATCCTGAGTCTTCAAGGACAAGGACGAGAATATGAATTTTAATGAGCAGCGTAATTTTCCTTGTCCATAATAAATTTTGAGTAGCTCTGCTTAAGCTATGTTACAGAGAAGACACGATGTGATAGTCATTTTTTTTTTCCTGCCCAAATGGAGTTACCGGTTTGGCCAGCAGAAAAAAAAAAGAGAGAGAGAGAGAGAGATTTGGAGGGTTATGACTGGTATAGGTGATTGAGGGTCCCTGAGAAGGGTACAGAACTCCATCTACACCAACCCTGGGGAGGTGGTGGGATCATAGAAACATGACTGGAAACCTCAGTACCTTTGGGAAAGCTATACAGCAGACAGGACCAAACCATGGTCTGACTTCCAGATTGTCTCTCCTCCAGGAGACAGCAGATCTCTTATTAAGCCCCAGTTCACCCTCACTCCAGAATAGTAGAAGGGCACCAGCGAGGGAAGTGCCTTAGTGAAGCCTTACAAAACCCGTATACCCCAGATGGTGTCTGCAGAGGGTGTAGTTGTGCCCCAGAGGGTGAGCAGTCAGTGACATGCAGCTAGAGTAACCAAGTGTTATTGGTTGAAATGTGTCCTCCCTCCCCAAAAAGATCTGTTGGAGTCTTAACCCCTAATAAAGACCTTACTTGTAGATAGTATCATTACAAAAGTAATCAAATTAAAATGAGGTCATTAGGGTGGGCACTAATCCAATATGATGATTTTCCTTACAAAAGGGGGGAAATTTGGACTTGCAGACAGACTCGCATAGCAGGAAAACAATGTGAAGAGACACACAGAGAGGAGACGGCCACCTACAAGCCAAGGCCAGGAGCCTGGAGATCCTTCCCGACAGCCCTCAGGAGGAACCAAGGCTGCTGACACATTGATTTCAGACATCTAGCCTCAAGCAACATGTGGAAATGGAAATGGGACTTAGACAATTTGCAGTTTTCCGGAGGAAAACAGCCTGGAGTCACACCATGATTCTTTCTGTTCTGACATCCTCTCAAATTTACTCAGGGTTTAGATGATCCTTCTATCATCTAAGGACATGGTTGTTGAATAGCACGGTGCCAGAGACTAAAGCCCAAGACCAGGTAGGAAGTGCTACACCTCAGCTAAATGCAGACAGGAGCAAAGCGGGCATACAAAACTAGCATCTCTCAGGTGCTCCAGAAGCACCTAAATCCTTCTGCTCTGCCCTTCGTACGGGGAGGGGCAAGGGAGCAGGGAGGGAATCCTGCATCAAAGGAGTCATTTCCAAAATACTGCTCCTCACAAGGAAAGTGACCAAGTTACCTCAGATTGGCAGTCACCATAAGCAAACTGGAACTTGAGAGCTTAGCCAAGTATAAAGAAACAAGGGAAGATGTATTGATGCAGTTTTTTACGTAGCCAAGTTTGTAAAAGTATAAGTATCTATATTATTTTTGTTTCAGCAACTATGCTTGGCTCCTAAGTAAAGGTTGAGAATACAGGGATGAATATCTCCATTTATTGACTGATGCAACTCAACAAACAGGATCATCAAGATTGTGTCAAGGTCAATCGCCAGCAACTCGTGAGTGGGATCAATGCCATGTGCATTTGCCTCTGTTGCTTGACTTTTATTCACTAGGCCTTAAGAAGTTTCAAGTAGAATACTAAGATAGGTATTGAATTGTAATAAATAATTCCATAAATGTCATAAGAAATCCATGAATAGAGTGAGATGGAGACAAAGAACAGGGAGTCACTGCTGCCGAAGGTCTCAGGAAATGTTTTTTTTTTTAGCTGTGTTTTGAGCTAGGCTAAGAGTTTTGGAAGCAATGAATGGAAAGGATGGTGTTCCAGAAGAAGGGAATCCCATGCCAAGCCTGGGGTTATGAAAGGTTATGGCTTGTGCAGAGAAGGTTGAAAAGCTCGGTCACCCAACCACAGCATGGGTCTGCCAGGGACCAGGTCTGCCCTGGGAAGATGGGCTGAGCCAGAATATGAAGGCACTGCAGTCATGCAGTTTTTTATAAATACAGAAATGCTCATGATCAGATTTATTTGCAGAAAGAACTAAATTAGGGGAGAATGGAAAGTAGACCTGGAGAGGCAAGCATGTGACAGGAAAACCCAAGAAGGGGAGTGCCTTTGCAGTGATCCAGGAGAAAGATGATAAGGCCATGGAGGGCAAGACACAGATTTTGGAGTCCTGCTCAAAGTAGAATCAGTAGAAGGTGGTGGGTAACTGTCTGTATGGAGTGCAAACAAATGCATTGTCGAGAATACTTAGGTCCTTACTTGGGGTGGCAGATGGATTGGAATGATTGCAAACAAGATGGGAAATCCGGGCAGAGCCTCCATGCAGTCATCAGTATTTGTATGAGATTTTACGGGGGGAGTTGTATGTAGGGAGGTGAAAGCTAGCCAAGAAGCTGTGGCCAGAAGAGCAACATTTAAAAGCTAAAGTATAATGGAACTCCTGGCATGTCTTTGCTCAGATTTTAAGCCATTTTTTTCCTTAATAAATGCTCTAAATATTCAAGAAATGTAAGGTTTTAGTGGAAAGAGCTCTGACGTAGTAAGGTTCTAGTGCCAAATTTGCAACTAATTAATTATGTGGCCTTTGGCATGTCACTTAATCTAACTCAGACTTGTCATCCTCATCTGTAAAACTAGATCTCGAAGGTCCCTCCTTCTTGCTTTCAAATGCAATGATTCCTACTAGTTTCTTTGAATAGAGGATTTAAATTGAAGCATAACATGGGCTATTTTTCTGCTTCTACTGAGAAGAAATTCCATAGACTAGAAAGATGATGCAATGCACTGGGATGTGAGAAAAATGATCAGGATGAGGTGGAAATTTTCCCAAATCATCACTGAAATTTATTAATATAATGGTCATCATTAATAGTATTTGTGAACAGAAATGCTACATCATGTAAAAATGTCTTCTTTGTTTGAAAAGCTTATGTTCCAAATAGGAAATAACATTTAACATTGAATTCTTACAAAAACAATTTAACACCTTACAACAACAAGGCAATGTATTGTTCTATATTATATACAAATATCACTATGCATATAATATCACTCAACATATTGGCTCTGCAATGAGAGAGACAGATGATTAATCCCACAGCCTTGCCCCTCTCATTCTAATTATTGTACATAATAAAAAAGCCCCACTAAACTTAGACTTAAAGCTCCTCAAAGAGAGAAACTGTTGTTGGGTTTGTCTTATGACTTGTCATAATCAAATGACCCATTTCTTAAAAGATGCCCCATTTTCTCAGAATTCAAGCAAAGACTTTGCAAGGTGAATGAATGGCCCCAAGCATAGACTTATGCCAAGCTAGTAAGCCAGAGAAAATCATTTCAACCTTCATCCAGAAATTAAATGGTTATTGATTGATATGGAAGATACCATAACCTTTCAGATTAAATTAAGAAATGTTGCTGAACACAATTAAAATTTTTCTAATGTAACACTGTTTGCAGAGTGCATTTTTTACTAAACTCTATCTCTGAGGTTAATTACCGTGTCTTGGGTCCAGGAATAATAGATTAAGTGGAAAGTTGGCTTCAGAGTTAAAGAATGGGAAGAAATAAGAAATATTCAGAAGTGATTTATGTCTTCCTGAGGAGTCTGAGGGAGGAAAGCCAAGTAACCATACCATGCTTCTTCACCTAAAGGTTTTAGACCAAGGGAGTTGTATAAAATTAAAGGGGTGTTCATTCCAGGAGCCGCTCCACATTTCACTCATAATTTGGAACTATCTCGTTCTTGCTAGTTAGGCTAAAGGTAAAACATCTTGTTGAATGTTCTGGAGACATTCTAGGGAATATGAATGGCCTTTATTTCTAAGGAACTCACAACTCTTTATGGAAGAGAACATGGAAGCTCAGTTAACTACTTATGAAGGTAGACAAGAAAGAATCATAACCTATAACCACAAAATCTGTTTCAAAGTGACAAGAGTCATGTGATATTTTAGAAAAGCTAAAAGAGGCTGAGCTTTTGTCTTGAATATGCTATGAACTGGCTGGTTTAAACAAGCTATCCAACTTAACCTGCCCCTTCTTTCCCATCTGCAAAATGAAAGAGATGGGCTACATGCTTGCTCAAGTTGTTTCAGTTCTATCATACATGAATGATAAATACTGTAAAATTAGAAAGAATAAAATTCAAGTATAAGCCTTTAATTTCAGCTGTGAGGGTCCCTGTTCCAACCCTGCCTCACTAGAACCATTCTGGATAGAGAGTGTGCACTTTTAGGGAACTCCCAATGAAAATTCTGCTATATAAAGCAGGCTTCCAAAAAGAAAAGCCCAAGAAAGGGCCCTTTAAAAGTGTAGCTCACTGTGAAAACAGCAAAGAATATGTACTAAAAAAAGACTAAAAGGCCTTCATGACACATTCAGTGAAGAGATACCCTCATAACTTTTACCCGTTAATTGATGCATAAAAGGTTGTGAAGATTAATGTACATCAAAATCAAAACTAAATTGAATTTTTGACATTTTTGAAAATAAAAACCCCAAAGAATACATAGGTGCCTTTTGATTTGTCACAGCTGGAAGACTCTGAATCATGAAGCGCTCTAGGAGAGGCCATTAAATAGCGTTAGATGGTTTGTCAGTGTGGAGGAAAAGTAATTGAAGAACCAAACTGTGTGTATGGGCATTGCATTTTAAAATATTTACCAAACAGAAATAAAGTGAGTTTTTTTTTCCACAACTAAAGCACAAAATGTTGATTAGGTAGTCAAGAGGAAAGTTTTATAATTAAAATCCTTTCTAAAAAAGTCAGTCAGATTAAATAATCTTTGCTTAAAGATATTTCTGGTGTGCATTTTTTTTAAAAAAGTATTGGCTATCTAAACTATCTGCTTTTTACTTTTCTGAGCAGAGAAAAGGTTTAAAGCCAACAACTGGTCTATGAGAATGACATTTGAAAACAGCAATGTGATATGGAATGAGTATGGAAAGTAAAAGAACCAAAATTCTTAGTACTGGTTCAATAAGACTATACACTTGAAAATAATTTCAGATCACCTCATTCTGATACTCTTAGCCTTAGTCATAAGGGCAATCACTGATTTTTATAAGAATCACAGATCTGTACTTCTGAAACAAATAACGCAACATATTTTAAGAAAAAAGAAAAAGAAGAAGATAGCAGGAGAGGAAGAATGAAGGGGAGTAAGTCAGAGGGGGAGACGAACCAGGAGAGATGATGGACTCTGAAAAACAAACTGAGGTTTCTAGAGGGGAGGAGGGTAGGGGGATGGGTTAGCCTGGTGATGGGTATTAAAGAGGGCACATTCTGCATGGAGCACTGGGTGTTATGAACAAACAATGAATCATGGAACACTACACCAAAACAAATGATGTAATATATGGTGATTAACATAACAATAAAAAATTTTGAATTAAAAAAAAATAAATAAATAAAATAAAAAAAGAAAAAAGAAAAAAAGAAAGAAACAACAGTGAAATAAACAAGTGCTAGCCTATCAGTAAGTCAATGAGGTTCCCAGTTTTCACTGAAAAAGAATACTAATACTAATAATACTAATAATCAGGTAAGTGTAATTCCTTTTATAGTAGATATAAAATGAACAACATGTAGATCAACACAAGGTCTATATTGGGATCCAAACACAAAGGCCCCAAAGAGGACCTAATTATAGGGTTCATATGTCTCCCTGTGGTCTGAAGTTCTCCAGGAAGAGGTCAGTTGCAGCAAATGGAAAGCAGTTCTGCCATCCAAATAAGTGGCTTCATCTGATTCTACTCATAAGAACCCAGAGGTATGTTTTTCTCCTTAAATAGGATGATTTTTTTTAACTGTGCCATTAGTAGTAGACATGGCTGACAAAGTTCAGAAAGGGACAGACATTTTGATAATTCCCAAAAGCTCTTACAACTTTCCCCATTGTCTTTATTTCCAATGATTACCTTAGCTGTTGGCAAAGCATCACCGTTCACAAGATATGTGTCAAAAACAAAAAACAAACCTGGTCTTAAAAAACTGACTTCAACATGGAGCAGAAGGCAGGACCAGTTTCTATTCTTGGATGGACCACAGTACTTTGTTTTAATCATTTTGAAGGATCTAAAACTAAAATTCTAAGTGAGATTAATAAATCAAGAAGAGTTAAAATGAAAACAAGTTTCATAATCAGCTTGCAAATAAACACTGCTGCATATTCTATTAAAGCTAGTTGCAGGGCTGAGGCAAGTCAGAACAGATTTTTCATAAATACCTACAGTTCAAAGCTTTTAGGTGGAAATAGATCATAAGAAAACATTTTAATAAGCAACACCACTATTTAGTAAGAATGATAATAGCAGCAAGCAATCAAAAACTATCTAGTGGAAAGCCCGTTCTCCCTGAATGGATTTTTCCTTAACCTCCGGAATAACTGTTTTCAGAATCACCTGCAAAATAAGTCTAAAACATCTAGTCATACCCCATTGAAGTCATCTCTATTTCTCACTGAGCATAAAGTATTTACTTAACATTCCAGCTCTTGCAATGAAGACTCTGATTGAGCTAAGGTTTCTCTAAGGACGCCGCACACCTTATCCCTAATGTTGATCATACTTAAGAGTGTGGACAGTCTGAAATGAACTTCCCTACATACTTTGGTAAAGATTTCAAGTTTCTACTGTGGGTAGGTAGATGACTGACGTAAAAAATTCATAATAATAATAATAAGTTCTTGGGATATTGATGAATTAAATTTTAAACACGAATTGTCAGAAATTCTTGTAAATGCTGGTCAAGAGGTCAATGTAAGATAGTGCTAGAAAGACAATCACAGGCTAAAAATGAAGTCAGCCACTTATGTTAAGAGCCTCACATCAGCAAACCAAGACGTAACACCCAGCCTAACTGTGGTCTCAGCCTCTGCCCCAGGAATGTGACCTTGCACCAGTCAACCAGGAATGTCCTGGTCAGCACTAGGAAATTTACTGATGGGCCCTTTCAGTTCCCCTTCAGAGGGCCACCTCGCCTGAAACAGCAGGTTCTTTGCTAATAATACCTTTTTTTTTCATTCCCTCTCTACCTTTCAAAATCTTTGTTTCTGCAGCTCAGCTTGAGAGAGCTCCTTTCCATTTGCTAGATGGGATGCTGCCTGATTCATGAATTGTTTAAGAAAGCCAGTTAGATCTTCAATGCTCTGTTGGATTTTGTTGTTTAAGAGTAGTAGTTGTATCTACTCAAAGAGATGCTATAAAGTGAAAAGAAAGTTGAGACTAAAACTTGTAATCACAATATTTAAGTTTTGGGACAAAGAAAAACTTATAAAAAAAGACCACAAATATATAGTGAGAGTCACCAGTCAGGAGACATTCAGAAGGAGATGGGGGACTAATCAAATTTACAAAGCCCTGCAGACTTCTGAGTAAGATAAAGATGAATAGTATCCATTGGATTTAGCATATTAGGACAGCACTGGGACCCTAGTAAGTGCTGTTTTCAGGGGAAGCCATAGTAATGAATTGAGAAGAATGAGAGGTGAGGAGTTGAAAACAGTAACCAGTAGGTCTTAAAGCAACTCTGCTATACATATTCCAGAAGCAGAGACATGGGCTTTAGTCCCTGCTTAGACGTTGTAGATTTGGCCTTGAGCAAGCTGGTAACATCAAAGAACTACAGCTCTTTACTCTGTACATTTAGGGACAATAATAGTACCACCCAGAGTTTTGTGAAAATAAAATGAGATATTGCATGTAATTTGCCAGAATAGCACCTGGCATATGGTAAGCACTCGATAAATGTCAGCTATTATTTTGAGAGGAAAAAAGATATAAAATCAAGTGCATAGTTTTTGTGTCCTTGGTGACTCTGTTTTGTCTCAGAATTAAGGTGAATAGGTGTGTCTGTGGATATAGATGTTTTAAATAGGAATAAATTGAGCCCATTTATAGGCTAAACAAAATCAGCTAATGAAGAAAGAGGAGGAGGTATCTGAATTCTGCTTAGGAAGGGAATGTCTCCCTTTGGAGAATATGCTTTCAGAAGCCTACTAGGGACAGATGAGATATTCTGGGTGGTAATTTTACTTGGTGTCAAGACATCAGAAGAAGGAGGAAGCTTCTTTGAATGAAATGAGGGGAAGAAGGTATGCTTTTAATAATGAATCACAGAATCTGCTTCAAGGACTTGGATACAAGTCGTTTTTTGAGAGGTGGTCCCAGGGAACAAGGGTAAGTGGCCCCAGAAATTGAAACGGGGAAGGAGAAAACAAACAAACAAACAAAACAACACATTGCAATGTGTTAAATAAATTTTTACCTAAGGATTGAAAGGGGGAAAAAAGCATTTCTTGATCATCTTCTATCCCCCATTGGTGCAGGGTTGCCCCAGTGGACATAAACTTGACTCCCTCACATTTCAGGCTGTGTTCTCATCTCCCCTGACTAAGCTCTGCCCAGCATCTGATAGTACAATGTCAAAGAAGATGTGAAAGATTTTTAGTGCATGCTTGAGACAAGATGCTGTCAGTTCCAGGTAAATTGAAGCCTATGCAGAATTAATTTGCTGTAGCCATGCCTGGAATCAGAGATGAGGCCAAGAAAAGGTGAGTTAGTGAACAAGAGTCATCTGACACAGTTTATCCATTGCAAGTTTCCTGTCTTTCACGAAGTCTGATCCATAATGGAGTCTTCTAGGTTTTGACCTTCAAAAGACTTAGTAGGTAAAGGGTTTGTGAAACAAGACACAACTGCCCCCCTTTCCTGTTATACTGGTCATAAGACCTTAACTGATAGTCATCATCTTCTGTCTTCATCACTCATTCTGAATTTCCTCCTGCTAAACTCTAACTTCAGCTACTCTGGCTGCTTGCCTCTGGGGTGACACAAATTTTGACCCCTAAGAGGCCTGAGCCCTCAATAGCTCTGCCATTATTGAATGGTAGTTACTGCAACTCCCCATTCACCATTATTACTAGGTAGAGAAACACCAGGAAATGTTCTAGTTAATCCTTTCCTGCCCCCATATGTAACAGTACTCCCAGCTCCTAATGACAGTCAGGAACTCCTTTCTTTGTCTGCTGGTCCGCTGGCATGAAGATACCAGAGTGACCTGGAAATCATCATAGCTTGAAGATGAGGAGAAAACCTTGAATCCATAGAAAACCTGACTTGTGGCATGAGATTCTAGGGGAAGCTTGCTAGGCCTGTACACATGCAAAGCCTGTATGTGCGGGAAAGTTAACACTTCCTTGGGCAATCCTCGGTCAATAGGGAACTGATGGATAAATATTACTCCTTGCCGGTGCTCTGGTCCCTGATGGAAGGAATCACCTCTGGGAGCAAGGACCTGTAGGTCTACATATCTTGGGGTTGAAAATGAAATTCTGCAAATGGAACACTGAAAATGATGATGAGAGGGACCAACCCTATATCCAATGCTTATTTTTCAATGTGAGCATCCTAGATTTTGAGGACACAGCACCATATATTGGCTGTTGATTCAGCATACCAACACTGCAGGGTTTGGTTTTCAGTCCAGAATCCAGGTGATATTTGAATAGTCTATTCTATTAGATTGATTGCCTCTGTGAAATATTTATTTATTTATTTATGCTAGGTCCAATGCATTCTATGGTCACACACCAATTGCTACAAAAGGGGGCCCTTATTTGGAGATAATATGGTGGAAGAATTCATGCCAATAAATAAAGAAGGCATTGTGTAAGCTCTTACATGGTGGTGTGGGTAGAGGAACTTCTGTCAGGGAAGATAAAAGCAAATCTGGAGTAGATAGTGATACCATATAGAGGAATCATCATTAATTTCTGATGTTGACAGGGCAGATATTACGAAGTATAGTAGCTAGGTCAGCCTTGGGAAGAGAGTTCATGCTTCTGGATGCATGCGTAGTTTACACTCTGCCACATTGGCCTTGCCTTTCATGGCCCGTGTAAGCACTGCAATGATAGTGAGAAAGGCTGTGGATCCACAAGGCAATGCATAGGAAACCTTTGAAGGCAGGACTTTGACTTTCCTTTGAAACTTCTGGGTCTGGTTTTGAATAAAATTAGCTCTGTAGCTACAGGAAATGAGGGTCTTTCTAGATGCTGCCCTTCAAGGCCTCTTTCCCAACATGCCCTGATTTGATAGTTGACTGATCTAACTCTGTCATTTTTGTTGCTCAAGTCTTCCAAAGCATGAACAGCAGCCAGTCCACTTCATAATCCTTAAAATGAGCATGGCCCTCATACCCCTGGTGTGTTAGAGACACACTTGGCCTTCCACCAGCCTTCTACTCAGCCTATTCCACCACAGGTGAGAGACTTCGTTACTATGATGCTAGAACATACCTGGACTTCACCATCCCCACACTGTCCACTACCAGTGGGTTTCATGTTTCCATCTGACTGGTAAGTTATGTAGTTCTGGAGTCCTATCCTGTGCATCTGCTGGCTAGGTACCAATTACTTTAGCCATCACCCCCCACAGAAAGCAAAGCTTCAAAGACTTCTGCAGAGGTACTTGATTTAGAAGGTAATCACAGTGGGTCCAAGTTAGCAATCAACAAGAGTAAAACAAGTAAGGAGAAAAGAATGTGCATTATTAAATTGGGCACTGCTGTAGCAACAGCACTCCAGAAACTTCTCTGAGGAGCATATTGAATACCTCCCAGAACTGGCCACTTAAAAAGTGCCAGGGAGTAGTATTTACCAATCAGCCTTCTACTGGTTGAGGATTATGGCAGAAGGTGTTAACTTTCCTGCACTTTCAGGGTTTGCATGCACATGGGCTTCCCCTGCACGCCATGCCACATCATTGGAAGAGCCTCACTCAACACTCAGTGTGTGATTGAGAGAAGATGCTGCCAGAATAAAGTGAGTCAAACCATTCATGGAACTTCTCTCCTCAGCTGGAGTCAGGGAAATTGAAGAAGATGGAGATGGTGCCCAAAGGACAGCTGATATGGAGGGAGTGGGAAGAATATACAGGAGAAAAGATCAAATGAGAGATCTAGGATGAATCTAGAACTAGGTGCATTATAACTCCATATTGGTGGGTAGACAGAGGACATGGTCATGAACAATGATACCTATTACATTTAAAGTCATATATACTGCTATAGCATAAACCACTTTTGTATGTACTTCCCAAATCTCTAATAAACCCCGTGAAGCCAATGAAATCTGCATGTTGATCGATATTTGGCAGAACTCAAGGCAGTGGCTGTTATATTACATTTAAGTCAGTCCAGTGGAAGCATGAGGGCAGCACTCAGGAAAGACTGGAGACCAGGAAAAAAAGAAAAGAAAATGTTATCACACCTCTCCCTAGAAATTTGCAAAGATGTAAAGACAATGCTTTAGGAATTCTAATAAATCATGGGATTTTTTTTTAAGTGAAGAATAACGCTCATACAAAATAGCATGCAAATCATAGGTATATTTTCACAAAGTGAACAACCCCGTATAATCAATACCTCTATCAACTAGCCTGCTTCCAATTACCCACCCCTAGGGTAGTCACATTCCTTAATTCTAGCACCATAGTTTGGTATTGCCTCTTTCTGAACCTTATTCAAATGCAAACACAAAATTTGAGCCTGGTTTCTTTCATTCAACTTGCGAGATTACGTAAGCCTTGGATTTTTCTGAAAATTAAGTTAAAGACCCTTGAAAGCTATAGCTTTGCTTCTCGCGTGATTGTGAGGACCTAGACTGTGTCTTAATCATCGTTGTCTCACCAGCATGTGGTACAATGCCTCAGATCAAGATAAAATAAGTGATACCTTTTCTTTTTATCCACCACAGGTTTGACCAGCCCAGAATCTACCCTTTATCGGCGCACAGTAAATGTGAGTCAATTCTTACATGGAAAAATTCTCCTAATTATCCATTTCTGTGTCTTTAATGTCGCTTTTGGTATCTCAAGCTATAAATGTCCATCTTAAGTATGCAATTTATATATGTCTCTGTTTTTATTTTTTTGTCTGTTTAATTTTTATTGAGAAAAAGGATTCCTAATTTTGCAACCAAGACTCTCGAAATAGTATGAAGTAATGCGATGATGTGATGGGAAAGGAAGATACTGATTTCTAGTATGTCTGAAGCAAACTGTAAGGAAAAGTAAAAATTCCGGAAGGGCTGAATTTCCTATAGTTTCAGTATACTTTCATCAATGCACCTGCCTCCCCCCCTTTTTGTAGAGTTTGCATGGTTACAACTGTAAACCACACTGAAATTATAGATTTGGAGATTTTGGTATGTTTCTCAAAGACAAAAGCAAATTTTGTGAATTTAAGCAAAGAGTACAAAAGCTGATCGAGAGTTTGTGGCGAATGATTATAATTACTAGTTAAAATTATAGTTTTTTTGGTCTTAGTAGAATCTATATATGTGCTTAAAGATCAAGGAGACATTGTTTGTAAGTTTTTATCTTTCTGTAACAGAGAACAACACATTCTAGCATGATTTGCCATGAAAGCCCCTTCTCTTCATTATTTGTGAACAAGTTTAATAATAGTATTGGCTAAAATGTATATAGCTATTCCTTAACGATAGTGATAGTATAATAGCATACTAATAATTACATAGTAAAAGCAACACTAGCATTCTTTATGTGCCAAGGCTTATTCTAAGTACTTTATACATTATATATTACAACTGAGATTTTAAATATTAACTTAAGTATTAGCACATTTCATCCTTATACAGCCCTAGGAAGTACAGACTTTTATTATCTTCATTTTACAATTAAGAAAACTGAGGGATGCCTGGGGGGCTCAGTCAGTTAAGCAACTGACTCTTGACTTCAGTTCGGGTCATGATCTCAGGGTCCTGGGATCAAGCCCTGCTTTCGGCTCCACGCTCAACCAGGAGTCTGCTGGAGGCAAACCCAAGCTTTGGGTTTGTGCTTTTAACCACTATGCTATGCTGCTGATGAAACTCAAGAGAGACACTTTTGGCGTTTCTACTTAGTCTTGTATGAGAGGACTTCAGTTATATGTTCTTCCCTCAGCCACGTACCTCTTTTATGTGAACCTTAGGGAAGTCTAGAAGGAGAAGTACAGAGGGTCTGGAAGAGAGGCAGAGAGAAGAGTAGAGATGGAGAGGATTGGGCAGGAGGTTGTGGGGCTGGGCTTGGAAGGCAGAGGAAAGAAAGGTGGAGTACAGGGAGACCAGGGAGGAGCCTTCTCTGGTGGGACTCTGGGCACTTACCACTGCTGTAAGAAAATCATTCTGAACATATGGCCCAGAGGAAGGAGTGTAAAGAAAGTCACATGGATATTAATAACCTATTTTAAAATATTAATTAATTATTTTCAAAACAACACAGATATGAAATTTTTGCTTGGCTATCAGACAGTTAGAATGAATATTAAAATATTAAAAATTAATACAACCACATTAATTTTTTTAAAATAGGAAATTAAGGCACTCTAATGTCCTTAAGCATTGAAGTGAGAAATGAAAGAAATTAATAAAACTAAGTGACCAATTCTGGGGTGATCAAATGATGGGCAAATACCAATTGAGAGAAATAAAGAAATCTAATTACAGAAAAAAGACATACACTCTGAAGTGCCAGTCAATATAACCCAATGTAATTCTGTCCTTCCATCTCTCCCAATACTTTCTATTCCTTTCTGCTTTAGAAACAAAGCTGGTAAAGAATTTAATTTCTTAAGCAATATGTAGTAACTTAGAGTTAACTTATCTGAATGACTCTTGCCATGACCTATCAGACTCATATCTATATATCTATATATGTGTAGATATATATATGATTGATATTTTATCATTATAGAAAGACACATTATTTGTTAAAGCAAACTAGATGTTACAACAAAATCCCAGACCTTCCAAATCCCATGTGGAATTAATACATTAACACTTTTAAGTAATAAGCACAAATTGGAAAGGTGACTCCATTTCCCAAGACACATACGTGAAATCATTTTTGGAAGTTTAATAAGTATGTAACTTGTTCAAGACAAGAATGCTTAGATATTATTCTGCATCTTTATGAAGTCTGCCATTATGTGATTGACCCTGAGCATGCACACAGCATATTTTCTGAGGGCTTTAAACTTCAGAATTTGAATGAAATGTATACAATCTGTACAAACCTCAAAAAATGTCTGGCTGATTTTACTAAAAAATGTCAGATTGTAAGAAATTGTTTCTTAGAAAAGCACATTACAGGTTTAATATTAATAGGTCAAGTACATTTAGCAAAATTTGGTCTTATATTTGAAGAAAATATTTTGAGTATGGCTGAATGAATCAAGAATTTACTAATCATTATCAAGGAAAGAAATTTCAAATTAAATTTAACTTAATCACATTAAGTTTAAGTTAACAACAAACATCTTTTGGACATTCTTTGTATGACCTTTGGAAATCAGAAAAATATAGCATGGTATGATTCTCATCAAAAGCTTATAAACTTGTTGGAAAGACAATCTATAAAGATACATAGCATAAACAACACAACAATATGATTATTTCATGTGGTGTTAGAATGCAGTTTGGGGAAGAGTTTCATTTGGCCAAGGTTTTCATGGAAGACTGAAGTATTACCCAAAAAGTATTAAGGCTCCTGAGCACAGGGAGGAAAAATAATGTGAAAGACAAATTGGGTTCTGGTAAGCTTGGATGAGAAAGTGTCTAGGAAGGGTGAAAGGCCCCAAGGAACTTAAAGGGAAAACTTCTTGGCCCTGAAGCTCAGGCAAGGAGAAAAAGAAGCTCGCCCCAGGGCTGAGATGTTCATTCATTCAATAATTACTTACCCTACATGTACTGTGTATGAGGCACAGTACTAGGTAAAGATATCTGACCTCCTGGAACTTATTTCCCAACTAGGAGAAACAAAGAGTCACAGTCAGCAAATATAATATTTAAGAACATGAGTAGCTAACACAGGAGTTTATTAGTGATAAAAACTGTGAAAAAATATTACAGCTCAGTAAGGACTGAGGATAACAGGGAAAGAATGGGAAAGAAAGTTTCAAAACCTTAAGCAGGATAGACTTTGTTAATAAAGCAACACATGAGCAAAGATTTGCAAATATCTGGGGGATGAGTGTTCTAGGCAGAACAATCAGCATAATGACCCCAGAACAAGAGAAGCACACTAGCTTGTAGACCAGCAAGAGAGCCAGTGACTCTGTGATGGAATGAGCCAGAGAACACTAGCAGGAGGTAAGATCGCAGAGGTAAGATCACAGAGGTAAAGTAGGGCCCTGTAGAAAACCTAAGAACTTTGATTTGCACTTATATGAAATGCAGGTCGCTGAAAGGGTTTGGAACAGAGTAACACATGACATTATTTTAGATATTAAAAGGCTTACTCTGACTGCATTTCAGCATGCCTCCCAAAGATGGAAAAGAAAGCTGGTAACTGCAATCGCATATTTGCATCATCTTTTTTTTTTTATACACTTTACCTTGCTTTATAGCTTCTTCAAGAGTAAATCAAAATCAATAACCTAAACTGCTCATTCTTGCTTATCCTTGAATCTAAAATCATACCCCGGGTTCTGGCCAATCTCAGGCGAATATTAAAGGTTACTGTGATGATACAGGCATAAGGGAAGATGAACCTGGCCAGGGTAGTGGAAGCAGAAATTTAGAAGATAAGGTTTTAGAGATAAAGTCATCAACATAATTATTTTGCACCAAATGTCTCCCTAAAACTTGCATGTTGAAACTCTAACCCTCAGTGGGATAGTATTAGGAGGTGGGGCTTTGACTGGTAACTAGATTTAGATGAGGTCATGAGGGGGAACATACCCCCCACCACCACCAAGAGGAGATTAGTGTCATAAAAAAGAGACTAGAGCTTGCTCTCTCTCTCTCTCTCTCTGTCATGTGATATAACAAGAAAATGGCCGTCTTCAGACCAGGAAGATGCCCTCATTAGACAACCAACGTGCTGTCACCTTGAATTTGGACTTCTTGTGCTCCAGAACTGTGAGAAATAAATGTTTGTTGTCTAAGTCGCCCAGTCAATGGTAATATATGGTCAGCGTGAACTAGCTAATACAATGAAGTGACTAAATGATTGGATATAGGGGATAAAAGATACAAAGGAACCAACATTTCTTCCCCTTTTTTATGACAGAGCAAAGAAAAATTGTGATTCCCTGGACAGATGCTTAGAATTTTTAGAAAGAAAGCTTTAGGAAGGAAGTAGGAGAGGAATCTGTGAATACTTGGTTTGAAATGAAGAAGCTTCTGTTTATTGAGTACCTTATCTCTGACAAGCACTGGGGTATACACAGTCGTGAGCATTTTCTGATGGAAGAGCTTAAACATCAAAAAAGAGAGAGGAAGTAAACCTGCACCTAGGCATTAAATGAATCCCTCCGGTGGAGTGTTTGGGAAAACAAAAGGGGGAGAGAAACAATGTGCAGAGGCTTCAAATCACACCACGGATACTTGTGCAATTAGTCTTCAGCTAATTCAAACTAAACATTTGTCTTTGTGTTTGTCATTCCTTATTGTTTTTCAACCAGTTCTTGAACTTTTACGTCCCGATTTTTGTCTGTTATCTCAGTAGTTTTCACTTCAAACTTTGGGTTCTCTGCAAATTTGACAAGTTTGCTTTTTACAGCTTCCTTATGGCCAGAGTTAAAGCTATTGAAAGCCACAGGCAAAGAACAGATCCCCGTGACATTTACTATTGAGTGGTCAGAGCAGAAGGCAAATTGAAGGAGTTAAGGGAATGGATGTGAAGGATGCAAATTTAAAAGAAATAGTAAACAGTTTTTATTCAAAGATGAATATAATCTGACAAATAGAAAATCCTTTTAAAAAGTACTTAAAAAACCCAAACCCTTGAACTAATAAATGAGTTTTTAAAAGTTATAAGCTATCAGATCAATATAAAAAATAAATTCTATTTCTGTATACTAGCAATGGACAATCTGAATACCAAATCAAGGAAACAATTTTTATTCATAATAATATAAAAATAAATAAAATACTTAAGAATCAATTTAACAAAAGAAGTGTAAGACCTGTGCCCTGTGAACTACAAAACATTGCTAAGAGAGATTAAAGATCCACAGAGAGAGATTCCAGATTCATGGATTGGAAGATTCTGTATTCTTAAGATAGCAATGCTCTCCAAATTTCTCAATGAATTCAACACAAAAAACATAGAATCATCAGAACAAATTTTTAAAAGGAGAATAACATAGGAGGCCTTATACCATCCAATTTCAAAACTTACTGTAAAAATTCAGCAATCAAAACTGTGGGGTTGGCATAAAGATAGACAAATAGATCAATGAAACAGAATAGAAAGTCCAGAAATAAATCCTTAAATTATGGTCAATTGATTTTCAACAAAGGTGCCAAGGCAATAATTCATTGGTAAATTTTCAACAAATGATACTAGGACAATTGAATATTCATATGCAAAAAGCAGAACTTAGATACTTATCATATATACAAATCAACAAAAAATAGATTACAGACCTAAATGTAAGAGCTAAAATTATAAAACTTTCAGAGAAAAACATAGAAGAAATATCTTTGTGATTTTGGGTTAGGCAAAGATTTCTTATATATGACAAGCACATTCCATAAGAGAAAAATATTGATAAATTAGACTTCAGAAAAATGGAAAATTTTGCTCTTTGGAAGACACTATTAAAAATAAAATGGCAAGCCATAGACTGGGAGAAAATATTTGCAAATAACATACCTGATAAAGGACTTAATCTGAAATATATAAACACTTATAACTCATTAATAATAATACAAGCAAGTCAATTTAAAAAGTGGCAAACTATTTCACCAAAGATATACAAAGGCTAATAATGAAAATGTGCTCAACATCATTAGTCATTAAGGAAATGCAAATTAAAAATCCTATGAGATACTGCTACACAGCCATTAGAATGACTACAATCAAGAAGACTGACAATACCAAGTATTGGCAAGGATGTGGATAAATGAACTCTCACACACTGTAATGGGAATGTGGAATGGTATAGACCTTTTATTTTTTATTTTTATTTTTTTACTATAGTGGTTCAACAGTTCCATTTATTACTCAGTGCTCAAGATATGTGTACTCTTAATTCCCTTCACCAATTTCACCCACCCCCTCACCTACCTCCCCTCTGGTAACCACCTGTTTGTTCTTTATAGTTAAGAGTCTGTGTCTTGGGGTTCCTGGGTGGCTCAGTCGGTTAAGCATC
Organism: Zalophus californianus; assembly: GCF_009762305.2. Classification (NCBI taxonomy): domain Eukaryota; kingdom Metazoa; phylum Chordata; class Mammalia; order Carnivora; family Otariidae; genus Zalophus; species Zalophus californianus. The sequence goes on from NC_045600.1 coordinate 69,763,788, forward strand.
TGCCTCCGGCCCAGATCATGATCCCAGGGTCCAGGATTGGGCCCCACATCAGGCTTCCTGCTTAGTGGGAGCCTGCTTCTCCCTCTCCCACTCCCCCTGCTTGTGTTCCCTCTCTCGCTATGTGTCTCTCTCTCTGTCAAATAAATATGATCTTAAAAAAAAAGTCTGTTTCTTGGTTTGTCTCTCTCTTTTTTTCCCCTTTGTTTGCTATTTTGTTTTTTCAAATTCCATATATGTGTGAAATCATATGGTATTTGTCTTTCTCTGATGGCTTATTTTGCTTAGCATTTTATCTTCTAGATCCATCCATGTTGTCGCAAATGGCAAGATTTCATTCTTGTTTATAGCTGAATAACATTCCATTGTATATATGTTTTCTTCTTTAACCATTCTTCAATTGATGGACACTTAGGCTGCTTGCATAGTTTGACTATTGTAAATAATGCTGCAATAAACATAAGGGTGTATGTATCCCTCTGAATTAGTGTTTTTGTAGTCTGGGTAAATACCCAGAAATGCAATTCCTGGGTCATATGGTTGTTCTTTTTTTTTTTTTAGGATTTTATTTATGTATTTATTTTAGAGACAGAGAAAGAGTGAGTGGGAGGAGGAACAGAGGAGAAGGGAGGTGGGGAGAAAGAATCCCAGGCTCCATCTCACAATCCTGAGATCATGACCTGAGTCAAAATCAAGAGTCAGAAGCTTAACTGACTGAGCCACCCAGGTGCTCCAGGGTAGTTATATTTTTAATTTTTGAGGAATCTCCATAGTTTTTCCAGAGTGGCTGCACCAGTTTGCATTCCCACCAACAGTGCACAGGGTTCCTTTTTCTCCACATCCTCACTAACGTTTGTTTCTTGTGATTTTGATTTTAGCCATTCTGAGAGGTGTGAGGTGATATCTAATTATGGTTTTGATCTGCTTTTTCCTGAGAATGAATGATGTTGAGCATCTTTTCATGTGTCTATTAGCCATCTGTATGGCTTTGGAGAAATGTCTGTTCATGTCTCCTGCCCATTTTTAAACTGGGTTATTCATTTTTCGGGTGTTGAGTTTTTTAAGTTCTTCATATATTTTGGATACTAGCCCTTTATTGGATATGTCATTTGCAAATCTTCTCCCATTCCGTAGGTTGTCTTTTAGTTTTATTGGTTGTTTGTTTTGCTGTGCAGAAGCTTTTTATTTTGATGTAGTCCCAATAGTTTATTTTTGCTTTTGTTTCCCTTGCTTCAGGAGACATCTCTAGAAAGATGTTGCTATGGCCAATGTCAGAGAAACTGCCTGTCCTCTCTTCTAGGATTTTTCCATGCATTGCAATGGGAATGTAAAATGGTATTAGACATTTTAGAATACAGTTTGGCAGTTTCTTAATAATTTAAACACAAACTTATCATATGGCCCATAAATTTCATTCTTCTAGTTTCCAGTATCTACCCAAAGTGAAAACTGTCGTCCACATGAAGACCTAAATGTGAATATTTATAACTGCATTCTTTATAATAGCCAAAAACTAGAAACACTTAAAATGTCCATCAAGTGGTGAATTCACAAATATATTATGGTTTATTCACACAATGGAATACTATGCAGCAATAAAAAACGAATGATTTACTGATACATGCTACAACATGGATGAACCTCAAATCATTATGCTGAGTGAAAGAAGCCAGACAGAAGACAACATATTGTATGATTCTGTTTACATGAGATTTCCAGAAAAGGCAAAACTATAGAAAAAGAACAGTAGTTGCCTGGGCTTGAGGGCAGTAGCAGAGATTAACTGCAAACAAGCATATAGGAAAATTATGGTGTGATGAAAATGTTCTAAAACTGAATTGTGATGATGGTTGCACAAATGGTAACATTTCTTAAAAATCATTAAATTCTACATGTATGTTTGCATATTTATGGTATGCGAATTATAACTCAATAAATCTGTTTTTAAAAATCAAATACATCTTTGGGGCGCCTGGGTGGCTTAGTCGGTTAAGAGTCTGCCTTTGGCTCAGGTCATGATCCCAGGGTCCCAGCCCCTACATTGGGCTCCTTGCACAACAGAGAGCCTGCTTCTCCCTCTCCCTCTGGGTCTGCCGCTCCCCCCTCCCCCTGCTTGTGTGCTCTCCCTCTCTGTCGAATAAATAAATAAAATCTTAAAAAAAATCAAATATATTTTCAAAACAGGGCAACACTTCAATATTCACATTCAGAGTATTTGAAATACAACTTTAATTCACACAGAGGTGTGGTGCCTAAGTAGGTTCAGCTTTGGGGTACGCTGCTAAAAATCTATTTTCTCACTCCCTTCTCTATAATGCACATTGTGAACCTGCAACAACAAAAAGATATACTGTTTCCTATATTTTGACAAGTAAATAGTTGATTGAATATTTAAAATATCTGGTGAAAGCCAATTAATCAGATGATTAATTAATCATTATACATGATATCACTACCTATGATGTTAAAAGTGAATTACCTTTTTGGGGCACCTGGCTGGCTCAGTCCTTAGAGCATGTGACTCTTGATGTCAGGGTCATGAGTTCAAGTCCCATGTTGGGCATGGAGCCTACTTAAAAAAAAATGAATTAAAATTTAAAAATCAAGTGACCTGAGGAATTCTTAATCTCAGGAAACAAACTGAGGGTTGCTGGAGTGGTGGGCAGTGGGAGAGATGGGGTGGCTGGGTGATAGACATTGGGGAGGGTATGTGCTATGGTGAGTGCTGTGAATTGTGTAAGACTGTTGAATCACAGACCTGTACCTCTGAAACAAATAATACATTATATGTTAAAAAAAAAAGATAGCAGGAAGGGAACAATGAAGGGGGGGGAATCGGAGGGGGAGACGAACCATGAGACACTACGGACTCTGAGAAATAAATTAAGGGTTCTAGAGGGGAGGGGCGTGGGGGGATGGGTTAGCCTGGTGATGGGGATTAAAGAGGGCACGTTCTGCATGGAGCACTGGGTGTTATACGCAAACAATGAATCGTGGAACACTACATCAAAAACTAATGATGTAATGTATGGTGATTAACATAACATAATAAAATAAAATAAAATAATAAAATAAAATAAAATAAAAAAGTGAATCTAAAAATAAATAAATAAAAAAATAAAGTGACCTGAGTTGATTGAGTCTAATACACAAACTTTGATATTTTCTTAGAAAATTTTCTGTTCACATTCTCTTGGAAGTATTTTAAGGTAATGATAAATCCAAATAAAATGTGGAACTAACATTCTTTCCATCATTTCACCAGAAGAGCAATTTTTTTTCAATTTTAATTGTGATAAAATACAAACAACATAAAATTTGCCATCTTAGCATTTTTTACAAGTATAGTTCAGTGGCATCAAGTACACTCACCTTATTGCACTGCCATCATCATCGTCCATCCACAGAACTCTTTCATCTTGCAAAACTAAAATTCTGTGTCTTTTTAAAAAGCTCTCCATTCCTGGGGCGCCTGGGTGGCACAGTCGGTTGAGCATCTGACTTGGTTTTGGCTCAGGTCGTGATCTTAAAGTTGTGAGATGGAGCCCCAAGACGGGCTCTGAGCTCTGCACAGAGCCTGCTTGGGATTCTCTCTCTCTCTCCCTCTCCTTCTACCCCTTCCCCTTGCTCTCTTGCTCTCAAATAAATAAATAAATGTTTAAAAAAAAATGCTCTCCATTCCTACCTTCCCCAGCCCTCAGTGACCACTACTGTACTTTCTATTTCTATGCATTTGATTACACAAGGCGCCTCATGTAAGTGGGATGATACGGTATTTGTCTTTTTATGATCGGCTTATTTAACTTGGCATAATGTCCCCAAGGTTTGTCTATGTTGTTTCATGAGTCAGAATTTCCTTCCTTTTAAGGCGGAATAATATTGCACTGTACATCTATACCACATTTTGTCTATCCATTCATCTGTCAATGGATACTTGGGTTCCTTTCACCTTTTGACTATTGTGAATAATGCTGCTATGAACATAGATGTACAAATATCTCTTTGAGTCCCTGCTTTCAATTCTTTTGGGTATATACCCAGAAGTGAAATTGCCCGTTCATATGGTAATTCTATTTTTAATTTTTTGAGGAACCGTCATGTTGTTTTCCAAAGTGGCTGCACCATTTGATATTCCCATCCTGAGTGCACCAGGATTGGGATTCTGGTTTCTCCACATCCTCACCAACACTTATTTTCTGCTGTTTTTTGTTTTGTTTTGTTTTGTTTTTTGATAATAGCTACTCTAATGGGTGTGATTTATCTTTGAACAGAACATTCCCATTTTAATTTTAATATTACTCTAGCTGACTTTGGTATTAAATCATTGCTAATCAAACTTTGTGTACTTAATCTAATAGAATATAACTAAAAGATTCAATTCTTCACATTCAGAATATGTTAGTCTCATACTCTCTCCAACTATCCCTTTGGGTTTTGCTGTGCACCAACTTGTGAATGGTATATTGGAGCCAGACTTAAAGTGGAAAAACCTTGAACTCCAAATCAGATCAAACTGAAAGACTTTTTTTTTTTTAAAGATTTTATTCATTTATTCATGAGAGAGACAGAGGGAGAGAGAAGCAGAGGGAGAAGCAGGCTCCCAAGGAGCAGGGAGCCCGATGCGGGACTCGATCCCAGGACCCTGGGATCATGACTTGAGCCGAAGGCAGACGCTTAACCATCTGAGCCACCCAGGCACCCTGAAAGACTTTTTGAACCAAATTTAAGTTAAACCCAAATGCCAATAAATATTTTAACCATGAGCTGCATCTTGTCCCATATACAAATAAAGCAGTCCAAGTCAGAAACAAATCCACACAACTCATAATTAAAAAAAAAAGAGTCATTTGAAACGTTTTTTTGAAATGAATAAGAACATACATAATATTTCATTCAGATCAAGTCTCTGAATGAAAGTAATATTGGCATTCAGAGCTCCTGCTGCAAACTTTCTCATATTCTATCCCATTGAAGCAGAGCTACATGAACTAGTGTGTTTTTCAACTTTTTGCTGGTTACGGAACATTTCCATTGAATACCAGGGATTCTCAGTAAACATTCATCTTCTCTGTCAGCGAGGTTCCCTGTATCATTTCAATTGATCTTTATCTCCTTCAGCAATAACTTCTCTCCTAAATTTAATTCTGAGAGCTTCTGTTCTTTGCTTCCTCGTGCTCTGTGTCTTTAAAATTTCCACTTTTTTTTTCTTAACAAAATAAAGGTACTTAGTTTTGGATGGCAGGCAACAGATTGATACTAATTCATGTCAGTGCCAAGTGTCCTACCAACCTCTGGTCCAACAGAAAGTTAGCAATACAGCTGATCCTGATGCTTGATTAACAGGTCTCTCCTTAGTGAACAAAGGAACCATCAGCAGCAGACCCACTTTGGAGTCTCTTGGGAAAGTGTGAACATGACAGTAAATAGCCTACATCAAAGATGTTTCAATTCTGCAACAAGCCTTTCTGCTTCGGGTAAGTTACATACACCCAAACAAAACATTAATCAGAAGACCCATTCATCTCCCTTGGGGAATCGGAGCTATAAGCAGACTAATCCTGCTCTCTTAAGTGTAATTTTGAACATTAAAAGAGTTCCTTTAAGGAAATGTCGAGGCTGAGAGAGGCACCGTAAATTGAGTAGGGATTTCATGATAATAAAAAGAGTCTTGCTACAAGTAAAGATGAACATTGTAAAATTTGAACTCTTTCTTTTAATCAGGCCCATCAACAAGGGGACTATATTTGAGGTCATCTCTGTCTGACAGGTTGCTCTTAACATCAAGTTGAGAATGGTTTACATTGTCTGCACAAGGACACTTTGACCTGTTTGAGTGGAGGAGTTTATGTATTCTTTTGTTTTTCCTGATATCTAATGATATGAAATTACAAAGGAGAACCGACAGTAAAATCTGAAAGTGGGAAATGGAAAGAGGGTAATAGTTGCTTTCCTGCCATGTGGAAAGGGCTAATGTGGAAGTTTCCGCTTACTCCATACACCTGTTTGGGAATGTCAGTGGATGTGAGAGTATCCGTGGAAGGCACCTAAAATTGACAAGGGATGCTCCTTTAGTCTGCATGTTCATCCTGAACTTTACCCTTGTGGGAGACAATGAATTCAGTTCACCCTATATCCTACCCTTTATTTTTCTCTTCTGCTTTTATTCCTGAATCTGAAAAACTTGATGCACAGCATAGGTCCCAAGGCAGGTAGAGGCTGTAAAGATTTTGGTAAGTTGCAATGCTTTAGCCATATGCTTTCCTGGGTCTTAACATAAAAGGTGAGGAAAAACAGGTGATGTTTGGAGTAGCCATGTTTTTTCTGGACCAAGTTGGAGAAGAGTCCAGTTCCTGCTGAGGTTCTGACAACCCATGAAGAAGTTAAACCTTAAACCTAAGTTCATTTCCTGCTTTGCTGAAGATGATAATCTTATCATAAGTGTCACTTAAAATTTTAACATTTGTGCTAAACTAGCACATAAAAAGTAGATTTTTCTTTAAAAAAAGGATAAAATATTATTTTCTCTCCTTTTTGTAATTTGAAAATGAGTCAACCTTATTTGACTCTAAATCCTAAAACAGATACAAGTCTGAAGTTGATCAATTGCCTAAGGAAATCATATGTTCATAGAAACATAACAATAAGAGGTGTCTTACAAGACCATGAGATATCTCTTACAAAGCTAATAAATGCCTTTAAAAAAACAAACAAGTCTTTAGGGGAGGGGAACCCTCATTCTCAGTAATTGTATCATCTTTTACAACCACTTGTATAAAGTAGGTGCTCCTTTCATCCAATGGTGGTATCCTTTATTGACAATATACTTAAACATTCTGGAGCCCTTCTCTTCTTGCCACCAAACAAATAATCAAGATGCAAAGTGTCTTTTTGTTTTTGTTTTGTTGTAGAGAGAGGGAATTTCATGGAAGGAGAGGAAGATATAATCTCTTCACTTTTTGCTTAACAAGGTAGATAGCCCTGACTCATGAACAACTTTCATTCTATAAGTGTGCTGTAAATATTAAATAGATCATAGAATTCTGCATGTAGGCATTAATATCTATTGCATTCTTAATAATGAATCACTGGAGCATACTTTTTAAACTTCATCTTGTTTTTTATCTTTAGCATATTAGGAAACTAATTAAGAAGTCTATGGTATGACTTTTTTTATTAACAGTCCAAATTTCTGAAAAATACAAATTTAATTTTTTAAAAATTTTTTCCTTTTACTAATTGCATGTAGGTCCAGAAAGTGGTAATTCCATTATATTTAGAGCTAGTCAAATGCTCCTTGAATGTAGTGGCCAAGTTTAATTTTCATAGCTAAACATTTTCAGTGAGGATTTTTAAATAATTCAAAAGAAAAACAGGAGAAGATATAGTTTGTTAATCAGATTTTTTTTTAAAGATTTTATTTATTTATTTGAGGGAGAGAATGACAGAGAGAGAGTATGAGAGGCGGGAGGGTCAGAGGGAGAAACAGACTCCTTGCTGAGCAGGGAGCCCGATGTGGGACTCAATCCCGGAACTCCAGGATCATGACCTGAGCCGAAGGCAGTCACTTAACCAACTGAGCCACCCAGGTGCCCCTGTTAATCAGATTTTAATGAAACAGAGTAACCTCAAATTTTAGGGTTTTTTTTTAAGTCTGTTTATTTTTTTTTAGTAATCTCTACACCCAACATGGGGCTCAAACTCATGACCCGAAGATCAAGAGTCACATGCTTTCCCAACTGAGCCAGCCAGGTGCCCCATAATGTTTGTCTTTCAACCTGGAAAGTAAATAGCTAAGGGGAACTTGTCTTTTCATTATTCTAAAACAACTGACTAACTGTGTCCATTCTATAAAATAAGGAAGCTAAATCAGTTGTGTTATTGAATCAGGCTAATCCAAATTGTTCATCTAGTAACTACACACCGATTATCTTAAAATGGTTTAAAAGACCATGATGTGAGTAAGATTGCTGTTTATACTGAGAACAAAAAATGGAAGACAAACTTTACTGTGTAGTAGGGGGAACTACACTGGACACTGGACAATTATTCAAGATTTCTCCTTATTAGTGGGAAAAAATATTTGTAAGGAAAAGAAAGAATGTCTCATGTTTGTTAAAACTCTTGATCAAAATCAAATAATACTATTATTTGTATCATTAACTCTCCCTATTACTGTTTAGAAATAAAAATATCTACTGCAGTATTTGACATGGTACATTGATATGTCCATAGGTCACGGAAATGCTTAGTTTCAATAGACAGTGGGCTATATAGCCTGTGGCAGGGGTGAGGGGATGGGGCTCTAAATTAGTTGTAGTATCAAGTGTTCCTGGCTCTTAGGAAATGTTATGCATTCAGCTCTCATCTAATGTCATCTAATGTGCTTCTCTACATTTTTTAAGAAAATACAGAAAGTGACAGAGTTAGAGGAATTAATTTTCTTTAAGATAAAATCCAAAGAATATCCATCTAATCATATCAATATTTCAATATATTTCCTGAACAATTTAATTTCTTTTCATTGCATCTTCTATCCGCATAGTAAGAAAAATAGAAGAGGATAAACAATATTGAATTCAATAGTATTGGAGATAAGTTATAAAATATATTCATCCTGGCATACGCCTATAGTATTGATTGGAATCTATATTAATATAATCTTTCTATGGGGAAATGTGACAATATGATAAAGAAGTTTTTAAAAAGTTCACATCTTTGGGGCGCCTGGGTGGTGCAGTGGGTTAAGCTTCTGACACTTGGTTTTGGCTCAGGTTGTGATTTCAGGGTGGTGAGATTGATCCCCATGTGGGGCTCCGTGCTCAGCAAGGACTCTGCTTGAGTTTTTCTCTCCCTTTCCCTTTACCACTCCCCCTGCTATCTCTCTCAAATAAATAAATAAATAAATAAATCTATCTTAAAAAAAAGTTCACATCTTTGAAATAGGTATTTCACTTAAAAATAATTTCTAAGGATATATGATATACAACTATGTACTGTAAGTGACAATCCTTTTTTCTAATTTTAACTAACATATAGTACAATATTGGTTTCTGGAGTAGAATTCAGTGACTCATCACTTACATACAACACCCAGTGCTCATCACAAGTGCCCTCCTTAATGCCCATCACCCATCTAGCCCATCCCCCACCCACCTCCCTCCATCAACCCTCAGTTTGTTCTGTATTGTTAAGCTCTTATGGCTTGTTTCCTTCTCTCCTTTTTTTCTTTCCCCCCTTCCCATATGTTCATTTGTTTTCTTTCTTAAATTCCACATATGAGTGAAATTGCATGGTATTTGTCTTTCTCTGACTAACATATTTCTCTTAGCATAATACACTCTAGGTCCGGCCATGTTGTTGTAAATGGCAAGATTCCAATTTTTTTTTTTTTTGGATGGCTGAATAATATTCCGTTGCATATATATATCACATCTTCTTTATCCATACATCAGTCAGTGGACATTTGGGCTCTCTCCATAGTTTGGCTATTGTTGATACTGCTGCTACAATATTTTTTAATAGCCAAACAAAACATGAAGTGACCTGAATACCTAACAATAATCAAATAGCTCTTTAAATTCTGGGGTTTCCACCTTATAATGTTATACATACCTTAAAATTATTTTTTAAAGAAAGATTATATCGTGAGTAATGCTTACAGAGTAATGTAAGTTGAAACATAAAATACAAACTTTTATAAATGGTAGGCTATGATCACAAATTTATTAAAATATATTTAGAAATAGTTATAGCTACATGGTGGGACTTAAGTTTTTTGTTTCTTCTTAATATGTTCCTAAATTTTGGTGATAAACATGCATTAGTTTCTGGGCAGAAAAAAATATTTAAAAATCTTTTCTCCACCAAATGAAGTAATGAGCATATAATCTCACCTGTGATAACCTAAATATCATTGCAGGTAAGGAACTCTGAAAAACCGTTTTGAGACCAGGTTATGAACTGTAGACATGCCAGGTCAGGTTGGAGACAACCACAGGCTATCTGGATGTGAAGAGATATGAAAAAGGAAATCTAAAACCAAATATCAAAACAACATATAATAATAACACACACACATAATTAAAAACTTCTCTTAAAAATGAACTCAAGGGGCACCAGGACAGCTCAGTCCATTAAGCAGCCAACTCTTGATTTCGGCTCAGGTGATAATCTCATCGTCCTGGGATTGAGCCCCAAGTCTGGATCCATACTCAGTAGGCAGTCTGCTTGAGGATTCTCTTTCTCCCTCTCCTTCTGCCCCTCCCCCCACTCACATTGTCTCTCTCTCCAAAATAAACAAATCTTTAAAAAATGAACTTAAAAAAACCCTTCAGTCCAGAGAGAAAAACAAAATGACTTCAAAGGAAATATTAAAACTTTCTCAATAAAACAGAAGGTGAGAGTAAAAGGAAGTAGGAAAAGATTGGTATAGAAAGAACACAACATATAATGATAGCCATTACCAAATGCATCCAATCGTGTGCTAGAAAATGGTTAACAATGATTTTTGCCCAAAAAAGAATAAAGTTCTGATTTGTAGAATTTGCCAGTTTCTGTAGTGTAAATAATCCTACCAAGACCCACTTTAAGCTACTACTGTGATGCTACTGGAAGAACAGTTGGGCAGAGACGTGCAGTCAGTTCTAGTGTGCTGGTACAAGCCAGTTCCGGAAACCATTAAATATCTCAGATTAAATCACAGTGTAATAAAAATAAATGTAAGTGGATAAAATTCACCTATTCAAAGGCATGAAATATTATCAGATATTTGCTTCTCATAATTTTTTATAATGCACAAAAAATTTGAAAATTAAGAAGTAATATATACTGTGAAATACTAATCAGAAAAAAAATAGCCAAGACACACACCACACACATACAGAGTTTGGAAAAAGCACACATACATATACATATTTCTCTCCCCTCAAAATACGCAAACTATTACTACAAAATATACCAAAGTAAAAAAAAATAATAATAGAAAAGATAGGACATTACCTAATAAACAATTCCCAGTATATCCCAGGATGTCAATATCAAAAATTTTCATGCATCTAATATCACAGGGTCAAAATATACAAAACCAACTCATGGAAATGAAAAGGAGATTTGAACACATTTCTATCAGAAACCTATAGACCAAGCATATAAAAAATCAATGAGCATAAATTAATAGTTACTCATACCCTCGAGCTAATAGAGAGCATACAATGTTCTGAAGCTCACATAAAATATTTACAAATTGTACTGCGTGATAGGTCAGAGAAGTCTTAGCATATTTCAAGTCATCAATAACATATAGAACATATTAATTACAATGCAATTCAACTAGGAATCAACAACTGAAAGGTGGGATCATTTTTATGGCTAGAAATTAGAAGTACGCTTGTCAAAAGCAATGAATTCAAGAGGAAACCATAATAAACTTAACAAGAATTACATATAAAAACTCATGGGGAGCATATATTAAAACTGCATTCAAAAAAAACATTTAAAAAAAACTGCATTCAAAAAAATTACAATGTAGTGGAATACTGAATCAAAAAAGAAGATGTTTTATAAACATGGAAAAATATAGTGAGAGAAATGGATTAGAAAAATGCTTTTCAGAAAAGTTGACATTTGAGCTGCATTTTGAAATACAGACAGAAATTTGCCAGGTTAATTTTGGGGAGGGTAGCATTTTAAGTGAAGGGAGGAATATAAGTAGCCAGCAAGATATTAAAGAATGTGATGTGTTTGGGGAAGCATAAGTAATCTTATGGTATTACAAGATGATATAGTGGGAGATGAAATTGAAAAGCAGTGATGAGGCAATTAAGTCTTTTAAAATAAACCAAATTGGGAGAGTGGGAGGTATAGGCTTCCAGTTATGGAATGAAGAAGTCATGGGGATGAAAGGTACAGTCTAGGGAATATCGTCAATTGTACCGTAATAGTGTTGGATGGTGACAGATGGTAGCTACACTGTGGGGAGCATAGCATAACGTACAGAGTTGTCCAATCACTATGTTGTATACCTGAAACCAATGTAATGTTGTATGTCAACTGTATTTCCAAAAAAACCCCAAAAACAAAAAACAAAAATCAAGCAAATGAAAACCAGCAACAATATATAACGTATTCTAAAGTAACAGTTATTAATACATTCTCTACTGAGATACATGTTGTATCTACTCCCTTTGCTCTTTTAGAGAAAGAAAATCATTTGAAAACTTGGGATACATCATTTGCTGTAGGCATGTACATAACTCACAACTAGTTGAGACAAACCAGTTAAACCACTGCAATTGCTAATCACCAATTCTAGAGAGGGATTATAGATATTCATGCCATGGAAGCACTCATAAATCCATGACAAGCAGTACGGTTTGGGGGAAATACCGAATTACTCAGATTTTACCCTAAAGCTATTGGTAAGCATTAGAGTTTTATACAGATGCATGGTATGGTCAAATTTACATTTTGGAAGGATCCCTATGGTACTACTATGGAGAACTGAGAGGTGTGGAGGTGGGAGTTTTAAGGAGGTGGACAGTCTGAAAGCACAGAGATCAAAAATGAGGCTATTAAAATAGTCCATATAAGATATGGTGTGGCCTGCATTAGAGGAGAGGCAGTTAGGATTAGAGAAACAAAGGATGAATTTGACAGTCAGAGAGAAATAGAGTGGATGAGACTATCAAAGCTGTTTAAATATGGAAGACAAGTGAGAAGGAAGGGACTGGAATTAGTATTTGGTCTCTGTCTCGGATGACTGGATAAAGGGGGTCTTAGCTCAGGCTGCTGTAACAGCATACCACCGATGGGAGGGCTTGAGTAACACACCTTTATTTCTCACAGTTTCAGAGGCTTCAGAGAAGTCCAAGATCAGAGTATCTGCATGGAAAGTTCTATTCTGAGCTTTCTTCTGTTGGCTTGCAGGTGGCCACCATCTTACCACATGCTCACATGACCTCTTTGTGTGTACATGGGAGAGAGAGAAGGCAAGTTCCTTGGAGTCTCTTCTTCTCAAGGCACTAATCCCTTTATGGGAGCCACATGCTCTTGACCTCACCTAAGCCGAAGTACCACCCAAAGTCCCCACCTCCATCTACCATCACTTTGGGGATTACAGCTTCACCCTGTGAATTTTGGAGGAAACATCACGCTGTAGCAGATGGTGATGTGAACACCCTGAAGAGCAATAGAGGAGAAAGGTAAATTTGCCTTGGGGGAATGGGGGAAAGGCTGAAGAGTATAAATTTAATTTTAGATATGATGATGTTTAATTTCAAGTGCCTTTAAGAAATGCAAGTGAAGATTTCTGGCAGACACTTGGTTATGTAACTGTAGAGTTTTCAAAAGTGGGGGGGTGGGATTTGATTTTGAGGTATTTATTTATTGCTGGCAAATGTATAGAGGAGTGGAACATGTGTGATGGAAAGAGGGCCACAGATGACCCTTTGGGACCATGGAATCAAGGGCATACATGAAGATAAAGTGAAAGAAGTGGTAGAGGGACAGGAAGAGGAACAGAAATCTATGTTGCCATAGAAACAAGAGATGTGATTGTCATCATCTAAAAAACATTCAAGTAAGTATTCTATCCATGTGGCTTGGGCATTAGGATATCACTGGGGAAATTGTTCCTCTGACAATGCCTCCATCTTGTACCGAGTTTTATTAGCTCTGCCCATCCTTTATCCCACTAGGCCCAGGAATGGCCCTGAAGAATTTGCCTGCTACTCTGATTCTAGTTCCGGGGATACAGACAAGGATCCTATTTTGCTCCCAGAGAGTAGAGCTCCAAGCTAAGTCAGTACATTTTTGGATGCCCTCTGTGACCCAGGATTGATTCTTTCTTACCCAGACCACCTTTTTGAATAAAGCTCCTAAGACCACATGCTTCAGATGCTGCCCCATTTCTCTGTGTATGGTGAATTCCCCAATCCTCTCTCCTCTGCAACTGATCTGGCCTATTGCTTATGGAGGGAAATCTCAGATCCTTTCCGGATGCTTTATATGTTGGATACATTTTGCTTTATGATCTGCTTCTTAATCCCTTTGCTCCCTATAGCTCTTGGAGAACATTCTTTCAGCAGGGCCTCCCAATTCGTTAGAATTGCTTTTTTAAGGCAATTAGTGCTGGTGTTTGCAAGTCCAACTTTACTTTTTTAAAAACCAAAAAGGAAAAGGAAAAAAAAAAAGATAAAAGAATTCTCTTAAGCCCCGAGGAAGCATTATGGTAAGAGACGCCAGGCTGTCCTGTGACTCTGCATTTTAAAAAGGAGGCTCTCCTCATGATGAGAATTACCTTAGCCTGGGTTGAGCTTTCCCCATGGACCCTTTCCACTTAAGCTTTTTATTTAAAAAGTAAATTGGGATTATTGTATTCCCTCATTTTACTTTGGAAGTAAAAATTTTAAATTAATTGTGGTCTAAAATGATAGCAAACAGAGAGGTTCTGATAGCAGTCTGGTGGCCTCTTGTTTAGCCAGCAGAGATTTCTGTTATTGCTTCTGGGAATGGCTTGGCTGAAATATTTTTAATTTACATTTTTTCTTCCTCTAATGAAGGGTTGAATTATGACTTACTATAAAATCCCCCCCATGTCGTGTGGTGGAGAGAGAGATGTTGACTGACTTCCTCTGACTTGATTGGAGTGGAGCTATTTATCTGGAGCTAGGTTTTAAGTCACAGGGGTGGCATTCTGAAGGATTTCTGCTTTCAGAGCAGCACTATCCGGGAATGCCTTTAGCCCCCCTCAGGAGTCATCCCTTCAGCACAACGGGCGGTGCTGGAAAAGAGAAGAAGGGAGTTTCTGTACCAGTTGCTTACACGGCACTGCCGGGTTGTCCACTGTGATAGGATCAGCCACCATGCTTCAAACTCTGGAACTTCCCTGGCCCTTCTGAACCAGCCTCTGCCTAGGAAAAATAGGGAAATCCCAAATGTCAGCCTCTCTCTGTAACCACCACCTGCCAAGAGAACCATCCTCAACGGACAGGACAGATTTGTAAACAGTCCTCCCTATGGGGAAACAATAGCTCTCTGCCTGCTACATAGCAGGAATGGTAAAAATGTGGATGTTGCAAAATGTAATTACTGGCCTGGAAATTTTCCTTCTGCAGCAGATGGTATGATCAAGAGCAAAGACAGACATGTCCTTCCACAAATCAAGGGCAATGGTTACAAAATAGGCTTAGGTAACAGCCCTTAGAGTAGACAGCTTTAGGTAAAACTCAGTGACATATAATAAAATAACTTCTTTGGTGGCGCCTGGGTGGCTCAGTCGTTGAGCGTCTGCCTTCGGCTCAGGTCATGATCCCAGGGTCCTGGGATCGAGCCCCGCATTGGGCTCCCTGCTCAGTGGGAAGCCTGCTTCTCCCTCTCCCACTCCCCCCGCTTGTGTTCTCTCTTTCGCTGTGTATCTCTCTCTGTCAAATAAATAAACAAAAATCTTTAAAAAAAATAAATAAAAAATAAAATAACTTCTTTGAATCCAGGAAGCTCAGATGAAACATCTTTCGAGGATATCCCACTACAGGCATGGGCTACCCGGCTCAGACTTCACAAGACGGAGTGGATGTGTCAGGTTTGCCTGTGTCCTGAGACAGCTGCATTCTAGACATTTCCATATTTCAGGGGAAGAATTTTAAAAGAAAGAAAACAGCACCCAAACCGAGAGTAGAACTCCAAGTATATCAACCTTGGAATAACACTTACTCTGTGCCTCCAGTTTTCTGAAAACAGCTTTAACTGAAAAAATATTTTTTTTTGAAGTTGCCTAGTAGAGAATCTGTCCTGAAGCTTATTTCACAGTTTCGTTATTGCTGTAGTGCCACCCAATATATGGTATCTCAAGGTGCATGCTCATTTGTTTACGCCCACCTTATAGGTAACTGTGGCACTCCCCGGCCCATGTTGCAAAGATAGAACATTTTCCTGAGGATTGGATTAGACATGCTGTGGAGTTCAATTAATGCACTTTTTTTTCCTAAGTACAATGATTTTTTTTTTTCCCTAAGCACTAAGCCAAGTAACACATGGAAAAAGATCCTTTAATGTTTTGTAGAAAACAGTCCCCATTTGGTAATGTACATTGCAAGTTGAAAGATGGCATTCTGGCTTTTCCAATCATTCAAAAAGACACACTATTTCCTATTTATTGTTTCTGTGTGGCAAAGCTCGGATCCCTAAAAGCAAGAGGGAGATAATTTCCTAAAGAAATTGAATTTTCTTTCTGAATAATTAAGGCCTTGGGAGTCCAATAGCTGAAAAACTTCAGCTATGGGCTTACAAAATAGGAAGATTAAGAAGAGACATTTTATATATATATTTTTTGGTGTTGTACAATTTAAATCTAAAAGGCAACTGAAAATTATCTCTTTTCTCATATTGTTGCAGCCCTCAAATTGTTCAGATCACACGGTACAGAAAAAGGTTTGCTCAGAATTTTCTGGTCATTTCTGTTGGACGTATTGGTCAGACGATAATTACTCGTGAGAAATAATGAGGGTCCCTCAACAGTGCAAACTCAGCAGTTGGTTTGCCAACAAATGGCAAAGCCTTGACAATCGCTTCTCTAGAAGTTCAAGGACTCAGTGTAAAACTACAGAGGGGGCAGTTATCCTTGCTGTAGTCTTAAATGAAAGAGGTTGGAGTCAGAGCAGAGGCGCACAGATGATGCCTCCTTGGGGACCAGGAAGTGTTGATAAATGTGTATCTGTGTCACAATGACATCACTCAATGGTTGCGGTCAAGTAGGTATGTTTATAAGGATACCGTTACAGTCATCATGTTTCATGCTAATTTTTAATGCATCAAGGACTCTATATTACTGTTTTGTTAAAAGGATTCAGCTGAGGATACCCACATAAAAAATAGATATCTATTTCCAGGGCCTAAAAGAGAATTAGATTTTAGATAAAGAAGTACAATTCTGAGGAGCAATTTGATTTCCTCAAATATAGCATCTTTCTGACATTTGTAGGGGAAAAAAACTAGAGCTAAGCCTATTTTGTTTTAATAGTGTTTTACCTAATAATACCAAAATTCTTTGGACCACTCATGCATAAATGACAGCAGAGGAAATGACTGTCATTCATCCTGTAATATGAAGAGAAGGAGAGTGGCCAGGGTCACATTATCAGTTGGAAATGAAGCTGTGCATTGGGATCTATGCTCTTGTGCCTGTCCTGTCACTCTTTGAAGGTTGGAAAGCATGCCTTCCTCTTTGTTCTCATCAATCTGCAATATAGACTGAGCTGCTGATCTTACTCAATCCTCCTGTCCTCTACAATCTTCATTTTAGGTGCTGAGCTATGATTTTATATCATTAATGCTATTTAAAGATTAAAACTCTGGACAATGTGCCAGATCCTACTTATCGTGACAGCCTCAGAAGAAAGGTGATTGGGGTTGGGGAGCAGGAACTGGTAGAGTGAGTTTCTGCCCACAAATGTGACTTTCTAAAGATAAATGAACGTGACAAAGGAAAAAGACCTTTTCAAAATACAGTCAAAAGATCTCTGTCAAACTACCAAACTTAAATCCACACTGTATATCTGTGACTGACCCACTGTCCAACTGCTTGTAAATGGTTTCTCTTCCAAAAAGAAGTTAGGTAATGAGAATTTCATTCTAGCCATTCTCTGTCCCAAAAAAAATCTGTAGGAGGGGCTAGTCTCTTTATATGTTATTTAATCTCTCACTGAGGATGTTCTCCCCCTGGAATATGTCCTAAGGCTTTCAGTGGAAAACGTCAAATTCTGAGTTGATTTGGAATGCTTGGTGACCTAGCTGAGCTACATCATTTTGAATTAGATTGCACATTTCAGGTATTGAAGTGTGTTTCTAACATCTGCAAAAGAACCTGGGACCTAAAGAGGGCACGTACTGCATGGAGCACTGGGTGTTATAAGCAAACAATCAATCATGGAACGCTACATCAAATATTAATAATGTAATGTATGGGGATTAACATAACATAACAAAAACAAAAAAAGAAGAACCTGGGCCCTTCTGTCCTCTTCGAGTGCCACCTTGCTATGCTGTAGCTATGTTCCATTCCATGTAACAGGTTCTCTTGTGTCCAGCAAAAGCAGGTCCTGAGCTGGAAGCTGTTCTTCTCTACTTCGTGATTCCAGCCAGAATATACAGGAGCCCTAAAGAAGCCTGTGGATTGTTCTTGCCCCCACCGTATCTTTCACGGTCCTGGCTTATACCTGCTCTACAAGGAATGTGCTGCCTGTTGCCCCCAGGCAGTGGGAGAACTATATAGGGGTCTCAATAAACAGGAGAAACAGATGGAGGCTAGAAGCTCTTGTGAAGTTAAAAGAATCGTGTGCTTAATAGACTAACTACTTAATAGCAGTAATAGCTGCCAAGTCACCACATAATTCACTAATATGCATGAACTGTAGCTGCAAGAAAGTGACTGCTTTCAGTCTCAAGGACTTTCTTAAAAATTCAAGGTTGTAAGAACCTAACCTAGAGAATAATTATTTGTCCAGACGTGATAACAGACTCTGGCAGAACAAAAATGACAGCTTGATTCACAGACAAATATAAGTTGGTCTTGGATGTCTGGCTTCCATTTTTCTGTGGAGAGATAGATGTCTTTAAAAAGCCCCAGCAGTGAACATCCTGTCAGTTTCAAAGGTCAGACGCTGAAGTGTATCAGAAGAGATGATGTTGCACAGACCATTGAGAGAAAAGAAAATGATTTCATTATCCTCGTTCATCTGCTATGGATTAATTCAGTTCCCATCATCGTGGCAATTAAGGCACTTTTGTAGCGCTGCCCTGACCTAGTTGAGGTGGAACCAGGTAATAAAAAGCAGCAGCAGCCAAGAAGGCAACTATGGCTGAGTTCATATTCCTGAGGAACAAACGAGGTTTGGAAAAGAGTTTGGAGTTGCTATGTTCAGTGGCTTTTGAGGAAGGAAAAAGAGCCTAAACAAAAGATGACCCCTAGAAAGCGTTCCCTCCATGTCAGAAAGTGAAATTAGCACCTTGGGAGCGAGTGAGCCACATGAGGGCTTGGAAACAAGCACAAAAAAGACATTCTGCTATTCACAGGGGACACTGTGGAGGTCAATGAGGGGATAGAAGAATCCCCGGAGAATTGTTACCCTCCCAGGTCAAACACGGGGCTACTCTCCTGCCGATCGGGGCTTCTCAGGAACGGAAATGTAACATCTAGAAAGAGAACACATCAGATCCTCCTAAATTAGCTTCTTCTGATTCTCTGTTTACTCAGTCACTCCAGCTCAAAACCTTTGTCACCATGTTTAACTCCTTGTCTAGTACCCCTTATATTACTTGCCAGTTTGGATTCACTCTGCTTCTGCTACCTTCACAATGTCTTATCACTTCCCTTCTTTCCACTCCCACTTATATGGTCCTCACAGAAGCCCTCATTACTCCTTACTTGGACAACCATAATAGCTCTCTAACTATCTCCTCACCTACGCTTTCCAAGCCCTAATGCATTCTACTCGCGACTGACATATTAATCTTCCTAAAGTCTATCTTTAATCATGTCATTCCCTTGCTGGACAATGTCAAATGTCTTCCCAGTGACTACTAAATTAAATACTAAACTTTCACCCTAGCATTCAAGGCTCCCCAGAGTAAGCCTTAGCTGATCATTTGTGGCCTTATTTCCCATTACTCTTCCAAGTCCCTCATGGTCAATCTAGACTACGAGCCAATCCTCAGCCACATCTCCTGAGCAGCTCCATTTATGTTTCTACTCATTCTTGTCCTTCTTCTCAGAATGTCCTTTTCCCTCACTTTGGCTTAGAATCCAGCCCATCCTGCAAGGTCAGTCATGAAATGCTTCATGGAGCATTTCTGGACTTTCCCCTACTGAATATAATTTCCTCCATGATTTGTACCTCTCTTAAGGCACTAATCACAGTCCCATGGAATAGTTAAAAAGTTGCAGGGACTTAGAGCAAGAAGATGTATTCAACTTTGTCTCTTGTGAACTGGAGCAAGAATGTAATCTTTAAAAATCTCAGTTTACATAATAAAATTCAACAAATATTTATTAAGAACCATCTCTATGCTGGGAATGTATCGTTGAACAAAACAAATCCCTTACCTTCTAAGGGGAGGAGACAGATATATAGGCATTTAAAAATATACAAAGTAAATAAGTAAATTGTGTAGCGTGTCACGAGTTGATAAGTATGATTTTTAAAAAATAGAACTGAGTAAAGAGGACAGTGAAGGCAAGCAGGTTGAGATTTAACTGGTATTATTAGGAAAGGCCTTATTACAAAGATGATATTTAAGCAAAGTCTTGAAGGAAGTAAAGGAGTTCACCACATATATTTCTGGGAAAATACAATCCCAGCAAAGCAAGCAACCAGTGCAAAAACCCTGAGGCCTATGGCATTCAACAAAGAGTAAAGAGTCAGGTGTGGCTAGGATGGAATGAGTAAGGAAGAGAGGAGGAGAGGATACAGTCAGAGAAATAATTATATATATAATATATAATTATATATATATTATATATTATATTATATATATATTATATATATATTATATATATATATATATAAATATATATAATAATAATTATATATTATATATAATATAATAATAAAGAAATAATGAGAGCAGAGAACATAACTTGGAGGGATTTGTAGTTCATTGTAGGACATTGTTCTTTACTCTGAGTGAAATGGGAGCCATGGCAGGTTTTTGGCACATTGAAACAGAGGAGTGATATGATCTGACTTGGATCAGATTTAAAAGGATCACTCAGTGTGCTCTGTGGAGATTACACTGTGGCAAGCAAAATCTGAATCAGGGAGACCTATAAGGAGTATATTATATGACTCTGGCATGAGATGATAATGGCTTATGTGAAAGTGGTAACAATGGAAGTAGTGAAAAGTGGTCCAAATCCGGATATATTTTCAAGGTAGAACCAATGAGATTTCTTTGTGGATTGAATATGCTATGTAAATAAAATAAAGAGAGGACTCAAGAATGACTCCATAATATTTGGCAAAATGGCACAATGGAGTCACCATCTATTTAGATGGGGAAGAATGGGTAAAACAGCTTGGGGAGGAAGGCAAATGTTAGGGGTTCAGTTCCAAACATACTTGAAGCCTGAGGCATCCAAGATGAAAAGTTGGCAGTTGGACCCATCTGAGTATAAAGTGAGAATAATAAGTCTTCTGTTACCCAACAAACAGAGTTGACCTAAAGCCAAAATATGATGATAAGATTATATGTGCAAATTTTGTATTATTTGTACATGCTATCCTGTCTCTTATTATTTTGTGTTTGTATATATATATATATATATATATATATATATATGTATTTGTGCCTGTTATGTATTCTTAATCTTCTTGAAGCCAAAGCGGTGATCACGTTATTTATTTTTCATTAATTTTGAAAAAAACATTTGTTGCACTCTTTTGTTATAAATAAATGCATCTTCATTGTAAAAATGTAGAAAATCATAATAGTTATAAAAAAAGAAAGTCAAAAATCACCACGTGTCATTGCATCTCCCAAAAAGAAAACCTATTAATATTTTGTAGTATACCCTTCTTGAACTTTACTTGCTAATTCCTTGGGGGTTTCTTACTTTTTGTATATCCCCCACACACACATGCACACACATACACACAATCATATTCATTATAATCCTTTGCATTGACATGCCTAAAAATATTCACTCAAATGGATTAAAATATGTATTTCAGGATTTAAAAGAATAAACCTTTTTAAAAGAGACAAAGAATTTTGTGCTTTCCCAATTTCTTTACGACTTTATTTTCTTGAGTAAACTGAAACTTGAATCTAACATTTTTAAGTAACAAACAGATCATGTTTCTTGACACCATGCCTTCAATATGGAAAGAGGACAGATTTTTTTCTCCAGAAACCCCTATCAAGGATCCTCAGAAATTGCTACATACCCACTGATATCAATTACATGGTTGATTCTGTCATGAATTTTTAACTTCATATATGAATCTATTTTATGTTTCAAGTCTTTCTCTTCTTTGTTCTTTTGTTCCTAATTTATAGTGTCTAATCGCACCTTTTGCACCTTTTTAAGTTCTTAAAAATCCTTTCTGGAACAAGGCTTCCACCAGCCAACCAATAAGTAAATAAACATATTTATACCATGTAAGCATGGTAACTGCTAACAGTCTCTGGCTCCCAGATGAGATGGAGCAAATAATATGTATGCACAGTAGGACAATTGTAAACATTCTTTTAGTTCTGGATTGCAAAGTTTTAAGAAATCATTAATTTTGCTTTCTTAGATTTGTGTTTCTTAGGTTGGCTCATTAGGAGAAAAAAATGTATTCCATACTCCTGCTATCCTCTTCTTTTCCAGTGGGAAAGGAAAAAGATAATGATTAATCAAAAGTTCCTATAAAAAGCAGCATCTATCTTACCCAAGTTTCAATGCATATGTTTATTGCCGTTATTAACATTATTATTATATTTGTGTTTTCTGTAGTCATTTTTCTCAGTATTTATTTTTTAAGATAAAAGTGTTTCCAACAGAATTCTGGCAGATATTCTATTTATAGTACTAAAATTAAGGCAAAAAGGGATTTTAGTTCTGACTAATTGTTTGGCTACCCAAATATTTTATGCCAATAAAAGCAGGCAATCCATTAGTGAAAGAAATAATTATCTCCAATTCCCCCACGTTCTTTCTGTACAGGTACAAAGAATTAATACTTATGGAGAAAATAATGAATAGGTGTGAACATCTGCACAAAATAGCATATGGGCTTAGGTAAAATAAAATGTAATTCTAAGCCTAGGGGAGTGATACACAAGAATAGGCAAAGGAAATATGCATACAGAACACAAACATTGTCATAGAGTATTAAGGAAGCTCCATTCTAAATGTGGTCCATAATTATAGAAATTAACTCAATGGGTAGGTTCTTAAACTACCCATCTTTTTGCTGCAAAGAAACTGCCTCACCATCAGTCTGAGAAAAGGAACTAAAGAAATGGTTTTGACAGGGCAGCAAAATATAATAAAAAAAAAAAATCCTGTGATGAAGATTGCCGTAATTGGGAAAAAAAAAAAAAAATTTATAAAAAAAAAATATTATTTTAACACGAGGAATAAAAAAAGATTAAAGAGTGACATTTGGGGAAATGAAGCCATAAGAAGTTCATATTTTAAAGAGCAGAGCAAACAGATGAAGTGTAAAGTGACAGTGTTATTATTTTTTGTTATTAAGATTATTGCGGCAGTCGCTTTATGTTTTGACTCACTGTTTTTATTCATACTGAAGCCTTACTCTTTTGAACACTAGAAATAGCAAGATCAGAGGACAAAAGAGACAACTGTGCCTGAACCTAAATGTCATTGGCACTGAACCAATGGAGACCATTAATGGAGCGGACAATTCATTCTCATTTCTAGTTGGCTAGATTACCTGTGGCCCACACAGGAAAAATAATAAAAAGATATAACATGTGGCATCTCTTACAATTTGGGATATGGCAAGCAAAGAATCCTGAGTGTCAAAGTAGCTGCATTCTGGCAACGGGCAGCAACAGCAACGTGCTCCCAGTCTAACAAAATTTCAGCTATTAATTCAGGGGACAGCTCCCTTTGGCCAGTATGTACAGTCAACTTTGAGTAAGACTGCTCGTGAAAAATTTCCTGAGCATCCTTAAGGCAGGTAAAAAGAAATCTCTGCTACCTGCTACCATCACCGACTGTCACCCAAAATCTCCCTCCATAGAGTTTGATTATAATTCCCAGCACAACTTCTAGGAACATTTCAAATGAAGTGATCTAAATATGCTTAACTATATCTTTAATTTGGATTCAAAGGAAAGTTACTTAAAGGATAATGTCTATGGCTTCAGGAGCACATATAGAAATAGAAGTAAATGTCTTTTTCAGTAGATTAAATGCCAAAACTAAATTGAAGTATTTGACATGCTGGGAAAAATGTAATTTATTACAAATGTGCCACAGATCATGGTGAAAGTTCCAGTAATAATAAGTCAAAGTCAGTGTGGATTTTAATGACACATTCTGGTTTTTTATTTTTGTTGGTTCAGATTTTTCATTTACCAAATTTGATCTTTTTTTTAAAGATTTTATTTATTTATTTGAGAGAGAGAATGAGACAGAGAGAGAGCATGAGAGGGGAGAGGGTCAGAGGGAGAAGCAGACTCCCCGCCGAGCAGGGAGCCCAATACGGGACTCGATCCTGGCACTCCAGGATCATGACCTGAGCTGAAGGCAGTCGCTTAACCAACTGAGCCACCCAGGTGCCCCCAAATTTTATCTTTTTTTTCCTTATAGAAGGAACAGATGAATCATAGTTCTACAAGTGCTGCCTGAATTAATAAAGACTAATAATGCCATTTGTAAAATGGCAAAATATTTTTAAAAAATGATTTTCAAATATATGCCTGCTGCCAAATGCAATCGTGTTTTAAACCAAACACTAGGTTTATCTTCCGTTCACTAAAAAGTAGAATGATAAAATTTTTGTATTCCAAAGTACACTCTGAAAATTGGACGTTATATCCAGTAGAGGTGGATATAATCAACTGGAGTATGTACTCCAATAGATTATGAGCTGGTTTTGTGCAGGGTTTGTACAATTTTCTACTTGTCTCCTAGAAGCCCAGAAACGGGCTTCCTAGAAATATTTTTCTTATTCCATAGTCTATGGGCCAAAATGTCTTTTGGAGAAAATGGATGAGTATTTGGATGAGTATTTCAGGAATTGAATGAATTTAGACTGCTATGTATTTGTTTGGAAATGAAGTGGGCACATCCATCCCCCAACCCTCCACTACTACCACCAAAATGACAAGACAACTATACAAAAAATGAATAAATCTATAACATCTCTGGCAATAAAAAAGACTGCCTGAAATGTCCAGGACAATTTGGAGAATGTCTGAAAACTAGAAAACAGATGGGTTGTTGACTGCAGTCTAAAATACACATAGGAAAAAGTTATCATAGAGAATAGGGATGCTTCCTAGAAAGTCTGAGTTAGGATTTAAAAAAATAATAATAAAAAAAGAGATGGAGTAGACATGTGGTCAGCTATGTCTAGCCTGGTGATAGTAAGGCAAAGAATTTAGGAGAATGCAACAGGATACTACAACATGTTTCAAATGTGCTAATTAATAGAGAAACCGTGGAGTGTTGTGATGGTTCCTTCCTCAGTCTACTGGCGTAAAAGGCAGAAGCTACAATTCTAGACTTCCACCTGGCAGTCTTCTCATTCCACATGAACGACATTGACCCCCAAGCTTCAGCCAAGCCTCCATGAGGACATGATGAGACAACAAGGGGCTGTGTCTTCTTGATCTCTTGGGCAATGATCTCTACATCTCTGACAACCTCGTTGCTGGCAAAGAGTAGACCAGGATAGAATAACTGTTCAAAGTTTGGAGTCACAATCTCTGGATTTGATCCAGATTTTACAAGTCAGAAGCTGTGCAACTTTGAACAATTACTTAATCCCCCTTTACCTCACTTTCTTTATCTGTAAAACAGGGTTATATTAGCATCTACCACTTGGGGCTGTAGTGAGTATTCTTTTTTTTTTTTCTTTTTTTTTTTTTGACACCGAGAGAGTGAGAGAGAGAGCACAAGCAGGGTGGGTGGCAGGCAGGCAGAGGGAGAAGCAGGCTCCCTGCCGAGCAAGCAGTCTGATGTGGGGCTCGATCCCAGGACCCTGGGATCATGACCTGAGCTGAAGGTAGCCGCTTAACCGACTGAGCCCCCCAGGCGCCCCTTGTGTGAGTATTCTGTAAGCTACTCTATGTACCCAGCACATAGGTAAGCACTGTATCTGTTTGTTTTTTATTATTGTTATAAAACTGATTTTTAATTTGGAAGGAAGAGTTGAGGAACCTAATGCAAAAAATATGGACATAGAGAAATAAAAGAAATAATGAAATAAAAGAGAAAAAAGAAAAAATGAGAACATTGAAAAGATATGGAAGACAGGTTCATCTACCTAATCAGACTTCCAGTAGCAAATGTGAGAAAATAATCAAAGGAATAGTAGAAAATTTCAGTGGGCTGAATATCTCTATTAGATAAAAAGTGATTCCCAGGTACAAAGGAACAATATAAAAGAGAACAGAAGAAATGTTTTGTAAAATCTCAAAAGTATGAGATTCAAGAGGAAAAAAAAATCCTAAAATTTTTCAGAGAAAAACACACCTTACCTACACATGAATGGAAACCAAACTTGCATGAGGCTTCTTATCAGCAACACTGGAAGTTAGAAGTCAATAATGCCTTACCTTCAAAGTTTCACAGGAAAATCACTTTGAAACAAAATATTGTGTCTAGATAAAATATAATCAAGCATGGAGGTAAGTGTATATACAATATATCTTCAAGCATGCAATGACTCAGGATATGTAGGCCACACACTCAGAATACTTATTTGAAGATAAACTTGAGCGAAACAAAAAGAAATTGAAGAAGAAAAGTAAGATGTGAACAAAGAATTGGAGAACAAACCTAGGATTCTGATGAAAAGCAATTCTGAGCTGTCAGCTTATTAGGATGTCTTCAGCTACAAGTAGTAGAAAGCCCTAACTCAACTGCTTTAAATAATAAAGAACATTTATTATTTCAGAAATCAGAACATCCTGAGTTAGCGAGGCTCCGGGGTTGATTAATTTATTGGTTCAATTTTGTCACCAAAGACCCAGTTTCTTTTCAACTTTCTACTCCGCCACCTTCTCGAAGCTCCCCCACACCCAATCACAAGATGGCCAAAGCCATTCAGATATCACATTTAGACATGTGCAACTCCAACAGGAAAAGGAAAAAAACAAACAACAAAAAAGAATCTCTTCCTCTCTGCTCACT
This sequence comes from Zalophus californianus, assembly GCF_009762305.2. Classification (NCBI taxonomy): domain Eukaryota; kingdom Metazoa; phylum Chordata; class Mammalia; order Carnivora; family Otariidae; genus Zalophus; species Zalophus californianus. Next base: position 69,790,654 of record NC_045600.1, read on the forward strand.
CCTCTCTACTTTTAATCGGTGAACAAAAATAAAAATATGCCTTTTGCCTATTTACTCTTATTTTTCAGTGGCCAGAATTGTATCTATGTATATTCCTAAACCAGTCACTGGTAAGGAGAATATCATGGCAAGATTATCATGATTGTTTAAAACAAAAGAGAAAGTTTCATGAGTGTATGCCTATGTCCAAATCTATCAAATTATATACACCAAATATGTGAATTTTTTGTATATCAGTTATACATCAATAAATCTTTACAAAATTTTTTAAAACACAAACCAGAAAATGACCCTTTGAGTTACCTGGGAAAGGAATAGAGGTTAGACTAAGATTCATGATTTACAAATGAAATTGGTTCAGATGTAAATTCACAAATTAAAGTGGTACAGATTAGAACCAAAATTCAGTAAGCTCTGTAAAGAATATTCTCAAGGGGTGCTTGGGTAACTCAGCTGGTTAAGTGTCTGATTTGTGATCTTGGCTCAGATCACGATCTCATGGGTCGTGAGACTGAGCCCTCTATTGGCCTCTATGCTCAGTAGGGAGTCCGTTAGGAATTCTCTTCCTCTGCCTCTCCACCCCCCCTTCTCTCTGTCTCTAAAATAAATAAATAAATCTTAAAAAAAAGAATATTCTCAAGAATAAAATTGACACATTACATAAATTTTATGATTAAGACGATCATAGTTAAGGATGAAAAGAGGAGGCATATGCCTTTTCTGTCAATGAAAGGTAGAGAATTAAAAACTCTAAAAAGGAAAAAATAAAAACAAAAACATGGAAGGTCATGGTTCAGATAAGAAGCAAAGTAAAATGCGGCCTGAATCTGAACTCTTGTTGGAAGTGTATGACTCAGAACATCCTGAACAAGAAACCCAGCCCTACTGGTCAGGTAATTTAGAAAAGGCTGACAGATACTTGAATTAATGAGTGGTCACTTTAGATTTATAATAGATACAATCTCTAATCAGGTCTTGTTTGTTTTACCCTGAACATCATTTATCTCTTTTATAGGAAGTTTAGTTTAAAGATCAATCTTTCTCAATTAATTTCTTTTGGAAAATCTTCCTGAAAGTAAATGTAAGTTTTTAAAGCTGTTCTATAAATTTTTTTAATTTCAAATTATTTGATATTTACATAGGCATAAGACTCTCTTCTAATTCCTGTGAAACATCTGACTCAGTTTTACTCCCTGGAAACTTAAGCTGTTTAAGAAATATGCTGTTTAAACAACAACAAAAAACCTCAAGCTCTAAGTCATAACTTTCGAAAAAACTTATAAGAACTAACATCTATTATGTTGAAGAAACATTAAAGTTCAGGTATATTTTTCACACTTACTACAGGTTCTTGCTGTAATTAAATTTAAGTAAAAGTCAATATATTATATTTTTGTAAAATTTTAAAAAATTGTCAGTTAATTGGCCCTTACATGTCTGTATAGCTATGGCGTAACTTATCAAAATTGGGACCCTCAACTCAACTGAGTTCTATACTAAAAGTTCCTCTCCTTTTTCAGCTGCAACTTTCCTACCTCTGACTGTGGGTTTGGCTGATTAATAGACCTTGATTATTGCAAGGGATGATCCACTGAAGCCAAAGCCTTCTGGTTGACCTCATGGGACCATGCAAAGGAAACATTGCCAATTTCTGCCCTCTTGATGATTTCCACCTGCCCCTGCCCCCCCCCAACACAGTCATAAACATTCAGCAGATAAGGGCTATTCCCTGGAATGACCAAGTTTTGAAGGATGAATTAGAAAGTCTACAGATGGATAGGTTAACAAAGTGTGAGCCCTATGTTGTGTCTAGAAAAGTACAAGTTCAAAAGTTTTGTTAGTGAATGAGTACAATGAGTTAAAAGGGACTGTACAATAGGACTATGAGTATCAAATAAGATAATTTACATGCTGCACAGACTAAAAGCATTTCTATATTTTCTATCTCAGGAAAACCTTATGAAGTAATCTACGTAAAATTGCTTTGGAAAAATTGTGAAAGAATACTGTTAATTATCACAAGATATTTCAAATATAGCTAGAGTGTCAGATCATTTAATGTATGAGAAGGTGAAAATATTTCTTAATTTATCTTGAAACCACATATTTAGAACTACACACCATGATGTCTAATTAATATCCTTTTTTTCTCACCTCTTTTTAGATGAATGGATTATAATCAGTTTCAGTCCCTATTAAACATAGTAACAATTAGATCTTCTTGCTACAAGGAAGGCTTGAAGTTTTTTTTTTCTTTTTTTCTTTCAACTCTTTGCAGAGAAATATCTAAAATGTTTCTCAGTCATGTTCCTTCCTACCCATTTCTCTTTTTCCTACTGGGGCTCATGAGCACATCACACCCAAACTAATACCATCTCAGTGTTCCCTGGGTCTCTTGCCCATCAGTTCACTGATTCATCTGTCATGGCTAGTCAAAAGCAACATTATTTTTTACTATTTTGAGTAAAATACTTTTGGGTATTTATAACAGAAACAGTATAAGAAGGAAATTGTAAAAAGAGGTACAAGAACTGGAAAGAAGAAGACAAAATTATTATTATTTATGGATGGATTGGAAAATGTCCGTGGAGCTGTGGCCAGGGACTGCTTAAAGTAGGAATGGAAGCCGTATTCTAGTTTTAATTTCTGTTGCTCCATATCGGAAAGTATCCTGATGACTGTGTTGGGGTGATTCTCTTTCATCTTCCTTTCTCCTCCAGAGACCTCTTTCCACAAAAGGGTGGGTAAAGAGATAACTGTAATGAGAAATGTTATTAAGCTTTTTTAAAAAGTTAGTTTTACAGGGGCACCTGGGTGGCACAGTCGGTTAAGCAGCCAACTCTTCGTTTTAGCTCAGGTCATGATCCTAGTCAGAGATCGAGCCCAATATCAGGCTCAGTGTGGAGTCTGCTTGATTTTCTCTTTCCCTCTGCCCCTTCTTCCCACACTCTCTCTCTCAAATAAATAAATAAATCTTTAAGAAAAAAAGTTAGTTGTACAAAGAATTAGGAAAAGCAAATCAAAGTAGTGATGTTGCAAGCTGTTAAAAAAAAGAGAGAGCATTATTTGCCCTTAAGTTTTCTTTTTAATTATTTTTCTATATAGTTGGTATATGTTTCTTTTAATTAACATTGTTCATATAGCAAATGACCTGCTTTCTTATCAATTTATAAACATGTCATTATTTCATGGGAATAACATGAGTAAAGTCTCTGGCATTATTAATTGTTTATTCCCAAGGCCTACTTCATTGTCCAATCCTATATACTACAGGGCTAGCTACCTTTTCAAATAGCCCCAACCAAACTATAATAGAAAATAGAACAGCAGGGGTGCCTGAGTGGCTCAGTCGTTAAGCGTCTGCCTTCGGCTCAGGTCATGATCCCAGGGTCCTGGAATCAAGCCCTGCATGGGGCTCCCTGCTCAGCAGGAAGCCTGCTTCTCCCTTTCCCACTCCCCTGCTTGTGTTCCCTCTCTCGCTGTCTTTCTCTCTGTCAAATAAATAAGTAAAATCTTTAAAAAAAAAGAAAATAGAACAGCAAATACTCTTTAGGGAGTGGGCCGAACAAGATTTTTAGACCAATGGATGGTCATGGCTGTAGTTTGATATAGATAAACATATATATTTCAATCAGTCTGAATGTGACTTTTCATTTCTCTAACACTATGATAATATTCATACTGATAAAGAATCTTAATTGTAGTCGAAAACAACCTGGGTTCCTCATTTGAATTTTAGGGTAAATTCTCCTGGCAGTATCTGGATAAGTATCCCATATCTAGCTGGAAAGAGTCTGGGAAAGCAAGCCCATGGTTTCTTTATTTAGTGTGTGAGTCAGCGTTCTCCAGAGAAATAGAACCAACAAGATGGATCTATATATATAATAATATATAATATATAATATTATTATATATTATAAGGGATTAGCTCAAGTGATTATGGAGACTGAGAAGTCCCAGTATCTGCAGTCAGTCAACTGGAGACCCATGGTATAGTTCCAGTCAGAGTCTAAAGGCCTGAGACCAGGAGAGTAAATGGTGTAAGTTCCAATCTGAAACCAGTAGGATTGAGACCCAAGAACAACAGCCAATGTTTCAGTTCAAATTCAAAGGCAAGAAAAACTAATATCCCAGCTCAATAGTCAGGCAGGAGGAGATCCCCTCTATTAAAGAGGTCAGCCTTTTTCTTATATTCAGGTCTTCAACTGTTTGGATGAGACCCACCCCATTAGGGAGAACAATCTGCTTTACTGTCTACTGATTCAGATGTTCATCTGAAAACACCCTCACAGATGCAGGGTGTCCAGAATAACATTTGGTCAAATATCTGGGCCCTCTGATCCAGTCACAGTGACACATAAAATGTACCATCACAACTAGGAAGGGAGTTCTGCTTCCCAAAGCCTTCATGCAGCAGAAAATTTCCTCTTACATAGGCAGGAAAACCCATAGGCTTGACAGTGAACACAACTTCATTAGTAAAAATAGTCTACGCATTTCTGTGACCAACACCAATATGCATTCTTTTTTCTAATTAGTAAACATTAAAGAAAAATACTCCTGCCTGACATAGTACAATTATCGCCTGCAATCCAGAGATACACTTAGTCATTTCTAATTGTGGATGGCCCATAGTTTATTCAGTTGCTTCATTCAGCACCAAAGCCAAGGTTCTGGGTAATGTCTGTTTTTCTGTTAGTTTTCTTGAAATCCTCTCTCAGTAATGGGCAATCCATGAACTAAATTGTAATGTTATTCATCATTAACACATCATGTTTAAAATATTTGGATAGATGGAAGGAAAAGAACAGGACAGGCACAAGAACAAAATGCACAATAATTTTTCTAAAACTGAAATAGGGATTCAAATTCAGTAGAGACATTGTTGTGTCTCCTGATAGAAGCATATCCTCATTGGTGTTAAGATTTCTAAGTCATTAATACACAGCATCAGGCTTGGGAGCAAAAATCTTTTGAGAATCATGGGTTGTTAGGTTAACCAGTGATGGTAACTCTATCAAACACTTCATTGAAGTGTTTCAAACATTTCATTTGTTTGGTTTGCCATTCCAATCTACCCAGCCCCACCTCTTTGTCAAGAAACCTTGGTCGTACCAGTCCCATAGAGGCTTCATTTGGCTTTGTGCGGGTGCAACCTGGAATGTGTCACCTCAGGCCTGTATTGTGTCCCTCTGGCTTCCTGCTCCAGAGCCTCTCTGATGATGTGTCATGAACAGTGCAGGAACTGACTCAGCGCTCAGACAGGTGCAGTCCAGAAGTTCACGGGCCACCTTTGTCCAGTTTGGGAAGAGGAGGAATAGAGACATGCTTCTACTACCCTTTCCCCAGAAGGAACATTCTGAGATGCGTTTTGTAATATGTGGGTCTTAGTACCACTTGCCCACAGTGGTGGCTAACTGGAAAATACAGTTGTTTTGCCTTTGACTCATTCATTCCATTTAATTTCTCTTGTCGCTCCTTCCTGCTCCCAAGTTCACTTAGCCAATAAATAACCAACGCACAAGGTTTTGTTACAAGTCTTGCTTTCAAGAATACCCAGGTTAAGGCATGAAACACTTATATTCCCATATTTTGGTTTTTGTAACTCTGTATATTGACGATGGGAGTAATTGCATTGGTTTCTGGCTTAGAGTATAGTATATATCACTTTGTAAGATGATATTTCAGCCTCACAAATTGTTTGCAGCTGCCACTACAATATGCTTTAATAAGACAATGTTCTGTCACATGCAACCATCTGTTTCTGGGTAATGCAGTATGCGGCAAAACTAGAAAATCTGACAATAATCATTTTATTGGCTTAGTTGTATTTTAGGCATAATTCTAAGTACTTATCAATGCTGTGTGAGATATTATTGCATGGCATAAGGCATTCAGTAATTCCAGGGATGGTTGTTGAAGTAAGTATGGTTGATGGGGAAAGAATGCCCAAACCAATAATAGCCATCTGTTCTAATATGGAAGAATTGAAGTTCCTTTCATGGTTAAATGCATCACATGTAATCGATGACCTAATACCCAATGTCTGGATGTCCCACCAAGAATTAGGTTGATTAGCTGGTGCTGTTGACAAAGGGATACTCATCAACAACAGTAGCTTGATTGGCCTAGTGGACATTTGCTAAAGGAAATCCATGTTATGAACCCAGGCCTGGCCTTCATTCTTTCTACCATCATCACTTCAAACCTGCTGTTTTCTTCTTCTGTTGTTACATACTTACTTCTGGTACCAGGCTTTATATTGGTGTTCTTATTTGCAAGTCACAAAAGCTGCCAGGGTTCTTGATTCAAGGGCAGAAGGTTGTTAATTTAATCACTACAGTCTAGGTCAATTATCTACTCCCAAGGTTCATGAGAGTCTGAGAAAGTGAGCGTCTGCTATTTTCAGCTTCTATAGTGGGAGGCAGTCTCACTAGTATTGGGAATTCCCCAAACATTGAAAAGAGTTCTCAGATGTCTGCTGGCCAAATAAAATAACAGATCTCTACAACGAGGGTATCCAATTTGTTGTCATCGATGTGGCTGTCTGTTTTTGGTTCAGGTGCACAATTTTTTTTGCAAGAAGGATCATTCTGTCTCGGTTTATTTAAAGCTGAGAAATCTGTACCCCAATGTGGAGGTAGGATACAATAAAGAATAGAATTACATCTCCTAATTGCATCATCATCCTACAACAAGTTTTGTTTTTGTTTTTGTTTTTTTAACTGCCTCCGTTTGCCAGGCACTGCATTAAGGATGGGAATACAGAGTGATGAAGACAAACATGACCACAGTGCTCAAGGATCTTACAGGCTACTGGGAAGGGATCAAACAATTGATTAATCATATTTGTGACAACTTCCTTGAAGGATAAATATAAGATAACATGAGAGAAAATAATGGGAAAACCTGGCTTGTCCTTCACAGCGGAATCATTGAGAAGATTGCATTCACAATGAGTCCTGCAAAAATACAAATAAAGAGGCATCAACAATAGGAAGGTATGTTTGTGTCAGAGTCAAACAATCCCTGACTACTATCCTTCACTAGTCAAAGGATTTCTTATTCCTTCATGTTTATGTAATAGAGGATACATAAAGCTATTTATAGATTATTGGTGTTCATGCTGGGCTCAATTTAACTACAGTCTATAATAAAATAAAATAAGATAAAATAATAAAATAAAATACACATTTTCTGCAGAAAGGGATCACCCATATGGAGGAATGATATTGTTCCCTTGTTGCAGCATTTCTATGAAAATGGATAGCTGCAGCTTATTGGACAGGAGGTTTTGTCATCTGATGTAGTGTCAGTGCTTCCCTCAATGAGAGCCTAATGTACCATCAGAATCATTGCTTTGCTGCAAATAGAAAGTTGAAATTGTGCTGATATTTTACTCCCTCTGCACTTTCCATTTTGGCAGCTTGGCTTTCTGGCTGGTTACTTTAATCATTTTAAGTGCTTGAACTAAGAACCCATTTAACACTTTCCATTAATAAAGAAAAATGTGGTCCAGGAATACCCAACTTAGAATCTTGGAGGTCATATAGTTTAACCTCCATCCAATTCGGGGAACTCTGCATCACTTGCCTGACAGGTGGTTATTCAGGATCTGCTTAAAACCTTCCAGTGATGGAGAGTTCTGTAACTTCACAAGGCAAGAAAGACTCCCGATGTGGTTGAACTAGCAGAATCCGTTCTAAGATCTGGACATTATACATCTGTATCTGTTAGGATAGGTTCATATGCAAGTGACAGAATGTTCCAAATGAATATCGATACATTTAAAAAAATTATTTTATGTAAAAAATGTCTAGCAGCTGGAAGTGAAGGACTACTATGGAAATTCCACAGAGTCACCAGGGACTCAGGGACTTGGGCCCCTTTCAGGTGCAGGCTGCCAAACCTAGGCTTTTATCTGCACGGACCTAGATGGCTGTTTGAGCTCCAGCCATCAGGTTTAATTTCCAACCAGCATGAGGGTGAAGGAGCTATCTTTCCAGAAAGATTATAGAAAGCTGAAACACAATAGTTCTACATAGGTCTCACTGTCCAGAATACAGTTACATGAAATGCCTGATGTAAAGGATATCAAAAAATGCAGTCTTTAATCAAGACAGTCATATGTCCAGATAGCAGCTGTGGGACCTATTACTAAGGAAGATGGGGAGAGTATGATTTGAAGTAGAATAGGGGTTAACAAACTTTTTCTGCAAGGGGCCAGATAGTAAATATTTTCAGCTTTGGAGGCTGTATGATCTCAGATGCAAATACCCAACTCCGCAGCTACAGTGAGAGAGCAGACATAGGCAATACATAGGCAAATGAATGTGGCTTATGTGTTCTAATAAACCTTTATTTGCAAAAACAAGCAGTGGGCCAGATTCAGCCCAGATGCTGACTTACCCCTGGAATAGGCAAATGGAAAGCTGTGCCACATTGATTAACGTACCTGAAGAGAACACACATTTTGTTAATAACCTTTGTCTTATTGTTGGGTCATATTAATATGTAGGCAACTAGATCTTTGGTTCTTTTCTACATGAAATGCTGATTAGGCAGTGGTTTTATTTTCTTAAAACCTTACACTTGTCTTTGCTGTGCTCTGTCTTTTCTGCCATCAGTAAATTTGTTAAGCAGTCTCTTTCAAATGGCTTATGAAAATGTTGAACTGGATAGTGATATGCATGTTCCTGAGATTTCTTTCACAGTTCAACAAATAAATATTTATTGAACACCTATTATATGCCAGACACTAAATCATTATTAAAGCTCTAAAAACATTGAAGATGGAACACTTGCCCTTTAGCACTGTGTGGTATAATTCAGTGGTTAAAACTTGGCAGCAAATCAGATTTATCCAGTGAGCATGAGAAGATTTTCCAGATGCCTGGCTAACTTCAAGTATACTCTATGTAGAACTGGCTTCTGATTTCCAAGACTAGTATTCTGGGTTGTGTTATTGCTGTGGTTGTTGTTTGCTATGAGATTAACTGGTCTTCACTTAATCTTAGTGAACAGTGATTGCCTTGTTCCTTTCTAAGTAATCACAAGTAATAAATGGCACTAGTTACTAATGCTTCCTCTGTATCCTGGCATAGTGCTAAACACTTTACATATATCGCCCTTACACAACAATCCCATGAGGTAGTACTATTATTAACCACATTTTACAAATGAATAAACTGAAGAATACAGAGCTAAATAATTGCCCGGGGTCACAACTCTTACAAGTAGCAGAACAAGGATATAAATCCAAATTTGATGAGCTAGATAAGCAAAATCTTTGTTGCCATAGAGGTTTATGTTCCAATTATGGAGAGAATAATAAAGAAATAAACAAGATAAAATTTTATTTATTTAGTCCCCTATATGGAGGTGTTTCACTTGGAATATATTTAAGCCTTAAAACTGAAGGAGGGGCACCTGGTTGGCTGAGTCAATTAAGCCTCAGACTCTTGATCTCGGCTCAGGTCATGATCTCAGGGTTGTGAGACCAAGCCTTGCATCAGGGCTCTGTCCTACTGCCCTACTCTGACTGAGTCCACTCCTACCCTTTTCCAACATACTTCCAACCATACCATCTAAAGATATAGTTAGTGCAGTGTTGCAGATGGAATGCGAAGGAAGTAGTTGACAAATGACAACAGCATAAGCACTTTCTAGATGCTAGTCAGTGTTCTTTGTATTGAGAGGCACATGACTGAGTATCCAGCCATTCATTTCTGCCTTCTTAGCATTTATAATGTAGTTTAGGAAATAAGACTCAGCTTCTCTCATACATGAAAACTAACTCATACCAGAACGTGAATGCTAAGTGCCAGATAGGAAGATCAGATAATAAAAAGCATAAAATGTCAGGGGGAGGAGCAGTCTGTCCTTGCTGTACGCTGCGATCTTCCTTGAAAGCAAATCTCACAATGTCTCTTACATGTTTAAAGTCCTTCCGCTGCTTTCAATCAATTCTAGGGCAGTGCACAAACTCCTTGGCATAAAATATGGGGGGGGGGGGGGGGGGCCTTCTTGATCTCATCTGTCTTTTCTGTTCCAATCCATACTCATTCTCCTCCAGCCCCATCTGGTCCATGTGTTACGTTTTCCAGGAAGCCATCTCTGATGACATTAGCTCCCAATCTTCCTTGCGCGGGTGTACTCATAGAATCATGGGTAGATTCCTCTCAAAGCTCATAATACTGAATTAAGCTTTCTTATTACTTATCACTCCTCATTCTCTGTACAATTTTGTATACTTAAATTCTTTCCAAAAGATGCTTTTAGCAGACATGGTAGGCTGCCCACTCAATACCCATTAACCCAGTCTTCCTTGTCAACACAAACTAGCTTTATGTAAGTATCCAGCTTTCAGGGAAAGTGACTATATTCTCAATTCAGGAGTCAATCCTAGATTAGGATATTGGTTTACTGCCAGTAATTGGTTTAGGGATGGAAAAGCGACATAATTTTGGCCAACAAGACAGGAAAGGTTGTCAACTAGGTGGTGAGAATTTCCTGGAAAGATTTCTTCACTTTGAAGAGTGACACAGAGGAACAGACTTCTTTCTTTGGACATTTTTATGTCTGGAAGTTCTGTAGGAAAATGTGGCAATGGAAATACGTAAAGAGGTTGGGTTTTCTAGGTCTTCATTAAGTGGATGGGTTAACAGACTCTAGAGCCACCCTGCCTTAGGGTTTCTTGTCTTGTTATCTATAGCTAAAAAATACCCTAAATAGTACAAAATTAGTCTTGACTTTCTTTTATTTTGTATTCTGTTCTGTATAAACAATGAGAGTTTAAAATGGTCGATTCTTTACCTATCCATCAGGCCGTGCCTTTCAAACAATTTTATGAACATGCAGAAATTTAACATTATTCAGGGAGATGTTAAAGTCAGCAACGTCATCTGTTCTAATTTCCACTTTTCAAATGAAACAACGGAAAACTATGTATTTGTACTTTAAATGGAATAATTGGAGAACCTCTGAATACTTAGGAGATGTGAATTTAAAGCAGTTAGGAAAGCCCCCCAAACATAAGGTTGCTGATGAGTTAGTCATTTAGTCAGTCTCTTAGCCAATTTAATGTTGGTGCCAGTATGATAACTTTGAGTTTATGTTGTTTTGTTTTTTGATAATGTATTATTTAATTCATACCCATGATGAACAGTTGGGTAGATCAGAGAAAAATAAGGAATGCCAGTGCTGAAGTACAAGTTGATAAGAAGCATGAGGACAGTAACTGCAGATTTGCCTCGGTGTGAGCTACGCAAAATCCAGCTCTAGCAGTTACAGTTACTTGTTCAAAATTCTGCTCAGTATTGAAAGATGCCTCTAGTACTTTGAAAATTAAACAGATAAAATCTACTGATGATTATACCTAATTTAGCTTTTCATTGAAGGGGGATAAAAACTCTCCATAACCACAATCTGTTCCTTGAAGAGAGGCGCTTATAAATCATAGTTTAAAACCTTTCTTTTTATTTCATCAGTTAAAGAAGTGGAAATTACAGAAACAAGCCATTGATTTTTTTGAAATGTAAAATGTAGAATGCTAAACAAAGTCATGAAAATTGTGTATGCTTTTATGTTGTATATTTTAATGGCATCTAGAATTGAAGTATAGTTTTGTCATTTAAAATGTTTTTTTATTTAGATATGATTTTAGACTTAGAAAAAGGTTGCAAGGTAGTCCAGAAAGTACCCAGTATGCCCTTCACCCGTGTTACCCTTATCTAACCATTGGACAATTATCAAAGATAAGAAATTAACATTGGCACAACACTATTAATTAAGCTAGAGACTTTAGTCAGATTTTAGCATTTCCCATAAATGCTTTTGTCTGTTCCAGGATCCAATCAGGTTCTCAAGTTGAATTTATTTGTCGTGTCTCCTTGATCTCCTCTAATCTGTGACAATTCATCAGTGTTTTCTTGTCTTTCATGACCTTCAATTTGGGTCTGTCTGCTGTTTTCTCGTGATTAGATTGAGGTGATGCCCTGTTGGGAAGGATAGATAACACGGAGGTTCTATGCCCCTGTGAGGGGAGTAGATGCTATCACCATATATGCCTGGTTATATCAATTTTGATCACTTAGGGTAGTATCTGCCAGGTTTCTTTACTGTAAAATTACTATGTGTCCATTCATAATTAATAAATCTTTGGCGGGATATGTTTTATAATTAACAAATATTAAGGGGAAATAGAATTATCCTGTTTCTGAATAAATTTGCAGTCACTAATTCTAGCAGCCATTTGGTAGAGCTTGCTTGCGGCAATTATTACTGTGGTGACCCTTCTCCCCATTTATTTATGTATTCAGCTTCCTATTTATAACTGTATGAACTCCTGGATACTTATGTTATTCTTTGGTTATAATGCAACAGTATTATTATTTATTTTGATGTTCGGTTTGCACCAACTTAAGTCATCCTGAGTTCATCTAACACCTCTGATTAAACCTAGAACCACGCTGTTTTGTGTGCAAAAACAATTCATCCTTTTTAGTTGCTGAGTAGTGTGTCATTGTATGGATGTACCATAGCTTGTTTATACATTCACCAGTGAATGAAGGATATCTGAGTCCTTTCTATTTATTGGTGATTTTGAAGAAAGCGTATATTAAACTTTCATATAAAGATATTCACATGAAAACAGTTTTCATTGTTTTGCATTAACTATCTAGGAATGAGATTGCTGGGCCATAATGGCAAATGTATTTTTAAGTTTATGAGAAACTGCCAAACCATTTTCTAAGATGGCAAAAACATCTTACATTCCCATCTGCAATATACCAAGTGCTCTGCATCTTCACTGACACTTGTTACTGCCTTTTAAAAATGATTGTTTTAGCCATCCTAATAGGTGTGTACTTGTAGCCCATTGAAGTTTTAATTTGCATTTAATTTGCATTTCCTTAAGGACATCTTTTCATGTCCTTTTTTGCCATCTGTATATCTTCTTTGGTGAAATGTTTGTTCAGATCTTTTGGCAATTTTTTTTTAAAGATTTTATTTTACTTATTTGACAGAGAGAGACACAGTGAGAGAGGGAACACAAGCAGGGGGAGTGGGAGAGGGAGAAGCAGGCTTCCCGCGGAGCAGGGAGCCTGATGCAGGGCTCGATCCCAGGAGCCTGGACTATGACCTGAGCTGAAGGCAGACACTTAATGACTGAGCTATCCAGGTGCCCCTCTTTGGGCCATTTTTTAAATGGATTTTTGTTTTGTTTTGTTTTCTTATTCCTGAATTTTGAGAAACCTTTATAATATTCTGGAAATAAGGACTTGGTCAGATATATAATTTGCAAATATTTCTTCCTACTTGTGCTTTGTGTTTTTATTTTCTTAACTATGTCTTTCATAGAGCAATAGTCTTTCATTTTGACAAATTTGAATTTATCATCTTTTTCTTTTGAGGATTCTTTTTTAGTGTCACATCTAAAAACTCTAGCCCCAAATTTTCTTCCTAGAGTTTGGGAACTTTACATGTGAAATTTCGGTATATAATTCATTTTAAGTTAATTTTCATGTAGGTTGAAGTTCATATTTTTGCATATGGATGCCCAAATTTCCCACCAAAATTTTTTGAAGAGACTATCATTTCTCCATTGAATTACATTTGCACGTCTGACAAAAATCAGTTGACTATATTTTTGTATATCTATTTCTGCTTCATTGATCTGTTGGCCTTTTTTTTTTTAAATGTCTTTCACCAATGTATTTTATTTTCAATATATAAATTCTATACATATGTTGTTAGAGTTATAGCTAACCCTTGGGGGTTGTTATTTATTTATTTTTAATTTATTTATTTGACACAAAGAGAGAAAGCGATCACAAGCTGGGGGCGGGGGAGGCAGAGGGAGAGGGAGAAGCAGGCTCCCGGCCAAGCAGGGAGCCTGATGCGGGGCTCGATCCCAGGACCTGACTGGGATCATGACCTGAGCCAAAGGCAGATGCTTAACCGACTGAGCCACCCAGGCGCCCCTTGGGGGTTGTTATTTAAATATTTTTTTTTTAATTTCGAATTCTAGTCATCCATTGCTAATATATAGAAATAAAATTGTTTTTTGTATATTGGTCTTATATCTGGCAATCTTGTTAATTCACTTGTTTGAGGCCATTTTTATAAATTCTTTTGGATTTTGTATTGATTAATGTCATCTGTGAACAGAGACAGTTTTATTTCATCTTTTCCTATCTTTCTGCCTTTTATTCCTTCTTATTGTGTTATTGCACTGGCCAGAACTTCTAGTACAATGTTGCATTAGAGTGTTGAGAGAGTATATTCTGTCCTGTTTCTGATCTTAAGGTTAATGCATTCAGTCTTTCTGATGTTATCTGTAGATATCTTGTAAGTATGCTTTATTATATTAAGAAAATTCCCTTCTATTCCTAGTTTTCTTAGAGTTTTCATCATGAATTGATGTTGAACTTATCAAATGCTTTTTCTTTGTCTACAGACATGATAATGAGGTTTTTTCTTGAGTAAATAGTTTTTTGCTCTTATATTTGTTATTTTCTTCTTTTCTGCTTTGGATTTAGTTTGCTTTTTTTTTTTTTTCTAGTTTCTTAGATGGAAGCTTAAGTTATTGATGTGAGACCTTTCTTTTTTTCTAATATAAGAATTTAGAGAGGTGACATCATCAAGCTCTACATCATGAAGGCTACACAGGTCATTCCCAACTTTAGTCTCCGTTGTGACAAAACACCATTGTGAAAATCCAAGGACCTGGGGATAAAGCTAAAGCACCTCCCTGGACAGAAGAGATTGAGAAGTGCTGCCTCAAAATGGTGAGAGAAAGGGCTGAACTCGGACTACATTGCTCCTCCTTCATGCCAGCACACCACTGCACCAAGAATGCCTCCCACCCCCAGGCCTTTGGTTTCTCCAGTGGGAAAGGAGGGCCCAGCATGGACCTTCAGATTCCCCAGTGTTGCAGGATGCTTCCCAGGAAGCTTGCTTGGGTCCCCCCTCATGGGGATCACTGGGGAACCTGCAGAGCTTGTTTTCTGGGGGTCAGATGGAGACAGAAAAGAGTGTCAGGGCTTATAGCAACCACCGCTCAGATCTTGGCTTACCACATTCCTACTTGCAGTGGTGTCCAAGCAGATCGCAGCCAACAGCTGCACCCATGGGTAAAGCTAAATCAGTGACCCCCATCTGGCCTGGGAAGTCAGTTGTCTGCTCTGATTTAGATCCCCAGCCAACTATTAGACTGGCCATGGGACCCATTCTAGGGCCCCACATGATCAGAGAAGTAAATTTGTAGTCTCTTTCAAGGCTAAGCATAGCCTCCAGTCCTGCCCCACCAGTAAGCATTGCCACAGATGCCCAGCAGGCACGGGCATATCTGGTGTCTTCGCTAGGCAGGGAACCAAGCCAGTAGCCCTGCTAACTGTTGAACCTAGCCTCTGGCCCCATATAACCAGGGAGTCTGATAGTGACCCCGAAGAGCCTTGGATCCCAGCCTATGGTACCACCAGCTGCGGAGCCTATCCTACAATACCACTCTTCCTCAGAGACCAGCCAGTAACCACATCCAACTGCAGAGCATAGCCTGTGGCCCTATCTGACCAAGGAGCCTGGACAGCAAGCCAGCCTATTCATGAAGCATAGTCTCTAGCCTCACCCAACTAGGCAACCCCCTCCCATCTGGAAGCACAGTGTGAGGCTTCACCCAACCAGGAGCAATTGTGGGGCATGGCCGAGAGCCCTACCCAATCACAAAATCTAATTAATGCCACTGCCTTGACAAGGAACACAGCCTGCAGCCCTGTCTGACCAAAGGTGTTTGCAGAGCCCAGTTAGTGGACCTTTCTGACTATAGAATATAACCACTAGCCCCATTTGAATGAAGATACCAGCTAGCAGGCCCACTCAACCAAAGAACCCAGCCAGTGGCAACCCCTACCCTCCACCCCATCAACTGCTGAGCATGGGCAGTGGTTTTGTCCAACTAGACATCCCCAAAACAAGCCTGGCTCATCTATGAATGCTATCAGCTTAACTATTCAGTAAATAAATAAATTATAATGCATATATTAAAAAATTAGAACCATCTCAAATAAACAACCTAACTTTATTAAGATTTTATTTATTTATTTATTTATTTATTTATTTATTTGAGAGACAGAGAGAGCAGGGGGAGGGACAGAGAGGGAGGGAGAGGCACAAGCAGACTGTGCTGAGTGCAAGCCTGTTGTGGGGCTCACTCTTATGACCCTGAGATCATGACCTGGGGCTAAACCAAGAGTTGGACGCTCAACAAACTGAGCCATCCAGCCTCCACAACAACTTAACTTTACACTTCAAGGAACTACTAAAAACACAAACTAAGCCCAAAGTGAGCAGAAGGATGGAAATAAAGATAAGAGCAGAAATAAATGAAATAGAGAACAGGAAAATAATAGAAAAGATTAAATAAAACTAAGAGTTGTTTCTTTGAAGAGATAAATACAATCGACAGGCCATCAGCTAGAGTAACCAAAAAAGAGAACTCAAATAAAATTATAAATGACAACTGACACCACAGAAATACTAAGGATCATAACAAAACTATGCATAATCATATGCCAACAAAGTGGACAATTTAGAAGAAATGGATAAAGTTCTAGAAACATACAACCTAACAAGACTGAATCATGAAAAAACTTAAAAATTTAAAAATCTGAATAGGCCAATAACAAAAATGAAAATTGAATCAGTAATCACAAACCTCCCAACAAAGAAAAGCTAAGGACCATGTGGTTTCATGGGCAAATTCTACCAAACATTTAAAGAAGAATTAACACCAATTTTCCTCAAATTCTTTGAAAAAGTTAAAGAGGAAGAGGTACTCCCAAACTTATTTTACAAGCCTGGCCTTTACCCTGATTTAAAGCCAGGTAAGGATACTAAAAGAAAAGAAAACTACAGGCCAGTATCCCTGATGAATATAGAGGCAAAAAATCTCAACAAAACACTAGCAAACCAAAATCAATAGTTCACTAAAGGGATCTAGTCCATGATTGAGAAACAGTCATCCCTGGGATGCAAGGATGGTTCAACTTTCACAAATCAATAAATATGATACATCACATCACTGGAATAGAAGATAAAAATATATAATTATCTCAGTAGATGCAGGAAAAATGCATTTAACAAGATTCAGTGGCCTTACATGATAAAAACTGGTCTCAACAAATTGGGTATAGAATGTATCTCAACATCATAAAGGCCATATATGGCAAGCCCACAGCTAACATCACACTCAATGCTGAAATGCTGAAAGCTTTTCCTCCAAGATGAGAAACAAGAGAAGGGTGTCCATTCTCACCACTTACTGCAGTGATTATTTTACAATGTATATATGTCACATCATCATGTTCTACACTTTAAACTTACACAGTGTTACATGTCAGTTATGTCTCAATAAAGATAAAGCTTGGGGGGCAGAAATAATTTACTGCTATCAGTCTCCCTCTAAGCACTGACTCAGTCACAGCCCTTAAATTTTGAAATGTGGTATTTTTCTTTTCATTCAGTTAAATATTTTTAAAATTTCCACTGAAACTTCATCGTTGACCCATGGGGCATTAGAAGTATGTTATTTGTCTTCCAAACATTTAGGGATTTTCCAGGTGTTTTTCTGTTATTTATATTTCTAGTTTAATTATATTAAAATCCAAGTTTAGGCTTTGTATTTTTTTTTATGACTTTAAATTTGTTGAAGTTTGTTTTATGGCCCAGAATATGGGCTTCCTTGGAGAATGTTCCAAATGCCCTGGGAGTGAAAATGTGTTCTGTTGCTATTTCATGGAGTATTCTATAAAGGCGAATTATGCCTAGTTGTTAGCTAATGTTCTTCAGATCTATATCTTTACTGATTTCCTGTTTACTTTTTCTGTCATATTTTGTTGAAAGCGATACATCTTATGTAGACACTGGAGACTAGGTAGTTTTTATGTCTGGAAAGAAGCACACCTCTCTTTCTGATAGGACTTTGGTGTGGGTATCTGAGTGTTTTATATTTAGGGGTTAACCTGGGTTTAAGTCTGTTATTGCTCTGGTTACCCTCAGAGTGCCACAGGCATCGAATTCCTGTAGTGACTGTGTCTGGGGGGCCAGGAAGCTTGTTTGACAGAGCAGTATCTGCTTTACCCTCAGCTTTAGGTCTTCTCTTTGAATTAGTCCCCAGAGAGGACTTCTTGTAGATCTCTCAGCAGGATTTAGCTGCTACTGGTTACAGGAAGCTTATTGTAGGTAGGGGGAAGCCAATGCAAGAGGGAGAGGTTGTGAGGAGTGTATTCTGATGAATCTTCATTCTTAGGCAGGCACCTGTCCCAGGATCTTGGGAGTGGGCACCATTTCAATTCTTTACCCCCTTCCTGCCACTTGGTTCTGGACCCACCATGTATTCCTGTCCCTCCCAAGCAGTAGAGATTTCTTTTTTTCCTGTCACCTCCTGCAGAGTCAGTGAAGTTTCACCTTGTCCCTAAGGGTAAGAATGTTTGTTGACCCTCATGCCATAAATGAAGGTTCTCTTGCAAAGAAAAATAAGGAAAGTAGTCTCCTTAGAGTCTTATACCCCTTCTGCATACACTGCTGTTCCCCTCCTCAGGTCCCCACTACAACAAAGATTTTCTTAGGGCTCTTTCCTGTTTTTTCTGTGAAAGTGTGATGAGGTTTGAGGAGAAAGACCCTGCAAGAGGGTGCTGAGGGAACCTCAACTTCTGTGTCTTACAGGGACTTCACTTTCTCTAGCCAGCTCACATTTGCCCTTCACCAAGTTGTGATCTGTTCTAACTGAACTCTTCTTACTGATGTCCAATGGCATCTACTACAGGTAAGCAAATGTTCACATCTCATCCATCCCTATGGTGCCTGTGTCTTCTTGGATTTGGGGACAGTTGATGGCCATGTGCCCCCTTTTCCCAATGGATTTGAGAAAAAAACATAAATTTACATTTGTCCAGGTTTTCAATATGATTATTATTATTATTATTATATTATTTTAACTATGACTATGAGACAGATGGTTTTTTCAGCTCTCTACATCCTTGAGCAGAAACCAGAAGTTATTTAGGAAGGTCTTAAGGGGCAATCTGGTTGAAAGCAGGGACTATGTATCTTATCTTAATGCTGTAACTGCATAGCATTTTATTTAAGATTGGGAAATCCTTTGTTCAAATCAAAATATGGAGGAGAAGGGGGTGCACCTGATAGAAACTCCGAAGGGAGAACTAACCCCTCCCACCCTATACCACCACCTCATGGTCACTGCAATCGAATCACTTAAAAGTCAAAAATAGTTCTGGCCTGTGCTTTCTCTCTCTCCCTCCCTACCTCTCTCTCTCACTGATTCTCCTTCTGCAGTTTCTTTTTTTTGGGGGGGGCGGGGAATATAGCAAAGGTGGTCCTTTTTTTTTAATTTTATTATGTTATGTTAATCACCATACAGTACATCATTAGTTTTTGATGTAGTGCTCCATGATTCATTGTTTGCATATAACACCCAGTGCTCCATTCAATATGTGCCCTCCTTAATACCCATCACCAGGCTAACCCATCCCCCCACCCCCCTACCATCTAGAATCCTCAGTTTGTTTCTCAGAGTCCATAGTCTCTCATGGGTCATCTCCCCCTCCAGTTTCCCCCCCTTCATTTTACCCTTCCTGCTATCTTCTTCTTTTTTTTAAATGTATAATATATTATTTGTTTCAAAGGTACAGGTCTGTGACTCAACAGTCTGATGCAATTCACAGCGCTCATCATAGCACGTACCCTCCCCAGTGTCTATCACCCAGGCACCCATCCCTCCCACCCCCCACCCCTCCAGCAGCCCTCAGTTTGTTTCCTGATTAAGAATTCCTCATATCAGTGAGATCATACGATACATATCTTTCTCTGATTGACTTATTTTGCTCAACATAATACCATCCAGTTCTATCCACGTCATTGCAAATGGCAAGATTTCATTCCTTTTGATGGCTGCATAATATTCCATTGTATATATATATATATATATACCACTTCTTTATCCATTCATCTGTCAATGGACATCTTGGCTCTTTCCATTGCTGCTATAAACATCGGGGTGCATGTACGCATCTGGATCACTACATTTGTATCTTTGGGGTAAATACCCAGTAGTGCAATTGGTGGGTTGTATGGTAGATCTATTTTCAACTTTTTGCAGAACCTCCATACCGTTTTTCAGAGTGGCTGCACCAGCTTGCATTCCCACCAATGGTGTAGGAGGGTTCCCCTTTTTCCACATCCCCACCAACATCTGTCGTTTCCTGACTTGTAATTTTAGTCATTCTGACTGGTGTGAGGTGGTATGTCATTGAGATTTTGATGTGGATTTCCCTGATGCCAAGCGATGTTGAGCACTTTTTCATGTGTCTGTTGGCCATTTGGATGTCTTCTTTGGAAAAATGTCTGTTCATGTCTTCTGCCCATTTCTTGATTGGATTATTTGTTCTTTGGGTGTTGAGTTTGATAAGTTCTTTATAGATTTTGGGTACTAGCCCTTTATCTGATATGTCATTTGCAAATATCTTCTCCCATCATGTCGGTTATCTTTTGGTTTTGTTGACTGTTTCTTTTGCTGTGCAAAAGCTTCTTATCTTGTTGAAGTCCCAATAGTTCATTTTTGCCCTTGCTTCCCTTGCCTTTGGCGATGTTTCTAGGAAGACGTTGCTGCAGCTGAGGTCAAAGAGGTTGCTGCCTGAACAGACCTATAACCACTAAGGAAATTGAAGAGTAATTAAAAATCTCCCAACAAATAAGAGCCCATGGCCAGATGGCTTCCGAGGGGAATGCTACCAAACATTTCAAGAATTAATACCTATTCTTCTGAAACTGTTCCAAAAAATAGAAATGGAAGGGAAACTTCCAAACTCGTTTTATGAGGCCACCATTACCTTGATCCCAAAACCTGACAAAGACCCCATCAAAAAGGAGAATTACAGACTAATATCCCTGATGAACATGGATGCAAAAATTCTCACCAAAATACTAGCCAGTAGGATCCAGCAGTACATTAAAAGGATTATTCACCACGACCAAGTGGGATTTATCCCTGGGCTGCAAGGTTGGTTCAACATCCACAAATCAATCAATGTGATACAATACATTAATAAAAGAAAGAAAAAGAACCATATGCTCCTCCCAATAGATGCAGAAAAAGCATTTGACAAAGTACAGCATCCTTTCTTGATCAAAACTCTTCAGAGTATAGCGATAGAGGGTACATACCTCAATATCATAAAAGTCATCTATGAAAAACCCACAGTGAATATCATTCTCAATGGGAAAAAACTGAGAGCTTTCCCCCTAAGGTTAGGAACACGGCAGGGATGTTCACTATCACCACTGCTATTCAACATAGTACTAGAAGTCCTAGCCACAGCAATCAGACAACAAAAAGAAATAAAAGGCATCTGAATTGGCAAAGAAGAAGTCAAACTCTCACTCTTTGCAGATGATATGATCCTTTATGTGGAAAACCCAAAAGACTTCACCCCAAAACTGCTAGAACTCATACAGGAATTCAGTAAAGTGGCAGGATATAAAATCAATGCACAGAAATCAGTGGCATTTCTATACACCAAGACAGAAGAAAGAGAAATTAAGGAGTCGATCCCATTTACAATTGCACCCAAAACCATAAGATACCTAGGAATAAATCCAAAGAGACAAAGAATCTGTTTTCAGAAAACTATAAAATACTCATGAAAGAAATTGAGGAAGACACAAAGAAATGGAAAAACGTTCCATGCTCATGGATTGGAAGAACAAATATTGTGAAGATGTCAATGCTACCTAGAGCAATCTACACATTGAATGCAATCCCTATCAAAATACCATCCACTTTTTTCAAAGAAATGGAACAAATAATCCTAAAATTTGTATGGAACCAGAAAAGACCCCAAATAGCCAGAGGATTGTTGAAAAAGAATAGCAAAGCTGGTGGCATCACAATTCTGGACTTCAAGCCCTATTACAAAGCTGCCATCATCAAGACAGTATGGTACTGGCACAAAAACAGACACATAGATCAATGGAACCCAATAGAGAGCCCAGAAATGGACCCTCAACTCTATGGTCAATTAATCTTCGACAAAGCAGGAAAGAATGTCCAATGGGAAAAAAAGACAGTCTCTTCAACAAATGGTGCTGGGAAAATTGGACAGCCACATGCAGAAGAATGAAACTGGACCATTCCCTTACACCACACACAAAAATAGACTCAAAATGGTTGAAAGACCTAAACATGAAACAGGAGTCCATCAAAATCCTAAAGGAGAACACAGGCAGCAACCTCTTCAACCTATAACCTGAACAGTCCTTCTGCAGTTTCTGTCTTTCTGTCTCCTCTTCTGTCTTCCTCCGCACCCCATCCCTCAGGTAAAATGGTTCAAGCAGGGCCTCTTTCAAGTTTCTTGTAATTTAGTGAACTTGTTAAACCATGGTTGCAGAAGGGAGATTCTGGCCCTTTCATGCCTTGGCGATATGGTTGACAGTGTTTCATCTGCAGCCATTAGCCACCTTGTCTCCACTTAAGTAAACTACACCAGAGCAGCATCCCACATCCCCCTCCAGCACTTTCTCCATTGCTGTCTTGCCAGATGGTACTGTTCAAAATTGATGGAATCACTTCAAAAATTTTTAAGGAGGTTAATGACTATATATAAAACTGTGGGAAAGTTGATGAGTCACAAAATACCTGACTGGTATAGGTTGTAGGCAAATGTGTAGTGATTCTCTCCTAGTTTTGACTCCTACTCACTTGTTCTGAACCCTTCTGTGATAGTCTCTGATAACCTTGTACCTGAATTTGATCTGCACTGCGAGTACTTTTCCCACTGGTGTCTCGCATGGCTGTGTACGTGGTGTACTATGTTCCTTTCTCTCCGTGATGATTTCTCATTTCCGTGCTCTACGTTTGTAGGTCAGTCCTACAGTCCTACCCCTCTCCTTAATTGCACAGGCCTCTAGGAACCTAGGTCAGGTTCAGAGGTGTCGCTTCTTCTGATCTTGGAGAAGAGTTTTGATACCACTCTCTGGCACATGATACACACACTCAGTAAAAGAGTGGAATATGGGTGAATAATAGGACAAGCTAACAAAGTAGCTGGAGTCCCATCCATAAAAGACTTTTCATAGAGAAGTAACTTGAACTAAGTTTTAAAAGATGGTTATATCTGAGACTGAAGGAGAAGTGAAGCAAATTCCCAACAAATGCATCAATCATTCCTCTCTTCCAGCAATCCCTTTCCACTGGCCCTTCTAACATGAAGCAAATGGTGGCGATTAGTAACACCCATATCAGTACGTTGCTAGCAGCCAATGTCATCATTATTTTTCCTCCTCATCTGAGCTCTCCTATAATTCTC
Organism: Zalophus californianus; assembly: GCF_009762305.2. Classification (NCBI taxonomy): domain Eukaryota; kingdom Metazoa; phylum Chordata; class Mammalia; order Carnivora; family Otariidae; genus Zalophus; species Zalophus californianus. The sequence continues at coordinate 69,814,038 of NC_045600.1, forward strand.
AGATATTTGAGTATTGCTTGTGTTGATTCTTCAATACTGCAGCTGGCTCTGTGTTTCCACTCTAAAGCCACACAGCGCAGTTCGGATCTTGCATCAGCAGCCCACGCATTGATAGATGCCTGAGACCTTTCATATAATTTTTACCTGTTGTGACTCACTCTCTTGAATGCAGGATACTTGCTCTTGAATTTTGTGAAAGCTTTATTTTCTCAACATTTCTCACTTCACCCAGATGATCTATTTCTTCCACGATTTTACCTTGGGGTGCTTCCACACTGACTCACTAGCACTGTCGTATCCTGGACTCCTCAGTAAACTGGCTAAGGCAGGTTAGCCCAGGAATGCCACACCTCTGGATCATTTCTGCCATCTTCTTTGCATCAGCACTCTGGCCAAGGAATTGGAGCTGGAGAGCAAATCAGTACCAAGCTCTGTTGACATATTATACCAAAATAACAACACATTTTTATTAATCATCTACTTTGAAGGAGACTCTGCCAATTAATTTGTCTTATTATAGCCGGCTTTTCTGATGCCCCAGCATCCTTTCATGTAGCTTTTATGTGTAGCAGTGGTTCCAATTTGGGAAGTTAAGCTGCATTCATCCTAGATTAAAACGTGTAACAAACAGTGCATCCAGAGGCAGAGCGCTGGGTCAGCTAAGCATCTTTTTGCAGGCACGTTATTTTTTGTTTGTTTGTTTCTTTCTAGAGTCAAAGGTCTGGAGGCTGAGGAGGGTGTCCTAACCTGAACACTATACCTGCCATTCAGATTATCTTCTATCCGAGCCCCTGGGGACCCAAGCCTGAATCCTGGGGAAGAGATCTCCATAAGAGAGCCAGTAAATGCTCCGAATCACTGGGACACTGATTGCAAAGTGGTATCAGTTTTGCCAGCACAGGAGTCTTTGGAAAACCTTCATAATCTATTTGGGTGACCTCTGACTTCATTTTATAGATACAAGTATAATCCTGTTTTGGCACAGGGGGAAATTTCACAAACTATTTTTACTCCTGAACTTTCAAAAATTATATCTAATTCGATGGTACGAACTCTCTCATAATGTATATGTTTATCAAATCACCATGTACACTTAAATATAGTACAACTTTGTCAATTATATCTCAGTAAGGCCGAAAAGAAAACATATCTGTGTTTACATTTTTGAAAAGCTCTAAAGTATCTCCAACAAGGTTAAAAAAAAAGAATATTTACATTCAAATTTGTTGCAAATGTTTACATAGACATTATATTTGAACTTGAAGGGTATATTTTAAAAACTGAATTTGTAATTTACAGCAACAAGCAACAGTGATATTTTGGCCACTCCTACTTCTTTTGTTTTTATCTAATTATAGAAATGTAGGTCAATTGTTACTCTGATACATTAGTTTTCTCAAGTAATATTTACACACAGTGAAATGCACAGATCTTAAGAGTACTAATATGTATCACAATCTCACCTAAAATATAAAATATTTCCGTACCTATTCTATGGACAGATATGGGTTGCTTCCATATCTTGTCTATTGTAAATAATACTGCAATAAACATAAGGGTACATATATTTTTTCAAATTAGTGTTTTTGTTAACTTTGGGTAAATACTCAGTAGTAGAATTATTGGATCATATGGTATTTCTATTTTTTAAAAAGATTTATTTATTTGAGAGAGTATGCATGTGTAGGGGAGGGGGCATAGAGAGAGAGGGAGAGAGAGAGAATCTCATGCAGACTCCCTGCTAAGCGGGGAGCCCTATGCAGGGCTCAATCTTGCACCCCTGAGATCATGACCTGAGCTGAAATCAAGAGTCGACGCTTAACCAACTGAGCCACCCAAGTGCCCCTGATATTTCTATTTTTAATTTTTTCAGGAACCTTCATACTGTTTCCCACAGTGGCTGCACCAATTTGCATTCCCACCAACAGTACAGGAGAGTTCCTTTTGTCCACATCCTTGCCAACATTTGTTATTTCTTGTTTTTTAGTTTAGCCATTCTGACAGGTGGGAGGTGATATCTCATTGTAGTTTTGCTCTGCATTTCCCTGATGATGAATGCTGTTGAGCATCTTTTCACGTGTTTCTTGGCCATCTGGTGGTTGCCAAAGGAGAAGTGGGTGGGGAAAGGTAAGAAATAAGTGAAGAGGACTGAAGGGACGTAGATTGCCAATTGTTGAATCAATATATTGTGCATCTGAAACTAATATAATACTGTATGTTAATTATACTGGAATTATAAATAAATAAATAAAAACTAACTAAATGAATAAATTGCCATCCCCTATCTCAGAAATGTCATTTTTGCCCCCTTACAGTCAATCTTGACCCCCTAAAGGCACCCATGTTTTTACTTCTATCACCATAATTTGTTTTTGCTGTTCCTGAATACCGCAAAAATGAAATCATATAGTATTTACTCTTTTATGTCTTGCTTCTTTTGCTTAATATAATGTTTTAAGAATTGTTTAATGTATCAATTAAATTGTCCTTTTTTTTAAATTTTTGAGTTTTTCATTCTAATAATTTACCAGAATTTCTTTACCCATTTCCCATTTAATGATAAACATTGGAGCTGTTTCTGGTTTGGGGCTATTCTGAATCAAGTTGTTTTGAACAATCTATGCATGTATATCATAAATTTTCATTTCTTTCTAGTAAATATCCATGGTTTGCAGAATTACAGCCTCTCAAAGATAGCCACATCTAATCCCCAGAACCTGTGAAGAAGTTAGCTCCATGGTAAAGGAGAATCCAGGTAGCAGATGGAATTAATGTTGCTAATGAGCTGACTTTAAAATAGGGAGACTTCTTGGGTATCTAGGTGGGCCTAACATAATCACAGGCATCCTTAGGTATGGAAGAGGGATGCAGGAGAGTCAGTGTCCAAGCCATGTGGTGAGGGTGAGAGGGTGAGAGAGAGAGAGAGAGAGAGAGAGAGAGAGAGAGAGAGACTCATCTGGCCATGCTGGTTTTGGAAATAGGAAAAGGTCACAAGCTACAGAATATAAGGCTTCCTCCAGAAGCTGGAAAAGGCACGAAAGCAAATTTTCTCCAGGAGCTTCCATAAAGGAACAGAGCCCTGTCACCACGTTGATGTTAGCCCAGTGAGATCCATTTTGGACTTCTGAATTCCAGAACGGTAAGATAATAACTTTGTTTTAATTTAAACCACCAAGTTTGTGATAATTTGTTATAACAGCAATATTGATATTATAACTGATGTTTTATGCAATATCAATGAGTGGAAATACCAAGCCATATGGTAGGCATATAATTAACTTTATAAGGAGTTACTAGATATTTCTAAAGCACACCAATTTACATTTACTCCATCAACAGTACGTAAGAATTTAGTTGCTCCACAAAACTTGCCAAAAATTAGTGTTGTTCATCTTTCAATTTTGAGCTGTTTTGATGAAAGTTAAATATTATCATATTGTAGCTTTAATTTGTCTGCCTAATGATCTTAGGCACATTTTCATGTACTTATTGTCTGTTTGTATTTTTTCTCCTGGTAAATATCTGTTAAAGACCTTTGTTCAGGAAATGGGAGCAAGATGGTGAAGAAGTAGGAGACCTGGATTTTGTCTGGTCTCAGGAACTCAGCTGAATGAGATCAAACCATTCTGAACACCTATGTAATCAACAGGAGATCAAAGAGAAGAATAGCAACAACACTGAACAGAAAAGCGACCATTTTCTGGAAGGTAGGATGTGGGGAGAAGTGAATCCAAGGCGATATTCGGGAGGATAGACGGCGAGGAGGGGGCCTCCGTCGGCCGTTTCTGGCAAGTGATAGAGCAGCAGAGCACAAAATCGGAACGTTTGGAAGTCAGCTCCGCTGAGGGACATCGCTCCAGTGGCTAAGCTGGGGGTGGAATCCTCGCGGGACAGTGTGGTCTCAGGACCCTCGGGGTCACAGAAAGACTGGGGGTGCCTGAGTGCAGCAGAGCTCCCAGGTATCGGAGTGGGGAAGCCAGCTGCAGAGACGGAGCCGAGGCGCGGGCTCTCAGCTTGGGGTTGCCATAAACCGTGATCCGTGGCACAGTCGGGCCACTGCTCCTCCAGCAGGGACCCAACAAGCGGCAGATCCAGGGAGACCCCTCTTCCTCCCCCAGGAGGAGCTGCGTGGGAGCGCACCGCAGGGATCTGCTGGGTTTGGAGACTCCACACCGAGTAGGGTGCCAGAGACAGAAACGTTCGGTCACAGGCCGGGTGAGCACGGAGTGCGGCCAGAGACCAGGGACACGGGAGTGACTTACTGCTTTTCTGTGGGGTGCACTGAGGAGCAGGGCCCTGAGTTCTTGGCTCCTCTGGGCGGAGATTGGGAGGCCACCATTTTCACTCTCATCCTCCAAAGCTGTACTGAGAGCTTGCAGGGAACAAAAGCTCCTGAGAGCAAACCCGAGCAGCTTGCTTAGCCCGGACCAACAAGGGCAGGGCAATTCCGCCTCCCGCAAAGACATTTGGGAACCACTGCAACAGGCCCCTCCCCCAGAAGATCAGCAGAACAGCCAGCCAAGAGCAAGATTACTGATCAATGAGAACGGCCGAACACCAGCGCTAGGGGAATACTGCACATAGAATTCGTGGCTTTTTTACCAGGATTCTTTAGTTTTTCAAAGTTAATTATTTTAACTGTTTTTTCTAATTTTTCTTTTTCTCTTTTTCAACCAACATCTTAGCAATCCCTTTTTAAAAAAAAAATATTTTTCATTTTTAGAGTCATATTCTATCCCTTCATGGTAGTTACCCTTATTTTTGGCATATATATATAAATAAGTTGTTCTGTCTTTAAAATTTTGAGATACAGTTTCTTCTAACAGTTCAAAATATACCCTAAATTACTAGTGTATGGCTTTGTTCTAGTCTCCTGCCTGATCACATTTTCTCCCTTTTTTTTTTTAAATCTTCTTTCTTTTTTCAAACAACTTATCAATTCCTTTTATAAAATCTTTTATAATTTTTATCTTTACGGTCATCTTCCATCCCTTCATTGTATCAACCCTTATTTTGTACATATATAAGTCTTCCTTTCTTTAAAATTTTAGGAGGCTTTCTTCTAACAGACCAAAATACACCCAAAATCTGTGTGGCACTAATCTATGCACTAGCCTGATCATATTTGATTAAATTATATTTTTTTCTGTTTTTGTTTGTTTTTATCTTTTTCTTTTTTTTTTTCTCTATTTCATTCTTTTCCCTTCTTTTCCCCTGGTTTCAGGTCTTTTCTGATTTGTTTAGAGTATATTTGGTGGGGATGTTTTTAACCTGTTAGTATTTTGTTCTCTCATTCATCTATTCTTCTCTGGACAAAATGACAAGACGAAAGAGATCACCTCAGCAAAAAGAACAAGAGGTAGTACTGTCGGCCAGGGACCTACTCAATAAGGACATTAGTACAATTTCAGACCTAGAGTTCAGAATCATGATTTTAAAGATAACTAGCTGGGCTTGAAAAAAGCATGGAAGTTATTAGAGAAACCCTTCCTGGAGAAATAAAAGAACTAAAATCTAACCAAATCGAAATCAAAAAGGCTATTAATGAGGTGCAATAAAAAATGGAGGCACTAACTGCTAGGATAAAGGAGGCAAAAGAGAGAATCAGTGATATAGAAGACCAAATGATGGAAAATAAAGAAGCTGAGAAAAAGAGAGGTAAACAACTACTGGATCATGAGGGCAGAATTTGAGAGATAAGCAATACAATAAGACGAAACAAAATTAGAATAATTGGGATCCCAGAAGAAGAAGAAAGAGAGAGAGGGGCAGAAGATATATTGGAGCAAATTATAGCAGAGAACTTCCCTAATGTGGGGAAGGAAACAGGCATCAAAATCCAGGAGGCACAGAGAACCCCTCTCAAAATAAATAAAAATAGGTCAACACCCTGACATCTAATAGTAAAACTTACGAGTCTCAGAGACAAAGAGAAAATCCTGAAAGCAGCTCGGGAGAAGAGATATGTAACCTATAATGGTAGAAACATGAGATTGGCAACAGACCTATCCACAGAGACCTGGCAGGCCAGAAAGGACTGGCATGATACCTTCAGAGGACTAAATGAGAAAAATATGCAGCCAAGAATACTGTGTCGAGCTAGGTTGTCATTGAAAATAGAAGGAGAGATAAATCTTCCAGGACAAACAAAAACTAAAGGAATTTGCAAACATGAAATCAGCCCTCCAAGAAATATTGAAAGGGGTCCTCTAAGCAAAAAGAGAGCCTAAAAACAGCATAGACCAGAGGGGAACACAGACAATATACAGTAACAGTCACCTTACAGGCAATACAATGGCACTAAATTCATACCTTTCAATAGTTACCCTGAATGTAAGTGAGCTAAATGCCCCAATCAAAAGACACAGGCTATCAGATTGGATTAAAAAACAAGATCCATCAATATGCTGTCTGCAAGAGACTCATTTTAGACCCAAAGACACCCCCAGATTGAAAGTGAGGGGGTGGAAAACCATTTACCATGCTAATGGACACCAAAAGAAAGCTGGGGTGGCAATCCTCATATCAAACAAATTAGATTTTAAACCAAAGACTGTAATAAGAGATGAGGAAGGCCACTATATCCTACTTAAAGGGTCTATCCAACAAGAAGATCTAACAATTGTAAATACCTATGCCCCTAACATGGGAGCAGCCAATTATATAAGGCAATTAATAATAAAAGCAAAGAAACACATTGACAACAATACAATAATAGTGGGGGACTTTTAACACCCCCCTGACTGAAATGGACAGATCATCTAAGCAAAAGATCAACAAGAAAATAAGACTTTAAATGACACACTGGACCAAATGGGCTTCACAGACATATTCAGAACATTCCATCCCAAAGCAACAGAATACACATTCTTCTCTAGTGCCCATGGAACATTCTCCAGAATAGATCACATCCTAGGTCACAAATCAGGTCTCAACCAGTACAAAAAGACTGGGATTATTCCCTGCATATTTTCAGACCACAATGTTTTGAAACTAGAACTCAATCACAAGAGGAAAGTCGGAAAGCACTCAAATACATGGAGGCTAAAGAGCATCCTACTAAAGAATGAATGGGTCAACCAGGAAATTAAAGAAGAATTTAAAAAATTCATGGAAACCAATGAAAATGAAAACACAACTGTTCAAAATCTTTGGGATACAGCAAAGGCAGTCCTAAGAGGAAAGTATATAGCAATACAAGCCTTTCTCAAGAAACAAGAAAGGTCTCAATACACAACCTAACCCTACACCTGAAGGAGCTAGAAAAAAAACAGCAAATAAAGCCTAAACCCAGCAGGAGAAGAGAAATAATAAAGATCAGAGCAGAAATCAATGAAATAGAAACCAAAAGAACAGTAGAACAGATCAACGAAACTAGGAGCTTGTTCTTTGAAAGAATTAACAAGATTGATAAACCCCTGGCCAGACTTATCAAAAAGAAAAGAGAAAGAACCCAAATCAACAAAATCATGAATGAAAGAGGAGAGATCACAACCAACACCAAAGAAATACAAACAATTATAAGAACATATTATGAGCAACTCTATGCCAGCAAATTAGATAACCTGGAAAAAATGGGTGCATTCCTAGAGATGTATCAACTACCAAAACTGAACCAGGAAGAAATAGAAAACCTGTACAGACCTATAACCACTAAGGAAATTGAAGCAGTCATCAAAAATCTCCCAACAAACAAAAGCCCAGGGCCAGATGGCTTCCCAGGGGAATTCTATCAGACATTTAAAGAAGAATTAATCCCTATTCTCCTGAAACTGTTCCAAAAAATAGAAATGGAAGGAAAACTTCCAAACTCATTTTATGAGGCCACCATTACCTTGATCCCAAAACCAAACACCCAACAAAAAGGAGAATTACAGACCAATATCCTTGATGAACATGGATGCAAAAATTCTCACCAAAATACTAGCCAATAGGATCCAACAGTCCATTAAAAGGATTATTCACCATGACCACGTGGGATTTATCCCTGGGCTGCAAGGTTGGTTCAACATCCACAAATCAGTCAACATGATCCAATACATTAACAAAAGAAAGAACAAGAATCATATGATCCTCTCAATAGTTGCAGAAAAAGCATTTGACAAAGTACAGCATTCTTTCTTGATCAAAACTCTTCAGAGTATAGGGATAGAGGGTACATACCTCAATATCATAAAAGCCATCTATGAAAAACCTACAGTGAATATCATTCTCAATGGGGAAAAGCTTAGAGCTTTCCCCCTAAGGTCAGGAATGCGGCAGCGATGTCCACTATCACCACTGCTATTCAACATAGTATTAGAAGTCCTAGCCACAGCAATCAGACAACAAAAAGAAATCAAAGGCAACCAAATTGGCAAAGAGGAAGTCAAACTCTCACTCTTTGCAGATGATATGATACTTTGGAAAACACAAACGACCTCACCCCAAAACTGCTCAAACTCATACAGGAATTCAGTAAAGTGGCAGGATATAAAATCAATGCACAGAAATCAGTGGCATTCCTATACACCAACAACAAGACAGAAGAGAGATAAATTAAGGAGTTGAGCCCATTTACAATTGCACCCAAAACCATAAGATACCGAGGAATAAATTTAACCAAAGAGGCAAAGGATCTGTATGCAGAAAACTATAAAATACTCATGAAAGAAATTGAGGAAGACACAAAGAAATGGAAAAATGTTCCATGCTCATGGATTGGAAGAACAAACATTGACATCTTCATGTCAATGCTACCTAGAGCAATCTACACATTCAATGCAATCCCCATCAAAATACCATCCACTTTTTTCAAAGAAATGGAACAAATAATCCTAAAATTTGTATGGAACCAGAAGAGACCCCGAATAGCCAGAGGAATGTTGTAAAAGAATAGCAAAGATGGTGGCATCACAATTCCGGACTTCCAGCTCTATTACAAAGCTGTCATCATCAAGACAGTATGGTACAGGCACAAAAAGTGACACATAGATCAATGGAACAGAATAGAGAGCCCAGAAATGGACCCTCAACTCTATGGTCAACTAATCTTTGAGAAAGCAGGAAAGAATGTCCAATGGAAAAAAGACAGTCTCTTCAACAAATGGTGTTGGGAAAATTGGACAGCCACATGCAGAAGAATGAAACTGGACCATTTCCTTACACCACACACCAAAATAGACTCCAAATGGTTGAAAGACCTAAACGTGAGACAGGAGTCCATCAAAATCCTGAAGGAGAACACAGGCAACAACCTCTTCGACCTCAGCCACAGCAACTTCTTCCTAGAAACATCGCCAAAGGCAAGGGAAGCAACGGCAAAAGTGAACTATTGGAATTTCATCAAGATAAAAAACTTTTGCACAGCAAAAGAAACAGTCCACAAAACCAAAAGACAACCGACAGAATGGGAGAAGATATTTGCAAATGACATATCAGATAAAGGGCTAGTATCCAAAATCTATAAAGAACTTATCAAACTCAACACCCAAAGAACAAATAATCCAATCAAGAAATGGGCAGAAGACATGAACAGACATTTTTCCAAAGAAGACATCCAAATGGCCAAGAGACACATGAAAAAGTGCTCAACATCACTCGGCATCAGGGAAATCCAAATCAAAACCTCAATGAGATACCACCTCACACCCGTCAGAATGGCTAAAATTAACAAGTCAGGAAACAACAGATGTTGGCGGGGATTTGGAGAAAGGGGAACCCTCCTACACTGTTGGTGGGACTGCAAGCTGGTGCAGCCACTCTGGAAAACAGTATGGAGGTTCCTCAAAAATTTGAAAATAGAGCTACCATACAATCCAGCAATCGCACTACTGGGTATTTACTCCAAAGATACAAATGTAGGGATCCGAAGGGGTACGTGCACCCCAATGTTTATAGCAGCAATGTCCACCATAGCCAAACTGTGGAAAGAACCAAGATGTCCATCGACAGATGAATGGATAAAGAAGAAGTGGTATATATACACAATGGAATAATATGCAGCTATCAAAAGGAATGAGATCTTGCCATTTGCAACGATGTGGATGGAACTGGAGGGTGTTATGCTGAGTGAAATAAGTCAGTCAGAGAAAGACATGTATCATATGACCTCACTGATATGAGGAATTCTTAATCTCAGGAAACAAACTGAGGGCTGCTGGAGTGGTGGGGGGGTGGGAGGGATGGGGTGGCTGGGTGATAGACATTGGGGAGGGTATGTGCTATGGTGAGCGCTGTGAATTGTGCAAGACTGTTGAATCACAGATCTGTACCTCTGAAACAAATAATGCAATATATGTTAAGAAAAAAAAAAGAAGATAGGAGGGGAAGAACGAAGGGGAGTAAGTCGGAGGGGGAGACGAACCATGAGAGACGATGGACTCTGAGAAACAAACTGAGGGTTCTAGAGGGGAGGAGGGTGGGGGGATGGGTTAGCCTGGTGATGGGTATTAAAGAGGGCACATTCTGCATGGAGCACTGGGTGTTATATGCAAACAATGAATCATGAACACTACATCCAAAACTAATGATGTAATGTATGGTGATTAACATAACAATAAAAAATTAAGAAAAAAGACCTTTGTTCATCTTTAATTGTGTTGTTTTCCTTTTTATTACTTAATTGTAAGTGTTTAATATATTCTGAATATAAATTCTTTGTCAAACATAGGTGCTGTGAATACATTCCTCCCATCTGTGTCTTGTCTTTTTCTTTATGACATCTATTAATAAGCAGACATTTTAAAATTTAACCAAGTTGAATTTATCTCTTTACTTTCATGTTTACAGCTCTTTATGTTTTGGAGAAAAATATTTGCTTAACCCAAGGTCATGATATTAATTATTCTTATATCTCTTATGCTAGAAATTTTTACAGTTTTGGCTTTGAATTTTTGTATGTGATGTGAGGCACTGATCAAGGTTTGCTGTTTTCCATACTTTACTTGTTGCAACACTATTTGTTGAAAAGACTTTCTTTTCCCCATTAAATTGCATTGGCATCATATAACCTTGCAGGTAGGTATTTCTGCATGTTCTCTTTGTTTCCATTTGTTTCCATTTATCTATTTGTATTGTTATACCAGTGCCTTAACTATTGTCACCGAATAGTGAATCCTAAAATTAGTGTAATGCCTCCAAATTTCTTCCCTTTCTTGAGTATTGTTTTGTCTAGTCTAAATCTTTTTTAAAATATATTTTAGAGGCAGCTTGTCAATGTCTATGCTATGATTTTTTAATTGCAATTGATTTGGAAAGAATGAGAATCTTAAAAATACTGCATTTCTAATTCATGAATATATTGTTTTAGGTCATCTTTAAATCTTAAGATTTGTAATTTTAGTACTCAGTGTAGAGGACTTAAATATATATTTCATTAGAATTTTCCCTTTGGTGCTATTAAATGATGTGGCTTACTAATGTTTTCTAATTATTGCTAATATATTAAATTCAATCGATTTTTTTTATCCTGAACTTTTATGCTAGGATCTTTCTTGTTGATTAGTCATAGTCTCTTTCTTAGGTTTCATAGGATTTTCTACATACACAATCATGAAATCATGTCTTTATGAATAAAGACAAATTTCTTTTCCAATCTTTACACCATTTTTTTTATCCTGACTTATTGCACTGGGTAGAAGCTTCAGTACAATGTTTGAGAGAAGTGGTAGGAGAGAACACCCTCATCTTGTTTTTGATGTTGGAGAAAATGTGTTATATATATCAGTTTTAACTATAATGTTAACTGGAGGATTTTCACAGATGTCACATATAATTGAAGTTTTTCTATGCTTAGTTTGAGAATTTTTCATGAATGAATGTTAAATGTCATCAAATGCTTTTTCTTTTGCTTCAATTAAGATAATTATGGTTTTTTTCTTCTGTTACTGATTTTTAAAAATTTTCACAATCTTAAATCCTGGAATAAATTTCACTTGATTATTATTGGTTATCTTTTTATATAATGCTGGATCCTATTTGCTAATATTTGGCTAAAATTTTTATAAGTAGTTTCATAAGAAATACTGATCTGTAATTTCATTTAACATCCTTGTTTATGCTGCTGTTATGCTGGCCTCTTGAAAAAGACATAGAAAATATTGCCACATCTTCTATTTTTCTAAAATAGTTTGTGTAAAATTGATAATCCTCATTAAATATCTGACAGAATTCACTAGTGAATTCTTATTTTTTTTTTTGTAGAGAAAGTGCTTAAAAGTTAGCTTTCTTTAATAAAGAGAGTACTATTCAGATTTTCTGTTTTTTATTTTGTCAGTCTTGAAGAGTTTTTTTTTCCTAGCATTTTGTCCATTTCATCTCACATGTGAAATTTATTGATACAAAGTTGTACACATTTCTCTTTAACAGAGTATGATGTGTTTATATGGTTTTTTTTTAGACTTTTCCTACTTGGAGTTTATTGATTTCTTGGATCTCTATGGAATTGGTTTTCCCCAAATTTGGGAAATTTTCATTTGTTGTTTCCTGAGTATTTTTTTTTTCTGATGCATTCTTGACACTTTTTTCCTGTTACTCTCTGTATTTATGTTTGACTACACAGTATTGCCTCATGGGTCATTGAGGCTTTCTTGAGATTTTTAAATATTTTTCTCTCCCTTCTTTAATTTGGATAATGTTATTGACCTTCTACATCTAATCTGTCGGTTAACCTATCAAAAGTTTTTTTTTGTTTTTGTTCTAGAATTTCGATTTGCTTATTCTCATAGTTTTTTCACTGAAACTTGTCCATCTTTCCCTTTAAATCTATGAATCTTTATAATAGCTGTTTAAAAATAATATCTGCTCTTATATCTGATTATTTGGGGGGCTATTTCTATTAGATGCTTTTTTCTTTGATTATGGGCAACACTTTCCTGCATTTTCTTCTGTCTAATGACTTTATTGTGCATGTTTACTTTTGTAGAGTTTCATGTTCATTGTCTTCATCTTTTTTGTTTTTGTTTTGTTTTGTTTTAGTTCTTTTGTTTTCTCAGACAGTTTAATTGGTAGATTATCTTGGTCCTTTTAGGCTTGGTTTTGTACAATGGGTTCACTTCAGGTTTTTCTTATTGGGTCTAGGGTGTATTCTTTCCTATAAGGCATCATCGTTCTAAGATCTTAATTGGGTGCCTAAATTACTCAGTGAGGTCACTGCACTCCAGGGGGCCTGGATTCTGACTACTTTTAGCCCTGTGCAACCTCTAGCATCTCGGTGCTACCCTTGGCCTCCTGGAAGCCATTTTCAGCTAGGCTTTGCAGACTTACTCCCCTGAGCATGACCATCTTCACTCTCTGCCCAGGAATAAGGTAAGCCCTCGCACAGATTCTGGGGTGACTTCCCTGTACAGCCACTTCCTTTTCCATACCCCATACCTCCAGTTCCAGGTGACTTGGTAGCTTCAAACTCTACTCTGGGCTGCCTCAGCTCAGTGAGATTGCTCTCTCCTGTTCCCCTCTCCCTACTGCAAGGCTATGGAAAGTGTTCCAGACAGAAATCTGGGGATAATAAGCTTATCTTGTGGGTTTTCCCCTTTCTCAAGGATGATAGGACTGCTCTTTGTTTCCAGTACCTGAAAGTCATTGTCTCACATTTTTTGTCAAGTTTATATAATTATTTACCTAGAAGGATAAGTTCAAAACAAATTACTTGCAGTTACTGGAAGCCAAGGTCCTCTAGCACATTTTTTAGTACCTACACTGTATAAAACAGTATGCTAATCATTATGGGGTACAAAGAAATAGTTATCTTCCATCTGAGATTGAAAAGGTACATATATAAAATATAAGATACATGGACTTTTTTCAGTTCCTAGAAGGCACCAAGACCTTTTCTACCTCAGACTTTGCATATGTAATTTCTTGTGTCTTAAATTCTTCCTTCTACTCCTGGCCTGAATGACTTTTACTTATCCATCAGATATCAGCTAAAATGTTACTTCCTCAGAAGAGAATTCTCTGACTTTGCCCTCTAAATTATTTTCTTTAACATTATTCTTATGGCATCCTGGAGTTTTCTAACACAATACTACAGTTTCTTTCTACATATCTGATTATTTAATCATACATTTCCTAAGTGCAAGACTACATCTTCTTCACTACTCTGTCCCTAAACCAATTCCAGTATTGAAAAAGTAGCATAAAAATATTTCTTGACTGAAGAAATGAAGGAATAAGTGTCACAACTAGCATAGAAAATAGTCACAGTTTTTCTATAGGACGCTCACTTCCTATTGAGTTGATCAGATCAAGTCTTAAGAGATGGAATTTTGAGAACGAGACGGGAAAAGTGACTTTCTAGGTACAAAATGTGCAAGTCTAAAAAGTTCAAGTCCTATTTTAGGAGGCAGTAGCTGGGCTTGTTTTGCTAGAGGATTCATTAGGTTGGAAAAGAGAAATAAAGTTTGGAAGGCAAATTACGTTTAAACCTCTTATCTTAGCAGCCTAATAATAACCAATTCATAACCTAAATCTCTAATACCAATTAGTGCATATAATATCTTTCAAAGATGTAATTCATTTTAAAAAACTAGGAATTACATAAGTGTTCCCACCAAGAGCTTCATAAGTAGATATTGGCTGAAACAAATACCCATAATTTTTAGTCCCTATATTTGAAGTGTAATTTTCTTGATAAAGTACACTTCTGGCATCCTTTCCAACCACCCTATAGAGACAAAATAAAGAATAATTTTTTGTGCCAGTTGTTTGTAGACATATCCGTATTAAATAAATCATGATATTTGGAGATGGGATGTTTGGGAGTGTGGGCTGTAATGCAGTTCTTGGAAACCACTGTCTCACTTCTTATGCCTGTAAGAGAACATTTAGAATAAGTGCATGATTATGAGGGTTCCACGAAAATGGAGAGCAGTAGAAGCGGGGGGTACTGGGAAAAGGGAGCCAGGTGTCATACCCATGTGAGACTCTTGGTGTGTGCATGCTCCAGTTACTTTCTCCATTTGTAGTTAAGCATGGAAGTAGAAATGTGTGGTCTACTCACTGCCTCATGCTGTTAATTCTCAAAACAGTTGCAGGTGAGGCTTTCTCCAAGGCACAAGCCACCTCCAGGAAATAATTAGTCTCTTCCTACTGCCCTAGTCCTAGTGAAACCCACTCAGTCACAAGGGATAATGAACAACCCCAATAGCAGCAACCTCCCCAGTCCCCTTAACAGAATGTAGTAGATTTCCCTCAACTTTACTTTCTCCAAGTGGTGCCCTATAATTTGAATAGCTGAGCGACCTTGTACTTCATTTATGGGGTCAGTGTGACTTCCTAGTGGAATTTCATTCCAGTCAATGTCACACACAATGAAGTGTGACATTATGTGGAGTCACATTATGTGAAGCAGCTGAGACCTAAAGGTTAACTTGCCCAAGTCATATGCTAATAACTGGTGGAGTTTGGTTTCAAAGGCAGGTAGCTGGGCTTCCAAAGAGGCCCTACACTTCATTGTGACATGCTGCCACTTCCCACAGTCACAATGCTCACAGTGTGAAAAGGCATATATGGCAGGGAACTGGATCTGGTGATCTAGTTTGGGGCTTTCCAATAACATGACTTTGAATGGAGTTAAAGACATGTAGCACTTAGTTGTTTGGGAATAAGCAGCCGTCATTCAAAGTCAGCTCCACTTCTGAGAGCTGAGATAATGGGAACTTTTCAGGCTGAGGATTAGTTGGCAGCAAATTCCACTAATGCCACCAGGTGAGTGAGCTTCATATTGGTCACACTTCCTCTTTCCACACAGTGGTAGGGTCAGAGAGGGCGTGATCTTGTAGCATGGTTAGGTACGGATCAGTGTGGAGAATGTCTCACACTGACCCCATAAATGAAGTATAAGGTCACTCAGCTATTCAAATTATAGGACACCACTTGAAAGTAAAGTTGAGGGAAATCTAATACATTCAACTTTCTTATGCAAAACACATTTGTGTTTTTTGCAAAATAATTCGTATGGACTACCAATTTTGGATATTAATTCAGATGAATTCTGGTCATTAATTTAAAAAATGCTCTTCAAATAAAAAATAAAAATAAAGAGATTAAAAAATAGAGATAACAATGGTATCTATACCATTTCATAGAGTTATTTTAAGGATAAAATAAGGTAATTTTATGTAAATATATTTATAAAGTACTTAAATAGTGAGCAATGTTTGTCACCTATTATCACAACTTTAATTCAATTTTTATTTGGCTTACTCATTAAACACAAATTGTTTATCAAAAACCTGCTATGTGCCAAGCATGCTACACAACATACTTGAACCAAACCTCTGCCTTTAAGGGATTTAGATTCTAGTAAGAGAGAAAATAAATAATGCAAGTAATTTTAAACTACAGTATGTTAAAGTGACTTTTTAAAAACAGAAACCTAGAACAGAGTAAGAAGAATGCTTATTAGAGGGGATGGTAATTTTAAGCGAGTTTGATCACAGAAGGCCTCATTGAGGAAGTGACATTTGAAAAATTACTGAAGAGCAGATTTATGGGTGAAGATTGTTCTCCCTAGAACTGTTGCAAAGGTTCTGAGACTGGAGTGTATGTGGTCTGTGGAAGGGCAGGGAAGCCAATGTGGTTGGAGTAGAATGAGCAAGGAGAGACAATAAGGAGATGAGGTTAGAGAAGTCAGGGCCAGGGCCCTGTGGGCCAGTGCAAGGACTCAAGCTTTTGCCGTCAGTGAGATGGAAGCCATTGCAGGGCTTTCAGCAGAGAGCGAACAGGGTCTGACTTTGCATTCTAAAAGCTCCATTCTTGCTGTTCCATGGGGAATAGGCAATGTGTGAGGGTAGTAAGATTGAAAACCTGTTAGGAAACTAGCTGAAATCCACATGTGAGAGGAGAGTGGCTCAGACCGGGTAGCAGGGGAGAGGTGAAGATGCAATCGGATCCTGCATACATCTTGAAAATAGAAATAAAGAACTGACTGATGGACTGCTGGCAGGGACAGCATAGAAAAAGAATTAACTCCCTCTCTCACCAGAAAATCCCAAACACCTACCATGTTTGTTATTGCTTGATGTTAGATCTTAGATAAGTAGCAAAATGCCCGGCATGTTGTTCAATGAAAAAAGGAAAACAACACTTTAAGAGGTTGAAGTTTAAGCTACAATATTTATTTTTAATCAGAAGTCTTTTTTCTTTTTCTCCTGTCTCTCTTAACCAGAGTAGTCCTATCCTAGAACCTAAGACCGCAGAAAGTCTTTTAGCAATCAGTGGGTTGATTGGTGCAGAGGAAATTGGAGTATAGAGAGGTAGGATATTTTTTTTTGCATTTTTTTTACTTTATTATGTTATGTTAATCGCCATACATTACATCATTTGTTTTTGATGTGGTGTTCCATGATTCATTGTTTGCTCATAACACCCAGTGCTCCATGCAATACATGCCCTCCTCAATACCTATCACTGGGCTAACCCATCCCCCTACCCCCCTCCCCTCTAGAACCCTCAGTTTGTTTCTGAGAGTCCATAGTCTCTCATGGTTTGTCTCCCCCTCCAATTACCTCCCCCTTCATTTTTCCCTTCCTTCTATCTTCTTTTTTTTAACATATAATGTGTTGTTTCAGAGGTACAGGTCTGTGATTCAACAGTCTTACACAATTCACAGCGCTCACCATAGCACATACTCTCCACAATGTCTGTCACCCAGCCACCCCGTGCCTCCCACCCCCCAGCACTCCAGCAGCCCTCAGTTTGTTTCCTGAGATTAAGAATTCCTCCTATCAGTGAGATCATATGATATATGTCCTTCTCTGATTGACTTACTTCACTCAGCATATAATACCCTCCAGTTCCATCCATGTCATTGCAAATGGCAAGATTTCATTCCTTTTGATGGATGCATAATATTTCATTTTATATATATATATATATACCACAGCTTCTTTATCCATTCATCTTTCAATGGATAGTAGGATATTTATTTATTTATTTATTTATTTTTTTGGATATTTATTTTTAAAGATTTTATTTATTTGAGAGAGCATGAGCATGAGTTAGGGGAGGGGCAGAGGGAGAAACAGATTCCCTACCGAACAGGGAGCCCAACTTGGGGCTCCATCCCAGGACTCCAAAGGCAGACATGTAACTGACTGAGCCACCCAGGCACCCCTGAGAGGTAGAATATTTTAATAGATATTTTTACCAGGTGAAAAATAAAGTCAAATAATCCACCCTGCATAGCACTCCTCCCTAGTGGCCCAAATCACTGATGGTCTTTCCTGTATAGTGCTTTATACACAACAAATATATATTGGCACTTCTAGCCCTTTAAATTCTGTATGAAGTCATCTACTTACAGATTGTATGTACTCTTTAGATGTATAGTATCATCAACTTGGCTATCACCAGGTCTTGTTCTTGGAGCCACTCAATTTAAAATTGTTTTTGCATGTACTTAATTTCATTATTTTTTTATGTTATTATTAGTAAGTCATTAAAGAGCAGGCACATTGGAATGGGAATTCTTATCTAAGGGGATATTTGCCCCATTTTCATCTTTATTCTTCTACAAATGAATCTGTAAAGTTCAGGGAAAAGGTTCTGTCAGCTAAAGATGATCTCTTGCCTCTCCCATACTTTATACCTACTTAATAGATCTCATTTGCAAGTGTAAAGTAGTGTCTGTTTTTAAATTGCTTCATAAGTTGCTGTGAGGCCTGTTTGACAAAAAGTAGAAAAGTGTGCCCTTTTGCCCCCACAGTAGTAGAATTTCCTTCCCTTATTCACACTATGACAGGGTCTTCCTGGTGACCCTAGCATATAGTTGTACATCTTGAATGTGGGAAAAGAAGAAGGGAACCCAGGTTGAACCAATACATTTGGTTCAGTACTTCCTCATAGCTGATCAGGGTATTTTCAGTCAGCTAAACACATGCCATGAATTTCACATAGATTAATATTCAGTGAATACCTTGATGTTCCATAGGGCATTTTGGAATGATTCATTATGGAATAAACTTAGAATGTCAATTCCAAACAAGTTGCAAATTTTGTTTGTATAACTAAGCTAGCCAAGTGACCACAGTTTTTTTTTTTTAATCATTGTCAAACTTTGGTCACTGATACAAGACCAATTTTAAACCCATTTGACTAGCCTGAAACCAAATGGCAGCTATTGGACATCAGGGAATCTGGCATCTTTGAAGTGATAGCTCTTTAGAAAACTATGTTCAGTAAAGTCACAAAATTGTCTTATCTCCAAGAACATTGGATAGCCTATGTCTGAAATGACTTGCTTCCTACACATGAAGTTTTTTTAAACAAAATTCCTACAGGCTGAAATAGAGGTACATAAAAAAAAAGCTATATGTAGAAGTATCCATAGTTGCTTCAAAAAAGAAGTGCCAAACATGAAATTATATCGATTAGAAGTGAAAACAACTATTAGGTATATTTTGGGGGCTGTCCATCTACAAATGGCAATTCCCAACTTCTTAAATAACAAAAGGAAATGCAATGGGAAAATAAAAATTATCATTGATGTGGTAAGGGATAGTTTGTAATAATGAAAAAATCCTTGATTAAATGCAGCATTGCCATGCATCAGTAGCATCATTAGCTGTTAGGCTTCAGGATTTTTAATAAGGAATCAAAGACCAAAATGAGAATGATTTAGAATCTATTATTCAGGAGGCAAGAAATTGGAATGATAATCATATCAAATGAGCCAAAAATAAGGGATTAAGAAAAGGTATTTAAAAGTGAGCAAGAATAAAATATACAAATTTAAGCCAAAGCAAGCTAATACCTCATTACAATGACTTGACATTTAAGGAAGGCACACGATTCCAAATCCAGCCCTAGAAAAATTAGACTTTTATTAATGAAATCTACTAGATACTTTCTGTGGTTTCATATGAGTACGTTAGAAATGACTATTTTGATATCTAAATTTGAACAATTTTCCCATAAACAGGAACTTTGCCAAGTCACAGTGCAGACAAGTGAAGATGTAATGATATTTTTCTGCTAAAAATCCTAAGTGATGACTTATCTAGCTGCCCACCTGTATTTACCTACTTACCTATTTATCCATTCAAATAACTTGCATCTCTGTGCTGGGTTGTATGCCCACCCACCAAGAGAAATGCCCCAGACCCTAAAATCTTCTAATGTCTTTGAGAATAGATGCATTTGCCGAAACCCTCTGTGGATCTGCTTTGTTCCTGTGTAGTACACAGGAAGTAAATCAAACGCTTCAAGTGCTGGACATTAATAATGCCCCCATCCTCAAAGGAGGACCCACTCTTAATGGAAAGATTATTCTCCAAACCTCATCAGCAGTGCCAGCCTCAAGGTGACTCATTCTCCCACCTGAACCTGTGGCAATTTCTTCCTTCACTGCTCTTGCCAGATATTAGCTGTTGCCATCCTCCACAAAGGGACATTAATAGTCCTGAAGGAAATATGCTGTTTTTGTTCTTGCTTCCTTGTCCCTTCCCTTGTTGCTCATTAACTTATATCTGTCCTCTAGGAATATAACTGGCAATCATCTAAGGTGAGGTAGAAAGCTCTTGCAACTTCGGAGATAAAAAATAGAGGAAAAAGATTTTTTAAAAGTAAAATAATAAAACCAAGATAACTCATTATTCATGAACCAGAGATCAGCTACTTCAAACGTCCTTAATGTTGTTGATTGTCACTGTCATTTATTAATACATTTGAATTCATCCTGGATTCAAACTGCAGTTACAAACTTTCTTGCCTCTTTAAATGTATATTCTATTCACAGAAAACATACAAGAGGCTAGCAGAGATGACAAAACATGTTGAGATAACACACAAACCACTTGTCCTCTGCATAGTTCAACATGGTGCCCTTTTAGCACTTAAACAAGAGAAAACCTTTCTTTGTTTCCTACAGGGAATGTTGGCCAAATTCAAGGGTGTGATACATTCAAGCAAATAAAGATTTGCCTGGAATTGGAGATCCGATTCCGGAAAGCTCAAATCTTAAGTGCCTTTCAGGGCTACTTACGGAGTTTGGATTAGGTTCTCTGAGTACCAGAGCAGGGAAAACAAAGCCCTGTTGTGGGAGCAAGCAGGGGATAAAAGTCCTAGGCCTCCCATCCATTCCTTTGTACATTTCTATGCCTTGAGGCTATGTATGCATCACGCTTGCAAAATACCACGTAGGAATTTTTACTTTCCCTGTCAACCAGTAAAGAACATTTGGGCAAGTTGAACAGAAAACTCCTGTGTTAGATATTGGGTTCAGTGTTTCCTTTTGAAAAAGCCTGATCTGACCTCCCCAGTCATGACACACTGTGCCTCGATTTAAAGTTCCCTTCATACACTGAAAGGGCAATGCTGTGAGATGTTCAGATGCCTATTGTCTGGGCTGTAATGAGGATGATTCAGCTAAGGTTTGCAAAGGATTTTGACAGTCTTGGAGGAAGGATGCCGAAGTGCCCTGCGCTGGGCTCTTAGGAAGCCCAAATTTTTCCCTTATGCAAAGAGACTTTCAGATACTTCAGGACTGTGGTAATGTTAGGTTTTAGAAGGCAAGGGAAGTGCTCCCCCCACCCCCTGGATGGAATGAGGAATAGAATTTCTTGATGACTAGAGCAGCTTTTTCAGAGTTTCTAATAATCAAGTTCACAGAAATGCTATTTGTCCTAAAATTTTCCTATTAGGAAAAACTGATAATGCTCTCCTGCTCCTTACAAATGCACCTATATCTTTTTCAGGTTTTCCCTATTGTCACATTTCTCCAGTGAGGACAGATTTCTTTTTTAAACTTGACAAACCTAAGATACAGACCAGATTAATGATTAGGCAGGAGGGCTGATATTTATTTTATGGTGTCTTATGTTGCAGAATAGACTTTATATTCATAATTTATATAGAATAAGTGGCCTAATTCCTTGCTACTCAGAGTTTGGTCTTCAGATCAACATCAGAAGCATTACCTGGGCCCAACTCCAAACCTACTGAATCCTACCCTATCTTTTAACAAGTTCTCCAGGTAAGGTGTATGCCCAGTCACTGGTGAAAGCTTTGGTAGTTCACCAGCTCAGCAGGGTTTGGAGAATTTGGGTAAGAGACTGACTTTAAGAACCGGAGACTAAGGCCAGGTCATAAAATATTCAAACAACGTTTAAAAAGTTGAAAGTTTTGGTGGAGAGGATATTGAAAACCAGCATATTCCCATCCAGAAATTATATTCCCGAAGATCTTTTCTAAATTTCAATTCTCTTCTCTTCTCAATCATCAAAACTGTTCTAGTACTGCCATGCCTGGAAAAAAATATATATATAATAGCCAAACACATCTTAAAATTAAATTACCTATATATCCTAGACAGACTCTATATGAGTAAAAATATTTCACTTTTGAGTGTGTTCTAAGGATTTGTTTCCCTTCTCAGAGATTTAATGAAAAGAATCTAATAGTATGTTTA
The DNA here is from genome assembly GCF_009762305.2 of Zalophus californianus. Classification (NCBI taxonomy): domain Eukaryota; kingdom Metazoa; phylum Chordata; class Mammalia; order Carnivora; family Otariidae; genus Zalophus; species Zalophus californianus. The sequence continues at coordinate 69,836,428 of NC_045600.1, forward strand.
GTCATTCTTGAACCCTAACTCTACAGTACTGTCAGCTAGAGTGAAGCTGCTTACTAGGTTTTCTTCTTGAAGTCCTGTGCCTTATCTCTGCACTGCAGCAACTCCATCTGACTTTTGGGCAAGTCCACAAGCACCTATTAAGGGGCCCTAGTTTCTTAATAGAAGCACCTGGAAGATTGATCTCTCTCTCTCTCTCTCTCCACTCACCCCTCTTCCCCAGTTCTCTCCCTCTCTAAATCAGATGTTTGGTTCAAATTATCTTGCTTCTGAGAGGTCTTTAGCTCTAAGATAAGATCTTCCATTTTCTACTTCCTTATTTATCTCTGCACCTCATATTTGTTTAAAACAAAACAACAATAACAAAACCATTCTCCTTAAGCCTTGAGCCTGGCCCAGCTCAGAACACCACTCCCTTTGTTGTTTCCCATCTCTGATTCCTTATGTTCAGGAATACAATTCAGACACTTATTCTGTGGGTTCTCTCAGTTTCTGTGCCAATGCCCAGAAAGTCAAGCTGAACATCTTCTAGGTTTTAGAGCCTCCTAGACTGCCACCTCCACCCTCAGCTTCCAGCAGCCCCCTCCTTTGGGCTCCTAATCCTTAACTCCACTAATCCAAATGAGTTACTGGAACTGTTTCCAGTGCATTTGGATACATGTAGCACTAAAGTCACTGTTTCAAGTTCAGAAAATCTCCTCTGAGAGTGAACTTGCCCCTTATTTTTCAAATCTGACTATTCTAGGTTACACTAATCTTCAAGTTTGGGGATCATCAAGGGAAGGTGTGAGAGAGAAAGTATTTAGTATCTTACCTTTAGAGAGTTCTTCCAAGATCCATGTTCCTTTAATGGAGAGTAACAAGATTCCATTTATCAAAAATTAGATTATAACAGAAACTTCCTTTAGGTTGGAAGCACATGACAAAACAGCATATTCATTTTGGCCAAGCCTTATTTGAGTAGCTGTTTTATTTCCTCATTACTTTCTTGGATAAAATTAGGTCCTGGATTTACCAGATGTTTGATTTCTCCAACCAAAGTTAATGAGAAAGGCTCATTGTCCACAATGAAGCTATTCCTCAGTGGTCACTTCTTTTTGATAAATATGTGTTTGTTCACTGAGCTTCCTGTGGGAGAGGTGAAGGATCTGATGGAGCCTATCAGAATTTGGTGCTGTATTTTTAAAGGCCCTAGACCTTAAGAATTTTTATTTTCTTTCTATGTAAGGTTGATAAACTCCAGTGATCCAGTGAGCTGTGGGAATAGGAAGATGATGCCTCCAAGAGTAAGCATAAATGTGTTCCTATAGTTAAAATTTTGATATAACCACAGATTGGAAAATAAAGATTATAGTCCAGATTAGAGACCTAAGCAATACCAGTGGTAGAAATTCAGTGACCTTTAAGGCCTGTGTCTTCTGGGAGGTATTTGGATCATGGGTCTCAGCCAGAAGAGGCTGAGCCTCATGAGCTAGCTAGGGAAGTACTGGCAAATGGTGTCAAACTCTTCTCAATAATTCCCTTAAGTTTTCTCCCCTTCTTCTTTTTTTTTTTAACATATAATGTATTATTTGTTTCAGAGGTACAGGTCTGTGATTCAACAGTCTTACACAATTCACAGCGCTCACCATAGCACATACCCTCCCCAGTGTCTATCACCCAGCCACCCCATCCCTCCCACCCCCCACCACTTCAGCAACCCTCAGTTTGTTTTCTGAGATTAAGAATTCCTCATATCAGTGAGATCATATGATATATGCCTTTCTCTGACTGACTTATTTCGCTCAGCCTAATACCCTCTAGTTCCATCCACGTCATTGCAAATGGCAAGATTTAATTCCTTTTGATGGCTGCATAATATTCCATTGTGTGTGTGTGTGTGTGTGTGTGTGTGTGTGTATACACCACATCTTCTTTATCCATTCATCTGTTGATGGACATCTTGGCTCTTTCCACAGTTTGGCTATTGTGGACATTGCTGCTATAAACATCAGGCTGCACGTACCCATTTGGATCCCTACATTTGTATCTTTGGGGTAAATACCCAGTAGTGCGATTGCTGGATTGTAGGGTAGCTCTATTTTTAATTTTTTGAGGAACTTCCATACTGTTTTCCAGAGTGGCTGCGCCAGCTTGCATTCCCACCAACAGTGTAGGAGGGTTCCCCTTTCTCTGCATCCCCGCCAACATCTGTCATTTCCTGACTTGTTAATTTTAGCCATTCTGACGGGTGTGAGGTGGTATCTCATTGAGGTTTTGATTTGGATTTCCCTGATGCCGAGTGATGTTGAGCACTTCTTCATGTGCCTGTTGGCCATTTGGATGTCTTTGGAAAAATGTCTGTTCATGTCTTCTGCTCATTTCTTGATTGGATTATTTGTTCTTTGGGTGTTGAGTTTGGTAAGTTCTTTATAGATTTTGGATACCAGCCCTTTATCTGATAAGTCATTTGCAAATATCTTCTCCCATTCTGTCAGTTGTCTTTTGGTTTTGTGAACTGTTTCTTTTGCTGTGCAAAAGCTTTTTATCTTGATGAAGTCCCAATAGTTCATTTTTGCCCTTGTTTCCCTTGCCTTTGACGATGTTTCTGGTGGGGGGTAGAATCGGAGCAGGAGACGAACCATGAGAGACTATGGACTCTGAGAAACAAACTGAGGATTCTAGAGGGGAGAGGGGTGGAGGGATGGGTTAGCCTGGTGATGGGTATTAAAGAAGGCATGTTCTGCAGGGAATACTGGATGTTATATGCAACAATGAATCATGGAACACTACATCAAAAACTAATGATGTAATGTATGGTGGTTAACACAACATAATAATAAAAAAAATTTTTTAAAATTAATGATGTAATGTATGGTGATTAACAACATAATAAAAAAATGATAATTCCCTTAAGTACAGTTCAGGTAGGTCTTCTGGACCCAGTCTCAGTGTCAGATAGGAAGCTAACCTGCTATATTAAGTCTAGAAGTCTTTCTCAAAGGAGATATATCACGTATGTGTGTGTGTGTTGTTTGTATACACATACACCTGTGTGTGTATATATATGTGTGTGTGAATATATAGTTATTATATATAACTTGATCTATATAGCCAAATTAACTTTCAAAGAGTTTATAACAATTTATGGTTTAGTAAGATAAATATGAGAATGTCTGGTCCCCCATACCCTGGTCAAAGACCTTAAGACATTCTCAGAAAAGCCAAGGACTCGTTAGAAAAGCATATCAAGAAAAAGATGTCATAGGGTCTGCTTCAATCTCCTAAAGTTCACCTGCCCTGCCCATACTAGAAAAAAGCATCTATTCTTCTATCTGGAGCCTTGCAAAATGATGAATGTCTTTGTTCCAAGATTTTTTCCAACACTGTTTTTCTCGTTCCACATGAACTATGGCTTTTACATTTCTTCCCCACCAAACCTAAAAAAGGTTCACCCTCTATCCTTCTCGGTGGCAGGCTTCCAGATATGTATATCCAGCTTTAGAATCTAGCCCTCATGAGTAAGTTCAGGTTGGAGGACCAATTCTAAGAAACTGCCATATGCCTTGGAGATGTGGCTGAGCACATCAGGACCATCTGTGCAGCAGACCTGAGGATGTGCTGGCTCTGATGTGCACAGAAGAGAAGAACACAGGCTGAGTGGCAGGGGTAGGTTTCTAGACCTCAGTGTGGGAGGGGTGTCCTGAGTCTAGTTAATTCTACCCCTAAACTGTGTCTCTTTTCTGTCTTCTACTCGTGATCTCTATTATCACTGAAATCCAGATCTTCCTCCAACAGCCGGTGCTTTAAGTGTTACAGTGATGTCCTTAGCAGTTCATTTCTTACTCCAGAACCTAACTTTAGGAGAGGATTATGTCCTATGTGGGATTAACATTGTACCCACCTAACTAACTCAAGTATAAACTGTACTTCATTGTACTTTTATTTTCAGTCTGGTTGATTTAAAATGGATTAAAATGTTCTTAAGGGAAAAACTCTATCTTATTTTTTCTAAAAGTAAAAACACCACCACAGAAGTTTGCTGAATTACCATCCAAATCCCTTTCTTCCCTGAGAGATATATTCAGAAGTTCTAAAGGGAGGAAAATACAGCTCTTGTGATGCACTGTAGCTCTTTAATATACAGACAGTATAGGAAATACATGATTATTAACATCATGTCCCATCACAACCAAGACAAGCTTAAGAGGACAAGATACGGAGGTTAACCAGCTTCTATGTATTTGATGTTCCGTTTTCTTCTGGTCCCTCTGTGCATGCACGAAAGGTTCCCTTTCTAATTTAAACACCTTTGTGAATTAAGGGGCATATATTCAAGTCTTCTACATGAAGAGATGATTGGTATCATCTGATTTCTTCATACCCATAAATGACACCTCTCTGAAGACCACTCAAGATGTTCTGGATCATTGCCTAGTCTACCCCTTGTGATTTCCAAACTTACACCCATTATTTTTCTCTTAATAGCTCACCCATTATGACTCTTTCATTTTTTTCTTTATCCTTCATCTTCTTAGCTCAGGCATAACCTTATATATTCAATCCATTCTGTGTGCTTTTTATGGTTCCTCTGTTTTAATACACTGTCCCAAAATTATAAAAATATTTGGTGTCAGTTTTTTTTTGAAAAAGTTACACTACTTGGGAATATATTAGGATGAAACAGGCCCTTATGAGTTTGCCTGGATATTATTCCTGAGAGAAAATGAATTCAAAGATTCAGTACCTAATTACAAATACAATGTTGAAATGCAAACCACATGTAAGTTCAGACATGCTAAGTGATTTCTTCCAGGCCCTATTGCTCTTACAAAGGAAATATCTTTCCTGATATGTCCCATCACCAATTAGGGACATGATCAGAGTTCTATTAACCTCAACCCTTAATTCAGGGAGTTTTGCTTTAAGAATTCTAATTGCATCCATAAATTCTTCATTTATTTAATAAATGTGTATTAAGCATCTATCAGTATGTCTGGCAGTTGAAAATACATATATATGAGCTCAGTCCTACTTCTTCAAACCAGTCTCCCCCACCCACTATAAAAGGGGGAAGTGTAATAGAATCTCTTGAGTGGGCAATGACGGAACATATAATTGAGAAACTCTCTAAAGGCAATTTGGATACACCCATCCATGCCCATTTGAAAAGCCCTGTTCTATATCCTTTCTGTTGGAAATCTCATTTATTCCCATGGCTTCAAATAACTTTAATATGCAAATAACCCTAAAATTTATACATTTAGTATAGTTTTAGAAAACATAGTTTTCTCCCCTGAATTTCAAAAGCTTCTGTTTCTGGATTGCCTCCTTAAAATTCTTCCTCACATAAAACTTCTTCAAAACCAAACTCCGGGTCTGTCCTATATTTGAACTTGCCGGGTGAGTATCTTAGAACTTCTTATGTGTCTCACAGTCTAGTTAATTCACTGTGTTTCTAAGCTGCCCCTCCCTCCATCTTTACTATTACTCCCTACAGACTAGATCTTAATCAACTGGTCTTTAAACAATTGTCACGTGTCCTGTAGAAATTCCATCCTTTGTACACTTCTTCTGTTATCATTCTAATACAAAAGTCAGATAATTTCACTCTCTTAAAAACTTTGAAGGCATCTTCATCACTTTCCAGATTCCTTGAAATATATTAAAGGATACAACCCTCCATATATTCAAACTTTATTCATAATCTGCTTTTTCTCCTGTGAACTTGAAGCAAATAAAATTTCTCTGATTTCAAGAAACATTTCCCTTCTAAGGTCTCTGCATACTTGAAGCTGCTCCATTTAGTAGGACAATTTAGACTTGAAATGCAGCTTAACTTTAACCTTAGATTCACAACATATAAATTGAGAATAACAATAGCTATCTTGCAGATTTGTTGGAGGATTATTAAATGAGGTGTTTATAAAGCCCTGAATACATATCCTAGTACAAAATTAATGTTCAATAAGTGGTGGCTATTTAATGCTGTTACAGCATTAATTTAGCATTATATTGAATATTTCTCCATGCCATCAAATAGTCTTTGAAAATATGATTATAAACTGCTGCATAGTAATAAATCACATGGATATACCTTAATTTATTTTACCAAATGCCTATTGGTGAACATTTATATTGTTTTCAACTCCTTACTCTTATAAACAACACTGTAATAAATATCATAATGCATAAATCTTTGAGAATACCTCCAAATACTTTCCCAGGACAAATTACTAGAAGTGGAACATTTTAAGGCTCTTAAAACTTGTTGCCAAATTACTCTCCAGGGAGGTACCAATTGATGTTCCCACTAGCAGGATAAGAAAGTTGCTATCTCCTGACCCTTTCCAAATGTACATACTCTTTCTCTCTCACCCTCTTCTGTTTACCAGTGTAACAGTAACTTTGTTACACTGGTTTGTTTTTGTTACAACCACCAAACAGTCCTCCATCTTTAGCCCCTCTTTAGCCCATCAGGCTTTTTAGTAACAGAGATAGAAGCCCATTTGCCTTGAAGAATCTTGGGGGATTTTATTAATATCTCTGACTCTGGTCTTAAGGGAGTAGACTACATTTCAAGCATCATCCAAAAGGGTTGCCTTTATTTAACCTTGTCTAAAATAAACAAATCACTTCTACTACCCTACCAATTCCCAATTACCAAGTAACAGCAGCAGCAGCAACAACAACAACAACAACAAAACAAAAAACAAAAAGCCCAAACACGCCATACTGGAGCATTCTATGATTCCCTGACATTCATTCCTCCTATCCTGACCTCAAAACATAAAAATCCATATCCCATGATAAATGACAGGGTAATAATTAGGGGTTATAGAAGGGATAAGACTACTTAACCTCAAAATTTTCTAGCTCAGTCAAGATATAAAAATATATTTATAAAATCACTGGTATAAATGGTCCTTACCCAGCAGTAAGAGAACAGTTAAACAGCAAAAAGTACATAAATCCTACTTATCAACTGGTGAAAAGAAGAGATAAAGGCAAAATTATTTTATATACTGTTTGCTAGCTAAGAAAATGCAGGATGATATAAGGCAATAGTTTAATAGGATTTTATGTTTATCTCATAGTCACTGTCTCCCCAGGGTCAGGCATATTACAATCACTCAAAAATATGTTGAATAAAACAGTTAAGGGGAAAAAAAAAAGTTCACCATATTTAACTCTAAACTACTTTCACTTAAGCAAGGAATCTTAGAATAGCTCTCAAAATTCTGATTAAACTTCCTCTCAACAGGTTTAATTTGCATTTATTGGATTGATAGTAGATAAACATGGTTTTAATTTCACTATCAGCCATTTGTATTCTTTTGTGATATATAACATTATATATGATTATATGACATATGTTACATGTATCCTTTGAGCCAGCAAGTCTGCCTGTGGCAATTTAACTTAAGGAAATAAATATAGAATGTCAGAAATAAAAAGTATTAAAGTATTCTAGTGTATTTAAATCAAAAAGGAAAAAAGACCCATATATTCAGACATACCGAATTATATGCACTGTGGCACAATCACATGTTAGAGTACTATTTCAGCCATTAAAATTGATGACCTAAAAGAATAAGCAAAACAAATGAACAACAACAACAAAAACAAAATCAGACTCTTTAAATATAGAGAACAAAATGGTGGTTGCCAGAGGGAAGGTGTGTGGGAAGATGGGTGAAATAGGTGAAGGGGAATAAGAATACACTTATCTTGATGAGCACTAACTAATGTGTAGAATTTTTGAATTGCTATATCATACACATGAAGCTAATATAACACTGATTGTTACTCATAACTTGAATAATAAGAGAAAAGAATAAGCACACAGAAGCTATAGTATATCAATAAGTGAAAACATTAGGTCACAAGGCTATGTATGGAATGATGTTCTATCTCCCTGTTCTCATTTGAACCTATCATCAACCATCTCACCAGACCTGTGAAGCTACAAATGACCTCTGTGTTGTAAAATTCCAGGGCTCAGTGTGCAGTTCTGCTCTTACTGGAATGATGAGCCTCACTTGACCCAGGTGACTGTACCTTCCTCCTTGAAACAGTTTCAGCACTACACCTAATAATTCCATGTACTCTTGGTTCTCTTTCTTCACTGATGGTTCTTCCTTAGTCTTATTGTTGATTTTACTTCACATCTCAAGTTTTAAAATGAGTTCCCAGTCCTCAGTCCTTGATCCTTTCAACTGTTTTCACTCATCCCTTGGTGAATCCATCCAGTCTTATGACTTGAACTGCCATCTATACATACTGATGTGTCCCAGATTCCTATCACTAGCCTGGACCTCACCTCTGAGCTCCAGACTCTGCAGTTGGCTGCCAATTAGATATTACCAGATGTATATTTAATCAGTTTTGCTTAAACACATAAAAAATGTACTCTTAATATTTTATACTTAAACCTATTGCTTCCCTAATCTTTAGCATTTCAAACAATTCAAACAATTGACAACTGTATTCTTCGGGTTGAGTAACAAATAATGGAGGAAGGTGCGTTTGGACTTGGGGGGATGAAGTCCATGGTGGGGAGGAGGGTTGAAGAGAAAAGAGGAAAGATTTAAATACTGTTTTTCCAGTTTCCCTCTAAATCTGCTTGAATATTAGATCTTCATAAGCTTAATTTTGGGTTTCTGTAGCATCAATTTCTGCAAAATTCACTGTCAGTATTTTTCAACAGAAGTGATTCCTGAGTACACACAAAAATAATCTAGGGGAGTTACAAAATTTTAGTTTCAAAATATTATGCTTATTTACAATACAAATTCTGCCCAATGGTGAAATGTTAGAAGGATTCCCTTTCTCATCAAGAGCAAGATAAGTGTGTCCATAATTGCTTCATCTATTCAATACTGAAGCTCCTAGACAGCATCATCAGGCAAGGAAAAGCAAACATAGAAGGATTGAAATGGAATTAACAAAACTATTATTCACAGATGTTTTGTCTACCTCTAAAACCAAATACTCTAAAAATAATCTGAATTAATACAAGACTGGCACTTTTGCTTAATGAAAGATCAGTAAGTTAAATATTGCATTTCTATCCACCAGGATAAATGGCTTAAAAAAAATGTAAAATTCAGGCTTTAGAAAAATTTTATAACAGCAGAACTAGAAATAATGAGATAAAATAAATTTAATGGTATTTTAAGAACTTTTATGGAGAAAAGTAGAATGCTTTGTTGAAAGATATTAAAATATAAACAGAAACATACAATGTTAATGGATAAGCAAACTAAATATGGATAAACAGACTAAATATCCTAAAGATATCAGTTCTCCCTAACTTGATCTAAAGATTCAGTGCAGTTCCAATCATAATCTTGCAAAAATTTTTAAATTTATATTGAAGAATGGCCAAGAAAAAAAATATTGAAAAGGATGTATATAGTAGATTAAAAACTTAAATATAAAAGGGAAAAACTTCAAAATTATTGAAAAAGTAAAGAATATTCTTTTAATGTTTTTGAGAAAGAAAAGGATTTTTTCAATAAAGGTGTAAGCCATAAAGAAAAAAATCAAAGTTTACTATAATAAAATTAAGAACTTCTGGTTCTCAAAAGAGACATTAAAGAAAATTGGGCCACATGAAAGACTTTCCATGTTCTTTTCTGGTAGTTTCAGCCAATGGTGAGGCCAGAAAGATGATTGGATGGAAGGAAGACTGTGAGACGAGGCTGTTCATCCTCTTCATTCCATCCCACCAAAATTGTTTCCAGCTGTCTGTCTGCCCCTGAATCAAATGTCACTGCTTCTCTCAAGGCTGTCAACCTTACATGATTTCTGATAGGTTTCTTATCCTTTCAGACCTAGAGGTTCTAACAGTTAACCTTGTATTAAATCCTGGGTAACGGCACCCACTATGTGGTTCCCTGAAACCCATACCTCTGTAAGTAGTATCTTTGTAAATAAACCCTTTTTGAAGTATTCTGAGTGTTCCATCTACTCACTGGGACATTGCCTGACACAAATGGAGAGGGATGGAAAGAAAATTAATAGATGGCCTATCAAAAGTTAAAAAAATATTCAGAGGAACAATGAATAGATATTTGTTTAGAACCTGATGATTATCTTTAAAAAATTAGGAAAAAATGATAGGGGTCTTAACTCAGGAATATTTAAGCTCCTTATGTGTTGCTTCATGAGATGGGGAAATGGCAGGTTGACCAACATTAGAGGAAAATGACTCTGGTAGCTTCCCACAGGATAAACTAGAGCAAGGTCCCAAAAACAAGAGTCCCATGACTTAGTGAACCAGTAGGAACTGACCTGACGAAATCAATCTTGGAGTGTGTATTTGAGGGGACCTCCACATGTGGTCCCTTTGTACGCCCAGGCCCACATCACAGCATGCAGGTCCCCATCATGTCTGGCATGCCTCATCTATGAAGTGAATTTTGTATGGATGACAGGGAAAAGGATGACATGATAAAACAGGAATTTAGTTAAACAGCTATTTTTGCTGTCAATAATACTGTAATTTGTATCCTCATCATTGCTAATTATTTTCTATTGCCCTGTGCAAGGCCTTTAGCAGCATTTTATACTCCACTCTAGGTATGTTTTGAGCCTTTATGGCACCCAAACAAATACTCATTAGTGTTTTGTTCTGCCTTCTTTTAAACCCAGTCTTTTTATATTGTTATTTTGCCCACAATGAACTCAAATGTCTTTTTAGCACCATTTGCAGATTTAATTAATGTGCCATTTTGCTCATCTTCTAGATGATTAATAAAGATGTTGAATAAAATCAAATTTAATACCATAATGTGTGGCACCCTCTAGCCACCTCCTTCTAAATGAATTCAAATGCAGTTTGCTTTTGTATCTGTTCTTGGTCTTTTCCGAGATTCTCAATCCATGTGAAAAGAGTTTTTCCTGAATCCTGCTTGTGCTTGCAAACCTGGATTGGAAGTCTCCCTAAGAAGAAAAACTCCTCCATGAATTATAGTGCCTGCACCATTACTGACATGATTCAGTGTCGTGTGTGAAAGGGTGACACAGATTCCTAAAACGGTATAACCTACCTTTTTCTAACACTTGAGATTCTCAATGTTCTCAGAGTTGCTATATGATCCGGCCTCTTCAACAACCAGTAACATCAAGCAGGTTCTACATTTCTCACTAGGAACTTGAGACTCAGTTTAGTTTATAGACGGCTAATGACAGTTCCAGCTCTAGGGTTCTGGAATTCATACTTGCCAATGCTTAATTTGGTGTTCTAACTAATTGAGATATGCTGCTTTGAGTTTAAATGTTAGTTTTGGGGAAGACTCTTCTTACCATTATCTTTAACTCTGCGTTTGGAAGCAGAAATGAGAATGATTTTTATAAATTCCCAGCAACATGAATTTTAATTTTTCTCAACGCTTTTGTTTTGTGGCGGTTCTTACTGATACTAAGCCAGATATTAAAGGCAAACAAATGAGAGAATGAAAGGTGGGTCTTATAAATGTTCCCCTATAGGCAGTATATACTTGTAGATATATACCCATAGATAAGCTTATCTTTCCATTGGCTTAACAGAAGGCACACAGTAATTCAGAGTCAGCTAGGGTGTTATTAATGCCAGTTTATTACTTATGACTGGGTTGTTCTAGTGGACTTTTTGCTTCATAAGAGAGGTTTTACTACCCTCCCTTAGGCTAGGTCCTCCCCCTTCTGCTCAATCACTGAACCCCTGAATTCATCCCAAGGCCACAGAGACCTCTGGCCTCTATTAGCCAGCACTGTTTCCTCTGTAGGGAGAAATGCCAGGAGCTGACAGCATATTCTTCACTTGCTCTTGCCTCTGGTATGATTGGCAGTGGAGGGTTTCTCAGCCTCACTGTACTGCTGATTTCCAACTCACTGCAGGGCTCCTTTGTGCATGAGGCCTATCAGGAGCTCCTAGGCATGCGTATGTGAGGGACATCTCTGTGCCCACTCCAAAACTGATGATAAAGAGCTGGATGAAGGATGAGAACCACAGACAGCAAAGTTGAGTATTTCTTCATTAAGCTTCTGCCTCTGGCTAGTTCTTAGGACACTGTTAAAATCTGCTGGTGATCTTTGGGCAAGTTACATAACTTCAGTTTTTCTCCTCTATAAGGATAATAATAAAAGTAGAAACTTTAATTGAGGCAAAATATGTAACATGTCCAAGAAGTAAAATGCATAAATGCATAATGTGCATGCTAGACCTCTTTTCCTGTCTCCTGAGCCATTATAATTCTCTACCAAAACTTATTCACCACATTGTTATATTGTGAAGGCACTCACCTTCTTAAGGAAATTAGTGTAGCACAACATATAAGGAAACTATTATCTTAGGTGAAGTTTTTATATATCTTTGAATAATAAGTAGAAAGTAAAACATACTTTTTTAGCTTTATGTTAATAAACTTTTAAATGAAAGTCATTATTAACCAAAGATAAAAATAGAAAGAACATGTCTCAAGCCAGTTCTTCAGGGTACAAAGTAGGATTTGGTGTACAAATCCTAATGCTTACCTCTTCCCCGTACCCCAAGTTCTGACCTCAGGATATGAACAAGAGAACTAAATCAAATGGGAATCAAACTTCAGCTTGATGATAAAACTTCAAGAATGCGTCAGGGACTTGAAGCCAAGGTGAGATTTCCTTCTCCTTCAAGGGTGCCCAGGTCCATAGCATTAGCCACCCTGACTTGGTTCTTCAGTTGTATTTAATCACCTGATTATCACTAATCAGAAGAGATTAATGAGCCATTGTACCTGAGGAGAGATCAGTCCTCTCCTCCGTGGGATGGGTAGAATAAGAGCTGCCAAGGGAAACGGGAGTCAGTGAAGGAAAGAGAAGGAAAAAGGTGGAAGTTTCTTTCACCACAACTTCTGAGATTATCTAAGTGTTCATGGTCCTTCCCTTTTCAGTCAGAGATGCAAAGGTGGGCAGAAAATGGTGCTCCTTACAGTAACACCTGCCACCATCATAAATCTGGTACATTTGCTTCATAAAGTTGGTGTCAGAGCTGTTCTTGGACAAACTGGGGATTTTCCCCAGTAAGAGCACTTGAGTTTTCCCCAGTGAGTGCACTTTATACCAGGCTCTTGACATGTATTATTTCATTCTCTTCCTATTTACGTCACACGACAGATACTATCACAAATATTTTACTGCTGATGAAACCTGATGCTTAAGGCAGTGATCAAGGTAATTTAGATGGAAAGAGGTGGAAGCAGAATTGAGATCCATCTCTGACTCATCTCAAAGCTGTCCAAACAAGCTGCATTATGTCCAGTTAGTGAAAACAAAAACCAGACAAAAACAGACATATCCACATGCTTATTTACAATCATCCAAACTGTGAAGCTGGGAAATAAACTCTGGCAGAAAGAAGACCATTCAATTTCCGACAACTATTTCTCTGGTGTAGCTGCTATTCCATGACATCTCTACACGTTCATTTTAAATTATTTTTTGAAACCAGATTTTAACGATCTTTGCGAGTATTATATGATGAAATTGAATACCACCCATACCCTTCTAAGGTCTCCCATGAAGAAGCTAAAACCCAGGAACTTACATTCCCCAGACTCAGTACCAGCTAAGAGCAGGTGTATGTGTTAAGGTAAAGCCTCTAGGGCTTCCTGGTTTCTTCCTGAAATTTACCTAGACCAGTGTTTTAGACAGCCAGAATCATCTGCTTCCTTGGGTCTTCTGCCCTTCTGGATATCCTGAAAGCCCGCAGAGCCCTCTCTTTTCTTCATTCCTTTCAGCTCTTCTAATGTACAGTCAAACCTCTAATTCTCTATATCAAATGTGTTCCTGCTTGAAATATCTAGCATGGGAGCTTTAAAAAAAAAAAATCTGTCCTAGGAATTGGCGAACTATAGTCCATGGGACAGTTCTGGCTCATGGTCTGTTTTTATAAAAGCAGATTTATTAGGACACAGCCATTCCCATTGATCTATGTATTGTCTATGGCTATTCTTCCTCTACAGTGTCAGAGATGAGCAAATGCAAGAAGAGACCAAAGAACCCATATGGTCAACAGAATAATGGCCTCCAAAGATGTCCTTGTCTTAATTCTAGGAACCTGTAAATATGTTAATTTATATGGCAAAAGGGACCTTGCAGATGTGGTTAAGGATTTGAGATGGGAAGATTGTCCTGAATTATCTAGGTGAGCCCAATATCAGGGTCAGGAAAGGGATTCAGAGATGTTCTGCTACTGGCTATAAAGATGGAGGAGGAGGCCACAATCCAGGAATATAGGTGATCCTCAAGCTCGAAGACACAAGGAAACAGGTTCCCTACTACAGTCTCGAGAAGGCGTGCAGCCCTGCCAACATCTTGATTCTAGGACTTCTGATCTCGAGAGCTGTATTTGTGTGGTTTTAAACCAATGAGTTTGCAATAATTTATTACAGAATCACCAGGAAACAATGCAACCATAAAGCGTAAAATGTATTTACAATCTGACCCTCACAGAGTAAGTTTGCTGCCTCCTGCTTTGCCAAACATATCCTCTTAAGGATAGTTCTGATTAGTGATAGATTTTTTTTTCCTCTGGGACAATGAATGAACATGGTTCTCTGGTTGGCCAAAGTTGGCCATGTCTTCACTGTAAAGAACTGAATATTGCCATTAGTAATAATTATTCAAATCTCACTGGGAAAGCATTTTGAAGAAGACGGTTTTCCCATTGACTGGTTACCATGCATATTCCTTATCTCTTTGACATCTATGCAGTTGCCAAGTATTCATCATGGGCCTTCTCTACCTCGTCATTTTCCTTCCATTCTAATGAGTTCGGATCATCTTTCTGTCTCATGCCTTTGGTCATGTTCCCCCTACTATTTGTTCCCCTTTTCTTTTTGCATAAAATTCAGACACTTGATTGGCCATACAGTATTATTTTAAATTATTGGCCTCTCCCTTGTCTCCTGCACCTTTTGTTATTCATCATGTTGTTTCCTATTGAACATTTCTATTCCCTCTTACTCATCCTTCCAAATGCTTCATAACTTCCAGAAAGCCGGTAGTACACAATTTAGAATAGCATACACTTACCCCCTCTCTGATCATTCCTTTCCTGCTAACACTCTCTATTGGCTACAGAAAGGGAAGTACTCAGGTGACATATCTTTGAATTATACAGGACAGCTTGGCAGGTACCAAAAATTTTCTACTCACGGATTGATTGTCTCAGACAATTCTAAAAACACATCTGTCCCCACTGATTTAATTTACTTGATGGTAAATCCATTGTAATCTACTCAGATAACAACTTGCTATTTATATCAAACTAGTATCCAATTCTGCGATGTTAAATATAGGATTCTCCACATTTCCTGACACTCACTTCTAATAAACCATGGCATACGTGAGAATGAACATTTAACTTCATAGAGAATCAGCTGCAAGGCAGAAAAGGTTTAAGGCACCAGGTCAGATATAAGCCACAAGAAAGGCCTCTCTTTCTAAACTAAAGGGAGCGTTAAAAAAAAGAAAAAAAATTGTAGAGCTAGAAAAGGGTCTACAGATCATCCACTGTAATCCTTTTATAGGAGTGAGGGAATTGACACAGTTGGAGAACTCCGATGGCTCACTCAAGGTCACACAGCCAGCCAGGGAGAGAGTCAGGCTTGAACTTATGGCTTCTGACATCTGCCCACAGGTCAGTGCTCTTCCTGCTGATGTCCTGAAACAGGACCAGAGTGTCCACTCTGGAAGCCAATAGCCCCACCCATTTTCTCAAAACAGATTTATTACATTTGGAAACTCAGAAAAACATTGATGTAGTTGTATGTATCAACTACATGGACAGCCCTGGGTGCTAATAAGTAGTTTTATGAGTGTGAAAGCGCATTTGTGGAGGGGAATCCAGACTGGTTGCTGTACCTAACCTGGTAACTGGACTTTAAAATATTCTGAGGAGTGGTGCCTGGATGGCTCAGTCAGTTAAGCATCTGACTTCGGCTCAGGTCATGATCTCAGGGTCCTGGGATCGAGCCCCGCACAGGGCTCCCTGCTCAGCAGGGAGTCTGCTTCTCCTTCTGCCTGCTGCCCCCTGCTTGTGCTCTCTCTCTCGTTGTGTCTCTCTCTGTCAAATAAATAAAAAAAATCTTTAAAAAATTTAAAAAAAATATTCTGAGGAAAATATGTCTGTTTTATTAAGAGGAAAGTCATCCCAGCAAAAAGTTCTAAATTCAGTGCCCTAGATAATTAGGATAAGTTGAAGATGTTACAAAGAAGGATACATTAGCCCAGAGTTGTCTTGTTGTTGTTGTTTTTCTATTTCTCCAGAGAGTCTGCAAAGAGACCTGTTCCCTCCTAAACAAGTGCCAGCAGTGTTAATGAAGAAAAACTAGAGAAGGAGAAAGAAAATTGTAGTGGCGTGTTTAAGTTGCAACGGGTTCTGTAATACCTTAAGTGCTTTGTTAGAAGGAAAAGGGGCTACTCAGACACACTTGGTGGGAAGTTTTACAGTCTGGTAACAGATGAGGATTGCCAGTGTAAGAAAATACAATTGTACTTTAAAGACTATTTTGTTAAATCCCACAGCTGTAAAATCCCACAGCTGTTAGGTGTAATGTTTGACTAAAGTTTTGGCCACACATATCATGATCTATCATTCAGCTGCTGCTGTACGATCCTCTGCTTCATATAGTTAACCACTGAGTGTGGACATATCTGTGCAACGATATGGGTAGAAATCACAGTTTTCTAACAACCTCACACAACAAAATGCCATTTCTGAGTAATTTGATAACTGTATCAGTTACCTTTATGTTTAGGAAATGTGGTTCATTAACTGTTATCAATGATTAATTAAAAGATTAATCACATTTAAGGAAAAAGTACTAGGCACAAAAACAATGTAATAGAAGTCACACTTCATTAAAATGATAGAATGCAATAAAATATATTACATACCAACCTCTAGTTACACTGTGTCAGTCTAATTGGTGATGAACTCCTACTCAGTATCTTTAAATTCCAGGATCTGCTATTACTTAGGTTGTTTAACCATTTGTTGAAAAATATTGAGTGTCTGTTATGTACCTAGCAATGTGCCTGCCACTGGGGGACAAACGATGCATCAGAGTGGTCCCTACACCCAGGAGCATCATTCATTCTCTTTCTGCACTTTGTCCTCATGATCCTTTTAAGACTGATTCTAGCTCGCCAAGGCCCCATGATAAAGGCATGGGATGACAGGTAAAGGGACTGGCCAAGAAGTGTGTGGCACCCATCTGCTGCTCAGGTTGCTATCCCTCGCTCTACAGAATAGATGCTTTCAATCCAAGTGAGCCAGTCAAAAGTTCTAGTCTCTATCAAGTAGATTATTTACATAATTTTCTATTTCTCTATGAATTACAGCTTATCTCTTATTTTATAGTGTATGCTTAGAGATGGATTTCCTTATTTAAAAAAAATAGATTGAAATTTTGGTGCCAAATAGATTAATATGCACTGCACAATATAGCAGGAAAATCACTAGTCAGGGAAAAGGGGGACTTGGTTGTTAGTCAAGGTGATTATATAATGTGCAGTCCCTCACAGGACACCAGTGAGAGTGAAGGGGGTGCAGTTGAGTAAATATGCCAGGACAGTATGTGCAAACCGGGACTAGACATTCATGTGAATTCTCCCACCAGGTCTGCCACTTATAAACCCTGTCTACATATGAGTAGTCCCATCAAGCACCCCCTTCTTAAAATGCTCTGGTGGCTTTCCACCATCCTTAGAATGAAATCTCAAGCCCTTACCAAGCCTGCACGTCCCTAGAAGATCAGACCCCAGCTACCACTCTCCCGTTCACTCCCTATCTTCTTTTGTGTTCTCCAGCCTCCCGAATATGTTCAGGCTCAGTGGTGCTGAATGTGGTCCTCAGCCTTGAACACACTTCCCAGAGAGCTTCATGGCTCCATCCTTCTCCTTATTCAAATCTCCCTTCAAATGTGAGCTCTCAGAGGCACCTTCTCTGACATCCTGTCTGAAATAGCGACTCTTCTCACATACTTGTCTTACTTCTATTACTCAGTTTCATTTTTCCTTGTGATAATTTCACTACTTACGTTCTCTATTTGTGTTATTACTTGTTTCTACCCTAGAAGTTTAGACATGTGGGGTCAAGGACCACTACTCATTCAATATTACATGATCTCTCCAGGGCCTACAAGAGCATCTGGCATGTTAGTGGCACTTGATAAATATTTATTAAATGTTGAATGCATAGAAGTACCTACGATGCTCTGACCCTAATTCCTTATGTTATATACATATGTCATATATATATATGTGCATATATATATATATATAAGGAGCTTGAAATACACATTATTTAATTTCTAGTCTGTGAATCTTTACATTAAAATGTTGGCACTGAATTAGGCATACTATTTATTCCTAACAACATTCCTAAGAACCTGCCAAGTGTTACCCGTCTTCTAATCCTTTTCTCACCTTCTCCATGCAGTCATTCAGCTCCTTCTTTGTACTCACAGCCTGATATGTACCTCATTAGAGCCCCTATCACACTGGCTATCACCAGTCAGAGAAGTGTGTATCAGGCCCAGAGAGCAAGGTGTACTTTGGGAGGTGACTAGAAAGTCTGGTATGGGCAGCATGGGTAAACCCACAGTGGAAATGCAGGCAGAAGTCAAATCTTGGAGACCAAGTTTTGTAAGACCTATTAAGCAACTTATATTTTATCCTAAGGTGATAGATGGTCATTCAAGGATCTTAAACGGAGGAATAACATGCTCAGAGTTGCATTTCCAAAGGATAAATCTGAATGGCTTGTAAAGGATAAAATGCAGGGTAACAAGACTTCAGGGTGGTCCTAAACCGTTCATTACAGGGTCTTACCCAGAAATGATGATGACTTGACTAAGGGTGTTGGCCATAGAGGGAAAAAAAAAAAAATTGGATGGATCAACCTCTCTGTGTCACTTCTACTTTTAATTGAATGATTTAATTACCTCTCTAGGTTGAAATTGCTATATTTCTATGAAAGGGAACACAAAATACATTGCAGTTCTTTGTGGTAGATAAACCATACCACGTGACTGACTGACTGAATTGGTTCATCTAAATTCTTTCTTCTCAGATTGTCCCAAGTTACCTTTCTAAGAAAAAAGTAAAATGAAATTCTTAGTGAAAAAGATTGACATATTTAAGGTAGGAGATAAGACAATGCTATTACAGCCCAAAGTTATTAGTTAACCTTTAATTTTCGTAGTCTGAATATTTTGATGCCCTATGGACCTATTAAGGGGAGCCAGAGAATCTGGTTTAAGAACCTCTGCCCCTAGACAAAACTGTGATGACTGAATGCCTGATTCCTAGAAAGGTATGTTTCACTTAACAGGTTATCATGATAGGAATCATGTAAGATTTGTGCTTCAGTGTTTATCTAAGCAGGTACTGCTTTCTGATACCCTCTAGTTCCTAGTTAACAACCAGTGGGCCCCAGGGTGTTCTACACACATTTTGAGAGAGACTGAGTGTGTGTATATGTGTGTGTATATCTCCAAATAGAAAGATGGTGCAAGAAATATGGAATCAGTCAGGAATATGAGGGCTATTCTATTTCCTGAAAGCTCCTAGTATGTCTACCATTCCCATAGTTTGTTCTTTTGTCAAGACAATAAAGGTACTGGTCAAAATGCAAAAGATGCTGCAGGGCTAATCTAGAATAGTTGATTATATTCTATCATCTGTGAGTCAAGTGAGGTACTGGAGGCAATTTCTTAAAACAATATAATAATACATACTCACTAGAGAGTACTTAGTGAACTTGGGTAAGTAATAAGAAGAAAATTTAAACTCTAAATAATTTTTTAAATAATTTCAGAAGTAGTAAAATTCATTTGTCAAGGTATTTAACTTATCAATATGTTGAAGTGAGGTTGAAAGATCTTCAGATTGAACCAGTTTGCTTTATTTTGTTTTAAATTTTAATTCCAGTATAGTTAACATATAGTGTTATATTAGTTTAAGGTGTACATTACAGTGATTCAACAGTTCTATACATTATTTAGTTCTCAACATACTAAGTATGCTCTTCATCCCCTTTACCTATTGTATTCATCTTTCCACTGATTTCCCCTCTGGTAACCATCAGTTTGTTCTCCATAGTAAAGAGTGTGTTTTTTGGCTTCTTTTTTTTCTTTATTCATTTGTTTTGGTTTTTAAATTCCACATAGCAGTGAGATCACATGGTATTTGTCTTTCTCTGGTGGACTTATTTCATGTAGCATTATATTCTCCAGATCCATCCATGTTGTTGTAAATGGCAAGATTTCATTCTTTTTTGTCACTGAGTAATATTCCACTGCATATGTATACCACACTTTTATCCATTCATCTATCAAGAGACACTTGGGTTGCTTCCCTATCTTGGCTATTGTAAAAAATGCTGTAGTAAACATAGGGGTGCATGTGTCTTTTCAAATTAGTCTTTTCATTTTCTTTGGGTAAATACACAGTATTGGAATTACTGGATCATATGGTAATTCTATTTTTTATTTTTTGAGGAACATCCATACTGTTTTCCACAGTTGCTGCACCAGTTTGCATTCCCACCAGTAGTTCACGAGCGTTCCTTTTTCTCCACATCCTCGTCAAAACCTGCTGTTTCTTGTGTTTTTTTTGTTTTTGTTTTTGTTTTTGTTTTTGTTTTTTTAGCCATTCAGACAGGTGTGAGGTGTCTGTAGTGTTGATTTTTTCATTTCCTTAATGATGAGTGATTTTGAGCACCTTTCATGTGTCTGTGGCTATCCTTATGTCTTCTTTGGAGAAATGTTGTTCATGTCTTTTGCCCATTTTTAATAGGCTTATGGGGGTTAGTGTTGAATTTTATGTTATTTATATTTTTGAATGCACCCTTATCATGTGTCTGTTGGCTATCCTTATGTCTTCTTTGGAGAAATGTCTGTTCATGTCTTTTGCCCATTTTTAATAGGCTTATTTGGGGGGGTTAGTGTTGAATTTTATAAGTTATTTATATTTTTGGAATGCTAACCCTTTATCAGACATGCCATTTGCAAATATCTTTTTCCATTCAGGTTTTTAGTTTTATTGTTTATTTTGCTCTGTACAAGCTTTTTATTTTGATGTAGTCCCAATAGTTTATTTTTGCTTTTGTTTCCCTTTTCTCAGGAGACCTATCTAGAAAAATATTGCTACAGATGATGTCAGAGAAATTACTGTCCGTGCTCTCTTCTAGGATTTTTATAGTTTCTGATCTTACATTTAAGTCTTTAATCCATTTTGAATATTTTTTTTGGTATATGATGTAAGTGGTCCAGTTTCATTCTTTTGCATATAGCTGTCCAGTTTTGCCAACACCATTTGTTGAAGAGACAGTGTTTTACCCACTGTATATTCTTGCCTCCTTTGTCATAGATTAATTGACTATGTAATCATGGGTTTAATTCTGGGCTCTATATTCTGTTCCAGTGATCTATGTGTCTTTGTGTGTGTGTGTGCACGCACGTGCATGTACGTGCCAGTACCATACTGTTTTGATTACTACAGCTTTGTAGTATAACTTGAAATCTGGGATTGTGATACCTCCAGTTTTCTTCTTTTTCAAGGTTGCTCTGGCTATTATTGGTCTTTTGTGGTTCCATACAAATTTTAAGATTATTTGTTTGAGTTCTGTGAAAAATGCTGTTGACATTTTGTTAGGGATTGCATTAAATCTGTAGATTGCTTTGAGTAGTATGGAGATTTTAACAATATTGTTTCTTCCAATCAATGAGCATGGACTATCTTTCCATTTGTTTGTGTCATCTTCAGTTTCTTTATTTTATTTTTTTAGAGGAAAGTAGCCTGTATTGGGTTATGAGGCTCCCAGGCAGGGTACCTCACTTCAGCCATTGAACTCACTTCACTCACTGGCCATGAGTCTGTTCTGAGCTCTGGCTAAGGAAGCATCCGCCAGGCCACTCCCCAAGGTTGGGGTCTATGACCTCTCCTGCCCAGTCTGCCCTTCTGCAGAGCCCTGTTTTCTAGGAATTCACCACCCTGAAACTCATGGAGGACCCTGTGAGGGCTGCTTTTAGCCCTAGTCTCAGATTTCATGTTCAGTTTCTTTCATCAGTGCTTTATAGTTTTCAGAGTACAGGTCTTTCACCTCCTTGTTTAAATTTATTCCTAGGTATTTTATTATTTGGTGAGTACAATTATAAAAAATTGTTTTCTTAATTTCTCTTTCTGCTACTTCATTATTAGTGTAAAGAAATGCAATGGATTTCTATATATTGATTGTGTACCCTGTGACCTTACTGAATTCATTGATCACTTCTAGTAATTTTTTGGTGTTCTTATGGTTTTCTATATATAGTTTCTGCAGATAATGAAAGTTTTAATTCTTCCTTTCTAATTTGGATGCCTTTTAGTTCTTTTTGTTGTCTGATTGCTGTGTCCAGGACTTCCAGTACTATGTTGAATAAAAGTGGTGAGCATGGACATCCTTGTCTTGTTCCTGAACTTAGGGGAACAGATCTTAGTTTTTCACTGTTGAGTATGATGTTAGCTATGGGTTTTTCATATGTGGCCTTTATTATGTTGAGGTATGTTTCCTCTAAACCTACTTGGTTGAGGGTTTTTATCATGAATGGGTATTGTAGTTCATTAAATGCTTTTTCTGCATTTATTGAAATGATCATAGGGTTTTTATCCTTTCTCTTGTTTCTGTGATGTACCACATTGAGTTGCAAATATTAAACCACCCTGCATCTCTGAAATAAAGTCCACTTCATTGTGTTGAATGATTTTTTTTAATGTATTGTGGTATTTGAACTATTTTGCTTTAGAGCAAGGTTTCTCAACCTTAGCAGTGGACATTGTAGGCTGGATTACTCTGTTGTAGAGGACTTTGCTGAGCATGAAGGATGTCTAGCAGCATCCCTGATTCCTACCCACTAGAAGCAAGGAGCAGCCCTCTTCCCAGTTATGATAACCAAAAATGTCTTCAGACATTGCCAAATGTCTGGAAACCCTTGGGGGAAAAATTGCCTTCAGTTGAGAACTATTAATTTAAAGAACTTGATTTAAAGGCAAAATTTTTAAATGCAGGATCATGAGCCAAACACGCAGGGCAGGCAAAATTGATTGAAAGATGAATAAGAATCTTAAATTTTTTAAGTCTGAGAAAACTTAAAACCAAAACCCAATTAAAACTTCTATAGTGCTTACAAAGTACTAAGAAATGGCCTATCTATAAGAGGCCAATGCCTAGAATCATGTTGACATTTTTCTTTTATATTTAGACCAATTTATTATTAGACCATGGAATCCGTTTTCATCCCTTACCTAAATCTTGTTTGTGTTTCCATCTATGATGAATTCTGATGATTCTTATTACTGACTGGTCAGTAGATTTCTGCATCCTGCTCTAATTTAGGTTTCTGGGCAGGAATTATATATAATTGACCATATGAGGAAACTGTGATAACCTCAGAGACTAAATGATGATGCTACCATAATTTCCTATTATTGAGGCCATATGATAATTATATAGGAGAATGCCTTGTTTTGTAAGAAACACACGTAAGAATGTTAGGATGACAGGAAGACATGTGGGCAACTTACTCTAAATCAGAAAAAAAAAATCTTTGTACTATGTTTGCAATTTCTCTATAAGTATGAGATTGTGTAGGGTTCTTTGTTAGAGAGAACACATACACATCTGTGTGAGCTGGGGTGGGGGAGGACCAGAGGGAGAAAGAATCTTAAGTAGGCTCAATGCACAGTGCAGAGCCTGACACAATCAAGAGATGAACACTTAACTGACTGAGCCACCCAGGTGCCCCTGAGATTGTTTTAAATTTTATAAAAATATAAAAATTTCCACTCCGTACAAAGGCAGAAAAAAAAGAGGAAGAACAATAATGTACATAATGTATGTGATTGCATGAAATAGACAGTCTTGACTAAGCATGAACTGAAAGACATGGTTATTCTTTCAGTAGGTTTCAATTCCTATATGTCCCAGAGTGTGAACATCTTGACACATTTACATTTCATTGATAATTTCAGTAATTATCGACAATAACTTTTTACTATATGTAAGTTTTTCTTTACGTGTTACTTTTAGAAGTCATCCCATAATAAAATTTAAATGGGGAAGAATGAAGAAAACCAGACTAAAAGATGTCAATGAAAGCTAAGGGAGGAGAGCATTTTGAGAAGGATGAATGTGTATTAAATGCTCAGGTGGTTAAAATGAAGACTGACCTATGCCCAGTCAGCATAATATTAGTGCAGAGCTAGTCTAAAACCACAGCTGATGCGCACAATGAGCTGTTTAGAGAATTCCATCTGTCCAGAGACCCTAGTGTATCTTGTCAGGTCTCCTTTTGTTAGGGTCTGCTGACCACCTCCAGGAGTGGTGAAGAGGCTGATAAATGCACCAGCAGAGGCATCAATGTAAGGTTGATAAAAAGGTATTGGTGACTCTGGCCAGAATAATTCCAGTGGAGGATGGCAGTGAGTTCAAGAGATAAGAATGTAGAGACCTTGCATATAGCTGAGTCTTTCAGGACACCAGGTCAGAGAGGGGAGAAACATGTAGACAGTACTTATGGAGGGGCATATGATTGACAGAGGAATTTTTTTGTTATTTGTTTGTTGAGATGAGAGAAGCTTAAACAGGTTTAAATGTGGTGGAAGAAAAATCCACGGAGAGTGAGTAGCTTTGCAAGGCAAGTGGTTTGGAACAACAGCAAGAGTCAAAGGAATTGAGTTCATGATAAAACTCAGGCACATTCCAGTAGGAATTAAGGACTAAAGGAAATGGGCATTATGGTTTCAGGGATGAAGCAGTTCTGGGTGAAGAAATGGCTCTGTGGAACTCTATTTCAAGTGAGAAGAAAGGAACCATGGTATGGTCAATGAAGTGAATGACTGAAGAGGGGCGTGGAACTGAAAATCTGAGGGGAGGGGTAGGTCACCCTGGTTGTAACTCCTAGGTGTGACTTACCTGTCTGAGGTATGATACAGGGAAACCTTTGCTAATTTAATTTTCCTGTAGGAATTTTGTATATAGAGAGAGTCTCTACCACATCCTGCTCCCTGTTTACAAATTATGACCACCTCTGGAATCTACAGACCATCCTTGGGACATGTAACAGTGTGGAAAGCTGTGTATCAAGACATAACCTAGTTCCCACATTTCTGGAAATTACTAAATATTCATGTTCAAACAACTCTCCTTATTTTATACCTTACATTTTCATTTGCTTATGGAAGTCCCTTTCCATTTTGGTTAGGGGAGACTTAATCAAGTGACCTGCGAAGCCCAGGGCATAACTTTCCAAACTAGTGATCCTTGAGAGGGGGCTATTTGAGGGAATTGCTTTCTAAAATAGAATTTTTGCGATACTGCTGACACCATTGTTTTAAAATCTGTACTTGTGCCCTTCAGCAAAGAGTGCATAAGGGGTCCTTTTATTGATCTAAATAATAAATATGAAAAGTCCATTTGCTTTGGATTAAATAAAAGTGCCATTTCTGCTTGAACATAGATCTCAAATTCAAGTGAACAAATCGAATATGAAGGGAGATTCAACTAAAGACAAACAGCAGTAAAAATGTCCAAAGTGGCAATGATGAGCAATGAGTAGACTGTCTTTGAATCTTTTCAAGACTATTAAACACCCTCATTCTTATGATTAGACTCTATCCACACACTTTAGTGAAGTTGGATGTTGTGCCATTATCTGGGGAAGTCAAATTTGGACTTGCTTAGAATTAAATTTGTTCTTTGGGTCCTGACATTTATCAATACAGAATGCGTTCCTTAGAAAGCCGATGTCAGCAATTCAAGACCCAGCAGCACTGAATAGTTCCACTTTCCTCTGAAGCACTTGTTCATTATGGCTGATGGACAAGGCATGATGTTGGCGTGCATGCACACACCACAGAGGTGACTGATGGCGGGTGGGAAAAGAATAGTTTGAAAAACCCAAGGACTCCTGGAGTAAAGAGGAATCCGTTACTGCTACCTTCTATAGGTGTGAGCCAGTCCTCTCCTCCCAGTGCTTATTGTGTTGTTTGTTTTATTTAAATTGCCAGCCCATGGGGTAGAGATTGTAGCTTCTTAATATTCCATTCAGAGACTACTTCACAGCTGGTATTCAATAAATGTTAAATAACAATAATAACACCACATAGAGCCACTAATTTCAAAAAGTGAGGTAGAAATTGGTGTTTTGAATCTCCGTATGAATGGCCCTGGCTCTTAATGCCTTTTTTTCTCCTCCCAACACTGTCTCCCACTGGCTGTTAGGCATTGTACACTCCACAAAGCAGCCGCTACCAGCTACCCATCCTAATCAGTTGCCACAAGGGTCAGGAGCTGTCCAGCTCTGGGAGAGGAGAGAGTGCATGCACGCATACTAGTATGCCAACACAAAGGGCAAAAACAGAAAGCCATTGCCCTCAGAAGACAAGCTCTCATCCAGCTGCCCGCCATACACGATCGCCTCTGACACATGTGCCATTCACTTGAGCACAAAAGTATACCCAGAGGGTGCTAGAAAGGAAAGACAGTGGTTTCTTTTATAGCCCTTTCTGATCACTAACCATGACCAGTGAGCTTAGCCACTAGTTCAGCCTAGTGATCAGCATTTGCTTGAAGTGGAAATGGATTTTTAATGCCTTTTTCTCCCCTTAAAGTGGGTAACTTTGCTTCATAAGAGATTTCTTTTTATTCAAAGCCCAACTTGGCAACTGAGAGAGAGCAGTTTAGCTTCAAATTAAAGTAGTTGCTGTCAATTACAAGAAACTGACTACTGGTCCAGTGGGCATTTTTTTAAATTGAAGATATTAATAGATTTTCTTTAACTAGGTACAAGAAAGGGAGAGGAAATGAAGGGAGGAAGGAAGAGGGAAGGGAGGGATGTGACCTGGGTTCGGGGAGAAGTATGCAGAGGGGAGGGTCAGAGAAAGAAAACCAAGACTTTTTTTGACTACTTCTTTGTCTATTTTATGAGCCATGCTTAAATTGACTTCGTGTTTGGGAGAATAGAATTCATCGCAGAAGGTTCTCTAAAGGACAAAGCAATATCTTTGTTTATGTTAAATGTGGTAGAGATAGATAAATGTCCTAATTTATATTTATAATAGACTCTTCACAATGGCAAATTTTTAATTCCAGGAACATGGGGTGACCATTTTAGCGATGTGGGTACTGTAGCTGTTTTTTGCCTTAACTCAGAGGGGGGCTCAGGAGATGGGTATGGCCAGAGTCTCATGAAGCGAAAGTAGGACTGTCTAATAAAAATGAAAGCACTGAATATTTACCACATGCCAAGTGCTATTCTATCTAAATGCTTCCCATAAAATGATTTCCTCAAATTCTCACAACAAATCACTGAGAAGAGGGACTATTATTTCTATTTTACAGAGAAGGAAATTAAGACATGGAGAGATTAAGTAACTTATTCAAGGTCACACTGAGAAAGTCATGGTACCAGAATTTTAACTCCTTCATTTTGGTTCCAGGAGCCATGGTCTCAACTGAGCACTCAGTATTTTTAAAAGGAAGATCAGATATTTAACACACTTAGATATAATTCTATTAGTTATACTGATGCTAGTGACCTAACTGGAACTTAGAACCTTATGTGGCTTTTCGTTAATCTGCAAGATAAATTCTTCTCTTTAGCAGGTACATTGCATGTTGAAGGGCCTTCGTGATCTGGCCGCACCTTCCATTTTCTGCCCTAGCTTCAGCTCCTCTTCACAACTGAACCTCTAACTAAGCCATTTTAATCTTCTTGCAGTTGTCCTTTTCCCTTATAGCTCCTCATCTTCTGCCAATATTTGTTCCTTTCTTATAATTCCCTCATCCCTCACTGTCTCTCTTCCCTATCCATCTGATAGGTTTGCCTTCCAATACTTGGCTCAGACTTTGCCTGCCCTAAGAAGACCTCTCTGAACTCTCCAAGCATTTTTAATAATTTCTTTCTATATAATCCCACAACACCTATATACTCATACTTTGGAGGACTTAGCACATTGCCTTCTCATTATTCTTTTATATATTTCATTCTGTTATTTGAATATAAACATTTGACGACAAATACAACACCTCATTCATGCTTATGTATCTATTGTCTTTAAAAGTGCCTCATGAATGAGAGGTATACAGTAATCATAGATGAATGTTAAATGAGCCTTATCCTTAGACTCCTTTTAATCCATCAGGTCTCAACCTAAATGTCAACTCCTCAAAGAGTTCTTTTCTGACCATTCCCTCCAGCTACCCTCGAGCAGATTAAAGATAAAGTTATTTTCCATTCCTCCCATGAAGAAGTGGCTCTAAAACCTTGCCCTTGGGTCTGAGCAGACTAGTGACTACATAACCAAAGGAACACAGCACAAATGATGCTTTTCTAGGTTTCAGGCTCAGGCCATCAGTGACTGGCATCTTCCTCTTCCTGCCTCTTGGGATGTATGTTCATAGATCCCAGATGCCATGCTGTGAGGAAGCCAAAGCAATGCTATGAAGAGACCCACATGGAGAAAAGCAGTCAACAGTCCTTACCAAATTGCCATCCATGCGAGTAAAGTCACCTTAGCTGACATTATTTAGAATAGGTATGAGATGTCCCAGCTAAGCCCTGGGATGAAATTGCAATTAGTCAGCAAAATAAATGATTATTGTTGTTTTAAACCAGTAAGTGTGGCTTGGTTTGTTGTGCAGTAATAGAAAACTAAAACATCCTCTAATACATCCTCCTGTTTACTTTGCTTTATATAACATATCTTCACCTGCAAGATGTTTATCATCTCTCTCCTCCAAGTCACCACCCTTGATTAAATGTGAGCTCCATATCTGTCTTATCTACTTCCATGAATGGAACCTGGTATAGACTAAATGCTTAGTAAATACTTACTGAATAACTGAATGCTCTTAGAACTGTGTTAAGGAGTTGCCTCATAGATGAAACCAAGGACTTTAGGACATGTTGATGCAATAACCATCTTATGTAGAAAGTTTCAGCATATTTCCTGTCTAAGATAACTGTATTTCAGGTTTTATGTTATAGGCCATCACAGTTACTACATTGGATTGGTTTATTAGGGTAGAGTCACATTTCTTGTGTTAATACATATTTCTTAAACTAGATACCTTCTAATAAGGAGAGGATGGGAAAGAAGAAAGTGGTGATGCCATGGAGGAAGAGAATCGCTGTGTCTCTAGGCAAAATAATTTACAAGAAAACCTGAAAGGCTTAGATTTCTGTTTTTCTTAGCCATTCTA
The DNA here is from genome assembly GCF_009762305.2 of Zalophus californianus. Classification (NCBI taxonomy): domain Eukaryota; kingdom Metazoa; phylum Chordata; class Mammalia; order Carnivora; family Otariidae; genus Zalophus; species Zalophus californianus. The sequence goes on from NC_045600.1 coordinate 69,865,685, forward strand.
GAGATTCAGTGTATAGAAGTTCTCTGAAATACAATTTTTTAAAATAAATGATTTTACTGTGTTCTTTTAAAAATCCAGTCCTGTTTTAATTTAGTCTCAAAAAATTAGTCCTTCAAAGTACGGATCATAAAACTTAAAAACCCACTTTCCTAGAAGTCACTTAAATAAAAAAGCAAAAAGTGTAAAAATTGTAATGGTATTTTTCCCCATGACTGGACACTTTCGTATATACTAAGAGTAGAATTTTGGTCTCAGTATGCTCATTCCCAGCTCTGTAAGCAAGTGGGGCACTTTAAGTCCATGTGGGAAATAAAGTATCAAATGACCAGCAAGAAGCTGAACTTTAAATTTACAAGTGCACTTTCAATTCCCATGGAAATCACACATTTTGTGGAAATGTGCTTAGATTGTCATTGTCTAGTCAAATACAGTGAAAATGCAAGTTGAAGGAGCATAATTAAGGTTAAAAAAAATGATACAAGGAGAATGGCTGTCTTTCATGAAGCCTAATCAGCACCTTGGATGTATCTCTGGGCATGGAATGGTCAGACACATGCTACTGAACCACTGGTCTTCAATTATCATTATCTGTGGCTTGTTATATAAGTGTATGCACCATTTCCATGTCCTTGCTTAGGTAATCTGGGTGCTTGTTTGAATAGAAATTTACTTTGAGTGGGCTTCTTTAAACCCTGTTGCCTAGTTCTATTTCTTTGATTTCATGCATCTTGTCAAGTTATCAATAAAGTAGGAATACTTTTTTTTTTGAGTCAGAACTTTTTTGGCAATACAGTGAATTTTAATGTTAAGTTGAAAGGGGAATTATAAAAATAACCAAATATGTAGTTATATTTTCTGTGCATCCACAGAAATAGGAATAATAGGTGCTGATAGAAGAATGAGCTTCACACAGCTAAAACTCCAAATATCAAACCTCTCCTACAGAACATGAAATACAATTAAACTTGAATCCACAAGTATTTATTATTTATTGAACATCTATGCTGAAGACCTTGTCCTGTGTTCTGTAAAGGACATACTGAAATGAACCTATAGTCCCGAGCAGCAAGTACATTTCAAAGTATGTTAATATCCTGCCACTTAAGAAAATAAATTTTATAAAAATGGATTCAATGATTATAAAAATGTGTCCAGAAACTGGGGAGTGCACTTGGATCCTCAAATTCAAACTCCCTGTGGCCTTACTATATTTGGATAAGAGGAAGTGGTTAGGTAACAGTCCATTAAGATGTATTAGGTCCAGGCTCATAAAAAGAAAGATTTAAAAATGAATTTTTTTCATATATCTTTTATTGAAATATTGCTAATGTTCTCTAATGGCCAAAAAATTTAGTGTAATTTTAATAGTGTAAAATGATTATAAACTTCCAAATGCTGTCTGCCTGTGTTGCCTATAGGACATATGACTGGCTCACTTATTCTTTCACTTGAAGCCTTTCATGAGTTTAAGAGTCAGAACACATCCTAGAGGAGGAAGTAATATTCAAAATAAGATATTTGGGGTTTGAAAATTCATCCAGGCCATAAAGAGGACTGGGGAGATGCTTCAATCATATCTTCCCACTCCTCCCCACTGTCTGGTTTTTACTACAGAAGAAGTAGCTGTCTATTTTCTTTTATAAAAATGATTTGAAAGGTTTTTGCTTTCTTATCTATAGAATCAAGTTCACAAAATTAAATTCCAAGAGATAGGTAAGTTTGCAGTCATTGTGCTATGTTTCATCTCCTGTTCCTAGAATACAGTGTTGATTATTTCAGAAACTCATTGACTGTAGGATATAAATTGTGTACTTTTCACGTTTGTTTCAAGGGCAAGTTTTCTTGCAGACAAATGAAGACTATTAATTATCTTTAAAAACTCCCAGCAGAACTCACACCTCAGTAGAAACCTGCTTCAAGTCATCACATTCAAATCCAAGTACGTAGAGTATTATTGGAGCTGAGAGTAAGATCGTCAGGGATGAGATGATAAAGCATTGTGCAGGCAGTGCCAGGAAGTTCGCATATTTTTTTTAGGTAATGGGAACCTGTTGAAGAATTTTAAGCAGGGGAATGGCATGATAATATTTTCAGCCCAAAAGATCCCTGGAAGCAATATAAAGAATGATTTGAAGGAAACAAGATTGGAGACCAAGAGATGGGAGAGGTTCAAGAGAGATATACAAAGAATCAACAGGATTTGGTGATCGACTTGGTATGAGAGCAAAGGAGAGGGCATAGTTATGATTCTCATGGCTTCTGGCTTTGGAAGTTGGGCAGGAATTGCTGCCATCTAACACAAGAAAAGGAGGAAAAAAATCAAGAACTAGCAGTTTGGAGGTGACAAGGATGAATTGGAGAATTTGGGAAGCATCCTCCCAAGATGCTTAAAATAGTTGAGCTATCTAGGTCTGGAAGTCAGGAGAGAATGGTTCTGTAGGCTTTTATATTAATTTAATTCCCACCTTGTTCCAAACTGGTGCCAGAGTACTGTTCTTTGGAATATGCAGAACTTGTAGATCATTAGTATAAAGGTGGTAGTTGATAAGAGCACTTATGGAGGGGTAGGTAAAATGAGAAAAATAGGTTGAGAATGAAATCATTATTTAAGGGTAGAAAAAGTGGAAATCTGCAGAGGATATGAAGGAGGTTAAAAAGAATCAAGGGGAAAAGTTGTCCTAAAAGCCAAGAAAAGAAAACGTTTCAAGTATGACAGTTATCAATAGTATCAAATGTGACATGAAAGTGAAATATGAGTAATGCACTCACATACAGGCACTTTGTATATTTGATAAACAATAAAACCATTTTCCATGGAGGAGGTACACTCTTCACCCAGTTTTGTCTTTAATATTCCATGTGGGACCCACTACTATGCGTGAGTGCTCTCCTCATCCTGGTTGGGTTCTAACTTCCCATGATAGGTCATCACCCCTCCAGCCCTGCCCCTGTGTGAGGCTCTTTGGGCTCTGACATCCCATGTTGTGCTGCCTTCCTATGATAACATCCTCCTCACTTTGATCAGATGCCAGTACCGCACTCTAGTCCATCACCACTCCTCCCTACCCCAGCAAGGAGAACCACATGCTTTGCCTCACTTAATGCCTATAGCAATGAATTATCCATGTAGGGAAAGAACAAGGAAGAGAAAGAACAAGTTTGTATAATTTAAATGTGTCTATGATATGAATCTGTTGGCCTCACACTCCAGTATGCAGCACCTGCTTCTCTTTTATAGGGAGCTCTGAATTCATCCAGATGTGGCAAGTGCGATAAACCAGTTTGGCCAGGAAAGAACTTTAAAACGTTCATTAGATCTGTCTATAGGAGGGTGTCTGTGATCTTGGTTAGAACAATTTTACTGTCATTTCCCCAGTTACCATATTTCATAATTTTCTAAACATGTGGTAATCTCCATTAAATTCTCCACAGACAACTAAGAAGGTCCAAAATTTAACTGTTATCTTTCCCCAAATAACCCAACTAATCCTGCTTTGTTTGCTTTATCATGAATGGTTTCTCAATTCTACTGGTCAGCCAAGTTAAAAATCTAGTGCCATTCCATACTCTTTCTTTTTCCTGATTCCTCAAACCTCATGTCTAAGCCCTATCGCTTCTACTTCCTAAATAAATCTAAAATACATCTTCTCCTTTTTATTTCCACTATTACTGCCTTAATTGGTTGCTGTGGTTCACAGCTCCAATCATTCAGCATCAAGGAAACCATTCCCTCTAGCTGCTGGGATGTTGCCTGCTGGTGGCTCACAGTGGAATTCCCTCCAACAAGGAATTTCCCTCAGTCAAAGGGAGCTGCCTTATCTGAGGTTACATTCCCTTTCCAGGGGCAATTCACATCCAATGACTACTGGTTGGTGCAGGGGTACAAAGGCCTGGTCCTCTTTCCACAGTCTGAGACAACTATGAACAGCCATCCCAGTGCCTGAGATCCCCATGGGACAAGCCAAGGATTTGTTATAATTCCATTGCAGTTCAACTTCTCCCAATCCTGACTTTCCTCACAGGCGTTGCCAAAAAGCACACTCAAATAAACTTGCTATATGTAACTTTACATCTTATGATTTGTTTTCTGGGAAACATGACTGAAGATGTGAAGAGAGTTGATTCCAGGAGCATAGACCAAGGAAATAGAACTTTGAAACTGGATCACCTACCAGTCAACTGGCAAGTCTGACAAGAAGTCTTATCATCTCTGACATGCTGTACTGATTCAGTTACTAAAACTTTTCCCAGTGGTAAATTCAAATTGTATAGTTGTGGAAGGGAATGCACTAGAAGGTGTAATGTCTCAGGTACTTGAAAGATTGAGAGTAAATAATCATAATAAGGATAATGGAACTGTGAAAAAAAAGGATAATGGAACTGTGTGGTGATTTCTGGTGCCATTTATTCATTGGAGAAAAAGCCTGGGAGTGATTAATCACTAAGACAAATGTTAAAATCAGAGGGTCTCCTTGGCAGCCAATAAAGGGACTCTTACCTTTATAATTTAAGGAAAGGTAATTTTTGGATCAGGTTAGAATCAATTATAAAGACAGTGGTGCTCCAGGGAAAATTGAATTCCTAGCCATGGCAAGTCTGCTATGCCCATATCAAAACAGTGGTTGGGAAGTAGTGGAGCCGTGAGACTTGGAATTAGGAATATCTAATCAATGCACTCATGAATCTTGAATCTTCAGATCTCCCTTAACCCTCTGTGTTTGCAAAGTGGCTCACTCCTCCTCAAAGACTAGCATTCTCCTTCTCTGCCTTGAAAATGATGCAGAGACCTCTGTTTCTAACGAAAACATGAACACACATACACTCCAACCCAGGATCTATTTCCACCCTCTCTTATTGCCACCAAACCAATAACTAGGTTTAAGTCACAATAGTTAGCCAGAGAAGCCACTAAGCTGGCCAGAGTAAGAACGTGATTATAATCTGAATAAATTGCAGGACCTAAGCAACAAGTATCAGCGATAGCTAAGGAAGCATACAATGGGATGAAATCCTGAGAGTGCTAGGTCAAAAAGGGCACAACATAAGGTTGGACAAGACAGAGTTCATCAACAGTGAAGCAGTCTTCCATCATGTAGGATTTAATACCACCGTGGAAGAGGCATGAAACAGCCAAGTTGTCAGAAGAATGGCTTGACCAATTGATGTGAGCCAGCCTCTGCCATCAGCTACTCCAGCGTTGACAAACCGGATGCATGATAAATATTCTATGGGCCAGAAGCATGGGCTCCCACTTACCAAGGATCATTTAGCTATTGCAACTGCCAAATGTCCAAAATGCCAACTACAGAATCTGACACTGCTCTCCCAATATGGCACCAATCTTCGAGGAGACCAGCCACTTGTTAGAAAGTTGATTATATTATACCTCTTCTATAGTACATCTTGACACACATTCCAGGTTATGAGTTCCCACAGGCCTAAGCTAATACCACATCAGTAACAAAGTAAATAAAGACCTCTACCCTCACAAAGCTCACATGATAACAGGGTAGGAAGGTTAGTAGCTGATCCTTACCCTGGGGCCAACATGGGGAGGAAGAAAATTTACGAAAAGTAGAAAATGGCAGAGGAGGGAGGGGTGAAGAATGGAGAAGTAGTAATATGGTCAAATATTTTTGCAAATATTGTAATCACATTTTCTAGTTTAGACTTACTAAAGGAGAATCCTTATCTGTGGTATGCTATAAAGTAGCATGTCCCTGGCATGTCTAGTTTTGCTAATGAGAAATCTAGGGATTTATTAGGCATGTCCCTCTTTAAAGTACTGGTGCCAGCTGTGTAATTTTGGGAACATAAAATGGAAAACTTGAATGAACAAGACAGTCCTCTTGTGTATATCAGAGGTTAGAAAACTATAGGCTATGGGCCAAATTCTGCCACGCGCCTTCTCTTACATATTGCGTATGGCCAGTTTCACTCTGCTGCTGTAGAATTGAGTACTTGTTACAGAGACCATCTAGCCCGCAAAGCTAAAATACTTCCTATCTGGACTCATACAGGAAAATGTTGCTAATTACTGCTATAAATGATGCTCCACAAGCATCACTTACAAAACTCCCATCTTAAACCAGTGCCATGGCTCATCCTAATGTAGCAAGGAGGGATAAAAACCAACATGGTATAGCTCCTGTAAACCAAAGGAAGAAAGTGTTTCCAGATGGAGGAAGCTTTGTTCTCTCAAGTTTCTCTGTGTTGGGCGCCTGGGTGGCTCAGATGGTTGAGCGTCTGCCTTCGGCTCAGGTCATGGTCCCAGGATCCTGGGATCGAGTCCCGCATCGGGCTCCCTGCTCCTTGGGAGCCTGCTTCTCCCTCTGCTTCTTTCTCTCTCTCTCTCTCCCTCCCTCTCTCTCTCTCCCTCTGTCTCTCATGAATAAATAAAATCTTTAAAAAAAAAGTTTCTCTGTATTAACGGAGCTGTAAATCAAACCCTTTTTTTATTTAATTTGGGTAAATGCCCCCCTCGATCCCTCAATCAGAAAGTAATGAAGATCTGGCAAGACAGGATCCTTCTCTCTCACCTCTTTACTGTTCCCTGACTTAAGTGGACAAGTGGTTCTCTCTTTACTGAAGCAGAGTAATATTGCAATGTTTTAATATTGAATAATGTTTGGCATGTCCCACAAAGTCCCTCAAGGTCTTCTACAGCTCCTTGTGTACTGATTAATTCTCTAATTTCTTGGTAAAGTTGGCCATTCTTCAATGAAGGTCTTCCGAATTTCTTTTGAAAAATACCTCAATGTTTCAAATAGATGTTATAATTTAAGTATGAACATCTCTGTTGAAACAGTGTTGTTAGGAGCCTAGAACCCCATCCGTTCCTTCCCTGTGGTCCCTCCCACAGTGGCCATGGAGTAAGTTTCTTGGAATCCCTTGAGCTCAATTGATTAAATTGAAAAATCACAGAACAGATAATATTAAGGTCTCTTTCGAGATTGATTTACTACAACATTTAAGTCTCCTATCTTGGACTCAATGGATTCTTTTCTCTTACTTTAACAGTTCCTCTATGCTCTTTGATAGAAATACTTATTACATGTTCAAGTGCTCTCGCAGTTTCATTACATTTCAAAATGGATGCCCTGGCTTCCCACCATAGTAAGCCAGAAAATTCTTTCTTCTACTTTTTCATCCTAGCCCATAAAGGAGGAAGCCTGCTAACATATCAGCCCTTACAGGCTTCCCAGAGGAAGAGTGACTGGTCTGACTGGTTGCAGTCCAGGATATTCTTGAAAATCATTTTTCCACCAGTGTTAATGTTCCCCACTTTAAAGCCCAACAGGAGTACTTTCCTGTTCTTTCACCTCCTGTGCCCAGGTACATACAACCACCTCTGTCCCCCTGAATTTGCATGCACAGACAGGGCCCAGTGTTCGCCTTCTTAGAGGTGTGTGGTCTATATTATGGCATATTGCAATGTTAAGTGGACACTTAGATTCCAAATAATAAAGACAAGATCCCATGATAACCTTGGATCTAAGCATCTTGCTACAAAAAATTTAATATTAACATAGCATTTAGGGAGTTATTAGGCATTCACCTGCTTATGAATAAAAACTTTGATACCCTAGTGGTCAGGACTCTGGAAGGCAGAAGAGATGAAAGGTATCCTCATATCTTACATTCTTTCCAGCATTTATGAACCAAGTGACTCAGGGGAAGCAAAGCCCCTAGGACGACTATGGTAGTAGGTGTCAATAAGGTTCTGAAATGAATTTGGTAGGCGTGACTTGACATAGCTAGTTTTCAAGCCATCCACGGCTGGGTCTCTGGGTCTCTGGGCTAGAGATGAGCTTGGCCAAAACGCAAACAGTTATTTTAGGAGTTAGGAGTCCAAGCTTGTTTGCCAGAATCACAAGCAAAGATCAAGGGTGGGGGGCTTGGGGCAGAGAGAGATTTCTTTCCTGGGAACAGGAAATCAGAATAAAGGTGAAGTTCCTCTTCTCTGGAACACTCTGCAAACAGATAACTTTATTCAACATTGCCATAAGACACAAGACCTAAAACAGTTTTCTCAACTCTGGAGCACATTAGAATCACATAAGGAGTTTTAGAAAAATATATGTCTGAGTCCTAAGCCTTACAACAGACCCATTAATAACAAAATCTCCAATGGAAGGGGTCCAAGCATCTGCAGTTTTAAAAGTTCCTGAGGTGACTCCAATTTATACGTATAGCCCGGTTTGGGAATGAGTAGGCAACGTAACTACAGAAATGTGCAGGGAAAGATTTTTGTTGCACTGAATGTTGTAAGGCAGAAATTTAACCAGTTTTGCTATTTGTTTTTATTCTCACTCACGTGTTGTGGCCAGGGCTGAGGGACTGGTAGGAGGAAAAGTCTGCTTTAGTTGCACCGGGAAAACAGGTAGAGGAAAAGCATTTTTGTGCTAACAGAGAGGTGAAGGTTTCAATTTAAAAAGCCAAGGAGAGGCAAGGTTTTAGAGAAGGGGGAGTAAGTCTCATTTGGGTTTTAAAGAACTGGAAGTAGTTTTGAAGGTTAAAATTACACAGGAGAGGCTAACAAGAATTACAGTAACCTCCCTATTTAGATTACCCTTATGACTAGCATTACTGTAGGTGTGCTAATGAGCTAAAGACTATTTTGAAACTCTCCCACTTTTTTTTCCTTTGTTCACTCCAGACAGTTCAGAGTACCATCAGGAAAACTCAATTTTTAAATTTCAGGTCCAGCCAAATCATTAAAATAGCTAGGGTGGCTTAGTGGCTTCATAAAAATTAAATCAGGCACACATTTTGAGTAAGCTCATTATGGAAATAAGAATCCACAGAGCCATTTTAAGGTTGGTGCCCAATCCAAGATCTTGCCATTATCTTATGTGTGTATGTCTATGTGTGTTGGGATGTCCAGTATGTGGTTATATAAAAATGCCTGATGGCAGCCCCTCTGCTTTCCCCAATGGATATTTTGATTTATACTGCTTCCAGCTTTATTCTACTTCCACTGATTAGTTTGCATTTACATTTTCATAGCATCCAGCTGCTCGGCATTCGTGATTTACATTCATCCAATGTAATTAAAGTATTTGTTGTGGGTTTATAAGCTTTTTAATGGTCTATATTTCTGCATTTTGTGTCTCTCCTTTTCCAAATTTATTTTATTCATCAAGCTGTGTCCTAAAAAGCAGTAGAAACAATTACCTCTAAAGTATGTTAGTATACAGCATGAATAACACTCACACTGGATTTAAAACTACCCTCACTCGAATTACCAATTCAGTGCTGAAAATAAATGTCTCTCTCTCCAGAAATTAGAATCTAATTATGTACAATAAAACATGTTAAATAATATCAAGGGTCTAGCCTAAACCAACAAAGATTCAAACATCCCCATAGAAAGCTGAAATGTTCAGGCTCACATTTCCTCTTCAGGGCCAAGGTTATTTTCAGACACCTCTGGCACTGTCGAGAGCCTGTCCAGGTTTCAACACGATAGAGTTCAAGTGCCCATGAAGGAAGAAGGAGCCTGTTTCTCTTGCCTGGTGCTCAGCACAATTTGGTAAATACTTTGATTTCAGTCCTCTGTAATTAATAGTTAGCTGTGGCTCTGAGAAGTAACAGCAAAATGACAAACTGTTTACACTTTTACTACAGGTGGAAATTGTCTGATTTAGTCAACACTTCAGCGTAGTTTAAGAAACTGAAATAATCTCTAGGATTTAAATTCCCCTTGACTTCTAAGTCCTGAGTTCTCACTTTAAAGTCTCATTTGGCATTAACCTCACCCCATATTTGATTTCATCTTTGGATATATACCTATAAAACCCTAGAATCAGCAAACCTTGTCTTCTAAACTCAATTTTTTCAGGGTTTGGTTTTTTTTTTTTTTCAGACCAATATAAATATCACCAATTTACCATTGTACTAGATTCTAGGGCACACTTTTCATCTATTTCAAGCCAGAGGTCAAGGCTAACATTTTAAAGAAACCCTGCCTGGTTCATACCAAGAATTTGCCCTCAACTTCAGTCATTACACATTGTTCACACATTGCCAGAATTATTTTACCCTTGGCTGTGTTTATCCTTTTAGTATTTGCGCTGTTTTGACTACCTTCTCTCCTCTGTTTTGTTGAAGATAGAGGGTAAGAGATTACTCTTTGTTTTAACTGGTTCTGAAGAGGAAAGCTTTAAATAATTGTCCAAAAAAAATGAGTCTTAGTTGGGAGGAGAGAGGAGAAATTTGGTAAGAACAAAATGGAACTTTGTGTCAATTGACCTCAGTTGGAAAGAAATAGAAAATGTATAATGGGATAATTATAAATACCTTTGCTGTGCTAATGAGAATGATAGTATTTGTGGCCCATAATCCTTGACATGCTAGCTTTTATTAAAATAAGTTAAATAGTTATGGAACGTGCTCAGTGCCACATGGTAATGCAGACTTCTACTGAGTAGCCTATGGAGATTCTGGTGTAATTTGTTTTTAATTTTTTATGACTATTTCATGATTTTACTAAAATCTCACCTCTGAACATTTAAACTACAACTCTAAGAGATGACTCTCTCTTTTGAAGAAATAGCTACCAGAAACTTAAAAAAAAAACAAACTTATTTTGAAATAATTCCAGACTTATAGAAAAATCCTAAGATAGGATAGTAAGGGCGCCTGGGTGGCATAGTCAGTTAGGTGTCCAACTCTTGGTTTCCGCTCAGGTCATGATCTCAGGGTCGAGCCCAGCATCGCTGGGCACTCAGTGTGGAGTCTCAGTGCTTGAGATTCTCTCTCCCTCTCCCTCTTCCCCTCCTGCCCATGCTCTCTCTAAATAAATAAATAAATAAATCTTAAAAAAATAGCATAGTAGTTTCCTACTGTTGTTGTGGAAAAGAACCACAAATTTCGTCTGACTGGACTAAAATCAAGGCATCAGCAGGGCTGTGTTCCTCCTGGAGACTCTGAAGGAGTATCTTTTCCCTTGCCTTTCCCAACTCCGAGACGTCACCTGCATTACTTGGCTCATGGCTCCCTGCTTACATCTTCAAAACTAGCACTGTAGCATCTTCAAATCTCTCTGACACTCCTGCCTTCCTCTGTCATTTGGGATGTTTGTGATTATATTGGGCTTACCTGAATAATTCAGGATAATCTTCCCATCTCAAGATCCTTAATTTATTCACATTTGCAAAGTCCCTTTTGGCATGTTAGTTAAACATATTTATAGGTTAGGACTAGGACATGGATATCTTTTGGGAGGAGGGGGCACTATTCTACTACCACAAAGAGTATAAAGAGTTTTTATATATTCTTCATCTATAGTCTCTAAATGTTAACATTTTACCACATTTGCCCTATAGATTTTTCTTCCTTTCTCTCTCTCTCTCTCCTTATACACATTATTTCTTTCTTAGCCTTTTGAGAGTATGTTGCAGACATCACGTCCTTTTATACCTAAATACTCAGTGTATATTTCCTAAAAACAAGCTCATTCTCTTACATAATTATCATAAGATTTATCCAAATCAGAAAATTAGCACTGGTAAAATACTACTAGCTAATGTGCAGACCTGTTTCAGATTTTGCCAGTTGCACAATAATGTCCTTTATAGCAAAAGAAAATCCCAGAACATAGGCTGCATTTGCTAGCTATCATGTCTTTTTAGGCTCCTTTAATCTGAAGCTGTTTCTCATTCTTTCTTTAAAGACACATATAATTTTTAAGAGGATGGGTCAGTTATTTTGGAAAATGCACCTCAGTTTGGGTTTAGTGTTTTCTTGGGATTAGATTCAGGTTATACATCTTGGACAGAAATATCCCAGAAGTGAACTTGTGTTCTTTCCAGTGTATCATGTCAGGAGACACCAGAAACCTTTGCTGGACCTGAATTCTGGTCACACTAATAGCAAGGCCCAACATGTACTGAAGTCTCACTCTTTGTCTGAATTTGTTTTCCCTACAACTGAATGGGAGTCCACATTGCTGATGCCATAAGGATCCAGAATTTGAACCCTTGGTCTTTTTACTCCAAATGCTGTTCTCTTTCCACTTTATTTATAATAGCTTTAAGTTTTCATGTTTAAGACTGACCAAGATAGCCTTAATATGCCCATCAGCTTGACTAAACTTCAGATGGGTTCTTCCCAAATGTAGGTCCCTGACCTCTCTTTTTTTAGAGCATTCATTTTAGAAAGCTTGCAGTTGTGAATTCTTTTTCTGATCCTTTGAGAGGTAAATCTTGTCCCAGCCTTTTGCCAATTATACAGTCCAGATATGTCTTTCTCAAGGACCTGGAAGCATCTCTTTGAAATGTCATCGTCAGGAAAGAGCGCTCCAATCTCTGGGCCTCTGTGGGAACGTAGGAGCCTAACTACTTAAGTGCCAGTTAGCAAACACACTGAACAACCTCCGTTGCTCTTATCCTCCAGTACTTTCTCACTAATTCACCCAAGCCCATATGTGCTCTGCCCGCCTTCTGTTTCAGTGGTGATAAATCCAATCTCTTCCCCCTACTGCAAGAGTCTTGAATAAAGTCATCTTGTCCAGTGTACAGTTTCTTCTATAGGTTTATATGAAAAAATGATTTTAATGTATAAAAGTCAAGTTTCCTCCAACCAATCTAAAGTAAGCAATGACAAGTATAGCAGTTGTAGTTATTTTTCAATGACTCCTGAATCACATACTATTTAAAAGCTCTCAAGTTGACACAGTCATGGTCTTCTTATACCTTCCTGTTTGTCATTGACACAAACACCTAAGATTGTCTGCTACCCATTTCCAGGAATGGCTATGCACATGAGCTGTGAGCCATCTCTCCTTGCTTAATCCCTAAAATATTCCTCTCAGTTTAAGGAGTTGGGTTTCTGTCTTTTTCAAAGGAAGGAGTTCTGTTAATGTTCTCATCACTTAGGATGTACTTATACCACTGCCTTGGTATCCAAGCCCTTTATTTGGAGGTACGTGCAAGAGTGGTTTTGGCTCTCCAGAAACTTTGACACAGATGGCATCACTTAGATTTCTTCATCCTCACTTTTCTGGCTCTGTGCCTGAGGGTTAAGGAGAAGGAAAGGGTATGCCTTTTCTTGTGTAAAAGACTTTTTTTTTTTAATCCCAGTAGGAGGTACCAGCTGAATATATTTACTACTAATCCTCTGATCCCAACTTCATAATTGCCTTGTTTCACATTTGATTTTTTTGTTTCATCTTTGAGGTACCCAGCTTCTACCATGACTTTTTCACAGGTATCCTTTTTCATTATCCTGAGAATATTTATACCTCTCTAAAGTTTTCTCTACCTCTTGCATTGGCTCTATGTTATCCAAGTTTTTATAACCTGGCTGTCCCAAATGTTGTAGAGATTTTCTTCAAATGGTGAAACCTGGCCCCCTACTGGTATTTAAATGTAAAGTAGTGAAAAGCTAATGGAAGCTCTGTCTGCGTCCTTCCCACCAACTGGACTTGCCAGTTTCCTTGGAGTACTTCCTAACAGCATTATCTTTCATTCCATCTTATTGGTCAGGAATCCTACAGCTTCCTGCCTGTAGGTAGAAGCAAAGCAGCGGGACAGCGGGTGCTGACGGTAAGATGGAGTGCAGGGAGCTAGGAAGTTCATGATTCAATATAAAGACTGATAGAGACAGTTTTCTGGTTTTCATTTCATCTGCTTGATAACATATCCCATGCTGTGAAGTCCACTGGCTCTCTGGCTCCATTTTGCCTTTTCAGTGTGTGTGTGTGTGTGTGTGTGTGTGTGTGTGTGTGTGTGTGTGTGTGTGTGTGTGTGTGTGTGTGTGTGTGTGTGTGTGTGTGTGTCCTAAAGGGAAGAAGGTGGAAGGGCTAGCCACCTGTTAGCAAATTGGGGAGGAGGGTAAGGGGAGCTCCTAATGCTTTTTATGCATACTTTTAGCCAGTTTTCTCTTCCCTGGTATTACCTATTCTGGAATTTTCCAGTATAAAACTGGCCTGTTCTTGTTGGTTTCATTGTTGAGGAGGAGAAATTCTTGTCCTTTTCAGGGTTTCTTCTGGGCAGACTAAGAATCAAACTGACATGAGCAGATGAACAGGAGAAAGTCAAATTTAATTTCATACATATGGGGAATCCACACAGACATGGAAATTCCAAAGACAGGCAAAATGAGGTATATATGTCATTCTGAACTAAGAAGAAGGGGGTAGGGGTCTGGGACTTCAAAAGGAAGACATGTAATTCACAGGAATATGAGAAAGTAAATGTTTGGTAAACAAATGTTTGCCGGGCCACTTAGAAACAATGGGACATAGAGGACTTTGATCACAAGGGTCTTGCTAGGTTCCTCCCCATCTACCATGCCTAGTTCAGATAGTAATGTAGTTATCTACAGAGATAGTTCTCTTCTTGGAGCAGGTCCTCTATCTAAACTCTTCTAAGGCAGTTGTGTGTGGGTGGGGTGGAGGAGGAAGGAGCTTTTCCTGAATCTGCTGGGTTTTGATTGCTTTTTGATTATTTTTTCAAAATAATCTTCATCCTAAAGTGGTCCATCTTGGGGTGACTAGCCCAGGGCTCCTATACCACCTATACAGATACCTTGTCTCTTCCTTTGTCCTTGTTCCTTTCTTCCTTGTTCCATTCTTTATCCTTGTTGGGCCATAATGTTAATGGATTTGGGGAAGGTACAGAAGTAGATGCAAGAGTTCAGTCCACCGTGTTTAACTGTGGGTACTATCCATTTTTAAATTTAGATTTCCCTGTTTTAATGCCTATCTCTTTATAACATCTCTTTTCTAACTAGATTTAACTGCCTGGAAAACAAGTATGTCTTCATACATGCTTTTGTGTATGGCATGCATGCATGTTATCTTTGCATACGGGTATGGTATTTGTTGTGAGTTTTAGAACTATGGAACTCGATCAAGTTCCGTAGTTCTCATCGAGCACTACTCATCGAGCGCTCACCCTTGCCAGGCACTTCAGGTGGATTAATTCATTTATGCATTATATCACTCTTGTGTCCTAGATATTATTATTAGGGCTGATTTATAGATGAGAAAACTGAGATGTTCAAAAGTTAAGTAACTTGCCCAAGATCCCGTAGCTATGAAACAGTATAGCTGGGATTCAAACACAGGCGGTTTGGTTCAAGTCTGTTCTCTGAACCACGGTAGCCCATTGCCTGTCAGCTATGTACCTTGTACATCTGTATCTGTACTACTATTTATCTGTCTTACAGTGTGATATCTGCTATGTAGATTTTTTTCCTTTTATTGGTATGGTTATTACAGTAACTGGGAATAATGTTTACCTGAGAACAAACATTTGTATTATCAGCGGACGGATGGTCATTGCCACTGTGCTGCACCCTCATCCCATCCTAGCTGTGTGCCTTGCCTACAGAAAAATCACAACGAACATTTATTCTTTCACTTTGATACCCACACATGGCAAATTTTATCGATAATTTGGGCTTTATACAAGTTCTTTAATCTGAAAATATTCTTGCATCTAAAATGTAAGCTGTTTTTTTGGGGGGGTGGAGTGACTAGTTTTCAAGGAGCCATTATTTACGCAGGATTGTTTACTTCTGGCTTGAAATGAAGAATCTATTATACAAGCCGATGGTTGTATTCCTGTAACCACTTTACATTTAGATGTACTTTCTTTAGAGTCCACTGTACACGATTTAAGCCATTTAGGTTTAGATGAGCCCTGGACTGCATCTGATCAAGACAAAACTGCCTCTCTGAAAAAGAGTGAGTGAAACTTCTGGATGCGTTTCAGGAATGAAAATTGTTGTGGCTTTCCCCCCCCCCCTCACAAAAGATAGAACCTTAAACGCTTGACTCAAAAAGGGATAAATGTATATCCCCTTTCCTCCCTGCAAACACACAGCCCGCACACTTTGTTACCAGGTTTGAAGTCCTAGTCAAGCCTATTTTTTTTCAGCTTGTAGAATGATAACAAAGGAGAAAAAATGCCTTTCGTTGTTGGGTCAGGTCATATTTTCCTGCTATCTTTCTCCTTCACTCTGCTAGGAAAGAGCCACCCTTTTTATTGATTGATTGATTGATTGAAGTACAGTTGACACACATTACCTTAGTTTCAGATATACAGCATAGGGATCCGACAATTTATATGTGATGCTACGCTCACCAGGAGTGTGGCTCGCATCTGTCCCCACGCAACGCCATTACAACACCATTGAGTATATTCCCTGTGCGGTACCTTTCATCCTGTGACTTCTTCCTTCCACAACTAAACGCGTGTACCTCCCGCTCCCCTTCATGCATTTTGCCCTATCCCTCCCACCCCCTCCCCTCTGGCAACTGTCTTTTAAATAAGAAAGCAGTGAGATTCTCAGCATACGTTTTGACAAGAGACTCAATTAGTATTCGATTTTTTCAATGAATGATGATTTGCATTCACTTACAAAATAACCTCAAGCCAGGAACTTCTTTCACAAAGTTCACCTGAGGGCTTGCAGTAAGCAGCAGGCTTTGCCATCATTACTGATCTTCCTATGATTCGAAATAGAAATGGTATTTTATATCTTATTTCCCAGCTCCTCTGCTCAACAAAAATTTCCTGTAAATGATATGGAGATATCTATGTGTATTCTCCTAAGAGAGGATTAGAGAAATTAGAACCAGCGACCTTCCAGGGTAAAGTATGCATAGACTTAGTTTACTCTTCATCTGGACTTTGAGGGTGTCTTTATGCCTATGTAGTATATTTGTGGTTTTTTCCACAGATAGTTCGTTAGAACTAGATGATAGGGTAAATCTGTTTTCCAGTTTTAATAAAATGAAAATGAATAAAACAGACTTTCCTTAAATTTAACAGGTGATTTCTCATATTTCATAGCAGTATTTAAAATTAGTGGTCATAGGCATATTGAAATTAACTTGTTTTCTCTTTCTTGCTCTCTCAGCGATGTATGAAACTGTTCTCCTTTTCTTATTTTCTCAGAGCATTGGTATTATCTCCTCTATGTCCCTCTTGGTTCTTTTTTTCTTCTGGTATATAATTAAATTTCATGAAATAAATATGGATTCATTCTGCTGAATGTTAATATGTTGAACTCTGCTATTAGTTCTGGCCATTTGGGGAATGTTGTAAAAGTCTTTTGGAATTTTCCCAGAACTATTAGGATTCTGGAAAGAAAAATCCATCAATTTACTTCCCAATTTGATCATTTTTGGTTTCTTAATGAAAGAATGTGACCTTTTCTTGATGAACTTGGCATTGATCAGACTCAGAGTTGAGAGGCTTGCCCAGAAACTCAGGGGCCACAGGACAAGTGGATGTGCAGCAAGAATCTGGTTTTCCTTCTCAGAATCCATTGCACTGTTCTTACTCTACAAAGTTCTACTTCACCTTCTTGTCCTCTGCTGTCATTAGCAGGGGAACTACCTCAACACCTGTGTGATTATTTGTGGCACTAGAAAGTACTGTATTTTTAATACAGCCATGCCATTTACATAATGTTCTTTCACACTTAGGAAGTTTTCTCTTTCCTCTCAGTGAAATTTGCATCTCAATCTTTCTTCGTTGTAAGAGCCTCCAAAAACCCTTAAATCACAGCATTTCTGAAAACATGAAAGTAGTGATTTGACTTTCCCATTGCCTGTTTATCCATTGGATTAGTGATTTTCATTAACCTCGGGAATTTAAGGAGGCAGAGCTCCTGACTGAGAATAGATCTTAATCGTGAAATCAAATTATCAGATGAAACCTTAATTAGGATTTGCACTGCCGATCAAAGGAACAGCCAAGGGATTATGTGGCAAAAAAAAAGGAAACATGGAATCTGCCCAGTACCAATGGACGGATTTTCTCTGTGATGCTTTTATACATACTAAAGCAAGTTTTTGGATACATGGCCCACTAATAAACTAGAAATATGAACCCATTCTGTTTAAGTGAGCTTACTAATTCATTATTTGGGAGTCATTCTAAAGAGAAATATTAAAGGTGTTGAAATAAAATAAATCCTGGATCTATAAACTTACTTAATTTTATCCCATACCACCATCTCTGCCTTTATTTCAGCCTATGAAATCATTCAACAAATGGGCTTATAAAGGATGAGGCCGCCAAGGGAAGGTAGTCCAAGCAATCTCGTAAGATTTAGCACAGACCAGGGCCCAAAGAAGGAGCAAGTCACCGCGTTAGTCTTTTTAGGGATAAGCACAAAAGAATAAAAGTCTGAAGTTAGGTCAGAGAAACCAGCCTGTGGTCTAAAATCAGCTTACGTGCCTGTGTAACTTTGGCCAGCTACTGGTACAACATCTTCTAGCCACCAATTCAGTTTCTAAGATCCTGAGCCAGTGAGAGCCACGCCTATGGTTAAGATTCATCATCCCCCTACCCTTGGTGAGTTCAGAATTGGCCTATGACCTTCAAGCTAGTGTGATCCCCCTGGGATTCATTTCATGTACTCAACTAATGTTGGTTGATCATCTTTATGTTCCAACTGCCTTGAGGGGTGCTGGGGAAACAACAGTGAAAAACACACCATTCCCTTTTTTTTAATCGAAGTGTAATTGACAAACAATATTAGTGTCAGGCATACGGCATAGTGAGTTGGTATTTATATACATTACAAAATGATCACTACAATAAGTCTAGTTACCATCTGTCACCATACATGGTTTTTTATGTATACAGTTCACTGAGCAGACAAAAATTTAAACACTTCTAGTAAAAATGGCAGGTGCCATGTTAGAGGTAAATATGACAAAGGATACAACAGGAATATAGAATACACATATCAGATCTACTCGGGGGAGAGGGGTTCCGGAATGGCTTTTAAGGGACTTTAAAATGTCTCACTGGATCATAAAGGGTATGGATAGCTTTGTGGTGGGGAAGTAAGCTGTGGGGTTAGGAAAGATGGAAGAGGCCAAGTCAGGAAGTTTCTTGTGTTTCACACCAAAGAGGTCAGAGTTCATCCTTTGGGCAACAAGGGATAAATGGAAGGTTTTTGAGCACAGGGATGATATGACCCATTGGGCATATTAGAAATAACCCTGAGTCCACTGGGGAGCACAGTGTGGAGATGAGCAAGGCTAGAGGCAGTCATGTAGTGTAGGCATAGCAAAAGCCTGAGCTCTGAGAGTTGCAGAAGAGATGAGGCAGTTTCAGGAGCTGTTAAGGAGATAGGATCATAAGATTTGGGGATTGATTGGGTAAGGGCAGGGGGTAGTTAATGAGATGTAGAAGTAAAGGATACCACTCAAGTTTCTTGCCTGGGCAGATGGGTAAATGGTGCTCTGGTTGACTGGCATAGGGACTACATGAAAAGTAGAGTTTCCAGAAGGCAGTATATGGTAAGTTCAAATCTGCATATATTTAGTGTGGGGCAGCTGCAGGCATCCAAATAGAACTGTCCATCATGGGGTGCACTGTTACAGGAGTCTGGAGCTCAGGAGACAGGTCTGAAGTGAAGACATTTGGGGGTTATCATGGTAGAGATGATGAGTGAAGTCATGAGGATTGAGAGTAAAGAGAAGAAAACTTACAGAATGTGTGGAGAAAGAGGACCCCATCTCAGGAAGATGAACACCATCTTCCTCCATTCCCCTGCCTGAGGTGCCCTTGCTGAGGGATTTGTTTTCTGTCCTGTTTTCTGCTTCCCATCCCAGCTCCCTGCTGGGATGGGATCCCTGCTGTGAACCCTAAGTTCACTTCATTGGCACCCAGAAAGTCTGTAAGCCCTTACTTACCAAGCCCCTTTTTAGAGTAGACGAGGAACTGTTCCTTTACCACCAGCTAGTGACTGAAATCCAGCTCTAATCCAGTCTCTTGGGACGAAGCTACTTTCCAGCTCTTTCCAAAAACTCCTCGTGTTTAGTCCCTTCCACACGTACCAGACCAGATTCGTTGGATTATCAATACCATTCCAGATGAGACTCAAGATTGTCATGTTTCCTCGGCCTGCTGGGCGACTCCTTTTTGTCTTAAGTATATTTGAACTTTGGAGTTAGACAAATCTCAGTTTAAAATCTGACTCTACCACTTAATAACTTTGCCACCTTTGGCAAGTTACTCTTCTGAACTTGATTTTCTGTATGTACAAAATGGATTAATAATTCCTACCTGCCAGCACTATTTTGAGGATTGAATACATTGAAGAACATTCACATAAAGTTCCCGGCGCTTCTCTGTAAATATATATGTTTTACTTCTTTCTATATTTTTCCCCAGCTTGATTGTAAGTAATGTGAGAGCAGTATGATACAGTGGAAATAACAACTGCATATAGTAAATGCTTAAATGTTTATATTTTTAGAGTCCTAAAATGGGTTTCAAATTACCTTACTTCTGTGTGAGTGATTTTATGTATGCCAGTCCTTTTTGAGCTTCAGTTTTCTCATTTGTAAAATGAGGATAATAATACCCGTGTTATTTACTTCACAGTTGCCATGAGCCTCAAAGATAGTGCAGGTGACAGCACTTAGAAAAGTAGAAAGTTCTTTAAAAATATCAAATATTATCTCAAGCACCCTGCTTTTCTCATAGGAGATAGGAACAAACTTCTGTTTTTGATATTTGAATGTGGACATATTCAACACTCCAAACTTGGCCAGAAAATATTAATTTTTTGCTACTTAATTACTTGAAATGCCTACAAAAAAAAGTCTCAACTGCAAAGAGACTCAAGAAGATTTTTATTGCTAAGGGTCTAAATTCATCTACATTTATTGGAACACTCAGTGAAAGGTAGTGTGTTTGGCTGTAGGAATACAGAAAAAAAATATCAAAGACCTGCCTTTCAGGAGTTTGTGTCCTAGAATGAAGAGAGTCAAATAATTTCTATCAGACTGTTAAGTTTTTAGACTTAGTAGCTAGATAGGTGCCTAGTCAAGGCTGAGGGGGATCAGGGAAATTTTACAGGAGGTGATAACATGTTGGGTTCTAAAAGATGATCAGGAAGAGTTAGCCAGGTGACACTTAGGAGTGGAAGTGGAGGCCCTTGAAGAGATTTCAGGCAGGAGGAGCAAAAACAACAAAGCAAAGGCATTGACACATTTGAGCAATGGCCAGGATTCTAACACAACTGCATTCATTTGGAGAATAGAGAATGGTTGGGGGCAGGGGGAGGAAGAAGCAAGGGTATCCTTACAGGAATCTGGAAGGACTCAATAAGAGCACATACCTGACGTACTCAGCACGCATTTGCACCACGCTTACTACGTGCTATCACTGTTCTCAGCACTTGACGTATATGAACTTGTTTCATCCTCCCAATAAGCTCATGAGGTAGGTGCTGTTTTTATCATCATCCCCATTTTACAGGTAAGGAAACTGAGGCACAAGGAGATGAAATAACCTGTCCAAAGGCATGCAGGTAGTAAAAGGCAGCTTCGGCCAGTCTGACTGTAAAGACCCTGCTCTCCAGTGCCCCATACACAGCCACACTGAGCACAGCACACAGGTGTCTCGAGACTTACTCTTCCTGCCTAAGTGGGTGTTTGCTTTTTGTGTGCAAAGTGATTTCATTTTCTCTTCTGATAGGATAGGAATAGCCCCTGAAACTCTACAGATCACAGCTTAATAAGAAAAAAAAATCTGTAAAATGAAAGAATAACAGATGTTAAAGGGGAGCTATGAAAGGAAGGGTCTCCCCCTCCTCAAAAATTAACTGAAAGCTACCCCTCTCCAAGCAAGAACACAGATTGTCTTCCTGATTAAACTAGAGGCGGTGACCCAATCTGCTGATCTTAGGTAGTTATTATTTCAAAGAGCCATTAACCCAAAAATAAGCCTGTCTTTTCCCATCTGTATGTTAGTATCTAGCTCATATAATAAAATTCTGTATGAGGAAAGAGGTCACATTCGATTTTCTTTAGGTGCCGGGTTGGATACCCTATTGATGCAAAACCACTGACCACCTCTTTCTATGTGATCTTGGCCAACCAGTCAGTTTACCTCTCACTCTATCCACCTCCCAGGGCTGCTGTATGGAATGGTGATAATATTCTGAAATCCCCAAAACCAGATCTGTCCCAGAATGGGCACTCAGTAAATGGGGGTGGTTGTCATTATTATTTCAAAAAGCCACTAAGCTTTCTTAGAAAAATCTAATCCCTAAGACTTCTTTGCCTGTCCATATTTATCATTGATCTTTCTATTTTAAAGCCAATGATCATATTCTATTTTGAAGTCTAACAAATTCTAATCTCTCGGAAAGGTTCAAACAATAGTATCATTCACTATGAATTTGAGCAGTCCTTCTTTCTACTTTCCTGACATTTGAGTTTGAATTAATTTCATTACAGCCGCACATCTCTCCTCTCATGGCGGTTATCTACACAATTGAGAATTATGGGCCACACAAATCAGGTCAATGGAAAGTTCTAATTGTGCTCAGCTATCTTCCCCACACACCTTTCTTTATGCTGCAGTCACTCCAGATGTGACTACAGTCACCGTGTCAGAACCGCTGGGTGACTCCAGCTTCTCTTTCACTGTTTGAATGGCTCAAGGGTGAACATTCCCAGGACATCCTTTGTCTCTAAAACTAAGTTGTTTAAGAGCTTTCCTAAGTAAAAGCCCAGAGTGCATTATGTACTGTGTATTTCAGGCAAATAAAATGTTTAAATCCACAGACTGAAAATGATCTTCACACATAAAATGAAATCTGATCAGTTTACAGCCCGACATGAACAGAACTCCCAAATTAGGCACTTCCAAATTCAGCACAGCAAACACTGCCAACCACCAAAGGAACTGGAGAAATCAAAGCCCTTCTAAATCTTCCTTCCATGACATATAAAAGATTCAACAGAGTAGAGGTCAGAGAATATGGGGGGGGGGGCGGAAATGTATAAAAGAAAAGAAAGATAGCTGATTTTTCCCCCACTATGAACGGATAGAACCTAATTATTCTTTTATGCAGAAAATCCCTTTGGCTGTACACATGAATAAGAGCACTCAAGGCAGCAACATTTTTCTTATAATTAGAAGAAATTATGATGTCTCTCTTGAAAGGCAGAATTTTCCTTATCATGAAAAACAGTGTTCTTTATCATCCTTACTTTTTATTAGAACCTTCAAAATGAGGTTTTCTTGAGCCTCTTGAAATGAATCCATTCCACTTGGAACTGCTGGAACTATTAAAATGGGACCTGATTCAGCCTGAGAAACGGCCACGTGCCCACTTGCCTGGGATAATAATGACTACTAGGTAAATGATAAAGAATACTGAATTCCTTTATCCCACCACCTGAGCTGTCCAATACAGAAAATGTATTGATCACCCTTTTTAATAGGCTGGCATGTCTCATTTTCACATGCATTTATTTTTTTTTCAACAAGTATTTACTAAGCAACTCCATGAACAAGGCATTGGGGCAAGGGGCTAAGTTGGCTGTGGTTGCTATGGAAATTAAGTGGAACAAGACACCACACCTAAAAGATGATACTCCTCAAAGAAATGAAGAGAATTGTTTTTAAGTAGAATTTGAAAGCATTAGAAAGTAACAGAGTGTTTTAATTTCATGTCAACTCTTCATGGTGCGCAGACTATAAGACTGGACTCGGAGTTGTTACTGGCAGCTGATGAAGTACTGACGTCAGGAGGGGGAAATCACGGTGGGGTCGCTGCTCTGCTCACCTGTCCTTGCTGGGTTTGGAGACAAGAGCCTCCTCCTTCTAGGGCACTTCCCACAGAATGTGGCTTAGCCGTTCACCTCTCAGTACCGGGGGCTTGCCGGCCCACATACACACTCCATGTGTGCAAGTCTCTCCTGGGTCATTTTCGCTCACTCGTCCTCCTTTTATTGTTCCCCGTATTTTCTTTGACTTTTTTTGTAGTTCTTTTTCACTTTTGTTTCTCATATGCCCAAAGCACCTTTAGAAGGTCTGGAAAGAAGAGGGGGAATAAATGAAAAACCCTTCCCCTAGATGTAGCTCTAACAGTTTCCATGAAAGACTATGTTGATTCTCAGCATCTTAATATTGACACTGTATTGTCATTGCCTACAATTATCAGCCTGCCTTCTTCTATTAGATAGGAAGTTACTGTAGGGGAGAGGCTATGTCCTATGCATTTCTGAACCTTCGCCATCTAATCACTACCGTGGGTGCTTGGCAAGTAATTTATAAATGAAGAACTGATGTATTCTCTGTGTCACCTTAATGCTCCACATAGGCTGTATTCAATTTATTTAAATTCAAATCTTTTAGCACCTCGGCCATGTATAAGACTCTGTGCTACATGCTCCAGAAGAGCAAGCCTGAGCAAAATGGGGTGTCTGTCCTCAGAAAGGTCTAA
Source organism: Zalophus californianus (assembly GCF_009762305.2). Lineage (NCBI taxonomy): Eukaryota > Metazoa > Chordata > Mammalia > Carnivora > Otariidae > Zalophus > Zalophus californianus. The sequence continues at coordinate 69,889,910 of NC_045600.1, forward strand.
AGGGAAAAATAAAATGAATGTAAACCATAATAAAGGCAAAAATTTAACTTTTGGGGTATCTGTAAACACACAGAGTTAGAACACAACCATCAATAGGCATAAAAATATGATCCTCTCTTCTTTTCCCTGTCTGTATAATTATAGACAAATACATAAAAGACAACATTGACAGTCATCATCGAAAAGAATAAACACCTCCCATGACTGTACCACAGGCCCACACACATGAGCTGTAAGTGTGTAACGCGATTTATTTTTTTAAAGCACAAAGTGAGGAATGGAACACATTGGGCTGAGGGGGCAGGAATGGCATTCTTAGAGATTATTTAAAATGGGCCTACAAGGATGGCAGAATGTCATCAAGAAAAGAGAGGAGCATAATGTTACATGTGGAAAAGAAGAACAATTAGCACCATGGAAGCATAAGTGGAAGATTGTGGGGAAAGGCTCAGTGCTCTGAATTGTTAGTTTGGCCAGGAGACTGGGTTGGAAGATAGACAGGACTCTCTTAAAGCTAGAGTCTCAGAGGCTGAGCCACCACTCAACCTCAAGAAACAAACATTTCTACCCAGATTTCTGTGGAAGCACCTATAATACACCAACTAGAATGCTTGAAGACCCAGATGGGTCTCTTCCCAAGGAAAGCGTTTGAGTCTGTTGGCTCATGTCTCCTGCATTCTTCATTAATTGGGAAACTTAGGTTGTAGGCTAAATGCACAATAATTATTCATTGACAGACTATTGGGCCTTATAAAATATCCAACACTTGAGCTGTGAACTAAAAATAACAAGTACATAGCTTTTTCCAATAAATATTGGAGCTTTTTAACTCTTAGCAACCATATCAGGTGGGCACCTGATCAAAGTGTATGCAAATGGTTTTGAAAAAGATTTTCTTTTCTCCCAAATAGATCTAGAAATGTGTTACTGTCTAAGTAAGAGAACTGGCGTACTTTAGGAGTACATCATATATTATCTCAGCTATTAATTACATGTACTCTTATTTATGTGTGCATTTATTCAAAACATGCATATCAATTGCCAAATCTGAGGCTCTAAATAAGGTTGAGGTCACTGACAAGATAACAGAGGTAGGATTTCTGCTCATAAGGGTTCACAATTTAGTATGCAAAAAGGATAAAGAACAGTGGAAAAGGTTTTGTCACTAAGGAGATCTCAATTCCTTCCCCAAATACTACCACTAATAGCATTGAGACTAGGTAATCACTTATTTTTAACAATCATTGGTTCTGACAGATCAAATTTTCTTTTGGATAAATTATATATTTAGCCATTTGGCATTTTATTAAAACATCTATTGGTTTTTGTGATAAGAAAAACAGCAGCAATATTTAAAAATTATAATGTAATCGTGGGCTCTAAAGGATTAAAATAAATAATTTAGTTAAAACTTCCAAAGAAATATTTTAATAAGACAGTCATTGGAAGTATGTGGAGACACAAATAATTTAAAAACCCAATGCCTTGTCTCTCAATAAATGTTATGATTGAACATAATATATTATTGTTAATAGGAATAATTATGAAAAAAGGGCTCATTTATGTTGTATTTATTTTACAGCAATTTGAAATAAGCTGTAGCCCATAATTTACTTTCAGATCTAGATCAGATGATTTAAGGAAGATCACTCTGGTTACTGTGTCCTCATGACTGCCAAGAACACAGATGTCTTTAGAATCACTAAATAACCATCTCATACAGTCTCTTCTCACTTTTAGTGATTCAAGTTCTTTATGTAGCCATCCACATAAGCTACCTATGTGCCTAGTTTCTTTAACACTGTTTTTCAAAATGCCTCTCTGGTCTGATGCAGAATAAATGCTGTTGACCCACAGGCTAAGTTTTTTCTATCCTAATTTCAGTGCGCATGAAAAGAGGATTTGAGAATGTGATTGTTTCTTGTGATCTGTACACATCCTCGACTTAGATTTTTCAACAAAGGGTCTTTCTGGTTTGCCCTTTTGGACAAATGGCTGGATCCTAAGGAGTTAACATAGTTTAAGACTTGAAAGAGAAAAATGTTCCTAGCAAAAAAAAGGCTTACAGCAAAATAATGAGTGCCAAGGTTGAAGCTTCTCTTTCTCTGCTTTAGTGCTAGAGCTGCATTATTCACAACTGCCAATCAGCTAATCTGAAAAGAATTTGTTCTCTACTGCATTTCTACTTTATTGCTCCCACCCCACTGGTCTGGTGTATATTGCCTCCAGCTAGGAGGGTTTAGAAATAGCTCCTAAACAGACAACAAATGCTAGTCTGTGAATCGAAGGGCAGTGGACACTGCGGAGAGAAAGGGCTTTTGCTCACCCGCATTTCCTTTTCACATTTAGCCTTTGCTACTGCCGTCCTGAAAAGCTCGGGCTACTGCAAAAAGGAGAAATTGCCTGTCAATTTCTGAAAATTCAACACTGAGCTTTTACTGAAAATTCAGGGTGCAGGACTGGTTGCAGCTCCCTGGGATATTGGTAGTGAAAAAAAAACTTTATAGGGAATGAATTTTAACAAATTCTGTGGCTACTGCCTAAACTGAACACCATTAGGTGTGAAGTGAGGGAATGAGACCTCATGATTTACAGTTGAAAACAAGAGCCCTGCAGATGAAGGTGAGATCCATGTTCTGCAATTACCCCTACGTTGACATTTAGTGTCTTACAAAGGCTTGCCCTGTTATTATGCCAAATGTGCGCGTGCATGCCTGAATGAGCAATGTTAGTAGACGTATAAAAATAGATATATGTATAAATAATTGGAGGGGTATCTTTTAACCAAGCAAGGAGTAGTATCTTGGCTGATTTGATTAAGGCCCCAGGGTACTTTTTTCCCCTTTGGTGTATATTCATGAAGCACCAGTTAAGAATGTTGGAATTCATGTAGGTCTACTGGGGAGTAATTATCACTCAGTGCGTTAGCAGTGAAAAATCGGAGATCGTCGCCAGCTTTCCTCACTTCCAAAGCAAAGCTAAACATGCTCCCAGATTGAGTTAACTGGCTTTAGTTAATTTCTTGCACTGACTCACCAAGTGTCAATACAAGAGTGACACTGGCTTCCCTGTGCAGATATTGCCATTCCGAGGAAGACAGGACTCTGAGAGGCTCTTCGTTCTAAACCTGGAATTGCTGCGTGCTCCAGATGGGCGCACACCCAGGGGATATCTAGCTGGCAGGCTCGCGGGGTGTGGACTGGGTCTGAGCTGGTGTACTTTTGCTGAGGCTGTTCATTCCTGAGCTGAAGTACACAGATCCGGTCGGAGTATTTGGTGGGCTGAGGTGGATGCGCAGTAGACTTAACTCAGATGCAGGTGCTAGTTCTACTCTAATCTCACGTCAATCCGAGTAGACGCTGAGCTTCATTGCCAGCCCCAGGATCGCCATCAGCCCCAGCACCCCATCTCTCAGCACAGTACCCTATGCTGCCAACCCAACCCCGCATTCACCACTGCCCCGCCACAACCTCCCAGCCCCCCACCCTCCCCTTACCTCAAACCCACTGATCCGCTTCCTGCCACTCTGCTAATCCCTTTTCGCTCCACAGCATCTCAGCCTCCTAGGGAGTAGTGGGAGCACGAGGCCATCAGGCAGGCAGCGGATTGCAGACCGCGGACCATGGGTACCAAGTGTCAGGTACAACTCGGCTTCAGGTCAACCAAGCCCCAGTGTAGCTCCGAGCAATGGGGTCAGAGTCCAGAGTACCAGTTATCCTGACAAGGAAATATAACTGAATCATTTAACAGACCCAGTGGCTCCTAAAACAGTTAAGTCCTTTTGTTTTTTGGTCAGACAGTTCATTTGTTAAGACATATGACTGAGAATCTAACGAATGCATCATTTTATCCTCCTGAAAGAATTTGCTTCTGCTGCCACCATGACCTGGTGTGTATCTAATGCCATTTAAATGTGATTTCGTTACGAATGAACTGCATCCATGTGACTTAAGTGCACATGCCTAGGTGTGTGTCTATAAATATTATACCTAGAGAGGTAGAGAAGGAGAAGGGGCAGGGGCATGGGGTGGGAGGTGTGGAGCCTGAGAGCGCAGGCGCGGGCACAGGACTGAAAGGGAAAAAAAAGCCAAAGGACTCACTGCAATGCAGTTTTACATACAGGCCTGTAGGAGCAACCGGAATGTTATTAGACCATAAAAGCACATCAGGCTGATTTATGGTTTCTGATCAAGGTTTCTGTGAAAATTACTCTGCATCACCGGCTCAAGGTGACTGCTACCATTAATGTGTGGAAAATAAATGAGATGGGGAGGCTGATAGCACAGGAAGGAAGGGAAGCGCTGAGGCAGTTTATACAGCACAGGTTCCCCATTTTGTTTTACAGTGCAGAGAAGCCTGTCATCAAAATGATTGCTGTGGGGCAGGAGAGGCAATTCTTGGTAATTAGATCTTACGGCATGTAGCTGATGCTTTCTTATAGCGAATAGATCAGTGGTAGGACGAATGCCTGCTCGCTGCATGCCTTCTTTTCTGTTTTCTGCTCATATTCAGATAGCAGAGTTTAAATTGAGGAGGAAAAACATGGCAATACTGTTTTCCGGGCTCCATTTGTTTCTACTCGTATTCATTCCTGCTCTCCTGTGTTTCTGATTCTGTTTCCCATCCCCCCCCCCAAAATAGATAATCTTCCAAATTCGAGACTTTCCAAAAAAAGTGATGGCTGGAAATAGCTTATATATTATCAGATCACCACAAAAGAGTTGCTCCACACCTCCCACCCCATGCCCCTGCCCCTTTGATGCATGCCCTGTTTAGAAGTTATCACCAAAGCATTTCATAGATGGAATGCCCAGCTGCTTGTTTAAATGTAAACAAACACCATATATCCCAAGATTTTCAGGTGAGATCGTTGCTGCAAAATGTATGAAAGCCGTTTGCTTGAAAAATGCCCTTCCCTCTTTTTTTTTTCTTTGCTCTTCTAGTCATTATGAACTCTGGTTGAGCATTTGCTTATATTGGGTATCTCCATATTGACTTAGAGTTGGGAATTAGAATCTATTCCAGGAGTTTGATTCTATACACAAAGTAGAGAACCCCGCATTTTGGAATGCTTGAGATGAAACCGAGCAGATAAAGATTTTAAAATCTTTTTACTGCACCCCTTTCCTCAGCTCTTAAAATTTGCCCTCTGGTGCTTCTGTGTAGCATTCCACATCTGGAACAAGCTGGTGTCTGCTCTCACAGCTGGCTTCTGCTGCGGTGATGGCCATTAAGAGACACGGCTTCAAGTAAACACACAGGCCAGAGAACACTCAGCCAATCTAGCCAGGAAAGAACGGAGACCTGTATTTCTCTTACTCTTGAGTTTTGAGTAGATTTTTCAATGACACATTCCACTCTAAATGCCCACATTTAGATTATAGCAAGGCTAGATTGAGACTTCCATCCCTACACATGCAACACACCCACACACTCTGGAATATTAACTGAGACAAATATTCAACATTGGTACTTCTTGTACATGTTGTCAAGGATTCTGTTTTGAAAGCTCTACTCTAGTGGCCACTCTATCCCCCTCCAAAAAATACAAACTACAAAAAGATTTAAATGAGGCAAGGGATCCTAGTATCCATACAGCACTTAAAATTCTTCCAAAAGCTTTCACTGACATCACGTCATTTGATTATCATGACAGTGGCAAGAGATCACTAAGATTTTCATTATGATTTGGTTACAGATGGAGATGCAAGCTCAGAGAAACTAGGTGTTTTGCCTGAGATCATTTCATTCACAGTAGTGGAGCCAGTCCTCATTTTCTTTACCTTTATCTAGGCTATTATTGTATTTTTCATTTTGTTTTATTTTTGTTTTTGAAATCATTGTTCTGGGAGAAAACAGACCGCTGTTTCTATAGTGACTCTCCCATAATCAAGAGGCAAGACACTAGGTGAGGCTCCTACTTTGGTTTGCTCAGCTTTATATGGACTAGAAAGTTTCTATTGAACCTTCTAGAACTTTTTTTCTCCTCAAAATCTTGGTCATGAACCACACTGTTCAGAGATGAATAACCAGTCACAACCAACATCTTGGAAACAGAAAGGAACTCCCTTCCCATCTTCCATCCCCAAATCTCACCACCAACATACACGTGTGTTTGCCCCTTACCACACACACACACACACACACACACACACAAAACCATTCTGTTTGAAAGAGAAAACTTTAAGAGAGGATACAGCAATTCTTAGGAGTATATAGGCATCCTAAATATAAGATTTAATTAAAATTAAGGACATCCTACATTTTCAGATTAACAATTAGCTCTGAAAATAGTTGCTAAACTCCATAAAGAGGCAAAGGCACAACTAGAGGTTCTAGACGGACATGTGCCAAAGTAGAGTGGCATCTGAGATGTTGCCAGATTACTGTTGCTTAATGGCCTGGCACAAGCTGAATGGATCTAATATATCTCCCTTCATATGGGGTCATCCCTTCACCATGCAGCTTCATTTAATTTGGCAGAAGCTACCTTTTACAATAAAAGATTCTATAATTTGCTAATTTCTTCAGCTTCAAAAGAATTATTGATCTTTGGAAAGGTTCATTTGTAAACTCAGGGATAATGGTAGGGTATTAGGAATTCAGGCACCTTTGAGGATATGGAAATGTTAGGGAAAAAAAGGCACATTCTTCCCTTAAAAGAAACATGCTTTGCTTGAAAGATGGAGAGTTGATTGATCACAGAGCTCCCTCTTTCCAAAAAAATCTATTTCCAAAATCTGTCCCCTTCATGATATCAGTGTAGGTTATTGGATTCCTTTAGCCTGTTCCAGCTACGAAACTTCATCAGTGTTTCGGTAACTGTACTAGGCTTGGTGGAGAATTTTCAGTTCCAGATGTGGTAAAATCTCTTCCTCACTTCTATCTTCCCTGACTAAAACCTCAACATCTCCAACTCCTTCTTTCCCTCTTTTCCTCCTAGAAGATGAAATACTTAAGGATCAAAAAGAAACCAGAAACACTGAGAAAAAAAGACTGACTTTCAGTTGCACAGAAAATATTTGGAAAGGCCTCAGGGTGGGATCACGCTAACAGTCACAACAAGGTGGAGGGAAAAATATAGTGCCACACTAGTGTCTGAGCCCAGTGACCAGCTGCTCTGAAGTCAGTCACCCACAGGAAGCTCTGTGTGGATTAGAAATTTTTTTTTTTGCTAATAATAATGCACACTCTATTATCTGACTTCCTACAAAAAGCCACTAAAACCTAACGCATGGCTAAGAGAAACACACAAATGTCCTGATGGCACATATGTGTGTGTTTTAGAGGATCTAGTAAGTCAGAGGGGGAATGACTAGAGATGGGGACACCTTTCCTTTCAACAAGATCCAGCTATCAACTCTCCTTTGCTCCAAGACAATAAGCAGAGTAGCTAAACAGCTTAAATCTTCAGTCTTCATAATGCACAGAGCAGACATTGTCTCCCTTCAGAGAACCCTGCCTTTTCTTTCCCGTAATTGGCTAGAAATAAAATGCCACACTTTCTCTCCTCTAAGGAAACACATTGTGGTAGGTGTGTTTAAATTTAGGGCGATGGATGGAATCAATTTGCCTCTCAGCTCTTGAAGCCCAAAGCCCCAAGCCCATACATTGCCTTGGAGAATCAGTGCTTATACAATGGCCTTGTATTTTGTCATTTTTGCTATAAAAATACCCAATTTTTTTAAGTACTATAATTTTGAAAATTTCCATTTATTCCAGAAGACATCATCTAGTTGCCAATCAGACAAAAGAAGCCAGCAGAATGACAAAGCCTTTCAATAAGCTGGTCAGAATCTTTCCAGACTTTACATGATAAACACAGTTTACCTCAAGGAAGAATTCATTTTCCTTGTATACCTTACTCAGTTTAGTAAACCTTTACAGAAAACATTTCTAGCTATGAAGCTCTTGTGTGTGCAAGAGAACCCACCTCAAAATGTACCCTATTCCATAGAGTAGAAAGACAACTCACTGCTGTTAGCCATTTTTAGGATAATCAATCATGGCAGGATATGAATGCACAAAGCTGTTTTGATACAGAAATTAAACTTTTCTTTCCTTCCTGTGTTGCAGAAATTTAAAATTGAGCATCCCTTGCCTCCAAAGAGAAGAAAGTCCATTTTTTGGTTAATTAACTTTGGTTATAAAGGCTCAACACGAAGTGTTGCAAAAGAACCTGAAGAATAGTGAGGTATTATGGAGAACACAAAAGTGAAAGGATCTGGGTACTTACTAAATATCTTAGACAAAAGCATAGAGGAAAGGACCTTGGGCCTTTTCTGTCAACCCAGAAAGAAATTCTTTCTCTTCTCACCAGAGAAAGAGGAAGGTTGGCAGGGGTGTATCTAGGAAAATAGGCACCCTTGGTCAGTGCTAATTTCACAAGCATGACAACATGATCCACAGGGACCATGGCATCTTCCTAACAGACACCATTTGAGCATCCAGAAGCTTGGGAACTGGCCCAACACAGCAGATCATACAGCCATCATGTGTACCAGGTGTCAAATTGGTGTCCTTTCTATTATTTCTGGAGAGGATTTCCCTTTAATTCCAAACAACCACCTGCCTAGAGATGGCCCAGCTGGAGTGATGCTTGTTAGTTCTTAAATATGCTGGCTCTTCATTAGACTTATCTTTTGCAAAACCACCATTCTTACACCACTAGGACCCTGACCACATAATGGCTCAAGACGAGAAGCCTGGCATCATGACATAAAGGCAGCAATGAATAGAAATAAATAGAAACCCATTTGAGCTAAAGTAGTACGTTCACTTCTGAAGGAAATGAAATTCTTAGAATTCACGGTAGTACAGCCCAGTTATTGGGGTAGGAGAACCAGTTGAGAACCAAGAATATTCACTTGCCTAGAGAGTCTGCTGTGCATATTTCCACTGACAACACACTGACATATTAGGTTGAACCATAAAAAATGTCAAATTGTCAAATATTCAACCATTTTGGGTCTATTAAAATGGAAATTTTGTGTCATCTAACATAATAACAGAATATTTGGGGACTTGAGAAGCCAGCCAGTGATGGCTACAGCATTTCTATAGAAGAACTAAACAACATTATTCTGGTGGAGGAAGGAGGAGACACAAAAGGAACTTACAATGACACTTCATTTTCTTAGCAAACATACGGCTTTTACTTAGATCCCTTTCCTCCTGTTTTCACCTCACTATCCTTACCACTGACACTGATCCAAACTACTGTTCTAGCTCTTTCTATCACATACATGACTAAAAGCATAATTGTGGACTTTTATTTTTTAAACTTTGTCTTCAGGCTCTTTATTTTCTTTCTATACACTTCCTCTTGTATCACAATGGCTTTAACTATCACACCAAGACCTGAGATTCCAAAATCAACATCTATGCTTCCTTTCTTCCTCAAACATACCCACATTCCTTCAGGCTTTTTTTTTTTAATAATTTCATCTTTAAGTTCAACATGTCCCATTTCAAACTCTCCAGTTTCTTACTTTATTTGATCCAAGAGTAGTTCAATCCAAGCCCCATTACATGACTCTCAAATGTATTTTTTCCTGAGCTAGGTATTGCTGATTGAATGTAGCTGTGACCTGATTGCTCACATCACTCCTCTTACTCACCCACGTGTGGAACTTCAAGTCACTTGTGATTTCTCCCTATCATCCTCTGTACCTTGTTACCAAGTCCTAAATTACCCTCCATCTACAAATCTCTTATGTCTTTTTATTAATTCAGCAGTAGTAAGTGCTTTTTATGTGCCACTCTGGTTACTAGCTATTCCTTTCTATCTTTTCCTTCCCCTGGATGCTGCTGCACTTTAGGCCCTTATTGTCTTGGTTTTTTGTATAGCCTTCCCAACTGTTGGGAAGGCTGGTCACCAAAGCAAGACAGAACGCCACAGTTATTGGGAAAATCACAATGTCCATAGTATTCCAAGGCAAGGCAGGCTCAGCCAGAATTCAGGCATAGACAGCATGAGAATTTCCAAGAGGAACAATCAGGTTTTCAATCTGATGCATTAGAAATAAAAATGAGAATGATGGGTAACTCCAGAGGTCATGGAGGGGTAGACAATACTAAGCTGTGCTGGAAATAGGGGTGAAGATGCTGAGTCTGTTGAAATATTTTATGCTTTTTACTTAGTTTAGTATGAGAACTTGGCAGGGTTGTTTTGAGGGAGGAAGTACGTCAGCCTTGTGGAACTAGGGAAATAATTCAAAGGCTGATAATCCTATTATTTCTCTGTTCAAAAACACTCACTGGCTTTTTATTGCCTTTAATTGTCAATGAAATCTTGACCATGTCCCTCAACCCACCTTCCTGGCCTTGCTTTCAACAACTCCCCTACATATTCCTTGTAATCCATCCAACCTTCAAAATGCCTACTTTTCCACTTTATGCCTTACTGGTTCCCTCTCCCTGATCTGCTCTTATTTCCTCAACAATAGGATTCAGAATACTATCTGCCACTCAATTTCTGGCTTAGATTCCCACCTCCTTCCAAAAGTATCCCTGAATCAGATAGATAGGTGGAATTGCCTCCTCCTTGGGACTCTCCATTTCTCAGATTCATGCCATGTTGAAACCAAATTCTAAGGATATAACCAAATGCTTCCACACAGTATTCAGAAAAAATATAATGATGTCTTTTTGTACTTGATATTATACAATGGCCATTTTGTGTTCATCTCGTCCCGTCTATGAAGTTCTAAGCATTTTTCCAAGCAGAGGTCATACATCAACTAATTTGTCCTTTATGGGATCTATCATAATGCCTCATAAAAAATAGGTCTCAATCAAGATTAATTTATTAAATTGTCTAATTGCAGTTGACCCTTAACAACATGGGTTTGAACTACATAGGTCTGCTTATACATGGGTTTTCTTCAATAAATATATTGGAAAATATTATTGAGATTTTCAATAATTAAAAAAAAACTCAGACTAATGTAGCCTAGAAATAATAAAAAATTAAGAAAGGTATATCATGAATGTGTGCAGATTCTAGTCTATTTTATCATTTAGTACCATCAATACACACAAATCTATTATAAAAAACTGAAGTTGATTAAATCTTACACACTTACAGACCATACATGACGCCATTTGCAGTTGAAAGAAACGTAAACCAATGTAAAGATGCAGTATTAAATCATAACTGCAAAGAATTGTTGTAGATATGTATTACTATAATCTGTAGCTACGCCTTATTGCTATTGAGATGAGTTCAAGGGTTGCAAATATCAGCTTAAAATGGCATGTGACACTAATCATGTCCCCGTGAGTAGTTCTTATCTCCAGTAAATTGCATATCATGGTAAAAAGTTCTCTCTCACAGTTCTCGTTATTTTTCAACCTGTTTAGTGCAATGTCATAAACCTTGAATAACACCATGAGACCCCATTTAGGGAGTACCACTTGTAATGTTGGAAATTCTCCCAAGAAGCAGAGGAATGTCAAGACGTTGCAAAATTTGAGTAGCTTGATATGTACCATAAATTGAGGTCTACAACTGCAATTGCCGACCATTTCAAGACAAATGAAGCCATCTTAAGGACCATTGTAAAAAAAAAGAAAAGGAATCCATCACTGCAGCTATGCCGGCAAGGACAGAAACATTGCACTTTTTGCAAAATACCTTTTTATCATATTAATATGCAGGTTTATGAGTGCAAGACAGTTACAAGAAAGACATACCTATAGAGTCACATAATTTAAGAAAAAGTGAAGTCATTTGACAAACGAAAAAGAAAGTGAAGAATCTAAAACTGGAGAATTTAATGTCAACAAAGGATGGTTTGATAATTTTAGAAAGAGGTTTGGCTTAATACACGGCAAGATAACAGGAGAAGCTGCTTCTGCCAACAAAGAGGCAGCAGATGAGTTCCCAGATACCATTAAGAAAATCATTGAGGAGAAAGGATATCTGCCTGAAATGGTTTTTAATACAGAAGAAAGAGCCCTATTCTGAAAAAAAAAAAAAAAAAGTTGCCACAAAGGCTATTTATTACTAAGGAAGAAAAGTGAACATCAGGATTTAAGGCAGAAAGGCATGGTCTAACTCCACTGCTTTGTGCAAATGCAGTCAGGTTTATGATCAGGACTACTGTTATCTGTAAAACTAACTTCCAAGCCTTGAAGGGAAAAAGATAAACACAAGGTGTTATGTTTTTGGTTGTATAACAAGAAGTCTGGAGAAGAAGAACCCTTTCTTTGGATTGGTTCCATCAATGCTTTGTCCCTAAAATCTAGGAAGTACCTTTCCAGTAAGGGGCCACATTTTGAAGTTCTTTTGATATTGGACAATTCCCCTGGCCACCCAGAAACCCTTGAGTTCAACACTAAAGGCATTGAAGTGGTCTACTTGCCCCTAAACACAATGTTTCTGATTCAGCCTCTAGATCAGGGGTCATAAGAACTTTTAAGGCTTATAACACATAGTATTCTACGGAAAGGATTGTTAATGCTATGGAAGAGAACCCCAACAGAGGGAACATCATGAAAGTCTGGGAGGATTACACCATTGAAGATGCCATTATTGTTACAGGAAAAGCTGTAAAGTCCATCAAGCCTGAAGCAAAAAATTCCTGCTGGAGAAAACTGTGCCCATATGTTGTATATGATTTTTCAGGATTTGAAAACAGAGCCAGTCAAGGAAATCATGAAAGAGGTTGGGGATATGGTAAAAAAAAAAAAAAAAAAAAAGTGGGAGGTGAAGGGTCTCAAAGATGCAGATGTTGAAGAAATTCAAGAGCTAAGAGACACCACACCAGATGAATTAACAGACAACTTGATGGAGATAAGTACTTCTCAACCAGTGCCACATGATGAAGATGAAGACATAGAAGAAGGAGGGACAGAAAACAAACATTAGACCATCTGGCAGAGAGGTTCTGATTATCTGAAACTGTTTTTGACTTCTTTTATGAAATGGACCCTTCTATGATACAGCCACAGAAACTAAAGCAGACAGTGGAAAAAAAGATTGGTCCATATAGAAACATTTTTAGAGAAATGAAAAAGCAAAAGAGTCAGAAATGATGATGTATTTCTGTAAAGTCACACTGAAGGTGCTTGCCCCTCCTGCCTCCCCTTCCACCTTTGCCACCCCTGAGACAGCAAGACCAACCCCTTCTCTTCCTCCTCCTTCTGAGTCTACTCAATGTGAAGACAAGAATAAAGACCTTTAAGGTGATCCACTTCCACTTAATGAATAGGAAATAATCATCATGCTGTACAGTTAACAATCATCTGTTGTATATGTGTGTGAGTGCTTTCATGTGAATATCTAATAACAGTACAGCAAAAACTGTGAGATATTTTTGTCATCATCAGCATTGCCTAAGCAGTCATTGTGTACAACACCTGTAAGATTTGTAAGGAAGTGGATATCCTATCCTAACATAGGTATAAGAAAATATTTCATATAAAACTAATAATGTGTTTGTTTTCTTATGTTTTATAACTTTGCTTTCAAAGAATTACATTACCGTATAGTATATCCCTTTCTCATAACTGGAGAAACTAGATATCAGCCTATCATCACAAGTAAATGGTTCTTAAAAAGTGTAACAATGTTTCCGATACTGTATTATGAATACAACTATAATACTGTATGGCATAAAATTTTATAACGATTCATTCATTAGTGTAACCTAGGCTACTGTGAAGCAATCATATCAATTACACTAGACTACCATAAAGCAATCACGTTGCTTCTTCATTATCAATGCATGAATCATTATACCTGTAAGAATTTCTTTTCACATTATCTTTTCAGTCTTTGGTGTCTAACATTAGCAATACATATAACATTTACAGTGTTTTATTTCATATAATATTGATGTAGGAACTGACAGATTATTCCTCTTATAAACAGATGATGTAAACTTATAGAATTGATAGACATAGTACAGCACTATAAATGTATTTTCTATGATTTCTTAGCATTTTATTTTCTCTAGCTAACTTTATTGTAAGAATATGGTGCATAATACATATAATGTATAAAATATGTCAATCAACTGATTATGTTATCAGTCAGGCTTTTGGTCAATAGTAGGCTATTAGTGGTTAAGTTTTGGGGGAATCAAAAGTTATACACAGATTTTTGACTCTGTGGCAGGTCAGTGCCCCTAAACCCCACACTGTTCAAGGGTCAACTGTATGCATCAAATTGTATAGCTCAAGTACTGAGCTTTCCTTAGATGGCAAATATAGATGTAGCACCTTGAATGCTTTCATTAAAATATCAATGCCCCAAGCCCCCACCTGTTGAAAGAGGTAAGGGTCTTTTACAGAGTTCCCTTACACCAGCATTTCTGAGAATCTCCAGTAATGCCAACATGTGTCCATGATTTTGGATGGTCACTGAGTGCAACTGCTTCCCAATAAGAATCATGCAGCCCAGACACCACAGTACTACTAAGGAGCCATTCAAGGCTTGAATTCCAGTCCTAACTCTATCACTGGCACTACTGTAACTGGAGATCAGAAATCCTCATCATTGTTTTTTTGAAGTGATAAAGAGAAACCTTTTCTGTATTATGCTTAACTGATGAGAGTGGAGGTGTGGGGGTAGGAGTGAGCCCTTGCATCAGGCCATAGAACTATAAAGCTTTATAGCAGCTATCGATAACTTTCACTCACTGTCACAGCTAGTAATACCATGGCATCAGCTCAGGCTTTGTTAATCCCATAGATAGGTCACTCATGTCTAGCCATCTGGTCTTGCTGTTGCTTTTAGGTGCCTGACTGCCTTACACCTTAGCACCATTGCTGCTGTCACCACTGCTCCCTCCGGTGCTGTTGCCCACTACAGCCACCACAATAGTGATTGGAGCTGGCAAGCCAATGACACCACCAGTATTGCTACTAGCCTTGGTGTAGAACATATAGTCCCTGGGTCCGTTTGACATGAAAAAGTGTTACTTGACCAAGCTGCCTACTGTACCATTGCTATGTAGCTCTTCACTCTTTCACCTGAGCAAAGACAGTATGGTGAGAAATCTTATAACTGTTCTTTTATATTCTCTTAGAATGTGTCCCTGCACAGTTGTCTCAGCTCCATTCAGTTCTTTAGTTTTGTATATGCGCATAGCTACATTCTCCCACATTTTCTCTGCCTGACCCCCATCCCATCCTATCTGTGGCACAGTTGAGATGAGTTCTGTTATCAGCCACCCAGCCAAACTAAAATCAATATTCCCTTTCTCCCTTTGGCCTACTTTGTTGGCTCACTATTTCAGTCTAAATTTCTCTCAGGGGCCCATTTCCTTTCCTGAAAAGGCCTCCATCAGAGTTAAAACAGTCTATTTGATACGTGAATACATCCTGGAACCTCACTGGGGTCCAGGTCTGAGTCTTTTATTTTATCCCATGAGATCTCCCATCCCAATATAAATTAGTGAATGTAAGTGATGTTGGGTATGGGAAGTGGCATTTGAGCCCTTTATCCTGACCATCCAAGATATCTGTAATCACTGCCTATCAGACACTATTTTAAAAGTCTTCTGAATTCCCTGGAGAAGACCAAGGAACTTTAAAATTGACCATTACTGTGCTTGGCTACTCAGCAAAGTTCTGGTTGGTGCATACATAGGAGTTAACTACCTGGGCTAGGCAAAGAACAACCCAAAAGTATTAGAGGAAACAATGCAGGGCACTTTTGCAAAGTAAAAACAACAAAACAAAAAAACTCAACCCATAATGAAGAGAATACTCAGTCAAAAGAAATGGACACAAAAGTAATACATATGTTAGAATTAACAGAGGACATTGAAATGGTTATTGTAACTATATTCCATATGTTCAAAAGTTAATTAGAAATATGAAAGCTATGAAAAAGATTCAAACAAAACTTCTTATAGATGAAAACTAATATCAGAGATAAAAATACACTGAATGGGATTATAGAAGATTAGATATTGAAAAGGGGAAGATTGAAAGATTAATGACCTTGAACATGTAACAATAGAACTGATTTAATAAAACACAGATAATAAATTCAAAATGAACAATGAGCAATGGGAGAAGTGCAAATGCCCTAATATACATGTGATTAAAATTCCCAAAAGAGAGAGGAAGAAATATTAGAAGAAATAACAGCTGATTTTTTCCCAATTTTGAGGGAAACCATAAACACACAGATCCACGAAGCTCAACGAATCTCAAGCACAAGAAACACAAACTACACCAAGACACATCATAGTCAAACAGGTCAAGACCAGTACTTAATAGCAAACTCTAAAACCAGCAGGGGGTAAAGACCCATTATATGAAGAGAAACCCTAGAAATAGATGACAGCAAATTTCTAATTGAAAACAATATAAGTAAAGACAAAGTGGAGCAATAACTTTAAAAAACTAAAATTAAGAAATAATAATTGATAATCCTATACCCAGCAAAAATATCTTTCAAACTGAAAAGTGAAATATTTTTTAAGAAATACCAAAATTGAGAAAATATATCACCAGGAGACTTGGACTATAAAAAAAATTTCAAAGGCCTGAGACTAATATAATATTGTATTATTGTATGTCAACTATACCTCAATTAAAAAAAATAAGTCTTCAGGCAGAAGTAAAATGATACCAGATGGAGATACGGGCCTACGCAAAGTAATGAAGAGATTGGAAATAATAGGACAGGGGCAAATATATGATTTCCTTTTAATTAAATGTTGTTAAAAGATAATCTACTGTTTAGACAAAAAATGCAGTGTGGTATGAATAACATGTAAAAAAATTGAACATGATGACAGTCTAGAGGCTTAAGGGGAGAAATTGAAATATACTACTGTAAGGATCTTACAATGAATGTAAAGTTGCCTAACACCACTTGAAGGTAATCTGAGTTAAACTTGTATGCTATAAATTCTAAAAACTTTTTAGTTTGATGAAATCCCATTTGTTTATTTCAGCTTGTGTTGCCCTTGTCTGAGGAGACTGGTCAAAAAAAATAAAATAGTGCTAAAATGGATGTCAAAGAGATTCCTGCTTTATTTTCTTCTAGAGGTTTTTTGGTTTCATGTCTTAAATTCAATTCTTTAATCCATTTTGAATTTTTTTGTATATGGCATAAGACAGTGGTCCACTTTTTTGGTTTGTGATTGCTGTTGTTGTTTTGCATGTAGTTGTCCACTTTTCCTGGCACCATTTATTAGGTCTTTTTCCCAATATATATTCTTGCCTCCTTTGTCATAGATTAATTGACCATGTAAGTGTGGGTTTATTTTTGGACTCTCTATTCTATTTCATCCATCTATGTGTCCGTTTTTGTGTCAGTACCATACTGTTTTAATTTATGGTATGAGTTTGGAATCAGGAAGCACAATATCTTCAGCTTTCTTCTTAAAATTGCTTTGGCTGTTCTTTTGTGGTTTCATGCAAATTTTAGGGTTATTTGTTCTAGTTCTGTGAAAAAAGCCCTTGGTGTTTTGATGGAGATTACATTGAATCTCTAGATTGGTTTGGGTAATAGGGACATCTCAACAATATTAATTCCTCTAATCCAGGAGCACAAAATATCTTTTCATTTATTTGTATTGTCTTCAACTTCTTTCATCAGGGTTTTATAGTTTGTAGAGCACAGGTCTTTGAACTTATTCCTACAATTTCATTCTTTTTGATGCCACTGTAAATAGAATGTTTTCTTAATTTCTCTGATAGGTCATTATTGCTGTATAGAAATGCAAGTGATTTCTGTATGTTAATTTTGTATCATGCAACTTCACTGAATTCATTTCTCTAATAGATTTTTTATTTTTTTAATTTTATTATGTTAGTCACCATACATCATTAGTTTTTTTTAATTTTTTGTTGTTATGTTAATCACCATACATTACATCATTAGTTTTTGATGTAGTGATCCACGATCCATTGTTTTCGTATAACACCCAGTGCTCCATGCAGTACGTGCCCTCCTTAATACCCATCACCAGGCTAACCCATCCCTCGTCCCTCCTCCCCTCTAGAACCTGTTTGTTTCTCAGAGTCCATAGTCTCTCATGGTTCATCTCTCCCTCCGATTTCCCTCCCTTCAGTTTTCCCTTCCTTCTCCTAATGTCCTCCATGCTATTCCTTATGTTCCACAAATAAGTGAAACCATGTGATAATTGACTTTTTCTGCTTGACTTATTTCACTTAGCGTAATCTCCTCCAGTCCCATCCATGTTGACGTAAAAGTTGGGTATTCATCCTTTCTGATGGCTGAGTAATATTCCATTGTATATATGGACCACATCTTCTTTATCCATTCGTCTGTTGAAGGGTATCTCAGCTCTTTCCACAGTTTGGCTATTGTGGACATTGCTGCTACGAACATTGGGGTGCATATGGCCCTTTTTTTTTTCACTACATCTGTGTCTTTGGGGTAAATACCCAGTAGTACAATTGCTGGGTCATAGGGTAGCTCTATTTTTTAATTTTTTGAGGCACCTCCACGCTGTTTTCCAAAGTGGCTGTACCAACTTGCATTCCCACCAACAGTGTAAGAGGGTTCCTCTTTCTCCACAAGCTCTCCAACATTTGTTGGTTCCTGCCTTGTCAGTTTTTGTCATTCTAACTGGTGTAAGGTAAAGGTGGTATCTCAATGTGGTTTTGATTTGAATTTCCCTGATGGTTAATGATGATGAACATTTTTTCATGTGTTAGCCATTTGTATGTCTTCTTTGGAGAAGTGTCTGTTCATGTCTTCTGCCCATTTGACTTGATTATTTGTTTTTTGGGTGTTGAGTTTGAGAAGTTCTTTATAGATCTTGGATGCCAGCCCTTTGTCTGTAGTGTCATTTGCTAAAAATCTTCTCCCATTCCGTGGGTTGCCTCTTTGTTTTGTTGACTGTTTCCTTTGCTGTGCAGAAGCTTTTTATCTTGATTAAATCTCAAAAGTTCATTTTCGCTTTTCTTTCCCTTGCCTTTGGGGACGTGTCTTCAAAAAATTTGCTGTGGCCGATGTTGAAGAGGTTACTGCCTATGTTCTCCTCTGGGATTTTGATGGATTTCTGTCTCACATTGAGGTCTTTCATCCATTTTGAGTTTATCTTTGTTTGTGGTATAAGAGAATGGTCGAGTTTCATCCTTCTGTATATAGCTGTCCAATTTTCCTATGGCACCATTTATTGAAGAGACTGTCTTTTTTCCATTGCATATTTTTTCCTGCTTTGTCAAAGATTATTTGACCATAGAGTTGAGGGTCCATATCTGGGCTCTCTATTCTGTTCCATTGATCTATATGTCTGTTTTTGTGCCAGTACCATGCTGTCTTGGGGATCACAGCTTTGTAATATAGTTTGTAGTCAGGCAACGTGATGCCCCCAGCTTTGTTTTTCTCTTTCAACATTTCCTTGGTGATTCAGGGTCTTTTCTGATTCCATACAAATTTTAGGATTGTTTGTTCCAGCACTTTGAAAAATGTCACTGGAATTTTGATTGGGATGGCATTGAAGGTATAGATTGCTCTGGGTAACGTAGATAGTTTAACAGTGTTTATTCTTCCAATCCATGAGCATGGAATATTTTTCCAACTTTTTGTGTCTTCTTCAATTTCTTTCATGAGTGTTCTGTAGTTCCTAGAGTATAGATCCTTTACCTCTTTGGTTAGGTTTATTCCAAGGTATCTTATTATTTTGGTGCTATTGTAAATGGAATCGTTCCTCTAATTTCTCTTTCTACAGTTGCATTGTTAATGTATAAGAAAGCAACTGATTTCCGTGCATTGATTTTGTATCCTGCCACATTACTGAATTGCTGTATGAGTTCTAGTAATTTGGGGGTGGAGTCTTTTGGGTTTTCCACATAAAGTATCATGTCGTCTGCGAAAAGAGAGAGTTTGACTTCTTCTTTGCCAATTTGAATACCTTTTATTTCTTTTTGTTGTCTGATTGCTGTTGCTAGGACTTCTAGTACTATGTTGAACAATACTGGCGAGAGTGGACATCCTTGACGTGCTCCTGATCTTAAGGGAAAGGCTCTCAGCTTTTCCCCATTGAGGATGATATTCGCTGTGGGTTTTTCATACATGGATTTTATGAACTTGAGGAATGTTCCCTGTATCCCTATACTCTGAAGAGTTTTAATCATGAAAGGATGTTGTATTTTGGCAAATGTTTTTTCAGCATCAGTTGAGAGGACCATATGGTTCTTCTCCCTCCTCTTATTAATGTGTTCTATCACATTGATTGATTTGAGAATGTTGAACCACCCTTTCATCCCGGGGATAAATCCGACTTGGTCGTGGTAGATGATCTTTTTAATATATTGTTGGATCCTATTAGCTAGAATTTTGCTGAGGATTTTGGAATCCATATTCATCAGAGATATCAGTCTGAAACTCTCCTTTTTGATAGGGTCTTTGTCTGGTTTGGGGATTAAGGTAATGCTGGCCTCATAGAATGAGTCTGGAAGCTTTCCTTATGTTTCTATTTTTTGAAACAGCTTCAGGGGAGTGGGTATTATTTTTCTGAATGTTTGGTAGAATTCCCCAGGGAATCCATCAGGCCCTTGACTTTTGTTTTTGTGGAGGTTTTTGATCACTGCTTCAATCTTGTTACTGGTTATTGGCCTATTCAGGTTGTCAATTTCTTCCTATTTCAGTCCTGGCAGTTTATAGGTTTCCAGAAAGGCCTCCATTTCATCCAGATTGCTCAGTTTTTTGGCATATGGTTGTTGATAATTTTTTCTAATAATTCTTTCTATTTCCTTGGTGTTAGTTGTGATCTCTCCCCTTTCATTATTTTATTAATTTGGGTCCTTTCTCTTTTCTTTTGGATAAGTCTGGCCAGTGGTTTATCGATCTTATTAATTCTTTCAAAGAACCAGCTTCTAGTTTCATTGATCTGATCTACTGTGTTTCTGGTTTCTAATTCATTGATCTCTGCTCTAATCTTAATTATTTCTCTTCTAATGTGTGGCTTAGGCACCATTTGTTGCTTTTTCTCTAGTTCTTTAAGGTGTAGAGTTAGTTGGTGAATTCAGGATTTTTCTATTTTTTTGAGTGAGGCATGGATGGCTATGTATTTCCCCCTTAGGACCACCTTTGCAGTATCTCACAGGTTTTGGACTGATATGTTTTCGTTCTCATTGGTTTCCATGAATTGTTTAAGTTCTTCTTTGATTTCCTTGTTGTTCCCTTGTTGACATTCTTGAACAGAGTGGTCTTTAGCTTCCAAGTGTTTGAATTTCTTCCACATTTTTTCTTGTGATTGAGTTCCAGTTTTAAAGCATTATGGTCTGAGAATTTGCAGGGAAAAATCTCAATCTTTTGGAAAGATTGAAAGAAGAATCTTGTGGAAATCTCAATCTTTTGGTATCAGTTGAGACCTGATTTGTGGTCTATTCTGGAGAAAGTTCCATGTGCACTTGAGAAGAATGAGTAATCTGTTGTTTGAGGGTGGAATGTTCTATATATGTCTATGAGGTCCATCTGGTCCAGCGTGTCATTCAAAGTTCTTGTTTCTTTGTTGATTTTCTGCTTAGATGATCTGTCTGTTGCTGAAAGTGGAATATTGAGGTCTCCTACAATTAACGTATTGTTATCAAGATGACTCTTTATTTTGGTTAACAGTTGGTTTATGTAGATGGCTGCTCCCATGTTGGGGGCATAGATATTTACAATTGTTAGATCTTCTAGTTGGATAGACCCTTTAAGAATGATATAGTGTCCTTCTGTGTCTCTAACTACAGTCTTTAGTTTAAAATCTAATTTGTCTGATATAAGAATGCTACCCCAGCTTTCTTTTGAGGTCCTTTGGCATGGAAGATGGAACTCCATCCCTTCACTTTCAGTCTGGATGTATCTTTAGGTTCAAAATGAGTTTTTTGTAGACAGCATATGGATGGGTCCTGTCTTTTTATCCAATCTGCAACCCTGTGCCATTTTATGGGAGCATTTAGGCCGTTCATGTTGAGAGTGATTATTGAAAGATATGAATTTATTGTCATCATGTTGCCTGTGAAGACCTTGTTTTTATAGATTGTCCCTGTAAATTTATTTTCTATATCACTCTTGGGGTCTTTCTCCTTTTATAGAACCCCTCTTAATATTTCTCACAGGGCTAGCTTCATGGTCACATATTCTTTCAGTTTCTGCAGGTCTTAGAAGCTCTGCATCTCTCCAGCCATTCTAAATGACAGCCTTGCTGGATAAAGTATTCCTGGCTGCCTGTTCTTCTCATTTAGTACCCTGAATATGTATTGCCAGGCTTTTCTGGCTTGCCAGGTCTCTGTGGATAGGTCTGATGTTATTCTGATGTTCCTCCCTCTGTACGTAAGGAATCTCTTCCCCCAACTGCCCTTAAGATGGTTTCTTTGGTTCTAAGATTTGCGAGTTTTACTATTACATGCCAGGATGTTGGCCTGTTTTCCTTGATCTTGGGAGGGGTCCTCTCTGCCTCTAGGACTTGAATGTTTGTTTGATTCCCCAGATTAGGGAAGTTCTCAGCTACAATTTGCTCAAATATATCTTCTAGTCCTCTCTCTCTCTCCACCCACTCAGGGATTCCAATAATTCTAAAATTGGAATGTTTCATGGTGTCACTTATTTTTCTATTTTCATGGATTCTGAGTGTCTTTTCGTGGCCTCCTCTTTTCCCTTTTTATGTATTAAATTGTCTTCCAGGTCACTAATTCGTTCTTCTGCCTCGCTTACCCTAGCTGTTAGATTATCTAGGTTAGATTGGATCTTACTGATAGCATTTTTAAGTTCTGCCAATTCAGCTTTCATTTCTGCCCTTAGAGACTCTATGTTGCCATTAATCAATTTCTCCATTCTAGCTATTGTCTTCACAATTGGTAGCCTGAATTCCATCTCCGACATCTTGGTTATATCTGCATCCATTTGTAAATCTGTGGCATAAATCATAATCTCTGAGTTTTTCCTATTTGGGGGTTCCTCCTCCTAGTCATTCTGTTGAGGGGTGGTTGAGGGAATGTATCAAGTCCAAATTATTGACCACAACCCAAGCAAGATGCACCTGTTTTCTAGGGACTTTAGGGTTGCTGACTTCTTGTTCTCCCAGCCTGTCCCGGAGGAGGGTCCTGCCCTGCTGTTACTCAGGCAACCCTGTTTGGCAGAGTTGCCCTGCCCCCTGTGGCGGGGGATGGACTCAGTGAAAACTGGTTTTGGGGGGCTTTTGTTCTCTGGTGGCTTTCCCTGGTGGCTTTCCGCGTCTCTTCTGAGAGTCAGAGCAGAAGAGACCATTTCCAAACCTCTGCCTCAGAGCAGAGAGATCGCAGTCTGTTCTTCAGTGAGCTCTCCAGGCCACACTATCTCCGTTTCTGTCTGTGCTGCTATAAACTGCAGCTTCCTGGGTTGTGCACCCCTCTGCAGTGCTCCCAATCCTGCCTCCAGGTCAGGGCTCCTCTCTGCCCTTTGTGCTTCTAAAACCACCAGCCACTCCCAGTTCGCAGGCATGACCCCGCTGCTCTGGGTTTCCATCTGGGTAGCTGCCCTAAAGTCCCTTCCCTGCAGCTACTGGTCTGGGAGTCTGTGCCCCATCCCCAGCATGGGAGACTATTGCTCACTGGCAGTGCAGGATCCCCACGGCCAGTCTCCCTCCTGCTGCCGTTTATCCTCCAATATCTGCCCACTGAATCACGGCTCCCCGCTTCCTACCTCAAAATCAGCTGCCTGCAATATTGTTTGTGGAGATCCAGATCTATCTTCTTACATCTCAGGCTGATTTCATGGGTGTTCAGAGTGGTCTGGTAGATATCCAGCTCAATTCCGGGGACCAGTTGGAATAGGGTCCCCTATTTCTCTGCCATGTCCCCCCCCTTGCAACTTCTTTTTAATTATTTTATTTGGGCCCTCTTTTTTTTTTCTTGATGTGTCTGACTAGAGGCTTATCGATTTTATCTTTTCAAAGAACAAGATTTTAGTTTTATTGATCATTTCCATTGTTCTTTTAGTCTCTATTTCCATTCTCATCTATATTGTTTCCCTCTTTTTACTTTCAGTTTTGTTCTTCTATTTTTCTAGTTCTTTAAAGTGTAAAGTTAAATTGTTTATTTGGGATTTTTCTTGTTTCTTGAGGTTAGCCAATATCACTATGAACTTCCCTCCTAGACCTGCTTTTGCTGCATTCCATAGATTCTGGAATGTGAGTTTCCATTTTCACTTGTTTCAGGGATTTTCATTTATTTCCTCTTTGATTTTTCCTGACCCATTGGTTGTTTAGTAGCATGTTGTTTAGTATCCACATACCTGTGTTTTGTCCAATTCTTGTGACCAATTTCTAGTTTCATACCATTGTGGTCAGAAAAGACATGCTTGATATGATTTCAATCTTCTTAAATTTATTGACTTATGTTTTATATATATATATGTATATATATATATACATATATATATATATGAACTATTTTGTTGGCTAACCTGTGATTTATCGTAGAAAATGTTGCACTTGAAAAGAATGTATATTCTGCAGTTTTTGGATGAAATCATCTGTATCTATTAAGTCAATCTGGTCTAATGTGTGGTCCAATATTTTCTTATTGATTTTCTGTCCAGATGATCTATCCATTGATGCAGGTGGGGCATTAAAATCCTCTGTTATTGTATTATTGTCAATTTCTCCCCTTATGTCAGTTAATATTTACGTTATATATGTAGGTGTTCCTATTTGGGGTGCATAAATATTTACAAATGTTATATCCTCTTTTTGGATGGACACATCTATCATTATATAGTGTCCTACTTTTTGTTACTGTCATTCTTTTAAAGTCTAATTTCTTCTGATATGAGTATTGCTGCTCCAGCTTTCTTTTCATTTCCACTTGCATTTAACATTTTTTTTCCATTCTTTCACTTTTATTCTGCATGTTGTTAGGTCTGAAATGAGTCTCTTGTAAAAATCCTATAGACAGGTGTGATTTTTTTTATCCATTCTGTGAACTTACATCTTTTGATTAGAGCACTTCATGCCATTTACATTTAAAATAATTATTGACAGGTGTGTACTTACTGCCATTTTTCTCTTTTTCTGGTTGTTTTTGTACTTCTCTGTTCCTTTCTTCTTCTCTTGGTCTCTTCCCTTGTGGTTTAATGATTTTTTTTTTAATTGAAGTATAAATGACACACAGTGTTACTTTAGTTTCAACTACATTACAGTAGTTTCAGTAACTACCACATAGTTATTTGCCAACTGCTATGCTCATCACAAGAAAGATACCATCAGTCACCATACATGCCATTACAATACCATTGAATATATTCCCTATACTATACCTTTTACCCCATGATTTACTCATTTCATAACAGAAGACTGTATCTTCCACTCTCCTTTACCCATCTCCCTGCTTCCCTCCCCTCTGGGAACTGCCAGTTTGTTCTCTCTGTATCTGAGTCTATTTCTGTTTTGTTTGCTTTTTAGATTCCACATATAAGTGAAATCATATGGTATTTGTCTTTCTCTGACTTACTTTACTTGGCATAATACCATCTAGGTACATCCATGTTGTTCAAAGGGCAAGATATCATCCTTCTTTATGGTTGAGTAATATTCCTCTCTGTGTGTGTGTGTGTGTGTGTGTGTGTATTCTACCTCTCTATCCATTCATCTATCAATGGCTATTCCAGTTGCTTTCATATCTTGGTTAGTGTAAATAATGCTGCAATAAACATAGGGTTGCCTATATCCATTCAAATTAATGTTTTCATTTTCGTTGGGTAAATAGTAGTGAAATTACTGGATTGTGTAGTATTTGTATTTTTTATTTTTGATAGAGCCTCCATATTGTTTTCCACAGTGTCCATACTGATTTACATATCCACCAACAGTGCACAAGGGTTCCTTTTTCTCCACATCCTTGCCAACGCTTGTTGTTTCTTGTCTTTCTGATTCTAGACATTCTCATTGTTGTTATATAATACCTCATGGTTTTGATTTGCATTTCCCTGATGATTAGTAGTGTTGAGCATCTTTTCACGTGTTTGTTGGCCATCTGTATGTCTTCATTGGAAAAAATGTCTATCTTCTGTCCAGTTTTTAATTGGATTATTTGGTTTTAGGTGTCAAGTTGTATAAATTCTGTATATATATTGGGTATTAACTCCTTATGTGATATACCTTTGGCAAATAACTTCTCCCATTCTGTTGTTTGCCTTTTTGTTTTGTTGATGGTTTCCTTTGCTATGCAAAACTTCACTTTGGTGTAATCCCAATAGTTTATTTTTGCTTTTGTTCCCCTTGTCTGAGGAGACATATCTAGAGAAACATTGGTATAGCCTATGTCAAAGAAATTATTGCCTATGTTTTCTTCTAGGAGTTTTATGGTTTCATGTCTCACATTTAAGTTTTTAAACCATTTTGAGATTATTTTCATGTATGGTGTGAGAAAGTGGTCCAGTTTCATTCTTTTGCATGTAGCTATCACATTTTTCCAGCACCATTTATTGAAGAGGCAGTCTTTTCCCCATTGTATATTCTTGCCTACATGTTGTAGGTTGACCATATTGAGTGTGGGTTTCTTTCTGAGCTCTCTATCCTGTTCCATTGATCTATATGTCCATTTTTGTAACAGTACCATTCTGTTTTGATTACTATAACTTTCTAGTATATCTTGAAATCTGGAATTGTGATACTCCCAGCTTTGTTCTTCTTTTGCAAGAGCGTTTTGCTTATTAGGGATTCTTTGTATTTCCATAGAAACTTTAGAATTATTTTTTCTAGTTCTGTGAAAAATGCTATTGGTGTTTTGTTAGGGATTGCTGTCAATCTATAGATTGCTTTGAGTAATGTGGGCAGTTTAACAATATTTTTCCAATCCATGAGCATAGACTATCTTTCCACTTGTTTTGTCTTCAATTTATTGCACCATTATTTCAAAGTTTTCAGAGTACATGTCTTTCACCTCCTTGGTTATGTTTGTTCCTGGCTATTTTGTACTTATTTTATTCTCAGTACAATTGATAATGGAATTGTTTCTGAATCCTCTTTCTGCTACTTTGTTATTAGCATATATAGAGACACAGCCATTTCTGTGTATTTTCTATCCTGAGCTTCACTGAAAACTTTCAGAAAAATGAATTTAGTAGAATCTTTAGGGTTTTCTATAGATAGTATGTTATCTGCAAATATATAAATTTGGGTGCCTTTTATTTCTAGATTGATTGCTGTTGCTGGGACTTCTAGTACTATGTTGAAAAAGAGTGGTGAGGGAGAACATCCTTGTCTTGCTCCTGGTCTTAGAGGAAAATCTCTTAGTTTTTCCCCCACTGATGCTAGCTGTAGGTTTTTAAATATATCACCTCTATTATGCTGAGGTATGTTCCCTCTAAACCCAATTTTTTGAGAGTTTTTATGAATGGATGTTGAATTTTGTCAAATGCTTTTTCTGCATCTACTGAGATGATCATATGATTTTATCCTTTACTTTGTTAATGTGGTGTATCACATTGATTGATTTGCAAATATTCACCCATCCTTGCATTCCCAAAATAACCCCACTTTCTAATGGTGAATGATCCTTTTAATGTATTGTTGAATGTGCTTTGCTAAAATTTTGTTCATGAATTCTTCTTCTGTGTATGTAGTTTTCCTTTTTATTTGTAGTGTCCTTGTGTGGTTTTGGTATCAGGGTAATGCTGGTCTTATAGAAGTCATTTGGAAGTTTTCCTTCCTCTTCTTTTTTTTTTTTTTTTTTGGAATAGCTTGAGGAAAACAGGTATTAACTCTTCCTTAAATTTTGGTAGAATTCACTTTTGAATCCATCTGGTCTTGGACTTTTGTTTCTTGGGAGTTTTTTTTTATTATTATTACAAATTCAATTTTGTTACCAGTAATTGGTCTGCTCAAATTTTCTATTTCTTCTTGATGTTTTGGAAGACTATGTTCCTTTTTTTCTAGAATGTCCATTTTTTTGGCATATAATTTTTCATAGTATTCTAATTCTTTGTATATCTGTGTTGTTACTTCTCTTTCATTTCTGATTTTATTTATTTGTGTCCACTTTTTTTCTTGATGTGTCTGGCTAAAGTTTATCAATTTTGTTGTGTTTTGTTTTGTTTTTAAGAACCAGCTCTTGGTTTCATTGATCTTTTCTATTGTTTTTGCTTTGTTTTGTTTTTTAGTGTCTGTTTATTTATGCTCTAATCTTTATTATTTCCTTTCTTCTATCCCTGGATGTTGTTTATTCTTCTTTTTCTAGTTACTTAAGGTGTAAGGTTAGATTATTTATTTGAGGTTTTAATTCTTGAGGTAGGCCTGTATTGCTGTGTAAATTTCCCTCTTAGAACTGCTTCTGCTGCATCCCAAAGATTTTTGGACCATTCTGTTTTCAGTTTCATTTGTCTCCATGTATTTTCTTTTTAATTTTTTCTTTGATTTCTCCATTCACCAATTAGCTGTTTAGTAGCATGTTATTTAGCCTCCACATGTTTGTGTTTTTTTCCAGTTTTTTTTTCCAATTGGTTTCAAGTTTCATACTATGTGGTTGGAAAAAAATGCAAGATATGATTTCAGTCTTTTTCAATTTATTGAGACATGTTTCTGGGCTGACCATGTGATACATCCTGGAAAATATTCCATGTGCACTGCAAAAGAATGTGTGTTTTGTTTTTTTGGTGAAATGTTCTGTATAAATCTGTGAAGTCCATATGGTCTAATGTTTCATTTAAAGAGTGTTTCCTTCTGATTTTCTGCCTGGATGATCTATCCATTGATGTAAATGGGGTGCTAGTGTCCCCTACTATTATTGTATTACTGTCAATTTTTCCCTTTCTGTCTGTTAATATTTGCTCTATATATTTAGGTGCTCTAATGTTGGGTGCATAGATATTTACAATTATTATATCCCCGTGTTGGGTTGACTCATCTTTATGTAATTGTCCTTTTTTTCTTATTACAGTCTTTGTTTTAAAGTCTTTATTTTCTGATATAAGTATTGTCACCCTAGATTTTTTTTCTTTTTGCATGGTATATCTTTTTCATCCTTTTTTTTTCAGTCTGTGTCTTTAGGTCTGAAATGAGCCTGTCGTGAGGATCATATAGATGAGTCTTTTTTTTTTTTTTAATCCATTCTGCCACCTATGGTCTTTTGATTGGAATACTTAGACCATTTACATTTAAAGTAATTACTGATAAGTATGTACTTACTGCCATTTTGTTAATTGTTTTCTAGTGGTTTTTGTAGTTCTTCTCTGTAACTTTCTTTTGCTCTCTTTTCTTGTGACTGCTGACTTTCTATGGTGTTATGCTTGGCTATCATTCTCTTTACTTTTTGTGTATCATAGGTTTCGGGTTTGTGGTTACCATGAGGTTCATATGTAGGATCCTAATTATATAACAACCTATGTTAAGTTGATAGTCATTTAAGTTTGAACATTTTCTAAAAACATTTTTTACTCCCTTCTCATTTTATGTATATATTATCATATTTTACATCTTTTTATCCATAACTTCTAATTATGGCTTTTTCTTTTCCACTTAAAGGAGTCCCTTTAACCTTTCTTCTAAGGGCAGTTTAGTGGTAATGAACTCCTTTAACTTTTGTTTGTCTGGAAAACTCTTTACCTCCCTTATTCTAAATGATAACCTTGCTGGACAGAGTATTCCTAGTTGTAGGTGTTTTTTTCTTTTCAGGTCTTTGAATATTTCATGCCAGTCCCTTCTGACCTACAGTCTCTTCTGAAATCAGTTGATAGACTTATGGGGTTTTCCCCTTATGTAACTTTTTGCTTCTTTCTTGCTGCTTTTAAAATTCTTTATCTTTAACCTTTGATATTTTAATTTTTGTATGTCTTGTTGTGGGCTTCCTTGGGTTCAGCTTGTTTGGAACTCTCTGTGCTTCCTGAATGTCTTGCCTACAGAATGGAGAGCTAATAAATAGATGTTATTTTAAGCTAAAAAAAAAATGTCTTTTTCTATCCCCAGGTTAGGAAACTTTTAAGCTATTATTTCTTCAAATAAATTTTCTTCCCCTTTCTCTTTTCCCTAAATATTTATTGGTTTGATCATGTCCACAAGATCCCTTAGTCTTTCTTCATGTTTTTAAATTCTTTTTTTTTTTTCTATTCAGCTTGGGTGCTTTCTGTTATTCTCTCTTCCAGATCACTGATCTGTTCTTCTACATCTGCTAATCTACTATTGATTCCCTCTAGTGTATTTTTCATTTCTATGATTGTATTTTTCCTTTTTTTAAGATTTTATTTATTTGTCAGAGACAGAGAGAGTGCACAAACAGGGGAGTGATAGGCAGAGGGACAAGCAGGTTCCCCAATGAGCAAGGAGCCTAATGTGGGACTTGATCCCAAGACCCTGGGATCATGACCTGAGCTGAAGGCAGATGCTTAACTGACTGAACCACCCAGGCATCCCTCTACTATTGTATTTTTCAACTCTGATTGGTTGTTTTTTATATTTTCTATCTCTTTATTAAAGTTTTCACTGAGTTCTTCCACTCTTCCCTCAAGTTTGGTGAGCATATTTATGACCATAAATTGTTTATCAGGCCTATTGCTTATCTCTGTTTCATCTACTTCTTTTCCTGGGTTTTTGTCTTGTTCTTTCATTTGTATCATATTCTTCTGTCTCTTTATTTTGCTTGACTTACTGTGTTTGTTTCTATGAATTAGGCAGAACAGCTAAACTTGAAGGAGTGCTCTTGGGTATGGTTATTCCCTGTGTAGACTCTGTGTCTGGTGACTTTGGCTGGCTGGTTGGCTGGAGCTGTGTCTGTCATGGACCCGGGGTCCTGTGACACTCTGGGCAGGTCAGCACTAGTGGAATGACCGGAGCTGAAGTGGGTGTGGGCTGGGACAGCCCCAGGTGTCCCTGTGCAGAAGGTACCCTGGCAGGACAGCTAAAGCTAAAGTAGGTAGAAATAAGGGGGTCCTGGGGCTCTGCATGCAGATAGCATGCTGGTGGGATGGTTGAAGAGGAGGTGGAGTGTAGGCCAGCAAGTCCTGGGGTGCTTGGCATAGGGGGCACCCTGGCAATATAGCTGTAGCTAAAGTGGGCACAGGCCAGGATAGTCCTGATGCTCTTCATGCAGAAGGTGCCCTGGGAGGGCAGCTGAAGCTGAAGTGTGTGGAAGCCATGGTGTCCTGGGGGCCACCCTGGAGGGGTAAGTGGATCTGAGGTAGGGTGCCTTAGCTAAGTGGCTTGAGCTGAAGTAGGTGTTAGTTGGATGGGCCCAGAATGCTCTGCACTGGGGGCACCCTAGCAAGCTGCCTGGAGCTAAATTGGTGTAAGCCTTGAGTGTTCTGGTGTGTTTTGCACTTCTGTCACCTTGGCATGATGATGAGAGCTATAGTGAGCACTGAGCAGGAATGTCTCAGTGTGTGCCATGCTAGGGCCACTTTAGTGGGATGGCTACAACTAATATAGGCAAGGGGCCCAGGGCTCAATGGGGTGGTAGGCCAGCTATAGCACCAGGAATTCTTTTCCACCCATGTTATTAAGGTGGAGAAATAATATAAACACTGGTGCTCACCAGTCCCTCAGACCCAGGGAGAGTTCCAGCAGCTCTCCTGCCATTTGGCAGGGTTCTGGGGCTAGTTCCTTTACATTCTAGTTATACTTTTAAATTGCAGCTTTATTTTCCCTGTGCTCCAGGATGTCCAGGGCTGATGTGGGCTAGGGAACCAGTGCTCACTGAACCTGCAGGCCAGATATGATGTCTGGAACCCTGGTCTTGTCTCTGCTATCAAAGTAGAGTGGAAATAAAAACTGTACTGCTTGACAGCCTCTCTGACCTGGAGAGCATTCCAGCAGCTCCCCCATTATTTGGTGGAATTCTAAGGCTGGACCTTTTCCATTCTAGTTTCTCTTTTAAACTAGCTTTTTTTTTTTTTTTCCTCCTGTGCTGCAGGGCAAATGGATCTGCTAGGATCCCTCAATACTATCCTTTCCACTGCAGTTGGCAGCATTGGGGTAGGGGTTTCCTTTGTTACCAAGTCTCCAACTCTCTTGCCATTCTCCATGTGGTCTATTTTCTGTTGTGCAGAAGCTGTTTGGTAAGCCCGCAGTTCTTCTTAAGGAGGAATTGCTCTGGGGCGCCTGGGTGGCTCAGTCGTTAAGCGTCTGCCTTCAGCTCAGGTCAAGATCCCAGGGTCCTGGGATCGAGTCCCACATCGGGCTCCCCGCTCAGTGGGAAGCCTGCTTCTCCCTCTCCCACTCCCCCTGCTTGTGTTCCCTCTCTCACTGTGTCTCTATCTGTCAAATAAATAAAATCTTTAAAAAAAAAAAAGGAGGAATTGCTCTGTAAATGAGTGTAGATTTGGTGTGCCTGTGGAGATGAGTTCAGGGTCTTCCTACATTGCTATCTTAGACTGGAATTCTAATGATTCTCTCTACTGTTGTGTTTTGGTTCTTTTTAATTTATTTGGTTGTGTGTGTGTGTGTGTGTGTGTGTGTGTGTGTGTGTGTGTGTGTGTGTGTCTATCTGTTTTAGGATTTTGGTTTGGTGATTACTATAAGGTTCATATATATCAACCTATTTATGTAACAGTCCATTTGAAGCTGATAGTGACTTAGGTTCAAAAGCATTTTAAAAACACTACAGTTTTATCCCCCCACATGTTTTATGTTTTTAATGCCTTATTTTACATTTTTAAATTTTGCGTATCCCTTAACTATTTATTGTAATGATAGCTGATTTCACAATTTTTGTCTTTTAACACTCATACTAGCTTTTAAGTGGCTGACTCACTGCCTTTACCATATACATTTGCCTTTACTGTTGATATTTCTTTTTTTCCATACATTTCTAATTTCTAGTTATGGCCTTTTCTTTTCCACTTGAAGAAGACCCTTTAGCACTTCTTGCAAGGCCAGTTTAGTGGTAATGAATTCTTTTAGGGGTTGCCTGTCTGGGAAACTCTATTTCTCCAAGTTTTCTCTTTCAGCATTTGAAATATATCCTGCCACTCTCTTCTGGCCTGCCCAATTTCTGATGAAAAATCATCTCATAGTCTTATGGGGGTTTGCTTGTGTATGACTGTTTTTCTCTTGCTACCTTTAAGATTCTCTCTACATCTTTACCTTTGTCATGTTAATTATGTCTTGATGAGGGTCTCTTTGGGTTTGTCACGCTTGGGACACTGTAATTCCTAGACTTGGATATCTGTTTTCTTCCCCAGGTGAAGAAAGTTTTCAGCCATTGTATCTTCACATAAGTTTCCTGCCCTTCTCTCTCTTCTTCTTTTAGGACCCTTATAATGCAAATGTTAGTATGTTTGATGTTGTCTTGGAAGTTCCTTAAAGTATCCTATTTTTTTAAATTCCTTTTTCTTTCTGCTGTTCTAATTGGGTGTTTTCCTACCCTGTACTCTAGATCATTGATCCATTCTTTTGTATCATATAATCTGCCCTTGATTCCCTTTAGCTTATTTTCCATTTCAGTTATTCTATTTTTCAGCTCTGATTTGTCCTCTCATATATTTTTAACTGTTTATTGAGGTTCTCACTGTCTTTCTCCATTCTTCTCCTGAGTTCAATGAGCATCTTTTTATCTATGACTTTGAACTCTGTATCAGGTAAATTACTTATCTCCATTTCATTAGTGTGTTTTTTTCTGAAGTTTTATCTTTTGCTTGGAACATAGTCCTCTTTCTCCTCATTTGTTTCACTTTGTGTTTGTCTGTGAATTAGGCAGAATAGCTACTTCTTCTGGCCTTGAAGTTTGGCCTTCTGCAGAAACATTCCCCTCTGTAGATTGCATGTCCCTGGCAGTTTTGCTGGGATGGCTGCAACAGGAGTGGCTGCAGGCTGGGGAATTCAGGGAGCTCAGTTCCAGGGCAACCTCAGTGGGACAGATGAAGCTATAGCAAGTGTGATCCGGGGTGGGCAGGGTGTCCCAGGGCATTCAGTGCTGGGGTCACTCTGGTGGGATGGCTGGTGCTGGAGCAGTTGTGGGCCTAGGACCCAGGGCAGGCTGTAAGAGCTGTCTTGGAGGCAACAGCTGAAGCTGGTGTGGGGTATGGTCCTGGGACTCACTGGAATGGCCCTGGCATGCCAGCTAAACCTCCTGAACCATATTCCAATCCACATTATCAATATAGAATAGGAATATAAAAAAACTGAGCTTGCCAGCACCTGTGATTCAAGAAAGACTTGCAGCAATTTCCTGCTGCTAACTCTAGAGCTAGCAAATGGATTTCCTTCACTTATGCTCTAGTTGCCCATTTATTTACTTGTTTTTGAATTGTAATCCTTTTTTTAATTGACCATAATTGACATACAATGTTATATTAGTTTCACATATATAACACATTGATTCAACAATTCTATACACTACCTAATGTTCACCACAGTAAGTAGTTACCTTGTGACTGCTTTATTTTAAAATTAGAAGTTTACACCTTTCAATCTCCTTTATCTGTTTTGCCCATTCCCCCACCACCTCTCATTTGACAGTCACCAGTTTTTTCTACGAATCTGTTTCAAGTTAAATTGTATGGTATTTGTCTTTTTCTGACTTATCTCACTTAGCATAATACCCTCTAGGTCCATCCCTGTTGTCACAAATGGCAAGATTTCATACTGAGTAGTATTCCATTGTGTGTATGTATGTGTGCATCTTCTTTATTGATTTCTCTATCAGTGAACACTTGGACTGTTTCTATATCTTTGCCCCTATAAATGTTGCAATAAGCATAAGGTTGCATTTAAAATGAGTGTTTTCATTTTCTTTGGGTAAATACCCAATAATGGAATTATTGAATCACATGGCATTTCTGTTTTTAATTTTTTGAGAAACCTCATTACTCTTTTCTACAGTAGTTGTACCTATTTACATTCCCCCAACAGCTCAGTGAGGGTTCCTTTTTCTCCACATCCTTGCCAATACTTGTTATTTCTTGTCTTTTTTATTCTAGACATCCTATTTGATATTAGGTGATATGGCATTGTGATTTTTGATTTGTATTTCTTGGATTGTGGTGTTGAATATCTTTTAATGTATCTGTTGGCCACCTGTAGGTCTTCTTTGGAAAAATGTCTTTTAAAGTCCTAAGCCCATTTTTAATCAGATTATTTTTGGTTTGCTTTTTTGTTGTTGTTGTTGCTGTTGAGGTAAGTTCTTTATTTATCTTAGATACTAACCACTTATTGGATATATCATTTGCAAATATCTACTCTCATTCAGTAAGTTGCCTTTTTGTTTTGTTGATGGTTTCCTTTGCTGTATGAAGGCTTTTTATTTTGATGTAATCTCAGTAGTTTATATTTGCTTTTGTTTCCCTTGCCTGAGGAGATATAACCATAAATATGTTACTAAGGACAATGTCCAGGAGATTACTGTTATGTTTTCTTTTAGGAATTTTATGGTTTCATGTCTCACATTTAGGTCTTTAATCAGTTTTGAGTTTATTTTTGTATATGGTGTAAGAAAGTGGTCCATTTTTCCCTGCACCATTTATTGAAATGGTTTTCCTTATTGTGTATTCTTGTCTCTCTTGTCATAGATTAATTGATGATATAGGTGAGGGTTTACTTTTGGGCTATCTTGTTGCATGATCTGTAGCTCTGTGGTTGTGCCACTACCATATTGTTTTGATTACTATAGCTTTGTAGTATATCTTGAAATCTGGGAGTGTGATACCTCTAGCTTTATTCTTTCTCAAGATTGCTTTGGCTATTCATGGTCTTTACTGGTTCTGCACAAATGTTTGGATTGTGTTATAGTTCTGTGGAAAATGTTAGTGATATTTTGATAGGGATTGTATTGAATCTGTAGAGTGCTTTAGGTAATATGGACATTTTAATAATTCTTCCAGCTTTCCATTTGTGTCATTTTTAATTTCTTTCATCAATGTCTTATAATTTTTAGAATATAGATCTTTTAACTTCCTACATTTTTTCCTAGGTTTTTAAATTCTTTGTGGCACAATTATAATGGGATTGTTTTTTTAATTTCTCTTTCCACTACTTACTAGTGTATAGAAAAAAGATTTTTGTACATTAATTTTTGTATCCTACAATTTTACTGAATTCATTTATTCTCAGAGTTTATTGGTAGAGTCTAAAGTTTTATATTTATGCTATCATGTTATCTGCAAATAGTGACAGCTTTACTACTTTTTACCAGTTCAGATGACTTTTATGCCTTGTCTGGTTGCTGTGGCTAAGACTTCCAGTACTATTTTGAATAAAAGTGGCAAGAATGGACATCCTGTCTTATTCCTGATCTTAGAGGGAAATCTCTTGTTTCTCACCATTATGATACTAGCTGTGGGTTTTTTATATATGGCCTTTACCATGTTGAGGTGTGTTCCCTCTTAACCCAATTTGTTGATATTTTTTATCATGAATGGATGATGAATTTTGTCAAGTGCTTTGTCTGCATCTTGAGATGATCATATGGTTTTCCAATCCTTCCTCTTGTTAATGTGATGTACCACATTGATTGATTTGCAAATATTGAAACATGTTTGTATCCCTGGAATAAATCCCACTCAATCATGGTAATTTTTTTAATGTATTGTTTGGTTTGCTAATATTTTATTGAGGATTTTTGCCCCATGTTCATCAGTGGTATCAACCTGTTGTTTTCTTTTCTCTCTCTTTCGTGTGTGTGTGTGTGTGTGTGTGTGTGTGTGTGTGTGTGTGTGTGTTTGAAAGCTTTTCTTCCTTTTCTATCTTTTGGGATATTTTGAGGAGAACAGGTACGAACTCCTCTTTAAATGTTTGCTAGAATTCACCTGTGAAGCCATCTAGCTCTGGACTGTAGTTTGTTAGGAGTTTGATTACTGATTCAATTTCATTTCTAGTAATCAGCTTGCTCTAATTTTCTATTCTTCCTGATTCATTTTTAGAAGATAGGATGTTTCTAGGAATTTATCCATTTCTTGTAGGTTGTCTAATTTGTTGACATATAATTTTTCATAATATTCTCTTATATTTCTGTAGTGTCAGTTATTATTTCTTCTCCTTTATTTCTGATTTTATTCCTGTCTCTTTTTTCTTGATGAGCCTGGTTAAAAGTTTATCAAATTTCTTTATCTTTTTTTTAAGACTTTATTTACTTACTTGACAGAGAAAGAGAGCACAAGCAGGGGGGAGTGGAAGGCACTGGCATTGGGCTCCCTGCTCAGCAGGGATGTGGGGCTCAATCCCAGGACTCTGGGATCATGACCTGAGCCACCCAGCCACACTTTGTTTAAGACCAGATTTAGTTTCACTGATCTTTTGTACTTTTTTTTAGTCTCCATTTTATTTATTTCCGTTCTTATCTGTGTTGCTTCTTTCCTTCTACTAACTTTGGGCTATGCTTTTTCTCCTTTTCTAGTTCTTTAAGCTGTAAAGTTAGATTATTTATTTGGGATTTCTCTTATTTCTTGAGGCTTACCTGTATCACTATAAACTTATCTCTCAGAACTGTTTTTGTTGCATTTCATTGATTTTTTGGATGTGGGTTTCCATTATCAAAGTAATTTTTTATTTCCTCTTTGATTTTTTTCATTGATCCATTGGTTGTCCAGGAGCATGTGGTTTAGTCTCCATCTACTTATGTTTTGTCCAGTCCTTGCAACTGATTTCTAGTTTCATAGCAATGTGGTCAGAAAAGATGCTTGATATGATTTCAGTCTTCTTAAATTTATTGAGACTTGTTTTGTGGCCTAACTCTCCTACCCTAAAGAATGTTCCATGTGCACTTGAACAGAGTGGGTATTCCACTATTCTACATATCTGTTCAGTCAATCTGGTCTAATGTGCCATTCAAAGCCACTGTTTGCTTATTGATTTTCTGTCTGGTGATCAGTCCATTCTTATAAGTGGGATGTTGAAGTCCCCTGCCATTATTGTATTACTGCTGATTTCTCCCTTTAGGTCTGTTAATATTTGCTTTACGTATTTAGGTTCTCCTATGTTCCTATTTGCAATTGTTACATTCTTTTGTTGGATTAAATCCTTCTTATCAATATTATATATTATCAATATGTAATGTGCTTCTCTGTCTCTTGCTACAATGTTTGCTTTAAATCTTTTTTGTCTAAAATAAGAATTGCTACCCCAGCTATTTGTTTTTGCTTCTATTTGGATGGAATATATTTTTCCATCCCTTTACTTTCAGACTGTATATGTATTTAGATCTGAAGAGAGTTTCTTGTAAGCTGCATATAGATGGGTCTTTTCTTCTTCTTCCAGTCAGTCACCCTACGTCATTGGATTGGAGCATTTAGTCCATTTATGTTTAAAGTAATTATTGATAGGTATGTAACTTATTGCTATTCTGTTACTTGTTTTAAAGCTTTTGTAGTTCTTCTGTTCCTTCTTCTCTAGCTCTTTTCCCTTTTGGTTTGATGGCTTTCTTTAGTGTTATACTTAGATTCATCTTTATTTTTTGTGTATCTGTTACATGTTTTGATTAACACCCTATGTTTACGACAATTTATTAAATTTATGGTTAAATTTGAACACATTCTGAAAGCACTAAATTTTTATTTCCTCTTCCACATTTTATGTATACATCATCTTTTATATATTTTGTGTATCCCTTGACTTATTTTTGTAGATATAACTGATTTTACTATTTTTGTGTTTAACCTCCATACTGGCTTTATAATTGATTAATCTACTACCTTTACTATATGTTTCTCTTTACTATTAAAATTTGTTTTTGTTTCATAATTTATTTTTAGTTATGGTGGGTTTTTTCCCCCACTTAAAGAAGTCCCTTTAACATTTCTTGTAAGACTGATTTAGTGGCCATGAGCTTTAGTTTTGCTTATCTGGGAAACTCTTTATATCTCCTCTATTCTGAATAGAATGCTTGGTAGAGTATTATTGGTTGCAGGTTTTTCCTTTCAGAAGTATTTCAGAATATCATGCTATTCCCTTCTGGCCTGTAAAGATTCTGCTGAAAAACTACCTGATAGCATTACAGGGTTCCCTTTTATGTCACTGTAGTCTTTCTCTCAGTGCTTTAAAAATTCTTAATCATTGCTCTTTGCTATTTTAATTATCGTGTGTCTTGGTATGGTTCTCCTTGTATTCATTTTCTTAGGAGCTCTTTCATCCTGGCCCTGGATATCTGTTTTCTTCCCAAGCTTAGGGAAGTTTTCTGCCCCTGACCTCTTTTTCTGGTCCCTATAATACAAATATTATGCTGGATGATGTCATAGGGTCACTGAAGCTATTATTATTATTATTATTGCTGTTCAATTTGGTTGCTTTCCATTACCCTGTCTTCCAGATTGCTGATCCATTCTTCTGCATCCCGTAATCTGCTATTGATTCTCTCTAGTGGATGTTTTCTTTTTTAAAATATTTTATTATTTGAATGGAGAGAGCATGAGCTGGGGGAGAGGCAGATGGAGAAGGAGAGGCAGACTCCCCACTGAGCAGGGAGCCCAATCCCAGGACTGTGGAATCATGACCTGAGCTGAAGGCAGATGCTCAACTGACTGAGCCACCCAGGCACATTGGATTTTTTATTTTAGTTATTGAATTCTTTAGCTCTGACTGGTTCCTTTTATATTTTGTATCTCTTTGTTAAAGTTTATACTGAGTTCATCCATTTTTTCTCTTAAGGCTGGTGAGCATCTTTATGACCATTACTTTGAAGTAAGCAATATGCCTGATAAAGAATTCAATTTCTTCTAGCTCTTTTAGTGTAATTATTTCTTGTTCTTTCATTTGGGATATATCCCTCTGTCTTCTCATTTTGGCTAACTCACTGTTTCTATGTATTATGTAGGTCAGCTATATCTCCTGTCTTCAAAGTAGTGTCCCTGTATAGAAAAGATCTTGTGGTGCCCTATAGTGAAATCCCCCTGCCTGGTCGCTAGAACCAGGCATATCAGAAGTGTCCCTTGTGTTATGGGCTGTGTGCACCTTCCTGTTGTGGCAGAGCCCCTACTGCATCAAAACCAGCTGGCTTCAATGACCCCTTTCCCTTCTTGGGTACACTGGGCAAGGGTTTGCTCCCCACACTGTTGAGAGGCTGGTGGCAGTCACAGGCTCTTTGGTGTGCTGGCTCAATCTAGCTGTCTGCAATTAGCCTTTCTGCCACAGCTGCAAGCATACAAAAGGGTGGGTTTGCTCCTTGCAATTAGCCTTTCTGCTATAGCTGCAAGAATACAAAAGGGTGGGTTTGCTCCTTGCATAGCCAGATAAGAGGGCAGGCTGAAGGTGCCCTGATGTGTGGACTTATCATCTCCTTTCCCCAGGGTAGGAGTTGCTTTGGAGTGGCACTGGTCCAAGCCTGGGCAGGTGTGGTGGGGCAAGAGTCACTTTGGAGGGATGCCTGTGGAGACAGGCAGGTTTGATAGCCAAGTCCACCAGGGAATGTCAGGGTGGCACCTGTGGTGCCAGCAATTGGCACTGGTTCCCACAAGTATCTGTCTATCTAGGCCTGGGGAGGGGAATGGAAATGGATCCACCCTGCACTTTTTTTTTTCCAGAGGAATCTCCTACAGATCTTTGCCACTCCTGCATGCATTCTAAGAGTATTCAATAAATCTCTTTCATGTATGTCTCAGGCTGAATTATTTAGTGCTGGATTTTTAAGTGTAGGAACTTAAACTCTGCTGGTTTCCAAAGCCAAATGTGATAGGAACTGGTCCTCCCAGTGCAGGTCCCCAATACCTGGTGTGTGGTCTGATCTTCTCATTCTTCTGAACTTGTAAGGTCTCTCCCATTTGCAGTCAGTCCCATCGAGAGATTTGGTTCCCAACTATGTCTCTGCCCTTGTTACCCTTTATGATGTGACCTGCTCTATAGTTGCCTGTGGAAAGTCTGTTCTGCCTGTCTTCAGGTCATTTCAGAGATAGTCTCAGAGATGTAGCTGTTAGAGGACCTAAGCTCAGGATTCTCCTATTCCACCATCTTCCCAAAACTTTCTCAGTGAAGTAGACCTTTAAACCACTGTTGTTACTGTGCCTTGGGGTGGGCAAATCTGTGCACAGTTTCCTTGATGATATCCCTCCCTACTGTATGTCATCATGTCTAGGGTGGCTGTTTTATAGTTGCTCAATATATAGGTATAGATTCATTATTGTCCATGGGAGGAGGTAAGTTTAAGAATCTTTTTAAGCTGTCATCTTGGACTGCCCTGCAGAGACTGTCAAATTTGACTTAAAAAAAGATGTGGCATACAAACTAAAAAGTTCAGAGTGGCCATATTAGTAGACTAATAAGAATTCAGAACAAAAAATGTTTTAAAAGGAAAAACATTTCCTAATGATGGAAGTCTCAAGTTATCAAGCATAACAATCCTAAAAGTGTATGTAACTAATAGCAAGGATGAAAAAACAAACGCATACTTATATAAAGAGTGTTTTTGTTTGGGAGCTGGCTGGTGAAAACTGTAGGCAAGTCAGCAAGTGGTAAACTCAGGCAGAAGTTGATGTTGCAGTCTTGATTGCAATGGCTCACAAAAGAATTTTCTAGGGTGGAGCAAGATGGCGGAGGAGTAGGAGACCTGGATTTCATCTGGTCTCAGGAATTCAGCTGAATAGGGATCAAACCATTCTGAACACCTACGAACTCCACAGGAGATCGAAGAAAAGAATAGCAACAACTCTCTGAACAGAAAAGCGACCACTTCCTGGAAGGTAGGACATGCGGAGAAGTGAATCCAAGGTGATATTTGGGAGGATAGGTGGTGGGGGAAGGGGCCTCCATCACCCACTTGCTTCTGGCAAGTGATAGAGCTGCAGAGCACAAAATTGGAACTTTTAGAAGTCGGCTCCGCTGAGGGACGTTCGTTGC
The DNA here is from genome assembly GCF_009762305.2 of Zalophus californianus. Taxonomy (NCBI): domain Eukaryota; kingdom Metazoa; phylum Chordata; class Mammalia; order Carnivora; family Otariidae; genus Zalophus; species Zalophus californianus. Next base: position 69,931,564 of record NC_045600.1, read on the forward strand.
TCCAGTGGCTATGCTGGGGGTGGAACCCTCACAGGACAGTGTGGTCTCAGGACCCTCGGGGTCACAGAAAGACTGGGGGTACCTGAGTGCAGCAGAGCTCCCAGGTATCAGAGCAGGGAAGCCGGCTGCAGAGACGGAGCCTAGGCGCAGGCTCTCAGCTCGGGGTTGCCATAAACGGTGATCTGCAGCACAGCTGGGCCACTGCTTCTCCAGCAGAAACCCAACAAATGGCAAAGCCTGGGAGACTCCCCTTCCTCCTCCGAGAGGAGCGGTGTGGGAGCGCACCAAAGGGATCTATTGGGTTTGGAGACTCCACACCGAGTCAGGTGCCAGAGATAGAAATGCTGGGTCACAGGCCGGGTGAGCATGGAGTGCGGCCAGAGACCAGGGAGATGGGAGTGACTGACTGCTTTTCTCTGCAGGCACACTGAGGAGTGGGGCCCCGAGTTCTCAGCTCCTCTGGGAGGAGATTGGGTGGCCACCATTTTCACTCTCGTCCTCCAAAGCTGTACTGAGAGCTTACAGGGAAAAAAAGGTCCCGAGAGCAAACCAGAGCAGATTGCTTAGCCCGGACCAACAAGGGCGGGGCAATTCCGCCTCCAGCAAAGACATTTGGGAACCACGGCAACAGGCCCCTCCCCCAGAAGATCAACACGAACAGCCAGCCAAGACCAAGTTTACCTATCAATGAGAACAGGAGAACTCCAGCACTAGGGAAATACTGCACATGGAATTCATGGGTTTTTCCCCCAGGATTCTTTAGTCTATCCAAGTTAATTTTTTTAACTGTTTTTTTTTTTTTTAATTTTTCTTTTTCCCTTTTTCAACCAATGTCTTATCAATCCCTTTTTTTAAAAAAAAAGTTTATTTTTCATTGCTAGAGTCATATTCTATCCCTTCATAGTAGTTACCTTTATTTTGGGCATATATATATAAGTTGTTCTCTCTTTAAAATTTTGAGATACGGTTTCTTCTAACATATCAAAATATACGCTAAATCACTAGTGTATGGCTTTGTTCTAGTCTCCTGCCTGATCACATTCTCTCTTTTCTTTTCTTTTCTTTTTTAATCATCGTTCTTTTTTCAAACAACTTCTTATCAATTCCTTTTATAAAATCTTTTATAATTTTTATCTTTACATTGTATCAACCCTTATTTTGTACATATATAAGTCTTTCCTTCTTTAAAACTTTAGGAGGCACTTTCTGCTAACAGACCAAAATACACCCAAAATCTAGTGTGTGGCACTGATCTATGCACTAGCCTGATCATATTTGATCATATTCTGTTTTTTTTTTGTTTGTTTGTTTTGTTCTGGTTTTGTTTGTTTTTATCTTTTTCTTTTTTTTTTCCTCTTTGTTTTTTCTTTCTTTCCCTTTCTTTTCCCCTGGTTTCAGGTCTTTTCTGATTTGTTTAGAGTATATTTGCTGGGGATATTGTTAACCTGTTAGCATTTTGTTCTCTCATTCATCTATTCTCCTCTGGACAAAATGACAAGATGAAAAAATCACCTCAGCAAAAAGAACAAGAGGTAGTACCGTCTTCCATGGACCTACTCAATACGGACATTAGTACGATGTTGGACCTAGATTTCAGAACCATGATTTTAAAGATACTAGCTGGGCTTGAAAAAAGCATGGAAGTTATTAGAGAAAACCTTCCTGGAGAAATAAAAGAACTAAAATCTAACCAAGTTGAAATCAAAAAGGCTACTAATGAGGTGAAATCAAAAATGGGGGCAGTACCTGCTAGGCTAAATGAGGCAGAAGAGAGAATTAGCGATATAGAAGACCAAATGATGGAAAATAAAGAAGCTAAGAAAAAGAGAGATAAACAACTACTGGATCACGAGGGCAGAATTTGAGAGATAAGCGATACGATAAGATGAAACAACATTAGAATAATTGGGATCCCAGAAGAAGAAAGAGAGAGAGGGGCAGAAGGTATATTGGAGCAAATTATAGCAGAGAACTTCCCTAATGTGGGGAAGGAAACAGGCATCAAAATCCAGGAGGCACAGAGAACCCCTCTCAAAATCAATAAAAATAGGTCAACACCACGACATCTAATAGTAAAACTTACGAGTCTCAGAGACAAAGAGAAAATCTTGAAAGCAGCTCAGGAGAAGAGATATGTAACCAATAATGGTAGAAACATTAGAATGGCAACAGACCACAGAGACCTGGCAGGCCTGAAAGGACTGGCATGATATATTCAGAGCACTGAACGAAAAAAATATGCAGCCAAGAATACTATACCCGGCTAGGGTATCATTGAATAGAAGGAAAGATAAACAGCTTCCAGAACAAACAAAAACTAAAGGAATTTGCAAACACGAAACCAGCCCTACAAAAAATCTTGAAATGTGTCCTCTAAGCAAAGAGAGAGCCTGAAAGCAGCATAGACCAGAGGGGAACACAGACAATATACAGTAACAGTCACCTTACAGGCAAGACAATGGCACTAAATTCATATCTCTCAATAGTTACCCTGAATGTAAATGGGCTCAATGCCCCAATCAAAAGACACAGGCTATCAGACTGGATTAAAAAACAAGACCCATCAATATGCTGTCTGCAAGAGACTCATTTTAGACCCAAAGATACCCCCACATTGAACGTGAGGGGATGGAAAACCATTTACCATGCTAATGGACACCAAAAGAAAGCTGGGGTGGCAATCCTTCTATCAGACAAATTAGATTTTAAAACAAAGACTATAATAAGAGATGAGGAAGGACACTATATCCTACTTAAAGGGTCTATCCAACAAGAAGATCTAACAATTGTAAATATCTATGCCCCTAACATGGGAGCAGCCAATTATATAAGGCAATTAATAAAAAAAGCAAAGAAACACATTGACAACAATACAATAATAGTGGGGGACTTTAACACCCCCCTGACTGAAATGGACAGATCATCTAAGCAAAAGATCAACAAGGAAATAAAGACTTTAAATGACACACTGGACCAAAGGGACTTCACAGACATATTCAGAACATTCCATCCAAAAGCAACAGAATACACATTCTTCTCTAGTGCCCATGGAACATTCTCCAGAATTGATCACATCCTAGGTCATAAATCAGGTCTCAACCAGTACCAAAAGATTGGGATTATTCCCTGCATATTTTCAGACCACTGTTCTTTGAAACTAGAACTCAGTCACAAGAGGAAAGTCAGAAAGAACTCATATACACGGAGGCTAAAGAGCATCCTACTAAAGAATGAATGGATCAACCAGGAAATTAAAGAAGAATTTAAAAAATTCACGGAAACCAATGAAAATGAAAACACACTGTTCAAAATCTGTGGGATACAGCAAAGGCAGTCCTGAGAGGAAAGTATATAGCAATACAAGCCTTTCTCAAGAAACAAGAAAGGTCTCAAATACACAACCTATCCCTACACCTAAAGGAGCTAGAGAAAAAACAGCAAATAAAGCCTAAACCCAGCAGGAGAAGAGAAATAATAAAGATAAGAGCAGAAATCAATGAAATAGAAACCAAAAGAACAGTAGAACAGATCAATGAAACTAGGAGCTGATTCTTTGAAAGAGTTAACAAGATTGATAAAACCCTGGCCAGACTTATCAAAAGGAAAAGAGAAATGACCCAAATCAACAAAATCATGAATGAAAGAGGAGCGATCACAACCAACACCAAAGAAATACAAACAATTATAAGAACATATAATGAGCAACTCTATGCCAGCAAATTAGATAACCTGGAAGAAATGAGTGCATTCCTAGAGATGTATCAACTACCAAAATTGAACCAGGAAGAAATAGAAAACCTGTACAGACCTATAACCACTAAGGAAATTGAAGCAGTCATCAAAAATCTCCCAACAAACAAAAGCCCAGGGCCAGATGCCTTCCCAGGGGAATTCTATCAGACATTTAAAGAAGAATTAATCCCTATTCTCCTGAAACTGTTCCAAAAAATAGAAATGGAAGGAAAACTTCCAAACTCATTTTATGAGGCCACCATTACCTTGATCCCAAAACCAGACAAAGACCCCATCAAAAAGGAGAATTACAGACAAATATCCTTGATGAACATGGATGCAAAAATTCTCACCAAAATACTAGCCAATAAGATCCAACAGTACATTAAAAGGATTATTCACCATGACCAAATGGGATTTATCCCTGGGCTGCAAGGTTGGTTCAACATCCGCAAATCAATCAACGTGATCCAATACAATAACAAAAGAAAGAACAAGAATCATATGATCCTCTCAATAGATGCAGAAAAAGTATTTGACAAAGTACAGCATCCTTTCTTGATCAAAACTCTTCAGAGTATAGGCATAGAGGGTACATACCTCATATCATAAAAGCCATCTATGAAAAACCTACAGCAAATATCATTCTCAACAGGGAAAAGCTGAGAGTTTTTCCCCTGGGTCAGGAACGTGGCAGGGATGTCCACTATCACCACTGCTATTCAACATAGTATTAGAAGTCCTAGCCACAGCAATCAGACAACAAAAAGAAATCAAAGCCATCCAAATCGACAAGGAGGAAGTCAAACTCTCACTCTTTACAGATGATATGATACTTTATGTGGAAAACCCAAAGACTCCACCCCAAAACTGCTAGGACTCATACAGGAATTCAGTAAAGTGGCAGGATATAAAATCAATGCACAGAAATCAGTGGCAGTCCTATACACCAACAACAATAGAAGAGAGACAAATCAAGGAGTCGATCCCACTTACAATTGCACCCAAAACCATAAGATACCTAGGAATAAATCTAACCAAAGAGGCAAAGAATCTGTACTCAGAAAACTATAAAATACTCATGAAAGAAATTGAGGAAGACACAAAGAAATGGAAAAACATTCCATGCTCATGGATTGGAAGAACAAATATTGTGAAGATGTCAATGCTACCTAGAGCAATCTACACATTCAATGCAATCCCCATCAAAATACCATCCACTTTTTACAAAGAAATGGAACAAATAATCCTAAAATTTGTATGGAACCAAAAGAGACTCCAAATAGCCAGAGGAATGTTGAAAAGAAAAACAAAGCTGGCGGCATCACAATTCCGGACTTCCAGCTCTATTACAAAGCTGTCATCATCAAGACAGTATGGTACTGGCACAAAAACAGACACATAGATCAATGGAACAGAATAGAGAGCCCAGAAATGGACCCTCAACTCTATGGTCAACTCATCTTTGACAAAGCAGGAAAGAATGTCCAATGGAAGAAAGACAGGCTCTTCAACAAATGGTGTTGGGAAAATTGGACAGCCACGTGCAGAAGAATGAAACTGGACCATTTCCTTACACCACACACAAAAATAGACTCCAAATGGTTGAAAGACCTAAACGTGAGACAGGAGTCCATCAAAATCCTAAAGGAGAACACAGGCAACAACCTCTTGGACCTCAGCCGCAGCAACTTCTTCCTAGAAACATTGCCAAAGGCAAGGGAAGCCAGGGCAAAAATGAACTATTGGGATTTCATCAAGATCAAAAGCTTTTGCACAGCAAAAGAAACAGTCCACAAAACCAAAAGACAACCGACAGAATGGGAGAAGATATTTGCAAATGACATATCAGATAAAGTGCTAGTATCCAAAATCAATAAAGAACTTATCAAACTCAACACCCAAAGAACAAATAATCCAATCAAGAAATGGGCAGAAGACATGAACCAACATTTTTCCAAAGAAGACATCCAAATAGCCAACAGACACATCACAAAGTGCTCAACATCGCTCGGCATCAGGGAAATCCAAATCAAAACCTCCATGAGATACCACCTCACACCAGTCAGAATGGCTAAAATTAACAAGTCAGGAAATGACAGATGTTGGCGGGGATGTGGAGAAAGGGAAACCCTCCTACACTGTTGGTGGGAATGCAAGCTGGTGCAACCATTCTGGAAAACAGCGTGGAAGTTCCTCAAACAGTTGAAAATGGAGCTACCATATGATCCAGCAATTGCACTACTGGGTATTTACCACAGAGATACAAATGTAGGGATCCGAAGGGGTATGTGCACCCCAATGTTTATAGCAGCAATATCCACAATAGCCAAACTGTGGAAAGAGCCAAGATGTCCATCGACAGATGAATGGATAAAGAAGAAGTATATATTTATACAATGGAATATTATGCAGCCATCAAAAGGAATGAGATCTTGCCATTTGCAATGACATGGATGGAACTGGAAGGTGTTATGCTGAGTGAAATACGTCAATCAGAGAAAGACATGTATCATATGACCTCACTGATATGAGGAATTCTTAATCTCAGGAAACAAACTGAGGATTGCTGGAGTGGTGGTGGGGTGGGAGGTATGGGTGGTTAGGTGACAGACATTAGGGAGGGTATGTGCTATGGTGAGTGCTGTGAATTGTGCAAGACTGTTGAATCACAGATCTGTACCTCTGAAATAATGCAATATATGTTAAGAAAAAAAAAAGAAAAGAAGAAGATAGCAGGAGGGGAAGAATGAAGGGGAGTAAGTCGGAGGGGGAAACGAACCATGAGAGATGATGGACTCTGAAAAACAAACTGAGAGTTCTAGAGTGCAGGGGGGATGGGTTAGCCTGGTGACGGGTATTAAAGAGGGCATGTTCTGCATGGAGCACTGGGTGTTATGCACAAACAACGAATCATGGAACACTACATCAAAAACTAATGATGTAATGTATGGTGATTAACATAACAATAAAAAATTTAAAGTAAAAAAAAGAATTTTCTAGGATGGCAGAATATTTTATATTTTGATTACAGTGAGATTACATGGGTGAAAATATTCATTAAAGAGCATTAATCTATTCACTTAGAGTATATTTTATTGTATATAAATTATACTCTAGTGAAATTAGAGTGTATTTTTTAAAAATACATACTCATTGTAAAAATTTAAATAGACATGTATTAAAAAAATGTAATAAACCACCCCACCCAAAATCCACTTCCCTAAACAGCGGCTAAAATACACCTTTCTGTTAAATTCCTTGACACAACATTTTTCTTCTTGTTTACCAGCCTTTTCCAAAGAAATTCTGATTTTTCTGGATCCTAGGGTTTTCCACTATTCTGTACTAAATTCTTTTCTTGTATAGCTTTATATATTCTTCTTGCTTGATCTTACATTTATTACCTCTAAACTGATAGTAGATTCAGAAACTATCATTGACAGTCTGTTCCTGAATGCTAAAGAGTCTCTCTTCTTAAACACCCCACCAGAATCCTACATGCTTTACAATCTCCTTCTAGTAAATGTTTCGCTGGCCCAAAAGAAAATGATCTAGTTAATTTTACCTGTAATGAGCTCATATGTCACCCACATAGTCTGTGGGGGGGGGGGATGAAAAGAAATAAAGGAAATTGCCATATTCTTGAATGGTCATCAGGGACTTCCAAGACAGGATCCCTTGAGCCCCATCATTTCTTACCAGTTTGTTAAAATAGTTTCCTAATTGCCTTCCCGGCTCTAGTGTCCAAATATTGAATTCAGACACCTCTCCCCACATTGCCACTAAGTATTCTTTCTAGAAAAAAAAAAAGGACCAGTGATTAGAATTGTGTGTGCAGCCCTCCATACAGAATTTTTGATAGGTGCTCATGCCATATTTTTACCTGACAGTTATTCTTTAAACTTGATATGCTGGTTTGCACTCCAAATATTGCCACATTCACTTCTTGACTTCTTATACTCCACTCTTGATTGCATTCCTACACAAGAAAAATTCCCATTTTTCAAGTTTGAAAGCATTATCTTGTCAACAAAAAATTTCTGATATGCCTACCCCTCCAGTATAACTCATTTTATACCCTCTGTACCCTAATCAGTATCGTTTTATGCTATAGCACCTATAAGATGTTTTTACCTTAAATGTCTTAAGCTTTATACAACTTCTATATTCAGGGCCCTGTGTGGGATATCTCAATCTGGGCATTTTAGACCAGATAATTCTTTGTTGTGGAGGACTCTCCAGGATAATGTTGGATGTTGAGTAGCATCCCTGGCTTCTGCCACTATGTAGTACTTTCCTCCCCCTCAGTTATGGCAATCAAAAATGCTTCCAGCCATTGCCAAGTTCCCTTTGTCAGGAAAAAAAATAAATCTGGCTGAGAACTACTAGCCTGACATATACCTGGGCTTATAAAAGCATGTGAAATAAGAATATATATTGCATTTTAGTGGTGACAAGCAATGACAGGAGGTGGTAGAACTTAACATATCATCTCATAATTTTTCTTTGAATAAAGGGGTGCAGTGGGGAGAAAGTGGGCCAATGCAGAGGCTGCAGTGTTGGAGGCTATGAACAAAAAAAGACTCTATGTGAAATCCCAAAAGGCACAAAACATGAACGTGTGTTTTCTTCTCTTCTCTTTACAAGAGAAGTCCAAGCTAGCAGCTATAGAGCCTAACTTTGAACTCTAGCCTTTACCCTTAAGACAATTATGTAGAACCCCCACATAAGCCTGATTGGAGCTGGCCAAAATATATACAAAATGGAGCAGGAATGTGCTCTAGTATTCTCACATGAAATACAAATAAACAGTGGTCACCTTCATGAACCAGTGATAAACATTTCTCCAAAACTGATTATTGCCCTCCTGGAGACGTGAGAAGGAATAAAATACATTCCATTTCGATGGAATAGAAATGAGGTGGAAATTCCCTTTTACAGTTCTGGATTTGGTCAAGATTTGGAAGACACAGGCAGAAACAACTACAGAAGAATTGGTTTTAAATAAGTTTTTTAGGACAGGTCAAATATATTTTTGTACTGAAATAAAGAACATAATGAGAGTCATAATAGGAATGCAGAATCATAAATAGCAAAGCTAATGCCAACACAGCAGAAGTACAAAAGATCAGCAAAGAGGCATGACTGAATGTTAAAATAGGTTCTGAAATACAGTGAATATAAGAATTTTTGTTTTGTTTTTTAAAGTCACTGTAACAAATGATGGTAACAGTAACTTTGGTAGGCCGCTAAAAAAGCTGGGTATCTCAAGAAATTATTCTCTCTTCTGTAGCAAAAATAAAATGAAACTGGGATATTTATTTCCCCTTTTAACACAGCAGGGATCACTTGTAGCAAATAAGCTTAACAATGCTCCCATGTGGGAACCACTATTCCTGTTAAGAACTGACCACTGTCATTATCCACACAGTGCAGTAAATACCCAAATGCTGTCTCACATCAGTCTTCTACTTCTGCCTTCAGAGTGCTGTTTCTTTTTCCCCCAGAAAACTTTAGAAGTTATTAAACAGAAAGGAAGGTCTTCAACTATTCTCTCACCTCACCCTATGCCGACCCCCAATACCAGAAATAGAGTAAGCAAACCTAAAATGTAGGATAAAGATTAGGCTACAGGTATGGAAGAACTTACCAATTAGGCATTTTTATTCATCACTTCCATTGTGTCAAGACTTTGTATCAGGTTATGTGAAAGTAAAAGAAAAAACGAATTCAAATAAACATTTTTTTTTGAGCTTGAAGATTGTTAAAAAGAACAAATAGGCTCAAGAAGCAACTTTATGTTTACAAAGCAGGCTGCTTAGATCAGAAAGCCAGGCAAAGGAATTCCCAGAGTCTTCAAGGGGACTCAATCAATGAAGGCTTTGAAGAAGAATGTTTAATTGTTAAAGGGTGCATGACAGACACTTAAAAGTAGAACCGACCCTTATCAACCTGAGAGAAAATTAGATTTAATAGCACTTGAAATCAGAGGGGTGAATTAAAGGGCATTAATATGGCTGTACTTATGGGAAAATGGCTCAATCTCTGAGCCTCATTTGTAAAATGCTACATTGCTAATGCCTTCTACACAGGTTGGTTGTGAAGTTTAAATGAGATAATGCATCTCGTATGTGCATAAGCAATTTAGTTATTACTATTATTGCAAGGACTTCCAGAACCATCCACTTATAATTACGGGGCAGGAGAAAAGGTATCTAACTGATCAAAAGCAATTGTCCATTGATACTGGCCCTGGGGAAACTGCCTTTCTTCTTTCTACTTTTCTACATTTTCTTCATTTTCTATCACGAGCATATATTATTTTATAATCAGCAAAACATCAGCATTTAAAACAGATTTTAAATTTAAATTTATTGAATGAATTATTTGGCAGGATAATAAATGTTAATCCAACTCACATAATCAAGTGGCTTTTGAATGTACAAATCCTTGATTATACTGAATACTTAAGTTGTGCCAAACATCATGCTAAGTCACATACAGATATGGGAAAACATGCTCCTGGTCTGCAGGGAGATTATCAGTCTGTGAATAAATGCATCCTTTCCTCCGTTTCTACAAAAGCAGTCCAAATAAATTGCTGCTAAGTACATAGATCTGCATGACAAGGTAGTAGTGTCCAAACGTTGAAGGTTCAGGATAGGAAATCAGATGCTGTGAGTTCAAATTCTTATTAATATTCAACAAGTAGTAACTGCCTCCTTTGTGCTGGGCATTTTCTATTTATGAGCAGTGAACAGCAAGTAAACAAGTATATAGCCCAAGTTTTTGTTTTGTTTTGTTTTTATTCACCAGTATAAAGAAAGCACACACAATCCCTCTGTACTGAATCTTTCCCATCAGTATTTAGACATAATGGTAAAGGTCCCATTTTCAAAATAATAAAAATAAAGTTTTTGAGTCCCTATTTCCCTCCAGGTACCAATTCCTTTTCCTTTTATTGAATGAAAAGTTTATTGGCTACTCTGCAGGTATTCACTGTCTCCAGTTTCTCCCCTTTCCTTCTCTTTTGAATCCACTCCAAAAAAGGCAGTGGCCCAGACACTGATTTTGTCAATAGGGTCTCAGCTAGCAAACACTATGTCTATGCAAATTAGAAAATGGTGCCTGTCTGGATGCATGAATTATAAACAGCTGTGCCCTCCATGTGGGTGGAGCACAACATGGGGAGTATTTCACAACTACTCAACCAATCGGATGGGCACCTTTGAACAATGCATAAGCAACACATCCATGATGGCTCTCCTTCTCCTGATGGCCAGTGGCATCCAGGTGCTTAAAGCTACTGATTAATTTTTGGTCCTTATTTTACCTCCATTATCAGCAACATATGTCAGAGTTGATGGATCCCTCCTATTTGAAGCACTTTCTTCACAACATACTCCCTTTTTAATCCCTTTTCTCCAAGCTGGTTCCTTCCCTGCCCCCCACCCTGCTTTATTGAGATTTACAATGTTTTATTTCAATTACAAGTTTAAGGTACACAATGTGATGATTTCATATATGTATGTATTGTAAAATGATTCCCTCAATAAGTTTAACACCTCACATAATTACCATCTTGTGTGTGTGGTGAATACATTGAAAATCTACTCTCCCAGCAACTGGGTATATAATACAGTATTGTTAACTATAACCACCATGCCATATATGAGTTCCCCAGAACTTATAACTGAAGTTGTACTCTTTGATTAACATCTCCTATTTCCTCCAACCCCTGGAAACCACCATTCTATTTCTATGAGTAATATACTTTATGATCTCACTTATATGTGGAATCTAAAACCAAAAAAAGTCACTCAGAGAAAGAGAAAAGTAATTGCCAGGGGTGGAGAGGTAAGAGAAAAAGGGAAAGATGGTAAAAGGGTACAAACTTGCAGCTATAAAGTGAGCAAGGTCTAAGAATCTAATGTAAAACATGGTGAGTATAGTTGATCGTACTGTATTATATACTCAAATGTTTTTAACAACAAAAGAAGTATGTCTTTCTCTGCCTTATTTCACTGAGCATAATGCCCTCAATGTCCATCTCTGTTGTTGCAAATAGCAGGATTTCCTTCTTTATGGCCAAATGGCTTTCCACTGTGTGTGTATCATATATCTATCCATCTATCTGTGTGTGTGTATGCAATTACATTTTCTTTATCCGTTCCTCTATCAATGGACATTTGCATAAAGGTTCCCTTTCCCCCACATCTTTACCCAACACTTGTTATTTCTTGTCTTTTTGATACTACACATTCTAACAGATATGAGGTAGTATTTCATCAGGGTTTTGATTTGCATTTTCCTCATGATTAGTAATGTTGAGCACCTTCTCATGAATCTGGTCATTTGTGTGTCTTCTTTGGGTTGGTTGTTACTGATGCTTATGAGTTCTTTCTATATTTTGGATAGCAACTCCTTATCAACTATATGATTTGCCAATATTTTCTCTCATTCTGTAGGTTACCTTTTCATTTTGCTGATTCTTTTGCTATACAGAACTTTTAAATTTAATGTAGTCCCACTTGCTTCATTTCATTTCTTTACTTGTGCTTTGGTGTCCTATCCAAAAAAAATTGCTGCTGAGACAACTGTCAAGGAGCTCTTTCTATATGGCTTTCAGGAATGTGCTAATTTCTACATTTTTGTGAATTTCCTTTTCTTTCATATAATGGTGGTCAGAAAAGATACTTGGTAAGATTTCAGTCTTTTTAAATTTGCTAAGACTTGTTTTATGACTTAGCACATGCTCTATCCTGGAGAATGGAGAATGTTCCATGTGCATTGAGAAGAATGTGTATTCTGCTGTTGAATGGAATGTTCTATATATAGGTTAGATCCATTTGGTCTAAAGTATATTTCAAGTCCAATGTTACCTTACTGATTTTCTGTCTGAATGATCTATCCAGTGTTGAAAGTGGGGTATTAAAGTTCCCTATTATTGTATAGTCGTCAATTTTTCCCTTTAGATCTGTGTGTATTTCCTTAATATATTTAGGTGCTCTGATGTTGGGTGCATATATTTTTATGATTATTATATCCTTTTATAAATTAACCCCTTTACCATGATATACTGACCTTCTTTGTCTCTTTACTTCTAGCCTATTTGGGTCTCTTATACATATCATATGGTTGGGTCTTGTTTTTTATTCATTCAGCCACTCTATGCCTTTTGATTGTAGAATTTAAAGTAATTATTGATAGGTTAGGACTTAGTAATGTTATCTTATTGTTTTCCGGCTTTTTTCTTGTAATTCTTTTGCTGCTGTCTTCCTTTGTGAATTGATGATTTTATGTATGGTTTAATTCCCTTATCTTTATCTTTTGTGTATCAACTGTAGGGTTTTGCTTTATGGTTACCATGAGGCTTATATAAAACATCTTATAATCTATTTAACATTGATAACAACTCAGTGTCCACCTCATAAAGAAATAGTCTTTTTTTTTACTCTCCCTGATTATTTTTAATGTCACAATTTACTTTTGATGTTTTGTCCTTTAACCTTATATTAGTGGTTAAGTTATATTAGTTGAGTAGTTAATACACCATATTACAGTATTAGAGCATTCTTTATTTGATTATAGTTCCCAGTGTGTTGTATGTTTTCATGTTACTAATTAGCGGTCTTTTATTGCAACTTGAAGAACTCCTTTCAGCATTTCTTAAAAGCTGCCCCCTACTACAAAACACAAATTCAAACTCCTGTATCCAACTGCCTCTCAGGCAGCTGAGTTAACAATCTCTTCCTTATTCATCATGGTATTTCCAACATTTTAATTATTCAGCCAAAAACCCTAGAGTTACAGAATTCCTTCTTTCTCTCATACCCACACCTATCTCTATAAGCATATTCATCACCACAGTCTTCAAATACTGAAGGAAATCAACATTGTCTCACTACGTCCACTGTTCCTACTTTGTCCAAACCACCACCCTCATTCATTATTTCAATTGTTTCCTAACTGTTGAATCCACTTCTGTTCTGGTCCCTTTTTAATCTAGCTTCTACATAAGTCAGAGTGATTTTGTTAAATTTTAATTCAGATTGTCACCTGTCTAAAACCTTCTAATGGGTTCCAATATAACCCAAAGAAAAAGCCCAGTAATTGCAATATCACACCAATCCCACCCTCGGTGCCTGACTTGCTTTGCCTCTCTGACCTCAACTCCAATACACCCTGCTTCCCAGCACATACTATTCTTTCCCCTTCTGTCACATTTGCTGATTTATTCTTCCTTGAGCACATCAAGTACACATGTACCTACTGCAGGGATTTTTCTACCTGCCATCTCTGCCTCCTCAAAGAGCTTCCTTCCTTGTTTACTCCCTACTGTCTTCAGATGTCACCCTCTCAGTGATGCTTCCATGGCTACCATTTTTAAACCACAAGCCTCCATTTTCCTTTCCAGGCTTATCCAATAATATATATTTTACCTATTTTTAAAATCATCTCCCTCCCAAATAAAATTCAAAATAATTTTGTCTCTGGGACCTAAACCAGAGCATGAAAATTAGTAGGTGTCCAATAAATATGTGTTATATATGTATATGTTAAATAATTGAAATAACATAGTAATTATCAACACTGGCATAGCCTTTTACTTCACACTATTTCCAAATGGCTGCACCATAGAAAATTCAGAAAGGGGAGAAGGTGAGTCCAAGTATTTTGGCAGTGACTGACTGAATACCTCAAGTGACATGGCAGAAGACTAGTACTGAAAAAGTAAAGACTATAGCAATTCATCTTTTTGAAATTTACCATATTCATATTTATTTTATTCTTTCTTTAACACACAAATCAAATGTAGATGACTGTAGAAAAGATTCCTAAAGGGACAGATTCAGTAAGATTAAAACTGTACAGTAATATGCATGTGGAGGTTCATTGTTGTTACCAATATTTTATTATCCCTTCCTTTCTTCTTAAACACTTGCATTGATGTATGGTCATTTGACCACTTTTGGCTGATGAAATATGAACTGCACATCCACTTGCCACTACCTGTGCTTAGCAGTTTTCTTTGTATTTATTTGGTCCTCTGTTCTCTGTGATTCTTGAATATGCAGGTTGATGTATCTATTTTAGAAACCTCTTAGCAGTTACCTTTCCAAATATTGCTTCTGTGCCATGCTCTATATCATCCTTTTTTTGATACTCCAGTTATAAACCTATTAAACCACTTGTCTGTATCCCTGTATTATGTCCCATATGCTTTGTTGTTTTCTCTTTGGGCCTCAGTTTCTTTATTGACCTACCCTTGAGTTCCATAAGCAGGTCTTTTGTCTTTTCAAGCTAATGTTAAAACTCATTTAAAATCTTAAATATTTTAGCTATAAAATATTTGGTTTTGGTCAATTTTTCTCCTGTCTTTGTCAATCTAGTATCTGGATGTATGTGTATCTGCTTTTATTGATATTTTCTTAAATTATGGGATATATTTTCTTGCCTCTTCACAAGTCTTTTAATTTTTGTATTATGTAGTAGACATCATATGTAAGAAAAAAAAAAGGTCTAAAAGTGATCCTGGGCTGCCTGGGTGGCTCAGTCAGTTAAGTATCTGCCTTCAGCTCAGGTCATGATCCCAGGGCCCTGGGATCAAGTCCTGCATTGGGCTCCCTGCTCAGTGGGGAGCCTGCTTCTCTTCCACTTGTGCTCTCTCTCTGACAGACAAATAAATAAATAAAATCCTTTAAAAAAAAAAAAGCGTGGAGTCAGTTCGTGGGTCTGGGAGACCCGAAAATTGAGAGCTTCTTCGCTCCCCGGCAGCTGCACCCAATGGCTCTGCGGCTGTCACCATGCCACAAAATGAATATACTGAGTTACACCAGAAGCGATATGGCTATCGTTTGGATTACCATGAGAAAAAAAGAAAGGTCGAGAGGCTCATGAACGTTCAAAGAAGGCAAAAAAGATGATTGGTCTGAAAGCTAACCTCTACCATAAACAGCGCCATGCTGAGAAAATACAAATGAAAAAGACTATCGAGATGCATGAAAAGAGAAACACCAAACAAAAGACTCCACAAGGAGCAGTACCTGTGTATCTACTGGACAGAGAGGGACAGTCCCGAGCTAAAGTACTTTCCAATATGATTAAAAAAAAACGAAAAGAGAAAGCAGGAAAATGGGAAGTTGCTTTACCCAAAGTTCGTGCCCAGGGAGAAACAGAAGTATTAAAAGTTGTTAGAACAGGAAAGAGAAAGAAGCAAGCATGGAAGAGGATGGTCATTGAAGTCTGCTTTGTTGGAGACGGCTTTACTGGAAAACCACCTAAATATGAAAGATTCATTAGACCAATGGGCTTACATTTCAAAAAGGCCCATGTAACACATCCTGAATTGAAAGCCACCTTTGGCCTGCCAATACTTGGTGTAAAAAAGAATCCTTCATCCCCACTACATACAACTTTGGGTGTTATTACCAAAGGCACTGTAATTGAGGTGAACGTGAGTGAGCTGGGCCTTGTGACACAAGGAGGCAAAGTTATTTGGGGCAAATAGGCCCAGTTACCAACAATGCTGAAAATGATGGATGCATAAATGCAATCCTGCTGGTTTGACAGCAGTTTCAGAGAAGTAATTCCTTAATTACTTAAGATTACACACTGATCAGGAAGACCACCATTTCTGTGGTGGTTCTGAATACCACCAAACAGCCTTATGTGTCTACAGTCATCAAGAGAAGTATTTATTCTATTGTGAAAAAACATTAAAATAGACATTTATTTTAAAAAAAGTGATCTACTTTTTTCCAGGAAAGGTAAACCCTTTCCTGTTCTAAGCAGATGAGTCAAGAGGCTAATCTTAACTATCCCAGTAGAAATTGATCTTAGACAAAGCTGGGTTTATAGAAAGATCTTGAACTCATCCCCGCCCACAGACACACCAAATCTCCAGCTACAAATGGATCATTTCCCTCTGAAAAAAATCTCCACAACAAAAGGTAAAAGGACCACATCAAATGGGTAGAAGAGGCTGAGACATGGTCTCACAAAAACAAAACACCATCCCTGATGTGGTGACATAGTAGGGACGTATCTCACCAAACAGGGATCTGCTTCTCCCAGAGGAGGCCCTACATAGGGCACCCATCCCTGAGACTGTAACAGAGCTAAAAGGTGACTGATGTTGGGGGTTCCAAAGTGCTAAAGGAAACAGATTCACCTCTTGGAGACGTCACATGCAATGGTGCTCACCCTGAGACCCGGTGGAAAAAAAAATAGTTTGAAAATTGTCTAGTGGAAACCCACTAGCAAATGGGATATCGTAAGTGTAGTGGTCCTCCTGAGGAATGAGGGATTCAAGCTCCACATTGGGAACCCCTAAACTGGGAATCTATACCAGGAAAAAGAGCCCAATACCAAATAGCTTTGAAAATCAGAGGGTTTATGGTGATGTAGGAAGACCATGAACTCACCTCCTCCACAGACATACCAAATCTATACATATTTATACAATTTCTCCCGAAGTACTGAGGGCTGACTGAACTGCTTCTGCACAAGAGAAAGAGACCACACGGAGAATAACAAAAGAGAGGAGACCTGGCAACAAAAGGAACCCCCTACAGGGAAGAGGGATAGTACTAAAAAATCCAAAAGCAGATTCATCTATGCTGGGGCATAGAAAAAAAAGTCATGGTTTAAGAGAATAATATATAAAATATCCATCCCTAGTACACCACATGACAGGAGAGCTGCTTAAACTCTCCCCAGGTCAAAAGGGCTGGTGAGCATATGGTTTAGGCTACCCTCCACCTTGATAGTGCAGACAAGGGCAGTGTTCCAGATGCTCTGTCTGGCCTGTCATCTCAGTGAGCACCAGGCCTCTAGCCCACAACAGTCCTGAATGCAGGGGGAGTTGGGGGGGGGGGGTGTTGTTTAAAAAAGCAAATACAGTATAAAGGAACTAGCCTTAGAGCCTTGCCACAGGGCAGAGGAGCTGCTGAAACTCTCCAAGTTGCCAGAGTTCCTCCTCCACTGATAGCCTAAACAGGAACAGGGTCCAGGGCCCTAGCCAGCCTACCGCCGCTATGAACCTAGCCCCCTTAGCACAGCACACTAAACACCCCTGGTCAGCACTCACTATAGGTCTAGCCATCATACCAAGTTGACATAGACACAAAGTATCTCAGAACACTTCAGGCTCAACACTTTGGCTTCAGATGGCTTGCTAGGGCACCCCCAGTGCAGAGCGCTCTGGAATACCCAAGCCCATGTTTGCCTTGGCCCCAGTCACCCCACCAGT
This sequence comes from Zalophus californianus, assembly GCF_009762305.2. Classification (NCBI taxonomy): domain Eukaryota; kingdom Metazoa; phylum Chordata; class Mammalia; order Carnivora; family Otariidae; genus Zalophus; species Zalophus californianus. The sequence continues at coordinate 69,949,553 of NC_045600.1, forward strand.
GCATCCCAATGCTAAGCACCCTGGGACACCTCTGCTCACACCAACTTCAGCTTCAGTTATTATGCCAGGATACCCTCTGTATGGAGAGCCCCAGGGGAGTACTCATGTGGAGTGGCCCAGGGCACCCTCTTTGCAGAAAGCCCCAGGTCCTGCCAGCTTGTACCCACTTTAGCTTTCCTGCAAGAGCACCCTGAGCACAGAGAGCCTTGAGACAGCTCTGGCCATCCCACCAAGGCAGCCTCAGCAAGGAGTGCCCTGAGACCCTGTCCATACCACACACAGATCCAGGCAGCCAGCATTTTCACGAGGCACAATCTACACTGGAAATAACCATACACGAGATCATTCAAGTTAAGAAATAGCACTTCTGCCTAATTCCTAGGAAAAACACAGAAAGCCAAGTAAAGTGAATAGACAGAGGAATATACTCCATATGACAGAACAAGACAAAAATCTGACAAAGAACTAAATAAAATGGAGATATGCCTGATAGAGTTTAATAATCATAAAATACTTACCAAACTTCAAACCCAAGAATGGAAAAACTGAGTAATAACTTCAACAAAGAGATAGAAAACATATAATAAATACCAAACTTCAAACCCAAGAATGGAAAAACTGAGTGATAACTTCAACAAAGAGATAGAAAACATATAATAAAGGACCAAATTTATAGAATACAATAACTAGTGTTATTAAAATAACTAGATAAAATTATTTTAAATTTAGTTATTTTTAAATTTAGTTAAATTTAATAAATGGTTTAGTTAATAATAATAAATAGTTTAGTTAAATTTAAATTTAAAGTTATTAAAAATACACTAGATAAGAGGATGCAGAAGAATGGATCAGGGATCTAAAAGAGGGTAATGCAAAGAACCAAGCTGAACAACAAAAAGAAAAGAATTTTTTTTAATGAGGATTAGTTAAGGTATCTCTTGGACAACATGAAACAAACAAACATTTGGGGGTGGAGGAAGATGGCGGAGGAGTAGGAGACCTGGATTTCGTCTGGTCTCAGGAATTCAGCTGAATAGGGATCAAACCATTCTGAACACCTACAAACTCAACAGGAGATCGAAGACAAGAATAGTAACAACACTCTGAACAGAAAAGTGACCACTTTCTGGAAGGCAGGACGTGCGGAGAAGTGAATCCGAGGCGATATTCGGGAGGATAGACGGCGGGGGAGGGGGCCTCCGTCGGCCATTTCTGGCAAGTGAGAGAGCCGCGGAGCACAAAATCAGAACTTTTAGAAGTCGGCTCCACTGAGGGACGTTGCTCCAGTGGCTAAGCGGGGGGTGGAACCCTCGCAGGACAGTGTGGTCTCAGAACCCTCGGGGTCACAGAAAGACTGGGGGTCCTTGAGTGTGGCAGAGCTCCTGGGTATCGGAGCAGGGAAGCCGGCTGCAGAGACGGAGCCGAGGCGCGGGCTCTCAGCTCAGGGTGGCCATAAACTGTGATCCGCGGTCCAGTCGGGCCACTTCTCCTCCAGCAGGGACCCAACAAGCGGCAGAACTGGGGAGACTCCCCTTTCTGGGGAGGAGCGGCACCGAAGTGCACCGCAGGGATCTGCTGGGTTTGGAGACTCCACATGGGGTCGGGTGCCAGACACAGAAACGCTCGGTCACAGAGGTTTTTTTGTGTTTTTTTTATGTTAATCACCATACATTACATCATTAGTTTTTGATGTAGTGTTCCATGAGTCAGAGTTTGTGCATAACACCCAGTGCTCCACGCAGAACATGCCCTCTTTAATACCCGTCACCAGGCTAATCCATCCCCCCACCCCCCTCCCCTCTAGAAATTTCAGTTCATTTTTCAGAGTCCATCGTCTCTCATGGTTCGTCTCCTCCTCCAACTTACTCCCCTTCATTCTTCCCCTCCTGCTATCTTCTTCTTTTTTTTTTCCTTAACATATATTGCATTGTTTCAGAAGTACAGATCTGTGATTCAACAGTCTTGCACAATTCACAGAGCTCAACATAGCACATACCCTCCCCAATGACTATCACCCAGCCACCCCATTCCTCCCACCCCCCACCACTCCAGCAATCCTCAGTTTGTTTCCTGAGGTTAAAAATTCCTCATATCAGCAAGGTCATATGATACATGTCTTTCTCTGATTGACTTATTTCACTCAGCATAACACCCTCCAGTTCCATCCATGTCATTGCAAATGGCGAGATCTCATTCCTTTTGATGACTGCATAATATTCCATTGTGTATATATACCACCTCCTCTTTATCCACTCATCTGTCAGTGGACATCTTGGCTCTTTCCGCAGTTTGGCTATCGTGGACATTGCTGCTAAACATTGGGGTGCACGTACCCCTTCGGATCCCTACATTTGTATCTTTGGGGTAAATACCCAGGAGTGCAATTGCTGGATCATATGGTAGCTCTATTTTCAACTGTTTGAGGAAGCTCCATACTGTTTTCCAGAGCGCTTGCACCAGCTTGCATTCCCACCAACAGTGTAGGAGGGTTCCACTTTCTCCACATCTCCGCCAACATCTGTGAGCCGGGTGAGCACGGAGGGTGGCCGGAGACCGGGGAGACGGGAGTGACTGCTTTTCTCTGGGGGCACACTGAGGAGCAGGGCCCCGAGTTCTCAGCTCCTCCGGATGGAGATTAGGAGGCCACCATTTTCACCCTGGTCCTCCAAAGCTGTACCGAGAGCTTGCAGGGAACAAAAGCTCCTGAGAGCAAACTGGAGCAGCTTGCTTAGCCCGGACCGACAAGGGCGGGGCAATTCCGCCTCCAGCAAAGACATTTGGGAACAACGGCAACAGGCCCCTCCCCCAGAAGATCAGCATGAATAGCCAGCAAGCCAAGAACAAGTTTACCAATCAAGGAGAACGGGAGAACTCCAGCGCTAGGGGAATACTGCACATAGAATTCATGGCTTTTTTACCATGATTCATTAGTTTTTCAAAGTTAATTTTTTAACTGTTTTTTTATTAATTTTTCTTTTTCCCTTTTTCAAACAACATCTTATCAATCCCGTTTTTAAAAAACATTTTTATTTTTCATTTTTAGAGTCATATTTTTATCCCTTCATAGTAGTTACCCTTATTTTTGGAATATATATATATAAGTTGTTCTCTCTTTAAAATTTTGAGATACAATTTTTTCAAACATCAAAATATACCCTAAATCACTAGTGTATGGCTTTGTTCTAGTCTCCTGCCTGATCATATTCTCTCCCTTTTTTTTTCTTTTTTTCTTTTTTCTTTTTTTAAATCTTCTTTCTTTTTAAAAACAACTTATCTTATCAATTCCTTTTATAAAATCTTTTATAATTTTCATCTTTACAGTAATCTTCCATTCCTTCATTGTACCAACCCTTATTTTGTACATATATAAGTCTTTCTTCCTTTAAAATTTTAGCAGGCACTTTCTTCTAACAGACCAAAATATGCCCAAAAGCTAGTGTGTGGCACTGATCTATGCACTAGACTGATCATATTTGATCATATTCTGTTTTTGTTTTGTTTTGTTTTGTTCTGTTTCTGTTTGTTTTTATCTTTTTCCTTTTTTTTTTATCTTCTTTCTTTCCCTTTCTGTCCCCTGGTTTCAAGTCTTTTCTGATTTGTATAGAGTATATTTGCTGGAGACGTTGTTAACCTGTTAGCATTCTGTTCTCTCATTCATCTATTCTCCTCTGGACAAAATGACAGGATGAAAAAAATCACCTCAGCAAAAAGAACAAGAGGTAGTACCGTCTTCCAGGGACCTACTCAATACTGACATTACTACGATGTCAGACCTAGAGTTCAGAATCATGACTTTAAAGATACTAGCTGAACTTAAAAAAGTGTGGAAGTTATTAGAGAAACCCTTTCTGGAGAAATAAAAGAAAAAAAAAATCTACCCAAGTCGAAATAAAAAAGGCTATTAATGAGGTGCAATCAAAAATGGGGGCACTAACTGCTGGGCTAAAGGAGGCAGAAGAGAGAATCAGTGATATAGAAGACCAAATAATGGAAAATAAAGAGGCTGAGAAAAAGAGAGATAAACAACTACAGGATCATGAGGGCAGAATTCGAGAGATAAGCGATACGATAAGATGAAACAACATTAGAATAATTGGGACCCCAGAAGAAGAAGAAAGAGAGAGAGGGGCAGAAGGAATATTGGAGCAAATTACAGCAGAGAACTTCCCTAATGTGGGGAAGGAAACAGGCATCAAAATCCAGGAGGCACAGAGAACCCCTCTCAAAATCAATAAAAATAGGTCAACACCCCGACATCTAATAGTAAAACTTACGAGTCTCAGAGACAGAGAGAAAATCTTGAAAGCAGCTCGGGAGAAGAGATATGTAACCTACAATGGTAGAAACATTAGATTGGCAACAGACCTATCCACAGAGACCTGGCAGGCCAGAAAGGACTGGTATGATATCTTCAGAGCACTGAACGAGAAAAATATGCAGCCAAGAATACTATATCCAGCTAGGCTATCATTGAAAATAGAAGGAAAGATAAAAAGCTTCCAGGACAAACAAAAACTAAAGGAATTTGCAAACGTGAAACCAGCCCTACAAGAAATATTGAAAGAGGTCCTCTAAGCAAAAAGAGAGCCTAAAAGCAGCATAGATCAGAAAGGAACACAGACAATATACAGTAACAGTCACCTTAGAGGCAATACAATGGCACTAAATGCATACCTTTCAATAGTTAGCCTGAATGTAAATGGGCTCAATGCCCCAATCAAAAGACACAGGCTATCAGACTGGATTAAAAAACAAGACCCATCAATATGCTGTCTGCAAGAGACTCATTTTAGACCCAAAGACACCCCCAGATTGAAAGTGAGGGGGTGGAAAACCATTTACCATGCTAATGGACACCAAAAGAAAGCTGGGGTGGCAATCCTTCTATCAGACAAATTAGATTTTAAAACAAAGACTGTAATAAGAGATGAAAAAGGACACTATATCCTACTTAAAGGGTCTATCCAACAAGAAGATCTAACAATTGTAAATATCTATGCCCCTAACATGGGAGCAGCCAATTATATAAGGCAATTAATAAAAAAAGCAAAGAAACACATTGACAACAATACAATAATAGTGGGGGACTTTAACACCCCCCTGACTGAAATGGACAGATCATCTAAGCAAAAGATCAACAAGGAAATAAAGACTTTAAATGACACACTGGACCAAAGGGACTTCACAGACATATTCAGAACATTCCATCCAAAAGCAACAGAATACACATTCTTCTCTAGTGCCCATGGAACATTCTCCAGAATAGATCACATCCTAGGTCACAAATCAGGTCTCAACCAGTACCAAAAGACTGGGATTATTCCCTGCATATTTTCAGACCACAATGCTTTGAAACTAGAACTCAATCACAAGAGGAAAGTCGGAAAGAACTCAAATACACGGAGACTAAAGAGCATCCTCCTAAAGAATGAATGGGTCAACCAGGAAATTAAAGAAGAATTAAAAAAATTCATGGAAACCAATGAAAATGAAAACACAACTGTTCAAAATCTTTGGGATACAGCAAAGGCAGTCCTAAGTGGAAACTATATAGCAATACAAGCCTTTCTCAAGAAACAAGAAAGGTCTCAAATACACAACCTATCCCTACACCTAAAGGAGCTAGAGAAAAAACAGCAAATAAAGTCTAAACCCAGCAGGAGAAGAGAAATAATAAAGATAAGAGCAGAAATCAGTGAAATAGAAACCAAAAGAACAGTAGAACAGATCAACGAAACTAGGAGCTGGTTCTTTGAAAGAATTAACAAGATTGATAAACCCCTGGCCAGATTTATCAAAAAGAGAAATGACCCAAATCAACAAAATCATGAATGAAAGAGGAGCGATCACAACCAACACCAAAGAAATACAAACAATTATAAGAACATATAATGAGCAACTCTATGCCAGCAAATTAGATAACCTGGAAGAAATGAGTGCATTCCTAGAGATGTATCAACTACCAAAATTGAACCAGGAAGAAATAGAAAACCTGTACAGACCTATAACCACTAAGGAAATTGAAGCAGTCATCAAAAATCTCCCAACAAACAAAAGCCCAGGGCCAGATGCCTTCCCAGGGGAATTCTATCAGACATTTAAAGAAGAATTAATCCCTATTCTCCTGAAACTGTCCAAAAAATAAAAATGGAAGGAAAACTTCCAAACTCATTTTATGAGGCCACCATTACCTTGATCCCAAAACCAAAGACCCCATCAAAAAGGAGAATTACAGACCAATATCCTTGATGAACATGGATGCAAAAATTCTCACCAAAATACTAGCCAATAGGATCCAACAGTACATTAAAAGGATTATTCACCATGACCAAGTGGGATTTATCCCTGGGCTGCAAGGTTGGTTCAACATCCGCAAATCAATCAACGTGATCCAATACATTAACAAAAGAAAGAACAAGAATCATATGATCCTCTCAATAGATGCAGAAAAAGTATTTGACAAAGTACAGCATCCTTTCTTGATCAAAACTCTTCAGAGTATAGGCATAGAGGGTACATACCTCAATATCATAAAAGCCATCTATGAAAAACCTACAGCAAATATCATTCTCAATGGGGAAAAGCTGAGAGTTTTTCCCCTAGGTCAGGAACGTGGCAGGGATGTCCACTATCACCACCGCTATTCAACATAGTATTAGAAGTCCTAGCCACAGCAATCAGACAACAAAAAGAAATCAAAGGCATCCAAATTGGCAAGGAGGAAGTCAAACTCTCACTCTTTGCAGATGATATGATAGTGTATGTGGAAAACCCAAAAGACTCCACCCCAAAACTGCTAGAACTCATACAGGAATTCAGTCAAGTAGCAGGATATAAAATCAATGCACAGAAATCAGTGGCATTCCTATACACCAACAACAATAGAAGAGAGACAAATCAAGGAGTCGATCCCATTTACAATTGCACCCAAAACCATAAGATACCTAGGAATAAATTGAACCAAAGAGGCAAAGGATCTGTACTCAGAAAACTATAAAATACTCATGAAAGAAATTGAGGAAGACACAAAGAAATGGAAAAACGTTCCATGCTCATGGATTGGAAGAACAAACATTGTGAAGATGTCAATGCTACCTAGAGCAATCTACACATTCAATGCAATCCCCATCAAAATACCATCCACTTTTTACAAAGAAATGGAACAAATAATCCTAAAATTTGTATGGAACCAAAAGAGACCCCGAATAGCCAGAGGAATACTGAAAAAGAAAAGCAAAGCTGGCGGCATCACAATTCCGGACTTCCAGCTCTATTACAAAGCTGTCATCATCAAGACAGTATGGTACTGGCACAAAAACAGACACATAGATCAATGGAACAGAATAGAGAGCCCAGAAATGGACCCTCAACTCTATGGTCAACTCATCTTTGACAAAGCAGGAAAGAATGTCCAATGGAAGAAAGACAGGCTCTTCAACAAATGGTGTTGGGAAAATTGGACAGCCACGTGCAGAAGAATGAAACTGGATCATTTCCTTACACCACACACAAAAATAGACTCCAAATGGTAGAAAGACCTAAACGTGAGACAGGAGTCCATCAAAATCCTAAAGGAGAACACAGGCAGCAACCTCTTGGACCTCAGCCGCAGCAACTTCTTCCTAGAAACATTGCCAAAGCCAAGGGAAGCCAGGGCAAAAATGAACTATTGGGATTTCATCAAGATCAAAAGCTTTTGCACAGCAAAAGAAACAGTCCACAAAACCAAAAGACAACCGAAAGAATGGGAGAAAATATTTGCAAACGACATATCAGATAAAGGGCTAGTATCCAAAATCTATAACGAACTTATCAAACTCAACACTCAAAGAACAAATCATCCAATCAAGAAATGGGCGGAAGACATGAACCGACATTTTTCCAAAGAAGACATCCAAATGGCCAATAGACACATGAAAAAGTGCTCAACATCACTCGGCATCAGGGAAATCCAAATCAAAACCTCCATGAGATACCACCTCACACCAGTCAGAATGGCTAAAATTAACAAGTCAGGAAATGACAGATGTTGGCTGGGATGCGGAGAAAGGGGACCCCTCCTACACTGTTGGTGGCAATGCAAGCTGGTGCAACAATTCTGCAAAACAGTATGGAGGTTCCTCAAAAAGTTGAAAATAGAGCTACCATACGATCCAGCAATTGCACTACTGGGTATTTACCACAAAGATACAAATGTAGGGATCCAAAGGGGTGCGTTCACCCCAATGTTTATAGCAGCAATGTCCACAATAGCCAAACTGTGGAAAGACCAAGATGTCCATCGACAGATGAATGGATAAAGAAGAGGTGGTATATATACACAATGGAATATTATGCAGCCATCAAAAAGAATGAGATCTTGCCATTTGCAACGATGTGGATGGAACTGGAGGGTGTTATGCTGAGTGAAATAAGTCAATCAGAGAAAGACATGTATCATATGACCTCACTGATATGAGGAATTCTTAATCTCAGGAAACAAACTGAGGGTTGCTGGAGTGGTGGGGGGTGGGAGGGATGGGGTGGCTGGGTGACAGACATTGGGGAGGGTATGTGCTATGGTGAGCGCTGTGAATTGTACAAGACTGATGAATCACGGATCTGTACTTCTGAAACAAATAATGCAATATATGTTAAGAAAAAGAAAGAAGAAGAAGATAGCAGGAGGGGAAGAATGAAGGGGAGTAAGTCGGAGGGGGAGACGAACCATGAGAGACGATGGACTCTGAAAAACAAACTGAGGGTTCTAGAGGGGAGGGGGGTGGGGGGATGGGTTAGCCTGGTGATGGGTATTAAAGAGGGCACGTTCCGTGTGGAGCACTGGGTGTTATGCACAAACAATGAATCATGGAACACTACATCAAAAACTAATGATGTAATGTATGGTGATTAACATAACAATAAAAAATTATTTAAAAAATCATTTGAATTATAGGGGTCCCCAAAGGTAAAGAGAAGGCGGTAGAAAACTTATTTGAATAAATAATAGCTGAAAGATTTCTAAACCTGGAGAAGGAAACAGACATCCAGGTTCAAGAAGCACAGAAAGTTCTAAACAAGATGAACCCAAGAGGTCCACACCAAAGACACATAATAATTAAAATGTCAAAGGTTAAAGATGAAGAGAATTTTAAAAGCAACAAGAGAGAAGCAAAAAGTTACATATAAGAGAAACCCCATAAGTCTATCATCTAATTTTTCAGCAGAAATTTTACCAACTAGAAATGGAGTGTCAGGATATATTCAAAATGCTGAAAGAAAAATCCCTACCCCAAGAATATTCTACCTCTCCTTCTATTCTGAAAGATAATTTTTCCAGATAAAGAGTTTCCCAAAGAAAAATTAGAAGAGTTCATCACCACTTAAACAACCTTACAAGAAATGTTAAAGGGACTGCTTAAAGAGAAAAAGGCCATAATTAGGATAAAACTATAAATAACAGATTAAAATACAACTATGGGGTGAGTAAAAAAGTTATTTTATAATGTGTTCAAACTTCAGCAACCACTAAGTTAATATAGACTGCTATATATTTATTCCAGGAAAAAAGGATGGGACAATATCTGCAAACCAATCAATAGGATACACTACCTTAACAAAATGAAGGATAAAATTACATGATCTGAACAGATTCAGAAAAAGCATTTGACAAAATTCAACAGCCATTCATGATAAAAACTGGCAACAAAGTGTGTTCAAAGGGAACATACCTCAATATAATCAAGGCCATATATGAAAAATACACATCATACTCAATGGTCAAAAACTAAGAGGTTTTCCTTTAAGACCAGAAACAAGATAAGGATGTCCACTCTTGCCACTTTTATTCAACACAGTACTGTAAGACCTAACCACAACATTAACACAAGAAAGAGAAATAAATTGTTAAGGAAGAAGTAAAACTTTCACTATTTGCAGATGTCGTGACACCAGATATAGAAAACCCTGAAAACTCCCCTGAAAAACTATTCAAAGTAATAAAGAATTCAGTAAATTTGCAGAATACAAAATTAACATACAGAAATCTGTTGCATTTCTACACTAACAATGAAGTAGCAAAAAGAGGATTAGGAAAACTATTCTATTTTCAACTGCACCAAGAATAAAATAATAAAATATCCAGGAATAAACTTAACCAAGGAGGTGAAAGGCCTGTACCCTGAAAGTTTTAAAACATTGGTGAAAGAAATTGAAGACAACACAAATCAAAAGCTATTCCATGTTCATGGAATAGAAGAATATTGTTAAAATGTTAATACTATCCAAGGCAATCTACAGATTCACTGCAATCCCTAACAAAATACCAATAGCATTTTTCATAGAATTAGGACAAATAATCTTGAAGTTTCTATGGAAACACAAAGAACCCCTAATAGCCAAAACACTCTTGAGAAAGAACAACAAAGCTGGACATATCATAATCCCAGATTTCAGGATACACTACAAAGCTATAGTTATCAAAATACTATGGTACTTGCACAAAAACATACACACAGATTAACGGAACAGTATAGCCCAGAAATAAACCCATACCTATATGGTCAATTAATCTGTGACAAAAGAGCCAAGAATATACAATGGTGTAAAGATAGAGTCTTCAATTAATGGTTTTGGGAAAACTGGACAGATACATGTAAAAGAATGAATACAAAGACCTAAATTTTAGACTTGAAACCAGAACACTCCTAAAAGAAAACATAGGCAGTAATCTCGTAGATACCATCTTTGGTAACATTTTTATGGATAGCTCTCCCCAGGCAAGAAAAACAAAAGCAAAAATAAATTATTGGGACTACATCAAAATAAAGAGCTTTTTCACAGCAAAGAAACCCAACGATAAAACAATAAAGCAGCCTACTGAGTGGGAGAAGATATTTGCAAATGACATATGCAATAAGGGGTTAATATCCAAAATATATAAAGAATGTACCCAGCACTTTAAAAAAATTAAAAAGTGGGCAGTGGACCTGAATAGACATTTTTCCAAAGAAGACATACAGGTGGCCAGTAGACTCATGAAAAGATGCTCAACATCACTAATCATCAGGGAAATGCAAATCAAGATCACAATGAGATATCACTTCACACAAGTCAGAATGGCTAGTATCAAAAATTAAGAAATAACAAGTGTTGGCAAAGATGTGTAGAAAAAGGAACCCTTGCTCACTGTTAGTGAGAATGTAAATTGGTGCAGTCACTACAGAAAACAGCATAGAAATTACTCAAAAATAAAAATGCCATACAGTCTAGTAATTCCACCACTGGGTATTTACCCAAATAAAGGCACTAAAAGATACATGGACCCCTATGTTTATTGTAACATTTTTTATAATAGCCAAGATATGGAAGCAACCCTAAGTATCCATTGATAGATGAATGGACGGAGGATGTGGGATGTGTTTGTGTAATGAAATATTAATCAGCCATAAAAAATGAAATCTTGCCACTTGTGGTAACATGGATGGACAAAGGGTATTATGCTAAGTGAAATAAATCAGACAATGATAAACAGATATTATTTCACTTTTATGTAGAATCTTAAAGAATGAACAAACAAAGCAGAAACAGATCCATAAATACAAAGAAGTAACTGGTGGTCACCAGAGAGCAGAGTTGGAGGGGGATTGGGCAAAGTAGGTGAAGGAGAGTAGGAAGTAAAGGCTATCTGTTATGGAATAAATAAGTCACAGGTATGAAATGTACAGCATAGGAAATATAGTCAATCATGTTGTAATAGTGTTGTATGGTGACAGATGGTAGCAACACTTGTGGTAAACATAGCATGATGTGTAGATTAGTTGAATCACTATGTTGTACACCTGAAGCCAATGTAACTATGGGTCAACTTATCCTTCAATAAAGAAAACAGAAAAAATAATCAGTAGGGCTTAACTCCAGGAGAGCCTAAGTCCTATAGGAAATTCAGATTCTGCTCTTATCTACAATCTCACTTCCTCAGAACCAGCAGTTTGAAAAGCCCCTAGCCCGTATGTTAAGATTTATTGAGTAATTGTAGGGCATATGACAGAGGGTCAAGGATTGGTAGGAAATTTATCAGGGAACAGGCACTGGTGGAAGCCATTTTTCTTTCTGTCTTTCAGCCTAGCAGGCCCGATGCTGGTAGGCACCAGTTCTGACACTTCTCATCTACATTGGTAGCACTGCTTACCTCACCCTGGCATTCTCCATCCAACCTGCTTGCCCAGGCAGGTGCTCCCCAAAGTAGCTCTCACCTTGCTACACTTGGCAGGCAGCCTCAGATGGGACAAGAACCTCCAAAGAGGGGCAGCTCTACACACTATCATGCCTCCAACAGTCACAACTGGCACTTGTAGCCAGCCACCCTGTGAATGTTAATGTCACCCACCCCACAGCAACTATAGCCAGGCCTCTCAGCCAGCCATGTGATGGTGGGCAACCCTGTCCCCCAGTGCATCCATAGCAGTTGTATCCAAATTACAATAGGAGGGCACATGCAGCCCACACAGAAGACAGCCCTGGAACACCTGATTTTCATGACCAGAAGGAATAGCTCTTTGGGGCCCCACAGGATGCCTTCCACATAAAAGCACTATCTTTAAGACGAGAAGTCATAGCTGACCTACCTAATATAGAAACAGACAAATTAAGGAGACTGAAGAATATGTTCAAAACAAAAGAACAAGACAAAACCTAAGAAAAAGAACAAATCAGAGATAACTAATCTACCTGATAAAGATGTCAAAGTAACAATTATAAAGGTGCTCACTGAACGTGAAAGAAGAGTGGATGAACATAGTAAGAACTTCAAAAAAGAGAGAATAAAAATAACCAATCAGAGCCAAAGAATATAACTGACATTAAAAAAAAATCCCCTATATTTTACACAGCAGGTTAGAGGATGCAGAAAAACATCAGCAATTTGGAAGATAAAATACTAGAACTCTCCCAATTAGAACAGCAAAAAAAAATTTTTTTTAATGAAAATAGATTAATGTAACTCTGGAATGACATCAAGCATATTAGCATTCACATTATAGGGGTACCAAAAGGAGAAGGGTGAGAGAGAGAAAGGAGCATATTTGAAACAGAGAAAACACAGTAGAAGAAATAATAGCTGAAAATTTGCCTAACCTGGAAAAGGAAGTAGGCATCCAGGTCCAGAACACAGAGAGATATACACCAAGATACATAATAATTAAAATGACAAAAATTAACAATAAAGAGAAAATCTTAAAAGCAGCAAAATAAAAGCAAACAGGTTAATACTAGGAAAGAGCCATAAAACTATAAGCAAACTTTTCATCAGGAACTTTGACCAGATGGAGGTGGCAGGATATATTTAAGGTGCTGAAAGGAAAAAACTAAAATCAAGAATATTCTATCTGGAGGTTATCATTCAGAATTGAAGGAGAGAAAAAAAGCTCATCACCACTAAAGTGACCTTACAAGAAATGTAAAAAAGATTATTTTAAACAGGAAAGAAGTAGAGGAAAATTATGGGGAAAAAATTTCACTGGTAAAAGCAAACATATAGTAAAGGTAGTACGTCAATCCCTGATAGAGCTAGTATAAAGGTTAAAAGACAAAAGTAGTAAAATTAACTATCTCTACAACAATTAGTTAAGTGATACAAAATAAAAAGATATAAAATATGACATCAATACTAGGGAGGAGGAGTAAAGATGTAGAGCTTTTAAAATGTGTTCAAACTTAAGTGACCATCTACTTAAAATAGACTGCTATACACATAGGGTGTTCTATATAAACTTTGTGGTACCACAAACCAAAAATCTATAAGATACACAAAAAATAAACTAATCAAATCACATGAGAAGAGAACAAGAGAAAAAGGGAACTGAGAACTACAAAAGCAACTAGAAAACAATTAACAAAATTGAAGTATATACCTATCAATAATTACTTTAAACGTAAATGGATTAAGTACTCCAATCCAAAGACATAGTGTGAATGAGACCCATCTGTATGCTGCCTTCAAGGCACTCACTTCAGACCTAAATATATATACAGACTAAAGTGAAGGGATGGAAAAAGATATTAATGGCAAATGGAAAAGAAAAGAAAGCTGGGGTAGCAATATTCATATCAGACAAAATACATTTTAAAACGAAGACTATAACAAGAGACAAAGAAGGGCATTACATAATGATAAAGGGTCAATCCAACATGAGAATATAACAATTTTAAGTATCTATGCACCCAAAATAGGAGCACTTAAATATACAAAGCAAATATTGATAGATATTAAGGAAGAAGTTGACAATGATACAATAACATTAAGGGATTTTAACACCCCACTTGCACCAATGGATACATCATCCAGACAGAAAATCAATGAGGAAACATTGGTATTAAACAACACATTAGACCAGATTTACTTAATAGATATACAGAACATTCTAGCCTAAAACAGAATATACATTCTTACCAAGTACACATAGAACATTCTCCAGAATAGATCACATTTTAAGCTACAAAAAGTCTCAATAAATTTATGTAGACTGAAATCCTATCAAGCATATTTTCCTATTACAATGGTATGAAACTAGAAATAAATCAATTACAAGAAACTGGAAACAAACACATGGAAGCTAAGCAGCATGCTACTAACAACCAATGAGTCAATAAAGAAATCAAACAAAAAAAAAAAAACAAAAAAATACCTTGAGACAAATGAAGAGGGTAATACAATGTTCCAAGTTCTTTGGGACACAGCAAAAACAGTTCTAAGAAGGAAGTTTATAGCAATACAGGCTTACCTCAGGAAACAAGAAAAAAAAAACCCTAATAAACAATCTTACCTTACACCTAAAGGAACAAGAAAAAGAAAGCCTAAAGTTAGTAGAAGGAAGGAAATAATAAAAATCAGAGTGGAAATAAATAAAATGAAGACTGAAAAAAATAGAAAAAAAATGAATGAAACAAAAAACTTGTGGTTTGAAAAGATAAACGAAATTGATAAACCTTTAGGTAGACTAATAATACTCAAATAACATAGGAAATGAAAGTTAAAATTGACACCACAGAAATACAAAGGATTGCAAGAGACCAATTTACACCAAAAATTTGAACAACCTAGAAAGAATGGGTAAATTCCTAGAAACACTCAATCTTCCAAGACTGAATTAGAAAGTAGAAAATATGAACAGATTACTAGTAATGAAATTCATGTCATCAAAAACTATCAACAAAGGTCCAAGACCAATGGCTTCACAGATGAATTCTACCAAACATTCAGAGAAGCATTAGTACCTATCCTTATCAAACTATTACAAAAAAAAAAAAAAAAATACAAAGGACACTTCCAAATTCATCTTGCCATGCCAGCATTACCCTGACACTAAGAGCAAAGACACTACAATAAGAGAATTAAAAGCCAATTTCCCTGAACACTGATGCAAAAATCATCAAAACTTAGCAAATCTAATTCAACAATACATTAAAAGGATCATTCATCATAATCAAGTCGGATTTATTCAGGGATGCAAGGATGATTCAACATCTGCAAATCAATCAACGTGATACATCACATTTACAAAATGAAAGATGAAAATCATATGACCATCTCAATAGCAGAAAAAAATCTTACAAAAGTCCACCATTCATGATAAAAACTTTCAAAAAAGTGGGTTGAAAGGGAAACATACCTCAACACAATAAAGGCTATGTGTGAAAAACCCACCAGTATTAGCTTACTCAGTGGTGAAAGGTGAAATCTTTTCCTCTAAGATCAGGAAAAATACAAGGTTGACCACTCTCATCACTCTTATTCAACATAGTACTGGAAGTCCTAGCCACAGCAATCACACAAGAACACACAAGAAAAAAAAAGTCATCCAAATTGGTAAGAAAGAAGTAAAACTGTCACTATTTGCAGATGACATACTATACATAGGAAACCCTAAAGACTCTACCAAAAACCTATTAGAATTAATAAATTCAGTAAAGTTGTAGGATACAAAATTAATATGCAGAAATCTATTTCATTTCTATATACTAATAACAAAGTAGCAGAAAGAAATTAAGAAACAATCTCATTTACAATTGCAGCAAAAATAATAAAATACCTAGGAATAAATTAAGCCAAACAGGTGAAAATTTTGTACCCTCAAAACTATAAGACATTGATAAAGGAAATTCATGATGACACAATAAATAGAGGAAGAAAAAAAAACACCATGCTTATGGATTGGAAGAATTAGTACTGTTAAAATGCTCACACTGCCCAAAGTAATGTATGAATTCAGTGTAATCCCTATCAAAGTAACATAGCATCATTCACAGAACTATAACAATCCTAAAATTTGTACAGAACACAAAAGACCACCATAGCCAAAGCACTCTTGAGAAAGAGGAACAAATTTGGTTGTATCACACTCCCAGATTTCAAACTCTACTAGAAAGCTATAGTGATCAAAACAGTATGGTTATACTAGAAAATACACACATAGATCAATAGAACAGGATCAAGAGCCCAGAAATAAGCCCACGCTTATATGATGAATTGATCTATGGCAAAGGAGGCAAGAATATACAATGGGAAAAAGACAGTTTCTTTAGTGAACGGTGTTAGGAATACTGGACAGCTACATACAAGAGCATGAAACTCAACCACTTTCTCATACCATATACAAAAATAAACTCAAGATGGATTAAACCTAAATGTGAGATTTAAAATCATAAAACTCCTAAATGAAAACATAGGTGAATAAACTACTGGATATTGGTCTTAACAATATTTTTTTGATCTGTCTCCTCAGGCAAAGGCAATAAAAGCAAAACTATGTAATTGGGACTACATCAAACTAAAAAGATTTTGCACAGTGAAGGAAACCACTGGCAAAACAAAAATGCAGCCTAGTGTATGAGAGAAGATATTTGCAAATGATATATCCAATCAGGAGTTATTATCCAAAATATCTAAAGAACTCATACAACTCAATGCGCGCACACACACACACACACACACAATCCAATTGATAAATGGGCAGAGGACCTGAATAGACATTTTTCCAAAGAAGACCTACAAAGAGCCAACAGACACATGAAAAAAATGCTCAACATCACTAATCATCAGAGGATTGCAAATCAAAACCATAATGAAGTACCACCTCACATGAGTCAGAATAACTGGTATCAAAAAGACAAGAAATAATAAATGTTGGCAAGGATGTGGAGAAAAGGGAACCCTTGTGCAGTTTTCTTAGGCATGTAAGTTGGTGCAGCCAATATGGAAAATGATATGGAAGTTCCTCAAAAAATTAAAAACAGAAATATCATACTCCAACAATTCCACTGCTGGGTGTTCACCTGAAGAAAACAAAACATTAATTTGAAAGGATACAGGCACACCTACGTTCACTGATATTAGCCAAGATATGGAAGCAACCTAAGTGTTCATTTGTGGATAAAGAAGATATTGTGAATATATATACATTATACATTATATATATACACATACACACACATGAATATTTCTCAGCCATAAATGAGAATGAAATCACTCCATTTGCAAAACACAGACATATCTAGAGGGTATTATGCTAAGTGCAATGTCAGAGAAAGATAAATGCTGTATGATTTCACTCATATGTGGAATCTGAAAAAAAATGAAACAAAACAAAATGAACAAACAAAACAGGAAAAGACTCATAAGTTCAGAGAACAAACCACTGGTTGCCAGAGGTGGGACCGTAGGGATGGGTAACATAGGTGAAAGGAATCAAGAGGTGTAAACTTAGAGTTATAAAATAAATAAGTCATGGGGATGTGAAGTACAGCATAGGGAAAATAGTAAAAAGTACTTAATAACATTGTATGATGATAAATATTAACTACTTTTCTCAAAGTAAGCATTTTGTAATGTATACAAATGTCAAATCACTATGTGGTACACTTGAAATTAATGTCAACTATATTTCAATTAAAAATGAAATAAAAAGCTGGAGTTTAGCTTTAATTAAAATCATTCTACCTCTAGTTTCAAGTGTCTCCAGGAGTTTTGTCATCTTTGTATTGTTGCAGACCCCTCCCTCTAGTGGGACTTTCTTTTAAAGTACCATGAATTTGTGGGGGCTCTTACTCTCTCTAGTCCAGCTCCCCAATATCCCAATTACCCAATTATTCAAATATCCCATAGAGAAAGCATCCTAGGAGTTTGGGATCCCTCTAGATTTCAATCTTTCACATCAGCTTGTGACCATCAAAACCTCTGCTGGTTTCTGTTTCCCCTAGTTGAATGTTTCCCCTATGGTAAGCACATCCTCAGCCCATCTCCAGACAAGGTAAATATCCCATGGAAGAAAATACCTTATGAGCTAAATTTACCAAGGAAATTTTATCGATCTGTAGAATTTTAGTTCACTTGTTTTACTTCTAAATCTCTCCTATATCTGTGAAAATATAAATTTTATCAGTACTCTGATAAAGTTCAGAGTACTGATAAAATACATTTTATGATTTTCCTTTTCTTAGGTGTTATAACAGGAGTTATAGCTTGCCATTACCTGTTACATCATAACCAGCAGTGAAATCAAGTTCTGTATTTAGGCTTTTAATTGGTTAAACCTAGGACTTTATCACTGTTAAGCTTTATATCCATTGCTCACACTTGAAATGTTATGTTATTCAAAACTTTAAAAATTATTGCCAGTTCTGTCTCATCTAATACTTTAATTGGCATATCATCTATATCTTTGATCAATAAATTAACTAGGAATAAGTTACTCTGACTAGGACAACTATAAATCTTTCTAGGGAAATATGAAAACTATGCCTGAATTGATAACTCCATCAATTAACATTCCTTAAGCAATTATTTAACCAGATGTTAGATTATTCTTCATTAATGCTCTAGCCATTTCTTCACCAACAAAAGAGATTGTCAATGGAGTTAAAGAAATGAAGATACCCTAAAGTAATTGTGGAAGGTTTGCTTAATTTTCCTAGAATATGTAAAGTAGTAACAGTTGTTTTGAAGTTGATCATTACAAGTTAAATTTATAACTGTTAATGGTTGTGATAGTAGCTTAGAAGTGGTAATACATCATTTAAAATATATATAATCATTGCAAGCTGAATAGATAAGGTTACACCTTAATTTAAAAGCATAAGTCACCAAAGAAAGTAAGTTTCAGATCTGAACCATAACGGAAATTCTAAGAAAAAAATAAAATAAAGAAGCTCTGAAAGCAGTATTTGTGAGAAAATGGTAAGAAAATAAGGAGTTTTCTTTTGTACGAATGTATTTCTTTTAGTTCCAGTAAATTATATACTAATTTTTTAATTTTTTATTTATTTCAAAATAATCACTTTTTTTACTGTACTTTTGTCCTATATATGCAGGGATTTCAACACTAATTTTATATTAGGATCACTAGGGTGCTTTTGTCTTCATGCCCATGTGGGGCCTCAGCATTAGTATTTTTTCAAGCACTAAAATCAGACCTCTGGAAAGATTATTTTTAGGATAGTTTTAGTTTTACAATAAAATGAAGATGAAGATACAGAGATTTCCCATATATTCACAGCCCCCATATATCCATATGCTTCCCTATTATCAAGATCACTCACCAGCACTTTGTTTTGGTGACCAGAGGGGATTTTGCTACAGGGTACCACAGGACCTCTTCTACACAAGGTTACTACTTTTAAGACTAGGATACATAGCTGACCTACCTAATCTGTAGAAATAAACAGAGAGTTAGACAAAACCAGGAGACAGAGGAATATGCCCCAAATGAAAACAAAACAAAATTGCAGAAAAAGAGCTAAACAAAATAGAAGTAAGCAACATGCCTGATAAAGAATTCGATATAGTAGTCTTAAAAATACTTACTGGATTTGACAGAAGTGTAGATGAGCCAGTGAGAACTTCAAACAAAGAGACAGAAAATATAAAAAGTAATCAGAGCAGAAAAATATGACAACTGAAATGAAATGTACACTAGAGGGTATTAACAGCAAATAAGAAGATGCAGAAGAATGGATCAGCAAACAAAGCAACCAAGCCTAACTGCAAAAAGAGAAAAGACAATAAACAATGAGAATAGGTTAAGAAAACTCTGTAGCATCATCGAGTATAACAACATTTGCATTATAATGATCCCAGAAGGAGAAGAAAGAGAGAAGGGAACAGATAACTTATTTGAGTAAATAATAGGTGAAAAATAAAGCTTGGACAGCACCAAAAAAAGAAACACAAGGAGGTCCACACCAAGACACATAATTAAATTGGCAAAAATTAAAGATGAGGAGAATCTTGACAGCAACAAGAGAAAAGCAAACAGTTATATATAAGGGAAATTCTATTGGGCTATTAGCTGATTTTTCAGCAGAAACCTTGCAGGCCAGAGGAACTAACATGATATATTCAATGTGCTGAAAAGGAAAATAATCTACAACCAAGAAGGTTATCATTCAGAATATAAGGAGAGATAAAATGTTTGCCAAGCAAAAAATGGTAAAGGAGTTCATCACCACTAAACAAGCCTTATAAAATATTAAAGGAAATTCTTTAAGTGGAAAAAAAAAGTCATAACAAGCAGTAAGGAAATTGTAAAAGGAAAAATATTCACTAGTAAAGGCAAACATATAATGAAGGTAGTAGGTTAATCACTTATAAAGCCAGTATGGAGGTTAAGCACAAAAATAGAAAAATCAATCATATCTACAAAAATTAGTCAAGGGATATAGAAAATATAAACATGTAACATATACATATAATGTGGAATATGGAATAAAAGTGTAGTCCTTTTGGAATGTGTTCAAAGTGTAGCAACCATCAAATTAGTATATACTACTATACACAGAGAATGTTATATATAAACTCCATGATAACCACAAATAAAAAACTATCATAAATACACACAACAGAAAAATATCAAAGTGTAACACTAACAAAAGCCATCAAACTACAAGGAAAGAGAGCAAGAGGACTAAATGTGCCAATCAAAAGACACAGCGTGCCTGAATGGATAAAAAACAAGACCTATCTACATGTTGCCTACAGAAGACTCGCTTCAAACCTAAAAACACATATAGATTAAAAGTGAAG
The DNA here is from genome assembly GCF_009762305.2 of Zalophus californianus. Taxonomy (NCBI): domain Eukaryota; kingdom Metazoa; phylum Chordata; class Mammalia; order Carnivora; family Otariidae; genus Zalophus; species Zalophus californianus. Next base: position 69,970,608 of record NC_045600.1, read on the forward strand.
GGATCAAATCAGATATTCCATGCAAATCTGAAAAAAAAAAAAAGCTAGGGTAGCAATACTTATATCATACAAAATTGACTTCAAAACAAAGGCAGTAACAAGAGACAAAGGGTATTACATCATGATAAAAGGATCAATCCAACCAGATGATATAACAATTGTAAATATCAATGCATTCACCAGAGGAGTGCCTAACTATTGAAATCAAGTATTAACAGATATGAAGGAAGAAGCTGACAGTAGTATTAGGGGGACTTTAACACTCCACTTACATCAATGTATAGAGCATCCAGACAGAAAATCAATAAGGAAGCAGTGGCTTTGGACAACACATTAGACCAAATGGACTTAACAGATATATATATAACATTCCATCCAAAACAATCAGAATATACATCCCTTTCAAGTGCACATAGTACATTCTTCAGGATAGATCACACATTAGGCCACAAAACAAGTGTCAATAAATTTAAAAAGACTGAAATTTTACCTAACATCTTTTCCAACCTCAATGGTATAAAATTAGAATTACAAGAAAAAAAAAAACTGGAAAAAACACAAATACATGGAGGCTAAAAAATATGCTACTGAACAACTAATGGGTCAATGAACAACTCAAAGAGGAAATAAAAAAATACATGGAGATGAATGAAAATGGAAACATAATGGTCCAAAATCTTTGGGAAGCAGCAAAAGCAGTTTGAAGAGAGAAGTTTAGAGTGATGTAGGTCTATGTTGAGCAACAAGAAAATTCCTAAATAAATAGTCTAAACTTAAATGTAAAGGAACTAGAAAAAGAAGAATAAACAAAGCCCAAATTTAGCAGAAGGAAGAAATAGAGACTAAAAAAATAGAAAAGAATAGAATAGAAAAGAAAAATGAAACCCAAAACTGGTTATTTGAAAACATAAATAAAATTGATAAAACTTTAGCTAGACTCAAGAAAGAAAAAAGAGTACTTTAAAAAAATCAGAAATGAAAGAGGAAAAATAACAACTGACACCACAGAAACACCACAGAAAGAATTAAAAGTGACTACTATGAAAAATTACATGCCAACAAACTGGACAACCTAGAGCAAGGGGATGAATTGCTAGAAACACAGTTGTACAAAACTGAATCAGGAAGAAATAGAAAATTGAGATTAATTATTAGTAGTGAAATTGAATTGGTAATAAAAAAAACTCCTGACAAACAAAAGTCCAGGACCAGAGGGCTTCACAAGTGAATTCTACTAAACATTTTAAAAAGAATAATACCTATTCTCCTCAAACTATTCCAAACAATAGAAGGGGAAAGAAAACTTCTTAATTCATTCTATAAGGCGTTAACCTGATACCAAAATTAGACAAAAGCACTTCAAAAAAAGGGGGGGGGGGAGAAAATTAAAGGCCAATATCCCTGATAAACATCAGTGCAAAAATCCCCAACAAAATATTAGCAAACTGAATTCAACAATACATTAAAAGAATTATTTACCATGAGGAAGTTGAATTTATTCCAAGGATGAAAGCATGGTTCAATATTTGCAAATTAATCAATGTGATACATCACTTTAACAAGAGGAAGATAAAAACCATATGATTATCTCAATAGATGTGGAAAAAGCATTTGGTAAAATACAACATTAACAACAAAAACTCTCAACAAGGTGGGTTTGTAGGAAACATACCTCAACATAATAAAGGCTATATGTAATATAGTCACCACTACATCCTTCTCAATGTTGAGAAACTAAAATGTTTTCCTCTAAGATCAGAACAAGATAAGGATGTCCACTTTCACCACTTTTCTTTAACATAGCACTAGAGGTTCTAGGCACAGCAATCACACAAGAAATAAAAAGCATCCAAACTGGTCTGGAAGAAGTAAAACTGACACTACTTGCAGCTGACATCATACTATATATATAGAAAATCTTAAATATTCCACCGAAACCCTTTAGAACAAATTAATTCAGTCAAGTTTCAAGATGCAAAATTAATATACAGAAATCCATTCCATTTCTATACATTAATAATGAGGTAGCAGAAAAAGAAATTAAGGAAGCAATCCATTTATAACTGCAGCCCCCCCCAAAAAAATACTAGGAATAAATTTAACCAAGGGGGTGAGAGACCTATGGTCTGAAAATTATAAGATATTGATAAAAGAAATTGAAGCTAACACAAACAAATGAAAGGATATACCATGCTCATGGATTAGAAAAGTTAATCTTATTAAAATATCTGTTCTATCCAAAGCAATCTACAGATCCAATGCAATCCTTATCAAAATACCAATAGCATTGTTCACAGAACTAGATAAAATAACCTTAAAGTTTCTGTGGAAACAAAGATCCCCAATAACCAAAGCAATCCTGAGAAAGAAGAACAGCTGGATATATCACACTCCCAGATTTCAATATATATTACAAAACTAAAGTAATCAAAACAGTATGGTACTGGCACAAAAACAGACACATAGATCCATGAAAGAGGATAGAGAACCAGGAAATAGACCCACACCTATATGTAGTCAATCTACAATAGAGGAGACAAGAATTACAATGGGGGAAAAGACAGTCTTTTCAATAAATGGTGTTGGGAAACTGGAGAGCTAACATACAAAAGAATGAAACTGGACCACTTTCTTACACCATATACAAAAAATGAACTCAAAATAGATTGAAGACCTTAACATGAGACCTGAAACCATAAAATTCCTAAAAGAAAACAGACAGTAATCTCTTAGATATCAGCATTAGCAACATCTGTACAGCTATGTCATCTTAGGTAAGTGAAACAAAAGCAAAAATACACACTAGGACTACATCAAAATAAAAAGCTTTTGCACAGCAAAAGAAAACATCAACCATCCAAAAAAGGCAACCTACTGAATGGGAGAAGATATTTGCAAATGATATATCCAATAAGGAGTTAATATTCAAAATATGTAAAGTATACACACACACACACCTCAACACTGAGGGAAAATAATCCAATTAAAACACTGGACAGAGGACCTGGATAGACATTTTTCCAAAGAAGACATACAGATGGCTATTGCGGACATTGCTGCTATGAACACTGGGGTGCATATGGCCCTTCTTTTCACTACATCTGTGTCTTTGGGGTAAATACCCAGTAGTGCAATTGCTGGGTCACAGGGTAGCTCTATTTTTACATTTTTGAGGAACCTCCACACTGTTTTCCAAAGTGGCTGTACCAACTTGCATTCCCACCAACAGGGTAAGAGGGTTCCCCTTTCTCCACAACCTCTCCAACATTTGTTGTTTCTTGCCCTGTCCATTTTTGCCATTCTAACTGGTGTAAGGTGGTATCTCAATGTGGTTTTGATTTGAATTTCCCTGATGGCTAATGATGATGAACATTTTTTCATGTGTCTGTTAGCCATTTGTATGTCTTCTTCAGAGAACTGTTTTTTCATATCTTCTGCCCACCTTTTGACTTGATTATTTGTTTTTTGGGGTGTTGAGTTTGAGTTCTTTATAGATCTTGGATACCAGCCCTTTATCTGTAGTGTCATTTGCAGATATCTTCTCCCATTCTGTGGGTTGCCTCTTTGTTTTGTTGACTGTTTCCTTTGCTGTGCAGAAGCTTTTTATCTTGATGAAGTCCCAAAAGTTCATTTTAGCTTTTGTTTCACTAGCTTTTGGAGATGTATCTTGAAAGAAGTTGCTGTCTTTGTGATGTCAAAGAGGTTACTGCCTATGTTCTCCTCTAGGATTTTGATGGATTCCTGTCTCACATTGAGGTCTTTCATCCACTTTGAGTTTATCTTTGTGAGTGGTGTTAGAGACTGGTCGAGTTTCATTCTTCTGCATGTGGCTGTCCAATTTTCCCAGCACCATTTATTGAAGAGACTGTCTTTTTTCCATTGCATGTTTTTTCCTGCTTTGTCAAAGATTATTTGACCATAGAGTTGAGGGTCCGTATCTGGGTTCTCTATTCTGTTCCATTGGTCTATATGTCTGTTTTTGTTCCGCAACAGCCAAACTGTGGAAAGAGCCGAGATGCCCTTCAACAGATGAATGGATAAAGAAGATGTGGTCCATATATACAATGGAATAGTACTCAGCCATCAGAAAGGATGAATACGCAACTTTTACATCAACATGGATGGGACTGGAGGAGATTATGCTAAGTGAAATAAGTCAAGCAGAGAAAGTCAATTATCATATGGTATCACTTATTTGTGGAACATAAGGAAGAGCATGGAGGACATTAGGAGAAAGAAGGGAAAAATGAAGGGGGGAAATTGGAGGGGGAGATGAACCATGAGAGACTATGGACTCCTAGAAACAAACTGAGGGTTTTAGAGGGGAGGGGGTGGGGGGATGGGTGAGCTCAGTGATTGGTATTAAGGAGGGCACGTACTGCATGGAGCACTGGGTGTTATGCGCAAACATTAAATCATGGAACACTGCATCAAAAACTAGTGATGTACTGTATTGTGACTAACATAACATAATAAAATAAATAAATAAAGACTTTATTTATTTATCTGACAGAGAGAGAGAGAGAGAGAGAACACAAGCAGGGGTAACAGCAGGGAGAGGGAGAAGCAGACTCTCCGCTGAGCAGAGAGCCCAATGTGGGACTCGCTTCCAGGACCCTGAGATCATGACCTGAGCTGAAGGCAGATGCTTAACTGAGCCACCCAGGCACCCAGTTCTCTCACATTTTAAACTTTAGTAATGAGAGACATTAATCAGCTAGAAATTGGATAGTCTGTATGAGTTACAAGTTGATGAACAAATAATAAATTTGTAATGACTAAAACAATTTTTCAAAAACAAAATTCCTCACCAGAATGGTACATTTTTTACCCAGGATATACCTGCATTAACATGTCATAATCATCCAAAGTCCATAATTTATCTTGGGTTTACTCTCAGTGTTATACATTCTATGGGTGTGGACAAATGTATAACATATATCCATCATTAAAATATCATAAAGAGTATTTTCACTGTCCTAAAAAATCCTCTGTGGTCTGCTTATTTATCTCTCCCTCATCCCACCCCTGGCAACCACTGATCTTTTTGTCTCCCTAGTTCTGCCTTTTCCAAAATGTCATAAAGTTGAAATCATACAGTTTGCAGCCTCTCAGACAGGCTGTTTTTACATAGCAAAATACACTTAAGGTTCTCCCATGTGTTTTCATGGCTTGATAGTTCATTTCCTTTTAGTACCAAATAATATTCCATTGTATGGATATACGATATTTTACCCATTTACCTACAGAAAGACATCATGATTGCTTCCATGTTTTGACAATTATTTATAAAGATGCTAGAAACATCTGTCTACAGTTGTTTTGTTTTTGTTTGTTTGTTTTTGTTTTTTCCTGTGGACATAAGTTTTCAACTCCTTTGAGTAAATGCCAAGGAAAGCAATTGCTGGATTGTATGGTAACAGTATGTTTAGTTTTGTAAGAAACTGCCACACTGTCTTACAAATTAGCTGTGCTGTTCTGCATTCCCATCAGCAATGTCTGAGTTTCTTTTGTTGCATATCTTTGTCAGCATTTGATATTATCAGTATTCCAGATTTTGACCATTTTAGTAGATGTATAGTGGTATCTCATTGTTTTAATTTGCATTTCCCTAATGATATATGATGAAGAGAATCTTTAATATACTTATTTGCCATGTGTATATATTCTTGGGTGAGTTAGGTCTAAGACTTTGGACCATTTTTTATGTGGTTGTTTATTTTCTTGTTGTGAATTTTATGAGTTCTTTATATATTTTGGATAAGAGTCCTTTATCAGATGTGTCTTTTACAAATATTTTCTCCCAGACTGTGGCTTGTCTTCTAATTCTCTTGATACTATATTTCACAGAGAAGATTTTAATTTTAATGAAGTCTAGCTTATTATTTCTTTCATAGATTCTTTTTTTTAAATTACAGATTGTTTCACACTAGTAGATATTAAAATCATTTATTAAATCACAATCAGAATTTCTAAAAAAAATTAGGTATATCAAAGAATTTCTTGTAAAAATGCTAAGTACTGTTTTGGGAAACTTGCTTTTATTATATATATATATATACACACACACACAGAGGTGTGATGAGGTATAGAAAATATATTGCTTACCATGGATTACAGTTGAAATATTTGAAAACATATCTCCACATTCACAGGCGAAGTATGATAGCCGTTTACTCACAGCAAGGCATACTACATTGCCTGGCATTGAATCTCCCCACTAAGGTGGTAGGCAGGTACTGATAGGCAGAAAAACTAGGTAGGAAGTCTGGCATTTTCTAGTATACTTTTTTTTAAAGATTTTATTCATTTATTTGAGAGAGAGAAAGCACAAGAAAGGGAAGGTCAGAGGGAGATGCAGGACTTGATCCTGGGACTCCAGGATCATGACCGGAGCTGAAGACAGACGTTTAACTGACTGAGCCACTCAGGCATCCTCCTAGTATACTTTTTGAGTACTGTGCATACACATCCAGCCATGATCACTGGAACTGCTATACTGTCCACTAATTGGGCTCTGAAAGAGTCCTACTTCCCACACAAGCCTAATCAGTTACAGTCTCCATTAGTATACTATCTTGGCTTCCTTTTAGACTCTGACTTTATATCTAAATGTCACTTATTTTATCTGACCCCCTTGGATCTGACAACCTGCATTTCTATTGCTGGTTCATATTTGGCTTTATCTCTTTTTGATCCACTCTGGATTTATTAATTATAACATGGTCAGTTCCTCAGCTCTGACCCAAGTCTCTTAAGAATTCAATATCCATCAATGTTCTCCCGTTGACCCATATGGACTATAGCTAGGAAAAATTTTACCCTCACCCACTGTTGACAATTGCTGCTTTAAAGAGTTGTGCTCTCATATTGAGATACAAAGCATGATTTTTTAAGATTATGGCCAACTACATTCATTCTTTGGGCAAGTAGAATGGAGGTGTAATATAAAATAGCACAATTTTCCTGATAAGTGAATATATGGTAGAACACTATAAGCCAGCACCTAGAGGAGACTAGAAAAGGCAAAGCAAGACAGGTAAAGTATGTGTGTTGGGTAGTGAGAAAAGAGGTAAAATACATTGGCTTCTGGAACCCAATTAGAAAGAGACCAGAGCAGAATTTTAGTACTGTGAGTTGAATCACACTGCCATGTGATGGTACAGGTGGTAAAGTTGATGGTACCAGGTTCAGGAGTTCTGACATGGGATCTTCTTATATGAATGGGTCCCTATGGGAATATTCTGTGACTCAGAGAAAGTCTAAAAATTATAGATAAATTTAATAAGAGCCAAGAAGTCATCACTTGAATTAAAATTACAGATCAAATGAGAAGCATGACTCCATACCAAAGATTAATGAACACTAGATTAGAACTCCCTACCACTTCCTGCTTTTGCCTAAAGGACAACAGTTTACACCAACAAGAGACACTGATGTAGATCATAGATTATGCAATTAAAAGACCCAATTATGTTAGAACTGAACTGGGCAGAGTGGTGATAGTAGGGAGATAGATAGCATGAACCAGGTGAACAAGTCAGGGACCAGTGACACAGAGAGAAGACACTTCTGAAATGAACTGCCAAGAGGCTGAGTAGGTAGAAGAAAATTTTAGTGTTGCCTCAAAGCTGGGAGATAAAGAAGAAAGGAGGGTCTGTGCTCAGACTCTAGTTGCTCTAGGACCAAGAAGTGCTTATGAGCAACACACTGGGCCCAATATCACCTTGTTTTAACATCTTGAGCAGACCATTTACCATTTTATCAGGCCACTAATCATGCAATGAATGCAAAATGAACTAATTAATAAGTCAAAGATCAATAAAGAGCCATCCTGTGCAAACTGGAGGCTGATAACTTGAGAGAGTAGAAAAAGTAGATGCTGACATTTTACAGAGCATAGACTTCCACTCAGAATTGTGGATTCCCAAGAAGCCTGTAAACTGTTGTTAGAAATACTCAAATCCGGGGTGCCTGGGTGGCTCAGTTGGTTAAGCATCTGCCTTCAGCTCAGGTCATGATCCTGGGATCCTGGGATTGAGCCCCGCATTGGGTTCCCTGCTCGCTGGGGAGCCTGCTTCTCCCTCTCCCAATCCCTCTGCTTGTGTTCCCTCTCTTACTGTGTCTTTCTCTGTCAAATAAATAAATAAAATCTTTAAAAAATATATTCAAATCCAGAGGTGCCTGGATGGCCCAGTTGGTTAAGCATCCCACTCTTGGTTTTGGCTCAGGTCAGGATCTCAGAGCCGTGAGATCAAGCCCCAAGTCGAGAGCTCTGCCTTTAGTGGAGTCTGCTTGTCCCTCTCCCTCCCCCTCTGCCCCTCTGCCTGTGTGCACTCTCTCTCTAAACTAATAAAATCTTAAAAATATATATATTCAAATCCATATACACTCTAGGCATTTTCAAATGATGAGATAATATGTTTGCATGTATTTATGATCACTACTCTTTTCAAATGTCTGTAGGTATGATAAGATTAGTCAAATATAAATTAATTTAAAAGATACATTGTTTTATTGAATTCATAGAAGATTATTTTCATTAACTATTTTTGCAGTGATTACAAATACTAAAATATAACTACTATCGGATATTGGTCTGAGAAAATGTTTGATGTTAGAAAATATTCCCCACAGTCACATAGGCTGAGAACTACTGTTTTAGAAGAAAAAACAGAGGTAATATCGCCCGAAAGAGAAAGCAACTAGAATTGGGGGCAGGGAGTGCGGTGAAGGCAGTGCGGTCAAGTGGAGAGAACAGAAGGCCTTGTCACCAGTTCAGATCCCCTCTGCACCATTTCCTAGCTCTGGGATCCTGAGCAAATTATGTCTCTTTCTATGGCTGGTTTCACCAATAAGTTACAATATTATCCAAATTTAGAGTGTTGTTGCGAGGATTAATGGCAATGTATGCGAAGAATCTGGAACATAACAGCTACTCAATAAATTGTAACCATTTATAGCTACTTTGAAAGAGAAGGTAATTAATTCTGAGAAACAAATGAAATCCAAAATAAAGGAAACTAAAAAATGCTGAAAATTTGATAAGAGGATAGTAAATACAGAGTCAGAGCATAGACAGGCCCTGCCACTAAGGAGGTGAACATAAACTACATGTAACCTGTGGACTCCAGATGCTTCCTCAGTAAAATAAAGCAGCTGGACTCAGTTTTAAATCCTATAATTTTCCTTAAATTACTCTTAGGGAGAATAAGAATGTCAATCCTAGATACAAGTTTTGGTTGAGCTGCTGAGGAATTGCTGCACACTCTTGGCAGCTTTTTGATCTCTGTTCCTCCCCCACCCCTCAGGGCCTCAAAGAACCTAGAATTAAGGACCAAGCCTGCAGCAAGCCTGGTGGCAACCACATAAAGCTCCAAGAGTTTGAAGTCACATATGTGGGTTCAGAAGGAATTTCCCAGCCATTACTGGGATTTGTTTTGTAATTTTTGCCAATATGATGAGCATAAAGTAAGTTTTCAATATTACTTTATTGTGACTTTTCTGAAAATTTGGTATGGGATTCTCAGCTTATTATCATATTTGTATTTATGATTTGAATTTACTCTTTTCTGAAATGCCTTTTTATAACTTGTGCTTATTTTCCTATTGAATGTTTCCTTTATTGTCAATTTTAAGAAATTTTTTCTGTTATATTCAACATAAATTATGTATATTGCCATGTACTTTGAAAATATTTTCCCAAAATGTTTACTGATTTGACTTTTGCCACACAGAAAAATATTCAAATTTTATAGTGTTAAATATGGTTATATTTCTTTTAATGGTGCAGTTTACTTTTTATTTCCCAAGTTCTACCCCCAATTCCCTAAATTTCTTGAAATATTATAATCTGTATTTTTTAACATTTAAATTATAATGTTAAAATTGCTTTGAATATAGTGTGAAATAGGGAATCAAATGTGTTTCCTTCTAGATGGTTAACCATTTGGGCCTGAACCATTTATACATTGAACCATTATCTTCCTATCAAACTGATTGTCCAGCTTTGTAATATATTAAATTTGCGTGATGACTGGAAGGCTAAGCTAATACTGTACTGTTTTTGCTATAGTGACCAGAGGCAGTTTGTTGTATTCAGTTCTCTACTCTCTCTTGCCATGTGACCCCATAGTGCACAGGAGTGGGTAGAGCACATTTCCCACATCCCATTGATGTTGGGCCTGGCCGTGTGACTTATTTTGGTTAATAGAAGATGAACAGAAGTGAAAGTGTGCTAGTTTCAAGCCAACCCCTTTGTCCTTCTATGAATCACCATGAGAAGAACATGTCCCACATGCTCTAAGGATGCAAAGAGAATGGAGCAGAGCTGAAAACCAACCTAAAACCTGAATTCCAGTCTCCCAATACAAAGCATGAAGTAAAGCCATCCCAGACAACCCAAAGACACATGAGAAGAAATGTTTGTTGTAAGCACTGACTGTGAGGCTGTCATGTATCATCATGGCAATAAGATATGATTGGTACATATGACCACAGCATGACTTAACACCTAGCAAGGAATCCATACCTATTCATTTTTATGTATGTTTAGCTATACTCAGCTATATATTCTTTCATAGGAACATTCATATAAACGTTATTAAACTCTATCATATATAATCCATAGGTTATGAAAATAACCCATAAATTTAAGTCACTATTTATAATTATGTCCCATGTCTTTTCATTTTACTCAGATCTTTTTTTTTTTTCATGTTCTGTAATGTAACTTTATAGTTTTCTTGGAGTCCTTTATCACATAGCTTGTCTCTGTTAGAAATGGATTATTTCCCCAATTCTGTTTCTAGCTTCTTACTGCCAGTGAAGATGAAGCTAATAATTTCTGCATATTAACTTTATTTCCAACTACCTTATCAAATTCCCAAATTAAATCTACTAGTTTTCTTTACTAGAGTATTGGATTTTTTAAGATATCTAGTCATATCAGTAGGATAAACCATAATTGTATCCCTCTTTTTTATAGTGTTTAAATTTACTTTCACAGGGCGCCTGGGTGGCTCAGTTGTTAAGCATCTGCCTTCGGCTTGAGACATGATCCCACGGTCCTGGGATCAAGTCCCGCATCGGGCTCCCAACTCTGCAGGAAGCCTGCTTCTCCCTCTCCCACTCCCCCTGCTTGTATTCCCTCTCTTGCTGTCTCTCTCTCTGTCAAATAAATAAATAAAAATCTTTTAAAAAATAAAATAAATAAATTTACTTTCACTTTATTGTCTTATTGTGGTCAATGTAATGCAAAGTCTTGGTGAACAACATTATAGAAGGCAGCCTAAATACATTGTTAAATTAGAATTGAATGTAACAGGATTTAGAAATGCTAAACTATGTATCATTATAGACCAAAAAAAACTTTTTAAAAGAAAGATATTTCGTGGTTCCTCACTAAGTGTTCAACCAGGGGAGTTCTATCACTTACAAAATATCCATGTGAATCAAGCTGCTTTGTTCCTCTAGCATTTAGATTTTAATCCTGATAATACTTTGGTTAGAAGCAACCCTGTTCTTTGGGGCAGGAAAAGATCAAGATAGGCCTGGAAAATGTTGTTGCTAGAAAACAAGGAAGCTTTTTAAATGCATGAAGTAGTGCTGAAGACACAAAGGAGGGTCTAAAGGGGTTTGCAGTAGCCAATTAGAACAATATCAGCATCAAAAGGAAAATAAAAATTCTAGTTGGCTGGAACAGGCTGTTTGGAAAAAAGCCATGTATCTAATGATACTCAAAAACAAAAATGGAAAAGTAAATGTAAAAATAATTGATGAATTTATATAGTTTTAATGAGAGAAGAGTGTTGATTTGTGCAGGCCTACTGTTTAAATATATACTTTTTTTTATTTATTTTTAAAGATTTTATTTATTTGACAGAGAGAGAGCACAAGCAGGGGGAGCAGGAGAGGGAGAAGCAGGCTCCCTGCGGAGCAAGGAGCCTGATGAAGGACTCAATCCCAGGACCCTGGCATCATGACCTGAGCTGAAGGCAGATGCTTAACTGACTGAGCCACCCAGGTGCCCTAGTATATATTTATTTATAGACACACCTACCTACACATTTTCCCGACCAGTCTAAGTACAGTGGATTGCAAAAACAGGAAATAGATTGAATATCAGAGAATTTAGCCCCAAAAAAGGGTATTATGTACATAGGCATACCTCAAAGACACTGTGGATTTGGTTCTAAACCACTGTAATGTGAGTCAAATGATTTTTTTTAATTTCCCAATGCATATAAAAGGTATGTGTATAATATACTGTACTCTATTAAGTGTGCAATAGCATGACATCTTAAAGTACATACCTTCATTAAAAAATATTTTATTGCTAAAAAATGCTAGTCCTCATCTGAGCTTTCAGTGAATTGTAATCTTTTTGCTGATGGAGGATCTTCAATCTTGATGGCTGCTGACTGATCAGGGTGATCAGGGTGGTGGCTGCTGAAGGCTGGGGTGTCTGTGGCAAGTTCTTAAAATAAGACAACAGTGAAGTTTGCCACATCAACTGACTTTTCCTCTCCCAAACAATTTCTCTTAGCATGTGATGCTGTTTGGAAGCATTTTACCTACAGAATGTTTTTCAAAGTTGGAGTCCATCCTCCCAAACCCTGGTGTTGCTCTACCAACTAAGTTTATGTCATATTCTAAATCCTTTGTTGTCATTGCAACAACATTTACAGCATCTTCACCAGGAGTAGATTCCATATCAAGAACCCACTTTCTTCACTCTTCCATAAGAAGCAACTCCTCATCTGTTGAAGTTCTATTAGGAGATTGCAGAAATTCAGTTGCATCTTTAGGCTCCACTTTTAATTATCTCGCTATTTCCACCATATCTTTAGTTACTTCCTCCACTGAAGTCTTGAACCCTTCAAAGTCATACATGAGGGTTGGAACTAATTTTTTCTAGACTCATGTTAATCTTGATATTTAGGCCTTCTCCCATAAATAATGAATGTTCATAATGGCATCCAAAATGGTGACTCCTTTCCAGAAGGTTTTTAATGTACTTTACCCAGATCAAAGGACTCACTATCTGTAGCAGCTATAGCCTTACAAAATGTATTTCTTAACCAATAAAACTTGAAAGTCAAAATTACCCCCTGATCTATGAACCACGGAATGGATATAGTGTTGGCAGGACTGAAAACAACATTAACCTTGTTTTACATCACCATCAGAGCCCTTGGGTGACCAGGCACATTGCCAATTAATGGTAATATTTTGAAAGGAATCTTTTTTTCTGAGCAATTGGTCTCAACTGTGAGCTTAAACTATTCAGTAAACCATATTATACACAGATGTACTGTCATCCAGGCTTTTATACAGCAGAGGCAGAAGAGATTTAACATAATTCTTAAGGGACCTAGGATTCTGGGGATGGTAAATGAGCACTGGCTTCAATTTTAAGTTACCAGCTGTATTAGCCTCCAACAAGAGAGTTAGTCTGTCCCTTGAAGATTTGAAGCCAGGCACTGACTTTTCTTCTCTAGCTATGAAAGTCCTAGATGGCATCTTCTTCCAATAGAAGGCTGTTTTGTCTACATTGAAAATCTGTGGTTTAGTGAAGCCACCTTCATTCATTATCTTATTTAAATTTTCTGGATAAATTGCTACAGTTTCTGTATCAGCACTTGCTACTTCATCTTGCATATTTATGTTATGGAGATGGCTTCTTTCCTTCAGCTCATGAACCCACCTCTAATTTGTGGTGCCCCCAACACAATTACAATAATAACATTAAAAATCACTGATCAAAGATCACCATAACAAATATAATAATAATGAAAAAGTTTAAGATATTGAGAGAATTACCAGAATATGACTCAGAGATAGGAAGTGAGTCAACACTGTTGGAAAAATGGTACTGATAGACTTGCTCAACACAGAGTTACCTCAAACCTTCAATTTGTAAAGAAAAAAAGTAATAACTGCCAAGTGCAGTAGTAAAGAACAGTAAAATGAGGTATGCTTGTATTAAGAAAATTTTACATTGCCTCTGAGGAATAAAAAACTAACCAAATAAAAAAGCAGGCCATATTCTTTGATAGGAAGACTCAATGTCATAAAAGTATCAATTTTTCCCATTTTAGACCCCAATAACAACAAAGATGGTTTTATTTTTGTTGAACTGGGAAATCTTTTTTTTTTTAAGATTTTATTTATTTATTTGACAGCAAAAGAGAGTGAAAGAGAACACAAGCAGGGGGAGTAGGAGGCAGAGGGAGAGGGAGAAGCAGGCTCCCCACTGAGCAGGGAGCCTGACGTGGGCCTGGATCCCAGGACCCTGGGATCATGACCTGAGCTGAAGGCAGACGCGTAACCATCTGAGCCACCCAGGCTCCCCTAACTGGGCAATCTAATTCTAAAGTTCATAATGAAATTTCCTTTAAAAAATGAAGCATTTTGGAAGTATATTTCTAAGATGCATCCAAACTGTTAACAAACAATAAGTTTAAAAGTTTAGAAAGTGTCAGAAAAATATGCAAATTTTAGAGACTTTATAAATGATAAAGAATTTCAAATTAGTGGAGGAAATTATTCATAAGTGGAATTAGAGGACAGGGAAAATATTTAGAAAAATATAAAATTTGATCCCAAATGCACCAATTACATTTAAATAAATGTAGTAAAGTTTTTAATATTAAGACAAATCATAAGATTATTAGATATCTTATAAATATCCTTTCTCAGGTTAAAGAAATCCTTTCTTTGCCTGGTTTTCTGGGGCTTTATTTTTTGTTTTTTAATAGATGTTGAATAATTGTCAGAGTTGTTTTTGTTTTGCTTGAGATCAAGCAAATTGACTTTCGCTTTAATATATATTAATATGGTAAGTGATATTTCTAGATTTTATCTAAACCATCCTTCATTTCTGGGATAAATAAAACTTGGTCATGGTTTACTAACATTTTAATATTTTGTTGGTTTGTACATATTTTCCTTGGAAATATTATATCTATGATCATGAGCGGCATTGATCTATGATTTTTGTTTCTCATAGTGAGTTCGGTTTAGTTTCAAAGTCACACTGACCTAATGTATTAAGTAACAAAAAACTTCCTTCTTCTATTCTCTGGGAGAGTTTGCATCAAAATAGGAATCATCTGTCCACTATTTGGTGGAGGACATCTGTATAACTATCAGGATTTTATTTGTTCTTAATGGGAAAATTTTAACTTCTGATTTGATTTCTTTAATAACATTGGGACTATTCTGGCTTTCTACTTTATCTTGAGGTAAATTTTGGAAAATTACATTTTTCTATGTAATTGTCAATTTCATCCAGTTCTGTATGTAGTCTTCGATAACTGTTGTGAAACAAACCATCCCCAAACCAAGTGGATTAAAACAACACAATAATTTATTGTGCTCACTAATCTGCAATTTGGGTAGGGTTTAGTTGGATGGCTTGTCCACACGGCATTATCTGGGGAGGATAACTGAAGCTAAATGGTTCACTTCCAAGATGACTCACTCACATGGCTGGTAAGCTCTCTATTGGGACCTGAGTTGGGGCTGTTGGACTGATGTCTCCGTTATTCTTCATGTGGGTATCTCACAGAATTGCTTGGATTCAATAAAGCAAGATGGATTGGTTCCAGACATGAGTGTTCCAAGAGACAGGAAATGGAAGCTGCCAGTCTCCTAAAGTCTGAGCCTGAGAAAAGGAGAATACCATCATTCTCCATATTCAATTGGTCAAATTATCAGAGAGCCTATCCAGAATTAAGGACAACAGACATAGATCTTGATAGGAATGTCAAGAAATCTTTATTCCATCACAAGTTACTCACATAAGATTATTCTTATAGTATTATCCTTTAAGTATCCTGTCTGTAGTAACATCTTATTTTCCTTTTTATTAATGTTTATTTATTCTCCCCACTTCTTTTTTCATTCTTTCCAGTTTCTCTTGTACTCTCTTCATGGAATCAAGTTTTAGTTTAGTTGATTCTATTATAGTTCTGCTATTTTATTAATCTCTATCTTTTTAATTGTTTTATTCCATGTATTTTTCTGAGGTTAGTTCTGCCGCTATTTTGATTTCTTCTTTTGGATGATTTTTAACACAAGCATTTAAAGTGATATGTTTTCCCACATTTAAAGTAAATGCAGAAAAGAAATACCATAGCAAACTTGTCTGCTACCTTTTGAAATGCCTCTTACAAGGCTGGGCCTTGACTGGTATATTAGAACATATTTTGGGAGGGTTCCCAGCATTAACCGATAAGAGTGGTTCACTGTGCCTAAACTCTACCAACAATAAGGTTTATTCTGAAGACTTTGCTTTCATTATGTGGGTACCCGCCAGGCAAGGGGTACCTATATAACCAGTTCACAATAAAAACCCTGGTCACTGGGTCTCTAATGAGATTCCCTGATGGGCAACATTTTATATGTATTGTCAAAAGTCCTTGCTGGGTGAATTAAGCATGTTCTGTGTGATCCACTGAGAAAAGGCACTTGGAAACTTGCCCTTGGTTTCTCCTGACCCAGCTTTGCTGATTGTACTTGGTACAGTTTTGTTATAATAAATCATAGCTATAAGTACAACTACATGCTGAGTCCTGTGAATCCTCCTAATTGTTGAACCAGAAGGTCATCTTGGTGACCCCCAACATGGTAACACTTTGACTTTGTCCTATGTTTTTTGATATATAGCTTATTCATCACCACTCATTACTTTCTAATTTCCACTATGGTTTTTCTCTTGGACCCACATTTATTTGGAAAGAGATAAATATGTAGTTAAAATCCTTTTCAAGTATTTTTATTATCAATTTCTAACCTAGTTGCATTGTGGTCATAGAGTGGATATAAGATATTATCCCTGATATTTTGGAGACTTGCTTTCAGGCCTACTCTATGTTCAGTTTTCATAAACAATGAACATGTGCTTGAAAAAAAAAGTATATGTTGTCAAATCATTATTGGCAGTATATATATATAAATTACTGAAGGAGTCCCTTTCCCAGATCAGTTAGGAAAAAAGGTGCTTCTCTTACTAATTTCTAGAAATACTAAGCAAGAAGTAATCTAATACAGGGAATCAGTTACCAGTTACCAAAACACAATTAGGAGTCCTAAGAGATCAAATGTCAAAGACAATCACTGCAAGTTTTTAAGAAATCAGGACATTGTAGGGATGACTGAAAACTGTCATGATGGTTTCCACTTCCTGTATCCCTGAAGTGGATGATTCATAGGAGAACCAGGTGCCTGTGATGGTATTATAAGAAATATATATTTGGCCTTCATTACACTTTCTGGCTCAGAGTTCCTAAAACCCTTAGAATTTACTGATAAGAGTGATAAGTTATCTTTTATTATTTGTAACAAGCCCCTCCCAACCACATCTGAATTTATGTTAATGAAATGAACTTTGGAAAGCCCCTAAGCCAGAGGAACCAACCCTGTGATTAGAGGGTTGCAACTTTCAGCCCTACTCCTGACCTGCAGGAAGGGGAGAGGGCCTGAAGACTGAGTTCAATCACCAAGGGCCAATGATTTAATCAATTGAACCTACATAATAAGGATCCCACATGAGCTACTATTTCCCCACTTACAGTGCCCTATGCCTCTCTTTTATCTGTCTATTCCCAACTTACATCCTTTTATATTAAACTAGTAATATAGTAGGCAAACAGAGGAATTTTCCCGATACAAGTCTTTTTCCTTTTTCACCCCTGTTATCTGCCAAAGCCCACACACCACCCTCATCTCCAGAGCAGTAAAAAGCTTCTGCATCAACTACCTTCAAAGTATCATAGGACTCTTCCATGGTAGAATCTAAGCCAGAAATCTTAGGGCAAAAAATTTTAAAAATAGATTTGCCATACTTTCTGTGCCTAAAAACCAGGATAAAACATAAAAGAGTAGGGATGAGTGCAAGGTGGCCCTGGGAAACCCCTGACCCACACACACTTCAGCTCCAGTGTGTGAAGGACCATAGGACACACCAGCCCATGCTCATTTCAGTGCCAGCTGTCCCACTGAGTGGCCTCAGTGCAGAGGGCTTTGGGATACATTGGCCCATGCTCACTTTAGCTCCAAATATCCCACCAGCGTGGCCCCAGTGAAGCATACCCCAGGATCCTGGGATAGCACATTCACCAGCTCCTACTATACCACCAAGGCAGCCCTGATGCAACATACCCCAGGAATGCCTGGCCTACACCTGCTTCAGCTCTAGCTATCCTGTCAGGGTGGCCCCATTTGCTGTACCCTAGAACTCCTGAGACCTTGCCCACTCCAGTCCCAGAAAAAGTTGGCCCCAAAACAGTGCAGTCTAGGATGCTCCACCCAGATCTGTGCCCTCTCCAGCTGCAGCCAGCCACCTAGCAAAGCTTCCAAGCACACTAAGTCTACACAGAGGATATTCATACACAAGGCTACCCCATTAAGCCCAGCAAAGGTAATTCACAGAAACATGCAGAGACAGTCAAACAAAATGAGACAGAGGAATGTGCTCCAAAAGAAACACAAGCTAAAACCCAATTAAGAAAAATAAATAAATAAAACTAATGAAATTGAGGTAAGAAATTTGCCTGATAAAGAGTTCAAAGTAATGGGCATAAAGATACTTACTGAATTCAAAAGAATAAAGAAAGACCATGAGACCTTCACCAAAGAGTTGGAATATATATGAGAGAACCAATCAGAGTTAAAGAATACAATAACTGAAAAGAAAAATACACTACAGGGAATATAAACATTAGATGACATACAAGAATGGATCAGCGATCTGGAGCACAGAATAGTGTAAATCACCCAATTAGAACAACAACAACAAAATTTAAAACATGAAAATAGTTTAAAGGACCTCTAGGACATCAAACATACTAAATTCCATTACAGGGGCCCCAGGAGAAGAGAGAAAGAGAAAGGGGCAGAAAACTTATTTGAAGATACAATGGCTGAAAACTTTCCCAACCTGGGGAAGAAAACAGACATCCAGGTCCAGGAAGCACAGAGAGCCCCAAACAAGATGAACCCAGAAAGATCCCCACAAGACATATTATAATTAACATGGCAAAAGGCAAAGATATAGAGAGAATCCTAAAGGCAGCAAGAGAAAAATATATAGTCACACAGAAGGGAACATCTATAAGACTATGAGCTTATTTTTCAGCAGAAACTTTGCAGGCCAGAAGAGAGTGGCAGGATATATTTAAAGTGCTAAAAGAGAAAAAAACCAAGAATAATCCACCCAACAAGGTTATTACTCAAAATTGGAGAAATCGTTTCCCAGACAAGCAAAAACTGAAGGAATTCATTACCACTAAACTGACCCTACAAGAAATGTTAAAGGACCTTCTTTAAGCAGAAAAGGCCATAACTAGAAATTAGAAAATACATAAAAGAAAAAAAGAAAATACTGGTAAAGCAACTACAGGCATTAATAAAGGCAGTGGATTGGCCACTTAAAAAGCAAGTATGAAGGTTAAAAGGCAAAAATAGTTAAATCAGCTATAACTACATAAGCAGTTAAGAGATACACCAACTAAAAAGATGTAATATGATGTAAAAAAATATAAAACTTGTGTGGATGGGTAAAAATGTATTGCTTTTAGAATGCATTTAAATTTAAGCGACTCTCAGTTTATAATAGACTGATATATATTTAGTTGATATATATGAACTCATGGTAACTACATACCAAAAACCTACCATAGGTACATAAACAATGAAAACAAGAAACCTAAACATAACATACACACATATATATATATATTATGTACACATACATATATCAAAATATGCAGGAAGAGAGGGAGAAAGGAACAGAGAACTACAGAAACAACCAGAAAGCAGTTAACAAAATGGCAACATGTACTTATTGTTAACTGTTTTCTGCAGTTAACTTATTGCCATTTTGTCAACTGCTCTGGGCATCTGGGTGGCTCAGTTGATTAAGTGTCTGCCTTCGGCTCAGGTCATGATCCCAGTACCCTGGGATCGAGTCCCGCATAGGACTCCCTGCTCAGTGGGGAGTCTGCTTCCCCCTCTGCTCTTCCCTCCCCACCCCCCACTCACACTCTCTCTCTCTCTCTCACAAAAATAAAATCTTTTTTAAAATAATAATTATTATTATCAAATATAAATGGACTGACTGCTCCAATCAAAAGATATAGAATGACTGAATGGATAAAAAAACAAGACCTGTCTATATTCTGGCTACAAGAGACTCACTTCAGATCTAAAGACACACACAGACTGAAAGTAAAGGGATAGAAAAACATATTCCATGCAAATGGAAACAAAAAGAAAGCTGGAGTAAGAATACTCATACTAGACAAAATAGACTATAAAACAAAGACAGTAAAAGAAGACAAAGAAGGACATTGCATGATGATAAAGGGGTCCATCCAAGAATATAATATTCATAAATATTTAAGCACCCAGGGGCACCTGGGTGGTTCAGCCAATTGAGCATCTAACTCGTGATTTTGGCTCAGGTGGTGGTCTCAGGGTCATGGGATCAGGCCCCACATCGGGCTCCATGTTGGGCATGGAACCTGCTTTGGATTCTCTCTCCCCCTTCCTCTCTGCAGCCCCCTCTCTAAAAATTTTTTTAAATGAAATAAATAAATATTTAAGCACCCAAAATAAGAGCATCTAAATATATAAAGCCAATATTAACAGATATAAAGGGATAAATTGACAGTAATACAATAATAGGAGGGAACGTTAATATCCCATTTACATCAATGGGTAGATCATCCAGACAAAAATCCATAAGGAAACACTGATCTTAAATGACACATTAGATCAGATAAACTTAATACATATACAAAGACTATTTCATCCAAAAACTGCAGAACACATCCTTTTCAAGTGTCCATGGAACAGTCTTCAAGATAGATCACATGTTGTTAGGCCACAAAACATAATCTCAATAATTTCAAGAATATCAGAATCATATCAGGCATCTTTTCCCACCCCAACAGTATGAAACCAGAAATAATTACAAGAAAACTGGAAAAAAACACAAGCATGTGGAGACAAAACAACATGCTAATGAACAATCAATAGGTCAACAAAGAAATGAAAGAGGAAATCAAAAAATAAATTGAGGTAAATGAAAACGGCAACACAACACTTCAAAATCTATGGGATGCAGCAAGCCATTCTAAGAAGTTCATAGCAATACAGGCCAACTTTAAGAAACAAGATAAATCCCATATAAGCAATCTAACTTTACACCTTAAGAAACTAGAAAAAGAACAAATAAAGCCCAAAGTTAGTAGAAGGAAGGAATAATCAAGATGAAAATGGAGGTATATAAAATAGAAACTAAAAAATGTATATATACAAAAGATCAATAAAACTAAGAGCTGATTCATTTGAAAAGATTTTTTTAAAAATCAGTAAACCTATAGTCGAACTCATCAAAGAGAGGGTCCAAATAAATAAAATCAGAAATGAAAGAGGAAAAGTTATAACTGACAACACAGATATATAAAGGATCAAAGAGACAACTGTAAATAATTATACACCAACAAACCGGAAAATCTAGAAGAAAGGGATAAAGTTCTAGAGAGACACAACATTTCAAGACAGAATCACAAAGAAATAGAAAATGTGAATAGACAGACAGATTACAAATAATGAAATTGAATCAGTAATTTAAAAACTCCCAACACAAAAGTCTAGGACCAGACAGCTTCACAGGTGAATTCTACAAAAGATTAAATATTTAGTATCCACACTTCTGAAATTATTCCAAAAAAACTGAAGAGAAAGGAACACTTCCAAACTCATTTTATGAGGCCAAGATTACCTTGATACCAAAACCAGAAAAATACACTACCAAAAAGAAATGTACAGGCCAACATTCCTGAAGAACATAGATACAAAAATCCTCAACAAAATATTAGCAAGCCAAATTCCACAATACATTAAAAGGGTCACTCACTATGATCAAGCAAGAAAAATTCAACATCTACAAATCCAAGCACATTAGCAAAACCAAAGATAAAATTATATGATCATTTCAATAGATACAGAAAAAGCATTTGACAAAATTCAACATCTATTTAAGATATAAACTCTCAACAAAGTGAGTACAGAAGGAATGTATCTCAACATAATAAAGGCCATATATGACAAATCCACAACTAACATCATACTCACTGCTGAAAGTCTGAAGCATTTCCTCTGAGGTCAGGAACAAGACAAAGTTGTCCACTCTCACCACTTTTATTCAACATAGTATTGGAAATCTTAGCTATAGCAAGTAGGTAAGAAAAAAAGAAAAAAAAATCCAAATCGGAAAGGAAGAAGTAAAACTGTCACTATTTGCAGATGACATGATCGTATATATAGAAAACACTAAAAACTCCACTAAAAAACTATTAGATTTAATAAATGGATTCAGTAAAGTTGCAGGATAAAAAATTAACATACAGAAGTCAATAGCATTTCTGTAAACTAATAATGACTGATCAGAAAAAGAAAACAAGCCCATTTACAATTGCATCAGAAAGAAATACCCCCAAATAAATTTAACTAAGAAGATGAAAGGCCTCTACTTTGAAAACTGTAAGAAATGGATGAAAAAAAATTGAAGATAATGCCAAAAAAAAAAAAAAGGAAAGATGTTCCATGCTGATGGATTGGAAGAATTACTATTGTTAAAATGTCCATACTCCCCAGACCAATCTAAAGATTCAGTGCAGTCTCCATCAAAATACCAATGGCATTTTTCACAGAATTAGAATAATCCTAAAATTTGTGTGGAACCGCAGAAGAGCCTGAACAGTCAAAACAATTTTGAAAAAGAAGAACAATGCTGGAGGTATCATGCTCCTTGATTTCAAACTATACTACAGAGTGATAGTAATCAAAACACTATGGTACTGGCACAAAAATAAATACATAGCACATAGATCAATAGAATAGAATAAAGAGCCCAGGAATAAATCCCTACCTATTTGATTAATCTGTGACCAAAGGAGGCCTGAGTATACAATGGGGGGAAAGACAGTCTCTCTAATAAATGGTGTTAGGATAACTGGATAGCTACATGCAAAAGAATGAAACTGGATCCTTTTATTGTACCATATCCAAAAATAAATTCAAAATGAATTAAAGACTTGAATTTATGACCTGAAACTATAAAATTCCTAGAAGGCAGTGAGCTCTTTGACATTGGTCTTGGCATTATGTTTTGCAACAGTTCCTCAGGCAAGGGCAATAAAAGCTAAAATAAACAAATGGGATCACTTCAAACTAAAAAGCTTTGCACAGTCAAGGAAATCAATAAAATGAAAAGGCAACTTACAAAAGGGGAGAAGATATCTGCAAATCATACACTCGATAAGGGGCTAATGTCCAAAATACACAAGGAACTTACACAAGTGAATACTAAAAAAACAGCCCAATTAAAAAATGGGCAGAGGACTTCTATAGACATTTTTCCAAAGACCTACATATGGCCTACAGTTACATGGAAAGATATTCAACATTACTAATTACCAGAGAAGTGCAAATCAAAACCACAATGAGATATCACCTTCCCCCTTTCAGACTGCCTTATTACCAAAAGATAAAAAATGTTAAATGCTTGTGAGGATGTAGAGAAAAGGGAACCGTCTTACATTGTTGGTGGAAATGTAAATCGGTGCAGCCACTGTGGAAAACACTATGGAATTTCCTTGAAAAAATTAAAAATAGAGCTACAATATGATCTAGCAATTCCACTTCTGAGTATCCAAATAAAATGAAAACACCAATTTGAAGAGATATGTGCACTGCTATGGACTGTTGCAACATTACTTACAATAGCCAAGATATGAAAGCAATCTAAGTGTCCATCTGTAGATGTAGGGATAAAGAGAATGTGGTAAGTACACACACACACACACACACACACACACACACACACACACACACACACAGGAATATCACTCAGCCATTAAAAGAAGAATGAAATCTTGCCATTTGCAACAACATGGATGGACCTATAGGGTATTACGCTAAGTGAAATAAGTCAGAGAAAGACAAATGCCATATGATTTTACTTACATGTAGAATCTAAAAAACAAGACAAACACACACAAACAGAAACAGGCTTATAGATACAGGGAACAAACTGTTGGTTACCAGAGTGGGGAGCTGTTGTGGAGAAAGTGTAAAACAGGTGAAGGAAATTAAGAGGTACAAATTTCTAGTTATAAAAAAAATAAGGCATGAGGATATGATGCACAGCATAAGGTATATAGTCAATGTTATTGTAATAATTTTGGTTACAGATGGTAACTAGACTTACCATGAGGATCATTTTGTAATTTGAAAAATATCAAATCACTATAATGTACACCTAAAACTAATAAAATATTTATGTCAATTACACTTAAAAAAGTAGGGATAGATAAACACGTAAAACACACACAAAAAAACAAAAACTGAAAAGGCAACAAAACCCCATAATATGCAGCACAGTACACCAACTAAAAGATAGGTAGCCCCTCCTACAGGCTTCAGAGCCACTGAACGTATAGAGCTTGGAGAGCTCGGTTTGGTTCCCACCGGAACATTTTCATCAAGGTTGTGTAAGACACAACACCAGCAGGTGTGAATGCCCTTAGGTAAAGCTTTTTAATTCTGTAGTTTAAGTAATCTCCACTTTTACTGATTTGGGGCTGCCTTTTTCATCAGTTAATGAGAGAGAAAAGTTCTAATCATTTACTACGATGGTAGATTTACCATTTTCTTATAATTTTGTTAAATTTATATATTTTAAACTCATCAGTTACATGAAATTTTAAATTAACTATATGGTCCTGGTAAATGAATATTTCATCAATATGTAGTGATCTTATTTATCTCTCTTAATATTGTTTTTGCCCCTGTGTCTATTTTATCTTATCTACAACTAATGTGAGCATACCAGTTTTCTTCAAATAGTATTGGTCTGGCATTTCTTTATTCCATCTCATAAATTTCAACCTTTCTGTGCTCTTTTATTTTTTAAGTCGATGCTTTATAAACAGCACATAGCTAGATTTTGTGGGATTTTTATTCAGTCTGAAAATTCTTGTCTTTTGCCTAGAAAGTTTCTACATTTACCAGGATGACCTATTTGCTTAGATTAATTTCTGTCATATTATTTGTCTTATTTTTTCTTTATTTCTTTTCTTCTCCCTCATTTCTTGCATACTTTTAAATAGGCTGAATTTCTTTGTTGTTGTTTCCACCTTAAAATATTCCTGTACTAATTTGGAGGTTAAATATTTTACTTCTATTCTTTTGGTATTTCCCTTGATGTTTCAACAGACCAACTTAATTTCCAAATTTAAACAATTTGTTATCCCCTCCCAAATAATGTAATTAGATCATACAGTTATAACAGTGACTGCTTTTATAAATTACATGCTATTTTTTCCTAATATTTTAATTCTATCTTTTCTAATTAGCAAAAATTAGTTATTACTGCTGGTGTTTGGCACTGTACTCATGTTTTCTCTAATAAAAAAATCTGATAAATAGCACATCTCCTACCTGTCCAAGTTCTGAACTAATTAAAAGCAAGTATATGGGAAAAAAATATGACTGGTATTTGAGATCCTGGTTTAAATCTGTGCACCAGAGAGCTTCATGATACTGAGCCGCAGATGAGACAGTTACCCACAGGCAGTGGTGAATACATGGGCCTGTGCCTGTGGGAGGACTTCCCTGTAAGCATGGCTGAGGAGCAGAATGGAACACCGGCTTTCTGCATCTGATCACAAACTTTATAAATCCAATTATAAATCGTCTACAGTACCACTGCTTTTGTTACGTTAAATCCTTTAATTGCAAGTTTGTAATTAATGTAAAAATACTCCCTTCCGTCCACTTTTTAAGGATTTGAAGCATTTATATGAAGTTGGAAGTTTCCTTTTTTTTTTTTTTTTTAAAGATTTTATTTATTTATTTGACAGAGAGAGACACACAGAGAGAGGGAACACAGCAGGGGAAGTGGGGGAGGGAGAAACAAGCTCTCCACCGAGCAGGGAGTCCTATGTAGGCTCCATCCCAGGACCCTGGGATCATGACCTGAGCGGAAAGCAGATGTTTAAAGACTGAGCCACCCAGGCACCCTGAAGTTACTAGTTTCTAATCTTTAAAATATTTGGGAAAAGTTGATTAGCAAGCTTTTATCATTTCTAAATTTTGACAGTACACAAGTACTGTGTACACTTTTAGAAACATTTTGTTAAATAAATGTGTAATAAATGTAGCATTAAATGAAGTGATAATAGCAGTATGTGATTTTCACATACAAAGTCCCTGGGACATTTAAAGATCTTGGCAACAATTCTGTTCGTCAAACATGCCAAATACTATTGAGCAACATTGACAAGAATGGGCATCATTGTCACATGCATACTTTTAATGGAATGGCATTAGAGTTTTTTAGAAGGATTTTGCTGTTTATTCAGTTGTTTGGTAAGTTATTATCATTACATTTAAGTTAATTTATAAAATGGTTTCAAGACAATTTTATTTAGAGTTTATTTTAGGTCTTTCTGCAGAATCTTACCAAATGCCCTTTTATCTATTTAAGTTACTATATGATTTCTTCCTTTAACATATTGATATAATGAATTATCTTGGCAGATTTCCTGATATTAAACTACCTTTGCATTACTCAAATTATCCTTCTTTGTTCATACTGTATTTTATATTGATATAGTGATGAGTTTTACTTGATCATTTACATAGAGAATTTTTCCTTCTATATTCATAGGTGAACTCTGCCTATAGGTTTGTGGATCTTTACCAGTTTCTGTAGTAAGAGTCTGCTCAGTTTATAAAATAAATTTGAGGAGTTTCAGAATTAGGTAACATCAGAGGTATCTGATCTTTCAAGGACTGGTAGACAGTTGTAAAACCATTTTGTCTTGGTGTTTCTCTTGGTGTTTATTTTTTAAATCTTAGATCTTTAATTACCTTTCCAATCTCTTCTAAGATCTTTAATTACCTTTCCAATCTCTTCAGTTTCTACTTCTTGAATCAATTTGAGTATGTTTCTTCTGGTTTTTCAAATTCCACACCATTGAATTGCATGTAATATTCCTTTAATTCTTGTCATCTCTGCTACAATTATTTCTTATTGTTCCTATTTTTTTTATTTTTTAATACATACTTCATTCTTTTTTAATAATAAAACTCACAAGGGCTTTTCAAATTTTTCTTTAATGTCACTTTCTTTTTGTTATAAAGTCATTGAACACTATACATTTTCCTCTGATCAAGCTTTTGCTACATCCCTGATGTTTTGCCATAGTATGTTTTCATTTCATTGCTATGTAAATGGTTCCAAATTTTAGTTTTGAAACTTCTTTGATCAAAGGCTGGATACGAGACTTGATTTTTAAACAACTTTTTAGTAAATTTTATTTTTCTAATTTTCATTTTTATTTGGACAATTACCAAAAATACAGCCTGTCTTGTGTCTCTTTTTTAATATTAAGTTTTTTATGTGTGTGTGCCAAATACATGGTAGATTCTTTTTATATATTTTAAGGGCATATAACATAATTATATTATCTTTTTAAAGGATATTAAGATGTACGTGTATCTATAAAAATAGTTTTGATGACTATATTATTTAATTCTGTGATTACTTTTTTCTAATAAGTTTCTATTATTATCTGAAAGACTTCAATTAAAATATCCCACTAAAACAGTTTATTTTTGTATATATTTTTTGTGTTTCTAATACCTTCTCCTTTATATATTTAGATGCACTGTTTGGCCATGAAAGATTTATGACTGTCATATCTTCCTTATAAATTATAGCTCTAGGGATCACAAAATCTCCTCTTTATCCTGTTTAGTCTTTTTATTCTTAGATTTTACCCTGTTTAATATTCATACTAAACCCCAGTCTTCTTTTTATTTGCATTTCTTAGTATCTCTTAGCCCATTCCTTTATTTTCAACCTGTCTTTGTGGTTCTTGTGAACAATATATAACAGGATTTTGCCTTGCAACACAGTATTATAGTGACTTTTTTTTAGAGGAACATCAATTTTTTTGCATTTTCCCAGTAATATTGAAATATAACTGACATATAATATTGTATAAGATTAAGGTATACAGCATATTGATTTTATATATGTATAGACTGAAACAATTACCAATAATTTTAGTTAACATGTATCACCTCCCATAGCTACATTTTTTTTTCTTGTGATGAGAATTTTTAAGATATACTCTCTTACCAACTTTCACATATACAGTACGGTATTTTTACCTATAGTCATCATGCCATACAACGTATCTCCAGAACTTATTCATCTTATAACTGGAAGTTTCTGTGGTTTGACCACCTTCACCCATTTCTCCCATCCCTTACCCTCACCTCTAGCAACTCTCAATTTGTTCTCTGTTTCTGTAAATTCCATCTTTTAGTAGCTAAAATCAGGTCCCTCACATTTAGCATATCCACTGATAGACTTTCATTACCTCTATCTTCCTTTTTATTTATTTTACTGTTTTCTTGACCAGCTTTTTTCAAATTATAACTTTTCCCCATTCCCCGTCACAATTTGTGAGCTCTTGTTTTTTCTTTTCACTGGTGTTAATCTTATTTCCAAATTCTCAGAATTCAAATACATATTTTCTATTATTAATAATATACCAACTATTCAACTATTTCTTCTCACCAAGGTACTCTACCCAACCCCTCAGTTTTCCACATTCACACCAATAGAAGAAGACCTTAAGTACATTTTATCACCCACTTCCTCCAATGTCCTGGGTTATGATAAAATAGTTTCATATTTGTAGTTCAACTCTATTCCCTTGCAGTATATGTGACTGAAATGTATCTTATCATTTATTAGGAGAAAGATCCTAGTATCGTTGTTTTACTACTTCATCTTTTCCAATCCTGAGGACTCTGATTTGAGTCATGTGTTATTTAGAATATTTTCTTGAGTATTTTCATCAGATTGTATACACAAGTGACATATTCTCTATTCATAACTATTTGTCTTTCATCACAGTGGATAAATATCTTGGCTGGATTATAATCCATTCATCTATTTTCTTAGTATAATTTAACCGTTAGCTGACTTTCAGTGCTGAAGAAGTCCAAATCAGTTGAATACTATTTTTTTTCTTCTTAATTAATCTAAATCTTCCATCTAGAAGCTTCTAAGACTTTATCTTCGGATTTTACCAAGGTATGTCTGTATGTATCTATTTTCTTATTCATCTTGCCCAGAAGTTGGTGAGCTATTTCAATCTACATATTCAATTTTTTATTTAGCTCAGGGAAATTTTCTTCTATAATTGTTTAATTATTGCACTTCATCTGTTCCCCTATTTTTTGTCACTCCTGGGACTCCTATTATTGATATATTAATTGTACATATCTCTTTTCTAAATATCTTATTTTCTCCACAAGATTTATTTCTTTAATCTTTTCTCCTGGTTTGTTATCACTTGATTTTTCAGACCACTTTCTTGAACTACAATCCTTTGATAATGCTTTTTAAATTCAAAAAAAATGCAGGAAGGACAAGATATCAGAGGGTTGGTACAGGAGCACATAACACTGTGGGATTTAAAATACATGGCAAATGGCATTGCAAAGTATTTTCAGCTAATTCTAAAGGTTCAATATCAGAATTCCAATTTTTAGGAACTGGAATACTAGGCAAATTACTAAGAAATGAGTTTATGTGAGGTGTATATAATGAGAAAGCAATAATCAAAGCTGGAGGAAACCAATAACATATTGAAAATTTGGCCAAGAACCTTTGCTAATATAGGGGCCAAAGTTCAAAATTAGTTAACCAGGAAGCTCAACTTGCTGCTCTATCTAAAGGATGCACTAGCACTCACTCCATAATGACTGCCCTATTTGGAGAATGAGATGGTGACAAGTGCCTGAAGACCCAGGGGTAGCTGGAGTGTGAGAATTAAACTGGCCCCATCTGCTTCTAGAATAAAATTGCCTCTAAAACCCACGGATTAATGGATTCAGGGTTTGGAGGGCAGATGAGCATAGGCGGTCCCTTATTTATACTATCAAGCACACCGGTTGTTTGCAAGCAAGGAGATGGGATATCACCCATACAGAAGTGATATCACCCATACAGAAGAAGATATCACCATACAGAAGATATGGGATATCACCCATACAGAATTCTTGCCCAACAATTCCAGTCTTCCCTGCACATTCTATTTACAGGAAGTACAAGCTGAAATAGAGTATACCATCTCTATGAATGCATGGAGTAAGATGATGGGTCAAGATTGGACAAAGAAAGTCAAAGGATCATGGGGAAATTATAGTTCACAGAAATTTTAATGCTGCAGCTGCTATTCAATGTAATGAGAGGAAGTAAACCACTTCATGATGGGAACAGAGAATGCACCTGTCTAGAGCAAGTGCTAAATGGCCTGTGTGGGGAAAAGTTGGTTAGAGAAGCATTTGATAAGTGTCATCAGTAATAGCAGAAAGGTCAAGGAAAATGAGGGTAGAAAGAGAAACCTGAGAAACAATTTGGAAAATAATCAATATCCTAGATATTTAGAAAAATTCTGAAGGCATGAATACCAAGCCAGCAAGCGTGTTTTTGCAGAGAATCAGCCAGAGAAAACAGAAGGTCAATGTACTGACAGAGGAAAGATGGATTTTCTCATCCACTTGACAAGTATATGCTTCATGTGTTGTGATCTGTGGCTGTCTCTGGGGTTTTGATCAGTTATGAATGTTATTTCATTATTTGCAAGACCTGTGGGGGGAAAAATCCTATATAAATGATTGGGATTACTGCAACATGCACCTCACAGCTGCATCCAGTTTGTAAATAATTGAACAAGATTTTTCTTGCCATGGCCTACTTCCCAGGTGAATTTAATATAGGATACATCAAAATATAATAAAAAGTTAGATCAATGTAGTTCTATCTGAGCTTGTTACCACATGAAGGCCATCTTGTAGTGAAGAATACTCGAGAATGACATCTGAAACCATAGTTCCTCAGGTTGATGAGCTCAGTAATGAATCTCTCTGTTATTTCCTTCCCAGAGTGATTAAAATAGCGCTTGAGTTCTTGAACATACTGAAGTGCTTGTAAGTGAAGCAAACAGATGTCTGGTGAAAAACAAGGCAGGGCACCCTCACTCAGGGGTCAGTGTCTTTATGGTGAAATCAAATCTCCTCAGCAAACTCATGATGAAAATATTCCTTCCATATTGAAGAATTCTGTTTGTGAGGGAGCTTTCTTTCCAGGTGGGTTGATTGTAACTTCCATCTAACATAACTGGATCAATCTTAAGAATGTCTATTATGTATATTATTTGCATTCTCATAAATAGAGTCTGTCAGGGCATATATCTTACCTAATCATTCATTCACTCACTCAAGAATTACTTGAGAACCAAAAGACTCCACCCCCAAATTACTAGAACTCATACAGCAATTCAGTAATGTGGCAGGATACAAAATTAATGCATAGAAATCAGATGCTTTCTTATACACTAACAACGCAACTGTAGAAAGAGAAATTAGAGAAACGATTCCATTTACAATAGCACCAAAAACAATAGATACCTCAGAATAAACCTAACCAAAGAGGTAAAGGATCTATACTCTAGGAACCACAGAACACTCATGAAAGAAATTGAAGATGACATAAAAAGATGGAAAAACATTCCATGCTCATGGATCAGAAGAATAAACATTGTTAAAATGTCTAGGCTGCCCAATATCCATACCTCAATGCCATCCCAATCAAAATTCCAATGACATTTTTCAAAGTGCTGAAACAAACAATCCCAAAATTTGTATGGAATCAGAAAAGACCCCAAATCACCAAGGAAATGTTGAAAAAGAAAAACAAAGCTGGGGGCATCATGTTGCCCGATTTCAAGCTATATTACAAAGCAGTGATCACCAAGACAGCATTGTACTGGCACAAAAACAGACATATAGACCAATGGAACAGAATAGAGAGCCCAGATATGGACACTCAACTCTATGGTCAAATAATCTTCGACAAAGCAGGAAAAAACATGCAATGGAAAAAAGACAGTCTCTTCAATAAATGGTGCTGGGAAAATTGGACAGCCACATGCAGAAGAATGAAACTCAACCATTCTCTAACACCACACACAAAGATAAACTCAAAATGGATGAGAGACCTCAATGTGAGACAAGAATCCATCAAAATCCTAGAGGAGAACATAGGCAATAACCTCTTTGACATCGCCCACAGAAACTTCTTTCAAGATACATCTCCAAAATCTAGTGAAACAAAAGCAAAAATGAATTTTTGGGACTTCATCAAAATAAAAAGCTTCTGCACAGCAAAGGAAACAGTCAACAAAACAAGGAGGCAACCCACAGAATGGGAGAAGATATTTGCAAATGGCACTACAGATAAAGGGCTGGTATCCAAGATCTATAAAGAACTTCTCAAACTCAACACCCAAAAAACAAATAATCAAGTCAATAAATGGGCAGAAGACATGAACAGACACTTCTCCAAAGAAGACATACAAATGGCTAACAGACACATGAAAAAGTGTTCATCATCATTAGCCATCAGGGAAATTCAAATCAAAACCATATTGAGATACCACCTTACACCAGTTAGAATGGCAAAAATGGACAGGGCAAGAAACAACAAATGTTGGAGAGGTTGTGGAGAAAGGGGAACCCTCTTACCCTGTTGGTGGGAATGCAAGTTGGTACAGCCACTTTGGAAAACAGCGTGGAGGTGCCTCAAAAAAATTAAAAGTAGAGCTACCCTATGACCCAGCAACTGCACTACTGGGTATTTACCCCAAAGACACAGATGTAGTGAAAAGAAGGGCCATATGCACCCCAATGTTCATAGCAGCAATGTCCACAATAGCCAAACTGTGGGAAGAGCTGAGATGCCCTTCAACAGATGATTGGAGAAAGAAGATGTAGTCCATATATACAGTGGAATATTACTCAGCCATCAGAAAGGATGAATACCCAACTATTACATCAACATGGATGGGACTGGAGGAGATTATGCTAAGTGAAATAAGTCAAGCAGAGGAAGTCAATTATCATATGGTTTCATTTATTTGTGGAACATAAGGAAGAGCATGGAGGACATTAGGAGAAGGAAGGGAAAAATGAAGGGGGGGAATCGGAGGGAGAGATGAACCATGAGAGACTATGGAATCCTAGAAACAAACTGAGGATTTTAGAGGGGAGGGGGATGGGGGGATGGGTAAGCCCAGTGATGGGTAATAAGGAGGGCACCTACTGCGTGGAGCACTGGGTGTTATACGAAATGAATCGTGGATCACCACATCAAAAACTAATGATGTATGGTAACTAACATAATAAAATAAAATTTTAAAAAATTACTTAAGAACCTACTGTGTGAAAGTTTTAGTCTCAGTGGATGAAATAAAGCTGAATGAGATCTAGCCTTGAGGAACACATAAACAAGATAATTAATATCCGTTACTCACCAGACTATTCTATATTGTGATATGGTTTATAAGTATAAAGTATTGTAAAAGTTCATTTTTGTTTTATTTGTTTTGTGTTTAAGCCAAAGAGAGATTAGAATAGGCTACTTTGAGGATGTGATCATTGAGCCATACTTTTTAAGAAAAGTTAACATCTATTTATGTGAGAATAAGTAGTACAGGGAGAAAACCCAGGGATCAAAGGAATGGAGAAATGAGAAACAGAATTATAAAACTTGAAGAGACCACAAAGGAACATTTGATTCAGGTGATATGTAAAACGTCTTGACCCCAAATAATCACTCTTCTCTGAATTTTTGTAGCATTTAATTAATATTGATGATATATTGCCTCATTTTTTATGTACTTGTATGTTTAGTGAGCCCTTGAGGACAGAAATAATGTATATCTTTCTATTCCCACAGAAGTGCTTAGTAAGTGGTTGGACAGCAAAAATGTTTATCAAATCAAAATAAATATATGGCAGAGAATGGTCTTAGAAATGGTGGGTGGGAAACAACTCCTCTTATTACTTTTTGTTCTTTTTGCACCTTGTAATAATAAGATCTGATTTCTGCATCTCTTCATTCTTCATTTCTTTTATCCATTTTATTATAGTCCTTAAAAATGCACATCTCATTACTTTCTTCCATTTTCATGTGACATGACATCATTTCCTTCATGCCCCTCATTAGATTATTTAACATGCTCATCTCATTACACCTTTCCTATCTTGCATCTCATTACACCTCTTAAACATGCACATCTCATTACACAGTCCTTACATATCTCATTACACGATTCCATTTTTGTATCTCATTGTCATTTCATTTCTCCATTTTATTACATTAAAACCTAGTTCCCATTATATCTTACATATTTTGAAAATTTATATACTCTCCCTGCCTTCTTTTATGCATCTAATTATCCTGCCTCTCCTTTACGTGACCAGCTCATTACACTTTTACTTTCACCCATCTCATTTCAGCCCCGAAGGATGCCCATCTTACAGGACACTTCCTGAGACAGCTCATTAAACCACCTCATGTATTCACCTCATTACAGCTTTTTAACATATACGTCTTATTACATAGAACTGTTCATGAATCTCATTAAAATCTCGGAAGGTACATATCTCACTATTCTCTTCTAGCTTACGCATCTTGTCACCACATCACAACTACACATCTCATTAAAATGCCTTTTTATTATTTATTGGCCCCTTTATTATAAATGTTCTATTTACCACTATTTCAGTACTTCATTATATTTTTGTATTTCTATGTATAATGAAAGTGACCACATATCTTTCAAAAAGGGGTTTTCTTAAATAGTATTTCTTATGTCTCTAAATTATTATGTTATTACATTGGTGCTTCTCAAACTGGTGCCTCAGAACGTTAATAGAGATGCAATAAAAATAAATGTAAATAACTTTGGGTAATAAGTTTATAAGTTTACACGGGTTAATAGAAAATTAATTAAATTTAAAACTTTCATTCTTAATTCAGGACTTCTTGGAGCTTTTTATATGCTATTGAGAACTATGAATATTCATGGAGATCTGACCTGCAGCATTTCTCAAATGAATCAGCCACACAGTCCAACCATAGGCTGTGTCTATTAATTGTTCCCAGAACTTGTGTCCTGTAGAGCACAACTTAAGAAAGTCTGCATTATCATACTTCATAGACATGCATATTTATATCCACATCAATATACGGCTTTATATTTACCACTATTTATTTTACCTGCAGCCCTGCATTGTTTCCTAGAATGATGCCTGCACAAGTGATTCCTTGATTAAGGCCTCATCACAGTGGTTCCTAAACTGGTGGGTAGTAAAGTCACCTGAAGAACTTGGTAAAAATACAAAGACCGTGGACCCATCCTATTTCAGCAAGCCTGGACTCTTGTGTCTTTTAGTAGCTTTCCAGGTGATTCTGATACACACCAAAGTTTGGGAGGTACTGTTTTTTGAATGTGTACTGTGTCACATTCTATGTGAGAATACAGAACCACATTAGAAGACATGAGTCCTGACCAGAGACTTATAACAATTCAACTCTGGTGGCCACTTGCTCTCTCCGAGTCACTATGCATAGCTACACAGGTATTTCCTCCCAATGAATTGTTCTGCTTATCCATCTAACTGCTAGCAATACACTGAAGCAACAGTAGGAACCCCTCATCCACAGGGGATACCTTCCAAGACCCCCGTGGATACCTGAAACCATGAATAGTACTGAACACTACATATACTATGATTTTTCTAAACATGCATATAACTATGATAAAGTTTCATTTATAAATTAGGCATCGTTGTAAGAGATTAACCACAACTAATAATAAAATAAAACATTATAACAATATACTGTGATAAAAAGGCATGTGAATGCGGTCTCTCTCACTCATTCCAAATATCTTATTGTCCTATACTCACCCTTCTTCATCTTGTGAGGGAGTGAGATGATAAAATGCCTACCTGTTGAGATGAAGTGAGGTGAAGGACGCAGGCGCTGTGGCGGAGCATTAGGTTACTACTTACCTTCTGATGATGTGTCAGAAGGAAGATCACCTGCTTCCAGACCGCAGCTGACCTCTGGTAACTGAAGCTGCAGAAAGTGAAATTGCAGGTAAGTGGGGGACTGCTGTATATACTCAGTTGGAGGACAACACTTGGCATAAGATGGACCTGAATCTCCTCTCCACCAACATCTTTTGATCTTTGGTAGAACACATTACCTCCCTGAGCATAAATTTCCTCAACTGTAAAATGGAGTAATACTTTCTCATATCATCGCTGTTAAGAATAAATGAGTGGGACACCTGGGTAGTTCAGTTGGTTAAGTATCTGACTCTTGGTTTGGCTCAGGTCATTATCTCAGGGTCCTGGGATCAAGCCGTGCCAGGCTCTGTACTCATCGGGGAGTCTGCTTAAAGATTCTCTCTCTCCCTCTGGCCCTACCCCCACCTAGGCACACCTGCTCTCACTCTCTCAAATAAATAAATAGATCTTTAAGAAAAAAAATAATAAATAGAGCTTAATACATAGAAAATTCTTATTACAATTCCTTGCACAGAATGACTTCTCAAGAAATAATAACTATTATCAATAACTTTGACTCTCATATGTCACGTTAACTTTACTGCCTTTTTTTTAAGGATTTTTATTTATTTATTTATTTGACAGAGAGAGCGAGAGAACACAAGCAGGGGGAGCAGCAGAGGGAGAGAGAGAAGCAGCCCCACAACACTCCTCCCCGGCCCCCGCTGCTGAGCAGGGAGCCTAATGGGGGCTCAATCTGATGGCCACTTGCTTGAGATCATGACCTGAGCCAAAGGCAGACGCTTAACCGACTTAGCCACCCAAGCACCCCAACTTTACTGCCTTTTGAAACCACTACAGTTTATCAACTGATCCTCAGGTAACAGAAGGTTTAAATGAAGACATAATTTCCCTACATGATCATTAAGAGAGATTGTACCTGAATACCCCAAGTTTGCCTGCGTGCTAGGCAGACTTTATTAGCATATGTGATAGATTACCATCCTATCAGATGATAGAAATCCAGAAGTTACACATTCACACATGCATAAAAATGGTGTGAAAGTGACAAGGATACTTTGGAAAATCCACCTCTCTTCACCCCCGAGTTGATGGGCTAAAGCTGACAAAGAACCCTAGCGGAGTGGTTCCCAAACGTGCCTTCATGTTGAAATCAACTGAGGAACGTTACTCGTGCCTGGGTCCCACTAATAGATTCAAAATTAACTGATTTGTGATGAGGTCTGGGCATTTCTCAATTTGGGTTTGGAATCTGTTTGTAAAGAAAATAAGCCACAGCTTTGCTTTGCTTCTGATTCTTATAGAATTAGCATGTATGCTAATTCTGATTTGTATACTTCATTAAAAATCTGCTCTTGGCAATATTCATGGCCAGGGTTTAGAGTGTCAGTCAATTACTCAGTGTGCCAGTAAGGGTGCTAGGTGTTGAGTAGGAGCTGTGAGGCCAGGGAAAGTAATTTGCTCCTCACTCCAAATCGTGAAATCACTGAATTGTAGGACCAGGTAACTTCTGAGAAAGAACAGGGGCTGGTGCGAAAATTGTAAACGGGCTCTAGAGTAATTAGGAAGAAAGCTACAAATTCATTTCGGGGAAAATAGAAAAAAATGCTACACCCATTTTGGAGAAATGCTAGCAACATTTTCATTAAAATCATGAACAAGGTAAGTATGTTTAGTAGTTGACCTTCATTTGACATAGTTTTGGAAATTCTAGCCAATGTAATAAGCTGAAACAAAAATAGTAAGTATACATATCAGAAAGTAGGTTTTAAAAATTATTACCATTTGCAAATGATGTAATTTCTATGGTGAAAACCCAAGACATAAAACTTTGTATCTCATGATTGGACTGCTACAGTATAAATATACAAAAATAAATATGCTCACTGGCTAGCGGCACTATTCAAAGAAATAATACCAAAAAATCATTTTCTATGACAGCTTAAAATATAAAGTATTGGAAATAATTTTAACAGGAAATGTGAAGTATTTTTGTATTTGCTGGCTATAAACCTGCTAAGACATTGGGTTTCTGTCTTATCTATTTACTTCTCTCAGACCACACAAATTTGCTCTTTTTCTCATGGAATTTCCAAAAACAAAAAGAATAACCCAAGGGTATGGCCCCTGAACAATAGGAATTATCTTAATTTAATGGAAAACATAAAGATTATAGGATAAAAGGCATATTATTTGTGTAAGATGGGTCCCAGATGCGGTATGTCTCATTTTGAACTATTCCTAGGCCTTCTCTTCCAGACACTGCTATAAATGGTATATGATCCAGTACCCATAACCCAAAATGCAGCCAAGTGAAAGAACTCATCTCCTGATTATGTGGTGACATGTGAGCCCATAATCTCCAATTGTAGTGACTCCATGAATTTGTTCGAGTGCTGTATATTGAAGGGGGCCATGCATAAATGCACTTGTTCTCAGCTTTTTTAAAACTTATGCTAGGAATGTACTTCCCAACCCATCTGAAGTTCGGTAAGGGTATGTGACTCTCTTTGGCCAACAAAATATGAACAGAGTAATCATATTGTCACCCCTGGATGAAAGATCTGAGCCAGGGCACCATGTACCACCTCACCACAGAAATAAATGAAGACACATATTGAGAAGGAGCTTCCACCAGCCTGAGTCCCTGAGCAACTATAATGTCCAAAACCCCCAGCCAACCCAGAGTGAGAAAGAAATAATGTGTGAAAAAAGATATAGTTTCTAATTGTGTTATGTCATTGATATTTTGGAATTTTTTGTTACCACAAAATAATGTAGAAGCCTTATGTCACTGGTCTGATGAGAGAAAGTCCATTTTAGGGTTTTTATAGAACTAGAAGTAGGCACTGGCCATTAATTCATTAGCTAGTCCAAACACGTGATGACTACTACCCAACTGATACCAGGCAAGAAAAAGTTGGTCGCCAGCTACTAGTTTGATTTTAAGTAGCATGGAAAAGTCTGAGAAAAAGTTGGTAGCCAGCTACTAGTTTGATTTTAAGTAGCATGGAAAAGTCTAACTGTGGCCGTTATACTGTCACAGTATCATCAGACTCAAATGGGATGTGAACTGTGGAGATTAAAGTATTATTCGGTGATCTGAGAGCTGTACAGTAATAGTTGGGGTTTTTTCTCCTTATTCTTATGCTGAGATATTGCCTCTGTGTTTCTTTGGACTGAGAACCAGCTCGCTCTTGAAACAGTGTGGCTACATTGCCCTCCTGGAGTAATTGGGAGAGATGTTTGTTGGACATGGAGAGGCAAATAGGAAGGAGAAGCTGGACAGCAGGAGAGAAGGAAAGAGGAGAAATGGGGATATAAGGGAAATGCGTGCATACTATAACCTCTTGAATTTTTCCTGGAAGAACAAAGAATGACTTAAATTCAATCAAGAGGGGAAAAGGGACAAAACAAGAGGCAAAGACAGAATAAACAAGGGCAAGGAAAAGATACAAGCATAAAATGATCATTAAGAAGAAAGAAAAAACAAGCTAACTGAGAGAAAATTGAAGAAATGATGGAATGCGTGCATGGTTTTCTAAGTACCGTGACAATTTTTTTTTTCTAACGAGATGAACACCACTGATATAATGCTATTCATAAATAACCAGATCATCTTCTGCAGGGCAAATTGCATTTTCAGCTGACCAGTTTATAATAAATAAATAGTCACCAAAGTGCATGATTCTTGAGACTGGGTCATTTAGAAACTTCCGTTCCATTAAAAGTAAGTTTTATTTCCTTGACAAAGGCCACTAGCTGAAACGTCAATTGCCTGTCCGAGGGGATGGCACCTGTAAGTAAAATAAACATATTTTTAATAGAATAGATGGTCAAAGTGACCTTATCTCAAGACAGCATGCACTTTGGTGAATATTTATTGTTGAATTAAACAGATCCTAATACAGAAGGACAGTAATTCCTGTTCATTACCTTTCCTTGCTATATAAAGGTGAAAATTTTTTAAATGCTCAAATTGCTTTCAGAATTTACCAATCATTGAGTAAAACATCACACACATAATAAACACTATGAATAATTTGAAATAAATCTGCCAGTTCAGATTATAAATATTAATATGATGCTGAAATTAATCATACATTCTTCTAAAAATTCTTACTCTATTTATCACTGATACCTTTATTTGTTCCTCTACATTTAATTGGTTTGCAATATATTTTCAAACAGTAATAACTAAAATCAAAGGCCATTACTGATGTGAACCTGAAATGTCAAGCTATATTTTTTAAATTAAAAATAAATTCAGTGATATGCTGTATTTTTAAATCTTAACTCAGCAAAAAAAAAAAATCTACACATATATTGGATCTAGGTGGAAGGTTTCAACTGATGACAGATGAAGAAATGACATAAGATAGGATAGTTCATTCAAGTTAGTGAAAATTATACCAAATCCCCAAGGGAAAAAAATGCCAGAAATGATGCTTTTGGATGTGTTGAAGTAGATTTACAAAATCTAATATTTTCAATTATGATGGATCTTTTGATATCATGCAATTAATGTCCTTTATCGGGGCACCTGGGTGGCTTAGTCAGTTAAGCATCTGCCTTTGGCTAAGATGCAGCTCCCTGGCTCCCTGCTCAGCAGGGAGTCTGCTTCTGCCTCTCCCAACTACCCCTCCTCATTCTTTCTCTCTTGCTCACTCTCTCTCTCTCTCTCTCTCTCTCTCAAATAAGTAAATAAAATCTTTAAAACAAAAACAAAAACAAAAAAACCCAAAAAATTAATGTCTTTTATTTTCAAGATTAATACACTAAGTCCCAGAAAGTTCAAGATAGTTCATAAGATTCATACTCCTTGATATCTGTAGAGCTGGAACTAGAGCCTTGATTCTTTGCTGAGGAAAAAACAAGGTATTCCCTTCGAGTTCTAGGCCACTCTGCCTGAATCACAACCATTGCCATCAATATTCCTACTTCCTGTTCAACGTTACACAAAAAGACTTCCTGTATGACCTATGTGTAAACTACCTACTGCTACATTTAAAAATCATACCAAAACTTAATGTCTTAAAAGAATAATAATTATTATCTTTCAGAAATTTGGGAGCAGCTCAGCTGGTGGGGGAGGGGTTCTGGCTCCGGGTATCTTGTGAAGTTCAGTCAGATGTTGGCTTGAGCCGGAGGATCCACTTCCCACAACTACTTTCCCCTCAGGGCTGGCAGGTTGCTGCTGGCTATTGCCCAGAACCTCACAGGGTGGCTGGCTTCACCCAAAATGAGAAATCCTAGAGACCAAAGCTAAAGCTTCAATTCCTCTTATAGCCTAGCCTCAGAAGAAGAACTATCTCTTTCACCATATTCTATTTGTCACACAGGACCAATTCTCAAAAAAAAAAAAAAAAAAAAAAAAAACATGAGAGGAGATTACACAAAGGCAT
Source organism: Zalophus californianus (assembly GCF_009762305.2). NCBI lineage: Eukaryota > Metazoa > Chordata > Mammalia > Carnivora > Otariidae > Zalophus > Zalophus californianus. The sequence continues at coordinate 70,012,061 of NC_045600.1, forward strand.
GAACCCCAAGAGGCAAGGAGTTTTGGAAGCAAATTTGGAGTCTACCACTGTCTGCCATTGTCTTAAATGAGCGATGTCATTCCCAGATGCAAAATATACACATTCAACCAAAAGGCCAACAGAAGCCTTAATGCATTCTGGCAAAGAGTTCTTCCCAATCTCAAGACCTGTGAACTAGAGAAGATATCTGTCTGTTACACACACCATCAATGGTGAGAGAGAAAGAGAAGATGACTGCTGTAGATCCATTTGAAAACAAGAGATACATAGAAATCACTGGTGAAAAATTCTGAAATCCAGCCAGGCATGTGTTGGCAGTTTCTTGATTAGGCCTGGGCCCTATTCTCTGGGAAAGATCTTCACAGCTCTTGGCTCTGTCCTCTGGGCTCTTTTTCCCACCCTCTGTCAACCCTCTTTTTCCATGATAAATGTCCAGTGTTTTCAGATGAATACTTTTCTCAGCTCTCTTCATTTTGTATTCTTTGTCCTTTTAATTCAAAGAGACAGTGTTTACCATAGTAAGATTATCTTAAAAATCTATGGGCTTCAAGAAAGGGGCAAAAGACATGAACAGACATACTCCAAAGAAGACATAAAAATGGCTAACAGACACATGAAAAAATACTCAACATCACTCAGCATCAGGGAAATAAAAATCAAAACCACAATGAGATACCACCTCACACCAGTCAGAATGCCTAAAATTAAAAGTCAGGAAACAACAAGTGTTGGTGAGGATGCGGAGAAAGGGGAACCCTCTTATACTGTTGGTAGGAATGCAAGCGGGTACAGCCACTCTGGAAAACAGTATGGAGGTTCCTCAAAAAGTTGAAAATAGAGCTACCCTATTACCTAGCAATTACATTACTGGGTATTTACCCCAAAGACACAAATGTAGTGATCCGAAGGGGCACCTGCATCCCAATGTTTACAGCAGCAATGTCCACAATAGCCAAACTATGGAAAAAGCCTAGATGTCCATCAACAGATGAATGGATAAAGAAGATGTGAGGTATACACACACACACACACACACACACACACACACACACACACACAACGGAAAACTACTCCACCATCAAAAAAAAAAAATGAAATCTTGCCATTTGCAACAACATGGATGGAGCTAGAGGGTATTATGCTAAGCAAAATAAGTCAATCAGAGAAAGACGATTATCATATGATCTCATTCATATGTGGAATTTAAGAAACAAATCAGAGGATCATAGGGTAAGAGAGGAAAAAATAAAACAAGATGAAACCAGAGAGGGAGACAAACCATAAGAGACTCTTAAACATAGGAAACAAACTGAGGGTTGCTGGAAGGGAGGGGAATGGGGGAAATGGGGTAACTGGGTGATGAACATTAAGGAGGGCATGTGATGTAATGAGCACTGGGTATTATAGAAGACTAATGAATCACTGACCTCTACCTCTGAAACCAATAATACAGTATATGTTAATTAATTTAATTTAAATTAAAAAAAAAAAACCTATGGGCTTCCTATGAAGCTATTGGCTTCATCCCCCTAGACAAAATCCATACCTGCACATTAAGTTCTTCTCTACCTTGAGGTTCTTAGAAAGCTCCTGTAGCCCAACACACTTGATACTCATAGGAGTCCTATAGCTTAATGAGAGGATCTGTGAAGTACAACTGTAAGATTCTTAAAGGAACATTTTTCCACTTTAAATCTGTTTGAAGTTTTAATAGAGTTTTTAAGTCTTACTCTTCGTTTCATCTTCAGACCAGGAGTTCTCAAAGTGTGCTCCAAGGACACTTGGCGGCGGGGGGGCGCTCCTCAAGACACTCAGAGAGCCCACAAGGTCAAAACTATTTTCATAATAATATAAGACAGGGGTGCCTGGGTGGCTCAGTTGGTTAAACATCTGATTTTGGCTCAGGTCATGATCTCGGGGTCCTGGGATGGAGCCCCACATCAGACTCCCAGCTCAGCAGGGAGTCTGCTTGTCTCTCTGCCCCTCCCGCAACTCAAGCACGAGCACTCACTCTCTCAAATTAATAAATAAACTCTCTAAAAAATAATAAAAGACATAATTTTATTTTTCAGTCTTACTTTTTTAGTATCTTTTACATGTAGTAGAATTTTCCAGAGGCTATATGACCTATGATATCTTCCAGCTACCTTCTATCAAGTTAGGTGTCAAAGAAATTTATAAACATGTGAAACGATGACACTCTTCTCAACTATTTCTTTTGAAATATATATTTTTAAATAAAACCATATATTATTTTGTTAACATATAATGCATGTTATTATTTTAAATTCCTCAATTTTGATTTCTAAAATCAATATATATCACACATATACAAAAAGCATCTCAGAGTCCTCAGTCACTGTAACATTGCAAAAGGCCCTAAGATTGAAAAGTTTGAGAAATACCACTTTTTTTATTGTGTTTTGTTTACAAAAGAGCATGTTTGTTCAATGTATTGATTACATTAGCTATTACAAAGCCTCTCTGCAAATAGTACAAACAACAACAAAATTATACTTTTTACCGTAGAAACATATAGACCACAAAGACCCAGGGATGAATCTCTCATATTGCACCCAACCAACAACAAGCAGTTCCTGTCTGATTTTCTCTTCTTTTGACAGAGGAAGCTAGGTACAAGCAAGATCTCACTTGTTTACAAGTACTGATAGATCCTCATACACAAGTCCAACCAACAAATTGGATTAAAAGGAAAGAGCCAATGCAATACAAACTTATTCATCATGTGTTTACTGTAGGAAACATTTTCCTGGGATAGTTGAACAAGTAGTTCAAACCATCTTAATATCTGAATCAGAACAATTCCCTATTTGGTCTTCTCCAACCTAGCCAAAAGCCAACAACAACAACAAAAATAACCAGACTGTTGTTATTAATATGATGTCATATTCTTCATTTTATAGTTATTTCCAAAGAAAGACTTTCTTTTTGTTAGAATTAAAGTTTAAAATCAGAATAAAGTTGATTCTCAAGTAAGACTTCAATACTGTTAGGTGAAACATTGACTCTCTTCGGTTTCAGATTATTTTGTGCATTCAAGAAATGTCTGTCACTTCACTTTAGTCCCATGCTCAATCACTTAGAACAAAACACAACACAACAAAAATCCCAATCCATTCTGCCAGCTCAACAAAAGGCTTTGTGTGGGTGTGTGTTAGAAAGTAATTATGAGGTTTTTATTTCACTAATTATTCTTCAGCCTTTGAAATGTCAGTGTAGGTCAAAGTAGCAGCCAATGTTTTAAACCAGATCTGAATTCAAATAAGGAGGCCACTGCAGGAATAACAAGAGAAAGAATCAACAGTAAAGTTAATTTGACATTATGAGTGATGGAAAATGAGCCTCGAGGTCACAGGAATTTAAAGTTTCCATCCAGGGGACCTCAAAAACCCCAAAGTGTCATGCAAAAGTTGTATTTTAGATATGACACAATTGACTATGCCTCCATATCCACACTGCAGTGATGTTCTAATGAGGTATAGATTGAGACTTATGTAATGAATTTATTTTTAAATGTTTAAAAATTACAAAATCATATAGGCTTCTAAGTAGCCATTTTGGGAGCTTATAAACTCATACCAAATATTATATTACTAGTCCAAATATTTTCCTTAATTCTCTTTCAGAAATTATTTTTGAGCTGATTTCCTAAATTAGTTTGAGGCTTGATCTCATTGTCTTATACAAATTTCATTTTTACAAATATTAAATTGTGACACTTTCTAACTTCAACAGAAAGTAAGCACATCCTTTGAGAAGAGAACATGAGTAAGACAGGCAAATTGATTGATTGTCCCTTATAATAACTAATATGCATGAATATGCTGATTTTTTGCTAATAAATTATCTCAGGAAGGTTAGTAGACTTAGGTGTAGTGCTGATTTTCCTGACCCCAAGCCTTCAAGAGCAGCTAAGTTTACACAGTGAAAGCAGACCAGATTGGAGTAAAGTGATTCCATTCATTTCAGTCATGCTCATGACTGATACCCAGTGTCATGACCAAATTGATCACACAATGGTCTCCATCAATCTTTGCAACAGTAGAATTGAGCAGATTAGTTGTGCTGTGGCCTGTTCATTTCACCTTCTATAGATACAGCTCAATCTGAAAGGAGAAAGAAGAGTAAGTTAATTGAGGATAGAGGGTTCACTCTGATGGTTTATGACAATCACCCCACTTTTCCCTTTTGTTCTCATATTTTGATGTGTGGTGGGTCTAATATTCCCTATGCTCTTGCTTTTTCATGTGTGGTCCCAGATCTGCAGGCTTGGCATTATCTCAGGTCCCTTTCCAGACCTAATAACAGACCCTGCTCTTAAAAAGACCTCCTCCCTTGGGACACCTGGTGGCTCAGATGGTTAAGCATCTGCTTTCAGCTCAGGTCATGATCCCAGGGTCCTGGGATCGAACCCTGCATCGGGCTCCCTGCTGGTTAGGGAGCCTGCTTCTCCCTCTCCCTCTACAGTTCCCCCTGCTTGTGCTCTCTCACTCTCTGTCAAATAAATAAATAAAATCTTAAAAAAGAAGAAGAAGAAGACCTCCCACCACCATGATTTCCATACACTTTAAATTTAAGAAGCACTGGTCTGCCCATAGCTACTTTGAGAACTGATAGATCCCTCAATATTAAGCAAGTGCATCATTTATAAGAAGATCTGAGATCATCTGTGCAGCTGGAGACCAGGAGGATGCTCAAGAAAAATAGACCAAAAGACTGAAAGAGGATTTCAGAAAAGCATCACCTCAAAGCATCACCTTCACTAGAATTTGAACTGCTTCTGGAACAGAAACACTCTACAAGTTACTCTGGTTTGCTTAATTCCTGACACTCTAGCCCAGCACTGTCCAACAGAAATATAATGTGAGCCACAAAGTGAGCCACAGATGTAATTTTAAACTTTCTACTAACCACATTTAAGAGATAAAAGTAAGCAGCTAAAATCAATAGTACATTTTACTTAACCCACTATATACAAAATACCAATCAATATTTAATCAATATTAATGAGATAGTTTACATTTTTGTACTAACTCTTCAAAATTTGGTGTGCATTTAACACAGCACATCTCAGAACGAGACATTTCAAATGCTCAATAGACAAACATAGCAGTGGTTACTGTATTGAATAGGATCATCTAGCCCAAAAACCAGAACTGTAACTACAGCCATCCTCCTTAGATCTTATATGTAGTATTTTGGAACCCATACTCTTTTAATTGCTTGTATTCTGGAGCATAATTTAGAGATTTCTGCTCTGTCTTAATTTGTTGCTTTTGTGTTGTGTGTGTGTGAGAGAGAAATTTATTTTGTCCAATTTGAAGCATGCCCAAGTAATATGGCTTTACTAAGATATTCATTATTCCCAGTGAGTTCTGCTCCTTTCTAGCTTACTAGGTTAAATTGTAATCTAGGTTAATAAATTAGGTTAGTAAGTACTTTCTCTTAAGATATTCTCCTTGTTTATCCCCAGACAATTCACAAAAAGGAAAACTCAACTTTCCAGATATCCCATTGTAGATTTCCAGAGCATGGAAGCTGGGCTTCTCTGATTCTCAACTTCTTTATCTATAAAGAGGGAAAATAATGGTGTTTCCAATGCAAGGTTGTTGTGAGGATTAATTGAGGCAATGCACAGACTGCAGTGCAGTGCCTGGCACATAGTAAGAGTTTGGGCTTCTCTGATTCTCAACTTCTTTATCTATAAAGAGGGAAAATAATGGTGTTTCCAATGCAAGGTTGTTGTGAGGATTAATTGAGGCAATGCACAGACTGCAGTGCAGTGCCTGGCACATAGTAAGAGTTTGGGCTTCTCTGATTCTCAACTTCTTTATCTATAAAGAGGGAAAATAATGGTGTTTCCAATGCAAGGTTGTTGTGAAGATTAATTGAGGCAACGCACAGACTGCAGTGCAGTGCCTGGCACATAGTAAGAGTTCAATAAATACTATTTATCATCATTTTTAGTCTCCCCTGAACCTCAATAATAGCCAAGGAATAAAAATAATAATATGACCCAAGAATGTAAGAAGAATTATAAACTCTCATATCAGAGCCACCTACCTTCCAACACTAAACCAGTGCCTCATGTTTTAAGTTTTTGTTTTAGCCACCACTCTTTTTTGGTACTAATTTCCATATTAGGCAAATACAGTAGGTTATGCTGTGCTTAACAAATAAATCATTAAGTAAAACAGCAACCTCAAGGGTTTAATACAACAAAGAGTCAATTTTCTTTCAAGTCACAGCCTGATGTGTGTCAGGTGGCCTTCTGGGGTGATTGGCCCCCAAAATGGTGACTCAGAGATCTAGTCTATTTCTATATTGTTTGACTGACATCTTAAACACCTGGCCTCCAGGCTTTCTGGAAAATGGACACACACACACACACACACACACACACACACACACACACACACACACACACACCATGGATAACTGAGCAAGGTTTATAAACAGGCCCAGAAATGGCATGTATTATTTCTGTCCCTATTCCATTGACCAAAACATAATCAAATAACTGAAACCTAACTGCAAGTCTTCCCCTATGCCCAGAAAGGGATCCATGAAACAGAATTTGGAAAACACACAACACTGTTTTTGACACAGGTCGGTATTTTGTGCATTTGGAGTACAGAATGCAATATTTTAAAAAAGCATTCCTCCCAAATGTCAGGGTGCATATGGTGGGTTAGGCATGGGATGGAAGAAACTGATTCAAAGACATATGGAAGAAGAAAAAAATGACAGCCCTGGCTTGTATGTGTCTAACAGTCAAATGTGAAATCAAGGGAAAATTACAAATTTATCTTCACTTAATCATGTCTGATATTTATTTAGCACAGTACACTTTAAAACATCATGATGTGCTTTTAAATTTCTATAAATTATCATGCTCCATCCCGCAGAGTTTTGTGACATAGGTGGTACTTTTTCCCATTTTGCAGATGAGTAGGAGTTGAGTCTGGTTCAATGACTGCCATCCAAGGGGTCCAAGGCCAAGGGCAGTGTACTGCCTGAGTGCCACAGGGCCTGGAATCCAGTCTCTCATCTAAGCCAAAATTACTCCCAACACAATGGCAGATGTTCCCCCAGACTCTGAGGAAACACCAATGAAACAAGTCCACTGTGTTGCAAGGCTTCTCTTCCCTCCTCAGACAGTGTCAGTTACTCCCTCGGACATGGATTATTCCTTATTCTGCTTTGGGGAGCATAGAAAAGATGTCTCTTTCTTTTACATCATGATTGTTTTCATAGTTGGAGACAGTTGTACTTGTTCCCCAACCCGAATTCCTTTACAACCTATCTTTCCAAACATTCCTCAAAGACATGACCAAATTTTATTGCCCCCCAGTCACATTCTAGGTTGTCAACAACCCCATTAAAGCTTAACATCCACAGTTAAACAGCATGGTATAGGTGATCTGAGATGGCCATCTTTCTTCAACAAGAGTGACGTACTGCATGTCACGCCCTAGTTTTCATGCCTCCTCTTCTGAATGACTCTCTCTTCCTCCTGTACCCCACTCCCTAGAACCAACCCACCTCCCTAAAGGGCTCCATATATTGTGAACTGCCTGAAAACTTGGAATAGAAGCCAATTAAGTGTGTTTCTTTGTGGTAATCTTCAACCCTGAAAAAAATCTAAAAGACTCAATAGTCACTGATGTTTGTTTGAAAACATTTTACCAGATAGTCTTTACTGCATACTGCCTTGTAAGTTACAGAAAGTGTGAATGGTAATAGAAATGTTTATAGATTTCATTTTACCTTTTTCATTTTCATTTTCATTTTATTTTACACTTACTATGTGCCAAAGTCTGTGAGGTTAGAATGGCAAACCAATCCTAGTCTTTGCTTTCGTGGTGCTGAGAGTCTAGTAGAAAAGATGGACATTGCTCAAATAATCATGCAAGTAAATATAAAGTTGCAAATATAAGTGCTTTGAAGGAAGATACCAAGCACTTTGAGAAAACAGGAAAGAACCAATTATAAATTGTGGAGTAATCTCTGAAGAGGTAGAGATTTACGATCTGAGTAATGACAAAAAAGTTGAACCTGGATGGTTGGAACACAAATATCATGCTCTATCCATTGTACATTCTGCCTTGCTAATGGAAAGCAAAGACACATCCTGGAAAAACCTGTCATATGATGGTATTTCCAGCACAAACATAATGATGAATACATAAAATAAGGGACAAAACAATCCATGTTTACCCTTTGAGAAAAAAATCCAACAGATTCTTTTTAAAAGAAACCCACATGCTGAGAAATCAGGGAAAAGTGAAGGGCTGGAAAGGGGAGGTGACATTACTTCAACTATAGCTTGGAAAGGCTTCCAACAACCTGGGTAATTATTAAGACACTGAAAGAACCAAAAATGAGTTTTGAGTAAATGGAAGATAGATGATCCAAATGGAGTGATGGCATGCACGGTGCCTCAGAAGAAGAAGAGAGAAAGGATATGTCCCAACCCTCAGTTCCCAGAAGGGTTGATCTGCTCATGAGAAACTGACTCTCCTTTTTCATTACAAGAAACCAGGTGTAATGGACTTGGGAAGGCCAATGGCAAGGTGGACTCCGCCTCACTACAGTTTTTCTGTGCTCCCCAGATCAGATCTTTATGTCACATTAGTTTTGTCTGAATCAAGCAAGTTTCTGAATTGTGGCTTTTGGTTGGCCATTAAAGAAATAAAGGAGATGGTTTTCCAATGTACTTTAGTGTTTTCAAGAAAAATTAGATTAATGCATTGTAAAAAATACATTGGTTTGCTGCTTCTGAAAGGTCTTCCCTTGACTTAACGTATAGCTTGGAGCATGTTAACATGTAAAGACTTTACTTTAGAATAAACATGAACTACTCTCATGAAAGTTTAAACCTGATCTCTTTTCTCAGCCAGCAACATTCTTTTTTTTTTTTTTTTTTGCAAGGCAAAATAATAAAATTCAAATCTGCTACTGTTTAACCATTCTGGATTTTCCAAGGGCAGTGTTAATAAGTAAGTACCTTAAATGGAACTGATAACAACACATAAATCTCTTAAAGATGGTAGAAACCTCAGAAAGGTGTCAATATGAGAGTTTAGCTATAAAATCGGCTTGCTAAAAAGCAGGCTATTCTCCACCTTGAAATTCCAGCCATCCTCCATATTATTTTCAAAGTCTGAGGGCAATTCGATTTTACATGGCATTTTCAATGGGATTTTAAAATGTACTTCTTGAGTAAAACTATTTCTGTATTATAAAATCATTATGTAGCATTTTCTTTTCTGTCCTTTGGTATCTGGATTTATTTCTCTTTTTCTCAATTCCATGATTAGGCAGAATCTCTATCTTTTCTATCAAGGACATTGAAACAGGGTATAGATTTCAGGTTTATTTTGTCTATAGTTCTAAAAATGCATAGAGCTTTGTTTTAATGTATTTGATTTTCTTTAGAGTCGACATTCCTTCTTGCATTTAAATGTGATGATGTAAATCAGAGCTGACACTATGAGCTCTGTCTGCAGCTTTTGCTTGGCCCCAGTATTTATGCACCTCCTCTGCAGATTCCAGCACATTCTACATTGTTTACCCTAATCACTATTATACCAGGTGAATAAACATGGTTAGAGTTTACATGTAAAGCAGCTTCCTCCTAGAAAAGATTCATGATGATTCATGATCACAGCAAAACCACACAACTCTGGGTGTGCAGATATGTCTCATAATGGAGTTGTCTGTTATGTTCCATTCTATGCAGAAAATTGAACAACCCTTAAAGTGCACACAAAACAGTTCACATGACATCACTTTAGAGACCAGCAGTGTCTTTCAAAGTCCAACAGTCTGCCCTCCAGCTCAGGAACAGAATCACCATTTCTTTCATTAAACACCAAATGATGTTGTTAGCTTGCACGTTAGGTTGTGTTGCGTGAAAAATATGTCTCTTTGCATACCTGACTCACACTCAGCACCTTGAGATGCTCACACTTGGGAAGATTTCCTGGAGCAGCAGGTTCTCCTTTCTTGGCTCATCTGAACTCTGAAGTGCACGCTCTCTTCACAGCATATGCTCCTGGAGTGGAAGAGCAATGGAATCCTCTGCCTGCAGTGAATTCCCCTTTTTATTCTCTTGGCCCTCCCTTCCACTGACCTCCTGATTCCCCTTTCCTTCTCTTTGCTTCCTCCTCCATCCCCATACCCTGACCCTTTCCCTCCTTCTTTTATGTAAAAAAAGTGTAAAATTGAAAGTTTATACAAAGATTATGTAATGCATTTCCATTGTGCTTCTGGGAGAGGTGCTTCATCAGGCCAATATTACTATGCAGCTCACAGAACCACAGACATTTTTTCAGCTAGAAGAGAATTAGAGATAACCCCGTGAAGTGGTTTCCAAATTATATTTTAGCAGTGGAATCTTAGGTTTAAAGACAATTCTACATGTGATCACTATATATAAAATTGATGAAGGCGGAGCTGCTCTTTGAAACAAAAAAGGAGAGCACAGAGTCCCTGGTCCTCAGCCTCCTCTTGCCTTCAAGGGGCCCCATTCTCCTTAGGAAACAATAGAAAAACCTTGATATCATGCTATATCCTATCTGAGGACCAGAAAGATCAAATATTCTATCCCAGGTAACATACCTTTTAAGTGACAAGGACACAGCCACAACCCACTTTCTGTATCTGGGAATTATAGGTGATTCTGCTCTCATTTTAATAAAGTGGGAGTTCAGAGCTGATGAAAACACAGAATGACCTCAAGTGAAACGTGGCATCGTTATGTAACTTTAATAAACATTTATTTAACATTTACACTGTGCTAGGGGGTGAGCAGGTATTACAAATATAAAAAGATTCATTCCTTCAAGATGCTTAGAGTCCAGTAGCTGGAAGGATGCACAAAACAAAACAAAAACGGCAACCCCAGAGTTTCAGAAGAACGGAATACAGAAAGAGCCTTCAATCTTCTCTGTGGAGTCCTAGAAAGCTTGGCAGGCAAGACAGATTCTTATCTAGGACGTGGAAGAACAGGAGCTGGCCAGGGAAAGGACATTTAGGCAGAGGATTCAGTGTGTATGGAGGCATGGAGGAATGAAAGGGTATGGCAGCATCCAGGGACCGCACATATCTTGTTGGAGCATACAGTGTGGGAGGGGGAATGGTGGGCAAGGAGGTTGGAAAAGTACAAGGGACCAAATAACTTTTTATCTGACAAGACACTGGGGAGAATACAAGATGTCTGAGCAGGAAACTGACACTCAAGTTAGAAAAATTATCTGACAGTGAGGAGGATGCAAATCAGGGCTGTGGCAGTGAAGGTGACAATGAGCTACAGAGTCAAGAGGATTCACCCTGGATGACGAGTGAGAATAAAAGAGAAAAGATAGGGCCAGATTTCCAGCTTGAGCAATTGGGTAGATGGTTGTCAGTCTCTGGACAGGGAATACAGAAGGGGGATCACACTTCAGACTCAGAGAAAAAGAGGATTGTTTTTGTTTTGAACATAATGGGTTAGAGGAGAAGAACTGGGGTCCTTATGAATAAGTCTCATGCTTTTAGACAAAATGCTAAGAAGAGAGTCAAAGATTTTTAAAAGGTGGGGGGAGGGCAGAAGGTAATGCCAGCTCGTATGTGGTAACTAAAACCTAGAATAAAATTCCTCCAAAAGACCACAATGATAAAAAAGACAAGAGAACAGAAGAGAGAGCCCTCAAGAATTCCAACCACCTAAGTAATAGATATAGAATCAAGATCCCACAAACAAGGCTGAGAAGGGACCACCAGAAGTGTAAGACAATCATCCTGGCAAGAGGACTGTCATGGAAACCAATCCAAATGAGGCGAGAACATCATGGGCCAAGGAGGGCCAACTCTGGTCAATTCTATAGAGAAGCCAGCTCAGATGAGAACTGAACATTGCTGCCTGTGTTTGGCTACAAGGATGTTGCCTGTGGCCTTGGCAGTTTAGTGGAGTGACAGGGACGGAGGCAGAAGTCTGGTCCTCATTGTTTGAGAAACAAATATAGAGTGAGAAGCAGAGATATTCATTGGAGGTTGTTATTTCAAGAAACTTTCCTATGAAGGGAAGGGGAAATACAGGTTTTTGAATAAGGAAAATGGGAGTTACATTAATTTCTTTTATGAGAGAAGCTCAAGAGGTATCAGTAAAGCTGGCAAGTTTGAGGATACAAGAAAGGGAGAAATGGCAAATGGAGCACAACCCAAAGGAGCTAATCAAAGATTCCCAAACCCTGGAGGCAGTAGTAGTCTTGAACAGGTGGAAAATGGGGGCATGATGAGAAGTTTCTAAACCACAGAGTAGAATCCAAGTGCTTTTCCCAGAAAGCTAAATGCTGGAAATGAGATATGAGGTAGACAGGACTGAGTTTGGAGACAGAGGGAAGTATGGCAGAGTCCCTGAATACAAAGGCTGAAGGCAGGAAATGCACCAAGAGGGACATGTACAAAAGTTGTCCATTACTGCTGAAATATAACTGAGCTTAGAGACATTAGTTTCTGGTTCCAAACTAGTTCTAGGCAGATGTCCATTCTTAATTCTAGCCCTAGGGGTTGGGAAATGTGGCAACAGTATTAGGAGATAGAACAACATTATGCCCACATGTCAAGGGGACACTGGAGCACATAGGAAGGAAAATGTGCATTCTGAAAACTTTCAAAGTTATTAGGAGGCTCAACTACCATCGCTACAAATTCCGTCATGTAGATGTAATCATCTTCCCTAAATTCCATCCTGCCTTCCTGTGCCCTTTGGGCAGAGGCAAGCTACATTTTTCCTCTTCCTACCTGCAGCGTACCCCCTACTACTTTGTGTTCACTTTCAACTTCACTTTCCTCATCTCAGTGTCATTAGGATGAGCAACAGAAACAGGCGACCCTTCTGTTTGCAGGATGAGGATGATTGTGTCAGTAGAGGCCATTTGCAGTCCATCAGAGGGCAGGTATGTTATCTCCATTCTGCGAAGATTATACCAGATACATAATCACCAGCACTCCCTATCTCGATATGGTCAGTTAATAACTGTCTTTCCAAAGACCTCAACCAATTCAGGAGCTGTTGCCTTGCAGAAGGTTTTCACCACTAAAATTGCTCTTAGAGATAGTGGGAGAAAAGAACCAAATTAAGTCACTTCCCTCCTACCCTTTTGCTACCTACTTGGAAATCATTAGTACAAATGATAGTTAGCCTAGCAATAGCAATGCAATCCAAACAAGCACATCCATCTCAGTGAGCTATGTCGCTGGCGTGGGTATTCCACTGGCTGCTAACAGTGACACACATTAATGGCTCCAGGAGCAGGATCAGCACAGCATTGCTAGTGCTGTAATGCAGGCAGAAATGATAGATAGGAAAGTCTTTCCTCCAAATCCAAAGAAGAAGGGGGAAAATGCAAGTCACTTGGCAGCAGGTCTCCCAGGGAAGCTGTTCTAAAGTAGCAGCCTTCCTAAACTGGACAGAAGAAGAGGCTGAAGGAAAACAAGTTCCTGCTTCCGGGTCCCTGAGTAATTTTCTGTTGAATTCAATGGAATGTGACCTTAGTCCTGAACAAACTAAAGATCACCACCACGTGGAGTTGGGGGCAGGATGGCAGGCTCGGGACGGAGCTAGGCTTTTATTCTGAAACCTTTCCTCCAGTCCCTATGTTGGTTTTTACTGAAAAACACACTGAAAATGAAAATTAAAAACAACAACAACAACAACAACAACAAAAAAAACCCACCCACGGCTTTCTACCACATCACAACTGTAGCTTGAACATGTGGCCTGAGAACCAGCAGCTGTCCAGAAAGGGGCTTTCAGGCCTTTCTTAAAAGAAATCCCCCTTAGACTTCTAGAGAGTCCCAAATGGATTCCTTGGGACCCTCTATAGAGGAACAATGGCATTACTTGGCCAAGATTACCCAATGATCTAGTGCCCTCAGGCTTTGTGGGGTTCTGAGCCAGCAGCAGGTGTTCGGGAAATACTTGCTGACCATATGAAGAAGTCTACCCCAGATTTTTATCCACGTGGTCCTGCCTAGTCCATCAGATTACAGTCTGCTCCTATCCTTGAACCATGTCCAGAGAAGGAAAAAGACGAATTTGTGATGGGTCTGGTGGTGAGAGGCCACGGAGTTCAGGGAACAGAGGGAAGGAGGAGAGGAGGGCTTGGGGTAATGAAGTGCAGCTTGGGGGCCTCAGGCACCTGTCAGAAGAGGAAAATGGACTGACAGTGGCGGGGGTGGATAACAAAGACAAAGGTGTCTGCCTGAAAACCTCAGAAGGCGACCTGGGGGCCCTTCTCTTCTGGGGAGGAATGAGAATTCAGCCCCATCCTCTGATGTTTCTCTTTTCTGTTGCCTCTTCCCCGAGTCTCCAAGGGAAGCAGACTGTGTTTGTTTATTGTGCACAGCACTGCAATACACAAACAGATTGACATAAATTTATGCCAGTCTTTCTTGTTTAAAAACATGAATTATTCAAGAAATATTACAATATTAATTAGAAATCATTAAAATACGAGTGTTGGGGGAGGGAGGAACGAGATGGTGCATTAGCAAAATCACATTTAGCCCAAACATAAAGTGTGCCAAAGCCACTTAATCATTGTTTTGATAGTCAAAATACCATAACACCAGCTTCACAGAACGGGGGAAAGGAAGGCTCTTGGAAGCCTCTGCTTCCCATTATTATTGGTGAGATTAATTATTTATGGAGCTCCAGCAGTGTACTGGGTGCTCCAGAAGACACAAATAAGAAGAGGTTTCTGCCCGAAGGGCATAGGAGAGAAATCAGAGCGGCACCAAGTTCTGACACACACACCCAGCCAGTGATTAATGATCAAGAGGACGAGGGGCTTTTGCTTTGACTTTTCAGTTTGCTCAGTGTTTTGAGCTTTCAGCTTTCAGAGGAATCACAAAGTGAATGTTGTTACTAAAGAAGGCCACGGAAGATGTAAGCCATCGGGAGCCCTGTGAGTGAGAGAAATAGATAAACCCGGAAGGTCAGTGTCCCATTTACAAAATACGGAGGGCGGCAAAAAAGAACCAGGATATTGAAAGGCATTCACTGTATTGAGTGATCTGGGTCTGGAGGATTCACTGGTGATGGTGATTATTTCATACCACAAACTACAATTGTGACACAAAATGCAAACTGTAAAGTTTACAACACTGGTGACTGTGTATTATACTAAATACGAATACAATGTTGACACTGACATATGGTGATTGTTTAAAAAGGGACCTCTGTGATTGATACAACAGCGCGTGTGAAAAGGCAAGACCAGGAAACACAATGAGTCAGTTTATCTCAGTCCTAAGAGGGGCCATCTCGACAAATGAATTAACTATTTCCTGGTGGTAGGGTATCCTTCCAAGGCTGTGGCAGTGGGACACAAATAGAATCCTCGTGACCTTAATTGATTACAATAGCTTCCACTCAGCACCAGAAGAGGTGAATCAGTGAGCAAGTGATTATCACACCCTGCAAGATGTGGGCAGGAAAGAGTGAAAGCAGGCTTGCAGAGAGCCAGGATTGGAAACGAGTTCATCCCCTTGCCCCATTTAGCTTAGTTCATGCCCAGCAACGGGTTGTGGTCATGCCTGAGCACCACCAGCACTGACTTTAAGGTGTGGAGATGGGCATGATCGAAGGAACCATGGAATCTTTCAGTCACACCCAAATTGACAAGATCTTAGAACCCGCCAAGGACAGTCAGGCTATGCTGTCTCTCCCTTGATTAGAAGAAGAGCCTATTCCGTTGCATGATAAAGAGCACCTAGTCTCGGGCTCCTGGTCTCCACAGCGAGAACTTTGTCTTATTCCCTCCCCATCCCCATCCTAGATCAATTTCCACCTATGAAGCTCTTATGGCTGGAGTACAGAGTCAGGAAATCAAACGGGGCTAATAGAAACATGCAGTAGCTGAAGGAGGAGGAGTGAATCCAGACACCAGGAAAGGCAAGACGAACCCAGAAAAGCCAGTCTCAAATACAAGTTGAGAATCTAGACACACAGCGGTTCAAAGTCTTGGGAACAGTCATAATCACAAAGGAAGAGACGAGTGAATTCTCCAGGGCCTGCTCCAACTGGCTTTTCATTTCTTTTCGCAATTCTCGGGGGTGTTTCCTCTCACAGAGTGCCCTTAGTTGCTGAGGGAGCTTCTGACAGACTGCGCAGGCCCCGGGATGCTCAATAAATATTTGTGGGGTGAATGACTCAATGATTTTAATTTCGGTTCAAGACCATCTAGGCACCAGCAGATGTTCAGGGAATCTAAATTAATGTACTTCCCACTCGACATATATAAATTGACCGATATTACTAACAGGATGTGGAGACAGGGGTTGGAACAAATGTGACTATTTATAAAAATCAAAGCTAAGTGAGGCAGTTATAGAACCTTAGAAGTTGGGTAGTTTTCCAGACTCATTAGGCAGCCTCCAAACAACAATTGGCTTGTAGCATTTGCATCGGTTCCTCACATATTGGCCAGTATTGCCGTATGTCCCTTCTGGTACTGACCCTGTTCTTTTTCTCGTGCATTGAAACCCTCTTTCTCTCCACTCTGCTAAGACAAGAGAGAATCTGTCTTCAATTACTCTGAGTTCAGGTACAAATATTATTAACTAACTCTCTTTTCGTCTCTCTCAAAATATGCACACACACAAACACATACACACACAAAAACACCTTGTATTCAAAAGGGGAGGTTAGTATATTAACTTTTTCATTAGATCCACTTATTATTTTTTTAGGAATGTTAACTTCTAGGAGTGGGAAAAAGAGCTATTTTTAAGGCTGCAATAATAGCTGTAATAATAGACCAGAAAAACAACCGGCAGAATAAAATAAAGGTCCAAATCCATTTGGAAGAGAATATAAGTATAATGGGATACTTGACCCCACAAACCTGACCTCAATAGCTGATCAAAAACATTGTGCTTTCCAAATAATCAGGATGCAATTTAATATGGTAGTAACTTCCCAGGTTACAAGATCAACTGTCACAGTCTGAATTTCCTTGAGTTCATGTTTACAAGCTCTGAATACCTCTGCAGAATAAAAAGCTCAAGAAAAGCATACCTCCACTTGAAGAAAAGAACTTACCAAATGCTTCTCGATTCATTTATTAACTCATTGGGCATCCAGGTTGAATTCAAGTTCACCCTTCTAAGGCTCTGTTTCTGCTACCAAAGCAGAGTACAGGGGAGAAGCAGGAACAATAATGACAAAACTTGACTCAGATGGTCATGCTCCAGTTAACATTATGGACTAAAACTCTCGTCCCATACCTATATCCTCTGGAATGTAATGTAGGCCAAAGAGAAGTGTGACATCTCTCAAAAGGGAAATTTTAAGATGAGTAGAAATATGCTTGTACACCACATATACACACACTCGGCACCATCTTCTTCATGAATATAAAACACTCTTAAAAGTTAGGGTTTACTTGAAACTGTCTAGGCATGCTCCCGACTGATTCATTAGAAACTTCTGGGATCCAGTGGGATCTTCTGGGGAAAGGAAACATATCCCAAAGTACCCTGCCCATCAGTGGAAGTAGGGGTGAGCCTACTTGAACTTGAGAATCCTCAGAGTCACCGTCACAACATGCCTCTGAGAATACAGGTGGTGCTCTCGGGCCCTGCAGATCCCAGAGCAAAATCAAGAGGGAGGGCTGCTGTGTGGGGGCCAGAAGGCCCGCCCTGGGCTGTGTACTTCTTACTTTTTTATTAAAAACAAAACAAAACACTCTTCAACAAGGAGGCCTGGTGGTTTGGTGGCAGTGGCCTGGTCGCAGGCTCAGAAATACAGATCTTTGTGAAGACCCTGAGGGGCAAGACCAGCACCCTTGAGGTTGAGCCCAATGACACCACTGAGACCGTCAAAGCCAAAATCCAAGACAAAGGGGGCATCCTGCCTGAGCAGCAGCATCTGATCTTTGCAGGCAAACAGCTGTAGGATGGCCGAGCTCTCTCAGACTACAGTAGCCAGAAAGAGTCCACCCTACACCTGGTGCTTCGCCTCTGGAGTGGCATCATCGAGCCTTCCCTCCGCCAGCTGGCCATGAAATAACAACTGCTGTGAGATGATCTGTGGCAAATGTTATGCTCACCTGCACCCCCACACTCTCACCTACCACAAGAAGCACAGCCGCACCAACAGCCTGCACCCCAAGAAGAAGGTCAAATCAGGCCCCTCCACTGGCCCTTCCTCGCCTGCAGGGGGGCCTCTGGACTGAGCCCCAGGGCCCTGGGGCCTCCACAGAGTTTCCTTTTCATTGAAATCAACCAACCAACCAACTTCAGGAAATGCGCATCTTGCCTGTTGCAAAGGTTCTTACCTGTAGCACAGAGCTTCAGTCAATCCTGGCCTCAATGCAAACCCACAGTGTCCCATCCATGTCTAGACAATGACACCATGAGGATTTTCTATCATTCTCCTCCAGCCATTCTTCCACTTTCCCGCAACATTCTCAATACATAGACTTCTAAATGTTAAAGAGTCCGGATAATGATAATTAGAAATAGGGTATACCATAACATAAACTGACATAGTCAAAAGTTGACAGGATGCCTGTATTTAAATGTGTCAAAACTGTAGCAAGAGGTGGTTCTTTTCACTCTGTCATCCTATGAAAAAAATGCTCCAGAGTGACCACCCACAGATGTCTTTAGATGTCTCATCATCCTTAATTCTTCCCTTTGGAAGACTAGCATGATGGTAACTTCTCCAACCTTCTGGATTGAGATTGGGATACTTTATATTCTGCCCTGGAATCACAAGTGCAGGTAGAATCTCTGCTGCAGGAAGAAAATAACCCAGGGTCTCAAAATGAAACCCACATTCCAGTGTTTCGTACTACTTATTAAAAAAAAAAAAAGGCCTCAGGGAATCTGCATCGTGCCCATTGCAAAGGTTCACAGAGAATATGATTGCACTAATATCAGTGCCAGGCTTGGGTGGCCTCTGCAGGCAAAGGAGCAAAAGCCACATAGAGTCTTAATTTCTCCATGCTGAAAAGCTACACCTCCCTAAAATTAAAGCCAAGAAACCAGAGCAGAGGAGACAAGTAAATATCCCCTTTCCCCGTGGCACCTCCTGCCTAATGGGAATCGTAGTTAATGATCTGAATCGAAAGCGAAGTCTTGTTTTATGGAATGCTCACTCTTTGTTAAGCAAAGCTGTTTGGGCGAAGGACCATTCTATTGATTTAAAAATTGATTTCTTTTTCCCCCCTTCATATAACTAAAACATGGCTCACAAATCACAGCTCTTTTATTCTTCTGGCTACAACCTAGGCTGAATCTCTCCCAACCTACTCACCGAGGGACGTCTGATGGAGGAAGTGGGAACATTTGGACAGAGATTGTTCAAGATTCTATTAAAGGTTTCAAGTGGCTTCCTTTGAACATTTGGTAATTTATATTTCGAGTCCCTTGGTGTAATTATTGTAATTATCATTAATCATCAACTTCCAGACCCAATCGAAATACAGAACATTGGAAAGGTCAAAGCAATGGAGAATTCTACTATTCTTCACAGAAGATATGAGGCATTAACATTCTGATGCTCCACTTGTGTGACAAAGATTGTAATGAAAACAGAAAATAGCACAAGATTAATGTGTTCTCATGATAAGAATCATCATAAGGAAAAGAGAAAGTGGAGCAAACTTAACCCACTCCTGTCACAGAGGCAGGGTGATGAGATGAGTTGAGGCTAAGGGACAGACTGCGGCAGCTTGGCGTGACCCTGCTGAAGATGATCATGGCTTCCTTCTTTTGTGGAGTCACAAGAGATAAGAAACCAACTTTGGACTCCTGGTTGTCTCTCCGGCTCCTTCCCCAGATAGCTGGCCCCAGATCACATCATTCACTTGACCTTCAAAGCCACATCACAACTACCTGTTAGAAATCCACCTACATGTCCAAAACAGGACTCCTCATCTCTTCCCTGAACCAAATCTATCCCCTGTGGACAAAATAGGATAGTGCTGGAACGTCAGATTCCAGAGGCACCTACACTGTATTCAAATCCCAGTTTGGCCACTTATTACATGATCCTGGGGGAGTTGCTGGTCTTTTCCTATTTATAAAATGTGCTTAATAAGATCTGCTCCACAGTGTTATTTTAAAGATAAAGTGAGGCAATATACCTAAACTACTTAGCACATAGAAAGTGCTCAATAAATGTCAACTATTTTTTATAGTATAAGTCCTTTATTTTTATGAAGTCTATCTAGTTACTTAAGCAGAAAAAGATAAGTCTGGGAATTATTCTCTATTTCTCCATCTCTGTCAGAATGGGACCAAATTCGGTCAACTGTACTCCCTTAATGTCCCTCAAATCTTTTTGTTCGATTTTCATTGCTTCTGCCTTGACTCAGACCCTTACAACTCTTCCCAGTATGAATTTAATTTCATCTTCCTGCCTCTATACTTGTCCCATTCTAAACCATCAGCCACACTGGAGCCAAAACTCCCTTCAAAAGCACATTATCATAATGCCCTTCTCCTGCTTAAATTCACCAGTTGGCTTTCCAGCCCTGGAGCCATAGCTCCAATTCCATAGGAGGGCACGTGAGGCCCCCGTGATCTGGCCCCAAACTCTCTCCTTGCCACCATCACTTTTCTCTGACTCCTCCACATTCCGCATGTTCCAGACATGCCACGATTCCTGCAACCCCAGCATACTCTCCTCAGATTTCTTGCCTCCTATGTCAGTGCTGTTCCCCGCATCTGAAATCAGTGTCCTCCTACATTCAGTCAGCCCCTTCTAGTCCTTGTATGAGTCAGCACAGGCACCATTGCCTTTCAGAAGCTCTCCCTGAGCCTCTTCTCCCTCGTGTATGTTAAATGTCCTCATAGCACTTAAAATAGTCTTCTGTCAATATTTATGTTGGACTTTATTTTATGTAGGTCCCCATCCCCCACTGGGCTCTCAACTCCTAGAAAATAGACACTGTTCTTTCATCTCTGTAAAGCCACTTCTTAGCCTTGTGTCTAGCATATAGGAGATGCACAATAAATTTTCTTGAATAAATTCACACATCTTTCTGGTCTCTCTTGCTATCTACAGTTATGAATGAGAAGGGAAGTAAAACACAGCTGAAATACTTCCTTTTTGTTTCTTGCTAACTATTAAAATGGGAAATGAGTTGGAAAAAAAATCCTAAAGTTAAAGGGAAAATAAGGATTGTGGATTATCTATGCATTTCCAAGATTATTCAGGTTCTTTGCATGGGCTGCTGACAGAAGACAGTGTGGGTAGGACCTGTGGAAATGTACCAGCAGGCTAAAGATAATTGTACTAATTTGCTGAAATTTGTCCCCCTAAATTGCCCCTGTATAATAGAGAAAGGAATGAGAGACATTATGAAGAAAATTTTTAAAAACTAACTTTTTTTTAATCTCAGCAGAGATGCAGGGAACTATACTATACAACTAGTTTTCTGGAAGTCCATTAAGGGAGCCAGCAGGGAAAACCATAAAGAACAATAACTCTACCTGACAACACAAAGGTATGGAAGCCAAAGGAGGGTGTGCTATGCGTCTTTCTGCTGGAGGCAAACAACCACCATGAGAATGGTAAATGCTATAGCTGATCCCTCTGTTTTATTTTGTTTTGGTTTGGTTTTTGTTGTTTTTTTGTGGGTTTTTTTAGATTTTTTATTTATTTGTTTGAGAGAGAGAGAGAGAGCATAAGCAGGGGGAGGGGCAGGCAGAGAGAGAAGCAGGCTCCCTGCTCAGCTGGGATCAATCCCAGGACCCTGGAATCATGACCTGAGCCAAAGGCAGACGCTTAACTGGCTGAGCCACCTAGGCACCCCTGATCCCTCTGTTTGAAGAGTCCCTCTCTACACTCCTACCAATGAGAGAGGAAGACGAATTTCTTAGTAGGAGAGAGGTGACACATTCCACTCAGAGGACTCCTGAGCATCCCCTGGGGCCAGAGACCACCGGAGCTTTGCCAACAGACAGCCTCTAGGACTGGGCTGACCAGCTTGGCTATTGACTACTGGAGGCCGCAACAATTGAGAAAAAATAATCATAGTCAGTGGGGCGCCTGGGTGGCTCAGTCGTTAAGCGTCTGCCTTCAGCTCTGTTCATGATCCCAGGGTCCTGGGATCGAGTTCCGCATCGCGCTCCCTGCTTTGTGGAAAGCCTGCTTCTCCCTCTGCCACTCCCCCTGCTTGTGTTTCCTCTCTCGCTGTGTCTCTCTCTGTTGATTAAATAAATAAAATCTTTCAAAAAATAATAATAATCATAGTCAAGAAAAGCAGCAAAGTTTGCAGCTGGAAAGATAGTACTGATGTCTGAGGGGAGAAACAAGGTCAGAAATTGGAAATAGTGTAACATCAGAAGCTGGGAGTGAGTGTGAAATTGAGCAGAGGGATTCAGGGTGAAGGCTGTGGATGAAGCAGGGCGCCAGCGGGCAGGCTGTGTCGAATGGGGGTGGTTTGAGTTCTTAAAGGAGCTGGTCAGGATGAAGCAGCAGGAACTCTTCCACAGAAAAAGAAGAATTTTAAAGTTACTTCAAGTGAACCATTCTCCGTGGCACCACAATGAGGAAATGGAGGGAAATCTGTCATAAGGCTGGAAAGTAGAGGGACATGGCCACACAAAGGAAAGAGGAAAAACTCAGCACCCCAGAAGCTACATAATGAGTGTTTACACTGGGTCAGTAGCTTTAGCAGCTACCATCCTGTCTTCATCTCAAGTGCCTGTAGGCTCCCGATTAAAAACCCCTGTTGGGCTCAGACAATTCCTCCCACCTTCTGCTTAATCCTGTCTCAGCTGTGATCTGGCCTTCCCTGCTCTGGCTATCCCTGTCATACTGACCAATCCATCTGATGGTCTCCCTTGCCTTTCACTTCATCTCCATAAGAGGTTGCCTCTCAGCTCCCCTCCTCTGAGCTATGTGCTCTACAGCTCTCGTGCTGGGACAGGCCTCCTGGACGCTGCACACTGACCAGGTCCAAGCCAGAGAGCAGGGTCTCCTCAAGCATGTGCACATGTGTTGGAGAAGATGCTCAATAAAATTCTCAAGTGCAACGAGACAAAACTACTATTCATAGCTCTGGAAGGAAATGATGTATGGTTGTTGTTAAAGAAAACCAAGTTTTGAGGAACTGGATGGTGTGCCAAGTGCCTGTACATGCATCTGATATGTAACAAAGAGTTCTCTGAAATACATTCCATGGGGTATTTGGTACCAAATCCTGCCTGGAAACAAAGTATGACTTCCAGGGAATGGAAGAAAGGTGAATTCTGGGAATGTGGAAGTCCTGGGCGTGAAAATGAGTCTTAGAGGAATAGGATATTTATCCGTGATTCTAAATGATGAGAGGGGTTTGGGCCGAAGCAAGAACACACACATTAGAAATAATAGGATTGGGAATTAGGAGGAAAACCTTTCATATGGAAGTTTCCAGTTGAGCTCATCAAGACAACTTAAAAATATAGAGGCACACTCCCAGATTTAACTATGTAGCTAGTTACTGTGGTAGGATGATGCCCAAAAAAGACCAGTGGAGTTAAAAATATCCAAATATTTTAGATGAAAAAACACTCGAAAAGAAGTCACAACCAAGGGGCGCCTGGGTGGCTCAGTTGGTTAAGCGACTGCCTTCGGCTCAGGTCATGATCCCGGGGTCCTGGGATCGAGCCCCGCATTGGGCTCCCTGCTCCACGGGAAGCCTGCTTCTCCCTCTCCCTCTGCCTGCCGCTCCCCTGCTTGTGCTCTCTCTGTCTGTCAAACAAATAAATAAAAATCCTAAAAATAAATAAATAAATAAATAAAAATAAAAATAAAAAAAGAAGTCACAACCAATATTGAAAACCTAATTAATAAGTAAATCAAAGTTGAAATTATAAAAAAGATAAAAGAGTAAACAATAAGATATCACTAAGATTTAATGATCTGATAATCATGATTGAAATGCCACTTGAAATGTATACCATATGGATTAGGAATAAGCCCATTAGAAGGAAGTATTAGTAAGTCTCATTCTCTATAGTCTAAAAGGGGATATCCACCTCAATCCCACTTCCCCCCATGGTTATTAGAGGGGTCGACAGGGTAAATACTAGTGGCTACTGGGATGCATTCTGCCATCCCAGAAAACCCAGTGCTGGCCCCTGAGTTTTAACAGAACCAGAGATTATGTGGTTAGATGCTGAGTACAGGTGAAAAGATCATAATCCTGGAGCCATGGGAAATTAATACCCAGTATCAGCACTGCAAACAAGCCATGTGAAATACAAAAATAGTCAAAAGATACTGTGTGAATACAAAGAGTAACAGAGCCAGTTTGGAGCGCAAGGGAAAACTAAAGCCACAGTCACTCACACAGTAGTTAAGAATGTGGACTCTGAAGCTAGGTTCAAATCCTAGCCCCATGAATTACTGGCTGTACACTTTGGGGTAATTTATGTAACCTCTGTTTGTAAATTTCCTTGCAAAGTAGTGATAGTAATAGTACATATTCTTTAGGCTGCTATGGATTAAGTTCAATCATGGAAAGCACTTTGGAAAATATGGGGCACTAGGCAAGCTACATATTTGCTATCACTGTTATCCTGTACAGATTATACATTCTAGAAATCTAAACATAAAGCAGAAGCTAAATGAAACTCAGGGGCTTATTAACAGGTCATGGCAACACTAATTGAATCAATAGCTATTTTTAAGTGCATACAATATGGCGGGCACTTTGCTAGGTACTTGAGACAGGACAGTAAATGATGAGACCATATCAAGGAGCTGGAGAAATTATAGACCCACCAGGCTGGGCATAGAAGTGAGCAATGCAGCATTTTAAAATTAAAGGTTTTCTTTCCTTTTCCTCCTTTCCTGGAAAACAGAATCCCAAAGCCACTAGGTGAGACTAATGGAGGATAGTAAGGACAAAGGCAGGCAGGGGCAAGGGGCCCTGTCCTAAGAGGAAACTCCCCTTTAAAGGAAAAAGACCCCATCCTGTTATTCTACACTACCCTGGAAGGAGCCCTCCACCCTTTCCCCCATGAACAACTACCTGATAGGCAGATGAGCATGTGGACAAAAACCTGATTGGGTAATAGGCACATGGAGGGTTTTTCAGATTAAAACAGCCCATCAACATTCTCATAAAAACCCCTAGACTTAGAAACTCCAAGGGCAACCCTCTTGGGTTCCCTGCCTCTTTGGGAACTTTGTACTATCACCCAATAAACTTTGTTTTGTTGCCCACCACTCTTCATCTGGTCTACCTCTTTTCATTCTTCCAAGTGGCGGGACCAAGAACCATGGGCACTAAAGGAAAAGAAATCCTGAAACAAGACAATCCAAGCTAGTAGCTGGGGAGAGCCAGGATTTCTCAGAGGTGGATGTTAGAGTCCTTGAGAATAAGAAAGGGAAGTTTCAAGGGGGTGATGGTCATGGGGCATCAGAGCCTGGCTGGGGTGAGGAGGTCATCCAGGAAGGGAGGGTGAACCACAGTAGGATGTCACACACAGAACAGGATGAGCAGGGCATTACACACAGAGGGACTGATCAAAGCAGTGAGGATATTAAGGCTGATGGGAACCAGGTTTCTCACTGATGAAGAAGAAAGTTACAAATAAAGAGAGAACACTAGAATAAACCCTGTGATGTTGGCTTGGAATTCGATGCATCCATGTGAACTCAGATTTTCCATGTATATAGATAAATACAGATTGATTGCCAACAAGATACCCCATCACCCAGTAACACTTTAGTGCATGTTTCCTACAAACAAGGACATTCTACATAATCCCGAACAAGAAAGACAGGCTTTCCTTCAGGTTTTAAATGCCACCAAGCAATGTGGATCTGTTGACAGCAGTTGACCTTGAGTCAGGGCCGGGAGCAGAAAAAGAGGGGAAAAAAGGGATCTCCCCCACTCTCTCTCATGGGACAGGAGACCCTTGTTCCACTTCTCTGGTCAGAAAGACCGGCTTCTCCCAGAGATTGTGCTGCCTGCACCTACTGCAAATTTCCCTGATTTGGCCTGCTCTTGGGTCCAAGGTGGGAGATAAAGGAGTCTGCGGGGAAGGGCAACTCATTGCTACCTTACCAGTTGTTCATGGATTAACTTTCCTCCTCATTCCACCTACTACTGTTTACATTTCTGCCCTTAAGGTAGTTGTGTTTTCTGTATTTTAACGAGTCTTTACTTGTTACCACCGGAAGACATAGACTTTATAGGCCCTACTCCATCCTGGCAGAAATCCCAGCATCTTTTCTACACCTGTCCACAGGGAAGGCCAGCTTCACGAGTATGCAATCCATGCAGTCACATGGGGCCTAGTGCTTAGAAGGGCCCAAGCTTGTTTTCATGCTCTGTTGTTGCCATCTTGAAATTCTTAACACTTTATCTTTGAACTTGAATGAGTGAAGTTCAGTGGAATAATGGAGCATGTGCATGAGCTTAGGAGATCCACCCAAGATGCATGGGCACTACTATTTCTTGCTACCATGAAATAGGAGCATTCATGATGTCTCACAAAAACAAAATTCCAGTAGACTCACAATACGTGGGAGTTCAGTGGGACTCAAAGCAAGTACAAGGTAAGTGTGTTATATCTATAACTGAGTAAACAGGGGCACTGACATCCCCAAGAAGCCATACTTTCTGTTAGAAGCAGAACTTTTTTTTTGAATGCAGAAAGAAGACAATGGTGTTTTAAGAAACCCAAATGACCAAAGAAACCTGTCCTGTCCTTCTTAGGCATGTTATTCCCCTATGTTAGCCAACAATGGACACTGAAAATGACGGCTTAGAAAGAAAAAGACAACAGTTCCTTTATAAAACGGTGTCTTTTCTTTCAGTCCATTCTGACTCATCGGTAGGGCAAAGCAGCGAGTATGAGGATGTGAACAAAGAAGGAAGCGAAATAAAAACAGTTGAGTTACTTTCGTGCAGCATGTTCACTATTGTGATAAGAACAAAACACACATGCACAAATGGTGTCATTTTGGTGATGCTACATCAGAGTTAAATGCTTTTTTTTTTTAAAGATTTTTATTTATTTGACAGAGAGAGACAGCGAGAAAGGGAACACAAGCAGGGGAAGTGGGAGAGGGAGAAACAGGTTCCCCGCGGAGCAGGGAGCCCGATGTGGGGCTCGATCCCAGGACTCTGGGACCATGACCTGAGCCGAAGGCAGACGCTTAACCACTGAGCCACCCAGGCGCCCCCAGAGTTAAATGCTCTTATATTTGCATTTAAAACTGGCATTGCCCTGGGGCACGTAGGATCCGACTAGATCTCAGCTCAGGTCTTGATCCCAGGGTTATAAATTCGAGCCCTGCGTTGAGCTCTGTGCTGGGTGTGGAGCCTACTTAAAAACAACAACAACAACAACAACAACAACAAAAAAAAACACAAAAAAGCTGGTATTGCCCAATATAAAGATAAATGGTAAAATTTATGCTAATAATTTAACATTTTAATTTTTTTAACTTAGAATGACGCTAAATAACAAAAAATACTATGACAAGTCAAGAGAGAGTTACCAGAAGAAAGGAAAGAGCTTCGTATTTAGTTTCTTTTAATGGTGCTTTTTTCCTGACTCTTGAACAAGGAAGGGGTCCTGTATTTTCATTTTACACTGGGCCCTGAAAAGTATGTAACCATCCCTGTCTGTCCGTTTTGGCCTGAATCCAAATCCAATTTTGGATTCTCCCAAGGAGCTCTCAATTTATCTGCTATATGTTCCTCCTCGCTCTACCTAACTAATAACCCCTCTCCGCACCTCAGGTCCAGGAAGGTTAGCCTGAAGGCTGAAATTCAGAACACCCGAGGTGAGAGTAAGCACTGGACCCTGTCAATATCCTTTGGGGCAGGAAGTTTGACTTGTTAGCCATTTTTTTTGTTTTAGATCTTTGCAAAAACATGGCCAGTCCTGTTTGCCTATGTCAGAGTAAAATGCCTAAATAATCCTATCAGTGCTAAACTAAATTGACTCGCAATCTATGCCAGAATTTGCCACCATGGATTCTTCGGAATGAGCCTCAGATGTGGAATCAGGAAGAACTAGGCTTGGCATGCTATTTAAGATTGTGTGTTTAAGCTGCAGTAGCAACACCAACTTCCAAGAACTGTGCTTAGGGTTATATGACATGACACACAGCAGCACATAGAAGTTGCTCAATAATGCATCTATGTATTTGCAGTTGGCTATCGGTCGGCTTTAGATCATTGTCCAAATAGCTCATGAGATTTATATTGTAGTTCTGTCACTTCTCTCAATCTAGAGACCATTTGAAAAACAATGCAAAGGAATGAGATCTTGCCATTTGCAACGACGTGGTTGGAACTGGAGGGTGTTATGCTGAGTGAAATAAGTCAATCAGAGAAAGACATGTATCATATTACCTCACTGATATGAGGAATTCTTAATCTCAGGAACAAACTGAGTGTTACTGGAGTGGTTGGGGGTGGGAGGGATGGGGTGGCTGGGTGATAGACATTGGGGAGGGTATGTGCTATGGTGAGCGCTGTGAATTGTGCAAGACTGTTGAATCACAGATCTGTACCTCTGAAACAAATAACGCAACATATTTTAAGAAAAAAGAAAGAGAAGAAGATAGCAGGAGAGGAAGAATGAAGGGGAGTAAGTCAGAGGGGGAGATGAACCATGAGAGACGATGGACTCTGAAAAACAAACTGAGGGTTCTAGAGGGGAGGAGGGTAGGGGGATGGGTTAGCCTGGTGATGGGTATTAAAGAGGACACATTCTGCATGGAGCACTGGGTGTTATGCACAAACAATGAATCATGGAACACTACATCAGAAACAAATGATGTAATATATGGTGATTAACATAACAACAAAAAAATTTAAAAAAAAAGAATACTGGGTGATGGGCATTAAAAGGAGGGCACTTGACGGAATGAGCACTGGGTATGATATGCAACTGATGAATCACTGAACTCTACCTCTGAAATTAATAATACACTCTATGTTGATTAAACGATTTTAAATAAAACAAATAAATAAATAAAAGAATAAAAAAAAAGAAAAACAATGCAGCCGTTGTAAAGTGCCTGTTGAAATAATGCATACTAGGGCCTGAAACTATATACGTGGCTTATTAGAATGATCAGATTCAAAGAGTTCAAGAGGTATCTTGAATTCATACGTTTCCGTGTCCTTCTCTTCTTACCTTTACCATTTTTCTCAAGACTTCAAATCTGAGCATTTTCCTTTGTTCTTATAAAACCATGGGAACTGATCAAATTCTGCCACACTTTTCAAAACTCTTCTGTCAGTTGGCTGTTATGCTTTTTTCCCACCTGATCAAATCAACTTACGGAATGTCTTGACTTGTAAAGTTCATAGAAAGAAATGGACTCACCCGCTGCTAAAATGATGGGAACACTACAGATGGCCATGATGGGAAAGAGCACTGTTGTTTTAATCTGAGCAAAGTAATCTTTCAGTGGTATAAAATTAAATGCTAACATTATACTGGTCCCTAGTTTGTTGTAACATAAACTTTTTTTTAAAGAAGATATTTTCCAGCACCTTAAGCTTATCCTTTATCTATATCAATTTTTTATCAATTTTATTTGATTCTATTAGATGCAATTAGGGTACAAAAAATAAATACAGATGTTTATAAGTTTGAACCGCTTGCATTTACAACTTTGATGGGTTTATCTGTCTTAGCTTGTGTTTCCTATAATATTCTCTAGGACAGAAGAAAGACACACTAAGTGATATGAGCTTAAAATAGGAAGGACAAGTCTTACCCAAAGAAGTGGATGATTTACATTTGCGATGTAAAGGCAATTTTTTGCAGTTATGTCCCAATTATTTATGGCACTAAGGGACAGGGATAGCACAGATGAAAGAATCATAGCATCTCAGGGTTGGAAGTGCTTAAAGGTCCTGCAGTTCCATCACTCATACAATGGTTAATTTAATTCCATAGCCTTCTTCCTATACCAAGTAGACTTCCAGCATGTGCTTGAATATCTTTAGTGAAGGCAAAAGGCTAGCTCATTTCATCCTTGAATAATTCCATTAGATTTTGACTCAATCTAAAGTACATCGCTTTCTAACCCTGTGTAACTTCTATACCTATTCTTTGATAATGGAAGGCAAGGACCATACTTTTCAATCTTTGTATCTCTAGTGCTTATGATAGTGCCCAACTGACACACAGTAGGATTTCATTCTGTGTTTATTATATAGAACTGAAATACAGATCTAAAAATAGTGTCTCCCGGGCCATCTTCTCTCCAGCTCTTTAAGAATTGCTCCTAGTCATGACTTCAAAATCCTTTATCATCCTGGTGCCTTCTACTGAAGGTACTTTGCATTCTCTTTCTAATTATGTTGTCTCCAAAATAAAACAGAATATTGCAAGTTTGTTCTTTCAGATACAGAGTGTAATATACTGACAACTCCATCAACCTAGAGACAATTTTCAAATAAATTATCCTGTGTCAGCAGCTACCTCCTACAGAAGGACATTGATATTAAACCAAGGCCTTTACCAAGGGCCACTGCTGCAGAACTCTGTTTTCCCGAATTATATTCATAGATTTTTAATTTGTTTTTATTTTTGTGGACAAAAGCATAGAGCTTCAATGTAACTTTGCTAAAGACTAGAAACATCTGGAGATGGTGAGCATCAGATCAATGCAGGTTTAAACCTGACACCATTTATTACTGGCTATGTGATCTAGACAGAGAACTTCTACTTCTCTGAGTCTCCTTTTCCTTTGTTAATAGGGGATGGGAAGTCTGTTATTTAAAAACTGTCTTTTGAAGGACAACTGGAAGAACAGAGATGCCATTTAGTGAATTAGGAAGACTACAAAAGGAGAGATTTGATAAGTGGAGGCTTGGCATTCCTGGAACACCTATTAGGCAATGGAATGGACAGTGGAAAACACATGCCAGGATTCAGGAGAAGGGTCTAACTGGAGATATAGACTTGGAAGCTCAAAGCTATAGATTTGTATGAGTCATGAGACTTGGTAAGTTTCCTAGAAATGAGAATAAAGAAAAGTGTACGTGGTCCCTCCAGTATTGGGAAGAAATAGCAATGGAGACCAAAAAAAGAGATCAGGGATGTGGGAGGGAAACCACAAGAAAGTGATGTCCTGGAAGAGAAGCTGATTACCATTGCCTTCTCTTATCCTGCTGAGAGGTTGGATAATTCCAAGAGTCACACATTGGTTCCAATCTCCAGCTCCTAGAATACTGCCCGATATATTGTAGGCCCCAATGAAATGGTGTTATTCTCTTATTTTATTTTATTTTTTAAAGATTATTTATTTGAGAGAGAGAGAGCAGGAGGGAAAGGCAGAGGGAGAGGGATACAGAAAGTCCCAAGCAGACTCTGCACTAGGCACGTGGCCTGTCACAGAGCTTGAGTTCATGACCCTGAGATCATGACCTGAGCTGAAACCAAGAGTCAGTCACTTAACCAACTGAACCACCCAGGCACCCCAGTGTTATTCTTTTAGATCTTGACTCAGTCATCCAAATATTTATTATGTCTTCTGGCCTCAATAGTTTCACCCATTCATGGATTTAGAACAGAAATCATGACAGATGCCTAAGAAAGAATTTGCCAGGGCTGAAATTGACTGACTAACCAGCACCCCTTTGGTACAGTTGCCAAACCAGTTATGATACATTTAATGGTAATATTCACTCCAAATTTCTCCCTTTTGCTCAAAGGAATAGCATGGAAGATCTTACCTATTGCCCTGCTACTGAAAAATGTTACTTGTAATCAATTCTCCAATTTTACAGCCTAATAAGTTTATCTAAAAGAAAAAAAAAAGAAATTGGGTTTTATCTGACATGATTTTTCCAGAGTGAATTCATGCTGACTCCTGATGATCCTTTTAACTCTGAACATAATATCTTCATAATAACACATTTTAAAAATTCATAAAAGACTGAAGATGAGGGGCCCACGGGCGCAGTTGGCTGAGCATTGACTCTCGGTTTCCGCTCAGGTCATAATCTCAGGGTCGTGAGGTTGAGCCCCATGTTGGGCTCTGTGCTCTGTTTGGAGTCTGCTCAAAATTCTTTCTCTCCCTCTGTCCCTCCCGCTCATGCACTCTCTCTCTCTCTCTCTCAAATAAATATATTAATCTTAAAAAGAAAAGACTGAAGACAAATTCTTTGGCTGGTTTATGTACTTTTATCCTACCCCTCTTTATCTTTTAAAAAACTAAAAACTATACTTTCCCATCTTCAGTATATCTTTCATCTGCACCATTTTTAAAATTTGATATCAGGAATGTACTAGGACTTTCTCTCTGACAGGGCAGCATATAGTAGCTATAAAGGTGGTGTTACCTAGTGAATAATAGGAGAGTAAACTGCTGACACAACTTACAAATTCAAGAAGTTCAATGAATCCCAAGCAGGATAAACACAAAGAAAATCATGCTCAGACATATGATGATCAAACTGAGGAAAACCAAATATAAAGAAAAAAATCCTGAAAGCAGCCAGATAAAAACAACACATTACATATAGGGAAACAACACAAATTACCACAAGTTTTTCAACAGAAATCATGGGGCCTAGACAGTGAAAACATCTTTTAACCACTGGGAACAAAAAACAAAGAATTGGACCAAAAAAAAAAAAAAAAATCCTATCAATTCCCAATTCTACATCCAGTGGAAATATTTTTCAGGAATGAAGTTGAAATAAAAACATTCTCAGATGAAGGAAAACTAAGAGAATTTGTCACCATCAGATCTGCTCTAAAAGAAATGCTAAAGGGAGTTTTTCAAGTTGAAGAAAAATAGATCAGAAGGGGAACTTGAACCTTTAGGAATGAAGAAAGAGTGACAGAAATTGTAAACACTTGAGTAGATAACATAGCCTAGTTTTCTCGTTTTATGTTCCTTGTAATATGTGTGATTCTTGAAAGGAAAAACTTATTATCTGGGGCCAGGGTGCATTGAATATATACAGATATAGCATGTATAAAAACTACAACAAGGAGGATAAAGATAAACAGGACATATATGGTTATAAGGCTTTTACATTTACTTGAAGTGGTAAAATAGTCATTATAAATACTAGATAACGAGGTGTCTATACTATAATCCCTAGAGCAATAACTAAAACTTAATACCAAAAGATACCCTCCAAACATTAATGCATGAATTAAATGAAATACTAAAAATATTCTAGTAACCTGGAAGAAGGCAAAAAAGAGAGAACAGAGAAACAAACAACAAAAAACAATTCAAAGGGAACACACAGAAAAAAAATAAAAGGGTAGACTCAAATATTAACATATTAATAACTACTTTAAATGTAGATGATCAAAATGCACCAATTAAGACAGATTGCCAGATTGGATTAAAAAATTAGATCAAACTATAAACTGTCTACGAAAACCCACTTTAAGTATGATGACATGGTAAAACTAAAAGTATATAAAAAGACACCGTACAAACACTAGCCCAAGAAAAGCTACATTGGCTATATTAATATGAGAAAATGTAGATTTCAAAATGAAGAAAATTGGGATTAAGGAGGGATAAATAGGTACATTATGTAATGATAAAAGGGTCAATTTCCTAAGAAGATATAACAAACCTAAATGTGTATGCACCTACCAGTGGAGAGCTCAGAATACATGATGCAGAGACTGATAGAACTAAAGGAAAAATAGACAAGTCTGCAGTTACACTTAGAGACCCGAACACTCCTCTCGTGGTAACTGATAGTAGATCAAAAATCAGCAAGGACATGTGAGACTTTAGAAACAGTCTCAAACAACTTTAACGACCTCTATGGGACACTCCACCCACAAACAACAGAATTTGCACTCTTTTCAGGTGTATATGGTACACCAGTAAGATCCACCGTATTTTGGGCCACATTTGGAAGTTAAACCACGCATTTCCTATTTCCCTGACCACCTGTTTGGCAGGTTTTAGGCACATGATGTGGGACAAAGGTTGAACACGGCTGCTTAAAGAGGCAGCTCAGAGTGACTAATTTGCAACGTGAAAAATTCAACCTCATATATGCTCTGAACCATCTAATCTATGTAACATCCTAGTGTATTGCTCTCATACATACAAATTAACATGAAAAATAGATGAGCTAAAGTCAGAGTAAGAAGCAAAACTTTGGAATTAAAGTGTATATCGCTTTAAAGCAAGTAGTACTGATAATCATAGATGAGTACTGTTCATTCAAGATGCCCCTTCTATTCAGAAATACAATGGACCCTTGAACAGCATGTGTTTGAACTATGCAGGTCCACTTACACATAGATTCGTTACAGTATAGTACTAGAATTGTATTTTCTCTTCCTTATGATTTTCTTTTTAAGATTTATTTATTTGAGAGAGAGAGAGTGTGTGTGTGTGCGCGTGAGGGTGGAGGGGCAGAAGGAGAGCAAGAGGGAGAATCCTCAAGCCGACTCCCTGCTGAGTGGGGAGCATGGAAACCCCAGGGGCTCAATCTCACTCCTCAAGATCATGACCTGAGCTGAAATCAAGAGTCAGACGCTCCACTGACTGAGCCACTCAGGCGCCACCCCTTAGGATTTTCTTAATAACATTTTCTTTTCTCTAGTTTATTGCAAGAATACAGTATATAACACAGATAACATACACAATATGTGTTAATTGACTGTTTCAGTTATCCTTAAGGCTTCCAGTCAAGAGTAGGCTATTAGTGGTTAAGCTTTTAGGGAGTCAAAAGTTATCCGCAGATTTTCAACTGCGCAGGGAGGTGGCGGGGGGGGGGGGCGGGCGGGAGTGGTGCATTCAGCATCCCTAACTCCATGTTGTTCAAGGGTCAATGTACTGTTGGTTATAATGCAAGTTATGTTTGGTGCTTGAAAGTAATTACAATCCTGGTATTTAGAAACTACCCTTTAATCTAAGTGATTTCAAATGAGAGAATTGTGTTAGAATCATCCAGGCCACAGTTACCATACACCAGCTCTCACATACCCTCTTGCACAGATTCTTTCCCATGTAATACCTCAGACCACCATTAACACAGTACCCACTCTTGATTAATAAGAAAAGGAGCTTAGAATGTGTTTTATCATCTTCAGCTTCCTGGTGTTTGTCAAATACTCTTGTTTTACAAGAAGTAGTTTTCTTGTAGGGCTGTGAGTGTGTCTGCATAATTTTTCATCAAGGCAATAATGTAGGATCCTAAATCACGAGCATTCTTTGCAAGTCCCTTAAGTGTAGTGTAATTTGGAACCGGCAATCCATTTCAAATTCGGTAAATTAAAGGGGAAATAGCCAAGCACGAGTCAGAGGAGCAGGCCTGACTCCCACACCTGCAATTTCAACCAAATGACATAAAATGCCAAGCCATTATTCTTCCAATTTAGCTTCCTCAGCTTTCATGTTCAAAACCAAATTCATTCTAAAAGTAATCAAATCAGATAAGGACCTGGGTTTGGGGCGGGGGGTAGAATGCTAACGATGCAACCAGGGGAACTGATCGGAAGGTTCTGGTGTTTTAACATTCAGGTTATTTTGTGGAGCATATTTTAAACCGATTTTTTTCAGGTTAGTTTAATTGGAGTATCAGAAATCCTTTTATCTGTTTTGACAATTGAAATGATGATGTGCAGCCCACACACTGTTTATACTGTTAGAGATAGGAATACCCAGATGGATACTCTAGCTACTGAGAATTTAAAAGGACAGGAGCAGCTAAAGGCCGATTAGCCATGGAGAACATTAGCTTCGATGCTCCTCATACAGAGCCAGACATTACGTCAAGCATGACAAGCCACTCTAGCATAAAAGTATTAGCGGCCTCCAAGTCTCGGGCTTACCCTTAAGTTATTTCATTAAAATACAAAATCATGTTGACCTAATTTTTTGACAGGTTTCAATGAGAGCAAAGATCTCTCTTGTTGCACCTACCCTTTCTCCCTCTTCATCCTGCCGCCACTCTGGGGAG
Organism: Zalophus californianus; assembly: GCF_009762305.2. NCBI lineage: Eukaryota > Metazoa > Chordata > Mammalia > Carnivora > Otariidae > Zalophus > Zalophus californianus. The sequence goes on from NC_045600.1 coordinate 70,048,021, forward strand.
TTTGCCAGTTTCAAGTCTTTGCAGAGTGCCAATCCCTTTTATTTTAATCAAGGTAGAAGCTCTGGCTTTAAATGCTTTCTCCCCTCATCTCCAAACGTGTATGCCGAGACTCTTCACTGACAGGAGAACTTCTTTCAATGGCGGTAACTCTTAATGTCCTTGGGGGGGAAGAAAGCTACTCAGCATTCAGCGGAGAAGCCGGAACCGCCTGGATCGGTCTCATTATGTAGGCCATATGCAATAAGCCCCGGTACCTAACAGCTGCTGGTGGTAGGATTAAGGGGAAAATATTTAATTTGATGCAGGAGCACGTGCACGTGATTTCAGCTGTAGCTCTTACCTGCTCCCCGGGGTGTGTATGAGATATATGGTATAACGCAGAAATCATTTAATTGTGTCAACACAATGTCAGGATGTTTGTTTAAAGTAAAAATTAGTTTTTGCAGCATAAATTGATTAGTTGACAGGCTACTCGACTGTCACGGAGGCTACTGGATACAAAGAAAAAATTGGCTTGGTTAATCTGAGCAAAGGGGAACAAGTCCTTTGAGATCCGGGGAAATACAAGCAATGTAAATTCGGATTAGTCTTTGTGTTCTGTAAATCAATAAAACAACAGGGAAGTGTGAAGAATAGGCTAGATCATCTATCAAACTGGTTTTTATTGTGTTTCTATTTCTATCCCTAGTAAACATGTGCCTTCAGTTTCCCAGGAATAAAAGCATTTGACAAAGGAATAAAAATGGACTGGAGTTCACTGTAGATGCAGTGCCAATGACAAAAGGGGTGGGGGGGGTGTCGAGAAAAGATGAGAATCAAAAAGGCTGCTTCCTGCAATCTCAAAGCTAGATCATTTTAAAATTCTCAGGTGACAGGTGGTGAAAGTGAAGATAGATTTTATATATCTACTGCAATGAAGACTGTACCTTATGCAGAATACTAATCAGGATTTTTTTTTTTTAAGGCAACGGCATTGTCTTAACGGGCTTTAAGAGAAATAGAGGTGCACGCATGCACACACACAAAAGAAATCAGTTAAGGAAGGCTTCTGTTGCATCCGAGATTTCTCCCCCCTCATCACTGTTAATCACAGAAGAAGTAACGAACGTGCTAAAATAAGAAAACACTAATTTTGTGGCCCAGTGAAGGGCCCCGCTCTTTTTCAAACGGTCCTCGTGTTCTTATAAGCCCTCTTTCAAGGCGAGTATTTCACCTGATTGCTTTAATTGAGGGGCTTCTTTTATTTGTGTTGACAGTCTGCATCATCATTGTGTTTTACCTTTCGGTGCGTGCAGCATCTCCCTGTAAGCCCTGCGCCCCACGCCACGCGGTGCACTGAGCTACTGCAGAGAACGCGGAGGGGAGAGAAAATGCGGGCTTCAGAAGTGAGGAGCAGCACTTTAGATGGCAGTGGTTGAGGCGAGCGAGGCAGAGCAGTACAGATCTTGCCTTCCGAGTGTTTGAAAGATGGGGGCGTCTTTGTGGCATTATCTTCCCAGGTGCCCCAGATGGCACGGTGTACTTCTAATGGAAAACCATTCATCTGGCCCTGGAACTGTACGTGTTGTACATCACGATGGTTCATGGAGGAAACGAGCTCAGACAGCTTAAGCAGAAGGCGCAGAGCCTGTGGTGGCGAAGGCATAATGGAAGAGAGGCACTAAAGGGCAGGCGAGTGAGTCAGAGGCTGGGGAAGGGGAGAAGGCTGTTATTTCTGTGTAATTCCCCAGGATCCACTCCTGCTTGGGTTGGCCGTGAGAAAAAAACCAATTCAATTTGAAGGTGGTTCAGGGTAAATGAACCAGGGAATTGAGCTGCTGGAATCTAATTAGGGACCCCCCAAATTACTACTACCTGCCCAGCAGAAAAGTCAAATGGCTATAGCAGCCAAAAGAGTTAAGGGAAGTTGGCAGAATAAGCAGTCCAGAAGGAGAAGGTTTGCAACCCTTCCAGATTCTATCTCTAAAACTCTGAGAAGTGATTTTTTTTTAAATGCTAATGCCATAGGCAGAGAAGATTGCAAAGCAGAAACTGTGGCCACAGAAAGGGCAGATGTAGGATCCCCAAAGTGTGAAAGGCCAGCACGGTCTCCAATCCCTCTGGGGAAAGGTGAGACCATGTCCCCTAAAGGGAAGCTTCGTGAGGACCGGCACCTGTCCTCTACTGTGTTGGGAAAGCACATTACCCGCCCCATAGAGAGGGATGACAAATGTCACGGGGATTCTGATGAAAGGAGGAGGAAAGATGGGGGCTGTGCCTCAGGGTCGGCCCTGGGAGCTCATCCCTGTATTTCCTGGCATCACACGGTTCCCTTCAGCCTCAGCATATCTGCTTCATCAAAGGCGAGCCACTCTGGGGCCTCATGTATTTCTCCTGGAGAAGACATGTAAACAGGATATCTGAACACAGGCTGCTGAAAAGAGAACTGGACTCGGCATCAAGACCTCCAACGTGGTCCTGACACTCTCACTAGTCTGTGTAACTTGGGGAAATGATTTTGAGGGTCATTTAGGCTCATTTGTAGAATAAGGAGTTGGCTTGGACAATCAAGATCTATGATGGCTTCTAAATCCGAGGAACCTTTATTCACATGGAACAAATCAAAATCTACATAACAGGCAGACTGTACTTTTATTTACTGTAGGACTATCACCACAACTGCTGATTTCTCCCCAAAGCCTTAAAATAACTACAGTTGCCTCAATTTCATGCGGACCCCTGAGGGCAGAAGGGAGCCCATCAATCCAAAGGAAAGAAGTGAAATGGAATATGTTGCCCTTTTCCACTCCAGCCGGGAAAGTAAAATTTACGTTTCAAGATGTCAATTAAATGAGCAGCTAGTTTCCCCCCACTGAAAAAAGAAGGCTCTCACACTGAACATCCTACAGAAACACAACAATAATAGAACACAGTAGCAGAAAAAAAAAATTATAGCTAGCCATGGCATCCTTGCAAAGAAAACACGCACACACACACACACACAAGCAACTACCTACCCCTTAATATGGGACTGTCATATTATGTTAACGCAGGCTGGTTCCCTGTCGTCTGGCACATGCTCAGAGCCCTTCCATCAGTGGGGGTGAGCTCAGGCGATGGCAGTCTATCCCCAGACTTGGCCAAGCCTACTTCAGCAGAAACACTTTCATCCGGAAAAGGTATGATTCATCCCCCAAACAAACAAAAATGTTTGAAATGTATCCATTCTTTGGATGAATAATTGAGTTTGTCATCTAAAATATTATGTGCTGACACTTTGGGAGATGACAGTGTGACTTCACATTTATAAAGGTGGTTTATTTTCCCCTTAATTTGAAGTAACCAATGGGTGGGGGTGGGTGGAAGAGTCACTAATGGTTCAATTAAACTTGAGGGATCTGGAAGGTGGTAGCTGACGCATACCTTTGTTCCTCATCCTATTAACTAATAAGCTAGTCTCTCCCTCCGTGCAACTCTCGCAGTTAATAAAGTGGCTCATTTAGATGTCACTAGAATAATATCAGTGAAAAGACTAAATTTAGAGAGTAGGGCATGAGAAAATGCAAGACTCAGGAGCACAGCCCACAGTATCCCCACCCAGTCCCAGAGCAGACAGATCAAAGCTGCCCCTTGAACATTCCTGCTGATTTTATGTTTACCTTGTTATCGATACAGACAGATTTCTTTTTTTTGGTCAAAAACCTCTCCCGTGCTCCTTCCCAGCCACAGGTTAGCAGACATCCAGGACCATGGCAAAGTTTCTAGTTTTTCTGCCCATATAACCCTTCCTTCCCATCCCTACCCACGCCCTAAGCCCGCTTTAAAAAATAGGAAATTGCAAATAAACCTAGAACTGTGTCTACACAGATCCCAAAACAATTTGTCTCAGTTTAAAGTCACGTGATGCTGCAATATTTGTATGTTATGTACACGTAACTGATTGCCTCAGCTATTTCAAGATTGCTGGTGAGAAAGGGATTGCTCACAGAAGTGGTCATTCAATCCAATTAGCTTAATCATTTGACCTTAACCAGCATGATTCAGTTATTTGAATCATGAAGCAGCCAGATTGGACTGAGCATTTGCAAATTGATCTTTTTCTCTGTGATTAACTTTAACGATGACAAGAAATAACAAAGGTGATGTAAAAATGGATAAACTGGTGACTTCCTGAAGAATTCTTGTTTTTCAGGATGACCAAGGATTACCCTGAGTAATAAATCCAATTGAAATATTTATTGAGCATTTCTAAGCTCAAGATGCTGTATGAGACACTAAAGAAGCACACAATGACTCAGACCTAGTTCCTGGCCTCAGAGGTTTTTTATCTTAAGCAGAAAACAAGTAGGTAAACAGGTATTCATGCCGCAAAGAAAAACACAATGTTCTAAGTAAAGCCACAATAATAAGTAATGAGAGCTATTAATTTTGAGAGGAAGAAAGTCAGAAAAGGCTTGCACTGAGCCTGGGAGGGTAAGCAAAACAATTAGGGGTAGCAAAAAGCGATGCCTTCAGGACCAGCCAGGTAACATCAACAGGAGAAGCGCGAGAGAGGGCTGGAGCCTACGGCAAACTGTACCATCAAGGCCCTACTGAAAGGATTTCAAAGTCAAGTTTAAAACATTTTTGGCAAGCCAGAATACAGCTGTGGGCCTGATCCGGCCTTCCTTGGTCATACGCGCTTTATTTAGTTAGAAACAGAATGATCAACAAAGCATTCCATGATAAAGACTCAGAGCAAGGCAAGTGCCAGGGACTTGGTGGTCCCCTGACTGCCTTTCTTCTTCTCCCAGCCCACTTTTCCTGTCAATCCCGTAACCGCTGGGATTAAGAGCAAAGGCGTTTAGAAGAATGGAGCCTCCCACATAGGGATCCATCATTCAAATTTCTTTCCAATTGGTTCTGGCCTTGCTCCTCTAGAGATGATAACAACTTTACCCTGAACCTAACCCCCCTCAAGGTATCCCAGACTTGGAAGGGAATTTCTAATGTATTCCTAGCGCTTCGGTTTGTAATCAGCCCTTCATCCAGTCCAGACCACCCAGTTGTACAGACCCTTCGGAAAATAGTGTTTTCTGCCTTCTGCTTGCCTCTCCACCCAGAGCCCGAGGGTCTACGCAAGCTCCAGCCTAAAGAAGCGAATGCTGCCACCTGCCGGCAGACTCCCCGGATGCAGGCTGACGGTGAACCTCTCCCATCTCTGTACTACCTCTGCTCTGCATCATCGGGAGGACCCTGTCCCCAGGGCTCTAGGCGGCCACTTGCCAACACTACCCTGTTTGTTTCTTGGCATATACTTGGGTGACAGAATCTAGTCCATCGGACCCAACCTCCTCAGCATCTACAGCCAGTTTATCCCAGCAGACTAGACCAACCCCGAGGGGGACTTCTGGATCCAAGACTCAGCCCTTTCCTCTTTAGACCCCTCATTCTTTGGTTTGCAGAGCCATGCTGAGGCGTGATTTGAGGTACGAGGAAACCTGATCTATCCAAAACAGCAAGCCCGCCATGTGTCCGGCCCTGTTCTGGGAACACAACCATGAACAAAACAGACTCAGCACCGTGTCCTTAAGGAGCTGACATTTTTATGGGAGAGACAGACAAGAAGTAAGATTAATAAGTAATACACATCGTGTAATAGTGGTAAAGTGCTATGGAGAAAAACACAAACAGAGGACAGACTGACAGGGGGAACGGGGTATTGAAACTTTAAATAGGTTTGGCCAGGGAGATGGTGAAGTTTGGAGTAAAGGCCTTCAGGACATGGGGAAGTTCCCTGGGGGCATCTTGGGATAATCACTGTAGGCAATGAAACAGCAAGTGAGAAGCCCCCCCCCCCCCCCCCCCCGGCTCCCCGCCAAAGCTCAGACTGTCTCCTGTATGTCTTGTGACTTCTCTGGAGGTCAGGCTGTTGGAGCAGAGAGAACCAAGGCGTCATGGAGGAGTAGGAACTGATAGGTCATAGCAGCTTCACTCCGAGTGAGAGGAGAAACCACTGGACGTCTCAAATAGAGGAGTACTGTGGTCTGAGTTAATGTCTCACACCACAGGAGGCCAGTTAGGAGGTAATTGTGATGCAGGTTCAAGGTGAGGGCGGCTTAGACCAGGTGAGCATGATTCATGCAGTTACTGTAAAGGAAGCCTGAATATGGAGAGATCCAGATGACGATGGAAAGATCCAGATGAAGGAGGCCTTGAATGATATGCTACCAAGTTTAGACTTTATTTTTGGAAGAATAGAAAGAAAAACTCTGATCTCTTTATTTTAAAAGAACACTTTTCTGCAGAGTTTAAATATTTTTAGAAAAATAACTGGCAGAAATGTTGAAGGTGATGTGAAGAGAAGAAAAAATGGAGATGTTAGCAGTCTCATATATTGCATGAGGCAAAAGATAATTCAGAGCTCAACCAGGAGAGAGGCAATGTAAGAGAAAGACTTTGAAGATGTTAGACAGTGAGATCCTTCATGACAAGCAAGTAGGTTTCAATAATCTTCCTATTCTCCGTGTCCACCACAGTGCCTGGAACACAGAGACATTCAAGAAATGCATTCATTCATTCATTCATTCATTCAACAGATATTTTTTGAATAGCTTTAAAAAGCAAAATAAACTGGCCTGTTCATTTCCTGGGGCTACTGTAATAAGTTATCACACACTTGGTGACTTAAAACAACAGAAATTTATTCTCTCACAGTAATGGAGGCCAGACGTCTGAAATCAAGGTGTTGGTGGGGCCATGCTCCCTCCGAAGCCTCTAGGGGAGACTCTTTCCTTGCTTTTCCAGCTTCTGGTGCCTCCTGGCATTGCTTGGTTTGTGGCTGCATAACTCCCAATCTCTGCCTGTCTTCACATGGCCTTCTTCCTTCTAGCTCTCAATGTCTTCGTTTCTGTCCTTACAAGGACATCCATCATTAGGTTTATGGCTTATCATAATCCAGGATGGTAACAGCAATCCAGGATGGTTTCAGATCCTTACATTAATTATATCTGCAAAGACCCTATTTCCAAATAAGGTCACATTCTCAGGAACCAGGGGTTAAGAACCGGGCAAATCTTTTGGGGTCACTAATTAGCCCACTAAGATTTAATAAAGGTGTGACTCTAAACTGCCCAATTTAAACCCCACTTCCGTCACTTAATATCAGTGTTTCTTTGGGTAAATTACTTATTCCCTGTGGACCTCAGTTTTCCCATTTGTAAAATGGGGTTAATAGTAACGTGTTTTCATCGTGATGAGCACGGGGTGACGTATGGAAGTGCTGAATCACTATATTGTACACTTGAGACTAATGTAACACTGCATGTTAACTAACTGGAATTAAAATGGGAAACTTTAAAAAAATAATATGTGTTTCATAGAGCTACTGTGAGTCTTACATAAACCAACTATCTAAAGTGCCTGATTGGGGCGCCTGGGTGGCTCAGTCGTTAAGAGTCTGCCTTCGGCTCAGGTCATGATCCCAGGGTCCTGGGATCGAGCCCAGCATCAGGCTCCCTGCTCCGCGGAAGCCTGCTTCTCCCTCTCCCACTCCCTGCTGCTTGTGTTCCCTCTCTCATTGTGTCTCTCTCTGTCAAATAAATAAAATCTTTAAAAATAAAAAAATAAAGTGCCTGATCCATAGTAAATAATCAATAAATGCATTATTATTTTTATAAAATACTAATATATGCAGCCAAGTCTCCAGAAGTACAGAGACACAGCACATGTATTGTTTCTCCAAGTAATCTGCAGTCTGGTGAGGAAGGAACATTGTCAACAGGTGTTCTCTTCTCTAGCGGGGCAGGTGCCATGACGGAGTCAGAGCAAACAAGTTGGGACACACATTGAGGAACGTGTCAAAGTAAATCAGATGCAGAAAGAGATTCGTGGTGTGAGGGAAGAAGGAGTGGCAAGGTACAGAGGTGAGATCCTGGCTGAGTGAGCGACATTTGCAAAACTGTGGAGACAGAAGAGATAGGAGAATACTGTCCATCTAAGGAACTGCAGGTTAGCATATCTGGAAGGAAGATAATGGGAGAACATAGCCAGAGACAACAGTGGAAAAAAATAAGCAAAAGTCAGACCACGAAAGTCTCTGTGTGTTTCACGAAGGAGTTGCCATTTATCATGGAAGTGGTGGAGAGCCATAAAGGATTAGAAGTAACAAGAGAGTGACATGGAGAGAATGTGCTTACATTTCAGAGCAGTCTATCCAGCTAATAAAGACCCTGGGTCTCCAAACATTTTCTTATTATGTACCACATCAGTGAAAATTAAGAACACACCCCAATGTTTGCACATAAATTTACTTACTAGTATATTTATTTCATCTATGGATGCCTGTACTAATAAACACCAATGCAAAACACATAAAAGAGCTCCAAAAAAATGATACACGGTTAACTTAATTATAATTTCAAATAGCTTATTTCATTATCAGTGAAAAAGCTTTTTGCAGCCACTTAAGAATTACCATTAATAATAATATTTTTGGTAAAAAAATATGTGATTCAATATTTTATGAATTTGAAAATATTAGCTTAACATTTTTGGAGACAGTGACTCAAAGGTCTGATTCCAAATTCAGTCTCTTTGGAAACTTAGTTACAAGGGCTCTCTTAGCTGAAAAAGACACATGGAACCAAGACAGAAGCCAGCTCTGGCTGTGAGCACTGAATCATGACACTCACTGCTCAATCCCAATCACCAATTTTGTATTTGTGAAATTCAGCCGGTAAATTTTTATCTTCCCCTATGTAGCTCGCTCAGTTGTAAGTGGAAAAGTAGTTGGAAGATGCAACATTTGTATATTTTTAACAAAGATGTTGAGAGATACACTCATTTATTTCTTTGGATGATTTCCAGAACCAGTAAGAAAATTCCATTTCTAAAATATTTCAATGAACAGATATGAGAATTATTATATATTGCCTGTGTATTGCTTTTGATAAAGTACTATATAACATGAATATAAAATATGAATTAAAACATAAATTTAAATATTCATATTCTGAGTGTTCTTTCCACAGCACTGATTTTGTTCAAACGCGTTCATTTCTTACTAATTGTTAACATGTCACATGAAATGACGCATTAAGTCTGTTTATGTTTTCAAAAATATCTGCTGGGTAACAAATTACTGACAGACACTTTCATAGACCATTGCCAACATAGTACACTTGTAAGAGAAACTGCCTAAATATACTTAAGTTAGCACGCATTTGCTATAATATAAAGCGTGTTAATATTAGTAAAAAATATTTTGATAGTCATCCTTCCATCTCATTAACAAAGAATTACAAAGAGTTAATTTATTAAAATAGTATTCATTAATCTAAGAGGGAAAATGCAAACCGCATAAGAGAATGTTAAATGCAGTGTCTTTTTTGTTGTAGTGTTCATGTCCCAAAGATCAAGAACAATAAAGCATATTCCAAATACAGCCCCAATCTAAGCTGAGCTCTGTAACCATTAGTGCTATATAACAGAAGATACAGAGTTTTAGAGAGAGGCTAAAAGCCTGCTAAAAGAGATTTCTGTGAAAAGAACTGTTTCATGAGGCCTTGCCCCCTACCATGGGGCAAGGTAAAGGGGAGCTCTTAAGCCACGTGAAGGATATTTCAAAAGAACTACTCAGAGCACTTGACATGGGTCCTCTGGGCTTATGGGGCAGGAACCTGGACTGACGCATTCAAATACGGTCAGAGGTTAGAACAAAGAGAGATGGATGCCTTGGGAAGGTGCTCTGCCTGCTTCCCAGGGTTGTCAAGGCAAAAGATGGTGTATTTTTCATGGGTCAGACTGGGTCAACTTGAGAGAACAGTGGACCTCCCAAAGCAGCCCCAACTCAGTGGGACCATAGGAAGTGGAAGAGCAGGGGAGGGTGGTGAGACATTTACATGGGATGAGGGCTTAGAGTTTGAGTATTTGACTGAATTGGGCATTTAATACCCGAGAGTGACAGAGAAGATAGATAAGGATGTGCCCAAATTTTCTCCCAGAGCAGGATGGTAAGGATAGTCACATCAAGGAAGTCTATTCACCAACCCCTCCATATGTTCCAGAATGTCAGGATCAGTGCACTATGACAACCAGGCTGGTAAAATGTGTGTTTCTTGAAATTAGAAGTTCTAGACACATAGCAGCTATTCGATAAATGTTTATTATTTGATTGAGGACTGTAAACACTGCCATGGTCTTTCTTTATTAATTTAGTATGTTACCGGCAGAATCTACACCTCCAACTTTTATTGAATACACTGGATCACATAGCTTCTGTCCTTTATGGCTTATTTTCCATTGGAGAAAATGTGTTTTCCTCAGCACACACCAAATAATGAGGACCATAAAGCTTGCTCTTTTTAAAGCATTTATAGTAAAATAATTTAGTTCTCTGAGTTTGTACATTTCCCCCTATAGAACCAAGCTTTCTTCGGTAGGTTGTTCAACTAAATAATGTAATGAATAATGAATAACAGCAATCTACTGCATGCAAGTAGATTTTCTCAGACAGTTGCATATGGTAGGAAAGTGTTTTCTGAAAGAGTAGGCTGGGGAATATTCAGAGTGTTCAATAATGCAAGAGCAGAAAGATTGAAACTTTCTTTTGATTCAATATTGTTTGGAGCCTGGTGTGGCTGGACAGAGAATGCATATGAACTTTTAAAGAACTGCAAGTCGTATTTGGATGGAAGAGTCTACAAGGATAAATCCTAACTTCATCTTTTACCTAAATTAGATCATTCTCATTTAAACCCCACTCTTCCTCCAGGACCCAGCAGAAGCCCCTCTTCCTCTGAGAGGCTCTCCCTGGCCTCACTGTCCCTGGGTCACAGTGCAGTGGCTCTCCTCTGAGCAGATCCCACCTACACCTCAGCTGTACCACACATAAATAGGAAGGAGAGGACTGTATGTGTCCGTGTATAAACAATGTGGTTGAAAGCCACAGGTCCGAATAAACATGGTTCCACTGGTCAATAGCCAAATGGTATCTTACAATGATTTTTTATGTGCTATGTACTTAAAACAAATTGGAAAAGTTGCAGATAAAATAGGGTAATTTATTGGGACGCCTGGTGCCTCAGTGGGTTAAGCGTCTGCCTTCGGCTCCGGTCATGATCCCAGGGTCCTGGGATCGAGTCCCACATTGGGCTCCCTGCTCTGCGGGGAGCCTGCTTCTCCCTCTGCATCTGCCTCTCTCTGTCTCTCATGAATAAATAAATAAAATCTTTAAAAAAAGGGTAATTTATAGAAAAATTCTGAGATAAAAATAAAATATATAAAAAAGCCAATATTCAACTTCATCCTCAGTTTATCCGAACAACTGTAAATTAAGTATCCCCTCATTTACACTCTGTATCAGCCAAAGTTCAGAGAATGACAATCTTTCAACTATGAGATTAACATAGTTTAAAAAATTAAATATGGTGATGCAATTATATTTTTCCAAAATTGACTTGTCCTCCATCCGCAGTTGATAATAATGGCTCTGTAATGCCCTGAGCAACTCAGTGATAACAACATATATACATAGAGATACATATATGTGCATATCTACGCGTACCTGTCCACCTTAAATCTGTTAATTTAATTTCATGTTCAGATGGTTATTTGTTTTACAAACTAAAATTATAGGAGATTCTCTGAATTTTTTACATTTCAATTAGTTAAACATCATATAAACAGCTTTAGTCTGTAAATCTTCTATGACAGAGTCCACATTTCTTATGTAGATCTATAAAGGCCAAGTTGAGTGCTCATCAGACAAAAGGCCCTTTCTAATTGTTGCAGCCGGAATGGAGAGCAGGACAATAATGGATGGGGAGGAAATGTGTCCTTATTTTGAATTACATTATGAAGCCTCTCTGGGTACACTCCTTCAGTGCCTTACCTTGTGAAATCAACAGGAAAAAAACAAGAGGCTTCTATTCTTAAAGCAAACAAAGAAACAGATGTGTTCAGCCTTCATACTTTTTTTTTTTTAATCTTTGCCATCCTGCGCTGGGTAACAATTCTTTCCTCAGTGTAGAAAGAAACAGGTTTTTTTACTACTTAACTATCTTCTGGTTCCTTTCTTTTCCTTAGATATTCTCCAAGTCACATGTGTTGCTATTATGGACAAATCACTAGAAACTAAGCCAACAAAGAAGAAAACACTGAAGAGAAAATAAACTAATATTCCTTGACCCCACCTACTGGAAGCACATTGTTTTTTACAAATGATCGCTGTAGAAACAGAAAATCACTGCTGGTTGAAAGCCTGAGGAGATGCTTTAGAGGTAAAGGTTACAGACATTTGGAATCATAAAAGTATTTGTATAAAATATTGTGCCACAACAGCTGCATCCCTCTCATTTGTATATGTAACTCTTTTTGAAAGGCAAAGATGCTGCTTAATGAAAGCAGTTTTTAAACAACTTCAGTTGAAATTATGATCTTACTATTCCTCTGAGAATTACTTCATGTTCTATAAAGACACATACATGTCTAGGTTGTGATTTTCTAAGTGTTTATTATTCTCCTTGGAGAAAAGGAGTTTGTTCCAGTCAACACTCTGAATCAAATCTCTTGACCAGTGACAGTCCACCAAGGGTGGATACAGACTTCGGGGCTCACAGGTTCACTCCCATTTGCGGGCCAACACCGGGCATGGCTACAGCGTGTAGGTAAGGAAGTGTGTGCTTAGGAGCTCTATATCACCTGGGAAGTATTCGGAGTTCTGCTATTGACTACTTTGTTTCCTGGAGCAAGATACCTGCCCCCTCTGACCTCAGACCTCAGTCAAAATAATACTGCCCATCCCATACAGGATTGTCAAGGTCAAATTAGTCAATGCATGAAGTGCTTAGGAAAATAGCGGGCATGTAACAAGCCCTTACAACCTCTTAGTTATTATCACAGACACTGGAGCTACCACCAACCCAGCTTTCGTGACTATCTATACTAAGCAACATTTGCCCCAGCTGCTTCTATGCAAACAGGGCTTTCTTGAGATTTCTAGAATCTTACTTGTCCAATCTAGAGTGCAATTTCAAGGCTATTCATGCAAATAAGTGTCAAAACAATGATACAGAAGAATAAGGCGTTAGTTGGCCACAGAGCTCTGGAGTCAGACCACCTAAGATCAAATCCTAGTTGTGCTATTTTTTTGCCATATGTCTTTGGAAAAGGTGTATGAATTTTCTTCAGCTCAGTTTCCTTGTCCATAAAATGGATGTAATCATACCCACCTCTCAGAGGATTATTGTGAAAAGAACATTGGTTAGCCATGTAAAGCATTTGGCCTCACAGTCCAGCACCTAGCTCAATGTAAATGGTCAAAAATCTTAGATGGGGAAAAAAGGCAAATGAAAAATGCAAATATTGCTGTGAAACCCCATGAATTCCCAGATGTGCCAATGCCCTGGGAGTCCCTCTTTCCCAAAACTGGCATAAACCACAGAGATAGAAAATGTCTTGTCACTTCCAGAAGCTCTGTGTTGGTTGCAGGACTGTGTGAGGCTGCATGGGGAGAGGACTTCTGGCAACATGAAGTACGGAAAGAAAGCCACGCAAACCGTCAGGGCACCCAGACCCTACAGTCGCCCCTCAGAAGCCTGTGCCACAGAAAATCTGAACTCAGAGAAGTGGGCCCTTGGTGACAAATTTTCATGGAAATTCTTTCACTCAAACACCCATTTGCTTTACAGTATGTTGGATGTGGTGGATAATGCCCCAAATAAAAACCCCAATCCATGTCCTCAAAAGAAAGACCTAGGAGCGAGGGATGGGAAAGTAACACCAGTCCCAGTAGGAGCACTGTGGAAGCTTAGTTTGGAACCTCGCACTTCTCTTTAGAAATCATCCACAGAAACAAGGATAATGGAGAAAACCAAACATTTTCAGTAAAGTTGGGTCAGATAACGCACACAGACGCTACTTGGCATTGCTCAAGTTTTATCCGACAGGCAAGCTTACGCCGGTAGTCAGGAGTATGCCCTAGGAAAAACAATAGGGAGTTTAGAGGGGGTCTAGGAATGGTTGAGCTCAGCAAATGACCTTCTTCCAAAGGGAGAGGGTCTCCCCTGAGAAGGGGCTGCTGTGAGCAAAACTATGGTGGCACAGAGCACTGTCAGGGTGAGAGAGAGAGAATGGGGATCCAGAAGGTGTCTGGGTAGGGGGAGGGGAGGTTAGTGGGAGCACATCTCTGACAGAATCTTCAAAAAGTATCTTCTTTTTAAGATTTTATTTACTTATTTATTTGACAGAGAGAGAGAGAGCACAAGCAGGGGGAGCAGCAGGAAGAGGGAGAAACAGGCTCCCTGCGGAGCAGGGAGCCTGATGCAGGACTCGATCCCAGGACTCTGGAATTTTGACCTGAACCGAAGGCAGACGCTTAATGACTGAGCCACCCAGGCGCCCCCAAAAATATCTTCTAAAGCATGTGCTTCCTGTGGTGAACAAGTGCTACTAAGTAGGGCAACAGTGTGAAGAAGGAAGCCCAGGGTTCTCCTGAACCAAGCAGAGGTGCTGAGGTCAGGGAGAGCAAATGCAGGGCAAACAGAAACCGCCGGGCTCATTTGCATTTCCTCACCACTGCAGAGCAAAAGCAAACACTATATGCTGGGCACTGTTCTAAGCACTTACATATATTAGCTCATTTCATCTCCACAACCCTAAGATATAGGTTCTCTTTTTATCCCCATTTTACTGATGAGGAGACGGAGGCATACATTTGCTCAAGGTCATCGACTAGTAAGGGACAGAGCCAGTATTCAACTCAGGAGGTCTGGCTCCAGAGTCTGCACCCTGATCTCTAGCCTATACAATCTCCAAAAGGTGAGGAGGGGGCGGGTCGTGCTTAGTCATAGATTAAAAGGAGCCCTTCCCTTTAGTCTGGAGCAACAGAGATGGAGTCTGTCAGGTGTCAACCCTCAAGGACCTGAACACTTCCACACCACAGAATCCTTCTCTTGGTTACCCAGGTAAACAATGAGCATTAGGAAAGGAATATCTTCTATATAAATAAAAACATGGAAAAGAACAATGCAAGATTCCTGCAGATGAAAACCCACTAGAAGAATGTTGCCAAAGAGAAGATCAAAGTTGTGAATATGAATTAAGACAAATCTCCAGGAAGTCACTGGAATTGTGAAGAGATCAGGAAATAAACCCCCTGCTAACAGGAGGAGAGGAAATAAACAAACAGAACTATGATAGAAATAGAAAGAAAAAAAAAAAGATTAGCTAAGAAATTAAGAATAAATTATAAGGAGTAAAGACAAGGAAAATGTGTTAAATATGTCTCAAAATCCAGAAATCATAAGAGAAAATATTGATAAAAAAATTTGAACACATGGAAATTAGAACCTTCTGCTCAGCAAGACAAACAAATGAAAAATCACTGCAAGCAAAACAAATGTCAAATGATAAATATGGAAAAATGCTGACAACTCATATTACAGCAGAAGGGGTAATAATCCCAATATTTAAAGGAATCTCGGAAAACGATAAGAAAAGGACTGGGACCAGCAACCCAATAGACATATGGGCAAAGGCCATGAACAGACAGTTAACAAAAAATGACAATATAAGTGAGCTTTATATGAAAAGATGCCTGACCTCATTCATAATTAGAAGATAAAAATTTAAAATTGTCCAGCATACCATTTTACCTACTGATCTTGCAAAACCCACATTTGGACAAAATGTGCCATTGGCAAAGCTATAGGGAAAGGGGATTTTCATGCATCACCATTAGGACTGGCCTGCACAGGACAATTTTTTGGTATATTTAACAAAATAGTAAAGGTATTTGACATTAGACCCAGCGATTCTAATCCTAGGAATTTCTCCTATAGATATACCACCACACGTTATCAATAATGTATACACAAACCTATTCATTGGAAGGTTGGTTGTAATCTCAAACATTTGGAAGTTGCCCAAGTGTTTTTCAGTATGGAGCTAGCTAAATTAACAATGTTCCATACACATGAACAAATACAAGCTATTGATTGTCTCTAGGGCATGCAGGACAAAAAATGAGACAGAAGGGGCAGAGATGAAAGGAAGATTTCCCAGTATATCTCTTGTTACATTGATCTGTTTGCTTGTTTGGTATTTTGAGCTTGGATGTTTACTTTTGTTTTTGTTTGAGAGTTTTGAGAACTTTTGCAGATTTTATTTCTTATAACACTGACTTCTGGAGTCTAGGCCGGCTTTTTTTTTTTTTAACTCTGTAAATGTATTACTTTTTCAAAACTAAAAATTAAAAAGTAAAATGCATAACCTGAAATACCTAAAAATGGATTCAAAAGCATAAACAAGAATTAATCTAGTGGTATTTCAGATTATATTTAAAAATTAAAAGATTCCAAAAATGACATGCCATTGTGGAAAGAGTATATACAGGTGACCCTTGAACAATGCAGGGGTTTGGGGAGCTGACCCCCACAAAGTCAGAAATTGGCATGTAACTTTTGACTCCCCGAAAACTTTACTAATAGCTTATTGTCCACCGGAAGCCTTACCAATAACATAAATAGCCAATTCACACATATTTTGAATGTTGTGTGTATTGTGTACTGTATTTTTTTTTTTTTTTTGACAGAGAGAGAGAGAGAGAGAGAGCACAAGCAGGGGGAGTGGGAGAGGGAGAAGCAGACTTCCCTGCTGAGCAGGGAGCCCGATGCAGGGCTCCATCCCAGGACCCTGGGATCATGACCCGAGCCAAAGGCAGACGCTTAACTGACTGAGCCACCCAGGAGCCCTTATATACTGTATTCTTACAATAAAGTAATCTGGAGAAAAGAAAATATTACTAAGAAAATCATAAGGAAGAGAAAATATATTTACGGGGCTGTAGTGTTTATCAAAAAACATCTGCATATAAGTGGACCCTCACAGTTCAAACCCTCCTTGTTCAAGAGTCAACTGTAGTTTTAAAAATCTCCTCTGGAAACTGGAGAACATTTGGGGTTGTTAGTACAGTACTAGGCGTTAAAATGGCAGCAAGCTGACAGGGAAACTCAGATTTGTGAGCAGAAGCAGAGCCTGTGGATGAAATGCGACAGTCTTGCCTCCTGCCTGTGGTCACCGACACCTGGCACTCAGGCCTCCCCTGCCTTGCCAAGTGTCCATACAGGCTGCTGGGAGTGGAGGTCCCCAAACCTGCTCAGTCCCTCACCACGACTCCCCGGTTTGGTCACTCCCATGCCTCCAAGAAGAGTTACTCTCCTTTTCTCTGACAACTGCACACAAATACCCAGCACTTCAGCCCAGGTTTTCTGAACCAGAGAATCCTCCTTTCATTCTGAAAAGAGTCCTGAGCAGCTCTAGGCTGGGCCTCCATAGACCATCACTTGCAGTGTGAAGAATGTAACCTTTAGGACTGTGAACACCATCCTAAGGATGCAAGGGGAAAGACAATTAATATGAAAATAAATGCATTATGCACTTAGAAAAGAGAGA
Organism: Zalophus californianus; assembly: GCF_009762305.2. Taxonomy (NCBI): domain Eukaryota; kingdom Metazoa; phylum Chordata; class Mammalia; order Carnivora; family Otariidae; genus Zalophus; species Zalophus californianus. The sequence continues at coordinate 70,065,433 of NC_045600.1, forward strand.
CTTTTCAATAGGAACCTCATTAAATTCTCATTATTTACAGATGAAGGAGTTTGAATTACTTTATAGGGTTTTGGTTTTTGTTTTTTGGGTTTTTTCAGAATTTTTTGTTTCTTCCATTACATTACATGCAACAGTTTTTGTCATTTTAAGAGCCCAAATTTATAACAAGCACTTAATTATTCCGACAGTATATAGCAGAATATGCATCTCACATAAGGGAGAAGTGTTGGTTTTACAAAACCCTTCCTGAACTGTCCAAGAGAAATCTTAAAATCTAAGTTTAGTTGGTAAATAATGCCAAGGGCATTAAAAATAAAAAGGATATGTAGAATTCAGTCATTCTTTTATAGTTCCCATTTACAGTCAATGTGGTAACAAAATATAATCCTGTAAATCCTTCTGAGTTAAGCAAATAAAAAGGCCATAATAAAGGTCAATTTTACTGCCATCAATTTGCAATGATGGGACATTTGGTTGCCAAAGGAAGCAACAAATGCAACCCAGAATTATAGCATCTCTGAAAAAAAAAAATGTTGCTATTATGGCAAGAAGTGCTTTGAGGAGATTTACACTGAAACCAACACTCAGCTCTGCTCCAAAATAATAATGTGAATTCTTTATAAATTGTTCTAACCCTGTGCAGGGCAGTGCAAAAGACAAATGCATTGTTATATTGCAATGAAACTATACAGAAACTATACAGATTCACTATACAGAAGATAGAGAAGTTATAACGGGTATTTGAAATATATGCAAAAATAAAGAGGAGAAATGGTAGTTTTCTAAACAATTAATGCTATCCATAATTACAATGTGCAAACAAAGAAACCACCAGGGGACAATTGCACAATAATGAGATTGGGGGGGTATTAATCCTTCTCTGAAATGGCAAGAATGCAGTTTTTATAAAAACAACCACAGTCCAAACAATAGCACAAAATAAGAAAGGGGAGACTCTTGCTATTTGTTTTAGGATTCCTTCCATTGGAAAGTTGAAAATTAAAACCTGAGTGATGCCATGGTCCCCTCATCCCCCTCTCTTCCCTGCCTTCACTTGTTTTATCTCCCAATTCAAACTGTGCTCTTGAGCAGGAGATCCGTATGCTCTATTCTAATTTATGTTTACATTCAGACCCTTTTGTAAACTAGAGAGAATTCAGAGCAGATAATCATTTGTACAGCTGGCTTCTGGGCCAGACCATACCTACATATCAGCCCACCAAGGAAAGAAAAATCCTACCTGGGATTAAGAATGACCACCAAGTCAGAGCATGGAAGGAATCTTCTGTCAAGACAGTCATGGGAAGCTATTAAAAATGGCTTGTGTTTCTAATTAATTTTTCCTAGATTAAAAAATGCATGCGCACTGTGGAAATTCAGAAAGTACAGAAATCACCTGTAGGCCATTACCAAGAAAGAAATACTACAATATTTTAATGTAATTTTAGCTTCCTATGTTCTTTTTCTGTTCACATATATGCATATATTAACATATTTGAGATCATACTGTAAATACTGTTCTATAGATACTGCATTCATCACTTAATATTTTATCAGGAATATTTCCCACATCATTCCTAATACCTGTGAAGTTTTCTATTGGTGGTCAAACCATAATTTATGTAGTGAATCCTTTGTGTAGTCATTCAACAATACCTATTGAGCATCTACCATGTGACCCACTGTTGTAGATGCTAAAGTGGCAAAGATGATTAAGGACTATTCCCTGACTTTAAGGAGTAAAGTGATCACTATGATGCCTTAATAATTTGTATGTATCATACTATGTAATTGGTTGCTGGTCCCAGAGGAGAGTGGCTGCTACTTTCTGGGGAGTTCAGGAAGGGATTCACAGAAGAAGTAAGCATTGATATGTGTTTTGTGGAATGAACAGAATTAACAGAGCAATCAAATGGGGGTAAGAACTTCAGACAGAAGGAAGAGCATATATAAAGGTACAGAGACAGGAAGTGATGATGGTGATGCCCCATAAGAAATATTAAGTCCTCTTCAACTTTTAAAAATGGTTCATTGTAATACTTATAGACACCTGCAAAAATGACATGACCAGGCTTTCTCTGATCGATGCATCTCTCCCTTCATCACATCTGACTTTATAAACACGGGTTTTATTTAGGCTTCTCTTTCCTTCTGAGTATGGCCATGCCATCTGATTAGGGAGGAAAGACTATGATGTCAAAAAGAAGGAAAAATCACTGGAAATAAGTGGATTCTGAACATTTTAAATAAATATTTTATATCAATTGGGAAGGGAGATATAATTTAGCAAACTGGCTTTTATTCTAAAATATACTGGTTGTGGGGCACCTGGGTAGCTCAGTTGGTTGAGTGGCCAACTCTTGATTTCATTCAGCTCAGGTCATGATCTCAGGGTCCTGGGATCGAGCCCCGCATTGGGCTCCCCATTCAGCGGGGAGCCTGCTTAAGATTCTCTCTCTCCCTCTGCCTCTTTGTGTGCCCCATTTGTGTGTGCACACTCTCGCTCTCGCTCTCTCTCAAATAAATACATAAATAATTTTTAAAAAATAAAATATGCTGGTTCTAGTTATTAGAAAGACAAATTCTAAAAACACAACACTAGGTAGAAGTACAACAGATTCTAAATACGCTGTGTATTCAGGGTTGTGCAAAGAGCATTATCAACTCTTGAAATTCATAGACTATAGCATAACAGACAATAATGAATCTGGAAGGATTGTGTAAGGATGAGTGTGAAGAATTCTTCTGAGTCTCCAGAACCTTCAGATGAAAACCATATATAACATCTTTGTTCTCTGTGTCTCCTTGGAGCTATTTGGATTCATTCTTTGGATTACCTGTTTAGAGAGAGTTCCCTTGACTTTGGAATTATTACCAACATCCAGTAATTTCAGTCTATTTCAACATGTGACACTTTGACCTTTAGGTTTCCTCTCGGCCACAACAATATGGTTCGGTTCCTTCTAGAGCTGGCCACCAGCCTGTTGTCCCATAAACACTTGATCCTTCAACTGGATCCCTCTGAAAAGTTTTTGATGATGTGTTTAGCTTAAAGCAGACCCAAAGACTGGAGCAGAGCATTTCCAACAACAACACACAACAAATGAAATATCTTCCCAGGAAGGAGGAAATACAAAGCCCCCACAAATGACACATGATGATGCACAAGTGCAATCTGTACGTGTACACCTCTGTTCTGAGACCAGCGCCAAGCCATCATTCAGGCTTAAAGGAAAGCTGTACTGGCAACGTACTACTAGATAAGGAGCCATGCAAATATTTCCCCACGCTCTGGCCCATGAAGAGTGTGCCGCTCCTGACTGATAAAGAGCTCTATCCCTGTATTCAACGGAATGCACTCAGAAAGCAAAGCAGAGCGAGTCTGACAATGAAACGACAAGCAAGGTGATGCTCTCCTCTGATAAGAGGCACCCACTACTGCATTTGTCAATTTAATAGGAATCATTTTAAGCTTTTAGTGTCTGATAAGGGAATTAAATTTTACTTAGTTATTTCCATAGAAACTAAAGAGTTCGCAGAGATATTCAGCATTTGATTTCTTAATCACATCTTCCTAAATGTTACTTTCAAAAAACAGCATTGGTTTTCAAAGACTGGGAACAGGAAGCGGGAAAAGCCTGATGGAAAGAAATGAGTTACTATAATGGCTATAGTATATTAATCACCTGCTATTTTATAAAAATTAAATTAATACGCTCATTATAAACCAGGTTCAAATAAGAAATGTACCAGTATGTATGGATACATAAATTGCTTCTAGATTCCCACTTGTGGTAAACATGCCTAAATATTTTTCAAGCTATAAAAGGAAACCCAAATAAATACCAGCTGTGCAGGTTTATCTAGGAACAGAAAAAATATGGAAAAAAGAAAAAGAAGGCACTGCTACATCATTACTGTAAAATGAATCTGAAGACTGCAAAGTAGCAGCAGTGGGTGGTGGGGTTCAGAACAGATGGAGGTAACTCCTTGGTTCTGTCCTGGAATCTCACACATAGTCGCCAAATAGAGTCACGTAGGGTCTGTATCAGCGAAAAGGTCATTTCTACTGCTCGGCTCTCTCCTTTTCTTCCTCTGTGGCTTTTTCTTTCTCTCTCTCTCTCTCCGTGTCAACCTTTCTGTGTTCTGTGTGCATGTGAGTCTCCCTGTGTCTCTCTCTTCCTTTTCTGTGCTTTTCTGAGTGTGCGTGTTTGCATGTCTGTGTCTGTCTCCCTTTCTCTTTTTCCTTCTGTCTTCACAAGACTTCATCTCTCCCCTTCTTCCCCGTTCCTACCTCAGACTGACTGTTCTGCTTCCAAATGCACACAAGCAAACAAGAAAGCCCGAGGTCTTATTTACATTGCTTCCCACAGAACAAAGGATAATTAAATTGAGTCCAGGTTTTAGGCTCCCAAGAGAGAGAATCTAATGGGTCCAGTTTGGATCAGGTAAAACAAACAACTGAGGTCATAGAGAGCACATTACAAACATGGTCTCCCACGTTGGGTGGGAGGGGAAGAGGCAGTTCTCAGACTAGGGGGTCATGAGAAGGAAATGTCCTGATGACAGCGGCGCCTCATTCATCAAGACGTTCCCAATTAAACCAGCTCAGAAAGATGTCCCACTTGGCACTTATTTAAATATACTTAAAATCTACTTAAGTATATGCCACTTACTTTGATACTTGTTAGTTGCATGACCTTGAGAAAGTGATTTTCCCTCTGAATCTTTAGTAATACAAACTACCTCACTGAACCGAAGACTGAATATGTGAACATAGGTGACAGTATTTATGATTAAGGTTGACACAGGGTCATTGCTCAAAAAGGGCATCACTGCCCTCACCTACAACCTTACTGACTGTTGCCCCTTTTGGGGTTCTGATTTTGTCATCCATGCCTGATCTCCTAAACTTTTTACCAGCTCAATGCCCCTTCCCCCCAATACAATAGTTGGCACAGTGCCTGACACAGAGCAAGGTGCTCACAAAATTCCTGTTGATTGATCAATGATGTTAATACTCTTAGAGGTCTGAGAACTAAAACCCAGAAGAATGTGTTTTATTTCTCACCCTATGCTGAGAAAAGATTCTTGATGAAAGGCAATTATGATCATACATCAAATGGGTAAGTAAGTAAAGGCAGATAGGCCCGAAAGACTAGAAATGGTTTGGGATTTTTCTTTTGTTCTTAGGATGACAGATTTCTAGGATGCCAGTAGAGGAATAAAGGCTGGAACAGACAGTATTACTCACATACCTAATAATGCCATAAATATTTGACCCTGTGTTGCTTCCAGTAGTCTCAAGATTTCTGAAATATGATTTGAGAGTATTTGGAGAAAGACCATAACCCCATCATCAAATCCTCCCAATATCTACAACCATATATATAAAACACAAATTTCCTACGGACAGAGCACTTGTCAGTTTTGTTCCTGCCATATCCCACCACTGATCAAAAAGCCATAATGGAGTAGATGCTAAATACATGCCAGCAAAATGAGTGACTTAATGAGATGAATGAACAAACCCTAACTCCATCCCTCATAGGGCCAGCTTTTTGGGCATATGGCCAAGGCAGTTGCACAGAGCTCCACACTTAGTAGGACCCCACACTTGGTTTAATGCTCTGTGGTCATCTTCAAATCTTGAATTAGTTCTGAATAAGGGGCTCCATTTTCATTTTGCACTGGGCCCATAAATTATTTAACCAGTCTTGCTTCTCAATGGTGGGTGAATAATACTGGTGGCCATCAGCCCATCACTCCATACAGCAGTAAACCCAAGTGCCCTATTCCGTTCGGGCTATTATAATGAAATACCATGGACTGGGGCAGCTGATAAGTAACAGAAATTTGTTTCTCACAGCTCTGGAGGCTGAGAGTCCAAGATCAGGATGCCAGCATGGTCAGAGGAGGACCCTCTTCCAGATGGCAGTCTTACCGTATCCTTACACGGTGGAAGGAGTGAGAGGTCTCTGTGGGAACTCTCTTATAAACTTACTAATCCCATTCATAAGGGTTCCACCCCTATGACCTAAGCACTTCCCGAATACCATTGCATTGGGCATTAGGATTTCAACATATGAATTTGGTGGGGCGGAGGGTCTCGGTTGGGAAGAATGACACAAATTATTCAGAACATAGCACCCTGGAAATAGCACAAGGAATGGAGAAGCTTGTTCTGAAACACCTGTGAAACCCCCATGGAGTTAGAGGCCCACTGAGTTACCAATGTTCCAGCCCTGCCACCCAATGCCTCCTGGAGTTTCTCAGAAGCTTCTTTACTCTCCCACCTGGCTCCGGCTCTGCCTTTCAGAGAAGATACCAACATTATGGACAAATGCCTCCTGCGTTCTAGCTACACTGTTTGTTATTTGTTTACTCAATTCCAGAGGCCAGTAGTGGTGTCTCTTATCCACCTACTTCTCATACTCTAGCTTAATAGAGTGGTTATTACCCATGTATTTCAATTAGGGTTCGTAGTTTGAGGTATTTAATTGTTAGAAGAAAATCAATAGGCTTCTTATCAAAGGCTTCAAATCAAAGCAAGCCAAATTACTTGTAATTCCAAGACAGGTCGCCTAATAAGCTATGACACACATTTGAGGGGTAAACGTTGACATACTAAATCCCTAGTAGCATGAAGAGTTAACAGAAAAAATGTTTAAAAGTAATCTATACTTTATAGCATTCCTCCCATTGACATGTTTTTTTCTTTTCGAATATCATTTTCATTATTTTTTATTTTAATAGAGTGGTAACCTTTGATTCAAGCCCCTGTCTCTGATCATAATATATGTTCTCACTTTCGTTGAAAATTTGTTCTTGTCACATAGGAATCCACTGCTATTAGATTCTATTGCAATAATTTATTAATATTAAGTCCATTAAATGATGACACACTAGGCATAGAAAAATATTCTATACTGAAGAAATAATTTGGCTCAGAGTTTTTTAGTTCTCTTAAAATTATCTGGAAGCATTCATAATTATTTTAAAAGATTTGTCACAGAAAAGAATAGGGCAAACATTTAAGACTAACAAAGACCATCAATATGTCTCCATTACCAATTCTGAATTTACATATTAGTTCCAATCTTCCTCTGGCCCACCACATTCCAAATGTCCCTATTAAAATTATATGATGAGCCAAAGGTATTAAAAAATCAAGTTAATGAGTAAGAATGGGATTTCTCCCAATCCACCAAATTATGTGGAACAGTTCTCCTCCAAATTCTACCTCCAGCCCATTCTTAACACTTTTAAGTCTTTTTTAGTCTCTCTTGATCCAGCATAACATTTCCAGAGAAGACAAAGTTGTTAATCCTTCTGGACACTCACTGACCACACACCCCTGTTCCGCTCAGCTTTGGCTGTGACTTGCTCTCTTCTCCTTCCCTTTGTTCTTGTAATTCATCTGTCGGGTGTAGAAAATGCACAGCCTAACCTGAGCATTTAGCACCCTGCACAGAGAATGCTCAGCTCAATTTTCTAAAACAGTTAAGCTAAAAATAGCTTCAATTTACAAATAGAAGGACAAAGGCTGAATTGAGAAGAAACTTTCTGTATGTGTATATATATATATACATATATATATCAGTGAGTCAGCAGTGCATCTCCCCTCAGTAAAAGCAAATGAAATACTATAGTCACTAATAGCTCCAAAACATAAGAATAAGCCATTGTTAGGCCAAGTTTTGGCATCACTAGTGATGACCATTTAAGAACACACAGAACACTTGTTACTACTACCAAATCATTCTGAAGACAGAACACGAGGCAAGCTTCTACCAGAACTGAGAACACACTGTGCTATTAAGCCAGGAACACTGTATATTAATTCTTCCATCTACCGTTAGGTGGCTTCCAGTGCCTACAGAATAAAGTCCCGCCCCTCAACTGGTATGAACCTACACAACTTACCTAGTTTTCAAATACATACTTATATGCCAGACATACCGAAGGTGCCAGTTACCACACTTTTGTCTCTCAGCTCCAAACCTACCCTTCTATACACTCGGCCTTGTGAGGTTGAGGCTGGGACTTTACAAATAGCATTTCTGCATTACCAGTGTCTCCCTGAGCTCCACCAATAGAGGAAGATAGCTGGAGGATGAAAGACGAGACAAGGAAGAAAAGAATTAGTCCTTCCTGTTTGCTTTCTGTGTGCTTTCTGTTTACTTCCTGTTTGCTTTCTGTTACTGGGACCATCCTGCTAGCAATGCTTCTCTGACCCAGAAGTGGCAGTTTCTTCCTATAAAGGCAGCTAAATTCTGTTTGCTATTTTCCTACCATTTGCAAAACCAGCCTCATAGTGGATCCCTCAGAGACACCACTCCAAGCCACCCAACTCCCTGCCTCAGATGCCTGAGGCCCACCGCATGTAGCCTCTTCTGCAGACTTCTAGGTTTGAATAATTCCAATGTCTTCCCAATGTTCCCCTAGCCTTGACCATGTAATTGCTACCTCTGTAATAAGTTACTTTTGTGGTGGTTCTTGTTGTTTTGCCTTTTGTTACCTAGTTAACAACCTTGTGCCTAGTTAAAATTCTTTACATTAAATTAAGACTGATACACTGAACTAGTAGCCACATTTAATCGGCTTCGACACCTTGGTGTTTTTATACACTCTCCTGGAATACTCTAATTTTTTTTTCTCTGGAGACATATGCTTAAATATTCTTTAATACCCATGTTAAATATCACTTCTTCTTTGATGCTTTTCTTGACCTCCTGAAGCAGAATCACTTCCTTATGATGAGTACAATTTCAGTTTGTACATCCTGCTATGTCAGTTAACACTATAATTATTTATTTATGTATCTTTATGTTCTGCTAGATCATGAGCTCTGTGGAAGCAAGGCCTAATGCCTTATTCATCTCTGAACCCATACTATTCAGCACATTATCCAGCCCAAAATAGGAACCATAAGTTCTCATTTATTGGTTTTGGGTTAATGAATTATAAGGTTCTCTGGGAAGATGTAGAAACAGTCTTCAGTGGCAGCATCTGACTCTTGCTCATGTTCTATGATATGAAAGGATATAAAAAGATGCCAATTCAAGGAAAATCCCCCAACTAGCCAGTCAACTTTACCTCAAATTCCATCCTTAGATAGTACATACCACAGTACCTAGTGTATAATGAGTAGGAAATAAATGTTAGTTAGTTTGTTTTAATTCTTCTCACTCAGTAACTAGCAATGGCTCTCTATTTACCACTGACTTAGGCACAAATTCCTCACCAGGATATTCAAGGCACTTAGCAATATGGCCCAAATTATTTTCTCTCCCACTGACACATATCTTGAGGCTCTAAACTAGACCTTAGCCAACTACAGCCTACCTTATAGGCCAAATCCAGACTGCCACCATTTTCTGTAAATAGAGTTTTATTGGAACACAGCCAAACTCATTTACATAGTTAGCTCCAAACTCACCCTTCTCTCCTCTTTTCTATACTCTACTATACCATGTAGACCCTTGTCTCTAGGTATTGTCCATGGCTGCTTTCATTCTACACAGGCTGAGTAATTATGACAGAGATCATATGCCCCACAAATCCCCAAATATTTACTATTCGGCCCTTCGTAATAAATATTTGCTGACCCTTGCCCAAGACTATTGCCAAACCAGAATTATCATCCGCTCCCCATATATGATCCCTATCACTTTTACTATTGCTAATGTCATTTCATTTCTGCCCATCATAGCCTCCTAGTCCCTGAAATGTTTCTGACCTGTCCAACTAAAAGGCATCATCCCTTCCTTTGAACTCTAGTTTCATATTTTGTCACTCCACAGAATTGGTATTTTTACTTGTAATTATATATATGATGAGTATATATATATATATATGATAATATGTACATCTATATGATGACTATATACATATATATACGTATACACACATATATACAACCTCATCACATCCCTTCAAACTGATTATACATTCTTAGAGGATAGGTTCTAGAATTTATGTATCTTCTTATCTCTTATAGTCCTGGAAACTGGTAGAAAATTACAATAAATATTTGCCAGATTGACTCAAATAGAACTGAACTGTCTACCAACAGGTTGCCGATACTCTTCTCTCAAAAGCTGGAGCTCCTGGATGGTAACACACCACATCATAGACCATTTAGTGGGTCGGTGCAATGGGTTATGACTAGTTTCTTTCTTTGATCTTAATAACACTGCTTAATCAAAAGAAATAATTCCTCATGACTATGGTTAACAAGTTATCTAAAATAATGAATGAAATCATAGTTAAGACTATATTTCAGGATTTATGGGAAATTCTGAATGCTTTCATGATTAGTGTGTAAGGTACTGAATGCCTTAGGATCTGAATGTAGGATAGCTTTAGCTAGTGATTTGAGCTAATGAGGCTATTAGGTGATTCACCTTAAATTTCCCCCAAAGTCATTAGCCACAGAATTATTTTCCAGAATTGTTCTATTGGTGATTATAAAGCAAATGCGAGATTTGAAATCAGGGTAATTTCAGTTTTCTTTTATAATTAAATGCTACCCTGGTCTCTATCTGTAATTAATATACTCTAATTGTTTTTATCTCTGAGATAATAAATTGTGAAACTATAAAGGTATGCAATTTAATAAATGTGTTTGGTAATATAAATACAATGGAATTATATGTGCTAGAGACAAGAGTACAAAACTGATGCATTATTTCATATTAATAAAATGAGAATTAATTGATCCTATTTACCCTGGTTAAGTTATCCTCATTACTTAAGAATCATTTTTTTTTAGTTCTAAAATAGTAGACTCTCTAGAAACACTCCTTATTTTAACAAAAGACCTCCATTTAAGAAAACAAAACTTCTATTCATATTAATTTCCCTGGCTCCAGTAACATTCCCTCCAAAGTTGTGTGTTAATAAGTCATGGTCAAGTCATCCCCTCTCATAAAAGAAGCCCAAGGTTCAAAGTGTAATCCTCTAAAAGGAATATATATGAAAAGTTTGACTCAACTCAGCATGCTTCTTTCTCTTTATTTTATGATGTCCTGATACCTTGGCTGATATTAATCATATCATAGTCCCATCAATATTACCCACACTGTTATTTCAACTTGGCAGATTATCTCATCCAACAGCAGTGATTGAGCATCTACATGAAAAATGAGAAGGTTTCAAAAATCCTGGGCTTCATTCTATTCCTCAAATATGGAGTGCCACTTATCTATGAAAATGTGTTACTGCTGCTCAGGAGGAGACACACCTAGCTGTCAGGATCACAAGATATACAATATGGCAACCTGACCACCAATATATGGGATATGAATCTGGGAGCAAAACAATGCTGTTTACCTGGGAAGTGGAAAATGAGCATTTGGAATAGCGACAGTGCTTGGTCTGACTCGAATAGTAGCACTCAGTGAGTCAATGCACAGTTTTTTTTTTTAAGATAATAGGATGCAAGGAAGGTCACTCAAATGACAACTTAGTTTATCAGAATTTTAGTGTTGACTCACTATAATTTAGTACTTTAATGCCTTATAAAAGTACACATGTACTCATAGAGTGAGAACACTGAAAAGCCCTTAAGATACCAGGCAGACTCATGTTCTCCATTTTATACATGAGGAAAATAAAGCCCAAAGAGTTTCCATGACTTGTCCAAAAATTTCCTAGCAAATTGGCAGTAGTAGAACGTGGATTAGAACCCACATTTCCTCATCATCTACTGACTATTCCTCTAAATTAGGTTGTTTATTTGGAGATAAAGCATCACGTATCTACTGTGCATGTTCTTTGTTTATGTTAAAGGAAAACTATCACTCTTAAAGAGGGGAATATAAGGAAATAAATTTTTTTAAAAAACACAAAACTGGCTAGAGGGATGACATAAGCATCAGCAATTTTTTGATGAACAGCCTCTAAATTTCTCCATCCATGAGCAGAAGCTGAAGTCCTTTTTCCAGTTGACTAATCCCTGAAGTGATTACAGATTTACTCATTTGAAACAAGCCAACTTTTGGTCTTTTCTCCAAGATTAAATAAATAGTTCTATGTGTTTACACCCCTCTACAATGTATCTAGTCTAAGATAAAGCATAAATCTTCAGGATCTCATCATAAAATATTTAAGCATTTTCATTAAAACTTGCACAGGGCCACTGTTGGTGGCCAAGGAAAAGACAAAAGGAAGGAGAGCTATAAGAAAATATTTTACCTAAATAAGAGACTTGGGGGACCATCTGGGCAAATTTATCAATGGACAGTTCAAAATATTATTTCATTCTTTTGTTTTTATCTTGCTGAATATTAATCTTAATAATACTGTCGTCTACCTAGCTATCTCATTTATTTATTTTGCCTCTTCTTAATATGCTTCTCATTACTGCACATATCTTTCAAAATATACATATGAGAAATAAAGTCACTGGACTGGAACACTGTCACAAGAGAATAGTTTTCTGTTGCTAGATAAATGCCAAGGTAAAGCTAGACATTTATTGAAAGTAAATGTCGAGGCAAATTGAGAAACATTGATTGTAAGAAAATGTTCTAATATAGTAGCTTCATTTCTGTTATACCAAATGATGCATGTTGATGTAATCATTTTCTTTAATAGATCTTAGTGTAGTCAAGTTAAAGTAGCTTACAGTACAATAGAGCAACTACCTTTGGATTGTTGAAGAGAACCAAATTTGGTATGATATGCAGTCAATCCAACAGCTGTTCACAGATAATAAGCCTAGTTCCTGCTCCAGCAAGTCATGTGTACCAATGATTTCTCACTAGCAGAGGCTACTTGTATTCCAACTGTAAATAAAGATTGGCTATTGTACAATTTGGTTTGATATTTTTCCTTCTAAAGGGTTTATGTACTATGTTTTAGACATGTCTTGGCATGTATAAATAAATATGCATATTTTATATACATATAAATGTAAATTTTATATATATAAAATGTAAATTATATATATGCTTATATATATATATACATACACACACACAAAATTTAACAAGAGATGGCCAAAGTCTTTGCCTATCCTTACAGATAACAAAATATGCCAGAACAAGTGTGTAGAAACAAAAATCTAGTCCAGATTTTGAAAATGCAATGTTTCGACCTTTCAAAAATTGGCTCCCAAAACACACATTTGCTATTTTGAAAACACTTCCAAATTTTCAAAGATGACAGCACATTGAGCGAATTCTGTTCCAGGAGGTTCAACTTAGGATGGTGGGCCATCCAAGCTGGCCTGAGTGAAACCACAAGAGAGATCCAGAAACAAGAGGCTTCCTTAGAATTGAGAAAAAGTATGATTCTCTAAAAGGAATTCCTCAATGTATTGGCACCACAAGGAAAACAGACCAAGGTCATTTCACTGGAGACCAGTTTTGCTTAAAGAGAAAGAAGATAGCAAACCAAATTAATTACCTAAACTTCTTTAGCGTTCATAAGCCTAGACATAGACTTTCGTTTTATAGCATATATTGAAAACAGCTTTTCTCAAACTTCCAAGCTCTGAAAGGCAAAGACAATAAAAGAAACAGAATTTCAACTGAAGAAAAGTACATTTTATGGAGGGGGAGAACAAAGATAATAGGGAGGTTGAAAATGTGTAAAATAACAGTTTCACTTACCTCTTCTGGTCATGGGGAGGGAAGCAATAAACCAAAAGACAGAAATGGTTTAACTGTGTGTGTGCAGATGTGTGTGTATGTGTGTGTGTGTGTGTGTGCATGTTATGGATCTAGACCACATTAACTACCAAAAAAATACATTCAAGAAGTCACAACATCAGCCAAAGTTTTTGTTCTGATTTTAAGTAGTCCGATTTCCATTTGCATGCCTAATACTTTGTAGAATGATTTAAAATATCACAGATTCAGGTACCCAATATATTACTCACCAACCGAAAAAGTTGTTTAATAACCTTGGAAAAGTTCTTTGATCTCCTTAATGATTCACTTCTATATCTCCAAAGGGTGGGTAATAACAGTACCTATTTTGTAGGACTGCTCTAAGAGTTAAATAATGCATGGAAAAAGTGCCTAGCAAAGCCCCAGGCTAGGGCACACACTAATTTCTTCTGTTAACTTCCATTTCCATTGATCTGCATCAATATATTGAACCAGTCAGAAATGACCAGTAGTTGGGAAGGTACAGCAACCCTAGGACAGTGCCTGTTTATAAGACAGAAGTGTCTGAAGAGAAAATCTGTTAGATAATGAGACTGCAAGCCTCTGTCCTGTTCATTCAATCCCTGAGCAATGACTGCTGGCCTATCCCCATTTGCTTGGAAGGCAAATGGCCATGTATCTTGCAAGCCTGACCGTTGGTCCCCACAACAGGGAGTTTCTGTGTGGGTAAGCACAGTTTTCTCTCTCAAAACTTTATACAATGACAATGAAGCCGCTACTCACCCACTTTTCCCTCCCATATAGATTGAGATAGAAAGGAGAATTCACTTAAAGCAAAATTTTTAAATAAAAAATAAAACAGAAAAAAGGCAACTTTCCCTTTGGGTTTCTGGTCTTTTTTCATCTTGTGTCTTAGGCTGCTGAGAAAGAAGATTTTGTGGGTTATTTCTTTCTCCTCATGTTTCTTTAGGAATGTTGAGTAGTAATGGGAAAGAGCTTGTCTACCAGACAAGGGCTACATAGCCTACAAATCACAACTAATGAAACCTTGAAAGGGAGCAAATCTTCCTAAATTCTTCCTATAGGAAGATTTCTTCTTTTTTTTAAATTTTATTTATTTATTTGAGAGAGAAAGAGTGAGTGAGCCAGAGAGAGAGAGAGTGCGCAGGAGCAGGGGAGAGGGGCAGAGGGAGAGGGAGAAGCAGACTCCCAGCTGAGCAGGGAGCCCAATGCAGGGCTCGATCTTAGGACCCTGAGACCATGACCCAAGCCAAAGGCAGATGCTTAACCGAATGAGCCACTCAGGGCCCTTGTACAGGAAGAATTAAGTTACCAGAGACACCAGATATATTTAGATATGTCTCCAAGGACCTAGCATCTGGATAAAAAATACAATGATCAAGTATCTATACACACAGACAACTGATCTCATTTTTAACTTTTAACTTAAATGTTCAAGCAACATTGTATTTACATACTAAAAAATTAGAACAAGGCAATGGGTACATAAGTGGGCTTGAATCTTGAGTCAAATTAATATGGTATCCTTTGATCACCCACCTAAAGTGGGGTTCTCAACCTTAACTAAACATTAGAATCACCAGGGAAATGTTTTAAAATACTGATGCATGGGTCCCTCTCACCAGAGATTCAGATTTAATTCATCTTAGGTAAGGCAAAGATATGGATATTTAAAAGATTCCCGGGTGATTCTAACTGTTACCAATTTTAAAAAGTAATGACCAAAGGGATCATAGAGTCTGTCTTCATTTTAGACATCCCACAGTTACAGCAAAAAGTAGAAGTTCACACATGGACCTATCAGCCTCCAGCAGTCTGCATATGAAGAACTGTAATCTAATAACAAGAACAAAAGAGAGAAGAAGAGAAGGAAAGAAAAGTCTTGGCTGTTTTTGATTTTGCTCCCAGGGTTGGAATTTGGATAGTTTTATGTTGAGAACAGAAGGAAAATGAATATAATAATGAACTCCATTCATTGGCAAACAGGACTAACACCTGCTACACAGGCTAATCCTGTTCTTTATTAAGATCATAGTATACTAGGGTTATGGTATGAATCTGTGTTATATGAGGCTTGATGCAAAAGAACTCTAAAAATTAAAAGACCTCATTATAAATACTCTTGCTTAATGATTTTCTTGTTTTGGTTTGTGAAAGTCACATAAAATAGCCATTATTATGACTGTATAACTTTAATAGATCACGTTGATTCTTATCTTCAATGGACAATACTTTGATTGATTTCATTGGAGTTTTGAGCCAGCCTGTGGATGTTATGAGATACAATGTAGATATGGAAAACATGGCTCTAGTTCAGTAATTGAGGTGATCAGTGTCATAATTAAGTCAAATATCACTATTGTTTTCCTTTAGATTACTCATTATTTCTTAAGTATCCCACATCCTCTGATAGCAATGGGCAGTGTTTAAATCTCAAACTAAGACCTTTCACAAGACTGATACCAATATATTTTTAGAGTGCCTTTCTGAGGGCACACACATTATGATAGATTCATCACAAAAATGGCCCTTGTTCTGCTTCCATCAAGAAGTGAAGTCTATTTCCTCATCCCTTGAATCTGGGCTGGCCTGTGACTTGCTCTGGTGAGCACAGTGTGTCAGAAGGGACCGTGTGCAAGCTCCGAGCCTATGTCTTAAGGGGCCCCGCAAACCAGCTCCTGCAGGAGAACAGTCTGCTGGAGGATGTGAGATGTGGAAGAGAACTCAGTCTTCCCATTCTAGAACAGCCTGCAGTCAGCACACTGGCATCCACCTTCAGACACAGGAAAAGAGTCCCTCTGAGTCAAAGCTAGCTGAGACCGGAAGACCCAACCAGCAGCCCTGCATATTCATTGGATAAATAGATGCACCTTGCTTAAACCACTGGGTTTCGTTGTTACACAGCATTAACATGATAATAAACAGCTGATACAGAGACCATCTGATTTGTAAATATCCAAAATATGAGACAAAAAACCCTTTTCAATTGCCTCCTCGAGTACAATTTCCACACATTTCTGAATCACCAGAAGAAAGCCAAGAGTGTTTCTTCTGATCATTCCTAATCATACACGCCCACAATTATAAACAAAATTAAATCCATGTGAATTTCAGCGCCATCCCCCGCCCCGCCTTCCAGGGATGTAGCAGTAGTTTCTCAGGCCGGTCACGAAAAGAAAGACAATTGGCTTTGAACGTAGGAGAGTCACCAGCACAATTCAGACTGGCTGCAAAAGCAGGGTTGTTTGATCACACTGCACTTCCACATGTGTGCTCTGCTACAGATTTCACCAATCACGTTCCCTCCATCTAATTGTAAAACCCAAGCACCTTCAAAGAGGAGAGTAGATTGCTTAGTCTCCTGATGGCACATGTAGGTACTAGAACACTCTGACCCTGACATTCTGAACTGTTTCCCAGCCTACCAAGGATAACTGTCAACCAAAACAGCTTGGGATGAGACAAGGAGAATGATTAAATAAGGAGCCTGAAATAGATACTATTGAACTCATTTTGCCTTTTGTCCAGAGCATGTGATTCCTAAACCAAACCACTGAGCTGTAGCATGAACTTAATTAAAACCTAATAATAATGATAGTTATGGAAGAAAAAAGAAATGGTTATTTCAAGTTTATGGATGAGACAAGGCTTTCTCAAATGGCTTTTTCTCCTTTAGAGCTGTTTGTTCAACGCATCATTTTAGAGTGTGTACAAAGGGTCTATCTTGCAAAATGATGAATGCTAGAAGCATATTTTTAAAGGAAACTTATCAGTAGTCCATTTCAGAGAGGATTCTAACTGCAATCAGGCTCACTGCATTTTCATCTAACAACTGCAAAGCTCTTCTGTGTGATTTTGGCAGGTTTAGAGCACCACTATGTGGTCTGTTGGTGAGTATGTGAATACATGTATATATATTTCAAATATATATATATGTATGTGTGTATATATACATACATATATGCATATACACATATATAACAAAACAAATGATTGTGATATGTCTCTTATAAAAACAAGAGTATGGAATGCAAGTCACCTTTAAAAAGAGTAAATGAGACCTTTGCATTTAATTGTGCAAAAACAAAAATAATTTGGTAGCTAATTTTATCAAATGGAAAAACACCCAGACCATTTTTTTCCAAAGGTTTCTATCTTAATGCATTTTGCTATTGTGTTTCATCTGCATGTGGTACATTACATTTAATGGAAATCACACAGTCCAATTATCTCTCCTAGGGGAAGAGGAGAAAGGAAAGAGGAGGTAGGGGAATCTATTGTAAGCACAGGGAGATGCCTTTGGCAACTTAATAGGAGAAGGAAAAACAGCTCGTGCTTTTCAGACAAACACATAAATCCCTCACACTTGGTGACTGTCCAGATAGAAACCCCAGAAGGGGCATTGCTCGGCCTCACCAGAAGCAGAACCAAGAACCTACTGGCTCCTGGTGTGGATTCCGAAAAGGCTACAATTTTGTTGTTAGTAAAACTGCTAAACATGGCTCCTTTTCTAGCAGCTGCATTAACTGGGGGACACGGTTGAGCCCATTCTATCTTGGCACTCAGTCCAGAAAGCCAACTGTCAAGCTCCTTTCTGCTGAAAGATGCTTCGAGTTGCCTAAAAGTATAATTTAGCCTCTAGAAGTTTTCATCTTAAAATGAATGGCAAACAATGTTACAGGGCTTCAGTTCAAACTAGGAAAATATTCTGGACTCTTCATATAAAAATCAATGCTCTAGGCTGCCCTAGCCAATTCTGTGGATACCAGCCACATGTGGCTATTTAAATTTTAATTAAAATCAAATTAAATTAGAGCTAGCTCCTTAGTTGCCCTAGCCACACTTCAAGGGCTCAGTAGCTGCTTGTGGGGCTACTGTTTGGACAGCAGAGGTAGAGAACATTTCCATCATGGCAAAGAGTTCTGTTGGACAGTCCTGGTCTACACTAATACCTGAGCTCCTGCCTGCATTTCACATCTGTGAAACCAAGATGCCTGAGTTTCAGCACGTCTTTTAATGCTTTTTCCCTTTCCCCTACTCTTTTTTCCCCTACATGGGATCTATGTGCTTCTGGTTATTTGTACCTACTGATCCTAAATCTGGGAGCAGTCCCATGTTCCAGGATAGGTGATAAAGACAGATATCTTCAGTACTTAGGACAGATGGCAGGAAGTCACGAAGATGGAGAGAACTTCCAGGAAAAAAAAGGGCAGAGATTGCAATACTGAGCTAATACATGCCATCTCCACCTATCATGCATCTCATTGCCTTTTAGCCATAAGAATGCAATGTTCAGAGAGGGATGAAATTGCAAGGCAATTGAACATGCTGAGGATAGAGGTTTCCTGTGCCTATATAAATCTGAAAGTACATCTTTGAGACAAACATTATCTTTTCAGAGGGACCCACCTGATTTTAAATTGCAAATTTCCCCAGACCTCTTCCCTTGATACATGGTATCCAACTCTCTTCATGTTCAAATGTAAAGTCCAGAACATATAGATTTTGTCCTTATGGTATTCTGATCTAACCAACACTTAGAAAAGTGGTAAAGAAAATGTGGTAAGCTCTTAATAAATATTTACCAAAAGTAAATGCCTTGCTTGTCTGTCTGCCCAAAGATAATGGATACCTCCCCAGTCACTTATGCCAGGCTAGAGTTTGCTGGCTTCTCAGTTGCCCCAAGTTCCCAAAAGAACAGAGCTATTAACCTTGACTCTCTGATCCCTGTATCACACTATGTACTTAAAGAATCTTATGCAATGTCCCCTGCTCTCCTCCAATTTATCTCAGTTCTTCTTGGTCTTACCTGTACTTTGAAACTCCATTTCTTTCTTCCTGAACTTTTGTAGTAGCTCCTGAGAGGTCTCCCAGTACCCAATCTGTTACCTCACTGACCCAGCCTTCATAATGATGTAAGAGTTATCAAATCTCCATGAAAGTGTTCTTCAGGTCCTGTCTGTAGCAGGAATGCAAAGGCTCCCTTGATCTGTACCACCAAATACCTCTCGAGTCCTATAAGCTTCTCTATAATAGGTGTTATATTAATTAGGACTCTCTTGGTTGCAAAAGACAGGCTACTTTTGGCTGGCAGCCCAAAAGGACTTCACTGGCACAGGGTCTCTAAGGACTGGCCGAACAATCTAGCTGTGGGAAGCTCAGAAGTGCAGCCCAGCCTCAGAAACAACTGAAGCCATGGATTTAGAAATTTCTAAGACTCTGTCTCTCATCTTTGCCCCTCTCTGAGTTTCTGTCACTGCCGAAGGCCTCTCCCCACATGGTGGAAACCCTACCACCCCTAACTCCCAACGATTCTATCTTGTACCTTCATCCCCAGAAGATGGAGAACACAGGCTCTCCGGAAACCTGAGATTTAAACCCCCCAGTGGCAGACTTATTGCCCTGGCCTGGGACAGGAGCTTCCAGGAGGGCAAGGCAAGCTGTACGAACATGGAAGCTCCTTTATTAAAGACAAGGCTGAGAGAAGGCACGGATTGTCAAAGACAGGTGCTGGTAAACTCTCTGGTATCCACTGCAGGAACCAGACTTTCTCAGTTTTTTTAAATCTTTGTAGCATAGTGTCTCATATCTTTAGATGCCCAATAAATGTTTCTTTAATTGCAACAAAAAGACATTATTTTGACAGCTGAGGTAAATAGAAAACTCAAGGAACTTTAACATATCCATATCATTATTTGACTAGTAAAGTATTCTCACTGAGCCTCTTACTACCTAGAGGCAAGGCATGAAAAGTATTCTGTTTCTAGAACCCAACTAACAGCCTCTTCATTGTCCCAAAATAAAAATAAGAATCTACCTTGGAAACAATAAATAAGTCTTGTTCAAAATCTGAATCTTGGCTCTACCATTTTTGGTGGTATGACTTGTGCAAATTACCTAACCTTTCTATATCTCAGTTACTGCATCTATAAAATGGGAATTAAAATAGGACCTATTAAATAGGACCTTATAACATATATAAGACTCTGGGAATAGTTCCTGGGATATAGTGAGGCAGTGTTTCTCAACTGAGTGTGACCCTGTCCCTCCACAGTACAGTTGGCAATATCTAAGAGATCTTGGGTTGTCACAACTGGATGGGGACATGTAATGAGTACAGACATGTAATGAGTACAGCGCTACAGACATGTAATGAGTAGAAGCCAGGGATGCTGCTAAATATCCTACCATACACATGACAGCCCCCCACAATAAAGGATTATCCATCCCAAAATGTCAGTAGAGCTGGGCTGAGAAACCCTGTATTAAGGTATCATTAAATGTTAGTTACTATTATTATTAGAAATAACAATCACAGCAGCAAACTCTTATACGATACTTAAAATGTACCAGGTATTATTCTAATCACTTTACATATATTAACCAAATTTAATCTATGCCAAAACAACAACAACAACTACGTGGTAGATACTATTTATATCCCTATCTCACCAACGTGAGGGTATGATGACAAGGATTCCATCTCTGTTTCTCCTGGATGGAATCAGAACTCATCATCAGGTTACAGTAAATCTTGGCAAAAAAAAATTGTTTTCATCGGGAGCTATTATAAGCTCTATTATAAGAAGACCGTATAGATTTTGAACACTTCCCTTCTGCCACTACCTATTCGCATGGGCTAATCCACATTTTAAGATCGTTGGAATTCTCATATTTGTTTGTTTTTAATCAGATATTCAAATCCAGTAGTTTCCCTTCCTTCTCATTTCCCAGCCCCACCCCTCACTATTAGAGGTTGCTTTGCAAAGATTAGAGCAAAAAACTAATATGAAAAGATAGGAGATTTGGGTATTTATTCCAAAGCTTAAGTTGGCTTTCCTGCACTTTGATGTATAAACCTCTTTCTGAATTTTCTCCAAATACATTGAGTGATACTGTGAAAGAAACTTCCAAGGCAAAGGTCTGCAAGATGGTGACAGAATGTTGAACATCTTCTGTCCTTTGGGGACATTAGGGATGAAAAAGCTTCTTTCTTGGATTAATGCAGTTGTTTGAAAGCTGATTAGTTATTGAGCCTTTAGCTTATTTTTTAAAGATCTCATTTTACTTAGAAACAATACTCTGCAGGCTTTACAGTTTTAGGGGTGTGTGTGTGTGTGTGTGTGTGTGTGTGTGTGTGTGTGTGTGTGTGTGTGTTAATCAAAGCTGACAGAAACTGAATTAAATGTAATCAAATGATTGTTCTTAAAATCTAGTACAGTGAAAAATTGAGGCATTCAGCCAAATCCTTGATCTGCCATACAAAAATGGCTCCTACTTCTCAGGTAATACAGGTAACCTTAAGAAAATGAAAAGATGTCCATTTATCACCAAGATTCCAAAGGCCATACTTTTTCTGTATCTACTGACCTTTATTCACTCTCCATGACCTAGCATTTCCGTCATGAAATGTAATACTACAAAAGCATCTGAACATGGCTCACCAAGATGGCAAGGAACTCAAACTTTAATCAAATCAAACTAAGCGTATCAACAGGTATAGGTTGCTTAGATTGAGGAAACGAAACCCAGGGCTTCCTGAGAGAACATTCCCCAGGTGCCCATAGCCAGCAGATTTTATGAAACATATGTATGATTTGCCTATTTTATAAGTATCTCTTCTGATACAATATACTACAACTGGTAAGTCAGAAATCACAAAACACAAAACAAAACAAAAATAATCAAGCCTCCTTAACTCTGAGGAAAATAAAAGGCGGGAGTTCACCACCATCAGTTGGGTAAACAGGTGCTCAGTAAGAAGGTACTCTATCCCCCACCCGGGACCCTGCATCCTCAAGGTGACCTCTGGCTTCACAGCCGCAACTTCCCTTACCACAGCACTTCCTCCCCAGACCCCTCAGCTTTCCTCTCTGTCAAGTCCACTATGAAACTCTCTCTCTCTCTCTCTCTCTCTCTCTCTCTCTCTCTCTCTCTCATGGAGTCTCAGTAAGAAAATTAAATAAGTGATGTGATATTAAGAAAATGATCTTATAGGATACCTGGTTGGCTCAGTCGCTTAAGCATCTGCCTTTGGCTCAGGTCATGATCCTGGAGTCCCCTGATTGAGCCCGCATCAGGCTCCCTACTCAGTAGGGAACCTGCTTCTCCCTCTCCCTCTGCCCCTCTCCCTGCTCATGCTCTCTCTCACTGGCTCACTCTCTGTCTCTCAAATAAATAAATAAAATCTTTTAAAAAATGATCTTACAACAGTGTTCTGACAAACATGCACTGCTTCATGTATAAAGGACTGATGTCATTTATAAATGAGGGTCACATATAAAAGACCCTCAAGGGTGTCATCTGCACCATCTGCCACCACCCTTTGTGTTGAGTTTGGTGGGTGGTTGAAGATAATTAGGATATTGGACATGTCTAGGGGTGAGCAGAATTGTAGGAGAAAAACACATGTCTTTACTTTAGACCAATCACTCCTGAAAATGAGTTTGTTTTCCAGAATGTTTTCTGATGTGGTTTTTCACAAACAGTTTAGTTAATAGATACAGAATGATTTTGAAATATTTACATCAACAGTAAATCTGTCAGGTGTGTCTGAGCACAGACTTAATGAAAGATGAATATTGTATCTTTAGAGATGTCCTTAAAAGTTCCATTCCTACTCTAAGAAGTGGGCCCTTTGATGGAATCTTCACAAGTGTTCTAAGCAGTAATAGGTTGTTTTTTCTATCTTATTCTTGAGTCAAGATTAAGACTGGTCTGTTTAATCACCAATCTGCAGGAATAATATTTGATTAGGGAAACACCAATTTATTCAAAGGTGAGAAGACTAGTCCTGCTCACACTAGGTCATGGGATGACAAATTCCTCCCTCTCCCCTTCTTCCTTTTACATGGTTCAAGGTCACGAAGACAGAAGCTCAGGTACAGAGCTCAGGTCTCCACTCCTAGAACAGTGTTCCTACTACCACACTGCAACATCACTGTTCCTTTTACCCCCCTGGAATATATCCACCAGAATAGCCAAGCAAATACACACAGCACCACCTTCCCAGAGTCTGAAACAAAATGCAACCAACAGCGACAATGGGGCAGCAGGCCTGAAGGTAAGCCAGGTACTACTTTAGCCCCTTTTCCCTGTGTTTTCTCTAACATCTATCTTGGTATGACCATTGGTAAATTTGCTGCTATAAAATCTTATGATCTTCACCTCACAAGTTGAAGAAGATTAAAAAGAGGGGTACAGTAGGAAAGTTGGATGAAATAAGGCAGATTTGAGAGCCTATTAGAGAAAAACTTAGGCCTACTGGGCTTTGGGGAGCATTTGCAAAACTGAACTAGACATTGGCCTGGTCGTCATGGAAACCAGCAGTGCTGAGAGGCAGGGATGAGCACTCCAGTGAGGAAGGATCTCCCTGAAGTTCTGGGGGATCATATGAACTCCAAAACCACCTTTGGGCTTGAAATCAGCCTGTACTGCTCCATTGGAAATCTACAACATGGTGCTAAAAGCATTTCTGCAGTTAAAAATGTTCTGTAGCTTCCTTTGTTGTGTTAGCTAAAAGAAAAAAAAAAAAAAAGAAAGAAAGAAAAAAAGAAAAAAAAATCCATATATTGTGTTCTGGGCTCCTCCTATCTCTTATCTACTACAGAACAGGAGCAAAGGAGAGAAAGACAGGCATGAGCAAAGAACTCATTTGGCAATGTCCTATCGATTTCCACTTCCTGCTTCATCAAATTACAGCAAAAAAAAAAATGTTTTTCACAGACGGTGCTCATGGGGTGTCAATTGTCAAAATGGGTTTACTGAAAAACTCCTTTCATAAAAGACCTTATTTTGCCAAGGAAGTAATTTTTGGCATGTGAGTCCTGCTCACTACTTTTTACCTTTTAAATCCTAAGAATTCGGGTTATGGGATTTTTTTTTCATTCTTATTCTTCATCTTAATTTAAAATGATTTTCGTGGCTATGTACACGTGTGCATGCATCCACACTTATATATGTATTATGGGTACCTATGTGCATGTGTGTCTGTAGATAGGAATTCTTTGTTATTATCTCATGTTTTTGTTTTAATGGTTACTATTGTTTTGCAGTTGGTATACATTATTTCCTCTGCTCTGGAAATTTTTATGTAATTATGCTTTTTAAAGGTACTTAATATTTTGTTTTTACTGAAAAGGGAATAGTTAACATGCGTTATCCCTGATCAGGTCCACATATAATCCTATCTCTAGTATCTTCTCCCAATACACTGAGAACACAGCTGCACTGCTTTTATATAATTATACAAACCTCAATATAGTATATGTAAGAGTTTGCATCCTAAAGAAAATCACTGCAGAAAGTAGGAGGGATGGGCATAGCTATGGGTTCCAACTTCTTCTGGCCAGTAGGGGGAGTGAATGGGTGAACAGAGAGGTTCTGAGCATCAGGTGGAACCAGGCACTTGGTGTCCAGATTGTTTTGCTCTCTGCCTTCCCACTTCCCTTCAAGCTGAAGGGGCCTAAGTCCCTCTACCTGCAGGCTTAGGCCTGCCCATAATTTAGGTAAGTTGAGGCTCTGGACAAACTGGGCACCGGAAGCCCACAACTCCAAAAGTGGCTGGCTTTGGTCAATTCCCATATTTGTTGTTAGGCCTACACATCTTTTACTCTCCCCCTTGCTTGAATCATGACAGCTTTTGGCTGTATTCCTTACCTTGGCTCACAGCCTTCTGCCACCCAGGATTCCACAGCCGATTTTTCATCTCTCTTGACAGGTTCCCTCTGGATCCCATTCTACATCTTTAGCTGAGGAACAACCTGAACTCAGTCCATGGTCTGCCCAAATTTTCCATCTTCCTTTCAGGTACTAGCTCATTACCTTATGGAGCTACTTCAGTGTGCCTTCCTATACTGCAAAGGCAGAAAGGCTCAAAAGTGAACTTCCCAATCTTCCATGCAACCAAGGTGTTGGATGCAAATTAGATTCTACATATTAGGTGCATTCGAATGAAATCTGAAAGACAGAAGCAAGTCCTTTGAGGCAACAAGTCTAGGGAAAGGTCAAGTTTTTGTACAACATTGTTCCAGTCTCCATTCTCTAGCTTTCTGGGTGTAAAGAGACATTTGCTGGGGAGACAGTAGCCAGACTCCATCACTGGCTTCTTGAGGGGCCATTCACTGATAGCCCTGGTGACAGGAGTAGAAGCTGCTCCCTCCCTGGATTGTGAGCAATCTCACTGATGTCTTCTGGAATCAGTTTATCTAAATGGAGGCCTCTGAGTCAATACAAGTGGTCTGGGAATCATCCCTGGAGATCAAGGTTAGAATCCCTTCTCCCAGGCCTCCAATGGTTTGGAATTCTAATTGTATTAAATCACTTACACCTTAAAATACCTGGAGTGGTTTCTGTTTTCCAAATGCAACTCTGACTGATACATCAGCCAGGGTGTGGGACTCTGTGAGAAGACATGAAAGCCAAAGAATTAGCAGATAAGAAGTTAACCCCAGAAAGGACAGACAAATCAGAAGGAAGCAAAAGCTCCCCTGGTCTCATCAGGCAAAGTCCAGAGTCTGAGCCCTCAGAGTCACAAACACAGGGATGAGCCCTCAGCTCAGAGAAGCAGCTCTTTCCTGTTTGTCTGGTTTTATAGGTGGGTTTAAGCCAAGCTGACCCTGTAAGTATTGTTAATAGGACGGGTGAACAGATCATTCCTGGGCCTCTCTGAGGTGATTGAACCGGGTCACTCTGCCTGGGTTTATTTATTGTACCTGTATTAGTCAGGGTTCTCTAGAGAAAGAGAACCAGTAGGATAGATAGAGATAGAAAGAGGTTTATTATGAGGGATTGACTTGCACAATGACGAAGGCTAAGAGGCCCCATTATCTGCCATCTGCAAACTGGAGGCCCAGGAACTCTGGTGGTTGAATTCAAGTCCAAACCCAAAGACCTGAGAACCAGGGGATTCAATGGTGTAAGTCCCAGTCTGAGTTTGAAGCAGGACAGGAAGGGTCAATGCAGTAAGTGCCGGTCCAAGTCTAAAGGCCCAAGAAATAGGAGGACCAATGTCAGAGGGTGTAAGAAGATGGCTGTCCTGACTCAAGCAGAGAGAATGGATTTACCTTTCCTTTGCCTTTTTGTTTTATTCAGACACCCCAGTGGAATTGATTTTTGGTGTCTACCCCCACGGGTAAAAGGATCATCTTTACTCAGTCTACCAATTAAAATGCAAAGCTCTTCAGAAACACCCCCACAGACACACCTAAAAGTCATTTTACCAGCTATCTGGGCATTCCTTAGCCCAGTCAAGTTGACACATAAAACTAACCATCACATCCCCTAGGAATACATGGCCATGAGATATATTCTGAGGTCAACTTCTCATCTGCTATCACTTTGAATCAAAACTCTTGCCTGACTCCCTCAGTATCTGTCTGAGCTTTTAAAGGCTCCTACCCTGGGCTAGGAGCTCCTTTGAGCCCCAGAAATTTTCCCCATATGATACTATAAGGTAGATATATTACTATCATCCTTTTAAAGACTGCAACTAAGAAAGGTTAAGAAACATGCCCAAGATCACATGGCTACTAAGAGCCACGGTCTGGATTTGAACCCATGCCATTGCAAGCCAAAGACTGCCTTACCTTCTTTGGAATCTGCCTCCCCATAGGCTCTCCTATTCTATAGGCCTGACTATATGGAACAACTCTCCGTGGTCATGGATTTCTTTTTTTAATTTCTTATTTGCACTGTTCTCCCTGAGAGAAGCACAAAATAAGCTCCAAACAAAATGTGTTCTGTGATATTCCTCACATTTCCTGGAATGGGGCAATGGCACAAGGATTTCTGGAGACCCTCCTTGTACCTGATTTGCCAGGGCCAATGTCTTCCCCTTTCTTCAGGGTTCCTGAGTGTCAGAACTGGCCTGGGGGGCAAGGACTGCTCAGTAGCCCCCAGTCCTCCTCCCTCCACCTGGCCCTCCATGGAGGTTCTCCTTGCTGCAATTCACCAACACCTGTCTCCTGGGTCTACGTTAGCATTTGAGGGGAGAGAGCTACCCTGCTAGGGAAGAGTCTGCCCAGATGGAGTTTAAGGAAGAGAATGGAACACAAAATAATTCTTAATTGTGTGTGGGAGAGCACATTTGAAGGTAATAGGGAAAACCACAGAATAATGAGAAAAAGTTTGAGATATAATGAAATGTCCCTATTGCCGCTATTTATGTGTACCTCTCGTATGTGTGTCAGGCTTGTTTTTCTGTATTCTGTTATTTTCCTGCTGAGGCCACCCTTTCCTCTCCCACATCAGCAGGGACCTGTTCTCGGAGGGCGAGTCAGTTCTAATTTCTATTCTCTGGCAAGAGGCAGTTTCTCCGTCAGAAAAATGAAACTGGGAAGCAGAGTCTTAGGGAGAACAGAGAAGAAAATCCTGTACTGTGCTGGCCCCACACCCTTGGGGTAGGCCCAGGCTCCTAGATTCCTTGTCCTAGGATGATGGCCTACTCACAAAGGCACCCCAGGAGTCAGAATGGGTTGAATCCTGGAAGCCCAGGAGGTAAGCCATCTCTTAGAAACCTAATTATCTAGATTTATGTTCCTTTTGCGTCTTTCTCTCTCTTTTGCCATCTGCTGACCTGTAGTAGCATTTTGTAATAACAATATCTAACATCTATTGAGCACTTACTATATGCCTGGGACTATGCTACATTTTCCTGAAATTATCTAATTCAATGCTCCCAACGGTCCCAGGACATGAGTATTATATGCATCCCTATTCCACAGATGAAAAAAAGTAAGACTCAGAGGGGTAAAGTGACCAGCCCAGGGTCACACCATCAAAAAATTGGCAGACAGTGACTTGACCTAAGCCTGTCTGATGCCAGAAACACTCTTACCACTTGTCTTATTGCACAGAGAAAACAACCCCTTCCCTATTGGCCTAATCTCAGCTCTGTTATGGAATAATAAGGAATCAGGTATCCACATTGGCCAGAGGTGGAAATATGTGGAAGGTCTATATGTAGGTGACAGGCATAAGTAAGGTAAAATCCTCACAAGTCAGATGAATTCAGGAAACAAAAATTAGAGCCTCAAAGATCTTTGCCATTTCCCTCTCTTACCAACCATTGAGAATCTGTCTAGGTTTTATTAATAGCAAAATGTTATTTTCCTCATATAAAGCACTGTGGCCAAGTTTTATGGTGGAGACTTCCATAGAAAAGCAGTATTTCATCTGAGGTCAGCAGCACACCTGGACTTTGTTATCCTGTTTGGTACTTTTTATTTGCTTGTATGAAATTAATGACAGAGGCCATATGCAAGTCTTCTTGCTTGATAGGGGAAAAAAAATAGCATGTATATATCAGAGAGCTTCAAGGCAATGGGGAACTCGAATGAACTATAGATATTATTCACAATACCCAGTTATTACCTTACACAGGAAGAAACTGGGCTGCTGAATGGGTTATATTTTCTCAAAGTCAGCCATAAAAAAAAGGTCAAGCAAGCACAGGATCATATTCCGGTGGCCTTTCACACTGACCATCCAAGAGTTTTAGCAGAGGCCCAAGGTGATTCGTTAATTTATTTATTCACTCTACAGTGATCAAGTGAATGTATTCCCTGAGCCAGGGTTTGTGCTACACGTGGCGGTAGAACAGTGAAAGTACATGGGCTCACATTACCTAGACATGCTTGGAACTCTCCAACTCAAACATGCCATTTCCTTCCATTACGAGCTGGGAAGGTACCTATGCATGGTGCCAACGGAATCAAACCAGCAAATCAGAAAGGCCAAAAATAATTACAAAAGCCAGGCCCACTGCCCATCCAAATGGAGCCCCAATTGCCTAGAGAAGCAGTTTGGAGGTCCTTTACCCATCTACCTCTAACTTTGAAATGAACTTCATTTACCCAGTTGTAGGCACAAGCAGCAGGAAGGAAAGAAAATGACAATGTCCTGGTCTTTCAGTTGAGAATCAGGAGCATAAGCAGTTTTTCAAAGCTTGAACACCCTGATTGATAAATAGCAAGAGAGTGTGCCCACACATGCGTGCGCACCGCATGCCCCTCCACACACACACACACCCAGGGTATGCACACAATCCTTACTGACACTGGACTTCCATCCAGACTTTGTTCCAGACCTTCAATTCCTACTCATAAATATGTTTTTGACTGATTTGCTTTTTGCCATTATCTTTCCAGGTCTGTGTTTAGAAGCCTTTTCTTTTTCTTTCTTTTCTTTCTTTCTTCTTTCTTTCTTTCTTCTTTCTTTCCTTTCTTTCTTCTTTCTTTCTTTCTTTTTTTTAATGTTAACTTTGTACTCTCCTGTTAGCTTCCTTTCAATTAGCTTATTTGAAGAGTTCTTTGAAGATGCAAAGTCCTATGTTAAATGTGAAGCATTAACTCTACTTACTCTGTAAAAAAATAATGTGAAGGTCATAGAAAGCTAGCAGATTAAAACAGAAGCAAACAGGAAAAGGTAATTTCCAAAAGAAGATTGAATTTAGTTAACAACAATACCACTAATACCTGGTGGTTTAGGATCTCCTTTTCATCTGCACTCTTGGAAATCTTGACTCATTTATCATCAGAAAGTCCCACAAACCTAAGGTTCTAAGAAGAAATAGCTACAGTCTGTTTCTGGTACCAAAAAGGAAGAGAATTTCAGTGCTTGCCCCAGACTCTCAGAACAGACGGAAAAAGAGAGAAGCTAGCTCTTTTGAAGTGATCTGCTTATTTCCTAGATTGCTTTCCCTGAAGATGCAGCCTCAGAGTAAGGCAAATGGAGTGGCAAAATAGCAATTGGCTAGCAAGCAGAGATGCAGAAGTTGAGCTTAGTTTGAAAGCCGTGAGTGCCTCTCTCTGCTCTTTTCTCTGCTTATTCTAATCAGTGGAGGGTTAGAAGTATTTTGGAGGCAATTTCCAGATCATCTCATTTGCATACCAGAAGCAGGCTCGATGCAGCATGCACCTGTCTTAACCATGAGACTTCAAGAACAGGAGTACCAGGCAACAATTCATAAGCCCTTTTCTGGACATCTATGAAATCTCCTCTTCTAACAAGGAACTCAGAGATACCTCCTGAATGCAGGTGGGGAGCCCAAGCAGGGCTGCATAATCCATTAAGGAGCTGCTTAAGAGACCAACAACTCACAGAGCACCAAGGAGCTGCTTCCAACTCTGTGGCTCTCAGAGAAAGGGCTGTACTCACTTAAATATGAAGAAACATAGAAAAGGATAATGAAATGAGTCTTCAACCCATGAATTTATACTTCAGACCGGAGAGAACAACAGCTTGAAATATCCTGGAGAAATATCTTAGCCCATCATTTTTTTTTTATTTTAATTCTGGTACAGTTAACATACAGTGTTATATTAGTTGTGGGTGCATCATATAGTGATTCAGTAATTCCATACATCACCCAGTGCTCATCACAAATGCCCTCCTTAATCCCCATGACCTATTTCCCCCAAACATCCACTCAAGTTACCTCCAGTAACCATCAGTTTGTTCTCTATAGTTAAGTCTGTTTCTTGGTCTCTCTTTCCCCTCTCCTTCTCTCTCTCTCTTCCTTTGCTCTAGCCCATCACTTTTTTTTTTTTTTTTTTTTTTTTTTTTTTGCTTTGGGGCATTTCCCCTGTTGGCCCCATGAGTGTTTGGGGGCATTGCAGTGGCATAGGGAAAGAGATTCTAAACACTTTCTGTCCTCCCCCACCCTTTAAAAATCTCCATTCACAAGAAATTTCTGTTAAACTAAACATACTAACCACTTTGTTCAGGTTAGAAATGTCAAATATTTTGAAGTTCTCAAATTTGCTCCATATCAGTAAAATTGATATATTTTCATCATGAATTCTAAATGGTTGACTAAAACAAAAATTCCCAATATTTGGTTTGCTCTCAGTAGCTGTAAATAGAAGATGTGCTAGGATTGTTTTTCTTTAATTTGAACTTGAACCAGATTCACCTGGAGGGTTTGCTAAAATGCAGATTTCTGAGCTCCACTCCTAGAGTTTCTGATTCTGTAGGTATGGGGTGGGACCCTAAAATTTTCATTTCTAATGAGTTCCCAGGTGAGGTTGTTGCTGCTGCTCAAGGACCACACTTTGAGAACCACTAGACTAGAAGGCCTTTAAGTCATATTTCAACATTAAGTATTTGGTGTTTATGGTGACCATTTGATGGAAGAAGAGAGAGGTTTCAGTACAATGTTGAAAAGCTTTATGAACCCACACATTTACAGTCACCTGATTTATGACAAAGGCAACACTGTGCTACAGTGGTGGAAGAGTGGGCTTCTCAAAAGCTGGTGCTGGGTCAACTGAATAGCCACAAAG
Organism: Zalophus californianus; assembly: GCF_009762305.2. Classification (NCBI taxonomy): domain Eukaryota; kingdom Metazoa; phylum Chordata; class Mammalia; order Carnivora; family Otariidae; genus Zalophus; species Zalophus californianus. Next base: position 70,097,360 of record NC_045600.1, read on the forward strand.
GAGAAAATATATGTATCTCTGGATCCATACCTCACACCACACACACACACACACACACACACACACACACACACACACACACCCCAATTCTGAATGCAGTATACATCTAAAGGTGAAAAGTAAATCAAAAAACCTTTTAGAGGATGGGGTGCCTGGGTGGCTCAGTCGATTAAGCCTCTGCCTTCAGCTCATGTCATGGTGCTGTGTAGTCCTAGGATCAAGCCTCATGTCGGGCTCCCTGCTCGGCGGGGAGTCTGCTTCTCCCTCTACCCCTTACCCCATTGTGTTCTCTCTCTCTCTCACTCTCTCAAATAAATAAAAATCTTAAAAAAAAAAAATTTTAGACAAAAACATATGAGAAAGATGTTTATGAACTTGGGGTAGACAAAGATTTTTTTTTAAGATTTTATTTATTTATTTATTTATTAGAGAGCAAGCGAGAGAGAAACAGCATGAGAGGGGAGAGGGTCAGAGGGAGAAGCAGGCTCCCCGCTGAGCCGGGAGCCCGATGTGGGACTCGATCCCGGGACTCTGGGATCATGACCTGAGCTGAAGGCAGTCGCTTAACCAACTGAGCCACCCAGGCACCCTAGACAAAGATTTTTTAATAAGACATTTAAAAAAAATTAACCACAAAGGGAAAACAAAAACTTGGCTATATTAATATTAATCATTTCTTTTTATCACAAGACACCTTTATTTTTTTAAGACTTATTTATTTATTTTAGGGAGAGAGAGAGAGAGAGAGCACAGGCTCACACAGGTGAGCAGGGGAAGGGGCAGAGGGAGAGGGAGGGAAGGAGAAAGAATCTCCAGCAGACTCACAGCTGAGCATGGAGCCTGACTCTGGGTGGGGCTGGATCTCACGACCCTGAGATCATAACTTGAGCTGAAATCAAGAGTCAAACCTTAACTGACTGAGCCACCCAGGGGCCCCTATCACAGGACACCTTTAAAAGAGAATGAAACGGCAGCATATAGAGTGAAAAAAAAGGATATTTATAACACATCTGACCAAACACTCATAGAATATATAAAGTACTCTTACAATCCTGTAAGAAAAAGATAGGAAATCCATTGGAAAAATTACCCAAAGGCTTGAAATAACACTTCACACAAGAGAATTACTGAAGTGAGCAATAAAACATGAAAATGTGTTCAAACTGATTGGCCACCAAGGAAATGCAAATTAAAACTATGCGGTACCAGTTAGACACCAATCAAAATTGTTGAAATGAGAAAGACCAACAAAGCCAAGTGTAGTCAAGGCTTTGGAACAATCTTAATTTTCATACACTGCTAATACGACTGTAAATTACTACAACCACTCTGGAAAATGTTTGGCAGGATCTACTAAGGCTGAACGTTGGCACATACTATGAAAGAACAATTCCACTGTTAGTTATGTACCCAGAAGAAATATGTGTGTATGTTCATCAAACATATATACTAGAATGGTCAGGATGACATTATTCATATTAGCCAAAAAACAGAAACTGGCCAAATGCCCATCAACAGCAGAATGGATAAATAAATTATATCTTCGCACAATGGAGTATTATTCATCAGAGAGGGCACATGCAACAATATGAAAAATTTCATAAACCTGATGGTGAATAAAAATACACATACAAAATAATATATATTGTATGATTCCATTCATATTAAGTTTTAAAAGAGGCAATGTTAATCTATGCTATCAGAAGTCACATATCTAATTGTGAGAAGCATGAGAAGGTTTCTGTGGTACTGGTAAGGTTGTTTCTTGTTCTGGGTGCTAGTTATGTAGATATTTTCATCTTGTGAAAATGCAGTAAGTAATACACACATGACATGAGCATTTAGCTATACATTCACATGTAGTTTAAAAAAATGATGATGAAATGCATTCCAGTTCCCCTCACCTATTCAGTTTGGTTCATGTGTCTGTTTAGTTCCAATAAATCCCTTCTGCTTCAGGTCAAGTCCATTTTTCCTTTTCTTGCTCTTCTGTACAATAGAAACATTAAGTCACTTCTTGGACTTCTCTTTCTTAAGAAATCACTTTTTTACCCCCGTCTTTGGATTTTTCTTTGTAATACTTTAATTGAAGAACTATTTGCATCTTGTCTGATGAATTTAGACCCCATGTGTAAACTGACAATTAACAAATCTGACTTTTCCTCTCGGACTCCAAATACAAGGATCCATTTCTTCCAAATTTTCCTCCCCTCTGCTCTTACCCATGTCAGGAAATGGCACCATCTTATTTAGTTGCTCAAGCTGAAAACTTAGAAGACATCCTTGACCTTACTCTCTCTCTTCCATTCTCTATTTAAATCCATCAAGGCCTATCCATTCTGTGACCAACCCTTCCTAGTAGGACTGTACCCCTTGTATACTTCACCAGCATCCCTTACCTGGAAAATGGTTTTAGCCTTGTAGCTGGTGCCTGGTTCCAGTCTTAGCCCCAACATAAATGCAGACCATCCTCTTGCTTAGAAACCTCCAGTGGCTTAGCATAACTATTAAGGACATAATCTGAACCCCTCGCCCTGGCCTTTAAAAAACTTTTTGGCAACCTCTCTCCCTCATTTCACTTTACCTCTGCCCATATGCTCTTCTTGGGATTCTTCCCTCCTTAGGACCTTGACATATTTCATTTACATAGAATGTTCTTTCTCCCAAATCCTTGTCTGGCTAGTCTTTCTAATTATTCAGGTCTCTATTCCCTTAGACATGATCATGGGATCATGATCTGAGCTGAAATCAAGTGTCGGACACTTAACTGACTGAGCCACCCAGACACCCCAGCACCTTGCACATATTAAGCACTCAATAAATATGTGTTGAATGAATTAATGAACTATAGACCTCAAAAGGATATAGAGCACTATTCTACCCAATCTCTGGCTTATGTAGAGAAAGACGCTGACTCTGTTCCTCATTACTTTGATTAAAAAGTGTTCCTGAATATCTTTATGCTAAGCAAATATCATCCAACAGCTGAACAATGTTTAGTGGCTGCATCTCTGGGTGTCACACTGAGACATAAGGGGTAATGAGGTTATGAACTCACAGAAAGGAGGGCAAAGCTAGGAGCACTGGGCAGCCTTCGATTGCCAGTGCAGGAGCAAGGACTGAAACTATGGATGGAGTCTAGGTAACTGTCATCCAGGAATATGTGAGGGGTCCTCATGTACATGAGAAGGGCCTTGATGTTGGGCCAATATTTGGTAATGCCAAAGACTTTTAAAATCGTCTCTGTTTAGGGCAGGAAACAATCTCTAAACATAGGTAGCCTGGGGGCTTGGTATGATATGATAAGAGAACAAATGGATAGATTAGAAAGCAAAGGGTAAATAGGAGGGTTCTTGCTTACAAAGGCAAAGTCTGATCCTTAGATGATGCCCACATATCATAGAGCAAAACACTGGCAAACATGTTTCCTTGACAGCGAGGAACCTTCAAAATAATTAAACTACCCTGTATATTAGAGCTCCAGTTTTCTGCCCAGCCCATTTACTCTTTTTTTTTTTTAACTCAAACAGCAGGAGGGCTTCTTCTAAAGTAGGGCAAAAAAGGGAGATTTAACTCACCACATCCAGTTTTCACTGTCTCATTAGGCCAAATCCTGTGGTCTGGGTTGCCAGCCCCTTGCATAATGCAGCCGAGCTTAGCACTGCAGATTTCTACAGCTTCACTCCTTCCCCTTCCCACTGCTGCGTGTGGGTCCCTGACAGGCTGCACGGAGCAAAGTCACAAAGAGCCACCCGCACCCCAGAGCAATTGATGCAAATACACCCTAGGCCATTGTGATGTGTTTGGGACATAAACCAACAAATCTCACATTCATACCCTTCTGGAACCGTAAATGTGGCCTAATTAAAGCAGGCACAACAGCTCTGCAGATGCAGCCAGACAGCAAAGGCAGGACTGCCTGCCTGGCTCCTCACTTGCAGGTTACGACCATGCTACTTGAATTACATAAACTCCTTTGTAACCCAGTGTTCTCTACTCAAAATAATTGGGGTTTTGCCTATTTAGCTTATCTAGCCTCTAAAAGATTTGTGGAAAAGGAATATAGACTCTTAGAGGACATTCCACCCAAGGAAGGAATTTTGCAGAGCATTTCTTGTAGCCTACCTACCAGGGGCGCTGACCAAAGGCTGAACCTAGCCTGGGGTCACAGAAGGTGAAGTTCAGCAATCCGCGAAGAGGTAGCAGATTCAGCCTGTCATCCTAGAGAGTTATGGGCCAGCAACCAAGGTCAACCTTACAACCTCCTGGCATAGAAAATTTAAATGGGGGCTCGGGACCCATGTAGCATATTTGCATCCTCTCTCCCCAGCTAAGTTAGAGTTTGTCTGGAAATAAATGAACATACAGTGAAATTAGAGTGTATGTATTTGATGTACAACAAATATAAAGATAGTAACTCAGTATAACATTGAAATGAAAAATTCTCCAAATGGTTCTTTTGAAATGCCCTGAAAGCAGGATGAGATCACATGTTCCCCCTTCTACGAACTCCTACTCCCAACTATTTCTCTGCCATTGGAACAAATCAGAGTCGAGTCATGTAGATGAGGAACCACAAAATATGAACCATGGGCGAAGAGGAGGCAGGGTAACAGGAAACATGTGTCGGTAAGTGTGGCAGTTTAAAAAAAAAATGGTCTCAAATGTTTTTCTACTCCTCCCAATAAGAGACAGGGTGTATATTCCCTCTTCTTGAATCTGGGAGGCCTTGCGACGGCTTTGACCAACATAGCATGACATAAGTGAAGCTCTGTGATTTGCAAGGCTAGAGTAGAGAAGACCATTCAGCTTCTACCTGCTTCCCTCGGAAGATCTGCTCTGGGGTCAGCAGGTGCCATGTAAGAAGTCTGGCTTCCCTGAGACCACCGTGCTTGAGAGACCACATATAGCAGCTTAGGTCAACAGTCGTCCCTGAGCTCCAAGCCAACAGCCAGCATCCACTGCCAGCCATGTGAGGAAGCCATCTGGAACATCCAGCCCAGTGGAGGCTTCAGAGTATGCACCCCAGCCAGCAGCTAACTCCAACCTTGGGAGTGATCCCAAGCCAAAATTAACCCGAATTCCAGACCCACAAAATCATAAGCAAAATAAAATAGTCATTTTAAGTGCCTAGTCTGGGGATAATAAATAGTAAGTAAAATAACGAGGTTCAAATTGTTGAACTGAAAAATACTATTCTCCTGAGGATACGATACCTGCCCATTAACTCTCATCACAAAGTGTGCTAAAACAGGCATCTCTTTGAGCAAAGCCACCCACAGCCTCTGAGCAAAGACTTAGGCTGGAAGGTCAGAACAATGACTTTCAGGCAATTTTTTCCTCCCTTCTTTGAGCTGAGTTCTGTCTCCATGTACCTTTCACCCATCTGCCCTAGTTCTGCCTTCTGATGCCATAATAAGTCTTCTCTCTACTTCTCTGTGACATCAGAAAAGATTATGCAAATATAATAGGTCAATAAAAAAAGAAAAACCTTCTTTGTTCGCAGGTCCTTTGAAGCATTAAGACATTAAAGAAGTGTTCTCTCTTGAGATCTCCCTGGGGGTCATAACATTTACAAATTCTTTGCATAGGTACTTCTATGCAGAAATGGAGGAAATGACTATGTGTGAAAAACTGTTTTTATCACAGATTTCTTTTCTCTCAATGTGTTTTAAATGCCCAGATCACAAAAAAATTCAAGAAGAAAATGGCACACCAAAAAATTCAGTCTGGGTTAAAGAGTTAAATGCAAACAGCTCAATTTGTTCATTAAAAACAAGAAGAAGGAGAATAAATATTTATATTTTACAAATAAAGGAAGGTCTTTCTCAGCATAACTTCAAAGACTATGAACAAAAATTGATACAATTAATTATATACACACTCAGAACTTTTGCATAATAAAAATATTCACAAATAAAATTATAAAGCTAATGACAAACTAGAAAAAAGTTATTTCTGGCATAGAATAAAACAAAAGATTAAGAATCTTAAGATATATTTTTTTAATTCCAGTTAATAAGAAAATTAACATTTCAATGGGAAAAAATTTATACAAGCAAAAAAGAAAAATGACAATTCACTATAGAAAAAGTAGAAAAGGCCTATAAATACATGACAAATTTTTGACCTTCCTTTCGTGACCAGTGAAATTAAAATTAAATAACCTGTGTTATTGTTTTACTTCTTTAGGAACACTCTTTTTTTTGTTTAGTTGCCAATAACCATGGTTGAGAAAGGTATAGGAACGGTATTCTTCTATACACTGCTTATCAGCCATTTACTGGCCCAAACTTCCTACAGAATGCTTTAGTAATATAAATCAATAAACTTTAAAACACCTTCCTCTACAACTCAGTAGTTCATATCTACCCTTTAAATGTGGAAACAATCTATAAACTTGGAAAGTTTTATGTATAATAATGTTTGTCAGAATATCAATTATTACCAGGGGAAAAAATAATTCAAGGTATTTCAATAGGAAAGTGATTGAATAAAGCATAGTATATTCATGTAATAGAGCCCTATCCCGTGGTAGAAAATATTGGTAATGAGCAAATACATACAGATATTGTTAATTTATATAAGCAGTTTATAAAATATATAGATAGGTTTTATATACATATTAGAAATATTTAAAGTATAGAATATGTTATGAACATATAGAATATGTTATGATATATAAATTAAAATATATTAAAAACTTAATTATATTAAAATAAATGTAAGTTAAATATAAAATAAAATAGGTAATGTATATTTTATATAATCATAACAAATATAAAGATATATAGGTTATAACTATATATACAACTTTATACCTCAATTTTGTTTTGTTTTGTTTTTAATAGAAAAATAAGGATGATCCCATCAAAATGGCTGTAGTGGCTATCTACAGCTGTGGAAAATTATGGATAATTTTTATTTTCTTCTTTGTATTATTTTTTTTATTTTCTTTCAAATTTTTATTTAAATTCCAGTTAGCTAACATACAGCGTAATATTAGTTTCAGGTGTAGAATTTAGTGATTCGCCACTTAACATACAACAGCCAGTGCTCACCACAAGAGCCCTCCTTAATACCCATTACCCATTTAACCCATACCCTGCCCACCTCTCCTCCAGTAACCCTCAGTTTGTTCCCTATAGTTAAGAGTCTGTTTTATGGTTTGTTTCTCTTTTTATTTCTCTCCTATGTTCATCTGTTTTATTTCTTAAAATCCACATATGAATGACCTTATATGATATTTGTTTTTCTCTGACTTATTTTGTATTATTTTAGACTTTCTGAATTTTCTACAATAACTATTTTAATCTTGGAAATACTAATATAGATATATGGACCCAAGAAGACACACTTACTATTTTGTGAAGTCTATTAACCATCCAGATTATGTGTCAACAAATATACAAAAAGCCATTTATGGTGAAGACTGATTTGATAGGAAAAAGAATAGAAAGAAGAGGAGGCAAAGGAAACTCAAAAGACTAGTGCTACATCACAGGTGTCGGGAAAGTGTCTCTTTGGAAGGGGACTGAGTCATGGAGTAGAAAGAGTTCTGAACTTGGGGTGGGGAGGGTGGTATTGAGACACAGTTCTGAGATTAACCGGCTCCATGACCCAGAGCAAGACACTTGCTACCCTCATGTAAAAATAAACATGTTGGACTAAGGAATCTCAAATTCCCATCTAACCTTAAAAGACTAGTCTTTCTAATGAATTAAGACATGATCTGTGTTTCAATAGATTTTCTTTAAGCCAGTAATGCCATAGCTAGAGCTGCCAGACAAAATACAGAACATGCAATTAGATCTGAATTTCACATAAACAGTGAATAATTTGTAGTATATCTCATGCGATATTTGGGACATATTCATGCTAAAATGATTTTCTTTTTCTTCACCCAAAGCAGGACTCTTTTAATAGGCAATCTCTTGTGGTACTCCCATTTGAGAAACACTTATGCTAAGGAAGCGACATATACTAAAAGATTTGTTGTTTATCTGAAAGTCAAATTTAACTGGGTATCTTATATTTTCATTCGTTAAATCTGGCAACGCTAGCCATATAACTTCCTTAGCTTACACAACGGACTGCCTATTCAAGTAAAATTGTATTTCACTCTCCCGAAATTATCTTGGTATCTTTTTTTTCCTTTTTTGCTCATCTCCTATGTCCAGTCCAATGCTACATTGTAAGTAAAGCTGCTTATCCCAGGATAACCCATTTGACACTGTGTCATGGTCAGACATTGGCTGAGGTTGCTGTAGGGGAGGAAAAAAATATTCTTCCTCTGCCCATCTTAGGTTCTCCAGCTGAGGCCCTATAAATTAGACTGGCAAAAGACAAGACTGACAAGAGAAAAACAGTTTATTAACAGATATGTCATACATGTATGCATGGAAGCACCCAATGCTGAGTAACCCAAAGAGATGGTTAGAACCTGGGCTTATGTGCCCTCTGAGGCTAAACAAAGGAAAAGGGCATTTTTGGACTCGGCAGGAAAGGCAGGTTATAGGAAGGTGTCCAGGAACATATGATAAATGCATGTTGTTTATATTCTCATTTTATTTCTCTCCTATGTTTATCTGTTGTTTTATTATACAGATTTAAGTTGGCACTTCCCCATCAAGAAGAGTTGTTAAGAGCCCTCCTCTTTCTGGTACAGAACAGAGAGACACTTTCCACAAATGTAAATTTTCTTAATAAATGGAAGTTTCCTTTACAAAAGGAAAATTTGTGCTCTGATTCTAGAGCTTTTCCTGCATCTGCTGGCTTTCAGAAGCCTTTAGCTCAAAATAATCCATTTGCCAAAGAGATGTATTTTGGGGTGGCATTTTCCAGGACCCATCACTGCCTAGGAAGAGCATGGCCTCCACCCAAAAGCTGAGGCAGATCCTGGAGGAGTCACAGATAGAATTCTCTTGGAGTGACAGCTGAGTGGTGTACCTTGTTGGCTCCCACAGCCCCTTGGCTGGTGGGAAACATGTACCCAGGACTCACCGGCCTTTCTCTCTTCTCCTTGAAAACCTGCCCTTCCCTAAGAAAATTAACCAGTCATTATCCTTTAAAGCAGGAGTCAACAAACTTTCTCAAGGGCAAAATAGTAAATATTTTAGGCTTTTGTGTGCCACATATGATCTCTGTTAGATTTTTTTAAACAATCTTTTAGAAATATAAAAACCACCCTTAGCTCTTGCAAGCTATACAAAAACATGTTATAGTCCAAATTTTGCCCCTGGGTCATTATTTGCCAACTCCTGCTTTACAAGGTTACTGTTCTTGGAGTGCACTTACTGACATAACAGAATCCACGATTCTTAGGTAAAGGAATGAAGCTCCCACAGTGGAACTCTGGGAATGAGTAATAATAAGGAGATATCATTATCAAAGAATATTATAAATACAAGAAACAGACAAATACAAGCCCTGGCCTAACCTGGCCTTTGTTAATTTCATTGTCAGAATGAAGTATTGGTTGGGTACCTACTAATGCAGCTAATGCCTGATTAGCTTCGTTTATGAAAGATAATACATTTAAAAAATTTATTTCAGATATTTGAGATTTGAATGATGAAAACTTTAGCATTACCTATGCCTATGGGTATCTTGGAATCACCCAGATGATGATAGGGCTTCTTTGATCAACACTTAGCTGGTTTTCCAAAATCAAGATGTACTCAAACTGCATCTATTAAAGGGAATATATCCCGTCCTTCAGCACTAGACAGGTATATTGCTCAATTTAATCTCTAATGCAGTCCTTTAGTTGCCTCTCTGACCCTTCCTGAGGGCTGCTTTCCTCTCTTACTTTGCAACATCCATGAAGTCAGATGGACCAAACTCTGTGACCTGGCTGAAACCTAAGAAGTGCGTGATCCTGGCCAAGTTACATAAGATTTTCAAGGCCTAAGTTGCCCCCTCAAGAAATGGTTATCAAATTACTACCTCATCATGTGGTTGGGAAGCTTAAAAATGATGACTTATGAAAACTTCTGACACTGTGCCTAGCACATAGTATGTGTTCACCAAGGGAGATCTGTTATAATTATGTTACCATTGTGTGGAGCACATTTCCTTACTAAGTCTTCTCTTACTAGACTGTTCGTTCCCTTGGGTCTAGGATGGACATTTCCCACCTCTGTAACCCCGAGGTTTGTGCCATAGCAGGCCCCCGTCAAGACTGGCTGAACTAAACAAAACCACCACCAGGGCTGCATCCATTAATAATGCCCCTGCTAGCTTTAATGGTACACGCTCTGAACCCATACTTTTGAGAGGTGAGACTGCAGACTCATGGATATTGGAATTGTCCTCAAAAATTCTGAGTTGCTCTACTTATATCAAGAAGAAGAAGAAAACTTGCAAATAACCATAGGGCATCTGAAATTGGGTCACTGCTCAGAGAATGCTTTATTACTGGTGGATTAAAGAGGAAGCCGACCTCTAATTGCAGCTTTAACTTCCATCTGTCTGTGTCAGCACTACTCAGGATAAACTTCTAAAATGATAATACTTTGATTTGGTATTAGACTTTTACCATTCAGTGCACTTTGCCACCTATTATTTTCCTTTATCCTCACAACAGGCCCAAGAGGGAGAGCAATTTTACAGATGAGCAAATAGCAGCACCACAGGTTAAGTGACCAGCAGAGGGTCACCGAGTGATTTGAATAGCAGAGCTGGGCTCCCAGACAGCGACAGCCTCCCAGTGCCACACTTCTTTCCTGGGACCCGAGTGTGCTCTCTCCACCCTCACAGGATGGGGTTCCTCCAGGAACCCAGGCCAGCACAGTGCTGTTCAAGGCCCAGTTGGCCTTAATAAGTGTCTGGGGAAGGAAAGAAGAAAGGAAGGCAGGGAGAGAGGGAATGAGAGAGGGAGGAAGGAACTAGACAGAAAGGAGATTTTCAGTATAGTAAACATTTGTGTCTAAAGAGTTATAATAAAAGAGCTATTCAGATATTTTAATAGTAGGTCCCTCATCGGGCCTCAGAACTTCATCGTCATGGTCTAGATTAGAGCAGTAACATGATTGTTAAAATATGTAAGCTGGACAATTTTCTGTGAAGCCATGATTCCCAACCTTGGAAATTGCTCTGGACCTACAAAGCTTATTGATTCACTATTGGTTTTTCGAGGCCCAAGTCACAATTTCTTAGTAAAGAGTCCCTGTCCCCCCATACAACAAGAACATCGAGGATGATTTAAGGAGTCCAGTACATGGTACCTTCATGTGAATAGTATGTTATAGTTTACAAGGTACCACTACCAGAAGCTCTGATCCCTCTTGGGTCATCTTGAGATGGTCATAAAAACCATGGACTCTATTAGTGGAAAAGAGAAAATGTGCCTTATGCCCATACACAGACAAAATTTTACATACAATTCAGGGGAGGTGGGAGTTCCCCTACATCTTTTCAAACAGACAATAGCCTTATGAGGTATGTAGGCAGGTGTTATTTTTCCATTTTACACAGAAAGAGATTAAATAACTCAGAAACAGAAATGACTTATCTAAGGGGAAAAGTTATTAGGCAGATTGAATGTCAGCTCTTCTAACTCCTGGCCTGGCTCTCTTTCCCTATATTTATCTATCCCTATATCAACGTACCCAAGTTAGAGGTGAATATATAAAAATGGGCTTAAGCAATAATTTGGCCTCTCAGCATATGAGCCAGTTCAAGAAAGGAACATCTTCCTATTTTGTATCACAGAGGTTAACATGTTGCTCTGTAAGCCTGCAGAGCATTTCAACTATCACCAAAATACTACCTTGCCCCAAAGGCCTAACTGAGATGCTGATGATGTATACCCATGATGGCCTTGAATTCATGACCACTTAATTCTGTATGAGTTACGGAAGCATTTTCCTAAGGTCAAATAAAAGTGTCAAGGCAAGTCAGTGCTGTGATAGGAGTAGGTGGGCGATAGGTGATGGGAGTACAGAGGAGCCAACTGGCTAAGAATCCAGGCAGAAGGTGTAGTGGTTTGGGCTGTGTGGTGGCAGTGCAGTTTGGAGGTCACAGTCAGATTCTGCTTATTCTTTAGGTGGAGAACCAATAATTTGTTGATGAATGACTGTAGGGGTGAGCAAAAGGGAAAAGCCAAGGGGTGCCTCCAAAGTTTTGGTCTGAGGAATTGGAAGGCGAGGGTTGGTATTAACTGAGATGAGAAAGAAAGGGATCTGAAGCCCACTCTTGGACGTGTTAAGTTTTATGTGTCTACTGGACACCCAAGTGGAAATGTCTAAGAGGTAAATGGATGTACAAATAAGCCTAGGGTTTCAAGAAGTGATCTGGGCTAGACATACACATTTAGGGTGTATCAATGGCCTTTAAAGCCATGAGACTAAATGAAGTCACCAGGTGAGGGAGTACAGACAGAGAAGAGGCCCAAAGATTGAGCTCTTAGCACTCCAGTGTCAAGCAGTTAGCAATCTTTAATGGGTCATATACTCATCAGGCATAAACCTAGCACTGTGACTTGGGAAATGCTGTGTTCAAAAGAATGGAGGGCTGACATACCTGAAGCAGTCACTATGGCAAGAATGGTGGGATTAATCAGGTTCCAACCAATCAGGGGTCACACCTGAGACTGGGGAAAAGCGCCCACGTCAAACCCATCCAAACCACCTACTGGGCACGAAGAAGTAGAACAGATGTTGAGGAGAGCGCCACAATGCCTGCCGCACTAACCACACAACTTTAAGGTTTTTGTTGTTGCTGTGACAGTTCGGACATCAAAAAAACCTGGATTTAAGTGTTGGCACTGTCTCCAATTGCATGATATCGGACCAGTTACCGAACTTTTTAAGCCCCTTTCTTTATTTGTAAAATGAGAATAATTATATTTCCTCCCAGCTTAAGAGATATCTGGAAAGAATGTACTCAGCTATTACAAAGAGTGCTCAATGCGATGTTTGATACAGAGTAAGTATCATTACTTTTCTTAGCCTTGGTTCTCCTGAAAGCATAGCCCAAAGCAAAGGCCTGCGCACTGTCTGAGAAGCCCACCCAGCAAGCAGTAATACAGGAAGGTTGGAAAGCAAGGGAGAAACTGGTTACCCTTGCAAATGACAGGATGGATGGCACACAACCTCCTAGAGAACCTTACAAAATGCGCCTCTGAATTGTGTGTCCCAGATGACAACAGGGGGAAGCATTTATCCATGGCTCCTGTTCCTGCTTGACGGAAGATGTCCTGCATCCCAACACCCCACTGATCTCTCCCACATATCCAGGTTCTGAACGCGCACCTCCGGGGTTTCATGAAGGTGTCCTATCCCACTGCTTTAGATAAGACCCAGGGCAGGAAGCAAGGAGCACCGGCCAAGGTGAGGCACCATCAGACTGCCCCCATGCAGAGCCCATTGAGGCCAGTATAGATCTGGTCCCCGCCAAGGTAGCTGGGAAGAAGGATCACTGAGAAAACAGGAGATGAGCTCAAAAGGTGTGTGAAAATGACTTTAGTGGCGTAATTATTACTAGGCATCTTTGTTAAATCCTTCTATTGGGGGGCGCCTGGGTGGCTCAGACGGTTGAGCGTCTGCCTTCAGCTCCGGTCATGATCCCAGAGTCCTGGGATCGGGTCCCGCATCGGGCTCCCTGTTCCTTGGGAGCCTGCTTCTCCCTCTGCCTCTCTCTCTCTGTCTCTCATGAATAAATAAATAAAATCTTAAAAAAAAAAATCCTTCTATTGGGGACTCTTATCTATGACTCTCCTGCTCCATCAGATCCAGAAATGCAGGGCTAATAACTTTTCTTCTTCTTGCACCTATAACTCAGCGTTTTGCAAATAGAACACAGTCAATCATTATTAAATTAAAATGAATTAATAGGACATTAAAAAAATAAAATGTGTATGTGTGAAGATTTATCATTTGAGACATATGCATTTGGGGTATATGTGTGTCGGCTCCTTCATCTCTGCTTTATTTCCTCCTCTAGTAATTTCAAAGCAAAAATTTGGTGGTAAAGTCTTGGACTGCTTTTTATTTCTTTGGCTCTGTGCTGGAAAAACAACAGGAGCAACAAAACCCTGATTTTGTACAAAAGGCAATAAGGCTCCGAAATTTTTTTTTCTCTTCTCTAATTGCTTCCCCAGCTACCTTTTCTAGATTTGTAGGAATTAATGGTGGGAGAGAAACAGCTCAATTGGTTGTGCAGAGCTGAGCTCCTCTGAGCTTCATTACGGCCTGAGTAAGAAGAGGGCTGCGGGCAGAAGCCTGTCCATCTCCCTGGCTTCTGCGGGAGCTTCTCATCTGTGCAAAGGTCGGCCTACTTCCTTATCCCCTGTGTTGACTGAGCAGATCACATGCTCTCACTTTTCACCCTAGTTAAGTAGAATCCCATTAGCTGGATAAATAAGACTGGATTACACTCTCTCTTCGCTCAATCTGGTTGGCATTTTCCCACCTGCGAACAGGTTTTTTATTGTTTTGAGAACCCATGTGAACCATACACAAAGATAATGTAAAGATAATGGGCAAGGTCAGCCTTATGCATAGGCATCTAAACCACTACCCACTCTGCATAATTAGAGGGCAAGTTCTTCCCGCAGTTATGGCTTGAAAGCCCATTATTAGCACTTGGTTTCTCTCTGCTAACAGTTTCCTTCCCAGTGTGTCTCCTTGGAGGAAGATCCTATAGTCCTGGGGGAAAGAGATTTAGCACACTTGGTCTCTAAGAGTTTAACTGGCTGGCTTGCTCAGGTGCTGCTACAGGTGGGCATTCTAACTGAAGAGGCAGAGAGTTCAGGGAAGGCTGCAGGTCAAAGGCTGGGAGGGTGGGCCGGAAAGCCTGGAGGCATGAAGACCCTACAAACCTGTATGGAACCCAGTGATTTGACTAGCCAGCCCCGCAAGTGAGGCATGGCCAGGCCTTTTCAAACCCCCAAAACTGTTGTGCAGGCCTTTCATTTTTTCTGTGGTCCCAAACGGCAAGTAGGTATTGCCTTTGGCCACAGAAGGCAGCATGAGCCAGACACCAGCAAGCGACCAAGCCAAAGGAACATTGCAGAGGGGACACAAGTGTCCTCCCATCTGCTTTCAATAAGCCTCCCCCTGTTTTGTTCTCCCAACCAAAAATTGCATTAGACTCATCTGTCCTTATCACCTTTTTCTAAAATGGCATTAACTCCTTGCCAGGTCTATCACCTTTTACAGAAATAAAGCATTTAGCAATTTTAAGGACAATTTACAAATGAAATGATCCCCCTCTTCTGGTTCTAAAGGCCTCTATCAGATTGTCCTTCAGAGAAGGAAATTTAGTACAAAGAGGCCCAGCTCTTCCTGTGCTTGGCCTTAGCCTCCCTTTTCCGTGGGATTTACCCCCACTCTACTGATCTCCTGGCTTTCTGGCAGATCCCCTGGCTTCCCTCTGCCTTTCTGCCTCAAGTTTTGAGGGGAAGGGCATTTGGCCTTTGCTTTCAGTTTCATCCACCTGCCACCACCGCAATTATTCTGTCCAGGGGATTTACATTCCCAGCGTCATTTCTAATTTTGGAATGATTGGCTTCCATGACTGCTAAAGGTATTGCAGAGATTCTCACTAGTTAACTGTGCAATCAACAATATTTCCCAATCACCAAGAAAGTGCCCTACTTAAGGGCTACAGAGGTGAAAAGACAAAATTCTGTCCAGAAGGAGCCCACAGTCCAGGCAAAACTGTAAAATCCTTTAAGCAAGGAGGCCATTGGACTGAGCCTGTGTAAGGAAACCACAATCTAAGCCCATAAATGCCTCAAGGTTATGAACTTGAGACCCAAGGACAACAATCACAAATAGCCAACTAGGCTTTTTGCTACAGCCAATCAGTAATTTCCTTACCTTGCTTCCATCTCGTCTCGAAAAAAATCTCTCCCCAAGCTCCTGCAGGTGGAATAGTCCTAACCAGTTTCAGTTTGGTGCTGCCTGATTGGAATCGATTTTTCTCCAACTCAGAATGTTTAGTATGCCTCACTTTATCTTTTAACAAAACTGCAAACATGGAATGAATATACAATATAATAAACACTTCCATAAAGTTGTGAGTAGAGTCTCCTTGTCAGGAGTACCAATATAGGCCAGGGACTCTGCCTGAGAGATCGATTTCCAGGGAAGAAATATTTGGCCAATATACAGGACCCTGGTAAAGAGGGCAGCTTGTGGAGAAGCACATTTCTCCAGACAAGAGGAAGAGCATGTGCAGAACACAGAAGAATTTAGAACCAACAAAGCCTGGTCAGCTTGGGAATGATATGACTATATCTATTTGTGAGAGGACTGTCATGGAGGAAATATAGAGGGATAAGCAGAGCTGGAAAACACTGGTTTCTGGTACACCAGTGCGGAGGTAGCAAAGAGCAAAAATCATGGAGAGAAAGAGCTTGAATGACCCTTTTGAACAAAAATGGCAGGATGAAAAACTTTCCTCATGTGGTTCAGCTGGGGTTCAAGGCAACACCCAAAGCTCCTTCAAAGTGCCCTGCTGACAAAAGACAGTGTGAGTGTGTGTGTGTGTGTGTGTGTGTGTGTGTGTGTCCAATTGCTTTCAAGTCTAAACCAGTATTTGAGATTTGAACTTTGTCCTAATTTGCCTCCCACTTGAGTTTTTAAAGTTTTCTTCCACTTTATCTACTCAGCAAATACTTGCCCCCAGCATCTCAAAAACCAGCTGGTTGTATTTTAACCAAAAAATATTTTTCTTACCTAACAGCCACTGAGTTTTTTTAGGGCTGCCATCACTGAAAACAGATGCTGAAACATTTCAACTTACTTTTTATTTCTTTTTTCTCAAGATTTTAAAATGGGTTTTAAAAACATTTTATATAGTTTTTAAGCCTCGATATGTTTTTCCTAACATTATTACTCCTTTTCTTCCAATGTATAATAAAAAAAATTAACAGCTCCTGTTACTGTTTATTTCCCATCTGTTGGAGATGATGTAAAATTTCAGATGTGCTTAGGAAATACCTACCAAACATGCCAAATATAATCTATACTATACTAAACATCATGTTCATTGTATATATTTTATGCACCACTCTGGCTAAACTGTGCATTATTATAGCATGAGTCATCCTGTTTAACCTATTGTAATTTTACCAGACTCAACAGTGGCAATGAAATTGAATTAGGATACCTTATGTGTATACTACAAACAATTTGAACTTTTTCTCTACTAATATGGCATACCATATTCTTTTTTAAGAGCATCAAAACTGTGGTTGCTAAGCATGTTACACTCATATGTAACTGATGAAGTTCAAAAAACTCTCAGCATGTGAAAGAGCAAGGATGTTGTGGTGAATTTATAGAAAACTTTTTCTTGATAGAGCGCAAGCCCTGGTTATTTGAAGCAGTAGGTAAAAGGATAGATGGCCGTTGCCTTAAATCTGTCTGCAGACTGCCTAAACATAAAGCAATGCTGGCAAACGATGCCTTTGCCCCATGATGTCCTCTGCACTTCACACCATCCCTGGTGACTGAAAATAAGCTTCCAGAGGTTAAAGGAGCTGTCATTTTCTTGCACAAAGATAGGCTCCTAACTAATACTTGTTGGAATAGATGTGCTTGACTATTAGTAAGCTTCAGAAATTTCTTAAACTCCATTTCAAGTACACTGTTTAATAAGAGACAGCAATACAAACTGCACATCCCCTGTTGCAAGAGGATGTTGTAGACACAATGTATTTTCCAGACATGCTGAAACATTTATGAGCAATGAGTATACACGCATACCA
The DNA here is from genome assembly GCF_009762305.2 of Zalophus californianus. Taxonomy (NCBI): domain Eukaryota; kingdom Metazoa; phylum Chordata; class Mammalia; order Carnivora; family Otariidae; genus Zalophus; species Zalophus californianus. Next base: position 70,115,082 of record NC_045600.1, read on the forward strand.
CACACAGAGAATCCTATTTTTTGCCATGGAAACTCACTATCCTCTTTCTCATTATCTTATTTCTGCTCCATTTCCATTGATGATGCAAATGGTTTTATTCAGCTGTCAAAGTTAATAATGATAAGCTGAGCACAATAAAGTTTGCTCCTGTCTTGCAGTTGCGCTGTATTATTGTGTGTCTTACTCTTTGGGGTTCCTGGCATGGTGCCATGTAAATGATTTCACTTTGGTTAATTCTTAGTTGATAAGCCCAGGGCCTAATCATTGCTAACTAAGAGGAAAGAGAAAAATTTAGAGTGGGGATATTCTGGATTAACTGGGCACTGCCATCTAGCTATTAACTAGCCCTGGGGAGTTCTCAAAGTGTGACCCCGTGACCCCTGGCAGGCTCAAGACCCTTCCAGGGGACCTATGAGATCAAAACTACTTTTATAATAATACTAAGAAATTATAATAACACTCAGAAAATTATTTTTATATAATATGAAATTATTTAAAATAATACTAAGAAATTATAATACCAAATTATTTATTAATTTTTATAATACTGACAAATTATAAGAATACTTAATATTAAATATTTCTTATGCTAAGAAATTAATAATTATTTAATTTCTACAATTTTTATAATCCTAAGAAATTATAAGAAAATACTTAGTATTTTAAATAATACTAAGAAATTATTTATCTTATAAGTGTACAGGGGAGTTTTCCAGAGGCTACCTGACATGTGATATTGTAACAGATTGAATACAGAAGCAGATATGAGAATCTAGTTGTCTTCCACTAAACCAGACACTAAAGAGATTTACAATAATTTAGAAAAATAGCACTCTTCTTGCTAATGTTTTTCCTTTGGAAACATGGTTATTTTTCATTATAATATGTCATTTATGTTAATATATAACAGTTATTTTTAAACAAGTTAAATATTTTAACAATTTCTATTTTAATTTTTAATACATTGATTGATAAAATCCATATAAACAAAACTTCTTTGGGGTTTCCAATAGTTTGTGAGCGTGTAAAGGGGTCCTAGAGCCAAAAGGTTTGAAAACCACTGACCCAGTTTCCAGTTAATTCTTCCATGTTAAACCCACAAGGCTGAGAGAAGAAAGAGAGAAAAGGTCAAGATCTCAGAGGTGCTCATACTGGTTCCCTCAAATGCCCAGAAATTACTCATATTGTAAGCATTAATACAAATCTCCATTGATTTGGTTTTCAATTTACATTCAATTGAAGTTATTTTTTTCCTGTCAGTATAACCAGACTAAACCAGCACTTAAAGAAGTCTCTGCAGTTAATTTTAATGGCATCCCAGGAGGATGAAGTAGGAAAGAGTACTAGGTCCCTAATATGTGCCAGGTACCTTATAAATGGCAGGTGGTTAAGAGTAGAGGCTCTGGATGCTGACAGACTCAAATCTGTCTCTAGCACTTACTAGTTATATGAGCTTGGGCAAGTTAGCCTCTTTCTGCCTTCATTTCCTCATTTGGAAAATGACATGTCTCACCAAGTTGTCATGAGAAGTCAATGAGTCATCACATGTAAAAAGCGCTTTGAACAGTGCTTGATACACAGTACTAAATTAATGTTAACTTTATCTAGCTATATATTCTTCACAACCATCCTAGGAAGGACAAGTTATTATCGCCTGTAACTGATGAGAAAACTAAGGCTCCAGGAGGTCAGGCAATTTCCACAGGCCATGTAATATACGAGTAGTATGAAGATTGCAAGTGACGGAGACGCTATTTGCGTCCAGGTCTACGTGATATAAAAGCGCTTGCAGTGGTTCTCAAACTTGAGTTCACACTGAAAATATTCTACCCTCAGAGTTTCTGAGTCAGGAGGTCTGTGGTGGGAATATGCATTTTAAACAATTTTCCTGGAGTTGCTGATACTGCTGGCCCAGGAACTATACTTTGAGAACCTCTGCCCTAGAGACCAGACTTGGTTAACAAGAATATACACATCCATAGCACCACCCTTAAATAGTCCAGGATATCCTCACTTTGCCATATCATTGTTATTTTTGTAGCCCTCCTTTTCTGGATCTTTATCATATTCCCATTGTAATATAGTGAAAATCAATGTTTATGACTACTTCTTAAGTTTAGAACTAAAAGAGTGATCTTACCAAATAATTGTTTAAATTCATGTCTTCTAGAAGTGAGGAAACAAGAAGACCCAGTTAATTGATATTTAAGCAAGAGGTTTTTTCCCCCCAAAGCTTACTTTTTAATCATTTTCTTTATGTAATTCCTACCCACTTATCCAAAAACAAACAAAGAAACACCTTAAACTAGCCAGTGAAGCATCTCACCCAGGCCCTAACTTTCATTCTTTTAAATGTGATCTAAACACAGATATCAAGTCTAAACAAAAGCAAAAAAAAAAAAAAAGTTGACTTTCTCATGAGAACCAGCTTGGACTGAGCAAGCACTATTTCTCAACTGGCTGAAATTCTGAGATCACCGTGACAAAAAGGTGGAAGGGAGTGAAAAATTAATTTTCTGAACCAAATTGAAGAAGAGTCACCTCTGTCTATGAGCTTCACTCTCTAATGAGAAGTTGGTAATGTGATTGGAAATTGGCAAGGTAATAATACACAGAGAGAAGTCAGTGGGTCAAGATGTATATGTTGTAGTATCGTAGAAGTAACACTTAGTATACTCGGTTCTACTTCAGATCATTTAGCTAAGATGTGCAGAACTCAGCATTGGTCAAGATGAAAGCAATGACCATGCTGGAATTTAAGGAAGGAATTGATACTCTGCTACCTCTCAAACAGAGACTGGGCACTTAGGACAATCACCATTCTTAACAAGAAGCACAGAGCCAGAATAAGGGAGCAGAGATGCTCCCTTATGTTCAAAGGCCGAGTGAGGTACTTGAATTTATGAGTTCCTCTTCATTTCATTCTAAGGGAGAAAAAGTCCTCTGGAAGCCATGATTTCTCTTCTCTTCCTCTTTTCCCTACTCTGTTTCTAATTATTCCCTCTTCCACTTTTTGATTGTGTTGTTCTTCGAGAAGTGGCGAGACAAGTTAGAAGGCTTTTAAACAGTAGTTTATTTTCTAGCTAAGGAATTTTACAGATGTTATATTTGAAAGAAATGATTTTCTACTGAGGGAAGGAGAAAAGAGGAAAGAATAACTTTGATGTGTATTGGCAGATTTGGATTAGATATTTGGAATAACGGTTGAACTATTAGAAATATTTACTACTCCTGAAGGTAGCAATACAGAGAAGCTTTTTATGACTAGAACAGACAACTTCATTCTGTGTTGATATAAGAACACTCATGCCCAAACAGAGAGGGTCAAGAAATCTTCTAACCCTATAATGCTATAAAAATAGAAATTGAACAATGAACCAAGATGCCTAGTTTCTGTATTATTTGTCCCAGGCCTTGCTCAGTCTGGTAATTGCTTATGGAGAACGTTCCACATGCCTATCACCATGCTAGGTGTAGTGATACAGAAACAGATAGGACAAGACCTCTGCCCCTAAGTTGCTTTTGGTCAGTCTAGGGATCACGTCCAAATGTTCTATTTCCCCTTAGATATAAGGGGATTTATCCTACCCCTAAGCAGATTTATCTCATAGGGAGCCTTTTGAGGTCTCTGCCTTCCTCAGACATAAGAAAAGGACAATTAGACCACACCCCAGTAGAGATATGCTCCCCTGTTCCTCCCTAACTCTTCTCAGTTGTAGCCAGAATGCTCTGAAAAGGGTACTCTGTACCATAAATTCATAAATCCATCTATAGGGGCAGAGCTAGGCAGGAGAGATGCCATTCGATTGATATAATAAACCTCCAGGAACAAGCTTGAGTGCCTGACTGTTGGAGCCGTCAGCAAAATCCACAGATTTAATTATACCCAAGTAATTGCAGAAAAGATCATCCATTATTCTAACTACTCTGAGAGAGAAGAGCCCATACCCTGAAACGACTTTGTAGTAGCATAAATGGAGATCTATTCATTAGGACCATGAAATAAAATGGAAATCTGTTTTCTTTTCAGAGCAATGTGATTACCATCACCAGTAATGATATTATGGGAAGAAAAACATACTGTCTGTGAGGACACACATTTTCCTTTCTGCCTTGGCCTTCTTTCTTCCTTTGAAGTGATCATGGTAAGTAAGACGTGGATAACTTGAGTTCATCCCGAACATTCCACACTGGTGCCCGGATCTGGTACTTTTTAAACAAAAAGATTCAGAATCCTCAATGTATAGTCACTTCTCTCTACCAATTCTAAAAGTTTTTTGGCTTTTTTTTTTTAACTCCTTTGGTTATAGTCACAGTATGCAGATTAAAACCCTAGCGCAGCATTATTCTTATAGAAAGACTGATTTAAATTGGAAATGGAACTAGGTATTGAGCAGTTACAGAAGCTAAAAAAACTAGAAATAAGGTCTTAGCAGGAGAAGGCATAGGTATTTGATTTTTTTTTTTGTAATATAAAAGCAAGATTTGGAGCAAGGATTATAGAACGGTAAGCGGTTTGAGGAGAGGAAAAAGAATAAGGTGATATATGGCAAACCCAAAAGAAGCTTGTATCTTACTTCATTTTAATTAGGGATTAAATGTATTTGTGGATACTGAAATTATAATGAAGTAGGTTGGGACTGAACAAAATAGGAGCTAAGATTTGAAATTTTAAAAAGTTTTTTTCTAATAGCAATATGACAGCTGATTAGGGATGAGCAATTATAAGACGGGCTTCAGACCTCTTGGACGACACACTCAGGGAAAAACTGAGTAAAGGAGACCTGGCGATGAAAAGAATGTAGTTAGGACAGAGCGAGCCCAGAGGAAACAACTGGGTTGTTATCAGGCACCAGAAAGGCGGCAGGACAGAGAATGCAGACCGTTGGTCAAGGGCAAAAATACAGTTTCTTTTGTTTTTTCTCTGAAGTCTTAAGTCCGTATAGTTACAAAATATGTGACTTTAAAGCAGACGCTTTAATATTCACTCTCTTACCACATTCCAATAACATTCTTTTTATTTTTTCCAATAACATTCTTTTGAAGAGATTAGGAGAAATGCCCTGAGTCTCATTTTACAGATGGTAAAGCTGAGGCACAGATGAAAGACTCCAAATCACATTTAAAGGAAGAAGTAGAAGTAATTTGCAAGTCCACTGATTTCAAGTCCAGCTGTCTTACTACTGTGTTTCTCCATGGGAGTTGCATGCCCAACCCCCTGGCCTTTCTTCTAGACCCAGGCAAAGGGAAGAGATCTGTGGTCCATATTAAAGTATTCAACTTTAAAAAAAATGGATTTGGATTGTCACTTTTAATATCTAAAGAGCTACCAGGTAAAAGAAAAACTAAACTTACTCTATCTTCACACAAAAGACAGAACCAAGAGTAGAAGTTGAAAGCTATGGCTGGCAGGGGCGGGGGGAGTGGAATTTCCATTCAGCATTAAGGAGAGGTTTTTAATACTTAGAACTTTCTAAAAATAGAGTAGTTCCTTTATTATAAGTAAGTTCCCTGTTACATGAGATATTCAGGTAAAGATTGGATGGCCATGTGCCAAGGATATCATACAGAGACTCATGACCTTGTTTGAAAATTGGACTTAGTGACATCTAAGGATTCTTCCAAAGATTAGATGGCTCTTTGGCTTCTGTTCTTCAGTCTCAGACTCATTCTATCTTCCATCTCATGTTCACTAAAACAGAGCAATCAACTGCTGAGTATGGAGAAAATTAGCAGAGGAAAAAAATTAAATAAAGATGGGAATCCCCCCTACTCCCTTTGAAATGTGAAGACTGATAATAGGAACCTTTCTCTGACTAACTGAAAATGCTTCCTCTTATTCATCTTGGAAATCCTTTGACAAACTTCCCATGGGTCAGAAGGATTTCACAGATTTCATCTGTCTGTCCTCTCTTAACGGATGGGTACCTCCTCAGCCCCTAGTAGTTCTGATAGAGATGTTTACAGCCCTAGCTATTCGAGACACAGCTTTTCAATATCCAGAAAATAGATGAACACTTCATTGGAATTATTTAAAAGTAGTTGTACTATCAGCTTCCTATGTGCTTAATTTCCTCCTGAATCAAAGCATGTAAAGTAGAAAATTTTAGTAGCTGGCTGAACAATCCTTAAAAACCCAAAACTTCAGGTACCTATTTAAGCCATAATCAACAAATTTTATTGAGTCTTCACCACTACATTTCATTCTCCATAAAGTTTCTGTAGAGTTACAGCTACTGGACTCAATTTAGGTTTATTATCAACAAGTTATGGCCAATGGATCTAATTTCTTTATTTAAAAGGATTATTAAATTAGATAGCCTTACCAGGCAGGAAGCATAGCAAACACAAACATAGTATACCTGGACTTTAGCAGGGGATTTAATGAGGTCAGTCACCATGATCTTAACAAAAGCCAGGAGCACTGGACTAGAAACAAGAACATTTTAGGTGGAAGATTACAATTTTTAGATATCCAGACCCAAATGGTACTAAGCATTGGAAACAGATAAGTAAGAAGAAGTAAATTTTCTTCTCTTTAGTTTAATCTGGGATGGTAACTCATCACATTTTCAGATAACACAAAGCTCAAGATGGATACTAAGTATGCTAAATATTAGGATCAAACTCCAAAATGCCTGTTAGACTGGACTGAGAAATTGGGCTTTGTAAGATGAAGTTCAACTGAGATAAATGTGTGTGCCTCTTACACTGGAAAAGCAACCAAGCCTGAAAAACTGAGGTAATGATATGATACAGCAGTGACACAGGGACTTTAACTGATAATAGACTGTGTTTGAGTAAAGAGAGGAATGTGACCCTTCAAAAACAACAACAAAAAAAAAATTGGGAGACTCTGTGTGTGATATCATGATTTATAATTAGAAGTATATTTGATTTTTGTCCTGGTTCCTGGCATAGAGCCCCTGAAGTCCTTGTACTTTCTTAAGTGATAAGAGTAGCAGGAGCATCTTTTGTTGCAGTGAGGTGACTGGGGGTGACTTCCTGGATGGGGCTAGTCACCAGAAAGACCAAGAAATTTGGAATTTTCAGTCCCACGTGCCATTCTCCAGAGAGGAGAAAGGGACTGGAAATAGGGTTAATGATTGATCATTGAGGAAGCCTCCATAAAATCTCAATAGTATGGGGTTTGGAGAGCTTATAGGTTGGTGAACACATGTGCACTAGAAGGGTAGCACGCCCCAAATCCATGGGGACAGAAGCTCCTGACCTTCCCAGACCTCACCCTATATATCTCTTCATCTGGCTATTCATCTGGCACTTTTCTAAACATTTTAGTTAATAAAGAACTCGCTTATGAAGATAAGACAGGATAAGCGTCAAGTGCAAACTAACTGAGGCAACACTGAAGGGCACAGAACACTGTAACCCAAAGAAAGTATGATCACCATCTTCCACTATTCCGATGACTTGGATGTGCCACAGATACGTAATTTGTTCCATATGGCTCCAAGGAGTAGAACTACCAGAACTACTGAAAGGAAGGTAAACAGATTTTAATTAATCCAAAGGCGAACTTCGCATAAGTAAAAATACGCAAAGAACTGAATGTGCTGCCCCCATTGGAGGTTCTCAATTGTGGACCAGATGCCTGAGCAAGAATGTGATAAAACCCATGCATTCAAGGACATCTGGACCGTGTAAACACAAATAACAACAAAGCAACAACAAAACAAAATCTTCCCATGCTGGCAGTTGACTATTCTAGAATAGATAAATGAATGTCAAGAGACTAAAGCTCAATTTCCTCCCTTTCCAATTTGCCAAAATCATTTCTTCCCTCTCTACCTCTATTTTTTTGCCTGTGAAGTGAAGGTAATTCTTTTTGCCATCTCAGGCCAGATGGGAAAATCTGTAATGAGCTTGGAGCCTAGAGTATTCTTCACTATAAATTCTCCATGTGTTGCTGTTACTGGTTTTTTAGAAGGAAATTCAAAGTTTTCCGCTTGAATCAGAATTGGGTTCAAAGTTTGGGAGAGGGCTCTCAAGTTATTTCTTTTTCTCTTTTGAAAATAAAAGTGGGATGTGACTTGGGCCAATCAGTTTCCTTGACGGTGCAAATAACAATACAGCTGCTGGATGTTCCCAGGGCTTTACATAAATTGTGTTCTGCTAACCCAGGAACTCCCAGGTTTTACTTAAACACATTGGCCTGGTACCAGCTCATCCATCATGCCAGCCTCTAAACAAACAAAGGCCAACCTGCTGAGGCACTGCTGAATAGGACGCAACAACTGGGGGATTAAGACCAATTCCAAATTGTACTTTCAATACCTTTCAAATATTAACCCAGTTTTTAACAATGGTTTTTCTCAGATCTAATATTTTTTGTCTCAGGCCCTTTCATTTCTCAGACCCTTTTACACAGAAGACGAGCAAATCAGTTTTTGGTGTGGAGGGAAGGCTGTGGAAGACAATGCATGATAACACAGAGAATTCTTCCATGAGTCAAACACAAGAGGGAAGAAGACACAGTGGGAAATATCAAGGCAAATGTGACCTCCACAAAATGCTGAGATTTTCCATTTCAAAATACCTGACTTCTAAATTCAACGCCCTTCTGTGTTGCCATAATGGTTACGAATACCAGAAAGCTGTTACTTTTGACATCCTACTTCCTTTGGTTGACAAGTTAGGGTTTTCTCCCATTCTTTTTCTTTGCTGTTTGTTTAAATCAAAAGGCGAAAAAAAATACACTCAATTCCGCCAAGATAGACAGAAATGTGAAGCATGTAAGGCTACGTGTTTGGGTAGGTCCATTGATAGAAAATGTTCAATTTTTAGTAAATGGTGATGGAGGAGGATACACTGCATTAATTTTGTGAAGTGTGATAGAAGAATGATAATACATAATCATATGGATTGTCAGAATACAATGGAAATAAATACAAATTACGCTTCTGAGTGAAAGTTCGTAAATAGTTCCCAATGCTTCTGCCAAGAGAGACAACTCAAAGCAGACATTTGTTGTTTGACTATGGACTTATAATTTTAGTTGAATTGATATCACTGATTGCTGGTATAATGATCAACTATTTTCCCAGCCATTAGATTTTCTTATCATTTCCTCTGTATTCTTTATCCTTATTTTAATGTGGATAAGAGGCACAATTGATATTCTCAGTACCCTAATCTCTAATAATGAAAGGATCCCCCAGTTTTGTTGGTTTAGCTATGGCATTGTCCATGCATGATGCTAAAGTTACAGCAGGAGTCAAGAATGTAGTAAGGTAATGACTCTCTTTCATGATAGGAGAGATAAGAAGACTTCTAAATTTACTTTTAATAATAGGGAGCATTATTATTGCATCTTCACGTTTTACAAAAAAGAAAACATTAAGTCATGGCTTCCCAAATCCATTTGCATGTAAGTACCCAGATAGAAATATGAAGTCCAATTGTCAAAGATGCTGAGGTATTCAGTATTATGTAGATCAAACATTTGGGTTTTTAAAATTAATTTTAGTTTGCCTTATTAGTTTCAGTTGTGAACTCGAGGGAAAATGTATAAAAAGTGGGTAATTTGGTAACTGTCTTAGTCTGTTTGGGCTGTTAAAACAAAATACCATAGACGGAGTGGCTTATAAACCACAGAAATGTACTTCTCACAGTTCCAGAGGTGGGTAAGTCCAAGATCAAGGCACTCGCAAATTCTAATACGGCGGTGTCTGATGGGAGCCTACTTCCTGGGTTCATTGACACCTGTCTTTTACCTGTATCTTCACAGGGCAGAAAGGATGCAGAATGGTTCTGGGTCTCTTATACGGGTACTAATCATTTTGGAAGGGCAGTTTCTTTGTGATCTAATAACTTTCTAAGAGTCCTCCCATCTTTTAATGCCATCACACTGGTGATTCAGTTTTAACATGATTTTGATGTGGGTGGTAGTCTATGGCAGCAACTATTTGCTCTATGCATTTGATCAGTGTAGATCAATAAAGATGGGATGTGGTCAGAGGTGGATCAATTTTTTTTGCAAGGAGTCAGAGAGTAAATATTTTAGTCTTTGTGGGCCACACTGTTTCTGGGTCTCTGTGGCAACTACTTAACTCTGCCATTGAAGCAGCCACAGACAATATGTAAAGGAGACTGGCTCTATTCCAATAAAACTAAATTTGTAAAAAAAAAAAAAAAAAGTACAAATTTGACCTACTGGTTGTACTTGGCTGATCCCTAACGTAAATTATCAATGTAGCCGAATCAAATATTTAGAACTAAATGGAACCTGAGTGAGTCAATTGGTTCAGGCAGTTATAGAGGCATATATAATCTCCAGTTTTGTACATAATACAAAATAATTTCAAAGTGATTAAAGGATTTTTCCACAGCCATACAGAATGAACAGCTTTCCTATTTGTTTACACAATAACAAATTTTCCAAGTGCACCAAACTGAATATCCTGATCACCAACAAATCCTCACGTAATAACCTACAAATAGATCAAGTCAAAGTGGATTTAGTCTCAATAACAGGTTTGAATTGGTTCAACTAAGGCCAGATTGCCATTAAAAATTTTTGAATTGACCCATCACAATTAAATTCCTCGTGAACTAGTCAAATAAATTTTGCATCATGGAAACTCAATTTAGAGACTTATCTCTATCAATATGGTTTGCAATTTGGGGTAGAAAAAAAAGAGAGAGAGAAATTGTAAAATCTATCCAAAAGCATTTGTTGAATAATGAACCTGTAGCCAGTATAGCAAGTGCTAATAATTAAGAGTCATGAAGGCCACGATCCCTGAAAGTGTTTACATTCTACTTGGGATAGACTGTAGTTCATTTCAACACATATTTGTTAAGCGGTTATTATATACCAGGCAAAAATACATAAGGTACTGTTCACCTTTAAGAAGCTCACAAACCAGCAGGACTGAGTTTGGCAGTATTTGCACCTCACTTGCCTGCATGTTTCCTTTCTAGTTTGTAGCACAAAAATATGCTTATTGTCATGCTGATGTTTTGCTCATGCTTTCTTCCTTTTCTCTGGAGCAGCTTCTCCCACTAACACTCCATTATACATAGTGCACAGAGAGGGAGCCCTGGCAAATTTTAGATAAGATTCATGGGGAACTTGAAGAAGGAGTTGTGATTATGCAGGAGAAATGGGAGACCCTGCATGACTGAAAAAGGAAAGCACATGAGAGAAGCACTACAGTGTCATGAAACATCCTGGTATGCATGCGGCCATTGATAAACAGTTGAAGCCATTAAGATCGGTGACCATTTGATATGCAACTTATATCCGCCAGCCTCCAACGCCATGATATACCCACATGAAGATTCTGATGTGCCCCTGTGCTTGGAGGTTACAGAAGACAAGTCTGACAAAAAGGAATAAGAAGGAAAAAACTAAAGGTTTTTAATCAAGTTATTAGTGACTTGGGGTTTGATGTAAAGCCCCAGTTCTCTTTCTCCCCCACAATCTTTAATAAAATTTTTATTACAGCTAATGCTCTCTGAAGTTAGATTTGTTTTCTGAAGATTTCATGACTATAGAATTTGTCCTCAAAGCTGATGCCAGCTGAAGAGCAGAGGTTCTTCATGGAGACCCAGTCATATACCAGTTATATCACGTGTTTCCTATTTGTCAGGAATGGTGCTCGATGATATAGATAGAAAGATGAATCCACCTAGGGAGCTGAACATGAACAAATAATAACCACGGCACTTGGATAAGTGTAAAAAAAATAAATAAACAGAGGCATGGGAAGCCTGGGTGGCTCAGTCAGCTAAAGCACCAAACTCTTGATTTTGGCTCACGTCATGATCTCAGGGTCCTGGGATCGAGCCCCACATCCAGCTCCATGCTCAGTGGGGAGTCTGCTTGATATTCTCTGTCTGCTCCTCCCCCCAATCTGTCATCTCTCTCACTCTCAAATAAATGAATAAGTAAAATCTTTTAAACAAAAGTAGAGGCATATACCAGTGATATGGAAGCACCCAGGAGGGAATGATTCATTTTACCTAGAGAGGTCCTGAGAAGGCTTTCCAGGGGGGGATCACATTTGAGCCAACCTTTGAAACATAATTGAGAGTTCACCAAAAAGAGAAGGAAGTTAGGAATGTCATTTAAGAGAAAGAAAAAAAAAGTACTTAGAGAAAACATTGTGTTTTAGAAGACCGTATATAGATCTGTCAGTTTGAAGCACAGGTTCCATCCAGTAATTGAGGCAGGAGCCACACCATCAAGTCATTGAGAGGAGGTATGTGAGCAAATATTGTTGGGCTGAAGTCCAGGAAGAAAAAGTAGAATGAATGGGATCCATGCATATGATTTGAACTAAGCCCTGAAGAATGGGTCACATTGATGACCACAAACGGTTCAACCAAGAGAGTCCCAATCATGTTTTTGTCACTTCTAGATAATAATGTAATGTATGGTGATTAACATAACATAATAAAATTAAATTAAAAAAATAGAAAAAAACTCATTTAAAAAATATTCATTGAGTACCTACTATGTAACAGGGAAAGCTGATATAGTATTCTGTTTACTGATACATAAAGATTCCATAAAATAATGATAAAATCAGATCCTAAAACAGCATGTAAATGTGATTCTATTTTATTAAATTATTCATATATGTATATGATATATGTGTATGTGTTCATACACACACATTAAGCCAAACTAGTTCCATACAGGAGATCTTTGTGTCCACCTGTTTTTCATACTTTGTAGCTTCAAAATCAGTTCTTCAAAATCAACAGGAAAATCAAAAATGACTAAGCACTAATTACCCTTCTTTATATGCTCTCCAAGTACCAGAAATAAAACGGTGCATTAAATCTCAAAACTTTAGCAACATAACAACAAGTTGTTAATGTAAAATGTCCCCACACTCAGAATGCACAGGACGTTTTCCTTAAAGGGATAGATACACCACTCACCTCCTCCGTGCAATGAAATTGGCCCAGTTCCTCTCAGAGTTGAGAGCCAGACTTCCAGACTCCATGTTGAAACAGTAGAAGTTTGTCTTCAAGAGGAAATAAATCTCTGTCCTGCTGGCTGCTGTTATCCCAGCTTCAAATCCCATTTCAGTTTATCCATTTTAATCGAAACATTTATGTTGTTTATCTTTGCCAAGAAGGTTTGTAATCCCCCTCATTAAGATTTTTAATAGATATTGCAAGTCTTAGAGCAAGAGCCACTAAGAAGCAATTTAAAATAACAACCATGTCAGCCGTATGGGGTGTGTTGGACTGGAGGGAAGAGATAAGAACGTAATATTAATAAACAAGAAAGTTTCCACTCCTGTTTTGCCATTATTTTAATCCATGTGTTTAACATCCTTTTGTACAAAAACTGTATTAAGGATCTTCAATATAGTACAACGAGGTTACATGATCCTGAATAATGTTATTAAAGAAAATCTATCTTTTAAATGCTTGTAGTTTTTATATACATTGCGGTTCAGATTAACACAAGATCTGAACCAGCATCAAGCTTGTCATTTTTGTGTACCATAGCCTGAAGAGACTGGAATTAGAGGACCAGAAGCAGTAAATATGATGAAGAAGTATAATCTGCAGGAAAAATCACAAGGTATGTCACATGTGGATAAATTCCTTTTAAAAGAGAAAAAGTTGGAAATTTCTTGGAGAATTTTGGAAGACTCTAGAGAATCTTTTAAATCAGGTCTAAGCCATTTAATTCAGTGAGGTGCCCTAATAGTAAACTCATGTCAGTATATTATCTCATTTGTAATGAAAAGGTTAATGCTACCTGAAATGGTACTGATAGTTTGGGGATATATGGTTACAATTAACAATATGTGTTCACTCTTATTCTTTAAACTTATATTGTTTTACCTTCTCTTTAGATGGAAAGGAAGGAAGGAAGGAAGGAAGAGAGGGAGGAAGAGAGGGAAGGAGAGAGGGAGGGAGGGAAAGAGGGAGGGAGGAAGGTCTCAATTTCTATTTGCCACTATTTTAAGCCAAGCTATACCTATCTATGGGGCACTTAACTGATTGATCCAAAGGTATATAGATAAATGATTGATAGATACATACATACATACACCCACACATACATACATATGTTTTCTTTTGTTTGGCCCTACAAACCTAAGGCCTTTATCTCAGTCCAACTTTTTGGGTAAGAATGCTTGTGTGAGATTAATTACATACATAAGACCTGATAATAAATATCCCTCTTGTCACATTTCTGTTTACTCCTACCACCAGACTCTATCCACAGACTTGTCATTTATTTGTAGTCTTTTATCCACACTCAGCTGTTCTCAATTTTATAAGATGTACAGTCATAAGTCAAGTCAATGTCTTTAACAAAAAGATTCGAGAAGAAAGCTTGTTGGCTTAAAAGGTGGAATATCAGGAGACTGGCATCCTACAGAATCAAGGAGAGGAGTGCCCCTTAGAGAATAAGTGTTGGTACCACCTCAGGAAGGAAGCTCCCGAACGAGACACAGTTTCCTATATTGTCATGATGCCACCAGTAGACCAGGGCATGCTGATTCACCGTCTTACTCCAGTACTGACCCCTCATTGCTCGTCAGTTGGCCTGACCTAAAGAAAGGCTTTCTGTATTTTCCACCACTACACTCATTTGGATTTTTTAGAGCTAGCCAGTTTTTCAAGAGCTGACCCCTTCTGAGTTCTATGCCTGCCCTTGAAGTGTACTGCCACCAGTGGGGTGGTGTCCCTCCTGTCATATTAACAATAACAACACAAAAACGATCATACAAATACAATTGTGGGGGGGCGGAGCAAGATGGCGGAGGAGTAGGAGACCTGGATTTCGTCTGGTCTCAGGAATTCAGCTGAATAGGGATCAAACCATTCTGAACACCTATGAACTCAACAGGAGATCGAAGAAGAGAGTAGCAACAACTCTCTGAACAGAGAAGCAACCACTTACTAGAAGGTAGGATGTGCAGAGAAGTGAATCTGAGGCGATATTCAGGAGGATAGACGGCGGGGGAGGGGGCCTCCGTCGGCCGCTTCTGGCAAGTGCTAGAGCCGCGGAGCACAAAATCGGAACTTTAAAAGTCGGCTCCGCTGAGGGACGTCGCTCCAGTGGCTAAGCGGGAGGTGGAAACCTCGCGGGACAGTGTGGACTCAGGACCCTCGGGGTCACAGAAAGACCAGGGGTGCCTGAGTGCGGCAGAGCTCCCAGGTATCAGAGCGGGGAAGCCGGCTGCAGAGATGGAGCCAAGGCACGGGCTCTCAGCTCCAGGTTACATAAACTGTGATCCGCGGCCCATTCGGGCCACTGTGCCTCCAGCAGGGACCCAACAAGCAGCAGAGCCGGGGAGACTCCCCTCCCTCCCCCCTGAGGAGCGGCGTGGGAGTGCACAGAAGGGATCTGCTGGGTTTGGAGACTCCACACGGGGTCGGGTGCCAGAGATAGAAACGCTCAGTCACAGGCCGGGTGAGCACGGAGTGCGGCCGGAGACCAGGGAGACGGGAGTGACTGACTGCTTTTCTCAGGGGGCGCACTGAGGAGCGGGGCCACGAGTTCTCAGCTCCTCCGGGCAGAGAGTGGGAGGCCACCATTTTCGCCCTCGTCCCCCAAAGCTGTACCGAGAGCTTGCAGGGAACAAAAACTCCTGAGAGCAAACCCAAGCAGCTTGCTTAGCCCGGACCAACAAGGGCGGGGCAATTCTGCCTCCGGCAAAGACATTTGGGAACCACGGCAAAAGGCCCTTCCCCCAGAAGATCAGCACGAACAGCCAGCAAGCCAAGACCAAGTTGACCAATCAAGGAGAACCGGGAGAACTCCAGCACTAGGGGAATACTGCACATAGAATTCATGGCTTTTTTACCATTATTCATTAGTTTTTCAAAGTTAATGTTTTTAACTGTTTTTTGTTGGTTTTTTTTTTTTTGAATTTTTCTTTTTCCCTTTTTCAACCAACATCTTATCAATCCCTTTTTTAAAAAAAACATTTTTTTTATTTTTCATTTTTAGAGTCATATTTTATCCCTTCATAGTAGTTACCCTTATTTTTGGCATATATATATATATATGTTCTTCTCTCTTTAAAATTTTGATATACAGTTTCTTCTAACAGATCAAAATATACCCTAAATCACTAGTGTATGGCTTTGTTCTAGTCTCCTGCCTGATCACACTCTCCCATTTTTTTCTTTTCTTTTTTCTTTTTTTTAATCTTCTTTCTTCTTTCAAACAACTTCTTATCAATTCCGTTTATAAAAGCTTTTATAAGTTTCATCTTTACAGTCATCTTGCATCCCTTCATTGTATCAACCCTTATTTTGTACATATATAAGTCTTTCTTCCTTTAAAATCTTAGGAGGCACTTTCTTCTAACAGACCAAAATACACCCAAAATCTCATGTGTGGCACTGATCTATGCACTAGCCTGATCATATTTGATCATATTCTGTTTTTTTTTCTTTTGTTCTGTTTTTGTTTGTTTTTATCTTTTTCTTTTTCTTTTTTTTCTCTTTCTTTTTTGTTTCTTTCCCTTTCTTTTCCCCTGGTTTCAGGTCTTTTCTGATTTGTATAGAGTATATTTGCTGGGGACATTGTTAACCTGTTAGCATTTTGTTCTCTCATTTATCTGTTCTCCTCTGGACAAAATGACAAGATGAAAAAAATCACCTCAGCAAAAAGAACAAGAGGTAGTACCATCTGCCAGGGGCCTACTCAATACGGACATTAGTACGATGTCGGACCTAGAGTTCAGAATCATGACTTTAAAGATACTAGCTGGGCTTGAAAAAAGCGTGGAAGTTATTAGAGAAACGCTTTCTGGAGAAATAAAAGACCTAAAATCTAACCAAGTCGAAATCAAAAAGGCTATTAATGAGGTGCAATCAAAAATGGGGGCACTAACTGCTAGGATAAATGAGGCAGAAGAGAGAATCAGCGATATAGAAGACCAAATGATGGAAAATAAAGAGGCTGAGAAAAAGAGAGATAAACAACTACAGGATCATGAGGGCAGAATTCGAGAGATAAGTGATACGATAAGACAAAACAACATTAGAATAATTGGGATCCCAGAAGAAGAAGAAAGAGAGAGAGGGGCAGAAGGTATATCGGAGCAAATTATAGCAGAGAACTTCCCTAATGTGGGGAAGGAAACAGGCATCAAAATCCAGGAGGCACAGAGAACCCCTCTCAAAATCAATAAAAATAGGTCAACACCCCGACATCTAATAGTAAAACTTACGAGTCTCAGAGACAGAGAGAAAATCCTGAAAGCAGCTCAGGAGAAGAGATATGTAACCTACAGTGGTAGAAACATTAGATTGGCAACAGACCTATCCACAGAGACCTGGCAGGCCAGAAAGGACTGGCATGATATCTTCAGAGCACTAAACGAGAAAACTATGCAGCCAAGAATACTATATCCAGCAAGGCTGTCATTGAAAATAGAAGGAGAGGTAAAAAGCTTCCAGGACAAACAAAAACTAAAGGAATTTGCAAACACGAAACCAGCCCTGAAAGAAATATTGAAAGGGGTCCTCTAAGCAAAGAGAGAGCCTAAAAGCAGCATAGATCAGAAAGGAACACAGACAATATACAGTCACAGTCACCTTACAGGCAATACAATGGCACTAAATTCATACCTTTCAATAGTTACCCTGAATGTAAATGGGCTAAATGCCCCAATCAAAAGACACAGGCTATCAGATTGGATTAAAAAACATGACCCATCCATATGCTGTCTGCAAGAGACTCATTTTAGACCCAAAGACACCCCCAGATTGAAAGTGAGGGGGTGGAAAACCATTTACCATGGTAATGGACACCAAAAGAAAGCTGGGGTGGCAATTCTTATATCAGACAAATTAGATTTTAAAACAAAGACTGTAATAAGACATGAAGAAGGACACTACATCTTACTTAAAGGGTCTATCCAACAAGAAGATCTAACAATTGTAAATATCTATGCCCCTAACATGGGAGCAACCACTTTTATAAGGCAATTAATAACAAAAGCAAAGAAACACATCGACAACAATACAATAATAGTGGGGGACTTTAACACGCCCCTGACTGAAATGGACAGATCATCTAAGCAAAAGATCAACAAGGAAATAAAGACTTTAAATGACACACTGGACCAAAGGGACTTTACAGACATATTCAGAACACTCCATCCCAAAGCAACGGAATACACATTCTTCTCTAGTGCCCATGGAACATTCTCCAGAATTGATCACATCCTAGGTCACAAATCAGGTCTCAACCGATACCAAAAGATTAGGATTATTCCCTGCAAATTTTCAGACCACAGTGCTTTGAAACTAGAACTCAATCACAAGAGGAAAGTCAGAAAGAACTGAAATACACGGAGGCTAAAGAGCATCCTCCTAAAGAATGAATGGGTCAACCAGGAAATTAAAGAAGAATTAAAAAAATTCATGGAAACCAATGAAAATGAAAACACAACTGTTCAAAATCTTTGGGATACAGCAAAGGCAGTCCTAAGAGGAAAGTATATAGCAATACAAGCCTTTCTCAAGAAACAAGAAAGGTCTCAAATACACAAACTAACCCCACACCTGAAGGAGCTAGAGAAAGAAGAGCAAATAAAGCCTAAACCCAGCAGGAGAAGAGAAATAATAAAGATCAGAGCAGAAATCAATAAAATAGAAACCAAAAGAACAGTAGAACAGATCAACGAAACTAGGAGCTGGTTCTTTGAAAGAATTAACAAGATTGATAAACCCCTGGCCAGACTTATCAAAAAGAAAAGAGAAATGACCCAAATCAACAAAATCATGAATGAAAGAGGAGAGATCACAACCAACACCCAAGGAATACAAACAATTATAAGAACATATTATGAGAACTCTACGCCAGCAAATTAGATAACCTGGAAGAAATGGGTGCATTCCTAGAGATGTATCAACTACCAAAATGAACCAGGAAGAAATAGAAAACCCGAACAGACCTATAACCACTAAGGAAATTGAAGCAGTCATCAAAAATCTCCCAACAAACAAAAGCCCAGGGCCAGATGGCTTCCCAGGGGAATTCTATCAGACATTTAAAGAATAATTAATACCTATTCTCCTGAAACTGTTCCAAAAAATAGAAATGGAAGGAAAACTTCCAAACTCATTTTATGAGGCCACCATTACCTTGATCCCAAAACCAGACAAAGACCCCATCAAAAAGGAGAATTACAGACCAATAACCTTGATGAACACGGATGCAAAAATTCTCACCAAAATACTAGCCAATAGGATCCAACAGTACATTAAAAGGATTATTCACCACAATCAAGTGGGATTTATCCCTGGGCTGCAAGGTTGGTTCAACATCCGCAAATCAATCAATGTGATACAATACATTAACAAAAGAAAGAACAAGAGTCATATGATCCTCTCAATAGATGCAGAAAAATCATTTGACAAAGTACAGCATCCTTTCTTGATCAAAACTTTTCAGAGTATAGGGATAGAGGGTACATACCTCAATATCATAAAAGCCATCTATGAAAAACCCACAGCGAATATCATTCTCAATGGGGAAAAGCTGAGAGCTTTTCCCCTAAGGTCAGGAACGCGGCAGGGATGTCCACTATCACCACTGCTATTCAACATAGTATTAGAACTCCTAGCCACAGCAATCAGACAGCAAAAAGATATCAAAGGCATCCAAATCGGCAAAGAGGAAGTCAAACTCTCACTCTTTGCAGATGATATGATACTGTATGTGGAAAACCCCAAAGACTCCACCCCAAAACTGCTAGAACTCATACAGGAATTCAGTCAAGTAGCAGGATATAAAATCAATGCACAGAAATCAGTGGCATTCCTATACACCAACAACAAGACAGAAGAGAGACAAATCAAGGAGTTGATCCCATTTACAATTGCACCCAAAACCATAAGATACCTAGGAATAAATTGAACCAAAGAGGCAAAGGATCTGTACTCTGAAAACTATAAAATACTCATGAAAGAAATTGAAGAAGACACAAAGAAATGGAAAAACGTTCCATGCTCATGGATTGGAAGAACCAACATTGTGAAGATGTCAATGCTACCTAGAGCAATCTACACATTCAGTGCAATCCCCATCAAAATACCATCCACTTTTTTCAAAGAAATGGAACAAATAATCCTAAAATTTGTATGGAACCAGAAGAGACCCCGAATAGCCAGAGGAATATTGAAAAAGAAAAGCAAAGCTGGTAGCATCACAATTCCAGACTTCCAGCTCTATTACAAAGCTGTCATCATCAAGACAGTATGGTACTGGCACAAAAACAGACACATCGATCAATGGAACAGAATAGAGAGCCCAGACATGGACCCTCAACTCTATGGTCAACTTATCTTTGACAAAGCAGGAAAGAATGTCCAGTGGAAAAAAGACAGTCTCTTCAACAAATGGTGTTGGGAAAATTGGACAGCCACAGGCAGAAGAATGAAACTGGACCACACACAAAAATAGACTCCAAATGGTTGAAAGACCTAAACGTGAGACAGGAGTCCATCAAAATCCTAAAGGAGAACACAGGTAGCAATCTCTTTGACCTCAGCTGCAGCAACTTCTTCCTAGAAACATCGCCAAAGGCAAGGGAAGCCAGGGCAAAACTGAACTATTGGGATTTCATCAAGATAAAAACTTTTGCACAGCAAAAGAAACAGTCCACAAAAACCAAAAGACAACCGACAGAATGGGAGAAAATATTTGCAAATGACATATCAGATAAAGGGCTAGTATCCAAAATCTCTAAAGAACTTATCAAACTCAACACCCAAAGAACAAATAATCCAATCAAGAAATGGGTAGAAGACATGAACAGACATTTTTCCAAAGAAGACATCCAAATGGCCAATAGACACATGAAAAAGTGCTCAACATCGCTCGGCATCAGGGAAATCCAAATCAAAACCTCAATGAGATACCACCTCACACCAGTCAGAATGGCTAGAATTAACAAGTCAGGAAATGACAGATGTTGGCGGGGATGTGGAGAAAGGGGAACCCTCCTCCACTGTTGGTGGGAATGCAAGCTGGTGCAACTACTCTGGAAAACAGTATGGAGGTTCCTCAAACAGTTGAAAATAGAGCTACCATATGATCCAGCAATTGCACTACTGGGTATTTACCCCAAAGATACAAATGTAGGGATCTGAAGGGGTACGTGCACCCCAATGTTTATAGCAGCAATGTCCAAAGAGCCAAGATGTCCATTGACAGATGAATGGATAAAGAAGATGTCGTATACATACACACACACACACACACACACACACACACACACACACACACACACACACAATGGAATATTATGCAGCCATCAAAAGGAATGAGATCTTGCCATTTGCAACAACGTGGATGGAACTGGAGGGTGTTATGCTGAGTGACATAAGTCAATCAGAGAAAGACATGTATCATATGACCTCGCTGATATGAGGAATTCTTAACCTCAGGAAACAAACTGAGGGTTGCTGGAGAGGTGGGGGGTGGGAGGGATGAGGTGGCTGGGTGATAGACATTGGGGAGGGTATGTGCTATGGTGAGTGCTGTGAATTGTGCAAGACTGTTGAATCACAGATCTGTAATTCTGAGACAGACAATGCAATATATGTTAAGGAAAAAAAAAAAGAAGAAGAAGATAGCAGGAGGGGAAGAATGAAGGGGAGTAAGTCGGAGGGGGAGATGAACCATGAGAGATGATGGACTCCGAAAAAGAAACTGAGGTTTCTAGAGAGGAGGGTTTGGGGGGATGGGTTAGCCTGGTGATGGGTATTAAAGAGGGCACGTTCTGTGTGGAGCACTGGGTGTTATGCACAAACAATGAATCATGGAACACTACATCAAAAACTAATGATGTATGGTGATTAACATAACAATAAAAAATAAAAAAATAACAATAAGAAATACAATTGTGGACTCTGCAAGGAAATTGCAAATGACCTAATTCCAAAGGTTTCCAAACATGATTTTTCTGTTTAGCTATAGTATGCTTTCAATAGAGAAAAGTTTATTCAGAAGACTAACTACATCAGAGAAAGGTGGAGCTTCTCTAGTGAGCCAAGGAGCCAGTGTCTTGCCCCAGGTTAGCCCCAGCCAGGGGGTGCAATGGAGCACAATGTAATCCTCTCAGCTACCGCTGTTCCTGCCTCATAGCTGGAGTTCACTGGCTGACAGGTCCTCTTGTTTTATTTAATAGACAAAGGAACTAAGGTCTTTGGAAGTGAAGCAACAAGACCACAGTCATGGTAATAGAGCTGTGAATCTATTTTTTTAATCTATTTTTTCAAAATACAAAAACTGCATTTTTTACCGTAATTTCTAATTTCCCAAGCACTTCTAAATGGACTTGACTATATTTCATTTAACTATCACAATAACCTTGTGGTCCAGGCAAAGCAGATTTTTTTCCTTATCCCAGGTAACACAAGAGAAACTGGGGCTCAGAAAGGTAAAAGATTTCCCCCAAGTAACCTTTCTTGTAAGGAGCAGAGGTGAGGTCAGAATGGGGGTCCTCTGGCTCACTGCTGTTTTATCCACCATGCAATATCCTCATGATTCATATAGATAATTTGTCCATAAATATCAAATAACTAAAGCTAAACAGGCTATCATATGCTTTTCAACTAACTTAAGCCTTTAAAATAAAAACAGGAGTAATTAATATAACAAGCATTAATATCAAAGAGTACTAGAGTTAAATAGTATATAACAATGCAGAGAGGTAAAGTGGGTATCTCAGCAAATCTCAATCAATTTTGGCTTAGTTCAAAGTAAACAGCTTTCTAATTTATGCTGAATCTTTTTTGGCATGTATGGAACTTCTTCAAATATCTAAGGCCCTAAAGAACTCTCTCGAGTGTCCAAGTCCCACAGTTTTTCATTGCTCCTGGTTTCCATTGGTCTTAACTAAGAGAGAAAACAAAAGTACTGAGTTAGAATTAATTTTTGCTGTCTTCAAGCTGCACTCCTAGAAACAACCTGGCCAGGAGTGTTGATGATAGGAAACCCCCCACTTCCCTGCAGCCCCATTCTCTCTTCCCCACCTCTGCAACTCTGCTCTCACCTAATTTCATATGGAACCTTGAACACGGCTCCCTGTGCTGTCAGGCTGAAGTCCAAACAGTTCTCTTCACAATGGTGGAAAGAATCCACCTCAGTCTCTCCATCCCTTAGAATCTGAAACCATTCTCCTGGGGGTACAGTTCATCTTTCAGAGATTTAAACTTTTTCTTACACAGCTTGACAGAAACCACAAGAGAGAAAAGATTATGGCCACACCATATGTCTGTTTCTCCATGACTCTGTGTGTGTGTGTGTGTGTGTGTGTGTGTCTTGTGTGTGTATGTGTCTTGTGTGTGTGTGTGTGTCTTGTGTGTGTGTGTGTGTGTGTGTGTGTGTGTGTGTGTGTGTGTGTGTGTTTTCCCAATGAGAGGGGAGTATATTTTCTCTTTTCAAGGAGAAAGATTCTCCCCTCCCCTTAGGTTTCTAGCTGCTGGATGCTTGCTGATTAATTTAAATCTACACATAACTGGTTCCCTTATTAATGATTCTGCCAGGTTTTCAGAACATAGCAGGATTAACCTGCTCTGAATACAGACTGTTCTTTTTTAAAGGGGCCATTACCTTTTAATAAGAACGTACGAGGATAGCATGGCAGTACTGTTGTTTACTCATGGGGCATACCAAGAGTTTCTCCAAAAACTTTAAAATACAGCTGCCACTGAAAGTTAAAGGTAGCAAAATCCCCATCTCATGGTAACGATCAGCCATCAATGAGAACAGACTCAGAAATTACCTAAATGCGGGACAGTGAATCTGGAGTGTCCAAAACTCCAACTAAGGTAACGGGGGAGAACCTCAAGGAGATAAAGTGAGTCTGAAATGAGACTACAATTTCGTTAAGCACAAATCTAAGCAATCCCATCAAACCATGTTTGGAGAAGGAGCGTGTGAACAGCAGGTGGTTTTAAGTATAACAGAAATTAAAAAGAGAGTAACAGGGACAGTTGTAGCTCTCATCCAAGCACTGTCAGAGAGAAGAGTTGGGCTAAGGCCTACTGCATGCTGGATCAGAGCACCCAAAGCCTGCTGAAAATTTTGACATCATCAAGCTCACTCTGGATCCCATTGCAGACTCACCCCCCATAGTGTACCACATAGCTTGCTTTGAGGAAGGTAATAGGTGGAGCAAGTGGAAACAAAGGATTGTTGCATCTGGCAGAGTGTGTGCTCCTGCGAGTAGGTGTATCCGGCTCTAGCTAACGAGAGTCGGCTCAGATCTCTTCAAATCTCCTCCTCTCAGTGGATTCCTTGTCAGAGATGTTAAGGCCAGCAGATTGGAGGAGCTGGATCCCAGCAGATTCTCTTGGTAAGCGACACCCCATGGGCATCTGAGGGGCTGGCCATCCTTCTATATGCAGGAGAGATTTGCTCTTTTCCAGCATACGCTTTCTGGGCACCACCACAAAGGCAATGCCTGTCTGGGCACACTCACCGGGCACAAGTGTGGGGAGAAGTCAAGGGAACCGTGTGGGCTCAGAGCCAGCGCTCACGGACTCTTGGTTATCATCTTACAGGGGGCTTCCCTCTTACCCCTCACGTGGCATGAGAACCTCAAGAAGCCTTCTATTCAATTGATATCCTAGTTTCTGAGACTTCAAATAAACGATATTTGGGTGGCACAAGTTATGACAAGCAAAATGTTCTGGCTTGCCTAAGTTATCCGACAGCCACGAGTAAAGCCACACATCTACAAGATGCCACAGAGACACAATCCAAGCGACCGTCTCTAAACTTTATAGAAGATGAGCTAGTTCTCTCACGAAGATGAAATGAGACCATTTCCAGCTTCAAGGAGCTTACAATATACAGCAGGGAAATACACACACAAGCAGGAGATGACTCTTTGCCCTCTGGGGTCTCTATAGGGTGAGTTGGATGGCAATGTGGTTGGGTTGGGAATTGCAAAGGGGTTGTGGACTCAGTTTTTAACGGGACAGTGCATAAGATCAGTTGTTCTACCGTGTATGTGTATGCAGTCCAGTGTGATAAGTAAACCTTCCAGGTATTGAAAGAGAGAGAGAGGAAAGACAAAGAAAGGGAACTTAATATTTCATCTTAAGGAAGGGGAAAAATGAGGGATTAAATATTTCCCCTTGGTTGCTAGGTGTTCTCTCTGTTGCTACTCTGGAGCTGAAAACCCCAACCGAAGAAACTGCGGATCATAAAATGCTACATAGACAGCAGTTTTGGGAGCTGTCCAGTTCAATCTGTTCCCACCAAATACCATACAGTCCCCAGAGCTGGGATTTCCTCTAAATCCAGGATTTAGCCATGTGTCTCCATGGCAAGCCTGAAGTTCAATTCCAGGAATCAGGTTTGGCCTTCCTCCTAGTACATTAACAAGACTCTAGTAAGACAAACTCAAAGAAAGTCTAGCGTGACTATCGTATCTTCTAGCAAAGCAAAACTGCCCAGGAAAAGGTATTTTGGACTTTGCAAGAAAGCTACAAATTAATAAAAAATGAAAAGACTAAGGGGGAAAAACAAGATCAGAAATACAAAATAGTGGGGGGCGCCTGGGTGGCTCAGTCGTTAAGCGTCTGCCTTCCCCTCAGGTCATGGTCCCAGGGTCCTGGGATCCAGCCCTGCATCGGGCTCCCTGCTCCGCGGGAAGCCTGCTTCTCCCTCTCCCACTCCCCCTGCTTGTGTTCCCTCTCTCGCTGTATCTCTCTCTGTCAAATAAATAAATAAATCTTAAAAAAAAAAAGAAACACAAAATAGTTTTTAAGAGCCTACATGTTTACTAAGCACATATTTAAATAAAATGGAAAAAAAGAACCCCTGGAAAGCATGGTTCCAATACATTTCACTGTCCAATTTTTCTAAATCAAGCTTTTGTGTGACCTCTGTTCATATAAATGAAGTAAAAGTTTAGGCCAAATGACAGATTTTGCTTAGTGTCTGTCTAGGCAAAGCCACTGACCCTCTCTCAAACTACCTTTCCAAATAAGAAACTTGTTTAACTTTATAGGATTCTGTGCATCTTCGAAATACCACTGGATTCTTTGCTCCTGTGTATCTTGGATATCCCAAGCAAATTAAATTTCTGATGTATTTCCACCAGAGGGCAGTAAACAAACAAACAAACAAACAAACAAATAACCTGTTCACTGAACACAACTGCTTCTAAAATTGGATAGAAACAAATGTTATATTGCCATTAACCTGCATTATCGGTTCAGAGGTTTTCAGCATGGAAATGTTTATTTGATGACTGCTGGACGTCTTCAACATTCTTATTCTCTGTCAAAAGCATGACCTGTAAACACAACCCAGAATGAAACTGGGCAGGCTGCTTTTGCAAAATGAAAACCCTGCCTTCCCCTGTTCTGTCCATTCACCCAGGGTCTGCCTGAGCCCGACACCCCAGCCCTGCTGGCCAAGGAGCTTGGTGGGCATCAGCCACTGTCGTCCTGCGGTGTCAGAAGGACAAACACTGGCAAGAGGCCGCAAGGAGCACTCTAAGGAGAGTTGTGAATGCCAAACAGGAATCCTGCAAGAAAAGGAAGAACAGGGATGCCATCCAGTGGTCAGCCGGTGGCCTTGCCGCCTATGTGATCCTCAGCACTACCTCCATGGAAAGTGCTAGAATGCACTCTGCAGGTTCTGAATCTTAAAGGTAACAGGGCCCAAAGAAATCATTATTCCAGTCTGCGTAAACCACACAGCCTACTTTTCTAACTTGCAAAATGAAAAGAAGGTAGTGTAATTGAGCCAGGGACCCGGAAGCTAACATGAAAAGCCACCTGGCCGAGAAGCTATCAGCTGCTTCCTAGAAGCTTTTTTAAATCCCTGATTCCTGGGACCACCAAGACCTTCTGAGTTACAACCTCCAGGGATAAGGCTTCAGAACTGGTGTTGTCTAAAAAAAGATGAGCCTAGGCAGAGAGTCTACCTAGCCCAAGACTGGCTTGAACACCTTGATTTAATGCATTCTTCCGTCTTTAGGCAGAGCTGTGCGTCCGCTCTCCCAGCAATATGTGTCTTTTCTGACTCTAAAATCTTTAACACCTCTTCTAGTCATTCATTCCCATGTCCAGAATCCCAACTCTCAGGGAATTCTCCTTCCCCATCTGAGTCCAAGCTCTGCTGCTTCTTGGCTGCCTCTGGTTACCTCAATTTCACAGGAAGGAATGGGGTTCTGAGAGTACGCACCCTGCAGATTTGCCGGGGAAAGTAAAGGGCTAAGGGGGGTAGCTGTCATTTGGCATGTCCTAAAATGCTTGTTATTTGTATCATTTATTATTACTCTGGTCTGGCTGCTCTTTTGGCTTATTTTCATTTGCTTAATCCCAAAGGATCTGGGGATCATGCTGAGCCTAGGGCTCAATATCCAGCTAGCTGTCTTATCTGTCTACCCCAACTGCCCCCAGGCCCATACGGCCCTTGTTGATACCCACAGATTCGCCTATAGGCTCAGTCTAACCCATTTTCTGAGCTAGTACTGATCACAGCAGGAGCTTCTGTGCCCCATCAGCAGATATATGGAATGAATAGAAACATTTCTTGGGGACCTACTATGTGCCTAGTGCTCAACAAAGCGCATTATGCATATTATCTCATTTAGTGGTCTCAACAATACTGCAAGGTACACATTAAGCTCCCTAATTTACAGAGGAAAAAACAGAGTCTTAAAGAAGTAACAGCAAGTACCACACTTCCCCAGGTGCCTCCAAGGGCTAGGAAAGGAATTGCTCCCTGTGATAAGCTCTGGGCACACCTCGCCAGTCTCTGGCTCTAACTGTGGCTGGTGGCCCTGTTTGTGCATCCAGGGGTTCTGTCCAGCATCCAGGTCCTCATTAGCACAGCTGACTGGCCTCCTTATCTGGGATGCCTTGTCTCACACCTGCAAACCCTTCCCTAGGAAGCTGAATTCTCTTTCCTACATCTCTTGGTCCTGGCACGTGCATGGCTCTGATGGATAGGAAACCTGACTGACCTCGAGATTCACTCACTGCTGCTGCCCCTCCCGGAATGCACCTCCCTCAAATGCATCCGAGTGAGTGGAAACAAGCCCACATTTGCCAAGCCTCGTAGACACCCCACACTCCGCTACCGGCTGCCTTTCCCGTGAAGACCGGGCCTACAATTGCCTCCAATGTCCCCCCACAATCTTCTTTCCTGCTTCCAATTTTTCTTATTTCCCACCACACAAAGTTGCTGAGGTCCCAGCATCCCTCACACCTGAGCCTGCACTAGTCATGGCATTACCAGCATGCTGGGTGAAGAAAGGCACCCACCAAAATACACGCAAACCAACAAGCATCGCAGAATGGAAGAATAGGAGTCAGGATGAGGGCAAATACCAAGTACAATAAAACTGGAAAAATAGTAAATCCTGTCACTCTATTTTTACAAAGTATTCGAGCTCACCTGCAGTCAGCAAATATTTCTAAATACGCCTATAAACATAGGAAACAAGCGACAAGGTTAGATGTCATGTCGGCTAGGAAGACAATTAAAGAGATAACCCTCACTTTTAAGGAACCACGTTTGGAGATAAAAGCACACAATTTTAAGTGTGAATATTAACATGCGGCAATATATGTTAAGGACCGTATGAATAACATGTTAAGTGTGTGCTGTAGAATTTGATAAGATTTTGCACAGCCTGTGGGGATCACAGGCAGCTACCCAGAAAAAAAATAGCCCTCTGCTGGGCAATGTATGGTGAGTAGAAATTATTTAAGCAGTGAATCTGTGGGACGGCCCACCAAGGTTTACTAGAGCATATATATATACACAACGGAGCTGGAGGCCCCTGAGAGCACCTGGGCACCAGGTTACATGCAGATTGCATGGGGAAGGTTGAGGTTGGACTCTGGACAGACTTGAAGGTGAGGTTAAAGAGTTCAGAGTTAATCTTATAGACAAGAGGATCCCCATGTGACTTTTGAGAAGGAAATGATATGGCAAAAGTGTGTTTGGGGAAAATTCATGTGGCAATAGTTAGTAAGGAGGCCTGGAGGATGTCCTGGAGGTGCAGGTGGCCTAGTTCAGCATTTCCTAACATGTCTCTTGGTATGTTCATTGGAATGCAAGGAGAAGATAAATTAACCAAAGATATTTCAAAGTCAAATAAAGGAAAGCCATACTAAATCAAACAAAGTAAAATGGGTGTCTTTTTTTTTTTTTTTGCAGATATTCTCAGAGCCTTTTATGTTAAGCCTCTGAAGGAGATATAAAATGTAACATTTCCCAAACTTACTTAGTTGCCTACTGAACCTCTTTCCACAGTGAGGTTTCTAAGAATAGCATTCTGAGATACAAACTCTGGAGGGTGGAGGGTGGCCTGAAGCAAGTGACAGATGTTGTCATTTTAAAGAAGACATCTTCAGATCTCTGCTGTAAATTGTAGGGATTAAAGGAGAAGGCAGAAGTGGGGAGACAACTATAACCTTCCATTCCTGACTGCACACATCTTGGTGTCATCCTTGACTCCTGTCTTTCTCTCAAATTTACATCCAGCCCATCAACAGCACCTGTTGGATCTATCTTCAGAGTTACATCCAGAACCTGACAACTTTTCACCACCTTCTTGGCTACTTTTCTGCAGAGAACCACTATCATCCTTCTGACTAGTCTCTTCCTTCCGCCCCTGTACTCCAATGGCTTGTTCTTTAACAAAGAAGTCAGACTGATTGTTTTAAACATTAATCAGATCGGGTCACTCCTCTGTTTCAAACCCTGTAATGGCTCCCATCTCGCTCAGAGTAAAAGTCGAACTCCTGACAATGGCCTTAAAACCCAGCATGTCCAGCCATAAAAAGGAATGAGATCTTGCCATTTGCAATTCCGTGGATGGAACTGGAGGGTGTTATGCTGAGTGAAATAAGTCAATCAGAGAAAGACATGTATCATATGACCTCACTGATATGAGGAATTCTTAACCTCAGGAAACAAACTGAGGGTTGTTGGAGTGGTGGGGGGGGTGGGAGGGATGGGGTGGCTGGGTGATAGACATTTGGGGAGGGTATGTGCTATGGTGAGCGCTGTGAATTGTGCAAGACTGTTGAATCACAGATCTGTACTTCTGAAACAAATAATGCAATATATGTTATGAAAAAAGAAAAAGAAGAAGATAGCAGGAGGGGAAGAATGAAGGGGAGTAAGTCGGAGGGGGAGATGAACCATGAGAGACGATGGACTCTGAGAAACAAACTGAGGGTTCTAGAGGGGAGGGGGGTGGGGGGATGGGTTAGCCTGGTGATGGGTATTAAAGAGGGCACGTTCTGCGTGGAGCACTGGGTGTTATGCACAAACAATGAATCATGGAACACTACATCAAAAACTAATGATGTAATGTATGGTGATTAACATAACAATAAAAATTAAAAAAAAAAAAAACCAGCATGTCCTCTTCCCCAAACATGTCACCTCTGACCTCACTTCTGCTACTCTTCCCCCTTTAACTCCCCTTCAGGTACTCTGGCCCCCTTTCTGTTCCTCGATCACTCCAGAAACACCCCTAGCCCAGAGATGTGTGCTTACTGTTCCCTCCACCTGAATCCTAACCTTTTTTCTTTTCACTTGTTATTTTTTTACTGTCTGTCCACTGCTAGTAGGAATATATGCCCCGATAGGATATGGATCTCCCCTGTTTTGTTTTATCCCGATTGCCAAACATATAGGAGGAGCTATATGTGCTGAACTAGCTAATTAAATTCCATCAGCAATGCTGTGTGTTTGAGAAGGCGTTATCTATATTTCATAAAGAAATTGAGAGTCAGAGACGATTTGTAATTTGTTCAAGAGCGCAAGTTAACACGTGGTCAATTTACCATTTTCTAATTTTCAGATCAGCATCTAGGTCTCTTGACTTTTCAACCATACAATAATCTCCTAGAGCTGTGGAAACAGAAAAATAGCTTTCAGCAAATCAAAATGGCTAAATTCACAGATTACAATAGGATTCTGCTTTTTGGGAAAAAAAAGAATGTGGGCTAAATATCAATAGCTCTTTAGGACTGTTCAATATAAAACTTTCATTTATATTCTATATAATATGTCAAGCAAAGAAGCAAAATGGGGATACACATACAGAAAAATACAATCAGGTCTTCGTGAAACCTCACTTCACAGAAATCTACCACAAGTGTGTGCTATTCTAGAGGACTGCTGCTTACATTATAGACATCTTAAGGAACATTTTCTGACCCAAAAAAGGGGTGCTATCTACATTGGCAAGACCTAAGATGGAAAAAAATGAAACTTGTTATAAAAACAACAAAGCAACAATTTTTACATTTTTACATCATGTATCTGTGAAAAACAACAACCAAGCAGCTCAGCATTCCAGTATATCCATCTAGTGTAAGGTGTGAGCAAGTTCTGGGAGAGAGGGGAAACTGTGGTCTTTTCTACTAAAAGACACAAAAACTTCTCTCAGCTGGACTTGTTCCCTCCCCAACCTGTGGGGATCTTTGCAGGAACTCTGTACACATTAGGCTCGGAATGACTGGAGTTACTTTTCAATTGATCTGAAATGTCCTGCTATATTATCTTGGTCCCAGAGATATTGCAGGAACTGATTTTCCCCCTTGAAAAAAATGGGGGTTGGGAGAAAGGGAGGAAGAAATGTGGAAACAAAGACATTCAAATCAGAAGGCCAGAGTTGGAGGGAGTCTGTTTCAGAAAAGATAGTTGTTCTAAATCAGTGGTTCTCAGGCATTAGCATATATGGGAATCACCTGGAGGGCTTGTAAAAAAAAAAAAAACACAGTGTTGAGCTCCACCCAAGACATACTGATTTAGTATGTCTAGGAGTTAGCATTTCTAACAATTTCCCAAATGATGCTGATGTTGCTGGCAGGGAATTACATTATGGCAATCACTGTTTTAGATGTACCATTTACCTAAATTAGACTCCATTTAGAGAAAAATGTAACAAGAAACCCACAGTCCTATAGAATGAAATCCCATAGAATCTTACAATGTTAGAACTTAAAAGGCCCTTATGGAGCCCTCAAGTTATGAGGAGGAAATAAAGGTCCAGACGAGTTACTTAATGTGCCCAAGGCCATGTTTTTCAAACTGCAGATTAACACCCTCTTGAGGATTATAATATCAGTATAGAATAGGATGACCAAGAAAAAAAAGAGAGAAGGATCTAATTACAACAATGAGAAATGAAAGTGTGCACATCACTACTGACCTTTTGGAAATAAAAATGATCAAAAGCAAATAACTATGAATAATTGTATGCCAACAAATGAGATCACCTCAATGAAACAGGCAAACTCCTAAAAAATTACCAACCACTGAACCTGACTCAAGATGAGACAGTAATCTACTATTACAAATAATGAGATTGAATTAATAATCAAAAACCTTCTCAAAAAAAACAGGTCCAGATGGTTTTACTAGTGAACTCTACCAAATGTTTAAAGAAGAAATAACACCAATACACAAACCCTTCCAAAAAACAAGAGAGAACACTTCTTAACTGATTATATGAGGCTAATATTACTCTGATACCAAAACCAATGACATCACTAGAAAAAAAAACTGCAGACCAATATCCCTCATAAATATAGACATTACAATCCTCAACAATATACTAGCAAAACCAAACCCATCAACACCAACAATATAAAAAAGATTATATGCCATGATCAAATGAGATTTATTCCAGGAATACAAGTTTGGTTTAACATATGAAAATCAATAAATTCAATATATCACAGTAATAAAGAACCAAAAAAATGCATGATCATTTCAAAAGACTCAGGAAAAAGTTTGACAAAAATCTATATTTTAATTTTACCATTTCATGATAAAAAACATTCAACAAAGTAGTAATAGAAAGGAATTTCTTCAACCTGATAAAAGGCCTCTATGAAAAACCCACAGGTGACATCTTATTTAATGGTGAAAGACTGAATGCTTTCCTCTAAGATCAGGAAGAAGACAAGCATGTCTTCTCCTGCCATTTATATTTAACATTATACTGGAGTTTTTAGCCAGGGAAATTAGACAAGAAAAAGAAATAAAAGGCATCCACATTGGAAAGAAAAAGGTAAAACTATCATTATTAATATATGACATGGTCTTGTATATAGAAAATCCTAAGGAGTGCACATGTACACACCCACACACAATAAAAACAATTAGGACTAATATAGGAGTTCAACAAGGTTGCAGGATACAAGATCAATATACAAAAATCAATTGTATTTCTAGTCAATCTATCAATTGTATTTCTAATACAAGTATATTTCTTTTTTTAAAGATTCATTTATTTATTTTAGAGAGAGAGAGTGCACATATGAGGAGGGAGGGGGAAAGGTGGTAAAGGGAGAGAAGGGAGGAAGAGAGAGAGAGAAGCAGACTGTCTGCTGAGTGTGGAGGCCAACGTGGGGCTTGATCTCACGACCCTGAGATCATGACCTGAGCTGAAATCAAGAGTCAGACACTTAACCAACTGAGCCACTCAGGCACCCCTACAATTGTATATCCATACACTATACAGTAGCAATGAACAATCCAAAAATGAAATTAAGAAAGCAATAGCATCTAAAAGAATACTTAGGTATAAAATTAACAACAGTAAAAGACTTGTACACTGAAAACAGCAAAGCTTTGCTGAAAGAAATTAAAGAATATCTAAATAAATGGGAAGACATTCATTGTTTGTGGACTGAAAAAGTTAATATTACTAAGAAGACAGTGTTTCCCTAGTTGATCTACAGATTCATTGAAACCCTTGTCAAAATCTAGGTGGTTTTTTTTTGCAGAAATTGATAAATCGATCCTAAAATGTATGTTCAAAAATGTTGCAATCCAAAACAAGACAAAAACTCTATCACCAAAATTTCTTCTCATCAAACCCATGAATTTATTAAAATAGTGGGTACAGACTGAAATTTTTAGTGCATCTTCCTAAAATCTAGGCATCAGACAGATATCAGATATATTTTCTTTGACGTTGTAACCATAGAGTTAGGATAACAATGAAGTATTGATACCATGGTGACAGAATAAAGCGTGAGTGAAACATGAAGATAAAAACTTTATTCAGACAACTGTGGAGAAGAAAACTCTCTTCCCGTTCAAAGGCAAAAAAAAAAAAAGTGCCTTTGAAAGTGAAGGCTGCCTCAGAGCACATGTGTGACCTGAAGATTTGCAGGAAAGAGAAAAAAGACAAAACTCTTTCCATCTACAGTTGGCTTTAACTACAGAGCAAATCTGCATGGTAGACAAACTTTAAACCACCCAGCTCCAACTGGAGGGTCTCAGATAGCTAGCTCGGCTCACTATCAGTGGATACAAGTGTGTGAGTCTATTGGCAAAGCTCGGTCAAGGCAAAGTCGACTTGATTTTACCTTCCCCCAAAAAGAAGAAAATAAAACTGTTCCAGGTTTACTGGAAGCCTGGGGTAACTTTTCTTTTTTTAGTAACTTTTTCATGTCTAAAATGAAAATGCTAGTGGAGTAAATAAGGTAGATTGTGGTGATCCAATTAAAATGCAATCTTTTCAGTTGCTCCTTGGAGTATTTTGCAGGCTGGGCAACGTGATCCTAATTTTTTAAGTGAAAAACTCATCAGATGCATTTATCACTTGAAGATTTATACACCTTCTTATTTATCAGAATGCTTTGGGAGATGGGGATAACCCTGTGAGGATTCGGAGCAAATTCTTCCACCATTTTGGGTTTCTCCTTCCTTTCTAAGGGAGGGAAGGAACGAAGAGGAAAGCAGTCAATGTTAGAAAGTTGCACTCCTTTCTCTTCTGCTGATGATGCAGTTATTCTCTTCTCTGAAAGCTTTTCCCAGCTCTCTCTCTAAACTTGAAATTAATAGGAAAGCCAATGCCACAAAGATGGCAGTGCCAACCTCTACTGATTCTACATACCAGCCTAACACTCTTTGAGCAAAACTGACACCAAAGGATTTACCTCAGCGTTTCAATCATTTGAAATGCTTTATTTCTGAAATTAATGTTTTGCTTCTTGCTTTGCTCTTCCTCCACCCCCATGAATTACATTATTAGTTCTCCTCATTATATTGATCAGTAAGCAAAGAAATTCATTCAGTTATTTATTCAATGAATTGGAAATCTCAAGAGCTCAGTTCATAACTCTGTAAAATCCCAAAAGTTTCTACCTTCTCTGTGTAATAGCTAGAATGATAGTAGAATTTTAACTTATATTTGGGCTCCTCTCACTTCAGTCTTCCTAATCTTTTCTATATAACATACTTTAAAAAGAAAACCATTATTTGGGAGGGAAGATTTTCCTTTTCAATGGGGAAAAGAGGAGGGGAAATTAATTCCAATCAGGCGATTCCACTCATTTTCCTAGCTGAAGATAACTAAAATACATAAAACTTCTTTATTTTCTAATTAACAGCTATGGAGCTGGTCTCAGGAAACTATGCATAAGTCGTCCATAAAAAGGCAGAGGTTCAACAATACCATGCAAAGATAGTAATTAAAACAGAGGGAGAAAGGCCTATTATAAATTACACTACACTTGAGGCTATAAAAAAACCTTTTTAATTAACTGAAAAAATGAGGCAAACAAGCTCTGAGCTTTTACAACTGGCTACTGAAGTTTGGAGACAAACAACACAATGATTTTTTTTTTATGTGTCATTGGTAAGTTGAATATCACTAATCACTATCTCAAGGGGTGTGGATTATCGTGAACAAATAACTATAAATATTATCACCAAAGATTTTGGAGTTTGCATTGCTTCTCTGTAGCTCAACTATTACAGAAGAATCCACCTATTACAGAAACATCTACTGTAAGAGATTTTTTCTAAAGAACTTTTTCTAAAGAACAAAGAGTTTGTCCAAACTTATGTAAAAGTCACAATAGAAAAATCCAATACTATGACATTAAACCCAAAAATGTATATGCCTATTTTCTCTGTTATAGGAGAAGCAGCTTATTTTAGAAACAGTTTCTTAGTCAGAGATTCTAGACTCCAAGTTCTGTTGCCAACTTCATTTTTTGTTTTTTGGGGGTGACTTCCACCTTGGTCACTCTCTCAAGTGTTCCTACCCATCGCATTATGAGGATGATGGTGAAATCATTACCAATATGTTCTTAGGTTTTCTAAGAAAATCATGCCTGTAGCATGATAATGGTAATGTGTTGTGTTGGGTTCAAACCTCTTTTCAAAATCTATGATTCACTGTGGGCTTGAAAATTGGAGAGTGAACATCAGTGCAAAGTTGGGAAATCATTTGTTTGATGTTACTGAATAGAATGATTCAAGATTGGTGGGGGGAGAAACTAATCCTCGGGAACATGGCCTATAAATGAATCCAATCAGGTATGTTGAACAGAATAAGAGATGATTTTAGACCTCCCATTTTGCTCTTCATTTTCACTATTTCTCCCCTTAGGGCTTTTTTTTTTTTTTTTTAATGACATGTATCATCTCAACAATTTACTTTTCCTAACACAAAAGAAAAGAAGAAATATGATTTCTAAGAACTTTAATTCTATTAAAGAAAAAGAAACATAAAAGTCTAAAGCCTAGGAGCAAACCACTGGAAGTATGAAAGCTCTCAAGGGACAAGAAGCATCCCTGGAAAGACAAAGGGCATCATTTAGGAATTAATAAGGTCTGGGCCTTCATTCTATGTCAACACAACTCAGCCCTCATAATACCTGACTCCATTACCATGTGGCTATGCCCACTGCTCGCTTCCCCTTATTATAAGTCATGAGCACCCCAATTACAGAATAAGGCAGCTCAAGGTCACACTGAAGGATGATCCTTGAAACTGAAGTGGAGTTCTAAGCAGAGCCTCTAGATGGCACTCTTTCTTATCGGTCGTCAGTGCGAAGAGTTTTCTTTTCTATCTCCACAACAATCAAAGGACTAAAATTGGTCCTCTTGCCTTATATTTTGATACGATTGCCCTATGCCATCTTAGTAGAAAGCTGGATGCTTACATAATGCATTAGTTTACCGACAGCAATTTGTGCTCTTAAGAAAAAAAATTCCTATATCAGCAGAGTGTTTCAGTTCCTGCTGCTGTGCCCTCATTGAACCCTGCATAGCCAGTATTCCACCTGCTGGAAGTGTTTGTTTCAGATCTATGCAGTCCCCACTTTGGACCCTACTTCCAATGTTGTGAAGGTAACAAAAGAAGAGGGAAGTCAGCATCTCCAGTCTTCACTGAGACCAGCCCTTTAGACTCTCTACCACCCAGCGATAGCTGTGTGGAGGTAGGGGTCATAGTGCCTGTGGTTAGAAGCAGAATAAGCTGGATATAGGTGGGAGGGAGCTGGTTTTCCCATCAACCCAAGACGGTCTCTGTAAGCGCTGGCTTGGTGGTCTCCTGTCACTAACAGCGTTAGGGATGTTTCTAGAAAGTTCACGACTAGCCTTAACGTCATTGTAGCTCTCCCACCACACCCAGTATTTGACTAACTAGACAATGTCCCCCAGATGTTACTCCTCCCTCCACCCTCAACACACACACACACACACACACACACACACACACACACACACGAGTTCTCAGGAAACCAAGCGCTTTGTCCATGCTTTGCAGGGGAATATATTTCAGCTCTGTTGGCCTGGACACAATCAGGATGTGATTATGATAACCAAGAAATATAGAAGATTTGAAGGTAGGCTGTAGAGTAGAAAACTGAAGAGTTTATGGAATTCCTTTCTTTCATGATTCAAGTGATATTTAGTGAACACGCTATTTAATGTCTGGGGATTTTCAAGAATTCAGAGTTCGGCGTAACTGTAGATATTTCAGAGAGTGACAAAGAGTAAAAACCAGTGTTCCGTTCAAATTTATTTTCTTTCATTTTATCTTATTCCAGCTCCAACTCCCTGGTCCTGCCTATAGGCTTTCTATTTTCCAAAGATGGACCTAGCCATGGGTTTGCAGACTGACCCCTATAGGCCAGGGGGCTCTGGCAAATACAACGCAGGTTGACTTTTAAGACTCTTAAGAAAACATGGAAAAATCTCTCATTAACCCTTTGTCCTCAAAGCAAAGACCCTTGTGCTTCTTTGCAATTATGAATTCTTATGAACATTCAGTCCTCACTGAGTTATTTTTTCTAATAACTTATCTTGCTGAGACATAAAGCGACAAAGGTCATAGGTGCCATACATAAAAATTTAGTTATGTAAGTTGTAGTAAATAATTTAAATGGGCCATTTAACTAATCTTGGGTTTTGTCCACAAAGCCAAAGCTCTTCCTTTGATTGTTCAGTTCATATCTCCTTCCTTTTTCACTCAGAAAACTTTTCCTTAGGATTCGGGAATGGGAAGAGGGCAACTATAGCTTCAAGTTTACTCAGAAACATTTTAAGCCTGCCATTTTCCCAAATACTGCTTAAATGTTTAGAGCTCCATAAAACTCAAGCTGCATTGGATGAATTCTGTAAACATCACCAAATGCAGTTTTTCTAGGAAGAAAGCTGCCCAGTTTTTAAGACACAAGATTAAGCCTCCAGATGGCCTTCTCTGAAGTGTGAGTACTAATTGGGTTTCCATGTCCTTGTCTGACACTCTAGTCCACCCAGAGTGTCCCTTTCTAGAGCCGAGTCTGGGAAACTAAAGTTCACACAAAGGCCCAGAAGAAGAACAGAAAGATAAAACAGACCATGTGGGACTAATTTATGGAAACTTGGGGCCCCCTCACTGTTAGCCCATTTATTTCCAAACCAGCTTCTTCCTATCTGACAAAATAGCCTAAAAATCCTACCTCTAGAAGATTTCTTCTCCCGGCTCTGAAAGACCTATTTGTCTAGCTCCCTAACCATATCCAAATGTCCTTGGGAAAGGTACAATATCCAGGATTTATTAGCAACACCTGTCTTCCCTTAACTGCCTTAGATGAAGTGTCAAGGAAGGAAGCAGTAGTGCAGAGAAGTTATGAGGCTTGCCTAATATCACACAGCTTGTAAGTGGCAAAATCCATGTAGCGCTGAGAAGTGAGGCTGTGATAGGCACCAGGAAACCAGCTCTGCTCCCATTCTTCTCTTTTCTCTGGGCTGTGGATAGGCAGACAGGCACACAGCTCAAAGAGCTTCTGGTAGTTTCTCAGGGCAACAGCTCCAGAAAGGAGATGGGGAACAAAGACATCTCACTTCTGTGGTTAGGAGAGTGCTGGGGACTTGGTTTACAGGAGAAAAACCTGGGTTTGTGTGTCAGGAATGCCCAATTCCAACCCATGAGAGAGAGGGAAAGCTCAAAGTCAAATCAGTTTGGAAAAGGCTTCTTAACGTTTCTCTTTTGGAAGATCTTTGACGAATATTAGCATATTAGAACAGTCCTGAATTCCACTTGTAACGATTTTTTAACCTATTCCCCAAACTACTTGATCAAAGGATGATCTTTTCCTAACATGTATTAACATCTCTCTAGGAGAGTTTGGGAAATTCTGCTTTAGTGGAAGTTCTCAGAATTTTGTTTCCTCATGATGCGGCTGCCATGCAAGCCAGAACAGAACTTTCTCACACCCTTCCTCTTGGCAGAAGTTATTTGCATGCGTTTTCTACCAGGAGGCACAATCTGAAAAGGTCCTGAAGCTTTCATCACTCAGAACACCTTTTCATTATGGCTGCTAACAATTATAGAGAAAAATCTGTTGAGGGGCAAATGGAAGTAAAACCCAATACTCTCTCTTTTCCACCTGCAGCTCTTTCCTTATTTAAATACTCCCCTGTGTCCCCTCTTTGCTAGGGAACTTTTCCTACCACCCCCAGGCAGAGTTAACTCTTCATTCCCTTCTCTCTCACAGCCAAAGTTCCTGTTTGTATTACAGTACTTGATATTCTTGCATTGGAGTATCTGCTCACAAGCCCGATTCTCTCCATGACCTAAAGGCAGTTCAAGGCCATGGAAGATGAAGTAGGTACCTTCTTAGCTCTACCACCTGCAGTCCCTGGGATGTGACATTGCTCCTAAAGTTCTGTGATAGGCATACACTTCTGAGTCAACAAATTCAAGAGGCCAAATACAAGCACCATACATAAATTTAAACTAAATTGTTTTAAAATTTTAAAGTATGGAAAATCATACCCCATTGAATAAAGAATAATAAATACCTAAATGTATTGATTATGGCCATTTAATTTTTCAAGTAGAGAAAGAAAAGGGAGAAAGGAGGAGGAATGACGTAGAGAATCAGAGGAAAGATAGAACAACCAACAGTAAGAAAAAAGGTAGAGAGGAAAAATAGAAAGGAGAAAGAAAAAAGAAAAATTATACAAAAAGGCAGGTACAGTTATAGGTAGAAAGACAGAAATAAAGCAAAAGAAAAGCTGGAGTGGAAAACTTGGTGGGGGAAAAAACACGAATGAAGGAAGAAAATTCAACACTTTTGAAGTGTTAGTATAAGAGTTTACAGTTCAATTTACTGTTATCTCTTAGCATAGACTAACCATGACTAAGTAAGCCATTATTCACAGCTCTACAAATGTTTTTTTATCCTCTGACCTGCTGATTTTTCACTTTGAAGGTCCAGTCACTTAGTCCTAACTGCTGCCATTATAACTCTTACTCTGTGGAACAGAATTCACACGTCTGAGTTTTTGTTCCCTTTAATCTACTAGGTAAAATTGGCCTATTCCAACGGAAAGTGTCATGGTTTGCCAGTTTTTCGAAGCCTTCAAATAGAAATTTACTAATAAGCTATTTGAATAGAAATAAATGGAACAGCAACAAATGTTTGAATTGCAAACAAATAGAGATTTTACTTGTTTTAACTGTTTCCATTGACTTTTAAGCATAGGCTTTTAAAAAAATATCAGAGTATTTCCTTTTTTTTTTTTTTTTTTTTGCCAGATTTTCTTTTCTGTGAGATCTTCCTTTCCATCTTGTCTTATCTTCCTTAAATGCCTTCAGGTTCCATGGCAATTACCCACTTTCCTTTGTGGGCCTTATCTGTTTTTATTACTTAGCACTAGTCAGTTTCCCTCAAGCAGGGCTGTGGTAATTAATCGGAATAACAGGGAATGACTCAGATCCCTGCTCCAAATTTCTCTTCCAGCTCCAACTTCCAAAAACAGTCCTCTATTAGTCAAGAGGCTCATTTCAGTAATATTCATTGTTTAGAGGGTTTATGAGTACATTCTTTATACTTGGGAGCCTGTAAGAGGCTTTGTGTTTTGACTTCCCAGCAGGAGATTTCCCTGGGCTAATGTAAAACATCAAGTCTTACAAACCTTTTCAAGCTTTCAAGCTCAAAATATCTTCAGGAACCTCTAACTAGCTCCAGGACATCAGGAAAGGAGTGAGTCCGTTGGCCTTCAGTTTCTTGATCCATAAAATGAACCCCTGCACAAGTGAAGCTCTACATATTAGCTCTAAAATATTCTCTTTCTAAAGGGACTTGCTCTTCGAGGTCTACCCAGACTTTTACAAAATAGAACGTGAGGCAGCAATTCTGCTCAGAATCCAACAGAAAGACTTCTTGCAAGATTTTTTTCTAAAGTTACTTCCCTAAATCAGTCAACCAACCACTCTCTACTGAGTCATGATTAT
Source organism: Zalophus californianus (assembly GCF_009762305.2). Taxonomy (NCBI): domain Eukaryota; kingdom Metazoa; phylum Chordata; class Mammalia; order Carnivora; family Otariidae; genus Zalophus; species Zalophus californianus. The sequence goes on from NC_045600.1 coordinate 70,156,586, forward strand.
AGCCAAATATATACACAGCTAGAATTCACAGGAAGAGGTATCTCGCCCCTACCCTTCAAATTTCCAGAATTTGTGACAATCATATGGATACAACGTGAGCCCCAAATGAACAATAAAACAATAAAAAATTCCTATCAGGAAAACCTCACATAGGCTAAGGAGATCTTAACAAGCTTCAGTGGAAAAGTGGAATTTCAGTGAAGTCTACAATAAAACTCAGGTATGCTTCCAATGGGGATGAGGTGTGAATGAGTACTGAGGTGGCATTAGTTTAAAAAAAAAAAAAATGTTTCACTTGTCACTCATCTGTGTCCTTCGGGTCTGCCATGCCTGGCTGCACGCTGCAGTCCTTCCATCTGCAATGTGCTTCGTTCGTGCAAATCCGCAGCTCCCCACTCCCCCACATATCTAAGCACGAAAAACCCTTCCTCCATGAAGCAGTCTCTGATCCTACCGTTGAAAGTTACCTTTTTCTCTCTTGACCTTCCACAGAACCTTATCTTTCCCACTTTTATGGCATCTGTCACTGATTCCCTCTCCTGGACTTTCATATGCTCTCCTACATCTGTGGCTAGACTTCACCATCCTTAGGGGAAAGAGCCAGTGAAATTTACCTTTGTTTACTCACGGTACTTAGATCAAGGCCTTGCTTTAGTCACTCATTCAAGTATTAGTTTTTCTTATTTTTTATCCACCCTTTCATTCAATGCAAATTTATTGAACAATTGACTATGTGCCAGTAACATTCTAAGAGCTATACAGCCATTTCCCTTACAGCTTGCATTCTGAAGGGGAAAAACAATCAATAAACAAACTAATAAGTGTACAATGTGCCCAGTGTTTATAAGTCCTATGGTGGGGGAAGACAAAGGAGTAGCTGGAGATAGTTTAGAATCAGTGGCCAAAATTTATTATATAAGTGATATATCATTCTAAGGTAGAAACATATAAACAAAGAGACTATTTTGAGGCATTGGATAATATAAATTAGGCAGTGATGAAGTTCTTAAATTATCCCACTGCAAGTAGGAGTAATAAAGATCACTGAGACTAAGAATCAATAATTAGTATTGCCATGTGTAATAAATTAGCATACATTTATTGCATGTCTACAATTTTCTAGGCAGTGTAGTAGATAATCCATTCGACAACCAGAGGGGTATTATTATTGTTCCCATTTTACAGATGAAGAAACTGAAGCTCAGATGGGTTAATATGCTTCAGATCACTAGGTAACAATGGACAAGGTATGAATGGAATTTGGATCTCTCAAACACAAATGCTAATGCTGTTTGTCCCAAACACCTGTCCTTTCTTAGGCATGGATGAAAGAATGGTTTTTCCTCTGACTGCTTCCTGGAGTCTCTCCTCTGAAGAACATCCTGGTATCTCTCCCACCCCCCAACCCCCTACCCCTGCTTTGTGTCTGGCTGTATAACTTTTCGAGAAGCAATCATCTGAGCATGGACCAGAGGTTTCTACATCCAGACCTTGGAGGAGAAGAAAGCATGCATGTTCTACTTTCCACAAAAGGAATTTGGCCCTGGGCTTCGTAAAAGGAGGTCTTCTGAGTTCCATGGACCACAGAAAAGGTGGAGCCAATCCAAGGAGGAAAAGTGAGGCCCACAGGCTCCTGCCCCTGAGCAGCAAGCAGCCCAGCTCAAATAGAATTCCAGGCTTCAGAGTCTAAAAGCACAATCCGTGACAATGCGGCACGGATTCTCTGCACCTCCGATTTCTGTGATGTGACAGGAGTATCACCGCCCCAAAGAAGGAAGCAGGTTTCTAGGGTCTACACAAATGCAGGGCAAGAGGAAGGTAAGTGCAGAGAGAGGGCACTGGTATCTGTGTTCCGCAGCCTGTCCCCTCCTCGGGGTAGCGGACTTCTCACGTCACCAGGCTCTCTGTCACATGCCCACCTCAGGCTGGCGTCCCTGGCGGCCTGAGAGGAAGAGCAGTAGTGCCTCAGCCCTCCACCCAGTCAGGGCCACACTAGACTGCTTAGCAGAAATGTGCAATTAAAATGTATTTGCATTATGATATCAAAATATACTAAATAGGCAAGGCACGAGGGGAATCTCTTAATTACGTCCACAATCAAACCACTGAAGCACCGGGAGGAAGGAGTATTTGTTCCCAGGATGGAGCTAGGACGCTGTGGGAATGAGCAGGAAGTCACTTCGCACCTCTTCCTGGGAGGCATCAGTAAGTAGATGATCGGAGCAGATGCTCGACAAAGAAGGAGGCTCCCCTCCTCAGTGACCATCTCCCTCCTGCATCCAGAAGCCATTCCCGCCAATGTCTCACTGCTAAACCTAAATACAAGGAAATACCAGAGTGAGCTCTAGAACACTCTGAGGATGTGCTGCAGCCACAATCGCGGCTGAGAGCACGACACAGTGCCTGGCACACAGTAACTGTGACAATGAGTACCCCTGCCATGAAGGCAAGGAGGAAAGAATGTGTGGTTTCTTCAGCATAGGCCATGCTCTGACTCAGGGGGCAGGACCAGGGAAGAATGCCTCACCCAGAGACAGGTGCTTCTAGGCAGGTGAGGCGTGTGAGGGCGTCCGGCAGGACGACTCTGCCCAGCGCTCCATACTAGAGAGTGAGGAAGAGATTCAGTAGAAGGTGCAGGAGGGGAAAGATAGGAGGAGAGAAAAGAGACAGTGGAGGCAAATGGCTCACAGGAAAACCTGTGGGAGAAAAGAAGTAAGTAAACAGTCTTCACTTGATTTAAAAGATGAAATGAATGCACATCGGCCTTGACAGAGCAGCTGGACGACCATAAGGTAATGGGCAGGGGGAGCTCAGACGTGGGTTTTGAGCGGAGGTATCCCCCACTCTAGCCACTCTGTGTCTTGGATGATGTTCTATCCAGGAGGCCTGATGGTGCAGTCACAACTGAGCTCCAAACCGCAACCTGATCCCTGTAAGGCAGGTGAGACTGACTTTCCCTCGATTCCTTAAAATTAACCCACATTAACTGAGAATCTCTGCAAGGATCCCAGAAAACATGAGAGACACAGGAAAGGGAAGGAATGTTAGCTGAGATCACTGAGCTCCCGGAAGACTGAGCGCTCCTGGGGGTTCCCAAAGCCCGCTGGCTATTGCCTGTAACAGAGCTGCCGAGAAAATCTGATGAACAACGAAGCGAAGATTCTGTGTGTTTATCAAGCACCCAGGTTATCCGCTATTCATCCCGGTTGGCACTTTTCCTTCACACTCTCCTTTGACGTATGCCTGATGAGGTGACACATTTGTCCTTCTCACAATGCCTGTATTCCTCTGCTAATGTTCTTGGTAAAATTGTAACGTTTCTGTGTGAAAATAATGCATGCCTGTTGTAAAGATCTTAGAGAAATCAGACAAGAAAACAGAAACCTTTAAAAAGCATCTGCAATTTTATTTCACAGTGATACAGCTAAATACTTGCATATTTTCCCAATGTTTTCTTCAATACAGGCATTGCCCATACTGCTTTGTACCTGCTTTTCTCACTTTATAATCTATCTTGAACACTTTCACGTGTCAGCAGGCATTTTGCTATATCATCTCTGATAGTTGTCTACCATTGTAAAGAGAATTGAGAACAAACTTAATGTAACCAATCCTCTACTGCTGGAGTTTTAAATTGTTTCCAGTTAATCTCTGTCATAGAAACACTCTGAAGAACAATCTTGTATAAACTTTTATCCATATACCTGATGGGATTTTTTGTTTTTTTAGCATAGACCCCATAAGTGGGATTGCTGAGGGGAAAAAAGTATTCAGAATTTTAAAATGTTTGAAACTGACTATCAAATGGCCTTCTAGAAAATGCATAGTGAGTTAAACTCCACAGCAAGGTGTGAGAGTATCCATTTCCAACGTCCTTGTCAACACTAGATGTTACTAGCCTTTAGAGTCCTGTTAATGTTTCCTCAATGGACTTATAATAGCAGTTCTCAACACTGGCTTCTCATTAAAACCACTCAAGGAGCTTTTGAAAAGTGCCAATGCCTAGTCTCCATCCACTGAAGTAATTCAGAACCTGAACATTCACCTAAAAGAAACTATATACTTAAAACAGTCACATAAAATAGTCCTGATTTCAGACAGATGTTACCCTCAGTAGGCAGGATCCACACAGAGAATTCTAGGTAAGATTTTTCTTGTGATGGCCACAGTCCTCAGCCCTGTGAAATCACCAATATCATGAAGAATATCTGAGAATTTTCTTCAAACCAACCATAACCAAATCAATTTTCTACATCAACTTAATGTATGCATGAAGCACTTACTCTTCACTCTCCCTCTCTGCCTCATTCCCTGCCCTGCCGACCTTCCTGCAGACCCCAGCCCCAGAATCGCTTCCTCAGGAAGCTTCTCCTCCCTGACCACATCGCATCCCCCTCTCATGCCCCTAACACACCAAGTAGCTCTCTATTGGGGAACTTAATACCATAGTGGTGTCTTTTGTGGACATTCTGAGATGGGAGTATTCACTGTGAGCCCGCATACTTGGGCAAGTTTCGTGAACAGTGAGACTGGGTTTCAGGAACTGGAAGGATTTGGACAGGCAGAGCAGAAGTATATAGGAGTAGGAAAGCCAGAATCATTAACCTTTATAGGCTGGTGAACACAAGTGGAAAAACACTGAAAGCTAAAACCTCTCCAGAAAAATCCAAACATGCATCGAAATAATGTACACGCTTTCAGGGAGTTCATAGAACTCTAAGCACAACCGTGGATCCTTGATCCAAGTGGACCACACATTCAGCTCTTTAGGAGGAGCCAGGATAATGATTAATTTCTCTCTTCCAGCCAAACAGCAGGGGCTCAGGAACACCCCCAAACTCAGTCATCACTGACCTAAGTAAATGGCAGAAATACCAGACTGCCGGCTACCTCTGTGTCCAAATTAATGGACCTACCTATGATTTACCTTTGCCTTAGTAAAATGGGGTAAGTTGGGGTCAGAGGAAGGAACAAAAGGGACTGAAGTCTGGTACCCAATTATGGAGCCAACAGAACATTGATTCCTTTATCTGTTTTATGCAGGTAACATGAGTACCTATCCCAAGACAAGAGAAGCCAAGAAATTCAGAGTTGAAGGTAAAATTCTCTCCTTGCATCACCTTTTCTCTTTATATTCCCTGTCAAGTGTTTTACCTTTAATGAGCACAGGGCAGGCTGGTGTTTGTTGTATCCCCTGCGGTCCCCTCCCAGAGCATCGGTGCCTCAGGGCAGGAACTTTGTCCTTTGGCATAACACCATCTGTGGCCTCACTCTGCAGTGCTGTATAAAAAACCACCACACCTTAGCTGTGTCTAGACAAATTCATTACTATGCAGGACATGACGGACAGGCAGCCCCACATGCCCCAGAGCGAGTTCTCCACCAGGGGCAGCAGCATCCCAGCTCTATGGACCATCCAGGCTTGGCACCTGAGAAATGTTTAGAATCCCACTAGGGAGTTCACCAGAATACCATTTACAGCAACAGAGTATTTTGTTTGTTTAAATTCTAAAGCTCATTGACAGAGACCTTCTTAAAATGTGCCAAATAGCATGTGGGATATTCATCGATTTCCACCAAATTGTTGTATGCCGATTTTAGCTTTACTCCTTCATTTACACACTAAAATGCATATGATGTTACTACCCCAAATTTTGAAACAAAAATAATTTTTCCCTTTAAAAGGACAGAAGTGGCTGGGGTGCCTGGGTGGCTTAGTCGGTCAAGCATCTGACTCTTGATTTTGGCTCAGGTCATGATCTCAGGGTTGTGGGATAGAACCTCACATTGGGCTCCATGCTGGGTGTGGAGCCTGCTTAAGGTTCTCTCTCTTCTTCTGCCCCTAATCCCCTCCAGGGGGAAAAAAAAAATAGAATTTAAAAGAACAAAAGTGGCTTTGGAGGTAGTGGTTAGTCACTTAATACAGCTATAAGTGGTGGTGTATAGCTTACCCTCCAGAAAAAGATCTACTGTGCTTTTCCAATCAGGCTCCCGATGGGGAAGAGCCCTGCTCAGAGCCGGGTTACTCCCTGACAGTACATCAACCTTCACTTCCTGCCTTCCTCCTCCCCCTTCCTTCATCTCCACTCACTCACTCGTTACAGATTTGTAAGACAAAGTTAAAGAGACAGGCTTCTGAGAAGCCTCAGGAGGGTCACAGTTACACAACCACATATACAATCAATGAGAATATTCACATTGCATTCATTCCTTCCGTGTTACTGTAGCACCATATTGATTTCCCATCTGTAACTGTGTAAAGCCAAAGGACAGAATTTCACCTCTTCCCTATGACAACATTTGCAGCATGTTTACTGGTTTCGGAATGATAAGCCCCTCATCCCGAGGTTAAAGTCAGGTGATTGACTTTCGCTCAATTTTATTGCCTAACACATCTGGCTACTTTTCCCCCCTAACAATCCTTCACACTAATCCTTAGTCCTTGGAAAATATCATCACCCAAAAATGTGCAGTATAAAGTTAATTTTGGAAAGAAATGGCTGATAAAAGGGGAAGGCCTATTGAAGGGAAAAAACAAAGGGAGGCACGGAGGACATGAAGTCTGCATATAGAAGACATAAAAAGGGATAAGATATAATGGGGCCTTTTGAAAACACTATGAATATTCACAGTCAAATATATCAGCCAGGAGACAGAAGAAGTAGAATAACTCTGACATTTGAGCACCTTCTATGTCCGCCATACCCTTTATGAGCATAATTATATTGAAGAGTCACAACAAACCTATGAGGATAATATTATGATTCCCAAGTTTCAGAAGAAATGGAGGCAGAGAGAAATTAAGTGATTTTCCCAAAATCATTCAGCTAGAAAATGGCTCCACTAAGATTCAAACTAAGGTCTCGCTGGCTCCAAAGCCCAGGCTTTTAATTACTATGCCAGCCTGCTTCCCAAGTCATATAGACCTCAATATTAATTTACAAAGTCACAGACATATAGAGGCACTTCTGTCTATATTATGTATGAATGTATGTATGAAAATCTATGTATTTTTACATAACATTTAACCCTCACAACTCCCCTAAAGAACTAGACACTACCAGTATCAATCTGCCCACTTGGCAAATTTGGAAAACTAGATGTATTCATTAATTCATTCAACAAATATCTAGAGCCTATGCTTTTTTGCCAAACGATATTCTAGGATCCAATGACATACACGTCAGAAAAAAATGCCTGCTTTCTTGGAGCTCGTATTCTAATGAGAGAAACAGATAAAAACAACACATAGAAAAATAATAAGATCAATGAGTAAATAAAACTGGGTAAAGTGGTTGAGAGCGAGGTGGTTTGCCTACTGATGTCATCCCCTGAGTGTTTGCTAATTGTGCCCCAAACTGAACTCCCAATTTCCACTCACACCTCTTCCCCATTTGGCAAAAAAAACTACATGTCAACACAGGCATCTCTTATGTTATATATCCAGTTTATTGGCACATCCTATTCATCCTACCATCAAAATATTTCCAGAGCCCAGTCTCTTCTCACCACCTCCTCTGCTACCACCCTAGTCACAGCCAGGATCATTTTAATAGCCCCTAGTTAGTCTATTTTTCCCCAGTCTTGTCTCCTACTATCAATTCTTAATAGCAGCCAGAATGATCCTTCTTAAAACCTAGGGTCTTTGCACTGGCTGGCTCCTTGTCGCTCATTCCCTCTCTCACCTCCTTCAAGCCTCTACTCAAATGTCACTCTCCTGGGGAGGCCTGGCTTGCTACACTCACCCTGCTCAATTTTTTCTCATAGTATTTAACACCTTCTAAAATACTACATAGTATACCTATTCACTGACCTTTTGGTTTATAGTCTATCTCCCTCCACAAGAAGGTAAGTTTCACAAGGGTGAGATTTTTGGGTTTTGTTCACTAATGCACCAACTATGCACAGGACAGTACCTTACATCCATCTATAGTTCCTTAACATTTGATTCAAAAACAATGTTCTGAAAAAGCCTCCTTTCCAGCAAATTGAACACAGCTGAAGAAAACTTTAGAGCACTGGATATATAGATTGAAGCACACAGAGAAAGGGGAGTAGAAATTATAGAAAAGAGATGAAGAGTCCTAAGGGGCACAAGGAAAAGTTGATGTGTGAACTTCATTCAAGTCCCAGGAGGCACAGATACCAAAGAGGGGCAGAAGCAATATTGGAGGAGACAATATCTAAGACCTTCTCAAAAAATGAGGAAAACTTCAAGCCACAGATTCAAGAGCCATCATATAACTCAAGCAGGGTAAGTATAACAAAGACCACACCATGGCACGTCGTGGTAACAATGCCATGAGCCAAAATTACAGAGGAAAATTCTTTAATCATTCTATTACTGCCTTACAAGAAAAGTGGCTAAGTATGGTTACCTTCCACTCAATCTTGAATCCCCTTGTTTCACCTTCTTCATTTTCAGAAACCCATGTGCCTGAGACTCACAAGTATAGGGATAGAGCCCTAGCAGTAACCACGTTCCCAAAATAGTAGGGATTTTGAGCAGCATTTCTCACACTATGAACACAAAATGGAGGTGAGCATTTTTTTTAAATTAATAAATGTCATTCACTTATAAAAGATCCGCTGGTCTATATAAGATGCCACAAATCCCATTAATCTTCCTCTATGAAATTCTACATAGGTAGTGGTGCCATCATAACCTAGTTTTCATTATTAGAGGACACTGAGCCAGAGACAAGGGCAGTGCAGCCCGATGCCCAGCCTCTCTCTGAAACATCAATGAAATAATGGAGAAAACACTTGAAAAGAAAAATTCCAAATAGGTTGGTCTATTACGCAGATCCTAATCTTAGGAGTATCTTTTAGATACTCAAGTAAAAATTTAAATGCACATTTCTGTCAGCTAAAGTTGAAGGGGAATAGTAGCTTAAAGGCATTTTCTCAGATGTTTAAGAAAAAGACAAGCCATCACATCCATTAACCATCAGATACTCTTTTAATATAAAAATGAGCTATTCAGCCATACCACTGAACCAAATATAGGGTGGCCCAATTAATGTCAACAGATGTTTGGGCTTGATTATCTGGAGGTGAGAAACTAATATACTCCCTGCCCCCACAGTATGTGTTAAAGAAGTAGGATAGTGAAAAATCTTTAAAGAAAGAATGTAAAATGCTAATTTGGGGAGTTTTGATAACCTTACAAAATAGCAGTTCTCCAGAGAATGGGATTACATTCTCTCCTTAATGCCTGCCACCATTTCCTTGTAGATTAGAAACAACATGGTGGCAAGAATGCCACTGTCATTTGATCATTGTCAGAAGTCATTTTGAAGACTTTCATCTGGTTCTGGGAAAGCCATCTTGAAATGAAACTAAAGAGAGCATTCAGGATTTAATGACAAAATTGCTTTGTGCTTTAGAAAGAGCATTAGGGAAACATGTAAAATTTTTTCTCCAAGTGACAAAGCTGTCATCTTAGTCAAATCAATGTGGCATCATATTAGACAGTGAGACAGAATGCAAAAAAGCAGAGTGGAAAAGTTATCCAAGGTCATTTTAGCATTAAGGCTGAAAAGGAAATTGTATGGATTATAGCCCCGGTGGTTAGGAGGCGGGTGTAGACTCATATAGGGTGTTGTGTCCACATGGAGAGTATGGTCTTGAGATAATAAATCAGTCCTCAGATTCAGCCTGAACCAACTCCCACTTATTGTCTCAGGCTGAAAACTGGATGGAACATTTCACTGCGTAATGGGAAATACAGGTGACAGGGCCAGAAAAGTTTGTGAGCAAAGGGTGGCTTTCAGAGGCAAAGAGCCTTGAGGATACTCCCTGAAACAGCTTTAACATCGCAAAGCCACATGGGCATGATTATGTTATTTTGATAATATTAATTGGCCTATTACCATGCCACATACCAGACACTGTTCTAAGTTCTTTACATTGATTATCTCATTTAATCTTTACAACAACCTATAAGACAAGAACTGTTATTATCCCAATTTTGCAGATGAAAAAAACCTGAGGTTGATTTACTTGCCCCAAGTTACAGTTAGCGGAAGAGGTAAGACATAAATCCAGGCTTATCTGGGTTCTAAAGTATGTGCTTTAACCACTAAGGATCTTACCTCCTATTGGCTTTCCAAGCATCATGAGAGTGCTGCTCCTTTCAATTCCTAATATTGAATATTAGGTGTGCTCCACCATTTCCTGAAATTAGTGAAACATGTCAGCACTTTGGTGTCTACCTCGCCACTAAGACACAACCATCCTGACATGCCAAAGTGAGGTGCCAGGCCAAAATGCAGAATTTACATGGAAATATTCAACAAATATTCCTCCCAGTTCCTCTATCATCTGAAGATCCCTTGGCTAGATCAAGAAACTAAAAAGTGGTTAGAATGTGAAGAGGAATTTTCTAAGAAGAGATCACTGAGAAATCTAAGCTATGAAACTGAACCCCTGGAATAGGGAAGCCTAGAGGCTGCCTGCCTCCCCATTTCAAGCCTACTGAGGACAGAGATTTAACTGAGCCACTTTGAGAACCTGATATAGGTTTCCTTTTGGGGGGGAGGGAGGACAATGGAAATGGAAGGCTTCTGCTTTCTAAATAACTACACTAGCACCCATGCTGAAGTCAGTCATGTGTGGGTCTTTCGCATGGACCAAATGGGGGCTACATGGAGAGTTGGCCTGGCTCCAGAGGACATCTGGGAAGTTAAGGGGACTCTGCCGTTGAGAGCCTGTGTATGAGATGGACCACAGGGAAGCAGAGGGTGGGGAGAAGTGGCTGGCCTAATCAAAGGTCTCATCTGAGTTATAGGAACCAGTCTAGGGAAGCCCAGCATAAAGCCCCCAGTGAAACACTAAAAGCATCCATGAGGAAAACATTCATTTTAAACCCCTTCCAATCAGAGTCCAAAACTAGAGAGGATATCAGACACCAGCATAGGAGGAACTTTTCTATGCCATCCCTTTACCTCTTCTTTCCTCCTACTCTTCAATTCTGATAGTATCCAAAAAGTAGCCAGTGAGCAATGCTGAGTGAGATGAGAGAAGAAGACAAGCACAACCCCTTCCCCAAAGTCGGGCCATCTGCCAAATCAGGCCTGCAGCATTAAATGCGAAAAAGTTTTTGAACCTAAAATGTGTTTTTACACTGAAAATATCCATTATTGATGAGTGAGAAGTAATCCAGTGGCAGGAAAAAAGTTACCCTCTCTGAATACATTTTTAAGAGACTATTGAAGACAAAAATAAATTGGTTTTGCATCATTTACCACGAATTGTGTGTTTGTCACACCGTTTGCCCTAGTATCACGTTCCAATGGGGCATGTTGGGAATGGGGAGTACAGATGTGTATTCAAGAATTTGAGCTCTGAGACTTTTAAGGTTCTCCAAGAAAGACATAAACCCTTTTTATAAAAAGCTTTTTCAACCCTTACATTCTTCCAATCTCATGAGTATAGCCTTAGCTTCCCATACAGACAATGGGGATTCACATGCAAGAGATGACAGTCTTCCAAGGGCAATGGAAATAAGTGATTTTCCTGAAAGTTATCCTGCCACTCAACCTCTGTCACCCTAAAAAAGCATATTCGTTTCTAAAAGTGTCTAAAACATAAAATAAGATCATAAAACAGCATTTACTGAGGGGTTACTATATATAAGACATTGTACTAATTGCTTTACATGAATTCTCTCTCTTTTTTTTTTTTGATCCAAATAATGCAGAGGTATTTTTTTATTGTTTAAGAGAAGATATTTGTAGGCAAAAATGTAATATCATTAAATAGCATGTATTCAGAGAGAAAAGAATATTAAGTTATGCCTAGGTAAATTAAGTATGACTTTAGAAAGAAATATTTAAATAACATTTTTATTTCTGAATATAAAAGTGATGCATGACTATTGTATAACCCTTGTAAAAAGGATATGTACATTTAATCCATTTTCTTTTTACACAGATGGAATCATATGGTATATATGATTTGGTAAAGTGTTTTTTGATTATCATATCATATACATTGCCTCCGTATATAAATGTTCTTCTAACATAATTTTTAATGAGTGTTTAGTGTTCTATCCTGTTGATGAATTTTTTTTTAAATTTTGTCATATCACTTATTTTTAAATTCCTTGTTAACTTAGCCAAATCCTTTTCACACTCTCATAAAATAGTGTAAAAATTCTTGAAGAAAAATCTTTGTGTACCTCATTATGGAGGAAGGAAAATAGCTTAGCCCAAGTTATGCTGCAGTAACAACGGCAAAATTCGGTGATTTACAAAAAAACAAGGTTGTGGGGGGTTTAGTTGGTTTGTTTACTTGTTTTATCATTGACATTTCATGCCAACAATCGGTTTTCTGTAGATCAAACACAGCTCTGCTCTATCACCTGAATCAAGCCAGGAGGAGGACTTCTGTCAGAGTCATTACTATTTTTATGTCAGAGGGAAAGGAAAGATGGAAGAACATGCAATGGTTCTTAAAGTTCCTGATAGGAAAATTGCAGGCATTACTCCCACTTATATTTGGAGGGGGCAGAGGGAAAGAGAGAGAGAGAATCTTAAGCAGGATCCACACCCAGTGGGGAGTCCAACATGGGGCTTCAGTCTCACGACTTCGAGATCATGACCTGAGCTGAAATCGAGTCAGATGCTTAACTGACTGAGCCCCCCAGGGCTCCTTCTACTCATATTTTAGCAAGTCACACAGGGACGAGACTGATATCAATGAGAGGTGAGGAATAATCCTCTATCAGGAGTAAGACCTATAGGGATAGTCCTGGATGGAGCAGCAGCAATTATTTTGACAATAATACAAGCTGCCCAATTGCACTACTGGGTATTTACCCCAAAGATACAAATGTAGGGATCCGAAGGGGTACATGCACCCCGATGTTTATAGCAGCAATGTCCACAATAGCCAAACTGTGGAAAGAGCCAAGATGTCCATCAACAGATGAATGGATAAAGAAGATGTGGTATATATATATATATATATATATATATATGCAATGGAATATTATGCAGCCATCAAAAGGAATTAAATCTTGCCATTTGCAACGACGTGGATGGAACTGGAGGGTGTTATGCTGAGTGAAATAAGTCAATCAGAGAAAGACATGTATCATATGACCTCACTGATAGGAGGAATTCTTAATCTCAGGAAACAAACTGAAGGTTGCTGGACTGGGGGTGGGGTGGGAGGGATGGGGTGGCTGGGTGACAGACATTGGGGAGGGTATGTGCTGTGGTGAGTGCTGTGAATTGTGCAGGACTGTTGAATCACAGATCTGTACCTCTGAAACAAATACTGCAATATATGTTAAGAAAAAAAAAAAAGAAGAAGATAGCACGAGGGGAAGAATGAAGGGGGGGCAATCGGAGGGGGAGACGAACCATGAGAGACAATGGACTCTGAGAAACGAACTGAGGGTTCTAGAGGGGAGGGGGTGGGGGGATGGGTTAGCCTGGTGATGGGTATTAAAGAGGGCACATTCTGCGTGGAGCACTGGGTGTTATGCACAAACAATGAATCATGGAGCACTACATCAAAAACTAATGATGTAGTGTATGGTGATTCACATAACAATAAAAAAATTTAAAGGAAAAAAAATAATAATACAAGCTGCCATAGGGAGGTAATGGTTGATCTTGGTCTAAAAGGGTGAAAGGGAGTCCTTCAGGTAGGGAAAACATAAGGGAGGAAGAAGGAAGAAGAACATTCTGGGGGATGAGGGAATCGTGTGAAAAGGCAATGAGTTGTGAAAAACACTTATCTCCGGAACAGCATATCCCAGCATGGCTGGATATGTGGATAGTGAAGTTAGTCCAAGATTAGTAAGGTGTATAGATGAGAAATGAGATCAGAAGTGGAGGGCTTTTGAATCATGGCATCAGTCAGGGTTACTCAGATGGACCAATTAAATGGGATTATTGGGGAGAGTTAAATAAAGGAACTGTTTACAAATGTGTGAGAAAGTTTAAAGGAAGCCGAAAAGGAGAGTGGAATAATCTGGGAAAAGGGATTGCTGGGACCTCTTACCACCTCTAGGATTAAAGGGGCAAGGGAAGAGAGTCATTCAAAGAGGCCAGGAGAGTGGCCACTCGAAGTAGTACGCCACCTCTCGGAGTAACTGCCTATGAGAAATTCACCACCCAGTAGGAGTTGTGGTCTTCAGGAGACGGCTACAGGCACCTGTGAAGACCCTGAGGGAAAGAACAGGATAATAATCTGCCTTCACTATCCTCCTATGCCCCCATCTTCTTCTAGGGTCTCCCTCTGACTAAGCCTCATAGAAATCAGAGAAGTAGGGGCCTATGGGTACAGGCCTTCAAGTTCAGACTCCTGGGCAGAGACAGCACAATGGAATTACAGAGAAGGAAGGAGAGGTTCTGGGGGACAAACGAAAAAATGGACATGCAATGGACTCATTCTATGATGAGAAGTATACATAAAGGTAAATGAAGGCACTGACAGCTAAAATGAATCAAAGGGAAAAATTCCAAAAAATATTACAGTGTAAATAATGTAGAAACAACAGGACATGGAGGGTAGTGAGCAAGCTGGCAATACCGGAAGAGAGCAGATTACAAGTGAGGAAAGTAGGGTAAGGAGAAAGCAAGTGAGTCAGGTTGAGGACAGCATGGAACTCAAAATGGAAATGTCCAGAAGGTAGTTAGAAACATGGGTCTGGCACTCAGAAGAGAGAGGGAGATGGATTAGATTTGAGTGTCACTGACAGTTGGCTGTTACAATGACTGGATAAAAATGTCCAAGGCGAGCACATGGAATAAAAAGAGGGCAGATGAAGCCATTGGGATAGGAGTGACCAGAACCAAATATCCTGTGCCCCACCAGAGACTCCGGGGAGACAGCTGTGTCACTGACGCAATAAGAAAAAGAAAATCTCTGAGAAACAGTGTCATAGTCCAACCTTCCCGCAGGCTTTCAGCTCATGGACAAATAGTCTTTTGGGGCATGGAACTCTAAGCTGTGAACCTGGATTAAAGTGGTTCCTGACTGGTAGGAGCCAACCCACATTCTGTCCATAGGAAGACACCATCATCCTAGGTCTTGGAGGGTCACCAAAAGTTATTTTCCGAGGACACCGAGCAAAATATGGTGAATGAAAATGAGACACAAAAGGAAGCAAGATAGCATGTAAGAACCAGCAGAGAAAAGACAAATAGAAGACACAGAAGTCAGATAATTGGAATTATCAGGAATAGATTATAAAACAACTGTGTTTACTATGATTAAAAAACTACAAGGCAAACTAACATGCTTAGAAATGCGAAGTCAAACAGAAGACACATCTAGGCTCCCAGACAAGCCTCCAGTGTTCACTGGGCATTTACCCAGAGCCTCTCTGCTGGAGAGAGAGAGCCTCTCTAGCCCACTACCGGGATCTCTGTTTCACTGACATAACTGGAATGCAATCAAAATCATATCTAACATCACAGTAAGTAAATTCAGAGATTCTTTTGTGCTCCAACACTGTCTACAGCCCCCTCCTGGGAGGACCTTTAACTCACAGGATTCAACAGTCCAGCATCCCTGAGCTGCATTCTGTCTCTGAATGGACACAGAGAGTATTTTATTCATGATGGACAGCTGCCCAACTTTAGGATAGCTTAAGCCTGACCCAAAGGCAGACATGGAGAAAAGAATGAATAACTTCCCAATTTCCTTTCAGGTTAATAGGGCTGCTTTATTTTAGAGTTTGTAGCAGGTGCAGTCCAGTAAGTGTTTTTCTGCATACAACTTTATTGTCCTTTCAAATAATAGAAATTCTTCCATTTTCTGTCAATAGGTGACTCTCAGAGAGATGGTATAAATTTTATCTTTTTTGAATTTGGGCAAGAATCACAGAGCCATGGTACATGTCAAGCATTCTGTAAGTATTTATTGAATGAATACAAAAATTTTTTTAAGTGGATAGAGGCATTTTCAAGAAAGTCAGAAAATTGCACCAACAGTTGGTAGCCAGATACTATTTTAAATCAACCTATTTTCTGAACCACTTTAAGTTAATTGTTACCCAAAACTTTAATCAATGCCATGAGAAAATATTTTGCCAATAACTGTACTTTTGAACAATTCAAGTAATCATGGGCTCATGCAGAAAACAAATGAATATCACCCACATTTATGTTTGCTTATTCTACATATATTAAAATCTTACTGGGAAGGACAGCAGCTCTTTCTGCCCACGGGTCCTGTCCCCATGATTTAATAAACCACCATTTTGCACCAAAAAAATAAAATAAAAATAAAAAATAAAATCTTACTGGGAAACATAAACATTAGACATCTGCCTCGGAAAAGAATGTCAACAAAAAACATTGAGAAGGTTTTTTCCTGGCCTGTGATGTTCCATTTAGGACCCAAAAAAAGGCTGACAAATCTAAACATAAAATTGCTTTGAAATGTTGTGGAAAATAAATAAGAACTGACTTTTCATCATGTTTTCTTTTGACACAGATTACAAAAAGTGAAGTCTACATGGACAGCCTATTTTTTCATTTTTTTAATCACTTCAACAATGCTAGATTATAAGAAAACTTTAAACCCTTGTCCCACCCACCCCCAACTACCCACCAAAAAAAAGTTACTAAAATAAAGTCTGTGAGGGTTTTGAATGAACAGTATTTAGTATCAGTTATCTTAGATGGCAAACAGTTCATGCAGAGAATGAAGAAGAGTCAAAACAGCAGATTCTCTCAGAAGAAAACATTTCTGGAATAGTCCCTGGAGATCCTGCCAGACAGTGACCACAGGAACATGGCTACAAAAAATTAGAAAACCTTACTGAGGTCATATTAAAAGGTGAGGGGACAAGCAAACACGTTTCTCTCTCCTCTTTCTCAGAGAGAAATCCAAAACTAATAAAAGAAAGTATGATAGTGACAGTATAATAAAGTGGCTAAATGGAAGTATCAACATCCATACAGAAAAATGTAAAATGAGGGGCAATGGTTTAAGATTTGCCATGAGATGGGTAAATCAACAGCAACATTAGGGGTAAATAAAGCCAAGTTTTAAATAATGCATTGGTTAAACGTATAAAGGTATAAAAAAGATATATATCTGGAAAGATACA
This sequence comes from Zalophus californianus, assembly GCF_009762305.2. Classification (NCBI taxonomy): domain Eukaryota; kingdom Metazoa; phylum Chordata; class Mammalia; order Carnivora; family Otariidae; genus Zalophus; species Zalophus californianus. The sequence continues at coordinate 70,173,666 of NC_045600.1, forward strand.
AATTCTTGTAGACAAATGGTTAGTGATTCAGGAGATAAGTAGAATGATATGTGCTTCTTGACTGAATTTGATGCTCATGCAAGTCTACTGATCAGACCTTTCTGGCATGTTTCACAATTTGAGAACTACTGAAAACTTTGAAGTCACACGGACAATTAAAGGAATGGAGGATAATATCTTTGCAAAAATGCTAAAGAAATCCGATGTTCTTTTCTTTGTTCACAAAGGACTGTGTAACTAGAGCAATTGAATTCAACATCCTCTAAGAAGAAAGCAAAAGATGGCTTCAGTTGCATTATAAAGACTAGATTTACCCCAAACATGCATGTCCTGGGGGGGATTAAGATGCTGAATTGTTAAAATGGAGAACATTGTAGAATTTTCTTCTACATAAATCTTCCAAACTGTAACAAAAGCACACAGGTTTAGCAGAGTAATAGTAACCAGTGGTCCACTTATCCAGCAGTGAAAAAAATCATGGGAACATAAGGAAGGCTTTACTGGGTTAGGCTTCATTGTAGACTTTGTTCCCATAAGAACATAGTTTTCCCCCATGATATCACCCTTTATTTCAGCAACTCTTAACTATTTATGACATTGTCATCATTTCCCCAGAATCTTTTATAACAGTACTACTTCCTTTTTTTTTTTAAGATTTTATTTATCTATTTGACAGAGAGAGAGACAGCGAGAGAGGGAACACAAGCAGGGGGAGTGGGAGAGGGAAAAGCAGTCTTCCTGCCGAGCAGGGAGCCTGACGCGGGATCATGACCCTGGGATCATGGGACCCTGGGATCCTGGGATCATGACCTGAGCCAAAGGCAGACGCTTAAAGACTGAGCCACCCAGGTGCCCAACAGTACTACTTCTTAAAATAATTAATTCCATAGATTACCTTTACATATGGAAGTCATCCTCTTTATTATGGAAGTATAGTTGACATACAATGTGACGTGAGTTTCAGGTGAACAACATAGTGATTGGACAACTCTACACATGATGCTATGCTCACCACAAGGATAGCTCCCATCTGTCACCATACAGCGCTGTTACAATATCACTGACTATATTCCCTATGCTCTAACTTTCATCCTTGTGGAAGGCATCCTTTTAATTTTCTCAAATTTACTTTCCTGAAATTTCAACAAGTGCTTCCTTCTTCCTACTTTTGGGAACTTGGGTAGCACATAGTGTTTCTTTTAGCCCTCCAGTCACGCTGCTCATTAATATAAGACGCCAGTCAATCTCCCTCTAGGTATTCCCCTTTCTAAAAGAAATTAAATTTAAATCTATCTTCAAAGACTATTTCTCCACCCCTACTCCAACTCCTCTATCATTTTATTTGCTCTAGTCGGAAGCTTCTAAATTAAGATGCATTTATTGGCTTCATCTTCTGTGGGACAAGTTACTGAGCAATGGGGTCTGGGAGAAATGCAGTGGGCTCTGCTGAACTCTTCTGGTTAGTTTCCTGTTACATTTTCTAGATATTTTCTGCATGGAGAGAATCTAAGTGGTGCCGTCCTAGCCTAGTTTCCTTCCCAGAGAACAATAAGAAGCAAAGGAAGACAGAGCGGGGTCTTAAAAAAAAAAAACAAAACCAACCTATGACTTGTAATCATCTTTTTGTCCCCAGAGCCTGCATATATATTTCCTGATAATAATATCTCACTTTTTGGAGGATTTTTTGGAAAGATTCTGTGTGCCAGGAACTTAGCTGAAAGCTTTATACACATCATCTATTTACTCCTCATAACAACCATATGGGGTAATTATAAGAGTGGCCGACATTTATTGAGCCATTTATATATGGCAGGTACTCTTTTAAGTGTCTTACTCATACCATCTCATTTAATCATTAAAACAAATTCGTGAAACAGGCATTTCATCAGCCCCATCTTAAAGAGGAGGTCATTGAAGCTTATGGAGTAAGATCACACAGTTAATAATGGAGCTACCAGGATTGTAACGCGAGCGTGTGCTATTAACCACTATACTACACTGTCTTATTTATCAAATAAGTAAACAAACAAACAAATGAGCCATGAGTGAATGACTGAGTAAATAACTAGAACTAACAGACAATTCTTGAGCCATAGAGAGTTTGTGGGCATTGTAATGTGTGAAAGTCAGATTATACTATCAAAGCTGGATTATACTATCATTCAAGGTCCTTTTAATTCTAGATTTCTGTGAAATTAACAGCCCAAATACATCAACTCAAAAGTGTTTGCTACTTTTAAGATTTCCAAGACCTAATCAAATTCCTGACTTTTTGCAACACTAACGATCATCAAAACTCTCTATAAACATTAGTTAATAAGCTTTGTTAGTCTTTGTCTTCCTGATGAAAGGAAACAACCGGTCCTAATCAAGCAATACAATAGTGAAATTCTTGGCAAAGCAATGCTTGCTTATCAGTTACTTCGGCTTGTATGATCCTGCTAGGAAGAACTTCAAAACACAACAGAAATCGGACGGCAAGTGTGCATGGACAGAAATAAACGTTTAAGAAAAATATGGGAGTCATTACCAGATCAATGTCTAATAAGCATTCCTTTTACTCACATTTATTTGTTAACTCCCTAAGTGTCAGTTTATTTCAAAAATATACTATAGAAGTAACTTCATTATCTAGTTCCATGTAAAAAGAAAACAAAACCAATGTGACTCTGAGATGATCTAAAAAAGCTACTTAAGGATGTAAAGGAGAATGTCAAGCGCTGCTAACTTTCCTAATCCCCATTATGAGCCCAATCGGTAGATTCCTGAGCCACCGTCTCGGCATAAGTCTAAACTTCACTGAAAAGCCTTGAGAACCTCTTATCAGAAGCAAGGTTTACTGTGTAGTGTTTTGAGAAACTATACTTACAATAATATTTTAAACAACCATCTTCAGTTTAAGCAGCTAATTTGTTCTACTCAGAGTCACCCGACCTTCACACAGGTGCGAAGAATCTGAATGTGGAAGGAAACTTCGGATTATCTCATCCAATACACATGAGAAAACACTGGACATTCTTTAGGTCTCTGGCTAGCTAAGGGCAGAGACAGAATAAAAGCTAGGGTTTTCTGTTCTTGGAGTCCCCTGCACACTCTATTGCACTACACCGACTGTATTAGTCAGGGTTCTGTACTGAAGAAACAGAACCAAAAGGAGATATATAAATCTGCTGTTCTTCAGGGAAAAGGCTCCAGGAACAGGCAGTAATGGTCTGGGACGACATCTTGACAGCTCACTACTGCCAGGAGGAAAAATGGGCCCTGAGGATGTGCCGTGGAATAATGTGTTCAGGTTGCTGTAGGCTGGTACCTTGGCAGACATCAGATTGGGACATCAGGGGGCCATGCCCTAAGCCCCTGGCCTCAGCCTCCTGGAAAGTAATAGACTAGGCAGCTGGCCTGCACTTGCACAGCTCACTTTCGTGTTCTGGCTTCAGTCAATCCTACAGTTGTACAGCCTTAGGTCCAGACCTTAGTCTTCCACACCTTGCTGGGCCCCGGGGTGGGGGGGGGGGGGGACGGGGCAGAGGGGCATTAGTGCAGGGTAACTGACTATGGCCTCGAGGGAAGCATGGAGGAGGACTGTGCTAGATCAGTGCCCCATGAGCCGGACTCCTCACAACGAGACTGGGAGGAGAAACCTCCAGCACCCAGGGCACCCAGGTGTTTCTCATCCCAGCACTCTTCCATCAGCCCACTGATGGAAGATTGGGCTTCCTCTGGGAAGAGTGGCTGCACTGGCAAAACCTCATGCCTGATCCTGCTGCTTTCTGAGCTGCCCCTCATGCTCAGCATGTCTAGCCCATCCTCTCCCTACCCTCTCATCTGGACCCACACCTAGTCCCCACCACCACCGGAAGCCACAAAGCACACCCTGCAGGTCTCAATTGTACCCTGTTTCCCTTCCTGGGAAGCCCCACACTCCTCTGGCCTGCAGGTATCCCCCATCATATTCAAAAAAAAGAGGACATTTACTGATGAAGGGTCATGGGTAAAGGGACCAGCTCCCAGTCACAGGGTGCTGGCTGTTTGGGGGGCAGGGCAGGCTGGATATATATATATAATTTATAAAGGAGATCTTTATTATGAGGGATTGGTTCAGATGACTATGGAGGCTGAGAAGTCCTATAATCTGCTGTCTGCAAGCTAGAAACCCAGGAGAAGTTGGTAGTATAATTCAGTCCAGGTCCAAAGGCCTGAGAATGTGCAGAGGCAATGATGTGACTCGCAGCCTGGGGGCTGGAGATGAGATGAGATGTTCCAGCTCAATCAGTGGGGTAGGGAAAAAAACGGGTGAATTCCCCCTTCCTCAGCCTTTTGGTCTTTTGTTCTACTCAGGCCCTCAGTGGATCGGATGATGCCCACCCACACTGGGGAGGGCGCTCTACTTCACTGACTCCACCAATTCAAATGTCAGGTTGACACATAAAATTAACCGTAACCCTGACCCTCCCCTTCAGTTCTTCAAGACTTCAGGTCAACCTGCACCTCCAGAGAACAGAATCACTGGCAATAAGCCAATAACCTGGCGCTCGAAGTTGTCGGAAGAGAGTGAAAAATGTGCAGAACCAGCTCATCCATTCACCTATTCCATAAATATTTGAGAAACAACCATGTGTGAAGCATTATGCAAGGCCCGGAGAGACGGTAGCGGATATGCCTCAGCCAAGATCCCTAAGGAACTTATGCTGATTGGGACACAGACTTTTTTAAAAGAAGGGGGAGTATTGCAACAGTGTGACCAAATGAGCAGGCATGCATTTATAGAGCGTCCTGTCTGAACCACTCACTGGGCTAAGCACCTAAGGACATATCAGTGACCAAGAGACATAATCCTTGGTCTCAGGAAGTTTACAGACTAGGTGGGAAATCACACTTACAATAGTCTTAATCTAGGGTTTATGATTGGAACTGCATTTTGATTTAATTTTTTTGGTAATCCTATTTATTTTATTCTGTGCATTTAAAAACATTACCCTGAGATGTGGCCCCCAAGCTTTCCCTAGACTGCCAAAGATGATCTTGATGTCCACCATGGGTCTGTAACTCTGCGATGTGAAATAGAGAAGGCACCCTTAAATAACTCACCCCTTGTCCATGATAACAGATACATTCTCACAATTAAATGCTGCAATGTTTATGTATTTGAGAAGGGTAACAAACCCTTCAGGTAACAAACATTAGCCCATAGGTATCAGTATATGATCACATACACAGAATGTCACTGGAGTCCAAGGTCAGATCCCATCTCTAAGAATGGTCAAGAGCATCAGGGCAGTGAGCTAATGGATGACAGGAAGGCACCCAGAGTACTGAGAACAGTCAGACTGTGCCCACTTGCAGCTCCCTCGGCCTCACCCCTTCCTCTTACCCCAATTTCTGTCCCTTCTCAAGCCAATTAGGTAGAAAGGGTGAGGATTAATCCACTGTGTCATAGCAGCAGCTCATTGCTCCTCCAAATTAGTAAAAATGAGAGCTGACAGTCCAATATAATTTTAGAGATGGAAGGGACTTTCAAAATCATGTGGTCCAACTTCATTTCATAGATGAGAAAACTGAAGATTAATAAAATTATGCGGCTTACTCAAGGTCACAGAGCTTATTAGGGAAGGAGCTGGACCTAGAATTTAGGATTCCTAACATCCAGGAAAGCGTTCTTATCACTTCCCTTAGTCCTTCATCATGGAAAGGTCACAAGTATCAGATATTGTGAGTATAAATACATTTTAATTGACCTTGGATACACCAATATGGACAATACAAGGTTGGAAGAAAAAACAGGGTAAACAGGTAATAATTCATTATAAAACAGAAGCTAAAGTCTATAAAGCTGGCTTCAGATGCATGAATGCACACATATAAACTGCGATTTTCATCTGACACTTTATTTCAAAATCTGTTTTTTGAATTAAATCATTCAATGCTTACTGAAATTATCTCCATCTCTAAAAAACATCCTATTAATGGGCCCAGTACCTCTGCATAACTCTCTCATGATGGATTATACTCCTGCAGCTCAGTTTTGATGGTATAATTTCCATTTTCATCTTCCAAACAAATGTAGTGTTGTCATTCTCCAAGGTTCTCCTGGCTCTTCTCCAAGAATTACTGAACTCTGACACTGGCAGAATCTGAATAGATCCCAATACGGTAGACAAGAGGAAAATTATATTCGAGACTCCTATAAATCGCTGCTCCTCCTGTCCTTTAAAAATGAATAAAGATGAATTGTATTCTATATATCCTTCAGACAACTTTTCAAAGCCAAAGAAATTCTGATTTATGATATTCCTCTGAACATCAACTTTCAGAGCCTCCTACTCATTCACATTTATAACTTACTGGCGTAACACCAAGTTCTCTCTATTTATCCCTATGCTGTCCTGTATCGTATTTCAGGATGGGTGTGTGAGTGGTACCCAACATGATTCATGTCACCGTGCATCTGCCACATGTAGTAAAGGTAAGTAATGCTGCCAAAGTGGCATCCTCAAACCAGTACAGTAATCAGTCCTTCCCTCAGTAAACAACATGCTCAAGCAAAACACTTGCTGACACTTAGCTCCTTTTGCTCAATAGCCATATGTTTTAGTTGTGGAGATCTAAGTGACAAAAACGAAGATCTTTATCTTTTGGATAGCTTCCCCCAAATATCCTGTCATTTCTAAAGTAGTGTTTGTGAAGGGTTGTAAACCATGCAGGGCCTTGTACACATTTTATAGATCCTAGTTGTTATTATTGTTATCAGGGTAGTTTAAACATCACTTAGAAATGGGCATGCACACACATGGGAAAATCTCACTTTGAGTCTTTCATTCAGCCATATATCTCTTGCTGTCCAAATGTTTTGTTAACATACCATGAACACAGGTCCGTAAAACTAATTTCTTATCTAGAGTCCTGTCTGGCACCCAACATGGTATCTGGCGTCCATGTATGTTATTAAATGGGAGAAAAAATGCTGGAAAAGAAGAGGTGGGGGAGCCTCTTGAAAAATCTGTTTGGGTAAGGCTAAGAAAGAGAGAGAAAATCCAGTACCTCTTCTACAAAAACTTTGTAAAATCCCTTTCTCCCAGAAAGAGGTAAAATTGACCACTCCTTTCTGTGTGGCAACAATCTTCCTTCCATACACTTCTGATACAGTGAAAATCACATCTTAGGTCAATTCTCTGTTCACACTTCTGTCTCCCTCCGACAGATGAAAAGGATGTTGGCTCCATGCCTGTGACCCCCACACCCAGCACAGTGTGTAGCCTGTAATAGGCACTCAATAAAGTTTGAAACTTTAAAGTTGAATGAATGAATTTGCAAAAATCAGCAAAAGGGATGATAAAGAGAGTAAAGGAGACATAGGTAAGTATTACAGTAAAGACAGAAGGTGATGGATAGAAAAAAAAATGTGAGGAAAAAAACACGGGAAGAGAAAAACTGATGGTCGCTCAGCATTACCTGACTCTGTGAAAAGAATGTCCTGGGTCAGGGCTAGCAATGAGTAGGCTGACAGAGAAGTTAAGCTCCCCAAATTTCTAGTGCTGCACATTTGTCTTCATCAGAATGGTCTGAAAGCGGCTGCCCCTCCACTCCCCCCACTCCCCCCCCAGACTAGGGCACAAACACCCCAAAACTGCATTTGTTCTCAGAGTCAACCACTTACCTAAAATTATTTGGTGCACCACTTTCCCTCTGAAGCTACGGTGAAAGATCTATGGTCCCTGTAATTACAGAAGTTATAGCTCAGTGGGAGAGACCAGCATTGATAAGATAATCACACAAATAAAGTAAATCTGTCACTATGTTAAGAGTTATGAAGATTAAAACATGGTTCAGGGAGAAAACAAAAGAGAATTGGACCCAGTCAGCAAAGCAAGGCTTCCGCGGAGAAACGAAGCTGGGGCTGAGCGAGGAATAAACCAGGTGGTTTGGGGGGAGAAGAGCATTCCAAGCAGGGGGTACCGGGACTACAGTGCACAGACCTGATGAAGGAGTGAGCATGAAAGCAGGTTAAATGGCCTTATGGACAAGATTTTAAGGAGGTCTTCCTCTTCCATTTGCCGTATCAACTTCAACAAATAAATATAGTCTCCCACTGTGTTGATGGGATGCCTCAAAGATGAGAGAGGTGAGTGGATCTCACAGGACTTTAGAGGAAGTTGGTCAGCAATGTTGTCCAATGCTGGATCTCCTATTTCATGTGCCTGACTGACTATTCATCTATGGTCTGGGTTTTTTTCTTTGTTACTGTTTCCCCCCACAAAATAGAAATATACTCTACAGCTGTTTAAACCTGTTTGTTTGTTGTTGTTTTTTTTAAGTTAGTGTTATATAGTGAGTATCTTTGCAAGTCAAATATCGGTTGTCGACATTCCTTTTAAGTATTAAAAATTATCCTATCATAGAATTATAAGACAGATTCTTTAACCAGAACTCAGTTGTTGGACATGTATATGGTTTCCAATTTTTTAAAAAATAAAAACAACATTGAAAGGACATGTTTTTGCACCTGGCCTTAACCATTTTATGTAAGTGGTACTGGGAGAAAGTACAGTATCTGGAATCAAGCAAACCTGGTTCAACTTCTGGTTATACCACTTAGAGCTGCGTAACTCGGGTGACTCAGTAAAATTCAGTTTCCTCATCCATAAAATGAGGATTCTAACAGGACCTATCTTACCAGATTGTTTGGAGGCTTAGCCGAGATAATTCAAGTAAAGCACACAGTCAGATGTCTGAATATAATAAGCACTTAATAAATAACACCTATTATTTTGATGAGAAAAGTTTTATGGTTAAGACTTTTGACATATACTGCCAAATGGCCCTCCAAAGAAAAGTCATGTGAATTAGTTTTTTATCAGCCTTGTGGAAGGCAACCCAAAGAAATACATTCTTTATGGAGCAGAGATTCACTGCTTCAGAGAATTTCCTTATAGAAAGGGTGTAGTTTGAAAGCAGTAGCAGATGCAGTCAGTGCTCTGCTCTATCTCATTGGATCCCTTCAGCACGTTCATGCACATTGGTTACTGATGTGCTTTTCAACCCCAACAGCCAGCTGTGAGTTTGCGATGCTTCCTTCTGCTGGAATGTGCTTTGCTCTGTGTCTAAGAACAGCTAAAAATGCTCGGGGATTCACTCCCTTCACCCCAGGGATTCACTCCCTTCACCCCAGGGATAGTCCTTAACCAAAGGCCAACACATAAGTGTATATTAATACTCCAGTGTCCTTGTTCCCTCCTGGGGACAACTGTGAGCTATAACCTACACTGTCTTCAAAACTCTCCCATGGGGCTGAACAGGCCGTTCTCTGTGAGCCTTGTCTGCATGACCTCCTTCCTTTCCCTGACCCATTCTCCATGTCTTTCATCATCTTTTTCTTTTTAAGATTTTATTTATTTATTTGACAGAAAGACACAGCGAGAGAGGGAACACAAGCAGGGGGAGTGGGAGAGGGAGGGAGAAGCAGGCTTCCCGCGGAGCAGGGAGCCTGATGCGGGGCCCGATCCCAGGACGCCGGGATCATGACCTGAGCCAAAGGCAGACGCTTAACGACTGAGCCACTCAGGCACCCCTCATCGTCTTTTCCTGAGAGCATTTCCTAATAAGTAACATTCACAGAAATCACCATGTTACAGTTTGCTTATGAGAAACACAAAAGTCAACTTTTTTCCTCTTAGTTGTAAGAGTTGCAATATAAAATCTTTGACAAATTATTTTCTAACAGAAAACAGCATGTAGTTTATTTCTTGGGGCTTTGCATATGGTAACATTGTTTCAATAATATTAGGAAAGGAAAAACTGGTGAACAGGGTAGAGGAAGCGATGCAGTTTGCGTTTTAATGGAAAGGGTGCTCAGGTAGTGAGTGCTCAGATACCCTGGACTCTAATCTCAGTCTGCTGATGACTAGCTGTGGGATCCTGAGCAAGTCACTCATCATTGCTAGGTCTCTGGATATCTACTGATATTCTCTAGGGCTGAAGAGTATCTACTGAATATATCTGGGGCTCTTTCATGTTTATGAAAATATTGCTACCTGGAAAGGTAGATGTCAGATTGGAATTCACGTATGCCTTTAATCCTTACCTTTCAAATTTCTTTGAAGATACCCATACTTCTATCATGTGCTTCCTCATTCCAAGCTCATTTTTCTTCTATCATGGCCTCTTAGGGAGGCCTGCTTTCCAGCCTTTGATGAGCAACAGATTCTATCCCTGCTGCTATAGAAAATCCATCACTCATGCCTCCCCCGCCCCCCCCACTGGATTTCTGACTCTTTCACTCAATATATTATCAACCATGTAGCTTTGAAGCTTTAATATTCTCAGCAGAGAAGGCATGTTTGCAGTAGATCAAAAAGGACAGAAACTGGATCTACATCACTTATCCTCTCATTTGTGCAATCTGGGTAAGCAGGGCCTTCTGAATTCAGAGAGCCCAGAGTGGGCGAAGAGACAGTCCTGAGACTGAGGACTTGTGTCCTCCTTCCTGTGCACATAAGAAGGCACAATGTATTAATGAGGAGCCAGAAGGCCTGGGACAGTTCAAAGTTTTCTCTGAAAGGCAGCAGGCTCCATAGTTTTCCCTCACAGTGAAGCAGGCTCCGATTATTCTGTGAACAAATGGATTGGGAAGGTTGGCAACCTCCAGCTGAGAACAAGGGTTTAATAAGAAATGAAGCCTATCCCTATTTAAGCAAAGACTTAAATCTCAAGACAAAGCACTATATACACCCAACAAGATCAGAAAAAAATTTTACGGTATGATGATATCAAAAAGATGGTAAGGATGTTGATCAACAGGAACTCTTTTACACTTTGGAGTAAAGGAGTGTCAACTGAATGACTACTTTGGCAAATATTATGCCATTACCTGCTGAATTTGAATATGCATATTACGTGGCTGTGCTCTTAGATGAACAGGTAGAGAAACCCTTGCGTACAGGCATAAGTTCATACATTGCTCATACATTGCTCAATGACACATATGTCCAAATGTTCTCTCACAGGGATATGGATAGACAAATGAATAAATTAGTACATTGCACAAGTGTCTATTTCTCAGTAATGGAAATTAATGAACTGCATCAAATGAAGCATCAGAAATAAATCTTTAAACATAGTATTTAATAAAAAAAGTAAATCATAGACTACGGACTGTGCTACCATTTTTGTAAAGATCCAAACCAGACACTGAAAACTAAACAATGTATTTCTTTTAAGTAGGCTCCACACCCACCATAGAGCCCAAACTGGGGCTTGAACTCAGGACCCTGAGATCAAGACCTGAGCTGAGATCAAAAGTCAGATGTTCAACCGACTGAGCCAGGGACTGAGGACACCTGAGCAATACCAGAGGACTCAGCCTGCCACCCAGAAGGAAACCAAGGCATTTGGACTCCGGAATGGTTTCAGAGCAGGAGAACTCTCTATGCCCTTTCCATCGAATCCCCTTTCACCAGCCCCCTGACCTCAAACCCTGACCCTGACACTCAGCCTAGCACTGCCCTCAACTCAGAACCCTGGCAAGCTTGCCATAGTGCCTTCAGATCCGGCCTGACGTGCCCCTAGGCCCTATCCTTAAACCAGGTGCCCCTAAACAATGTATTATTGAGGAATTCCAACATATGTGACTTAAAAAAAAAGTTTTTAAGAAAAAAAGTGCCCCCCAAAATGAAAATCATCATTATCTTTAGGTGGGAGGTGGGCAGAGGTTAGACAGCGGCATATAGTTGTTCTAATTTTTCTACGGGGTCCAGGGTTCGTGAGTGTTCCCTTTATTATTATGCCTCACAATCATCATATATATTTCATACCATTACTTTGGATGTATCAAATATTATCTAAAATTAAATTTTAAATCATATAAATCAGTGGGAATGCAACTCAAAAAGAGAAGAAAGGAGAGCAAATGGCAAAATGGACTCCCTTCTGGGTAACCCAAAGACATTCGTTCTGTTACTCTCCAAAGTTATCACCAGTCTGAATCATGTGGAATAGCCAACATCACACTTCCGTTCCTTCATATTTAGATGTGGAACAATCATTCCTAGCCTCCCAAATTGACAGATTTCCAGGAAGATTCAATGGGATCATAATATGAATTGGTTAACTGAGAAACATGTCACAAGCATTATGTGGAATTGTGCTCATCTTCCCAAATCTACCTCATGAGATGTGAAATGACAAAGCACTAGAAACAGGTACTGGTATTTGCTATCACACTGGCTTTGCACGGCACAGAGATTCTATAGACTGCGGTTTGCTCTTTTTTTCTAGTGCTTTGTCATTCACACCTGTGAAAGCACACACCCACTTGCCTTTATGATCCTTTCAAAAGTAAAATTCTGTGAGGTAAAATTAAATAATAGAGGGAATTTGGAAATTCATGGTTTTATAATTCCTATTATCGGGTATAGGGAGCAAATATATAATTTCCTCAGGGTATTGTTTATAACATGAAGAGGTATTTGTTTATAGGATGTTATAAAAACATTTGTTTTATAACATAAAAATGAATTTTGAAATATTTTCCAAAAAGTTTGCTTGATACAAACAAAACTAGTTAAAAATTTAAAAACAAGCTAAACAACTTTGAGACATATTGATCTATATGATAGTAAGTTAGTCGACTGTTTTCCTTTCCCCACTAAATGAATTAAATTATTTTACACGACTGACCAATTGAATAACTTAATGCAGTCTCCATCTCTTTGCTTCTAGTAACAGCCCTGCATGACGACAACACCCTAACCAGGGCTACCAGAACGATCTGTTCTGAGCTCATCCCAAGCTTACTTACCATATTATTTATAAAATAACTGGGCTGTAAAATAATCACATCAAATACCTCATTGAGGAAGATGAGAACAGTCACATGGTGAAGAAGCAGAGCCCTGGAGAAGGTCAATGACTTCCTTAAAATCACATGAGGACAAAATAGATTTTGAAACAGAAAAGTAGATTTCCTAACAATCAGTAAAATGAGCTATATTTCCAAGGTTACCTTGACTTCTTAGATCACAGAAAAAAAAGAAACCCGATTACCATTAGTGTATTATTTTGTACTGAATTTCTGTTGTATCACCTGAAGACCAGTGTAGGGAACAACTTCCTCTCTCTCTGCTCTAGTTTGTATGCTGGTCTACCAGGGGAAAATAACTTCATCCAAGCCCCATGTCCCTACTCAGCCTAGTGTTGGAAGGTAGACATCTCCCTCTATTCCATCTATGAGAAATAATGAGCAGGCCTGCTGTTAGCAGCCTGAAGCTGGTTGGCAAAACGTATTGGCATCTCTTCTTCAACCTAGTTTTAACTATCTGACATTCTAAGTAATAAGTCTCAGTGTGTAGGCTCTAGGTTTTAAAGCAAATGTGAGAAAAAGAGGCCTCCTGGGACCTCAAGCCTAAGGCATGTTCTCCAACTCAGTTTACCAGAGGCCTTGTATTACCAGGAGTGTACAGCTATAATATAAGGGAGTTGTTAATCACCTGCCAATGTCAAGGTTGTCCAAGCTTTAATTCAGGACCCTCTCCCCCACTTACAAGTACAATTCCCTGTTTTTCTTAAACATTAACAACAGGAGTATCCACACTGGGCAATATAATGAGAACTGAGCATATTCTTATGGGACAGATTGGTATTTGTCCTGCTGGTCCACCAACAGGCAAAGCTCTATAGCTGAACGCAGTCCTAATGCAGACATGATGAGAGCAACAGCTGAAAGAAGTCTTAGGTACAGAGAATAGGAGGTGCATCAAATAAAGACTGAGGGATCTGCAAGTGAAAACCCAGCTTCCATACGGTCCTAGGCACTAGCCTGATGTCCCTCACCGTTGTCTTTCCCAATCCTCCCACTTGACTCTTCCCCACAAGCAGGCTTTCTCCCTTCCTGTAATAGATTCTGTTGCTGCCTCAACAAAATCCCCTCTTCTAGGTCTGGATGAGGGTGTTGGAGGCTAATGGCTCACTCCTGAACCTGCCTCTCTTAGAGCTCCCTGGGAAGTAACACAACACCCTCCAATAGCTCACAGCCAATGGTTGATGCAGTGCTTCTGGACATAGCAAACTCAAGTTCATTTCCACCAGGTTCATTTCCATCAGGGAGTTTCCATCAACTCTAAAGTCATTGCCATCATTTCCATCTGAGACCATAATTTATCTGAACCCACATCTCTGCCTATCTTCTCCTGCCCTATTTTGCTTCCCTCACTTTCTTGCAAGTTTCTTCTGAGAGCATTCTCTCATTAAAAGTATTTGTATAAAAATCCCCTTCCCAGGCTCTGCCTCCAGAGGACTTAATCCTAAAATGCTTCTCAAGCAAACTTCCCAGTATTACATCCCAGGCCACCAGGACTTCTCACTAGTAATCAACTTTCTTATTTTCTAAAGGTAAAAATGCTTTTGACCCCCCGCTTTGTCTTGCCCAGAATACATTTTTTTCTTTCCTCCTCCTCTCTTCTCCATAAGGCCCACTTCCCCCTGTATTCCTCTAATATTATTTGTCTCTCATTCTATTATTTTCTTGTTCTTCCAATGGTCCAATACACCTACAGAGCAATTCATTAGCAATAAATGATCTAGCTCCATTTTTCTTGAGGGCAGGAAGGGCTTTATCTTCAAACCTGCCAATGACCTAATAAAACATCTTTCAGTATCATCATGAGAGTTCAAATTTAAATAAATTGTTTGGTTTTGTTTTAATCAGTTTAACATAATACTGGCTAATAGCTTTTTCATAAATAAGTACAAATCAAGTTCAGTAATGAACATGAAAGAAACACTCACAGATGAAGAACATTTAGAAAAGAAAGTAAGTTTATTTGCAAAAAGTTTTACAGTAGAGTTTGAGCTTTAGAAAAACTAGCTGACCATATTTAAATAAACAGGCATTTAAAGGGGAAAATTTGTAAGGTTATCAAATCTACAAGATTACAGTTAGTCTCTTCATGATAGGAATGTTCCCTCACATGACTGTCATATCAGTAAGTGTCATCACCTATCAATATCGTAAAAGCCACAAAGAAAGTTGGTTTCATTGGGAAGCCAGTAACTTATTGTAAATGGCTTTCTTCTTTCTTTCTTTTTCTTTCTTTCTTTCTTTCCTTCCTTCCTTCCTTCCTTCCTTCCTTCCTTCCTTCCTTCCTTCCTTCCTTCCTTCCTTCCTTCCTTCCTTCCTTCTTTCTTTCTTTCTTTCTTTCTTTCTTTCTTTCTTTCTTTCTTTCTTTCTTTCTTTCTTTCTTTTTTGGAGGCTAGAGCAAGAGAGGTGACCCTGGTTTATTGTTGTTGCTTTGTTGGATGTGACAGCATGCACTTACTCACAACGAGGCAGTGCATGTTGGTTAGCTGTGTTTCGCACAGGCTGTTCTTTGTATTTTGTAGAGATGAACTTATGGATTCTAGCAGGAATGGGGAGTGGAGCATTTATCTTCTTCTTCCAAAGGCCCTGTTTTTAATAGTTCTTCACTTTTTCTTGTGCAGTTTTCCCCAAAGACTTTTGTTTTGTTTTAGAGAGAGATTTATTTTAAGAAGTTTGCTTATACAATTGTGGAGGCCTGATAAATCCAAAATAGGCCAGCAGGCTAGAAACCCAGGGAGGAATTGCCAATTGAGTCCAAAGTCTGCTGGCAGAATTCCCTCTTGCTCAGGAGAGGTCAGTCTTTATTCTATTTTAAGATCTTCAATTGACTGGATAAAGCCCACCCACATTATGGAGGGTAATCTGCTCTACTCAAAGCCTACTGATTTAAATGTTGATCTCAGAAGAAAAAAAAAACCACCACCACCAAAACAAAACAAAAACAACATCTTCAAGAAACATCCAAGATAATGCTTGACCAAATATCTAAGCACTGTGACTCAACCAAGTTCACATAAGATTAACCATCAAAATTACATTGGTAAATTCCGGCTTCCAAGGGTTTTTGCCCATTATTTAGGTTTTCAGAAATGAAGATACACCCTATTCATTGTTCTAGAGTAGATCAGACCCACCCAACATGTCTCAATGCATTTCATCATAACCAGGGAATCACAATCCCTTAATTTAGTTAATTTAGTAATTTTTAATGGAAAGGATCTCTTCTAATTGTCTAGTATGGCTTTATCCTCTGTAAAAGATATCCCCTTCTCCAGTGTCAAAGTTCCTAATCAGTGAAGTTGGTAGAGTTAGACTTTTATGGCAAAAGTCTTGAGTAAATTAAACTAGTTACTGGATAGGTTTTCAGAGAGCACCAGATACTGACTCAGAAACTATACGCAACATTTTTAAAGGAGAGATGGATACTCATGTAGTGGATGCAGACAAGAGCCCAAAGACAGATTTGTCAAGACAAGAGACAGGGAAGCATGGTTTCAGAGT
Organism: Zalophus californianus; assembly: GCF_009762305.2. Taxonomy (NCBI): domain Eukaryota; kingdom Metazoa; phylum Chordata; class Mammalia; order Carnivora; family Otariidae; genus Zalophus; species Zalophus californianus. Next base: position 70,190,017 of record NC_045600.1, read on the forward strand.
AAAGTCCTGAAGATCCTGTTACTAGTGAAAGGAAAGAGCTACCCTTTGCAGGGGTAAAGTATAGAAGGGTGAGTTTGGAACAAGGTGACAACAGATGACTAGTTGTAAAGTATGGTAAGAGAATATATGTAAAGAAATAACAGGAAATACACTGCCTGCTGCTAGGGTGAGCTTTTTCATATTCTCTCTCTTGTGAGCTTGGATCACTTTAAGAATTTCAGCATCTGCTCATGGGCAGTAAAGAATCCAAACATACAAGTCATCTTTCAACAAAATATGTGATAAATCAGTAGTTTTCAACCTTGCTTACACATTAAAACCATCAGGAGCACTTTAAAAATCCTTATGCTAAGGCTACAGCTCAGTCCAATTAAACAGAATCTGTGGTGAGACACAGATATCAATATTTTTAAAGCTCCCCAGGTGATGCCAATAAGAAGCCAAAGTTGAGAACTATTTACATGTCTCCTTAATATAAGGTACATAAATATCAGGAGATACAAAAGTTGTATGGGTAATAGACATAAATTCTGGAAAGGTCTGAGGATTTTAAGTATAAAAAGGGGGAGTTATACATTTCTCCAGAATGCCTGGGTCACAGATAAGAAATAAAAAAGGCTCTATAGCTGTGATAGGACGCAATCATGCAGTGATTATAACATAGGTAGGATCCCAGAATATGGCCTCCATCCACTAAAGACATACCAAAAGAGCAGTATTTGGATATAAAACACTGAGAGGACTCAAAGCCATGAGCTACAAAAATTACATAACAAAGAGGCAGGATTTCAGGTTCTAGACATTTGGTTTTGCTCTTTTCCAACTCACACTCCTAAAAAGGATGGCACAGGTAATGAGATTAGGTTGTTCTGCTGAAGGGCCCCCACAGGGCACTCTTGATGCCCCCCTTCCTCAGGCTGTAGAGGAAGTGATTCAGCATGGGAGTGTTCACAGTACATACCACCAAGGCCACTGTACCCTTCCTGGGGGGAAGCTGAAACAGCCAAACTAAGGCAGCCCCCAAGGCCTGTTCCATAAAATAAGCAAACTGACAGGTGAGAACCTCAGATGGAGAAGGCTCTATTTTTCCCACCTGCTGATAGTACTCTCAATACTGGAGGAAACTATTTAAGGTGTAAGAATTAAGGACCATTGAGAATAGAACACTACTGGGGCGCCTGGGTGGCTCAGATGGTTAAGCATCTGCCTTCGGCTCAGGTCATGATCCCAGGATCCTGGGATCGAGTCCCACATCAGGCTCCCTGCTAGGCAGGGAGCCTGCTTCTCCCTCTTCCTCTCTCTCTCTCTTTCATGAATAAATAAAATATTTAAAAAAAAAAGAAAACACAATTAAAAAAAAAGAGAGAATAGAACACTACTAAATACAGCACCAATAAATACAATAATATGTTATTGGTGAAGATGCTAGAACAGCCAAGGTCAAGAAGGTGAGAAGGGTAACAAGAGAAATGAGGAATTTCTACATTGTTGCAGAATGTAAGTTGTGATATCATCAAACTGTGCAGCTGGGATCCCGAAACGCTGACTAAAAAAAGACACCAGAACCCAAGGGGCCACAAAGGTGGGAATTCATGATGACTAGACAGTACAGGGGATGACATCTGACCACAAACTGGTTAGAAGCAGATTGTCCAAACATCCAAAAAGAATGTTAAAAGACATTTGCATCAGGCAGCCTGCATATGAGATGACTCTGCTGTGCATTTGGATGTCCGCAATCATCTTTGGGATTCTGTTGGGGGTGAAACCAATGTCAGCCAAGGACACGTTGGAGAGAAAGTGTACACGGATGAGATAAGAGTCTGGACTGACAAAATGATGAGCAGGTTCCCAAGCACAGTCACCAAGTACATGGTCTGGGACAGCCGAAAGAGGAGGGACTACAGTTCCAGATCATGTGAGAGGCTTAAAGGGAAATTCCAAGACATGTGTTAGATTCACTGGTCCCATGTGGCTGGGACACCTGCACTTACTCATTCTCCGATGTTCTTCCCTTTTTTATATAGATCCAAGTCTCCTACCTAAATCATTTTTCTTCTCTCTAAAGAAGTTCATTTAATATTTTTTGCAAGGCAGATTTACTTGCAACAAATTCAATTTTTGTTTGTCTGAGAGAGTCATTTTTCTTTAACTTTTGAAGGATAACTTCACAGGATACAGGATTCTAGTTTGGTGGTTTTCTTCTCCCAATGCTTTAATTATTTTCACTGCACTCTCTTTTTGCTTGCATGGTTTCTGAGGAGAAATCAGATGTTATTCTTACCTTTGCTCCTCTAAAAGCAAGGTGTTTTTTTCCCTCTGGCTTTAGATTTTTTTCCTTTGTCTTTGACTTTATGAAGTTTGACTACAATATGCCTAGGGGTTGTGTTTTGTTTGTTTGTTTGTTTCTGTTTTGCTTTTGGTTTTTTGCCACTTATCCTGTTGGTGTTCTCTGAGCTTCCTGGATCTGTGGTTTGGTGTCTGACATTAATTTGTGGAAATTTTCAGTCATTATTGCTTCAAATATTGCTTCTGTTCCTTTCTCTCTTCTTATGCTATTCCACATATGCCTATGTTCAACCTTCTTAAACTGTCCCACAATCTTTGGATATTCTGCTGTGTGGCTTTTTTCTATCTTTTTCTTTGTTTCCCAGTTTTAGAAGTTTCTATGGTCATATCTTCAAGCCCAGAGATTCTTTCCTCAGCTATCTCTAGTCCACTAATAAGACATCATAAGCATTCATAATTTCTGTCACAGTGTTTTTAATCTCTGGCATTTCTTTTTTATTTTTTCTTAAAATATCCATCTCTCTGCTTACATTATCCATCTGTTCTTGCATGCTGTTTACTTTCTCCAGTAGAGCCCTTAGCATATTAATCAGTCATTTTATTTATTTATTTTTGAACAGGTAAGGGTCTATGTGTTTATTTATTTAAAATAATGGCTTCTCTTTTTTTAATGTGTATATTTAAGATACAATTTAAAATATACATTCCACTGTAATATATGTTTGCCTTATTATATACATTCAAACTATAATTCAATAAAAATTTAAAAATAGTTGTTGATTAGCAGGTGATGCTTTAAAAAAAAAGATTCATTTTAAATTCCTTGACCAATAATTCCAATATCTCTACCATATCTCACTCTGAATCTGATGTTTCTTTAATCTCTTCAAACTGTGTTTTTTGCCTTCGAGGATGCCTTGTAATTTTTGTTGGAATCTAGACATAATGTACGAGGTAAAAGAAACCCTAGTGAATAGGCATTTAGTGGTATGATGGTAAAGGGGAGGGGAAGCATTCTATTGTCCTATGAGTAAGTCTCAGTCTTTTGGCAAGCTGTGTTTCTGTAAATTTCACCAGTGCTTCTCAGTTTGTCTTTTCTCCTCCCTTAGATGGAACAGAATGGCTGGATGGGGCTGGAGTTGGGCATTTCCCTTCTCTCAAGTAGGTTAGACTCTGATAGAACTCCAGCAGGTTAGGCTATGGAAAAATAGTTGCTCCTAAGGGCCGGCCTTGTTAAGAACAACAGAATGCTCTGAAGGATTTCAAAATTGTTACCTTTCCCCTCCCCCTGCGGGAAGCATGAGGGGATTTTTCTCCAATATTCACTCCAAGGACCTGCTAGAGCTCCTGGATGTGAAACTCACAAAAGTGTGGGGCTCTCCCATGACTGGGTCCCCCTAGAATTTTTATCTCTCAGACTGTTCACATTGAGCCCCCAGCAATTCATCAATTACAGTTTAGGTTTTCCTACTCCTGCACTGGTTCCCACAAAGGTTGCTGCTTATGGGTTTCTGATCCAGTAAGTTGTGATTTTTTGTATCGATCTGCCTATCTCTCCAATTTTGGGATCAGCAATTTCCCCTGTGACCTCACTTCTCTGATGGATATAAGAAGAGGTAATTTTTCAGTTTTTTTCAGCATTTTACTTGTTATTAGGATGGAACAGCAACTTCTAGGCTCCTTACATGTTGGACTGGAAATCCCTCAAAGACTTTTCTAACACATAAAACTCCACAAGTGTCCACTAGTTCATTACTTTTCCATAAACTGGAACATCCTTTGTAAAACCTATCTCAATAGGATATTACAGCCAGTCATATTAAAACAAACTCATATTGGAAAAATATATATATTTTAGGTAAACATTCTCATGACAATTGACTAGCTGCTGCTTCTTCCTTTTTTTTTTTTTTTTTGAGAAAGAGAAAGCAAAAGAGTACACTCAAGTGTTGGGGGGAGAAAGGAGCAGAAGGAGAGGGAGAGAGAATCTTAAGCAGGCTCCATGCTTAACACAGAGCCAGACATGGGGCTCGATCTCACAACCCTGAGATCATGACTTGAGCTGAAATCAAGAGGTGGACACTTAACCGACTGAGCCACCCAGGCACCCTGACTAGCTTCTTTTATTAAGTCATCTCTTTCCAGTCTGAGCTTGCCTCTTTGGAAAGAGCATAAGCACTTACAAAATAAATAATTTAAAAATAAACAGTGAGCATTTTATAGTTTTTTTATTACCTAACTAAAATATATTTGCTTATTAACAGAGAATTATTCTAAGGATGCTGTCCAACTCAGACCCACCCCCTAAAAAATATGTGGCCCTAATCAACATGACCCACAATATCTATGTGCACGGAGATAATTGACCTTACTTCCTCATGGCCTCAGTCTATAATTTGAAGACAAAAAGGCCACCCCATTTCCCTAATGGATTCCTATTTCCCCTGGATCAGTTCATATTTTTCCACAATGCAAAGTCCAAAGTTTAAAATCTATTCTCCATCCCAGCCAATTTTACCCTAAAATATTACAGGAAAAAAAAATGCTTAAAGTTAAATCCACACAAGGTTAACGTTTAGCATTCACCTTGAGCCCTGCACAAGAATTCTATTTCTGCTTGCAAAAAAAAGGGGGGGGGGGGAATTGAAAGACTTTTCTAATTCAAGCTTTAAGCCTACTTTTACAAAAACTTTTTATCCAATTGAGGCAAGCATAGCTTTTAAAGATAAATCAGTATCGGCCTGACCTAATATACCACCATAAAGTGCACTGGGGAGATGTCACGGCAGCAGATGCTTGGTCTATTTAATCCTGAGTCTGGCTCAGCAGTGGATAATGCTATCATTAATCCGTTGAGAGCACACCCCTCAGATGATAATTAGGAAGGAAACTTTTTTTTAAGTAACCATAATTACAGTGACACTCTCAATAGCCTTAATTATGGAAATGAGTTTCACATTAAATTCACCTGCCTGATAACATACACTAAAAGTCTATTTCAGCTCAACTATGTTGTTTGTTAAAGCAGCCGTGCCTGAGGTTCACGTATTCGACATGTGAATAATAGAGCCATCATTTCTAGAGTTTCAACTTAGATTAAAAGCTAGTATTAATTTGCCTAGAGTTAGTGTCGTATGCTTGGCATGAAAAGTACATCTCTAGGCAAAAAGCTAGAAGATTCCAAAGAACAGTCTAGTCCAGGTTATCTCCTATTTTTATCTGATGCCCAATGTTTTATTCTGCTCAGACTCCATAAAACACAAAGCAAGGAAGGCGGCTTCCTGTTTTTTATTATGCTTAAAAAAAAAATCCATGAGTATGATGCTGATTGCTGATAATCCTACTCATCTGTTTACACTTTATTTGCATAAGTAATCCCTACACGCTCTGTGGGGCTTGAACTCACGACCCCAAAATCAAGAGTCACTCGCTCCTCAGACTGAGCCAGCCCAGGCACCCCAGTCCTATTCATTTTTCATCCTGAGAAAAGTGATAGCATTTGTAAGTATGTACTTGGAAACTATGAACACATACATGCACACAGACTCACACACACAGGCACATACACATGCACACACTCACATGATGGTTCTAATAACCTAATTCTCTTTATGTAGACATCTCTCTTCCCCAGGGGAAGAATGTGGAGTCATATATTTGTCTTTCAGAGACCCTAGGCATACCAGAGTAATGCATTAATCTCCTCATATTCAATAAATGATAAAGATGCTGAAAAAAATGAAAGCAGTCTATCGTTTACAAGGAAGGATAAAAAGAGATCTAAGAACTATGTAGCCCCTTGCCTTCTCATTCTTCATCCTTTTCCTTGGATTGGCTCACTCAGAATTAGTCATCAAATATTCAGGGAGACTAAGAGTTCTAAGTTTACCCTTCTAGCATCCACAAAGCAAACCACTCAACTTAACTTTGCAAACTACTAAAAAGATCTCTCCTTTGTTCTCAGCCATGTTACTCTGAAGTTTGGAAAGGCTCTCAGACTCTGCAAGGTGAAAGGAGAAAGAGGGCAGAGTGATTTATTTTCCCTTCTTTTCCCTCAAAATTCCAACTGAAAATGGCAAATGAGGACAAAAATCCTGCCACAAGTCATTGTTATGAAGGTGACTTCATTTTGATGAAAGTTGCAAATAGAATATATTAACTCTGTTTTGAACCCTAAGACAACTCTTTCTCTCATCAACTGTGGTCCCAGTGGTAGAGTTGAATGGGGGGAGGTATCAGTCATTTCAGTCCTCATTAAATTTTTGGCCACAAGCCATTGAACTAAATTCAATAAGCTGAAGCTCTGGAATTTACATTCATTCTTTAAACAAAGGCTTCATTTCTGGACAATGAACTTTTGAGTACAATTTGCTCTCCTAACAGTAGAAGGTTCACAGGGAAGAAATTAATTGGACTTACTGTTCTTTTCTCTCCTTTCCCGCCCCCAATGTGTTAAACACTTCTACAGACCTCAAATGCAACTGTCCTTCATTTGCTGAAATTTAATTCAATTAAAATTACAAAACAGACGCAGAATAGATCATATTAGGAGCCAATTCTTTTTTTTTTTTAAGAAAAACTATCAAAGTATAAACTGCTCGTTGATCCCTGCCCTCTAGTAGCTTTTAATCTTAGTCATGCCAATTTGAGAGATCCCTGCATTTGGTTGCTGCTGGGACTTAAAAAGTAATCTAACCAATCTGATTCCATATCTTACCTAGGGTTCATTTCCTAGTGTGAAGAAGAGCATGGCAGATAAGATTCTAACAGAGATAACCCCAACATAGTGGGAAAGAAGTCAATTTGTGGCTTTTCCACATATCAACATTCTCTATCAAGGTTACTAATAATTCATTTCAAGCACCAAAGGAAGGAACTGTAATACAGAGAGAGGAGACCAAGGGTGGGGAGAGTGAGGGGTGCGGCATGGCTCAGAATAGAGAAAAAATAAGCACTATTATAAAGTCTAGTTCATGAAAACAAATGTTGTATTGGTGTCTGTGGTACTTTAAGAAAAGATGTAACCCATAGAAATCCTCACTATGGCAATAGTATTAACTTGTCTCATGTGTTTTAAGAAAGTAAAATGTGACCTTTCCCCACCCACTCACTGTCTATTTTATAGAAGATGTACATAAAGCATAATCTACACCATTTGGATGATGTTCCTGCATTCTGGCTTATACTATTTCAGGACTATTTTATTATAGTGAGATGGAAAGAGTACCAGATTTCCAGTGAGAAAAAAAGTGGGTTCTAACCCTAATTCAACCATTTACTACCCTCAATGCCTTGAACGAACATCCTAATTTTCTGAGGCTCAGCTTTCTCTTCTATAAAATATCCTGAGCAGGCTACTTGGGATAATAAATGTGAAGACGCTTTACAAAACTATCTATCTGTATGAAGGCAGGAATGATCACGGGTGACAAGGTTGTTCGTTATCATTTTGTAAACAGATCAGGTCTTTAAGAACAGAGATAGGACTAGATCTTTCTGGGAATCTGCCATATTACAGAAGGAAACAGCTATTGAGAATGTACTAAGTAACTCAAAAAGCTCTTTTTATTCATAGGTAGGCAAGCTAGAAGGGACCCGGCACATCGTCTAATTCAACCCAATTAGAAGACTGAGCTCAAAGCTAATTTGCTCGAATAATTCATGAAAGTGGTACAGACGCAGAGCCAAACCACAGTCCTCCTGAACTGAGCCCTGTACCATCCACACCAGACTGGGGAAGGTTTCATTCAGGGAAAAGAGACTGCAAGTCCATGTATGTTTGTGATGAAAGGGGGGAAGTCCCGGTCTCCATGAGTAGCTGGCTGAATATAAGAATATTTTGACGGAGTAGCTCTTTCTCCAAAAGGCTGTCATCCTAGGCATTCACCATTTGTTGGAAGAAGCAAGGTAAAACACAAGCAGTGACCAGTGGGTGCTCCCGACTGCCGACTAGAGCTCTAGAGAAGCGGGATTAGGATTGCCAATAGAACAAGAAGGGGCACGGTAGGTTTTTCCCCACCTCAAAACTCTGCCTAGGAAGCTGCATTTAAGGGACTATACACTGAGTATGCAAGTAAAAGAGAGACACAGGGATGGAGTATAAACTCCACTGTCTATCAGGTATTGAGACACATTTAACTTCTTCAACTCAACCCCGGAAAACAAGGTCCTAATGGCCCTTCTGGTTTTCCCTAAAAATTTATCCTCCAGGAGGTCATTAGAGGCAGGCCTCTGGGATGCTACCTTCTGTCTCATTCAACGCGTTATTTCTGGGAGAGTTTCGAGGACAAGAATAGTGAGAGGCAGGGTCAGGAGTACTTCATCTGGCGCACCAGAGCCCCGGGAGCTGGGAATCAGCAGTCAAACCCCAGGTCGGAGGTATGATGTGCTTCCCCTCTTGTATCCCTCTGAAGTCTTCACACATACATATACCAGCAGCTTAGCCCTCCCCCAACCCTCAGCAGCTCGGTTAAAGCAAGAGACAGTAAGGGAGAGATGCACATATGTTCTGCTACTAATATAGAATTAATTGACACAAGGACTACCCAAGGAGCGTAAGTTCTAGATGCAGAGAAGGCAACACAACAGTGACAGCAAAGTGTGGTCCCTGACCAGGGCCTTATCAGTCTAGAAAATCTCCTGGGGCATCCTAAAAATATTTTTGAAAGGAAACTGGGGCTTTCTGGGTTGCTAAAGCTATATATTTACAGATGCAAAGACTTTCAGATTCTCTCTCAGAATTATATCCCATTTCTGAAAACCCACAAAAGAAAACCGTCAGTCCCAATAAAACAGGAGCACCCGGTACCATTTGATCTGTTTCATTATTCATGTCCTTATCCTACAGCAGAATCGAACCCTCAGAGTGGCCTGACATTATTGGAGTTGCTCTATCCACATTTGATATTCCAGCTTAAGGTAGAAGAAAGCAGGGTGGACCAGTGCAAATTTAAGGCAAATTAACAAATTCTGATTTGCTATGGATTTGTATGCCAGGTTGGCACTCTCAATACATTATTACATTCTGCAGGACAGAAAGTAGCAGATGCTTATGGGTGTTCAGGGAGGTTGGAGGGGGAGAGTGCATTGGAAGGGAATGAGAATGACTCAGTCCGCCCACATGTCTCTGATGTACTGGAAATAGGATCTTCTGAACCAAGGGTCAGACTCTAACTGATGCTGCAAAAAAAAAAGTCCTAGGCCTTTTTAAAGTTGTCCAGTTTCCTCGGGTTCATATATTTCCAGATCATGCTTTAGCAGCCTGAAGCTCAAAGGCTTCCAGTTCTGTTTATTTAGTTCTTGCGTGATTTCTGCTGAGTGTCAACCTCATTTTGATTAATTGTACTAGTTATCTTATAGAAGCAATGGGTGACCAAGACTGGCCAAGCAGCAACTCTTATACTGGCTGGCTTCTTTGAATTTGTATTAAATTTTTACCTGCTGCGACTCTAAAAGAAAATATTCCCTTGGTTTTTTACAACCTGAGACCTTCCCTATTACATTGGTTATCACATATACCGGAATATCTCATCAAGATCTGCCTTTTCCTTTAACTAGGGCAAATGAAGGCAGGGAGGTTACTCAATTAATGACACAAATATTTTTCTGTAACTACAATGGTCCTAAGAAAGACATTTATGAAATATAATGATTTCCTCAGAAACCGACATTGCAGATGAGGAGAGGCCATGCTGAGCATTCCATGTAAAAAGGAGGAGACGCTCAGGCAGTGGATGAGAAGAGGCCAGGGACCGATGCTGCCCACCCATGCTCCAGGAATGATGGGAAGATGCGAAGGGCATTCTGACCTGAGACGCATTCCAAAGTAAACTTTCCTAAGGTCAATTTTTTTTAACCTGGTATTTGTGGCAGATTGCAGAATTCCTGAGGGAAGATGATTGAAGAAAAGTATTTTTTATCTACACAAAATAGATGTTTTCATATCACATAAATAGTAAAGAGGGTTTCTGATGGTTTCTTTAGAAAGAAAAATAAAAAGCAAGGCAGCTGCTCTTTAAATTAACAAAGAAATGGAGCTACAGATTTTAAGAGTTCTTTCTAACATAAGAGTGCTATTTTTCTTTAATCTCTTTCAAAGGTATCATGAGTAAGCAAGGGTCATCATGAATTTTAAAGAACAGATCACCCTAATACAAATATGAAGAGATGTGAAAAATTAGCCAAATATAAACCATTGGGGATTCTTATTGTTCTAAGTTAGATTTATTCTACGGTCTTCCACAGAAAACAAAGATTTTAAAACGTTACTAAGATAAAATTCAAAACAAGTCTCTATTTATAGACCACATCTTTGATCTCCCCAGGGTAAGAGACCTATAAATAGACTTCAAAGCACCATTTAATTTAATATTTCTTGACCCTAGATGAATGTTTGAATCACCTGGGAGCTTTCAAAGAATGTGCTCATATTTCTCTTCAGATTAATTAGTATTTTTTTAAAGCTCCTCAAGTGATACTAATGTGCAGTCAGAGTTAAAATATACTAATTTACTTTCTTATTCTTTCACAGTTATTTTATTCCTATGGCTTTGTGTTTTTTAAATGCTTTTCCAAAGATGTTCTGTTTGATCCCTGCCTTCATACTCTCGTAACCTTCTAGATCATTCTATATCATATTCTATCCCCTAAACTTCTGGTTGGCCCTCCTTTCAATTTTGTCTTATAGTCCTTAGTCTAGGACTAAGTTTATTCCAAAACTCTGATGTACTCCTACTGCTACATTTATGTTGACTTACAAATTACTCTCACCCAAACATTACTGCAAAGCACACAATAAAAAGCAAGTGACAATCGCTCAAAAAGTAATCGGTTCCATAAATTCCTAGATGATATTGATGGTGGGAGTGTCTTACCAAGTCATAGGCTATTGATAAATCAGGTGGACTTAGATGGAATTTCAATTTCAGAAATGTTAGGCATATTGATTCCAATAATAAACTCTAATTCTAGCCTGAACCAGATATAGCAATTTGCTGCTAAATTTCAGACAAATGGAGAATTTTGACAAAACAGAGAAGCTTGTTGTGGGTTACCCAGTTCTACTGATGGTGTGGCTCATAATCCTTGCAGTCAGAATAAAAATTTTCTACTTAAATAAGATTTTATGTTTCTCTAAACCTAGAAGAGGCAGTGGGTTCCATTGACGTTTGCCAAATGCATGTGGTGGTTTTGCGTTTGTTACTGCAGCTCAGAGATGAGCAGATCCTGTTACGGTGAATCCCACTGCGAAAGAAAGAAACTACAGCTTCATATATGTTGCCCATATATGACAGATCAAATTATGGCCAGGTCTGAAATGTGCTAAGTTTTTTGCTTCAGATTCCTTTATGGAAAATGAGTCATTCCAATCCAATCTCTGTTCTTAGAATGACATGAGGGTCAGGTTTAAACCAAAACCAGGTGAGCAGGTAATGACTGGCACAAAGGCAAACCTTAACCTTTCCAAAGACATGGGGTTTAGGTAGAGCTGTTATCTACCTAAAGAGGCCTAACAAATATTGGGGTCCAGAAAATAATCTAAAATTCAGAGAATAGGCATTGGAGTCTCTCAGTCCACCTAAGATAGGTGATCCCAGCCAAACTATTTAATCAGTCTCCCGGTTTCTTTATCTTTAAAATGGATATAACACCCACCTTACATGGCTGGTATGGGGGAAGTAATAGAACATACACACATATCAGCATTTGAGGTAGTGTCTGGTTTATAAATGCACAAGGACACACAAAAGGTATCTCTCCTAATGTCAATACACAAAGTTCTCTATCTCTCTATTAAGCCACATGTAGCCACACAAATACACAAAAAGAGAAATACTCATACAAGAAAAAAAAAAATTCGTCCCATGTCTCTTCTTTCTAAAAATGGGGTCACACATATTCCCAAAACAGGAGTGGGGAAAAGCAACAAAGCTCTTACCATCGGTCACAGCCCCCCTCCGCTTTTCCAAGGATGCTTTGGAAGATGAATGAGGTGAAGAGGAAAGAGTTCTCACCAGTTAGGCCAGTGTATGATAAACTATTAATTCAATTTGAGGACCAGAAAATTCTTTATTAGGGTCTAGCTTGGCTGGACTCTCCAATTTACAATGATTATGTCTCTTCCATGAATTAGAAAGCTAAATTAGTCCCAACTTAAGACACATTTTTGAGCTCCAAATGACCCAATTTGTCTGTTGATATTGATAAAATTTACCAACAAATGCCAAATTTCCCCTCCCACTGATTTTGGGCTGTATTGAAACTTGGAAAACATCACTGCACTGTATTTCTCTAACTTAAGAGGAAAGGGTTAGAATTTGGGAGAAATGCCCAAAACATCAATGTGGCTTATATGGTGCTTCTTCATTTCCCCCAGGTGACAGTGTTCAATGGCACAATTATATCCTAAAGTGAAAGACCTGCACTTAGTATGTGTTCAATGAGCATTTATGATATACTTGATAGACTTACCAAAAATTTTATGAAAGTCCTTTGGGGTCAACCTGAAAATAAATATTTGAAGGATTTGAGACTCTCAGGAGTAAGAAGATGGAATCATAGAAAAGAGCATTAGAGGAAAAGTAACACATTTAAAGTTATACTCAATTCAGAGGAGAGCATAGGAGTTGAATGTGAGTCTTACAAAACCCAGACAGATGTCCCAATCAACCAGATGAGATGGATAGGAGAGCAAGGCTCCATGTGAAGGTTCTCAGGGGAAGAAACTTAGACCAGAATGAAAAAAAAAAAATCAAACTATATGTCATCATGCCCTCTTCCTCTTCCTCATCTGAAAAGAGACTTGAGATTAAGTGACTTGAGAAAGGAATATACTGACCATGTTTCCTGGGTTGATTGTGAACAGAAAATTTTATTTCTTTTGAATTAATCTGGTGAGAACATTTCAGAGTGTGGAAGGTGTAGATAATTTAATTCCTCAAGTAATTTAATTCCCCAAGTAAAACATTTGAGCTGTTTAATAACTTGGTGTTATATTTGATTTTATAAAAATGAGTTCAGGTCAGGCATATTTGTTCTAACAATGAAAATCAATACTATGCATATTAACATACATTCTACTAGAAAAACTTCAGCTCAACTCATTTGCTAAATAATAACTAAGCATGTAGCAAGTGTGAGGCATGAGATTTTTATTTTTTTTATATTTTTAAAGATTTTATTTATTTATTTGACAGAGACAGAGATAGCAAGAGCAGGAACACAAGCAGCGGGAATGGGAGAGGGAGAGCAGGCCTCCCACCGAGGAGGGAGCCTGATGTGGGACTCGATCCCAGGACCCCGGGATCATGACCTGAGCCGAAGGCAGACGCCTAACGACTGAGCCACCCAGGCGCCTGGCATGAGAGATTTTTAAATAGTTTATTGTGCATCTTCAATTCATGTATTTTATATATTATCTCATTAATACACACAAAAAAAGACTAAGTGAAAATAAGGTGACAAATAGATTAAGTAAATTGTTAGGTTACATACAGTAAATGATGAAGCCATATTCAGCTCTAACTCCATGTTCTATGCTCTCAACCATGTCCTGAGTAAGACCAAATCCCTTATCCTAAGTATCTTATATTCAAAAGGGCAGAGAAGACAGGCATTCAAATGACTAGATCATATCTAGTGTAATAAGGTAGGTAAAAACAAATTAAGTCATATCAGATGATCATGACATGACTTAAGAAGAATGTAGTATTTAAAGAATGAGCAACTGCTATTTAAAAACCCATGTTGTGAGTTTTAAGCCAGAATTCTAAAATTATATTCAGTGTTTTGAAACCAGAGATAGCTTACTTGTAAGATAATTGATACTGAGAGGGTAAAAGGACCCTCATGAGTCACTGAATCCAGTCTCATTCCAAAATAAAAATTGTTCCCAAAGAAGTTCCAAAAAGGAACAGGCGGAGCAAGATGGCAGAGGAGTAGGAGACCTGGATTTCGTCTGGTCTCGGGAATTCAGCTGAATAGGGATCAAACCATCCTGAACACCTATGAACTCAACAGGAGATCAAAGAAGAGAGTAGCAACAACTCTCTGAACAGAGAAGCAACCACTTACTGGAAGGTAGGACCTGCGGAGAAGAGAATTTGAGGCGATATTCGGGAGGATAGATGGCGGGGGAGGGGGCCTCTGCTGCTTCTGGCAAGTGATAGAGCCGCGGAGCACAAAATCGGAACTTTTAGAAGTCGGCTCCGCTGAGGGACATCGCTCCAGTGGCTAAGCGGGAGGTGGAACCCTCGCGGGACAGTGTGGTCTCAGGACCCTCGGGGTCACAGAAAGACCAGGGGTGCCTGAGTGCGGCAGAGCTCCCAGGTATCGGAGTGGGGAAGCTGGCTGCAGAGACGGACTCCAGGCGCGGGCTCTCAGCTTGGGGTTGCCATAAACTGTGATCCGCGGCCCAGTCGGGCCACTGCTCCTCCAGCAGGGACCCAACAAGCGGCAGAGCCGGGGAGACTCCCCTCCCTCCCCGGGGAGGAGCGGCGTGGGAGTGCACCGCAGGGATCTGCTGGGTTTGGAGACTCCACACGGGGTCGGGTGCCAGAGATAGAAACGCTCGGCCTGCCGGGTGAGCACGGAGTGCGGCCGGAGACCAGGGAGACAGGAGTGACTGCTTTTCTCTGGGGGCACACTGAGGAGCGGCGCCCCGAGTTCTCAGCTCCTCTGGGTGGAGATTGGGAGGCCACCATTTTCACCCTGGTTCTCCAAAGCTGTACCAAGAGCTTGCAGGGAACAAAAGCTCCTGAGAGCAAACCCAAGCAGCTTGCTTAGCCCAGACCGGCAAGGGCGGGGCAATTCCACCTCCGGCAAAGACATTTGGGAACCACGGCAACAGGCCCCTCCCCCAGAAGATCAGCAGGAACAGCCAGCAAGCCAAGACCAAGTTTACCCATCAAGGAAATGGGAGAACTCCAGCGCTAGGAGAATACTGCACATAGAATTCATGGCTTTTTTACCATGATTCATTAGTTTTTCAAAGTTAATTTTTTTAACTTTTCTTCTTGAATTTTTCTTTTTCCCTTTTTCAACCAACATCTTATCAATCCCTTTTTTAAAAAAACATTTTTTATTTTTCATTTTTAGAGTCATATTTTATCCCTTCATAGTAGCTACCCTTCTTTTTGGCATATACATATAAGTTGTTCTCTCTTTAAAATTTTGAGATACAGATTCTTCTAACAGATCAAAATATACCCTAAATCACTAGTGTATGGCTTTGTTCTAGTCTCCTGCCTGATCACATTCTCTCCCTTTTTTCTTTTCTTTTTTTTTAAACCTTCTTTCTTTTTTCAAACAACTTCTTATCAATTCCTTTTATAAAATCTTTTATAATTTTCATCTTTACAGTCATCTTCCATCCCTTCATTGTATCAACCCTTATTTTGTCCATACATAAGTCTTTTGTCCTTTAAAATTTTTAGGAGGCACTTTCTTCTAACAGACCAAAATACGCCCAAAATCTAGTGTGTGGCACTGATCTATGCACTAGCCTGATCATATTTAATCATATTCTGTTTTTTTTGTTTTGTTCTGTTTTTGTTTGTTTTTATCTTTTTCTTTTTCTTTTTTTTTCCTCCTACTTTTTTCTTTCTTTCCCTTTCCCTCTGGTTTCAGGTCTTTTCTGATTTGTATAGAGTATATTTGCTGGGGACATTGTTAACCAGTGAGCATTTTGTTCTCTCCTTCATCTATTCTCCTCTGGAAAAATGACAAGATGAAAAAAATCACCTCAGCATAAAGAACAAGAGGTAGTACCATCTGCCAGGCACCTACTCAATACAGACATTAGTACGATGTCAGACCTAGAGTTCACAATTATGACTTTAAAGATACTAGCTGGGCTTGAAAAAAGCACGGAAGTTATTAGAGAAATCCTGCTGGAGAAATAAAAGAACTAAAATCTAACCAAGTCGAAATCAAAAAGGCTATTAATGAGGTGCATTAAAAATGGGGGCACTAACTGCTAGGATAAATGAGGCAGAAGGGAGAATCAGCAATATAGAAGACCAAATGATGGAAAACAAAGAGGCTGAGAAAAAGAGAGATAAACAACTACTGGATCACAAGGGCAGAATTCGAGAGATAAACGATACGATAAGACGAAACAACATTAGAATAATTGGGATCCCAGAAGAGGAAGAAAGAGAGAGAGGGGCAGAAGGTATATTGGAGCAAATTATAGCAGAGAACTTCCCTAATGTAGGGAAGGAAACAAGCATCAAAATCCAGGAGGCACAGAGAACCCCTCTCAAAATCAATAAAAATAGGTCAACACCCCGACATCTAACAGTAAAACTTACGAGTCTCAGAGACAGAGAGAAAATCCTGAAAGCAGCTCAGGAGAAGAGATATGTAACCTACAATGGTAGAAACATGAGATTGGCAACAGACCTATCCACAGAGACCTGGCAGGCCAGAAAGGACTGGCATGATATCTTCAGAGCACTAAAGGAG
Organism: Zalophus californianus; assembly: GCF_009762305.2. NCBI lineage: Eukaryota > Metazoa > Chordata > Mammalia > Carnivora > Otariidae > Zalophus > Zalophus californianus. The sequence continues at coordinate 70,206,772 of NC_045600.1, forward strand.
AAAAATATGCAGCCAAAATACTATATCCAGCAAGGCTGTCATTGAAAATAGAAGGAGAGATAAAAAGCTTCCAGGACAAACAAAAACTAAAGGAATTTGCAAACACGAAACCAGCCCTGAAAGAAATATTGAAAGGGGTCCTCTAAGCAAAGAGAGAGCCTAAAAGCAGCATAGATCAGAAAGGAACACAGACAATATACAGTCACAGTCACCTTACAGGCAATACAATGGCACTAAATTCATACCTTTCAATAGTTACCCTGAATGTAAATGGGCTAAAAGCCCCAATCAAAAGACACAGGCTATCAGATTGATTTAAAAAAAAGACCCATCAATATGCTGTCTGCAAGAGACTCATTTTAGACCCAAAGACACCCCCAGATTGAAAGTGAGGGGGTGGAAAACCATTTACCATGCTAATGGACACCAAAAGAAAGCTGGGGTGGCAATCCTTATATTAGACAAATTAGATTTTAAACCAAAGACTGTAATAAGAGATGAAGAAGGACACTTAAAGAGTCTATCCAACAAGAAGATCTAACAATTGTAAATATCTATGCCTCTAACATGGGAGCAGCCAATTATACAAGGCAATTAATAACAAAAGCAAAGAAATACATTGACAACAATAAAATAATAGTGGGGGACTTTAACACCCCCCTGACTGAAATGGACAGATCATCTAAGCAAAAGATCAACAAGGAAATAAAGACTTTAAATGAAACACTGGACCAAATGGACTTCACAGACATATTCAGAATATCCCATCCCAAAGCAATGGAATACACATTCTTCTCTAGTGCCCATGGAACATTCTCCAGAATAGATCACATCCTAGGTCACAAATCAGGTCTCAACTGGTACCAAAAGATTGGGATTATTCCCTGTTTATTTTCAGATCACAAAGCTTTGAAACTAGAAATCAATCACAAGAGGAAAGTCGGAAAGAACTCAAATACATGGAGGCTAAAGAGCATCCTACTAAAGAAGGAATGGGTCAACCAGGAAATTAAAGAAGAATTAAAAAAATTCATGGAAACCAATGAAAATGAAAACACAACTGTTCAAAATCTTTGGGATACAGCAAAGGCAGTCCTAAGAGGAAACTATATAGCAATACAAGCCTTTCTCAAAAAAACAAGAAAGGTCTCAAATACACAACCTAACCCTACACCTAAAGGAGCTAGAGAAAAAACACCAAATAAAGCCTAAACCCAGCAGAAGAAGAGAAATAATAAAGATCAGAGCAGAAATCAATGAAATAGAAACCAAAAGAACAGTAGAACAGATCAACGAAACTAGGAGCTGGTTCTTTGAAAGAATTAACAAGATTGATAAACCCCTGGCCAGACTTATCAAAAAGAAAAGAGAAATGACCCAAATCAACAAAATCATGAATGAAAGAGGAGAGATCACAACCAACACGAAAGAAATACAAACAATTATAAGAACATATTATGAGCAACTCTATGCCAGCAAATTAGAAATGGATGCACTTCTAGAGATGTATCAGCTACCAAAAGTGAACCAGGAAGAAATAGAAAACCCGAACAGACCTATAACCACTAAGGAAATTGAAGCAGTCATCAAAAATCTCCCAACAAACAAAAGCCCAGGGCCAGATGGCTTCCCAGGGGAATTCTACCAAACATTTCAAGAAGAATTAATACCTATTCTCCTGAAACTGTTCCAAAAAATAGAAATGGAAGGAAAACTTCCAAACTCATTTTATGAGGCCACCATTACCTTGATCCCAAAAACCAGAGAAAGACCCCATCAAAAAGGAGAATTACAGACCAATATCCTTGATGAACACGGATGCAAAAATTCTCACCAAAATACTAGCCAATAGGATCCGACAGTACATTAAAAGGATTATTCACCATGACCAAGTGGGATTTATCCCTGGGCTGCAAGGCTGGTTCAACAGCTGCAAACCAATCAACGCAATACAACACATTAACAAAAGAAAGAACAAGAATCATAGGATCCTCTCAATAGATGCAGAAAAAGCATTTGACAAAGTACAGCATCCTTTCTTGATCAAAACTCTTCAGAGTATAGGGATAGAGGATACATACCTCAATATCATAAAAGCCATCTATGAAAAACCTACAGCGAATATCATTCTCAATGGGGAAAAGCCAAGAGATTGTCCCCTAAGGTCAGGAACGCGGCAGGGATGTCCACTATCACCACTGCTATTCAACATAGTATTAGAAGTCCTAGCCACAGCAATCAGACAACAAAAAGAAATCAAAGGCATCCAAATCAGCAAAGAGGAAGTCAAACTCTCACTCTTTGCAGATGATATGATACTGTATGTGGAAAACCCCAAAGACTCCACCCCAAAACTGCTAGAACTCATACAGGAATTGAGTAAAGTAGCAGGATATAAAATCAACACACAGAAAACAGTGGCATTCCTATACACCAACAACAAGACAGAAGAGAGACAAATCAAGGAGTCGATCCCATTTACAATTGCACCCAAAACCATAAGATACCTAGGAATAAATTGAACCAAAGAGGCAAAGGATCTGTACTCAGAAAACTATAAAATACTCATGAAAGAAATTGAAGAAGACACAAAGAAATGGGAAAACGTTCCGTGCTCATGGATTGGAAGAACCAACATTGTGAAGATGTCAATGCTACCTAGAGCAATCTACACATTCAATGCAATCCCCATCAAAATACCATCCACTTTTTTCAAAGAAATGGAACAAATAATCCTAAAATTTGTATGGAACCAGAAGAGACCCCGAATAGCCAGAGGAATATTGAAAAAGAAAAGCAAAGCTGGCGGCATCACAATTCCGGACTTCCAGCTCTATTACAAAGCTGTCATCATCAAGACAGTATGGTACTGGCACAAAAACAGACACGTAGATCAATGGAACAGAATCGAGAGCCCAGAAATGGACCCTCAACTCTATGGTCAACTCATCTTTGACAAAGCAGGAAAGAATGTCCAATGGAAAAAAGACAGTCTCTTCAACAAATGGTGTTGGGAAAATTGGACAGCCACGTGTAGAAGAATGAAACTGGACCATTTCCTTACACCACACACAAAAATAGACTCCAAATGGTTGAAAGACCTAAACGTGAGACAGGTGTCCATCAAAATCCTAAAGGAGAACACAGGCAGCAACCTCTTGGACCTCAGCCGCAGCAACTTCTTCCTAGAAACATCGCCAAAGGCAAGGGAAGCAAGGGCAAAAATGAACGATTGGGATTTCAGCAAGATAAAAAGCTTTTGCACAGCAAAAGAAACAGTCCACAAAACCAAAAGACAACCGACAGAATGGGAGAAAATATTTGCAAATGACATATCAGATAAAGGGCTAGTATCCAAAATCTATAAAGAACTTATCAAACTCAACACCCAAAGAACAAATAATCCAATCAAGAAATGGGTAGAAGACATGAACAGACATTTTTCCAAAGAAGACATCCAAATGGCCAACAGGCACATGAAAAAGTGCTCAACATCACTCGGCATCAGGGAAATCCAAATCAAAACCTCAATGAGATACCACCTCACACCAGTCAGAATGGCTAAAATTAACAAGTCAGAAAACGATAGATGTTGGTGGGGATGTGGAGAAAGGGGAACCCTCCTACACTGTTGGTGGGAATGCAAGCTGGTGCAACCACTCTGGAAAACAGTATGGAGGTTCCTGTAACAGTTGAAAATAGAGCTACCATACGATCCAGCAATTGCACTACTGGGTATTTACCACAAAGATACAAATGTAGGGATCCGAAGGGGTACGTGCCCCCCAATGTTTATAGCAGCAATGTCCACAATAGTGAAACTGTAGAAAGAGCCAAGATGTCCATCGACAGATGAATGGATAAAGAAGGGGTGGTATATATACACAATGGAATATTATGCAGCCATCAAAAGGAATGAGATCTTGCCATTTGCAATGACATGGATGGAACTGCAGGGTGTTATGCTGAGTGAAATAAGTCAATCAGAGAAAGACATGTATCATATGACCTCACTGATATGAGGAATTCTTAATCTCAGGAAACAAACTGAGGGTTGCTGGAGTGGTGGGGGGGTGGGAGGGATTGGGTGGCTGGGTGATAGACATTGGGGAGGGTATGTGCTATGGTGAGCACTGTGAATTGTACAAGACTGTTGAATCACAGATCTGTACTTCTGAAACAAATAATGCAATATATGTTAAGAAAAATAAAATAAGAAGAAGATAGCAGGAGGGGAAGAATGAAGTGGAATAAGTCAGAGGGGGAGACGAACCATTAGAGATTATGGACTCTGAGAAACAAACTGAGGGTTCTAGAGGGGAGGGGCGTGGGGGGATGGGTTAGCCTGGTGACGGGTATTAAAGAGGGCACGTTCTGCGTGGAGCACTGGGTGTTATGCACAAACAATGAATCATGGAACACTACATCAAAAACTAACGATGTAATGTATGGTGATTAACATAACAATAAAAAATTTTTTAAAAAAGAGGGGAGAGAATGTGATCAGGCAGGAGACTAGAACAAAGCCATACACTAGAGATTTAGGGTATATTTTGATCTGTTAGAAGAAACTGTATTTCAAAATTTTAAAGAGAGAACAACTTATATATATATATACCAAAAATAAGGGTAACTACTATGAAGAGATAGAATATGACTTTAAAAATGAAAAATAAAAATGTTTTTTTAAAAAAGGGATTGATAAGATGTTGGTTGAAAAAGGGAAAAAGAAAAATTCAAAAAAGAAAAGACAGTTAAAAATATTAACTTTGAAAGACTAAAGAATCATGGTAAAAAAGCCATGAATTCTAGGTGCAGTATTCCCCTAGCACTGGAGTTTTGCCGTTCTCATTGATTGGTAAACTTGGTCTTGGCTGACTGTTCTTGCTGATCTTCTGGGGGAGGGGTCTCTTGACATGGGTCCCAAATGTCTTTGCTGGAGGCGGAATTGCCCCGCCCTTGCCGGTCCAGGCTAAGTTATCTGCTTGGGTTTGCTCTCGGGAGCATTTGTTCCCTGCAAGCTTTCGGTACAGATTTGGGGGATGAGAGTGAAATTGGCGGCCTCCCAATCTCCGCCCTGCAAGAGCTGAGAACTCGGGGCCCCGCTCCTCAGTGCGCCCCTAGAGAAAAGCAGTCAATCACTCCCGTCTCCCCGGTCTCCGGCCGCACTCCGTGCTCACCCAGCCTGTGACCGAGCGTTCTATCTCTGGCACCCGACCCCGTGTGGAGTCTCCAAACCCAGCAGATCCCTGCGGTGCGCTCCTGCACCGCTCCTCCTGGGGGAAGAAGGGGAGTCTCCCCAGCTCTGCTGCTTGTTGGGTCCCTGCTGGAGGAGCAGTGGCCCTACTGGGCCACGGATCACAGTTTATGGCCACCCCAAGCTGAGAGCCCGCGCCTCGGGTCCGTCTCTGCAGCCGGCTTCCCCACTCCGATACCTGGGAGCTCTGCCGCACTCAGGCACCCCTGGTCTTTCTGTGACCCCGAGGGTCCTGAGAGCACACTGTCCCGCAAGGGTTCCACCCCCTGCTTGGCCACTGGAGCAACGTCCCTCAGCGGAGCCGACTTCTAAAAGTTCCGATTTTGTGCTCCGGGGCTCTATCACTTACCAGAAGTGGCGGCTGGGGGCCCCCTCCCCTCCATCTATCCTCCGAAATATCACCTTGGATTCACTTCTCCACACATCCTACCTCCCAGAAAGTGGTCGCTTCTCTGTTCAGAGAGTTGTTGCTATTCTTTTCTTCGATCTCCTGTTGAGTTCAGTTCATAGGTGTTCAGAATGGTTTGATCCCTATCCAGCTGAATTCCTGAGACCAGACGAAATCCAGGTCTCCTACTCCTCCGCCATCTTGCTCCGCCCTCCAAGATGGCCTTATTTCTTACTACCTGGTCCAGAGATTCACAACAATTTATAGCTCAGACAAGAAGAGCAAAGTGAATACAAACTTTTCCAGCAGAAAGCTGGTAAATCTCACAGGCTTCTACAAAAATGAGCTCAGCCTTCACTGACCAGCAATATCTCAGAAGAGAGGAGGGAAGGGAGGGTTGGGCTGTAGGCACTGGGAATTTTACCAATCATAAGAAAGCTGAACTTAAGCAGAAGCATTTACAATACAAGGAAGTAAATTGTTCAGGGAGCAATTGCTCTGGTAATCCCATTTAAACACAGAAATTGTGTTTACAAAAAACCTGAAAGAATCAGTATTCAGCATGCTTGTCCTGGGGGATATGGAAATGCCCACATCCCCTGAAGGCACAGAAGTACCAAAGGACAAAAAAGATCATAAACAGGAGGACAGAACTCCTACAATGACTGCAAAGCACACTAGTGAGAAGCTGAATAGGATAATGCAAACAGCACAAGAAGGTTCTTTTCTTCCAGGTCTGTCTCACATCTATAAAATTAAGACACTGGCTTAGTAGATCCCTAAAATTTTTTTCAGTATTAAAATTCTATGAGTTCTGTGAAGTGCCACAATGGAAACTATAGAAAATAAATGTGATAGTATAGGCAGCAGCAATAATACTCAACTGTAGAGACAAGGGGACAGCTGAGGACCTTTTATGCTACACAGAGGACCCAACATTCAAGCAAGGTTGGCATAACACCATACTCACTCCAGCTCTCCAACAAAAATTTTGTATTAAACTGTTAAAAAAGTTACCATGCCCTATGTTGTTTAGATACATCGATGAATACCATGACTTCACAGCATTTTTTACCCTAAGTTCTCACTAAAATCCTCTATGACTTCCATTGCCCCAAATAAGACCCCAAACTCCTGAACCATATCCTACACGGCCCAATATGATCTGACCCTTGGCTTTCTCTTCAACCTCACCTCCCCACACTCTCCCTCTGGTTCACTGGCCCTATTTTTGTAGTTTGGGTGTGTCAAGCTCATCCCAACCTTGATACCTTTTTCCTGGCTATTCCTTCTGCTTGCATGGACTGCTCCCTGCCCAACAAGAGGCCAGCTCCTTCACATCGTCTGTTTCAGTCCAAATGTCACTTAACTAAGAAAGCCATCCCTGATTCCCCCATTAGTCACTTCATCACATTGCGCTTGTATTTTTTCCAGAGTACTTATCATTCTCTGAAATTAAATTATTTGCTGACACATCTATATTCTGTCTTCCCCAAGTAGAACATAAGCTGAATGAAGGCACAAATGTGATCTGTTCAATGTACTCCTCAACATCATAGATGATCAAAAATTGTTTGTTGACTGATTAAAAAACAATTTAAGTATTAGCATCTTTGTTCTACTATCTAAGAAATCTCAGCTAAAAGGTTTAAAGACCTGCTTAAGTTAACACCTCTAGTAAGTAATGTAAGATTAGTGCCGGGGACTTTGTTTTTTTTTTCCCCAAGATTTTTTTTTTTAATTACTTGAGAGCAAGAGCAAGAGAGAGAGCAGGCACAAGTGGGGGGGGGGAGGGGCAGAGGGAGAGGGAGAAGCAGACTTCCTGCTGAGCAGGGAGCCTGATGTGGGGCTCAATCCCAGGACCCTGGAACTATGACCTGAGCCAAAGGCAGATGCTTAAACAACTGAGCCACTCAGGTACCCCTAGTGCCTGGGACTTAAAATAACCTTTCTACTAGAATTTATTTCTGCTTTCCTGGAGTTTTCCAACCAATTGATCCCAGAAGCCACCTTTCATCATTCTTTATAACTAAAGTGAACTACTTCAGTGTATTGGTAACCCTACTCTGCATAAAAGGGTCTATTTTCAAGCATGTGTTGGAGTGGAGATGAGGTTCCAGGGAGGGTATCTAAGCATAAGACTAGGGATGAAATTTGATAATAATAATTAAAAATCATATTTTCCTATTGTGTTGAGAAAGAAAGGGACCAAGAGTTAATGGGGGAATATAATTAATTTGAGATTCAGGTGTATTTCAGTACTGGCAGTCATTGGAATAACAGTCATGGATTTGAAATTATTTCATATATACTGAAATGTTTCAAAGCATGGGCTTGAAAGACTGGATGTGGACCTTAACAGCCATCTCTGTATAACCTGTGGCCTGTCTGTGCTTCAGCTGTACACAGGGGTTACTACCAGTACACCTGATGAAGATTAAATGAATTTACAGATACAGAACTCTTAGGTTAGAGCCTGGCACAGAGGACCAACCAAATGTGTTAGCTATTCCATTATCCTTAGTTTACACTTTTCACCCTGAGACCTCATCTTGCAGAAGACATTGGTCATCTAATTTTCAGGTGAACCTTGTTATACCACAACAATATCCTCAGGGGCCGCAGATCTTTCACTCATATATCACTGCATACCACCCAAAACCTTCTAAAATTCACTGTAAACTATACTCACGTGACTCAGGGAATTTCAGTGGGCTCCTAGCCTCCATTCTAAATCCCTGGTCTCTGCCAGTGGCTTCAAACTTTTAGTTTACTTTTAGTCTACCTCCTGTGGACTAACTTCTAGGTTATACTTTCCACAGGGCTTTCTCTTGAGGTTTGCCCCTGACATCTCTCTCAGTTTGTTCTTGGTCCTTGCTGGGCATCTTGAGAGCTACACTTGCTCATCCTGACTCAACTCGGGTCAGGTCCCTGTGGACAGGGACACAAGATCATAAATACTACACTAGGACACCCTTAATACAGTATTGTTTAATAAAACTGAGCATGTATTACAACTTCTATGGGACTGAGTCAAGATGTCTCACTTAGAAAAGAATGGACAACACGTAAGTATGTACTATGAATTCATATCCTTTTCTTCAGATCAGATTCATAAGTAATAACTTCTTTGTATTCTCACTTTTTAGTACTATCACCCTTTAGCTAGAAAACATTTTCCAATGAATTCTTCTTCCATGTTTCTTCTCTGCTTCCTCAAAGCACTGTATGCTCGAAATGACTTTAAATATACTTGAAAACTATAAAAGTCCACCATATTTCCTGGATCTTCATCAAAATCTTGGCTAGAGAATATCTTGCTCCCTCTATACTTTCAAACATTTCTATATTTTCTAACTCAGAATATTTTTACAAAATCACTTTCAAAGGTAAATTTTAGCTAGGTGTTTCCAGGAAGCAAGAATACATGAACTGAAATATCAGCATATGCCACATGTTCTATAGTCTTATTTTTATTAAGAAAGTCTTTGGTGAAACAAATTATTCTGCTTTGAAATCTAGTCATCTAGGAGGTATAAACCTTAAAAACAAAACAAAACAAAACAAAAAAAAAAACTCTAGTTTCCCACAACTGTGCTTGCTAAGGGTATTGTACACTCTGTTCAGAGGGTGATTATCCAAACCAGGTAGCATCAGTTTATCAATCCACGTGTTCCATCTTGCAAGGTGAGGAAATATCTTTAATGAGCACATACATTAGAGCTGCTAAAGGAAAATAGCTCTATTTCAAGATATACCCTTCCTATATAAGTATCTCATGAAATAGATCCTATGGTCCATGGATGGCAGTCCCTTCTGCTTGTCAAGTCAGATACACTCAAATCAGAAAAAAAGCACAGGGAAGAAGTAGAGCCAACCTGCTACACAAAACCCTTTCCCCAGTTACCTTACACATCCTTTGAAAGAGCATTATCAAATTTAACTTGAGAAGCACTTAAGCTTAGGCAGGATGAGCTACAATGCCAACATCATTGATATTTAATGATAAAATTAACATTACCAGTTGGACTAAAAAAATATAGCAAAACATTTCCACCAGAACAGAAATCAACTTTGAGTGAAGGGTTAGAAAGGGGGTACTATATACTATTAGATGTGGCACTCTCTTCTGGCTACAGAGCTCACGTTTTCTCTAGTTAAACATGAGTGTTCTGCCTACCTCAGCAAAAACCAGGACCCACAACAAAATATCACTTTCCCTAAGTGAGAGCAGCATGAGATTCATAACTGGAAATACCTCAAAACAGTCATTAGTCAATGACCATTGAGACAGGTAGGATGATCAGTGAAAGGATTTTGGTTTTGAGGGTTCACTTTGTAAGACCTCTGTTGTCCATTAAGGTATGTTATTTACACCACAGAATAAATTGCAGCCAGGGACTGCCAGTTATGAGAGCAGGGTGCCATCGGTCTCAAGGGAGCAGAGTGGACTCATCACTGATGACACAATTGTTCAGGGTAGAGAAACGCCAACAGGACCTGCTAACATCAACCTGCTCTAACTGAATAGTCAGGTATTCATGCACTCATTCCTCATGAAACACTTTTGAATGCCAAATACTGAGCTGGCTGCTAAGGACACAGAAATGCATGGAACGTGATCTCTGACCTAGACAAATCCACAATCTAGTAGATGACATACCTGCAAACAAATGGCATCAGGTATCATGACAAGGATATGCATAAGGGACCATGGTGGGTTAGATATTAACTAGGTTATGCTTAAGTTGTCATGGGGTGTGGGTCAGCAAAGTCTTCACAGAGGAGGGAGTTCTTAAACTTGCTCTTAAAGCATAAGCAAAAAGTCCATCAACTGGATGGAAAAGCACTCCAAGCAGAAGGAAAAACAGGTGCAAAAGCATGGAAGCATAAATGTGCACGCTGTGTTTGAGAAACTATAATTAGTCTGATATGAGCGAGTGAGGATAACCATGTCATACTGGATCATAGAGGGCCTAATATGTAAATAAAGCAAAGCTGTCCGAGTTTTAAGCAGGGGTGGAGTGCTATCAGTTCTGGGCTTTGATTGTTGGCAGCATGTACAGATCATTTAGGTTGGGTCAACACCAGAAGTAAGAAAATCAGGAGAATCCTGTCATAATTTTGAAAAGAATACAAATTAAGGATATGACAAATATGAGATGTTTACAAGGCAGAAATGGAAAACTTAGTGACCAATTGGATGTGGGGAAAAATGAAGGAGAAAGAAATGTGTGGCTTGGGTGCCTGTATGGGTGGCATTAACCAGGACAAGAGGAATAAAAATTATGAGCAAGTGAGCGTGCCTGTGTGAAAGAGGGGGAGGGTGAAGGGGAAAGGGAAAGAGAGAGAGAGAGTTTGAGACAGGGAGGAAATGGAAATAATCACTGCTTTGGACACGCTGAGTTTGCAGGTCTGCAGGACTCTCAGAAAATGTGTTCAGTAGGCCATTGGGCATATGAATCTGGAACATCAGACCACAGTGAAGGTTACAGTTGCATAGACCTGAATTGCATCCATATGCAGACAGCAGCAGAAGCCTTGGGCAGGAATGGGACATCTCTTCCCTGAGCTTCCACTAAATTATTGGGTCCATTGTCCTTTTCTTCTTTTTCCTCTCCTTACTGTTTTCCACCCTTTGTATTTTTACCAAAAATATATTCTGTTAGCTGGCTCTCCTCTCACCCCTTAATTCCCTCCCAGCATCAAGTATGACTCTTGAGTACAACTCTTACTTTCGATCTTTTATCTTTATCACTCTTCCTTCTTTCACTTTTTTCTTACTTGTTTCCAGTAATTTTTCCTCTGTAATAAAAGCCTTCTCCCTTAACCCTACTCCAAATATGGAATTACTCTAAATTAGAAACCTGTTTTTTTATTTTAATATTTTATCATGTAGAAGTCATACATAAACAAAAATATACAGAGTATTCTAACAAACTCCCATATGCTTCAACAGACAGCTATATTTTTAAAAATAAAATAAAATTAGCACATGAGTACCACAATCATATAAGCACCTCATTCTTCTCCTGTACCAGAAAATAGCAAGGATAGCTCCTGTCCATGGATGTTCATGTTTTTTTTTTTTTCATTCTTAATCTCTTGCCCTGTGTCGTGCACTATTCAAGCAAACTTTCTACTTATTTTATCCTTATAACTACCTTGTGGGTAGTCAGGTGCTATTACTTTACCCATCTGACAGGAACAAAAACTGAAGACTCAGATTTAATGATTTGTCCAAAGTCACACACAACCAATCAATGTCTGAGCCAGGTAATTTTGATATATTCCTTCAAACCTGCCTCGGTGCTTTAAATTCACTGGAAACTATGTGAACATTAGTTGGTGATAATTATATTACCCTTCCTTGTAATGACATCCTTTGCATTGCTCTTATTCAAACAATTCCTTGAGTCAGCATTTTCTGAATCCTTAAAAGAACTCCTGGTGAATTTAACATACCCAGCTATTTAAAAGCCAATTAGTTGCAGGTAAGAACAAATCTTCCTTGACAATGCCAGTGGAGTCAGCCTTTTAGATTTCGGTTCAAAGATTTCAGTGTCATTATTAATCTAGGTGATCATCTGGAACCTCAAAACCCTAGACTTTTTTCCCAAGATCCAGGGATGCCTAAATGAGCTCAGAGGCCCAGGGCCCCTGGCCAGGATAAGGAAGAAGCTGCCGAGAGAGGGTAACAGCTCGTCTTCCACATGTGGTCTTGATCCTAGCTCTCCAGTTCCACCCTAAAAGGAGACACCTTTCCTTCTCAAGGCCCACACCAACTCTTACAGCCACTGGACCAAAAAGTAGAGTCAGAGCTCATCATGCTCTGGAGGGATGAGTGCGAAGTGTGATTAGGGAGGAAATAACTTATACGCCAAAGAACTGCAAGGTTATGCCAATTCACACTGGCAGAAACCCGAGTAATATAGATGTAAATGGATTCTCAGAGTGTTAAACCAAGGAGGATGGAATTTAATATTGGATCAGGTTGAATTTACTGATATGGGTGCATTGCCAGACATTCTGGATTTCATGTGTTATCTCTAGCAGTGGGAAGTGCCTATAGCAGTTTGCTTGGTGGGGTTGAGAGACCAGAACTTCCTTAGCATAATGTAAAGGAAGGAAACAAAAAGTTAAGAATATAGGGATGTTGCAGGGAATTTATTTTACGTTACTTGAACAGCTCCCAAACCACTATATCTTTCTGGAAAGACCAAAAACTACTTTCTTCATTAAATTTTGGGAAATAGATCATTGATGGGAATACTACTATCTTTGAAAAACTCCGTGGGACCTGGCCTGTATAGGTCAGGATGAAGGTAGAATATGCCACTATTGAGATGTCCTCCCTGGTTTTAGAAGAGATAAGGGGAGCCTGGAGAGGCAAAGGCCAAGTGGCAATGGTTAACTACCAGAACCAACGTAGATATAATTTCCATAATGAGCAGCAGGAAACAAAGACCACGTGGTAGCCTGAATGTTTGACCCTCATGGATCTGACAGTGGCTCACTGATTATGGTTTTCTTAGAAATGAAAAAGATGAGCAGGTTGCTTCTAAAATATTGCCTGATCTGTATAACAGAAATCTCAAGTGCAGGAACTGAACTTAAAGGTCTACAATGGAGAGTCGAGACCTCTCATCTAGTTCCCACAATGAAGCAAGTTCATGGGCTTTGAGCTTCGTGATTGAGAAAAATGTTGGGCCTCCTTGAGGAAAGGCAATGTAATATTGCACAATTATGTACTGAAAATCTATTCCAAGTCTTTCCATAAAGTAACTGCAAGTCATTTTCTAAAGTGATCACTTACCAGAGAAAGGGAAATACCAAGATCTTTCAGAGGTTTTTAGACACAGGCTCTGAAAAATACTATTTCCTCCTGGGGTTCCAAGGCACCATTATGGTCTACTAGTAGAAGTGGGGAAAACAGTGGTCCGTGATACCTGGAGCTTTGTCTCAAGTTTTTCCTGCACTGAGCTGAGTAGGTCCACAGATGACCTTGTAGTTGCATACCCGGTTCCTGAGAAAGTAGTTGAAATTAAGTTGCCTAGCTCTTGGCAGAATCTTCACACTGGCTTCCAGTAAAAACAAACTGAGGTTTCTGGAGGGGAGGAGGGTGGGGGGATGGGTTAGCCTGGTGATGGGTATTGAGGAGGGCACATTCTGCATGGAGCACTGGGTGTTATGAACAAACAATGAATCATGGAACAGTACGCCAAAACAAATTATGTAATATATGGTGATTAACATAACAATAAAAAATTTAAAAAAAAAAGTGGGAATGGATCCTAGTCAAGAAAATTTCATTATCACCAAAATATCACTAGTTTATAAACAGTACATGCTATAGCGTTGCCTAAGTCAATTATGTTTTAAAATACAAAATCTAGAAATTACTCCCTGACACCAGAACCAATGAAATAGATTTTCTCATTTCTGGACACTAAAAACTCTGCCAGGATTTGATCACTACATTGTCAATGACAGCTTCAATATGATCTCTGCTTTCATCCCCCAAGGACAGCTAATATCTCTGATTTTTGTTCTTCTGTCTCTGTTAGACACTCTATATTTTAAGTCAGTCTTGTAGCCCTTAAAAGGAGGTTCACTGATTAAACCATGGCCATTTGCTTTCTATGTCAAAATATATTACTTTCAATGGAGACCCTAAGTCAAATTGATTGCGTCCCCTCCCTTAATGAAAGAGTAGATAATACATACTTGCTCACTATCCTTCTCAGCAATTTTTTAAGTTACCACATAAGAATTTTGACTTAAAGAATCAGAATATTTCCAGTGTCACTATATGAGAAGGATTCAATAGGTTTTCAATAGAATCTTTTTGTGCATGCAAAAAACTGTGAACGCTTAACCTTAAGACTGAGCCAACCAGCAGGCGCCTGGGTGACTCAGTCCATTGGGCATCTACCTTCGGCTCAGGTCATGATCCCAGGGTCCTGGGCTGGAGCCCCACATCGGCCTCCTTGCTCAGCGGGGAGCCTGCTTCTCCCCCTCCCTCTGCTGCTCCCCCTGCTTGTGCTCTCTGTCAAATAAATAAATAAAATCTTAAACACACACACACACACACACACACACACACACTTTCATAAGGAAAAAAATTTTATCCTGAGAGCTAAAGGATTATAAAATCACAAACTATATGCTATTTTTCAAAAACCATCCTTAACAATATATGCTCAATATTTCATACATGCTTTCTATTGTTGTGATTTTTCTTCACATATGAACACAGTGTATGTGAGACTGAGAGTGGGTTCAAAGTATGTAAGATTGTGGCTAAAGACTTACTGCAAGCCTCCAGCTAATAATTTCCAGCTTTGTCTGCATTAGTTTAATTTTGTGAGACTAGGCATTTTAGCAATAATAGGAACATCTTAACTTTTGTTAGTCCTCATGTTCCTTAAAATATAAGGGCAAATTAAAATAAAATCCCCAAATAATTGTGACCTTTGCTAGTGCTAATAATTAATACTCAGAATATTATATTTTTATGAGCACTTATTTTATGTTAGAACTGTATAAAACCTCTTTGCATGCATTCGTCCATTCAATACTGAAATATAGTGAGATGCTATAATTATCCCACTTGAAACTGAAGCTTAGCAGAGTAAATTGCATATGATTTCACAGCAAGTAAGCAGAGGAACCACTAACAAAAATGCCATAAATGCTGGTCACCTCTGTGTAGTATTTTTAAAAATGGATTGTCCAGCTGACATCTTGAAAGTGTGAATTTAGTGTAAGTAAGGAAGTTTAGGGGTATTACGTAGATTAGATTAAAACCAATTATATGAATGTTGAATGTATGAGAGTTGAGAACTGCATCTTTTCTTAAATAATTATAACATATTACAAAGAGATATTTATTATCAGTCTGAATTTTTGTTTTGGTAGAATTTCACATAGTAATTCGGCTCTTAAATTTCAGAATCTATTTGTCTTACCCAGTTGTCCAATGCCTGAGTCTTCCAGGCAAGCAAAGCATATGTTAAGATTATTAGTTAATTCAATGAAGAAAAATCTTATACGAGGAATGGAGAATTTATGTTAAATACTCTAAATCTACTGCCTAACTTAAAATATATTGTTAAATGTAACACATATAGTAATATATATAAGGCATCTAAGTCATGAAGTCATGACTTAACTTCGATAATCTGACTAAAAAGACTGAGACTAGCTGGTCTTTGGGGTGTATGTGATATTTATATCAATTAAAATACTTTAAGTGCAGGGTTCCTGGGTGGCTCAGTTGGTGAAGCAACTACCTTTGGCTCAGGTCATGATCTCGGGGTCCTGGGATCGAGTCCCACATCGGGCTCCCTGCTCAGGGGGGAGCCTGCTTCTCCCTCTTCCACTCTCCCTGCTTGTGCTCTCTCTCTCTCAAATAAATAAATCTTAAAAAATAAAAATGAAAATAAAAAATAAGATAAAACAAAATACTTCAGGTACTCACTAATATATTTCTGAAATAAATATTAACATTTCTAAAATTTGTATTATAGGCCAAACACCAATTTTTAAAAATCAGTTTTATTTCAACTCTAGATAAATTGTTTTAAAAATAGGCCCAAGAAAAATATGCAAACCAAATTTATATATGGTATCTACTTAATGGTAGAAACTTGAGTGCCTTTATTTTAAAATGCTTATTGATTTACGCAGGGTGGCTCAGTCGGTTAAGCATTGGACTCTTGGTTTTAGCTCAGGTCGTGACCTTGGGATCATGAGATCTAGCCCCCAACAGGCTCTGCGCTCAGTGGGGAGTCAGCTTGAAGATTCTCTCCCTCTGCCCCTGCCCCTGCTCGTGCCTGCACACGTTCACTCTCTCTGAAAATAAATAAACCTTGTAAAAAATGTTTATAGACTTATGCATAATTTTCCAAATATTTCCTCACCTTTAAAATACGGTGATGTATGTATATATTGTAAAATGTAAACTACTGGTAATATTTTTGACTTATGCTTTTTCAACCCAACACCTCTAGTCAAATCTCAGGTATTCATTTATGTTGTCCATAACCTAATCCTCAACTACAGTGGGTTCAAATGTCTTTTCTTGGCCTTTTAAAATTTATAGAATTCACGTATGTGCTTGAGTGATGCTCAGACTCAATTAACCCTATTGGACCTAACACCCCCCTTTTGCAATATACATTTTTGTAATGAATACTCTTATAAATAATATGATTTATCTATATCCATAATTACTAAATACATATTAAATAAAAAAGAAAACAATGTGTAATGTGCTGGTATAAATTGGTATTTTGAGATAGAAGTTCTCAGACATAGCTACATTGCAATACAGCAACTACCTGTGAAGACATAATGAAGTCAGATTCTTGCACCCGTACATAGAATCACCATGAACGGGGCATGAGCAGTAAATGCATACTGATGAGCTGGAGTGTGCGGCTCAAATTTGTCCACTATAAGCAGCAGGTGTTCCCATTGATGGCATGATATATCAAAGTGGAGATCACATCTTTGTACAATTAAAAATAAGGCAATATACAATTCTTCAGTATGCATTACAATATTATTTCTGGAAAATTCAGTTTATATTAAAGCTCTGGAAAGAAAAAGTAATCAAAATTTATTGATAGGTAAAATTGAGTTACATTCTAGGCTCAGATAATTATAAAGGGGATTCTCACCTATGTGAATGACCAATAGACTAGTCAGTGAGTAGACAGTGCAGATATAGAGGAGATTCTATGTTTATAAAACTGTCCCAGACTTGGCAGGACAGCTAACATCTCAGCCCCATCCATCAAACACCAGTAAGTTCCCCCAGTTGCTGGGACAGCCCAAAATGCCTCCACAAATTTCTAAAATTATCTCTAGGGGTCAAAATGGCATTGTTGAGACCCACTGGCTAAATCATCTTGCTTATCTCTCTGTGTGATCTAAATTCACGAAAAAGCTGCCAAGACCATGTTTTGGATTGAGTTGTAAAGTTCTAACAATGAATGTAATCAAGAGTTAGAAAATAACTGTCCATGTGTGTTTTACAGTTCATGATAATTCACTGTCTCAAGGACAGGGCATAAAAGCAAAGTTAAATTTATGGGTTTAAGTACCGTTATTAACGCTTTTATACAAGTGAACCAAGAGTAAAGTCTAATTAAAAATGGCTTCTAGTGGGGTAGTACTTTTATATCTGAATCTCACTTTGAAATACATTTAGTATCCTGTTTATCACCTGAAGCCTCTATTCCAATCTACTTGCTTGAACTGCTCAATTGCATTTCACACACTTTTAAAGCTTAATTAAATTTTTGCAACAGTGCAGGTCTGCCCTTTAAGGCAAGGCATTTCTTTCAATCAACCTGATTTTCATACCAAAAAGGGCTTGCGAGACTTTCTCATTTCTGGAAAGCAAATACTATTTGCCTACAAGTAAATAAATAAATGTTAGCTTCCTGTGGCCATTTTTAAGGGGGAAAAAATCATTTGTGGCAGTATGAATGCATTTGAACTTAGAGGAAATGGAGAACATCTCATCCCTTGAGACACCACCTACTCCTAGAACCCTGTATTTCATCAATACCTAGATGATGAAAAAATCTGACTCATATTTGAATCAAAATTGCTTGACATTATTTAGCTTTATGATTCTTCTACCATTTAGATTATGTTGCCAACCAGAAAATCTAATGTATCTAGGAATAAACCTGAGTTTAATAAAGTGATTCTTGTCTCTATATCTAATTTTATCTACCAGAAGAAGCCAATTTCTTCTTCCATTTGTATTTGCTTCTGTATTTTTGTGGCAACTGATACCTACCAGTCTTCTCTATTTTTGTGGCAATGTCAACTACGAATCTGCAGCAGTAAGAGGAAAAGCCATAGGCAAGCAGGGCACACTCTGCTGCAGTCATCCCAGACTGCTTCTCATTTCTCCTTATCCCAATTCCCAAACATGGCAGAGCTGACCTTGCCCCAGTCCGCAAAATAATCCATCAAGCAAGCCCATCCTTGGTGCCAGGTGTCCACTTGTTTATGCCGGGTACAAGAAGTCGTTCTTAACACCTTTATTCCCCTTTCACTCTCCCTCTGATATTCAATTCATGGAGTCCACACAATTTTACCTGCTAGAAAGCTAAGATCCACCCTGCAGCTGCCCATCTTTTGCAATAGCTTGACATATTACACTAGCCACCAAATTGGTCCGTTAGTATCTACGCTGCTCCCCCATGCCCTCTCCACAATATTTCCACAATGAATGTCTAAAAATATGATTTCACTGCTTACAAGGCATTGATATATTACAACTGCTCCCCAAAAGGTCCTTTACATGTGCTACTAAGTCCCACCTCAGTGTCCCCTATCTACCATCCCTGCCTCACTCCATTTCTGGCTACCTCTGCTTGTTCACATGGTCTCCTTTCAGTCCCTCACTCCCAACATGCCTTCCTCCAGAGCCTTGAATATACATGCCATTTGTTCTTCCTTATTTGGGGAGATGGCATATGAGAACACAGAGAACTGGATGGAGTATTGGAACAATTGTCCAGGTTCATATGCTGGGGGCACCTTTACAAGCTGTATAACTTTAAACCCTCTGTGAGCTCCAGTTGCAGGATCTGTAATATGGAGATAAATAACAGAGCCTAGATCACAAAGTTATTCTCAAAATAAACAGATTTCATACATGTAAAGCATTTAGGAATCATCTGGCATGTGGTGAGTAATCGGTATTGTCGAATGTCATCCCTCCTCCCTTCACCTAATTAATCCCTACTAACCCTTCAGATCTCTGCTTTTGTGTTGCTTCCTAATGGAAGAATTTCCTGATTGTCCTAACCTAACCAGGGCACACTCCTTGCAAAGAGTCAATTAGCACTGTGTAGCTCTCTTTCACAAGGCTTGTTACCATTAGAGTTTTAAATTTCTTTGTGTTAATGTCTGATTAATGTTTAAATCTCTGCTAGATATAAACTCCTCAGTGACAGGAAATGCTTCTAATTTTGTCCAAAAGTGCATCCCCAGTAACTAACACAGGGCCCAGAACCTAGTAGCACTCAATATTTGCTGAATAAATGAATGTTCTACCTTCTTCCTTGCTTGCCTTTCCTCTCCCATCATGTGATTTCAATTTATCTTATTTAGTGGTCTTCCCAAAACCTCCCAGGTGGGATTAATCTCTCTACTCTCTGCTTGTTCATTGCTATATTTCTCCTTTAGAATAATAATCATTGTCAGGGCGCCTGGGTGGCTCAGATGGTTAAGCGTCTACCTTTGGCTCAGGTCATGATCTCAGGGTCCTGGGATCAAGTCCCGCATTGGGCTCCCTGCTTGGCCAGGAGCCTGTTTCTCCCTCTACTGTTCCCCCTGTTTGTGCTCTCTTGCTCTCTCTGTCAAATAAATAAATAAAAATCTTAAAAAAAAAAAAAAGTCTGCCTTCAGCTTAGGTCATGATCTCGGGGTTTTGGAGTGGAGTCCCCGCATCGGGCTGCCTGCTCAGTGGGGCATCTGCTTCTCCCTCTCCCTCTGCCCCACCTGCCCCCCATACTCTCTCTCTAATAAATTTTTTTAAAAGAATAATACTCATTGTCCACCTTGTATCAAGTTACATTTGGTCTATATTCATGTATCTCTCCCCTATATCTCTTTAAATTGTCATTAGAATCAGGTTTCTAAAATTCAACTTGGTTTCTAATATCGAAATCTGATGTAGTTAAAGCTTTCTCATGATTCACCAGAGGGTAAAGCCAGCCTCCTCAGCCTGTTAGGCATACAATTCACAACCTGATCCCAGCCAGTTTTTTTTTTCCAGCTGCATATTACATTATACTACCTCTAACCCTCATTCCATATTTAGACAGGCATTCTTTATATGTTACCTTTAGGGATAAGCATGTGCATCACATCTCACAGTAAAAATAAATAAATAAATAAATAAATAACCCCCCAAATAAACAAAAAAAAAACATTTTTTAAAAAAGGGTTTCCTTGTCTAGTTCTAGACTCCAAAATAAGTGAAACCTTGAGCCTTTCCCATGAGATGCTGACTCACTGACAAACATGGTGTTCTTTCTTACTTTTCTAACACTAAATGGCTAAAATTTGTGTGTGCATGAACATATCACAATGTTTGTGGACACAGAAATCACGTGAAAAAAAATTGCTCTTTTCCATCAATGGTCAGTGTGGTAAAATGCATTACTGTTTTCACTTCTTCCCTTTGACATGTGGTTTGCATTTCCACCCACTGAAGCTGAGTATATTCCTCCCACACTACTGATGTTGGGCATGGCCACATGGCTTGCTTTGACCAATGGGTTGAAATGGACAGTTTAGATGCCAGTCCTTAGCAGACATCACCTTTATTCACTCACCTCTGAACTTCTGTCATCACCTGACTCAACATGTCCCGGCTAGTCTACTGACCCAAAGAAGATAGGATGGGAGATACCGGGAACAGACGAGACGAGCCCTTATTGAAGCTTGGAGCTACCAGCCAAATCCAAACTAGAACCAACAAGCCCCAGGTGACCAGCTTATATGCTTCTTAAGCCATTAGATTTTGTAGCAGTTACATAGCATATTGACAAGAGCTAATAAACATGGTTACCTTGGTAATCTTGTGGGGATTTTTTTTCATTAAATACTTGCTATATTTTTAAGCTTATGAGCCAGTCCTTTTAAAGCCTGGACTTGCAATCTTAACAGGTAAGCTTTTTTTTTTTTCCCCTTTTCTAAAAGCTTTATCCCTGAGTCATTCTTGACAAGAGCAATTTCATGAAACTGCATTCAAAATCCATTTTTAATCACTGTGGGGGTTGTTTATTCCTGAACAAAGTTTGTCTCTCTGATGTTCTCCCTTGGAATGAGTTCTCTCCTAAGAGAGGCCTGAATTCCTTGTCTAAATAGACTTCCGGCAGGCTCTTGTCCTTCAGTTTACATGTAAATTCTTTTTCCACTGGTTCAAACCACCTGATACAGATAATATTTGTTGTCCAGTTTCTGGTCCTTATTTAGAAGTTATTTTATGTGACAAGTTTATTTTCCCAAAATGCTTGCAACAATCATGTCCAGTTCTACATAGTCTTCTTGACCCTTGTTGCTCTCCCATCAAGAGGTGTAAGCTATTTCCTAGCCTCGGGAACCTGGACAGAACTCTGTGACCACCTTGGCAAAGAGAATGAAACAGAATGTCTGACTTCCATAAGAGGTAATACACTTTCTGCCTACATCTCTCTCTCTCTCTTGGAACCCAGTCACCATGTCACATGTCAGGCTACACATTGGTGTTCCAGCCAACAGTCCCAGCTAAGGACCAGCTGACAGCCAGCATCAGCCATCATACATGTGAGACAGTGAGTCTTTAGATGATTCCAGTCCCCAACATCTGCTCTCATCAACTTCTCAACCAGCAGAGCTTGTATCTGCTGGGGGCCGGGGGCTCCATGTCTGGCTGCAGCCACAGACTTCTGTGAAGAGTAGCCCTGGGCTCAAGGAAATGCAGAGAATGGAAAAACAGAACAAAAGAAGCTTCCCCTCACTCATGCTACCCCTGCCCTCTGCGGCCCTTCATCCTTGGAAGCTCTCTCCACTTATACCAGCTCAATGCAAACAGTAGCTTCCCCAAAGGTTTATCCTATTTTCTTAGTTCCTGAACTCTCCATTTCTCTCTCACTTTCTATAGAGTTCTCAGTGTTCATTTTAATGCAAAGAGACAGCAGCTTGTGCTAGTTCACGATCTTGGCAACAGTGGCATGTTATTTTTTTAAAAAAGCACAGATAAAAGAAACATCTGCTTATCCATTAAATAGTTTACATTTTGAATGCCTCTTCATAGTTGATCAATTTTCCAGATATTGCCTTGACGAGATTAACCCAGGAAGTGTGCACACAGATAGGTTCCCAGGACTGGCCTTGCAGGCCAGTTTAAGCGGGGACCCTGGTTGGGAGAACTACTGTCTCTTGGTCACTGAGGGAACTTCAAATAACAACCAGATGTACAGTTGGTTCCACCCAAGTTTACATTTCCAAAGTCTGACTCTATTCAAATAGACCCCTTTCACTGGAGTTTGACAAACAACCTAAACCCCACCTTAGATAAACCAGTGACAAATGTGTCAAACAGCTACACATTTAAAATGGTCTCCTACTTCATTGGGAATCAACTCCTAGTGATGCTGACTCAAGCTCCCCAGTACTGTCCTAGTTTCCAGCATTTCCTCCGTGTTTCCATGTCTACTTTCTTGGCAACTTTGTGGAGGAGACCTGTACCAGTCTTCCAGAATATATCCTGCATCACGATGCAAAAATCTGCCTCGTCTGAATTAGAAAAGAGTTTTTCCCGATCTTCTCCACGTGACCTGCGGTCCCTTTTCACCCTAGCTTTCTCTGGCCGTGTCTACTGCTGTGGTCCTAGCACAATCCAGGGTCTAACCTCACAGCCCACAGCTGACAACTAGGACTTCAGCACATGATTGCTACTGAGCCCCTTTGATCCTTATGTATTTTAAGACACTTTATCCCTGTAGTTGGGGAGAAGAAAAAGTAAGCACCTGACTGATACTCACGGTTAGCACATGGGGGGGATGTCTAAAGTGATTCTTAAAATAATTGATTAATGTTCTGGAGTAAGAGGATTAGAAGTAAAAAAAAAAAAAAAGATCAAGTCTACAGAGGCTAGCAGAGTTAGATTCATTCATCCATACAGATGGGAGAAATCTGTGTGACCATCTGCTCCCACTCTCTTATTTTGCAGATAAGGAAAGCGAGGCTAAAGAATGTGGCTGAAGTCATGCAGTGGTTACCAAAAGTCAGAGCATGGTGTGATCTGGCCCAGTGTGTCTTTGCTTAGGGTAATGGCCCTGGTTGCCCACCTCAGGGTGGTTGGCATCTCTGCTCCACTAACAAAATGGGAGCCCAGGCGCAGGGTGACCCATCTGGCCACAAACACAGAAGTTTTGAGGGATGTCTGCTAGAGCACAGAAATACATCTCGGGCTCCACGAGAGACCTTAAAATAGCTCCCATGTGGCAGCACCACTTGGATGGCTTTGCAAAGACAGTCACTGAGCCAACAACCCAGAGGAAGTTTCAGTTGAAGGTTGAAGAAGCTTTCAGACCAAAGTCAAGGGGCTGGAACCTCAGTGATGTTCTAATAATCCAGAAAGGTATTCAGCCCTGTGGGTACTGAGGACTGTTTAAGGAGAAGTGTTGTCAAAGTTAAAAACAAAGCTCTTGTTTCTGATTCATTCTGGGGAGTGAGTAATATATCTTTAGGTGGGAGGGTGATTGACATGCAATTGTGGATGCCTGGCAATGGTCTTCTGGCTTGCACCTGCCTATCAGAGTACAACATTGTGTGGCAAAACTGAAAAGTGGAAAGAAAAATTAACAAGGCAAGTATTTAAAGTCCCTTGAATCCCAAGGTGACCAAAGTACTAATTAATATCTCCAGATACTGGGCACTGAGTAACGACTTTTCAAAATAAATGCAGTAATTCACCAGCTATTATTTTTAACAAGGGGCCAAGCTTGGGAATTCACAGGGCATGTGGCTGGATAAAGTGCTTTTATTTTGCCCCTAACACCATGCCATATGAAAGCAGGCATTAAACACATGCTTTTGACCATCCCAGAGATGGCATTTACTTGTTAGAGAGTTAAAGTAACATCAGTCAGAAATAAGGAAGGATTTTACCTCCTTATACGAAGACCTGCAGAATCATTATAAGAATTTGTCTTCTTATTTAAAAAAAAAAAAAAAATCTAAGAACTGTTAATGATCAGAGGAAATGTACCAGGACATTTTTCCACATTTTAACAGGGAGTATAACTTTTCAAAAAAGAAATGTAAGTGGATAATAAACATAAGTAAAAACGTTCAATCTAAGTAATGACCCAAAATGCAAATTAAAAGGAAAACAACTAAATTAGCACAGATTAAAAAAGAAAACAATTCCTAATGCTGATAAGGGTACAGTGAAGTAGGCAATTCTCTTTTGATGATAGAAGTGTAAATTAATTTACTCTTTCTGAGGAAAAAAATAACAATATGCATCAAGAGCCTGAAATTGCTTATAGCCTTTAAACCAGTGATCCTATTTATAGTTATCTTGCCTGAAGAAATCATTTTAATACAAACAAAGTTTTATGCAAAATGTTGCTTATGCCAGCACATTTATAATATTTGAAAAGCCAAAACCAACTTAAATGCCTATGTATGGTAAGATTTAAAGAATAATTAATAAAATCTATAAAATACCTGCACATATACCTAAAAGAAAAAATTTTTAATAATAGAAAAACAATTTTAATATCTGGATGATGAGGTTCTCCAAATTCTATAACATGCATAACTAAGTAAAATCCTGAAAATGGATGATTTTTTTAAATCAATAAAAGGAAAAAAAAAGATACTGACTAAAATCACTTTGCAAGTGTTTTTATCCATTAGAGTTTTATCGCACTACGATGACCTCTTCAGTTAAAATGAGATCAAACGTGTCAAAGTCTCTCGCTACAAAGTAGCTCCCCATCAGTTCCCAGACCCTGGAAAGGGTTCTAGCCAGCCACACGGAGATTTGATTCTGAACCCAGTATTTGTGATGCACACCCGCTTCTCAGACTCTCTGACGAACTGAGCCAGACATCCCAAACTCAAAAGCCCTGCGCAGCTACATCTCTTCATTGCCTCATTTGGGCTTCTTTACTTATTTCGTGTCAGGTCCCCGTCATTGGCTTCATTCTGCACTGAAAATACTACCTTCACTCCTGAGAATCTTCCACTTCACTGGAAACCTCTCTCTAACTATGTTAACTGGTCTCATTCTATTACTCAGCTACTCTCTTTTGTTCCTACCCATTGGAATTAAACCCCTTTTGATAGAAGGACTGTAACATGAATGGAGATTTCCCACTTCTAGTATATTTCAAGCATATACTCTGAAACATGGGAACTCCATCTCTTGGTAACAGTTTACTAATTTGTACACATATATAATTTAAAAATAGAACTGGCAATGCCAAGAGGCATATGTAGGGATGTTACACTTGCCAACTTCTCTGAAGAATTGCTGTGGAAATAATGAAGGGAAGTTTCCTTCCTTCTCCAGCCTCACTGATCACGTTTGGCAAGACTTCCATGTGTCACTGGGTACCAGCACAGCCCATAGTAAAGGCCCTGAAAAATGGTGAGGGAAAGCCAACTCTAAAACAATGGAATCCATGACTCTTCCTATATTTTTGTATAATGAATCCTAATAAGAAACAATTAACAGTCAGGCCTATGACATCAGCTTTCAATTATTTGTGATTGATTCACTTTAGGCAGGTGCTTTGAAGTGTACTGTAGCCAATTTCATTGATCATAAGCCAAGTCATGAAGGGATTCCACCATCATGGAAAGTGAAGTAGCCTTACCCCAGGTGAAATTTACTAACTTATTCATGGGAGAAAAGTGACCTGATTAAAAAAGGAACTGGTTATATGAATTCTTTTTTTAGCACAACCATTCAAAACAAGTTTCCCCAAAGCACCAATACATTTTAAAACCATCGAAGGCTTAGAGCACTTGACAAAAATAGAGTGCATTGTGCAGCAAAATAATCTCTTTTCCATAGATAAGACTGTATTGTCTATCATTATTCTTGATGGCTTCAAAGGACATTCAGCCATATCTTAAGAGTTAAGTACCCTCTCTCCTCCTTCCTTCAGTGTCATTTGTCACAAATTGGGAACTTGCTTCAAAATTACTGCAGGTTTTTCAGAATATCTTGTGCCTTGCCTTCCTGATCACCAACTTATACCTCTCTCCTATTAATTTCCCAAATGATTTGAAGTTATGGGTTTTTCTTTACAGACCCCACTCATATTCACACAGGGAGATTTTTTTCTAAGAGAAGCTGCAAAGAAGAAAGTGTTTCCATTATTGACTCAGGCTACAGTCTGGGAGGAAAAAAAGGAAAAGAAATGGAAGCAACAAAAGACTAACTGAAGCAAGGAAAACCAAAAAGTGAAAACATTCCCAGGATGTTGGAAAGATGAAATAGTCCTAAGAGCAGCAAACCTTTGAATAAATACTAGGGATCTGGAAGAAAGTTACTTAGAATGAAAATAAAATTTTTATGAGAAAATGGGAGAGAGAATTGAAAAGGGCGTGCAAATAAAAAAGTCAGAATACTCACGTTAAAAACAGGGATTGAATGAAGTGTAACAAACAACTGAGAAGGGCCAGGCTCATCTTCACCAATGTTTCATCATCTGGTAAAATTTGTTTCCTCGCTTTAATGGGCAATGCTCCACAGAACAGGGGAGCATTGAACGGTCCCATCAGTTTCCTCTACCCCCGCTTCTGTGCTCTATAAAATAGCCAGTCCCTCAAAAAATCGCCATTTTTTTAACACTGGGGAAGCCATATCTCTGTCTAATCCTTGTTAACTCTTGCCTTATGTAACCATCTCTGAAAATCTATTATCTGTCATTAAACTTTAGGCCTGTGACTGTATATCCGTGGACAGCTTTCTGGAAGTCAGTGACCCAATGAGACAGCTACTCAGGAGGCAATCATGTGTGGAAACACAGAAACGAGAGAGTGTATGTGAATCATTGCCCGTGGCTTCGATTTTCCCTAAAGCAAAATAAGCACAATTTGGACACGTCTCCTGGTGATATTAATTAAACCAACTTGTAAGCATATACCATAGGCACAGCCTATGCCAGGAATGTACAGTGATACACAAATAAATGGCTCTGCTTCCAAGTAATTTACAATTTAATGGGGAGGGAAGAATAAACAACAGAGATCAATAAGTACTACTAGGAAGGAAAATATAAAACATCTCAAAGTTCAAAAAAGAGAGAGATTAATTCCTACTAAGGGTCTTAGAAAAGCTTCTTGAACTGGATATTGTTTGATTGGGGGGTGGGGGGGCCTTAACAGAACAGAAGGAAATAGAGTATTTGAAAAGAAAGGTATTCTGAGCAGAAACATGAGTAAAGGCACAGAGCTGAGAAATCATAAGCTGTGTCCATGAAGAACATTTGAGCCAGGTTGACTAAAGCACAGGGCATATGAAAGAATATTGCTTGGGTCTTCCATCCTTTTTTTTTTAACAAGGCTAGACAGAGAGTGGTCAAAAGCAGAGTTTCTAGAGCCATACGGCTTGGATTCAAATCAGTTCTCTGCCACACCCTTGCTGTGTGACCGGGGGCAAGCAAGTGAATTTTCTTTGCCTCCATTTCCTGTCTGTAAAATGAGGATTATATGGACATGTATTTCATACAGTCGTCATGGGAAACAGGGGCCTTAGAAGAGTCCATGGCATGTGATGAGCACTCGGTGAATATGAGTTATTAGCACCCTTATCTAGAGTCTGCATACATAAGAAGGCCGTAAGGAAAATTATTTGGTCTTTTCTCTGAGCTACATCAAACTAGCTTCTTTAACTTAAACAAAGAAGTCTTGGGCCATTAGAAGTGGGGGAGCAGTCATTAATGACTAACGGGTAAATAATCAGATACTTTTGCATTCCTGCTCTTACAACGTCCATAGAAAATAGGTCCTCTGAGCATTCTGTTCATCTACAAGCATAGAAGCTCACTGTGCTTGCTCAGGCTGCCCATGAGACAAGGCAAGTCAAAGAATGGCTAGTTTCACAGAAAATGGTTTAAAGTTGGGCATTCTTTTTCTGTATTTATTTATTTGTTCTCTTGCCTAGTCAGAAACTCTGGCATCTTTGAAGGTCCAAATGTGTCCTGACTCAAAGATCCTCTTACAGGGGAGGGAAAATTTTTCTGGACCCTCTCAGGGTCCCTTGCTGGGTCTGAAAATTAAACTGACAAAGACAGATTAACAGGAGAAAGGCATATACACTTATTTAACATGATTCCCATGGCATGAGAGCCTTCATAATGAAATGAAGACCTGAAGAAATGGTTAAACCTGAGGATTTTTATGCCAAGTTTCAGAGAGTGGACAGTCATATAGATACTTACGATAGAGAATATGAGGTAAGTGTAGTAAACTGGAGGAAACTTAGCAAGGCTTATTTATTCAAATTCTTCTTGGCCGTCCCTCTGTCTTGGAGATAATGATGCTCCTTTCCTCCAGGTATGGAGTGGGCATCTCTCACATGAGGGATTATGACCCATTTCAGGTGAGCA
The DNA here is from genome assembly GCF_009762305.2 of Zalophus californianus. Taxonomy (NCBI): domain Eukaryota; kingdom Metazoa; phylum Chordata; class Mammalia; order Carnivora; family Otariidae; genus Zalophus; species Zalophus californianus. The sequence goes on from NC_045600.1 coordinate 70,235,576, forward strand.
TGCTGGCTGGCTTCTGCCATTTTCTCAAACTCCTTCAGCTTAAAAATATTCAATGTGCCAAGGTGTCATATTTTGGGGGTCATGTGTCCTACACCCCATCCCACCACACTTCTCAGCACAGTTCCACCATGTAACTCTATTTCCACAAAGAAACCCAAATCAGCACTAGTTTCTACCTGTGTCTATACAGAGAGTAAAAACAAGAAGATTTTGGTAAATTTAATTTGCTTCCTCTCTCAGCATATCCATATCCTTGGCGCCTCAACTATTAAAAAACAAAACAAAACAAAACAAAACTGCAGACTGCAGTTAAACAAAAAAGCAGAGTCGAGTCTCAATTTAAATATAAGTAAATTTGAACCTTAGGGTCATTTATAGTACTAATCCTTTCTGGAATATGACAGGAGTTGGCTGACTGATGGTAATCTATGGCCATATCTAAGAGCCATGGACTATGTGCTTAGCAAGACCCTAAAATAACTTAGCTCAGAAGGACTCCCATACTTTCTTCTTCCCCACCATGAATGATTAGCTGTGCTATGAATTATAACCTCCTCTAGAAGAAAATAGGTTTGCAGAAGGGGAGAATGCCCATCAAGAAGGGAAAGGAAGAGGGGATAAGCCTCTCTTTGAGAAGGAATCACCCTTACTAATTAAGACAGAGATGTAGACTTGCAAAAGCAAAGGTTTACAAACTAATGAACTCTTTTTCACTCATAGAGATATCTTCAGTAGCTATCTCTCCAACCTTCCTCTCCCCATCTTCCCCACTCTCTCCTTCTCCCTCCCTCTCTCCCTCCCCCTGCCCCCTTCCTCTCCCTCTAGGCCTAAGGTATGAAAACTACTTCTATGTTTGGCTCCATTTCCCATTTCTGTACAAATCTCTAGACAGATAAAGACACAAGTTTCATTTTTCTCACTTTCTAGGAAGGCTAAAAGGCACACAGTACAGGGGAAACCTAGTTAACCTCCTTTAGTATAGGATTCTATATCCCCTTACCTATTATAATTGCATTGTCTGCCTGGAAATTCTATTTTAGACACCAAAATGAATAGATGTCTAGGAATACTTTATTGTTCTTTTCCTTATTTAGGGCTTGCTTTCTTTCTAGTGAAAGCTTAGTTTATTTACTGAATTATGGAACAGAGAATTTGGTCCATCGGGGCTTGAAAATGTCGACCACAGTCTTCTGAATAATGTCCTAGTAATTGATTAAATTGAATTCCAAGTTACTTCTTGTCCATACCTAGCCCACATTTTCCGATTATTTTACAAGTGAGCATTGAGAGGATATTGCCAGCATTGGCTAAGTAACACTGTGCTTCTCCTCTTTCTATAGAAGCACTCGAAGCCTTCCAAAGAAACTTTGATCTATTAACTCTCACAATGGTTCTGTGAGACACGGCGACATTCACATCTTTGAAATGATAACAAAAAAGTCAGCTCTAAAAATCTCCTGATTAGGAAAACAATATCCTAAATCTATCACAAGGAACTAATGTGGTTTCTGTGCTAATTCAACTTTGAAATTCCATTTTCTTTATATTACTAGAATGGTTTCTGTTCTTAAACAAAGTTTCATTTCTGCCACTAATTGTCTTTATAACTTTGGGCAAGACATGTAATTTCTCTGCATCTGAGATTTCTTATATATAAAGTAAATGAGGATTTCCAGCTAAAAATGGAAGTTTGACACACCTCAAAAATGACAGAATAAAAACCCATAAAAACAGAGAATGGAAGATGAAACAACCACAGATAAGACATGTCAACAGTGATGCAGAGGATGAAAAGCAGATAGATGAGTGGCAATTGACTGCAGAGAAGCAAAATTGCAACCAAACTGGCTGTAGAGGAGAAAGTCGGGGGGTTGAGGGCGTGCCTGGTGGCTCAGTCAGTTAAGCATCTGCCTTCGGCTCAGGTCATGATCCCAGGGTCTGGGGATCAAGCCTCATGTCAGGCTCCCTGCTCAGCAGGGAGTCTGTTTCTCCCTCTCCCTGTGCCTCTGCCCCCCACTTGTGCTCTCTCTCTCTCTCTCAGATAAATAAATAAAACCTTTAAAAAAAGTATGTAAGAAGCTGATTGTGGTAAGCTCAATAATGCCCCCCCAAATATCTAGTTCTTATCCCCAGAACTGTCCCATGTTACTTTACATGGTAAATGGGACTTTGCAGGTATGATTAAGCTAAGGATCTTGACGTGAAGACAGCATCCTGACTAACCCAGGTGCTGTAATGTAATCATGGGAGGGGCAAGAGAGACACGTGATGCAAGCAGTGGTTGGTGTGACGTGGACCATAAGCCAGGGAATGCAAGCAGCCTGGAAAAATCAAGGAAACAAATTCTCTCCTGGAGCCACCAAAAGGAACACAGCCCAGCCAATACCTTGATTTTAGCCCCATTAAGACTAAATTTGGACTTTTGACTGCCAGAACTGTAAGATATAAATTTGTGTCATTTTAAACCAACTAGTTTGTGATAATTTGTTCCTGCAGCATTAGGAAACTCATACACCAATTCATGTCACAGAATTTAGGGTAGATTCAAGAACTGGAAGCAGCAGACACCTCTGAAGGTGGGGTGAAAGATGGACAAAAAATGGGGTCCATGAGAGTCTATATAAGAAAGACTAGGACATCCCCCCCAGTTCTCCTCTGTCATTCTATGTAGCCAGGTGACAACTCCTCCTCTACCACCACAAAAGGATCATTGTTATGTTCTAGAAAAATAGAACCAAGAAAGCTCAAAGGGAAGGGATGAGGCACTAAGCTTTGAAAAGCATCTGCCTGAAGACATGAACAGATATTTCTGCAAAGAAGACATCCAAATGGCCAAAAGACACATGAAAAAGTGCTCAACATCGCTCGGCATCAGGGAAATCCAAATCAAAACCTCAGTGAGACACCACCTCACACCTGTCAAAATGGCTAAAATTAACAAGTCAGGAAACGACAGATGTTGGCAAGGTTGCGGAGAAAGGGGAACCCTCCTACACTGTTGGTGGGAATGCAAGCCGGTGCAGCCACTCTGGAAAACAGTATGGAGTTGCTTCAAAAAGTTGAAAATAGAGCTACCATATGACCCAGCAATTGCACTACTGGGTATTTACCCCAAAGATACAAATGTAGTGATCCGAAGGGGCACATGCACCTCAATGTTTATAGCGGCAATGTCCACAATAGCCAAACTATGGAAAGAGCTTGGATGTCCATCAACAGTTGAATAGATAAAGAAGATGTGGTATATATATATATATATATATATATATATATATATATATATATATATACAATGGAATATTATGCAGCCATCAAAAGGAATGAGATCTTGCCATTTGCAACGATGTGGATGGAACTACAGGGTATTAGGCTAAGTGAAATAAGTCAATCAGAGAAAGACAATTATCATATGATCTCACTGATATGTGGAATTTGAGAAACAAGGCAGAGGATCATAAGGGAAAAGAGGAAAAAAATGAAACAAGACAAAACCAGAGAGGAAGACAAACCATAAGACTCTTAATCTCAGGAAACAAACTGGGGGTTGCCGGAGTGGAGGGGCTTGGGAGGGATGGGGTGGCTGGGTGATGGACACTGGGGAGGGTATGTGCTATGGTGAGTGCTATGAATTCTGTAAGACTGATGAATCACAGACCTGTACCCCTGAAACAAATAATACATTATATGTTAATAAAAATAAATTAATTAAAAAGAGAAGGAAAGAAAGAAAGAAAGAAAGAAAGAAAGAAAGAAAGAAAGAAAGAAAGAAAGAAAGAAAGAAAGAAAGAAAGAAAGAAAAGCATCTGCCTTTTGAATGGTGGAAAAAACAGTACCTTCCCCAGACTCACAATCCTATAACATAGGAGACCAGGGGTTTCTCTCTGAGGAACATCTACAGATGCCAATACAGGACCCATCAGCAAATCATCTGGTTCCCGCTCTCCAATCCTACAGAGAAGCCCAGCAGCTGAGAGGCCCAAACTATGCACAGAGTTCCCATATAGTATTTTAGCACTTGACTTTTAAATACACATGGGTAGACAAGACACAAGATGCTTGAGACAGACAGGCTCGGTTCACATACTGACTCCTACATTTATTAAGTGTGTGACTGTGGATAGACTATTAGCCTTTCTTTTAGCTCAGTGTTCATATCTATAAAAAGGGAATGATAAATAAGATTTCTACTTTGTAAAGTTGTAAAGATTAAGTGAGATTTTAGATAGAAAACATTCAGAATCATGAGTAGAGTAAGAAAAGATAAAGTTCAAAACAAACAGACACACACAAAAGGAATTCAGGTGGAAAAGAGATAATGTAAAGAAAAACTCCCCCCCCAAAAAAAAATTCCTTTTAATTAATATCTTCAAGTGAAATGAGAAGAGTATGCTATGGGAGGAAAAAATCAGAGAAAGGCTCTTGAAAATTAAAAATATGTTATCCCAAATGAAAATTTCCACAGAGGGGTGCCTAGATGGCTCAGTCAACTGAGTGTCTGACTCTTGATTTCGGCTCAGGTCATGATCTCAGCATAGTGAGATATAGCCCCTTGTCGGGCTCCATGCTGAGCATGGAGCCTGCTTCAGATTCTCTCTCTCCCTCTCCTCTGCCTCTCCCCTTCCTGCTCTCTCTCTCAAAAAAGGAAATTTCCATAGAAGGTTTGAAAAATCAAGTTTAAATATTCTCCCAGACAGAGTAAGATAAAAACATGAACCATGTGGGGGGAAAGTAAGAAAAATCAAGAATCAATCAGATGAGAACCACCATTGCTCCACCCACAGATCCATGGATATTTACATAGGTACGAATTCACCATACATTTCTGTATATTCATTTTTTTCATGGCTATTTTCCAGTCATAAAGTACATCTGCTAAGCAATACTGGTATTTTAGGAGATAAAATTTTGTACCTTGAACCACAACTGCATAATCTGCAAATAACCTGCATATAACACCAGAAGCCAAATACATTGTTCCCATTCCTTTTCCTGATTCCTATTTCCTTTAAGCGTCATCAAAAATAATTAGGGAGTTCGATCGGTAGCGGGAGCGGAGAGCGGACCCCAGAGAGCCCTGAGCAGCCCCACCGCCGCCGCCGGCCTAGTTACCATCACACCCCGGGAGGAGCCGCAGCTCCCGCAGCCGGCCCCAGTCACCATCACCGCAACCATGAGCAGCGAGGCCGAGACCCAGCAGCCGCCCGCCGCCCGCCGCCCGCCGCCCCCGCCCGCAGCGCTGCCTGCACCAAGCCCGGCACCACGGGCAGCGGCGCAGGGAGCGGCGGCCCGGGCGGCCTCACATCGGCGGCACCTGCCGCCGGGGACAAGAAGGTCATCGCAACGAAGGTTTTGGGAACAGTAAAATGGTTCAATGTAAGAAACGGATATGGTTTCATCAACAGGAATGACACCAAGGAAGATGTATTTGGACACCAGACTGCCATAAAGAAGAATAACCCCAGGAAGTACCTTCGCAGTGTAGGAGATGGAGAGACTGTGGAGTTTGATGTTGTTGAAGAAGAGGGTGCGGAGGCAGCAAATGTGACAGGCCCTGGCGGAGTTCCAGTGCATGGCAGTAAATATGCAGCAGACCGTAACCATTACAGACGCTATCCACGTCGCAGGGGTCCTCCACGCAATTACCAGCAGAATTACCAGAATAGTGAGAGTGGGGAAAAGAACGAGGGATCGGAAAATGCTCCCGAAGGCCAGGCCCAACAGCGCCGGCCCTACCGCGGGCGACGGTTCCCACCTTACTACATGCGGAGACCCTATGGGCGTCGACCGCAGTATTCCAACCCTCCTGTGCAGGGAGAAGGGATGGAAGGTGCTGACAACCAGGGTGCAGGAGAACAAGGTAGACCAGTGAGACAGAATATGTATCGGGGTTATAGACCACGATTCCGCAGGGGTCCTCCTCGCCAAAGACAGCCTAGAGAGGATGGCAATGAGGAAGATAAGGAAAATCAAGGAGATGAGACCCAAGGTCAGCAGCCACCTCAACGTCGGTACCGCCGCGACTTCAATTACCGACGCAGACGCCCAGAAAACCCTAAACCACAAGATGGCAAAGAGACAAAAGCAGCCGATCCACCAGCTGAGAATTCGTCCGCTCCCGAGGCTGAGCAGGGCGGGGCTGAGTAAATGCCGGCTTACCATCTCTACCACCATCCAGTTTAGTCATCCAACACGAAGAAATGAAGATGAAATTCCAGCAATAAGAAATGAACAAAAGATTGGAGCTGAAGACCTTAAGTGCTTGCTTTTTGCCCACTGACCAGATAAATAGAACTATCTGCATTATCTATGCAGCATGGGGTTTTTATTATTTTTACCTAAAGACGCCTCTTTTTGGTAATGACAAACGTGTTTTTTAAAAAAAAAAAAAAACCTGGTTTTTCTCAATACACCTTTAAAGGTTTTTAAATTGTTTCATATCTGGTCAAGTTGAGATTTTTAAGAACCTCATTTTTAATTTGTAATAAAAGTTTACAACTTGATTTTTTCAAAAAAATCAACAAACGGCCAGCACCCGTTAATAAAGGTCTTAAATAATAAAAAAAAATAATAATAATAATTAGGAATTATATCTTTATCTCATCCCTTCAATCTAACTCATTTTGGGCAGTTAGCCTCAAACCAACATTTTATTCCTGTTTAATTGCCATTATAAATGTGAAAAAGAAGGTCGGCAGGAAAAAGATAAAGTAATAAAATCATAGTTTCAATAAACTGTATAATTTGTGTTCAAATTTGTCAATTCTTTATCCTTCCTTTATATGCTGTGTGCTCTGTGTATTTTTAGACCCATTTGTCCTTTCTGCACCTCAGCATTACCTGAACTCTCAGAACCTGCTTTAAATGCCTTTTAGCTAATCTGTTGCTCATTAGCTACATTAGCTTATTCTCCCACAAAGAATATGATGGTGGAAAAAAAGTAAAAAAAAAAAGTAAAATTTTTAAATTGTTGAGATGCAGAGAATTCCATTATTCTGCATGGGGCATATTGCAATCAACTTCTATAAAACTGGACCTCAGCCATGGCTTTTTTATGCAGAGATTGAGTCCTTTCAGTGACCCTGTATAGATTTATATAAATTTAACATAAGCTACATTTAATTACATCAGTATTTAACCAGATGAAAATTGGTAAAGAATGAACATCAAGAGCTGCCTTAAAATGTGCTTTTTAATAAAGAGTTGTTTAAAACAGAGAGAGAGAGAGAGACAGCCATAAAGATAGTTAACAGTTGGGCTCCCAACCCCGAGGTATTTCTTTTAGCTTAAGGATATAAGTGTCAGGTCATATTTAGCACCAGCTAGCAGCATTGCTTTTTTTCTTTTTCCTTCAACTGCTATATTTTTCAATTATCGGGTAATTCAAGAGCCACCTGGTATCCATAGCAGAAATAGATAAAATGTCAAGAAAGAAAAAAACAGACTTTAACGGGTGAGATTTTAGAACTGTGGGTGGATTTTATCAGCTTTTTCTCCTGCATTCATTATTATCATGATTATCAAAAGTAAGCTCTCTCAATGCATTTAATAGAGTTCCTGCTGCATATATCATTTAAATAAACTAGACCCTTTACCTTTAAGGCAAAATCCTAGAGTAGCTGATAGAAGCAACAACTGCAAAATGCCACCAAAACTCATTCTTATCTAGGAATGGACAAAGTATATCAAAACGAAAATGTGCCAAACTTACATAAAGATTATACATACAAAGGTCGTGAATATAGACTGTCCCTCAACCTTTTCAGACCTCAAAACACCACTTTACCTCTCTGAAACCCAAACCACAACCAAGCTGACCTTGGCCAATAGCACCATCTAGTGGTTACTATAAAAGAAGCCCCCCATCATTTCTTCTTCAGCTTATACATAGTGATCATTTGATTCTACTCTTTCATTACACGTAACTCTGTTCACTTTACGTCAGGTAATTTTCATTTGGGGGAGCAGGAAACTTTTTATAAATTTCAAAATAATTCTTATTGGATTATGTTTTTATACCAAAGTAAAACATGAATAAGCATAAAAAGTTATAAGGTAGATATGCAAATGAAAATCAAACATAAGCCCACCATCCCAAATAGCCACTAATGGGCTTCCCCATTGAGATGGAAGATTTAATACAGCACATAATGTCCCTTCTTTATCCAACCCCATTAAACTACAATAAAGGGATTTTTTTTTAAGACATAAATCAACCAGGATGGGAGTTACTACAGAAAACAGTGACACAGTTTTAGAAGAAAAAAAACAGATCATGAGGAGAAATTGGCTTCCAGACCCAAGGCAGGAGAATCTGAAGTTAACAGTGGGGAAAGATGATCAACAACCTAATTTACACTGTTAATTCCAGCTACTTCTAGAACTATGAGGAGCAATGGAGACAGAAGCCAAAATAAGGAAAAAATGTATTATAGTTGTTTGAGTTGCAGTTAGACCCTTTCCTCCCCCCCCCCCCCACAGAATTCTCACAGATGACTGGCTCTTCCCAATGCCAGCAGAATCCTAGAGTTTCATCTTGAATGAGTCAAACAGGATTTCTGAGCCAGGAACAGACAACTGTGGAACAATGTACCACACATAAAGGGTAATTAAGGTACCAAATTTGTTTTAAACACTTTGTTCTAAGTGCTAAAACCTTCAGCCCTTGGCCCTACTTTTCCATAACTCTGGGAGCCAGACTTCCATTGCCCCAGCAGGAACCAAGCTGGGAAAACTCCAGGTAACCTCAGAACACAAGGTAACAAGGACATAAGCATCAAATCACCCTACAGTGAGGCTCAAAGCCCTGCCCAGTCGATAAGAGCTTTAGGCAGACTTTTAATTTCTAGCAGACAACCAAAGATCAATGGACGTTTGAAGAAATCAGTTAACAAGAAAAATAAAGACAAAAACTGGGAAAAAATAACTTTAAAAAAGGCTTAAAGAAAAAGCTTAAGAACAATCTATAGTTAATATCCCCAGAGCATTAAGAGGAGATATTGCATCCATGAAGTATGGTGCTAATAAGAAAAAAGCTCTTAGAAATTAAAAACATAACAGCAGAATTTTTTTTTAATCAATAGGATGTTTGGAAGATACACTTGAGAAAATCATAAAGAAAGTACCGAGATGGAAAGATGAATGATTAAAGAGATGGAAAATAGAAAAGAAGAAATCAAAAAAATTGAATAACATACAAGTGAAGTAGGATCCAAATATTAAGATAATCTGAATAGAAGTTCCAGAGAGAAGAAAAAAAACGGAGGGAAGGATATCATAAATTAAATCATTCAAGAAAATCCCCCAGGACAAATAGACCTAAGTTTCTAGTTGAAAGGAGTTATAAACTGCTCAACACAATAGAAATAGACCCATACTAAGGCACATCATTGTAAAATTTCAAAACACCAAGGACACAGAAAAGATCTAAATGCTTCCCAGAATTAAAAAAAAAAAAAAAACAGGTCACAGGACACCTGCATGGCTCAGTCAGCTGAGTATCCGACTCTTGGTTTCAGCTCAGGTCATGATCTCAAGGTTGTGAGATTGAGCCCCACGTGGGACTCTACACTCAGCAGGGAGTCTGCTTGAGATTCTTTCTCTCCCTCTCCTTCTGCCTTCCCCACTCATATGCGTGTGCTCTCTCTCTCTCAAATAAATAAATAAATCTTTAATTTTTTTTTATTTTTTTATTGTTATGTTAATCACCATATATTACATCATTAGTTTTTGGTGCAGTGTTCCATGATTCATTGTTTGTTCATAACACCCAGTGCTCCATGCAGAACGTGCCCTCCTCAATACCCATCACCAGGCTAACCCATCCCCCTACCCCCCTCCCCTCTAGAACCCTCAGTTTGTTTTTCAGAGTCCATCATCTCTCATGGTTCGTCTCCCCCTCTGACATACTCCCCTTTTCTTCCTCTCCTGTTATCTTCTTCTTTTTCTTTTTTCTTAAAATATGTTGCGTTATTTGTTTCAGAAGTACAGAACTGTGATTCAACAGTCTTGCACAATAAATCTTTAATTTAAAGAAAAAGTCACATACCCCCCCCCAAAAAAAGGCATCAGAATAGCTCCGACTTACCAGAAACACTGGAAGATCAAAGAAAATGGAACAATTTCTTCAAAATTCTAAAGGACAAAGATTTGCAACATAGAACTCTATGCATATTGGGTCAAAAGTAAATAAAGAAGTATAGAGATACAGATCTCAAATTTATCTATCATCTATCCCTTCTCTGGAATTCACTGGTAGTTGTGTTCCACCAAAACGAGGAAGTAAACTAAGAAAAGAGAAACTAAGAAAGAGGAATACATCAAATGTAAGATACAATGTATCCAACCTAAAAGAACGGTGAAGAGAATCTCCAGGGCAAAAGGGAAGCAGGATCCCCAGGATAACTGTTGAGCCACAAGGATAGAGGGAAACCAATTTATATGAAACATATTAGAAAGTGTGTGACCAAGAACAGCATAAGGGGGGGCTCCTGGGTGGCTCAGTCAGTTAAGCATCCACCTTCGGCTCAGGCCATGATCTCAGGGTCGTGGGATGGAGCCCTGTGCCTGGTTCTCTGCTCATCAGGGAATCTGCTTCTCCCTCTCCCTCTGCCTGCCACTCCCCCGGCTTGTGTGCTCTCTCTCTCTCTCTCTCTCTCTCTCTCTCGTCAAATAAATAAAAATAAAATCTTTTTTAAAAAAAGAACAGCATAAGGTCCCATATCAGTAGGCACCTGTCCCTCCAGAGGGAACAGGCAGACATAATTAAGATCAACCAAACCATCATTTTATTAATGTAATCTACAATAATGATGGCATACGGTTGAAATTCAAAGATGAAACTCTAAAGAAATATATTTCTAACAAGATTTACCAAAAAAGCCTCACATCACTTTTTTACTAAATATCTTGACAAGAACCTTTTAGTCCTTAGAGACTATAACACCAGTTAATTACAAACCCATCCAAATATTTCATTCATGTGCATGTGTATTAAGGCATACACACATATAAATGATGGCATATGTATGGAATTTCTCTGGAAAGATACATGAGAAATCTATAATATTTGTTGTTTCTGGGGAAGGCAACTTAGTGGAAGTAGAAAGGTATATGGGAGACTCGCCTTTCATTATTTACTTTTTGTCTTTTTTTATTTCTATGACACAGGCATTACATTAAGTGAGTAAAACAAAATGTTTCCTCCCCAAAATAAGAAGAAGAGCATTTAGGTGCATTATCTGCTACTCCCATGTCCCCATCAGGGTCTTACAGTTTTGTTTACTCACATATACACATTTGTTTTTAAAGATTTCCCTCTTTCCACTTGTGATTTGTTTTTTTGCCCAACAATCCTAGAGGGGGGAAAAAAATCTCTTTTTATTTCATTTGTGAGGCAAAAAAAAATTATCCTAATTATGGTTGATCAGCCTAACAGTACTACTAATGATATTTCCATATCAAGGAAGAATAAATCTGTAAGTTCTGAAGGGAAATTAACCATAGTAGCCATTCCCATCAGTTTCCGAAAAGTTTGCCTCAAAGGCTCAGATCATTCAGATTTTTAAAATAATTTTCATGTATCTCCTCTTTTCCTCTAATTAAGACTACTTTACTTTAAGCACCAGCTTTAAAGATTAAGCAACTATTTCTTCCTCAATTTGTTTTTAGATGTGTTTAATTACTACCCTGCTGCCTGGCTTCCCCCATTTCTTACACGCAGGCTCCTGATTCCAGCTGCATCAGGTCTAGAGCAGAGCAAGAAAGCTATTGAGCTTGGTGCACAGGTAAGGCTGTCTTAGAACAAGCCAGAGCTGGGGACCTGCCAGGGCAAGGAGGTAACTGAGAGAGAACCTAAAAACAATCTTTGGGAAGAAATAGCAATAAGCGGGTAGACATGGCATCTTCAACCTGGAAGTAAGGGATAACCAAGATGTCCAGGTATAGCTGACAGCCAAAAGGCTCCACAATGGGCAGCAAACAAATGGCCCCATGGGCCAGTGGGAAGAAGCTCCAGGAGACTGGCAAGGGCGGCCGTTGGAGAAGTAAGGCAGGATGGAAAGCATGGGAGGGCCAGATAGGGATCCTATCAGTCACTTGGATGCAAGATAGGAACTAGGTCACTGGGGAAGAGCCAGTAACAAGTTCTGATCGGGCCAGAATCTGGTCCTAAGTCAATAGACTCCTGAAATGTAACTCCTTCAAGTCTCCTTAAGCAAAAAGACTTTAAGAAGAATCTCATTAGACAATCTAATTTAGGAAAAGAAAAAGAGATTTAAATGTTGGAATTAAGTGGCTTTAGTCTAAGAACTTGGAGTAGGAACTGTAGATAGTGATCAAGGAGAACAGGCAGGGTGTCAGCAGCCTAGGGACACAGTCATCATTTATATCCTTCCTGATACAAAAAAGAGTGTTATACATTTTAACCCATCAAAGTCACCTTTGTAAACATAAACTTTTCAAGTTAGAAATTTCTTATATTTAGGAAGTGTTTACTCTTTTGCCATCTGCAATAAATTATATCTTAAGCGTTGTTTGGATTACTATGTGATGGTTTTGGTGGTTGCATTAAACGTGTTGATTCTGAATAAACTAGACAGTGCATACACACGCATCCACACACACACACACACACACACACACCAGTTGTTTGATATACACCAGTTGTTTCCATTTCACCAGCGTGCTTCCCATAAATGCAGCCCTGTGGGATTTCAAAGCTTCCATTAAGGAACTTAAAAGTTTTATTCTCTATACTTCTTTACCTGAATCTATTTGTTGGTGGTTTTAAAACATGGAGGGAACTTCAGTTAGATCTTGTAAATATGTCTTTCATGAACATTTCATCTAATCATGATAAACACGGTAGAATAAATTCAAGTTATTACATAAAGGACTAGAGAAGAGAGTTCTCTTGCCGATGCCTCTTCTTAATAGTAAAGGAAACATCTGGGTGAGAGAATCTAAGGCATTCTCAACGTAATAAACTCATGCAAAGGAACAAGAATCAATTAAAGCAAATCTGTCATGGATGTTAGACTTGACAAATCACCTCTCAACTTTGCAACAGGTAGCTGCCTCAGGTTAGCTTTCGATCGATGCACTGAAGGAAGCGTCTTCAAAATCACTCCCTCAAGAGAGGCTTGTTTATCAGAAAGGCACCTTGGCTTTAAAACAAGAGGAGGACATATGTTCCATGATTCCAGGGACTACAGGAGTACCAGGCACCAGCAGATTAGAATGAACTGTTCACCTATTTCAGCTCATTAAATTCAATGGAAGTGCTATCTGTATATAGCAGGATAACGATGCTCATAAATCTGCAGTTGGCTGTGGATTTACCACACAACACGTTTACGCACAAAGCCTCACTACAAATTGCCTTAATATAAAGCACATCATCAAGGCCACTGTGTTATGTCTAAGCACCATTTAGACAAAAGTGTTTCTCCCAAACTGTCTTTAGCATACTTCCTTCACACCTAGAAAGCATGGACTGTTCATCAAATCCGCCTTGTATATCAAACTTCCACATTTTGAGGTGATATTGTTTCTGAGGGGAAATGTTATTCAGTTTTATAGAATTTGACAAGCCAAATTTAGGGGAAATAATTTTTCATGTTCTGATGTATCCAGTGAAAAATAGCCAGTCTGGTTGCCCTCCCACCCCCACCACACGTGCACACACACACATACACACTACCCACCCCATGTAAGTCCTATCCACCTTCCTGGTCCATGCAAAATTCAAGGTATCTTTCTCCTTTCTGAGGTCCTATGGTTCTAATTTTCACTAACAAATACTTAGCATATGCTATTCCATCTTACTTTATTTTTTTAAGATATTATTTATTTATTTATTGAGAGAGAGAATGTGTGAGCTGGGGGAGGGACAGAGGAAGAGGGAGAAAGAATCCCAGGCAGACTCTGCATGACCACATGAAGCCTGACATGGGACTAGATCCCATGACTCTGAGATCATTACCTGAACTGAAACACAGAGTCAGACACTTAACCCACTGAGCCACCCAGGCGCCCCCACCGGCTTACTTTTTAAAAAGCAAGTTGCATATATTCATTGCTCATATATGACCTATGTACATGTTATGTGCACAGCATAACCCACTGTGCAGAGGAAGAACATAGGTACTTGCTGATGGGGGTATACTGTTATCAACTTAAAATACAAAAAAGCGATTTCCTTGAATTCATTTTAGTAGTATTGATGTCAGTGATTATTTTCACTGGGTTGCTCAGATGCTGCTGAGGCAGAGGGATTTGAAAGTGACCAGAAGACCTTGCCTGGATCAAAATATCTCCCTCAGGTTACTGGTTTTCTCCTTTTCAGTCTGAATTTTCCCATTAATGGGTTAAAATACAAAAATAAGGGCATAATTCGCACAAATCTCAAATAACATAAGTACTTTATTTCCTTGCATATAAGCAAGGCATGCATCCAGCATCTCCCACTCAATAGAAGCACACTATGCTACAAGGAGGAAGAAGTTCCTGGAAAGAGATCTGTGGCAAGGATCAGCCAGAGGCCAGAAGTATAGGAGTTAGGATACCTTTGCTTCCTGGTCTGCCCAGGCCAGTCCCCGTGTATTCCAATCACCTTCGAACAAATATTCATGAAGCCCCCTTTCTCTCTCAGACATGTCCCAGTCTGGGCAATAGATCACAGACGTGTGAGGCTCTTGGGTTTAAACTGAGGCCTGTTGGCCTCTTGGAAGGAATTAAAGAGGATTATTCCAAGAGCTAGAATTGGAATTCACTCCTCTGGACTCCTGATTCAGTATTTTTTTTTTTCTGGCCAACCTCTTAAAATAATGCAGTTATTGTTCTCAAATTATCTCTTCTCAATTACTTTTGCCTCCCTGCCCCCCGCCCCCAGATTTGAAGCCTTTTTAATGATTGATGCAACCGCTGGTCATTCTTTCCCTTGATCCTTGGCATCGAGGACCATGGTAAAACCAAAATTAGTAGCTCCCTATTATGCTTACTAGTCTTCTCAGCTAACAAAGAAAATTACATGCAACCATTTTATGTTCTGAAGAGCAAGTTCTTGACATTTGTGAGGGATGAAACCTTCACAACCTGCCAAACTCATTTTTACAATTTTTTACTCCAACTGATTAATTTCCTCTTCTCTTCCTCCCTAGTGCCAACAATTGGATTTCTTTTAGATCTACTTTCACAGTCACTTCCTGAGTGTGTCTACATATATAACAAGTCATGAGATGTGGTCGTGGGGTGGTGAGTGAGGCATCTTCACCAGCTAAAGGAGTCTCCCTGGCACACCTCTGCACCACGGCTCCCAGTTGTCCCTCGGCACAACGATAACATAGGAGAGACAAGACTTTAGGGTGGGGGGCTTCTGCAGCACAATTCTGGGTTGCCATTCATGTTATAGATGCAACACAGCCACCCCACTCCTGCTTTCTGCTAGTCAAAAATAATCACAAATGTCAATCTGTGAATTCCAAGCATCCACTCACTATCTATTACAAAATACAAGTTGTGATAGGCAAATGTTTAGGTCTTTTTTTCCCTGGGTCGGTTTTGGTTCTGTCCAAACAAAATCTGAATTCAGACTTAGGAGATCTTCTTTCTCGCCATAATTGCATTTATTTTAATTGTCCACAATCAAGCTCCATGCAAATTTTGATATCAAATTTGTGACAAAGAAAACAAAAGAAAATCATCTGGGATATGTGCCACATCTCGTGATTTAGTTTTTGTCACCTATCTAAGGACAGACAGGTTTTGATGGATCTGTTTACGCATATCTAGTCGTAGAACATAATGATCACATTATGCTAACCCGGCACTCTGCGTACTTACTGCTGAGAGCCGGCATAAACTGCCTTGGCATTTATCACGCCGGGTTTCTAAAAGGGGGATGAAAATGGAAAATTTATTTGAACCAAGTTTAATCTCCCATTATACTTAATTTCACGATTCAGCAATGTTGCTTTTTGTGAATATGACCCAAAAAGCCTTTTAAGCACATATTGGGGGTTAATACGGAAATGAGTTCAAAAATACAGCTTGCAGAGTTCACCACTGACCCAGTGATTCACATGAGATATACCCTTCACTTCAGGCAGAACAAGGAGTTACTGTATAACACCTTGATGATAGCTGATGCCTCCTGGCATGAGGTAAGCCATCTTTTAAAAAGTTTCTGCATCAAAATCTTCTCACAGAAACTCACAGAGAAAAAAAAATACATCCAGCTGTTTTTAAAATGCAAAATGCTTAACTGACAGCATGATTATCAGTTGAAACCACAGAATACTTAGTTGTCAGGGGTTCTCAAGGGCAGATTTTTCAGCTCTGCAGAATTCTTACTCATTAAATGCTTGGTTCATAAATAAGGTTTGCATCTGTGGGAGGTGGGGTTTCATCTCTTAAGTGCTTGTCATCCCATGGGCAACAGAAAAAGTTATGTTCTGAGAGTTGCTAATAGAAAAATAATTACAGAAGACAAGAAGCCCACCATTTAATCCCCTGAAGAAACAGAGCTAGATTCACTGGCAATGCCAAGTGGCATCTTGAAGTAATTAGATAATTCTATACTAAAAAAAAAAAAAAAACAAAACCTCTAACTGAGGGGGGACAATAGGCTTTGGGTCTTCCTGGTACAAACAGGCTCTCCACCCTGTAAGAAAATCTCATTTGAGCACTTTCCTTTGCCTGTGTAGATGTTTTAGTTCTCTGTACATATACTTTTATAGACCATTCCTTAAGGATTTTCTCATCAGGACCTTTAAGCAAGATTCTGCCCACATGAGCCAGAATTAGGTCTACTTAAGTCGTTTTGTTTCTTTGTTTCTCAACTTTCTTTTAAACAATTTTAGGCTTACAGAAAGTTACAAAAATAGCATAGAGTATTCCCATACACCCTTCACCCACCTTTCCCTAATGTTAACATTTTACAGAACCCTGGTACTTTTGTGAAAATGAAGAAATATTGGCACGATGCTATTAATTAAACCACAGACCTGGCTTGTATTTCCTGTTTCCCACAAGTGCTTTTTGTCTGGTCCACGGTCCAATCTGAGACACCACAGTGCACTTAGTCGTCATGCCTCCTTAGTCTCCTCTGGGGAACAACAATTTCTCAGTCTTTCCTTGTTTTTCAGGATCTTGACACTTTTTAAGGGGTGAACAGGTATTTCATAGAACATCCTTCAGTTTGGACTGTCTGACATTTTCTCATGATCAGACTGAGGTTATGAGTTTGGGGGGGAAATACCACAGAGGTGAGGTGCCTTTTCATAACCAGCCCTGAGATGGTTTTGAGCAAGAAATAAAATGGTAAAAAGTTCTTATCCTCCAGCACAAAGATGTAACAGCTTACAAATAAATAAGAAGTTGTTTAAATATGAAAAATAATTGTTAGCATGAAGTTCCAGGTTCTTAACCTAGGTGTGTTTGCTTTAAAGCCTTTTCAAGTCTCTTTAGACAGAGATTTCAACTCAAGGATTACAGCACATCTATGTGGTACAGTTATTGAAGTATTAAAAGAAATTTGGCATTAATGATAAAGTACTAATGCCTACATTTGATTAGCTATCTCTATAAATTGGAATAAAGTTAAGAATATCACCATAGGGGCATCGGGGTGGCCCAGTCAGTTAAGCATCTGCCTTTGGTTCAGGTCATGATCCCAGGGTCCGGGGATCGAGTCCCACGTCAGGCTCCCTGCTCAGTGGGAGTCTGCTTCTTCCTCTCTCTCTGCCCCTCCCCTCCCCCTGCTCATGATCTGTCTCACACTCTCTCAAATAAATGAATAAAATCTTAAAAAAAAAAAAGAGTATCACCATAAGAACTGTTCTTTTAATGACTTGCATCTAATATACTTTCTTAAGTGGGAGAAAAAGGGGTAGATTTACAGGTAATATGCCCATGAAATGGGCACACACTCACAGAATTGTAGCACGTACACAAGCATGAGAATATCCGCTGATAGGTTCATTTCTTTAAAAAACTGATAACGCTTTAGGCCAATAATCTCCAAAATGTTTATCTTACATCATTTTATAAAGATGTTTTAGCATGCACCCTACTTAGGAAGGGGGAACACTCTTTCCCCCAAAAGGGTCTAAGACAATGGCATCTGTGCAGGGAGTTTATTTTCAGAAATGATTCCACCAAGAACAGGAGTGGACTCTGGAAAAAGGACAAGAGGGAAAGGTCAAAGGTCAATCCCAAGTTGCAGAATTGAGCTGTTTACTACCATGAGTCAATGAGGTCAGAGTCATGCTGTGAGGAGCCATGCAGAATGCCCTTCAAAATTTGTCCATCTGGGACTTGGGCAGGGCAAGTATTTATCCACTGGCTGCTGGCTTACAGAGTCAAGTTCCTTATACTTCTCATTGGTGCATGCTTGAGAATAACTGAACCAGGGTAGAGAAGGCCCAGAATAATAAGTGAGAGAGAGAGGGAGCAGCTGAAGCACAAGGCTGCTGGGTCACACCTGTGCACAGCTGGTTGCCCCAGAACAGCTAGAGTACACAGGAGGAACAAGGGTGTATGAGCCTGGGCACAGGAGGACACCTATACCCACACTAATACATGTGTATTTGTATACAATTCATGTGTTACTCTCAACCCATATTGCCTATTAGTAAAGTTTATTTTGTTTTTATTTTTAGATAGAAATAGAAAGGTTCTTCCTACCACCCCATGAATGGCCTTGGGAACCCCTGGACTGCACAGAGTCCACTTTGGAGACCAGTGATTTAGACTATACAATATTCTCCTCAAATGATTTTAAAGAAGTTTTTCCTGGCTACTTCTAGTAAGAAAACTGACAATGTTCACTGGAAACAAAGTCCAGTTGAGAAGCTCAGTTAGACCATTGACTTCCTTTCTCCTGTAACAGCTGAAAATAGTACCACTTCTCTAGTTAAAAATAATAAAGATCTTTTTAAGGAAGCGTGGCACAGTATGATGGTTCTCAAATTTGAGCGTATATTAGAATTACCTGTGAAAAGTGTTTTCTAAGACCTGTGAAGACACAGATTGCTGGACCCCAACCTCAGAGTTTCTGATTCAGTTGGTCTACAGTGAGGCTCGAGAATTTAGATTTCCAACAAGTTCCCAAGAGATTCACACTCTGTTGGTCGGGAGTTGGGGGCAGTCTAGAGAGGGGGGGCACACTTTGAAAACCACTGGCCCAGGAGAAGAGAATGGGCTTTGACATCAGACAGAAAGGTCTGGTTTTAAACCCAACCTCTCCCACAAACTGCCATAAACTTCTCTGTGTATCAGCTGTAAAATGGGAATTATTCTGACTGCCTCAAGCCACCATAGGAAGTAAGGGAGAAGATAACACTAGCAAAGTGCCCAGTGTAGTGTTGGGCACATTATACATCTCAATAAACCATCATCAGTAAAAATAAAAGCACTACTATCATCAAGTACTTCAGCAAATATGTCAGAATAAGAAAAAGTAATTTAACAGACTTAACAATAAATTGGCAGAAAAACAGAGCTTTCTAGGCCAGGTGCTTTTTTGAAACATTGAGGAGAACACAGGACTGCCACTAAAATTTTGGTTTTCATAATCAGTTAAGGATTGTCCTGTTAAGTTCATGTCTCTAGTTTCTCCTTCTCATTTCCCCACTTGCCCTAGCCTTTGTGTTGCTACTAGATCTTTCATGGAAGTGCATGGGGGAGAGACAGCGATGGCCCCATGTGCCCGAATACTAACACTCGGAGTGGGGTTCCATGGCATTGGGCCACCAAGCAGTTTCCAGGAGGCAGGAAACCTCTGATGATCTCTCCTTTTCTTTTACAAAAATGGGGTAATAAAAACTGCCAAGTGTCCTGTGGTGCTCTAGGTAAATGTTTTGGATTTTAAATACAAAATATTTTAGGTTGTCTAGTCTGTCAGCAACATTTTCAACATGACATTTTCTTTAAAATGTCTGTATCATCTTAAAATTATTTTTACCATGTTGATTTGTTCATCTACAAATGTATGCTGCTTAAGTAGTAGTTTAAATGTAAATTTTAATGAATGCTATGAATCAGTGCCTAATTTGCACATTTTGTTAATTACCTGTGGTTTAGGATAATCCATCCAAGATGTTCCCTATTACCCTGGATAATTAAGAGTTGACCTATTTTCAGATTTTTGCAGCTCAAATAGAATGAATTCCAGTCAATTTTCTTTCCTAATAGAAAAAACATCATTTATTTAAATAGTCTATCAGACATAATTGGAATGTAAAATCTTGGGAAGAAAATTGACTTTCAAAGGTCATGGAATCTATCCTCCTACTCTTGGGTAGTCTGTCAAACCGGCTAGAAAAGAATATATTCCATCTTTTACAGCATCTTTGTAAAATGTAGCCAAGAACGTGCACCAGCATGAGGAGTGACCGATTTCTCCCTCTTCAACATCGGAGTTCTTTACTTAAACAAAGGTCAGTCATAGCAGTTGCCAATATTTACATATGTAAAGTTGCAAAAATTCACTTGTACAAACATACATACAAATACACCCAGACACAGCACAGACACATCCTCCATACACAGAGGCTTGCCAATGAAGAGTCACACAGCACAGAGTGCAAAAACTTACCTGCCTCAGACAGCCTTTGACCTAATATTAAGCTGCATGTTGAGTTCTGATGCATTGAGCCTACCCTTCAGTTCCTCTGCCTGGATCTTGCTCTTCTCACCCAAAACTTAACCTACACACAGCCTTCCCCATCTCAGTTGTAGCAACTCTCTTTTCCTGTTGATTAAATTAAAAAATCCCAGAGTTATCCTTAATGCCTCTCTTTCACTCACATCACATATCCAACTTATACAATACTAAATACTTGTCGGTGGATTGAAAATATGGATACAAATTTCTCCTATCCTGCTATGCATATCCCTTTGCAATATGACTTTGCTACTCCTCCCATCAAGAGAGAGAGTGTATTTCTCACTGGTTATGTCTGGATTACCTGTGTGACTGGTTTTGAAAAACAGAATGTGGCAGAAGTAATATTATGCGACTTTGAGGTAGGTACTTCACAATATCCACATTCTCTCTCCTGAAATACTGTCCTGAAACCACCACATAAGGAGGCTGGTTTAATCCTAGAGGATGAGAGGCTAGATACAGGAAAGCCAAAGATTCCTGGCATAAGAAGGAACCCATCCTGGACATTTAATCCAAACAGCCTTCCAGCAAATGCAGCCATATGAGTATAGAAGAAATCTCAGAGGAAGCATCTGGTCAACCCACAGATTTATGATAAATAATAAATTGTTTCAAGTCACTAAATTTTGGGAATATGTCACTCAGCCACTTCTCACCACCTGTACTGCTACCATTTTGAATGAAACCACCACCAGAATTACTTCATGGCTTCTTACCTGTCCTTCCTACCTTTGCCTTTGGCCCTTAAGTCTCTTCTCAACAGAGTATCCCACGTGATCCCTCCAAACTACAAGCCAGATCATGTCCCTTCTCTGCTCCAAACCTACCGAAGGCTCTTATTTCACTCAGAGTGAGAGCCCAGATATTTAACAATGTTCCACATGGCCCAATACTCTAGCCCCCCTCACCTCTCTGACCTCATGCCTTAGCATACTCTCTCTCCCTCCACTCAGCATCAGCCACATTGGCCCCCGTCTGTCCCTAAACATGCCAGACATGTTCCTTCTGCCTGCAGAGCTCCTCTCCCAGGTATACCCATATCTCACGCACTCCCCTTCTTCAAATCTTTATTCAACTATCACCTTCTATGAAGGTGACCCTCACCACCTTATTTAAAAAAAAAAATTCACTTTGCATCTGTGTCCTGCCAGGACTTCTACTTGCCCATACCCTTTCTGTATCTCTTATTACCTTCTATTATTCAATACAATTAACTTATTTATTATGTTTATTGATTGTCCTCCCCCATGAAGGCAGAGATATATGTTTATTTTCTTCATTGATTCCTGGCATATGGAAGGCACTGGATGAATATTACTTGAATGAATATTCATTATTTACAGGAAAGGTCATCAAGGTCTTTGATAATCCATTTTAAAGTTTAACAAATATTAGTGATCTTCAGAAACTTCATGAATGTTTTATTTGAATTTCCTATTTCAAATATGCTTTCATCATTTTAAAAAATAGTATGGAAAACACACACACTCAAATATGGTATTGACCAAATTTTGTATTAATTAAAACAGCCTCATAGCTGGCATGAATTGAAGCATGGCAACTGTAACTTTCCCTTTTTCCCCTCCACACTTTCTGTCCTAAAGCCCCTCAATTCAGCTGAGCCTCAGCTTTCTCCAGCAAGGCTCCCATAGATCTGCCCTGCTGCACCCCACACCCTCCAGTGTGCAGTGAGCTCAGGTGCCTGCAGGCAACTGCTAAAGTTGTTCTCCATGGAAACAAAAGGAGGAATGACAGCAGATGCATAAAACATAGAGGAGGGAGTAAAAATAATTTTTTTTAGAATGTGTTTGAACTTAAACAACCATCAATTTACTATAGACTACTATATACTTAGGATATAATATATGAACCTGATGGTAACCACAAACCCAAAACCTGTATTAGACATACAAAAAATAAAAAAAGCTGAACATAACACTATGGAAACTCATCAATCACAAAGAAAGAGAGCAAGAGAAAAAGAAAGGAACACAAAACTATGAAAACAATGAACAAAATGGCAGTAAGTGCATACCTATCAATAATCACTTTAAATATAAATGGCCTAAATGCTTCAATCAAATGACTTAGAGTGGTAGAATGGAAAAAAACAATATCTATCTATATGCCACCTATAAGAGACTCACCTCAGATCTAAAGACACATATGGACTGAAGGAAAGGGATGGAAAAACACTTACCCAGGCAAATGGAAGTAAAAAAAAAAAAAAAAACGCTGGGGTAGTGATACTTATATCAGACAAAATAGATTTGAAAACAGACTGTAACAAGAGACAAAGAAAGGCATTACATAATGATAAAAGGATCAATCCAACTAGATATAACAATTGTAAATATCTATGCATTCAACATTGGAGCACCTAAATATATAAAGCAAATACTAATGGGCATAAAGAGAGAAACTGATGGTAATACAATAATAGCAGAGCACTTTAACACCCCATTTATATCAATGAATGGATCATCAAGGCAAATTAAAAGAAATCAGTGTCTTTGAATGACACATTAGACCAGATGGACTTCACAGATGTATACAGAACATTTCATCCAAACACAACAGAATACACATTCTTTTGCAGTGCACATGGAACATTCTCAAGGAGAGATCACATGTTAGTCCACAAAACAAGTCTCAATAAATTTAAGAAGACTGAAATCATACCAAGCATCTTTTCTGACCACAATGGTATGAAACTAGAAATAATTCACAAGGAAAAAAACTGGAAAAAAAACACAAATATGCAGAGGCTAACAATTTAGTGATACTAAATAACCAATGGGTCAAAAAAAAAAATCAAAGAAGAAAAGAAATAGGGAGAGACAAATGAAAATGGAAACACAATGGTCCAAAATCTTTGGCATACAGTATAAACATTTCTAAGAAGAAAATATATAACAATATAGGCCTACCTAAAGAAACAAGAAAAAGCACAAATAAACAACCTAACCTTACACCTAAAGGAAGTAGAAAAAGAATACCAAACAATGCCCAAGTTGAGTAAAAGGAAGAAAATAATAAAGATCAGAGCATAAACAAATGACAGAGATTATAAAAGAAAAATAGAAAAAATAAATATAACCAAGAGCTTGTTCTTTAAAAAGATACATAAAATGAGTAAACAGCCAGGCCAATTAAGAAAAAAAGAGAAAGGGCCCAAATAAAATCAGAAATGAGAGAAGTAACTGACACCACAGAAGTACAAAGAATCATAAGAGAATACTATGAAAAATTATATGCCAAAAAATTGGACAACCTTGGAGAGATGGATAAGTTCCTAGAAACATATGATCTTCCAAAACTGAAACAGGAAGAAATAGAAAATCTGAACAGACCAATTACTAGTAGCAAAATTGAACTGGCAATCAAAAACTACCAAAAAAAAAAAAAAAAAGTCCAGGACCAGATGATTCACAGGTGAATTCTACCAAACATGTAAAGAAGAGTTAATACCTATCCTCCTCAAACTATTCCAAAAAATAAAAGAGGAAGGAAAGCTTCCAAATATATTCTACAAGACCAGCCTTACTCTGATACCAAAATCAGACAATGACACCACACACACATACAAACTACAGATCAGTATCCCTAATGAACATAAATGTAAAAATCATCAACAAAATATTAGCAAACTGCATTCGACAATACCTTAAAAAGATCATTCCCTATGATCAAGCGGGATTCAAGGATGGTTCAATAATCACAAATCAATTAACATGAAACAGCACATAAACAAAATAAAGAATAAAAAACATAGGATGATCCTCTATGTTTTATGCATATGCTGTCATTCCTCCTTTTGTTTCCATGGAGAACAACTTTAGGATTGTTCACACTTAAAAATAGAAATACCATATGCTCCAATAATTCCACTACTGAGTATTTATCCAAAGTTAACCAAAACACTAGTTTGAAAAGATATATGTACCCCTATGTTTATTGTGGCATTATTTATAATAGTCAAGATATGGAAGCAGCCTAAGTGACCATCAACAGATGAATGGATAAAGATATGGTGTGTGGGTGTGTGTGTACACTCACACACAGGAATTTTATAAAGCCATAAAGAAGAATGAATCTTGCCATTTGCAACAACATGGAAGACCTAAGGATATTATACTACAGTGAAATAAGTCGGAGAAAGACAAATACCATATGATTTCACTCTTAAGGAAATATAAAAAACAAAACAAATGAATAAACAAACAGCAGAATCAGATCTATAAATATACAGAGCAAACTAAGAGTTCCCAGAGGGAAGGGGGTGGGGAAGATGGGCATAATAGGTGAAGGAGAGTAGGAGATACAGGTTTCCAGTTATGGAATGAATAAATCCAGAGAATAAAAGGCACATCATATGAAATATAGTTAATGATATTCTAACAGTGTTGTATTGTGACAGAAGGTAGCTACATGTGTGGTGAGCATAGCAAGATGCACGGAGAACTTGAATCACTATGCTGTACACCTGAAACTAATGTAACATTGTGTATCAACTATACTAAAAAAAAAATTAAGAAGAAGGAGAAATTCAAGAAGAAAGAAAAATCAGGGAGTTAGACACAGCACCTGGAAACCAGGAGAAGGCAACGGGAATTCCCAGAATGATGGCAAAGGGACATTCCAGAAGTACCAACAGGAATGCAGTCCACATGTCTCCAGAAAACAAACAAACAAACAAACAAAGGAGCTGATTAACTGACGGATTTGACCATGTGTAAAATTATATTGAGAGGCATTTTCAAAACTGTTGGAAAGTGTGGGAGGACCCAGTCTTAGGTTGAAGAAAAACAGACTAAAGAAAAAAAAAATGAAACAATTACTAGCTACAGAAAAAAATGATAATGTTGCACATTTGAAATAAATATAACAAAACTCACTCTCTTACCTACAAAACTCCTTCCAGCAAACATCATACTTAATGGTAAAACATTAAAATCATTCTTGTAATCAACCATGAGGCTATTACCTCATCTATTTAAGTTTTTGTTTTTGTTTTTGTTTTTGTTTTTGTTTTGAAAGAGAGAGAGAGAGTGTGTGCGAGCATGAGGAGAGGAGGGACAGAGGGAGAGTGAGAGAGAGAATCCCAAGCAAATTCCTACCTCAGTGTGGAGCCTGACATGGGGCTTAATCTCAGAACCCTGAAATCACGACCTGAGCTGAAATCAAGAGTCAGATGCTTAACGGACTGAGCCACCCAGGTGCCCCCACATCTATTTAGTTCTGAACTGGAGATCCTAGCTAGTGCGATAATGCAAGGAAAAGAAATAAAAGATATAAGATTAGTAGGGAAAAAATATTATTGTCATTATTTGCAAACAACAGTTTTGTACATAGAAAACCCAAAGAGTCTATAGGCAAAATACTAAAATTCATAAGGAAATTTAGGAAGATATCTGGATACAAAGTCAATAAACCAAAAAAATTATGTTCCTATATACAAGCAACAACAACCAGAAAATAAAGTGTTTAAAATTCTACCCTTTGTAATAACATCAAAAATATAAAATACTAGGAATAAATCTAATAAAAATGATACAAGATTTCTGCCTAGAAAATATGGGAGAAATTAAAGCTAGTTATATGAATAGTAAAATATACTATGTTTGTGGATTTCAAAGCTCAATATGGTAAAGTTTCAGATCTCCTCAAATTGCTCTATAAATTAAATGCAATTCCAACTAAAATTCCAGCAGGGTTTTGTTGTCATTCTTGATATTGACACCTGATCCAAAAATGTGTATGGACATAAGGAGGTCTAAGAATACTCAAAATAATCTTGGAAAAAAAATTAAGTCAGAGGACTTTCAGAAAGCAAGGATTAATATTAAGTTGCAGTAATTATGGCAGTGTAGAATGGATACAAGGATAGAGAAATAGAAAGATGAAACAAGACAGAGTCCAGACACAGACCCACAAATACATAGCAGGCTAACATACAACAAAGTGCCGCTCCAGTATAGTGGGAGAGAATGACCTGTTCGATAAATGGTACTGACTAAAATAA
Organism: Zalophus californianus; assembly: GCF_009762305.2. Classification (NCBI taxonomy): domain Eukaryota; kingdom Metazoa; phylum Chordata; class Mammalia; order Carnivora; family Otariidae; genus Zalophus; species Zalophus californianus. The sequence goes on from NC_045600.1 coordinate 70,262,269, forward strand.
AACAATTTTTTTAAAAGAATCCCACAGGATAAAGAGACAACTGAGAATGTAACAGAGACAAAGAAACAGTGTTTTAGTGTTTGAGGGATCTGCTGTGGACAACTGCTTTTATCAACTACCAATGAAGTGTGGCTTTTGACCCTAAGAAAAAAAACCTCATTGCATTTGCTTCCTTTTTAAGCCTGTCTTTGATTTTTGCAGAAAAAGGACCAACTAACAGGTATGTAAAATATTTTCAGGTAAAGAGAACTCTAAAGGAATTTAGGTGAACATATTTTGCTGAATTTTGATACATCTCTTGGCAAATTCTAGCAGTTCTAAAACTCACTCCAGGGCACCTGGGTGGCTCAGGTGGTTAAGCGACTGCCTTCAGCTCAGGTCATGATCCTGGAGTCCCGGGATCGAGTCCCACATCGGGCTCCCTACTCAGCAGGGAGTCTGCTTCTCCCTCTGACCCTCTTCCCTCTCGTGCTCTCTGTCTCTCATTCTCTCTCTCTCAAATAAATAAATAAAATCTTTTAAAAAAATAAAAAAATAAAAATAAATAAAACTCACTGCATTCTCCTTCTAAAGCTTATTCCTGATTTGCTGGTGATGCAGAAGAAATACTCTTTATTCTATTATTTTTTAGAATGGTGCTTAAAGGGTAAATATGTTCCAAATCTGAAATGTTAACTTCTGTGTATAGCAAGAGTTTTCTTACTTTATTTTCTTTCTGAAAAAAAAAACTATCATTTGCTCATTTTAGTTTATTTCTTAAACTAATGTTTCTATTATTTAAACCATTCATTGATGTAATATGAAAAATTCCTTTCTTCCAAACTTAAGCCCAAGAAAAAAAGATTTCTGCTCTCCTCACCCCATTCCCATGGAGTTCCCAATCAAATTTGAGAATTTATCAAAGGAAATGTAGGCTTCAAAAAGAATACAATGCAAATCACTCTGATTTTTCTCTATCCAAAACTCATAAAATTAACTGAAAACTCTTGAACCTCTGCATATTTTAAATTCTAGTACCTAGTACAGTGCCATGTTCCCTGCAGACATTCAATAAATGTTAACTGAATTGAATTTAAATTTAATTTGAAGTCTTTGAGGGAACTAAATTTACCACTTTTTTTGTAGCTTTTCACTTTACACCAAGGAGTCTTTTCCCTGGATGTATTGTAAATTAATTTCAGAACTTAATGTTTAAGTGAAGGCAAAGCAACTCAATACACAGCTTGACAAAGCCGAAAATAAAAAGTCTCCCTGTGATAATGAAACTGCTTGGGTACCTTTGCAATAATTCTGCTCACAGAAAATCAAATGGATAATAGTTGATGTGTTTAGCATATTCTAGTCATCACAATAATAGCTCTTTTTAAATGGGTTCCAAAGGGAAATGCTATTGAGTATTTCATCGATTCACAGTACCAGTTTTGTTAGAGAATATTCATGGAGACTTGTGCCACAGAGTGCCTTTCTAAAAGCCAATAACCACTCAAATCCGCTCTAACACTGAAATAGTAATGACAGATCTTCAGCCCTTTTCACAATGGTACCGAGCCTGTTTCCTCTACCTTTGTCTTTACTTGATTTTATTTTTGCCTAGTAGCTCATTCATTCTCCAGAATGAATCATCTTCCCATGAAACAGAAGATGAACCAAACTGGAAGAGCAAGTTCTCCCTAGCCAGAGGATTGGTGGATAAGACATTTCCTCCTCCCATCTTCCTACCTCTTGCTCTGGGTCCTCAGGTCTCTTGTTTCTCCCCCTGAAAGTGTCGGGGGTGGGGGGGAAGAGAGGAGGAGGGGACATTGTTCTTACGTGGAAGGAGAGGATTTGTGAATATGGCTAAAATGGGGCTACACAGAATTTCCTCACACTGGTTTTCTGGTTCCAGTATTATAGGTCAAATATAAAAGAAAATCTTTCCACACTGGTGCACATTGCCCAGGAGAAAGAAGAGAACTAGGTGTTCTCCCTTTAATCTTAGGTAACACAATGAGAGCAATCTGGGACTTGGAAGAAGACCAGAGGACTTAGATACTCCTACACTTTTATAGGGATTCTTATAAATAAAATTCAGAGACTCATCACTTTGTGTAAGGAAAAAAAAAAGTCTTTTTTTTTTTAAAGATTTTATTTATTTGACAGAGAGAGAACATGAGAGTGGGAACACAAGCAGGGGGAGTGGGAGAAGGAAAAGCAGGCTTCCCGCCGAGCAGGGAGCCCGATGCGGGACTCGATCCCAGGACCCTGGGATCATGACCTGAGCCGAAGGTGAGCCACCCAGGAAAAAAATGTCAAAATAAATATGTAACTGAGATGTGTCCAGAACTTCAGGCAGCCTCTCTTCTTACCTTACGCTCACTCAAAGCAGGTCTCCAAAGCAAATCCAACTCTACAAACCATTAGTATCTGAGACTTACTGGAAATTGAATAAGGAGTCTGGGAAATGGTTACAGGACATACGAAATGTAAAAATGTAATTTAAAGCCCTATTAAATATCTCTGTGGCACCATGTGGTAGCCAGTGTCCAAGAGGGCCCCCACCTCAATGATCCACATTCCCTGGCATCTACACCCTGTGTAGCCCCTGCCCGCACTGAATCCAAGCTGATCTGAGTGATCAACAGCGAAAGGAATGGCACGCTACTTCTGAGGCTATCATAAAAGGCATTATAGTCGCAACTTGGCCTCTTAGAGGGCTCCCTCTGGGGAAAGCTGGCTACCACATCATGTGGACACTCAAGTGGTTCCATGGAATGGCCCACATGAAGAACTGGGGCCTCTAGCCAATAGTCGGCACTGATTTACTGGCTATGCTTAGTAGAGTGCTCCGGCCCAACAGAACTGTCAGATGACCATAGCCCCGGCCAGCATAGGACTGCGACCGGATGAGAGACCCAAACCAAACCCAACTCCCCAAATTCCTGACTCACAGAATCTGCAAGCATAAGAAATGATTATTTTAGGTCCCTAAATTTGGGGGTGATTTGCACAAAATATTAGATAAATGGAACACCTCCCTCTCCAACTTTCCTCCCTGGCTGCCACCAACTTCTTCCTTTTACACCTTTTCCCCACATGATTTTTATGTATCTTTTTCTGCTTCCCGAATCATCAGAAGTAATGCCATTCCCCCTCCCTACCCACCCTCCTCTCTCTGCCTTTCTGGACATCTCACTTTAAAAGTACTTGTAGAGAGAAGAGGAGGAATTTCTATTTAAATTGCCCATAAACAATTCACTTTCATTCTAGCCTTACATTTTTAAGATACTAGTTCCTAGATTTAATTCCATGACCCAAAATACCTACCCCCAGAAATGGAGAGCACATTCAGCTTCTCATTTTCATCCCATTTCCTCGTGAAACCAGCCCAGCCCGCAGTCTCCCATGGCAGCCTTTGAATCCCACAGCCAGTCGCCTTCCTGCTGATTCCCTGAGCCCTGTCATTTCACTTCTTCCCCACTGCTTAATACTGTTATTCGTTTCACTCGCTCCGAAGAAGGAAGAATTGAATACTGCCTTGCTTAATAATGCATCTTCAAAAGTTAAAATCATTTTAAAACTTATCATTTTTTCCAAATCTCTTTTATTCAGGAAAAAAATATTTCTTATTTTATAGGAAATGACAGTTTTCTGTTTAACAGATAACATATAATTAAAATCAAATAATGGTCCTATGACCTTATATTATGCCTACATAAACTCAAAGATACATTTTAAAATTGTTCTAATTCATTCTCTGTGCTCTCATTAATTTCCATAATTTCACTTCAATTCCACATCTGTGCAGTAGGCAAGAGTAAGAATTATTCCACTAGTATTTCAGAGAGAGAAGAAATGGGTTGCTATGGAAGTTTCCTAATTACATGCATTTTGTGGTCATTCCCTCTCTCTAACAAATTCCATCTAGTATGTGTGTATTAGGGTTCTCTAGAGAAATATACAGAGATAGACAGAAAGACTTATTATGAGGGATTGCTTCATGCAATTAGAGAGACTGAGAGGTCCCACGATCTGCCATCTGCAGACTGGAGGCCGAGGGAAGCAGGTAGTGCAGTTTCAGTCCAAACCTCAGGGTCCGAGAACCAGGGGAACCACTGGTGTAAGACCCAGGCCAAGGCCGAAGGTCTAAGAACCGGGACAGGAGAAGACGGATGGCCCAACTCAGGCAGATAGTTCAAGCCTTCCCTTTCTCTGTCTTTTTGTTCTCTTCAGGATCTCAACAGGTTGAAGGATTGCCCGCCAGCACTGGCATGACGGCAATCTTCTTTATTCAGTCTACCAATTCAAACGCTAATCTCTCCTGGAAACACCCTCACAGACACAGTCAGAAATAATGTTTTAACAATTATCTGGGTATTCCCTTAGCCCAGTCAAGTTTATACATAAAAATACCAATACAATGTGTTTTATGAAAATTCAGAAGCCTGTAATAGTAAATTCAAAAGTTGTAATCACCCTGGTGTTAATCTCAGCATTGTTTAAACAAACAAACAAACAATAGGCCATGTGAGCAGAAGTGTACTAGGAGACAAATGTGAAGATGGGGGGAAAAGCAGAGATGATAGGAGAGAATATAAATTAAGGTAATCACATGAAGAGAAGGGCAGAATTCTTAAAGATCTCTCTGAGTAGAGAGTCCAGAACAGCAACTCTCCAACCGTCCAGTAGAACTTCCTACAATGATGTGGGTATTGAGTATTTTAAATGTGGCTCGTTGAGCATTTGAATTTTTAATTTTACTTAATTTTAATTAATTTAAACTTAAATTTAAATAGCTTCATGGGGCTATGGGCAATTATACTGGTCAGGGCAGTTCTAGAAGCCAAAATGGACCTTGTTTTTCTTAGTGCCCACAGGGGTCTGGCAGGGAGGAGTTCCAGCTTAGGGAGGCCAAATGGCAAACAAGAGAGGGAGGGCACAGGATGAAACATCAAATAACCCGTGGTCTGGTGCTGATTGTGCCATGAGCTCGAACAAGTCACTTGGTCCTTTGTTTCCTATCTGTGAGTGGGGAGGGTAGCCATCTGCTAGGCCCATTTCACAGATTTCCCAGCACATTCCAAATGAGATCACAAACAAGAAAACCTGAGGCTGTAGTTCTGTCAGTGCTCTTAAATCAGGTTGCCCAGAAGTAAACCCCAAGAAGATGTCCATGCTGGTGGTATACTCAGGAGAAACCAAGAAGAGAATAGGAAAGCAGGGCACGAAAGGGGAGAAGGACAAGCCAAGTCCCAGTCTTGCTGGGATCTCCAGGGCAGCTCTGGAGTGTAAATGACACGTTGGAGTTTGCCTCAGCTCCAGACAAGGAAGCTGGGCTCTTACAGCTCCTGGTCATGAGCTGGGGGCTGCCCTGGAGGACAGAAGCTCCCCATGCTTGCAGCTGCGTGTGAGTGTAACCGTGTACCCTTTACATGCACACAAGCATGGAGGGTAAGGCAGCAGGTGTAGTTCCAACATCCCAAGTACACGCAGAAGAGTCACAGAGAGTCTGGCCCATAGAAACGAAGGCCCACAGGGGCGGGCGGAGGGGCACAAAGATATAGGAAGCAGTCCTAGGGCTCGGAGGACTACCAAACAATGGACAAAGGAGACTAGACAGAGAAATCCTAGAAATGAACACAATCCCTTAATAAACTCACTTAGAACATGAATAAAAAGAGCATTTAGCTCTAGCAATGCATCACAGTGATGCTTTAGATAAATGCTCTAGGTCTTTTTTTTTTTTTTTAAGTTTTGCATCTTTGGGGTTTATACTTTCCATATTCCAGAAAAGAAATAAAATACTTTGGACTTTAAACAACAGTCCCTTTTTTTCCCAGTGGATCAAACACAGGGATATCTCATTGACTTCGGAAAGAACATGAAGTCAAAAATTAGATTCCCTACAGACAAGTCCAACTTGCGTGGCCTACTAACACATTCTGGTTTGGGTCTGCTCACTTCTGCCTTCCGCCTAACACACCTATGGCTCCACAGCTTCCGTTTTTCTTTTTTCTTCTCTCTTGCTCTCTCTTTTTTTTACCCCTCTCTCGTAAGGATTGTTACCAGGATATAATGAAACAATAATGAAACCTGCTCCAATCCGTTCTCTTGGCCCAACGTTGATTTTTTTCCCTAGCCCTGTACGTTCTGATACAGCATTGCATCATTCCTGTGTTTACTTTCTCCCACTACATCTAAGGTAAGAATTCAAAGGTATGTTATTTATCTTTAATGTTCCAGTATATTCCTTTAAGAACTATCAGTTGTAAAGGGGTCATCCTTATACTCTCATCTGTTCTTTCAGAATTATACTTGAACATCTCAAACAAAAATGGGGACAATTTTAAAATAATTGGCTATGGAGCCTAACCATTTTTCAGTTACTTTTAAGATAGAATAATGAAATCCATGTTCCATTTAAATGATATGGGCAATGCTTAAAATTTTTCATTGCTTGAAAAGGAGACTTTAATATCTAATATGCACAGTAGACTTAATTCCAAGAGATATTCAGCCTGATAAAGCATCCGAAATATTAAGTTTATCCAATGTAAGGATAGCATCACACCATATTTTTAAAAATTTTCCCCCAGCAAATGAAGTGAAAGTGTAGCATGTGATTTCTATTTTTCTATTTTCTGTATAATTTCTATTTTTCTGCCTTCATAAAATTAAATATCCACTTCAAGAGAGGGGAAAAAATGGTGTCCTGATATTTAAAAAGTCACACTCGAGTTAACAACAACTCTTTAAAAATATCAACATTGGTAGAATAATAATAATCAAAATAATAACAGACCTCAAATGAATAACACATATTTAAAATATTCACTATTTTAGGGGCACCTGGGTGGCTCAGTCGGTTTAGTGTCTAACTCTTGGTTTCAGCTCAGGTCATGATCTCCGCGTCATGGGATCGAGCCCAGCTCCATGCTCTGAGCACGGAGCCTGCCTGTACCTCTCCCTTTGCTCCTCCCCTGACTTGTGCTCCTGCTCTCTCTCTCGAATGAATGAATGAATGAATGAATGAATGAAATATTCACTATTTTACTCTAAATGTCACAACTAAAGTGAAAATGTCATGCAGCATCAGAAACTGTAAAAATATGGTATTTTTATTTGCATTGAAGTTTTAGCAAATTGCCTGTTTTAGCCAGCTCCAAATGTCTTTATAACTCCTTAATTCATAAGTTTCAATGTTTATATCTGATATTTTGCCATTTCCACTACCTTTACTATCCCAGTTTCTTTTCACCAACCGACTCCTCATCAATTTTTCACACAACATCCCCATACACAAGAGAAAGCCAGCCACCTACCAAACTGTGGGATAAGTAACAGGAATGGTTAGATAAACCCAGCAGAGTCCTTTCAGTACAGAGTCATATACGGGAGGAGGTCAAGAGAATAGATCACAGTTAAGTCCTATCTAGGTATATAACCATCAGCAAAAAAACTATCAGGCACAGCTTTTGATTGACAGGCTAACCTTCTCTTACCACATATGCACAAATACAAGACTGATTGGTATGTGGAAAAATATAGTCAATGTTACTCAGAATTAAAGAAATGCAAATTTTAAAAATTAGACGTAATTTCTCTAACCTTCAGACTGGCACAAATCAAAAAGTTTTAAAGCATTAAAGGTTAGCAAAAGTTACTGGAAGTAGGCAGTCTCCTCTCCTTCTGTTCAGAGTATAAATATGGCAGTTTCATATTTTTAAGTGCAAATATTCCTTGTCTCAGAAGTTCCACTATTAGGCATCTGCCTTGCAGATATACTCACAAAATTATGTCATGGTATATTTATAGAGGACATTCATCTTGTTATCTGTATAAGAGCACAAATAGATAAATGTAAGAGCATAAATAAATAAATAAAACCTATACACAAACTAGCACTAATATCTGGTTAATTATTAAACCCACACAAATAGAATACTATGCAACCATCGAACAAGTGGGTATGTCTGTTTGTGCTCTAAAAATACTCTAAATATACCATTAAGTGAGATCTGATGTGAAAAAAGAAGATCCTGTCTATGACATTTTAAAGTATATGCATGTGTGTGTAGAGAGAGTATGTATATATTTATATATATAAACTATAGCTACATACTATGTATGTACTATGTAGTGTGAATATAATATATATAATATATAGTATATACACATTAAATATATCCTGTATATAACACATACTACCTGTGGTATATATCCATAGTGTATACATAAATACATATAACTATATACAGCTAGAATATATATATACACACATATATGAATATACATGTGTGTATTTGTGGACCATGCCTAAAATGCACCTGGAAGGTGACTTTTGGTAGAGAAACTAATTCTAATTTTTTATCTTTCTGTACCATTCAAATATTCAGCATTATGTATAATTTGTACTTAAGAATGAAAGCTCAGAAACAATCCCAGAAGTAGCATTGGAACACTAGGAAGATGGAGGACCCATTCACTCATTCACTCTGAGATAGAAGCCCCCTAATTATTAAGATCTGAGATATCCAATCTCCTTAGTAACAGAGGCTTCCCCAGTGTTTCCTGGGACATGGAGTTGTCTGGCAATTAACTAATGTCTAATAATGATCTGTAAATTAGTAGATTCATCACATGTGCAGCTTCTGCCACCACACTAATGGTTTGTTTAACAAATGGCTGATGTCTCCATTAGAGAGGCTCCTTTGTTTCTAAACAGCATTTGTTGCATTTGGCAAGTGCCCCAGCGTGGGTATTTGCTGGCAGGCACTGCTTGATTCCTAGAGTAGCAAAACTGTACTCTACAGTGTAGGGCAGTGGCAGGGAACTGTACAAGAAGGCCCCCAAATTCCAAAGGTTTGGGGGGAGGGTCCCTTGTAGACCAGACCTGTGGCTTAGCTTGTTTCCCCTGCTGGCCTGCCATTCATTCACTCATTCATTCAGCAGGTGTTTACCAAGCACACACTATGTGCAGACAATGTTCAAGGTATTAGAAATGACTAAAACTAAGGAAAACCCTGCCTTCTGGAGCTTACGTCCTAGTGGATTGATGGATAAAATAAGAAATTAGAAAATAGTTTTACACCACGTTTGGTAAGTGTGTGAAGAAAATAAAGCAGGAAAGGGGATAAATTTAATGGCCCTCCCTGAGAAGGTGATCTTCAAGTGGAGATCTAAAGGAGGTGGTGAAGCAAGCCTCAAGATACCTGAGAAGAAGAACGTTCCAGTTGAAGCAAACAGCAAGGGAGCAAGCCCTTCCATGAGGGTGTGCCTGGAAAGTGTGGGGTATAGCAGGAACATCTAGGACGTGAGTAAGCTAGAAAATGAGGTGAAAAAAAGATACCTGGTTGGAATTCATGAGCCCACACTAGGTAAGGCCTTATAGATTATCGTAGGAACTTAGGCTTTTTTCTCTCGGTAAGATGAAAAGATACTGAAAGGTCTGAGCCAGGAAGCAACTTGACACGACTGACATCTTTAAAGAATCACTATAGCTCAGTGGTTCTAAATTGAGGGTAACTCCCCCTCTGCCACCAGTCAGGGGACATTTGGCAATTTCTGGGGACACTTCGGATTGGATGCCTTGGGGCAGGAAGGTGCGCTCCTGGTGCCTGAGTAAAGCTCAGGGATGCCACGAAGCATCCTGCAACTCCCCACAACAAAAAATTATCAGGCCAGAATGTCAGCAGGTGTCCTGGTTGAGAAAACCTGTGTTGGGCTGTGAGTAGAACACAAGGCTAGAAGGGCAGCAAACAGGAAGCAAAACAATCAATAACATAAACCAGATGAGAGAGTATGGCTTGGACCAGCTGGGAGAGGTGACAGGAAGTGGTTACTCTCTAAAGGACTTCTGAGCTTAGATTCCATAGGGCTTGTAAATGTCCAGATGTAAGGTATAACAGAGAGGAGTCAATGGTGAGGGCGAGATTTCTGGTCTCGCTCTGCCTTCTGAACCTTGTCTTCTTCTAACTCTGATGTCTTCACTCACCACACGTTCTCCCCCTCCCTGTTCCCCCCGTTAATGCCACCACACTGCCTGCCACACCCGGTTCTACAGCCTGGCATCTAACTTTTATCCGCAGTGTCACACTGCATGTCACACCCTTCCTGTTCCTCCAACGCTGCGCTCGAGCGCACCTGCTCAGTCCACACCCAGCCTGCTGCAACACCGTTTCTCATGACATCACACTATTGATCCAGAGTGCTCTGCTCCCAGTATCAAATCCCCAAACAATGCCACAGTGAAGACTTGCCAGTTGAATTTCTAAACCTTCTTTTCTATTCATTATCCATTCCAAACATGCTGACTTTGCCACAGTCCACGTGGACCTCATTTAATTTCCTCCCTCTGGAATTTCCACTTTCCCCTTACCTCTGAAATGGTTTGAGAATCTCACCTATTACGAAATCTGACTCAATCAATACCCATCTTTCTAAGAAGACTTCCACAATTAAGCCTGGGTAATTTTGTTCACAGCTCTACTAGGAAGTTGGCTAGATGACTGCTTGGTAGGGTGCTTTGAAAGTTATTGTTCTGCTGATTTCTCTACATATGCCACAATGTTCTGTAAGTTTCACGAAGGAAAAAAAATCATATATTCTGTTCTCTTTTTCTTCCCTAATATTCTGTGTAGCACTGTCCATACAGGAGAAATGAATTAAATGCCTCGATTTACTGACCGGTGAAAGAAATGCTGACCTATATTTATAACATTTATATGATAACATTTTGCCTCAGACATGTAGATCATCCCACCAACAGCCCGGTCTCCTCTCCCCCAGTTACATTGCCCTCCACTTGCTTCTGCCACTCACTCTCAAGGCCACACCTCACTATTGTCATTATCAACAAACACCACTCAACTGTCCTATCATGGCTTCCTAATTGGTCTCCCTGTTTCCCCCGCTCCTTGCTCCTCTACAGTCTACTCCAAATGCAGCAGCCAGAGGGATAACACAGGTTAGATCACGTCACTTCTACTCAAAATCTGTCAGTGGCTCCCATCTCAGAGCACAAGACAAAGTCCTTATAATCACATCCAAGCTCTTACTAGATTTTGACCCCTGTTATTTCTCTGATCTCATCTCCTACTGCTCCCCATCGCTCTTCTCCCACCAGCCTGACCTACTTGGTGTTCCCCAGCACACCCAGCACGCTCAGCCTCTATGCTTCCGTAATGCTGTTCCCTTTGTTAAAATGCTCTTCCCCTAAATAACTTACTTCCATATATGTCATTTCAACCATCCATGCTCATTCTAAGTCATGAAGTTGTACCTCCCACGATACACCTTTTCCTCTGCCCTTGTTTTGTTTTTCTTCATAGAATCTACCAGCATCTGACATCCACACAACATACTTGTTATTTTTATTATTTCCTGTCTTTCTCCCTCCACTACAATAGAGGCTCAATGGGGCAGGGATTTTGAATGTTTTCTTCACTATACCCTCAGCATCCAGAGCAAGGTCTGGAAGGTTTTCAATGAATAGTTGTTGAGTAGATGTTGCCTGCAGCGCCAGGACCAGTACCCATGCTTATGCTTTTGCACACATGCTTATGTGCATGCACCCACATACATGCATACATACACACATAAAGTGGGACCACAGATACATCGATGGAAAGATAAGAGCCTGAAGAAACCTCCCTTTTTCTCCTACTCTTGGCTTTGCACTGAGTTCGCTCCTCAATTCAAAGGCTATGGAAATCGTGCCTGCACAAAGGACTGGATGACCAAGTCATACTCTCCCTCTGTTGATTCACTTCTTTAGTCAAAGTCCACTCCTGAAATGCCTGAGTTTTCTACACACTCACATCACAACTTCGCAAAGCCTGAAGTTTCAAAACTTTGCAACGAGAGATCCAAATAGCATCCTCATCTCCTTGATAAAAAGAAATAACTGGCTTTATCTCTGATAGGATATGGAATTGACTTTTATGCATTAGTCATTCAACCTTGAATTGAATTTTGACAGACTCTGCAGTGTATTAAATTGCTCCCGCAAGGATGAGAAGTGTACATTCCTTATTAAATGTGTAACAGAACTCAATAATGCCTGTCATTTTCCACTGCAGAGATGAACTTGAATTAAAGCAGAATTAATTCAGCTAACTTAAGCAGAAGTCTAATAACAAGTTTATTTCAGTTAAGGTATAAGACAAATAAATCAAATTCCTATGCAAAGTTCTGTAGTAGCTCAAACAATAATCTCCGATTCAAAATGATAGATAGAAATATGTCAAAATCAAGAATTTTATGAATCCTTTACAGTCTACAGAAATGCTTAGATGAATGGTACATGTTAAAAAGAAATGAACTATATTTTTAGAAAGGACATATAGTTGCAGAAATTAGCCTGTCCTTAAAGACAGCTCTGCTATATGTTCACAGGCAACTGGGTAGACAACTAAGGCATATGTGGAGCAGGCGTCTAACATTTATTGAGCACCTACTATGTGACAGGTACTGTCCTAGGCACTTGACATTCATTATCGTGGTCCTTGTAAGAAAAAATAATGAAGCACTCCATTTTACAAACTACTTAACAGACTCGCATTTAATTATTTACAGCCAATGTTTGAACCCAGGTGTATGTGAGTCCAGAGCTATATCACCTTCCAACTGTCTCCATAATCACGCACTTAGTGGAATGTGTCAGAGAGAGGAGGCATCGGACAATAATGGTGGAAGGTGAGTGACTACAGAGCTGAGTAGGAAGACAGCTGGGGTAGAAATAAGGGCATAGTGTGCTAAATGACTTTGGACATCTTCTTCCTTTATCTTCCCATCTATAAGTTAAGAAAATAATTCTTCACTGTATACAATGAGGTGTTATAAAAATAACGTTAAGACAATATGCAATTAATTTGCTTGTGATGGACGTCCTGCCTTGGTAAGAGCTTGGATCAGGTTTCCCCTATGGTCCTGCCCATTCTAAGACATGAGGCTCCTAAGATTGCATGATTAATGCTGAGATGAATCACTTTCTAAGGTAACCAATCACCCCCTAGGGGCCCTGGGTGGCTCATTTGGTTAAGCAGCTGACTCTTGATTTGGGCTCAGGTCATGATCTCAGGGTCCTGGGATTGAGCCCTGCACCCAGCCCTGCTTTGGACTCGGCTCAGTGGACAGTCTGCGGAGTCTGCTTCTCTCCTTCTTCTCTCCCTCTGCCCCTCCCCATGCTCGTGCACACAAACTCTCTAATAAATAAATAAATCTTAAAAAAAAAATAAAGTAACCAATCACCCTCAATCTGTTTATATATACACATATATCTTCTTCCATAATCCTATTTATTGAAACAGTATATACTTCTACTTGATTCATAAAGAACTAAATAGCAATGGTGGGGTTCGATACTGAACAAGCTCAAAGGTTTTAAACAAGCCCTTTGCTGCTACATTTTTTTTAAGTTTATAACCACATATCCTGAATCCATAAATATTGAACACCTCCTCATTCTTCTTTCAAGTTCTCCTTAGGTCACTCATTACAACCCTTTAATGAACACCTCACTACATATTTAAATATATGAATCACTTTACTTGTCCCTCTTATCTCCCTATTTATGCCTTTCTTGTGTGTAGGACTTAAAATACCCCAACCCAAACAGTCATTCTACCCTTTAGTGCATTCCAGTATTCGCTATGTCCTTGCCTTTATAGATTTCAGTCTAATTTCATCAGTTGGGTATTTGCCACTACCATACTACCACACACACACACACACAGTCATGACTCGCCCTTCCTTCATTAGTGAACCTCATTTAACCTGATGAGTTATTGTTGTACAGAACTGGTCTTGGATAACGTGATAAGGTAGTTGCATTGTGCTTTTACCAAATCCCTGCTTTCCTTCGTTTGAATTTTTCCCATTCCCCCATAGCACCAGCAGCCTTCACAACTCCCCAGCCATCCAGCACCATCAAAGCCCCTAACTCAGACCTGCGATCTGCAGATACCAACCTAAGCCCCTGATCCTTGTCTTTCTCTTCTTCCTACTCTTCACAAAGGAGATATACTCCGTGTCTTATTGGCTCTGTGCCTGGGTCTCTGATAAACCAAAATATGTCAACATTGAACTGCTAGGACTTTTTATCCAAACAAAATATCTATTCTTTACAGGTAATCATCTAAGCAACGAATGACCCCTTAGGGAAAAAAAGAAAAAGAAAACAAGTGTGAAAACACCAAGTGAGACAGAGGCCAATCAAGAACCACTGTAGAACAGATGAGCCTTCCATCCATCACCCAGCCCCACCTCTAGATGATTGCCACTCCACCTCCTTACACTTAGGGCCAGCAGTGGCAGACTTTCACCCGTGCTCCCTGGTAGTGCCATTTGAAGGCATTTCACTGTCTATGGCTCACCTCTAGGTGCCTAACGCCCCCTCTGTGTCCCCGTTATCTAATTAATAAGTCAGATCTGTAGAAGCACGGATAGTGAATACCTGATGCTGAGTGAATGTCATCATCAAATTCATTCTAACTTTAATGCTACTCAGCTCTGGTGAGTATAGATTGGAATCCTAAGTTCATCATTTCTCCCTAACTATCCTGCTGGACTTCTGAGAGTAACTTATCTTTGGATTCTCAATTCCTGGGCTGGGACCAACGGTTGGGAACACCATGGCCTCTCTCTAGGCCCCTAATGCAACTGCTCACCCGATTCAATCCACCCTTTGGATACGAAGTTCCATTTGGACCTTCTAACCTCTCCAAGATAATTGTCTTACCCCAACCATTCCAGAACTTGCCCTTTGCTTAAAAGAAGTCTGCTTGTAGTTCTTAATTGCTTTAAATCTGTCCTGCTTACTGTAATTAAGGAAGCTCTACATCCTGCTAGTTCCCAGGGACAACAGTCTTATCTTCCATGTTACGGTTCCATTACCATCTAGTCAAAGACCATGACATCTGAATCCACATAGCACCTTCTTCTACTCTGTCCATCTCATTTCCCTAGGATTGCTCCCAAATGCTCTACTATGAATTACTTTGAGAACATAAATCAGTCCTTTTCTTCTGAAGTCAGTGAATCTGAAGAGTATTCTAATGGCCTGGGCACTTGGCCACAGTGATGTTAGTCCTTATGGAAAATGCATATCTAATTGGTCAATAACAGAAGATTGCCAGGAAGTGATAAAGAAGGGGAAAATCCTATGAATTTGTTCATTTTTAAAAAGTGATCTTAAAGGTTTATTCAAAAATGTACTCGAAAGTATAGGGCTAGGTAAGCCTAATTACATACCCACCCAAAGCAAAAACATATAAATCATATATGCTTTACAACCTATGTATCTTTATACTCTTCAAGGTGCTTTCACATAAAACTCTAATAAAATGTATTTCCCCACTCAATGATCTAGCATATATCCACAATATGACCTTGAGAAACACCATCACAACCTAGGACTCTTCCTGACACATCGCATCTTACACAGCTAAGCCCCATCAGGATGTTTTCTCCTCTGGGTTTGCTGCCTCCCAAGAAGTGCAGGTGATCACAAGCTATTCATCTTCATTTCCAAAGCACTCTGGGAGATCAGAAGAGATGAGAATTGATTAATGTTCTCTATGGAAAGTTCAATAACTGTTTAATCACAGCTTGGAAATAAAGCAATGCTTCTGATCTTTTACAAATTAATTTAACGTTGCATTAAAAATAAAATAGGCTGTAAATTGTGCTGTGCAGGGAAAATCAATGGCTCATTATCTTTGCTTCTAGTAAAATGTACTGGTTCTTTTAAAGCCATTAATGAGCAATATTGGGCAGTACACAGCTGCAAATGTGTTCAAGTATTATTGATCCTACATCTATAAAACTAATCTCATCTGGGCAGAATTTATTAACAATAATAATGCAAACTGTTCTGCAGTCCATACTAAAGAAAAAAAGAAGAAAATTCACGTGCATAAGGCAAGATTATAAGATCACTGGGGAGAAACAATTTCTGAACCCTTATTATATCATGGCACTTAATCACTGTTAAATATAAATCTAATAAAAGGATATCATCAATGGTGACCAATGAAATGTTAACAGAGTCTTTCCATGTAACCAAACCATATGACAATTCTGTAATTTGGATTGATGTTACCACTTTCCTTAGGCATTACTAGAACATTATGCACAAATTGTCTGTAAGGTAACTTCTATATTATTTCATATTTTATGACATAATACTTAGAAATATTTTTCTACTAAAACAGAAACTGAGTTAATAGATTGTTTTCATTTTCCAACTTTGTAAAATACACGTGTCATCCATGGGTCCAGCTGCACATTAGATCTCTCTCCCTTGAATGTCCATGAAGCCCCTCAAACCTATCATGTCCAAAAATCTTGGGCTAGCTCCTGGGGAGGTGGGGTAGCAGTGGAGTCTTGGGACCTCAAGACTGGCCCTCGCAGCTTATTTAGAGGAAGAATGGTGGGAAAATGGAGACTTCCCCATAAATGGGAAAGGAGAAGGGAAAACGGGAATCCAACCACTTCCATATGTATCCTATTTTTATGTCCCATTTTATCCTCATTGCTGCAAAACAAGTACAACTAAATTATTCTCAGGCAACACAAAAGACTACCTGACAAAGAAACTAGAAGCGATCACTAAAATGCATCATAACAAAGAGGTCACATTTTGCTGAAAGCTTCCACGCTAGTTCTCTTCCCCGCCCTTATGGGACTGCCCTAGCTTTGTGGGGCTGAGTGCTGAAACGCAAGTACTTAGCATTTTCCTTCTACTACCTACTCTCATCTCAAATAGCAGGAATGAGAAAGAACAACAGTCTAGATAATATAAATGTGTAGAAATCCCCAGAATTTGCTAAGTCTTTTTAAAAGCCCTCTCTCAAAACTGTAAACAACTAATCATATCGCACCCTCAGCGGTTTAGGATTACTGCAGCTAACAACGGCAGCCTGCTGGTCAGAAAGCTCAGAGCCAGACAGCACAATCTAATTTTTCCCCTTAGCACTTTTCGGCCCCAGTGTACAGGTTAGTGACACTTCCCAATCTAGCAACGGTAGAAAGAGCCCTAAGTGACATATGGCATCCAATTTCCTTATACAGTGCCTAATCCTAAAAGACAGTTCTTGCCTATTTAAAAAAACCATAATTTTATTAGAGAAATACAAGCAAAATCTCACTCCCAGCAGTTCCTTAAAAACATTGTCAAACTTGTTATTTGTCAAACTGTCAAGCAGTGTTTCAGAGCCGGGTTAGGTCAACACTCAGTCACATCTGACAAGTGTCAATCTGAGAACACCTGAGTTTCTCAGGAATGGGCAAAAGAGGAGGTAACTTCAGAGGCTAAGTAAGGCCAAAGGCAGGACCTGAGCCTACTAGATAAGCTGCAAATCCAAACTGGGGAATGCTAAACCTTCTCTTAGAAGCAGAGACATCCTCTGGCTCAACCATGAGGAGGCAGCAGAGAGACAGCCAGGTCTCTAGTGGTACCAAGGGGCACACCCAGGGTATCAAAGAAAGAGGATTCCTCTTTCTCACCTACTGGCTTGTAAGACAAAGCCCACTTTGCCACTTCCTGCTCTGGACAGCAGTTGGATGTTGCAGTCTCCCAGGCTGGGAGACAAGCAGGTGGGAGTGTCTGAGGTCACATAAACTTGTGAAGACTGGGTGGCCTAATCCTAAATTTTGTTTTAATCATAAATTATTTCATTATCCTTAGGCATAGGCCAGTTTAATTTGGATAACTATGGTTTGGAAGTATGGTTAGAGTTAAAAATAAGATACAGGATGCAGAATTCTGTACCTCCTTCTTTTAAGAGAGTAAGCATTTAAGTCCTGGGCAGCTCTACAAAAGTATTACCAAGTTTCTTCCCAATGCTTGATACAAAGCTAATGCTAATGAGATAATGTCAAACTATACAACCTTAAAGTATTATCATGAAAGAAGCAGGCACACAGTGCCACCAAAACCAATTTATGGAAGACTCTTCCTGATTCGCAGACAAAAACAAAAGATTAAGTTGCAGGGAGGATGAGAGTCAATCACCAAGATGGCTTCCAGTTAGCCTCCCGGTATTCACACCGCTGTGTAGCCCCTCCGACAATGACTAACAGAACGCAGCAGAAGTGATACTACATCATTTCCAAAATTAGGTTGCAAAAGACGCTACAGCTTTCAGCTTGGTCACTCTCTTTCTCTGTTGTAGCACATAGTCTGGGGGAAGGCAGATATCTGTCATGAATAACCCTGAGGTGTGGCTCGCGTGGTGAGGAACTGGGACCTCCTGCTGACAGCCATCTTGGAAGTGGATCCTGGCCTGGACAAGCTCTTAGAGGACTACAGCTCCAGTCAACAGCTTGAATGCATTCTTATAAGAGAACCTGAGCCAGAATCACCCAACAAAGTTGCTCTTGGATTCCTGACTCTCAGAAACTGTGAGATAAATACTCACTGTCTTCCCCTGCTAAGTTTTGGAGTAATTAGGTTTTGGGATACTTTTACATAGCAACAAACAACTTATACAGCAAACCAATACTGTTTTTTTTAAATACTATATTGTTTTAATCAATTGCACCTAATACCTATTATCTGCTGAAGAGATAAGAAAATAAATAAGCAAGTAACTGATGGTATTAATGGAAAAGTCAGAATCCACCACCTATTGGGAAGGGAAGAAAGTGGTGAAGCAAGGTTTGGAGTCAAAAAGACCTGGCTTCAATTCAGTCTCCACCATTTTCTTGGAGCCACCCTGGGCAAGCTTCTTAAACTCTCCTAAGCAACAGTTGGGGATAACGCCTTCCTTATGAGGCTTTTGTGAAGTTTAAATAAATAATCATCTATGTGAAGCACTCAATGCATAGAAAGTGCCCAACAAATGCTGATTTCTCTCCCCCATTCTTTTTGATAGTTTATTGCAATCTAGGATAAAAGTGGCTACATAATAGTCATATTTTCTTCTAGCAAATGTATTCCCATGTAGATACCATGAAATAAAACATGTTAATCTTTCCTAGCATTTTACGGAAAAGAAAAACTTCACTTCTAGCTACACCATTTGAATTTGATGAGAGAATAACCAGATCCTATGACTTACTTGGAATATATAATCATTCATTAACCATATGCATACAGCTGGAATAAATAACATATTATTAAAATTACCCCCTTAGAATACCAACTTCCTTCCCTATTCCCATCTTCAGAGATGACTAAATTTAAAGTGACTTTGTATTTTATATGCTGAAGGACAGATAGCACCTTTGGGTAACATTCAAGGAAGTTACATTCTGATCCCATAATCAAGAAGACTTCAGAGCAGAATTCAATAGATACTTAGAAATACTAAAGTCATACCTGAACCAGTCAAAGAGAGCAAAAAAATTTTTCCTTAGAGGAATGCTTCTGGAGAAGTTACCTCTCAGTGCCTGTTTCTTAGGTTGTAAAACTCTGGAGAGCCTCATTAGCATGGAGAAAGAAATACCGTGATCAACCTTCCAAGTTTTTCTGCCATAAAGGATATTCCCAGTGGAAATTCTCTGGGTAGTCGGTTTCCTCCCACCCACCAACTGGCACCGACTGCCTGCTCTTCCATATGTATGCATAAGATGCTGTCTTATCCAACCCTAACAGGTGCCATCCGCCTCATCCAGCTCCGTGACTCACCTGTGATACATCTCACACTGCCTAGATGATGAAGAGTCCAATGGCACAACAGGAGTCAAGCTTATTAACAGCCCATCTGCTCAGCCAGACATTCCTCTCAACTGGATGTGAGAACAGGTTGGGAGAGACCTAGCAGATCAGACCCACGTAGTACTAAGCGGGCTGATTTTAGAGCACTGATCCTGGGTTCTTAAAATGATACATGCTCATTTTGAAATTACCTTAGAGCTTAGAAACTAATACAAATAATCTGCCCAACCTTAAATTTTTCTATAAACCATAAACTCTTGTGATGTCCACATCATTTGCACCCTCCCTCAAGTCTTTGCTCAATGATTTTCTCACTGTAGCTTTTCCAGATCACCCTGTTGAAAAACGTAGGGCTCCACCCCTTGAACACCTGTCCTTCTCCCTTCATTTTAATCATGATTCTTATCACCATATAATATACCATCTAATCTACCCATGCCTTCTGTTCAATATTTAGTTCCCTCCAGTCAAATGTAAAGTTGATGAGGATTTATCACCAATATCTAAAACAATTAACCAATACATAAGAGGTAGTTACTAAACACTTGCTGAATGACTACTACTTTGTTCTCTAATTTTCATGTACAAATACAGTGTCTTAAAGTTTTTTTTCCACCTCCTTACTAACTCTACTGCCTTCCACCATTCGTAATAGACCTATCCCAGTGCTAAACAGAGTGCAAGTGTAATAAATATTAAGAACATAAATCAATCAATTAATCATTGATTCCCCTAGGGAGACATGAGAGAACGGGAGAAAAAGGAAAGAAATCAATCACCTGGATTGAAATATGATATTTGTTATGCATCTGTTTACCGGACAAACATTTATTAAGAGACTTCCTTGCTATCTTTGCTTTCACAAATGGCTTTGCCCCAGTGAAAGATTGATCAGTGAAAATATCTACACTCAATGCAGTCACTTCTGTATGCTGTTGGAAATTGTGATTTTTGCTTTAATACACTTTTCCTGAAGCAATAAATTATAAGCTTAAACATATAATGAGCTGTCTAAGGGTCTGGCACAATTATATATCCTATTCTCTTAAATCAGTTGCTTAGCAAATGCAGATAAACTCTCTGATTTACAGAAGGAATTTTCAGGACTCTATTTGAAATGCAGAAATGGTTTAAAAGCTCGATAGCATGGGACAGGCTGGTTGCTTATAAGAGGAAGAGAGAGATAAGGAAGACATAGAGCTTAATTTTAAAACTTGACCCAGCAGAGACAGATTAGGGATGAGCTAACAAGGAGAGAAGGGTCATTGGGACCCAACACCAATGGGACTTAGACTCTCCGTGAAACACCACAGAAATACTGCCATTCTGATAGTTCTTGAGATGCCATCTAGTTCATCTCTTTGTTAGTGTACAAATGGTCTATTATTCACTTGCAAGAACTAGCCCAGATTTCAGAGGGTGCCCGACTCACCCAGTGTACAGTGCCTTACGCACTGGAGGAATATGGTTCTGTGTGAAAAGGGGATTTTTAAAGGGCGCTCATGATCGAGCATATGTAACAGGTATGTCCTTTGGAATTAAAGACATCCCACAGCTACAAGAGTTCTTTCACTCATGGATTTAACAAACATCAATTGAGCTCCTACTCCACTAACCCACAGGGACATAGGGGCGATGAATCAGACCATCAAGTTTCCTGACTTCAGAGAGTGGACATTTGAGGTGGAGAGGTAGTAAGGAACCAAATAACAACAACAACAACAACAATAAATAAAAGTTAAGGTATCTACAGACTGTGAAGGAAATATGTAGAGTAATGAGAAAGAGGACAAATGACAGACCACTCTGAGTAGCTGACGTTGAAGCTGTGACTTGAAGGATAAACCATCCACGCAAAGAACTACAAAAAAAGGACGCTAAGTGGAGAAGCAGTCTCGGGTCAGACTCTACAGCAGAAAGCAGGCTGGTGGTGCTTGAATGAAGGGGGGGTCACGGGGGATGAGGTTCGGGGGTGCACCAGAGCCAATTCGTAGAGCAACGTGGTCCGGGTTTAAGGAGTTGGGATTTTATTTGGGTTTCAATGGACATGACCTTTACCTGTGACTTCCAGTTAAGGCCATATGTTAAGCAGATGAAGAAAACACTTCCAGCTACAAACACCTAGAAATGCTGGACAAAATGACAATTTTTTCCCCCAAAACTAAGCACAGATCTGAACTTGTGATATCTAAAGAGAGCGTTCCAGGTGCCAGGGAGAAAAGAGGTGGATATTGACAGAGAAGGGGCATAAGGAAACATTGTGAATTACTGGAAATGTTTTAAATTTTGATGTGGGGAATAGCTAAATCAGTATGTATCTATATAAAAATTAACTGAGCTATACACTTATGATTTGTGCATTATGTATATTTTATGTAACAAAAAAAATTTCAAAATAAACCAAGGAGAGAGGAAACAGAACAGCAATTAGAATGCCAATAGAGTTCTCAATTGCGACTACAGGGGCTAGCATCCAAAGGAATATTTCAACGTGTTCAAAGAAAATATCTCCATTTAGAACTCTTTATTCTATTAAACCATCTTTCCAAAGAATGTAGACAAAATAAAGACATATTTAGACAAAGAATAAGAATGTTACCAACCACAGATCATCACTGTGCATAGACTTGCATGAAAAGGAAATTGAACTTAGTAGAAAAGAGTAAGAAACAAGAAACAATGACCAGTGGAAAAGGTGTTCTAAACATCAGTAATCTGCAGTCCAGTATTTGGGAATCACCAAACTGGACAATGACTGAGGTTGTTGTTTTTAAATGCAAATTCTCTTTAAAAAAAATTTAAAAATAAAAAATAAATACAAATTCCCTATGTCTTTGTTTTCTCACTTATAATATGGAGAGAACAGTACCGTCTGCACATAGTAGTTGTAAAGATTAAGTGTGTGTGCGCACACGGGCACGTGCTCTGTGTGTGTCTCTGGAGCTGTGGCCGGCAATGGTGAGCTATTATCATTACATATTATACATCTGAACCCTGGACAGAAAGCCTGGCTCTGTTGCCCGAAGAGAGTTCTTTCAGGAATATCATGACTCTTTGTTTCCTTATATCTGACAAAGAGCTTATTTAGTATTTACAGTCTTCAAGATATTCATTAAACTATTTTCAAAAGAATATTGGGAATCCATTAAAGGGCTTCAAGCAGAAGAGTAGAAGACTGGTTTATATTTTTCAATGATCCCTGAGGTTATTGTATGGGAAATGGGCAAGAAAGGAAGAAGGAAAGCAAGGAAGCCAGCTACAATGTATTTCAATAGGAAAAGTCAGAACTGATAGTGCCCGAGTCTGAGCACAAATTATTTTAGCGAGAAATCTAGAAAAAATAATAAAAACAGAAGTGTATATTAGGATATAAAATCTGTTACTAAAGAACTACTGAGAAATCGGAAGACAAAGTTACTAACGATTGAGTCTCAAAAGCAGAAAATGCAACTCTGAAAACGGTCTCTTATTGTATTCTAGTATTATCTTTTGTTTATGCAGTGCTTTTAATAATACTAGATTTCCATCCAAATTTATCTCCAGCTGTACAATTGCAGACTGGACGATTCTCACTCCCTTGCCTTTGATCATGCGATTGCATCTGCCCTAAACGTTCCCCTCTCCCTCCTCTGCCCTGCACAAAGAGCATACTTAACAGACTTGCTCAGATTTCATCTTCTCCGCCCCAGATTTTCTGCAAAGGGAATCAATATTTCTTTCTCTTATTTTCCAAAAGGTCTACATCTATGATATTAATGGGCCTTTCCTTATTCCAGTCTACCTTATCTTATAGTTACCTGCATTATCTCTCTTCCTGGATTACAAAACTCTAAAAATTAAGAAAAATGTCATATTCAATCTGCATCCTTTACATCTTCCAGCAGAGTATCTCTAAAAGTATTAAAGGAATTGAAGCGAAAAGGGAGTCATTGTCATTGGACTACTTGAATGATGAGGCCTCTGGAAAAAAGACGGGGGAACCTTCATGATGGGGGGACTTCAGACCCAGCAGCAGCATAGGTCTCTGACAGCATCATCTCAGAAAGTTTGCCTTGGGGTGTCAGTCGTGATTTCCAGAATACTACTTACTCACCAAAAACATATTCCTACTTCCTAGTAGCAGAGAGGCAGTGGTGGTGGGGCGGGGAGAGCTGAAAGCAATAAATATTTCTTTGCCATCACTGCCCTGGTCACCTTAATTTGGAGACATTATTTTTATTTAACAGAAAAAAAAATTGTCATTCGTTAGTGTCTTGCTAGCTTGGATTCTATTCCTACATTTTTGTGATGGACAGTTTCGCCCCATGAGGCGCTTCAGGGAAACTAGCATTAGGAATCAGAAAGCTTCCATGGAGTAAATCAAGAGTCCACTCAGAGACAAAATAATATAAAATGGAAGTGGAAATCAGCCTTCCTAAAGAGTCAAGCAGCTTGATTTGCTCTTGGAATTGTTGGGATAACGTGGCAATTTTCAAAGTTCACCTGAGGACAATAGAGACTATAGCATCTTGGACAGAATGTGGCAAGACTTGTCTGCCATGCATTCCTGTGGGTGCATAGTGGCTGCTTCCAGACTCATCTATAGAACTGTATATATGTCTTCTCCCAAGTAACTTGAGGCTTACTTAAAAATGTCAGCCACTAAATCATGAAGTAAGAGAGATTTTTCCCAAATGGCACGAGCACAATTTTGCAAATTCCCAAGTTGGCAGGTTTGGGAAGCCCCTCTGCGCCCCCTAAAGCAGATTCCTAATCTGTAAAAACACATTTCGATCCTTATCCTCTGTCCAGCTGCCTGTGTTTCAGGCCAATCCTTAGCCTCTAAGCACGAAAGTTTAGCTCTCCTACCCTGTGAAGAGCCTAAAAGAAGCAACACAAAAAGATAGAACCAAAGCAGTTTTCTTTAGGGGGGGGGCGAAAACTAGCAGGGGGCTCTGTACTGGCCAGGGCTTCGTGGATGCCTGGGGCATCCGCAGGAGCACAACCCGAGCCTCGGGACCTCAGCCCCTCCACTGTGCATTACGGTAGTTAACTTCTCTGGTCCTTGTTTTCCCCATCTGCAAAATGGGAATAATAATACTTGACTCACAGTATAGTCGATGAAATAATGTTAAATGAAGCAATCACATGGCCAGGTGTGGAAGGCAAACATGTACCAGAGGTGTTCGTCATTTTTAACGCCCTTCAAACCCACACGTCTCAGTCCTGCAATAACCACATCAGCTCTCCCCTTAGAAGAAGGAAGGGCTGTGGCAGAGCCACATTAAACAGCACACCGTCGGCACAACTGCACCAGGGGATGAACTCTCAAGGCTGATCTATCCCCAGGAAAAAATAAGACATAGTTCCGAACTCAGCCGGCAAAATGTAAAGGGCTCTCATTCATATATGTGTTACAAAGATGCATATATTTTCAAATTTTAAGATTCATAGTTAAACAGTATTTGTTACATGTGATCTCTTGGAGACTTCACAAGAGAATGAGTTTTGGTAGCAGGAGGATTTTTTTTTCCTGATCACAATTAAAATTTTCATCCTTCTTTCAATGGCTATTGGCTACTTGAAGGCAGCATTAAGAAGTGGATGGTGGTATAAAAGCTTGGAGACAGAAGCCAGAGAGAGAAAAATGCTCTGAGTAAAAAAAGTGCAGAGAAGAGACAGGGAAAGATTTAGGAAAAGTAAATCGGAAATGCCAACTGTTGGAGAAGGTAGAGAGAACACATAAGGCTGTGGGGTCAAGAACAGAGATTGGTAAGAAATGAGAAATCCAATGGGAATTTCTGGAAATGCTAGGTACACCAAGATGTAAACATGCCCCTTTTTCTTCCCTACGAAATTTTTATTAAATTCCTCATTGTTCACTGATGCACTTAGACAAGTGCATGTTTGTTTTAAGGGAGTTTACAGAGGAGCAAGAGAGGTCAAATGATAAATTAAAAATACAGAGGCATACATTTGTATTAATAGAAAAGTTGTTTCAGTCCACTCTCCACTAAATAGATGTTGAACGCAAACGTAGATAGAAGTCTGCAGGGGTCCACACTCCCCGGAGGCTACCCTGTTTCCTCAGCTTAGCTGGTGTTTGGGGAATCAGATTAAGGAAACGCAGAAGGATGCTCGGAGGTCAAAGGTCAAGACGGGAGAGAGCTGAAGAAGCTGAGGATCAGTGTGTTTGCTGGGCTTGGTCTGAGATCTCTAACCCCTTTCTACAGAGGGGCACAACAAAGGGACTTTCACAAAAGCAGCAAGAGAGAGGGAGTTGCCCTATGTGGAAAGAGGAGGGAATTTCAGGAGGGCAGAGAAAGGGACTCCTGATAAATGCCACAGTGACGGCCAGTGAGATGGGAAGAAACCTTCCTGTCTGGTGGCAAAAAGCCATCTTAGTGAAGAAATGAGACTTTGAGTGATAGCCCAGATTAACCAAGAGACCAACCTCAAAAGAAGCTTATGAGAGTCAGAGGATCTCTCCTCAAATCCTGCATGCTGTCCCCCTCCCTCCTCTTCCCCCTCCCCTCCCCCTCCCCCTCCTTCCCCTTCCCCTCCTCCCCCTCCTTCCCCTTCCCCTCCTCCCCCTCCTTCCCCTTCCCCTCCTCCCCCTCCTCCTCCTTCCCTCCCCCTCCTCCTCCTCCCCCTCCCCCTCCTTCCCTCCCCTTCCCCTCCTCCCCCTCCTCCTCCTCCCCCTCCTTTCCCTCCCCCTCCCCCTTTCCCTCCTCCCCCTCCCCCTCCTTTCCCTCCCCCTCCTCCTCCTCCACCTCCTCCTCCTCCACCCCGCTTTGGACAACTCACTCTTCCAAGAGCCTATCTGGCACTTCCACCTGCTTGTTCCGTGGCAATTTCCATTGAACTGCACCCAAAGGGAACTGATCATCTTCCTCCCAAACTGTGCCCCTCATTCCTTTCTCTTGGTGACCAATGTCTACACAAACACCTGAGAACAGCCTGGTTCCTCCCTTTTCCTTTCTTCCCACAGAAACCGCTAACCAAATGCTAAGGATACCAGTAACATTTTGATATCTCTTTATCCATCATCTCCCTTCCTTTCCCACTCAATCGGTTTTTTTAGGTCTTCATTTCCTGCCTGTGTTATTATACCACTTTCCTCATGGGTCTTCCTGTCCAGCCTGGTATTCATCTCTATCACTGCCAGAGTGAGCTTCCTGAAACACAAAGGTAATCACACCAATATCTTAGATTCAAATTCTTCCCTTAGCATCAGTAATTAACATGGGTATAAGAGACAAGAAAGTCACTTCACCTCTGTGCTTTCACTTCCCTTCTGTACAAAGGGAATATGCTGAATTTCTCTACCTACAGCAGAAGGATTTCTATGATGATTAATTCAACACTGCTTTCTAAAAATGAAGTTTTAAGGATTGTAAATGTCAAAAAACAAGCCCATGATATAAAGCTAAGTTTTAAAGTTTTAACTAGAATACTAAATTTTATTTTAGAGCATGATCCCATCAACGTGAAATGCATAGTAAAATCCTAGAAGAAAATGGTCTAAAATTTTAATGGTGAATGTCTCTTAATGATGTGATTATGGACAACTATTATTTTTTATAACACATTTTTTTTGCATCTCCCACAATGAGCATAAAATTTTTCTATAATAGAGGCAAAATATTCAACTTTTTAAAACCTAAGCTGTCTGAGGCACTAATACAAAAGAGAATTCCCAATATTTAAAACGGCTGTCATAATTCTGAGGAGGGCTGCTCGACTTGATTACTCACTGAACTGTTACAACGAATTGTCCTGTCTTTGTGCTTCTCCCAGGGTTACTGTCTAAGAGACGTGACCAAGGACAATTCTGAACCATCCTCACACTTCTTGGCTAAGGAGGCTGGAAGAATACAGAAGGTGACAGTTAATTAAAGGAGGCTCCACATGGCTGGCGGGTCCAGACTGTGGTGGGTAACCAATTGTAGCTCTTCTGGGGCCTCGGAATAAAATTCTGAATACTAGGGCACAAAATAAAGTGTAATTTATATTTGGACTTTAACACAATTGCTAAGTGAGAAAAGCAGCCAATAATATTCTCTACCAATTTTATGCATACCATCCAGGGGAGCTGAAGAATAACCCCAAAAGGAATCATTTATAGATTCTTTCTTGGCGGCTGGATTTTCATTAAAGGACTCTTTTTCTATCTGTCTGTATTTTCCGCTTCTTGGCTTATCTCTTTCAGAGAGGAAGTTTCTTTTAAATTTTCCTACCAAGCAGGAGAGTAGACCGAGGCTAATTACAGGGGCACAGGAAGATTTCTGCAGCTACATTCTTCTCATTTCATCCACAACAATCTGCAGAACAATTCTTTAATAAAATAGACTTTGTAAAAGTGGTTGCTAGAAAAACTCAGGAGCTCTAAATCAGTGATTCTCCACCAGCGGCGATTTGGGCTCCCAAGATCCATTTTTCATTATGGAAATGAGGAGGTCCTACTGGCACAGTCACCAGGTAACTGAGGAGGTCCTACTGGCACCTAATGAGTACAGGCCAAGGATGCTACTAAACATCACACAATACACAGGAAAGCTCCCACTGCAAAAAATAATCCAGCCCATATGTCAAAGCATTAAGGTTGAGAAACAAACAATCAAAAAGACTAAAATTGTCACTTATGGTAACCAGCTTTCAAGAGTGAGAGACAAAATTATCTCATTCTTTGTTAGAGCCAAAATCACCTACTTTCCTCCTAAGGGCCTGCCCAGTAGAATTCAGGACTCTCTCCAGAAATAGAAGATTAGTTGCCTACTCTTCTCCAATTGGCCTCTTTCTTTAACACCCAAGCAGCAAGCCTCTCCTTATCAATAGAAATCAGAAAGCGTTCCTTCTAAATTTCATACACGCTTGGTCATCACATTAACTATCATTTTTCATCATATTAAATTGTCATCTGATACTTGACAGAGACTATTTTACAACCTGAGAGCAGAGAGCAAGAATTAGGTACTAATTAGGCTCTGGGTTGTACAGAGACCCAGAATGGAAGGGAAGGGATAAAGAAGATGATCAAGACAAAATCCAATGTCCTTGAATTCTACCTAAATTCATCATGCCAAACAAAATACATGGACTTTGGAATAAGGAGACCGGGGTTTGAATTACAACTCCACCATCTAATAGTCGTGCAATATTTGACAAGTAATTACCTTCCCTGAGTATCAATTTTGCCCTGTCCTAAGTGGAAATAATTATATCTACCTCCCAATAATTTTTTGATCCCTCCAAATAGTAAGTGATCAATAAATATTACTTTCTCTCTTCTATATTCAACACTGTAATAGTGACTAGATCCCATTGATTTTCTAATGCTCTTCCTCAATGGAAAAGCATTTAGGATCTGAGAGTCTTGGTTTCCACATCATAAAGGATATACATAAATTGAGTATCAAATGATACATTATCATCTAGCATTGTGCCTGGTATTCAGAAAGCTCAGTGAGATGGTAGCCATTGTTACTCCCCAGAAAGTTCTCATGACTCTTCATCATCCTGAAGAAGGCTCCTTGATCCATGGTATGTTCTGATTAAAAGATATCCAACATCTGTGTTTTCCTGCACCAAGTAGTTCACTTTTCTGGGTATCACTCCCCTAGAACGCCTGAGCATTCCACTCACTCCCAGGGAGTCCCCTGGGCCCCAGGGAGAAGAAAGTCCGACATCTCCCACATATATTCTGATTTTTCCCCATCCTGAGACTCCCCAGAATGAGAATTTTAAGTGTTAAATATCAAGGTCTATGTTCAGCATTGTACCTTGACCTTGGTGGACAGCTGAATAAATCACTAACAATGCAGGGCAGGAACCTTATGTCTGGGGCTTTAGATGAGAGAATGGAGGGGGGGGAGCTTAGACCTTCTATATCCTTGCTGACTTTGCAGAAAATGATCTCTGAAATTTACTTCTCTACTTGGGAATTTACTTTTTTCTATTTTGACTTTTGTAACATGAGAGATGGTATCTAACTATACTCTGCTCTGTATCTTTTTACAGCTTCTGACCCAGAGCAATCAAAGTCAGTCTCTCAAAGCCATTGTGTATGCTCTGCTGTCTGATCAAGTAGACTGGGAGCTTCATTTCTCCTCTAGATTTGTCCTCCTTCCACCCTCCACTGAAACAGAGCTGATGTGGCAAAGACTCACAAATACAGGCAATCTTTTGTCCTAGAAAAAAATTCCACGATCAGTCCCATCTTTCTATTGCAGTGGATTTTTGCTGCAATGGATAAGATGATATAATCTGTAAGGAAGTCTTCCATGAACTAATTTCCAGATAATCCTTCAATGCTTCTGCCCTCAAGACACTAATAACATCTTATCCTTCTTTACCCTGTTCTTCTTTACATACAGCTTGATGAGCATTTTATCCTCTTACACCTGCTCACCTATCTTCTACCCTCACAGACACCAAGCAGATGCTAAGCAAGGCTGGCTCATTTGTTCCCATAAACTAATACAGCATCGAGGATGACCCATTAAAGGTAAGCAATAAATATTTGTTTAAATAATTGCACCTAGGGGCACCTGGGTGGCTCAGTTGGTTAGGCAACTGGCTCTTGATTTCAGCTCAGGTCATGATCTCAGGGTTGTGGATCAAGCCCTGTGTCCAGCTCCACACTCAGCATGGTGTCTGCGTGAGATTCTCTCTCTCCCTCTGCCCCTCCCACAGCTCACAATCTAAATAAATAAATAAATAAATAAATAAATAAATAAATAAATAAATAAATAATTTTAGATAAATGAATAAGTAATTGCACCTAAAACATCTATTTGCATACACAATATGACATAGGGAAACCTTGTATACAGAAAACATGAACAAAGATGCTTTATAAATTGATGTAATTGTACTACTCAGGCATCAAATGCACAGCCACCTGAACTGGTAGCAGACTGAGAAAAGTCATCTTGGCCTTTGAGTAATGCAAGATGGTGATGCCAACTAGAAAACTCAGTTCACAATAAGGTATCGTAATGCCTCTGAGGACTGGCATTGGAGTATCTCACTTCCTTTCAGGCAAACCAGTTCAAACTAACCCCAGGTCTCACCTGAGGGTACAATCCTCTGGCTTCATTCCCATGGAACCATGAATCCTGGATCATCCCTCAGAGGAAGAGTTTCTTCTTTGGAGCTTGGGCAGTGATATATTTGAGACCCATTTACCAATGAGTAGCTCTTACAATGAGTCCTGACCATGAGACACATGTGTAGTAATAAAGCAATAAGCAAGTATCGGTTGCAAATGAGCTGGACTTCAGTAAGAGCAAGAAAAGAGGCAAGAGAAACGCCTTCTGCTCTTACTATAATACAATCCTGTATACAGTATTGTAATGAAGAGTATATTTGACAATAGCAATCCATAGGTCATTCTCAGTAATAGGGATGTTCTAGATAATCAACAATTCCATGAGCAAAGAGATGGTGGCTGATGGTTAGTCAGTTTTAGATACTTGATATGTTGTCTATGATGACTCAAACTTGAAAACATTTTTAATTTTCTTTAGAAAGAGGAACTGTGAGAACTTTAGAAAAATCATAAGAGCATATCTTGTCAAACCTCTCATTTTACAGATGAAGTACCAAAGCCTAGTAGCTTCATCTGTCCAAAGACACTAGTGCCATAGTCGTAAACTTGCATTTATTTATTTACACTCCAACTTGTTTCAGAAGATATATAAGCTAACCAAAACTACATTCAGTTCAGCAAGAGGAAATAAGTAATTAAATAAAATTAAAGAGGGATGAGCAGGTGAGAGTGAGATTTGTACATCATAAAGCCTTATATATTCGTTAGAAGTGGGCAATAAAACTGCTTCCAAGCTTTCTAACAGCCCATCATATAAAGAAAAAACCTCAATCTGTTTCATAGTTTGGATTCTGTAAAATTAAGAACCAGTTGCTCAGAAAGTTGCCAATCCTGTACCAAGATCACAGAATCATTTCTCCCATACATTCTCATAGAGAAGGCCCCAGTCTTCACAGAAAAGAATAAAATGATGGCATCACCTGAAGAGCAGTGACTCTGGAGGACTAAGATGTTTCAGGCACATGGCTCAATACTGAGATAGAATCTAGAGAATAAGGAGGACTAGATGGACTGCACACCTTGAGGCAAGGCTCAATAAGCAACATTTGCCTCAAACACAATTGTGATACATATTGAGGGGGAGTGACTTGTCAATACTTAACCTGCCCCATTTTCACTGTCTCCTCTCTCACCATGGGCCTTGCACTCATCCACTCAATGTTCCAGTGAGATCCAAGAACATTCCTCAGCATCCCCCCCGACCCATTCAGTCAGCAAGTTTTATTAATTTTGCCTCCTAAATATCTCACAACCAACCATTTCCTTCTATCCTGAATTTCTATACCACCCTGTCATCATTTCACCTACAACAATTCTCTGCATCTACTCTTGTGCCCCTGCAGTCACAATCCCCACAGAGACTTTGTGACCTTTCCAAACACAACTCTGATGATATCGCTCCCCTGCTTAAAACCTTTCAGGATTTCTCTGGTGCCCTCGGAGTAAAATTCCAAGTCCTTAACACAGCAGAGCAGGTATTGCATTGTCTGGTCCGTAACTGTCGCCACTCTCCTCACTGTCTTCACTCCAGGCACACAGGTCTGTGGGCAGTTCCAGTAGGTACTTTATTCTGTCCTCCATCAGAACCTTGAAGTCTCCCAAGTATTCACTTCTGTAGTGCCTTATTTGCATTTGTCACGTTGTAACCGGTTGTTTACTGGATAATCATGGTGTTAAAATCTCTCTACCCCATGCATGTAAACCTCACAAGGTAAGGAAATTCATCTTTCTAGCTCACTGTTGTATTCCTTATGTCACAGAGTACCAGGCACAGCACAGTGAAATACTTGAATGAATAAGTAATGGGATGATTAAATGGATAAAAAGTGAATATTAGAGTCTAGCCATCCTATTTTTCCATATAGATAGACAATTTTATGTGATGTTCAGTGCCATGTGTTGGCAGACTCCTCCACAGGTCTCTTGGTTTCTGCTTGTCTTCCAAGAAAAAGGCATTGATGGCTTTGTTCTGGATTATCTTTGCAAGGATGTCTACACAACAAACAACCTTGGAAGACAGAGGTAGTATCTCTTTCCAAAGCAGAGGGCCCGTTTGTTTCCTGACCATAAACATAATGTCTCTCTCTGGAGCAATGGTTTGAGAAGACTGCTAGCAGCCCTCTTACACAACTGAGGGTTTCTTAAATTCAGGGTTTCTATGACAAAAATCTACTGTGCACAGCATCCACTTGGGCTGTTCTCCATTGCCTCTGTGGGACTTAGCAAGCCAAGGAAACCAATATAAACATGAAGCTCGGGTTATTTTCTGTACAGTGAGTAAAAAAGTTCTCTCTCATCCAAGAGTCTCATGTCTTCTGCCAACATCTATGAAACTATGGCAGGCTACTTTGATAGCTTGCAAATAGGATAAAATCTTAGACTCTTCACACTTCTCGACACCATGGGCTTTAACAATTGGCAGAGCTGGGAGGAGGGGGTAAAGGCTGAGATCCTCTTGTGAAAATTGGGAAATCTACGAAAGACAATATTTCAATTGGCTATGAATTTGGAATCTTCTTCAAATGGTAATTTTGGAGTGACTCCAAAAATATGTTAACTCTTGGCCTCAGATTTCATAAATATCATAAATATATTATAATATGGTGTTAATAAAAGTGTGATTCTTGGAGCACTTGCAACAGAAATGGCTCAACTCCCGTACCCTATCCCAAGTCTATTAAATTGAAACTATACTCATAAAATTATTTTTATAGTTGAAAAATCAAGTTTGCACTGATCCATTGATATTTTTCCCCATACCTCCTAGAAACCAAGAGCATGCACCCTCCCTCAGACAAACACATATATATTGTTCAACACCAGGATCTTAAGTTATAGCTATGCCCACACTGTAATCTCATCCCATCGTTTCTGTTTGTAATAATCCCACCCATGTTCTTCAATTCAATACATCACCATCTTTTATATATTCTATGGATAATAAAATGGTAGATGGTAGATGATGATGACAGATAATGAGAGGCAGCATATCCACAAACAAGATAAACACAATATACTAGAACCTCTCCATTTGGAATAGGGCAAGTATATAAGGCAGATAAAAAAGAATTTATAAAGTTTTTCCTTTAACAGAAAGTGAACTGATAGTCTTCTCTTTAAATCTATACATGCTTTTTTTCTTTCTGCCCATGGACGCCGCCAAGTAAGCATTGTTAAAGTTTCCCCTCCCACCGCTGTCCTGTCTAAGAGTCTCCCAAAGAGCCTGACCAGCTGTGGAAGCTCTTCGTTGGAGGTTTGAGCTTTGAAACAACCGATGAGAGTCTGAGGAGCTATTTTGAGCAATGGGAAACGCTTACGGACTGTGTGGTTATAAGAGATCCAAACACCAAGCGTCCAGAGGCTTTGGGTTTGTCACATATGACACTGTGAAGGAGGTGGAGGTAACCATGAATGCAAAGCCACACAAGGTGGATGGAAGAGCTGTGGAACCAAAGAGGGTTGTCTCAAGAGAAGATTCTCAAAGACATGGTGCCCACTTAACTGTGAAAAAGATTCATGTCGGTGGCATTAAAGAAGACACTGAAGAACAATCATCTGAGAGATTATTTTGAACAGTATGGGAAAATTGAAGTGATTGAGATCATGAGTGCCCCAGGCAGTGGTGGAAAGAGAGGCTTTGCTTTTGTAATATTTGATGACCATGACTCTGTAGACAAGATTGTCCTTCAAAAATCCCATACTGTGAATGGCCCCAACTGTGAGGTAAGGAAAGCCCTGTCTAAGCAAGTGATGGCTGGTGCTTCATCTAGCTGAAGAGGTCAAAGCAGTTCTGGAAACTGGTGGTGGTCGTGGAAGTGGTTTTGGTGGGAATGACGACTTTGGTCATAGAGTGAACTTCAGTGGGCGAGGTGGTTTGGTGGTGGTCAAGGTGGTGGTGGATATGGTGGCAGTGGGAATAGCCATAACAGTCTTGGTAATGACAGAAGTAACTTTGGAGGTGGTGGAAGCTATAATGATTTTGGCAATTACAACAATCAATCTTCAAATTTTGGACCCATGGAAGGAGGAAATTTTGGAGGCAGAAGCTCCAAAGTGGTGGAGGCCAATACTTTGCCAAACCACGAAACCAAGGTGGCTATGGTGGTTCCAGCAGCAGCAGTAGCTATGGCAGTGGCAGAAGGTTTTAATTACTGCCAGGAAACAAGGTTTAGCAGGAGAGGAGAGCCAGAGAAGTGACAGGGAAGCTACAGGTTACAAGAGATTTGTGAACTCAGCCAAGCACAGTGGTGGCAGGGCCTCGCTGCTACAAACAAGACATGTTTTAGACAATACTCATGTGTATGGGCAAAAAACTCAAGGACTGTATTTGTGACTAATTGTATAACAGGTTATTTTAGTTTCTGTTCTGTGGAAAGTGTAAAGCATTCCAACAAAGTGTTTTAATGTAGATTTTTTTTTTTTTTGCACCCATGCTGTTGATTGCTAAATGTAATAGTCTGATCATGATGTGTCTTTTTTAAAAAATAAATGTGTCTTTTTTAAATGTGTCTTAATGTGTCTTTTTTAAAAAAATAAATAAAATAAATCTATACATGCAAAATTAAATGACATCTCTAGCAAATAAAGAAGCTGAGTATTCAGTAGTCTTTATTGCTACAGTAAGGTCTGAATATTCTGCTTCCCTTTATTTCACAAATAAGCTCCAAACCTTGCTGCATCCTATATGAAAAGTACTGCTTGCTCAAATGCCAAGAATGAAAGATCTAATTACTGATGGAAACTCACCTGTGAGCACAACCCAGCAAGAGCCGCTAGCGGGGCTCATTTAGAGTCTCTTAATGGTTTTGATTCAAAGAACTCCCTGAAGACTGAACTGATTACATCAGGATTTCTGGCTGCCATGGTCAAAGTAATATCCACAGGATATGACAGGAATTATGATGGATATCGAAAGCTCTGCAAATCAAAGAGTAAAATCACTTTTCTACCTGAGAGTTCTGTTCCATATAAAACTTAGAACATATCAACAGTGAAAAGTTAATCTCTTCCCAGTGG
This sequence comes from Zalophus californianus, assembly GCF_009762305.2. Classification (NCBI taxonomy): domain Eukaryota; kingdom Metazoa; phylum Chordata; class Mammalia; order Carnivora; family Otariidae; genus Zalophus; species Zalophus californianus. The sequence continues at coordinate 70,298,016 of NC_045600.1, forward strand.
AAGTAATGAAGATATACAACACACAACTCTGCCAGAGAAAAGGAAAAGAATCTTTTCTGTGTGAAGATTTTCTCCTCACGTAACCTAATTGGAAATTGTTTATGATACTAAATAATCCATTGGATTATTTTTTTATTTAAACCAATTAGCCAACTTATAGTACATCATTAGTTTCAGATGTAGTGTTCAATAATTTATCAGTTGCGTATAACACCCAGTGTTCATCACATCACGTGCCCTCCTTAATGTCCATCACCCAGTTACCCCACCCTCCCCACTCATCTTTCCTCCAGCAACTCTCAAGTTTGTTTCCTATAGTTCAGAGTCTCTCATGGTTTTTCTCCCTTTCTGATAACTTCCCAGTTTTCCCTCCTTTCCCCAAAGGTTCTCTGCCCTGTTTTATATTCCACATCTGAGTGAAACCATATAATTGTCTTTCTCTGATTGACTTATTTCGTTCAGCATAATACCCTCCAGTTCCATCCACATTGATGTAAATGATAAGATTTCAACCTTACCATTGGCTGAGTAATATTCCATTGTGTGTGTGTGTGTGTGTGTGTGTGTGTGTGTGTGTGTGTGTGTGTGTATATATATATATATATATATATATATATATACACCACATCTTCTTTATCCATTCATCTGTCGATGGACATCTTGGCTCTTTCCACAGTTTGGCCTATTGTGGACATTGCTGCCATGAACATTGGGGTGCAGGTGCCCCTTCAGAACACTGCATTTGTATCTTTGGGGTAAATCCCTAGTAGTGCAATTGCTGGGTCATAGGGTAGCTCTATTTTTAACTTCTTGAGGAAACTCCATACTGTTTTCCAGAGTGGCTGTACCAGCTTGGATTACCGAATATCTACCAGATTAACACAGAAAAAATTGATCGGCCTTCACAGTATATATAAATTTACTGTGGACAACTTTCTCTTTTCAAATCAATGTCTTTCAGATATTAAGATGTGTATTTCTTTTTTGTTAAGATTTTTATTTATTTGAGAGAGAAAATGAGAGAGAGAGAGAGAGAGCATGAGAGGGGGAAGGTCAGAGGGAGAAGCAGACTCCCTGCTGAGCAGGGAGCCCGATGTGGGACTCAATCCCGGGACTCCAGGATCATGACCTGAGCCAAAGGCAGTCGCTTAAATAACTGAGCCACCCAGGCACCCAAGATGTGTCTTTCAATGTGATCTAAGGTTTGGTCCTATGACAAAAAGTTTCAATTTAACTTTTAAAAAATGGTTGTGGGGAATTATTCTTTTCTTCATTTTTGAACCTATATTTCCAGAGCCAAACATATAATTTTTAAATACACACACACACACACACATACATACACACATTTAAAATGAAAACCAGTTAAAGCCCCAATGATTTATGTAGATACTCTGCCTTCTAGAGAGTAGAGCATAACTTCCTACTTCTAATGTGTGGGCCTAGTGACTTCCTTCCAAAAAGCAGAAGACTGAGGGGACGAGGGACAGATTAGAATGGAAAAATCTGACAAACATGACCTCAGTGAAGAGTTCAAGGTTTACATCACCAGTGACAACTCATGCTCTCTTGATACAATATGATGAGAATAGCACATTTTACCTCTGTGGTTCTCCTCCCCAAAACTCCCAGCCCCAGTCTAATCATAAAGAAAACATCCGACAAATCCCAATTGAGGGACATCTACAAAATACCTGACCAGAACTCCTCAGAACTGTCCAAGTCATCAAAAACAAGGAAAATCTAGAGGCTGGTAAAAGGATATAAACCTTGAGTTATAAGATAAATAAGGTCTGAGGTCTAACGTATAACATGGTGACTATAGTTGGTGATACTATATTGTATATTTGAAATTTGCTAAGAGAATAGAATTTCAGTGTTCTCAACAAAAGAAAAAAAGAGAAGAGATAAATTAAAAAAAAAGAAGAAGTTTCCCATTTTTCTTATCCTGTATATTAAAAATGAAAGCAAAATGAGTTATATTGTCTAGAGGATAGCAATTCTTACATAGTGTTCACAGAATGATCATTAGAGGTGCTTTGATTTGCATATGAATGGGAAAATTAAACTATAATCTTGAAAGACCAAAAAAGAAAAAAATAAAACAAAGGAGAGTCTCAGAAACTGTCATAGCCCCAAAGAGTCTTGAGACATGATGAGTAAATATAATGTGATATCCTGGATGGGATCCTGGATGAGATCCCAGGTGGATACCAAGGGAACCTGAATAAAATATGGCCTTTAGTTGATAATAATGTATCAATATTAATTCATGTGTTATGACAAATGTACCATACTATAAGATGTCAATAACAGGCAAAACTAAGAGTAGGGTACATAGGGACTCTGTACTATCTTTACAATTTTCCTGTAAATCTAAATCTATTCTAAAATACAAAATTTAGGGGCACCTGGGTGGCTCAGCAGTTAGGCATCACCTTCGACCTAGGTCATGATCCCAGTGTCCTGGGATAGAGCCCCGCATCAGGCTCCCCCCTCCATGGGGAATCTGCTTCTCCCTCTGCCTGCAGCTCCCCCTGCTTGTGCTCTCTCACTCTTGCTCTGTGCTCTCTTGCTCTCTCTCCCCCTTTCTCTCAAATAAATAAACACATAAAATCTTAAAAAATATAATAAAATAAAAAATTTACTTCTAAAGTTTTTTAATGAGTCAATACATTATTTTCTGAAAAACAAATTAAAGCTACAAATTCTGAAGCCAGGTTTGATGCTAATCCAGTAGTGATTATCTAATTATATCCATGTAGGCTAATTATAACATAGTTATATTTTTTGAGGTTTTTCTTTTAAGATTTACTTATTTATTTATTTATTTATTTATTTATTTATTTATTTATTTATTTGACAAAGAGAGAGAGATAGAGCACAAGCAGGGTGGAGGGGCAGAGGGAGAGGGAGAAGCAGACTCCCAGCTGAGCAGAGAGCCTGATGTGGGACTCGATCTCAGGACTCTGGGATCATGACCTGACCGAAGGCAGACGCTTAACCAACTGAGCCACCGAGGCACCCCATAACATAGTTATATTTTAACAGAACTAGATAGCATCTGAAAGCAAGATGAGGAATTACATATTAACAAACCAAAGAAGAAAAATGCACTTATGCTTACAAAATTTTCCATGTCACTTCTGAATCACATCTTCTAAATGTCAATTTCTCTAGCAAATGCTTTCAGAACAGAAGCCACCATTTTACTGTTCCTGGTAATACAAAGCACTGACCTCAGCCAATGGCAAAAATAAAGTATGCAGGGCTAATAAGGCATGAATTCAGGATAAAAAGTTACATTCTCAAGAAAAAAAAAATCCTCCTGTACATGATGCCTGAAAATCCTTTTCTGGGGTATAAAGTATCTCCCATCACAAAGACTTAATTACAAATTCTTTCTGCTTCATAATGAAGCAAAATTTCTACTCAGGTCTAAAGGACTGGCAAGGGCTGTTTTAGCTGCATGGCTTGGCAATGGCCTTTCACAAAGACATGGATTGATATGAGAAAGAGAGAAGGGAAGAGAACTGTACAATTCACACTATAACTCAGATGTTTAGCTCTATTTGTATTTATATAGATTTCATATATACTGAAGTGATGTTCTAATTGGTATTTAGGGTCCCAATATATCTCATGAGACTTCATTCATTTAGCTCATGAGATATATTGGGACCCTAAATACCAATTAGGACATCACTTTAGTACAGAAATATGTACTGATTTCCAAACACTGAATTATAAACAACTAACTATGGAAACCAGACCATGTGTAAAACGTTACTGACTCACATACGTTCGTATCAGGAGTTTCACGTGTTGTGTCCACTTACTTAGAGTATTTGAGTAATGCTACACTTCTCTTCCTCTTCATCCAATTAAAGTACCAACACTGTCTGTCCTACGGGAAAAATTAAGGACATAAACTAAACCCTAGTTGCAGAGTTGTTCCACAATAATATTTATAATAGGGAAAAGAGCTGATTTCTAACAAAAAGGAGACTGCTTAAATGAACATGCACGTCTATATAGTGGTATATTATGCAATCATTAAAACGGTTATAGAAAAACATTTAATGTCGAAAAAATTTTTATGATATACTGGGGTGGGGTCAATTAACCTGTTCATTCTCAGATCAACCTCCATCATTCTCTGCCCTGTCCCATCTCTCAGGGAACTATATTTTCTTACCCTGTGGCATCTGGTAGTTTCAGACAATGAAAGGCACCAGCAGAACACTAAAGTGTGGATGTAGCTAACAATGTCACAATGCACGCAGGTCACCTGGAACCCATGTCTTTATGGTTTCTGTGTGCACCTCACCCACCTCCCACAAGTTTCCATGTGGTTTCATTTCAAGGGAGCCCCTGCCGTTATTTTTTGGAGAACTGTTTTCAGGCTACTAGAGCTCGCTTTGCTTAGCAAAGACCTGGAAATGTCTGGGTACTTCGGAGGAGGACGTTACTCATCACCAATGCCGGAGATGGGTGGGAGTAAAAAAAAAAAAAAACCAGCTCCTTGTTTCCGGATCAGAGAACAGAGGCACAGCTTACATTGTAGGATCCAGCTATAGCCACCCTCTGAGGAGCTCTGCCTGGCTTTCACTCCTTTCTGACCCTGCCTCTCCACTCCTCCATGTGTCTCCCCCAGGAGCACTTCCACAGTAATTCCTTATACACAAATCCTTTCCCCAGGAGAATTCCCTCTCCCTCCGCCGCTGTGCTGCCCCCAGCAGGGGGGCTGCATCTCCTCCATGGCTCCAGCTCCTGTCAGCTAACATTGACCTGCTTGACCAGTACAAGCACACTCAAGTCTCTTATGTAAAGGTTATGACATTATTCAGAAGAGTGGGACTGTGAGATTTGTTATGGGGGGTATTTGGGTGTCTCAGATAAAACTGAACAATCTTGAACCACCCAAACATCTTGGGCCTCCATTGCCTCCCACACCCTCATCTCATGCAGCCCAACACCAAGAACCAGCTAGCCCAACAGGAAGAATGGTTTGCTGAAGACTCACTGAGGCTGATGTGCTGTTCTCCAAGATGCGGTACATGTTTGAGTTAGAGACCAATATAAGGTGCTATTTCCCCCATTGTCAGGATACATAGGCTGGAAATTAAGAGATAGAGGTAGAAGAAGCCCTTTTCACTATTAGACATAATATTCCATCATTGCAACCTTGCAGCCCTGAGTTCCAATGGCTTATGGATCTTAGTTCCCAAGGGAGGAAGGTTCCATAATCATCTCATTAAATTATGTCATCTGGTCACTTTAGGTTTCTCATGCCATTGATTCAATAGGTAGAGGAGTTACTGTACTAGCTGTGATGATATATCCAGTCTATCAAAGGGAACTGCATCAAGGCTACATGACAGGGGCGGAAGACTACTTCAGAACCTAGAAGATGTCCCAGGGCACCTCTTAGGACTTCCATGTCCACAGTAAAAGTCAATGGAAGATTAAAACAACCCAATCAAGGCAGGACCCCTAATGACCCATGTGCTTCAGGAAGAAAGATTAGGATCACTCCACCAATAATAGAACCCAGGTAAGGTGTGCCTCAGTGTAAGAGAACATGGAGTGGCCAGTAAAAGAAAAAAATGATATGTCCATGATATGACCTCATGACCATCCAGAGAAAGGAGGGCTGTAGCAGCTCTGCACATTTTCCTGACACACGTGCCCATATATGTTAACAAAATACCTAGTTTTACCTTTCCCCTTCACGTACTATTTCGTTTGGGGGGGTATGGGTGAGTTCCAACTTTGTCATTTAGTCCTCAGAAACCCTAACTACAACCAGGAGAACCCGGAACCAGCGGAGGTGCGACATATCACCTGGAGAACCTAGCTTGGCTAACACAGTTACTTCGTGCCTCCATTTGGGGGGAAAGGAGGAAAATGTTTCTCTGTCTAAATGACAGCTGCCTCCTACTAGGTGGAAATGTGAAGTGTTGCATGGACATTAAACACAGGGAGGAGAGAGAAAGGGACACTGAGTAACAAAAAGGAGACACAGTCACAGCCACCCTCCTGTTGGCTCTCAGACCCATTTGCTGCCCTTCTTCTCCCTGTTGCATTGCACAGGCAACTACATTTCCCCAGCCTGGAGTATTTAACCAGAAGATCGAAGGAATCATCAGCAAATAGAAACCACCATATACGTTTCAAACAAGGGTAAAATAAAGGGGATTTATTACACAGCTGATGCAAGAGTTTAGAAGCCAAGCAGGATGGCGAGGCAGCCCAGAAATTACCAACAGTAGGAAAACGTTTCACTCCCAGACGTGAGGGATGAAGGGAAGAAGCAGTGCTAAGAGAATGCAGACCCTAGGACCATCTAGCTGGAGGGAGGTCCATGGAGAGAGCCGCAGAGCTAGCGCTGAGGAGTCCTCACTGATACCATTCTGAAGTATAAATATAGAATACCACCAAGTCTGTGCAATATGTTCTCAATTAAAGAAAACATGCATACATATTCATAAAAATGTTCTGGAAAGATATACTTTCAATTTGTTAACAGTGGCCAAAAACTCCAGTATATAGTAATCTCCCTCTTATCTGTGGGGGATACAATCAAAGACCCCTAGTGAGTGCCTGAAACCGTGGATAGTACCAAACCCTATATTATATATCCTATGTTTTTCCTATAAGGACATACCTATGACAAAGTTCAATTTACAAATTAGGCACAGAGATAATAACGAATAATGAAATAGAACAAGTCAAACAATGTATGTTTAAAAAAGTTATGTGAATGTGGTCTCTTTCTCAAAATATCTTCTTGTACTGCACTCACCCTTCATCTCATGATGAGGTGAGATGACAAAATGCCTTCAGGGTGCCATGAAATGAGGTGGATAAGGTGGGCATTGTGACCTAGCGCTAGGCCAATATTGACCTTCAGTGGTATGTCAGAAAGAGGACCAACCGCTTCCAGATGGTGCTTGACCACAGATACCTGAAACCACGGAAAAAGTGAAACCACCAGTAAGGTAGGACTGCTTTACCAAAATTCTGCTCGTCAATCCACATAATTCCTTTTAGAGGTCGTGAAGGGAAATATATTCGTAGACCCATAATGTCCAGCAAACAAATACTCTTTTTTACATTAAATGTGGCCCCAAATCCTAATTTGTAACTCTAGTGAGCAAGATTAGACTATGATTTCTTCCTACCTCTACCTATGGCGTCTTGCTCCTCCTCTCCCTTGCTTGCCATTGAACGTACTCTGATTGTAGGTTCCGGGCTGCCTCCAGGCTAGGGGGCAAAGGGAAGTGTTGAAGAGCTGAGGGAAACTTCTCCAATGCACATAGAGGAAGTATGTAGCGGCAGTGTCCACAGCTGAGGGAGGGAGAGAGCCCAATGGAGGCATGGGTGCTTGGGGCCATGAGAAGGCTGGGGGCGGGGCACGAGCAGTGAGAAAACAGCTCCAAGGAACACCAGCAGCAGGAAGCCGCAACCATCAGTGACTGGAGGAGAAAAGCAGCTGAAAGAGGTCTTCAGTGAGACACATACAGGTGAAAGCTGCTGAGGGAAAAAGGCAGGATGGGACTCAGTGCTCACTTTTTACGTAAAGTTCTCACGCTCTCTTTGAGAAGCAAATAATCATCCAGGAGAGGGGCAAAGAACATAGTCCTTTATCCATCACTGTGTTATACTTGTGATCTTGATTCTCTCCCAATGACCAGATCTTTGTCACTGGCCTTAATAGCACTGTGCCCAGGTCCCTCTTTTCAAGATGAGCTCTCTCATGAGAAATATAGCAGACACTGCTGGGTGCCTACCTACATCGACTCCCACCCCCTTTTACATAATAGGACTCTCCCACTTTGCGCAGGGATCCACCCTTCTCTGGGCATCTATGTGCTTTAGGGAAGGCTAATACCATGTGAAGCCCCAGAGGGCAAATGCTGATTGATGTAAGCCCATCACCGAGGTCCCATTCTCCTTGCGGATGAGGTTTAGTCATGAGTATATGAGGCACTTGTGTTTGATGAAACATGAGAAGGTATCGGCTATCAGGCTTCTGGGAAAGACTTCTTCACTCTAAAGAAGACACACATGAAGGCACCTGGGTGGCTCAGTCGGTTGAGCCACCAACTCTTGGTTTCGGCTCAGGTCATGATCTCATGGGTTGGGGGATGGAACCACTTCAGGCTCTGTGCTCAGCAGGGAGTCTGCTTCACCCTCTCCCTCTGCCCCTCCCCCAACTTGTGAGCATACACACACTCTCATGCTCTCTCTCTCAATTAAATTAATAAATAAATCTAAAAAGAAGAAGAAGAAGACAATACACATGAGAAAAGGAGTTCTTCTAGATGGTCATATCTGGTTAGGACCCTTGAAAGTGTTGCAGCCTTCTCACATTAGGAGGGGAACATGCCTAATGACAAATCCAAAATGCTGATGATGGCAGAGCAGAAAGACAGAAAGAACATGGAGTCTAATGATGTAATTTATCCATTAAATTAGCCGATGCTGGCACTGCCCTATCCTTGGTTTGTGAGATACTTAATATCCTGGATTAAAGGTATTAGGTTTGGAGTTTTCTGTTGCATTTAGTCTAAAACATTCTAATTGGTATAGGCAGTATCTCAGACCTTCTCCTGATGAGTTGTGTTTTGGTTGGTGTTATTAATAATGCTAGTTATCCTAATGAACAACCCCCTCAGTGGTTGAACACAATAGAAGTCCATGGCTGGCTTGGGCGCCTGGGTGGCTCAGTTGGTTAAGCAACTGCCTTTGGCTCAGGTCATGATCCTGGAGTCCCAGGATCGAGTCCCGCATCGGGCTCCCTGCTCAGCGGGGAGTCTGCTTCTCCCTCTGACCCTCCCCCCTCTCATGTGCTCTTTCTTGCTCTCTCAAATAAATAAATAAAATCTTAAAAAAAAAAAAAGAAGTCCATGGCTGGCTCATGATCAGATATGTTTGGCCGCTGACCTTTTCTGTGTGGTTCAGAGATCCTTGCTCCTTCTGTCTTATGTTTCCAGTATTCTTTGGTGTTTCCTTGATGTCATCTTTGGATCCTCTGCATTCAACTCACTGACAAGTGAACTGGCAGAATATAAAAGATGGCAGAAGACATTTAGGGGCCAGATCTGCCCAGAGAGTTAATTCATTCACATGGGTTTTCTAGGTATGTCCAGTTGATTTGTCAAGTTTACATTTGTCTACACATTACAAAAACCCAACTGCACCAGCACTAACAAATTGAGTTCATTTTTTACACACACAAATATAAAATCCAAACAAGACAGCTTAGCATTAATACAACTATACCAAGATGCTACCTAGGACCTAGGATCCTTCTGTCTTTCCCCTCTACCACTCTTAGTATGAATCTTTCTTCCTTATGCTTCTAAATGGTGCTACACTTCTAGGGATTAGAGTATTATACTAAATTCCAGACAGGAAGGAGGAGAAAGGGCTAAAAGCATTTTTCAGCTGTCTGTCTCTTTTTGGTCTAGGGAAAAAAAAAAGCTTTCCTGGAAAACTTACCTAAAAGACTTCTGCTTATTTTTCATTGGCCAGAACTGTATTTTCTAGCAAGGGAGATTGGTATAATGAGCGCTCAGCTAGCTACATTGCCATACTGAACAAGTGGGCTTCTGTAACTAAGGGAGAAGGGAGGATGGATACCAGGTAGGCAACCACGAGAGTGTGCCTCACCTAGATGTGCCAATGATCCAGAGCTTCAGATGAGACCTCTAGTACACTGGTTCTTTTCTCTGCCTCCTTTGAGGCCTTTAAATCAGGAGTCCAACCAATGAAAAGAAATACCCTCACTTTCTTTAATGTCCATGTATTGAAGGAGTTGAAGATTTCAGATTTGCTACCTCTATGGTACACACTGGATGGCTAGTTTGTGCAAGCACGTGTTGAATGCCCTTGTTAAACACTACCTTGAAAATGGAGAGATCCTACCCTCCCTCTATAGTCCCATCAAGCAGAACGTGCAGCAGAATGTGTTGTTCTGTGTCCAAGGTCAGGGGCTCTGGGAGTGGCCAACCCAGAGCATCTCCATTGTAAGGAAGGGTGTCCAGGTGGCAAGCCTTGGTCTCCTTGGAAACACTGGCTATGCAAGGAAGGGAGGGTCCACTGACAGTAGCTTGATAGAAAACTTGCTGCACGTGGATCCCAGCAGTGGTTGCTCTGTGCAGTCGGCCGCTTCTGGACTCCCTGTATATAAGTTCCCCCAATAAACCTATGTCTTGATTGCTGTCTTTGGGTCTTGTCTTTGGCCTCACCAGACCATCACCACCCTAGGCTTAGAGCCTGGTGGGTGTGGCTACACACTACTTCACACAAGTTTATAACACTAGTTCCTTGTTTGAGTCAGACAAAAGTTTGACTTCAGATAGAATAATAGACGGTGGGGTCCCAATGTCATTTATTTTCAACCAAGACACTTTCTGCTGTGTGCTAGCTTTGGCCATGTTTTCCTGAACTAGGAATGTGATTCGATTTATTGTGTCTATAACTCTGGTTAGCAAGAATGAGAATCAGCAGTTCAATCTCCCTGAGAACTCACATGTAAAAATTGAAGAGAGGCCTCTGGGGCATGAATTTAAGGCACCGCCTATGATGCAACTTTGCCTGGGATGGGGAGGGGCCAAGTGCACCAGTATGCATTCACTGAAGTGTTTTTAGTTCACTTACCTAACACATATTTTTTAAAAAAATATTTTCTATTATGTGTAAAAATCAAATACATAGTGGGCACAAACCCACCTTCAAGGATTTTATAAGTTAATAGTCTATGACATGTACCAGAATAACCACAATACAAATTAGATTTTAATAAGAACAACGTGTGTACTAAAAAACACAAGGGACAGAAAAGCACTTTCCATGTGGATGTTTAGAAAAGTGTTTATGGCATGCATCTGGGTCCTGAGCATGGGTAGAATTCTGATAGACTCGGATACAGGGAAGAAGAAGTTCAAATGGAGGGAAAACATAAGTATGTAAGCTTAGCAAAAAAAAAAAAAAAAAAAAGTGGAGAACTCTGTTTAGAAAATCTAGAAGATACTTGAAAAATAAAATTGTCAACATGGGTTGAGACCAAGTTAGGAGACCATGGAAGCCTATATCTTAGCTGATTTGAATATATCCACTTTTCTGGGTTGTAAAACTGGCAAGAAGTCTTTTTTTTAAGGGGCAGAGGAAGAATTTACAATGAAAAGTTTTCCAAAGTGAATGTTCTAAGAAAAGGGAGGTCTGGAGTCAGGAAGAAGTCTGTCTAAAGTTTCATCAAGCTGAGGGGAATGGTAAGGCTCTCTTGGTCACTGCTGAAAGTCATTAGTTACAGCATATCTGAAAAACGAAAGTGGGGTCCATGGGACATATTTGTTTCAGGGAATATGGAATGAACCATAATACTGAGCTAAAACATAGTTACCGAGTTGTTACATTTTAATAATCATATTTAGGGAATTGAACATTTTTAATTAAATATATAACAGTTTTTACTAACAAAGGATTTATTTTTAAAATTGAAAAGCATCATGGGGCACCTGGGTGGCTCAGTCGGTTAAGCATCTGCCTTAGGCTTAGGTCATGATCTCAGGGTCCTGGAATTGAGTCCCACGTCCAGCTCCCTACTCAGCGGGGAGTGTGCGTCTCCTTCTCCCTCTGCCTTCCACTCTGCCTACTTGTGCTCTCCCATCTCTCTGTCAAGTAAATAAATAAAAAGTTTTTAAAAAATAAAATTGAAAAGCATCTCTGTTCTCAAAATTTATTAAATCAATGCACATTCCTAATTGCATGCCAACCAGCCTGCAGTGCTGGTAGTACAAAGACAGAACCAAAAGCAGAATCTTGCTTCATTCTACCGGTTCCTAAACCAAGAATTGTGTTTCCTTGGCATTGATGCCACCATGGCTATGTCTTGCTGTCATTCATCAATAAGAAATTCATGGCATTAGTATATAACACGTGCTGCCCTCCTACCATGTATTCCTGAGTTACTGGGGTCACTGATGTGAAAGTGGGAAGTTGAAGATTATTTTCATAATTGCCACCTACTCTGATGGAAACATACAGTGAACTACTTTCTTCAAGTGTCAAAGAAAATATCGTCTCAAACATATAATTTGAATGATTCCTAAAACACAGTGAAAGTTTGCCCTTGCTCAAAGGCAAAGAAAAATATTTTAAGGAGTAGTTAATAGGTAGAAGTAGGGAATAGAAATCGGTTCTCAAACAAAATACTGGGTGGCAATAGGTGATGGTAAAAGACACTTCCTCTTAAATAATTCAGCTTTTCTTCAGGGTCACTCGATTTATCTGAAATTTTTCATTTACTTTCTGCTTCTTCCAACTGTATGGATAGAAGGCACAGTAAGATTTAGAGTAGATGGCATTTCCAAGATATATTTATATAAATGCCACTTGGAGAAAAATCCTGTATTCCCAGTGCCAGGAAACCAACCCCCAACCTTACTGAATGCTTGTTCTATAATTACCCTTCAAAATTAGGTATTAGAAGAACATTTTGGATTTAATTCCACAAAAGTATTTTTAATAGCATATTTAAATCATCTCTTATTCCTCCTATATGTATTAAGAATTTTCTCAGTTAATTTTATGAATGAATATGACAAAACTCAGGGATTATTTATAAGGAATTTTCAAAGCCAAGGGTCAAGAAGACAGAAGAAATATCGCATTGTTTTTTGGAGTGATTTTCTCTCTAAGAGGATGGGGAGAAAGAATCAAACATTTGAATTTCACTGTTTTATGTATAGGAAATGTCCCATTAAGCCAAATTATTTAGGAATTCAAAATTAAGTCCAAAATAACTCCAGCTTTGGGTTTGATTTAGTGTCATCTGAAAGACAGATGGGGCCAGTTTTCAGATGGAAGCCACATGCTACTTTGCTTTGTTTTGTTTTGTTTCCAAAAATAAATTAACAATAGCAATAACAACAACAACAAAAGGAATACACAGAAGACTAAAATAAAGTGAAAGCAGAAAGGTAAGGGAATGTCTAAGCTGGCTTTGCAAGAGAATTTCTGCTGAACTCTGGAGCCTGTGTTCTCCTACTTTGCATCTGCCTAAGTTTCAGGAGATAAAGGCAAAGCCTAGAGCAAGTGCAAGGTAAGGAATCTTATAAGAGATCCTCCTTCAGAAAACAAAGTCCAGTGAGTTTTATCGCCAGTGTAAAGATGCAAAAGAAATAACCCAGGCATAAAAGTACAATGACACTGGAAAAGAGGGGGGAAAATTTCCCCTGAGAACTTGTAAACAATCCCGACTTCATACAAGTTTGCAAGTCCAAACCATGCACCCTGTGTGATCTATAAAACCCTAATTGATAATTCAAACTGCTTCTGCATCAGTAGTTACCTAAGGGAACTGGCAGAAGCAAACACAATTATCTCTGGAGACTTCAAAAATATTCCTACAGATAAAATTCAAAGGAATATTAGCAGATTAAGTCAAAAATCACAAAACATACAAGGAAACAACAGTATAGGCAAAAACAGGAAATAACAAATGCTAGGAGCAGATCTACAAAGAATTTGAGATTTTGAAATTATCACAATACTAATACTCTGCACAGAATATTAAGCAACTATCACAAAATACATACAGAAATGAAAGGAAAAGCTGAGCCAGGAAATTATAAGGAATGGCAAAATGTTTATGAAAATGACAATAGAATTCCTAGAAATTAAAATAATTACAATTAAAAACCCAATGGATAGATTAAACAGCACACAAGGTACAACTAGAGAGAGAAATAATGAACTGAAGGATGAATCCAAACAAATTATTCAGAACATGGCATGAAAGACAAAGAAATGAACATTCACTGAATCATTATGTTCTACACTCAAAACTAAGACACTATGTCAATTATATCTCAATTAAAAAAAGAAAAAAAACTGGGTGCCTGGGTGGCTCAGATGGTTAAGCATCTGCCTTCGGCTCAGGTCATGATCCCGGGGTCCTGGGATCGAGTCCCGCATCAGGCTCCCTGCTCGGAAAGGGGCCTGCTTCTTCCTCTCCTTCTGCTGCTCCCTCTGCTTGTGCTCTTTCACTCTCTCTGTCAAATAAATAAATAAAATCTTTTTAAAAAAAAAAGAAAAAAACTATAAACTTCTGTATATTAAATCACAAGTTATATTTATTTATATTTTAACACAAGTTAAAAGATGAACTGAAGACATATATAAAATATATGTGAAAAGTGTTAAAATTCCTAACATAGATAGAACTCTTGCAATTTATTTAGAAAAAGATAAACACCCACATAAAGAGATGGGCAAAGGGCACACAAAGGTCACTCAACAAAGGAAAAATACAAAGACCCAAAACATATAAGAAAAGGTATCTCATCCTCTCCCAAAATATATGAAATCAAATAAAACAGCCATACAGTGTCATTCTCTACCCATCAACCAGCAAAAATGAAAATAAGATCTCAAGGAGGGTATAAACAAAGGGACACTCAGGTGCCTTTTGGGGGAGAATGGAATTTGTACTGTTCTTTAGGGGTTAATTTGGGAGTATATATCAACATTCTAACTGTGCACACAGCAACACCACACTGAGGGATTTACCACCCTAAGGGAAATCACTGAACAGCTATATATACAAAAAAAAAAAAAAGTTGCTGTGGCTTATAAAACAAGAAATTAGAAATTACTAGTACTTTATTTCTTAAGTATATTACAGTACATCCATATGTGATAATATCATACTACCTTTAAAAGGGTGGGGGAAAAAAGAAATGAACATTCTTCTAAAAAAGAAATTAAGGAAACAGAGGAAAGATTTTAAAAATCTAAAATTCATCTAATGGAATTTCCAGAAAAATAAAATAAAAGGGAGAATTTAGAATATTGAAGCAGATAATGGGTGAGAATTTTCTAGAATTTTTGAAAGTCTCCAAACACCAGATCTAAGAAGTCCAACAAATAGCAAGTATGATAAAGAAAATGAACATATATTGCTATAAATAAATATATAAATCTCCACAATTAGATATATCATTTTACCAGATACCAATAATTAAGAGATCTTAAAATCAGTCAAGGAGATGAGATAGATCACTGACCTTTTCACAACAACAACAGAAGCTAGAAACCAAATATGTTCAACATGCTAGAAAACAAAACAAGCAAAAGACCAGCAATCTAGACTTTCACAAGCAGTGATGAAACCCTTCAAAATTGAAGGCAAAATAAGTACATTTCAAGATGCATAAAAACTGAGTTTGCTTCTGCAGACCTTCACTGAAGAAAATTTTAAAGGATATATACTTCAAACAGAAAACTATCTCATATAAAAGGTACAAGATGGAAGAAGTAATGAAGAGCAAAGGCAGTGTTGAATATGAAGGCAAATCTAGATGAACATTGTACAAAGCACTAATGACAAAGCATTCCAGGAGACTTTTAATATAGAATTTAAATATATCATAAAATAGTATATAATTGAGAGGGGAATAAATTGGTTTACAGTATTTTATGGACCTTGTATTGCCCTGGAGGAGGGTGAAGATTTTGATTAACAACAGAATTTTATTAATTAGGGATTCATGTTGTAACTTGTACAGAAATCAGTAAAATAAATAAACAGACTGTATAAATTCTAAACTAGTGGGGAAGGACGGTAAGCTGGTAGAAAACATAATCAACACCCCCCAAAAAAGAAAAAAAAAACACACAGCCCAGAAAATATAGAGGAAAAATATATAAATAAATAAATACATATGTAAGTTAAATATATATACTCTATTAAAATATAGGAACATTTAAAAACCTAGGACAAGATGGACAATAGATAGTACAAAATAAGATGATAGATTTAATCCAAATATACCAATTATTACATTAAATGTCAATAGACCAAATTCTACAGTTAAAAGACAAAAATTATTTTTTAAATGGGCATTAAAATTATACGTGTATATATGTACATGTATATTGTAATCTAAAATATAAGCATACAGAAAAATTCTGTATGTTAAAAGGTAGAAAAGAGGGATACCAAGAAAAAAAAAAAAGCTAATGGCAATATCAGGCAAAATAAAGAAGAAAATTTTATATTGCTAGAGATATAGTGACAAAAGTTTTAAATCACCAGGATTTACAACAATCTTATATTTGTATGCATCTAATAAAATGACCTCAAATTTTATAAGGCAAAACTTGACAACACAAGGAGAAATAGAAAATTCGACCATCCTAAGGGGATACTTTAATATATCTTTCTTGCTGATTGGAAGAGAAACAAGAACAGCCCCTAAACAAAAGATTCTCAAGCTTTTGGGGGAAATACCAGGTAAAGTTATATAGCAAGATATAATTTCACCCCCACCAGTTTGGCAGAGATTAAAACGCTGGGCAATAGGACACGGAGCAACAGGCACGCTCATCCACTGACAACAGCTTGCAAAAATAATATGGCAGGGCGCCTGGCTGGCTCAGTCAGAGGAGCCTGCGACTCTTGATCTCAGGGTCATGAGTTCGAGCCCCACGTTGGGTGTAGAGATTACTTAAAAATAAAATCTTTAAAAAAAAATGGCACGTGCTTACCACAACTACACTCCTGGAAATAAAGCTTAAAGCACCTCTGAACACATGTGTGTCAGAGGACTCATTCATAAATATGAATTTCAGCATTTTTCAAAGTCCTAAGTAGAAGTAGTAGAAAGGGTAAACGGCGGTACAAACAAAGGAAAATTATAAAGCAGTGAAAAGTAACACAGCAACAACCACACAATGAGGGAACCTCAAAAATATAACATTTGAGTGAAAGACACAGATCTCAGAAGAGTACATGGATTATGATTCCAATGAAAGCTTAAAGCAGGCAAAACTAAAGAATATGGGAAATGTGTATGTGGTGTATGTATGTATGTGTATGTGTGCGTGTATGTATGTGTGCATGTGTGTGTACGTGTGTGTACGTGTGCAGGTGTGTAAGTATGTGTCTGTTGTGTGTGTGTGTGTGTGTGTGTGTGTGCACGTGCTACAGTCCAGTACAGGACTTGCACTGAGTCAACTAATCAAATCCACTAACATAACCCAGGAAAGCCTGGACATCTGAAAATGGTAGTCCAGACCTCAGACAAGGGCTCACAGACCCAATCTCCAGGAAATTTTTCAGTCCTTTACAATTGCCCCAAGTAACATAGGCAAAAATGAATGTAAAAAAAAATTTGAAATCCAAAGAAGGTATCAAAGTTCTGAAAGAGAAACAATATAGAACTGTAGCCTGAGGAGCAACAGCTCTACAGTGTTGGAAATACCCCACTATTCCTCACATTCTCTCCCTCAAATCCTCTAATTACTCCTCATGATTAATTCTAATTCCTTAGGATCCTCAATCCCTCTTAGCTAAACAAAACAGTCCACTTTCACTCCCCAACTCCACGCTTTCTCCATTTTTTGATTTTCATACTATTCTTCCCCCTAAAATTCTTTTTTGCTGCATCTCATAATGTCAAAATCCTACTGATCACTCAAGGCACAAATTAAATGTTGTGCTTCTATGAAGCTTGGTCTCATTCGTCTGGTTAAAAGTAACCTCTGAACCTCCAAAAACAGTAATGATCCTTATTATGATATATGAAGCACATTCTTGTGTTTTAAATTAACAGAAATCTGGGATAGAGAGCCCAGTCTCCAAGAGGGACAGATAGAGTTCCAGTAGTTCTATTTGCATGAACACTTGCTACACCTGCTGGCAGACATGGTAGTCAAGGCTTTAGTAATGACAGGTGCAAGAATTCATGCTCCTGAACAAAGAGGGGAAATAAAGATGAGCCTGCCTGATGCCCACACTCTGGGAAAGTGCCAGGTGAGAAAAGGGTACACTCTGAGCAGGAGAGTCGAAGTGTGTAGGCTGCCTGACTCTAAGACCCAATGGCTCCACCACACCCACACCTCCTGCACTTAATTAAAATCGAATGTCCCCGTCTATCAGTTTATGACGTTAAGGAAAGAGGTAGAAATGCTAATGACCTTCTGGATATCAGAGAGGAGAAGCAGTGATGTCTGTAACAGCAAGTGACCTGAAATAGCCCCAAAGTCACTAGCCACAGAAATGTGGATGGAGGTCACCAGGGGACAAAGAGTGGTGGCGCTTTTCTCAGCAAAGGCAAATTAGACTTCAAGACCCATGTCTATTAATAGTCATCAGACACTTAGGCAAACAATACTGAGAAATGCAGGGAAGGTAGGCTTCTTTTGCAACTCCGAATACACTAGTTAGATGTGAGGCTGCAAAAGAATGAAGACGGAAAAGACGCAGCATCATCCAATGTTGTTCCACCTCCTTTCTGTACAGAGCCAACAGTAATATTATTTATGACAGCACAGGCTGAACTGTCAAGACTGAAATGGAGTTGCCAGATCTTAACCCAAGGATTACTCTATTGTTTCAAATCCCCAGTTATGCTTCATTAGAGACTCTGCTCATCAGAGAGCGACTATGACACAGCTGTGCTGTTAACTTGTAACCTTAAGTCTGACCCTGCTCCATCTTTCTGCAGGGACTGAAAAGTTGCCTATAACTTTACAATCTAGCTCTCTCAAGTTTTGTGGGCCCAGTGAATAGGAAGAGTCTCCCAGGAGCAGGAGTGTTAGGGGATGGACATCAGTCTAGAGCACAGATGTAATAAAGGACATAAACTTGGCATCATGCGGTATACCACTTGGCAACAACACTGGGAGCTCTCTCCAAACAATAAAAGTTGAGCACATTCATCTCACTCCCTGATCATAGTCATCCATCAAGCCCACATTAGTTCACAGTGATGACATATTAAATTACAACAGCACAACTGCCAGATTATGAGGTCCAGTCATTGCCATGTCCCAGTTGATCCAAACACTGCTTAGGTGTTGGCTGCAGCACGTCTATTGGTTGCAACTGAAGTCTCTTTGGGAACTCTCATGCAGCAGGGATGTGTGAAAGATTCAGTGTGTCATTATAGTTAATGAAACTGATCTTTGAATATGAAATTGCTCCAAGCACTGTATTCAAATATATTACTTTCATTTGTGTCATTCACCTGCTCTAAAACCAGCTCAAAAACAAATTATCAAACTTCACATTTTTTATTCATAGGCTGTATGTCTCAATAGCAACTAATGGAAAATTTAAGCAAACAACTGTTAAAGTAAGTGCTTTTAAGAATGTAAAGAAGTGGATTACAAATTACCTTTGTAGAAAGTGAAAAATAAAGGGGAGTGTTAGTAGTATTTGCATATTAATTGCTACAAAATTTAAGTGAAATTTATGCTTATTCAGTATCTTGTAGTCATAAAATTGATTTTGTCTACATCTATTTACTAAAAGGAAAAACATTGAAATATTTCTTTTAGCAGCTATAGGGAGTGTTGTCTTATAACCTTAAGAGTATGAATGTTTGTTATCAGAAACTCTACTTGTTAAAAGAACTTATTAACTTTTTTTGTTTAAACAATGTCTTTGGAAGATGATTTTACTCACCAACCTTGAGCTAATTAACCCACTAGCTATGATTTCACTGATATAGCTCCCATTTAATCAGTGTAAAAGACTAAAGATGGTATTAGGGTTTAAATATATATATAAAGGAGATCAACATCTTTTTGAAAATGATAGTATGAGGAGTGTGGACCCTCTCTCCAGCGGTACAACCATTCGGCTGCTAAAAATTTACACTCTGGAAATTGTCCTAAGGGCACACAGCAAATGGAAAACATCTACTCAAGAAAATCTACTAAATCTCAGTAAGGACATCAAGAGCCTGAGGCATTTTAGCCATGACTTATTCACATCTCCACCATCTCTGGCCTCCAGAGCAGTACGATGGTAGCTCTACTGAGGCAGGCACAGCCAAGAAAACCAGGACCATTTGCTACCTGGCTTCCGATCAAGGATGGATAGAACTAACAGATACATGTATAGAACACTGACCCAATAAAAGCAGAATAATATTCTTCTCTAGTGCATGTAGAACATTCTCCAGGAGAGCCCATATGCTCAGCCATAAGCAAGCCTCGATAAATTTAAAGGATTGAAATTATACAAAATATATTTTCTAACTACAATGGAATGAACTTAGAATTCAATAACAGAAGGAAATTTGGAGAATTTACAAATACCTGGAAATTAAACACACTATGAAATTACCAATGGGTCAAAAAAAGCCACAAGAGAAATGAAAAAAATACCTTGAGGCAAATAAAAACAAAAACACAAGAGGGCAAAACTTATGAGATACAGTTAAAGCAATGCTTGGAAAGAATTTTAGAGCTACTTATGCCTATATTAAAAAAGAAGAAATATTTCAAATCAATAACCTAACCTCCACCTTAAGGAAACTGGTCAAAGTAGAGCAAGCTAAACTGCAAGCAAGCTGAGGGAAAGAAATAATAACAATGGCGAGTAATTATTAAAGTAAATAACAAACATAGGGAGGAAATAAGCAAAATAGAGAATAGAAAAACAATACAAAATAAAGATGAATGCAACCACTGGTTCTTTGAAAAGTTCAACAAATCTTTGGTTAGACTGACTAACAAGAAAAAAAAAAAAGAGATGACTCAAATTATAAAATCAGGAATGAAAGGCCATTTCTACCAACCTTACAAAAACAAATAAGAAAGATTATAAGGAATTAATGTGAACAATGTGTGGCAATAAATTAGATAATTTAGATGAAATGAGTAGATTTCTAGAAACACTAACTACCAAAATTAGCTCAAGGAATAGCCATGTGAGTGGATGTGTAACAACTAAAGAGATTGCAATAGTAATTTTCAAATCTCCCACAAAGATAATACCAGGCTCAGATGACTTCACTGGTGAATCCTACCAGGGGTTTAAAGAAGAATTAACACCAATTCTTCCAAAAACAGAAGGCAAGGGAACATTTTCCAATTCATTCTATGAGGTCAATATTACTGTGATACCGAAACCAGGCAAAGACATCCCAAGAAAAGAAATGACAGACCAACATCCATGAACATAGATGCAAAAAACCTCAATAAAATACAATCAAACTGAATCCAACAACATGTAAAAAGGCTTGTATAACATTACTAAGTAGGATTTATCCAAGGAATACAAGGTTGTTGTAATATACGAAAATCAATCACTGTAATGCGCCATATTAATAGGATAAAGGACACAAACCATATGGTCATCTCAATAGAGAAAAAGCAGCTGACAAAATCCAACACCCCTTCATAACAAAAACAAACTAAAACACCACCAGTCAATAAACCAGGAATATAAAGGAAGAGAAATGAATTTCCTCAAAGTGTTAAAGACCATTGACAAAACCCCACAGCTAACATGATACTTAATAGTGAAAGACTGAATGCTTTCCCCCTAAGGTCAGGAACAAGATGAGGATATCAGTTCTTACATTTCCACACTGATAAACCATTGCTCATGCTACTCCTTCCATATATAGACTACCCTTTTTAGCCAATCATCCTCCAAGTTCTATCCTCTTGTGATAACTTGCTCTCCATTTCCTGGACCAAATGGATTTCTCTCCCATCCAAAGTCAGGGCACATAGTGGCAGCGTCAATTAATTACATGCTGCCTTATGATATTATCTGATTTGTTGTCTAGTATCATAATGTAGTTCATTTATTGTCAATATAGCTTCAGGATATATGTGTCCTACCTCCCCATCTAGACTATAAGTTCCTTGAGAAAATGTTTTTTTTTTCACTACAGCTCAAATGTTCTAGACCAGCGTCATAGAAAAAGAAGTTTCAAAATAAATATTTTTTGAACAGAATTACTTCCAGAGCACTTATCTAAGACGAGGGACTTACAATTGGGAGAATTCTGCTACTGCTCTGGGTCTTCTGCAACACAAAAGAGTAATATACAAAGCTTCCAACGTCCCCAAACACAGGACTCTTCTCTAAATACACCCAGACAGTTAGAAATACACTCACTTTCTCTAAAAAACAGAGGCCACATGATGAAAACCCTATGTGGAGGAGTCTTAAGATCTCAGGGGTGCCGATTCTCTGTTGCAAAGGGAGGACATGCCCCAAAACTTAGTATGAAATTGTGCACTTGTCAATAGAGCCTTGTTCTTCTACCACCAGCCTGCATTGTCTGTGGAACCCTGGATTTGGTGAAATCAGTTTACCTGATGCATGCGACAGAGATATCAGCAAGAAGTGCCAGAGAACCCCTGGGCTTTTTGTTTAGTGCCCATTTGGCAATGCATGGCATGGCCAAGGCAAAGATTGTAATGATCTGTTCTCACAGCCACTGGTGGAGTCATCCATGAATGTTTTCAAAAGGCTGCTGGAGAAAATCATGACCGCCATGTGTGTCATCCTAAGGATGAAACTAACTTGAAAATAAGCAAGTCAAAGGAATTCAATGAGGGTTTATTCACATGTCAAATTAGTCCCTCTGTAGGAAAAAAAAAAAAAAAAAGAACGTTTGGACACAGATAAAGATTTCGTGTTGCCTTTGGCAACAACTGCTTCTGGGAGAAACACAGTAAGCCATGGCCGTGAGGTCCTCGAGGCTCCTGGAAGGCCGCAATACAGTGTAGAGGACCAACATAAATTGCCATGTTTTTCCAGGCCCCTGCCAACTCCCATCTGGGTGCCCTGCAGAAAAGAACAGCTTCTAGAGTCACCTGCCAATTCATGGGGGCAAGAGCTTGAATGGACAGGAAAGTCTTTCCTGGAGAGATAGACAGATAAGGCTATCTCTGAGGAGTGAGCTATAAGAAGGGTGAATTTCTCAGTGTGAAAAGGAGATTTGAGTCCATTTCTCTGGCAAACACCATATGGTAACCAACATAATATTTATGGTCATTTTACTTTGCCCAACTACCCTTTAAAGGCTCCAGGAGCTAAAGGCTGCACCCTGGCACTGTTCTGGACAGCAAAGTGTAAAGGAAAGTCTTCTGGAATCTAGAAAGGGTTTTCTTTCTTAATAAAAGAATCAGCCATAGCTGGTGCCACCCCCTTCCCTCCTCCATTGAAAGGGGGTGTTACCACAAGAAAAAGGTCTGGAAAGTTGTAAAGAAAGCAACTCTGACATCACTGAGCCACTGAATCGACCCCAGCGGCCAACTACTTCCAGACTTCTTGTTCTGAGACAAAAATAGGTGGCTTTTTATTAATCCACTGTTGGTCAGGATTTCTATTTCTTGCAGCTGAAGGCACTCATAACTAATTCTATTGCTATGCCAGAGTGAGAAGATGTGCTTACAATTTTGACAAGAGAGAGGCCCTGAGACTTCATATAGAAGAATGTAGAAAGTCAGTGTGGAATTCATGTCACAGTTTTTTTGTTTCTCGCACATACCATTCTATTAAGCACCACATTAGAAGTCACCGGTATGATGCTGCCCACAATCTTGTTACTTTGCACAGCCCTGAAATCTAGCAGCCCAGTTATCCATTCTAATGATTGCTCAGAGTCTCAGAGTACATGTATAACAACCACTAATCCTCTCTGTTTGTCTTTGAGACTCTCAACTTGTAGTGTAAAGCCTTTGATAATGGTCTAAAAATCATTTGCAATATAGTCAACAAACTGCAAAAAGTTGGAGCCTACACCAGAAAGCTGTAACTGTCTTTCCCCCATAAATAGGGTAAATGTAAACGCTGAGAGCAGGTGAATATCAAAGTGTGATCCCCAGAGCAGCTACATCGACATCATCTGGAAACTTGTTAGAAATGCAAATTCTACCATCTCTGCAGACAAACTGAATCACGCTAGAAGTTTAAGAACTGCTGCCCTCCAGCACAAGGGCATATTAGGTGATGTCCTCTCTCTCCTTTCATTCACATGTTTTCTCTTTGTCCCACTTTCTTCCACTCTCCATTTTCTTCCCTTCCCTTCTGTTAATGTTAAAAATCTTCAGATAGTATCCAAATCCATGATGTGGTCACGTTAATTACCAAGATGATCACCGACCCCCACTAAGGGTGTTGGGAGATTCTCCGCCTGTAGATCAGAAATACATAATCCAAAAGCCCACCCTGCCAAGTATTCAACTACAGACTGTCAAACCGGGGTGGGAAGCAGAATGAAAGGTCCCGGTCCATGTCTGTGCCCACCTCCAATAAAGACATTGAACCTCTTTCTTCATGTAATCCACCCTAAACCCTGGGTCTTCCTCTCATTTTTCATTCTTTCCCTGTCATAATCCACTCGGGCTGCTATAGCAAAGATACCATAGGCTGGATGGCTTAAACCACAAACATTTATTTCTTACAGCTCTAGAGGCTGGGAAGTTCAAGAGCGAGGCACTGGGAGATTTGGTGTGTGGTGAGAGCCAGATTCCTGGTTCATAGAGGACTATCTTCTTCCTGTGTCGTCTTTACATGGCAGAAGGGGCAAGATTGCTCTCCAGAGTCTCTTTTGTAAGGGCACTAATCCCATTCATGGAAGCTCCTACCTTCATGACCCAACCACCTCCTAAAGGCCCCACTTCCTAATACCATCACCTTGCAGGTTAGGATTTCAACATACGAATCTGGGGGTACACAAACACTCAGCCCATAGCACTCCCCTCTTTCTCTTCACTTAGTCGTCAATCAGCTCTCACTTCGTTTTCAAAGTAGCTCTTACCATCAGCTTTACCTCATTTGCATCGCAAATTATTATCTTTGCTCCTGCCTAAACCTCAGACTATCCATTTTCATTTCCTTCAGCGAGGAGAGGGAAGGCTGAGCTTTGATGAGCCGTAGGATATAACCTAGAGATTCCGCCTATCTTGTGCTAAAGACAAGGTATTCTTGCTCCATCCGTTTTTAATTGGCTGTCACTGCGGTGATAGAACGTCCCATTTGAAGAAGTGAGCTCAGCATGAACCAACCGCCCCCACCCCTAGTTTCCTTTCACTAATCTCTAATTTATGTAAATGTTCACGGGGTTGTGTTGATATGCTCCCCACTGTGCATCCCTTTGCAGATTTTTCGAACAGATATTCCTCATGTATTTTCCTTATCTCTGAAAGAGTTCTGAAGATTTGATTTGGGTCGCAGGTTCGTTAGAATGTCATCCAACACTGTGCCTCCACCTAGAGATACAAAAGGGCATGCAGGGCAAACCAAAGCCAGGAGACCCCTGATCTGGGTGTCTAGTACAGTTCTCCCCAGCTATGATCAAGTGGCCTCACTGAAGCATATGAAAAGCAGTTTTTAAAAGTGCTGGAGGACAGACATCCCCTCAGGTGGCAGCTGTTTGATGGAACACTGAAGGGTATAATGGAAGTAGCACCTTTATATGTCTATATGTGCTAGTCTACGAACAAAGCGATACTCTGCCAACCTTTCAATTCTCCTTTTTTCTTTGGCCCTGATATTTCTCTACTTCTATTTTATTATGCTCTTTGAAGCCACCACAAATCCTTTTTGGGGAGAAAAAAACACAAAATCAATGACTGATTCGTAAAAACTGTGGCAATCATATATCTATTAATTTTAGAAATAATTAAAATAATAATGCTGGTATAATTTGTATAATGATTTTAGCTTTTCTAAGCATCCCATTCATTTTTTTTTTGAAGGATTCTTACAGTAAATCCAGGAGCAAATTTTTTTTTTTTTTTTTTGTGGATGAGGAATTAAAATCTAGAGACGCAACTCCCAAGGTCATGCATTCAGTTGTGATTAACAATGACAAACAAAAGCAACAACAGCAGCAGCTTATTATAGTCACTGACTACTCACCAGAACTTAAACTTAGGTCCCCTGCCTCCAAATTCCACGCTATTTCTCTATACATAACATAACCTTCTAGTATCCCTGAGAGAAAGTGACTAAGTTAATGGATTAGCAAGATGGAGAAATAATTAAAGCCTGAGCCTGTGATACACATCATTAGTCACTAGCATATGACAGAATATTCACTCGGTTGCTCAATTCTCTGTTAAGGAAGTGTGAGCAAGAGAGAGGTGGGACAAAATAATGTAAAATCAATGGTCTTGGATCTATCTGGTGGCAGAACCACAACTAATTACTGTAGATGCCCAATTACTCCCTGTTAAACCTATTTCTCTGTCTTCCACTGTAACATGTAAACTTGGACGAGGTCATTGAGCTCTGTGAACCTTGATGGCACTGCCCATACAATAGTGGACTAGACGATCTCTAGGGTCCCTGTATTGTAATAGTCCCTGCTTCAGTGAATGAGAAGTGGGTAGGTTCTTTTACCAGTTCTTGCAAAAAAAACAGTTGAGAGGGTGCCTGGGTGGCTCAGTCAGTTAAGCGACTGCCTTTGGCTCAGGTCATGATCCTGGAGTCCCGGGATCGAGTCCCGCATCGGGCTCCCTGCTCAGCAGGAAGTCTGCTTCTCCCTCTGACCCTCCCCCCTCTTGGGCTCGCTCTCTCTCACTCTCTCGCAAATAAAAAAATAAAAACTTAAAAAAAAAAAAAACAGTTGAGAAAACAATGCTCAGTGATTATCAGCTGGGGTTTGACCAGCCACAGTTCAGTGATTCCAACACTTTCATGTACAGTAGAATCAACTGCAGCATATATTTGCATATTTCTTTGTCCTCCCATCAAGAAATTCTGATCTGTGGACCACCATTGAGAAACACTTATCCTCTCCTTGGAAAGCTGATCTTGAATTTGGTGAGTCACCTGAGTAATGCCTGCTTCCAGTGAGCGTAATTGGAACCATTAGTCATTTTAGTTCTCGATGAAAATATTAATTTCTTTGTTCAGACCTTTTAATATTTTTATTTACCAATGAAGTAAAAAAACTTTCTAACAATGACCGTTGTGAAAAATATACTAAGTAATAAATTACCTGAAGAGAATAAATTAGCTACTAAAAGATAGAAAGAGAATAGAATATTACATATTTAAATGCATTTTTAAGATCTTTACAAATATTAAAAGGCATTTTATTACAGTAGAGATATTTCCCTTTTATGTAAAATTCTCAATCTCAGCTTCAGTATCAATTCATTATAAAAATAATAAAGTTAGGGGCACCTGGGTGGCTCAGTTGGTTAGGCAACTGCCTTCAGCTCAGGTCATGATCCTGGAGTCCCAGGATTGAGTCCCACATCGGGCTCCCTGCTCAGCAGGGAGTCTGCTTCTCCCTCTGACCCTCTTCCCTCTTGTACTCTCTATCTCTCATTCTCTCTCTCTCAAATAAATAAAGTCTTTAAAAAATAATAATAATAAAGTTAACTAATTTTTCATAATCTTAATACTAAATAAAGGTTTGATTGCTCTATATACGAGGTGAAAACATCTTCTGATAAGTAAAACATTGTAAACAAACTCAATCATTATAAATATATAAGAAAAAGGAGAAAATTGAGAACACAATTTTGAACACTAATGGTTCGGAGACAGGGAATTCCCAAAAGCAGGATAAATCCATATGGACTAATGGGGTGTGTGAAGTTCAGTAAAATATGGCGAATAATGAAAAATTAAAAATCAACTGACAAATGTCCAATATAACTCATTAGACATGAGTAAAGCATAATGTGTTGGTGGAGAGAATGCTACAGAGTTATAGAGCATCTTAGACCCTTCTTCAACTCAGTCTTCTAAGAGATTTAATTTTTTACCAACCTAAACAAATTTTTATATGTACAATGGAAATCAAAGGGAAAACGAAACCAAGTGATTTGACTTTATTATAGTAATTGGTATGTTTTCTCATGAGGTTTCTAGCTTAATGTTTTTGATACAACATAATTGTCCTCCTAGATAGTGTTAATTTTTTTTTAGAAATACTTCATATCTTTCATCTATGACCAAACCCAAGTCAATGAATTTTGATTTTCAAGGGAAGAAATATATTTCCAAGAAAAGGTTTCAGATTGTGTGAGCTGACAGAACAGTGTATGGCTTGCGGTAGATGTTTAATGAACTTTTGTTGAATGAATAAACAACTGGAGAACCCATCTAGGAAACTATATTTCTGGTTTTGTCATAACTTCTCTTTATGAATCACTATTATTTAACTCTCAACCACATGGAAGGAAAGAATATGAGAAAGAAAAATAAATAGTACAAATAAGAGATAACTTGCTGTCTATAAGAGATGATGAAAAATAAGACATTAAGACAAATATATAAGTAATTACAATGCCAGATAGAATAGCGTAGGTACCCACAAAAAAATGTACAGACATAGCTCAATGCAGGTTAGAGATGAGAAGATATTTTATTCAAGTAGGGAAAAGTATTTCGCATGAAGACTATTTTACTAGGTATATGTCTTGGCAGACTGGTGGAATTTGAACAGGTGGAGAAAAGATAAGATGATACAGGACACCTATGAGTTTTTTAAATGCCAAATAGAAGAGTCAATATAACATATACAAACAACTACCAATCAGAAATCAAAATGGAAGAGACAACCCAATTTACGTGGCAAAATATAGTAGAAATAAAATGAAATATTTAGGCATAAGCTTGGCAAAATATATCTAAAACCAATATGAGAAAAATGTTTAAAGTCCCCTAAAAGAGACGGAGGTAGACTTGAACAAATAGACATTTATTCCATGTTCATGGATATTTCATCATAAATATATCAACCTTCTTTTTAAATTAATATAAATAATAGTAAATAAATTTCTAAATATTAAGTAATGTCAAACAAACAAACAAACAAAAACACAGTCCATTTTGACTGGCCTGGGGTAAGAGTGGGGGTACAGCTTAGCAGGTCCAGAGCCTCTGGGTCATGGGGCCTCCTAGGACAGTGTCTCTGGGTATGACTGCATGTTATTGACACAGAGAGCTCCAGCCTAGGGGACCCAGGGATGGGCACTCTGGCTGAGACAGCTGAGTCACCCCTGGACCTGCCCACCCCAGCCAGCACTGGACCCACGTCACCACAGATTTCCGCTCTCCTGGCTGAGCCCTGGCGAGACAGAGAGCCGGAAGCCAACAGCACAAGAGCGGTAGCAAGCAACAGCAACCTGGAGTGGGGAGGGGGGATTCCATACTTGAAGTGGGACTCTTGTTGAGACTCAAAAAAACCCCTCTGCGTTCTCAATCCAGGAGAAAGGGACAGAGCGTGGTAATGTCCACCCTGCGATCTACTAGGAGGGCTTACAGCAGTTTTTTTTTTTTTAACTATTTTTTTTAACATTTTATTTATTTATTTGTCAGAAAGAAAGAGCACGCACAAGCAGGGGGAGCGGCAGGCAGAGGGAAAAGCAGGCTCCCCGCTGAGCAGGGAGCCCGATATGGGTCGGGACTCGATCCCACGACCCTGGGAACATGACCTGGGCGAAGTCAGATGCTTAACTGACGGAGCCACGCAGGCATCCCAGCTTAAGGGCAGTTTTAATCTGTTTAAACTGTAATTATTTTAACCCGTTTTAACGCGAGATTGGCGAGTGACGGGAGGAAAGGGCATGACCAGGCTGAATCCCTGGAGAAAAAAACTCTCAGAGGGCAGTTGTTTCATTGCAGAGTCTTCCAGGAAAAAACACTGGTATAGGAATGAACGAGGGCAGCCCAAGAGGGCAGGGGGGGAAGTTAAGCGGGGATACCAATCCCATGGAGATTCGGGAGCTAGGGTAGCCCTGCAGAGTTGTTCGAAGTGAGCCAAAGAAGAGCCATGTGTTTGGACCCTCTAATTGGACCGGTTACTGGGGTGGGTTGTGCACCCTTGAGCAGGCAAGCTCCCTTCTGCAGGCAGAGGCTGAGGGTCAGAGAGGGACTCGGAGCCACCCGCAGCCAACAGACCAGGTGCCCTGGGAGAAAGAATGGCTTGTTCCTGTAGGGGGACCGGGGTGGCATACACAGCATCCTTTCCAACCACACCCACGCTTGCAAATTGTTGGCGAGTTGTTCATGCTACTTAGATGTACTGCCCAAGTTCATAAAATTATGAAATCCAGTGTGTCTGTACATCCCTGTAAACCTCCACACATTTTAACCCAGTCATCTGCACATATTAGATACTCAATAATTACATGCTGGTACAGAGTTTCTGAGACTGCAGACCAATAATCAGATCATGAACAGTGATAGGGGAGCCGGCAAAGGAAGCCAGTTTGAGAAGAAAAGGCAGTGAGTGTGGTCCATTTTGAACAGATTTAATTTAAAGTGACAATGGTCCAGGCTACTGAAGAGGTTCAATGGGTTAAAAAAGGTAGGATCATAGTTTGTGCTATACAACAGAATGTGTGACATCATCTTCTCAGTTAATAAGTGTAAGAAAAAAGATCTGGGGGTGGAAGGTGGAATAGTAGATAAATATTTCCCTTTAATATTTCTTATAGAAGGCCTAATATAGAAATAAACATCAGGGGTTTCCTTGCAGAGGAAAAACAAAGGAAAGGCTGTGACCAGAAGGCTGATCTGTCTTGTGATTCAGGCTGCATTGGCAGGAAGTATATAGGGTTCCGTGTACAAAAATAACCCCAATCTCAATGCTCCAAGCCCTCACCTATGTAAAGAACAGATCTTAGCTTTTTTATATAGGGCCTCCTCTCCCTAAACATTCTAGAAATTTCCAGAAGTGTTCGCATGTGTCATTTAAATGGCCCCTGAGCCTCACCAGGATTGGGCCCTGGATGAAATCACTTTGTCAGAGTCTCCAAGGGTGGGGAGGGGCTGTCAGGGGTGTGCAACGAGGGGAGGACCCATCAGACACCTTGAACCCGTTCCTTGCGGCTCAGTGCCCCTCCTATTAAGATGATCTCCACTGCCGCCAGCCTCAGCCCTCCTATTCTGCAGGTGCTCATTCAGGGCTATCAGCCCCCGATGTCTGTGGTTTATCATTCTCGCCAGTTAGCAGAGAAATGCTTTCCCTTTTCTTCTTCACTTCTTCAAAGATTATCTCAGAGTAGAGCTGTTTTGAAGCCAGACAATAGGCATGTTTTTCTTTCTCGGAGCTGATGAGCACTTACACAGTTAGATTAATCTTCCTTGAGCACCTAGAGAACATGGGTGGTGGCAGGAGGGGAGGAGGTGGCCTCATGGGGTCCCAGCCAGGGTGACTCCTTTTTTTATATGTTAATGAGCCATGTTCTATTTATCATTACTTGTCTCAGTTCCCATTTTCTTCCTCTCCTAGTTCCATGGCTTCCTTTGGTCTTGTGCGCATCCAAAAGTGCCCCAAAGTAGAATCTCACAGTAATGTCTCCAAGTTGATATACCAAGACTGACTCTGGTAGTTTCCATGCACCAGGCAAGTTCAGCCTGAAACAAAAAGTGCCATCTATTTTCAATACGAAGAGATAATGTTGTCTAAAGCCTGGGGATAACAGTTAAACCCACTGAAAATCAATAAAAAGCCTTTTAAAGGCCACCATCCTCTTTCATGACATTTTTCTTAATGCTGGATGTCCCGTACCACCAGGCAGTCAGGTAATAGGATTGATTTTTATATAACTCTGGCTCAAGAACATGCAACTATTATAGGGAAGGTGCAAGGGCTGAAGAGAAAAGAGAAAATGGGTTTCTATACTTTCTCCCCAGCACAGCTGCGCATTTCCTTTGCAGGAAGTAATTTCCCGCACACAGAGCACTAGGGAACAGGGTTGGTCAGCCACCACATTTGAGTGCTGGGGACCCAACCTGGATATTCCAGGAACCTAACAGATTTCCAACTCTGCCTCTAATTTGCACTAGAGGATGTCCTCACTTAACCTCTTGATGGGTATAAAATGAAGAGGAAGGGGGGTCCCTGGGGAGCACAGTCGGTTAGGCATCTGACTCTTGGTTTTGGCTCAGGTCTTGATCTCCGGATCATGGGATCGAGCCCTGCATTGTGCTCCATGCTCAGCACAGAGTCTACTTGGGATTCTTTCTCTCCCTCTCCCTCTCCCCCTCCTGCTCATGTTCTCTCTCTCTAAAATAAATAAATAATTTTTTAAAAATAAAGAGGAAGATACTTGCCCATCATAAGTCAGCACCATGCTCCAGCCATATCTACCAGTGACATAACAAGTATAACTAATGATATAGGTAGGCACTTCAAAAAAATACAGAAAAATTTTAAATGAGGGTTCTCATCTCAAAGGAATTTTTGAAATCATTAAAAATTTCTAAAAAAAAAAACAACGCTATTTTAATCTTATCCAAGGAGAGGCATAATAAGGCATTCTCCCCCGTCAAGCAGAAAGCCCAGAAAGGACAAGCTGCTCACCTTGCTCCTGAAAGACTGGTTTTGGGCCACTTCCACTGACTGAATCTGGGTATTGCACATCCACAGCTGGCCATGGAGTTCTGCAATAGACTTCCTTTTCTGCTTCTGCTCGGTTTCCACCTTTGACAGGGGACTCTCTGACCTTCAACACCATCTTCCAGATCCCATCTTTATCATGCTGGCTCTGACATCTGATAACTGACACTGTCTGGCCTCAAGACCTCGCTCTCATAAAGAAGTAGTCAAAATCCTTTGTATCCTGACCTCCATTCCCATAGGCTGTGCTGAAAACGTTCATTAGAACAAACATAGAAGTGTCAGGGACATTTTTAGGAAGGCAGGAGTCTAGGAGAACTAGCGAATGAAGGCAGCTACTCAAAACTAGGGTGAGTTATTCTAAGAATAAAACCCAGTAACCATGAGCAAACAACCCAACTGTTCCTCCAAAAAGCAGCTGTGAAATATGCCTGAAAATAAGAGACACTGAAAAGTAAATATTTGAGTGATTACCCACCGCCGCTAGTCCACTCAGTGCCTGGGTATTTAGCCTCACTTACCAGTCAGTTGAAACTTGCTGGAACTAGTGCATGATTTCTGCATCTTCTTTTTAGGAGAACTTTGTAGACAACCCTCAGCTTGCAAAGAAATCCCCACTTCTCCCCTGCCTGCCCTTCTTTTTCCCCTTTCTGTCGCTGCCAGAGCTCCCCTCCACCTGCTGACTTCCTGAACTCTCTGACCCTGATGCTGCTGATGGGGGAGAATTCTCGGTTGTACTGTGTTCTTGGTTCAGAAGCCAGGAAAGGAGTTTAAGAAGTTTTAAGAGCTACGTATATCAATTAGAAAGGCTCGCTTCTGACTAAACCACAAACCTTGGTAGCAAAAGATACCTGTTTCCTTAAGAAATCCAAAAGTAAGTGGCCTTAAGTTTGGTCCAACAACCCAGCGATTTCATCAAGGATCCAGGTTTTCCCTTTAGATTCTGCTGGAACTTTGAGGATCTTCTTTCAAAATTCTTCCTCATTGCTGTATCCGACCAGCATCTCAGATCAAGTTTGTGTACAGACTCTCCAGATCATGGCAGTGATCTCTTCTTCAGGCAGGACACTGAGGGGACAAGGGGTGGCCACTGATCTCTTATTCTTCAGGTCTCTGACAGTCAGGTGTGAAGAGCAGTGAACTTCTAATCATTCACAGTATTCCAAGAAGGTGAATTACCACCTGAAAGTAATGATGAAGAAAGGAATAGAGTAGAAGTAAGAGGCTGGATTAGATTAGATCAGATCAGATTGATTCAAATGTCCCATCTAGCTCTAACTTCCTATTAAATGTAATGGGGGGAAAATGGGTATTGAGGGCAGATCCCAACACAATATGTCACTGGAGATAGAAGGAAGAGTAAGACCATCTAGAAGCAGAGCCAGTGGGAATACAAATGACTCTAGTACAAGACATAAGAGGAGAGCTGCCGGGAGGCTTCAGAGGACAGAAAGAGCAGAGCTGAATGAGGAAATCAGGAGCACCTCTGCAAGAGGTGGAACGATCATCCAGGTGGTGGTACAATAGAGATGTGAGCTGAAGAGGGAGAGGCATGGTGGACACTGGATGTGAGACTGTGGAAGTTATATTTAACGAAGGCAAAGAGAGAGAGAGAGAGAGAAGGCATTAATATGCTGATGATGAGAGACATCCTGAAAGTTACGCTCAAAAGCAATTGATTTGGAATTGATGTAAACAATGGATGGAGGAAATGAAGTTCAAGAAGTCCAGTTAGGAGGAGATGGCAACAATCCAGAGAGGAGAGTGAGGAGCTGAGGCCAGATGATTGAAGAGGCAGAATCTTCAGCCAGCATCTGAAAGAATATGCAGGCAAAGAGACAGGGGCGGGGGGGGGGGGGGGGGAGCCACTGACTGTGACCGCGGTGATGATGACTGGGCCAGCAGTGCAGTAAAACAGGGACAGCAAGGTCTGGAGGATGATCATTTTAGGGAGCCAGAGTGAAGTGGGGAGAGAATTTTTATTTTGAAACTATTGACTTTTAATGGGGTTTCTGGCATAGATACTGGCATAGATATTTTTCATGGATTTTCCGGCAGGTGTTTGACAATGTGAGCCTGGAGTTTGGGAGAATAGTAATCAGGGGTGGGGAGGTGCATCTTTATACAGAATGTAGTTGAAGCCTAAGTGAATGGATGAAGTAACCAGGGGGACAATGAAGAAGAACAGAGAAGGGAAGGAAGGGAAGGGAAGGGAAGAGGAACTAAGAATAGAAACCTAGAAAATGTCCATATTTAGAAGGAAGATTCTATTCTCCCACATTTATAACACTGTATGGAAGTTGTTTGAGGGCTGACTGAGTAAACCCCAGTGTCTCCCATAGTGCAAACAGACACTTAAAAAAATGTCATTGAATGAATAAATGAACTAAGGGGGGGGGGCAAATTAAAAAGACGGAGAGATCCAAAAGAAGGTAGGTAATGCAATGTCTCTGTTAGCGGGGGGGGGGGGGGGGGGGGGGGGGGGGGGGGGGGGGGGGGGGGGGGGGGGGGGGGGGGGGGGGGGGGGGCGGAGGATTTGAAAAACAAAGTTACCTGTGGTATCATTTCCTACATCAAAATGAAAAAAAAGAAGATAGAGAAATCCTGGAGTTGGCAATTAGGAACTCATTCAGATTCTCTAAGAACAAGTTCAGTAGACTTTAGTGGAACAGTCAAGGTAGAGATCATGTTGCAATGGGTTAACTGGGAACCCATGCAGTTTAAAGGAAAAAAAAGTGCAGATAAGTAATATTCTTTACTCTTCAAAGAACTCGGCTTTAGAAAACAGGAGAGTGCCTTGATGGTTCAGTCAGTTAAGCATCCAACTCTTGGTTTCGGCTCAGGTCATGATCTCAGGGCTGTGAGATCAAGCCCCACATGGGGCTTTGCATTCAGAGTCAGCTTGAGATTCTTTCCCCCCTTCCTCCCTTCCCCTCTCTCCCCCCACTTGCATGCACATGCGTGCTCTCTCTCTAAACTAAATAGATAGATAGATGATAGATGATAGATAGATAGATAGATAGATAGATAGATAGATAGATAGATAGATCGATCTTTTAAAAAAGAGAAAGAAGGGTGCCTGGGTGGCTCAGATGGTTAAGCGTCTGCCTTCGGCTCAGGTCATGATCCCGGAGTCCTGGGATCGAGTCCCACATCGGGCTCCCTGCTCCTTGGGAGGCTACTTCTCCCTCTGCCTCTCTCTCTCTCTCATGAATAAATAAATAAAATCTTTTAAAAAGAGAGAGAGAAAGAAAAAAGGAGAGATAGGGAAATTTTTGCTTAAAGCAGGATTCCCTGCAAGGTGTTTGTTTATAAATGTTCAAAAACATTATAGAACAAAAAAGAAAATTCGGGTTTGATGGTAAATAACTTGGGATATACTGAGATAGCAAAGTTGAACAGATTTCTTTTCATTATTGCAGAATTTCTCAGAACCTTTAACAAATTACTGTGAGTTCTAAATATTCAAAAGGAAGATAATAGTACATAGGATAACTCAAACTTATTTGAAAAGTGATTCATTTTCCCCTAAGTACCCCCCTAAAAAGAGTGTTAGGTACATAGACTTTGGAAAACATGGTTCGAGAAAAGGGGAGACAATTTTATAAGCCAAGGAGAAATAGACAGTTAAAAAAGGAGAGATTAAGGAAGCATTAGATAAATGGATATGTGATGGGAGAAGGTCCCAGAAATTCTCAGAAGGGACAAGAGTGAACAAGTGGAGGAGGAAAGATGCTCCTTCCTCAGCTGCCTGAGATACATGAGGAGAGAGGAAGGGTAAAATGTATAAGCAAAGTTTGCAGGGAGAAAGAAAAGTGAGACAGTTTGTAGCAGAAGGAGTCATTCTTTCCAGAAAAGAAAAGGTTAAGTGGGCAGAAAGGACACAGAGTAGGGGCAACTAAGTGGAAGAGAAACATAAAGCCAGGGTAAGGGACAGCAGGACATAAGGGAAATGTGAAGAACGGGAGGTGGGGCAATATCAGTTTCCAAAGTGTTTTTAGGGGTGCCTGGGTGGCTCAGTCGTTAAGCGTCTGCCTTCCGCTCAGGTCATGATCCCAGGGTCTTGGGATTGAGCCCCCGCATTGGGCTCCCCTGCTCCTCTGGAAGCCTGCTTCTCCCATTCCCACTCCCCCTCTCTTGCTGTCTTTCTCTCTCTGTCAAATAAATAAATAAAATTTTTTTTTTAAGAAGTGTTTTTATATTGAGACATAAGCTTTGGCCTAAAATTTCACTAAATGGAATTTACCCCACAGATACACTTGCATAAGTCTAGTTTACATGTCAAAGATGTTCATTACAGCATTGTTTACAGTAGTGGAAAATTTTTTAAAACATCTATATGCAAATTAATTGAAGGCAGTTAATAAATTAGGCCACCTCTAACGTCAAAATACTATCAAAAGTAGTAAAGGGTGCCTGGGTCTCTCAGTCAGTTAAGTGCCCCACTCTTGGTTTTGGCTCAGGTCATGATCTCAGGGTCGTGAGATTGAGCCCCACATTGGGCTCCATGCTCAGCTGGGAGGCTGATTGAGATTCTCCCTCTTTCTTTCCCTCCCGCCCCTCCCTACCGGCCACATGATACATTCTCTCTCTCAAATAAATAAAATCTTAAAAAAAAAAAAAGAATGTACTGACTTAGACAAATGTCCAAGATATTTTATTAAATGATTACATCAAGATATAGAATAATATATATATTTTATATATATAACATATATAATATATACAAAATATATAACATTATATATGTGTGTACGTGCAAAAAATATCTGGTGTTTGCACATCAAAGTAGATACCTGTAAGCTGTAGCTTTGAAGGAACCAACCTGGTAAAGAAGGAGGAGTTTTTACTTTCATTAATGGCCCTCTGGATTTTTACAGTTTGTTCCTTCCCAACCTGGAACTTAACATTGCCCCCCACCCACCCCAGCTCCCAAAAATCAGGATGGAACTATCCTGCTGTGACCAGGCCTTCCTAGATCTGAGGGTCTCATGAATGATAGAGTCCACTTCCATTTGTTGACAATTCACTTCATGGCTTTGGAAAAGTCACCAACCTTTTCTGGGTCTCTGATCTTTAGTAGATTATCACAAAAATCTCTCTCAGTTCTAAGTTTGATTCCAATTCTATAGCAAAGACTAGAAAGGGCTATGCTGGGATGATAATAAGACTTTAATTTCAGAGGCAAAACAAGTTTTGGTTTCCAGTAAATAACCTAAAATGGATTCCTGAAACGTAAGTGTGTTTATAAGTGAAGCCTGATCACACATAATTAAAAACCAGTAAAAATACAGATTTGGAAAACTTTTTTTACAAAAAACACAATTTTGATTGAATTTTGCTTTTATTGTTAATCTTCTATGAGCTCATAATTTCTCTCTCATTTTTATTTTACTTATTTTCAAGGAGGAATTCATTGTCTCCTATTCACTTTTCAGAAAATCTGATCAAAATTTGCTGCTACAACCTGAGTGCAAATGTGTCTTATACCCACTAGGGGTCAGACTACTACATTAATACAAACCAATCCCAACTTGAAAGTGGTATTAATTGGTTGAGGGCTATCCCAACTTATTTTCCTGCATAAGGACAGAAGACTGGTCATTTAAACTAAACATTACATAAAGAAGATAATGAGAAAGAATGCATTTGACAAGAAAGACTCAGAAAGTTGAAACTATCATATATAATAAATATAATATATAAAGAAGTTTCATCCTTAATAAAAATTTCAATTATTCAACTTGCTCATTCTGGTTGGCAAGATATTGCTCTGGTCTAAGTGGGTTCAGATTGGAGGATTAATCATTGAACCGGGCAAATGCTCAAGAGCAGAAACAACTAAAATTATTAAGCTGTCAGCAAAAAAGAAGAAATCCTCATTTTTAAAGGATGAACTGCATGATTAGCAGAGGATTGAGATGGATGGCAGAAACATTTTTCTAATGGATTTCAGCCACGACAGTAATAAATCTGAGTCATCCTACAGCAGTGAACACACTCAGGGAGATGGGCAGAGGGCAGCCCCCCACTGGGCCCCTGTTCAGTCTCAGCTCTGCTACAGCCTGGCCCTGTGCCCTGAAGAAACAACCCATCTTCTCTTGGTCTCACTAAGGCATCTTCAGAATGGAGAAGAAAGAGTGCATTACTTATAGAGAAGGTTCAAGCCCTAAATTAAGCAGATTTATTTAACCATATTATCAAATAGAAGATAAGAAAGTAAGGGGAAAATGTACCAAAGTTTAAAAATGGAAGGTGTTAACTGTCAAGATAGATTATCCATTAAAAAAAAAACACAGAACAAACTGAGATTTCTAAATCGTATTCATTGTCAGAGTTAAAGGAAGAAACAAAAAGTCAAATTCCAATTCATTTGCATTTTGAGTGATAGAGTATTCTAAAGTAAGGGCTATCAGTGTATATGTGAAAATCTATGCAGATCATTGTCTGGAATGATAAACAGGCAATTAAAAAGTGGAAATGTGTTGGAGGGTGGTAGAATTGGATGGCTATCGGGGGTGCTATAAGAATATAAGCTATATTTCTTCATATGTTGTTTTGATATCTTTACCCATGTGAATGTATCACCTGTTAACATTTTTAAATTTAAGAACTTCATAAATGGGACAAAAATGTGTGTCAATACAAAAACATAACTGAAAGTAAAAAGCCTGCATGATTTGAATGGGGATTAAGAATGATATTATGTGTATCTATTACTAACATAAGTTGGACTGAAAGAATGATATTGTGTTTTAAAGGGGCTGCACCAAATTGGCCATGTCAAAATGGCTGTATCCAAAGGTTCTATCTGGCAGTTGTATCACCTGGGTCCCAAACCCTCACTGAGGGTTTCTTTTTTTTAAGATTTTATTTATTTATTTGACAGACAGACAGAGATAGCGAGAGAGGGAACACAAGCAGGCAGAGTGGGAGAAGGAGAAGCAGGCTTCCCGCTGAGCAGGGAGCCCAACGTGAGGTTCGATCCCAGGACCCTGGGAGCCGAAGGCAAGGCAGATGCTTAACAACTGAGCCACCCAGGTGCCCCCACCCCCCCTTTTTTTTTTTTTACTTTCCCAGCCTTTATTTATATTTTGTGCTTTAAAACGTCTGGAGATTTAAGTTTCTGCTCAAATTCCAGAGTGCAGTGATATCTCTAACGAAGGAAGGCTTAGGGAGGATAACTCCCCCCATCATATTTCTGGGAGCAACAAAGGGAAGAATAAGGATTACACCTTAGTTTTATTTTAGGAAATATTCTTTTTCCCAGGATGTAACTAAGGTCTGCAGCAATGTGAAAAGCACATTATAAAAGGAAAAATATACAGAGCAGACAAATATATCTATGTGCAACACAATCAAAAAAAGAATTCAAGTCATAATTCTTACCACTCCCATAATTATCTCACTCATATATAGATGATAAAGTTCATTCGTTTCTGTGAAACTTGAGAAGTGACACAATAATTCCATGATTAGACAAAGTTTACAATATACGGTGGCCAATATATTGTTTGTCCCTTACCTTGTCTCTCCAGAGAGGCGCTGAATCAGGACAAGTGCCATTCCATTTCCCTTCTTTCTTCACACAACACACACACACACACACACACACACACATTTCTTAGCAAAGTCTTAGTGGATATTAACCTAGGCAAATAAACAATGGAGAGGGTCACAAGCAAATGAGTTAAAGAAATAGCTACACCCTGAATCCCAGACTTCTTAACATACAGGTTTAATGCAATTCCAATCAAAATTCCAGCAAGATAATTTACAAATACAGACAAGATTATTCTAAAATTTATGTGGAAGGGCAAAGGAACTACAATAGCTAAAGCAATTTTGAATACAAAGAAGAAGGTAGGAGAAATCAGTCTACTTGAAATCCAGCTACAGTGATCAAGAGTATGTTGTATGCTGGAGAAACAGACATCCCAGTCACTGGAATAGAATGGAGAACCCAGAACTAGAATCACACAAATATGTCCAGTTTATTTCTGACAAAGGTATAAAAGCAAGTCAGTGGAGGAAAGATCACCTTTTCAAAAAGAAAAGAAAAGAAAAGAAAAAAATAGCGCTGGAACAACTGAACACCCATAGACCAAAAAGATGAACCTTAACCCAAACACATTAAACAAGGAGTAGCTCAAAATGTATTAATGACTTAAAAGAAAATATAAAACCCAAAACTTTTAGGGAAAAAAAAAACACAGGAGAAACTCTTTGGGAACTAGGACTAAGCAAAGAGTTCTTAAAGTCAATACCAAAAGTACAATCAATAAAAGAAAAGCACAGAAATACTGGACTTCATCAAAATTAAAATGATTGCCTTGTAGAAGACCCTTTTAAAAGAATAAAGAGACAAGCTACAGATTGGGAGAAAATATTCACAAACCATGTATTTGACAAAGGGCTAGTACCTACAATAAATAAACAACTCTTAAACCCAGTAAGAAAACAATCCGGTTAGACACTAGGCGTAGACATGAACAGTCATGTTACTGAAGAGGATATACAGATGACAAGCACATGAGAAGATATTTCACATCATCAGCCATTAGGGAAATGCAAATTAAAACCTCAGTAAGATATCATTACACACCCATCAGAATGGCTAAAACAAAAAATTGTGACAACACCAAATGTGGACAACAATGCAGGGAAGCCAGATCACTCAGACATTGCTGGTGAGAATGTAAAAGGCGATGGCCACTCGGGAGAACAGTTTGGCAGTTTCTTAAAACAAACACACAATTACATACAGCCCAAAAATTGTACTCTCAGGCTTTTAGCCCAGAGAAACTTATATTCACACAAAAGCCTGTACAAGAATGTTTTTAGCTACTTTATTTGTAATAGCCTAAAACTAAGCATTGCCCAGACAGCCTTCATTTAGTGGATTATTATACAAACTCTGGTACATCCACCTCATGCAATACCCCTCAGTAATAAAAAGGAATATTACAGGAACAAACAAATAAATGCAACAGTTTGGATGCATCTTCAGAAAATTATGCCCAGTCAAAAAAGCCAATCCCAAAGGTTACATACATATGATTTCATTTATAGAACATTGCTGAAAAAAATATAGAAAGGGAGAATAAATTAGTGATTGCCAGAGGCTAAGAATAGGGTAGGGGAAGTGGGGGAGAAAAGAAAGGGCATAAAAGGGCAACACAAGGATCCTGTGGTGATGAAAACCTTCCTACCTTGATTGTATCAATGTCAATATCCTGTTTGTCACATTGTACCACAGTTCTGCAACTACTGTGGGTTAGTTACCATTGGGAGCAAATGAATAAAAGGTATATAGGACTTCTCTGCATTATTTCTGGCAACTGTATGTGAATCTACAATAATCTCAAAATGACAGATTCAGTTTAATAAATATGTATGTGTGTGTGTATATATATATATATATATATATATATATACACACACACACTTACATACACACATACAAACCATGGCCTCAAGTTCAGTTACAGAAATAAGGACCATAGCAGCTGTGTGTATTCTTTCCTTACAGGTTATGTACATGCGTGTATGCACAAATTATTCAGCTATTGTCTATAATTTCCAAATGTATACTTCTCTCTGCTTTGTGTTTCCAGGACTGAGACTCTGCAAACCACATTTCCGCTTTGTTAGCTTCTTTCCTCTGAAGTCACCAAAAAGAGGCAACACAGGGAGACCAAATGCTGGAGAAGGAAGAGATGT
This sequence comes from Zalophus californianus, assembly GCF_009762305.2. Classification (NCBI taxonomy): domain Eukaryota; kingdom Metazoa; phylum Chordata; class Mammalia; order Carnivora; family Otariidae; genus Zalophus; species Zalophus californianus. The sequence goes on from NC_045600.1 coordinate 70,339,883, forward strand.
GTTCCTTCCCATGTGCCTCCTGTGGGCTTCCTCCCCATGTCATGTTCCTCCAAGCATCATACAAGAACATGTCTTCCTCCCATGAAAGGGGAAGTCCATCCAGCAGTTGAATCTAACTTGCCTTTTTCCAACACTTGCAAAATGAGTCGCATAGAACAAGTGTCAGCAAACTTTGGCCATTAAGTCTTGCCAGAGAGTGAATATTTGAGACTTTGCTGGCCACGTGGTCTCTGTAGCCACTGTTCAACTCGGCCATTGTAGCATGACACCGACCACAGACAATACATAAGCGAATGAGTGTGGCAAGTGTCGCTTTACTCATGGACACTGAAATTTATGAGCACCATATCATCTTTATGGGTCACAAAATAGTATTACTGTTCTGAGTTGAATTGCGCACCCAAAAAGATAGGCAGAAGTCCTAACCCACCCACCCACCCCCCACCCCCGCCCCGTGCATGTGATCTTATTTGGAAATAAGTCTTTGCAGATGTAATCAAGTTAAGGTGAGGTCACTAGGTTGGGCTTTAATCTAATAGGACTGTCATTCTTCTAAAAAGAGGAAAACATCATGTAAAGACCCAGACACAGAGAAGGGTATGCGAAGAGATGTGTAAGAGAAGAGTTATGTAACCTCCAGACAAGGAGGCCAAGAGTTGCTGGCCACCGCCAGAGGCTAGAAAGAAGAGAGAAGCATCCTACCCAGACTCTCAGAGGGAGCACAGTCCTGCTGACAATTTGATTTTGGATTTCCAGGCTCCAGAACTGTGCAAGCATACATTTCTATGGTTTTAAGCTACCCAGTTCATGACACTTTATTTGGGTGGCCTTAGGAAAACAATACAATTATTCTTTTTTATTTTTTTTCAACCATTTAAACATGTATGAACCATTCTTAACTCAAGGGCCATACAAAAAACAGACTGTGGGCTGGATTTGGCCTATGAGCTGTAGCTGGCAGACCTCTGTCATGGAGTCTCCCCCACCCCAAGATATCAGCGCCAGCCAAGCAGCACCCCCTAGGTATAAGTTTTAGCTCCACACTACTAAATTTTCATTAACTCCAACCTCTTTCCCTTCTCCTCCACTCTTAAGCGAAGGTAGCTGTTTTCTGTAATTGCTACCATGATACCTTGCTGTTGACTTTCCCCCTCCAGTTATCTAGTTAATAATTTTTTTAAAGATTTTATTTATTTATTTGAGAGAGAGCATTGAAGCAGGGGGCAAGGGAGGGGGAGAGGGAGAAGCAGACTCCCCGCTGAGCAGGGATCCTGATGCAGGACTCAGTCCCAAGAAGGGATCATGACCTGAGCCGAAGGTAGCCGCTTAACAGACCAAGCCACCCAGGCGCCCCTCCCTTTTCTTTAATTCCAACCTTAATACCATTAATTGATAAATAACACATTGTTCTAGTTGTGTTGTTTAAAAATAAAACTCAGAGAATAAATTTAAAATAATCTATGTGCTCATTAATAAAGGAGTTGATGACATAATTATGGAAACATGCAGCTCTTTTTTCTGTTTTAATGAGGTACATTTAAACAATGGCAGGAAAATTTTTTCTAGGTATATTATTAAGTTACAATCATAACTTATGTATTATATATTACATAATATATTGTAATAATGTAAAATGTAATATATTTTATGTTAAATATAAATTATAATAAGAGTAATAAAGGAAGTCACAAAAAGGTAGGTGGAATATGATCACAAATTTCAAAAATCTATAAATATGTGCAAAGAAATAGAACTTGTATAAATATTATCAAATGAATAGAGAAAAGATCCAGAAAGATCCATCTAAACTATTGAAATAGTTAACTAGAAAGGAATGCTAAAAAAAGGGTGTACATAATAAGAGGATTTGTGCTTGAATTTTATAATCACAATCCTCATTTTTAGGACAATGCTTGACAGAATGAAGATACTCAGTAAATAGTTGATGAATGAATTAATGGATTCTATAACTTTAAAACAAAAAAATTAAATGTATGAAAACACAAATAAGTAAAAACAAAGAGAAACACCTAAAATATGCCACTCAAAGAGCTGTTGTTTCCATCTTGGTATGTATTTATATACCAATATATTTATTTTTCTTTTTAAATAGTATATGAAAACAATACACAGTATTTTTAAATTTTTCCTTCAATCAAAAATATCCAGGTATCTTTCCATACCAATAAATATATACCTAAAAATTTCTAATGGCTACATTCTATTCTAGCATTCATAATTTTTATAATAAAATTACTTAATTTAATTCCTTAATTTAAATGGCATTGATGTTCATTCATTCATTCAGTAAATAGTTACTGAGAATCTATGATATTTCAGACAGGCAGGAACTCAGCCAGGCGCAGGGGTTATGACAGTGGGAAAAACTGTCCTCATGGCAACTCGAGTCTATGGAGGGGGAAAGAAACATATGAATAAATACAAAGATAAATACATAACCTTAAAATATAAGACATTCTGAAGAAAACGATGCTGTGCATACAAACATAATGGGAGAATTAAGTTGAGATCAAAGAATCCAGTGATTTCTCTCCAGGAGTATGCAATTTCAGCTAGACTTGCAGGGTGGATTGAAGGTAGCCCGGCAAAGAGAGCAGAGAGCATTGCAGGCCATGAGGAAAGAGTCAGGGAAGAGTATTCCAGAACTGAAGGAACCTCGTAATCAGGGGAGAGATGGGGACACTAGGGTAAACTTCGGGTTAGAACTCTGGATTTGTGTCCAAAGTGCAAAGGGGAGACCCTCAAAAGGGTTTGTTTTTTGGTTTGGGGGTTTTGGTTTTGCCACCCCTCCTCCCATTGATAATCTACATCAAGATTTTCTCTGAAGTTCATTAACCCCTGAGAAAAGAATGGATTGGAGGAGCAAGAGCAAAAGTACACAGATAAAAAAAGAACAAAATGAGGGTCTCCAGGTCTGGAATCAGATGCATGCAAGGAACAAGAACAGCAGTTGTTGCAGAGTGATTTGGGAAAGGAAGATGGTGAGCCAAGAAAGCGGAAAGTGTCTCGTTACACCAGAGCGCACACAATGTTTCACATGTGTTTTCAAGGTCTCTGTAGAACCCCCAGGTTGAAAACCACAGCGTAGGCCAGGTCATCCCCCCAGTAATAGCAGGGAGTGTTGGGGGTCCTTCAACCATTTATCGTGGCTTCTGTAACCCACTCTCGCCCTTACCGTTGTTCTTGTCCTCCCTCCCACCCCCTCAGAAGGCACAGGGACCCCAGAAGCCATGGGAAAGAGAGCCCTTCAATATTACAACTAATCCGCATTCTCTGCGCACCTGCATGCTCATAAAAAAGATGAGGGCTGGGGACAAGAGATTCTAGACCTTAGCACAGTTTACACAATTATTAGATCATCCTGGTACATTTGTACTGTGAGCCCAGAAGGAGTCCTGGAAGCCGAAAGAAGCCAACGGAGTGCTGCTCCCTTACCACGAATCCTTCAGAACAAACTGGTACACGCTGGCTAGTGATGCAATGCGTCCCCACACCCCTCTGGTTGACCTTCCCTGTCTGGCCCTTTACTCTGGCACTTCTCTAGAGCTAAAAATAGGTTAGCAAACATGCCAACAATAATTGAGTCTGCTTTCCCCAATCTCCAGGAACGGGAACCTGACATGACGCCAAAAGTATTAACTTCTGAACAGAGAGAGGGTTTTGTGACTCATTTTTGAATAGATTCCTCACCAGTCTTTTAAACTAAAGACAAAAATGTTGTCATTTCTCTGACCAGGGTAAGGTATTATACCATATGTGTTTACAGCATCCTACAAATATCAGGGAAGATGACACGTCCTTTGCCTTAAGGAACAAGGGAAATACTAATGCAGTTTCCAGCAACATAAAGAATTGATTCTCTGTAACTTTCTGCCGTAAAATTTAAAGGAAAGCATTCTACAGCAAATCCAAAAGTCTCTTCTTCATTAAAATGAAGTGCTCTTCATTTGGCTGTTCCAAGACTTTGGCTTCTCTGAGCTAATCCAGCATTCATATGCTCCTTGTCATATTAGGTATCTTGAACTGTGTTAAGTGAGAGGCCTTGCCTTTGCAAGATCCTGGAGGGCAGGTATCGTATCTTACGGTTACCTGTGTTCCCCATAAAACCTGTGCAGTGCTTGAGAAATCATAAAAGCTCCTCAAACCGGGGGTGGGGTGGGGTAGGGAGTCAGGGCAGATAGGAGGGTAGTCTTAAAAAATTTTAAAAGGGGGCCTCCAGAAAGACAAGATATTCTAGACCTTAGAACACTTTACATGATTATTAGATCATCCTTGTACATTTGTATTCTGAGGCCAAAAACCTAAATGTGCTATAATCGTTACTGTTTGTCAGGAATCCATTGGCCAAACTCTGACTCTGGATTTGTCTGGCTGAGAGATAATGAAGCCTCCATCCCCAAGGAGGGTACAGCACCTGGGAAGTCACTTGAATCCCTTGTCCAACCATGCCCTGGCCTGGGGCCAGCCCAAATGTGTCTTTAAGGGATACAGACCCCCTGAGGAACTCTGGGTCCCACAGAGGGCCTGGCCCTCCCTCAGAAGCTGACATAGAAAACCAAAGCAGATGTGCCTTGTTCACTCCATCTAACTTCACTAAGCTCATCTTAATCCGTCAGATCAACACAACCCAAATAGTCCGCTTCTTCTCACGGGAGCAGGCCCAGCTCCAGATAGCTATGTTCATGGTGGTTAATGCCACAGTCAAACAAATGAGAATCCCATGAGCTCAGCCCCACACCAGAGGAGCCACAATTTTAAGAAGACACATTACAGTGAGATGTGAGGAATGTGAGACACCCAGCAGCTTCATCTTGAGGAATCGCGAAGGAACTGAGGGTGTTTAGCCAAGAAGGGAGAAGGCATGGTAGCTGTCTTGTACAATTTGAAGGAAGAAGTTATATGAATGAAATCAACCATTCCAAAGCCAACCAGATGGCAGGATTAGAAGCAGTGAGTAAAGTTCATACAAGGCAGATGTCTTCGTCTGGGTTCCTTACAAAGCAGACTTCAAGGCAAAGCTGAGGTATTGCTGATTTAGGGGTACAATCTCATAGGGGGAAAAAAAGGAAAGGAAAAGACACATGAGGGAAAGAAAATACAAGGTAGTATGTTAGGAAGCTGCACAAAACTCCCCCCAAACACAGCTGGTCACACGGGACGTTTCCGGTGAGGTGGCGGGAGAAGGCGAGGTACCATGGAGCACAGTGTAGGAGGAAGAGCTAGCAATTTATCTTCTGGATCCTTCCTGGCTCTTATCTCTCCCCACATGGTATAAATACCCCCACACTTCTTAATTATCATCCTCTGCCCCTTTGAGGGACGCCGAGAGCGCCAGACCCCCAGGGAGCAGTGGGATGTGATCCAGGCCCTGGAGCTGCAGCAGCTCTGATGCAGGAAGCGTGACAGGCTGTGCCACAGGCCAGGCCTCACCCGGGGGAGGTCCCAGACAGCTGCGGGATAAGGAGCCAGGGTCCCCGCAGCGGCAGCAGCGGCCAACCTCTGTGACTGCAGGGACAGCAGTAAGCTGAGGGAGCGGCCCGGGCCCAGGAACAGGCAGGGCTCCACAGATACAGGTAGGTCCACAGGCCACACCAGAGCAGCAGGTTTTAGTCCCATGTTATTTTCCGACACCCACAACCATCCAATAATGGAAAAGCCCAGGGCTTCTCAAACACCAAGTGTTTACGATTACCTACAGAGATCTTGTCAAATGAAGATTCTGATTCAGCAAGTCTGGAGTGAGGCCTCAGATCCAGCATGTATGCATTCATTCATTCACTCATTCATTCATTTATTTTAGAGAGAGCATGCACACAGGTAGGGGAGGGGTAGAGGGAATCTCCAGCGGCTTCCCTGCTGAGCATGGAGCCCAATGCGGGGCTCCATCTCAGGACCCTGAGATGGCGACCTGAGCCGGAACCAAGAGTCTGATGCTCCATTGACGGCACCACCCACGTGACCCTCCAGCATTTCTAACTCACTCACAGCCGGTGCCTTGCTGCTCCCAAGACTGCACTCTATTAAGTGGATGGTCTGTTTCACACGATAGTGTTTCACATCCCTAGGTGTGTTTCAGCAGACCCTGCACCGATGGATCTTCTGTCACAAAAGTCAGGGATTTTGCAGAAAGTCCTGTCTGGGGTGAAAGACAGACCTGCACGACCTTTCAAGGGCAAGTACTGACTTAGCTTCCAAAACCTGATAAATACTAAACCGATGAGGAAGCATAAAAGAGTTAACAAAGGGCGCCTGGGTGGCTCAGTCGTTAAGCGTCTGCCTTTGGCTCAGGTCATGATCCCGGGGTCCCAGGATCAAGCCCCGCATCAGGCTCCCTGCTCAAAGGGAAGCCTGCTTCTCCCTCTGACCCTCCCCATTCTCATCTCTTTCTCTCTCTCAAATAAATAAATAAAATCTTTAAAAAAAAAAAAAAAAGAGTTACCAAAGAAGCGCCTAGCTCTGATCTTACTCACTGCTCACTTTTCAGTGACTCCTTCTCAGACCCAGAGCACAGTGAGCCCAGACCCTGACTGAAGGTTAGAACTTTGCCTGAAGACGACTGGCCAGGAACAGCTGTAATTCAGTCAGTAGTAACATGACTGTCGCTCTCTTCATCACCTCCTTTCCAATATCCATCCTTACACAGAAGAAACTCCAGGAGTAAATGCCAAGATGTTAAAAGGTATAGACAGGCCATCTAGAATAATTAGAGACTCTCTCCTCCAGAGACTCATGGAAATGGACTTAAATTTCAAGTAGAAATGCAATCACTTCACTTCATTCCCTGACGAATAAAAACAGAAAGAAAATCTCCTCAATCCAGAACCTTAGGGAATGGGAGTTTCTAGATAGCTGAGTTTTCTAGGGAGACAAATGTCAGCTCTTAAGAATTACCTACTTTTTTATTCTAAGTATTCATAACCACTTGGAACTGCTCTACAAATTTGAATTACTTGTCTTTACTTTTCAATTAAGTTCTCAAATTCTTGTACTGTCTACTACCAGGATGCAGGGCATCAGCCTCTTTAAGCCCCTCCACGTACACACTGTTCCAAGTGCTAGGGCTTCCAAGCTCTGGAGAGAGCTGGGGCCCAGCTTTCCTTGCACAGACACAACGGGAGTCAGGGCCCATTATAACTGCCATTACTCCTCTCTGCCACATGGTGACACTGTTGAAGACAGGTTCTACCCAGTGAGTGTGTGCACTGCAAAGAGCCTTTGCTGGTCGAGGCCCCTATAAAGATTTCCATGGTTCCCTGAGGAAGGACCTCTCAATCTCCCCGTGCTAAGCTCAGCCACACAGTTGCAGCTCTTTGCTCCTTGCTCTTTCTCGTCACACACACCCACTTCCCAAGGTGCTGACCAGCGCCCAGGGATGCTGTTATAGGGACAAATTCCAACATCCACCACCTCGCAAATCCAGAATCCTTTCCTCTCCTCCCCAAAGAGGGATGTACAGTTAGCATTTAAGTTCTCACAAGACAAAAGGTCTTATTCTACCCCCTCTCTCTTGCACAATCTACACTAACTTTTCTTAGGAAATCAAAGCCTCCTATTCACTTCCCTGACTTCTTAGACAAGATATACTGAACATAATTTAACTCCGTATTCAGGTCTCAAGGCCACCATCATGAACATCATGGTTTGGTTTGACTTGGGTTAGTGTTGTTTGTATTTTTAAGGTAAGTATACAAGTGCCTTTTAGAATAGGAAAATTAGAGGTTTAGAGAGCTTCATTCGACTTAAGTCATATCACAGAGTGGTATCTGGGACAGACTGTCTCTGACCTGCAGTCATGCTCTTTTCTCATCACGTGGCCGCCCTGCCTCCCGGCCTCCCTGCCTCCCTGCCCAGGGCTCTCTGACACTGGCCATCATGCTTCTCCTCCAACCTTAGTCCCTTAATTTTTTTTTTGTCATGCATATCTTTTTAAGATTTTATTTATTTATTTGACAGAGAGAGACACAGCGAGAGAGGGAACACAGCAGGGGGGAGTGGGAGAGGGAGAAGCAGGCTTCGCACTGAGCAGGGAGCCTGATGTGGGGCTCGATCCCAGGACCTTAAGATCATGACCTGAGCTGAAGGCAGAGGTTTAACAACTGAGCCACCCAGGCGCCCCTATCATGCATATCTTTATGCTCCGGCCAAATTTACTACCTTTTCTCCAAAGTGAGCTATACTTTCCCATCTCTATGTCTTTGCTCATGTTCCATTTTCCTGAGTTGCTCTTTAGTTCAGCTCTGCCTTTTGAAACTCCAACCATTCTTTAAGAACCAACCCACATGTTAACTCCTTCTTTGAGTCTTTTAAAATCCTTCCCACCGACTGTGATCTCTTCCTTTGAACCCCCACAGCATCTTATGTGTATTTTCCTATAGTAATTCCATTCCTACACTGCAGATATTGCAGGACATCTAAATGTATCTCTTTAATTTTATTTCTTGCTGCATCTAGAATAGCATCTTATCCTTAGTGAGCATTTAGTAAATACATGTTGAATGGAATTTCATTGCCAAAAGCATCCCTAAATTTTTAGTAAAATTCTCCCCCCAACCTGAACTTGGTCCCATTTAGTGTTAATTCCCTGGAAGATTCACTACAAAAAAGGAAATACAAAACAGGAAGTAAGATGATACTGAGGGCATTTTTTATAGGTTACAAAAGTTCCAAATGGTCTGAGGACTAGGAACTTCTGCTGACACACATGGTCAGTGACCTCACAGCATAGAAGAAAGTCTTCCCTCCCTGCAACTGAGAAGGACAAGTGGGCAACTGCGGAAGGTGAGAATAGGGATGTCATTGCACAGAGCTGGTCACACTCTCTTCCCTTGGGTACCATGAAGCCATTTTGCTCATTTTGCTCTCCTGATATCTCACTGTTCCCAGTCCTCTATCCTCAGTCTTCTAGTGCTGGAGCCCCAGGACTTGGTCTTACCTCTTCTATTATTTTCTCTATACACCTTCTCCATTGGAGGGTGACTTTTGCCACCTGAGCAATTTACAATCCACTGGAACTGACTAATGGGGGGCGGAGACAGGGACTAGCAATGTCATTCCGCCATCATAACATATTTCCAGCTTCCGACATTGGCAGTGACTTGCAGACCATGAGTGACAAACAGTGGCGAGTGGATAGAACCAGAACTCTGCATTTAGGTGCCTTCCAGGGACGTGTGATAATTTGCAAGACTGGTAGATAAAATCAAGTACATGTTTGCTTGAGAGGCATAAAAAAAAACCACCCTGAACCAATGTCTCTCTTTCTGCTTGCCTTGACAGTAATCAGAAAACTCTACAAACAGCCTTAGACTTCATAAGGCAAGTCACTGTTTGCTTACACAGACTAAATGTTTTGTCCTTGAACATGGAAGAGATTCATAATGCAATAAGCCTTGATGCTCATTTATTGCACCGCCGCTAATTTGAACGCTGCCACTCAAAACACATAGAACGCTGATTGCTGTGTATTTTTCTACTGTGGAAGGAATGGCTGGGTCTCTGGTAAAAAGCCAGGCAAGTTTCCCCTAGGATACATAAATGCTGGTGTGCATCTGTGTATGAGTGTGTGTGTGTGTATGTGAATGTGTGTATACATGATGTGTATGTAGTTCTCTCCTTCCCCAGTTCATCCCCTGACTCTTTCAATGTGTCCAACTGCATTCTCCAGGGGTAGCTACTAAACAAAATAGCTTTCTTCTATGCAATGTACCCAAAAAGCCTCCAAATACATAGGTTGGTGAGGACCTTTCCCAATTTTTTAGGTCCATGACTGGATTTTCTGGCCATTGTGAGAATTTTAACAGTGCTATTGAATAGAAGACAAACGTTAAGGGGGGGAAAAAACAATAAAAATTAGTTTCTATATAGAAACATATTTAAGTCATCTTAGAAACTGTCTTTAAAACCTGAAACCTATCAAGAAAGTCTTTTTATTTAAATCTTTATAGGAAAGTATGAGTCTCACAAGGCATAAGCATTTTCCCCTCTGAATGAAACTTTGGTTACTTCAGGACTTCTATTGTCCTGAAAAATTGCTCTATCATGTTAGGAATCTGAAGGACCTAAAGGATCCAGGTTTCAAAGGAAGGAATCGAAGCCACATTATCATGGCAATGGTTCCCTAAACATTTTTAATTACACACCCCATCAAAAAAACATATTTGACATAGCAGCAATGTCCGCAACAGCCAAACTGTGTAAAGAGCTGAGATGCCTTTCAACAGATGAATGGATAAAGAAGATGTGGTCCATATATACAATGGAATATTACTCAGCCATCAGAAAGGACGAATACCCAACTTTTGCATCAACACGGATGGGACTGGAGGAGATTATGCTAAGTGAAATAAGTCAAGCAGAGAAAGTCAATTATCATATGGTTTCACTTATTTGTGGAACATAAGGAAGAGCATGGAGGACATTAGGAGAAGGAAGGGAAAAATGAGCGGGGGGAATTGGAGGGGGAGACGAACCATGACTATGGACTCCGAGAAATAAACTGAGGGTTTTAGAGGGGAGAAGGGTGGGGGGATGGGTTAGCCCGCTGATGGGTATTAAAGTGGGCATGTACTGCATGGAGCACTGGGTGTTATACGCAAACAATGAATCATGAATCACTACATCAAAAGCTAATGATGTATTGTATGGTGACTAACATACATAATAAAATAAAATTTAATTTTAAAAAAACAAAAACATATTTGAGTACTCACTACCCACATTTATGTTTATTTATTTGTAAATTATGCACATATGTATTACTGTAAGACTATATAAACTACATAATAAAATGGAGATATGAATTAATCTCCAAAATTAGAGAATGAATTAAAATGAACATCACGATTTTTTTTAAAGATTTTTTATTTATTTGACAGAGAGAGACACAGCGAGAGAGGGAACACAAGCAGGGGGAGTGGGGGAGGGAGAAGCAGGCTTCCCACTGAGCAGGGAGCCTGATGCAGGGCTCAATCCCAGGAGATCCTGGGATCATGACCTGAGCCAAAGGCAGACGCTTAATGAGTGAGCCACTCAGGCGCCCCAGACATCATGATTTTTAAAATTATTTTATTTATTATTAGTTCAAAAACCTTTCTGCCCCTCCTAGATATCTAATAGTAGTATTATTGGTGATAGCCATGACTGAACACATTTCATTGTTGATGAACTTTTGGGTTGTACTCCTGTGCTGACAGCTCAGTTTAAGTGTTGGTCTAGTCTTAATGCCTTCCCAGTGTCATTAACTCACACCTCAAGGCATCATACATAATGACAGAAGCCCACTGCTAACGAGACTGGATGTGAATCTGTGTTAGTTGGCTCAGGCTGCCACAATAAAGTACCAGACTGGGTGCCTTCAACCACAGGAATTTATTTTCTCATAGTTCTGGAAGCTAGAAGTCCGAGATCGATGAAGGTGTTGGCAGGGTTGGCTCCTTCTCAGAGCTGTGAAGGGAGAATCTGTTCTGAGCCTCTCTCCTTGGCTGGTAAAGGGCCATCTGCTCCCTGTGTCTTCACATGGTCTTCCCTCTATGCATATTTCTGTGTCCAAATTTCCTCTTTTTATAAGAACACCAGTCATACTGAATAGGGCCCACCCCAATGACCTCATTTTAATTTAATTAACTCTGTAAAGATCCTATCTCCAGATAAAGTTATGTTCTTAGGTATTGGGGGTTAGGAGAGTTCAACCATATGAACTAGGAGACGGGGTAAGATGCTGAAGACACAATTCAGCCCATAACAAAATCCATATTTCAAGTAGTTTTGTTCATAATTTTGAAGTTATGGGTCAACTTCATGTCGGAAGGGATCTGCTCTGCCATTGGCCTTGAATTACTACCTAATACTGCCTTTATTACAAGGTTTCACAACATAAATCTTTTAAGATCCTTGTTCACTTAATCAAGCTCACAGAAACTACAAGACATCACAAGATGCTGGGGAAAAACTAATGAATTGTGCCCACGCTGTGTGACCAGTACCCTTCCTTCATGCTACCCTCACCAGCTGACAGCTAGACCAGTTAAAGTCATTCCTAATTTCTTTATTGCCTGGAGTAGAACTCCAACTCATTCATTTTAATATATCAAATAAATATCTGCGTTCTTTTTTTTTAAGATTTTATTTATTTATTTGACAGAGAGCACAAGCGGGGGAAAAGGGCAGAGGGAGAGGGAGAAACAGACTCCCCACTGAGCAGGGAGCCCAATGCGGGACTCAATCCCAGGACCCTGGGATCATGACCTGAGCCAAAGGCAGACGCTTAACCGACTGAGCCACCCAGGCGCCTCAAATATCTGAATTCTAGTATCTTTTTTTTTTTTTTTAAAGATTTTATTTATTTATTTGAGAGAGAGAGAGAATGAGAGATAGAAAGCACGAGAGGGAAGAGGGTCAGAGGGAGAAGCAGACTCCCTGCTGAGCAGGAAGCCCGATGTGGGACTCGATCCCGAGACTCCAGGATCATGACCTGAGCCGAAGGCAGTTGCTTAACCAACTGAGCCACCCAGGCGCCCTGAATTCTAGTATCTTTTTCCAGCGTGCCAATGCATTGTGTTGTAGGTACAATCACTCTCCACGGAAGACCTCTGATCTGGACCACACTTTGGAGAAACTACGCACACATTTTCAAATTCAGACTGGCAAAGTTATTTGTAAGAAGGGCCCTTGGCTATGAAGTAGGCTGTGAAATCATGTTTCAGTCAAAAGGGCCCACAGAATTCATGGAAGGAACCCTCTTCTCATCGTCTTGGGTACACAGGTATTTCGTTGCTCCCCAAGGTTCCAGGCAGTGGCCTGAGAGTTACCCAGCAGCACTGTGCTGGCTCCGTGGCTGATGCCATCCACCCGGTTAGGAATTTGTTGAATGTCATTCAGAAGCTATCAACACCGCCCGAGTCATGGTCTGATAGAACTTGTAGAATAACGTAATAGGAACTGTGTTCTCCACAGAAGTCATGAGGCAATAATGACAACAGGAGTTAGGCATGAATGGGCGCCTGGGTGGCTCAGTTGGTTAAGCATCTGCCTTGGCTCAGGTCATGATCCCAGGGTGCTGGGATCGAGCCCAGCATTGGGCTTCCTGCTCAGCAGGGAGTCTGCTTCTCCCTCTGCCCCTCCCCCACTCATGCTCTCTCTCACTCTCTCATTGTCTCTCAAAATAAATAAATAAAATCTTAAAAAAAAAAAAAAGAAGATGGGCATGAAAGACGCCAAAAATTCTGTCCAGTCCGATGAGGCAAACAGACAGATTAATACACCCAGTCTTCAGGCATAGACCTCAGTGGGCGGAACGCAACTGTCCCCGACTCCTGAAGAGCGGTAGGGGGTCACATCTACTGTTTGTGTCCAATGTGGCCAAGTGTATTCGAGCCCTGGGGGCCTAAGTGGGCCATCAAAAGAGCAACAAGGCAGAAGCCAAATAATCTATGCAGAGGAAATCAAAGGCCTGCCAAAGGGAAAGGAGCCCTCTCCTGGAGAGCAAGAGGAAACGCCGTGTCAAGGTGCCCCTGGAGTTCTCCGAGCCCGTCGTGCAGCCCAAGTGCAAAAACAGCAGGAAAAGCCAATTAAATGGAGATTGTGTTTGATGTTTTTCATCCTCAAAGTACATTCTAAACTGGCACAAAGTAATTACTTTCTACCATTCCGGGGAGCAGGGAAATAGCATGGGTGGGCATGACAATGGTATCTAATCAGGATATGACAAGAGCGGAACGAGGCTGGAGCCTGGGCTCTTGGGGACCCAGTGATACTGACCTCATCTGCACCCCACCTTACTGGCCTGATTCCCAAGCACACCATGCTGCCTTGTGTTTTTATAATTTTTATGGATCATCAAAGGATAAGCTCCTGTCTCTGCTGTGCAAAACTTAAACAGTCTCTCAAGACACTTTGATTACTGCCTCTCTTGCATAGCACAGATTTCTACAACTTTGCACATCTAAGTACAGCAGGATTTTTTTTTTTAACGCCAGCCTCCCTCACTAGACTCTGAATTCATTAAGATCAGGGACCATGTCTAATTTTTGTATTTCCAGCGCCAGCACACATCTTTGACACTTACCAGGAACTCTCTAAGTATTGGGCCGGGGAGTGCGTAATGAATATGGACGTGGTCTGCTGTTGAAAATGCTTCAGAGTATAAGGCTGTTATACACAGGGCCTCGTGAACTCCTCACAATACGCCTGCGAGTTCATTATCAATGTTCTTATTTTAAAGATAGTAAACGTGTGCTCAAAGGAGTGAAGTGGCTTGCCCAAGGTGACAGAGCTTTTAACAATAGAAGTAGGACCCCCCACCTGGTGACTAACATAACATAAAAAAAGAGGTAGGACTTCCACCCAGAGTTTCTGATGCAATTCTCATCCAACAGTACAACTTAGTACTGGCCTCAGCTGCGGGGCCTACAATGTCCCGAGCAGGCCTGAATGGCTTTAAAAGGACTGATTCTGAGAGAAATCATGTGTGAGGTAAATGCATTCTCATTGAGACTCTGACTCACAAAATGGCACTGGGTTCCTTCAGCTTATGAATGCCACTTTTGCCTTGAGCTTCCTCAAGAAACTATAAAAAGAAGAGGCATGAGCCCCTGCCTGCCCAAAGATCATTCCTACACAGTTGCCTGAGGATTCTGGACAGATCTCTAGGGGTGAGGGTCCTGAGAGATCTCAAGGAGAAAGACTTTGGAGACAGATGGACCTGGGACAGGATCCTGGTTCCTCTCTCACAGCCTGTGTGGTGCTGGGCAAATTCCTGAGCCCTGTCACAGCCCAGAGCCTCGTCTGTGAAGCCAGGTTGATGCCAGTGTCTACCTCATAGGGTTTTTGTGAGAATGAAATGAGGTAAAACCTAATGAGGCAGTAACTTGACCAGTGTTTCTTAACTTGGAGTCTTTGGACCTCTGAAGATCCTCAGATTTTCCCCAAATCCAAAATGCCTATCAGAATGTAATTGTGTGTTTTCATTTTGATGGTAATCTAAAGATAAATATTAATGCAAACATGGCCCGTGTCATCTGGATGAATATGAGGTTCCAGTGAATGCCTCTGTGTTTGCATTTACAATCGAGGGTACACCAAGCCAAGGACAAAGGGTGTTACCACACATTGTGCAAGAATTTCATAGCTACTTGAACAAAGTGATGGGAGACTGAGTCATTACATGGCACAGGACTATTAGAAAGCAAAGCATCCAATTTCCTTGGCTGTGGCAGTTAAGAGCTCTGTTTATGTCACCAAAAAATAAACAATAAGCCTTCTTTTGTTAAAGCATACTTTTTTCTTCAGTGTGAAGAGTGTACATTCTAAATTGACCAACCTATTCACAGTTTAACATGACTTTGTTGTCAAAGTAGCAAAATAATAATAATGAAAATGACTACAATTTAAATAATGTCTGGCAATGATTAAACGGAAAACAGTCATAAGTAAAACAATTCGCCAACACATTTTTCCATTAACACATCCAGCTTTGGCAATTTAAGTTCAACCAATATCTGCTCAATGTTATTAACTTGAAATTATCAGTCATACTTTTTTGTCTCTAATTTATAAGGTTTTTTTTGTTTTCATGATTGTATAACACACATGTTTGTATACCTAGTTTTATATTTTTACCTATCTAAGGAATTTTATAATAAAAAGTGTTAAGAGGTATTGCTGGAAATCTGCAAGAACGCATTTCCTTTCAAAGGAATCTGTATAGGCCCTGAATACTCAAGTCAGACATTGAACCAGACAGCTCTTCCAGGTCTAAAAATCTTCTGATCAGAACACTGATTACTGCAGGGTGCAGGTGGGAGGGAGAGGAACCGTGGGGGGTGGGGGAGACCTCAGATCATTATAAGACTTTTCATTATAATTACTATATGGCTTTTCTCTCTGCTTTCCTACAAGGGGAAAGAAAAGAAGCAGAGACATTCTAGATGATCAAAAATGGAATGCTATCATGCAAATTCAAAACTATAAAGGGAAGCATCTCACACTTGGCATGGCTGTATCTCATCACTCCAAAATCAGTAAATAGGGAAAGAGCTAGTAGTTACTGCTTCGTCAAGTAAGAACCGTTTTGTCTGTGGAGCATTCATCACAAAACTCCCTTTACTATCTGCGAACGACAAAATCCACACATCTGAGCATATTAACGCAGCAGCTCTGTTGCAGGAAACCAGACCCAAAGTGCTTCTAAGTTACCTGTATCGGCTCCTATTTTCTCCAAGCCTAAACAATCACAAAGGCATTTATTTTCAAAGTTCCAGGGAGGATGGGGAGGAAATGACTTCTTAATGTGTAGTGTTTATTCAGACGTTGGCATCCTCTGCCTCCATCAGTGAGCAGCACGTCTTCCTTGCGCTGACATTCCCTGCTTCAGTGATCCTACAACTCCAGACAGAGGGGCCCGAAGGGACAGTCATCATGCAGCTGGGTCTCCACTTCTGCAACCAACATACTACATTCAAATGTGAGCTATCCATGTGAAAAGAGGTTTCCAAATTGTGGACTCAGACTCAAAACACCATCAGTACATGGTTAGACTGTTGGGGCCAAGCTAAGAGAGTAAGTCCCCTGGACGTTCCCAGGGCCTTGCAATAGCCAAGTGTCCTGCTGGTACTCATGAAGGATAGTCAGAAGAAAGGCAGGCAGGGTGAGCTGTCCCCCGCCTAAGAGGAAACCACCGTTAAAAGAATTTTACATCACCCTGGAAGGAGCCCTCCACCCTTTCCCACGTGATAGGTAGAGGACAAAAACCTGATTGGGTGACAGGTGCACGGAGGGTTAATCAGATCAAAGCCCACCAACAAGCCCATAAAAACCCCTAGATCTAAACACCAAATTGGCAACCCTTTTGGTTCCCCTCCCTCTTCGGGAGCTTTGTACTATTGCTCAATAAACTTTGTTTCGTGGCCCTCCACTCTTCGTCTGGTCTACCTCTTCATTCTTTGAAGCAGCGTGACCAAGAACCAGGGGACCAAAGGAATAGAAATCCTGCAACAGTACAATACCGCACACGCTCTCTCCCTTTCTTTGGTTATAGCATAAGAGGATCTTCTGAGTGAGTGAGGTCTCATGGACCAGAGGAGAGCATCGAAGCCCCAAACAGTAAATATATTGGATGCCCACAGATGCTTGGTGGGAGAGCTTGGCCCAGGAACCACCACAGTGACTCACGACAGCAATCTGTGTCTCTATCTCAAACACTTGAACTCAGGGTTTGAACTGAGAGTCAGTTGTGGTAGATGTATCTAGAAGCATGAAGACACAAAAATGCAACGACAGCATCGGTGTTTGAGCAGTTATAAATCTATAGGGTATATACTATCAGTATTCCCACCTTTCAGACAAGAACACTGAGGCCAAGAGGAGTGAGATGATGAAGCGCCCAAGGTCATACAGATAATGAACCTGAATGCTAACTCCGACAGCCTCATTCCAAGACTCCAGCTAAGCCACTCGCTGCAGGCAGAGACAGAGATAATCATCAGGATAACAGTGAGGCACTAGAGGAAGAAACCTGGAATTCCTGTGGCTGGCCAAACAAGCAGCAGCATGGGCAAGTCGCTCCAGATCCCGAATCACACGCCATGCTCCAGACCACATCCCGGGTCCTGGGATGCCTCGATGTGCCACAGCGGCTCATCCCAAGCATCCCACTGTGCCCCTTTCCCTGGGTTCCTATGATGCCTGCTCTCTTATTTCCACAAATACCCTTGTAATCAGCCCTCCATTGCTTTGGATATAAGCTGGGGCATCTCATCTCTCCAAAGCCTAACACCGAAGTAAAGGCGAAACTATTATCCAGCGGTGGTTTTCAAACTTCAGTTATGTCCGAACCACCTGGAAGGCTTGTTAAACCAGACTGCTGGACTCCACCCTCTGAGTTTCTGATTTGCAGGACTGGGATTGGGCCCAAGAATGTGCATGTTTAAAAACTCGCTGGTGATGCTGATACTGCAGATCCAGGGACCACACATTGAGAACCACTGATCTAGAGCCTCCGGCCCCAAAATGTGGAGAGCAGCAGCAGTTTTCAAAACACCCTGAAGCCCGGTCCACACCCAGAGATGCTGATTTCAGTGTCCAGCCTCTGCCCCAGAGATGCTAATTTAGCAGGTTGGGCTTGGGCCACCCCACGCTGGGATTTTCATGAGCAGCCAAGGTTGTGAACCATTGATCCAGAGGTGCTGACGTTGGCCAACCCATAGGCATTTTCTCTTGCCCACAACTTGTTTACAAAGTCTGTGCTTCTAGAAGGAAAAAGAGTGCTCACTATGGTATTTCTTAAACTGACAGAAGAGGAGAAAAAGTGGAAATACCTTAATGTTTGAAATCTGTGTTTTGGTTAAGATGGGCCTCAGATTGTAAAGGGTAGAAGAATAAAATGAGACCAACAAAAAAAATCATTTCTAAACCGTGCAAATACGACTGCAGCACTGATCGGCTGATCCAGCAGTAGGAAAACATTCTCTTCCCAAACGAGTATTTGTTCTCAAGAGCAAGTACTTCGCTACTCTTTTCCCTTTAAAGCACTTTTTCTCCTCTACCTTTTTTGGTTTAGTTTTGTTTTAATAAGATGTGTGACTTTAGAAAAATTATTCCAATTCCCTGTACTTCAAGTTTTTCAACTGAAAATCAAGACTGGTCCTTAGCTGATAGAGTGTGAACACTGAGTTGGATGCTATACGACACACCCAGCACCTGCCTGGCCATATAGTGAAGGCACAGTAAATCGTCTACCTGGGAGAACTCCTCAATTAGGAACATTAATGATTAGGTAGCTAATATTCTGTACTACCCTCCTGAGCACCTGCTAATCTCCCCTTAAGGAGAGTGTGTCCAGCTTTCTACGGGAAGCCACTGATACTGCAGCCAGCAAGAGGGGAGGCTGGTCGGCCAGAAAGCCAAGTACCAAAACCGTGAATCAGGAAGGTTTCCTGCAGCTTCCATGGCCTGTAAGAATAGGCAACAGGCAGCTATCTAAATCTTGCTATAGTCAGAGTATTTATGCTGCACCCCACTCAGAAAGGGTGGGGTGCAGCATGTCAAGGATTATTTTATCACCAGGAGAGTGGAGTAAGTTGTGAGAAGGCAAATACTTGTACCAAATCTCCTGAGAGATCATTTTGAATAGGAAATATGGTGGGGAGAGGGGTTGCAGTGAAAGGTGCAACCCCTCTTTCCAGCTGGTTCCCTCACAGCTTCTCCCTTATTCTCCTTCGGAGCTCTTGGATGGCTGGTATTTAAGGCTTCTCTTCTAATAGAAGTTTTGTAATGCCTCTGAGGTATTTTCCAACTTGGAGTCAATATTCTTTGTATACTGATGAGATACCGGGGTAAGTAATTAGCTGTGTGCAACTAGTTAATTAAGAGACACTGCAGTACCCTGGCCTCAGGCATTAAACAAGTCTAGCCGATAAGCTGGAGATTGGCAAATCAGAGAATTGACAGGACACAGGGGATAATGTGTCACTCACTTAGGAATTTGTTTTTCCAATGGATAGATGGACATAGCCTGAAGGAGGTCAGATGGGTGGGCTCTTCTTGAGGCTTAATTATCATCAGGAAAGCAGAGATTTCCAACTCTTGGAAGAGGCAGCAGTAAACAGAGTTCTTCCTAAACACCCCAATACCCAGTTTGGGAATATGAAGGAGAGCATTAAGACTGAGAGAAGCCTGGGGGTGCCACCTGGCAGGGTTACAACTAGCAGAGAGCTTGTGTGGATTTTTTTAAAAGATTTTATTTATTTATTTGAGGGGGTGGGGGTGGAGACAGAGCACAGAAGGAGAGTGAGAGGAAGAAGCAAACTCCCCACTGAGCAGCGAGCCCAACTTGGGGCTGGATCCCAGGACCCTGAGATCATGACCCAAGCTGAAGGCAGACGCTTAACCGACTGAGCCACCCAGGTGCCTGAGCTTGGGTAGATTTTTAAAAGGTCTCCCTTCCTCAGGCCAGGCACAGCCGTTATCCTTGCCCCAATGTCCAGATGGGCTGTGGGACCTGACCTGGATTCCAGCCACACTTGCCCTTTGGGAATGAAACACAAACTGCACAACCGCAGGCAGTGCCCTGACCTTCCACCCCCAGCCCAGATGAATGGAAGACTAGACTCTGGAGAGCAATGCCTCATCGTGAAGGGATCAGATCATCTCTCCCCAGCCTCGAAAGGAAGGAACATGCCCAAGTGCAAGGTCGTGTCTGCTAGTTGCCCAAAGTGCAAGACGCATGGTGCCTTAAATGTTAGCATGTTTCCTCACACCCAGAGATTCCCCACCAAGAGACACTTGTTTCTCTCCAAGCTAAGAATCACCTGCTGGTAAGTGGAGCAGGGGAATAGAGGAAATATAATCCGAATGTGGAAGAGTGCCCCACTTGCCCACATGGAGACTATGATGTGTGAGCCCCATGCCGCGGCCCTAGGACTATGTACTCTCCCAGCCCCTCCCCCCATAGCTTTCAAGTTCCCATGTAACAGAGGTAACAGTTAAAGAATATATAAATGTGAAGAGGATCAATGTTTGGAAATTACAGCTAGATGCCAAAACACCAGAACGTGTGAGTGATGTCTCTCTCTGACCCCAGCAGCTTCTGCTCTTCCATTAGAGCGGGCTCCACTGACTGCCTGCAGAAGAATCACTTGGGCCACATGTCAAAAATACATCCCTGCCCTACTCCATCAGAATTACTGGGAGCAGAGCTGGAAATCTACAATTTTTAACAAGATCCCCAGGTGACTTTTATGTATCCTAAAGTTTGTGAATGAATAATCCGCTAAGACAGGTAGCTTATATACGGAGTATTTATTCAACTAATTTGTCTGCTCATGGCTTCTTTCACATTTAGAGAGTGGAGAGTGAGTCCCTGATGTCATTTACACGGCGATCTATTAGCCTAAGCCTCGCATAATATAGTTCTAGTTGGCTATGAGCACAGAACAAGCCATCCAGCTTCCAATGGCTGTAAATCACCAAACTCATAAGGCATCACGCGGCCAGTTCTGAGGCTGCCCTAAAACCAATCATAACTCAAGCACATGCCTTACCGTCTTACGTGTCGCCACAGCTATTCTGTTTCCAGCTCTTGAGATGGTGCTGAGAGGGGGTGTTGTTGAAAAGAAGAGGGAATTGAGGGGAGGGATCAAAGAAATCAGTCAAATGGTCTCATTGCCAGGGCAGTCCACCTCCTGGCTGCATTCAGAACCACCTTTCCGTGCCCAGGGGGGCCATGTGAAGCCACAGGGTCCTAAGGGCCTCGGGTCCCACCGGGAAGGACACCTCAAGTAAAGTAGCCAGGCTGTACTGGTGTCCTGTGACTACTGTAGCCAACTGTGGCAAACTCGAGGTTCTCCCCAGCTTCCTTTTAACCCTTACCTTTTCTCAAAGCTAAATGAAATCAACTGTACCCACAATGGGAAGGAAATTAACCTCCCCGTCATTACTTTCTGAGTTTAATTTCATACATATACTACATGCCAGTGAGAACTCGTTGGGGGCATTGCCTTTTATTCATCGAGGAAAAACCTCACAGAAGTTTTGCATGCATTTCGGCCCCTATTATAAAGAATCTTACAGTGTCGTGAACCCACTAAGAATTAAAATGTAAGGGCACCTGGGTGGCTCAGTTGGTTAAGCGACTGCCTTCGGCTCAGGTCATGATCCTGGAGTCCCGGGATCGAGTCCCACATCGGGCTTCCTGCTCAGCGGGGAGTCTGCTATTCCCCCTGACCCTCTTCCCGCTCGTGCTTTCTATCTCTCATTCTCTCTCTCTCTCAAATAAATAAAATCTTTAAAAAAAATAAAATAAAAAAATTTAAAAAAGAATTAAAATATAAATTGAGGGGAAGAGAAAGTATTAAAAAAATAGCTTCAGGGGAGAAACAGGTCAGTCTGAAGTTCAGAGTCAAAGGAATTGCTGGGGAATAGGAAATAAGGCTAGTATGAGCTCGGCTGGAATCTACTGGAAGGTAGGAAAAATTAGATGCCTGCTCTGCCAGCTAGAGTCCTGCTTGGAGCGGGTTTTTTTGGCTTCCCTAAGTGGAGCAGGTTTTAGCATGTGTCCGAATTTCTGTGGTAGGCACTGGTACAGAATCACACATGACCTCAAGTCGCTGTCCTCTGCCTCGGGCTCAGAAGGATAATTGCCTACCCCTGAGTGTTCCTCACTTTTATTTTATGAATTTATTTTAAATTTTAACAGTAATAAATGTTCAATAGATCATCTGAAAATTCAAACCACGAAGACACATGTGAAGAGTGAGGTTCACCTCAACCGCCCCTGCTCCGTTCTACGTCCTCTCCTCCAAAAAGAACCACTGCATGGTATGGATTCTTCCTGACCTTTCTCCACTCACAGGTGTATGTCATTTTTTGTTGTTCTCATGAGTTTGCTTTTACACTCCTTATATCCTGGATACCCTTCCACATAAGCATAGACAGTTCAATCACATTTTTAAATGGCTTCATCATACTCCTTAGGAACGGATGTGCTATAATTTAACTTTTTTATGGATGGATATTTACTTGGTTTCATTTTTTAATTTTTTAAGATAGTATTTATTTATTTATTTATGTGAGAGAGAATGAGAGAACGGGTGGTGGGGAGGGGCGGATGGAGAGAGAGAGAGAGAGGAAGAAGCAGACTCTCCGCTGAGCAGGGAGCCTGATGCTCAGGCTCGATCCCAGGACCCCGAGATCATGACCTGAGTCAAAGGCAGACGCTGAACCAACTGAGCCACACAGGCACCCCTTGGATTTAATTTTTAAACAGTTCTGGAACAATTGCCATTGTACACATAACCTTGCACACTTACATGGTTATTTCTATAAGGTGAAATTTCTGGGTAAATTTTAATAAGTGCTGCTAGCTTACATGCTTACCAACAGCAAACGGGAGTTCCATTTTGTCTATACTTCCAAAGACACTGGATATTAAAATATTTATAATTTATCTCTATCTGATGGCACGAAAATAGTATCTAAAGGTTCATTTGGTTTTTTGCTTTTACCTGATCAGTTACAAGATTGAGCATCTTCTCATATTTTACCATAACATTTCCTTTAAAGGCTATTAGAGTCCTGAGGATTCTCTGGGAAATGGCTATGGGCACCGACAGCTCACAACTGCCTAGAATTAATCTGGAACGTGGCAAGCTAAGCTTCTGGGAAGGCGGGACAGTACCACCTTCAGACTCCTGATTAGGCAGCATCCTATCTACCCCCAGGCTTCCTCCTCTCTCTGTGAGCTAACAAGAGGCCTATGGGGAACACATCAATCGTTATCCTGCAAGCCATCAAGGTTGGGTAATAGACTTCTCTAACTTCTTCCACCTTCTGGAAGTATAATGGGCAGCAATCCCTGAAAAGCCCCAAAATGGCAGGAAAGAAAGAATATGGATTTTAGATAGTCAGTCAGAACTACATCCTCCACTTAATAAATTCATGATCTTGGATCAAATCATTCAACCTTTCTGCGAAGAGTGCTCCTAAGCTTGCCGCAAAAATAAAATCGAGTATATGGAATATTAAATGCTCAATGAATGTGAGAATTCTTTACCTGTTCTCATCTGCTCTGTCTGGGCCTCTTGAATGTCTGGGGTCTCTCTTCCCACAAGGCACCAAAGCCAGCTAGCAGTCTTGTTCTCTGCTTCAGTTGTGGCCTGGGGCTTGCTTCTTAGTCTCTGTCTAGCCAGCTGATGACTCTGAAGGCTGGGTTTTGTCCTTGCTCTTCTTCCTAGTATTTCAAGAGATTTTCTTAAAGAACACTGCTCTTCTTCATTGTCTCATCATCTCACCCCTAGAGTTTAAAAGCCTCATCCCCTTCCTCAGGATTTCAAAGCCTGTGTGACACTAGACCAGAATTGCCTCTTCCAAGCTGGGATTTGGACTTGACCTTCTATTACGTACCCTCCTCCCCTTATAATTCAGTCTCCACTTATATGTCTGTGTCCCCACCTTCCAATCTCAGCTCTTGCTCCCACTCTACCAAAGTTTTCTGTTGCTAGAGCAATACGGCATCAGAAGGCAGTTGAACAGGCCCTCAGGAGCCCATACTGATGGCTTATCCAGGTTCTAGCAAATGATGCTGAAGAAGAGAAGGAAGTAAAGTTGCCCCAAGCGAAAGGCATGTCTCTCATTCCTGTTTCCCTTGTCCACCAACTGGCTTTTATACAGCCACTCATGGTGCAAGAAGCTCCGCTTTCTCCCCAAACTAGAATAATTGATCCATCTATAGGGATAAATCTCTGGATAACATGGTGCACAACAACCCATTCTGGAAGCAATGCACAGGAGTGGAAAGGAAAACAATTGCCACTAACACTTCACAGGTTTGAGATCAAGTTAAAACCTTAAAGAACTAATCAAAGCTTTCACCTTTTTATAATTGCATCTGGTCCTGTTTTGTTTTTTAATTAATTTATTTATTTGAGAGAAAGAACAAGATAGATAGCACGAGTGGGGGAAGGCGGGGGAGAAGCAGGCTCCCCACTGGCAGGGAGCCCAACTCGGGGCTCAATCCCAGGACCCTGGGATCATGACCTGAGCTGAAGGCAGACACTTAACTGACTGAGCCACCCAAGCGCCCCTGGTCCTGCTTTTTTTTACCAAGTTATACCTAAGTATTTTTGTGAAACATGAATGTCTGATTGCCAAAACAGCCAAGAGATGATGTTAAGCATTCTGCTTTTATTAACAAATCTTCTGTGGGGTTCTGCTCCTTAGTTTTATTATTAAGACCATCAGTGTGTGTATTAGATAATTGTAATAATAAGGAATGAAAAAATTTTATATATTTTACACAGCTGCTGTCTGCACTATTTAGGATATTAATTCAGCTATTGCAAAGGAGGCCAAGTCACAATGGCTGAAGACAAGATAGAAGGTTCTATCTTTTGTTAAAGTTCCACCTGATAGGCTCAGCAGGGAGAAGCTCTACTCCACAAGGTCATCCAGGGACCAAGGCTCCTTCGATCTTATTTTTCTGTTTTTCCTTAGAGTGTTGTTCTTGTCCTCATGGTCAAAACCAGCTCACCCACTACTGCATCCACACATTAGCCTTTGGAAAGGAGGAACGAGGATATGGAGGGCAAACCACTTTCTTTTAGGAAGATGATCTTTTAGGAACATCATTTTTGCTTACATGCCTTTGGCCAGAGCTTGCTTGTGTTACCACACCTTGCCAAGGGAAACTGGGAAATGTAATTGTAAATATAAATAGTACTGCAATTAACATCTAGTATATTAATCTTTATTTGCTTTTCTAGTAATTTCCTTGAGACTTATTCCTACAGGTAGGATTGTTTTACTTAAAAGATGTACCAATTAACTATCTTCTCAGCAGCAAATGAGAGGGGTCAAATTTATGTCACTATCACTAGCAATAATTTGGTCTTTTTTTTTAATCTTTGCAAATTTGATTGATTGAAAATGGTATCTAATTGCAATTTTAAATTTCATCCATTTAGTGTGTTTATTTCATTACTTGTGAATTTTAATAAGTTCCAAATGTCTATCAACTGCTTGTATTTCTTCTCATAAGAATTTTTCTTTGCTCATATATTGTCTCAGGTTATTTTTTCATCTGTAAAACAAGATAATAATAATATTTGCATAAAATAGTCTGGTAATGATCAAACTCTGTTTCTTCCACCCCATTTGTTCTTGTTTCTTCTGGACAAGTCCTGCAGCGTTGGGTCTAGTCTATGCTGGGGCCACAGTGGATTGGTCTGAGAAGCCCCATTCATTCTGCCTCACCACCCCATCTTATTTTGTTCACAGCACTGATGATTATCAAAAATATGCTTTTCAATAGTTTGCTTATTCTTGTCCCTCTCCCTCTACCTACTCCCCAATCTTCCCTAGTAGAACCAGACCCCAGTTTCTCTTTCTCACTGGTATTTCTCTACCACCAAAACAGCATACGGCATATCTAGTAGATACTCAATAAATCCTCACTGGATAAATACATGAACCTCCTTCTCTCACTGCCAGAGTCTTTTGACTGTGTTAAATACTTAGGCACAGCCTACAATTACCTCTTTTCCAAAGACAAGTAAGTCACAGAGTCCCCGCATGCCCCCTCCTGCATCCATACACACTCACACACGCTTCCAGTTCTTGTATCTGCCTCAATCTGTCGTATTTACGATCCCAACTCAGCACACCACCACCAATTACACCCTAACATGTCACTGTGCTGTCTGACACATCTGGCACAGTTTCTTCTAAGACCTCTAGTCTCTAATCAAGAATGAAGAGGGAAGAAAGGAAAGAGGAGGAGAGCCCTGATCTGGCTGCCTAAAAAACACTGTCCTCATGAGGAAAGGAATGTGGTTGCCTGACTTTCTGGCTGGAATGCCTGAGCTAGAAACAGGCTGTATGGTAACAGAGAGCTTTTTGCTATCTTCTGCCAGATGATGGGTACTTTTCCTAGGCACAGGTTGGAGCAAATAGAGTCCACGACTGTGCATCTCACTCCAAAACCACTGATGTGGCAGTTTGTGAAATCCTCCCAGAGTCCTGCATATTATCTTCCTGTACCCCACTTATAAGGAATATAAATTTTATTTATTTGTTTGAAGATTTTATTTATTTATTTATTTATTTATTTGAGAGAGAGAGGACAAGATGGGGGTAGGGGCAGAGGAAGAAGGAGAAGCAGACTCCTCACTGAGTAGAGAGCCCAATGCAGGGCTTGATCCCAGGACCCCGAGATCATAACCTAAGCTGAAGGCAGATACTTAACTGACCAAGTCACCCAGGCGCCCCTTGTACAATTTTTTAAGGCACTGGTACATTTTCAAAGGGACTTTCATGGAATGTTAGGGGAGGACAGATAAGGTTCCTCTAGCATGCCTCTATCTCCATATTAAACTGAAAATCTAGCTAATGTCAAATTTTAAATCTGTTTTCTTTAACATGAAGTAAAAGACAGGTATTGGACATTTTTTTGGACATTTTGTCCTACTTTACTTTCGTTGTCTCAGAATTATTATGAGTGGCTTCAAATATATTCTAATATTTTAAAATTAATTCCACTTTAATTAACATACTATTATGGTCTATGGTTACAAGAGTAACCATTTTTGAGACCCAATAATTAATTAAATTTCAGAATGTATTTGACAAATTAAAAAGGAGGGAGGACATATAAACTGTGTTTGGAACTTGGGCTGAATATTCTCTAATGACAATATGAGCTGTCTTTCTGAAGCATTTAGGGAAAGCATACCCCCAGTTCTCCAATTGCTTAGCCTCCCTCGACCTCTGTGACTCTTCCTACATCCAGTCAGCCTCCTTTGTGAATTGACTGGGAGTCCACTGTAGTAAACCTACTTCAAAATTATATCCTGACCACCCGCAAGCCCAGATCTTCCTATCTGGAAACAAGGGGGAACTGCTCTCTTTCTCTTGTGGTCTTTAAAGGACTCTACTGACTCATGAAAACACCTGTGTGTTACTTTAGAGTTACAGGAGCTACACTTTTTCCTGGTTTGGAGATTCCCTGGTAAGAGCATGAGAATTGGCCAGATAACCAAATCCCCTCCTGTGTCCCATCATGGTACCATGTCCCACAAACCTATCTGTTCGAGGGAACTGTCTGCTGTGGCCGATGTGAGCACGCCTGGAAGTGAAGTTCCTTCAATCTCCTCCAGATCTGGCCTGGGCTCAACATCTGCGGAATGGGAATATGGTAGCCTGGAAATAACTAGGTGGGCAAGGAGATTTACGATGATAAAAAGGTACTGACATGGCAAGCTAACCAAAATATCTGCATCAGGGATATGATGAGAAACTGTGGCTCTCTCCGAGTCTTCTTGCCCTGCTCTTGTCTGAGGGCTGGCCTCTAATCCCACTTCCATGACGGTCCTTAACATTAACTCCTTCACCTTCCTCACAGACTGATGAGCTCACAGTTCATGCCAGGATATTCTTGGTTAGGAAAACATTCGGAACTTGCATGTCTGTGAAATTAGAATTTATATAAAACCTAACTTGTTCAGGGGAGCATGAGAACAGTCCAGGGCTAACTTGGTCCCTAAGAAAACCAATCTTTATTACCACAGAACCCTCTGCAGTACAAAAATGCAGTTCCTCGAAAGGAATAAAATCACAAGCATTGATACACAGCACTCCCTGGCATATGTAAAGGTGAAAGAAAATGACATACAAATATATAAAATGCTAAAGCGCCTCTATGGGAAGATGTTTAAAAGTTTCCAAGGTTCTCAGTTTATAAAACCAATTTTTAGAAAGCCTTAGTGCATCCACAAAAGTTTCCATACATCGGTAAGACCCAACCTGGTAACTAATGAATCTGGAGGATTCAATATAGACAGAACTCCCTTTTTTTTTTTCCACAGTATTTTAAAAGACATTAAATCTTAGATGTTCCCAGATTATTCTTCAGAAGAGTTCAAAGAAATGGCTTTGATAAAGACGGCTTTAAATGTGAGCAGATTGTCATTTCTAAGAGGAAACTTGAAACTAGGTTGAGGCGGTGACAGCAAGGAGCCTGTAAGCAAGGTCAGGCTTCAAACATGGCAAGGAGCCTACCTCGTAGGTGTCTCAGAATAAGAACAAGTTGGCAATGTTAAGCCAGCTGCAGAAGCAGGGGAGCTTCCAACTTATCCTGCATGACTTGTAGTATCTATGTAGAGATCGATGAGACAGATTCGTCCAGAGGAGATATGGAGGGGAGATTAAATGATTTTTTTCTCTTGAAGAAGCAGTTTTAGAAACCCCTAGGAAACAATGTATACTGACTGGAATTTCATTCATAATATTGACCTAACTGTGAGCAAACCATAGACGCACTGAGTTGTAATAGGCCTTGGAGACCATGTAGTCAAAGTACCTATATCAGTGTTTTCCAAAAGCCAACCTGTGAAACAGCTCTATGATAGATTCACCTGGGAAGACATTTTTAAATATATAAGTTCCTGGGCCACACCATGGGGGTGTCTGATTCCACTGGTCTAGAATGAAGCCCAAGTGTCTCTACTTTAAACAAGCTCTACCACTGGAAAAGCAACTTGGAAAGAGATGGACAGATCAGACTGGCAGAGCTCAGGACCTAGGGATCTGGCTCACTAACGCCTGGACGCAGGTACTTGGTGGGCAATGGTTGAGTTGCCAGGGAGGAAGTCACACCAAGGGGCTATCAGACAGGGTATCCCAGCAAGAGCCTTGAGCATGGTGACAGGTAGACAGGTAGGCCAGCAGAGGCCAGTAAGTTCCATCCAAAAGTCTGAAAGAACCCTGGATTCAGAGAAAGATACTCAGTCCAGAAAGTTGTCAAGCCCCAAGGACATTATCCACACAGGGATACAGGCATAGAAGGACCAAAGAGGTATCCAGAGGTGGGTGAATCTGAGGCTTGGTCATGAGAATAGAGTAGAAGCCCAGTCTTTAGGAACTAAGCCAGGCGCAAGGGGAGTTAATACATGTCAAATGGCTTCCCTCTGGAAAGTATTTTTCACAGGCTGGCACGTATCCCCCTCCCATGCGTTACCCTCACAAATGCCAACTTAACCCACACCCAATAAGTGAGGTGCATTTAAAAAGTGATCATGGGCCACAACACCATCATCTTCAAAATGAGTGGAACCATTCTTACTCCACAAAATTTGGAAAGGATAAAATACATCAGTATAGTCTGAAAGGAATGTTGCAGTTTCTAGAAGGAAATCATAAACTTCTGTTGTACTATTTTGCAAGACAATGTGTTCAAAAACCCACCAGGACTTTCTGTATCTGGCTCACGTCCCTTTTAAAGCCCTCCATTAACAAATCACACCCTCTGCACCATCCACATTTCTCATGGCTCTTCTAAAGCCCTGCACTCCACACCAGCCAACCTGGAGGGACACCGGGCTCCTTCCTCATCCTCACCAGTGTCTAGATGGTAGTTCTCACTGGTACGTCCATCCCTTCCTCCTTCCTTATATAAACAACTAAACCATACTGAGCACACACACAGTGCCAAGCACAGTATTGAGTATTTTATTGGTGTTAGTTCTTTCAAGGGCCATGATAACTCTATTAGGTAGGTACTATTATTTTAACTCTTTTGCCGATGAGGAAACTGAGGATTTAAAGAAGAGAAGTAGCATCCATAAAATCATGTTTAGTAAATGGCAGAGCCATGACTTGGACACAGGTTCCTCTGTGGCTAAAGCCTTTGCTTCCAGCCCATATATGCTCTTTGTTGTTGACGGAGCCATCTGTCACTCAAGGTTGATCTCAAATCTCACTTTCTCCATAGAGCAGAGGGCAGCTCTAGGCTTCACTGGATCAAAGGCAATACCAAAAACTTTATTTAAGTACATCATAGTCTAGAAAATCAGTGAGACACTTCATTATCTCTTGTAAAATGTGCCTTCCGGGCAAACAGGAAAATGGTGATGTTCACTGCATACTTAACTGGAGTCTTCCCAGTAAGACATCAGCTGAGTCTCTTTTTTTTTTTTTTTAAACAGTTGGTCAGAAGCATGAAAATAAATACTGATAAATTCTTTAGGAGAATCACTCTAAACTTTGGTTTTCACAACATTTAAGTGGAGATGGTAACTTAGGACAAGCAAGTCAGTCTTAATGAGTACTCATCTGTCTCAGAATCTTTTCTCCCTCTCTCTCAGGGATTAAGAGCCCTGGCCTCACATTCTCTGACTGAGGACTGTCACCGGTTTTCACAACATTTAAGTGGAGATGGTAACTTAGGACAAGCAAGTCAGTCTGATGAGTACTCATCTGTCTGAGAATCTTTTCTCCCTCTCTCTCAGGGATTAAGAGCCCTGGCCTCACATTCTCCGACTGAGGACTGTCACCACTTATGTATGTTACTCTGGCCCTGATTTTATACTCAGTTTCAAAAACTAAGAGATAATAAGTAAATGGTTAAATAAATGTATAGATGTTTATACAATTATACACATATGCATAGATCTCTGTATCTATATCTACAGAGATCAATTTAGCAATCTATATACATACATATGTATGCCTGTCACCTGGTAGGTGACTTGGCACAATTTAACAAACATTTTTAAAGGGCCTACTCTGTGTCAGCTTCTGTATTAGCACTAGGAAAGAAAAGTTGGAAGAAGATCTGGTTCCTGTCCTCAAATAGTTTATAGTCAATGTCAAGCACCTAGATGTTACCTCATTTAGTCATTAAAGTAACTCTGTGATACTGTTATTATTTTAAGTAGAACAAAGAGAGACCAGGGACACACAAAGAAATTAAACAATTTGTTGAAGGTAGGGGTGCCTGAGTGGCTCAGTTGGTTAGGCGTTTGCCTTCGGCTCAGGTCATGATCCCAGGGTCCTGGGATCGAGCCCCACATCGGGCTCCCTGCTCCGCGGGAAGCCTGCTTCTCCCTCTCCCACTCCCCCTGCTTGTGTTCCCTCTCTCGCTGTGTCTCTCTCTGTCAGATAAATTAAAAAAAAATTTAAACAATTTGTTGAAGGTTATGCAGAGAATAAGTTAGCGATAGATGTCTCTGCCCCCAAAATAAACACGTCTAGCCTCAGTGAGCTGCCTAAGTCTTTTCCAAGATCTGATCTCCCACTTTGATCCTGTATCTAGCAGTTCAATCAACCTGTTGATCCTCTTGCCTGATGCCTCTCCCAATAACCCTTAAAGTTATTTCTGAACTCCCACACTCTGGTAGGGGGAGCTTTTCCAGGGATTGAAATTCTTCTGCTAAACTCCAGGTGGCACTTTGCCACTTATGGTAGTGCTTGCCGGCTGCTGGCTGCTGGGCCCTTGGCATCAGCTCTCCCTTTGTTTAAGGGCCAGAGGGCCCCACTGGCCCATCAGAATCCCTATTAGTCCAGTGGTGACTACCCTATGCTCCTAGCTTCACCAGATGACCCCAGTTGCCTGTCCCTCTGACCTCTGGATATCATGCTCTGTCCTGGGACTTCATAGGCCTGCCTAGGCCTTGTAAGCCTGCCTCTCCATGTGTGCCAGGCCCAAGGTGGTTAATCAACACATGCCTGGCTGCACCCCAAGATATAACAGGAAGTACCATAAATGCATTCAGTTTTCCTGCAGCAAAGTTTGTCAATAAGTAACAGCGGATATAAAATGCCAGAAAGGAAAGGGGTTCCACACCAGAGGAGAGAAGAATGGTCTGGATCAATCTCACTCCTACACACACACACACACACACACACACACACACACACACACACACACACACACACACACACACGTACACACACTGCCTCTCTTTCACATTTACAAATACAGTTGTATGCTCTCTCTCACACATACACATTCTGTCTCTGTTCCTCTCTCTCTTTCTCAGGATTAAAGTTCTCTAGAACTGAAGGCCGGAGCAAAGAGCTCTCACCCAGAGCCACAGTGAAGGGGTCAGAGTGACTTACTCTGAATCTGGTGATATTTAAGTCTCAGGGCCCTCACGTGCCCTGGTCTCTATGAGTGTGGCGGGGGGGGGGGGGGGCGTCAAGGGCTCTGAGAGGTAAAAGGAAGTCAAACTACAACAGGAAGCATTTCATATAAGCATTTCTGATAAATTGCCCTCTTAAAACAGGAATATGAATCTCTAAGGAGCCATGTCCTGACTTTTTTTTCTCATTCTAAATATTTATGTAATTTATAGAATTTTTAGTAAGTATTCTTTTTGGTACCTGTTAGTTTTGATACTTCTGTATTATACTAGGAAACCTCCCCAAATTGAATAAACTATGGGCAAACAGAGCCTAGATTTCTTCCTGGGGAGAACTCTGGTACTTAAGAAGCAAGGAAATTAAAAAATTGTGTGGAGACCCAAAACATCAGAAGGGGACTCTGAGGTGTCAGCCCACCTGAAGGAACAAAGGCAGTTAGGAGATTTCATGTATGGAATCTGGGATAGAGAAGTCTAATTACAAGCAGACAAAGTGGGAAGGATTCAGAGAATTGCCTGAGTAATTGTAGATTGCTGTGGGGAGCCCCCAGTAAGAGCAGAGGCCAATAGGAGCTGACCTGGGTAGAATCGCCAGGGCAAAGCAGGGTGTCAGGGACCCAATCAAGGGCACTAGAGTTGGTGGTGAGGCTGCAGTCCAAGCAGAAGAAACCAGGACATGAGGACATGTGGGCCATTACACTGACTAGGCAGATGTGGTGGGGGATGGTAGGAAAAAGTTGTTGACCGATGGGCTCACAGGCACCACCGGCTCACCTTAAGACACTGCACCCCAGTAGTGGAGTTGGGCGCCTTACACTCTTTTAGGCTGCATCAAGCATCCCTCAGCCAGAATGCAGTGCTGAATTAGCAGGACTGGGGAAGGGAGGCAATGACAGGCAAGCAAAACAAGCAATAGAATTTCACCTATAAAATAGGGCCTAGACTATGACCCATCTCAGAACATTGTTGGGATGATTCAATCAACACGGTAGGTAAAATGTGTAGCCCAGGACCTTATTCAATCCTGGAGAACCACTCAAGCTCTCTTGAATATGATGCTACCTTGCATATGGTCACCAGAAAAGGAGTTAAAAGTCTCCTGGTATGAGAGTTGCAAATTCATTTGAGGAAAGAGCAGCTAATTTTGCTTTAAAAAGAAATCTGCAATATAATGCAAAAAAGGTAGTCTATGTTTTTCCTTATTGATTCAATCAATTTCTTGGTAAATTTTTATCTGCTCAGTTGGTTAGTGATTGGTTAGTGTTCCCTTATAGTACCACAAATAGTTTTAGTTTTCCTTATAGTAATGATTACCATTATTGTGTTTTATTTTCTAAATTGATATTATACTCTAATATCACTCTGTTATGTTTCCTTGTGGGAAAAATAGAAATTTCCTTCCATTTCAACAGCTTACAAGATGTTTGTGACCCTCCCCCCACTGCTCTTCTCCCCAGAACATAGGATGTCCTGTGAGCTGACTTACTGACATCTGTTCATAGGTAATGTCTCCAGCTCCTGGTCCATCACCTAGAGATCCCAGCACTGACACCTGTCTGCTAAGGCCTTTGGAAATGATCTTATCCCCATCTGAAATGCTAGATTCTAATTCTATCTAATCACAAAAGGTCAGGGCTCAGCCTTCCAACAGAGCTGCTTATACCAAAGCAAGAGATAACGTGGGTAAGCTGCCAAAGCATGTTAGAAGGTCAGAGTCTGGGATTTTTATTCAGCTTAGATGCAGATCCTTTTGCTTCCCTCTGAGGGTTTTGAAAATGTATTAATATTATCAAGAAAAATGTCCAGTAACTAGAGTCATGCTCAAACACAGAAAATACTTTGAATGCACAAGGTTGCTCTCAGGGAAGAATATTCATCACTGCAGAGGGGTAAAAGGAGTGGGTCATACCTTTTCTCCCACCTGAACTAGCGTCCACAGTTAATAGAACTAATGTGGTTTGCCTAACCTCCGTGACAAAGCAATCCTTGCCTGACCTCTCAAATACCTCTCAGTCTAGAGATTGTAAAACCAGAAAGAGTGGTAGTAAATTCTCAAGAGACAACAAGGGTGCAAATGAGCTCAAGTCGGAAATTAGCAGTCACTACCTACATTTGCCAGCTCTTGGGGTCATCCTCGACTGAGTCCATGAGCCACAGAAAGATGCTTAAATCTCTCCCATCCCTTTTTTCCCATTGATAAACTGTATTTCTTTTGGAAAGACAGGAAACATCTCCCCTAGCTCTTACTTATTTTTTTTTAAGATTTTGTTTATTTATTTGACAGAGAGAGACAGTGAGAGAGGGAACACAAGCAGGGGGAGTGGGAGGGGAAGAAGCAGACTCCGGGGAGCCCAATGCGGGGCTCGATCCCAGACCCTGGGATCATGACCTGAGCCAAAGGCAGATGTTTAACAACTGAGCCACACAGGCACCCCTCTTACTTATTTAAGTGAGAGACATTACTTACATGGAGAAAAAACTACAGGTGAAAACAAGGCTAAGCTACCAAGACTATATATTGTTTCCTGATATGATTTATAGCATAATACTCAGCATAAATCACAGTCAAAATCAAAAGAGAATCCTAAAGTGTAAAATGAATCCAACTCAATAAAGTCAAAGCCAAGGCATTCTTCTTTAGTAAATGTTTACTAAACTCCTCAAAAATGTACACGAAGTGAAAACCTTCAGAAATAATACAATTGCATTCAGAATCCCGTTCACTGCTTCGTATTCAGTATATGCCAAATCGAGTTTCACTAAATTTTTCAAGAACCACTGTGATGACCAGTGCACATACAGATGATCTCAGGTGACGTCTGTGCAGGCTCAACATAACTTAGTTAATTCAGTATTACAAATGCCACCGCCAATTTCCCAAAATTATACTGTCCATTGCTCCTTCTTTTTCTAGTTGATGTATGAGTCCCACATTCCACGTTATATCTGATCTCAGGATGACATACAGTGAAAGTGAAAACTGAGAACACTGGCAGATGCATTTCAAACTCTAAATCCAATACAGTGTGGGTGACGAGAATAGAAGAACCCGAGCCACGTGCTCCCCAGGGATCAAGGGGGCCAGAGGTTGTCCCAGCAGCCAGGCCTGCACATTTGAGGGAGGAAACCAACATACCTCGATGCCTCCAGGCAACCTGTGCTTTGCTGTAGAGAAAATCCAATCAAGACATTACCTGACTGGGCACATTTCTTTCTTTCTTTTTTTTTAAGATTTTATTTATTTGACAGAGAGAGCACAAGCAGAGGGAGAGAGAGGGAGAAGCAGGCTCCCTGTTGAGCAAAGAGCCCGATGTGGGACTCGATCCCAGGACCCTGGGATCATGACCCGGGCCGAAGGCAGCTGCTTAACCGACTGAGCCACCCAGGCGTCCCTGGGCATATTGATTTCTGCCCTAATAGATACAGATTATCTGCCAGGCCATGGCCACCTTCTAGGTGCGCTACAGAGAGAAGCCAACAGATATTCTTCTCAAACCAGGCTAGTCACTTAATCTATTACTTTACCTAGAGGCCAGGGCGGCCCCTGATTAAAACAGTTCAGGCAGTCTGGGCATCTGGTTGGGGAGACAGGAAAAACTGTTGCAGTGTTTCACACATGATTCTGACTTCAAGATATCAGGGGGGAAAAGTGTGCTTAAAAAAAAAAATAGGTACAGATAAAATTGTTGGTAGAGGTGACTATCTCTTAAGTGTTCATACAATAGGTAGACCTCCCTTCCTGCCCCCTTTGAGATCTTTCAGTGGTTGGCTTTGAAATTGGCCTAATTTTTTTCTTGGGTTTCTTAGACCTCCATCAGTAAGAATGAATACTTTTACAGGGAGAACGGGTCCTGCTAGCTTTGGGTGGTTTCAGCCGTAATTTTAGGCAACAAGGAACACATTCCACAATGCCTTGTAGGTGGGAGAGCGTCTGACTGTGAGTCACAAGACCGGGTCTGGCGCTGCCCACACCAGCCACAATCGTCACCCCACAGGTCAATGCCCCCATCTTCAAAATGGGATTGATGCGCTACCCTCTGCCACATCCAAAGAGAGTACTGAGGGCAAATATTATAAGAGTTCAAATAATTTATTATAAGAGAGTTCAAATAACTTATAATTCTTGGGAAGTGAAATAAGCACACACTGTTAAGACAGCCAGGGAGCATAGGCTGTTTGCACACAGAGGCAGAAAATGAAGGCAATTAGTCAAACAATTACTGCAAAATCCACTCCCCGCTCCCATAAAGAAGAGAAAACAATACACACACACATCATTACCAACACTTATCTCGCTAATCTGAGTATTTCAGAAAAAAGGGAATTTCTGGCTGCCTGAATTATGCAGATAGTTCCCTTAAAAATCTCAATTTCACTGGGGCACCTGAGGGGCTCAGTTGGTTAAGCATCCGATTCTTGATTTCAGATCAGGGCAGAATCTCCAAGTCATGTGTTTGAGCCCTGCATTGGATGGAGTCTGCTTGAGATTCTCTCTGTCTCTCCCTCTCCCCCTCCTCTTGCTCACTATCTCTCTAAAATGAAAAAATAAAATCTTTTTTTAAAAAAAATCTCAATTTCACATGTGCAGTGATAACATCAATAAGGACAGTATTGTCCTCCTTAGGGAATGAGGTGGCTAGACATATACCTACTTCTTTCCCTTTGAACTTAATTTCTGAGGAAGACAAATTATGCTATGTTCACCCCAATGGAACCTGAAGACTTTCTAGATACCTAGAAAAAGATTCAGAGTCTTCCACATATTCAGAACATTCCAACCCAAAGCAACAGAATACACATTCTTCTCTAGTGCCCATGGAACATTCTCCGGAATTGATCAGATCCTAGGTCACAAATCAGGTCTCAACCAATACCAAAAGACTGGGATCATTCCCTGCATATTTTCAGACCACAATGCTTTGAAACTAGAACTCAATCACAAGAGGAAAGTCGGAAAGAACTCAAATACATGGAGGCTAAAGAGCATCCTACTAAAGAAGGAATGGGTCAACCAGGAAATTAAAGAAGAATTTAAAAAATTCATGGAAACCAATGAAAATGAAAACACAACTGTTCAAAATCTTTGGGATGCAGCAAAGGCAGTCCTAAGAGGAAAATTCATAGCAATACAAGACTTTCTCAAGAAACAAGAAAGGTCTCAAATACACAACCTAACCCTACACCTAAAGGAGCTAGAGAAAGAACAGCAAATAAAGCCTAAACCCAGCAGGAGAAGAGAAATAATAAAGATCAGAGCAGAAATCAATGAAATAGAAACCAAAAGAACAGTAGAACAGATCAATGAAACTAGGAGCTGGTTCTTTGAAAGAATTAACAAGATTGATAAACCCCTAGCCAGACTGATCAAAAAGAGAAATGACCCAAATCAACAAAATCATGAATGAAAGAGGAGAGATCACAACCAACACCAAAGGAATACAATTATAAGAACATATTATGAGCAACTCTATGCCAGCAAATTAGATAACCTGGAAGAAATGGGTGCATTCCTAGAGATGTATCAACTACCAAAACTGAACCAGGAAGAAACAGAAAACCTGAACAGACCTATAACCACTAAGGAAGTTGAAGCAGTCATCAAAAATCTCCCAAAAAACAAAAGCCCAGGGCCAGATGGCTTCCCAGGGGAATTCTATCAAACATTTAAAGAAGAATTAATACCTATTCTCCTGAAACTGTTCCAAAAAACAGAAATGGAAGGAAAACTTCCAAACTCGTTTTATGAGGCCACCATTACCTTGATCCCAAAACCAGACAAAGACCCCATCAAAAAGGAGAATTACAGACCAATATCCTTGATGAATATGGATGCAAAAATTCTCACCAAAATGCTAGCCAATAGGATCCAACAGTACATTAAAAGGATTCTTTACCATGACCAAGTGGGATTTATCCCTGGGCTGCAAGGTTGGTTCAACATCTGCAAATCAATCAACGTGATACAATACATTAACAAAAGAAAGAACAAGAGTCATATGATCTTC
This sequence comes from Zalophus californianus, assembly GCF_009762305.2. Taxonomy (NCBI): domain Eukaryota; kingdom Metazoa; phylum Chordata; class Mammalia; order Carnivora; family Otariidae; genus Zalophus; species Zalophus californianus. Next base: position 70,378,317 of record NC_045600.1, read on the forward strand.
TCAATAGATGCAGAAAAAGCATTTGACAAAGTACAGCATCCTTTCTTGATCAAAACTCTTCAGAGTATAGGGATAGAGGGTACATACCTCAATATCATAAAAGCCACCTATGAAAAACCTACAGCAAATATCAATCTTAATGGGGAAACCTGAGAGCTTTCCCCCTAAAGTCAGGAATGCAGCAGGGATGTCCACTATCACCACTGCTATTCAACATAGTATTAGAAGTCCTAGCCACAGCAATCAAACAGAAAGAAATCAAAGGCATCCAAATCGGCAAAGAAGAAGTCAAACACCCACTCTTTGCAGATGATATGATACTGTATGTGGAAAACCGGAAGGACCCCACCCCAAAACTGCTAGAACTCATACAGGAATTCAGTAAAGTGGCAGGATATAAAATCAGTGCACAGAAATCAGTGGCATTCCTATACACCAACAATAAGACAGAAGAGAGAGAAATTAAGGAGTTGATCCCATTTACAATTGCACCCAAAAACCATAAGATACCTAGGAATAAATCAAACCAAAGAGGCAAAGGATCTGTACTCTGAAAACTATAAAATACTCATGAAAGAAATTGAGGAAGGCACAAAGAAATGGAAAAACGTTCCATGCTCATGGATTGGAAGAACAAATATTGTGAAGATGTCAATGCTACCTAGGGCAATCTACACATTTAAGGCAATCCCCATCAAAATACCATCCACTTTTTTCAAAGAAATGGAACAAATAATCCTAAACTTTGTATGGAACCAGAAAAGACCCCAAATGTTGAAAAAGGAAAGCAAAGCTGGCGGCATCACAATTCCGGACTTCCAGCTCTATTACAAAGCTGTCATCATCAAGACAATGTGGTACTGGCACAAAAACAGACACATCAATCAGTGGAAAAGAATAGAGAGTCCAGAAATGGACCCTCAACTCTATGGTCAACTCATCTTTGACAAAGCAGGAAAGAATGTCCAATGGAATAAAGACAGTCTCTTCAACAAATGGTGTTGGGAAAATTGGACAGCCACAGGCAGAAGAATGAAACTGGACCATTTCTTTACACCACACACAAAAATAGACTCCAAATGGTTGAAAGACCTAAACGTGAGACAGGAGTCCATCAAAATCCTAAAGGAGAACACAGGCAGCAACCTCTTCGACCTCAGCCGCAGCAACTTCTTCCTAGAAACATCGCCAAAGGCAAGGGAAGCAAGGGCAAAAATGAACTATTGGGACCTCATCAAGATAAAAAGCTTTTGCACAGAAAAAGAAACAGTCCACAAAACCAAAAGACAACCGACAGAATGGGAGAAGATATTTGCAAATGACATATCAGATAAAGGGCTAGTATCCAAAATCTATAAAGAACTTATCAAATTCAACACCCAAAGAACAAATGATCCAATCAAGAAATGGGCAGAAGACATGAACAGACATTTTTCCAAAGAAGACATCCAAATGGCCAACAGACACATGAAAAAGTGCTCAACATCGCTCGGCATCAGGGAAATCCAAATCAAAACCTCAATGAGATACCACCTCACAGCAGTCAGAATGGCTAAAATTAACAAGTCAGGAAACGACAGATGTTGGCGGGGATGCGGAGAAAGGGGACCCCTCCTACACTGTTGGTGGGAATGCAAGCTGGTGCAGTCACTCTGGAAAACAGTATGGAGGTTCCTCAAACAGTTGAAAATAGAGCTACCCTACAATCCAGCAATTGCACTACTGGGTATTTACCCCAAAGATACAAATGCAGGGATCCGAAGGGGTACATGCACCCCGATTTTTATAGCAGCAATGTCCACAATAGCCAAACTGTGGAAAGAGCCAAGATGTCCATCGACAGATGAATGGATAAAGAAGGTGTGGTATATATGCACAATGGAATATTATGCAGCCATCAAAAGGAATGAGATCTTGCCATTTGCAATGACGTGGATAGAACTGGATGGTGTTATGCTGAGTGAAATAAGTCAATCAGAGAAAGACATGTATCATATGACCTCGCTGATAAGAGGAATTTTTAACCTCAGGAAACAAACTGAGGGTTGCTGGAGTGGTGGGGGGTGGGAGGGATGGGGTGGCTGGGTGATAGACTTTGGGGAGGGTATGTGCTATGGTGAGCGCTGTGAATTGTGCAAGACTGTTGAATCACCGATCTGTACTTCTGAAACAAATAATGCAATATATGTTAAGAAAAAAAAAAGAAGAAGAAGATAGCAGCAGGGGAAGACTGAAGGGGAATAAGTCGGAGGGGGAGACAAACCATGAGAGACGATGGACTCTGAAAAACAAACTGAGGGTTCTAGAAGGGAGGGGGGTGGGGGGATGGGTTAGCCTGGTGATGGGTATTAAAGAGGGCACGTTCTGCGTGGAGCACTGGGTGTTATGCACAAACAATGTAGTGTCATGGAACACTACATCAGAAACTAATGATGTAATGTATGGTGATTAACATAACAATAAAAAATTAAAAAGACTATTTACCGTAGTTTGTGATAACTATAAGAACAGAACTAAAGAGGTAGGCTTAGCTTAAAATTCCATGACATTGCCGGTTTAAGATTATTAAGATTATTAAGATTATTTCCATATATGAATATGGAAATGACTTCTTGATTTGCACTCTGTAATTCATTTCATCCCAGCAGAGATAGGTAGTTTAGTTTGGAAGCTAGCAGATTCAGAGCATGTGTCAGAGATACTGAGATAGGGATTTGCCACATTAACCATGTCTGTAAAGGTATATGGCTGGTGAACTAAGAAGCGCACCAAGCAGCGTCTCTCTGGTAACTGTTCTGTTCAAGCAAAAGGAGCTTATACCAGGCTCTGTAGTGAGAGTATCTGCATACAACAGGCTGCACTTGCATGAGACAATTCTGACATGATCTCTTCAACCATGTGTTCATGAAGCCTACCTCTTCCATGTCCCCTCCATCAACCACAGACTCCATGGAATGGGAGCTTGGATCTCACCATCTTAACTTCAAGCTACACTTAACCACAATGCCATGCACATAGTAGTAGCTCAATAATCATTTCTTGTTTGATGGATGCAGCCCAAAATAACAAGTACAAATTAAAAAAAAATTGAATAAACACTGCCTGGCAACACGGTCTGCTCCCATGTTACAATACATATTCAGAGGTCTTCAGCAGGTGTTGACCCAAGAAACTTCCTTCAGGTTTTGTTGGCTCCTTCCTTTTTATTCATCTCCTGAAAGTTTCCACTTGAAATTTGAAAAATAACCTGCATAATCAATTTGGTGTATTTTAACCTCTAATACTACATTTAAATTTACTGAACAAAATCATCTCTGTCCTGAGGCTTCTATTTTGAGTTCTCTTGGCACCATTATAGCAAGCACTTAAAACTGGGATTTTTTTTGAGCTTGGATGAGATGCAGAATAATTTTCTGTTATGCATGACTGAGAGGCAAGAAAAATATTTCAGAGAAAGAAAACTATCTCTTAGGGGTTATAAGAATAATCTGGGATAGGACTGATAGAGAATTTAATTTTATCAGCATTAATATATGAAACAAAATACTAAAATCTCACTTTCATACTTTATGGTGTATTGCTAATCACCCATAACTGTTCTGATTAATACGTATTTTGGTTGAATCTAAAGAATTCTCGTCCATGTACCTGCATTATTCTTTAAATATAAATTGAATGAGAGTATTTCAGTGTGCTGTTGTTCATCATCTATCCTTCAGTCATAGACAGAGCCCAGGGGAAGAGTCCTTTGTAAATATACTCTGATAATGACCACAGAACATTTAATTTATGCAAAAAGTTGCTATAAATCTTTCTGTTGGTGGTTTGTTTCACACACTGATGGCAAGAAAATTAAGGGCCTCCCTTAAAAATATAGTGCTTCAAAATAAAAAACCAAGACTTAGATACAACCCATTCAAGGATATTGTTCTCTTGGGCTATCATTGGTCAGCCTCTCTCCAGTTTAATCTGTCTCTCAGCAAAAATGCCAAGACAGTTTCAGAGAATATTACACTCAGAAATATTGCTTCTATATATGTTGGCAGGAAGCACTGTCTGGGAAGGAAAATCATCTTGTCCCAGAAGCTTGCAGAAATCGGTGAAAAATAATGAAGTAAATCCAATGTGGCAAACCAAAACAATGAAAGTAAAGACACATTTTTACAAAGGCTTTAGAAATAAACTTGAAGTTTTCTTTTGAAAAATTTTGAGTCCTGCACAGACCCTACTCATCAAAGCTGGGGGAGGGGAGGCAGGACTGTTTCTCTCTCAGCAATGAACCCTTCTATGCAAGATCTGAGCAATAATTTGTGGTAGTGTAGGATAATCCATCTGAAAGCTAATTGTGAAAGCAAGACCGTAATTTAAAGAAAATCAATGGAGAGTTTCCCAACTAGCTAATCATGGAGTTGATGTATGCCTTGTTCTTTGTACCACTAAATACAGTTGAAAATCTTTGCCCCCTTAGCCTCTGGTCACTGCATGTGCCTTGTTCTTTTCCTTCCTTTCCAATCATATTCCAGTTCCCTCATCTCTATGTTACCTACTCTCCTCCTTTGATCATTAATTCACATCAAGGCCTCTGCCTTCTTCTGATCATTAATTCACATCTATGGCCTCTTCCCATATAGTTATGTGAATCCTTCTCTTTAATTTTATAATTTTCCACATCAAATCTAATGCCTAAAATCATACACATCATCTTATTTTCCTGGAATCCTCCTGACCGTTGTAGTTTTGGCAAAGGCACACGTACCCTTCCAATCACTCAGACTCCCAACCCCAGGCAAATGATTATCTCACACTTATGCCACGTATCCAGTTAGACGCCCACCCCCCGCAAGATTCTCTTACTGTAATATCACCTAACAATGTTTATCTCTGGGAGATGGAATTTTATGATCAATACGTATATATATGAATCATTTAAACACACACATACTGCATCTCTAACACACATGTAGACAATACATTTGCCTGTATCTCTGTGTCTTGTACCTGCCTCTTTCTTATCTTGATGCTAAGCTCTGTATTCATCTTTACATCATTCCTCAGCTCATCTCACTCGTCCTTAACCTCCCACTTCTCTCTTGCCCACCTGAAGCAGAGAACATCACTTCCCACTGGACTAAGAAGATCGAAGCCTTCCAGTGTGTATTCTCCCCACTTTCATTCTCAAAACCCTCAAAATTCCCCAGAGTCCACAAATATTCCTCCTTCATGTTCTCCCATTGGCCTTGATTCTTTGCCTTTATGCCTGTCCTTGGATCTTGGCCCATCAATTGATTATTTCCTATTGCTTTCTGGCATCCTCTACCTCTTTCTGGAAGAAAAAAAAGAAAAAATCTTCCCTTCTACCTACGCCATTTTCAAGTACTTCATCTGAGAAAACAAACAAAAAGCCTTCATTAGCTCTGCTAATCTCGCAAACTCCCAGACCAATCTCCCCTGCCCTCACACCAGCCTTCCCCTCCTGCCTTCCCCCTGATTCCTCAGCCCACTGTACTAATTTCAGTCTTCAGCATACGAGTGAAGTTGCTATCTTGAAGATAATCATTTAACTCCTAAAAACAAAACCCAAGAGCCTTATTGTGGTTCTTAGTCTTCTTGGCTTCTTGGATATTTTTGCTGTTGCCCAAAACCCCAATTCTCAAAATTTTCTCTTCCCCTGATCCTGTCACTCTTCAATCTTCTGAGTTTCTTCCTATTTTCTTGACATCTATCAGGTTTCCCTTTTTGGCATGTCTTCCTCTTTCTGTCCCTTAAATATAGCTTTTCCCCCAAGGTTTCATTATTAATCCCTTCCCTTCTCTCTCCCTATCCTTTTTCAGGTCATTTCATTGACTCACAAGGACTGGCTAGCAAACTTGTATATCTTCGCTCTTGAAACACAAGCTAGATTTCTGTCCACTTCCCAGACAACTCTACTTGGTCTTTTGCAGGCATCTCAAACTCAACACGGCCAAAATGTAGAATACCATCTTCCCTACAAACTTCCTTTCTTTGCCTGAATTTCCTGTCTTATCAATTTTCTTCCATATTAAAAAAAATAGTGAGATTGTTTCTATTTACTCAACCCTTTCTTTCTTGATATTTTAAGTGATCCTCTTTATGGAACTATCTTTTCTTCTTTCTTTCCAGCCATCCAAATGCTATACAACTTCTCAGATCTAGGTGTCAAGTCTCTACTGCATCACAGCCTGACCACCGCCCTCCTTTGAGTCCTGCATCACTTTGATTGAACATCTAACAAATTATTATTTGCGACTCATTTTTGCATATTTTCATTTAACTTTTTATACATCTCTATTTCATTTACTCAATTATATTGTAATTTATTTCAAAAGCATGGCTCATTTATTACATTTCCTGAGTCTGTCTCCCTCATTCATGTATTCAAAACATGTTCATGGAGTATGTACTATACACAAAATACAATTAGATACTGGGAAAAGATAAATATGATGTGTTCCCAGCCATTGAGGTATTTGCCATCTAATGGGAGAGTCAGAAATAAAAATAAATAAGTACAGCAATGTGATGAGTGTTGTGTTAGATGTGTGTGCAGTATACTTTGGGCACCCAAGGAAGAAATGCCTTATAGGATTAAAAACTGTCCCAGAAAATGCCACCCAGGTTTATTCTTTTTTTCTTTAATGTTATATTAATCACCATACATTACATCATTAGTTTTTGAGGTAGTGTTCCATGATTCATTTTTTGCGTGTAACACCCAACGCTCCATTCAGTACGTGCCCTCTTTAATACCCATCACCAGGCTAACCCATCTCCCCACCCCCTCCCCTCTAGAAGCCTCAGTTTGTTTCTCAGAGTCCCTAGTCTCTCATGGTTCGTCTCCCCCTCTGATTCCCCCCCTTCATTTTTCCTTCCTACTATTTTCTTTTTTTTTTTTAATATATAATGTATTATTTGTTTCAGAGGTACAGGTCTGTGATTCAACAGTCTTACAAAATTCATAGCACATACCCTCCCCAATGTCTATCACCCAGCCACCCCAACCCTTCCACCCCCTACCACTCCAGCAACCCTCAGTTTGTTTCCTGAGATTAAGAATTCCCCGTATCAGTGAGATCATATGATACATGTCTTTCTCTGATTGACTTATTTCGCTCAGCATAACACCCTCCAGTTCCATCCACGTCGTCACAATGGCAAGATCTCATTCCTTTTGATGGCTGCATAATATTCCATTGTGTATATGTACCACATCTTCTTTATCCATTCATCTGTTGATGGACATCTTGGCTCTTTCCACAGTTTGGCTATTGTGACTGGTGTGAGGTGGTATCTCATTGAGGTTTTGACTTGGATTTCCCTGATGCCGAGTGATGTTGAGCACTTTTTCATGTGTCTGTTGGCCGTTTGGATGTCTTCTTTGGAAAAATGTCTGTTCATGTCTTCCGCCCATTTCTTGATTGGATCATTTGTTCTTTGGGTATTGAGTTTGATAAGTTCCTTATAGATTTTGGGTACTAGCCCTTTATCTGATATGTCTTTCTCATTCTAGGTGTTGGCTACGCAGGTCTGTTTGCTTTGTGAAAATTCGTTAACTGTAAACATACGAGTTGTACACCTTTCTGTATGTATGACTTAATTAAAAGGTTATACTTAAAAATCTCCCCATCACTTCCCATTGTCCCCAGGATTGAGTCAAAATCCTTAGCTTGATATTTGCAAACTTTTGTGATTCCTGTCTTTACAAATTTCTGTCACTACCCCAGTCTACCCATACCTAATTGCTTGTGACCTACAAACCTGGTGTTGCACCCAGGTTTATTCTTAAAGGAAGACTAATAGTTAAGAAGGTGGACAATGATGAAAGGGTACTCCAGGCAGAGCAAAGGTAAATAGTTAAGAAAACATATAATTTATTTGTAGGTCATAAGCAATTAGGTATGGGTAGACTGGGGTAGTGACAGAAATTTATAAAGACAGGAATCACAAAAGATTGCAAATATCAAGCTAAGGATTTTGACTCAATCCTGGGGACAATAGGAAGCGATGGGAAGATTTTTAAGTATAACCTTTTAATTAAGTCATACATACAGAAAGGTGCACAACTGATATGTTTACAGTTCAACGAATTTTCACAAAGCAAACACATCTGCATAGCCAACACCTAGAATGAGAAAGAAAACACTCCCAGAACCCATGCAAAGATTTTAAGCAGTGGAAATATATTATCAGACTTGCATTTTGAAAGATCTTTCTGATGCATTGGAGGAAGAAACCGGCAGAGAGATCATTTAAATGGTAAAGGCAAAAAATCATGGGCTTTAAAGTAATGACATTGTAGATGGGGAGGAAGGAACATGCTTAGGGATATTTGAGAGGCACAATCAGTAAGATAAGAGGCAGTCTTTTATTTATTTATTTATTTATTTTTAAAGAAGAGGCAGTCTTTTAATAGGCCATTATGTCCATAGGGTGCTTAATCTCTGTTCTTTGGTAAAGACCTTATTTAATCCAAAAAGACAGAACTGATAGGATGTGTGCCTTGTATGTGTAGAAGATATGCATATATAAGATATAGAGAGAGACAGAGAAAGAGAGATTTATTATAGGGAATTGGCTCATACAGTCATGTGATTACAGAGTCTGAAAAGTCCCAAGATCTGTAATCAGCAAGCTGGAGACCCAGAGAACCAATGGTATAAGTTCTAGTCCAAGTCCAAAGGCCTGAGAAATGGAGAACCAGATGGTATAAGTTCCAGTCTCAAGGCAGGCAGGCTGAAGACCCAGAAGAGCTGATGTTTCAGTTTGAGTACAAAGGGAGGAAAATACTGATGCCCAGCTCAAGAAGCTTTACCCTGTCCCAATTTAAGTGTTAATCTCATCCAGAAACACCCTCCCAGACACACCTAGAATAACATTAGACCAACTATCTGACACCCCAGGGCCCTTGCAAGGTCCACATAAAATTCACCATCCCAAACCCCTCTCTGCTGGTTGTTCCTTGAATTAGCACTAGAAGAATTGGACTCTGTGACTTTGTTCTTACACTCTCTCTGTTCTGACTTCATTTCTGTTTGACATACTCTTTTCTTAGATGGTCTAGCAGCTCTTTTTTCTCTTTAAAGTAACTTTCAATAACTCTTCTCTTGTCCACGTTGCACAGATTTTTTTAAGCTTATTTCTACATCAGTTCCCATGATTAGAGAAAGCATATTAACCATCCACACTCCCAAACTACTTCTATCTGCTATATTTGCCAAATGTATAATAATAATATTTATATTTATATTATATAATAAGGGACAGGCTAGAGAGAAAATGGAGTAATACAAGGATGAAAACAGAAGTGGCTTTCCTTGGCTATAAATCAGTTTTTAACAACGTTTTTTTTCTATGAATTTGAACAGGTAAAAATAGATGTATTCTATTCCTTCTATTTTATTTTATTATTTTCTTAATCATTTAAAGCAAATGTATTGTGTTGTACATATAGTTCTCTTTTACCTAAACATTTTTCCCTCCAGCTTTATTGAAATATAATTGATACATAGCATTGTCTAAGTTTAAGGTGTACAATGTAATGATTTGATATATGTACCTAATGTGATAGTATTTCTATTTTAATTGTCTGTTTATCTTTAAATAATGAATTTTTTTAAGCCAAATAAACAGTATGTGACCTCAGCTGCTCTCTTTTTATTCGTCTAGTTTCAGAAGACTTCTTATTTCTTCCTGGTAAATTTTTAACTTTTATGGTGCCTAGAAAAAGTCCTGGAATGAAACATTCAGTGATGGCCTGTTTGGAACACCACTCTCCTTGGTGGAGAGTGTCTGGCTGCTTATCTGATCACTCTTTTTTAGCTTTCTACCCACCCCCTTCCTACTCCCTAAATATTCATGCCCTGTAGGCATCTCTCTTTGGCATTACTTGTTCTCATTCTAGGGCTCTCCTCAAATAACTAATCTACTCCCATGGCTTTAACCATGTGTTAGTGTGAGAAGCAGAAGCCAAGACTGGAGACAAAGAAAGGAGTTGGTAGCTGCTGGGAGAGCCACAAGCCTACCATGACGTTCTGACCCTAAGTGGGAGACCAAAGGAAAGTAAGTCCTAGGCTGCTGTGTAATTCTGAAGAGTATTTGCGGAGGTCACTAGAGTCCTCAAACCAAAATCTCTTATCAGAGGAGACCCTATCTCCCTCTGCACAGTGGCATGATCTGGGAGTGGCCCATGGGAAGGCTGGCTTCCTGTGAATACAGGAGGGATTTCACGTGTGGCACCTGGATCCATCAGTCAATTATGCTGCCTACAATGTCTTTCCTCCACCACCTCCCAATTCCCAAACCCTAATAGCCAGCCCTAGCTTCTATTCTAAGCATTAGAATAATTTTGATTGCTGCCAATTACCTTCAGCTGAGCCCCCATATGAACCTCATTTATGTGTACCACAAATTATTACTGAGTTCCTATTATACACCAGACTCTGTTTTGTCTGAAGAAACTCGTAGACTAGACAGGGAGATAAGCATATAATAAATAAATACAAGTCATTTGTTCTTTCAACAGCATTGATGGTGTACCTATTGTATTCCAAGCACTGGGACAAGGGCTGGAGATACATAACAGTCAATAAAACATGGTATGTGCCCTAAGGAGCTCACAGTCCAGTTGGATAAGTCAACCAAATAACCACATAATTACCATGCGGTGTAGTAGGAAATGGGAAAGGTAAAAATCTACATCTTGAAGTATAAATAAGAGGTATCCAATCCACATGAATAAGGGGAAGGTAAGGGTTTTCTAGGTTCTCAGAACAGCATAAGCAAAGACACATTAACAAATAACAACATGAACTACGCGGTCTTATTGTTGTAATTGGCTATTTCAATAATTTAAGTGAGAAATAATAAATACCTGAGCCGAATGTTTGTCAAATGAATGAAGGGCTATGAAGTGAAGAAAGGGGGTATGGGGAAGATATTTAAGAGACACAGCTGAGGGATTTGGCAACAGACCGGATATCTGAGGGAAGAAAGGAATGTTCTCGATCTCAACATGTCTAACACCTGTCTTACTTCCAGGACTTCACCTCTCCCTGATACCACCGTTCACAAAGGTGCTCTAGCTGGAAAGCTCAGTCAGATCCTCATGCAGAGCCAGCTAAGCATACAATAAATGCATACTGAGTAAACTAATTAATATCTATAAGTCCAGAACATGACCTGGCATCATTGCCTGTCTTATCAGCATTCTTAGCTACAACCACAAAATCCATTCTGGCTAATTTAAGCAGAAAAAGCATTTATTAAACAGTATCATGTAGCTCACAGATTAAAAATGGGAGAGCTGGAGAAAGACTGGGGGCCAAATTTCCGGGAAGAATGTTCAAGACCAAGACACAGAACTAGTCTGAAGAGCACGTGGCAGCTGCCACCTCCAGTGCTAAGTGTTAAGTCACCGATCTCGACCTGAACGGCTCTTGCAGCCAGCACCAGGGCCGTGTGTCAGGCGGATGGCCTTGCCAACACTGCTGCTGTTGCCACCGGGAAAACTGGGCATCACCCACGTGGAATCTGTTTCCCTCGGCTGCTCACTGATGAAGTCTCGGGCAGGTGGAGCCCACTGGTGGAGCCTGGGTCACTCACCCGAGTTGCTGCTGCAAGAGAGACTGTGGAGTGTGGGTTTTACCTTCAAAGTCAGAATTTCTATGCTAGAAAAATGGGGCTCTTAACGTGGAAAATTCTTCAAACATACAAAGTATTCAAGCTATAATGGGCAGCCATACACATGATGTGCATAGTTTCACTTACCTTGTGATTTTACTTAAGAATCAATTTAGGGGCGCTTGGTTGGTTAAGCATCTGCCTTCGGCTCAGGTCATGACTTTAGGGTCTGGGGATCAAGCCCCACTTTGTCGGTCTAGCTCCCCACTCAGTGGGAAGTCTGCTTGTCCCTCTGCCCCTCCCCGTCCTCCTGCTCGCTCTCTTTCTCTCTCATAAATAAATAAATAAAAAGAATTAATTCAGATCTCTATTAAGGAAAGGCACCAAGCAGACTGTCCAAAGTGAAAAAGCAATAGCCCCTGTCTTGAGGCACATATTTCAGAAGCTGAGACCCCCTTAAAGAGGGTGGGACTCTTTTCTGCTGCAAATAAAGGCAATCTCAGAAGTGCTGGCTGCAAGTGCTACGTGATATTGCTTTAAATAAGGCGAGCCAGGCCATTCTGCAAAAACATTCTCCTTTTCCAGGCTTACCAAGCTGGCTGACAATTGCCTCCATTTAGTGGATTCCACTTTTATCTTGGATTGGATAATCGTTTGTTTTCTTCTGCCTTCTTCAAATTGAACCATTTGGGAGTGCTGTGTATCATTCTGTCAGCTACCGCTGCTAGTTTTAGAATAAAATTTGCTCAGATGTTTTATACTATAAACCAGTGCTTCCAGTAGAGCACTCTGTGATGATCGAAATGGTCTATATCGGTGTTGTCTGATCAGAAGCCACTAACCACAGGAGATTCTTGAAATGGGGCTAGTGCCACAGTCGGCCCAGATTTCTCATTTTATTTCATTTTAATTCCTCTAAATTGAAATTTTAATAGCCACATATGACTAGTAGCTAGCAAATTGGACAGCATAGGTATAAATCTTAAAGGTTCAAAAATTGACTTTAAATATTCAAAAAATTATCCTAGGCTCTTCAATCCCCAACATTCTTTCCTTTACTTTTCTTTGTGCAAAATACTGCTATCCCTCCTATCTAGGATTGGGTCATTTTCCTTTTTTAAAAATGTCATTGACAGGTCTTGACACAGACTTACATAACTGTCTTCTTTATTGGAATCTGTCAGAACTGGACACAGTCCAAGTATATAAAATCAGGATGATCTAGACAACTGGGTAAAGACCTCCCTGATCCATCCCAGTCTCCGCCAGAATAAGAATTTAATGATTAACAGTGAGGTGTGATTAAACAAGCAAATTTTAGGAAAGGAGATATATATATATATATATATATATATATATATATATATATATATATATAATATGTTTTAACAATAGAAAGGCAGATAATGCATATCAATTACATATGTGTCTTTAAAGTCTAGTTACAGGCAAAATGGACACAATACTATTACTGCAAATATGAGTCACTACAATTGTAGGATTAGCCAAGTGATCTTAATGAAAATAAATGGATAATGATGAAACCAAACTAATTATAATTTATGTTTAAAAAAAAGATTGGAAACCACACCAGTGCAAATCAACACTTCATCAGTATTGAAGCAACCATCCTACGAAGTAACTGTCACTCACACACATGCTCAGCAGGAACCTGCTACATTGCCAAACAATGCATAACAACCTGACTTCTTAACAGAACACAGATATTTTATTTCATTTAAAATGACAAAATTTGGGGCGCCTAGGGAGCCCAGTTGGTCGAGCATCCAACTCTTGGTTTTGGCTCAGGTCATGACCTCATAGAGATCACACCAGATCAAGCCCTGTGTCAGGCTTTGCACTCAGTGGGGAGTCTGCTTGAAGATTCTCTCCCTCTGTCCCTCCCCTCACTCCTGCATGCACTCTCTCACTCAAATAAATAAATAAATCTTTAAAAATATTAAAAAATAAAATTACAAAATGTTAGAACTCATTTGAGAGGATAGTTAAATTGAATACAAATATACCATCTGCATAAATTGTGCATCATTCACCTAGAAAAACTGAAAGAAGGGCATGCTTTGCTTTAGATTGGTTCACAGCCCAAAGGACTCTCACACTTTGACGATTCCTGCTCTAAAGAGGAATACCATTGAATTTACAGTCTTTGTTCTCTGACACTATGTTCCCCCATTTGGGTCATGGTCTCCAGAATTTAAATGGATAAACAAGGAGATGAGATATGTAAGTGAAAGATTTGTTTGACCCTCCAAAATCTAACTTCTTCTAGTCAACAATATGGACTACTTGTAGGTATTTACCCAGCAAGTCCTTCCAATGCTTGGAAATAGAGAAGAGTAAACCAATAAATTAATTTTAATGTGTCACATTATCTTTGTGAAAATCCTCAGAAAATTTTTGGTGACACATTCCTGATAGATTCCAAGATAAACTGTTCATATAGTACAAATACATTTATACAAATAGATTGTAACCTAACAGAATGTCTATATATAAAAATATGGATAGCCACATATCCAGAGGGACCACTCCTTATACATTCACATGTAACATAACTTCCAGCTTTGGAAGTAAACACAAGCAAATCTTTTGCTCCTCTTCCATCTATGTTCAGATTCTACAGCAGTAATCTCCCAACAGAGGTGCACATACCTCTGGAGACTGCAGTAATTCAATGGAATTTGGGAACAAGGTATTAGAACACATGCTTATATGTATATGAAAAATAAGAAATAGATTAAGGTTACTAATATCATCCACACTAGAGCCCTCACTTGGCCTGCACGTTAGGTGGTCACATGGGTGCACATTGCAAGATGTCTCTAGAAGGAAGTGGGGAGCTCCTGATACTGAAGAATTGGTTATTGGCAACCTAGCCCAATCTGTGCTTCTAAAATCCTCCAATCAATTGTAATTTACATGTTTTAAGTGGAATTAAAAGTTATTTTATCTTCATTAGTAGAATCTTAAGCATCAGAATCTACTTGTTAAAAGCAGCCTCTAAAGCCAAAATGACTAGTTTCAAATCCTGCCTGACTTTAAACATTTTTTCAACTTGTTTCGGCCATAGTTATCTCATCTATAAAATGGGAATGAAACCTAACTCAGAATGTCATTATGAGATGAACTGAGGTAATATTTGCAAAGGGCTTAAAACAGTTCCTGTAAATGGTAAGCACCAAATGAATCTTTGGTAGATAAATATGTACTCAGGAGATGAGGAGTGTCCATGAAAATATTCTGTACTGCAGAATTCATTGCAGGTTCACTGGTTATCGTATGGCAAAACATTTCAAGCTCTTGTCAAACTTAAAGATGAATTATATAGTTTTCTTTTACAGAAAATATATGATCCAAATTTTCTGATCTTTTCTGTGATGTCAAGTGCCCATCAATAGTAAACCTCACACAGATATTAAAAGAAAACAGGGTGCCTGGGTGGCTCAGTTGGTTAAGCGACTGCCTTTGGCTCAGGTCATGGTCCTGGAGTCCCGGGATGGAGTCCCGCATCAGTCTCCCTTGCTCAGCAGGGAGTCTGCTTCTCCCTCTGACCCTCCCCCCCTCATGTGCTCACTCTCTCTCTCACATTCTCTCTCTCAAATGAATAAATAAAACCTAAAAAAAAAAAAGAAAACAAACCACCCAAAAACTGATATGCCCCATCAAGATAAAGGTGATACTTTATCATTGAGTAAGAAAGCAACTGTTTTTTTAGTGCTATAGAAACACTTCTGAAAATGGGTGTTTAGAGATGTTTGTTGTATTTATTTCATCTTTGTCAAATTCTTTTCAAATTTTACTTTTATGCTCATTTTATGCTGTTATATTAGTTAGGAAGAACATGTGTACAATTTATAAATAAAGGCTATAGGATAAAAATATTTCTACTGATATGGGTGCATGATAAAGAAAAAAGACTACCATTTCATTCTCTAGAAATGGTTATTGCAACAGAAATTTGTGTATGATTGATCTTAATTCTCACAATAGCTCTAAGAGATAGGTACTTACATTATTCCTATTCTACAGTATAGGAACCTAAAATTAAACATTAAATAATTTCCTGAGAGCCATAGAGCATGCAAGTGATTGAATCAGGATTGGAAGGCACTTTGATCTGGCTCCAAGGGTATAATAATGACCATGCTGCATTGTCACTTTCCTAAATACAGAGCAGAGGGATTATGGTGATATTTTGCACAGCAAAATAACTTGAAAAGAATAATAGCAGAAAATTCAGATTGGTTAACTTAAAGAAAATATATTTAACCATATTTTGGTTACACATGCATAAGCAGTCTTCAAATTTCAAAATGGCTTTCACTCTAAAGTTGGAAATATAGACTTTCTGGGAATGTAGAATGCATTTTCATCTA
The DNA here is from genome assembly GCF_009762305.2 of Zalophus californianus. NCBI lineage: Eukaryota > Metazoa > Chordata > Mammalia > Carnivora > Otariidae > Zalophus > Zalophus californianus. The sequence goes on from NC_045600.1 coordinate 70,394,351, forward strand.
GAAACAGGATTCAAGATAGTGGCTGAATTTCTGGACTATACGGAATCCTATTTTCTCATAATATGTCTGAATTATTAGACACTAGCAATGAAAAATAGAAGAAAACCAAACTTCTGCAATGCCAGCAATTAGACACACATACACACAGAATATTGCCACTTAAAAAAAATATGTTCTAAAGGGCTGTCATAATGCATAAAGAAATTTTGTGCGTGTTTTCAAAGGAACAGTTCCTCATTTTCATAGACTTCAGAAATTAATGTCAATTCTTCACATCACTTAATTTAACTTCAAAGTATATAAATTTAATTTTCTTGATAGAGGTGAATAATTAGTGTTCTCATATTTTTTTTTTAAGAATCTGTTTGTTTATTTGAGAGCATGAGAGAGCACAAGCAGGGGGAGGGGCAGAAGAAAAGACAAGCAGACTTCCTGCTGAGCAGGGAGCCTGAGGTGGGGCTCGATTCCAGGACCCCAGGATCATGAGTGGAACCCAAGACAGACGCTTAACTGACTGAGCCACCCAGGTGCCCCATTGTGTTCTCTTATTTTTATCAGAATTGATGATGAGCTTAGCAATGACATCTGTATACCCATGAAAAAGCATTGTCTTCAGTAAAATTGGCTGCAGCATGCGAAGGAGAAAAGATAGGAGTACGGCAAGTGCTTATTCAAACCTAGTCCCTGTGGTTCTGCTAGATGCACATTGCGTCTCTGTAACATTGTTTAATGTTTTTGATGACATAGGCCCTCCTTCCCTCAAAGTTGCCAGAAGCTCAAGTTGGCCCAGGGCAGTTTGGTTAATGGGTGGTAATGAGTGGGATGGACGGACATTAGGTGTCATGATGGATGGATGTCATGTGTCATGATGGATGGATGTCAGGTATCTACTGCAAGAACAGCCTCAAGGTGGCTTTGAAAGCAGTGAAGGACCAACGCCCAAATTATGAGTCTAGAGTTTTTAATTCAGGAAGCACTTAAGATGCCCCTTTGTTCTTTTTTGGCAATGAGTTAAATGAGTAACCTCCACTGAGAGAAGTATTTAATCATTCCTTGAAATCTTACAGTATTCTTTAGCTCCAAGAGGAAGAACATTAGAATTGGGATAGTTTTTCAGAGACCAGGTCACTCTCCTCATCTTTAAGAGAAACATTTATTTTCTGTCAGCTTCCCTAGATTGCTACACTTAGAAAGGCACTGGCAATGTCCTCTTCTTTCTTACAATACACTTTTAAATTCATTGTCATTTAACTTCTTGGTCTTCATCTTCTCCAACCTTAAGAAAGGGCATTCATTGATATTACTTACCTCCTTGCCTCTTGAAATTCTCATCTTCCACTTAACACTTCTCACTCTCCTCCTACCTTTTAAAGTGTTCCATTTCTGTCTCTCTCTCTACTTGCCACACTTCTAAATTTAAGTATCCCTTAACATTCTTCTTCCAGCTCTATTTTTTTACACCCTCCCACAGCATGTCACCCACCCACAACTTGAACAATTACCACCATTGAATAACTCCCCAATGTATATTTCTTCATTCCCACATTTATATGTCTTGACCGCTAAAGTCCCAGGACTCCATCAAAGCCAGATAGTAATTCAACTTGCCAAATCCAGTAGATTCTAGTTCCTCAATGATTTTCCCTTCCAATCTCTCTGTCCAGTCCCATTGTCACCTCAGCAATTTGGAAGCAAACATTATTTCTATCCTGAGCTGTTGGATAGCAACCCAAAACTCTCCCTACTTCCAGTTTTCCTCTATGAATTCCTTTTGCTTGTGTTTTTTTGCCTTCTGCAAGCATATTTTGATACATAATGTCCTTGTTCAAATAGACGTCATAGCTCTTAGAAGGACCTAGCCATGATGTGTTGAAAACCCGAGTTAATAAATGTGTGCTGTTTTAAGTTGCTATATTTGAGGTGGCTTGTTACACAGAAGTAGAAAACCAACATCGTAGCTTATGTCCCCCAGAGTGAGCAAACCAAGAAATGAGGTAGCCATTGTGCTTTTTTGTTGAAAAATTATGCAGTCTATTTGTGAGAAGTCACTAAATCCCCCCACACAAGAAAAAAGAAATTAGGCTTCACCCCTTGAAGGGAGGAATATCAAAGAATTTGTGGATATATTTTAAAAACACCATAACGATTGTAATAATTTTTCTTATTTTTACTATTGCTAGATAATAACTTATTTAATAAAAAAGCAGGCAGTATTTTTACACACATTTTATAGATGAGGAAACTGAAGCACAGAGAAATTAAATAATTTGCCCAAGGTCACAGCTAGTAGTTGGTTGTGCTGGAGACCAGTCGCAAAATCTTAACTCCAGGGCCTGAGTTCCTAGACACTATGTTAATTTTAGCAATGCAGTTAAAAATATGCCTCATAATGAAATCCACAAACAAAATAATAAAATACTGGTCAATGAAAATAAAAATAAAATTTACTGAATTCATAATTATTTCAATGACCATTTCTAGAGATAAACAATTAATGACTAATTCAAAGTCTACCTGAAAGGGAAATTATAGCAGTTTGTTTAAAATTATACCATCTACAGTTTCCTCTAAAACATTTAGCCTTGAATATCAACATCAAAGACGTGCTTACCAAATTAATGAATGGCAAGAATTGTAGAGTCTTAAAAAGTACATCATAAGAGAAACAATTGAACAATTAAAGGGCCCAGGAATATCTAATTTAGAAAGAAGAGAAAAGGAGAACATATATCCTGACTTGAATATTGAAGAGCTGATATGAAAAAAAAAATTTTTTTATTTAGTGTTGTTTCAAAGGCAGAACTAAAATAAATAGATAGAAATTGTGGGCAGGGGTACCTGGGTGGCTCAGTCGATTAAGCCTCTGATTCTTGATCTCAGCTCAGGTCTTGATCTAAGGTCGTGAGTTGAAGGCTGGGCATGGAGCCTACTTAAAAAAAAAAAAAAAAAAAAAAAGGTGTCCGCCAACTTCCAATCAATACAAGAACTCTGACCATTTTAGTCACCTCACAGCAGTCCAGAGCTGTTGTAGGTGACTTCTGAGTCACCAGAGGAATTCCAAAAGCAGCTGAATGGCCACTCGTCAGATGCCATAGTTAAGATCCACTTAGTAGGGGCACCTGGATGGCAGACCGGTTAAGCGTCTGCTTTCAGCTCAGGTCATGATCCTGGTGTCCTGGGATCAAGGCCCCTGAAGGACTCCTTGCTTGGCGGGGAGTCTGCTTCTCCCTCTGCCCCTCACCCTGCTCGTACTCTCTCTCTCAAATAAATAAATGAAATCTTCAAACAAACAAAAAAGATCCATTTAGCAGGTGAGAAGTTGGAAAAAAAAAACTATTTCTGAATCATCTCCAAACTCATTCCTCTCCTATGCATCCTTGACTCTTCCCTAAACTTCACCACCCTTGTTTGGCCCTATTAAACTATGCCCTCCAGCCAAGCCAGCTACTGGCATTTCCCAGAACTATCTTGCATTTCTTGGCTCCCTACTTTTCCCCATCTTCTTCCTTTCACCTAGGCCAAATGTTAGCATCTTTCTGTGATTGGCAAAATCAGACCCATCCTTGAAGACCAAGTAAAAAGCTATCACATCCCTGATGCTGTCCCCAAGAATTAATCTAATTATCCTCTTCACTTCCTTAGCATTATGTTCAGGTCTCTTGTATGGCTTAACATTCTGTCTTGCATGAGACATTTTTATAGCTATCTTAATTCCCTATAAAATCGAAAGCTACTTGAAGGCAAGGACCATCTACTACTCATTCTCCACTCCTATTCAGTTTTAAGTATGACTGCCTATCACTGCCCTGGTAATGCATGCTTATTAAATCGGACTGACACAGTTACTGCATGAAATCAATAGTGATATTGGGAGGATAATTTAAACACATTTTCTGATTAAATGTTACTTCTATAGTGGAGTGTTTGTGCCTCTCCTTCATTGACCCCACTAATTCTTTTTTTTTCTGCCTGATTTTTTTATTTTATTTATTTTTTTAAAGATTTTATTTATTTGAGAGAGAGAGAATGAGAGATAGAGCGCATGAGAGGGAAGAGGGTCAGAGGGAGAAACAGACTCCCCGCTGAGCAGGGAGCCCGATGTGGGACTCGATCCCGGGACCCCAGGATCATGACCTGAGCTGAAGGCAGTCGCTTAACCAACTGAGCCACCCAGGTGCCCCTGCCTGCTTTTTTTAAATTGTGGTAAAATACATGGCATTTACCACTGTAACCATTTAAAAGTGTAGTACCATTTAGTACATTCACAGTATTATACAACCATCACCTCTAGGTAGTTCCAGAACTTTTTCATCATCCAAAAAGGAAACCCCATACCCATTTAACAGTCACTCCTCCTCCTCCTCCCCTCCCCCCGGCCCCTGGCATCCACTAATCTGCTGTCTCTATCCTTAGTTCTTCAAAGCTCTGACACAAAGTCTTGTACTAAGTGGTTATTCAGTAAATATTTGTTGAACTTAATTTGAATAAAAAGGCACATCCAGAAAATATATATGCTACCAGAGAAATAAACAGCAGGAGAGATCTATTTTTGAAAGTATAAATTATTTTTATAGGATGCTGTCTCTGAATATAGCATTCTATAGAATAATCTTAATGATTTTGTCAAACAAGCAATTTGAAATATAATGTTCTATGTTAATGTTAAAACAAAACAAAACAATTAATGTGCTAGAAAAACATACCAGAAATTAGTTGTATGAAAGTATTTTGGAAGAAGGTCTTTCAAAGTCTGATTTTGCGATGAGAACTTCCTAACTCCCTCCAAAATACATAGGAATGATTAAGATGACAAAAAGACATCTTTGGAGTTGGTCTTTTTTCATTTTTAAGATTTTTATTTATTTATTTGAGAGGGAGAGCAGGAGGGGGGGGAGAGGGAGAGGGAGAAGCAGACTCCCCACTGAGCAGGGAGCTGGACATGGGGCTTAATCTCAGCCCCCTGAGATCATGACCTGAGCCAAAGGCAGACACTTAACCGACTGAGCTATCCAGGCGCCCTTAGGAGTTCGTCTTTAAGAGATATTAGGTTTTCGATATATTTTTCACTGCAATAGCTTTTTTATAATATTCAAAATACTATCATTTTTTATTTCGCCTTCTTAAACCATTTTAAAGGATTTCTTTTTGATGTGTTTGTGTGATTTCTGGGAGTTGGAGGATGCACAGGTGAGGTCCCATGCCAGCTGTCACTTCCAAACAACAATCCCACTGAAAATTCTGGCATTAGTTTGTAATCTCATCTATTAGTGGTTACAATAGACTGAGTTTGGCCCATGAAAATGTTCCTTTATCTCAATTTTTCTCCTCTTCCATGGTAGCAGGCTTACCTTTATAATTTTATGATGTTTTTTACTCCTGCTGCTGGAGAATCCACTGCTTTATGCCTTAGTTTCTTCACCTATTAATTAGTCACATAGATCTTATAACTTCTGAGAGGAACTGTGCATTTTTTTAGCTCTTAGCAGTGCTAAGAGCTCACTGACTGAGGAGGGTTTTCCACAGCATAATGATGTGCAAATGACAATTTCAGTTAATTAAATTCAGTGACATTAAACTCACCATAAAACACCCAATGTGTACAAAATGACTCATTTCCAACAAGTCCTATTTAATATCATGAAATTGTAAAGGTTATGATTTAGTTAGCTATTATTCCAAAGAATCTTGAAGCCATAGAGTATTTTCTGTAAAAGAAGACTACTTTGCTGTCATGATTATTTTTACTTATGCATTCAGGACATTTCTTAAGTCATGTTTTATTTCGTTACATGTCACAGGGAAAAAAATGGAAAGAAGGACTTTCTCAAATTACCTGAAGTAGAAATAAATAGTAGACACATAAAAGAAAACAGATGAGGGAGGAACATCTTTCAAAAAGCAGCACTGAGTGTTGATTGGAAGATGTAGCAAAAGTCTTTTAGCTAGAGGGAATGTAAGTGGGTACTGCCTTTCTGGGATTTACGTCGACAAGGTCTTAAACATGCACATGTCCTTTGTGTTAGCAATATCCCTTCTTGGAATTGATCCTAGGGAAATGATTTGAAAAGTGAGAAAAATATATGAACAAGAATGTTCAGGCAAGTGTTATTTATAATGGATATTTTAAAAGAAAACTACCCTGCAAACAAAATAAACATCCAAAGATAGGGGACTAGTTAACAAGTTATAAAGCGTGTATTTTATTAAATACCAGTCAGTCATTACAAATGATTATGTAGCTCTATATTATCTTCATGGAGAGAAGTTACAACATTATAGTGATAAAAGTAGTTTACAGAACAGTATGCACAGTATGAATCCATTGTAATTAAATATATATAAAAATACACACAGGCACACATAGGAAAGAAGTTTTGTAAAAATAAACAATGCAATTTTAACAAAGCTTATCTCTAGGTGGTGCATTTATGTAGGATTTTTTTTTATCCTGTTTGTTTATATGAACTTTTGAATTTTGCTACAATGATCATGGATTTCTTACATAATTTGAATGCAGAAAATATAAGCAATTTTTCTGATTCTAAATTCTAATATGAATTACCTAAAACCACTGCAGTGTTCCTAAATGACTATATAAACTGCAAAAAATAATGAAGGTGGATAGGTGGATAGGTGGGTGGATGGATGGATGGAAAATTGATCACAAATAATAGCATTATTGCAGCTCTGCTATTACTCACACAAAACCACCTTATTTAAGAATGTTTGTACTGGAAAGTTCTCCTGCTAAAAATATTTGAAAATAAAATGGCTTTTTAATTTTGAATGACTTTATTTTATTTTCAAATTCAATGTATTTTTATATAAGTTCTATTTTATAAAGATATGTACAGTGAGCCCAATTTATTTCAAACTAAATAACATGGCTAAGTGATTTTGAAGCTGTCCCTTTCAAGGCTTAAACTGGAAGATGATTAAGCTGGATAAGTAGCTTTTCTTGCTTATGTTTATGCCATAATGCCTCTAAGTATATGTATTAGTCAGATATTGCCGCAATACTGCTGCATAACAAACTAGCCTAAAACTTGATTGCTACAAGAACTACATTAAATGCTCATGGATCTGCAAGTGACTATGGCTCAGCAGATCAAGGCTAATTTGGCTGGGAGTTATGTCTCAGAAAGCACGATGGCTGGACTTGGCTCTAGGCTTTGGATTGGGTTCAGGTCTTGTCCATTGGTGCTTGTTTTGGGATTCGGGATAAAGTAGAAGCAGCTACCTGGGGCAGGCTCTTCTCATGGCAGATCACTGGAGCATGAAAATCAAGCAAAATTACAATATAGTATTCTATAGGATGAAAAATATCTGTTCACTTAATTGGACAACTTTAGAGCAAGTCTATCTCCAACAACAACCAAAATCAGTTGAAACATTCTCCAAAAAGAGAAGCTGGTTTACGACAAAAGAGAAGCAAATCACAGAAAGGTGTGCCTTTCCTCTTTGATCTGGGAGGGTTCCTCTAGTAGATAAAAGGAGAAATGCAAGTTACACATGCTGTATTTAAGTCTCTTTGGGCAAAAATTAAGAGTCAAGGACATCACTAGAAAAATGCAATCATCCTTCCCTAAGAGCTCTCATCTCGGGCACCATGGTGCCTGCCATTATAAAACCCTTAAACACACCCTCACTTACTCTCTCCCATCTAGCCACCAGAGTTCTCCAACAGTCCCATATGCCCCTTTAAACCCCAGTGCTGCATAGGTTATGTCGTGTCATCCATAACACAAATAGAAAGGATGACATATTTGCTTGAGACCTATCTGAATATGCCTGATGATACAGATAAGAGGAGGCAGAAAAGTCAGAATACAAGTGATTAACATAGAGACCTATCCTGTCTCATGAGACATGCAGCACAGAAGAGACCTTGGATTAGTTCTGGTAAGCATAACAGAGTTGTAGAGGGTTATGGAAGGCAATCTGCATGAATGTGAATTCTTGCCAAGGAGAATTTGTGCTTGAGGTGAGACTACTATCTAACAGTGTAATTAAGGCCTTGAGGTGGAAAGCTGGGGGAAGTGAATGGAGTCCTGCCAATTTTGCTGAGACCAGTCCTTTTGGAGGCTCCTTCCTCTTTCTGTTTTCCTATGCATGAGCACCACAGGGTGATGATGCTCTGAGTCACTGTGAAGAAAATGAATTGTCAAGGTATTTAAGCGGAGGGTGGCGGTTTGTCCCCATCCTACCCCTCTGGGCCCCAAACTGGAAAGATATTAGTTCCTGTCCAAACCATCTCACTTCCTTTCTTTAGTTCCTGAATATAAAAGAAAAAAAGGCAAAAAAAAAAAAACAAAAAACCCAGGACTCTCTTGTTCAGATACTTTCTGTCATCTTTGCCTCAGTGTATATCTGCCAAATTAAGACCAAATTTTACCTGAGTAAGGTAGTTTGGGGTTTTTTTATTTTTTAGGAAAGGGACACTGTGGGCAAAATTCTATAAATAAACTTAAGGGAAGAAATAGATAATTTGTTATATAAGTCATGCAAAAACTCATATGAAGAAAACCATACATTCAATGTGGTATTTATAAGGCAGGGACTTTGTGCATTTAGCAGCTGTGCTGTTAGTGGGGAGGGCTAGCCAGGTTTTAAAATCTTGAAGGTTTAATCCTAGCCTGGAGATAAGAAAGTTATCTGGTTAATATTTAAGGTGACAATAAAGAGATGCAAAAAAAAAAAAAATTAACAAAGAGTATGGGGATCAAGATGGGGTAAATACATATGTACTATCCTGCTGTAATTAAGTCAACAAAAATGATCCAATGTTAACTAGGTTTTCATTATTAAATAAAGCTTAAACATTATAAAAAGTGATATACTTCTAAAACTGCCACCTGAATAAGACAACTATTTCTTATCCATTGGAGCACACCATCTTGCCTGACCTCTCAGCAGTATTCAACACAGTTGATCACACCTTCCTTCTTATAATACTATTTTCTTTGTTCCAGAATTACCCAACAAATCTCCAGCCTGGAAGTCACCTGTGATAGCTCTTCCTCCTCAACAAGACCTCTTAATGCTGTAGCTCCTTGGGAGTGAAAATGGGCTTTTCCCCCCTAGACATTCTACGCTCCTTCTATACACCAGCATCCAATACCATCTGACCACCAATGGCTCCCAAATATCTAATTTCCAACCAGATCTATTTTCTGATCTATTTTTCCAAACCTGTACACTATCTATTTGATTATTCCACTTGGCTCTCTGACAAGATCTCAATCTCATGTCCAAAACGGATTTGTTAGTTTTCTTTCCTAAATTTCCAACTATATGAAATATGCGAGCGACATCGTCATTTACCCAGCAGTTTAAGGAAGCAAGTAAGGACTGTAGTTAGTTTCCATCCTTACTCCCCATCCGTTAGTAAACTTCATTTTTCTCACCTCCAGCACATAGTTTAATCTGTCACCTTTTCTTCATCTTCCCAGTTGTAAATCTTATCTAAGCCACTTTCATCTCTCTCACCCAGACTGCTACAGTAGTCTCCAAAGTGCTTTCCTTTCCTCTACTCTTGACTTATTTCCACCCATTCCCCACATAATGCAAAGTGATCTTAAAATATAAGCATGTCCCTGACACCCCTCCACAATGGGATTAATAAGACAAATCCTGAAGGCATCACATGAACCTATTCCTCAGGGCACACCATTCACCTCTCACGAATTATGCTCCAATCACTCTGGTCCTTCTTCCACTTCGGTAGCGGCATCAAACTCTCTTCCCACATCTTGGATTTCTGCTCCTCTGTTCCTGCTGTTTCCACCTAGAACACTCTCCACCAGTCTTCCCTCACTAACTCTGGTTCGTCCTTTACTTCCCCAGAGTTTCCTTGACAAATACCCTTTTCCCCAAACCAGCTTAGGTTCCCGTATTATATACTAACCTCTTACTTCATGGTATGAATCACAGTTTCTAACTATATATCAACTTGTTTAATATCTTTTTCCTGCATCAGACTCTGAGGTCACTATGTCAGGAATCATATTTGTCATTTTAAAACTTCTGCATCCCCAGTGTCTAGAATAGTGCTGGGCATATGATTAGTTTCAATAAAACTTATACAATTCCATGGATTAAATTTTTTAAAAATTAAGCTGGTTTCATAAACAGTCTCCAGGTAGTTATCCCATTTATTGTTTATAAAAGGTACACAATATTTCATCAGATATGACTAAATTATTATTAAACATGACCAGATTAATGTGATTAATTAAATGGGACCAAATAAATTATTAAATTATGACCAAATTATTATTAAATATGACCATATTAATAAGTATGACCAAACCATTTCCTGTTTCCTGAGAAATATTACCCATTTTTCTATTACAATTAATACTGCTATGATAGAGCTGTTTCCTTAAAAGAAATTCACAGAGGTGGAAACCACAGGGCTATAGTTTCTGAATATTCACCCCCTCAGGATCATCAGTCTTTCTTGGAAAACATTATAACACATAACAGTACCCCCAAAATGACTGATCTTGAATAATGTAGTCATACTTTTTAATGCTTATCAAAGAAAACATACCTACTCTATGTGAACTCCAGTCCTACAACAAAGTCTCCCCATGCGGGTCATATACTCATTTTATGAGTCACAACAGTATTGACACTAGTAAAGTCTAATTTCTTATAAGTCCTAGGAACATTTCCCATTATATTTTATGTGTGGTAAAATTATAATGACACCAGGATGTCTCTCAGGAAGACATATTTATTCTGAATATGACATCATAAATCTCATCTAGAGTCAAGGCTTTTAATTGACTCAGCTATCAATTAAGTAATAAAATGACTTGTTCTTTGAACTTGTAACTTGCAACCAGAAACTCGTTGCTTTTATTCAAGGATGCATTATGAAAACTTGAATTAGAAACATGAAATATTTTTCAGTAAGATTTCTAAAAAAAAAATGGATCTGAAAAAAGATTTTCAAAAATACCTTTTTTCTTTAGAAAAAAATGAATATATTAACTATCAAGTGAGAATAGGCATAGGACAGAAAGTAGGCAAAGAGGTAGTCCGTTCAGAGCCCACAGCATCCTTAAAGCCAGGGATCAAGGCTCTAGCAAACAGAATTGTGATTTTCTTCTAGAAAGAGGTCTGTTTTGGACCAGGTCTAAATGAGGAGTGCTGTGATGGGGTGGGTCTGAATCTGACCTGGTCCAGTTAGCTTCTGGACAACTGGGACATTTCTGTGTCCGGTGTATTGGGGCTCTTCAAAGATGCACGTAACATGGTTACCAGGTTCCTGTTTCAAACAGGCTCAAGCCCATCCCTGGGGCTGCACTCAATTTTTCCGAGACAATTACTTCATGAATGTAGCTGTTTCTTTCTTCTCTCCCTTCCCTTGTTTCAATAAATTTTTCCCCCCAGGGCCCACCATACTACACTCTAGAGGATATAAAGAAGATTCAGGCAAGTCTCAAGCCTCGAACAGGATGGATTAGACCTGTGCAAAGATACTTGCACAGTGTAAACAGACTGCAGTAAGATACAGGTTAGCGAGTTCAAAGACGCCTCTGGCAGTTGATGAAGATTTCCAGAAGAGGCATTGCAGACAGCTCAACAAAGAAAGACAGGGTAGGATTTAGGTACACAGAGATGAGGCCTGGCGATTGGAGGAAGAAAGGGCATCTGGGCCAAAGGAAATGCATTTCACCTTTATTTAAAGTGCTTTTTGTTTTTTCCCCCTTTCTTGGCTGGGTGGCCCCGGACCATGCTTCTGAAACTTTAATGTACGAATGAATTACCTGGCAGTCTTGTTAAAAGGCAGATTCTGATTCGCCAGGTCTGGGGTGAGCAGGAATCTGCATTTCTTGTAAGCTCCCAAGTAATGCTGAAGCTGCTGGTCTGAGAAGGGCAGTCGTGCTTGTTTGTTTAAGATATATTTATTTATTTTAGATAGAGAGCGAGTGAGAGCAGGAGGGGCAGAGGGAGAGGGAGAGAGAATCTCACGCAGACCCCACACTGAGCGCAGAGCCCCACATGGGACTCGATCTCATGACCCTGAGATCAGGGCCCGTGCAGAAACTAAGAGTCTGACGCCCAACGGACTGCGCCACGGAGGCGCCCTGGGAAGTGCTGCTTAAGTCATAAAGTTCTGGGCCCATGTTACTACAATGAGGCAGCAGCAGCAGACGTCATAGGGCCGCCTGGGGCTGGGCAGGTCCTTTGGACCCAAAGAGCTTCTGGGGACAGAGTAGCAGGAGCTTCTTTCCCTGTGGCTGTCTTGGGAGGGCGACGGGACCAGAACATACAGAAGAGAAGGAGCTGCTGTGTGTCACAGAGAAGCCCCCTCCATCTCAGATATGAATGGATTGCATCATTCTCTCCTCTAAACTAGCAGCACAGAAGCTGGGGGAGAGAGAGCAGCTCTGTGTGGTCACTGACTTGCTTGTGTTCTGGCAGAATAAAGGACTCTCTGTTAGCTCAACGCCTAGCCGCTTTCCTGGATCTTGGTGGAGACAGTCACTTTAAACCAAAAACAGGTCTTTCGAAAACATTGCTGAAATAAAGGACGAGTCATTAGGATGGTTCAGTCTAACAGACTCTGAACTTAATACAACAAACCCAAGTTTGAGTTAAGAGGGAGTTCCTGCTGCAGTGGAGTGTGATCAAAACAATCTTAGTGTATATATCTATTTTTTCTGCTGAAGACTACTCTTCAAGACTTTTAATTCATGCAAGTCAAGAGAAAAGAGAAGAAGAGTCATACTTGGCTATTTGTCATAGAAATTCAGAACTAGTCACTGTTTAGATTTATCTGTATAATGTCTTACTAAATCGAGTCCTAACTTCATAAATACAAATGCTGAAATCTTTAAAGTGTTAATCTATCCCCCCCCTTTCCTTTGGAAATATAGTAATAGGTGAAAACACACTAGGATATCTGGACAGGAGAGAAGGTAAACCAATTTTAAAGCAGTTTCTATGTACGTTAAATTGTTTTTTGTGGAAACAGGAATGCTATACTGCATCTGGGGAGATAAAATATGATTGCTTGTAGCAGAGGCCGTGCTTCTAAGAAACGGCTCAGACTGGAAACTCAAAACACATTCTGGGTTTCCCCCTCCCATTTTTCTTGCAGTTACCAAAATGGGCGGTCAGGAGATGAAAGCAGTATTTATTCAGCACTTGCTGTGGGTCAGGTACTGTGCTATGTACATTACACATGTGTGCCCTTTTAATCCTCCAATGAATACCATACGAAGGTGGTAATATGAGACAAGAAATCTGGTATCTAGAGAAGTTGTAGACTTTGCCCGAGGTTATATAGCAAGAAGGAGATGAAACAGAGGTTCAAACCCAAATCTGTCTAAAATCAAACCCTTGCCCTTTCTACCATGGCATGCTGCTGAACACCAGATTGTTTTATGTTTCTCGCTGAGGACAGTTTGCTTCCTCATAGCAGATGTTCTTATTAGATGTTAAGTTACATCAAAAGTCCATGGGGTTAGTGACTGGTTAAAGACCTCTAAGATCCCTCCCAAACATTCACATCCCCTCCCACCGCTGTGCCTTTGCACATGCTGTTTTTAAATTGTGCTTGAAATTCTCTTTGCTGTTTTTTCCCTTACTAATTACTTCATATTTCTCCTGTAGACCTCAGTTTGGGCATTATTTCTTCAAGAAAGTCTTCCTTTCCTTTGCCCACTATTTCTTTTTCTTTTTTATTGTGCTTTACTTTACTGTGCTCCACAAGTAATGTGTTTTCTTACAAACTGAAGGTTTGGGGAAATAGCAAGAGAACTAGAATTAGAAGTGGAGCCTGAAGATGTGACTGAATTGCTATAATCTCATGATCAAACTTCAATGGATGAGTTGTTTCCTCTGGATGAGCAAAGAAAGTGGTTTCTTGAGCTGGAATCTACTCCTGGTGAAGATGTTCCTTACATGATGCCACCCTCTGGATCAATTAATTGCTACTTTGCACATTTCATCAATCAGGCATTGGGCAGCTGTCATTGTAGCCCCTCCTACAGCTCCTGCGTAGTCAAATATCCCTTCCATGGCTGGGCAGTCATAACCTAGCCCATATTCTACAGAGTCTGGATGATCGTCATCTCCTTCCTAGCTGAGCTTCTGGAGATGCTGCAGATAGGCATCAGCGAAGGTGGTCATTTCCTCCATGGAGGCTACTTTGGGCTTATGTAGTCTCATTTGCTTATGCAGTGCATATGCATCAATCAAAGAATGTACCCTCAGGCCAGGGACATGCTGACATACTGGGGACTATAGATGTCAACGGGGCAGTGACTGCCCGCTGTCCACCGGGTCCTCCGTTTTCCAATTCCATCTGTTCTGGAGTCACCGTCTGGATCCAGCTTTTTTCAGACTCAGCCCCAGCTCTGGTTCCTGTTCGACTCTCTCCCCACTATTTCCATTATATACTTTTAATAGCCCATACCTTTGATTGTGAAAATTATCACCGATGCAATTTTATCCTTATGCAGGTATTCAGAATAGCAGATTCCTTCTTTTTGGAGATCAGCTATTTGTCTCCTGTCCCTGATGACACACCCGAATGGAGACAGCTAGTAACTGTTTGTTGATGGGCTTCTGAGCTAGGCATTGGATGAGGGAAATTGAAGATTTTTAAGACTCGTTCCCTGCACTCAAGGAACTAACAATCTGATTGGAAACACATGGCTAATATATATTGATTAGTAAATTAGGGACAGAATGTGTACCGTGGCAACTCAGTCAAAAAAGGAGGACTTCATTTATAAACCAGCTAGAATCCTGAATGAGTAAAACCATACACCAATACTAATTGTGTGCAAAACAGAATAGGGTCCCTAGCATAAGCACCCAAAGCCCATTTCAATGCTGTGGGTCTCCCAGATCCCACCATATCATGTCACTAGAAGTGACAGGTTTCACTCCCAATTGATACATACATACATGCAACAGCCACAGATATATCCCTACCCTGGGGGTGATTCTGTTATTGCCAGGTTATAACCATTAGGAATAGCAAAATAATATTGCCAATATTCCAGGGACTATGGCCAAGAAAAATGGCAGTGTCACATGGATCAACCTAAAAGTTGAGACTTCTTGAATTTCTTACCTGAAAACACATCATCAGAATGAAGAATCTGAAAAGCTATTAGCTACATTGTGTAGAATTTAAAAAAAAAATACAGACTTTACTAGTCTTGAAGACATTGATTGATGATGCTAAAAGTGACACTGTTAAAAAGTTACAGTGCACAATTTCCTAGATCAAGCTGTCTTTGTCCATATCAGTTCATTCCATTTGTTATGTAGACAGCCCTTCCTTCTACAGCCCCAGGCAACCTAGGGTATCCAAATCTGTGGTGTTGTAGGTTGAGGTTGACACTAGGCATTATAGGTTTCAGGAGAACTCTAGGTGAATGCAGTTTTTTTTCTTGTACCACTTAATGCTCAGAAGCAGGGTTTTGCCATGTGATCTGGTGTCCTTATGACCATGAGTATACTTCTGCCACAAGAGAAAACTACTTTGATTCCCTTTTCTATTCCAGAATATAATTGTAATTTAAAAGTCTATAATTGGCATCTAGATGACCTATAAGGCATTTTTCAGTTTTACGGTTTCATGATTAGACATCAAGAGAAAAAAAAACCCTAACAATCCTTGCTCTTGTGTGGGGGATATTTCTGTAACCAGATGCAAAAAACTGGTAACAATGCTTCTTGGAGAGGGAAACTTTCTCTTTACTGAGACTTTTGGACTGAGCTTCTTTTTAATATCATGTATTATTTACTACCAATAATAAAAATTATTTTAAAAAACAAACACAATTAATTTAAAATTTAAGTAGACAAAGCATTTTACTTGGAAAAGAACATGTTTATATCCTTTAGAAACATTTATATCCTGTTCTTGTTCTCCTTTACAATTTTATCATTATTGTGATTTTTTAGAAAAAATTCTTAGAGGGGCGCCTGGGTGGCTCAGTCAGTTAAGCATCTGCCTTTGGCTCAGGTCACGATCCCAGGGTCCTGGGATCGAGCCCCGCATCGGGCTCCCTGCTCAGCAGGGAAGTCTGCTTCTCCCTCTCCTCCCCGCTTGTACTCTCACTGTCTCTCCTTCTCTCTCTCTCTCAAATAAATAAATAAAATCTTTAAAAAAAAAAAGAATTCTTAGGATCTGTGGGAGGTAAACAGAAGATTTGGATGATACAAATTGCTATATATTCTGCAAATATTTGTTTGCAAGTACCAGGGCTAGGTACTTCCTCCTTTCCATAACTTCTGGAAGGCTTCTTGTGTAAACACCCAAGCATTTTTTTTTCTTTGAGAGTTCTGCATGCTTAAAATGCTTCCCACAGACAAGTGGTGGTTTGTTCTCCATGAATGTAGCAACCAAGGAACTCACCTGCTGTGACAGTGATCCAGGGCACGGGGGTAAGTCCCAGGTGTCTCACTGAGGCAGACTGGATTGATGACCTGCAGGTGAGATAGAGGGAGCCATACAGAGGGTGGGAGTCATTTTGAGTAACTGGCAGTAGGAACAAGTACAGAGCTATCTTAATTCACAAAATTGTCCAATTACCCAAAAGCTGATTCCAAAGATTTGTCAACAGAATCCCACACACAGTAAAAGGGCTTGTTAAATCAAAGAAGCTTCCTGCTTAAGACAACTTTTGTAAAGCCGTAGAACTTCTTTGTTTACATTCTATTTCATATAGATATGTAGGTAAGAACAATGCTTTACATTTGCTTAAACTCTCAGTTTTCAAAGCCCTTAGGCAGACCTTACTTGTCTGAATCCTCACAAAACCGCCATAAGAACCGTTGGACAATTTCACACATGAGGAAAAGGCAGCTTGGAGGTGGAGCCTCTTGCCCATGGAAACCCAGGTTTAGACCAGGACCTGGGAGTCCCACCTGTGGGCACTCAGCAAGCCCCACCACACGCCTCTCCAATTACAAGCAGAGTACATGTGACTTTGTTAGGGAAATGCATCTGATTTTCATAAGACCGCAATGGTGAAGGTGCCCTAGGTACCCCATTTCTCCCATTCTTCCCCTCCAAACCAGCTTCCTGGGTCTGTAGCAGCCCATCTTCCTACAGCTGGGTCCAGGTTATGTCACTTTCTTCCCCCAGTATCTTTGCTAACAACTGAATGAAGTTCAGGCTCCAAAAAATTGGCAGTCAAGTGCTCTGCCCCAGCCTCCATCCATTGCTCCAACCCCCTTTCCCATTTCAGTATGCTATTTCTTGCCCCTTACACTCTAAGCAGACAGGTGTACCACCACGTAGCACCCCAGCAGGGCACAGGCTAGGGTGAGGTGTGCCACAAAACTTAAGGGGATGTCAAGGAACTCAGAAACCATTATAAATATTTTGATACAATACTTTAAAAATACAAAAAGTACATGAGGAAAAATATCAAAATTTAAAATAAAGACAGGGTCCAGTAGGTTTTTCCTTTTTCTTCAGACTCCAAAATGCCTCTGCAGGGCACTGTTAACTGATCCTGCAGTGACCTCCCCCTTGGGTACTTTTATTAATGATGTTTCCCAAAAGTTAGTTCTCATTACCCCTTTCCACACCAGCAATTTCTATTCTCGAATGCCCCAGCACCTATCCCTAGCCCTCTTCTGTCTGGAAAACCCATTTCCCTTAGTAACTGGTAGAACTTTGATGGCCATCTGAATCATCTTGGATCCTTTCCAGTGCCTTCCTAAACCACAGTGGGCACTCAGCACCTCTTTGCTAAAAAAAATGCAGAAATCACAATCCTCAAATTAGCTCTCTGTGGGGCCAAGCAGGGAAGGAACCCAGGTATATTTTGTTTGCTCCAGTGTTGTTGAAAACCTGTACTTGTTATCAAGATGTAAAAATCCGGATGTTTTCTATGAGAAAAAAAACGAACTCTCTGTCGTTCCTTGAAAAATCAGAAAATCTAGCAAAGGTAGGCCTGAATTCTTCCATGACAGCACTGGGCGTTTAGAACAGAGTGTGCCTTTAGAACCCTCTCCACCGCTCCGCGTCCTAGGTGGCTCACTTATTTGTATTACCTGCCAGGCCCCATTAGCTCTTTGGGTTTGCAACCCCAGGCTTGAGTACACTGGATAAAACCCTTGTGCTTGATCCACTCGTTCTCTACTGTCAGAATAAATACTTCCTTGTCCTTTCAAACAGAGTCTTGCAGAGAGACTCACAGAAACAGCTTACCTTTACAGCCCACAAACTTCTCACAACCCGTGAAACTTGCATTGCCCTCCGAACACCATCCCCCCCCCTGGCGCTTGCCCCCTCCCCGGCACCGGCCCGTCACTCCCTCCCTCCACCCCAAGTCCCGCGGTCCGGAGCCCGGGCCAGCTCCCCGGCCCCCAGCCGCTGCTCTCTGCCCCGGGCCGGGGCGCTCGGGCTCGCCCACGGCGGCACTGGGCATGCTCAGAGGCGGCCGCGGGGGCAGGTTTGCCTCGCAGGCGCTCGCACTCGGCGGCGGGCGGGCGCGCGGCTGCAGCTGGAGCTCCAGCGCCTGGAGTTGGAGTTGCCGGGAGTTCCCCCCCCCACCCCTCCCTCTGGGCGCGCGGCAGCGGGAGCCGGCGCGGGAGCCGCGAGCGGCTGCGAGCCAGCGCCCGGGCGGGCCGAGCCTTGTCCGGAGCCCGGAGCCCCGCGCGGGGCAGCCCTCGGGGAGGAGCCTCGCCGGCTGGGACGCGTGCCGCGCACTGGCACTGCCCGGGCACCAGCCGGGCTGCACGGTAGGGCCGGGGCGTGGGGCGCCGGGCGGGCGAGGCAGAGGCCAGGCCGGGGTTGGGGGGTGAGGGGAGATGCGGCTGCAGCAACCGCGGCGGTCAGGACGCCCCGCGCTCGGTCCGATGCGGGCGGCCGGGGCAGCGATCCCGTTGCGGGGCCAGAGGAGTAGGCAGGCGCCCAGAGATAAGCGTTCAAGTTGGCGGGCGGCGGGAGAAGGGGCTGCGCGCCCAGGCGCAGCTGCTTTGTGCGCGCAGTGAGGGACTCGGTCCCTGGTTCTCCCCAGACCTGGGACCCGGTGTGCGGGAAGGGTTGGGCAAGCCGCGGAGCGGAGCAGTTTCCTCCGAGAAAGTTGAGGATGGAGCCCTTCTTTCCGCACGTCCGCGCAGTAGGATGAGTCCCGAGGGTGCCGCCCCGAGGCCCCAGTGTGGAGGAGCCGAGTGGGTCGCTGCGCCCCTGGGCTGAGTTCCTCACCCCTGGCTGAAATACGCGAATCACCAGATCTTCGCTTCCGTGGCGTCTTCTAGGAAAATCATTCCGGCCAAAACTGAGGTAGGCTGTCCCGGCGGCACGGCTCCCTACCCCCAGGGCGTGTAGCTAGGCGCTGCCCCCTACCCAACATCCGACGTGGTCAAGGGCGCCGGGTTCCGAGTTAGCGCGGGTAGCGCGGGTCGGAATCGAGCCCCAAGCACATGGGGCAACATGGCTGGGATAGGCGGATGGTACAGTTTCTCCTCCAGCCTTTCCTCAGGTTTACGGCACCCCGCCACCCCCACCCTGTTCATCTTCGCAGAGGACAGGACTTGAAGGGAAGGACCAGGTGGACAGTTTGAGTTGACATTCTGCTCCTTAGGAGAGGGTGCCTGGATTGTATCTACCTTGGGCTCTAGCCCCAGGACTTCATAACGAATCCTCTCTTTTATTATTCTTCCTCAGGGACTGGGTGGGAAAGAATAGGGTCAGTGGATCCACCAGAATGTCCGCCTCATCCCTCGGGCTCCTAACATCGCGTTGCAGGCCACCCCAGGACCCTGGAACTGGCATTGTGCAGAATGCCGGGGCGTGGAGGATGCTGCCGGTTTCTTCTAGCTCCACTTTTTTCACTTCTTGTTTTGAGTTTTGGGGTTTTGCCTGCACACAAGTCAGAGCTGCGCTGTCATAACCCTGGGGGGGGGGTGGTTGTGGTGCTGGGGGAGAGGGGGAGGCTGCTAGTGGTGGTGGAGGAGCTTCAGCCAGGCAGTGAGCCGCTGTTTGCCTCAGAGGCTGCTAGTGGGAATTGGTCCAGAAATGATTATGCAGGCTAGAAATATGCCTCTCTCTCTCTCTCTCTCCTTTTTTTTCTTTTTTGGCTGAACACCTTGGCTTTTGGGTTTGTGTGTTAAGTTCTTAAAGGGGCACCCACACACTGCTCCAGTGCAATGCTTTAGGGGTTCACCATTTCTGCTGCATGTTTTACTATTTGCTTTTTCCTTGGGGTTAATCTGCTTTGGGGCAGATTTCCAGCTGTGGAAATCACATGGCGTGGGTACACAGGTTCTAGAGTCAGACCTGAGGTCAAGTTTTAGCTTGATAGCCGATGACTGTGCTGATAGACAAGTAGCCACTCTGAATTTCAGTTTCCTCTTCTGTCAAATGGGGATGCTAGGGGCCTTATCTCCTTTCATTGCAGGATTGTTGTGAGACTTGGGTGAGATAATAGAAATAAAGGTTCTAAGAAAACTTGAAAGCACCATTCAGGTCTTATTGTGGCTGTGCTCTTTATTCAGTTTTTCTGAATTAATGAATTCTTTTAATTATAACAAGACACCTAAGTCTTCTCCCCTCTACCCACTCCTCACCAAGAGGCTTAGTTGCTCAGGTCTTTGGAAATAGCTGTGTATCTTTTTTTTTTTTTCCTTTTCCTAAAATCCACCTCTCTTGATTTTAAGGATTGAAGCTCGAGCTCTTATATTTATCGGAGGGAAGAAGCATGATGTAGATTAGGAGAGCTCCAGGGTTGCCTTACCAATGTTCAGAGTCCTGGGCCCCAGAATTGGCATGTCAGCTAGACCCCTGTGAAGACAACTAAGGCTGATGAGTCAGCAGACCCTGGGCTGGAGCTCTGACTTGGTCTCCAACAGTGACCTTGAACTAAGGATTCAACCCCTCATCAGTCTGAGATTAAGAGCCAATAGTCACCAGAGACAACAACGGGTGGGATTTCCTCTCACTCAGCTAGTAAGGGTTTAATCGGGCTCCTGAGCCTCCCTGGTACTGCATCTTCCCTAATCCTAGGGCAGGGGTTCTCAAGCATAAGCATCAGAGTCAACTGGAGGGCTTGTTAAAACAAAGCTTGCTGGGCTGCACTGGCAGGGTCTCTGATTCTTTAGGTCTAGGGTGGAGGAAAGGGGGCCCAAGAATTTGTATCTCTTAACTAGTTCCAGATGATGCCAGTGCTGCTTAGTCCATGGACCATGCCAATAAAATCACTGACTTACGGCAGGGAGGGATGTGTGTGAGAGAGAAAGAGGTGAGGTTTGTTCTGAAATGCAATTATTTTAATACTTCACATACAGAGACAGGATGTTTTGGAACTTACCTAAAACATTTTATATTTCCAGTACCTGTGTCACTTACCATTGTCCAGTTTTCGTAATTCTGATTGCTCTTCAAATGAATGCATTTTACCCACACAGAAATCACACACTGTAAAATCCTCAGTCCCTGGTTACTAGGTGACTCCTGAGTAGACTGAGATTGGTGACCCCGATATTTATAAATCCAACAACTACCCTCTTCCTTTCTTTGGGGATCTCAGACATTTGTGTGGAGTGGGGTGCATAAAGTCAGGGCAGCTTGTACCTTAAGATTGGAGAACAGGTTGAATAAGCAAGTGTTAAAAAAAAAAAAAACCCTGGCAATGTGGTGCCGTCTCTGAATGAATGGCTTGCCCAGACCTGGGGCGGGGGGGGAGGTGAAGTGTACTCTGTGACAGATGTTCTGTGGTGGTCAGACCTGGCAAAGGCCTTCCCTTCCTCTGTCAAATGGTGGTGTCGTCCCTGACTGAGATCCTCTCTCACTCTGAGGGGGAGGAAGGCTGACTTTCAGGGGCAGCTGGGCAGTATCAGCCTCTCTGTATCATTTCGCTGATAATCAAGCACTGTTTGGGCACAACCCAATCTTGAGCTCTTCTCCTTGTCCCCCAAGCCAGGGTGCTGGGCTGAGAGCCCACCATGACTAGTTGTGGCCTTGAACTTTAACTTCTTTGTATCAGAGAGGTCTTGGGAGGGAGCCTGCTTGAGTCAGGAGGGCTTCTGAGATGACATCCTACAGAAAGAAGAAGGGTTATGTAGCACCCAAATGACTAGGTGTAAGAGGAGATGAACACTTTAAAGTTCTTGTGTTGCCTTGCCAAATGGAGTCCCGGCTGACCACATGCTTTATCTTAGCTCTCCATTTGTGCTTTGTTTTCATTTTAATATGATTAGCACTAGAAAGACCTATCAGTAAAATCAGAGACCTATTCAAAAACTCAAGTGTACCATTTAGTGTTTTAGTAGATAAAACTGCAAGGCCCCTGCCTGTCTTCCTGGTGGTAATTAGCACACAGTGAAGAAACACCTCCGGTTGTAATTCTTCAGATTCACTAGCTAATTTAAATGGTTTCTCCTACTTAACATGAGTAGGGAACATTTCTGTTTTAAAATTCTTTCCCATAACTTGATGTTTATATTTTGGGTGTTACCCCTACTTTTCCTTGCTAGGCTTTCCCCACCCCCCGCCCCCAACCCCGTGTTGGGCGGAGGGGGGGGGGGGCTTCTTTCCTTATCTCTGTGGTTAGCTTTTCTTAGCACATGACCGCTTGGTATCTTCGCTCCCTTGTGTAAGTCTGTTGTGAGACAGTCCTTACAATACCTTATTTCTCTTTGGTCCTTGGATGGTTCTGGGTCAGAGAGAGTCACAGCCCATTCTGGGAACACTGTTCTCCACCACCTTCCTAGAGCGTGCTTAAACTAAAACTTGGGTCGTATGCTACTAGCGCAATTCTAAAATACATATTTTCCTCCACATTTTATTATTTTCCAATTTCAGAAATCTGGATGGGTCTTCAAAATTATGAACACTTTTAATGTGTGTTTTTTTCTTTTTCTGTAAACTGACACGGAAATAGAGTGACTTCCAATTGACAATATTCTAAAACAAAGCAAATTTGGTTCCTTATGCAGGTGGAAAATACGGTTTCCATGCCATGCTGTCCAGCTGATGGAATTAAGTAGCAATTGAATTAGCTCAGCAGTTTCCAGAGTACATCAGAAGAATCCTATTGGGGTGGTGGTTAATAGGTGTGTTCTTGAAAAGGGCAGATCAATTTGGAAGCGCTGCCTGTTATTTTTCCCTCTTAGAGAGTCTCAACATGTGCATCATCATATCAAAGTCTCTGAGTTAAAAGTCTCAACAAAATCTTGGTTATATTTATTCAATTAAACATTTCCCAGAATGCAACATTTTTGAGGTTATGTGTGGATCTTCTAATACTCCGTTACCAAAGTAGCACATCCCAACAATTCTAATATGATAATTAACATCAACTATGGGTGGGCTGTTTTCACTTAGTTTATCCCTATGATATAGGGGCATTCATTAAATATGAATATCGATTGATTAATGGAGTCTGTAGGTGATTACTATATTTCAGGGTGGAGAGAAACCATTTTAAGCTGTGGTGGCTGAGGAAACCTCCATGGCGGGGATAAACTGTGAAAATGTAAATGATGGGTGGTTGTACTTTTGTAGAGAAGAGAAGGGGCATTTTAGGTTAGTGGCGTAATGGAGCAGGAGTATTGAAGGCTTGTACCTGTGCCTGCATGTAAATAATTTTCAGAGCACACAGGAAAAGGATCATGCCTCACACAGAGTGAGACTGAGTGAGTCTGTGTTGGTGGTCAAAGATCCTGTTGTTCTTTCTTGATTCTGTGAATTCACTGAAGTAACCATGAGTTCTGGGGACCACAGAAGAGCTACTTGTGGAGAAAGAGGAGGGCCCAACACTCAGATTAAAAACAAGGAAGGGCACCTGGGAACAAAGAGAGAAATTGTTTCTAGGCCTTTAGCGGACAGTGGGTCCAAGTACAGAGGGAAGTCCAGCCAAAGAGTCTTGGGTATTTGGAAGAAGAACTTTCCAGGAAGAGAGGGTGTGACTGGAGTTTCAAAAAATAGCATGAAGGAAGAAGTCTTAACACTCAGCGATTAAAAAGACAACCTGATTTTAAAATGGGCAAAGGCTTTAAATAGACATTTCTTCAAAGAAGATATACAAATGGCAATGAACGAATGAAAAGATGGTAGACGCCATTAGTCATTAGGGAAATACAAATCAAAACCATGTATCACCCACACCCATCAGGATGGCTGTGATCAAAAAGACATAGAAGAACAATTGTTGGTGAGGCTGTGGAAAAATGGGAACCCTCCTACGTTACATTGGTGGTGGGAATGTAGTCGTGCAGCCGCTCTGGAAGACAGGCAGTTCCTCAAAATGTTAAACGTAGAGGTACCTGAGGGCCAGTTTCAATCCTGGGCATATACCCAAGAGAACAGAAAACATGTTCACACAAACACCTGGACACAAATGTTCACAACAGCATTATTTGTAACAGCCAAAAGGTGGAAACAGCCCTGATACCCACACGCTGATGAATGGATAAACAAAGTGTGGGGTATCCATACAATGGAATACCGTTCAGTCATACAAAGGAATGAAGTTTGATTCGTGCTACATGGATGAACCTTGAAAATATGCTATGTGAAAGAAGCCAGACACCAAGGGCCACTGTTGTATGATTCCATTTGTATGAAATGTCCGGAATAGGCAAATCCATAGTGACAGAAGGTATATTAGTGGTTTGCCGGAGCCTGGGGAGGGGGCGGAATGGGGAATGACTATTGATGGATACAGATTTCCTTGTGGGGTGATGAAAAATGTTTCTGGAATTAGAGAGTGGTGATAATCACACAACTTTGTGAATACTCTACAAACTATTGAATTGGATGCTTTAAAAGGGTGAATTTTATGGGGTATGAATTCTGTCACAATAAAAAAGCAAGAAGGCTGGAGTGAAAGGAGAATGGTAAGAAAAAGTGGTCAGGGAGATCTAGGAATAGCATATTCATTTCAGGCCAGATTTTCTTTTTGGGAAAAAAAAATATCTAGATGTTTCCTTTGTCCTTCCTTGTCTTGGGGTCTTTCTAGGGTTTTCCTGTGACTCTTTGATCCAAAGTCCTTCCCCTGAATTAAAAGCACTTTGTTCCAAGTGGCTCCTGAGTCAGTGGGGTAGTTTTTGTGGCCTTGGGATCTTCAGATTGGAGTATGTTTCTGGACTTCCCTCCAGAGACGAAATCCGTATGTGGGCTTCCTTACTGTGAACCACCAAAGGGCACTAGGCTCCTGCCGACTTGGCAGCTTACGTTTAGCTTCTCCCTTGAGATTTGACTATGGTAGATGTTTTAGTGTCATCTTCCAGTTTGTGGAGCTCTGTCAAGACTTTCCTTAAAAAAAAAAAATCTCTCTGAAGCATGGTTCAGGTGCTACTCGGCATTACACAACATCAGTGTATTTGGATCCAGGAGTCATGATACTACAGGAGTTTTTAACACCACTGGAGCTGAGGCTGCCATCCCCCCGGCAGAGATGTTTCTTCTCTCTCTTCAGCGCTGTGACATAGCTGGCCTTCTCAAACTCATGGGCACAAACACCCGGGGATCTTGTTAAGGTGCTGAGTCTGATTCCATAGGCCTGGGTTGGGGCCGGAGATCCTGCAGTTATAACAAGCTCCCACAGACGTGGTTGGTGCTGGGCCATGGATCACTCTGAGTAGAAGCCGATGCAGTGTGGAGCAGATGGCTTTGGACTAAAACAGAGCTGAGTAGTTCTGAATAGTGGCTCTGCTCGGGGAACTTGGGCAAGGTGAGTCACATCTGAGCTACCACTTTCTTACCTGTAACATCAGAGTGAGACCTAGCTCACAGAAAAGTGCCTAACCTGATGGGCCTGGAACGCTGCCTGTTTGCCTTCTCCTTCCTTCAAGGGCTAAGAATTCCACGGTTAGGACTAAGGGAAAAGAATATATGGAAGAAAGCCAAGGGCTTCCCGGAGGTTTTTGATTTGTGTGGATGGGGTTTGGGTGGGGAAAGGATGTCGGGGATGAATGTGAACCCTGGTCCTCAGGATTCATTTGCATATTGGTTTTCAAATTACCATAGCTTTGGTAAAGTCACTGTGCTAGTCTCAGCTGAGTCCAGGTAACTTTTAGGTGTTGGTCTTTACTCGGCTTTGATGGAGTTGATTTCTCCTTTTTTTTTTTTCTTTTTAAGATTTTATTTACTTGAGAGAGAGAGAGAGCACAAGTACTTTATTTTTTTGAAGATTTTATTTATTTGAGAGCGAGCAAGCACAAGCAGGGGGGAGCGGTAGAGGGAGCAGGAGAAGCAGACTCCCCACTGAGCAGGGAGCCCGATGTGGGACTCAATCCCAGGACCCCAGGATCATGACCTGAGCCGAAGGCAGATGCTTAACCGACTGAGCCGCCCAGGCGCCCCAGTGTTGGTTTCTTTTTGACCAGAAGATCATCCCTGAGCCGCTCAATTAGTGCTCCCATTCCTTAGTATGGTGGTCTCTGCCCATCCCTGCCTAGCTGCCTTCCCCCCCACCTCCCCACTTAGTGACCTTTATCTCCTTACCAGATGAGAGGAAATGAAGGGAGCTAAGACGCAAACCACTGCACTTCATGAGCAGCATGGGTGAAAGTTTCTGGGGATGATGGTGAAAATATTTGCTTCATTGTTGACTTTAGAAAATCTAGGCGCTTCGTTCATTTGCCTTCCATGAGTCTGTCAACTCTGGAAAGTTTGGATTGAATTAGGTTAATGGGAAACAAGCGACAAGGAAGAAGTAGGAACTAAATCTTGGCCCTGGCTGTAGTTTTCCAACCTGGGGCCTGTGTTACTCACCCTCACCGGGTCTCCGTTTCCTTGGTGTTCCTGGGTACGACAGTAGCCCCTGCCAGCCTGGCTCATGGGGCTGGTTCTTGAGGCTGGCATGAATACGGCCTGTGAGGGCTTTCTGAGCTCTAAGAGGCTGCCCCATCACTCCCCAGTGCTGGCTGAGGTAGTGGCATCTGCGTAGGGTTACACAAGGTGAGTCGGGGCTTGCTAACTTTTGTTTTCATCTCCTTTATCATCATTTGAAGTGAGAGGAAATAAGAGATCGTGTTTTCATTTCAATTAAGTGGACGGATCCTTTTCACTTTCTGCTGGGAAAAAATAGACACGAATAGCTCCTAAGGTTTTAACAAAACCCCAAGTGCCGTAAATCAACTAGTTTCCAAGACTTCACAGTCTGCAATTCCTTGCTTTCCCTATGATGGTAATTTATCCTGTGAGGCCCTGTTTCACCCTCTTGTTTGACTGTTTTGTGGATTGGCACGTGTGGATCTTTCATGCCCGATTTTGAAGAGAACGAGATTGTTCGCTTTGTTACAGTGCTAGGGCTAGGCATTTAACCTGACGTTGTACCAACATCAAATAATCAAAGACAAGATATTCAGGTTGAAGCCCAACACACTAAGAGTCACTGGCACTTACTGTCCTTCGGAGGCGGAGTGTCTCTCCGAGGTGGGGAAGATCCGATTTCTGAGGCGAGTGAGTGTGTGTCCTCTAATCTCGTTGCCTCTCATGACCACGGTGGGTAAGGAAGCTTGGTCAGAGAGGGTCTGCATCACCCAGCTCTCTGTTTTCAGACCGCTTGGGGAAAATGTTGCTTCACACAGTGTCAGGTGAAAGCCAGCAGTATCTAGTGGTTGAGAAGTTCATATTATTCTTGAAGAATTACATCTACCCTATCATTAAGTCACAGTAAGGAAGCTGTCCTGCTGCTCTGGAGGAGCCAGGTATATAAAGCTGGGTGTTCCCAAATTAAGGCCTTTTAAAATTAAATCCTTATGCAACTATAACAGTAGTGTAAAAAAACAAACAAACCACCCTACCCTGAAGGTAGATATTTGGTGCTTATAAAAAGAGCCCAGTGCTCATAAAATGGACATATTTCCAGATTCATCCACATTGCCAACCACGTAGTCACTGATCTATCCAGTAGCAGATTTTTATCCACTGGGCTGTGAACTCCACCCAAGGCTGGGATCTTCAGTTTTGTATCCCCAAGGCCTAGCATGTCTGACATGTAGGGGAGAATCAATAGAAACAGACTGAGCTGGACAGCTGCTTTCTTCCGGGATTCCCCTCCACTGTGTAGTCCATTAGTTTTTCTGTCAGTCTCTTATTTTTAGTATTTAACATTTCCCTAGAGATTATTATGTCCTAACATAGTACACAGTTGTAAGCACTTCACAAATACTGATTCCTTTTGTCTGCATGACCCACCTTCAGAGACGGGTACTGTTGGGTACTTACCCTTACTTTACAGTTGAAGAGTGTGTATCATTTCCAAATGTGAGCTGAAAAGTGCTGTTTATGATGGAAAGCTTATTACAGAGCAGTTCATAATACAGCTGTGCAAACGGGAAGTGTAATAACTCATGTTGGCATTGAAAGGAAATTTCATAAATAAAGAACCTACGCTACTGGCCCCTAAAACTCTTAACCCCCCAGAGCTCCTCAAAATCTCCCTAACTCTCCGCAGGTTCTCCCACTTCTCAACGGCGTCTGCTGTGGTATGTGATAATGT
Source organism: Zalophus californianus (assembly GCF_009762305.2). NCBI lineage: Eukaryota > Metazoa > Chordata > Mammalia > Carnivora > Otariidae > Zalophus > Zalophus californianus. The sequence goes on from NC_045600.1 coordinate 70,422,796, forward strand.
CCTGCCAGTTTATGGTCTACAGAGTGCCCTCCCTGGATTTTATCCAAGACTCATCACTTCCCCACTGGTTTCTCTAGCTGAGAGCAATGAGGCCCAGGGAGTCAAACTCCCTCCGAGTCACGGGCTCACCCGGGTCGGGGCTGGGGCCAGGCACAGATGAGGTGCGGGATCCGGTGCCTCTTGCTGTTTGCACTAGGCCCAAGCGCTTACATACATCTATACTAAGGGGCAATTGAATAGGTTTGCCCTGTTTGGCTTTGCACAGGAGGAGGCATTTAGATGGGTTTGCTTTAAAAAAAAAAGTGGGTTTTTTTGAAGCTTTGTATACACACACAAACCAGCACAGATTACACGGGTCCGATGCAGGGAATTTCCACTCCACTTAGCCTTAACACAGATGAAGAGAGAAAGTGCCGCTAGCACCCCAGAATCTCTCCGTGGACTAGCTGGTAACCTCCTCCTCCATGGTAGCCACTGTCCTGACTTCTAACAGTATGGATCACATTCGCCAGTTTTTTAATTTTGTGCGAGTACGGTCATTCTTTCGTATTCTTTCGTGTCTGACTTCTTTCTCACAATGTTGTGAGATTCATGCCTATTGCTCATGGAGCAGAAGCTGGATTTTATTCTGTTGTATCAATATACCACAGTTCTTAATTATGGACATTTGTGCTGTTTCCAGTTGGGCGCTGTTATAAAGCTGCTCTGAGCATTCATGTAGATAGGTCTTTTGGTGCACATAGGTATGCATTGCCGGTATGTGCATGTGGGTATACTTGCTGGGTCCTGTGACAGGAGTACATTTAACTTTAGTAGATACAGCCAAGAGGTTTTCCAGTATGTCACTCAAATTTATAGCCCCATCTGGTGCGAAACAAGAGTTCCCTTTTTCCACGTTCTTGCCAATATTTAGTTTGAGAAGTCATTTTCATTTTAGCTATTTCAGATTTTTGTGTAGAGGTCTCTTCTTACGGTTTCAGTTCATATTTCCTTTATCACCACGTGGAGCTTAGTGTCTTTGCATGTGTATGCTGGTTGGATATCCTCTTTTGTGAAGTGCCTGTTCAGGTCTCTTGCCTGGTTTTCAGTTGTGTAGTTTGTTTTACCTTTTTTTTCTTTAAGATTTTTTATTTATTTACTTAAAAGAGAGTGAGTGAGAGAGATAGCATGAGCAGGGGGAGGGGGAGAAGCAGACTCCCAGATGAGCAGGGAGCCGGATGCGAGATTCGATCCCAGGACCCTGGGATCATGCCCTGAGCTGAAGGCAGTCGCTTAACTGACTCAGCCACCCAGGCGCCCCTGTTTTACTTTTTAAAACAAAAAGAGAGTTCCATAGAAACATCTATGAGAAGTCCTTGAAATCTATAGTAATGGGGGTCACCTGTCGGTGGTGTCTGATTGTTTTCTCAAACATAGTATCTGGAGAGTCCCCACTGTGGGAGTCACAGCTGGATGAGGTAGAATGAGGATATGAAGAGGCATAAAGCCCTTAGTGTGGAACTTGCTAAAAAGTTGTGACTCATGGCAATTGTAAAGTTGTGAGGTCATCTGAAAGCTTAAGAGTACTTAACCTATAAATGAATTTGGCTTTTATGGCAGCCACTGTGGATGATTATACACCCAACTCCAGAAGTGTCGCTGAAAACATTTTTGGAATTGCTTCAAGTACCTTGTTTTGTCTATTTTTAGTTTGTTTCAAAAATGCCCTTTGAGTCTGTATTTGATTTTGGGAAATAGCAGAAGACCTCCCAGAACCCAGTCCAGTGAATCAGGAGGGTGCTTCATGGGTGACTTAAAAACAAAACCTTATTTTTGAGGCTTACCTATAAGGGAGGAACTTCCCTGCAGGGGTGAAGAGGGAAGATTTAGCAGGGAGGAGAAGACACTGTACTAAGTGCCTCACTTTCACCATCTCTTCTCATCCTTACGGTAACCTAGGAGCTGCTTACTGCTCTTAAGTGTCCCCACGTTAGAGATGGAAAGTCAGAGATTTTAGAAAGAGAAAGAGAGCATGATTAGGAGTCAAACCTAGCTCTGTCTTACCCCAGGGCCACTGGCTTTGCTTTTCCTCACCGTACCTCCCCTCAGACAAAGTGTTCAGAATGTTGCAGCCAGAAAAGCATGTGCTGATGGCGAAGGTCTGGTCCCCCCACCCCCCATCCTTGTTATAGACCCCCAGGAACTGCCCCAGGGGACAGAAGTCAGTCAGGCTTCAGGGCACTTGTCCTTCCCAAACACAATCTCTGAGGCCCTGCTATTCATGCGAGAGGCTTCAGGCCTTTCAAGGTTCTGGCAGGACTAGTCTGACCTGACCTGTAGGCCTTACTCTGCCTGCTCTTCTTCCTGGCTGGCAAGCAGCCACCCAGGAAATACTCCTTTTTTTTTTTTTAAAGATTTTATTTATTTATTTGAAAGTGAGAGAATGAGCTGAGAGAGAGCATGAGCAGAGGGAGAGGGAGAAGCGGACTCCCCACTGAGCAGAGAGCCCGACATGAGGCTCGATCCCAGGACCCTGAGATCATGGCCTGAGCCGAAGGCAGCTGCTTAACTGATTGAGCCACCCAGGCGCCCTGGAAATACTCCTAAGACATGTTGATGAATACTGTCACTGTTGGAAACCATATTTTGCATAGAATATAATCTTTTTCGAGAGGAGTACTTGTATAAAATCTGACCGGTGGAGGCAGAATATTGCTGAGCTCTTTAATAGTCATTCATCCCTAATCTTAAAGTCATCCATTAGTTCTGTCTGCAACCGAGTAGGTTAATGCCTTTGGCATGTGGTGCAGACTTTCAGAAATGATCCCTGAAAAGAATACCCTGGGCAGACTGCTTTCTGATAGATCCTGGGGCAAACAGCTGCCCTTGAGATGTGAGCGTCCTGGGAGAGCCGTGGAATACACTTGACATCCCAGAGGCTTATTCTCACCCTTTCTGGCTCATGGGCCCCAACAAGCTGGCCTTCTTCCTCCAAGATTGGGAAATGTTGTCTAAAAGCTGAGTACATAGAGGGGCGCCTGGGTGTTGCGTTCGGTTGAGCATCCGACTCTTCGTTTCAGCTCAGGTTGTGATCTCAGGGTTGTGAGATTGAGCCCCATGTCAGGCTCTGCACTTAGCATGGAGTCTGCTTGAGATTCTCTCCCTCTGCCCCTCCCCCCACTTGCATGCTCACGTGCTCGCTCTCTCAAATAAAGACATCTTAAAAAAAAAACTGAGCACATAGAAAGCAGAAGCTACAACCGATTTTTCTGGCTCAAAGCAGTGACAAAGAAGCTTCTGGACTTCTCTTGCAATAGCACAGTAGAATGGGTTTCTTCATTTGGTGGCTTTCTTTATACCTAGCACCTGTATCCTGCACAGCCTCGGTTTTCAGGACAGAGCCCTGGGTGATGGGTAACCAGATAACCAAATCATTTCCTATGCAGATTAGAAATTTATTTTATTTATATTCACACAAGTTTCCCTGGATAAAATGAAGTGCCTGAGGGGGAAAAAATGTGAGGCTATTTTAATGAAAACCTTCCCTGGTAAAATATTCATTTTCCTTCCACATTTAATTCCTATAGAGGATTTCAGGGCAGGTGTGAAGAGCCAGGTGTTACTAAGGAGCAGTTGTCCCCAGTGGCTGTGAGGACCTACCTGCTGAGGCCACCTTCCCTGTTTTCTTGGCAGATTACATTATCCTATATATGTGTGTAGTTTGTACATCTCAGATTTGGACTTGGCTGGTGGATGTCTGAATGTATTCACCTCCTGCCAAAAGAAAGAAGCTTATAAATAGTGCTTTGTATTCTGAGCTTTACAGTACACTGAGTAAACACAAGATATACATTGTGATGGGGGGCAGGGGGGAAGAGCCACCCACATCCTTATTTTTTGAGTGGGTGTAACTAATGACTAGTTCCCGGATGTAACTAGGATGTAGGTCATGGTTCCACTGTCGTCTCTAGCTACATACAGCAAACACTGCCTCCCTATGGGTCACTGTGTTATCTTTCAGGTACTGTGTCTAGAGTTCTACCCTGAGAATTTTTCTACAGAGATTTTTTTTTTTAAGATTTTATTTATTTGAGAGAGAGAGAGAGGGAACACAAGTAGGGGGAGTGGGAGAGGGAGAAGCAGACTTCCCACCAAGCAGGGAGCCCAATGCGGGGCTCGATCCCAGGACTCTGGGATCTGACCTGAGCCAAAGGCAGATGCTTAATGACTGAGCCACCCAGGCGCCCCTACAGAGATTATATTTTTATAAGCCTCTGGGTTTAGGAGTAAGGAGCTCATTTCAGTGAATACCTGAGGCTTCCTTAATATATTAATCATACTAATAGTTAATCATCATACACGTAGTGCATCAGGCACTGTGGTAGGAATGTTTTGTGGAGGAGTGCCTTCCTTCTTGAGAGACAGGTTGCTGCCCAATTCATTAATCATTTAATAAAGCCAGTTAGATCTTCAAAAAGGTGTTTCATGGATTCTTCCAACTCAGTTAATGAGGTGCTGTCATTCACCCCATTTTATGGAAACCAGGGCCACAGTCCCTTGGTCCTGGGGTCCACAGCCCACCATTGTGACCCTGGGTCAGGCTCTTGACCACCACACTGTGTTGTCCCAAGGCAGTGAGCAACCGGAGGGGCTGGGCAGAACTTAGGGCCGCTCCTGAGACATTGGGTATTGGAAGAGGGAAGGGCAGAAATTTCTTAATAAGAGGTGTACCAATGTGAGCAGCTTCTGCATTTTAAATGCAGTCAGTTTAGATGGACGATGGGGAAATTAATTGCAGCAGATTTTCAAGAAGAAATGGACTGTTGAGGAAGGAGAGAGACTTCCATCACCATTTCAAGGAGGGACAGTGATACTCAGTCCGTATAAAGTGGCTGACCTACATCCTGCAAAGTCTTCCACAGAGATGATGGATTTGTCAGGGGTTCTTAGGAGCAGTTTTACCCAGAATAGCTGTTTCGGTAGGTTTGGGGCTGTTACCTCCTTGCCCTGCCTTTATTGAAGACAAACATAGACAGGGCTGCTGTCCTCCTATATGGGAGTCCCTACTTCTTCCCTTGCTTCCTTCATCTCTGGACTTGGGAGAGGGAAGGACAGCAAAAGATATGATAGTTTCCCTTCCCTTCCTCTTATGAATGCCATGTCACAGCGCAATGTTGGGGAGAAGAGACCTTGAGAAATTCCCAGGAAGGACCCCTTGTAAAAGGCGAGAGGTCTGGTTTAAATCCTGCAGGAGTCGTTTGCATCTTCCTCAGGGCACCTTTTCCATTTTGCTTCATATTGATCTTATCTCCGTCTTCTCATTCAGCAAAAGTACCTGCAAAACCCAGACACGGTTTCCGCTTTTATCACAGTTATTAGAAGAAACTGTATACAAAAATAATTGCATGGAATGTTAAATGGCAGCTGTCCCAAGGGTTCTGTGGGAGAGGTATGTGTTTGAGGGGACTTGGCCCAGTCAAGGAAATCAGGGTGGCTTTCCTCAGGAAATGCTGCTGAGCTGCGACCTGAAGGATGATTGGGGTTAAAGGGGCAGGAGATGGCATTACAGAGGCGACCGGATGTGTGAAGTCCCTGCAGTGGAAGGGACCCTGGTATGAGTGATGGCCCGCAGAAGGCCCCTGTGGCTGGGAATGGACAATAAGGAGTATGAGACAGAGTCTTTTCCTAAGAGTCACAAGGCTTTCTAAGCATGGGTTTGAAGTGATCCAATTGTCAAGGTATCACTTTGGTTGCAGGCAAGAGGATGGATGAAAGGACCATAGGGGTCCAAAAGGAGATGTGGTTAGACCAGTTTGAAGTTTTTGTAGTCATTTAGGAAGAAATGATGATCACCTGACCAGGGAGGTGAAGATGGAGAGAACTGGGTGAATGTTTAGCGAAATAGAGGTGATAGGACTAGATATAGATGGAAGTCTAGGATGAGAAAAAAGGAGGCATCAGAAACTACTCTTTGGTTTCTAGCTTTCATGGTTGGGTGATGATGGTGTCATTCCATAGACCTTGCAATGTCTCCCCAGGTAGACTACACTGTTTGATAGCAGGATCTTTTTCTTTTTCAATATTTTGTTTATTTATTTGACAGAGAGAGACAGCGAGAGAGGGAACACAAGCAGGGGGAGTGGGGGAGGGAGAAACAAGCTTCCCGCAGAGCAGGGAGCCCGATGTGGGGCTCGATCCCAGGACCCTGAGATCATGACCTGAGCCGAAGGCAAACGCTTAACGACTGAGCCACCCAGGCGCCCCAGCAGGACCTTGTTCTAATTTAATTTTGAATCCTCACAGTGTTACCTCTATGGTACATACTCAGTTAGCTTCTGTTTACTGTATTATGTGAGTAGGAGAGATTTCTTTAGAACCATGGCATGTGTGCATTAGGAGAAGCTATAGTTTGTGTACCAATTAGTATGGTTGGGGCAAGAGAAAAGTTCCATAGCTGGAGTAGAACTCCAGAGGCATTTAGCCACGTGGAGATATATGCCTTCAATTTTCAAGAACACCAGCCTTCTCGGGGGTGGCTGTGAGGGTGATACTTGATAACTTTGTGAAATGCGTCGGGTTTTACGTAATTAGAAGGATTCTGTCAACGTTTCCTTTCCCCTTGTATTCCTCCCCACCACTAGTGGGTGCTGTTGCGTAGAGTGCGCCGGCCACTGTGATGACTGTTGACTCTTGGTAGATGGGGTCTCTTTGGGCGGCTACTCTTGCACAGGTAAATGGTAGTGTTTCAGTTTTCACCCAAACCGTCCCTAAAATGGTGAGTCGATGGGTGGGTTTTGGTTGATGTGACTCTGTTGACTGGTCTGCAGACTGAGGGAGGGATGAGTGAGGGATAGATGTAGTTTCTTTTTTAATGAGATTGTTTTAGATTTCAGGTTCTAGATTGCTCAAAGCAAGCCACAGCCCCAGGATGGAGAGAGTGCTGTGGACACATGATTCCTTAATCTCCATCCTCAGTGTATGTATGCGTAAGGTGATGTTTCTCACCACCAACCTTCTTGAACGCTTGAGAGAGGAAATTCTGGAGCGGTGGTTGTCTTTGGGAGCAATGCTCCCGCAGTGCTTTCTCCACACAGAATAGAATACTTCCACTATGTCGGTGATCTTGTTCAAAGTGATGTGCCAGCAGGTATATTTTCCTCTTATTTGTCTCTATTGTCTTACAGGTTTTATATTTCAAGCCTCTTTATGTTTCTTATCTCTGTCATTTCTCTGTTACCCCCAGACATTCTGGAGCACTGAGTTTCTTTCTTCTGTCTTTACCACTGTATTTATTCTATATTTTCTACTCTCCATTTTCTCGTGGATTTTAGTGATACCATCATCCTTCTCACCTTTTATTTGGAAGCAGGACATATCTTAGGCTCTTTTTTAGGGTCTAAGAATAATCTGGCGGTATTTCTACTCTACTGTGTTGGCCTGTTGTCCTACATGTGCTACTGATAAGCATGTTACTCTCTTAAAATAACTAGTGAAATGGGAAATAATGGCACATGCCAAATTGTTTTTGTTTGTCCTGTGCATTAGGACATACAAAAACTAAGCAAAAAATTGGAAGATCCATATAGGCATCTTTCAAAAATATTTTGTACCACGTAGTCATTTTCATTTTATAAGCTGATATTTGCATGAAAATTGTTTACTTTTGTACTCAAATGATCGAAGCACTTTCATTGTCTTCCATTTTTATTTTCTTTGATTCTAAAACTTTTATCTTCTAGTTGAAATGGAATTCTCTTTCTAGGGAGGATCTATTCTGTGTATATTATAAAATTCATTGAGCTTTTTTAAATCAGGAAAAGGCCTCAGATATCCAATTAACCCATTGTCTTCTCTTCCACGCTCTCATCTCTGTACTCCATTTTACAGACAAGGAAACTGAGGCTGTACCATCATCCTACCATGAATCGATAGGAAACCCAGGATTCTTTTTTTTTTTGTTATTTTTTAAAGTTCAATTTAACATATAGCGTATTATTAGTTTCAGAGGTAGAATTTAGTGATTCATCAGTTGCATGTAACACCCAGTGCTCATTCCATCACGTGCCCTCCTTAATGCCCTTCACCCAGTTACCCCATCCCCCCACCCTCTCCCCTCCAGCAACCCTCAGTTTGTTTCTTACAATTAAGAGTCTCTTATGGTTTGCCTTCCTCTGTTTTTATCTTATTTTATTTCTCTTTCCCTTCTTCTATGTCCATCTCTTTTGTTTCATAAATTCCACCTATGAGTGAAATCATATATTTGTCTTTCTCTGATTGACTTATTTCACTTAGCATAATGCCCTCTAGTTCCATCTACATCGTTGCAAATGGTAAGATAGCAGTTTTTTGATGGCTGAGTAATACTCCATTGTGTATATATACCTCATCTCCTTTATCCATTCATCTGTCAGTGGACATCTGGGCTCTTTCCATAGTTTGGCTATTGTGGACATTGCTGGTATAAACATTGGGATGCCTGTGCCCCTTCGAATCACTATGTTTGTATCCTTTGGATAATCCCTAGTAATGCAATTGCTGGGTCATAGGGTAGCTCTATATTTAACTTCTTGGGGCATCTCCATATTGTTTCCCAGAGTGGCTGAATCAGTTTGCATTCCCACCAACAGTGTAAGAGGAGGAAACCCAGGACTCTTAATTCCAGTCTTTGGATTCCTCAGCTCATTGTGATTCTCTATAACTTTAAAAATATTTCTATGATTCTTCATTTTTAAATCTGACTTTCAGTTTAAGGTCATCGTTTCTTAGAAGTTGTTTCCTTGTGGTAACTAAAACTTTAGTTGGTTCAGTACAAGGGGAAAACCAAGCAGTGGTTTTTGTCTTGTTCTGAAGTTAATATAAAAATTTATTGCTCTATAAATAATACTTACTGAATTTGGCAATATTATTTGTGCATATGAAAAAGTAATTTTGAAGTATACCAATATTTTATGTCTGGTTCAGCCAAATTTCCACTTGCATTTGTGTTGAAACATACTGTCCTTTCTCTACAATCTTGGTCTTTATAAGGGGTGAATTTTTGGATTCATGATTTTTTTTTTATTCTGAATTTGTGTAGGAAATCAGCATATGTCTAATTATCATACAGGGTAGGGTGTCAGGAAATTCTCATAATACATTTAAATCCACCTTAATTAAAAATAAAGAACAAGTTTTATAGCAACAGGATTTTGTTCTTTCTTTTCAAGAGGTGATGGGAGTCCGTGAATCAGATGAATGAGACAAGCTATAGCAATTTCAGAAAGTACGGGGATTATTGCTTTAAAGGCCCAGGAGGAGCTGATAAACACCCAGCAGCTCTGTCAGTCTTTATTGTGCCCTGGTGTTTAGGTGGATGTTGAAGCTCTCTCTAACCGCTGATCTGTGATCTTGCTATTTCCCTTTAAAAGCTGTCTATTTAAAATCAGTTCTCCTGCTCCCTGCCCAACTCAGCGAACATTTTTTTCTCCTGTGCTGCCCTCAGAGCTGCCCCTGAGGATGAAGAGTGTCTTGTCCCCAAGGTCTTAGAGTCACGATTAATTGGCAGATATTGGCCTCAAAAAGGGCAAAAGACGAGTTCTTAGAAACCACAGGGCTATGATAAGAGTAAGGATGCTGAGAGGGGTGTTGGGAAGAGGTGGTCAGGCTCTCCTAGTGAGTTGATAAGCACCTTGGCTTCCTTTGCCCAATCAGCAGCCCCCTGTCCTCCCTTTTCCCCTTCCTATGGGGCAGGATGCTGTCCTGGGTGCTGTGGTCGGACAGGCACAGAAGACTAGACTTTGGGGACTGGGGCTTGTTGATCTTTGCTTCTCTGTGGCCTATCCCTCTTTCCCAGCTTTGTCTCCCCATTGTCATTTTTCACTGTTCTGAAGGACATGGAGCACCCTGATAGCATCATTCATCTTCAGTCTTTTGGCCTAAAAATGCCCTTCTCTTCCTTGTCTATTTTGCATTTTTGCCATCATTCTTCAGACCCAGTCAGAGGTTACCACCTCTTTGAAGTCTTCTATGACCATTGAACTTGCACCCTGAGCCAGAAATGATCTGTGCTCCTCCTGTGCCATGTGTGACTTGCAGTCAGGTATGATTATTTGCTCGCATGAGGAATAGGACGATGACTTACACATTTTGTATTTTCATTGCCTGGTATATGATAGGTGCCCAGAAGGGGATGGATGGATGGATGGTTGGATGGATGGGGCACATTCAAGGAGAACTTCTGAGAAGTGGGGTGGGAAGAGACAGACAGACAGAGGGAGGGAGAGTGGGAGGGGAGGGAAGGAAGAAGGGAGGGAACACATTTTTTTAAATATTTTATTTATTTATTTCTTTGAGAGAGAGAATGAGAGAGAGAGAGCATGAAAGGGGGGAGGGTCAGAGGGAGCAGCAGACTCCCTGCTGAGCAGGGAGCCCAATGTGGGACTCGATCCCAGGACTCCAGGATCATGACCTGAGCCGAAGGCAGTCGCTTAACCAACTGAGCCACCCAGGCACCCAGGAGGGAACACATTTTTATCTGGGATGCATGGGAAGGGGTTTAGGTGTGGACAAGACAGTTATTTCTGCTGCTTGCTTACTGAAATGGTGTCTGGTAAGCTACATGCTTACTGAAATGGTGTGAGCTATTGCGAATGAGCTATGCCATTTTTATCAGAGTAGAAACCAGGTAACTGGCAAGAGATAACATCATAGTCATTTGGCTTTCCTTCTTAAAAGCTCTGGGATCTTTCCTGAAGGATCTAGTTTCTTAGGTGTAGAATGGGTTGATTATATGAGGATCAACGGAAACCTTCAAAGTACTCAGCACCCTACTTTGTATATAGTGAAGGCTCAGTAGGATACATGGTGGCTACTGCTGTCAGTACTGGCCTCTGGTGTGTGATGGAATCAAGAGGTGCCTGTTAGAAATGTTGAGGCACGGGCACCTGGGTGGCTCAGATGGTTAAGCGTCTGCCTTCGGCTCAGGTCATGATCCCAGAGTCCTGGGATCGAGTCCCGCATCGGGCTCCCTGCTCCTTGGGAGCCTGCTTCTCCCTCTGCCTCTCTCTCTCTCTCTCTCTCTCTGTGTGTGTCTCTCATGAATAAATAAATAAAATCTTTAAAAAAAAAAAAAAAAAAAAAAAAGAAATGTTGAGGCAGTGTTCTCCTTCTCCCTGAAGTGAAACCTTTTATATTCATAGGTAAACACAAATGGGTGTCCAGGTGTTAGAATTCATTGGAAGTGGGATTACACATTCTCCTTCCTCTTTCTTATCATTTCGTCCTTCTTTTTAGAAAGGAAAGCATTTCCCTATTTCTTAGGGAAAGTTTTATTCCTGCCAGCATTTGGTTCCAGAAGTTTTTCATGTGAGGCATTACATGGGGATCTTTCTGGTGGTTTAGAAGAATATATGTATTTATCTCTATATATTTATTTGTGGTGTTATTCCGTTCCTTTCGGCAGTCCGGGAGAGCAGGTATCATGCATCGCTGTTTCTATTTTCACATGGAAGCAAGTCGGGTTGGTCTGGGACAGCTCGATTTTGGCTTATGAATGCCGTTGTTTGTATGTGTGCATTTCTGTGCCCACAGTTGGAGAATCCTTTAGAAATCAGTGATAGGACTTCCTAACAATATTTATTATTTGCTTACAAAATCATTCATACCTTCATTTCCTGCTCTGTGGATTACTGCTTTTCCTACCTGGTCCTTCAGTGCTGGATTTAGCAATTTTTGTAGTTGTTGTTTTTGTTTCTGTTTTGTTATTCTAAGAGACTGCTGTAGTTGTCAGTGATGATGACCACGTGTGGGTGCCTCTGAACCCCTTCTCAGAGTATTCTATAGCCTGTCTGCTGATGTTTGGGTATATGGCCACTTTTATTTGTTGCCTGAACATAGGTCAGCCTGCCGTAGTGTATTTCTGAGCAAACAAGAAAATGGATTTGAAAGAGCTGTGTATACAGATCAGGTGGTATGGATCCACTAGCCCTTCTCTCTAATTCCAAAATTCAAAAGGCTCTGAGAGCTCTCGTAACCCATTTGGTGGCGAGATGTGACTTGAAGAAATGAGCCTATGTATTCATTTATCTCCTTTAGCATGGTTATTTGTAAGTTCCCCTGCGGAAGTATTACTGTGTTTGCGTACAGAGTGCTGACCTACACTCCACTGGGAGCAGAAGGTACATTTTACCTTTCTAAAATGTCAAAAATTTTGAATTCCAAAACACATCTGGCCTTAGGGCATTTGGATAAGAGATGTGGAACTGTAGGGTTTTTATTAGGGCCTCTAAGCCTTTTTTTCAGTTGACAGCCTTCCCTTGAGATTCTCTCCTTGGCACCACTTTTTGTGGTATGCAAATGAGGATCTCCCTTGCTGTCACTGTAGGAATATTTACTGAGCTGCTGTAGGTTGGGTTTTGTACAAGGCATGGGGAAGGAGAAAACATTGTCGTCATCCCCCCCCCCCCCACCCCTTCTTGCCCTGGACAAGGTCAGAACCTCATGATAATGTGGAAAGTACTATGATAGCAGCCTGTGGAATCCTGGGAGTGGTAAGATAATCACATCCAGGAACTTCACCAAAATTGCAAAGGCAAAGAAGCGTGGAAGAGAATGTGATCAGGCAGCCATTGTATGCTTGTTGTGGTCTTTGAGAGGTAAAACCAGAGATGGGGTTGCAGAGGGAGCCAGTTTTTGAAGAGCCCTATCCTACCAAGCCAAACAGTTGAGAATCTATCCTTTGGCAAAAAGGCGTCTTTAAACCAGGAAATGAATGATCAGGTTTGCATTTTCAAAAGAACCCTCTGCCTTCATCTTAAGGGACCTCAAAAAGAAATTCCTGCAATATTTTGGGCAATAGGACATTTTGCTAGTACCCCTAATAATGCTTTACTTTGTATCATGCTTTAGGATTTGCAAAAGATTTTCTCCTACCTTAATTTATTTTGCAGTAGCCCTGAGGGATGGGTAGGTAATAACTAAGGAAACAGAATCAGAGAACTGACTCGTTCAAGGTTATATCTAGCAACTAGCAGCACTAGCGCTCCTAATTCTACATCCATTGCGGGTTGGACGTGATATTAAAACATTTGAGTATATTGCTCAGTTATAAGCATACCTAAAGATAATCTGCTACCTGCTTATCTCTTACGTTTGTACTCACTAGACTGTCAGCTCCTTGAGGACTTGCAGTATTAAATTCGATGTGCCTTTCGTACAAAGATAGGCTCACAGTAGGCTCACCCCCAAGAATTCACTAGACTGTTTCTCCTCCAGAGCCAGAACAGACCTAGGAAGAAGGAACATTTACAGAGGGACTCTCCTTTTCCTTACTGCATGTCTCATCATGTGTACTCAGGCAGTTTGTGGTTTAAGACACTGTTCTAGGTACTGTGGGGAATACAGAATGTATAAACAATTACGCTTAAATAAACTTGGTCATCAATTCAGCCTATTCAGTCTTATCTATATCTGCACACCGCATTCCTTGGCTTTTGCAATAATTGTTTTGAGTGGTTTTTTTTCTTTAATTTTTTTAATGAATGTTGGATGTTCAAATCAAAAGGCTTCTTGCACAGACTGATTAAAACTCCTAGGCTTACACATTTGCTTTGCAGTAGTGTATGCAGTAATTAGATGTAACATGGCACCTTTCCAAATGGGTATTTTTTTGAAACAAAGAAACAAAATCATTAAATGGACATATTTCATTACAAGGAATGAAAGTTTTAGCTTGACTAGGTGCCCGGTAATATCCCTTCACAAGTGAAAATTGTCTTGTGAATTATACTTAAAATTTATAGTCAACCATAAGTTTCTGTGCCAGTCCTACTGAATTAGCGGTGAAATTAACGATGTAATCTTTTTCTTACACACCTGGCATGTATTGCTGTTTATGCTAGCAGTATTTCCCGGGCGATCTAGGAGCAAGAGAAAAGTTCTAAATTATCCTCAGTCTTAGAATCCCTGTCAATTTAAAAGCGTGTATTGATTTGACTCAGTTCTGATTTTCCTTTGCCAACTTTGTATCAGAAAAGCTTTTGGGGCTCCAGAAGAAACTCTAGAGATCATTCAGACCTAGAGACTCGACTGGGGGTGGGGGAAAGAGGAAACTGCTCCCCATAGGTTCAAGTCCATTCTTCAACTCACTAATTGTCACTTCAAGCAAGTCTCAGAGCCTCTGGTTCCTTATCTGAAAAGTGAGGCTTATGATAACATTTTTCAAAGATTCTAAGACGTACATTTTGTTTATTTTACATTTTAATATATCTGAAAACGGTATGTTTCACTGTGCATAGGTTTCAGTTTAATTTGTTGTGTTTTTCTAATATAGTGGTACATAAAATAATGTTTCATCTTACAATCAGTGATTACTTAGATTGATGAAATATGGAAATAGGCTTTATCAACTTCCTGGGTTGTTGTTAAGTATCAAATCTGATAATACATTTGCTAGAACATTACAGCTGTGCTAACAAACAAGCAAGCAAAAGCACCTTTGGACAGTCCTTGACAATCTTTCTCCCTTTGGTATGAAACTATATTTCTAAAGGGTCTTTAAATTGGGAAGAGGTGGAAAATGGAAATTGCAAATTTAGATGAATTAAGATATCAAATGCCTTTCTTGAATATTTGAAGTAACAAAAGAATTTCAGTGGAGTCTTATATTTGACTTCCTGATTGTTTTTTCTTTTAACAATACCTCAGTCACATTGGTCTTGTCTCCCCTTACCAGCCCGCCCCCCCCAGCCCCCTGCAATAAGAACTCCACTTTTGGGTGGAGGAGGGGTAGACGGTCAGAAGATCATTAATTTCATTTTGGACAAATTGAATTGGAGATGAGTTTGAGGCATCCAAGTGAAGATGGTGAGTAGGCAGTTGAATTTATGAGTCAGAGAGGAAAATGTGGCATTTTTGGTATAGAGATGGTAAATGAAGGCTCAATCTTGGATGAGATCACCTAGGAAACAAATGGAGAAAGGAGGATTGGAACTGGAGGTTGACAAGCCACCTTCAGCCAGCAAACCTGCTTTATTTGGCCTGTGTAGTGTTTTTAAAATATTTGAACAAGTTGCTGCCGCATGTTTATGGTTTTTTGGCTGCCTAGAATATATTTTTCTCTTTTGATGGCAGCACCCTAATTTCCCTTTAAGAAATTTCATATCCTCCAATCCCAGACCTTGTGCTCTAGATCAAGTTCTACCCCTGACTCCCAAACCAAGTGTGTGACCCAGGGCTGGCCAATCCCTCCTGGAGTAGCTGGGCCCCATGGTTGATCCAAGAATGGCCTTGTCATCCAAGTTGGCCCAATCAGAGGGAACTTGAGACTGTGGGGGAGCTCCAGGAAGAGAATTGTTCTTGCTTTCTGCTTAAACCTGGCAGGATGTGGTCCGGAGGTCTGGAGGTCTAACAGCTGCTGTGCTACCATCAGATAGAGCTGGTCTGAGAACAGGGACAACAAAAAAGTGAAATCTTAATTGATGAGATTTAAAGATCGGGAGTTTTCCTGTAGAACTCAGGACTTCTGGCTAGTTGTTGTTCTGGTAGGAACATCTGTTCTCCCTTTTATTGTAGTCTGCACTTCTCCCTATTGTCATCTTGCCCTGAAGCCTGGGGTCTGTTGCCAGGTATCCTGCTTGTTCTGCAGTGTTTTAAAGTAGAGTTGAGAAGGAAGTGAAAGTCAACTTTGCTTCACTTCATTGTCTTACTTGCTTACCCTCATGGGTAGTTGGGCTTTTGATCACTAATGTAGCGTGAAAAGAAAAGGGGGCCCTAGGTTCAAGCTCCCTAAAGAATGGGTATAGGAGGGTGAGCTGGTGAAGAGAAGGGAGTGACAGCAGTAGGAAGGAAAGCATTAGTTGTGAAGGCCAAGGTAAGGAATATTTCAGGGAGAGAGTAATGAACGTTGCCAAACACTGTCAAGATGTCAAATAAGATGAATGAAAAGATTCTCATATGAATTTGGCAACAGAGGTCATTGTTGACCTCGACTGGAGCTTTTTCAGGAAGAGCTGGAGCCAAGCCAGATTGGAATGGGTTGAAAAATGAATGGGAGATGAAAAATGGAGATACCCAAGGAGGCCAGTTTTTATTTTTCCTGTGAAGGAAGTAAAGAAATAAGACACTAACCTAGAGACATGGGAGGTTGAGGTAGAGTGCTTTAAAGGTAGGACTTGAGATGTTGAAATGTTGATGGGAAGGATCTGGTTGAAAGGGAGAAATTGACTGAATAAACAGGAGAGAACAGAGGTAAATAAGTATATGAGGCTGAGAAGGTCCAATGGGGTGGAATCTAAAGCCCAAGTGGAGTGGTTGACCTTGGATGAGAGGAGGGAACGGGATGCAACAGGAGGGAAGAAGCTGGAGGTTTGTAGAGATGAAGGTTGGTATGGTATCATGGAGTTGCTGACTGATGGGTTCCATCACTGTTAGGATGCCAGGTCATCTGAGGATTGGGGGCGGGGCGGGTGTTTAGAAACAGTTTGAAAGTGAAATAATAGTTGAAGAGAGGGAAAGAGTGGGTCTGTGGGAGAAATGTGGGATCTCCCAGCATCCCAGAGGTCTCATTTACAGTCGGTGTTGGTGTAGAGTGACACCATCTGGCTGTGTGCACTTTCTCCTGTGCCCAGGTGCTCAGCTGTGGGCACAGACACAGTATGGTGGGTGTCATCTGAGGCTGGGGTTTGGCAGAAGGGTGAGCAAGGTAAGCTTAGAGCGTTTGGCAAGGCTGTTATGGAGAGTGTGTTATGGGAATGATAGCCTTATTAGAAAGGCAGCTGAGTAAGAAGGGATGTGAAATGACACTTTTGAGAAGGCCCTAATGGTTGATCCCAGTGAAGGGGATTTTAATAAAGAAACTGAAGACAAGGCTATTTTTGTCAAAGGGCGGGATGTTTGACTGGGCCATGGGTGATTTGTGTGGCGTGGAGGAAAGGTTTATTGGAGGTGAGGCAGTGGAGAGAACAGAGACAAGGTGTCCATGGGTTTGGATATTCAGGTCACCCACGCTGGCTGCAGGATTAAGGGAGGAGAGAGACTTTTGGGCTGGGGTTCAGATGAGGTAATGGGCTTGGCTGTTTCTTAACAGTTTAGCCATTTCCTCTAAACCTCCTCACCTTTGGTTTCAATGGACATTCAGCTGGGAGAGAATATTTAAATAACATGGGGCCCACCTCTCTTTTGGTAGTATGTCCTGGGAGTGATATTTTATCAGGAAAAAATATGTCTTTTATCACTTTGTGTTCCTACAGAAAACATAAATCAACTTAAAGCTCTTGAGTTTGTAGCATCTTTAATTGCTGGACTAATTTGGTGCTCCTTTGCCTTACATGGGCATGTTGCTTCTGACAGGGCAATCCAGACCTTTGAGAGAAGGCCACATTCGACTGAGTCCCCTGTGGCTCCCACTGTGATGAGCTTGGAAGGGAGGGTAAGTAGGGAGCCATGTTAGAGACATCTGTTGTCATTGGTAATGTGTGTTGTGCTTTGGCTTTAAAAGCCGAGCAGGCCCACCAGTCTGGAGTTTAGAAGCACCAAAAAATGCTTCTCTGAATGGTAAGGTATCAGAGCCAGCATTCCTTATCCTTGAGAGGGAAAAAGAGTTTGAAAGGCTCACCAAGAGAAAAACAGCACTTGGGTTGTATAATAAGATGCTAAATTGGACAATCTCAAAACATCTGAAGGTCATGATAAAAATCCTCATCAAGTAATCAAGATGCACAAGCCTATAATCTCTTAAAAAAAAAGAGAGAGAGAGAATTCAAGCATGCAGGCTCTCAGATCTCACATCTATTTATTACTGATTCTGAAAAGATTAGGTAAACAACAGAGCCAGCGTCCATGTCTTCAGGCTGAGCACGATGAGGAAAGATAGTGGGAGAAATCCCTCGGTACTCAAAATACCAGCCACAGAATGAAATGTTTTGCAGTCGAGAGGGCTCTGCTGCGAGCCAGCCACTCCCTGTGCTCTCTGAGGTCAGTGTCCGTGTCCTTCCCCAAGGACCTGTTTATTCCCCCTTACTCTGCCCCATCCCTGTGCCTGTCTTCCCCTCTCTCCATGTCTCATCCATTTTTCTCTGCCCAGTTAGGCCAAAACCAAGTCCAGCATGATGCTAGATCTTTCCTGCCTCTGACTCCTTTGTGTTTATTGTTTGTGTAATTTGGTAAGTTAGCTCTGTGATGCGTTTATAGATAGTTAAGGTCGTAAGAAACCTTGGATTTTTTCCCCCCCCTCAAATTAGTCCCAAGGCAAGAATTGCTTTACCCAGCACAAGTTCCTTCAGACCCTGGAGCATTCAAGAGGCAAGACTTGGGTTCTCTTATCTGGGCCTTTAAGGAATTGGGTCATTTTTCTCCCACAAAGGGAACACAGAGTTGCTGATGAGCATTGCATGTCCTTGACATCTGCTGTTTTATACTGTTGTACCCAAGCAATAGTGTGTGTGTGTGTGTGTGTGTGTGTGTGTGTGTGTGTGTGTGTGTGTGTGTTTAAATTTTATTTTATTGGGGCGCCTGGGTAGCTCAGATGGTTAAGCGTCTGCCTTTGGCTCAGGTCATGATCCTCAGGGTCCTGGGATCGAGTCCCACATCGGGCTACCAAGGAGCCTGCTTCTCCCTCTGCCTGCCACTCCCTCTGCTTGTACTCTCCCTCTCTCTCTCTCTGTCCGGCAAATAAATAAATAAAATCTTTTAAAAATAAATAAATTTTATTTTATTATGTTATGTTAATCACCATACATCACATCATTAGTTTTTGATGTAGTGTTCCATAATTGTTTGCGTATAATACCCAGTGCTCCATGCAGTACGTGCCCTCTTTAATACCCATCACCAGGCTAACCCATCCCCACACCCCCCTCCCCTCTGGAACCCTCAGTTTGTTTCTCAGAGTCCATAGTCCCTCATGGTTCGTCCCAAGCAATAGTTTGGCCCTGCCTTGATCATTTTTTCTTGCTCTCAAAATAACTAAACCACCTGCTTTGTTCTTAGCATTTTTTTTAAAAGCCTTAGTTCATTATACAGATGAGTCTCCTTGTAGCTGATACATTTCTCCTGTACTTTTGTGTACATCTTTAGAAGGTATTATAAAGCTTGTAAAGTGGAAGATGAGGTGTAAAGTCCACCAAGCATTGCTTCTCAAGCTTGACAGAGCAGAAGGGGGCTGAGTTAAATGGCAGCCAAAGAACCCTAGCCTCCTTAAGATTCTTTAGGAAGTCTCTGTTGAATTTGCAAACTGCTAAGAACAGTGCCTGGCACGTACTAGGCCAGTAATCGTAGCTATTCTTATGGGGCCTAGGCAGCTAGTCAGAAAGATCCCACACTGAACAAGTTTATAAATTAAGAACTTAGCTGCTGCATGAATTGAACCTCAGCATTTTCATATCTCAGTAGTTGCCTACACTTAGGCCAGCCAAAAATAAAATGGGGACCTGAGACTCGGAGTGTTCCAGCTGGCAGGAAACAGAGCTCAGCGTCCAAAACATGATATAGAGGGAAGCCAAGGCTTAGAGGCATTTGGTGACCGTCCCCAGGCCACACTGTTTATATTGGCACGTTGGGACCAGAATGCAGCTCTCGGGGCTCTGGAACTGGGATTTTCCTACCACACCAAGGTGTGTGACTCTGAAAAGTCACTCTTGAGAGAGGAGTGTGGAAAGACAGGAGGAAAGGGATAGTGCCCAGAGGGTGCCCTAATGCTGGGCATTAATGTCAGAGAAGAACATAAAATAAAGAGGTTTGACCCCCTGATGTTTTATCACATTACTCTTCACTGATGGCAGCCTTCTACATCTGGTCTTTTTTAAATTAAATTCTGGGTCAGTACTTTGAAAAACCAGGAGAGCTTGGGGTGCTAGGGATAATGATAGCCTCCCCTGGTTTGAGAATGCATCTGGCAAAGAGGAAGACGGAAGAAGAGCCTGGGCTCAGAGAGGCCCCTGGGCCTCGTGGGAGGTCTGCGGTTCTGGTGCATTGCTTCCTGGGCCTGGGGTAGGCACTCAGTATGGAGCTGTGTAAGGCATGAGCTGTATGCCAGTGAGAAGCCACTGGCGGAGGCAGAGGTGTGAGATGTACCCAGAATTTCTGGGAGTCCTGTTTGTGTACACCGCGGGAAGGATGGGAAAATAAAGTAATACAGCACCCTGATGATAGAACAGAAAGGCATGCATACAAAGATCGGGCTAACAATGGGTTTTCCGAGTTTGCTGACATGGGTGCAGTGTATAATTGTGCTGTGTGTGGTACAGGGAGGTCCTGTGGTGCCTCCCCTGGGGAGAAGGCCTGTTGGTGACCCACCACCAAAAGCATTTGGACAGAGGGAAAATTCAGAGATGGATGATTGAGCAGACAGAACAAGTACTGAATTGGAGCTGGTAGATGGCAAGCTGAGGATCAAAGCCAGGCACTTGAGCTTCCCAGTCGGGGATCTCAACCACTCTGCGGACTGCCCCTGCTGAGCTGCCCGCTGTGATCTCCGCTCTGGAAGGCTCCGTCCTCAACCAGGAAGTCCTCCTGTTCTCTCGTGTCCCTCGGGGATTCCGTAGAGCCCAGTGAGTTATTGGGATGCATTATGGCCCAGGGCCACCCTTAGTCAAATGACCAGGATATCTAGGTTCTCCTGGAATTCTGATCTTTGAACACATTTGCATCCTTTTCTTCCACCGTCAACTTTTTATCTTGGTAGCTAAGAATCAACTGGTTTTCCCTGCCCTCTGGAGATTTTTTAGTTAAACTGGACTCGACCCAAAGCCTTCTGGTGATCCCACTACTTCCTGTGGCTTCCTTCCTCGTGGCTCCCCCTGCCTCTGAGCCTCTGAGTCCTTAAAGACCTGTGTCACTCACGCCCATTCCAAACGCAGCACTTCTCTCCACCCGGACTTCCAGGACCCATTTCATCCCTTCAGGTAGGCTTTAGTGAGGACTTGAAGAGTCACAGTTGGACCCAGCAGATCTTTCACCAACTTTACTGGTTCTATCCCTACTTTGTATTCTTTCTTCACTTGAATATCAGAGTTCTACCCACATTGGGGCAGCGGTGAGACAGGGACCCCTCACTTTATGTCCTAACAACCAGCCACATAAATAATGGTTATTTTCCAAGAATTCCGGTGGGTAAATTACATGCACTTCAGCTTGGGTGCAAATGTGCAAAATCAGAGATACTACTTTATACCTAACATCTAATTGACTACACCATTGATTATGCCGTTACAGGAATATTTATATTCATAATAAATGTTTACTGCTTGCTCAGCTCTGTATGGACACTGTACATCTGGACAGCACTCACCTCAGATTTCTTTTATCTCCTTCATCTACTAAACTCTTTTCTTCATTGTAAGACTTATAACTTTGCTTTTACCTCTTATACCAACTCCCATGTTTTTAGAGCCTGAAGCATGTATGAAACCCATTCTCTCTCTCCTTTCTTACTCCTTGTACCCTGGAATGTATTGATTTTTTTGGTTTTAAGTTTTGTGCCTTCCTAGGTTTATTTTATGATTTCGGCAATCCTTTTCATATCCTCTTAGTAAGTTCATAACCCAGGAAAATCCTCCTGATAGTACAAACACACCTACCATTTTCTTTTGAGTAAAAGTAGTGTCCGATGTGCAAGTATTCTTAAGACTTGTGTTCCTTTTTCTAAAATGGTGTGAATTTTTCCCGTTCTTTTTTTTTTTTTAAAGATTTTATGTATTTATTTGAGAGAGAGAGATAGCAATAGCAAGAGAGAGCACAAGCGGGAGGGAGGAGCAGGCTCCCCACTGAGCAGGGGGCACAATGTGGGACTCAGTCCCAGGACCCTGGGAACATGACCTGAGCCAAAGGCAGGTGCTTTACCAACTGAGCCAACCAGGTGCCCCTCCCAGTCATTCTTATTGGCATGGATTATCTGAATTTTTTTTTTTCCCCTCAAAAGAGCCATGAGAGATTTGGTGTCTTTGGAAACTTGATCCCCAGTACAAGTTTTGGGAGGATCAGGAAGTCATTCTCTCTAATTGTGCGAATTGCCTAGGACTTCAGAAACAGTGAGATTCTTTGCAGGTTCTAGGAGTTAGGACTCCGCTACCACTCATGACTGGCACAAACTGAAGGGTAATCTAATGCCATCTTTATTTTTCTTTTCCTAGAAAAAAAGTTAATTCCTGTTCTGGGGAAAATAGAAAAGGCAAGATTTCATATAGATTACAGTATTCACTAATGAGGCTGAAGAATTGGAAATTTGTGAAATCTTTGTGTCTTGGTGGAAAAAAGAGGGAAGAGTAGAACAAAAGTATGTTAGGTTATAACAGCAATAGTGGGTAGTATTTGTAGAGCATGTATGTGATAGGTACCACGCTAAACATTTTCCATTTTTCATCTCAGTTATTACAACAGCCCTGTGACACTTCCACTCTCTTTATTTTGGAGGTGACAAAACCTCTGACACACAGAGAGGCTAGACAGCTTGTCCAAGGTCACATAGCTAATAAATGGCAGATGAGTGATTTTTAACCTTGGCAATGGAGTTCAAAGCTCACACTCTTAGCTACAAGGTTACACTGCCATACATTGAGTCATTTTGACTGTCACTGTTAGTGCAGCTTCCCACAATATATATAAAGCACATGAGAAGTGGCAGTTTCAGCTTTTTTTCTCTTGTTTGTTTATTTAATAGCAAGGTTAAAAAAAAAAAAAAGGCACTATGCAGTCTAAATCAAGTTTAATTAGACCCGAGTGGAAAACATAACAGTTATCCATGCCAAATTTCCATCATTTTTCTTTTTTCATGTTCAATTTTTTAATAGTCACTGGTGCACTTATTCTTCCACTTATTTTGTAAGTGAAATAACTAGAGCTAGCATAGGGTTCTAAGTTGTTGTCTAGTTCTTGAAGGATCTTTATCTGAGTCGAATATTTTCTCTAAAAAAGAAAAGAATCCATTTTTTGTTTGTGGGACACATCTTTGGAGAATATAGTGTTAACGTGCATAGAGTCTTGGCATTAAACTGAACCCTCCCTCTCCTCCTTTGAGCTGGTAGAAGGGCACAGATCAGGATGGTAGGCAGAGCCTCTGGACAAAGCCCCTTCATTGGGTGCCAGGCATCCCTGTTTGCCCCCACCTTCGGAAGTTGAGGTTTTAGAAGGAACTTAAGAGATCTCCTTGAGCTGGGTTTTCCACTTATGATTTTTTTAAAATACCAGTTCTCCTTTATTTTGTAGAGGAAAAAAATAATGAAGAATATCTCCCCCTTCCCAAATATAGGAAGGATATTCTTCTTTGTTTTTTTTTTTTAATTTTATTTATTTATTTGACAGAGAGAAACAGCGAGAGAGGGAACACAAGCAGGGGGAGTGGGAGAGGGAGAAGCAGGCTTCCCGCGGAGCAGGGAGCCCGATGCGGGGTTCAATCCCAGGACCCTGGGATCATGATCTGAGCCGAAGGCAGATGCTTAACGACTGAGGCACCCAGGCGCCCCAGAAAGGATATTCTTCTATTGCTTTCATAATTCAATTTAAAAATTCCTCAGTGATTGTTTTCAATATTTTCTTCATTATTATAATATTCTTTTTTACCCCAGCCACAGAAAGGGTCATAGAAATATAACAAATAAAATACTATTACTTATAAATAGCTATCTATAGAGCTTTGATATTATGTGATTTTAAAAATAAAGTTTATTAGGTTTCTTTCCACATTTAA
This sequence comes from Zalophus californianus, assembly GCF_009762305.2. Taxonomy (NCBI): domain Eukaryota; kingdom Metazoa; phylum Chordata; class Mammalia; order Carnivora; family Otariidae; genus Zalophus; species Zalophus californianus. The sequence continues at coordinate 70,446,431 of NC_045600.1, forward strand.
AATAACTGTAGAAAATTTGGAAAATTCAGAGAGTAGAAGAAAAGCGAACTCTCATAGTTCCTATACTCATGAGGAAAAAAAAAAAACCCTTTCTGTTTTCATATATTTTCTTTTTCTATGAAGAGTTCTTACACATTTTTCTGTGTCGAGTTTTTGTTTGTATTTCTTGGTTATGATCATATTGAAAATACAATTTTGGTTCCTGCTATGTTGGAAAGATGTCTCTGGTTCAGAGACAACTGGCTCAGGACTTCATTGCCGACTCTACCCTGTCCCAGGTCAGCTTTGCAGACCTTTGGCGTGCTCCCTGAATATGTACCTCGTGCTCCATGCCACTGGGTGCTGGGAAGCAGAGCGCCCAGGTCCTGCCTGGGGGCATCTCAATGGAATTGCTGGAGAAGAAAACATTTTTTTGGCTACTTTTGTTTTATTATTTTAGTAAGGAAAATGTAAAACATACACAGATGTAGAAAGAATATTATAATGGACCCTGTATGCATTCCTCCTAGCATCAATAATGATCAATTTGTGGTCTTGCTTCACCTAGACCCCCCACCTCCAGTCCCCGACCCTGGATTATTTTGAAGCAAATCCCTGACATTCTGTTATTTCATAGCAAGTATTTCTGTATACCTCTCTGAAAGTAAATACTCTTTTTTTTTCTTTTAGTACTGTAATATCATTATACTTTAAGAACTTCTGTGATATAATTGAATATTTAATATCTAGTCAGTGTTCATATTTTCTTTTTTTAAGATTTTATTTATTTATTTGACAGAGAGAGACACAGTGACAGAGGGAACACAAGCAGGGGGAGTGGGAGAGGGAGAAGCAGGCTTCCCGCCAAGCAGGGAGCCTGATGCGGGGCTCGATCCCAGGACCTTGGGAACATGACCTGAGTTGAGGGCAGACGCTTAACAACTGAGCCACCCAGGCACCCTGTCACTGTTCAAATTTATCTGTTTTCTTTGTTATTTTTCTTTTCAGTTTGTTTGTATCAGGATTCAAATAAGGGCCATACATTGCAGTTGGTTGACATGCCTCTTCAGTCTCTTTTAATCTATAGGCTTACCTTCCACGGTCTTTCCTCGCAATTTATTTTTTGCCAAACCAGACGATTTATTCTGCAAAGTTTACCATAGCCTGGATTTTGCTGATTACATCCCATGGAGTTAAATGTTAAATGTTCCTCTGTTTAACATAATCCTCTAGAGACCATATTTCTTGTGAACTGATAGATACATCTAGAGGCTGGATCAAATTCTTCCATATTTTTTTTAAGATTTTATTTATTTATTTGACAGAGAGAGAGACAGCGAGAGAGGGAACGCAAGCAGGGGGAAGCAGCATAGGGAGAGGGAGAAGCAGGTTTCCCTCTGAGCAGGGAGCCCAATGCAGGGCTCGATCCTAGGACCCTGGGATCATGACCTGAGCAGAAGGCAGACGCTTAAATGACTAAGCCACCCAGGTGCCCCTCTGTTTCCATATTTCGTCAAGAATACTATAATGAGTGTGTTGTGTATTCCCACCAGGAGGCACTTAAATTAATATAAGTTCTGTGTGGTGTGTGTGTGTGTGTGTGTGTGTGTGTGTGTGTGTGTGTGAGATATGTTGATATGTTCACAGTCAACAGTGATTGTTTCTGCATAAATCCACCAATTCATTTTGGGTTTCAAAGTCTTATTTCAGTCATTTCTTCATTGATCTCCTAGAATGCTTCTATAAAGACAAACTCCTGCTAGTCAGCTCTTTGGTTATCCCAGGGTGCAGTTGGCTCCATTAGCCAGCTAATGAGTAATATTCTCTAAAGGTAACCATTGAGAGAGGCAGAGACAGACACAGACACAGAGATTGGGGGTGAGGGAGAAAGGAGAAGTATGTGATTCCCTAAGAATTCATGAATTCAAAAATAGTAGTGTTTCAATTCATTGCATTTATTCTTACTGATAGTAAAATTGTCTCATCTTTGGCCAGTGGGAGCCCTTCTGTGTTGGCTCCTGAATTTTTTTTTTAATATGATTCAACTTCTTTGACCACTTCCCTGCTTTCTATATGTTAAGATATTCTAGGCTAGCGATTCTCAAAGTATGATCTGAGGCTGCTGGGAGTTTCTGAGACCCTATTAAGGGGTCTGTGAAGCCAAAACAATTTTTATAATAGTACTAAGATATCATTTACCTCTTTAACTCTCATTTTTTCACATGTGTATAGTACAATTTTCTAGAGACCACATGTTCCCACATGGGAGTGTGTGTGTGTGTGTGTGTGTGTGTGTGTGTGTGTGTGTATTTTGTTTTCTAGAATTTTCTAAGATGAGCTCTTTGGAGTCTTCAATAATTTTTTTTAAGATTTTATCCATTTATTCATTTGAGAGAGGGATAGAAAGAGAGAGAGCATGCACACTCTCGCAGAGCGCACACATGAGCCGGAGGCTCGGGGGGCGGTGGCTGCGAGAGGGACCAGCAGACTCTGAGCTGAGCATGGAGCCCCCCACAGGGCTCCATCCCATGACCCTGAAATCACGACCTGAGCTGAAGTCAAGAGTCAGCTGCCCAACCGACTGAGCTACCCAGGTGCCCCTGGAGTCTTCAATAATTTTAAGAATATAAAGGGGTCCTAAGATCAGAACACTTGAGAACTGAATCACTAGTGACCCTATAAATTAGCTTCCTTTTTTTTTCAGTTTTGTTTTTATGTGTGAGTGGTCTGCTCCAAGTCTCACAGCTAGTAAGTAGGAAAACCAGAATTTGAATCTAGATGTTTGTGTAGTATTTTCCCCCATAAAGTAGAATCACTGATATCCAAAAATTGATGATTGATTAAAGCTTAGAAGCTGTAAACACTGCCTGCTATGCTAGACATGTACATTTTAGGGGCCACCAAGTAAAATTAGCAGTTCTTTTCCTCAAATGGAATGGCCCTCTGGAAAGGAACAGCAGATGTAGAGGCAGGATGAGTGGTTGCTATAGCTCCATGGTATAATGAAAAACAATGCACTGAATATGTTGTTTTTCTGGTCTCAGTAGGGAAATTCAAGACGCAGCAGTAACTCATTGGAGCGTTAACTTTTGAAGATTTCAGCCATCCGGAGAAGAGCCTGCATGGCATGTGGAATTCAGTAGCTCATGTATTTCTCACTTATTTTTGAACCCAAGATCCAAATGACTGCTTGACCATGTAGCATAGAAATGCTTTTTTTCATCTTGTAGTCAGTTGAACCAAATCCTGCAAGAAAGCATCCTGCAGTTTCCAAAGCTGAATAACAGTGCCTTAAGCCTGGGACTCTCATTTTCCCCTCACTGAATAGTATACAAATATCTAAAAGATGGCTACTTGGGGCGCCTGGGTGGCTCAGTCGTTAAGCGTCTGCCTTCGGCTCAGGTCATGGTCCCGGGGTCCTGGGATCGAGCCCCGCATCGGGCTCCCCGCTCCGCGGGAGGCCTGCTTCTCCTTCCTCTGCTGCTCCCCCTGCTTGTGTTCCCTCTGTCGCTGGGTCTCTCTCTGTCAATTAAATACGTAAGTAAATAAAATCTTAAAAAAAAGTTTAAAAAAAAAAAAAGATGGCTACTTAAAACCACTGGATTTCATGGTTTTCGGTCCTCAGGGAAATCCTTATTTTGTTTCACTGTTGAGCTGAACTTGGTAATTCGTCTTTTGTTTACCAATGCCAATAAATGTAGCTTCTCTTTGGTAATGAAGATCATTAACTCATTTCCCAGGCACAGGGAAGAATTTCCATCATAAGAAAAGGACTTGTGCTTTCAAACGTTTCAAACCTTTCAGCTGGCCTTGGCTTTCTGAAGTTAGCAGCCTTACATAATGAACTTGAGTATTTACACACGTAAGAGGCACCTGACAGCCTCAGGTACCATCTGGAAAAGTGTCATCAGATAGGAAGCTTGGATCAGAACCCACATCACCATTCAGGTGCTTCATAATTACTTTGTGGTTCTGTGTGGGAATGAGGCAAAGAATATGTCAAGGGTTTCAGAGCTCCTAGGAAAATACAGATTTCTTTGTCAGAGTAGATATTAAATACTAAAAAAGTTTTTGTGTTTATGAACAAATTCATTTCTCACTGGAGCCTTGTTTGTTATTTTTCTCAACATTAAATATGTCACAGTGAACTGATTTAAATACCTGCTTTAGGTGACCTGTTGCATTTAGATTTATGTACTTGGAAAGTCAGATGCCTGGGCTTTTCTAGCAAGTCATCTTGACTTGGTGGAAGATAGTTTTAGAATACATGGAAGTCAGTATGAGGTGCAAAGGTAATCTTCCATGGGGATGACATTACAATTGGTCAGGTGAAAATTTTCTTTTCTTTTGTATTTGTCACTGACCAAATTGGAAAAAAAAATTTTTTTTCTTTTGGTTCATATTAAGTTCACTAAACAGCCTGATCTCCATGTGGAAAGCATGCAGTGAATAGTGATGCAAGCCTCGAACTTAGAGCTGGGGAATGCCAGGAACTTGGGGAACTGGTGTCACAGAGGAAAATGACCCCGCCTCTGTGTGCCTTGGTTTCCTGTTTAGAAAGTTCTGCTGTTCATAAAGGCCCTGAAGTACTAGGAGGAAAGGTGCTTTGCGTGTGGAGTTATCCGTAAAGGGCAGTCCTAACTAAAAGTCGGGGTTAAAGGTAGGTGAATGCCTTATAAAACATGTTTCATGTCTGTATGACCTATTTATTAGTTTATGTCTCATTTATTTACTTAGGTATGAAGTAGCCCCAGGCAATTTGAATTCTGATTTAAAATTCAGGTTTTGTCCATTTAATTGCCTTCTTTCTCTTAAGGGCAAAGAATGTAAAGGCTTGGGAAGTAGAAATTGGAATTGATTTTAATTGCCTGAACAGGTTTACTAGAGAAAAAGTTTTATTGAAGTGAAAATGAGGGCCAGATTATTTTTGTTCTTCCTCTGTATCTACTAACAGGCAATTTTGGAGTAGTCCGTAAATCTCTTAGAAGTCTAAGCGAGGGTATCCATCACGAAGTGAGCCATGACTTAACAACTCTTTGTGACAATTGCCTCAGATAAAAATCATAAAAATGGTGAGAACTCACAATTCCAGGAATACATTTGGAGGTGGAATCAGTTATACAGATGATTCCCGAAAGGATATGAGGCTATTTCAGAATATCTCAGAGACTCTGAAGACCTCCTCTCAGCTTTGCCAGATCTCAGTGAGCCACTGCTGGGAGGTTGTGTTTTGTACCTTTCAGGTGTTTTAGAATTAATACCCATCTGCAGTTAGGCTGATGTGGAGATTAGGAATAGCCTGTCGGAATAGCATTTCTCTTTGAAGAGTGCCACTCTTTCTAGAAAAGATAAAGAATGGCATTGCATGATTTGTGGCTCAAACAGTAGCACTCACTGTTGCTGAATTTAGGACTGTGTCATGTACAAGTTTCCGGCATTTTTCTTTGGTTCTAAATGCAAGGGTGTATGTGTGTGGTGTCATTTCTGGCATTTTTCTTTGGTTCTAAATGCAAGGGTTGTGTGTGTGTGTGTGTGTGTGTGTGTGTGTGTGTGTGTGTGTGTGTGTGTGTGTGTGTGTGTGTGTGGTGTCATTTCTGGCATTTTTCTTTGGTTCTAAATGCAAGGGTGTGTGTGTGTATGTGTGTATGGTGTCATTTCTGGCATTTTTCTTTGGTTCTAAATGCAAGGGTGTGTGTGTGGGGGGGGTCATTTTGCCTGAAGAGGCTACATACGGGTGCTTTGGAGCCCAGTAACAAACCAGTGGGACTGGAAAATGGGCACTTCTTGGCTATGGGTCAGAGCCAAGTCGGAGTGAGTTCTCAAAGAGTAAGTGACACTGTGGCCATGCTCTGTTCCTCAGTTGGTGGGAGTGGGCTTGTTGGGTTTCTGCTTCACCAAGGGAGGAGAGCTTTTCTCTGCATTTGATTATGCTACATGATACCGTGGAACCTGACATTTGGGGGCTTAGATCTGGGAAAGAAATGTGTTTTGATCATTGATTATATAGTTTTGTGTAATTTGTACGATTCTTCTGTCTTTTACCTTGAGAGACAAGTAGGAAAATGGAAAAGCAAAGAACCCAGGTGGTCTGCAGTTGAGATTAAGAGAAAAACATCTCTAGGAAATCAAATAAGATCTGAAGATGTATGTTTCAGTTTTAGAACTTCAGATATTAAAACCCAGGGATCAAGAATTCTCTACTTATTGAACAACTTTGAAATTTTATTTTTTCATTGCTGCCTGCCTTAACTTGATGTGTTGTAAAATTTTATAGTTGTGTGAAGTTACTCTGAAGTCAAAAAAATTTAACTGGAAACGATCTTAGCTATCATTCAGTCCATCCTTACTATGTTGGTGCTGAATCCGGTAGCTTGCCATGGAAGTTCTTAGTCTCAGAATTTTCCATGCCCAGTACTGGCTTTAATGCATAATACATACTGGCTGGCTCATGCGCTGACTGGGGTAGTACTTACTAAAAATAAACCAAAAAACCTTGAAGCAAACCTCTTGGCCAGAGTACATTTGCAGAAAGTCTTCAGGGAAAGGTCCAAAAGTATGGTGGAAAGTGTTAGAGCAGCTCTTCTTTTTGGGATTTAAAAACTTTGCCATTCTTCCATGAGTTGCTAAATCCTAATGTCTACTATTCTAAAAACTTCTGATGTGTAAAATTTTCTGTATGTATAAAAACTTTTGATGTGTAAAGTATCTTTTTTTACACATTCTCGAGGCTGGGAGTATCTTTTACCATTACTTTGGGAGTATTATTTACTGTTTGAGAGTCAACAGAAGAATGAATGAGTAGGATCATTATTGCCATTTAGAGACTATTCTCCATATGCCAAAAATTAAATAAAACATGGATTTTAAAGTTCCATCAAGCAGTAGCTTAGCAAATTAATAACATTTCAGTGATTTCTTTTGGCTTTCCATTTACTTGTATTAACACCTTTCAATAGAATTTTAAAGACTTCTTTATTATATTAATTACATATGTATTAACATCTATAGTCATATACTGTATAATTATTATATAGTATAAAAGTGGCCTCTGAGATCTCTTTTTGAGATACTCTATTTCAAAAGTATATGTTATATTATTTCATTATTATGGAGGAATAATTGACATATAACAAATGTGCAATATAGTACTGTACATGCTATGCATTACAGCCCCGTGACTTATTTATTTTATAACTGGAAGTTTTACCCTTTGACCCCCTTCAATCATTTTACCCCAACCCCACCCCAAGCAAGCACTAGTCTGCTCTCTTTATCTATGAGCTTGGTTTTTTGTTTGTTTGTTTTTTTAGATTCCACATATGAGTGAGATCATATGGTATTTGTCTTTCTCTGTCTACTTGTTTCACTTAGCATAATGCCCTCAAGGTCCATTCACATTGTCACAAATGGCAAGATTTCTTTCTTTTTATGGCTTAATAGTATACCATTGTATATATGATCCATTGATGGACACTTCGGTTGTTTCCATATTTTGGGCTATTGTAAATAATTTTGGCTATTGTAAACATGGGGAAGCTGCAGATATCTTTATGGATTAGTGTTTCCATTTTCTTCAGATAAATACCCAGAAGTGGAATTGCTGGATCATATGGTAGTTGTATTTTTAATTTTTGGAGGAACTCCTATATAACAATCAGTGATTTCTTAACAACCTAAAGTAATTTATCAGAAAGTTGAGAATTTTAACTTGAACCATTTTTTTTCTTTTTAAATGAATTGTGGCTATTTCCCACGGGTAGAGCTGGGTCCAGGGTCTGATCATTTCTTTCATGTGGCGCTCAGGCAAATTTGTTTCTGAAACAGAAGGAATTTCTCATCCCCCTGTGTGGCTTCTCACCTTGGGTGCTACAGTGCTGGCTCCATGGGCAAGACTCTGAAGTGGTTCTTGTCTGGTGAATGGCTGCCAAAAGTGAGTCCAATCCTGAAGATTCCTTTATTTGGGGACTTAAGATGGAATGACCACTACTTGATCTTCTGGAAACCCTGCTTTGTGACATAAAATGTGGCTTGTCAATGAGACCTCTTTTTGAGATGTTCTATTTAAAAAGAAAGTGAGTATTCTGAAGCATTGCAAGGATAATTTATTTTGCAGCTAAAATCTTCCAATTTAAAGGAAAGAATCCAAGTATCTTCTTTATTTCATCCATTCCCTCCACAGATGTCTACTGAGCACTTCTAATGTAGCAGGCGGTGTTTGGGGCGCTAGACGACATGCCCTCACAGAGCTTCCAGTGGAGGAGATGGGCACACAAATAAGCTAAACATGACAGATGGGGATATGAGCTGTGAAGGAAATCAGAACAGGGATGGGAGGTAGGAGGAGTGCCAAGGATGAGGGACCCATATAAGGACCAAGGGTTTTGTGCTACTTACTTGTAAATAATTTTGGGGACCCACAGGCATGAAATAGCACACTGTGGCTGATTGTGCTATCATAATCATCGCCAGCATTGTCTCTGTCACAGCCAGATTGCATTCACCCACACCTGTTAGCAAGGGTGTGTATGGAATGAGTCAGACAGCTGGGTGTCCTTAGGTGGACACAGGCAGAGGGCTTACTAATGACCAATGAAAACACAAAATGACTGTATTCATTCAGCAAATGTTTACGGAATGATTATATATACAAGGCATTGTGGAGGACAGCAAGGTAAATCACATATACCTTTCCAGAAGAGCGTATAATCTGGTGTTCGTGTGTGTGGTAGGTCATTTGCATGTCATTGATTTAACATTTGAAGTGAACTATGGAAGGTCTATAACCTGCTGGTTTGTCACTTTGGCGAGGTGTGGTTTTTAGTCAGGTCTTCTGGGAGGGAGGTGTGCTATACTAACCTGGGAGTGTGTTAACCAAGGGCACAGTGTCCACATTCCAGCAGAGTGTAGTTTCTATGCATTGCTTAATGTCTAAAATGCCATCAAAGTGAAATGCTTTCTTTGGGAAGGATTGATCTCCAAAGGAAGCCAGTTTCAGGTGCTGGTAATGAAAGTGCAGAGTATGACATGATGGTTCTTAGCCGGAAAATGGAATCAGTAAGGGTCTCAAGGAAATACTTAGCATTTTACAACCTTTATGTGGGAATTCATAATGCTGTACTAGCATTTGTCAGCTTGAACATGAACCCAGTATGAGCGCACTACTTGGGTGAACCTTACAAGGACCCTAATGGAAGTGTGGACATAGGAGAACTTATCTCCTTTGTCTGGAGGTGACTGTCTTGGAGGAAGCTAAGCAGAGCTTCTTCAGGAGCTGCATCCTCTGGGCCTTAATACGAGGTTATTCCCTTTCCTTCAGAAATGAAGGGTCAGTCATCTTTGTGTGAAGGTCCCGGGCATTTATTATATAGATGGGATCAAAAGTTTACTGTTAAAAAAATATATTTATATATATATGTAATATATATATAAATAAAATATACAAACACATATTTAATACTACTTATATATATTATATATTATATATAATATATATTTTTTATATATATTCCCTTGATATATATATCAAGGGAAAGCTTAGAGGAGGAAGGAAAAGCCACAAAATACAGTGGCAGAGGCTGTTGGCTACCCACCAGAATCCATGATTTCTTCTTCCTGAGCCCACAGCAAGAATACATCTTCCGGGGCCAACTGGGTGGCTCCGTCATTGGGTGTCTGCCTTCGGCTCGGGTCATGATCCTGGGGTCCTGGGATCGAGTCCCACATCGGGCTCCCTGCCTGACTGAATACAGTCATTTTGTGTTTTCATTGGTCATTAGTAAGCCCTCTGCATGTGTCCTCCCTCTCCCACTCCCCTCTGCTTGTGTTCCCTCTCTCGTTGTGTCTCTCTCTGTCAAATAAATAAATAAAATCTTAAAAAAAAAAAAAAGAAAATACAAAGAATACATCTTCCAGCCTCCCTTGCACTTAGGTATAGCCATATGACTGAGTTCTAGCCCACAGTGTGACCATAATGAAGATGGTTGAGCCCATCAGCCTCAATCCATGTTTCGGCGTGAGGAAGATGAATACCTCATCCTTTCCCCAAGTTCTGAGGTGTTTGAGCCAATGATGCATTTTTTGGTCTATTTGAGCAGTGAGTTGTCTTCCCTAACTAATACCAGCACTATGTGTGGTAAATGAGAGAAGCGAAGACTACAGTTTCAGTGCCTTAGTCCTATTTCACTGGGGATATTGGACCCAGTTGTTTCCACCTGAATGGCAGAATCCACACTCTTGGATGATGATGGTTATTGTGCTTGTAGGTTCCTGCTGTGAGTTTATTACTGCACCCACAATTCATTGCTTACAGATATCTGTGCTCCTTTCTGTACCCCCAACAGCTGAGGGCAGAGTCCAAGGAGTGCTAGCTGATCCCTGATTTTTCTTTCTTCTTCTCCTCAGATATTTTAGTGCCTGCCTTGTACTAGGTGCTGCCAGGAATACCTGGAAGGAAAGAAACATGAACTGTAACCTCAAAGAGCTAACAACTCTAGTTGACCAAACTGTTTCAAATGGGACTGTCAGCTGGAGGTAACAAAAACCCCAAGTCAAATTACTTAAACAATAAGCGATTTTTTCAAGAGCTGAGAAGTACATAGGCTTTAGGTGCTGTTTTTCTATGATTCTTAATCCAGTAAGATTTACCCCTGAAATTTATTTTAGGTAGTCAGCCACAAAAGTCCAGTATGCAGTCCTATCTAGTATTGCCTTCCCTCTCCTCATGTCTATAATTCTAATATGGAACATTTAGCAGGTGTTGCTGATTGTCCAGAGCAAGTTGACTGGATGCCTTTTTCCCCTTGAATTCCATTGAGCTGGGCCCACAGTGGAAGAGTTGTCAAAGTAGTTACTTTACCGAGTATTGCGAGTGGTAGATAGTGAGATGAGGGAATTAGTGTGTGTAACCTGAGAAAATCTTGTTCACTGTATTTTAGTTTCAGCAGATTACATGGCCCACCTCATTTGGCCTATCACTGCATTTCAAGTTGGAATTTGGAAGATCAGCTGTGTTGTTCTTTAGCTCATTACCAATCTCCCTCTTCAGTTTGCTCTATTATTCCCATTTGTCCTTGTTACTGCTGGCTTGTCCCTGTTACTGTCTTCTGAGATGGTATGCTCCTTGGAGGTAGGCACCACACTTGAGTTATCTTTGTATTCTTTCCCCAAGTCCCTTACCCAAGAGCATAGCGCAGTGCTTTATATATTATGTGTGTCTCAGTAAGTGTTTGATGAATTGATTACTTAAATTTCTTGAGCTAGTTTCATGCTTGGTGAATAGCGCTTTCCATGGCTAACATCACTTCCTGCTGCCATTGTGTTGCTCTTAATTCTTGTGATGTTTCATCTTGTTTAACTTTGTGACCCTGACCTGGCCTTGGCCAGTAACAAAAGTCACCCAGCATAAGGTTGAAGAGGGAAAGTGTTGGCGTGGTAAATGGTTGCTGTGTGAGTGTAGTAGGGTGTGTCTTGACCTGGTCCAAAAAGTACTTAAAGGTCTCATGTCTGGTGGATGATACTGAGCCACATTCCTATGATTTCTTGGCAACGGAGTCATCTCCTGTGATATGTACTGTATTGCTCAACTTAATAAAAGAACAACAGATTAGTCTTTTTTCTGCCTGGTAGCTAGATTTGTATCTTAGGTCTTATTTGACTTACTGAAGGTTCTGGAAAATTCTTTGAAAAGAGACTCGTAGACATCCGTAATTAAGGCTTATTTCTCCTAATAAAATTAGAGCTGAAATCTTTCCCTTGGGGATTTGTTATATTCCATCATAATGTTATGTTAATGTTAATAGTGGTAACAGAACAGACAGATGACTTAACAGGATTTAGGATACTGAAGGCTAGGAAAGAAGATATTTTAAAGGAAGAGTGTTCCCCTCTTCTTTGTGATTACGGGCATATCTATTCCTTTGAGCTACGGTGGGATTATATCAGTGTTTTCCTTCATTTTTAGAGCTAACAACTGGTCTTTCCTTCCCCACCATCTTGAGAGGGGACTTTGAAAGAAGCTGGCCAGAACTTTTCTCTGATCTTGCTCTTCTCGCTTCTTTTGTCAGTTTATGAATCTTTTGCCAAAAGTCAATGAAATAGAAGATCATCTTCACATTTTTGATTGGCCTTACACTGAAGAATCTATGATATGAACATTTCAGTGCTGATTTACTTGTTACTTAACTTTGACTGCTTTGGGAAGACAGGGGAACTGTTGTTTCTTTAACGGGACTTAGAAAACTGGAAGAACTCAACTGTAGAGATTTCCTTATCATAAATTAACTTTAAAAAATTTTAAGTATTTATGTTGGAAATATGGAGCTGATTATCTTCTCCCAAAATAGTCTGTGATGATTAACAGTGAAGGAGTTAAATTTTTCTGCATCTCAATTCACTGGACTAAATTATATCATAGTGGCCTAAAAGTATGGGCCCAGTTTCATCTGCTTACAGGATATAGTTTTAGAGAATATCCTCACCAAGTATCCATATTTTGGGTTACAAGAAAAGCAACTAGTTTGTAATGTGAATCGTTCACTGCTCTCTGTAACCTTGACTGGTGGTGTGAGCCCACCCTTCATAGTGGCTTTAATGATACTGTTGCAGGTGGTAGCCTGGGAAAATAGCTAAGTGACTCTACATGTATGTTTTAGACCCAAGACCTAGCAGAAGGTGCATCTTCAAATAGGGACTAGTGATGAAAAAGTTCAAGGAGATGCCTTATTGTGAAAGATAATACTACCTTCTGCCTATGTTATAGTCACTATGGTGGAAAAAGAACATAAATCATTATTCTAAAGGCCTACTTCCCTCACTTCCTGTCAAGTGATATAGCATGTCCTGCATTGAACAAAAAATTATCAGGTATGCCAAAAGGCAAGAAAAAGCACAGTCTGTAGAAACAAAGTAACAAGCAAAACCAGACTCTGATATAACAGAGATGTTAAAATTATCAGAAAAGGAATTTAAAAGAACTATGTTAAGGGCTCTAGTGGAAAAAGTGTAAGACCTGCAAGAACAGATGGGCAATGTTAACAGACAGATTGGAACTCTAAGAATCAAAAGAAAATGCTAGAAATCAAAAACATAGCAAGAGAAATGAAGGATGCCTTTGATGGACTCAAATAGACTTGATATTGCCAAAGAAGGAATCAGTGAAGTTGAAGATCGATCAATAGAAACTTTCCAAACTGAAATGCAAAGAGAAAAAAATAGAACATCCAAAGTCTGTGGGACAATATACAAAGTTGTAGCATATGTGCAGTTGGAATGTCAGAAAGAGAAGAGAGAAAAGAAAAGAAATATTTGAAGTAATAATGGTTGAAAACTTTGCAAAACTAGTGACAGACACCGAACCACAGGTCTAGGAGGCTTAGAGATAAATACCTGAGGGTTTTTTCCCCTGGCACCAAATATGTGATCCCCCCCACCCAACCCTGCACCAATTCTCTAGTTCTCTGATACCAACTGGGTATCCAGTAATTAAATTCAATTCTGACACCAGTTCCTGGTGTTAGCTTAGACCCCACAGGTTAAGGGCTCAGTCCCACAAAACTGTCCCCACTTCAGTGGCAGCCACAAATAGGGTACTCAGGCCACCCACACTTCTGCCCAGCCAACTACATATTTGGAGGGTCCCATGACCCATCCCCCCTCAGTTGTATAATTTTCTGGAACAATTCACAGAACTCAGGAAAGAAAGTACTTATAATTACCAGTTTATTATAAAGGATACAACTCAGGATCCGCAAAATGAAAGAGATGCACAGGGCAGAGTGTGTGGATGGATCAGGGCACCTACCACAAAGCTTCCATGCCCTTTCCATGAGTGCCACCCTCCTAGCACCTCCACCTACTCACCAAACTGGAAGTTTTCTGAATCCATGGTTTAGGAGTTTTTATGGTGGTTTCATTACATAGTTATGATTGGCTAAATCATTGGCCATTGATGATTCAACTCAGTCTCTAACCTTTCTCATCCCTGGAGGTAAGGGGGCGGAGTGCTGAAAGTTCCAACCTTCTGATCATGCCTTGGTCTTTCTGGCAACCAACCCAAATCCTGAACCTCTCTAGGGGTCCAGAGGAGTCACCATAAGTTCAGGTATTGTTGAAAGGGGCTTGTTACGAATTACAAGATACTCCTATCACTCAGGAAATTCCAAGGGTTTCTGGAGTTCTGTGCTAGGAACCAGGACAAAGATGAAATATATATTTACCATTTTACCACAGTACTCCTCCCCACCCCTCAGATACAGTTAGGCATAACTTATTCATACTGCAGAAAACCAAAGAAGAAAATCATGAGGGAAGTCAGAAGAGAAAAAGAACACCTTACCTATAGAGGAACAAGTGAAATAACTACAGTGGCTTGCTCATCAGAAACCATGCAGGCAAGAAGAGAATGGCATGGAATCCTTAGTTTATTGAAAGAAAAGAACTTTTTCATCATAACCAACAGTATTGAGTGTCTGTGCTATCATCTGGGATATAAAAAAGACTAAAACATGAATGCTGCCTTGAAGGAGCTCACAAGTGAGCTAAGAAAGAAACTAATGGGATGTATAAGATATGGTATTTAGTGGGTAAGAATAAAATGTTACAGGAATCCAAAGGGATTAGATAGGACTCATGGGTAGAGTGCTCAAAGAAGGTGACATGTTAAAAAAATTTTTGTTCAAGGTTTATTTATTTATTAGAGGGAGAGAGCACAAGTAGGAGGGGCACAGAAAGGGGGAGAGAATCTCAAGCAGACTCCATGCTGAGCTTGGAGCCCCAACGTAGGGCTCTATCTCAGGATCATGAGATCATGATGCAAGCCAAAATGAAGAGTAAGACCCTCAACCAACTGTACCACCCAGGTGCCCCGGAGCTGACATCTTTAGGTTAGACAGAATGCCTTCTTTCTCCATGTCCTACCACTACCCAACAGGACTCCAGTTAATAAGAGCAGATTATAGCTAAAAGACTTGTAAGACACAGACAGTCTCTTAGGAGCAGTACCTAAGAGAGCCTGAAGCTGAGAGGGGAGACAAAAACAGTACACTGGAGGAATTTGAAGCCTCTGGTACAGCTGCTACAGCTACAGCAATCATAAACACAGCCCAACTCCTAGCAGAGAGAATCCTGTTCTATGACTGGATCTGTGTAGATAACAGTGACTTAGGTGTTAGGACAAACACGCTAATATGTTAGCCTGTTTTAGGTACAAGTTACAAATGTTTTCCTGCTTATTAGTCTCAGGGGACATCACCATATAAGCCTGATATAATTTCTTTAAAGTTTTGTAGAATATACTTATAATTTTTTTTAAACATCTAGATGGGTTAGGCCCTGGCAGTTTATGGTCTTTGATTTGGTAACTATCAGGGAAGGATGTGAATCCAGAGGCAGAGGCTCTTTTTCTCTCCTGTAACAACAGACTATTTGAATGTCTGTCTCTCTACACCTGCCTTTGAGGATTAGATTCTTCCCACCAAGGACTTCGTTGATGAATGGCCTGGGTAGAATGCAAGGAGACTTAAGGTCCCTGTCTTAAAATAATTTACCACCCATATGAGATGAGTAAGGATTCATATATAAGGGACATTCTGGTTGTATGATTTTAGGAATTATTAACTATGAAGATAACCAAGCTGCCTTTCATATAATATGTAACTTAAAGGGGTGCATGTTCACAGTGTAAGAACAAGGAACATGTAGAACAGGTTGAAAGCCTTTTTTTTGGTTTCACCCATAGGCGGTAATATTTTTGCCAATTCTTGGAAGTGGCCAAAGATGAGCTTCTTATCTCTTGAATATTGAAGACCATCATTTTAAGGATCATTCTTTGAATTTTTAGGTATGGTAACACAGTACTACTCCAAAATGGTTTTCTACCAAAAAACAGAAACAAACCACAGAAAGGCAACTCTTGGAGGTCGCAGCCTGGATCTTAGCAATATTTACATCCTCACTATCTGCCGTGCCTGTGGTAGATGTTTATTAAAGTCAAATTGTTTGGCACAGTTTTGTGAGTCCAGACGGCCCAGAGTAGCCAAGCTTTGTCTATTCATAGAGTTCTATCAAGAGGTCACAGTCTCTACCCAACTAGTAGTTATTCTTCACTAACATGCAACTTGCTTGAAAGAGCTTTTGTTTTTCTTAGGTTAACAGGAGCTGAGAGATTTTTTTACAGCTATCAAGAAGCAATTTTCCCTTTATTCCCAATATTCCTGCAATCTTTAGATCAATCACTAAAAAAACCACTTAAGAGCTCACTTCTCATCTCCAACTCATGCATAAGAACATATTATTTTGACATTATTGAAAGAAATTCATTTTTGCTTAAAAGAGCCTCCCCCACTTCCTTGACAACCTTATACAAGATGATCAGCCTCATTAATAACCTTCGAAATGCACATTTTAATAACATGCCATTTTTCACTTATCAGATTGGCAAAGACTACTAAAACTGATAACACCCACTATTGGACAGGAAAAGGTAATCTCATACACTCAAGGTGGAGGATTAATTACCATTAGTACAATACTATTGAAGGGTATTTCATATACCTATCAACATTCTAAATATGTATCAATTTCTAGCAATTCCTTCATAAGTATTTGCACTGATGCACAATGGATGTCTGTTGTATTTTTTTTTTTTTACCATTGAAAGGTTGGAAAGAGTGTGAGTATCCATTAATAGGACAGTGGTCAAATATGACACGTTTGTGTAAAGAAATAACATATTACATTCAGCATTTTTTCAGGCAAAAAAAAGAAGCTGCAGTACTTACAACATCTCAACATAATTGGAAATTTATAGAAGAAATTTATATTTTTCTTTAGGTGAATTATATATTCATAGGAAGAAGTCTAGAATGTACAACATGCCATTAGTAGTTATCTCCCAAGGGTGGGTTTATAGGAGCCTTTTATTTTCAACTCTATGCATTTTTTTGTTGCTTTTGCAATTAAAAGAATTATAACTATTTAAAAATATATGTGTAGTGCTTGGGCATGGTACATTCCACTCTGGATTGGGGATACAAAGATGCATCATAATGAGATTTGATACTGATCTCAAGGAGTTTATGGTCTAGTCAGTGAACACAGGAAAACAAATATATCCCATAATATCTTGTGGGTACTCTGATAGAAGCTGCAAAATATTCAGTAGGATTAAGGGTTAGTTTAATTGGATGGGGAAGGAAGAATTGGGCATAGAAGGGAGGAAGAAAGTGTCCATAGAGAGGGGGTTTGAGCTGAATCGTGAAAGATTTGCTATTTGATCTGGAATTTGAGGTGAGTAGATGGCAGAGGGAACAAGGGAGAGTAAAGGTGTGGAGGACTGTGTCAGGTGTGCATTTGGGTAGTACTAAGAGGTGTACTGGCTGCAGTTGGTGAGCACCTGGAGAGGCGAGTGTTGTTATGGGGGAGGGGGTGAGAACCGTGCAGACGGACAAGAGGGGTTAGGATTCTGGCCTGTGAGTCGGGAAGTTGCTCCTTTCTGCTTCTGCCCCGGAGATGCTGTGTTGAGTTTAGATAAAGTCACTTCTGTTCCCTGGGCCTCAGTTTCCTAATCTCTTCATTGAGCATGTTGGACTAGATCCGTGACCTCCTGTGCTTTTATTTTTTCCGCTTTTTCTTTAGAAATAGAACCTTTTAGTCGAAGAAATTATATTTTACATTAGGAGCAAATAGAGCAGATAAAAGTGGAGCTGTGAGCTATTGATTGGCAGGTGGGAAGTAATGATGAGGCTTCTCCCTGTGCATCCTCAGAGAGGCTTCCGTGGGGGGACCGGGGAACGCTGGCGGAAAACCCGGGCCAAGCAGAACACGAGAGCCCTTTCAGGTCTGAAGACTATGACTGTGTCACTAAGCTCTTTTGAAGTCCCTGCTTCCTTTCCCCTTAGATTTGTTTCCATCTTGGCCTAATTTCTTCTTACCCCTGGTTCGGCTGCACATCTGTGTTAAGTGTCCTTTCTCATCAGACCTAAAGTGCTTCTCTCCTTCATGCCCATCTTCTTGCCATTTTTCTTCTCTCATAGCTCTGATTCCTTATTGATTTTTTTTTTTCAATTTTCTTTAATTTGTGTGAACAGGCTGGCCTTTTTGGGACACAGTGGAAATTATTATAGGTAACACTTGTTGAATGCCCACTGTGGGTGCTGTTGTAAACATTTTGCCGAAATTATCTCATTTCATCCTCATGACAGGCGTTAATTATGAGGCAGGAGGTGTTAATCATGAGGCAGATGGCATTAATTATGAGGCAGGTGTTAATGTCAATATTTTATTATTTTTATATAAAATAAATTTTTATATTTTACACATATATAATATATAAAGTATACATATATATTATTATATTATTTATATATAATTATATTATTTTACAGATGAGGAGACCAAGGCAGGCACAAAGAGGCAAATCATGTGATAGGGTCAAAGCGAAACAGTCGTTGGAACTGTGACTCAAGCACAGGCAAGCTGGCTTCAGAGCACTACCACTTAATCATGGCCTAAACCTTTTTACTTTGTACTTTGATGTCTTTAGCTGTCTGTTCTCAGAAAGGGTGTATCCCCATTCATTCAGGTGTCTTTGTGTGCCCCGGGGCTGTCTCTGCTTCCTTTCTCTCCCCGTCCCCTTTCTTCCCTTTTTTGGAAAAGAAAGAAGCAAGGAAGCCCCATGTGATGCCAAGAAGGAGACAGTTAAGACTTAACTGAAACTCACAAGAGAAGGGATTTGGGGACTCTTGTTTTATTTATTTTTTTTTTTTTAAAGATTTTATTTATTTATTCATGAGAGACAGAGAGAGAGAGGCAGAGGGAGAAGCAGGCTCCCAAGGAGCAGGGAGCCCGATGCGGGACTCGATCCCAGGACCCTGGGATCATGACCTGAGCCGAAGGCAGACGCTCAACCATCTGAGCCACCCAGGCGCCCTGGGGACTCTTGTTTTAAATGGATTTCTTGGGATGTGACCAGGGAAACGCTGCTGAGAGATTCAGGTAGAGCAAGCCCATTTAAAAGGCTGACAGTTGCATGTGTACCAAGGAATTTGGTGAGTCAGGAAGGTGGGGAGAGAAAGGGGCAGGGCCAGGCATTTGATCCATTGTCAAAGTCAGGAGATAGAATATTGTTCCCATTTTTTATCGTTACTTTTCCACCCTGAAAAGCTAAACCACTTTAGTGAATGATTTCTTCTTTTGTGTTGATATGCTATTTTAACCGCATGCCAGGGTAGTCCTAATATAATCACCTGAAAATAAATAAGGAGAAATCTGTGCCATCATTGACTTGTGCTAAGTATATTGTTGTTACCAAGAGATCAAGGGAAAAAAAGTAAATGATTAACCAAACTTCTAAGGACTAAAACCTTTGAACTGCAAAATGTTGCTATGTTTGCTCAGCAGAAACAAGTCTGCTCACTGGCCGAGAAGCATTAAAAAACATTAACCTAGAAGCTTTTGGCCAGTGTTTGACATATTTCATCATAAATACATTTCAAGTATGGAAGATATGTTTTGAGAATTAAAATTCATATAGATAATGTTACTGTGACCCATGAAGTTACAAAACTGTAGGAAAACTTAGCTATTTTTCTATTTGGAGTGGGAGAATGGGTTCCGAATATGAAAACACATCTCTAATTTATATAGTAAACCTATATAGAGATCAGTATAAAGATTTTCACCTCATCAGTGCACTTTCCTGTCTACTTACTGTGTTCTCAAAGTCATGTTCAGATTTATAACCATACTTGGTTTAAAGCAGTTTCTAAAATCTGGTGTGTGTGAGGTTTTTGAAAGGAAAGCAGTATGGTAAGTTTATTGGGATCTCAGTATACATTTTATTTTAGAACAGATGTTGGAAGCAGGCTAGGCCTTCTAAAAGGGGAGAATATGAGCTGATAAACATCCAAAGGAGTTTAGTTGCTATATTTCTAAGTAAGCTTTATCTAGGTGGTTGGCTTATGGATAAATCCCAAAGATAGAAGTTTTATTCCCAAGAAGCTTATTTTCCAAGAGCTACCTGAGAATTTGGATGTCCCTAAAAGAAAAATAAATCTTTTTATCTATTTTGTTAGGGAGACATGGAAGTTCAGGAAAATATTTTCTGTAAAATTTCTACAGTGCCAGAAATTGGGTCTAATGGCCCAGTACAAAATTCTATCTTCTTAAAGAAGTGTTTCCAGATCTCCATAGTGGGAATTAATCTGTACTTTCTCATTTGTGGATTCATGCATTCATTCAACAAACTACTATTGAACACCTACTATGTGAGATTAAAACTGTGAACAAATTAAACATAGTACTCGTCTTCCCAGAAATCTTGGTTTTGCGGGGAAAACAGAGTAAGTACTCAGAGTTACTAGGCAGCATCATTACTGCTATACCGGGTGCATGCAGATATGGGGAGACTTTTTAGGGAAAATGCTTTCTAAGCTAAGCAGAAGTTAACTAGGGGAACAGAGAAGATTAGGGACACGATATACAAAACTGAAGCACAAGCCTCCTGAAGGGAGTGAAAGAGGCACAGTGGTTCTCAAATGGAAAGGTGGTCAGAAGGGGTGGGGCTTGGAGCATGAGGGAGGGAGGAAATAGTGGTCAGAAGGGAACCTGGAGAGAGAAATAGTGGCTCTAGAACCCTGAGACCCTCATCAAACCCCCTCTCCTGACGGCAGTGGTGAGCCATTGAGGTGATGTCAGATGTTCTATAAAAATCACAGTTGTTACTATGTACCACAGAATGTACCAGAGGGAGGCATGAGGTCATCGTCATCCAGGGTCCAAGGGGTAAACAACCCAATCCCAGAATACCATTTTTAGGGTTTATCTCCTGGGAAGCAAGTTCTCTCTCAGTCAGGGTCCAGTCAGAAAATAGACACAATGCTCATATTTCAAATTAGACACCCAGGGTTTTAGAGACTGAGTGAGTAGTGGAAGCAGAGGTAACCTAGAGATTAGTGACTTCAGGAAGCAGCTGCCGTCCCTAGGGCTGGGGAGAACAAAAGACAATGAGTGTGGTTAACTAAACCCAGAAGCTCAGAGTGGAGACCACCATAGAACTGCTAAGGAGGTGCTTGGGCCTCTGGGATGGATTGCCTTACAGCTAGCTGGTGCTCCAGTCATCAAGAGGGGTTTGTGGCCAGTACCCAGAATGCTAAAAGCATGGGGGGGAACTAGAGCTATCTGCTGCTGCGGAGTCCGGAAGGAGCTGGAAAACAGGAAGAGAGTTCCTTCTCCCCACCTCTGCCTTCCAGTCTCCTGCTGGTGGCTCCCATTGGCAGAATTTAACAAGAAGCCAGTTGCAGGGGAGTCTGGGACATGTGGTTTGCAGACTTCTAGCTCCAGCATCACAGAGCAGAATACAAAAGGGTGGGCTTGGACTGAGAGGTCCTAATAGGTCATCTGCCCTATGCATTTCAGGAAAGGAGCTCTGGCTAGCTCCACTGTAGGAAGTGGATTGGAGGGGGGCAGTCCTGGGTGCCAGTTGATCAGTTTAGAGATTGCTATCCAGACAGAGGTGATGGCAGCCTGCCTTAGGGCCAGGACAGAGAGGAAGAGAAGTGGGCAGATGTGGAAGAGATTTAGAACCTAGAATTAGAATTTGGGGAGGGAAGAGGGGATAGATCAGAGGGAATAAGGAGGGGGGGTTAGTTAAGGAAGAAGTTTGCATCTCTGATGTAGGTGGATGGTGGTGCCTTTTACCAAGATAGAAACATAGGACTGAAACTGTTTAGGGGAAGATGATCCAGTCAGTTTGGGGCTTGTTGAGTTCGAGGTGCCTGTGGCTCATCCAGGTGGAGATTCACTGCAGATATCTGGTCAGATGTAGACATGGTATGTCTTCAGCCTATAGGTGGTACTTGAAGGTTAGGAATAAATGAGGTTACCAAGGGAGACTGTAGAATTCGGAGAGAGGAGCGCATCGGGTAGAACCCAGAGGAATAAATAACCACATTTTAGGAAAGAGCAAAAGTAGTGGAGAACTTTGTGAAGGAGACTGAAAGATGGTGGGAGATGCTGGAAGAAAGCCAAAGTGCATTAACGATTCCCTCTGATGTGCTAGGCACAGCGATAAAGCTGTGCACACGTGGTACAAACAGGGAAACCTAACACAGCCTGGAGAGAAGCGGTGGCGGACAGAAGAGGAGCCATATTAGGAGGAGGCCACCAGGGGCCTCGGGCGCCACTTGGGAGCTGGGAGTGGATGTAGAGGACATGTGGTGAGGTGGGGGAGGTCTGCTAGTTCTCCAGCCAGAAGTCCTGTGCAAGGAGGAAGGCCCTTGAGGCTGTGCAGTCATGGAGAAAAGGCACTTCTGAGAGATCTACTTGTCTGTTACCAAAGTTTGTCTTCTAGGCATTCTTTTTTTTTTTTTTTTTTAGATGACATATTTAGTGTGGTTTGATTTTGTGGGAATCATAACCTTGAATTGGTTGATTTTCCCCTTACATAAAGTACAGAAGTCATCTTGCATTAATATGTCTTTTGACTGGATTTGTCTTGCCTTCGGGGGCACTAAAAGCTCGGTGAGCTGAGCGTCTAGCACAGGCAAGGAAAGTTCTCTATTTAAAACTCTGAACTTGCTGTCATTTTACTATCCACGCCCCTCAAAAACAAGGAATTACACATTGACATTGAACTAACTATGCTCTGCCAGTGACCTGTGGGAAGAGATTTGGGCAGGTGTTAGGCCTAAGATCTGAATAAAGAAAGCAAGATACATACTTGCAGATTTTAATTATTTGCCAGTGTTCATTGCTTTCAGTTTTTTTTGTTAACAAGTTACGACAACTCATTTCACGTAGGGAAAATAGGAGTTTTTCATAACCCTGCATAGGAGCTGGAAACAGGTGAGCCCGGGCACCTCTGGATGCTTCCTTTCCTCCCTCCCTCCCTCCCTTCCTCCCTCCCTCCCTCTCTCTATAGATGGATAGATAGATAGATAGATAGATAGATAGATAGATAGATAGATAGATACATCTGCACTGTCCTTTCCTCAATCTACAGATCCATTTTCTCTGTAACTTGGGCTTCTCTGTGATCTGTCTTCTCTCAGCCTTTCTCTACGTCATGACTGACACTTAAAGCTTCATCTCCCACTGCTGTTTGGGGCATTAGCTCAGTTTCCTTTCACGATCTGGTCAGGGGCCCTCCCCTGTTCTACCCAGCTTGGACTGGAGATGTGTACCCATGTAGTTCATAAAAGCCAGAGATTGGCTCACTCCCCTCAGAAGTATAAAGTGAGAAGCTAGGAATCCTGAGTTGTGACCTATCCAGTACATCCCTTCTATGCCTGGCCCATAACTCATTTCCTATACGCAGTACCAAAGATTCTCTCTTCTAATGCAATCAGTTTCTTGTACATAAAACCACACATTCACTTACTCTTTGCCCAACAGGAAGCATCCCAAAGTCATAGCCACTACACTGAAAAGCAGTCAAGGGGCTGCTTAAAAAGCAACATCCAGTATAAATCCACAATTCTCAGTGATGTCCATTTCAATTCGAGTCCTCTCACAATCAGTCTAGCCATTCCACAACCCATGGACTACATATTACATGCAACACTGACATAGCCTGTGTACGGTGGTGGGCACTCTTAATGTCATGTTTTAAAAAGGGGAGAAGAAATTTCCACCTCTTAATCTAACCGTAAGAAAGCCACATCATACATTGGTCACTGGCTCTGCCTACACTCTGTCTAATAGAATAGAGCCCACATCTGGTGATGGGTGGCCTCCTCACTGACATTCTAGGCCAGATGCTTGGAAATAGTAAGGTTTATTGGATGAGCCCTGACTCCTAAACCCTTGGCTTGTCTCCTCTTTTACCGTGAAATGAGTTCCTTGATCTTCAACAACTACTCTCAAGTTGTCTGTTGGGTATAGCTTCTGTTTTCTTCCTGTGCCTTTCCTTGTTGAAATCTGGTTACGGAGGGGTTTTTGGTTTTTGTTTTTTTAAATGAATCCTTCAGTAGTTAATGATGTGACATAGAACAGAAATATCAGCTCAGTGGATGCATCTCAAACCAGAATCTTTTTGGATTTTTTTTCCCTTCAACCCTTGTTAAGAATTTAGAGCACTCTAATTTTGTAATAGAGTAGGTATCTATGGGGCTTGGATTCTGTAATCAAGCTTGTTTATTTCTGAGCTTTCTTTCTTGGCTAATTTCCATGTGGTTTCTAAGTTAATTGCATAGGAAAAAAAAAAACCCAAAATTTAGTTTTCTGCACTGTATTGACATGACTTTAGCATTTGCATTTAATCATTTGCACTTCTTCTATCTCAGTAAGTACAGTGAGCTGTCTTTATATTTACATACCATTGAGAACTATAAGATAAATTAGAAGTAGAATTAGAATAGAGGAAATCAGCATAGTCATTTCCGAAGTAACAAGGAATGCTGCAGCCATCAACCAACACCATCTAACTTCAAACTAAGGCATTGGAGTGTTTTGGGTTTTTTTTGTTTTGTTTTGTTTTTTAACATATATTATTTATCTAGTCTTAATTTAGCTAGTAAAAGTTCCTGATTCCCAACCCTGCCCTGTTTCTCTTCAGGGTGTCCCAGCTTTTGCTAGATTGGGTTGAGCTTACCCAATGAGAAACTATTCCATTAACCATCACATTGATAGAACCATCCAGAACCAAAGGGAGATAGATTTCTGTGTTATAGGAGAACACACACAGGACCCACATACAGAATTAACAGACCAATTATATAACGATTTCTAGTTAGGTATTTCATGTAGGGAATAAAACAGATGGTGATTGTCCTGGGAATGATTCTTTGGCATCATGGAATTATTGCTCTCCAGGTATTTTTGAGATGAACACAGAAACCTAAGAATTCTACATGGGCTATGAGAGGTTAGGTATAAAATTTCTTTAAAAAAAAATGCACATCTTATGTTTAAGCACTCCATACGAACCAGTGTCCTTAAGAGAGCAGTGGTCATTGAGAGCTACATGGAGGTCCAGAGCTGCTTCCAGCATCATCTCCTGACCATGCCCACCCTGCCATAGCTCCATGTGCAGCGGTTATCTTGAGTTCTAGCACAGACGTGGAACATAGTAGATAGTCATTGAAATGCCTAGTTGGAAGGATGAAAACATGAATAGGTGACATTTCAGCCTTCATGTTTCTGTGGAACACTGATTCTTGAAGGTTATATAAAGAGATTAAATAGGACATCAAGGAAAGAAAACTATTAGGCTGATGTTTTAAGACTACCAAAAGAGGGGGTGCCTGGGTGGCTCAGTTGATTGAGCATCTGCCTTTGGCTCAGATCATGATCCCAGGGTCCTGGGATTGAGCCCCACATCGGGCTCCGTGCTCAGTGGGGAGTCTGCTTCTCCCTCTCCTTCTGCCACTTCCCCTGCTTGTGCTCTCTCTGTCTCTCAAATAAATAAAATCTTTTTAAAAAATACCAAAAGACTAGATGAATATGCATCTTTGCCCTCGTGTTCCATTTTCTTAGGATAAGTTCTTAAGAGTAGAATTACTGTTGTGTGTATTTCCAGAACTTTTGATAAGTTTAACTGGAGTGGCCTCCAGAAGGCTATTCCAGTTGACTGTATATGAGACTGATCAAGTCCCCACCCTCCACATCTCACCTTATTTGTAGTTGTGCCTCCAGAGCCTGCTTACTGGCACTTTCTCAGAGTAGTTGGCTTGGCAGGGGTCGAGGTGTGTGTGTGTGAGAATACAGTGTTATTAAAACTTCCAAGATGTTATGTGATAAAAAGTTTTTGGCTTGTTTTTATTTTTGATGCCCTTGGTTTAATTCCCCAAAATTCGTGTGACAATTTCTCCATCTCTGTTTCACTCTCCCTTTGAACAGTACCTTAAAAAAAAAAAAACAAAAAACTCTTCCTTCCTTATACATTTTTACAGCTTTCCCAAGCATGCTAATAAATTTAGTATCTACACCTGATTCTTTATAGTTAGTAACCAGACAGGAGTAAATTAGTGAACAGGCCAGATATAAGAAGAAATAAGGGCATTTTAGATGGTCAGTTGACATTATTAAGTCTTAGTTTGGACAAAAAAAATGGGAGTGGGGGGACTGATCAATTTGGGGATGGATTGTAGAGATGGTAACAGTTGGGCGTGCAGGCTTAGCATTGCCAGATCCTCCCCATTTTCACAAGAAACTGGAAATTTCTTTACATCAATACATATTTGTTAAATGTGCGTGGGCCAGGAAAACTCACTTTTGCAGACTACCCATTTATGACCTCAGGTCTATCCACACCTAATTCTGTTAACAGGTAAGGGGTTGAACATTTTAAAAGTAGTTTTTCTTTCATCTCCCACCTCCCCGCCCTCCAACCATGGACAGTTGAGGAGTTTATGTTGGTCTCAGACACGTTTTTCCTATGGCAGCTTCCCTGTGACCACTTCCTTCTTTTTTCACATGCTTGTACCCAGAGTTTCCTCTTGCTCTTCGGCGAGTGTGTAGGGTCTGTGCAGAAATGTGTCCCTGTGGCATTCTCTGCGCTCACCTCAGGTCACGGTGTGTGTCTTCCAGCTGCAGCAGTCCGGACCAGAGCCCTTGTGCAGATCACAGGTGGAAGCCGAGGCATATGCTCTAGGTCATTCATTCAGAGCCAACAGCTTCTATGGCTTTCCATGGCAGTGGATCTCCCTGGGTAATCTGTGCAGGCAGACCTAATTAAATTTTTTAATTACATTTCAAGGGTAGGCTTAACAGAGGTTAAGTATCTCCTGATCACTGGCCTCTGAAGGATTGAAGTACCTGCCTCTTCTGTGGCATGACATTCCTCATGTAGTGCGCTGGCTGCCTGGGTTCCTCGTCTCTCTTCTTGACTCGACTCCTTTTACCTTGAATATATTTAATTTGCCTGTAATCTCCATCTCTTGCACAGATCCCAGGGCATAGTAATTAGTAAATGTGTGTTGAAAGAAGGAGGACAGGTACTGTGCCTGGGTGGAGTTTCTTTGTCACCTCTGATGATACAGAGAACAATATGTGCCACAACAGAAATATTCATCAGAGCCAGATAAACATCCTCTTAGAGGGTTTGAAGAGCTTTGACTCCACATTATTTGATTTCCTTGTCTGATGGTTGGTGGTGAATGATAGTGACTACTGTTCTTTATCCCTTTACTTACTCGCTGAACCCCCAGGACCTGTCTAAATTGATTTCTTTTCAACTGTTGCCTTGGTCGGTTTCCTTGTTGATTGTCCTTGCCCACTAGAATGTAAGTAAGCTCCATGAGGGGAAGGATTATGTTGATCGTGTTCCCCTTGATGTCTGGGACAGTGCTGCAGTGAGTGAGTGAGGGAGCCTGTGTCTTATCCCAGCTCTGCTCTTTGTGTCTTTTCTTGCTCTTGCCTTTTTATGGCTACACATTTCCTCATCTCCCTTGGGTCACAACACTCCTGTCTACACTGGGGCAGACATAAATTGGCTCTGTCGTTATTTTCCTCCTTAAGTTGGCAGGCAGTTCCACATGGCAAGAGGGGCATAGTGGACACAGGACAGGATTACAGGAGGAAAACTCCTCTCTTTCCTGGCCAAGTCCAGCAGAGTCATCAAGGTAGGTCCCTTCTCTTAGCCTTGTTCTCTTTACCTGTCAAGGAGAGACAGTACCTCCCTACCTGCCTCACAAGGTGGGGAGATACCATTTGAGGAAAGCTTTGAAGAATGCACTGTAATGTGCATATGTATGCTTGTCTGCCTTTCAAGGACCAGGACACCCCATGTGGGAGCAGCCTGACCCAGGGAGCTGATTTTCTAACCTTCCTCCTTCAACACGACAGTCTTGTGAAGTGGGTGATGCTATCCTATTTTAAAGATGAAGATAATGAGGGGCACCTGGGTGGTTCAGTCGTTGAAGCGTCCGACTCTTGGTGTCTGCTCAGGAGGTGATCTTAGGGTCCTGAGATTGAGCCCCGTGTCGAGCTCCACCCTCAGTGGG
Organism: Zalophus californianus; assembly: GCF_009762305.2. NCBI lineage: Eukaryota > Metazoa > Chordata > Mammalia > Carnivora > Otariidae > Zalophus > Zalophus californianus. Next base: position 70,474,348 of record NC_045600.1, read on the forward strand.
AGTCTGCTTGAGATTCTCTCCCTCTCCCACTCATGCTCACTCTTTCTCTAAAATAAATAAATAAATCTTAAAAAAATGATGAAGATAACAATTCTCAGGGACACAGAATTTTACTCAGAATTATTCACAAAGTAAAGGCGGAGCTTAGACATAGATCATCTGATGACAAATCTAGCCTTTTCACCATCCAGCATCTGTAAGATTGGAGCATGGGAGAAATGGCCATTGTGCCTTGGCCCCAGATTCTGGATGGTGAGCCTGATCACATGTGTTTTGAACATCTCTGTACTTTGTTAATGTGTGACACCATAAACTTGTACTAGTGTTAACCTGAGTTAGTATTAGAGTCATATTCAACTGATAGATTTTTCTTCCCTGTCAAACACGGCACAACTAGTTAGGTCAGAAGTTACTTATTTTTGGCACATGCTGATTAAAAAAAGTTGACATTGAATCACAGAAGAGCTGATTGAATGGGGCAGAGCCTGCATTTACATATGGACCTTGAGTCTGACCTGGATTTGCAGGCTGTCCTGTGGCATCCCGATATACAGAGCAGGGCACCTGCCTACCTACCCGTTCCTCCCACATGAGGTTTCACCATTGATTGGGTGCCGGATCCTCACCAAGGGGATCTATGTTATCGCTTCCAGGAAGTCTCAAGTGAACCTGTAAAGACTCTTCAGTTACCCAACAGGACCTTGTGCAGCTGCATGTGGAAATCAGGATAATTCTGGCATTTCTGAGAGCATTTTAATAGAGCACTGATTACAGATTGCAGGCACCTGGTGGTGTTTTTGTACTGTGGCTGAAGGGTGCAGTTCCAAAGACCAGAACTGGGCTTGACAGATTCCTATTTTCCTATTCTGTTGTTTCCCAGGGCCTGGAATAGGTACTAAGAAACTCTTAACAGCAGTTGATCCAGGCTCTTGGCATGGTTAGCATGTGCTTTCAGGAGACCACCAAAACCAGAGCATTAATTCCCAGGCTGATAATGGACATGTGACTTTGCCCAGGGCGGGTTCTCCTTCCAGTGGCTCCGAGCACTGAGACTGGAGGAGGGGCTCCTGTTAGTTGGGGTCAGCACAGAGCCCTATAGCTTGGCACTTGGCCAAAACTATTCTGTGCTTCTTGGACTGTCTCGAGCTGTTCTACTTGGGCTGGCCATCATTGCTTTTGGCCTTGACAACCAAATGAAAAAGCATAAACTGTGAAAAGTCAAGAGAATAAAAGGTGATAGCCAGAAGTTGAGGTTTTGAAATCAATGGGTAGAGGTATTCTAGTCCAATATTTAATTTCTTGCCAATTCATAAGAAAAAGAATGAATCTGAGAAGAATCCTCACTGCGATAAATCAGGTTTTCTCTCTCTCTCCACCTCCCTCCTGGCATTCCGTGTGCTCTCGCCTTCCACAAACTTGGGATGGCTCTAATAACTGCTTGAAAGAGCATTGCAGCTGAGTGGAGAGCAATGGCCAGCCCTAGTCGTGGCCTTGCTGTGATTTGGAAATTTCCCTCTGGACTTCAGCCTTCTTATGATTTAAGGGAGAGAATTGGTGTGCTAGACCATCACTAAGATTACCTCAGCTATGAAATTTTTTCAGCATAAGAATGCCAGCATACTAGCTTGCCATGCCTTTCAACTGAAGTAGAAGCTGCTGGTGGGTGGGGCCCAGAAAGGTGTCAAGGAATGGTTGTTGGTTGGCTCATCTGGAAGGTCTTGCTGAGATCCTTCTCAGTCTAGTCAAGTGGATGGAATTTCCCTTGCCAGCCTTTTAATTTTGTGAGGGCCAGGGCATTGCTGCTAGGGAAGCAACTCTGGTTTTTAGAAGCACTGGCCACAAAAGATAGAAGGCACAGAGAGAGTATGAGGAAGGAGGCAACAAGAAGGGTCCCAGTTGTGCTTCTGAGATGCCAGAGGGGGGTAATACAGCAAAGGAAGTGGAAAGAGGAGTTTCCCTTGAGAACCAGCAGCAACCTTTGAAATAAGTGCCTTTCATATTTAAACCTTTTCCGGTTTGGGAAATAGCCTACAAGGTTCATAAAACTCCCTTGTGGCAGCCATCCAAGACCCTCCCAGTACTCCTGTTGTACAGTGCTGGTCTCCAAAGGAGGGGAGTGAGCAGCTGTGATGAGACTTTGGTGGGCATTGTCCTGTTTACGGAGACAGACCTATTGTATCCTCCCTGCCGCTGTATTACCAACTCCCCAGGTTTTTACTTGTGGAATCAAAACAAGCTCTATTCTAACTAGACTACGTGATCCTCTCTGCCAACTACACAGCATGAGATGCATAACTAAGATGAACAGATATCCAGAAAGAATGACTTCAAACTATAGCCTGATTCATTATCTTTGTAGGGGCTGGGCAGAGATATAATAACAGTATTTTGTCCACCAGAAAGCAGGGCTGATCAGAGGTAAAACTGTGAAGGTGATGAATTTGTTTTGATTTACCTGGAATGCATTTCTGCCTCACTTTTCCCGACCCTTCTCATTTCTTCAGTGAGATATTCCAAAGACTCCTGGAATCAGCTTCTTAGGTTCAAGTCCCTGCTCTGCCCTTTGAAAGCCATGTGAATTAGAGCAACTTGCGTAACAACTCTGAGCCTTAGTTTCCTCTTTCGTAAAATGGAATCTTCCCCTCAGCCCCAGTACAAACACATCAGTGAGGATTTTCAAATACCAAAGTCCCATATCTAAGTATTTGTATCTCATGTCAGACTTGGAGGCAGCTGATGGGGAAAGATTTTGGAGGTTCCGTGGGACTCTTTCCAGCACCGGTCACATTACACTGCACACGCACACAGTCATGAAGTGGACCATTGGAGAGACCAGTTAAAGTTAAAATTACAGTCCTTGGCAGATCTTCATAAGCTGGAAGAGTTTGATGACCTTCTTGAAAATCTTCTATGTGAAATTGAGACATTGAAGGACAGAGTGCCTTACCTTTTAAGTTGACCTGATAAATATGTGTACGGTGGGTATGGATGTGCTCCATTTCTTCTGTCCCCCGTTACTGTGAAGGACTTCATGTCAGAGTGTAACACCAATAAAATATCAATTACAGAAAGCTTGTGGACACTCAAATTCTAAAGTGATGATTTTCTTCAAATCACGGATTCAAGTAGGAAATAACTGTTTTAGATGTTAGATTTAGAGTATTTTGAGAAGCTTTCCTCTGATTTGTAGAAAATATGTAAACTTGTTTCAACTATTTTTTAGGTTTTTATAGGTCACTTAAAAAATGGAGGGTCTTTTTAAAAGGCTTGTTATCTGTTTAGTGTTTTACGCTAGGTCTGTTCTAAAATAGAAGTAGCTGAATCAAGAGAATTTATAATTTGAGTCAACAAATGTCTGATAGTAAAGTCTCATCTTGTGTTTCCTGGAGAGTTTACTCATTTGTTTCTTTGTTTTCAATGGTTGATCTGTTTAGTCTTTTTTTTTTTTCTTAATCCATAGCTTCTGTATAAACTTCTGTGTGAATCAAGCCCCTCCTGTAAGAGGAAAGCACCTGAACTACTACCTAAGGCATCGTTAAATGACAGAATTTCAGCTGTGTGAATTTAAAGATCCAGTTGGCTTGATTCAGGGATCATGAGTTGGGCAGCATCCCATCTAGCAATAGAAAGTAGCTCCACCGGCGTGCCTGGGTGGCTCAGTTAGTTGAGTGGCCAACTCTTGGTTTTGGCTCAGGTCCTCTCTCTGTCTCTCTCTCTCCCAAATAAATAAATTATATATATAAAAAAAAGAAAGTGGCTCCACCACGCTATCAAAGGGAAAAGGCTTTTAAAGGCAGAAAGAGGGCTAAAAGAGGAAATCATTAGCAAAGACTGCATTCTTTCAGGCAGATCGTCCCCCTGAGGGGATTGTAAGGGCCAGGGATGCTGACCAAGTAATTCCTGGTTGACTGGTTAACGTTACCTTCCTGGGGGGCCAAGACAGCAGTTAGGTTAGATATTAAGTCTTGGTTTGCTGAAGTGGGGGTTTAGCACAAGTGACTCTGTTTGGGGCCTGCTGTCCCTTTTAATATCTTCCACTTTCTTTCATGGATGGGCTTAGAGTTTGCCTGGCTCTTCTATCTTCAGTGCAAGTAAAAGAAACATACTGATTTAGCAAACAGTGCAAAACATAGCACGTAATTAAAATGTTTATTTTCACGTTGTCTATCCTCATGTGGCTTTGTCCCTGTTTGGTTGGAATAGATTTGTCAATTGCCAGTGTGGTCTGCTATAAACAATGCTCTCCAGGCCAGTATATTGTTTTCTTAGCTTGCCAACGAGCTGTTGGACACCATGGGGATGAGGGCTCAAAAACTGAGACATGCCGACAATTTGAGCTCCTTTTGTTTGTTTTCTCTCACAACCCTTTGTTCTTTCTTTGATATGATTAAATTCATTTTTAAGGCCTGCTCACATTGTGGATTGACAGTCCTGTCATAAACCAGTGAGTGCACCCCAGCCCGCCCTTCCCTGGTGCTTTATTTCTACCTGTTACTGTAGCGTTGGTATGTAGGGACTGAAGAACCAATTTAAGCTAGCCCTTGGAATTTAAACTTGTGAATGTTGTGGTTCTAATATAGACTGAATCCCTCAGAGTGGGTGATACTCGTAAACTCTTCACATCACCTTGAAAAATCCTCCCAATGGCATGTTTCTGGCAGTGGTGGTGGTGGTGGTGGTGGTGGTGGTTTGGGCTTTATTATTTGTTCAAGTTGGGATATAATGATTGACAAAAAGGTTAACAAGTCCACCCACAATATAAACAAACTTGTGTAAACACGGGTCTTGGGGTCTGGGTGTAGAACAGAGTTTGTTCTTTGAATATTAAACCAGCAAGAATAATGTGCTTACCGAACATATAAACACAGAAAGAGGAGATGAAAATAGTCTAGATTTATAACTGAAGCAGACGTGAGTCACTGGCTTTGGAGGATCCTGTGAACATGATGTCTCCTACACAAGAAGGGTTAGTATATACAGGAAAAGAAAGTCAACCAAGTCTCATAGTATTTGGTAGCCTGATGGGAAAAAAGCTCCCTCTTTCCTTTTCTTAAGGAGTTAAACTGTATTTTAGGGTTTTTAAAGGTTTCCTACCCTTAAAAAATATAAGTAAGCCATGACTGAGGCTGCTGTATATGGTTGTGCTGTTTTTGCATTGCTCCAAAGATGTGTGTGCAAGGGAGAAAGTGCAAGCTGACATGTGGCTGGTATTCTGTTCACCTAGACCATGGGCCCTGGCATTGAGCTGCACTGGCTCGGAGGAAAGGAGCCATTTTCTTCTCACAAAATGCTTCCCGGGCCTTGTCACCATTCACAGCATTTGCTCCTTTTCCTCACAGCTCTTTGGAAGTGGGAATTTACCCAATCTCACCTTTGGGATTCCAAGCACCATGTCTGGACTGGAGCTGAGAAGAAAGTCAGACCAATAATTAGATCTCAGTAATATATATTTTGATATGTCTTCCAATTTGAGGAGAAAACGTGTATCTCAAAAACAAAATGTTTAAAGGAACGCTCTAGTCAGATTATGGTGGAATAAGAATATTGCCCTGCAGAATCAATTTTTGACCTATTTTCTTGTTTCAAAATCTTAGAGGTATTCATATTAACATTTTGGCAAGCTTTTTTCTAGACATTTCTTTATACATATAAATACACGCCTATAATTCATGAACTCATTTTCTGTTTTATAACTTGTTTTCACTCATGTTATGGTCATTTTTCTCAGATCTATGCCATGAATGTTGAAGACTATGTAAAATTCTATTAGGTAGTGGGCTATACTGTCTTTAACCAGTGAAGATTGGCTATTGATGGATAATTACATTATTTATAATGTTTTGCTCTTAAAAATGAATCTGAGGTAAGCATGCATTTATAATACACACAGGCAAACACACTCACATCATTTTCCCTTGTAGTAGAGTTGCTGGTTCGAGGAGTTCTAACTCAAATATTAATTTCTGTGAGAAAAATTATAACTTCCTCATAATCCCTGGACCAATAGGGGTGGGTTAAAAATAGCATAGGTTACCATTCATAAAAACACATGCCTAAAAATCCTAATTTACAATCTTAAAGCAAACTTTGGGAGATACATTTAGTGGCTATCTTGATTCCACACTTGGAATTGAGCATGGAAGTGTTTTGTAAATCATGCAATCTGTACAAACCTCAGTGACTCATTACTAGGGCTTTAGAGTATCTGCCATGTACTCTCAAAAAATGTCTATGGAGTCTTATTTTATAAATAATTCATTAAATACAGAGGGAAAACCCCAAAGATAGTGGTTCTGAACTAGTTATATGGCAGAATAAACAAGGAGATCATTAAGAAAACAAGTCCAGGCCCTTGCCCCCTAGATCCCTCTGTGAGCAGGTCCTGGGCACTTCAGATGATGTTGATGTACCATTCTTATTCAGAATTTGTCCTTTATGGTATTTCTATGTCTATCTACAAGTATTTTTCTAGCAGAATAGAGAATATTTTTAACTTTTATTCATATCATTTTTATTTTCCTGTTTGGAAGTTTCCGGCTCCTTCCAGGATACTTTTAGAGGTTTTTATATTTTTTATTTTTTTGTTTCTGTGGGGTTTTTGGAATTTTTTGTTGTTGTACAGTTTGGGGTTTTTTTGTTTTGTCTATTGGTATGACTTACTGATTTAGTTCTGATCTTTGTAAGACTTCATAAGACATCGGTTCTTGGTCTGCCATTCCCATATGGTTTCCTTCCACACGGCCTGTTCCACAGACCGTGTGGAAGGAAGAATGAAGAGTGATGGACTTAGGGTGATTGCAATTTTCCACTTTGAATGTTATCACCAGATTAAAGTTATCTGTCTATTTTAGTGGTATATCAGACTCCCTCTTTAGATTCCACTAATACAAATTTTTAGAGTAGTAATTGAACTACATGGAAAATTGGCTGGTGGACTGAAATTTTTGTCTAACTTATTTAAATTTTCTGCATGTTTGCATGCCTTAGAGCAACTGAGATTTTCATCTTGAGAACTATCTTATCAAGGAGTGAAGTTGTCTAAGTAGAAATTTTGCGTATTTAGAATCAGTAACTCTCATCTGAGTAAACTTTTATAAAGGAGCTAACTTGACCTCCAATTATCTTATTTGGCCTTAATATATAAAACCATAAAAAATAGATTTTCACTGCATAACACATTGCATGTTTTCTAACTACCAGGCGAAGCGTTTGGATTTTGGAGCAAAATGAACATTTTTAGGTTTAATGATTGCTTAATAATATCTGACTTGTAACATTTAGTGTTTATATACTGTGGAGTTGATGGAAAGTAATTTAACATTTCTCTACTTTGGTTTCAGTGCTTATAACGTTGACCCATTTCTTGTCAGGGTAATTGTGTTTCTCTGTCAAGACCTGAGGCATAGAGAAGAAACAAATACAGTTAAGCGTGAATCTTATTTACCTTTTAGAATATTATACTGGGCAGTGTCAAGGGACGTTTGTGAGTAAGATGGGAGCAGTGCTGGGGCTATTTTAGGAGGCATCACAATCATTCAGGCTAGTGATGATGAGAATCCTAACCAGAGGATGCGAGCATGAGAGGGAACTGGTGGAGTCCAGTTTACGTGGATTACATCAAATCCGCAGGACTTGGTGATTGGTTACTTATTATAGGGGGGTGGGGGTGGGGTTGGAGGGTTTGAAGGAGAATGCAGAGTCCGGGTTAACTCTCAGTGAAATGCTCCATTGGCAGCTAGGTAAATGGATTTAAAGCCAGGAAGGCAGTGGGAGGGGCTGCATGATTAGTGTCATCAGATTGAAGTTGGGTGTGTAGCATTTCAAACACAAAGTGGCAGTGCAGAGAACTCTTTAGAGGATAACCTTAGTTCTCTCATTTCTAAGTTATTTGAGGTCACCTCACCAGAGTTCCTATGCACTAGAGAAAACCAGCTGATTCTTCCCCAGAGTCTCCCAGGCTGACATCACTTTCACTCTTAACTTGGAAGAATCCTGAAACGTGATATCAGCTTGCTTTGAGTGCATCCACCTCAGGGTCAAGTCATATTCACTGGTTAAAGAAGGTGTGTCTAAAACCAGGGATTCCAGTTACTCATTGGCAATGGGAACATAACTGCTGTCCAGTCCAGAATACTTGTATCGGCACATCCAGTGCCAAAAATGTGATCAGAAGATTGCATGCTAAACATGGCGCCCAGACAGGGACATTCCTGAGGTTAGAGGAATCAGTTTGCCTTGATAATATTAAGCTAAATAGATGACTGTATTTCACTGAAGGGGCTCTTGCTTCTCAGGTGAGAAATATTTGAAGCCTGTGGGCTACACCCCCAGTCTGCATGATAGCTGCAAAGGGCGCCTGTGACTAAGGGCATCTGCAGTTTTTACTTGCTGGAGTCCCTAGCACTCTTATCTCCTGACCACAGAGGACAAGTGTCTGTTCCACTCCTGGAAACCAAAGATGTTAGTGTTGGAGTGCAGAACATCTTCCATCTGTACCCTTTACTTACGTACTTCATCTGCTGAATCCTGAGGTCATAGGAGTTTACAGCTCCTTCTCTGAAGGTTAATCTCATTTCCTGGTTACTTGTGAGGGTGGAGGGCCCCCATTACAGTAGCCACGTACTAACAAAAGTGGATATGGATTAGGTGGTTTACAGCAAGAAGATAGATAGAAAAGCCCTGGGAAAGATTAAACTGAGATTAGTTTCTACAATTACCACTTAAGGCAGCCAGCTGCTTTGACTTGCAAATCATACTGTAGGTTGGTTTTTTGGATGGAAAAGCTTTGTAATTATAGCCTATAGAAGCTGTAGACCAGGAAGAGAAAAAACTTCCATGGTGTTGTAGGGGAGGAAAACTAATTTTCCTTCTACCCTTCTGAGTTCTTAGCTGAGACCCCTATAATAAAAGACAGAGTAATAAGAGAAAAAGAGAAGTTTATTAGCACATATACCTTATAGGTGCATGGGAGATACCCAGGGAAAAATGAGCAACTCTCTGAAAATCCTTGGAATTCAGGATTAAATACGCTCCCAATAGGGAAAGGGGAGCAGGATGTAGGCCTCTTAGGGGAGAGTAAATGATTTTTAGGAAAGATTGAGGGCACCCTTAGAAGAACACATGGAGAGTATGATAGTTTGTTAGAAAGTCTGTCCTGGGTGTGGTATCCTCTTCTAGTCTCCTCTCCTGTGACAAGTGTCCATCTTCTCTGGTTGATGAAACTCTTGGATTGGGGACTTACTGAGTTCCTTTTAGAAGATCTGTCTTCAGGCAGATGAGGGGAGTTCAGACAAAGCCTCTGCTCGCATTTGCTGTTTTTCAAATGCCTTCAGTTCAAAATAATCAAAATACTGAAGTGGCATATTTTGGGGTGGCATGTCCTGCTACCTTCAGCACAATGTAGATTAGGGTATCTGTGGTCATTGGCATACCACTGATGCCATATTCATCTAGTTTTCTTATAGTGGGGTCCCAGCCTTGGGCTGAACATTGATTTACCAACAAGAGGTAAGACCTGATAAATCTGCTTGATTGAATCAAAAGAGAAGATCCTGTACATCTCTTTCCTGTATTTTTTCCGAAGAATACATTCCTTTCCATCCCATAGTTCCTCATTAGGGTGTTGGCTTTAAATTAGGTGTCAGGGTGGCTGCATGAGAACCAGTTAGAGAATCGTTTAAAACACAAATTCCACTGTACATTCCCATTCCCAGGATGGTATTAAAAACATACACACATGCATGCAATCACTTAGGGCTGCTAATGTCATTGTTCTGGACAAAAACTTTTGACAGTTTCCCATAGAATGCATCTAGTAATCTCCTACTAGTGAGTTTCCTGAGGGTGAAGTCTATAAATTCCTCATCCTGAAAACAATACAGAGCCTTTCATAAAATAGACTGTGTATCCATATTTAGAGAGATTCATACCATGAATGAGGAAAAAGCTTTGGTAAAGTTGAGTTTCTCTTTAGACAAATCCCTTCTGGTATGGATGGCTACATTTACTCAGTTTCTACAAGCTCAGAGGGTCTTTTATTTTTCATACTATAGTAGGAGAATTAATTAAAATTTTCCATTTTTAAGAGTTTATTATGATTCATGCACCAGAATAAGAGATTTGCATACACTGTTCCATTTAATTCTTTCAGTAGTTCCATGAGGTGGGTGAAGATCTCTCCCAGTTGCAGTTAGTAAACTAAGGGTCTGGAATTTTAAGAGATTTACCCAGTCATATGTAGGTCTTCGGCATTGTTGCTGCAACTTGAACCCGGGTTTGTTTTGATTCCAAAACCTGTGCTCAGTGAAGTTGCTGGTTTTATCTTTCCTGTTTTTTGTCATGCCTTGTTTGTTATTGTGCTTGGCTACTAAATATCAGTATATTAAAAAGGGGTGGGGGGAACCTGAGTGGCACAGTCGGTTAGGCATCCAACTCTCGGTTTTGGCTCAGGTTGTGATCTCAGGGTCCTGAGATTGAGCCCCCTGTCAGACTCCACTCTCACTGCAGAATCTACTTGAGATTCTCTCTCCTTCTCTCTCTGCCCCTCTCCCCATGCGGTCACACACATGCATGTGCTCATACTCTCTCTCTAAAATAAATAAGTAAATCTTAAAAACAAAAATAGTAAAAGGTCATTTCCATTTCTTAACAGTTTCTCTAAAGAAGAACAGAATTTTCTAAGAATTTGGTAAAACATGCATGCTCCTTTTTTTTTCTGGCAAATTTTACACAATCACAATCAAATGATAGCTTTTTATTTCTTTTAACCATAATTTTAGAAAAATGTGAATCCAGGATAGGAAAGCAAAAGCCATACCCAGTTGGAAAGGCACCAGTCAGAGAATGCCTGGTGAGTTTGGGGATAGGACGTGTTTTCTCTGTTGCTTATAGAATGTTGGAAGCTGCTGTCCTCCCGCTGGCTTTCTTTCTCCACATGTCCCCAAAGGGTGAGAAGTGAGAGGCCTTGTTTCTCTCTCTTTTTAAAAATGTCCCTGTAAATTATAACACCCTACCTAGGAAAGTCACCAGGTAAATCGTGGTGGGGGGAATTCTCTTTGCTAACTTCTGGGAAATCGCAGGGTATCAGTTGTCAGCACACTGAAAGCCAGTCCCCCTACACTGTTGTCATAATGTTCTCAGCCAGGATGAAGAACCTGGTAGTAATGATAAAATGTCATGATCAGAGCACAAATAGATCTGGGTATAGAATTCTATAATATGTAGTGGAGTTATTGGTGGATATAATAAAAAGCAACACTTTGTATTCTTTATTCTTGGTGCCACTAAGAAAACCTGTTCTGTTACAATTGAAACTAGGAGAAAAAAAAAATTTTTTTTTAAGCCAGAGGAATGCTCTTTTAAAATACATCTCTTTCTTACGACAAAGTTGCTGATGGATAGCTATCTTGATATCATTTGTGAATCTTGCATTGGGAAAAATGATCCCAGGTTTTCCCTCATAAAGCAAAACCTTTGATGTAGTCAGCAGTCAACTCCTGGAGAACAGGGACCACTGAGCCTAGAAATGGCACATAGTAGGTGTTTGCCAATTGGCTCAATTTTACAGCAGGCTGGCCAACTCTTTGAGCTGCTGTTTCCATATGTAGCTGTGCTGTTGATCCATTTGCAGGCTCTCTGAATACTTGGTACGACCCACATGGCCAACCCACAGGCTCTGTCTGCACCTCTAGTTCTGATTTGTTAAACAAATGTTGGTTACCGATTAAGACACAGACCGTGACCAGGATGATGGGATAGAAAAGTTTTACTCGAGTTGCTGTTGAGGTTTTTGGATGAAAGGGTTAAAATTCAGACTGATCTTGAATATAATAGACACAAATAAGCAGAATTAAGACCATTAGGGAGGTATAACTTCTGGAAAACTAAATATAAAGTGGGGACTGTATATATGTGAGTTTGGTAGCAGGGAGAGGAGGGCCTCATTGTGAGTCAGCAACATACTGCTTTATCTTCTTAATTATTGGGCAGACATTGCCAGTTACCCACAGGAGCATAACATGTGGGAACTGCTGGGTAACATTTCCAAAATACTTAGCATTAGTCAGATATTTTTTTTAGAATTCTGTGTCCACTCTGGCTAAAGAAAAATGTGGAGAATTTGTCAAGGGTCCAGAGCATGGCAACTATATGCAGAAGAGCGCTGGAAAATAGGACCCACTGAAAGAGGCTGATAAATAAGGATTAATTATTTAGCGTGATCCAAAGCAGCTAACGGGTGATTAAATTAATGGTCTTCTGTTGCATGTAGGGTTATTATGTAGAAGATGATATAATTATTTCCACTGTGAATAGAATTAGGGAAATGGATTTATGTTAAAGTTAAAGGAGATTTTGAAGGAGCGTAAAGAACTTCGTGACTTTAAGGATTGTTGGGTAGTGGAAAGACTGATCAACGGGGAATGTGAAACCATGTTTCTTACGGAATAGGAATGGGAGTGGGTACTGCTCACCAGTTACCTTTAGGTGCAACTGGGGTAGAGATTGATGAACTTTCTAGGTAACATTTCGTGCTGTTTATTTCTCGTTGCATTTGACATTTTCAGTGAGTACATCATTATTCCCTTCTTGTTTGTATTTTTCACAGTTAATACAAATGGGAAGTCCTTGCTTTTAATGATTCTGCAGTGCATTTCAAGCAAGGGAGCGAATTTAAACAACAAATTGAAAATTACTTCACCTGCAAATCATCTTGCCACTTACTCTGTAAGGAGCCTATTGACCATATTGTCAATTCAACTTGCCTTTTCCTTTTCTTCTTTAGAAAACTCGCTGTGTGCCCTCCTCAGTTATTCTACAATGAGTGCCAAGTCTGCCATCAGCAAGGAAATTTTTGCACCTCTTGATGAAAGGATGCTGGGAGCTGTCCAAGTCAAGAGGAGGACAAAGAAAAAGATTCCTTTCTTGGCAACCGGGGGCCAAGGAGAATATTTAACATATATCTGCCTGTCAGGTAATGAAAACCAGACATTGATAATATTAAAGCAGCTTCATTTTTAAAACATTTAATTCTCAGGGGTCCAATAGGGTCATAGACCCAGCTTTTGTACACATCCGCTCTCCCACTCCTGTTTCCTGTTCTCTGTTGTCTTCTCCCGATTCTTATTTACTAGTGGCACCTCTACTTTTGAGTTTGGTTTGTATGGGAAAGGTTAATGAAGTTCAATTTTAAATGTATTTTCCAGTTCATTGAGTGTTTCTGCTAAGGGTTTGACAGACAGATTTGTTCGTCCAGACTTTCCTTCATGAAGACATTGATGGAAAGTGGGTTCTCCTCTAGGATTTTTTTGTCTTAGAATAATTCCTGGTCTTTGGGTAATTGTCATTACTAGAAACCTGAGTTTCACTGGCTTTCTTTTTCTTAACAGTTGCCAGTAATCAGTAATAGTTTGTCCCAAGATAAATATCGACACCTATGGAATGTGAGAAAGTAGACACAGCTCCCAAATCATTGCTTTGCCTGACAGCTCTTCCTTGTCAGGAAGAGGCATCTGTTCTATTAAGCGTAGAATTTTGTTGGATTATTTTTTGTCTTTCTGCTTGTGATTGTAGATGTGTGGGATTTACTGTGGATTCATACCAAGTTTTTGAGATAAAATTTGGATAAGTTTTCCATGGAGTTGCGGTGATGCTAATCTGAATACCTGGGGCATTTGTAACAGATCTGATAATAGTTCTCTTAACTGGGCAATGAAAGAAATTAAGAAAGAATTAAGCTTACCTTAATTCATCTTTTCTTACTTCCTTCATTTGTGGCTTGGGAATAAAACTTTATTTTTGGACCCATTTTTGGATTTTTTAAAAAAAATAAACTTCTGATCATTTATCAGAATTCATTTCAGTATATAGATAGGTTTGTTCCAGAAAGAATATGTAAAGATTAAAGAAGACTATGTAAAGATAGTAAGACTGTAACTTAGTTTATTTTATTTATATTTTTAAAGATTTTATTTATTTATTTATTTGAAAAAGCGAGAGAACACAAGCAGGGGGAGCAGCAGAGGGAGAGGGAGAAGCAGACTCCCCGCTGAGCAGGGAGCCCGATGCCGAACTCAATCCCAGGACCCTGGGATCATGACCTGAGCTGAAGGCAGATGCTTAACCGACTCAGTCACCCAGGGGCCCCTGTATCTTAGTTTATAATAAAATGATAACATAACCTTTTGGTAAGAATGTCTTTTCAGTGGTTAGGAGAAAGCTTTTATTTAAATGAGTGTGAGAGAATTGACCTTGAAATATTGGTCTTTCTTTCTGAATTCCAAATAAGGTTTAGATTAGTAAAATTTGGTTATAATTGGAAGACATTTGCATTCCCTTAGCACGCTGGGCAGTGCTTGGCATATGATAGGGCCTCAGTTAATATCTAATGACTAAGTGAAAGAAAGAAGTAGCCTTTCCTGATTACCTTCCTAGTATTTTGTCTCATGAACAAAATATCTTGATATTCTTAAATTTCAATTCTAGAGTTTTGCTTGCACCAATAATGAATAGAATGCATTAACAGTAAATGTTTGGGCTGAGCCAAACATGAGTTAAGTAGGGACCCATAGTGATTCTCATTTTATTAATTTTTATTCGGTCTGTGTTTTCATGGAGATTTCTTGAAGATGGGTAGTTAAAGAAAAGGTGGATGGTCTAGAAGTCCCTAGAGTTTTGCCTGGTATGTACCTCTAACTGGAAAAGACTGCGGTTCTATCTGCATGTGAGGCATATGCTGCTGTCAGCCTATTTCTGATCATGAAGTCTGCAAGAGTGAAACAGGGACTCTGCCTGCCTGTCTCAGGGAAATAGCAGAGCCTTTTCCCCTGCTGTGGGAGATCCTGACCTGGACTCATCCAATAACTGCATTTCCCTTGCCGATTACCTAGACTTTAGGTTAAAGCTTGAAACTATGAGAATTGCTTTTTCAGAATTCCCTTCTAATGGAGGAAAATAGTTTGTCCTGATAGTCTTTCTCCTCTGCATGGATTTGAATTTCAAGAGGATAGGTTGGTAAAGTAGATCTAACATTTAAGCAGATGGTTTAATGGAAGTTGGGGCAGAAGGCCAGGCCAACTTTGACCCCCAAGTTTTTTGCAGTTTGATTTTTCTTCTCATTGAGGAGGGAGCAGCCTTCTTTATCTTCTAACTTATGTGAAGCTTTGAGGCATATTGGTCACATCTCTGATAAGGTAATGTTTTAATCGACAAGTAATTAATTACTCAGATACTTATTAAGTACTTTTTACGTGCTGAGCACTCTAGGCACAGAGCATACAATTAGGAGAAAAACCCATGAAGCTTACTTTGTTTGATGGAAGGAGCAGTAGACATTAATCAACTAGTCATTAAAATAAATATGATTATTAACTGTGAAAAGACTAAAAAGGAAAAAATGCAGTGATGGGAAAGCATGTGCGAGTAGAATTTGGTCTGGCTGGAAGAAGCCAGAGCTATGAGAAAAGTAGAACCTCCCTGGTTCTGAAAAGAGATGGTGTATGAGCCGCATACATTCCTGGCAGAGGGAAGGGCAGCCTCATTAAAAGACTACGCGGGATTTTGAGTTGCTCCTTTTCTCCTACTCAGTCTAAAGATGACCTCTTTGTAGCTTGACTAGCATAGGCAGCTGCAAAGTGGAAGCAGAGCCCTGGAAGGAGAGCGTCCTTCCTGCTATTAGTGTGAACCGCCAAGCTTTCTTGCGGTTTGCCTGATGCAAACCAGCTCTCTATTTGGAATGGGCAAAATTTGCTCAAATTAGGGCAATGTCTGCAAATAGTATTTAACCATTTTTCAAACAGAAGGAGTTAAATTGTTTTAAGGAAAGAATATCCCAGCTTTCAAAGCTTGCCAACATACGCATGTAAGCATGGGTGTTTTATATATCTGGTGTCTTACTGATTTTTGTGTGTGTGAATTTCACCCCAACCCAGTATCTGGCAGAATTTAAAATCTGTGAGGTTGAGGCCTGTGATCATAAGAGTTATTATTTTTGGAGTGAATTGCATATCCTCTGGAGGAATCCAAAAAGATGCTGGAGCAGGGGAAATAAGATGATCTTTCTTGGGTTATTTAGCCGTGATTGTGTAAGGAGAGAAATAATCTCTCCAGTTCATTCACAGAGCCCTAGGATAGAATTTTAATGTTTCTCACTGGACTTCCCAAATGGCGTCTTGAATGGTGTGCAGACACTTATGTACTGACGTGCTTCAGTTTATTTGCATTCTTAAAGCCTGGAGTTTCCACTTTTTCTTTTTGGCAATGGCTAACATTAAAAAGACTGACAATACCAAGTGTTAGCAAGCATGTGGAGCAATTTGCGCTCTCACGCTTTGCTGGTGGCAATGTAAAAATGATATAACTGCTTTGGTCAACCATTTGGCAGTTCTTTGTAAATTCAAAACATGTACTTCTGACTCAGAGACTCTATTCCTAGGTATTTACCCAAGAGAAATAAAAACATGTCCACATAAAGACATGTACACAGAGGTTGATAAGTCTTATTTATAATAACCAGTAATCAGAACTCAGATGTCCATCAACATGTGAATGAATAAATGAATTATATCCTGTCTGTGCAGCGAAATGTTCCCTAAGGAATGAATTACCAGTGCATGCAGCAACCCGTGGATTACTCAAAAGCCTTATGTTGTATTAAAAAGAAAAGGAAGACAAGACTACATGCTGTATAATTCTATTTATATGAAATTCTAGAATGGACAGAATTTAAGCTGTAGTAACAGAAAGCCCATTGGTGGTCGACAGGGCTGGGGTCGGGGACTGACTATAAAGAAGTATGAGGGGATTTTTTGCAGTGGTGTAAGTGTTCTATATGTTGATCGTGGCAGTGGTTACTTGGGTGTATACATTTTTCACAGCTCTTCAAACTGCATGCTAAAAATGGGTGTCTTTTATTATATGTAAATATATCCCACAAAATCAATTAAAAAAAAAACCTCTTACAGAGTCACTAGTTGGATGATTATAAGAGTTTATTGACCCTATCTCTAGCCTGCTCTGTTAGGAGGACAGAACTAACCCTCTCCTTTATACAAATGAGAAGTTGTCCTAGGTGGCCTTTTTGAGCCCTCAGACAGAAGCAGGTGTGCATCATGTAAACCTGAATTTGCATCGATCGGATCTAAACATCAATGCCTTCTAAGCACCTTATAGTACCTGGCACATTGCCAAGTACAGATACACTATCCACTGTGCTTAAATAGAAGATGTTATTTAAATCTGTGGCTTACTACATACCTGATTATACTCTAGACTTTGAAATTTAGAACTGTTAACTCATTCAAAGTATAAAGTGAGCCCCACCCACAACAATTTCTACAGTTGGTTGCCCCCTCCATGATATTTGGGTCCATAAAACTAAACTGGAAACATGCTAAGAAATTAAAAAGCAGTTTATTATTAGAGGCCAGTTATCTACTGAACATTCCATAATTTCATGCTTAAAATCTATTTTCCTGATCCTAATGCTAGCCTTCACATTCATAAGTGGATAAAAATCTTACCTTGGCTTCTATTCATTGTCCCCATAAAAAGAAGCATGAAAGAATTTTAATTTTTGTGATTAATACGTCTTTTACATATTTTATTGAAACAAAATCTTAATCTTTTGGAAATGATTTCAGATTTTTAGAGAGCAAAATTTTTTATTTAAAAAACAGTTCTCAATGGTCTTTGATGAAATAATTTATGTAAATGGGTCCCCAGTGGAAGGTAATGATGTGGGATGGGAGCCTAGAACCTGGCAATACTGCTCTTTATCTCAGTGGCTGCCAATCCTAGGTGTTCCTTAGAATCACCTTGAGAACTTTTCAAAATCCAGATCTAGGTGCTACTGCCGCAGCCCCAGGGGTAGTGGTAAAACGTACTGTATTTGGAAAGTTTTATGCTGAAGATACTGAAGCTGAGATTGAGAAGTCTTCTCGGTCTGCTTGACATAACGATACATTCTCGGTACTACATTCTATCCAAAACGTACTTGTTAGTCTCTTTTGCGTTGACTGGCCATGGTCAAAGCTCTGAATTTTTCTGGGCTTCACTTTATTCAACTGACAAGTTCAAAAGTTTCCTTTGGGTTCTGAGTCTGAGGATTTTGAACTCCTTGGAAGTTTTTGTTTTTGTTTTTTTTTTAAAGATTTTATTTATTTATTTGAGAGGGAGAGAATGAGAGACAGAGAGCACAAGAGGGAAGAGGGTCAGAGGGAGAAGCAGACTCCCCGCCGAGCAGGGAGCCCGATGCGGGACTCGATCCCGGGACTCCAGGATCATGACCTGAGCCGAAGGCAGTCGCCCAACCAACTGAGCCACCCAGGCGCCCCTCCTTGGAAGTTTTATGCCAGATCTTATTCCATACATGTCATGTAGGGAGAAATTCAGACTGTCAATAATCCAAATGGACACTTAAAGCATTTATGAGGGTTTGAGAGCATTCTTTATAGGTTGTTATTGGAATTGGGGTAAGCAAAGTTAATTGTCACCAATCTGGCATAGAAGATTTTTTTTTAAGATTGACTTATTTATTTAGAAAGAGAGAGTGAGCGAGCAGTGAGAGGGATGGAGGGAGAGGGAGAGAATCTCAAGCAGACACCGCACTGAGCACAGAGCCCAACGCAGGCTTAGTCTCGCAACCCTGAGATCATGACCTGAGCCGAAATCAAGAGTCTGAGGCTTAACCAACCTCACCCAGGGGCCCCTAGAAAGAAATTCTTTTTATCCACTTTCTAATTGTGACTGGATCTTATCACAAGGTCTCTAAATATTAGAAGAGAGAGAAGGGAAGACAGATGAAATTTGACCTTGATAGGAATGGTTTATTTAGGAATGGTGAATTGACTTTCCAAAAAGTTCTTATCCGGGAAAATGAAAAAATCCACACCAAACTCAGGTATACAAATGTATTCACAGGGAAAGAAGAAATACAAAGCAACTATAATAATGATATCTATTTATTATTCTTTATTGTAGAAGTAGTAAATATTATTGAAACTATGAATCTTTCAGAAAATTATGTAGAAAAAAATAAAAATCATTTGCCTTGTTTGTATTATTTGTTGTAATTCCACTTAATCCTCACAGCATTCCTATGTATTAGTTGGAATGTTCTTCATTTCACAGATGAAGGGACCAGTGTTCATCAAAAGTCATGACATCCCAGCTTCACCATTTTGGGAATGACAGACTGGGAAATCCAGCCAGTCCTTACTACCCAACTGGCCTTGGTTGCACTGCCCTAGCACCTCGTTTCTTCTGACTTAGGTCATGAAAGGGGTGTGCTATAGAGAGGGCCATGTTTTAAGGGGTAGATTCTCCCTAACCCTTCAAAACTGATAAGACATTGAACAGTTTGGACCTACACTGTGTCTTATCATTTGTGAGGTTATTGACTAATAAACTCTCCTGCATTTGTAATATGCATCAGGGTAAGCCTCTTCTCTCTTTATTAGAGAGATTTGGCATATAAATCCAGCCATAAAACTTTAAGTCGCTCTAGAAGACAATGCAATAAAAAGTTATCTTTACTACCTTGATTATAATTCTTTCTAGATGCCTCTTTTATTTTATAAAATGCAGTATCCTGTTATACTTTCAATGGAGAATTTGGCTCTTTTGTGTATGTGCATAGACATATTTGATGAAAACATTTGTAACAATAATCCTTGGTTAGGTGGAGTTAAAAGTAGAGAGAGGGCTTTCTGGAATGTCCTCTGGCCACATAGATCCTGCCATGCACTTATCACTTGATTCAGTGCGCAGTACAGTCAGGTTGGCACCGAGCCCACCTTCGAATTAGTGATAGTAATAATAGTAGTAGTAGTAATGGTATTTATTGAGTTCCGATATTATGCATGGTTCCTTCTGCTTTACATATTTTAACTCATTTAATCCTTACAGCAGTGTTATGAGGTAGATAACAGTACTGTCTTCATTTTGTAGATGAGGAAACTGAGCATATAGGAGTAAATTATCTTGCCCAAGATCGTCAGCTTATGAGTTACCAAACAGGGATTTGAACCCGGGTAGTTTGATTGTGGATCTGTATCCCCTTAGCCACTGTGCTCTCCTCCCACAGAAGAATTTTATGAGAGAGAATTTCCCAAACCAAACCTCTTTTCTGCCCCTCCTTACACAACTTTAGTGATAATCATGTCTTGGTATTACTCTGCCTTCCTACAGCCTTGGTTGGTTTCGGCTGGATGGTGACGGTCCTGTACCCCAATAACTGGACTGTTAAGAAAGCATATCAGAATGACAGCGGGTGCGTTTGACTGTCAGAGAAAATTCGGAGAGGGAAATTCTGAGAGGCTCCTGACAGGAACACTACCATGTATGAACTTGTTTTGTTCAGTTATGTAATAGAAAAAAAGTGGATGTCTGAACATTTTTTTAGAGCCTCCTTGGTGGTTCTAGAGCTCTTCCTGTGAAAACTGGTGGTAATAATATTTGTATCTCCTAAAGCCTTGTGAATAGGATGTTCCAAAAATGGGTAACTAAGCCCTTAGCAGGTATTATCTCATGTAATCCTCACAGCAGTCTTGTGATGTGGCTTCTGCTTTGCAGACGAAGTAGTGGAGGTGTCAGGTGGGTAAGTGCACGGCGCAGGGCCCGGTGGCTGGAGAGCCCACGGTGCGGGGACGCACATCTGGACGTCTGGGCCCATCACCCTCCGAAATGTGCACACTTTTTAATTTGTTTTCCATGACAGGGCTCAGTCTGAGAAACAGAACTCTCCCCTTCCTTAAAAACAATGTGGCCGCGTTCCTTGAGCAAAGTGTTTTAATCTCTGAGGGTTTAGAGGATATGCTGTCAACCACTTGAGCTTTTCTAGTGGTTTAGCACGCCAACGGAGTTTTCTTTTTCCATTCTCTCATGTATGCGTTCCAGTACTAAAGCCAGATGGAAACAAGGGAAAACTCTTGACAGAGACTGGTGCCAAAACATGTCATTTAAAAAGGAAACTCCATCTGTGTGCTCTTCTGCCACACAGCCCACTGTTAAGAGCAGGAATCTCACAGAGGATTCACTTATGTTCAATTTGATTAATGTTGACTGATGGCAAAGGTAAGAGCAAGCATCGGTTAGGGTGATTACAAACTGAGGCAGCTCTGCTTTCTGGAACGTCGCCAGTAGGCCGCTGTGTACCTGGCAGCAGCCACCGACCAGGAAGGCAGGGTCTGAATCCATGCAGATGCCCTCTTTGGTGGTGCTGATTGTCTGAGTTGCCGCTTGTAGAAGTTGGTGCTCTTTGCTGTTACATTGCAAGTTGAACATCATCAGGATTTCATTTATGGGTCATGTAGTCAGAGGCACTCGGGGATGCCGCCAGTCACTGCTACTCCCTGCTTTCTTCTAGCCCAGCTGTACAAAACACAGGCTTCAGGGTAAGACTGACAGAGGGGGAAATTCTGGCTGTATTAGCTCTTTGAGACTCAGTTTTCTCATCTGTAAAATGGAAATAATATCTATGTCCCCCAAGGGCTTTTAAAAGATGAACTGAACAATATCCGTGTGTAAGTAAGGCCTGATACATGGGAATGTCTTCAGCTTTATGAGCAATGTTATTATCTTGTCATTAAATGGGACACCCACCTTTCCTGCCATACGAAAGTAATTCATCTGCAGGTTTTTTTAGAAAACATGTTAGTACACGTCTATGACAGGCTTCTGTGACCCATGTCACAGAAGACAGAACCACAGGAAAGCCCAGATTTGTCTTGGCAGTTTCCTCCCTCACCTTCCATATTTTTTTTCCCTTTCCCTCTCAAGCTTGCTTTCCCGTCCCCTCTTTGTCCCATCCCTGCCAGGGAGCTCACGGTCATGCTGGCTCCCAATTTCTAAACTAAGCTTCTCTTAATTCTCTATGTTGCAAAATTATTCTGCACCAGCTCCTGCCAACCTAGAAATGGAGTGGGCGGGGTGGAGGGCACATCACACTTGTGTTTCTGAAAGACTGAAGGTTTCCCCTCTGATTTCCTGGGTGTTTGTGCCTTACTGGGTATACTGGATGCTGAAGTTGTGTTTAGGCCTCTTTATCCAACTTTGTGGGGAGTTAGAACTGGCTTAGTTGATGGAGTTCCTGTCCCTGAAATGGGAGATGTTATTCTCCTACACCTATCTTCATGGGATCAAAAGAAAATTGGAAACAAAATAAACCAAAACATTCTCTGGGGTCAGTCAAGTGCACTTTAAGCAAACAGAAGTGGGAGAGGCTGGTACAAACGCCTGTGGACCCAGCTTTTCAGCCCAGATCAGGTTCTTATTTGCCCAGGTCTTTCCTGTTACCCTTCCTTTAAAGAGAGAACAAGTACGAGTGATAGTCATCTCCCAGAATCCATCCCCATTACAGTCATGCTACACCATATGCAGAATTTTCTGCAAGAAACTATAAATAACCCCAAGGACAGTGAGCTTTCCAGGTTGTCCAGTACTGTGAAGAATAAATGACCAGCTAGTTACTGTCCTCTGAGCTTGAGCACATCTCTCCCCAGCCTCCCATGTCCTATTCGTAATAGCACTTCATGCTGCTGGACTGTTTGTCAGTTTGCTTTCTGTTTACCTCCCCAGACTGCCGGCCCCTAGAGGGTAGGAACCAGGCTGTAGACACCTCTCTGTCCCCGGTGGAATGGATGAAGTGCCCTTGGGGTGGGGGGAATCAGGCAATATTCCACTCTCCTGAGACTGCACCGTGGACACACTTTCTGGGGCGGAGCTCCGGGCTGTGAGCTCACACATTCACTCTGGGTTCTACCAGCTGGAGCTGGTTTGGCCCTTTTCGTTTTTTGTTTTTCTTGCTGTTGTTCACACTAAGTTGCTGCCAGGTGATCTTGTTCTCTCTTGGAATTCATCAGGTTACTGAGCAGCAGTTTTTATTCTACCCATCAGCCCAATTACTAAGCAGAAAATATGGATTTCCCTGATTTATTCAGGCTCTTAGAATCATCCAAAATGAGCAATTTATAAATGCTTCCATTGTAACATACAGTGGGGAAGCTAAATTTGTGAAGTACCTGCATGTTTCTCCTGAAGAAAGTTCATATTATAGAGGAATAAATGACCATTTAATGGTACTGAATATATCAGAACTTTCCCTGAGTGCTCTTTCCCCACAGGAATCGTATTCAGTTCTTTATTTCCTTAAAAAGAACTTTCAGGGGAAAAATGGAAACTCTGGTTTTATTAAAAGTCTTAGAATATTCATACTGCCCTCCCCGCACACACATACCCTTTTAACTCAAATTGTTTTTCATCCACCACACATGGATCCCGCGTGGCTTAGGTTATAGACCCCCCAAATCCAACTGCATTTTGATGTCTGTATTCAGTTTCACAAATTATGCTGCTCTCAGAAGTCTAGGGGGTTGGGTGGGGAGGGTGCTTGGCAGGTGGGTCTTAGATGGCAAGCCCTGATGCCTTGAGATCTGAGTTCTCATTTTCATAAAAGGAAGCAATAGAATTAAGAATGGCCCTCTCTGGTTTCCAAGCTAATACGAGCGAGCAACAGTTATATAAGTGTTTTTCCCTGGTCAGAATCCTTTCCATCTTGCAGGTAGGTAAGAATCAACTGTGTTTGGGGATCCATGACTGTTTAAGTATATTTCTCCCAGTATATGTACATGTGTTATCAGGAACAGAAAGTGCCACCGACAAAAAGAACGAACAATAGGAAAAATCATGTAAAAATCATGATTTTGGCTTTTCAGCTTTTTGTTTTTTAGTACTCTTCCCCTCTGTAATATTCTATTTGGCCCTCTCTTTTTCATTTCATTTAACAGTAACAAAAATTTTTATTATCCACTCTTTGTAAAGGTAATTTTAATGGATTTTTGAGTACCATAGAGTATTTATCCTTTGATCTGTTGCTGGGTGTTTTGTTTTTTTTCAATGTTCACATTGAGAAATCAGGAATTTGGTCTTCCCTTTTTTTTTTTTTTGGTAATACCTATCTTACAGGTGAGGACATTGAGAATCACACGGTTTACTTGCTAAAGGAAACGTACACACTGCCAGTGAGTGGTGGGGTGAGGCTGGAACCTCAGCACTATGCACCCTGTGCAGGGCTCTGCGGTGGACCAGCGGGAGTTTATTTCAAAACCCACATCTGCCAGAACTCCTTAAAAGTAAAATATCCCATTGCATTTTGTGTGCTTCACGGCCAAGTAACCATCCCCATGATACTTCACAAAGTTCTAGATCAAGTTCTCTTTGAGGTACATGTGATGCCTGCTTCCATTAGGGTTAGGGCATTATTTCATTTCCCTCTGCATTTGCAGGTCTACACAGGGATGTGTGCGTGTGCGTGTGTGTGTGTGTGTGTGTGTGTGTGTGTGTGTGTGCAGAGAAAGAGAAGAAGAAGGTCTGTGTCTTACCTAGAGTCAGCCCTTATGCTCCTCAAAAGAGGCAGATCTTCACCTTTTTGGTCTGGTTCATTTACAGATTCATTAGACATCTTATATTGTTGTTAGATGAGGAATGGGGGAAGTAGTAAATGTCAACCAAACATAAGCATACTGTTTTTCTAGGTCAGTGCCTTTAATTAATGATTCACATCTGGCATTATATCAGATCCAACATTTGGACCTACCGAGCAAATAGGCTAAGGGAAATTCTTAGGAAGTTTCATTTAGAACTCTAGAATTTTATATCTGGAAGAATCTTTAGTCATTCCCAAATCAAACACCAGTGTTCCCATAAAAACTGAGGCCCACAGGGGGTGGATGGCTTGCTTGACATCATAGAGCAACTACAATAAGGAAAAGAAAGGAAAACAGCATGTTCAGATCTTCTTGCCAGTTTGGTTTTTGACCTTGGGACCGACTCTGAAGTGGGTTAGATGAGAAGGAGATGGGATTAGTGGTTAAGTTGAATTTGAGGCTAGATCCCCGTGCTATTCCCTTTCATGTGTCTCTACAGGAGCAATTTGTACCACTCCTGGGAAGAGCCTCTTGGCTGCTAATTATGCGAGTGGCTATGTCTCTCTTAGGGTTTGAATGTTGTAAGAAACTGGGCGTGGGCTCAGCTGTAAAGGCTAAGTGTTTACTCTTATCCCCCTTCTCTTTCATTCCTATGGGCATGCGGATCCATAAAGTGGAGAGTGCCCAGTGAGAATGTTTGAGGGGAAAGGTCAGAGTGCCAGTTGTCTCCAAATGTACTGTGCCACCAGATCCACTGGGTTAAGAGATAAAAACAATAGAATTTTTATTTAAAATGTAATTGTTTTCTAATTTATATATTCATGCGTGCTTTATAATCACCATAATATTTTAGACCAGTAATCTGAGTATATAATTTACAAATATGCATATGTTGGCAGTTAATACTCATAAATTTTTTATTGAGAGGATGCATAGTTAAAAATGGTTGGCAAGCCCTAGCTAGAGTCCTGGGAGATGGAAACCTTTGCTACAGTAATAATTACTTCTCACCAATGGACTGTAATCTGTTCTAAAATCTCTTGGCTTTTAGAGGTGGTTGCCCAAAGTAGTGAGCATACAACTGCCCTTTGGAATCAACCTCAGCCCACACTTCCTGCCCTGCAACCCACCCCTAGTGATTCCATGGCTTTCTGCAAGGTCAAGAGCCAGCCTGCTGCTATGTGAACTAAATGTCCTAATAGGCAAGGGGCCTGTCACAGTGCTTAGCACTTGGTATTTGCAAGTGATGGGCTCTCCTTTTGGAACCTGAAATTCAGTTGAAACAGTTACTTGTTTCAGTTTTAATATTAGGTTTGATTTGGACTTGATGTAAACGTCTGTGACTTGCTTTTAGTTCACTATCATCAGGTCAGGCCTGTTTTATTTAGTTCTGAAGTTTCTTGGCCTTTTGTACTGTTTAAAACAGGGAAACTTATATTTCCTTTCTGGACCTGACATTTATGGATTCATCCAGGGGATCCTCATTCTTTGCAGATATAGCAAAGTCCCTGGTTCCCTTATGAGCAGTTCTTTTGGAGCCAGTACATTTCCTTTTTTTGTACATAAGTAATTTTCTTTGTCAGGGGTTATATATCATATATCAGAATCGTATAGACCATTTTCTTATAGCTCAGCTATGCCAACCTTCTTTGGGAATGAAATTTTTTGAACTTAAATTCAAATACTGTACTAGGTCTACAAAAAAATTCAAAAGTGCCCCGTCTTACATAAAGATGAACAGAAGTCCCAATACCCCCTTTTCCGTGGAATTTGGAACTGTTAAAAAAGATCACTTTTGTTTTCAGAAATAACCTAGCTCTGAGATTGGACTTGATTTTCTGCATGCGTTTCAGAGATTATCTTTACCCCTTTCTGCATTGCGCCGCACTTCACATGTCCTATTCAACTACTATTGGGTATTAATCTCCATTGGTCTCTTTTGCAACCCATCGTGGTTGGCCACTGTTCCCTCACTCTGAAATCATTTTCTCTTTTCTGCCAGCGCAATGAAAAACACAGGTCCTCCAGGGTAACTGACTGGGTCAGGAGAGAAATAATATCGTTTATGAAAACTTTTAAAGACATACATAATTTGAATACCTTCCCCGAGGGCATTTGCATTTGCAGAAAGTGGCATCCCCTCTAAAGCTATTGGTATTGGTGATCGTAACACCGGGAGCATTTATTGAGCAACTACTACCACCCAATATACACCTTCTCAGATCATAACATCTGGGGTTGATACACTGTGGTAAGTGGTAAACATCTGGGCATTCTGTTTTGATCATTACTATATAGTGCTTATTTCCTTGTGTTTCTGTTGGAAGCATTCATTTGTTCAGCATTGATACTTAAGGACTCTTAACTTGGAAACTTTTTGTATGGTGACAGTTTTTACCTCGAATTTTAGAGGTCAGTCTGTCAAATGGACTTCGAGTTCACTTAATTTGGCTGCTATTGGTTTTTGCATTTTTACAAAGGGTATAACAGAAAAAAATGCAACCTGACACTGAGGAGCCTTACATCATTTTCATAAATCAACAGGCACTTCGGGTCATAAATGCCTCCTTCAGTTTCAAAAAGTGTGTTTGTGGTGTTTTCTTAAATCACTGTTAGCCAGCCTCCCAGATAAAATTCACTGGCTTTAAGACTGTGACATGATAGGGATCTTATTGCCAAGATTTTTCTATATAATATTTCAAACTCACTTCCTTCCAAAATCTAATTTTATTTTGAGCTACAGTACAACTCTGTGAATGTTGAAGTCAGAGGAAGAAAGGCATCTTCTTCCCCATAAAATGAGTTCTCTGAGTCTGGACTGGAAGTACTTTGCAGGTCACAAGCAAGGGAAGAGCTTTGCAGAAATGAGTTTAAATTTTCCTGTGACCAGTTTAATTTTTGCCTAGAGGTAAGCATAGGATGATAGTACTTGAAGTCTTTTGAGGATACAGCCCTTGGCATTATACAGTGTGGTTAGTGTCGTAAATACTTTGGTCTGTGCAATCTTAAACATGAGATTTGGATTGGAATGATTTACTTAGATTGGTGACTTGGATTACTCTAATTTTAGCCTAATCTCATGAGCCCAATTGGAATTTTCAAGTTTTGGGGCACCTGGGTGGCTCAGTCATTGAGCATCTGCCTTCGGCTCGGGTCATGATCCCGGGGTCCTGGGATCGAGCCCCGCATCGGGCTCCCTGCTTGCAGGGAGGCCTTCTTCTCCCTCTCCCACTCCCCCTGCTTGTATTCCCTCTCTCACTGTCCCTCTTTCTGTCAAATAAATAAATAAAATCTTAAAAAAAAAAGAATTTTCAAGTTTTGCTTTTATGAGAGATGCTTTGGAGAGCATCATTTTCCTAAATATCTAATGGTTCTTGAAAAGATGAGAGTTCTGTGTGTATGCTGACAAGTCAGGTACACCATATTGGTAAGAAGTTGCAGAAGCCCTTCTGATATGAGGCTGTTTTCTGTCATGCATAGAGTAACAAATGGCCCAGAAATGGCTAATCAAGTGAGAGTTCTGTGTGCGTAGTCTGTGCGTCTTCCATTTCTAGGATCAAAGCAATCAGAGGTAACTCAGTGTAAGGGCAAAGGCTTTGGAGACAGAAAAAATGTGGGTTTGAATCTGGGTTCTATTGACTAAGTGTGGGAGTTGTGTAAGCTAGAGAGCATCACTTGGCCTTTCTGAGCCTCAATTTTCACTTGTGCAAAATGGTTATTACAAATATCTGTCTTGGAGGACTATTATGAGGACTGAAAAGATACGTGAGAAGACATACATAAACAGCCTTGCTTGGCCCCAGAATATAATGAATGCTTAATAAATGTTAGTTTCCTCATCATCCTCATCTGACATTTAAAAGCCTCCTCCTTTTGGTGACAAGGAATGAGAGTCCTCGGTCATCTGTCAGAGACTGAACTAGAAAAGGCAAGAAAGCAACTGGTGACTTTGAAACAGGAATCGAAATTTTCTGGAGGGGCCAAAGATGGCTTCTAGTCCAAGGAGCTCGACACATATTAGGAGCCTGATTACAAGTTCTGTCACTGTCATCTTGGCTTGTATGAAATTATCCCTTCTAAAGATGGAGATTACCCATCGTTTCTGAAGAGCAAATGAGAAACAAGCTAATGCAGTTTCAGATGAAAAACAGAAGGCTGGATGCTTAATGTCATTAAATGTGCCGAGAGGTTTGGGTGTGGAGAAGAACAGGACTGGCGTCAGACAAAACTCTCTTTTGGATCTCAGCCATACCCCTTTCTAGCTGTGGCCGCAGAATGTAGCTACCCTCCGATCTCAGCCATACCCCTTTCTAGCCATGGCCGCAGAATGTGGCTACCCTCCGTGAACCACTTTCTTCACCTACACAACAGGGACAACTCCTACCTCATGGACTCAGTGTGGAAATTAAATAAAGCCAGCCGTAAAGAGCCTGGCACGCCATAGGCCTCCACGAACAGTGGTTGAGAGTTAAGCACAGAGCTTGTGTGTGTATGGGGGAGGGGAGAAGGATCATGCAAAATGCACATCTCTCTTCAGATTGCTTATGAGCCCGGAGAATATACTGAATGCTTAAGCAGCTGTCCCTTCAGGGGAAGAATACAGTGGGAACCGTATCTGCTTGCTTTATGGTAGCACCCAAAGTGCCACGGCCCTGACCTCAGCGTGAGTGCTGGACCTGTTAAGAGCTAAGTTCCAGTATTTTCTTTTGAAGTCCTGGTCGATCAGTGTATTACAAAAACACAGCGCACAAACACTCGCCCAGTGGTCAGTGTGAGAGCTTGTTTTGTTTTTAAGCCGATATCCTGTCAACTTTTATTTTCTTCTTAAAGTGTCTTTGTTTGGGTGGAGAGCCTTGGCCTCCAGTAGGCAGCAGGCAGCTTTCACAGGTCTGCGCCCAGTCCTCCAAAGAGCTTGG
The DNA here is from genome assembly GCF_009762305.2 of Zalophus californianus. Taxonomy (NCBI): domain Eukaryota; kingdom Metazoa; phylum Chordata; class Mammalia; order Carnivora; family Otariidae; genus Zalophus; species Zalophus californianus. Next base: position 70,503,683 of record NC_045600.1, read on the forward strand.
ATTCCGAGCAGTCTGATAACACGCTTTAAGGATATAAAAGAAACTTCAGAAAACCAACTTCTGGTGTATCATTTTATTTTCTCCGTGTTCATTTTTATGCAAACTAATGCCATTCATTTTGGATTTTCTTCCACCAGTAAAAGCCTGCGTCTGAGGCCTTAGTCTGTAGCATTTTAACTGTGTCCCTCACTAGGTGTCTGTGCCTTCATCCCCGCAGGTGGTGGCGAAGTCCCCCACTGCCAGTGGGCCAGCCTCTGTAACTTGGCCATGAACTCCTTCCTGAGATCTTCTTCTTTTCTGCGTAACTCCGGTCTTCTCTAAGGTGCAGTGATTTGCTTTTCTTAATTCCATGGACCCACATGACCAGACACCTAGTAGGCAATGTCTTCTTCATGTTCAGTTACCCAATTATTCGCCAGCTAGAGATGATAGTCTTTTGTGCTTTTGGATATGCCCGGGGATCAGCAGCCAGTAGCTGCATATGACAGAGTGGGGAAAAAGCGCTCGGGCTTTGGGGTCAGACAGACTTCGTTTTGAATCTTGCACTGATGCCAGCTGTGTGATGTTCCCTCCGTGCCTCGGTTTCTTCGGCAGTAAAGCCAAGTGTTCAGTGTGGCTGTAAAGTACAGAGATGACACGCATGCAGTGCCGGCCTGTTTCCCAGCACAGAGTAGATGCTGGTGAAGTGAAGCTGCTGCTGTTTTGTGCTTGTTGTCTCCTGCAGGCTCCCCACGTTGATTTAGAGCCCTGGCACTGCCTCTGTAGGGGAGGAGGGCTTGCTCAGAGATGCAGGGCTGGATCCTCAGACCCCCTGTGGGTTGAGGGGTGCCATGCCTCAGGGAGCCCCATCCCTCCCTTACCACAGCTACCAACTGCTCGCCAGAGGCCTGCTGCCCAGGCTGCTTCCGCTGAGGGCTCAGACTCCAATTTCACTTCGCCACCTGGGTTTGAATGTCCCTAATTGTTCCTGGTGGTGAGAATTCCGTGCTACCGGTTCACCCTGCAGTCATGCCCAAAGTGGCCAGGGCACCGAACTTCCAGCCTGTTCGTCCTTCTCGGCCAAGGAGGCAACTGGGACCACAGGGGCTGGATCAAAAAAAAGATGATCGACCCAAAGCCTTTTCCTTCCACCAGCGGGATGAAGATGGGGAGCTATAGCAGGTTCAGTGGCTGCTGTGGCAGCTGGAGCAGAAGAATCTGGATGCGTGGCTTGTGGAAGCTTTGGCATCAGACTGGGGACTCCTTGGTCGGGTCCCTTGCAGTGGCTGTAAGGAGGTTGATCACTTGAACATCTGTCTACAAGGCATCCCCCTAAGGATGTTAACCCTCCCTTCCTGCCATGTTCAGCACGATTTCTGTAGACCAGTAGCTGAGCATAAAAGATCTTTCGGATGGAAACAACGATAGAAATAGCTAACATTAATTGAACACTTATATGCCAGTTACCGGACTAAGCAGCTTCTGAAAGACAGAAGGCTGGATGCTTATGTACGCTCTCATTGACTCCCCTTCTACCAACCCTAGCAGAGAGGCATGGGTGCATGTTAACCCCTTTCCTCAGATGAGGAAAGTGAGGAGTTCGGGGGTTTCACTAACTTGCTGAATGTCCCAGGGCCAATAAATCCTGGCGCAGGGACTCAAACCCAGTCCTCTGTCTCCAGAGCCTGAGCACTTAACCTCCATGCACGGACAGAAGGGCTTCCTGAAGCCCCTTTCTGTGTCAGTCCACGTCCCTGTCCTCAGAAAATATTCCTCTGTCACCAGAAGCAAAGGGGACATTATAGATCATTTAGTTTAGCACCACTGCCTTATAGCAACCTCACTGTATAGGAAAGATGGTCTGTATTCTCCCTGGTGGTGGGTGGCAGGGGGAACCAGACATCATCGGCCTCTCACCATCTGGGTCTTGTATGTACCATTCCGTGTCTGTCGTCACACCAGGGTCAGCTCGCATGCCGGTCTTCGTGCTTCTTTCATTTAGCGAAATGCAGTGATGAGCAAGGGGGACATGAGGGTTTCTTTGTAGAGGTGGGAGTGTTTGCATCAGATATACCAGCAGAGAATGCAATACTCTCTGTTCCCCTGAGCCCTGACTGCGCTGCCTCAAGGGAATTTTTGCTTTTTTACTAAGTGTGTAGGGCTCTGCTCAGGTGAGCCTGCTCTTCCTCTCTGTCTTGCAGAGCAGTTCAGGATTTCTACAGCCACTGCTTCCCACCTTGCTTACCCAAACCCATTTTACGATAAAATAGAAATAAAGCAACCCTCCTCATTGGGACCCACCCTCCTTAGAATGAAATAACTTCATGTCCCCTGTTGTCACCTTAGTTAAGGATCTGGGATAATCTTTCACACCTAGGTTTCTTAACCCCTCACACGCGTGCCAGAGATGATAGGTGGGCCTGTTTTCCATAGAAAAGTACTGGTCACTTTCATCTCTGATGCTGGATGACCAGCTCCCTGTCCCCCTTCTTCTTGTGAGTTGGCAGCCCTTACAGGGCTCATCAGCCCACCCTGGGAGCTCACTCTCCTTCCACCTCCCCTCCCCCAAAACCACCCCCACTCCACCTAGGAACAGCAAGTAGTACTTAATTACTCCACATCTGCACACCCTTAGCCTTTTCTCTGTCCATTTTGAAGAAGACGCTGACCTCTGCTATTATATCAGCAACTCTAAGCCTTATGGCCTCCACTGAGCTCAAGTTAGATTCATCTGTTCAGTAAATATTTATTGAGATCTAAATGGACAAAAACAAAACTGCTTTTGTGGCATTTAGATGGGCAGAGAGCCACAAATTAAATAATCAGCTATGGAATACTGAGTTGATTTCTCTGAAGGAGAGCACAGAGCTTAATGTCTTCTGTAGGAAGTGAGTGAGAAACTGAGATGCGCCGGTTGGAAAAGAGTGTACTAGGGGTGTTGGGAAAGGGGTGGGAACAACAGGGCCTACAGGCAAACACTGTTCCCTAGGGCAGAAGGGAGCAGGCCAGTTTGAGAAACAGAAAGCCCGTGTGACGATAGCACAACAAACAAAGGGAGGGTAAGGGACATCGGGGTAGGCCAAAGATACATGTCACGTCCTCATGCCAGGAACCTGTGAATTTTACCTTATTTGGAAAAAAGGTATTTGCAGATGGTATTAAATTACGCATTTTGAGATGAGATTACCCTGGATTATTCTAGTGGGACTTAAATAACATCACATGTGTCTTTATAAGAGCAGCAAAGGGAGATCAGACGCACGGAGAAGAAGACTATATGAAGACAGAGGCAGAGATTGGGTGATGTGGCCGCAAGTCAAGGAGTGTTGGCAGGTCATCGGGAGCTGGAAGAGGCAAGGAACAGATTTTCCCCAAGAGCCTCTGGCAAGAGCATGGCCTACTGACATAGCAGTTTTGGACTTCTGGCCTCCAGAACTGTGAGAAAATAAACTTAGGTTGTTTTAAACCGCCCAATTTGTGGTAACTTGTTATGACATCCACAGGTCATTTCCCTCTAACATTCTTTGTTAGTGGCACTCAGGATTTTCAAGATTCAGACAAGGCCCATTCAGGAATGCTGTAAGACATACAGAAGACTTTATTCTTACCTTCAATTTAATTGAAGTTCAAGCAGGAACATGTTTGTATATTGAACACTTTGCATATGCTCACAAATATATGAAGAAATGAAGTATGTTGGGGGATGTCTTTTTTTACTCTTAGAAGCCTCATAATTTGGTTTCTTCCTCTGAACTGGAAAGCCCTATGGTCACATCTTTTCTGGTTTTGCTTGTTGGACAAAATATGTTGAGAGCATTAAGCAAACCAAGAGGGAAAATACTCCCTTTTCTGCCTATGCTTAGTAGATGAGGTACTTACCTGGTTCCTAATGTAATTCTTTCCCCTTGAATAACAATACTTTAAAATCATTCAACCTAGAATTTTGTTCTAATGATAAAGAGAGTTTTAATTATGGGGTTGGGATTAAATTGTCATGATTCAGAACATTAAATTCTTCTTGGAGAGCATGAACAGTTACAATTCTGCCACTTCAGAAATTCAGTTTTGTCTAGAATAACTCAAAAAGAGAAATATAAAATGATATTTGGTTAAACATCCTTCAAATTAGCATTTGGTTGTGCAAAATATTAGAAATGAACTTTATGGAAGTTTAGAAAAGGTTTGTGGAAAAGAAATCAATACTAATAACAGGTATATATATGATAACTATTTTTATACTAACATGTATTAATTATGTGCACTTACTTAAATAGGCCACTTGGTCTAGAAGCTTGAAATAAGTTTGTCTTAATGGGATTTTTCAAGTATTTATTTTTTAAATCTTTTTATGGAAAATTACAAATCTGCCACAGTAAAGAGAATTGCGTACTGAATCCCATGTACCCATTGTCCGGTTTTAATAATTAACTCACCTGGCTAGTCATATTGCCTTTATTACCCATCACTTCCTCTCACTGAGTTACTTTTATGCAGATCCTCTTGTTTCATCCTTAAATATTTCTTTTTTTTTTAAGTTTTTATTTATTTATTTGACAGAGAGAGACACAGCGAGGGAGGGAACACAAGCAGAGGGAGTGGGAGAGGGAGAAGCAGGCTTCCCTCAGAGCAGGGAGCCCGATGCGGGGCTCGATCCCAGGACCCTGGGATCATGACCCAAGCCAAGGCAGACACTTAATGACTGAGCCATCCAGGCACCCCTCATCCTTAAATGTTTCTATATGTATATATTTAAAAGACAGAAACTTTTAAAAAAGCACAATCAAAATACCAGTATCACAGCAACAAATTCCTTAATATCATCAGACCAAGTCAGTGTTCAACTTTCCCAATTGCCATGTATATTTAGCTCTCATATGTAAAAATTCAAATAGCGTAAAAATTTGAATGAACTATAAAATATGTATATATGTAAGGTAATGTTCATTATATCTCATACATATACATATGTGTTTATGTACGGTTCTAATTAGAACCCAGATAAGGTCTAGACAGCACAATTTTTAAATTTTTTTTATTTAAACTCAACATATAATGTATTATTAGTTTTCAGAGGTGGAAGTCAGTGATCTATCAGTCTTATGTAATCCCCAATGCTCATTACATCATGTGTCCTCCTTAATGTCCATCACCCAGTTACCCCATTGCCTTCCCCCCACCCAGCAACTCTCAGTTTGTTTCCTGTGATTAAGAGTCTTTTGTGGTTTGTTGCCCTCTCTGATTTCATCCTTGTTTTATTTTTTCCTCTCTTCCCCTATGATCCTCTGTTTTGTTTCTTAAATTCCACATATGAGTGAGATCATTTGATAATTGTCTTTCTCTGATTATTTCACTTAGCATAACACCCTCTAGTTCCACCCATGTCATTGCAGATGGCAAGATTTCATTTTTTTTTTTTTTGATGCCTGACGGGTATTCCATTGTGTATATATATACCACATCTTCTTTATCCATTCATCTGTCAATGGACATCTTGGCTCTTTCCACAGTTTGGCTATTGTGGATATTGCTGCTATAAACATTGGGGTGCAGGTGTCCCTTTGAATCACTACATTTGTATCTTTGGGGTAAATCCCTAGCAGTGCAATCCTGCATCATAGGGTAACTCTATTTTCAACTTTTTGAGGAACCTCCATACTGTTTTCCAGAGTGGCTGCACCAGCTTGCATTCCCACTAACAGTGTAGGAGGGGTCCCCTTTCTCCACATCCTCACCAACATTTGTTGTTTCCTGACTAGTTATTTTTAGCCATTCTGACTGGTATAAGGTGGTATCTTACTGTGATTTTGATTTGTATTTCCTGATGCCAAATGATGCTGAGCACTTTTTCATGTGTCTGTTGGCCATTTGGATGTCTTCTTTGGAGAAATGTCTGTTCATGTCTTCTGCCCATTTCTTGATTGGTTTATTTTTTCTTTGGGTGTTGGGTTTGATAAGTTCTTTATAGATTTTGGATACTAACCCTTTATCTGATATGTCACTTGCAGATATCTTCTCCCATTCTGTCAGTTATCTTTTGGTTTTGTCAGCTGTTTCCTTTGCTGTGCAAAAGCGTCTTATCTTGATTAAGTCCCAATAGTTCATTTTTGGTGAGAATATTTGCATCCATGTTCATCAGGGATATTGGTCTGTAATTCTCCTTTTTGGTGCGATCTTTGGTTTTGAGATCAAGGTAATGCCGGCTTCATAGAAAGAGTTTGTAAGTTTTCCTTCCATTTCTATTTTTTTAAAGCAGCTTCAGAAGAATAGGACTTAATTCTTTAAATATTTGGTAGAATTTCTCTGGGAAGCCATCCAGCCCTGGACTCCTGTTTGTTGAGAGATTTTTTATTACTGCTTCAATTTCCTTGCTGGTTATAGGTCTGTTCAGGTTTTCTATTTCTTCCTGGTTCAGTTTTTGTAGTTGATACATCTCTAGGAATGTATCCATTTCTTCCAGATTGCCTAATTTGTTATTGGCATATAGTTGCTCATAATATGTTCTTTTTTTCTTTTTTTTTTATTTTATTATGTTAGTCACCATACAATACATCATTAGTTTTTGAGGTAGTGATCCACGATCCATTGTTTTCGTATAACACCCAGTGCTCCATGCAATACGTGCCCTCCTTAATACCCATCACCAGGCTAACCCATCCCCCCCACCCCCCTCCCCTCTAAAACCCTATTTGTTTCTCAGAGTCCATAGTCTCTCATGGTTCATCTCTCCCTCCGATTTCCCTCCCTTCATTTTTCCCTTCCTTCTCCTAATGTCCTCCATGCTCTTCCTTATGTTCCACAAATAAGTGAAACCATATGATAATTGACTTTCTCTGCTTGACTTATTTCACTTAGCGTAATCTCCTCCAGTCCCATCCATGTTGATGTAAAAGTTGGGTATTCATCCTTTCTGATGGTTGAGTAAATATTCCATTGTATATATGGACCACATCTTCTTTATCATAATATGTTCTTATAATTGTTTGTATTTCTTTGGTATTGGTTGTGATCTCTCCTCTTTCATTCATGATTGTAATTATTTGGGTCCTTTCTGTTTTCTTTTTGATAAGTCTGGCCAGGGGTTTATCAATCTTATTAATTATTTCAGAGAACCAGCTCCTAGTTTCATTGATCTGTTCTACTGTTCTTTTGGTTTCTATTTCATTGATTTCTGCTCTAATCTTTATTGTTTCTCTTCTCCTGCTGGGTTTAGGCTTTATTTGCTGTTCTTTCTCCAGCTCCTTTAGGTGTAGGGTTAGGTTGTGTATTTGAGACCTTTCTTGTTTCTTGAGAAAGGCCTGTAGTGCTATATACTTCCCTCTTAGGACCGCCTTTGCTCCATCCCAAAGGTTTTGAACAGCTGTGTTTTCATTTTCATTTGTTTCCATGAATTTTTAAAATTCTTCTTTAATTTCCTGGTTGACCCATTCATTCTTTAGTAGGATGCTCTTTATTTAGCCTCCATGTATTTGAGTTCTTTCCAACTTTCCTCTTGTGATTGATTTCCAGTTTCAAAGCATTGAGGTCCAAAAATATGTAGGGAATGATCCCAGTCTTGTGGTACCAGTTGAGACCTGATTTGTGACCCAGGATGTGATCTATTCTGGAGAATGTTCCATGTGCGCTCCAGAAGACTGTGTATTCTGTTGCTTTAGGATGGAATGTTCTGAATATATCTGTGAAGTCCATCTGGTCCAGTGTGTCTTTCAAAGCCTTTGTTTCCTTGTTGATCTTCTGCTTAGATGATCTGTCCATTTCAGTGAGGGGGGTGTTAAAGCCCCCCACTATTACTGTATTATTATCAATGTGTTTCTTTAATTTTGTTAATTGGTTTATGTAATTGGCTGCTCCCATGTTAGGGATATAAATATTAACAATTGTTAGATCTTGTTGGATAGACCCTTTAATTATAATATAGTGTCATTCTTCATCTCTTATTACAGTCTTTGGTTTAAAATCTAATTTGTCTGATACAAGGATTGCCACCCCAGCTTTCTTTTGATGTCCATTAGCATAATAAATGGTTTTCCACCCCCTCACTTTAAATCTAGAGGGATCTTTGGGGCTAAAATGAGTCTCTTGCAGACATCATATAGAGGGTCTTGCTTTTTTATCCAATCTGATAACCTGTGTCTTTTAATTGGGGCATTTAGCCCATTTACATTCAGAGTAACTATTGAAAGATGTGAATTTAGTGCCATTATATTTCCTGTAAAGTCACTGTTTCTGTATCTTGTCTCTGTTCCTTTCTGTTCTATTCTACTTTTGGGCTCTCTCTTCGCTTAAAGTATCTCTTTTCATATTTCTTGTAGGGGTGGTTTGGTGATCGCAAATTCTTTTAGTTTCTGTTTGTCCTGGAAGCTTTTTATCACTCCTATTTTGAATGACATCCTAGATGGATAAAGTATTTATTCTTGGTTGCATATTTTTCTCATTTAGCACCCTGAATATATCATGCCAGTCCTTTCTGGCCTGCCAGGTCTCTGTGGATAGGTCTACTGCCATAGATAACATAAGTGATTGCTAATCTCTTAATTTCTTTATATTTACATACAGAAAAGTATACAGATTATGTGTACAGCCCGTTGAATTTTCACAATGGGAACACTTCTATGTAACCCGCACCCAGGTCAAGAAATGAGTATTACCAACTCCTGAGACGTTCCCGCATCTTTTCCACAATACTCCCTGCCCCAAGGATAACTATTATTTTGAGTTCTAGCACCATGGTTTAGATTTGCCTGTCTTTGGAGTTTATACAAATGGAATCTTAGAGTATGTACTATTTAGTGCTTAGTTTCTTCCTCTCAATATTGTTTGTGAGATTGATTCACCCACATTGTTGCATGTAGCTGTAGTTTGTCAGTCTCATTACTGAATAGGATTCTGTTGTAAAAACTGTACTACAATTATTCTATTTTTGATAAACATCTGGACTTTTTCCAGGTTTTGGTTATTACAAATAGTGCTGCTAGGAACATTTTTGTACATGTCTTTTGGTGACTATACCTACATATTGCTGTTAAGTATATATCAAGGTCAAAGAGAATATATCTCTTCAGCTTCAGTATATAATGCCAAACAGATTTCTGAGAGGTAGTACCAATTTACACTTTTGCCAGCAATGTATAGAGTGGCGAGCGCTCCACACATGTGGTCATTATTAATTGTAAATTACTTAGTGGGCAGGGAGTGTTGCTGAATGAATTTTTGGTTGAAAATTGATGGGCATAAGGAATCCATTTCTTCTAGATATTCTATAGAGAGAGTTTAGAAAACATAATGCTGTTTATTGATCTGAAATTTTAAGGCAATAGATTTTGGCCACAGTAAAGACAATTTTCTCATTCATTCTACACCTGAGAAATATTTCCCATTTGTAAAGTATCCAACTCTTTATTTATAACCATCTTCTGTGTGTGGATATCTGTCTTACTGTGATGAATACAGAGAATTATTTGCCATGATTCCCTTGGGAAGAACTCTTAGAAATCTGGAGCAGTAACGTTAAGGTGACTTTCAGTCTATTTTTTCAAAGCCAACTATGCTTAACCCAAGTATCCATTTTCCATCTTTTTTTAGTTGTCTGTTGGTCTTCTATGGAATCTTCTTTGGCTTCTGCATTTCTCTGAAACTGTAAAGGTTAAAGACAACTGTAAACCTGGAAGAGATACTCACTACTAAGAATAGAGAAAAATCCTACCTTCTGGCCCATACATTTTATACTTCTCCGAACATTTTTAAGTAGAAGATATTAGATGTCACATAATGGCATTGTGTGATAAGGTGTCCAGCTGTAACCAGCTTTTGCCTATAGCTAAACTACATTCCCTCTAATGCTTACTCTATGTTCTTTCCTTTTGAATTTATCCAAATTCAAATAGAGTCATGCTTTTTCCCCTATGACTACTTTTTATTCTTTCCTCATCTTTCCAGTTGCTCTTTGTATTCTCTCCTTCCCCACTGATGTCATCAGCTCTGCACACTGGATCTCAAGACACACACCAAGGTATCAGGAAGAAGTTAGGATCAGTTTTAGGATGACTGCTACATCTTGTTCTCCACTTTATGCTGTAGAATACGTTTCTGTTACATCGGAAAGACCCATCTCCTTCAGGACTTGGGAGTCTGTGATGTTTTTGAGTAATAACCAAATCGTGTTCACTCTGTCTTAATTTTTAGGTGTGGTGGAATCAGCAACATTTTTTATTACACTCAGAGACAGGGCGTTCTTTTCCCCTCTATAACCTTCTATTAATTTCTGAAAGTCTTGTTGAGGATATGCTCTACACCTTACTGGTCTCTGGTTAACCCAGGAGAGAGAGCCCTTACCGAGGTGACAACGAAAGAGGAGAAACTAGTAGTTAGGCATCATTAGAGATGCTCTCTAGGTGCAGATGATCAGAAGACAGTTCTCCCTTGGTTTTTTTTCTACTTGAAGAGAGTTCCCTAAGCTCAGAAAAATCGGCCATGTGGGAATAACGTTAAGTGGCCCATCTTGGGGGCAGTGACGGAGAGTCTGTTACTGAATGTGAGCTGCTTCAATGCCACAGGCTTCTGAGTAACTGCCCCACAGCCTGAGCTGCGGGCACTTCCCAGAGTCTTTGTGTAAAGCATCTGATCGCCAGACTTTGAGAGGTAGGTGCAGAGTTTTTTTAAAGGGCATGAAGTCCAGGCTTTTGCCATAATCATGATAGTTCCCCTCAGAGGTTCTTTGGGAACAAGTGCTGGACTACACTGTTGCTCAGGCGTCTCAACAAAGCCCCGCCTTTTTATCTTGCTCCACCATGGGTTCAAAAATGGATCTTCACAAATATTAGGGCTTTTTCAAAGTGTGAGTCCTTTTCGAACATTTCTGAGATCTGACTCTTTTTCTCAGTCCCACTTTCAGGGTTGTACTGCTTTGTGCCTTCTGTGTAAGACTAGGGCAAAGGATAGTGACTATGGAGACTTATTTTTCATATTAAACTGTTTGTTTTCAGATTGGAAAGTGATCTGACCTAAGAAGCTGTTAGTCATTAGCGAAAATCTGAGTGATCTTTTGGAAGGCTGAAGTCAATCGGTATACAAATATGAGCTTATAAAACAAGATAGAACCTCTGAGTGTGGATCCTTATAAATCAAAATGCATCTCAGGGAGTGGCACATAAGGAGAAGGTATTCCCTTTAGAAAAGCCTGTTTGGAGGTAGTGATATCATCCTCTAATCAGGTAATGTGTGCATTTGGACCTTTTTTTGGTCTTTAAACTTTAGCTATAATATACATTCTTACCCAGTCACTGCTCATTTACTGTTAGGATCAACAGCCCATTCCCAAGTCTCCATAGTCAGTTTCCACCCCCTACCCCCGCAACCTTCACGCCCTGCCTTGTGTAAAGAATGCTTAGTGTCTACGAATGAGAGTTTTGTTTGTGGAAACATCTCTGTTTTGTGAAGTTGGTGCGTGAATATATTCTTCCTCCCTTTCCTGGCTTCTTCCCACTATAGTTGGCAGTGACTTTTCTTGTTTGTAATTGGTCTTTGTGTGTCATTCTTGAGCATGTGCACACCGTGCTCCTTGGCATTCTATTGGAATTATTCTGGATTTTCTCATTTACTTCTCCATCACTTTTCCTGTCACTATGTCATGCTCCTCAGTCCTGATTTTCTTCAAAGACCCATCTGTGTTCCCTTCCTTGAGCTGTTGCTCTCATGGCTCTCACTCCTGTCTGAGAATAGCTACAGCTTCTTGTTTAACTAGTTTGGTCCCAGAGAGTCAGAAAATGGTGAATTCTTTTGCTTTCCCTTTACATGTGGAGCTCTGTATTATTAATACTACTTTCTCCTTTGTTTTCTATTCCAGAAGACCTGTTTCACCTTGTTCATCAAGATTCAATTATCTGGGGAAGATTTTACTAATAGATGGGGCCACTTTTGATTTGTTGATAAGCACTTGAATTTGATAGTAGTCTGCTATGACTTTTGTATTCTCTTAGGTTTTTACTTCTGAGCAATTTCTCAGTCACTTATATTACATAACTTCATATTATAAATTACAAGGCTCTAATCTCTTGATCCAGCTGCTAAAAGTCCTGGCCCCGTTCATCTTGATCTTGTTGCCTCTTTTCAGAGATCTGTCCCTTCACATGTCTTCTGTATCCCATATGCTCTTACTTTCTCAAAGACTGTCATGCTTTTCCATTTATCTTCTCTCCAGCCAGCTGTAGGAAACTCTTCCCATAAGTATACCTACATGCTTTCAGAGCTCCCATTTAAAAATAATCCTTTTAGGACCCCAGATCCCCTGCCAACCTCTCCTCTTAGCCTGCCTTCCGTGGAGAGATGTCTGCACTGGTTTGGGCACTTAATAATCCCTCCGTTATCCTTGAGCCCACTTCAGTCTGGCCAAGACTCACCCTACTTGGCTCTGGTTCTGAGAAGATTGTGGGGATCCCCAGTGCTACCTTATTCAGTGGACATCTTTCCCCTCCTCTTCATCCCACCTCTCAAGAGCATTCAACACAGTCACCCACTCTTTGCCTGAAAATCATTTCTGTCTTGGCATCAAACACACCATACTCTCTCTTGGCTATCCTTCCTCCCCATCACTTACTTACATTTTGGTCTCCATTGCAGATCTCTTGTACCTTAATTCTTGAATTTGGAGACTCTTGGACTCTGTCCTGGAAACTTCTTTTATATTTTCCCTCTTTCTCTACATTCTTGGTGCTCTGACCAGTGTGTCAGGGACTATTATTTCTAATACTATTATATTTATGTTGTAGAGAATCTGTGACAAAATAAGAATTCACATAAACTGCCTAGAATACAGAAAATATTCCATAAAGGGTACTACTGGTATGTATTTTTTCATCTTTGTTTCTCTCATTAATATAAATAAAGTGTAGGCTCAAATATTTGTTAAAAGAAAGAATAGTTGAATTTATCTTTCTTTGGTTTTGGACTTTCAGTGTGTTGGTTTTCTGTTTGCTGTCAATTGCCACATACTCCCTCTAAGAAGGCATATATCTCAGTCCATCAGATATTGGGACAAACATTTTAAGATCTTTTTCTTTGACCCACCTACCTTTCATTGGTCTACTCTCTTGACGTCACTCATTTTGATTGTTCCCAAATCCAGTGTGTGTCCAGGGGAGTTACCTAGTTACTAACTCTAGGGGAAAATTATTAAATTATGTTTCTAATTAAGCTACTTTGGAGAAGGATTCAATGAGTTAGTATATGTTTATACAGAAAGCCCTTAGAACAATACTTGGCACCTAGTCAGTGTTTGGTAAGTGTCAACTATTGTTAGTATTTTTTTTTAATTCTTATTCTGCAACATGGGAAACCCCTTCACAGAAGGGTACATTCATCTGTTTATGGACATGGTGGCCACAATTATCTGCCTTTCCCCCTCTGTAGGGAGGTGTTTTCAGGTGTTGTCCAGGGTCTGACTGGTTCAAGACAATGTGAGGTACTCAGAAATTAGCAGATTTCTGGGCTCCACTACAGTAGGCTTACCAAACGAGGAGCTATGGGAGTGGGAACCAGGACTCTGCTTTTTAAAACAAATTTTCCTGGTTTGTTCTTATTACATGTACACGTTTGAGAATTATTTTTGTACCCAAATGAATTGTGAGCCCTTGGAGGTACAATAACTTTCAAGACATCATCAGCAATTGTTCTTTAATAAGTGGTTTGTAGAATTATAGACCTTAAAGAACATTGGGTCCATTGCCCTTGTGTTGACAATAGGAAATAGAAGCCTAGCAAGAAGAATCTCCTTCTCCAAAGTCAGATTATTTGCTAGTGATGGAATCAGGGCTGAGATTCAGGCTTCCTGGCTCCCAGTTCTGTTCCTTTTCCACATTCCACACAAGCTACTCATGCCCACCTAATGGCCCAGAAGGTTTTCCAGTCTGCTTTCCGTAAAGCAGTGGAGGGGGCTGTCCCAGGAGAAAACAGTTGGCGAAGAGGAAGGTGAAAGGAGCTAAAGTGTGGTCTAGAGGGGAAAAAAAAGAGAGAGAGAACTCAAGAAGATGATTGAAATTCTGTGAGAAGAGGACCATCAGCTTTGACGACAGAAGGGTTTGGAGAAACAAGAAGGAGGTATTTATAAAAACAGGAGAGTAAAGGAAGGAAAAACGAGAATAGGACTGTAATGGGTGTGCATTTACATTTTCTGCACTAAGTGTTCATAGCCCAGTGTAGTGATAAGAGCACTGGATTGGAGACCCTGGTTTAAAACTCATCAGAGTCTTGGACAAGATCCCAAAGCTCCTCCTAGTTCCAGCATCTCCAGCTTAGCTTTGACCATGACAAAATGCCCAGTGCATTGCCGAACATCCAAGGCACCCTTGGGTGTTCACTGGGGAAAATGATGGGCATCCAAGGAAACTGGCCCCCACATTCTGAAGCTCTCCCCACACATGCCCGTGCACACTTGATAGTGTGAGGGCCATGCCGCCATGGTGTGTTCAAAAATAACTTTAATTAGAACTTTTTCCTTGGAGGTTTTTTAAAAGCAAGAAGAATAACAGCTGTGTTTATCTACCTCTGCTTGCCTACCCTCATCCAAGGTGGCTGGTTGGTTGCCGCTCCAGGTAGAACATGGCCAAATGCGGGGAAGTGATGAGACCGGCAGAACTCCATAGGGTTCCTCCCAGTTTTACTGTTACTCTTCAAATTTTGAAAACATGAATCGTCAGGCTGCTTTCACTCAGTAGTTCCTTGAATTGACATCTTTTTTGTTGTATACTCTGGACCTCCTCTTCGGGAAGAAACTATATTTGACTAGCTAAAGAAAGATGGAGAAAGGCAGGGGGGAATAAAGCCCTAATTTCTGTTTAGAATTTGTTTGGAGGGAAGATGAAGCATTTAAGGAATTCAGGTTGCTTAACTAAAAAAAAAAAAAAAAAAAAAAAAAAATTCAGTGAGGGTATCAATAAGTAACTATTTTGAATTTGCAAATCACAGATATTTTTAAATATCTGTGTATGACAATTTGTGGTACTTTAGAGTCAAAGCTAAAGCACCTACTGTTCACAATTTTTAGTTGTTGAAAGGTCAAGATATAGATGTTATACTGACCAGTGAAACCAATTTGTATTCCTTTTGAATATAATAATCCAATTATATAACATTACAATTTATTAAATATACTCAGCATAGGACTAAAGAAAAACTGGTTTTTATTATCCAGAGCAATTAAGTTTCAAATGTCCTTCTTCACTCACAGAACTAAACCTGGCATTTTCTCAAGTTTACCTTTTTAATAAAGAATGTAGAATTTAATGACTGTCAAAAGGAACATAAAACTGTGAAAGGCATAAAAATGTAAGGTTTTGAGGGGCGCCCGAGTGGCTAAGTGTCCGACTCTTGCTTTTGGCTCAGGTCATGATCTCAGAGTCATGAGATCGAGCCCTGCATCAGGCTCCGCGTTGGTCATGGAGCCTGTTTAAGATTCTCTCTTTCTCCCTCTGTCCCTCGCCCCCCATCTCTTTCCCTCTCTTAAAAAAAAAAAAAAAAAAAAAAAAAGTAAGGTTTTGATTCTGATAGAATACTTAGAATGAATCACTCTCAGGATTCTGTTCAGCTACACATAAATGAAAAACCTAATAAAGCATGGCTTCAGAAAGTCAGGAATATATTTTTTTGCATAGGAATCCAGGGTGGATATTGTTGCTTCTCTGCCTCTCAGCTTTGTATGCCTTGTCTGGCTCTGATTGCCTTGTGGTTGCAAGAGAAGTGGGCTACCTGTAGGGCCATACCTGTCTTTCCAGAAAGAAAAGGGGGCAAGCCAGGAGGCAGAAGGAGCAGGCCAGCTTTCAGTGAGATCTTCCAGAAACCCAGTTGACTTCCGAGTGTGTTTCACTAGCGAGGACTCAGCTGCAAGAGAGGTTGAAGACGCAGTGCCACCTTCCCCCTTCTAAAATCAGGGTTCCGGGGCGCCTGGGTGGCTCAGTTGGTTAAGCGACTGCCTTCGGCTCAGGTCATGATCCTGGAGTCCCGGGATCGAGTCCCACATCAGGCTTCCTGCTCAGCGGGGAGTCTGCTTCTCCCTCTGACCCTCTTCCCTCTCGTGCTATCTCTCATTCTCTCTCTCTCTCTCAAATAAATAAATAAAATCTTAAAAAAAATAAAAAAATAAAATAAAATAAAATAAAATAAAATAAAATAAAATAAAATCAGGGTTCCGGAAAGAAGAGCACAGATAGCAGGTAAGCTCCTAACCTTGTCAGCCCCCAAAGAGGGAACATACACATTTTCTGAAAGGGATTTCATCTTAACTGATTGTAATCGACTTAAAGATTTTCCTCTGACCCCTCTTTCACTTGTTTTCCATTCTGGGCCGTGTCACTTTTATCTTTCCTAGTAAGTGCACCTCTCTGGTGTTTTCTGCTATATAGCAATCAGTTTGAAAACAGTTAATATGCACTTAGGGATTGGTCTATGGAGTTGGGAAGAGGCCAGGAGGGCACAGTTCACCCCATTCTCTCGCGCGGAGACGCGTGCCATTTGTGAGTAATTGACTTATTCTTTCCATGCGTGGTCTTCACAGCACTACTTGCTCTCCGATCAGAGGTGGTTGTGTTCAGAACATGCTGAATAAAAACTTACATGGCACTACGTGTGGTGAATGCAACCGCACCCACAGGGGAGTCTTTCACACATTCACCTCCTCCTGCACACCTTCACCCCCTGGGTGTGAACATTTCTAGATAGTCTGCCAAGCTCACTGCTCTGCCTCCTCTGGATGGAGTTGGCAAGGTGCATTTGGTTATCCAGTCTGCTTTGAAATGTTCCCCTCTAAACGAGGCCCAGATGACACCACTTATATGCCATTGGTCTCCTTTTTACTTTTAAAGACCTCCACAGGTGGGACCAAACCTGGTTCAAGACCTATTTGAAAAGAAAGCACTTTCTGCTTTTCTTCTGTTGACTCTCTTTGCCTCCATTTCCTTTTAGGAATTCTGTCAAATTCCATCCTGCAGTTTTATTGAATCACTGCTCTTTACAAGTTGACTGCATTCCCAACACCAGATTTTCATTCTCTTTTCTTCTCAGCAGTTAGTCTCTCTACAGTCTGAAGTTTCTCAAACACAGGGTGAGTTGAAGCAAACCCTTCAACCAGACAGAGTTGCCAAGGAGGAATGTGTGCGGATGCACGTCATGGCAGCCTCTTGGCTTTCGGCCAGCAGCTCTTGTACTTGTAACTCACGGACTCTCACAAACTGGAGGAAGCACCACCTGATTCACTAATTTGTACCAGTCTCTTGGATGCTTTCATACTGGTGGTCCCTGAGTTAAGTACATATGATGGCATTCACTCAAGCAGAAGAAGGAGCCAAGGAAGAGGAAGGACAGAGGCAAAGAAGGGCAGACACATAGGACTATAGGTATGGGGGTGCACCAGGTGGAGGGCATCTGACCTAACCCTGAGAGGAGAGGGAGAACAGAATGCTGGGCTATGTATTCATGGCAGTGAACCTTATGTATCTAACGGATACAGGGTCTACTCCCTCTTGGCACCAGGACAAAAGTTAAACTCTCCTTAGAATTATAAACCCTTAATGGTTTTTGCTTTTTCTTTATTATTCACAGTAGCCCTCCCAACTCATATATAGCCCCTCTTTCTCCTACCCCGCCCCACATAACCGTGGCAGCTATATTGATTAAGGTGAGAAACTTTCATATTGTTGTATCTTCTTCTAATTGCATTCTATTTCTTCATCCAGCCAAATTTGATGGACCCTCCCAACTTCCCCTCACATACTGTCTCTCCCCCAGATGCTTTCTTGCGTCCCCCCTTCCAACTAGACACCTCTCCTCTGTCTTCCCTTAGTGTCCTTGTGCGTCCTCATTATGGCTCTTCTCACACTGTCCTGAAGGTTACGTTTGCTTGTCTTCCCTCCTACTGGATGGCAGGACATTGAGGTCAGTGGCTGTATGTTATTCGGCTTCATAAACAGTGTCAAACATGGTGTCTGACAATGTAGTTGCTCAGTCCTGTTAGCCGAATTAATGGACAAAACCCAAAGAAACTGGCTCTGTTGTCAAATTTTATGGCTGCATTTTTTTTCATCTCTCCAATTGACATAATAGGACCCTACTTGCCAAGTCCCTGTGTGATGATTTAGTTTGAAGTTCTGGTCAGTGCCGGGGGTAGGGTGAGGTAGAATGGGGGAAGTTGCTGTGGCCAGATAGAGGATGATTGATTTCAGCAAAGGTTTACATGCAGGTCAGCAGGTCTCTCTGACATGCACGAGCATAAAAATAGACCAGCAGTTCTTATCAGTCTGCAGTCAGCCTGTTGACTGAAAGGTCATAAAAGAGGCTCCCAACATCAAGCCAGCAGAACACTAATGAAAAGCAGCCAATGATAGATTCAGGATAAAAGGAAGATGAACATCATCTTAGCCACAGACTCTACATATACTTCATGGCTCTCTCAGCCCTAGAACCACCTGCTGGCTGAATGCCTTCCATGGGAATGTTGAATAGCCACAAGTCTGTGATGCAATTCGTTTGCCCCTTCAGGAGCCGTTATTTCCCACTAAGGTTACCCGTGCCTACACGAAGGATGGGAGTTTGGGGACTCAAACCATCTTTCTCCATTTCTTCAAAACACCAGATCCTGTCATTATATCCTGTACCAGGAACCATCCCAGTAAATGTCATCCTTTTTACCCCAGCTGGGTGTTGTGTTCTAGGCACCAACTGGACAGACAGGTAGGTCACTCGCCAGAGTTAAGCTATAGGGTTTCCATTGCTCTCTCAGCCTTATAAAAACATGGCTTTACCAGATATTTCAAAAAGAGAGCAGTATTTGGAGATTCGAGGGCAGGAGGTCAGTAATGATAAGGCTTTTTAAGATACTGGACAAACAGGCAACAGAACCCCACCTTCTAAAGAGCATGGATAGAGCCTCAGTTTGCTATATTCCGTGAAGGCTTAGAGATGTGCTGTCTAGTACGGCAGGCACTATGTATGTATCTTGAACACTTGTCATTAAAACTAGTCCCAATTAAGTTGTGTTGTAAGTCTAAAATATACACCAGATTTTGAAGATTTAGTATAAAGAAATGTAAAATAACAGCCTTTTTTATATTTATGACAGGTTGGGTTAAATAAAATGTTAATAATGTCATCTGGTTTTTTTTTTTTTTTTAAACTAGCTCTTAGAAAATGAATGTCCACATTTTATTTCTGTTGGACAATGCCGGCCTAGTGTTGCAGGATCTTGATGCAGTGTACATGCAGTATACGTTGTAAAAATTCAATGAACATATCTTGATGACTTTGACTTAGAGATAATGACCATCCCTAACAGCAGAACAGAAAATCACTAATTTTCGTATCTCACATTAGCCCAACAAAGCTGTAACTCCAAGGATAGATATGTTTCCAATTGTACCTTTTGCTAAAATCTTCCCTTTATCTTTATTGCTTCTAGAGGAACCCATTGCCTTTCATTGCCTAACTGAGCATCTAGAGTTGGAATCTAGAGTTCCCAAACTAGAATAGAAGTCAGGAAGATACCCAGACACCATGAGCCAGAATTACATCTGTCCACAGGATCTGCTAATGCTGGATCTCTGTTGCTTTGGCCATCAGGTCACTATAAGGAGATGTAAATATTACTAAGCATATGCAGCAAAACATCTTGAGATTTAGCTTGATCTAAACCAGTTGTACCTTTTAGACAAAGGCAAATAAGTGCAATAGGGTTAATTTCTTTCCACATAATGTTGAGCTATAATTAAATTTCTGGCTTTTCAATCTCTTGTACTGACATTTTTTTTTTTTCCAATTCTGGGTTTATGGCACTTCCTAGCTACGCGGAGCTAACCACTTACGTGTTCTTTTACCCCCTGGACATCAACATTATCCTTTGTTATTCCACCAACATGGCTCATTTGAGCATGTTGAACAAGTGTTTTGTGTAGAAACTGGGCTAAACAATGTCTTAAACCAGCAAGTGACTGCTCTACTAGGAACATCTGGCCAATGGGAATGGGACTTGATGTTTAGGGGCCTTGTGAAAACTTTAGGGTGTGGGTCACCATGGAGATGCTTTCTGCTCTGTGTCAGGAAGGCCAGGATGAGTCATTGTCCCCATGAGAATAAACAGTACAAACAGTATTTAAAAATTCACTGCCATTCCTTCTAATGCAGCTTCACACTGGTATAATGAGCTAACATTATATTTTTTTTCCTTTTCTTATTAAAATTTGAAAGAATAACTGGGAATCTGGAAAGAGATTTGGTGTAGATAATGATTTTTACATGCCTCAGAAATGATTGGAGGAGGGGCGCCTAGGTGGCTCAGTCAGTTAAGCGACTGCCTCCGGCTCAGGTCACTATCCCAGGGTCCGAGGATCAAGCCCCACATCAGGCTCCAGCCCCACATCAGGCTCCCTGCTGGGGGGGGCGGGGTGGTGCTGCTTTTCCCTCTCCTCCCCACTCATGCTGTCTGTTGCTATCTCTGTTTTTCTCTCTCAAATAAATAAATAAATAAAATCTCAAAAAAATAATTGGAGAAGCAGTAAGTATATAACATAAAACAAACGAGGTGTTGGAGTCAGGTGTTATTTTTTTTTTAGCAGGGATAAAAGGAAGAATCATAGTTAAGAATTGTAATCATAAAATCACCAAAGAAGAGAGAAGTAGAATGTTTTGAAAACCTAAATCTTTGCATGACTGAGTTAGCTGTTACACAGACACTAGGAGATGAGCAAGCCTTAGCTTAGGTGGGCAGGGCACAACGTCTGATGGAGCAGCTCATCTGCAGCTTACCTGTTTACACATTTATGGTTAATATTACTCTTGTATTTAAAAAAAAGGGGGGTGAGATTGCCCAACATATCATATTTTCAGTTCAAATGACCAAATACAAGTATCTTGCCCTGACTTTCTCCTATATGAAGTTTTATGTGATTTCCATTGTCTTATACAATGTGTGCACCATGATAAACAAAATTAATTGTTTTCTTCCCCACATAAAGCCAGGCAGAATTTTTGTGTATAATTTTGTACCTAATTAACACATTACTGCATTTGTAAAGTACTAAGTGATTTGTAAAGTACTAAGTTTGGCAGTTCTAAAATGCCTCCCATCCATAAGGTCCAGAATCGTGGGAGCAGGATGATTACCAAAATCTTTGGAAAACCTGAATGTACATAGGCAATTTTCTTTTATCTCAGCCAAATGCTGTGCACATATACGTGCATGAGCACGCACGCGCGCGCACACACACACACACACACACACAACAAAGCTTACTGTCAAACAGTATTATTTAAAGACAAAACTTACAGCCAAGAAAATAATTGCTCAAGATTCTTTCATCATGTTTCTGTTGGTACACATGTTGAGAACATATCAGCTATGATCTGAAACATAATATAAATTACTTTATTCCAAATATTTCTGAGATGTATATTTTTTTCACATTTTACTATGTCTGAAGTTGGGATGTCTCTTAGAATCTGTGACATCTTTAGATTGTTAGCAGCCAGGTGGGAGTCATGACATAATTATGATTACTGTGCAGAGTGGGCCTAACTGCTCATATTGTCATTTCAATTAAGATAGATTGAATATAATTGCCCTGTAAGTCTTGAAAGGATTATGCTGTTCAGCATATATATAAAGGCATGGAAACAGAGCAAAGTGATATGTAAGTCTAAGTCTAAAAGAGCTCTTTTAGTAAGTATGAAATAAAAGTATGCGATCAAAAAGCATATCATGGTTTATTTGGTAGCTCCTTTAATTGGTGTTACATTAATAATTGTACATCTTGGTAATCAGTAGTGACTTGAATATGATGAAAGCCAATTATGAGCTCAAGACTTTTACAAAGTGAACATGGATTTTTTTTTTCCTTTATATTCTTCCTGTGGGTATATTTTCCACTTCTCCATCTTACTAGAAACTAATGATATCTTCTGAAGGTGGCATTGCTGACTTAGCATCCAAAGAACATACCATTCTAGTTTTGGTGCTGGTGCATCCCCTTAGCGCCCTAAGTAACAATCCATCCATGTTCTTTTGCCCATGATCCACATATGTGTGTGTGTGAGAGAGAGAGAACAAAAGTGTTGAGAGGACAGATGGCCAGTTTTCAAGTAGAGTCTGGGACTAGCAGAACAAAGTAAGCCACTAGACTCAAATGGCCCTCAGTTTTGACGATGACCAAACACAGATCTCTAACCAGCAGAACTAATCAGTTACAGACATAAAAACTAAGTTAAGTTCAAAGACATCTGGTCCTAGCCAACCTAAAATTACACTTTTAAACTAAGGAAGCCTCACATTGTTTTGTGATTCTACACACATTCTCCTGTTTCTCCCATTTGGGGATTTGGACTCAATCTCTCCTGTGGAAGTAGATGTGAATAAGAGTTGCCACATTATTTGTCTGGCCTCTGCATGGCTGCTTAGTGGTTTTGTGGTGCATATTCATCAGGAAAAGATTATTTCCAAGAACAAAACAACATCTGAGAAGAAAGCCTTTCTGGGTGGAGATATGTTGGCTGATACTGGGTTTCAAGAAGAGACATCAAAGAAAAAGCAATCTAGTATAATTCCTTCTTAGTTTATTATAAATCTGTAATTGCATTTCTGTATCTAGAATTCCAAGCTTATTATAAGTCTGTATTGTGTGGTCTGAAAATAGAATTTGTATATTCCTGTGGACATGTTTACTCTTATTATATTTTTAGAAAGTGCTTTTTTTTGGTGTGCAAAGCCCATCTGATGCCATCTTGGATTACCTTAAATTTCACTCCTCTCGAGGTTCTTTCACCACATACACCTCTACAGCTTTCTTCTTCCTGCTAAAATTTAGATTGTTCTTACTTGTTTTACTTTAATTTGGCTTTTATTTGTGGTGAGCTCTTTTTTTTAATAATTTTTTTATTATGTTAGTCACCATATAGTACATCCTTAGTTTTTGATGTAGTGTTCCATGATTCATTGTTTGTGTATAACACCCAGTGCTCAATGCAATATGTGCCCTCCTTAATACCCATGACCGGGCTCACCATCTCCCCTCCCGCCTCCCCTCTAAAACCGTCAGTTTGATTCCGGGAATCCATAGTCTCTCATGGTTCGTCTTCCCCTCTTTTTTAACATGCATCATGCATTTGGATTTTTTCCTCTGGATTTTGCTTTTATCTGTTATCCGTTTTTGTTTTGTTCTTTGTTTTTTTGACATTTTAATCTTCATTCTCTATTTTCTTTTTTTTTTAAGATTTTATTTATTTATTTGACAGAGAGAGACACAGCGAGAGAGGGAACACAAGCAGGGGGAGTGGGAGAGGGAGAAGCAGGCTTCCCGCAGAGCAGGGAGCCCGATGAGGGGCTCCATCCCAGGACCCTGGGATCATGACCTGAGCCGAAGGCAGATGCTTAATGACTCAGCCACCCAGGCACCCCCATTCTCTATTTTCTACCTTTTCTACATCCGCTACCTTTTTCTCAGTTGCCTAAAATTCATTTGTTTCCTTAACGTGGAGATTCCCAAATTATAAATGTTGCCCAGCAAAATCAATTTCCAATGATGAGGCTCTGTGGGATACTTTACGGTAAAAATGCTTTATTGCTATGAATGGAGTGTGCCTAATGATCCTACATTTACCCTTCCCACTTTTTCATAGTTACTACATAATTTTAATTCAGTGCTGTACTGGAATATCAATTTTTATAAAATACAGCTCTGGGTTGCACAAAATTTCTCTCCAGGAACATGAATCTACTAGAGAGGTTTTCCATCCCCTCCTTTTGCATCCCCCCTCTTCCATCCATCCCTTTGTTCTACTCACCATATTCCAGTACCTGAAACATAGCAGGTACTCCATAAATACAGTTGAATAAATGAATGAGTCTATCTTTAAAAATGTACTTTTTCTTTCCAAAAAAGAAAGCAGTCTTAACTCTACCAGGAAAAATTTTATGGCAGCTCTGAGGGATGAGGGAGAAAACTGGTAAAACTCATCTTAACATTTAACTTTTTCATCTTGGGAGGCTTGAACAGTAGCTTGCTCAGGATGCATAATATGCTTGAAAAGATGGTATTAGTTTTACACATCTAAGTGATTTCTTTTATTTTTATTAAAATAGCAGTGTAATAACCATTTAAAATTTTTTGTTTGAAAGAACCAAAATCCTTAATCCTGTTACCTAAACAAACACTTTTCAGCCCTTGTCCATGTTTGACACAGTCGTAATTTCAGTAAACCAGCCACTCTTTATATGTGAGTAGGATATCTCAAGAAATGTTTTCTTTAGTGTTACTGGTTAATGGTGATGGAAGCCACTGTGGGTATGATCACCAGAATAATGAAGCAATGTATTTAGTTATTAGGCACAGAGCACTTCTCTATCTAACCTCCCTAGTAGGTGATCATGAATTTTTTTTCTTTAGGAATGCTATGTGCAGGTAAAAGTTTTGTTCATAAAATCTAAGGTATAACTAGCATGGTGCCACAGTCTCAGAAATATGTGGTAAAGATTTCCTCATAAAGGATCTGATTTATTTATCTAAGGAAATGTGGCTTTTCTTTAAAAACTAAAAGTTCAGTGGACAAATTAAAAATACATTAAAATACTTTCCACATTTTTTAGGAAAACACAGATACAGTGAGATCTACGGGAAGCCCACACTGCGTTCTCTCTCTGTGATTTGTCTTGGGCATGCTCCCTGAATGGTGTGATTAGCCATTCTGAGGAATACTGCACAGCTTAAGGTGGGTTTGGTTCTCAGAGCAGATTCATTCTGTGCTAACAGAAGCATAGCAGGTCTTGAGGAAATCTAACAAAATATTTCTGTACCTTTGGCCTGGGGAATATTTGTAAGCTCAGGTGCCTGTAAAAATTTCAGACTTGCACCTAGAAGACACAGCCATGTCATTTTTTGTAGTAATGAAGTGCTGCTTTGTGATTAGGAGGCTGTGTCGTTTCTAGATTCTCTAGGAGGTTGTTTGGTATGACCCTGCTACCATTTCTGCCAAATTCCGCTTTCAAAGGGCTGGGATCTGAGGGGAGGGAGGGGCAAGCTAAGTGGAACATGCTTCCCTGAGACATTCCAGTTTATTGAACTCTGCCCAGGGTGAAGTAGAGGTCATTTGCTCATCCTTTTAGAACTTTATTTCTCCACTGAAGCCTTTTAAAGCTGGTACAGTCTATAAAATTTTGTTGCTGATATAAATAGCTAATTTGAAGAAATTCCGCTTGTGCTGTGTATTCTTCTAGTCCTGAAAATCTAAACGGGAAACCAGACAAATGTTTATTAGCTTCCTTGGAAGTTCAACAATAAAATTTTCTGAAACTGCTGACGTGGGCACAAATGCTTTTTAGAACCACCAGGTACTGCGTTAAATCTCCGCAGTGAAATAAAAGACAAAATTATTTGCTCTTCCAGAAAGGGAATGGTTTGGCCTATATGGTGTCCCAAGCCTATGGAGACAGTCAGAAATCCAGCCTTTTGCCACAGCGTTTCACACCTCGAAGTGGTTTACGGGGGAACGGGCTTCAGGTGTGTGTAGCAGGCATGGGGAAAGATGGGATGGATGTTTGCCTGGGCCATGTTACCTGGCTCCATGGAATTGGAAGAGCGAAAGGTCTCTGAGCACTCTGCTTTTGGAACAACTTCTTCTGAAATACCTGGGATTTTTCAAAGAGAATCATTTATACAAACTTAGAGATTTTACTCAGATAACCAGTCTGTACTTGGGATCGGTTGAAAAGCAAATCTGTGGAGAGTGGATCTTTGGGGAGGCTTGTGTTCACCCTCTTTCCGAGCATACCCATCTGCTGTGTTTCAATGCAAGGCTTGAAAACCTGCAGGGTGTTTCTGCTGAACTTTTACCTAATATCTTCTCACATCTGTTGGCCTTGTGGAATGTCACACTATTTTTTTTTTTTGTAATCTATTGCCTGTGTTGGGTTTAATGGAAATTTCCAACCCCAGGGAACTACTTGGATTGATATTCAGAGTGCTTTTATTTTTCAGTAAATTTAAAGAGCACTAACAAATGTATTTTCTTTTTAATACCTGTGTACCAGAATACTAGAAATGTTTAAGTATCTGGGAGTGGGTGGTCTCCAGTACCTTTGGAATGAATGAATCAAAATAAACAATGATCAGATAGGACAGCTGCAAGGCTGACTTGGAAGCTCTGAGCTGGTGATTGCATGTTTTTGCTGTAATCACTAAGATGCTAAATTATTTCAGCTATATGTTTCTTATTTCTATATATAGGTTTATCAGTATCTGAAGTGATTGCTGAAGAGCTGGAAAGTGGTGTCAAAAGCTGGGTGGGAGACCCAATTCTAATTTGTTTTCACAGTGTGAGGTTGTTAATACACTAATAAGCTGGTAGGAAAAGAAATAATGAGCTTATGAGCTAGAGACACTGTTAAAATTGTAAATGAACAACTTAGCATATGGCTGTGATGAGAATAAAAACAAAAATTGGGGGGGAAAAAAAACCACAAAATAAAACCTAAGGATGCCTAGTTTGTTTAGAGACATGGAGAGGGAGCAGAGTTAATAAGAAGTGAATTGGAATTTCTGTATTCCAGAACATTCTTTCCCCACTTTCCAGGTCTTTCCATCATAGTGCTTGCTGGGGGCTGAACTCTCTTGCTTTTCCACTATGTAATTGTACAGTTTGAAATTTTCCACTTGTTAATGGTGTGCATTTGTATAGATTCGGCCTGGTTTCCTAAGGAAGGTGCGAAGTCTGTAGAGTTCTGACCCATCCAGTTAGGGATTGATTATTCAAAATTCAGGAGGACCATTTTGCAAGAGGCAGGGTATCTCAGGGCACCTCTGTTTTCAATTTTCTACTCTGTCACCCCTCCCTCCACTCAGTTGTGTCTGTGTGCAGAGGTATAACAACATCAAACGGTAATTCAAAGGCTGTCTGTGCAGTAAACTAAGATTAATGAGAATTAAACCCCTGAATGATTGTATGCTCTCCAGAACCAGAGAAAAAAGACTTTTTGTTAAAGTCGCAAGTATAAAGATTTGGGAATATTTCACTTTAAATGTTAACACAACCCATTGAAGGGAGGGAAACTATAATAGGGAAAAATAAGCACCAAACATATCTGTTTGACATTTCTGCTAATGTCACCTGAAGGAAGACTACTGCAATCCATCCCTTGGACCAAGAGGGACTGTGGGTCTGTCGCAGCACAAAAGCAAGGAAAGGACAATTTCAGAAGTAATTTAGGAAATAAATAAACTGTTCTTTGAAGATATCTTTAGAGAAAAGGTTATTGCAAAGTATGATCGTTACAAAAACTCTCTCAGCAAATCAAGATTTGAGTGATATCACTCCCGGGGTTTTTAAAAGGATTTTGAGCATAATACACTCTGCCTTTGGCAATTACAGATAACATGAAAACTATTCTTGCTTGTACCACCCAACTCTATTTCAGAAGGATGTCAACACAGCCCAGAGGCCAAGGAGGAAACAGCCTCGGCCACTGAGAACCAAAGATGCACATTGCAGGGAAGGTGGATGGTTCAGCAAGGAGGGTGGATGCAGAAGGACCCTCTGTAGGGCAGGCCCGGGAATGGGGCCAGGTGTGGAAGTGTGAAAGCCCATGAGGGAGACCCCATCACCCACAATACATCAGTCCTGCATTCACAAACATTCTTCTTTAATCATGAGTAACGAGCAGTGCCTGAATATCATACTTTTAGCAAGAAAAGAACCCTAGAAGCTCATCTTTTGGGAGTTCTTTACGCCTCCGACTTTAGTTACGGTGCTCTACACACAAGCTTTTACTTATTTCCACTAAAAAGCTTTGAATTTTACCCCATTATTTTTTAACTGAGGAGCCAGACTGGGCTATGAGCGATTAGAAACTTTATTAAAAAAAAAAAAAAAAGGACTCATTCCCTCTGTTCCTCCTAGTATTCCAGAGTGCTGTGAGTGTGTTAACTCTTTTAATCCCCACCATGCCCCTGTGACAGAGTTCAGATTATTACCTTTTACAGACAAGAAGCCAGGCAGAGAAAGGCAAAGTAACCTGGCCACATGTATGCAGCTAGTCAGTTAGCGCTGAGCTAGAACGTGTACCGAGCAGCCCGGCTTCCCAGTCTGTTCTTAACCATGATGCATCCTCTCCTAAGTGACAAATGATGAGGCTCTTCATTGGAAATAATTTTTTTTTAAATCATGGCTTATCATTTATTTATTTATAAATGTACTCTCCAGTTACAGGTAGAAATCTTACTGAGGGGCACCTGGGAGGCCCAGTCAGTTAAACATCCGACTCGGTTTTGGCTCAGGTGGTGATCTCAGGGTCGTGAGATCGAGCCCCATGTTGGGCTCTATGCTCAGTGTAGAGTCTGCTTGAGATTCTCTCGCTCCCTCTCCTGCCCCTCCCCCTGCTCATGCTCTCTAAGATAAATAAATCTTTAAAAAAAAAGAAGAACAAATCTTACTGAGCACAGCAAAATTTTAGTTCCTTAGCCTGTATGTTTTTCTCCATAATCACAGTGAGTAAAACATATAAAATCTCATCTCTTTAACTAACTCTTTAACTTAGCATACATTGTTACTTGCCCCAAATAAAATGCCCTGAGCTAGACTAACCTGTGGCATTCCTACCTGGTGGAAAGAGTATCCATGTGACTAGTCAGAGAAATATTTTGAACCCAAGGACACCTAGAGAAGCAATTTTAGAAAGTGTGTTTAATCCCTCCATTAGTCCACATTTGTCCTCATTTTCACCACCTACTCATGATTCCCATTGTGTTCTGCTCCCGTTAGCAAGAATTTTTCTTCCCCTCCTTTTCGTCAAGACTCTGCTAAACTGGTGGGAAATCAAATAAATGCTTGCTTGTTTGTTTATACAAAGAAGAAAAATGGAAAGAAACAAGCATAAAGGGTCCTTGCCAAAAATTAAATAAAACTAGACAGGCAGCAGACAGAAATATTTGAGAATGTGTCAGAGCCCTCCCTGCATAAATATTTCCATTGTAACAGTACTTTTCTGTCTTTGTTTTACATCCAAGCCACTCAGAAACACTTACCCCTTACAAGTTTCCTAGCTAATACATTTTGGGGGACTTCTGGCACAGGGTAAGTGAGTTGCTTCTTTCATTGTGTTGTAAGGTAGCTTCCCAACGAATCAAAATGTTTTTTAGTTGGATTTTTCTCCCTTTCCCTTTTTAATGTAGGAGACAGACGGAGATTATAAAATGTATTTCTGGGAGGTATTTGTAGACTATAAGATAATTTGAAAACCTGCTATGCAAGCTTCTTCAGTATTTCTAAAGTCAATTAAGCAATTACTACTGTTTTGCTTGATCCATATGTAAGTACTTGCTAATCTTTCGAGAATTGCCGGTTTTGGAGAAATGACTCAAAAATCCTGTGGAGTTGAGGAGTGTCATACTAGAGAAATGCCAAGCCTCCTCTGCTGGTGTCTCCTCTGGGACAGGACCGTTCCTGGCCTAAACCAGTGGCTTCCTTTCCCTCACTGAGTTTCACGTTGATGGAGGCAAATCCCCGAGTAGCTGTGACATCACGTTATAGTGTGATTTCTGGCCGTCGTTACTCTTGTTGTTTTACCTCTGTCATTGCCTTTGTGCCTGGAACAGAATCAGTTTTATTGTCACTAGTAATAGAAAGAAACGTCCTGATCTTTGGGGTACCTAGGATCTTTGTGTTCAGCTGTCTCCAGTGTGTTTCACGTGACACTGACACCTAAGCAAGGGCTGTCTTCTTCATCCAGGTGTGTCTTGTCGTGGGCAGAAGGACTCTTAAGAGGCTGATGGCTAAATCACATTTTGTGAATAATTAAATGAAATGCATTTAGGGGAATTCACCATCTCGTGCAGTTCTATTGGGAATTCTTTTAAGGTCAAGTCTCACCCCTGTGTAATTCCATGTCTTTACATGTCACATGTTATGAACATTTCTGACTGTGAGTAGTTTATCAGATTGAGTATGATACCCTTAATGCAAAACTGAAACCTCCTAATTGTATGAGCCAAAGGGTATCTTGGTATAATATCTTATTTCCCTTTTTATTGTAGCTGATTCATAGCTATAACTTTTCTAGAGAAATCTATAAAAGACAAAGGAGTTCAGTAGGTTGCTTCCTTGTGATAATTCCCTGAACTTTCCTTGGCAGAATCTTTTCTTCCCGTGTGTACCTCTAGTTCATCACTTGTCATAATCTGATATTTTAAACTCAGCCGTGTTCCCGGCTGTGTCCCTACCAAATAAATGTGAGTGCCCCCAGGAACTAGGGACTGTGGCTTGTCATCCAGGTATCCCCTTGCACCAGCATAACAGTGAGTGAATATAATAGGAGGTAAACAATGCTTGACTTAATTTTATTCTTTGAAGGAATATACAGGTAAAGCAATGGTTATTTAGAATGTGGAAACCCCGAATAGGGCATGGAGTTAATGAATAAGAAATAAAAGTGGGTTATGACCATTGCCGCATTTATTTTTTTCTATTACTCCCTTGGAGTTTAAGATTTTATCTATTTTTTTTATGATTTATTCATTTATTTTAGAGAGAGCGCAGTGGGGGAGGAGCAGAGGGAGAGGGAGAGAGAATCCCAAGCAGACTCTGTGCAGAGCCCAAAGCAGGGCTCGATCTCACGACCCTGTAATCATGACCTGAGCCAAACCAAGAGTCAGACGCTTAACAAACTGCACCACCCAGGCACCCCAAGATTTTATCTATTTCTAATTGAACTCAGAGGTCTGTGTAATCTTTTAAAAAAATAATTGCTTTGCTGGGTTAGAAGTGAACCACTTAGCTCATTGTGAGTACCTGTCAACTACCGGCATCTCCATGTCAGTACAGTTTCGGTCTCTGTTTATTCTAGTATGAGAAGAACCTTTTTGGGCCATTTCCACAAAAATAAAAATTGTTAATGCAGCAAAGCGAAGACATAAAATAATTGATGCTCCATGCATATGTGGAAACTTGATATTTGACAGGTGGCATTGCAGGTCACTGGGGCAAGGATGGGCCCAACTATTCAATAATTGGAACCATGACATATGATTATTCATAATGAAAAGAAAGTAGGCTTCTAGCTCACACCAAATACAAAATTTTAGGAAGGCTAAAGATAGAAATGTGTAAAAAGTAAAGCTTTACAGCTTTTAGTGGAAAATAGTAGTAGTCTGTTCTTACTTTCTTGGGATAAAGAGAGATTTCTTAAACAACAGCAGAAAGTACAGACAAATCGTAAAGGAAAACATTGTTCATTTGAGTACAGTAATATGAAAATCTTTTGTACCCCAAAATCGTCATCAACAAAGTGAAAAGATCTCCACATTCAAGGAGAAGATATTTACAACTGTGTGTAACTGACAAAGGATGAGAATGTAAGAATTTTTATGAATCAGTAAGAACAACCCAGCAGAAAACGGACAAAGGCTAGGAGCAGGTAACTCAAAGAGGAAATGACCAGTAAACGTGGAAGATGTTCAACCACAGTAGTAATCAAGAAAATGTGAAATAAGATGAAACGCCATTTCACACTCATCAGATTGGAAAAAGGTTTTGAAACTTGGTAACACAGGCATTTGGTGAAGATGTAGAGCAATGGGAGCTCTACTACATGGTGAATGGAAATGTAAATTTATATAACCACTTTAGAGAACAGTTTGGCAATAACCCCAAGGGTGTAAGATGAATTTATGGGGCTTGGCTAACGAGTTACACCCTAGAGAAACTGGCATGTTCATAAGGAAACATGAAAAAAATTCCAGGACAGCTGTGTTAGTAATACTAAGAAATTGAGCATAACTAGCTATAAATAGGAAAATGGATGAATAAATTGTGCAATTTTAATAAAATGTAATACTACACAGCTATGAAAATAACTAAAGCTCTATGAATCAACATGAATAAATTTCACTACTATTATGTTGAACAAAAATAGCTAATTGTAGAAGGGAATATTTCCTGCCATTTATATGAAGTTTAACAAATATAGAAATGTTACATATTAGGTAGGGTCTATATATATATATATATATATATATATATATATATATATATATATATATATATAATGATATGCATGGGCATTAATTCAATTTTTTGGCCACCTTTGTATAGGCAGGGGAATTGTGGATAGGAATGGATACACGAAGATATCAGTGGTGCTTGCTATATGTTATTTCTTATACTGGGTTTATAGATCCTTGAGTATTTGTTATTTACCTTTTTGAATGTCAGAAATATTTCATGCTAAATTGGGGCGCCTGGGTGGCTCAGTTGGTTAAGCGACTGCCTTCGGCTCAGGTCATGATCCTGGAGTCCCAGGATTGAGTCCCGCGTCGGGCTCCCTGCTCAGCCAGGAGGCTGCTTCTCCCTCTAACCCTCCCCCCTCTCATGTACTCTCTCTCTCTCTCTCATTCTCACTCTCTCAAATAAATAAATCTTTTTAAAAAAAAGAAATATTTCATGCTAAAGTGTAAGCAAAAGGAAGGAATACTTCTTAACCAGGAAATATAAATGGAAGATTAGAACACTGAATCCAGCCTGGCTCAAATCTTTAGTATACATAAGTCCATCATTAAACTGGACTTGCTGTTCTTTCACTTAAATTCATTAATGGCCTGAATCTTCTTCTCTAACTCCTGTACATGTTTATTAGTCAAATGTACTCTCAACCCTGCTGCTGCTTCTCATCCATTGAGCTATCAGTGCCATTATTTTTCCTTTTCTTTAGAATAGAGAGCCAAGGGGTACCTGGGTGGCTCCGTGGGTTAAGCGTCTTCCTTTGGCTCAGATCATGACCCCAGGGTCCTGGGATTGAGCCCCGCATCAGGCTCCCGGCTCAGCGGGGAGCCTGCTTCTCCCTCTCTCTCTGCCACTCCCCCTGCTTCTGCTCTCTCTCTCTCTGTCAAATAAATAAATAAAATCTTTTTAAAAAATAAAATAGAGAGCCAAGGGCCTATCTTCCTCTTGCCCTAGACAGGCTGTCATATCTGAAAAAAATCATCTCTTTCCCTTCATATCTGAGTATGCTGACCTTCCCCTTACTAAATCTTAGTGGCTAGAAGTCTCCTTGTTTTCAGAATTCCTCTAAGAATGCGTTTTTTTTCTACAGTCTTCTAATTTCCTATAGGTACACAGGAATGTGGCTCTTTCCAACAGCAGCTTGGACCCCAGATAAAATGCATCCTTCAACTTGGCATATTTTCCTTTATGTCTGTCTGTCTGCCCAAAAGTACATTGACTAGGAATCAGAATGTGGTGATGTCTGCCCTCGGCTTCCCCTTGCACTGACCATGTGGCTTTGCAGAGGTCCCCCAGTCCCTCTGAGCCTCGTTTTTTTTTTCATCTATAAAGTTAGGGATTAGTTTTGATGATCTCTTAGGCGCCCCCTTCAGATCTGAAATTCTTTGCTAAGTTTCCATTGAGGGAGGAGTTAGGGGAAGAAGGCAAGAGATGAATCAGGAACTAAAGACCTTACAGAAGGGTTGGAGGTTGACTCCTCCTGGGGAGAAAGCTGCTGGTAGAAGAGAAGAAGAAACTTGGGAAATTTATTGTAAAAGGGAAGACCCAGGTAAATGACTGAAGAATGAGAGGAGTCCGGGCAAGACCTGGAACACGATGCTTGGTTTTTGTGAAAAAGCGGGCTGAGGATCTCCATCCTGGAGAGATCACCATCCAATAATCTCCATCTAATGATCTCCATCCTGAGATCTCCATCCAATGCGGAGTCCACTGGGTGGGTGTCTTTCCAAGTCAGAGTGATGGTGGAAGGGGCAGCAGAAAGGAGCATAGGGACCCAGCCACAGAGAGTGGGAATGTGGGGTTGACTCTGAAACAAGAAATAGCTGAGAGGTAAAAGGAACGGTTGGGGCTTCTGTGCCATGTTCTTATTTAAAAATATAGTAGGAAGGGCAGTAGTCAATAAAGTAGGTCAAAATAGGCAGATGGGGGCGATCTCCTTCCTATGAGAAAATGACTGTAATTTACTGCCTCGTGCTTCTGAGCTGCTGGGGAACCTGCATGTGCCCATGCAACATTGATCTTCCCACTGGAGTAACAGGGACAGGCCTTCAGCTGGTTTTAAAAAGGGTAACCAAGCTCCTATTATTTTAATGCCACTCAATTTTAACTCTTGAATTGGCTTAGCCTCCTACCCCCTTAGAATAAAATTGTATTTAAACAAAAGGAAGAATTCACCATTCGACAAGACACGACTTGATTGGGCACCTGGGTGGCTCAGTTGGTTGGGCGACTGCCTTCGGCTCAGGTCATGATCCTGGAGTCCCGGGATCGAGTCCCACATCGGGCTCCCTGCTCAGCAGGGAGTCTGCTTCTCCCTCTGACCCTCTTCCCTCTCATGCTCTCTATCCCTCTCATTCTCTCTCTCTCAAATAAATAAATAAAATCTTTTAAAAATAAATAAATAAATAAACAAAAGGAAGAATTCACCATTCGACAAGACACGACTTGATTGGGCACCTGGGTGGCTCAGTTGGTTGGGCGACTGCCTTCGGCTCAGGTCATGATCCTGGAGTCCTGGGATCGAGTTCCGCATCGGGCTCCCTGCTCAGCGGGGAGTCTGCTTCTCCCTCTGACCCTCCCCCCTCTCATGCTCTCGCTCTCTCATTCTCTCTCTCAAATAAATAAATAAATAAATAAAATCTTAAAAAAAAAAAAAAAGACACGACTTGATCTCCAGAAAGGATATTGTATAGATTAAATTAAACGAATGCTTTTGGTATGTGTTTGCAAATGTTGGAAAATTTTAGTGAAATTACATTTCTGAGGTCATAACTATAAATTCTTCCATAGAGATCACATTCGGTGCTCGTCACCTTATTAAACTGTTAGAGGACCATCATGTAGATTCCTGATGGAGGCTGGGATTATGTAGCTCATACCAGACTTGCTTTCTTCAATGGAATGAGAGCAGTAGTGATTGTTACCTTTCATTGAGGTCTTCCATGTACAGCATGCATTCAGTACTTGACAAATATTTCTTGACTCTTTACCTCATTCCCATTTACAGATAAGAAAAATGAGGCTTAAAAAGATTATGCAACTTGCCTAGCAAGTAGCAGCAACCAAAGGGTAGAGCCTGTTTGCAACTGGGTCTGTCTTGACTCAAAAGCTAGATTTGTTAAGTTCTAAACCCTCTGATACCTTGTGCCTATTGTACAGTTGGCAACACATCCCACAGGCCAGATTTCTAGATCTTGTGTTTGTTTGTTTCATCTCTGTGGTTACGGCATGCGCTGTCCCACTGATAACCAAGCTTATCTTCCCATTTCCCAGAAGTAAGTGAAACATTACAGTTTGGGGGAGAAAACATCTCCAGTTACCAATAGGAATTGCTCGCAAAGCCTTCATTATATTAAAAGTCAGATGTTTTTGTATCATATGACCTCGCTGATATGAGGAATTTTTAACCTCAGGAAACAAACTGAGGGTTGCTGGAGTGGTGGGGGGTGGGAGGGATGGGGTGGCTGGGTGATAGACATTGGGGAAGGTATGTGCTATGGTGAGCGCTGTGAATTGTGCAAGACTGTTGAATCACAGATCTGTACTTCTGAAACAAATAATGCAATATATGTTAAGAAAAAAAAAGAAGAAGATAGCAGGAGGGGAAGAATGAAGGGGAGTAAGTCGGAGGGGGAGATGAACCATGAGAGACGATGGACTCTGAAAAACAAACTGAGGGTTCTAGAGGGGAGGGGGGTGGGGGGATGGGTTAGCCTGGTGATGGGTATTAAAGAGGGCACGTTCTGCGTGGAGCACTGGGTGTTATGCACAAACAATGAATCATGGAACACTACATCAAAAACTAATGTTGTAATGTATGGTGATTAACATAACAATAAAAAAATTTTTTTTAAAAGTCAGATGTCTTAGCACATTTGGTAATGAAGGTGAGAGACTGTGAGGTGGTTGGGGACTTAAAGGTTCTGACATTGAGCGAGGCATTAGGGATTGATTGGCAGGTAAGGAAGACAGAGACCAGGCTTGGCATGGTCCTCAGGGAACAGCAGGACTCCCTTGCGGCAGAGACCTTAATGGTTAAGAGAATTTTTCCAATTCAGATAAGGTATGGTGTATTCATCAGGGTTCTCCAGAGAAACAGAACCTGTGGGATATATATGATGAATAGAAAGAGATTTACTATGAGGGATTGGCTCACACAGTTATGGAACAAGAGGTTTCATGATTTGTTAATCTGTGAGCCAGAGGCCCAGGAACACTGGTGGTGGAATTCTAGTCTAAACCCAAAGGCCTGAGAACTGGGGGGAGCCAGTGTATAAGACTCAGGCCAAGTCTGAAGGCTCAAGAACCAGGAGGACGGATGTGCGAGGACAGGAAGAGATGGGTGTCCCAGCTCGCGCAAGTGGCAAAGTCGCCCTTCCTCCACCTTTTTGTCCCAGTCACACCCTTGACAGACTGGATTGGATGGTGCTCACCCTCATGAGGGTAATCTTCCTTACTCAGGGCACCAAGCGAATACTAATCTCTTCCCAAGACGCCCTCACAGACACACCCAGAAATAATGTTTTACCAGCTATCTGAGCATCCCTTAGTCCA
The DNA here is from genome assembly GCF_009762305.2 of Zalophus californianus. Classification (NCBI taxonomy): domain Eukaryota; kingdom Metazoa; phylum Chordata; class Mammalia; order Carnivora; family Otariidae; genus Zalophus; species Zalophus californianus. The sequence goes on from NC_045600.1 coordinate 70,540,226, forward strand.
GTCAAGTTGACACATAAAATTAACCATCACGTATAGTGAGTGTTTTATTAAAAATGAGCAAAAGGAGAATAGCTAGAAGTGTGCACTTACTCAAGGGCCTTGAGTTACCTTCTCATCAAACTGAAAAAGGTAGTTAAACAATTACCAGCAAGGAAGGCTAGCACAACTCCTGAGGAATTACCTCATCTCTTGGAAACAATAAAGACAAAATGTTAATTAGTGTTAATCAAACATTAAAAATAGCTAGGGATTTTAATGAGCAAATGTTTTTCAACTGCTAAAACGGAACCACTAAAAATGAATTGTAAGTGATAGTCTCATTATTTTTTAAAATGGTCGTATTTATAGGGGCACCTGGGTGGCTCAGTCGGTTAAGCATCTGTCTTTGGCTCAGGTCACGATCCCAGGGTCCTGGGATCAAGCCCTGCATCAGGCTCCCTGCTCAGTGGGGAGTCTGCTTCTCCCTCGGCCTCTCCCCCTGCTTGTGCTCTCTCCCTCTCTCTCTCTCAAATAAATAAATAAAATCTTTAAAAACTAAAATAAAATGGCCATATTTAACAGACCTTTAAAAAAAAATAATTTGGTGTACAAACACGAGACACACACCTCTCTCTAAGTGAGTTTTGGGTACCGAGTACCTAATTCTTTGCTTTCTTTGCTTTCTGAATACCATAAGTACACTGGTGAGCTTCGAGATTGGTTTGTGTTGCTTTTTTGATAACCTAGTTGCTGTTTCATGTTCTGGTCCATTAAATTGGGAAGAACAGAAGCTATACCGAAGAATCAAAATGAAATTTTAAAGTACCTGTATATCAGAGTCCCTGGAAGGCTAAACTTGTTTGAAAGTTTCTCTCCTCTTGTTTTACTTTACATTTTTTACACAGATGAAGTTTTGTGATGTTTGATTTGACCTAACTTGTCTCTCCTAGATCCTGTCATCTGAGTAGCTCTTTTTCTCCTTACTACTAGCACTTTTAAAGTTTCACTTGGGGGATGCCTGGGTGGCTCAGTCAGTTAAGCGGCTGCCTTCGGCTCAGGTCATGATCCCGGGGTCCTGGGATCGAGCCCCGCATCGGGCTCCCTGCTCAGCGGGGAGTCTGCTTCTCCGTCTGCCTACCACTCCCCTTGCTTGTATTCCCTCTCTTGCTGTGTCTCTCTCTGTCAAATAAATAAATAAAATCTTTAAAGTTTCACTTGAGCACTGTAAGCAGGTAAAGATTTATAAGACAGGGCGCCTGGGTGGCTCAGTCGTTAAGCATCTGCCTTCAGCTCAGGTCATGATCCCAGGGTCCTGGGATCAAGTCCCACATTGGGCTCCCTGCTCGGTGGGAGGCCTGCTTCTCCCTCTCCCACTCCCCCTGCTTGTGTTCGTGCTCTCTCTGTCTCTCTCTGTCAAATAAATAAATAAAGTCTTTAAAAAAAAAAGATTTATAAGACATTAACCTCGCTGTCACGCACCCACCCCATCCTTAAGAATGGACTTGGGTGTGCGCAGGAAACCCCTACAGGCGCACCACTCACCTTCTCCCACTGTTTTTGCTAACAAGTATACATTTATTTGATTAACTAAATCACTATTTTACACAAAGAAAATGAAGGGTATGAGGTGGAGTCACAGATGTGAAGCTTATTCACAGGTTTGTTAAAATCATCATAGATTGAACAAAATCACTTCTAGTTCCCAAGTGGGAGCAGAATTTAATGTACTAAGCTACTGGAGGGCAATTTGGTTAAAAAGAAAAAGACCTATGGAATCTTTCCAAAGAAATAATTATTCTCTAAAGGAATCTGATGAACCCTGAAGGTAACTTAAATTTTGGGCTTGGGTTTTTTGTTTTGTTTTTGCATTTCTTAGCAGTTACTAAAACATCCAAAATGCTTTTGTGAAGAATTCGGAAGTGAAACACTACACCTTTCTACCAGAGTATTTGTTCTAGGGTGATTTTTCCTTTCAGTATGATCTCCTAGTGACTGTATCATGTACCCATGTCAAAATGAGATTTGAAAATGAGGTTATTTTAAGTATTAGAAATTGCCCTGAAAGTCCTTGATGTGAGGGTGCTGAGCCCCACATTGTGCCAGTTGCATAAGTGAAAGGCAGACAACTGGGGCACCTCTGACACATAGCACCTTGAGCGCAGCATGCCTTGGAAAGGAGGGTGTGTGGCAGAGCCCCTGTGACAACAGCGGGATTTTAATCTTGAGCACACACTTTGATTCAAAGCACCTGCTTTCCCCCCCAGTGCAGGAGCCTGAGCCAGCAGCCTGGAGATCGGAGATCACTCCTTCGTCATGCAGTTGGGGAAGAATTCCTTTCTTTCAAACTCTTAGTTTAGAATACAATTGAAACCTGATATTTAGGCCAAATATTTGCCGATTAATACTCAAACATGAGATGTTCTGATTTGGCTCTCCCACGTTTCATCTGTCAACAGTCAGCTGTGTGTCAGGGTACGAAGGTAGCAGCCACTGGTGAACTGCTCTCAGAGAAGGTGGTGCCAGACTGATGCTTACTTAAGTCTTGTGTTATAATAAAGCATTTGTATTGAATAGATAAGTCCGGACAAATTCATTTACAACAAAGCTACAGTCCTTACAGATCCTTACAATTCATTTTATTAAATGAAACTTTTATTCCTTTTCTTCCATTTCATCATCTAAACAAGATTTTCCCTTGGTTAGACATCCATACCTGCAGTTAATTTCTTATTTGTGTGTGTGTGTGTGTGTGTGTGTGTGTGTGTGTGTGTGTGTTTTAAGAGCAAATCACCTCTTTTTTAAAAAAAGATTAAATGTTTTCAGGGTTCTTAGGAATATCAGTGGCTTCCTTACACCGTGAACACCCCATAATTCAGGCCCTTTGACAATGACTTTAGGTTTATATTAGCATAATTTAAATAAAACCATCATGGGTCATTCCTCTGTCCCCACACCACCTTTTTTTTTTTTAAGGATTCCCTTATTGATATGTAATTTGTCATAGAGTTGATCCTTTTAGAGTGTACAATTTGGTGAATTTTAGAATATTCACAGGCTTATGGGAACATCACTGTTGTTTACTTCACCACTATTATCATATGGCCCCAGAAACCGCATACACTCCTCATCTCTCCCTTCTCTGATCCCCTAGCAACCACTAATCTATTTTCTGTCTCTGTGCATTTATCTCTTGGGGGAATTCATATCAGTGGAATCATACCATCTTTTGTGACTGGCTTCTTTCACTTAGCACGAGGTTTGAAAAGTTCATCCATGATGTAGCACATATCGTGCCTCATTCCTTTTGATTGCCAAATAATATCCCATTGTATGAACGTACCACACCTTGTTTACCCATTGGTCACCTGGTGGACATTTGAGTTGGTGATAGGCAGAATAATAGTACCCAGAGATGTCCATGTCCTAATCCCTGGACCGGTTAACTATGTTATCTTAACATGGCAAAAGGGGTTTTGTGATGTGGTTAAGGACTTTTTGAGATAAGACATTCCTGGATTATCTAGAGGGCCTAATCTAATCCCTCGAGGCCCTAAAAGTGGAAAGCCTTTCAAGTCTTTGGCCAAAGGAAGATGGGACTATGGAAGAAGTATCAAGCGATGCAATGTCACTGGCTTTCAAACTAGAGGAGAGGGTCACGAGCCAAGGAATGTGGTGGATTCCAAATAGAAGCTGGAAAAATACCAGGAAACAGATTCTCCGCCTGTGCTTCCAGAAAGGAGTGAGACGTACAGACTGACATAAATGTGTGTGGTTTTAAGCCGTTACGTTTGGGGCAATGTGTCAATGGCAGCAATAGAAAAATCATACAAGATTGTTTCCACTTTTTGGCTTCTATGACCAATGCGGCTATGAACATTTGTGTTGAAGTATTTGTGTGGACAAATTTTTCTTGGCTGTCTACCTATGGGACCATCGCTGGGTCATATGGGAACTGTATGTTTCACTTTTTCAGAACTGTCAGTTTTCCAAAGTGGCTGCACCATTTTACATTCCCACCAGTGGTGTTTCCTTGTCACCATGTCTTTGTCAACACTTGTTTGTATCATCCGTCCTTTTGAGTCGAGCTGTCCTAGTGGATGTCAAGTGGTGTCTCGTTGTGGTTTGATGTGCATGCCCCTAATGACTAATGATGTTGAGCATCTTTGCATGCGCTCTTTACCTATTTGTATATCTTTGTAAGGCTATCTATTCAAACACTTTGTCCATTTTAAAAATTGGGTTGTCTTTTTGTTGAGTTATTTCTATATTCTGGATATAAATCCCCATCAGATATACAGGTAAATAGTTGCTCCCATTCTATGGGTTGTTCTCTCACTTTATTGGTGGTGTCCTTTTCAGCACAAAAAGTTTTTAATTTTGATGAAGGCCAGAGTCCAATTTATTTATTTTTCCTTTTTTCCCCTCTATGCTTTCAGTGTCAAGTAAGAAACCATTGCCTAATCCAAGGACACAAAGATTGAGACCAAGATTTTTAAAGTTTTACCTCTTACATTTAGGTCTGTCACCCATTTTGAGTTCCTTTTTGTATGTAGTGTGGGGTAGGGAATCCAACGCCATTCTTTTTTACGTATATGTCCAGTTTTGTCAGGATTTAGATGCAAGTCATTTTTAATTCAAAGTGTCAACCCCTGTAGATTGTTTTTTGGGTGTCCTGGTGCTGCTGGTGCTCGGGGAAGGCTGCTGCTGACGCTGTGCTCTGTGTTTGTGACTTGTAGCCTTTCCCCACTGTGCTCTTCCCCCTGTGCCCTGGGGCTTGGGGGGGGGCGGGGGGGGTTGCACTTGTCAAAAAGTGCAAAATTGAGGACATCAAACACGCTTTTCACTGCTTCATCCTTTCACCTTTTCCTCTTGTTTTTGTTTCATTCCTGATAGTATTGACTTTTTTCCTACAAAATTATCACATGAGTTGCCATGACCAGTAGAACCGTTGAAGAGGGATTTTAGCATTACTTTTCCTCACTCATTTGGAGTTGCTCAACTTCTTAACCCCCTGAAAATTATCACGTGCACCAGGGGCTCAATTGCATTTTCTTCCTCCTTCTCAACTTTCCTTAAACTGTGCTTGCCATGCAGAGAAAGGTTTTTCTCAGCTCTTCCTAAATCATAGGACTGCACTGTGCCATCCCTAGTTTACCCGTGACAGGATGACCTGGGGAAGTAAGTATGGCCTAGAAATGGTCATATTTGTGGCCAGTTTACCTCTGATTCCTAAGCTGGAGAACTCCATACTCTAGGAAGGACTAGTTTCCTAAAGCAGTGCTTCTCAAACTTGAGGGATTTTATTGAAATGCAGATTATAATTTATTATGTATGGGTGCAACCTGGGATTATGCATTCCTAATCATCTCCCAGGGATGCTGATTCTGTTGGTCCACGGACCACACTTTGAGAAATAAATTCCCCAGGGATCACAGAGTCTAGAGTTCAAGAGCTGATAAACTTTGGAGGCCATTCTGATCCAGACCCAGTATTCTCCCTAAAATTTTCTGGAAACCAAAATAATTTTTTTTTCTACGTGGGCTCCACGCTGGAAAGAGGAAGAAGATGCAGTTGAGCCCCTGGAGGAGCCCAACACAGGGCTTGAACTCACAACCCTGAGATCCAGAGTTGGACACTTAACCGACTGAGCCATCCAGGCGCCCACAAAAAAATTTTTTAATAAGACATAACACTTTCTCTATACTCTGCAAAACAGACCTATTCCAGATATACTGCAGCAGCTGTAGTCAGATAAAGATTAAACTTCCTGAAGAAATGAAAATCTGCCCTTAAAAAGATTTTGCTGTGGCTAGTTACACAGTTGCAAAGCTCGGTTTTATATGCCCCTGGTGATATCTCTGGGTCTGTGGTATATCGTCTACATCATGCCTCAGAAGGGTGTTATGTAGTTTGTGCTTTGAGAACAGTGTCCAGGTGGCTGTTTTAGTTATAAATTCTCTCAGGTGACTTAAGAATCAAATGGGATAAGAATTGGGCCCCTGTACCTGGTCAGTCTTTTCTTTTCTCTAAGCTCATTTAAGCTTTCATGGCAATTTAGGCAGATATCACCTGATCCCTTTATTACAAAACTGCTATCTACCCAAAATCCAGGGGCGGAAGACTTTTTCCATCTTAGGAGTGATTTTTACCTTAAATTATTACAGGGAAAGGCTGGTCACTCACTGGTCAGGGCTTATGTCTACCTGTTAGAGTCTTTCTGTTTTTCCCAGTAGTTACTTCAAAATCAGAGTGATAACTGCATTAACTATCACAATTAAAAAGACAGTTTTAAAAGACAGGTGTCTGTCTGCTGAACCCAATTAAGAAACCACTTAAAAATGTCAGTGAATTGGGCGCCTGGTGGTTCAGTTGGTTAAGCGACTGCCTTTGGCTCAGGTCATGATCCTGGAGTCCCAGGGTCGAGTCCTGCATCGGGCTCCCTGCTCAGCGGGGAGGCTGCTTCTCCCTCTGACCCTCCCCCCTCTCATGCTCTCTCTCTCTCTCTCATTCTCTCTCTCAAATAAATAAATAAAATCTTTAAAAAAATAAAAATGTCAGTGAATTTCTAAAAGTACAAACTGCATTTTTTGGTTCTTTATGATCATTGTAGTTTTAGGTTCACGTTTTATCTATTTTTGTTCTGTAAGACAGCCCAGGAGAGAGAGATTGATTGGTTGATTCACTGATTTATTTATCCCACCTTCACCTGATAAAGATTATTTATCTTGGAGCTGGATTAGGACTAGTTGAATAGGGTTATGAGTGTGCACATTGATTGGCAAGGGCAGAGAAAAAAAAGAGGAAGACTATTTGTATAAATATACCGTGACTTCATAATTTATGCTAATTTCTATCATTTAAAAAAAAACAAGTCTTTATAATGTAGCTTCCTCACCAGAAGAAGGATGAAACAAACATTTGTATTTCCCTTTACTGGGCTGTACTTAAAAGTCTAAATGAGGGGTGGCCTGGGTGCCTCAGTCAGTTGAGTGTCTGACTTCAGCCCAGGTCACTATCTCAGGGGGTCCTGGGATCAAGCCCCGAGTCAGGCTCATGGCTCAGCGGGGTATCTGCTTCTCCCTCCCCCTCTGCCCCGCCCCCCACTTGTGTTCTCTCTCTCTCTCTCTCTCTCTCTCTCTCTCAAAAAAGTAAATAAAATCTTAAAAAAAAAAAAAAAGCCTAAATGATTTCCCTAACGTGTTTTTGCTAAGAACCAATGACTTTTGATGGCTAGTTTAGGATGAAATACAACTATAATAGTAATGATAATCTTAATAAGAACAGTAATGCCAATGATAACAGTAATCATTGTTGCCTGTTTTAGTAGGGAAAGAATCTGAGCCCCATGGCATGTGTGTGGTGACCTGGTAACTCAGGACCACCTGCTTGGCTGCGTGGCTCTTAAAAACCTCACCGTCTATCGCTAGCTGAAAGAACTGTTTCAGAGCATGATCTGAATCATTGTTGAAAGAATTTACAAAGCCATCTCATTTCTACTCTTATCCCAATGCAGTCATTTTTGCTCCATCTCTCTGCTGAGGTATTTACAGGAATGCTGGGAGCACCAAGCCTGACCTCTACAGACGCAGTGACGTGAAACGCAGTTGTGTACCTTTGTTAAGCTCAGAGAAACATGACAAATGGCCCTCATCTGTGATTCCTCTCTGTCTCTTTCTTGAAAAAGACGGGGTTGACCCAAGCACTGTGATAAATAACTCCCGGTAATATTGGCAAGAGCTGAGGGAGACTAATGGTTTGCTTTGCAGCGACTCTGCTGCCTGGTACTTAGGTTTGAAACAGTTGAGGAAATAATTTTCTGAAAATGAGCAAAAACCATTAAGAGCTACATTCTTTGGAGATGTGTGAGTGAAATACTGAGATATAAGAGCAAATGTGGAAATATGCAAAAGCAAGCTCATAAATCTTGATCTGTCATTGCAGATCTCCATCAGAGAATTATACACAAGCCGTCCTTCCAGTGTACATTTTAAATGCAAAAGCTAAGAAAAGGGAAGAGTCTTCCTGACAACTGATCCAAGATTGTGGAAGAGAGAGATGTCTGCAGAGAGCCAGCTGCGTGCATGCCAGGGCTGGGAGGGGCTGTAGCCCTGCACATAGGAACGTCTCTTGTGGTCTTTTAAATGAGAAAAGAAAGGGGTAATACCATCTTTGGGAAGGGGGGGGACAGTGCAGCCAGCCTGTCTTTGAGGAATGTGGAATTATCCTAAGCTCATAGCTTTTTCTTCCAGGTACTTATTAAGAACAATACAAGAACTCCTTGCATTAGCTGGTATTTTGAAGTTCAGTTAAAAAACACAGCAAAACAAAAAGCTAAGCATTTGACTCTCCAGTAAAGATGCAAACTCTATACCTCAGTCTCGTGATTGAGAGTCTATAAAATGCTGCCCTCTCCGTATGTAATGAAGTGGTACTGATCATCATACTAGCGATCAAGAACAACTCTTGTGACCAAAACTTGGAAGGTAGTCTTGGAATGACAGATGATTAGTAAGAAAAATACTGACCTCAGCTACCAGAAATGAAGGAAGCTGTAGGATAAAATCATGAGAAGTTAATTTTAGGCAACTTCATTTCGTGCATCACAGTGGCATATTTTCCGATACCAGCTTTAGTGTCTCTCACCGAATGACAGTGAAAGATGATGCATAATTTGTTGCAGGCTCGGTACCCTGAGCAACTACAGAGTGACATGTTGACTTGAGAAATAAGACCCAGCAGAGGAAAGGGTAGGGCTGCCCCTTCTGTGGACTGCAGAATCTTGAACCCCTACCTGCATCCTCAAACCCCTTCTCTGGAGAAGAGACCGTATAGTTTTTCATGTCCTGGTGACCTCTTTATTCCGTTTCCTCTGCCTCGGTGGTGCTTTTTGAGATTGACAAGATGTGAACCAGCACAACAGTTTTTCCAAAGACTGAAAGGATTTCATCACTGTTTTTAGTTGATGACTTAAAAACACAAGTTTAGGGGCGCCTGGGTGGCTCAGTCGGTTAGGCATCTGCCTTCGGCTCAGGTCACGATCCCAGGGTCCTGGGATGAGTCCCGCATCGGGCTCCCTGCTCAGCGGGGAGTCTGCTTCTCCCTCTCCCCCTGCCGCTCCCCCTGCTTGTGCTTTTTTTTTTTCCTTAAAAAAAAATAAACACAAGGTTAAACATGGAAATTATAGTCTATAGCAAGACAATTTACTTTTCATATTGACTGTTGAAAAATTTCCCATGAAGACTAACTGCCTTAAAGACTTTCTTCTCCTTCCTCTCATCATACCCATGAGCTGGGGCTGTAAATGGGGTTATAGTCATTTAACCCAGGACACACACACAGATGATCCATTCTTATTCAGTGGTCCTCATCTTCTGTTGCCAGGACGGTGGCCCCTCAGCAAGAGGGAATAATTCCCCTTTGGCCAGTGAAGGAGTGAGTGACTGTAACAATTGAGCTACTTCTTTTTGTTGGAATCCCCTCAATGGAAGTTCTCCTGCTCAGCATCTTTTAAGATAGTTTTAGTTTCATACCATTGAGTGATTCTGTGAATTATTCCCTAATTACACCCATCTCCTGGCAGTGTGGGTGCTTGCAGCATTAAGATTGGGCACATAACTCAGGATTGCAAAGAAGTAATTGCATAATAAGAACAAGAGCTCAGACTCCAATCAATCTAGCGCTGGCTTCTCAAAGCAGCTGTGTGGTGAAGGACCCATTTTTTAATTACTAGTCTGCTTGGACCGATGCTTTCGTAAAATAGAGTAAAAATGAATTGCTAGAAAAATGAAAAAAAAATAAGTCCACATTTTTTTAAAAAAAAGTATTATTAGATTCAATAGTCATGAAGTTATTCTGTCCAAGTTCTGTAAGTTTCTAAACGCTCTATCTCCATTCCTGCTCTTATTGCAAAGCAGTGCCAGATGGCACAGTTTGGAGCCCACACTTTGAGGAGCACTAATCCTGTGTACTCACATTTACGCCCTCGTACCCATTGCCATTCCAAGTCTTCTTATTCTTTTCGTCAGTCGTTTAAACCTTTAGGGTAAGTATGCACTTCAGACAAGGCTGTGTGGTTTTTAAATAGATTGGAAGTCCACGTAAATTGCAAAGTCCTACGCATTGCTAAACAGTCATGGAAGGTTTTAGCCATTATTTGGCAAATGCTAGTTGCTGCATATTGCACCTTTCTTTGGCTTCCCTTGCCATCACCCGATTACATAGCTCACTCAGCTGCTTCTCCCTGTTAGAATACCAAATGGTGCTAATGATTTTCAATACCATCCATCTAGACACCTTTCTATCTTTACATAGTGTTTTTAAGTCTTGAATTATTTAATTGAAAAAAGCTAATCTGGGATTTTAATTTTATTTAAAATTGCTTTTAAGACTGTGAGAAAATCATATTAAATTCTAATCTCATTCATCTCAAGCAGTTAGAAAAAAAAGTTTGAGTTTCATTAATTCCTCTTTAAGATTGGGTATATAGAAATACTACATTTCTTATGCAGAATACCAGGCTGATGGACCTCCCATACCAAACAGATTCTGCCTGCCGTTGGTGGGTAGGTGAGCTGCTCTCTTCCCCTCACACAAGTTGAACAAGGTGGTAGTTTAACATGGACAGAACCCAAGGGACTGCACTTGCTCTTACAATATTTGGAGGGCTGCCCTGTGGACAAGAAGGTTGAGGAGCTCTCCTGAGTGGAGAGCACACAGACCAATGGATAGAAGTCAACAAAGAGGCTGATTTCAATTCAGTGAAGGGTTTCGAAGATGCACACACACATTTAAAGGAAGACAAGGAGGCACTGAAGAACTCTTCTGGTCTTTCTTGGCCATGTGCAGTCCACTCCTGCAAAAGAGGCTGCTGAACTGAGGATGGTAATAGAAGCCTAGAATACTCCTAGGAATAGGATAAGAAAAGACCTTACCAGCAGAAGAAAGAGACTGCCAAGCAGCACTGCCAGGCACTTGGCTGACTGTTGGGCTAGTGGAGAAGGGTACTCATGCTTTGGATACAGATAGGTCTCTGCATGGCTGTGAAGGCACTTCCCATCTTTGAGAAACTGAGCTAGCAGGTTCTGGTATCTATAATGTAGACATCCTGTGCCTTGGTTTCTTTCTTTCTCTCTTTCTTTCTTTCTTTCTTTCTTTCTTTCTTTCTTTCTTTCTTTCTTTCTTTTTAATTATGAACTAACTATAGAAAAGTACTGGATTTTATATTTTGCCATCTTTGTTTCATCTCTTTTTTTAATTTTAAGTTTTTATTTAAATTCCAGTTCATTAACATACTGTGTAATATTAATTTCAGGTGTACAATTTAGTGATTCAGCACTTCCATATGACAGCCAGTGTTCTTCATGACAAGTGCTCTCCTTAATACCCATCGCGTGTTTCCCCCACACCCCACCCACCTCCCGTCTGGTCTCTGGATACAGCTATTGCCTTACCACTATCATTCCATTCTTTCCCCTTCTTTCCCTCCTGGGAGGTGGCCGCTAAATTGTTCAGAAGCTGTTGTGAGATTCCTTTGTTATTATTTTTCCTTTCTGACTTTTTTACAGCCATGGAAGCTCTGAGTGCTGATGGTTTCTTAACATCTCTGGCATTTGCAATAGAGATAGAAGCAGAAGGTTTGAGGGCTTTGCTAGGGCTTGTGTTGTTGAACTTAGGCTCTAGTAACTGGTTATCATATATATGTGTTTTCTAGTCTGTGATCTACTAGCTAATGTAAAATTGTGAGTTGCAAAGCGTACCCTGATTAAAGATACAGATTTTAATACCAAGAATGCTACGTGCAGCCTGTCTTAGGGTAGACAGACCCAGAAGGGACCAGAAGATGATAATCGTAATACATACATTCATACAGTTAGTTTATTCAATGCTTTCACCCCATTAGGTCAGTGTTGGAAGGACATACTGTGTGCCAGCCACTGTACTAGACTCCAGGGATATAGACACTGAACAATATAGACAAAAATCCCTGTTTTCACGAAGTTGATAATCTAGTTATGAGAAAGCAGACAAATATATCAGGTGCAGAAGAAATATGTTCTGTGGGGAACTATAAAACAGGACAGGTGAAAAAGTGTGGGTCGGGGCGGGAGTCACTTTTATTTTGGGTAGTCCATGAAAGCCTCTCTCATATGGGGACGTGTGAGCAATAGCCTCAAGGTAATGAGGACAAGCTGTGGGCATCAAGAGAAGCGCATTCCAGGGAGCCACAAGCAGAGAGATCTTTAAGTGGGTGTATGCTTCGTATGGGGCCAGCCACGAGGCAGAGTGGACGAGTGGTGTGAACTGGGGACCAGCAATAGGAGATGTGATCAGAGGTCACAGTTGCTCCTCAAAACAGACCTGTGGGAGAACTAAAGCAGTTGTTACACCCATTTCCCATTTTTACACATGAAGAAACTGAGGACCAAATAGGGTGACTCAGGTTTGCGCTTGCTAGTTGACAGGGCCAGTTCTGCCTTGGTAAGACATGGTCCAGACTTAACCTTTACAACAGATTTTTGGTCGAATTGCATAAAATCCTTGAACATCTGTAAAACAATGGAAATAAAATTCAGAGTTGGTGTGAGATCCACAGGACAGCGTAGATCAGGCCCTGTGAGCTGCCAGGTCCTCGGCGGTTGCGCTGCCCGAGCTGGCCAGCTCCTGGGCTGGGGCTCCTGGGGCGCAAGCCTGAAGGTTGTAAATTTGCCTAACTCGAGGCCAAGCCTGTGTAACTGGTGTGTAGCACCGTTGGTTGTATAGATGCCCCATATTCTGATTTTTCAGGAATCGTAGAAGTAAAGTAAAATGCAGATTCTAACAAATTTAGAAATAACTTCAGTGACTCTGCATCTCCTTTTCTGCTTGTTCCTAAAGATAACACAGAAATGTAAATATGGTTTGATGTAGGTAGCTGGCACAAATTCTACTACTGTGTATTTCACCTATTCCTGTTTTAAGGGCATTTCCCTTTGTAATTTCTTGTTTCCTTTTATGTTCTTGCCAAATCCCATTAACTTGTCCTTGAGCTGTGTAATCTAGAGTTTAGCTACTGTGGGTGATGGGGTTTGCCTGAAGCGAAATCTGGTGCAGGGCGTCACAAGCTCCTCTCTGCAAACGTGCAAACGTGGCTCAGCCCAGCCCCTGCCTTCTCCAGGGCTGTTGGATCTCCAGAAAGCAGCTGCTGGCCTAGTAGTCTTGGCACCATCTAAGATGCCAAGACAGTTTCATCCATGATGAAATTGGGGGTTGGCAAATTTCAAGTCAGCTTTAGTCTGAGTAGTAGGGGAAGGACCATTTATGGAAGCAGATCTGGGAAAGAGCTTTCCAGGCAGAAGGGACAAAAAGTTCGATGCAGTTCAGGGCACAAAGAAAGGTCAGTGTGGCTGGAACACAGTGGGAGAGAAGAAATGAGACTGAGGTGGTAGGTGGGTCCAGATCCTATAAGGTATTGTCAGCCTAATACGGAGTTTAGCTTTTATCATAATGGATCATGGGACATGGGGGACAGTTTTTAAGCGAAGACATGACATGCTTCACATTCTTGCTACCACAAAGACAAATGGGGTCAAAGTTTACGCCACTTAGGTGGCTGATGCTGAAGTCCAGTTGAGATATACGTAACTGATTGTGGCGACGTGGAAGGCATAGAAGTGGCAGGAAGTGTTGGAATCAGGATGTATGTCCAGATGGCACTAACACATCTTGATAATGGGTTGAGTTGGGTGAGGTGGTTAGGAAGAGAATGGCATCAAGAATAACTCCTAGTTTTTTGGTGTAAGCCACTAAGTAAATTAAACATACTATTTACTGGAAAGGTGAAAGACTCAAGAACTGGATTAAGAAAGAGCGAAGGAGGAGGTAGCAAATAAATGATGCAGTTTGGCCATGTTACATTTGAAAGTCATCCACACATAAGTGGGATTGTTGGGTGGGGGGTTGCAATCTGGAGCAAAGGGAGGAGATCAGGGCTGAGGATACCGACAGAGGCGTGGCTTAGCGTTGAAGTGATGTTTAAATCAGTACCTTGGTTGGTTGAGATCACATAGTTAGAGAATAGAACCGAAAGAGACGCAAGATGCTCCAACATTTAGAGATTTAACAGAGGAGGAATAAGTGTCAGAAGAGGGAGCAGAAAAAGTCATACTCTAAAAGAAATGGGAAAAAATGATTTGGTAAATTATTTTAAAAGAGGGAATACCAGTTTCTTTTTTATAGAAAGAATGTTATCAGTATTTCTTCAGCACAAGAACAATTCAGGATGACTCCCTTGTTTTAGTTTAATAATGATTAAAAAGCAATACATTTTCATTCTTAAAAAATTAAAAATAAGAAGTATAGAGAAGAAGAGAAATCAGTTAATTTGAAGGCTCAAAAATTCCAATTTCAAAATGCTAATATTTTGGTGTATTTCTCTAATCATCCCTAATGCTTCCACGATATTTTTATATAACTGAGGTGATGTTGCATTGATACCGGTAACTGTGAATAATGCTCTTTCTATTCAGCATTGTAATGGAAGCAGTTCTTCATGTTATAAATTTTTAAATAAAACTTTAACGCCTTTGTGTGTATTTTTTTAATTTATTTTTTAAAATGCTTCCAAATCTGTATCTTTGCTGTTCTTGAGCAGTTCCTGCTTTCTTCATTTTTTCCTCTTGGGGAATATAGTGAAGTAAACAACTCATCTCCTTGACCTAATATTTCCCTACTATATCAGTTTACTGCACAGAAAAAGTTAAAAGTCAAACTGCCTACTTAGAAATTTGACTTAGCAAGATTCCCTCTAGTGAGGGAGCCGTTGATATGAAAACCTTGTGATTCAGCACTATTCTTTATTTTCCTGTAGCCCTTAAACTAAAATTTGTCATGAATGCTCTATTCTCGGTTTAGATTTCACAACAAAACAGTCCTGTAAAATATCTAAGCCCAGTGACTTAAAAACTAAGATGGCAGATTTAAAAAAAAGGAAATATTGCTGAAATATACAGCCTTCTGAATTTGGAATTCTTCAAGGTAAAAAGCTAAATATACTTTGTGAACATAGAAGATCGTAATGTCAGTTGAGACAATGGCTATTTTTGACCTGTTGATTGGATTGTAAGAATCATTAAAATGGCCCCTTAAAAAAGTAAGTATAATGTATACCATATACCTGCCTGACTTTGAAATTTTTTATGCATTGTGGAATATCATTAATGTCTCTAACCCTGAGTGTTTTTACTCAAAAGGGACAATTTATATGCAAATTGAAAGGTGACATTATATCATTCATTTTAGAATAGTAAGGTTTGGATTGAGAAGAATGGAGACCATTCTCAGACCCTCTAAAGGGATAGAATTGTCATCCGTAGGCTTTTTAAAGAAAATCTGATTACTTGGGACAATGGAATACATCTGTAATCAAGATGCATTCACCTTCTAGGGAAATTCTGTGATTAAGAAGTGATCGTTTAGAAGTAGTTGATGAGTATTCTGTGTGTATGTGTGCATACCTTTTTTCTACCTAAGGTATTTACTATCAGGTTTTTATCGCAACTACTTATTACAGTGGATAAAAGAATTTCTGTGGCCCATGGTTTATCCCTCATTGCACCTTGGCATTGTATTCTACAAAGACTGGGGGTGGGGGTGCAAAAAGCTAAGTGAGCTTCAACTACAAGCAACGCTATGTCATTTCTACACAGTATCCTCTGAGGGTTTGTTTAGGAACTGGCACATAGACCATCTTAAGTATTCATCTGTTGAAGTAAATGAAAACCAATGTTATAGAAACAAAAGTGATTCCAGCTGGGAGAGGATTGTTCATGCTCGGAACTGGATCTAGACAACTAGCCTTATGGGTTGCCTGCCTTCTTTGGCGGTTTTGCTCCATAGGTTCCATCTTGTTGATCGGAACAGCATACTTCTGAAGGGGTTCTCAAGGTTTTCTGCATTAGACTGGGACAGGAGAGCAAAGGACCAGAATCTTGGCGTGGGCAGTACACAGCAAGATTCAGATTCAAGAACCGTGTATTGGCAGCTCCGTTCCAGGAGCTTTGTGATCACTTTCTTATGTTTCTCATGTAAGGTGACACTCCTATAAATATCACTAGCCCATTTTGCTGGTGAGCAAGCTGACGCTTAAAAAACATGAATAACTTGAGCTAAGGCTGCCTTGTGTAAAGGCAGGCCTGAAATTCGAATTTAGGTCTCTTGGCATTTAAGTCACCGTAGGACTTTCAAACTAATAGCCCAAAAGGGTAGACAGTAAGCCTGAATCCTGTTTGAGATGGTTTCTCATCTGTCCCTTTTCTGATCTCCCATAAAAATTTACACAAAGCATGGCAGATTCAAATAAATCACAGAATATTCTGTTTAGAAACGATACCTATATAAATGGGGAACTGAGACAGAGGTTGAATGATTCACCTACAGCCACAGTGCTCCTAGTGGCAAAGCCAAGACTGAAAGCCTCAAGCTGGAAGCTGGAGTCTTTTAATACGCTCTTTAATCACTAGTATTCGAATAGGATGGTAACATTCTGGTAACTAGGTATAGTCAGATCTGCTTTAGACGCATAAAGGGCATATTAGAGGATAGGGCCCCTGTCAACTTAGATAGGATGTTTGACTTAACCATGTAGTGGTAGGATGTAATCATCTAGATTATTCATGTTAAAATAGTATAATGACTTTGGGATTTTGTTTGGATTGGAGATGTAGGATTTGGGGAACATACTTTATTTCTAAGCGTGGTTAAGAGTTGGTTCTAAGAGTGATGTTCCTGGTACTAAGCCTCTGGCATCCTTCGCCTATGCCCTGAAGCCAGCTCTTGAATTGTACGACTGAATGTCATTGCTCTTGCTCCAGAGAGACTATGTCAAAACCTGTCTACGTTTTGTCAGCAAAGCTGCCCTAATGCAGCAAAAAAACAAAGATTTGGTCGTGATGGGAGGGAGACAGAGTCAAAAAGATAACACTAGTGTATCTCCACATAGCTACTTTTCAGTGTCATTGTTTCTTTCATAGATATACCAAAGCTCAAATTAAATGCAGAATCTTACTCAAAGATAAATATATTGCAAAATATTTTGCATAAATCAGTGTGATCCTTGGTAAAATTCTGGGATGGATCACCAGGTTGAATTCAGATCCATCAAAACCCTGGGTTCTGAGAGCCTGTGAAACTGCCTACAAACAGAAAAATGTCTAAATGAAACAGTAATCTCTAGAAGCTTTGCTATATGCATCTCATCAACCTCCCTCACATTAGGAGATATTATGAGATCTGTTTCTTGATTAATTTCTCATATTTTTCTCTCTTGTTTAGAAAAAGCCTAAGTGAACGCAACCAAACTTCCTACAAAACTAGTGGGAGGGGCGATAAGAAGTGCATGTAACTCAGTCCGTTACCACACTGTGTTAGTGAATATTTGATAATCAGTTGTCAGCTACTTGTGTATAGCACTGGAGGGTGACCCAAAGAATAACCAAGCAGACCTCACTCTTGAGATGCTTAGAGAAATATTTATGGTAGCAAGAATAATGCCTGCACCAAAAATGGCCAGAATGTTCTAGTCCCCAGAATCTCTATGTTACCTTCCATAGCAAAAGAGACTTGGCAAATGTGATTAAGGCTAAGGACCTTGAGATGGGGAGATTATTCTGGATTATCCAGGTGGGCCCAACCTAAAAGGGAAGAGCCTTTTTCTAGCTTTGAAACTGGAGGAAAAGGGACCCAGGAGCCAAGGAATGTGGGTTCCCTCCTGAAGCTGGAGAAGGTAAGGAAACAGATCCTCCAGAAAGAATGCAAACACCTTGATCTTGGCCTAGTGAGACCCACGTCAGATTTTTTTTTCTTTTTCTTTTTTTTTATTTAATTTTTTATTGTTATATTAATCACCATACATGACATCATTAGTTTTTGATGTAGTGTTCCATGATTCATTGTTTGTATATAAGACCCAGTGCTCCACGCAGAATGTGCCCTCTTTAATACCCATCACCAGGCTAACCCATCCTCCCACCCCCCTCCCCTCTAGAACCCTCAGTTTGTTTTTCAGAGTCCATCATCTCTCATGGTTCATCTCCCCCTTCGATTTCCCCCCCTTCATTCTTCCCCTGCTGCTATCTTCTTCTTCTTTTTTTTTAAACATATATTGTATTATTTGTTTCAGAGGTACAGATCTGTGATTCAACAGTCTTGCACAATTCACGTACCCTCCCCAAAGTCTATCACCCAGCCACCCCATCCCTCCCACCCCCACCACTCCAGCAACCCTCAGTTTGTTTCCTGAGATTAAGAATTCCTTATATCAGGGGGCGCCTGGGTGGCTCAGTCGTTAAGCGTCTGCCTTCGGCTCAGGTCATGATCCCAGGGTCTTGGGATCGAGCCCCGCATCGGGCTCCCTGCTCCGCGGGAAGCCTGCTTCTCCCTCTCCCGCTCCCCCTGCTTGTGTTCCCTTTCTCGCTGTCTCTCTCTCCGTCAAATAAATAAAAATCAAGTGTTTAAAAAAAAAAAGAATTCCTCATATCAGTGAGGTCAGATGATACATGTCTTTCTCTGATTGACTTATTTTACTCAGCGTAACACCCTCCAGTTCCATCCACGTCATTGCAAATGGCAAGATCTTATTCCTTTTGATGACTGCATAATATTCCATTGTATATATATATATACCACATCTTCTTTATCCATTCATCTGTCGATGGACATCTTGGCTCTTTCCACAGTTTGGCTATTGTGGACATTGCTGCTATAAACATCAGGATACACATACCCCTTCGGATCCCTACGTTTGTATCTTCGGGGTAAATACCCAGTAGTGCAATTGCTGGATCATATGGTAGCTCTATTTTCAACTTTTTGAGGAACCTCCATACTGTTTTCCAGAGGGGTTGCACCAGCTCGCATTCCCACCAACAGTGTAGGAGGGTTCCCCTTTCTCCACATCCCCACCAACATCTGTCATTTCCTGACTTGGTAATTTTAGCCATTCTGACTGGTGTGAGGTGATATCTCATTGAGGTATTGATTTGGATTTCCCTGATGCCGAGCGATGTTGAGCACTTTTTCATGTGTCTGTTGGCCATTTGGATGTCTTCTTTGGAAAAATGTCTGTTCATGTCTTCTGCCCATTTCTTGATTGGATCATTTGATCTTTGGGCGTTGAGTTTAAGAAGTTCTTTATAGATTTTGGATACTAGCCCTTTACCTGATATGTCATTTGCAAATATCTTCTCCCATTCTGTCGGTTGTCTTTTGGTTTTGTTGACTGTTTCTTTTGCTGTGCAAAAGCTTTTTATCTTGATGAAGTCCCAATAGTTCATTTTTGCCCTTGCTTCCCTTGCCTTTGGCGATGTGTCTAGGAAGAAGCTGCTGCGGCTGAGGTCGAAGAGGTTGCTGCCTGTGTTCTCCTTTAGGATTTCGATGGACTCCTGTCTCACATTTAGGTCTTTCAACCATTTTGAGTCTATTTTTGTGTGTGGTGTAAGGAAATGGTCCAGTTTCATTCTTCTACATGTGGCTGTCCAATTTTCCCAACACCATTTGTTGAAGAGACTTTTTTCCATTGGACATTCTTTTCTGCTTTGTCGAAGATTAGTTGACCACAGAGTTGAGGGTCCATTTCTGGGCTCTCTATTCTGTTCCATTGATCTGTGTGTCTGTTTTTGTGCCAGTACCATACTGTCTTGATGATGACAGCTTTGTAATAGAGCTTGAAATCCAGAATTGTGATGCCACCAGCTTTGCTTTTCTTCTTCAACATTCCTCTGGCTATTCGGGAGACCCACGTCAGATTTTTAACGGACAACCATAAGGTAATAAATTTGTGTTGTTTTCAGACATTAAGTTACTGGTGATTTATTAAAGTACCAATAGATAACTAATAGAGAATCTTTAAAAGTGAATTAGCCAAGTCAATAGTACAGAGTAGAGGTATTTCACCAGGTTGGTGTTAGTCGGAAAGATATCTGAGGGGATGTGGAAATTTAGCCAAGCCTTCCAGAATGAGCAGTAATGCAATAAAGGAGGAACACTGGAACGTTTCAGAATAAAGGAGGAATCAGGATGTACAAGGCATCTTTGGGAACAGTAACAAGGCCAATCTGGCAAAAAAAAAAAGAAAAGAAAAATTACATAAGATAGTATTCACAGGTAAGGAAGGAAAGAAAGATAACCTTCCAGTTATATGGAGGGATGTGAAACCTTTTAACACTTGAAGTTTGAAATTCATCTCATAGGATGCTGGTTTTCAGACTGTGTCCTTTGGGTCTTGGAGATGTGTCAGGGGATAGTGAAGCAGAATTGCCAATACTCAGGGGCGCCTGGGTGGCTCAGTCATTAAGCGTCTGCCTTCAGCTCAGGTCATGATCCCAGCGTCCTGGGATTGAGCCCCGCATCGGGCTCCCTGCTGGGCGGGAAGCCTGCTTCTCCCTCTCCCACTCCCCCTGCTTGTGTTCCCTCTCTTGCTCTGTCTCTCTCTGTAGAAAAAATAAATAAAGTCTTAAAAAAAAAAAATTCCCGATACTCTCATACATCCTTCCCCTCCTACCAGAGCACGTCTGTTCTTACATGATTTGTGTATAGGAGATCTGTTTAAGATTTTATTCAAAATAGGAGTCTACTACTTTTAAGTGAAGGAAAAAATGGACTCTGGAGCAGCCATGGTGACGGCTCCTTCCCTGGTCTCTGCTCCTGCTTCTTGCTCCCTTTTATACTTAGTTCTTTATGCTTCTAACTGTAAAATTGGACATTTATTTATTTTAAAAACACTTTTACAGTTACTCGTGCAAACTGTGTCTTGATATTCTGATTTAAAAAGAAAAAAGATGTCCTCTAAAGATAAAATCTGTTGCATTTTATTTTTTTTTATTTTTTTTAAAGATTTTTTTATTTATTTGACAGAGAGGGACACAGCGAGAGAGGGAACACAAGCAGGGGGAGTGGCAGAGGGAGAAGCAGGCTTCCCACAGAGCAGAGATCCTGATGCGGGGCTCGATCCCAGGACCCCGGAACCATGACCTGAGCCAAAGGCAGACTGAGCCACCCAGGCACCCCAAAATCTGTTGCATTTTAAAACTGTATATTCAACAGTGTATTTTTCTGCCTGTGTATTTTTATTTAGTTCAGGTTTGATGTTCTAACATAAATAGGCCCACAACCAGTCCCCTGTCATTGGACATTTAAATTTGTTTTTCTGATTTTTATTTGTAAGAAATAATTTTACAATGAACATTCTTGCAGCTAAAACCTTGTCTCATCCTCTCATTAGCAAAAAATAGGTATTATAATTCTTACTTATAAACGGACTTCCAGCTGTCTTTTAGATGCACAGATATCAAATATTTAATGTCAAAAAATGTAAGAAGAAAAACTAATGTCTTCACTGTTCATTATTTAATTGAAGTGTAATACACATGCAGTAAGATGCACACATCTTAAGCGTACCACTTGATAACCTTTTGCATATGTGAGCCTCTAACTGAATATCAACCCAGATTAAGATGTAGAACATTTCTGGCAACTCATAAAGCTTCCTTGTGTTTCCCTTCTCAGTCAGTGGCCCCCATCCCCCGAGGGAACCAGTATTCTGACTCTGGTCCCCATGGTTTTTGTTTTGCCTGTTCTTGAACTTCATGTAAGTGGAATCATACAATGTGTATTAACTCTTTTAGGTCTGATTTCTTTCATACAGTATGCTTTTGAGATTCCTCCATGTTGTTGCTTGTGTAAGTGTAAATAGTTTCTTTTTATTGCTGAGAAGTATTGTATAGACAGGCTACAATTTGTTTAACCTTTCTCCTGTTGATATACCTTTGGGTTTCTTCCAGTTTGGGGTTATTATGAATAAGGTTGCTTCATACATTCTAGTCTAACTCTTTGTGGACATATGCACTCATTTCTCTTGGGTACACAGATTAGAATGGAATTACTAGAAATGTTATGGTTAATTTTATCAGAAACTGCCAACACGCTTGGTTGTAACATTTTACACTGCACTTGGCAATGCGTAAGTGTTCTGGTTGTTCCAAATCCTAGACTTCATTTGGTACTGCCAGCCTATTTATTTATTTATTTATTTATTTTAAATCCAGCCATCTTGATGAGTATGTCTTTGTAATTCATTCATTTTTTTTTAATCTCAAAAAAGTGTGTATGTGTCTAAAATGACCCTAAATAGCTGGATTTGAGTACATTTTGATTTTATGTAATAAGAGAAAATGTTAATATATACTTAGTCCTGCTTCTTAAAATAGGTAAAAAAGCCAAAACGCATACCCAAAAACCTATCTATATAGTCCAAATTAATAATATTGCCTTTATTTAGCAAAGACTAGTAATCAGATTCTTAGTTTTGAATTTTTGACGTTTAAATCGAAGTTTCTTGCTTTCAGTTGTAAATTTCAAGATTCCGTCTATCCCGGAATAATACAGATTGTGCTCCTCTAAGCAGAATTATTCCTCCTCCCAATTACACATACATCCCAGTTTTTATTGCCTTCACCTCTGCTTTAGATTTTGCTGGTCATCATTTCTTTCTGATGTTTAGTCAGAGCCTGGCCATTGGGAGTCCTGGTTCCTTTAGAGAAGACAGACAACTGTAATCGCCTTATAGGACAGGCTGATGCTTCAGTGCTGGACGGAAGATAATTCAGCCTTGTGATTTTCGTGGCAACATTGGGTCCTATCATTTTTACAATCTGATATAGACCTCATTGCTTTCTCTTTTGATCGCATGAAGACAAGTCCAGAAACCTCAAAATAGCACGCTGAAAAAAAAAAAATTAGGCATGACTAAGCCACAGTAGCTCAAGGGGAACAATTTTGTAAAACTCTCTCTTGTCATTTAGCCCAGTTATTTGGTGTAGGGCCCTCCCAACATCACTCTCGCAGCAGAGGTCTGACTCTCTTAATCTATATCAGATGCAGTGAGGAAGCCTGGAGTTTATTTTGGACTTCGTGACTGATTGGAAAATAAGCGTACACAGAGCTTCTTTCTTGCTGTTGGCAAATGGTTGTTTTGTTTCGACTCTCATCCTGCTCTCCTGTAGCTCAGAGTTCTGTTGGAGTCTGATGCTCTACAAAGCCTGGGATAGTGCCACACCCAGTAGGTACTTTGATACAGATATTTCGGTGATCATGTTATCCTGCCTGGGTTGAAATGTAGCTCTCTGATAGAACTGAGAGAAAAGAATTTGAGATGTGTTAACCCTATGACTTCAGGGATATGACTTCTCCTTACAGACCACAGAAATGTGCCTTCCCCTTTAATATAGGTTCTAAGAAGATGGAAACAAACACTGTATATTAACAATAAAATTGAGGAGATGACATAAGATTGTTTGCATTCATTTTAACCTTAGTGTTTATAAATTATAATCTGTAAAACATATTCTGTTTACCTACTGGATAATTTGCTGTGTGGCATTTAGCAAGTCACTTAACCTCTCTGTGTTTCTTTTTCTTTTTTTTTTTAAATGAGAGTTGATACTAATAATATCCAAAGATCCTCTTACTTCAGAGGTCAACAAGCAGCTGCATAGCATGGTGTTTAAGAGCACCACTCAGGAGCCAAACAGCTGGGGTTTGAATTCTTAGTAGATGCATGCATGATATCCAAACAAGTTACTCACTTTCCTAGTGTCCTATATAAAATGGTGATAATTCTAGTACCCACCTCACAGGATTGTTAACATGATTCTGTGAGGCAGAAAAGCACTTTGAATTCCTCCTGGTACAGAGTGGTTTCTCTAAAGGTTTTATTAAGTAAGATATCCCTGTAATAGCTGTGCTAATTTGAACTTTTTTTTTTTAATTTTTTATTTATTTGACACAGAGAGAGAGAGACACATCGAGAGAGGGAACACAAGTAGGGGGAGTGGGAGAGGGAGAAGCAGGCTTCCTGCCGGGCAGGAAGCCCGATGCGGGGCTCGATTCCAGGACCCTGAGATCATGACCTGAGCCGAAGGCAGACGCTTAACAACTGAGCCACCCAGACGCCCCTAATTTGAACTTTCTTATCATCATTTCCTAAGAAGTATCTTTTGACACTCTGAGATAAGAGGAAGACCAATTTCATTGAAATAAATTTCCAAATCAAATAATATACAATATCTAAAGACATTTTGGAAAATATAAACTAGTGTGAAGAAGAAATTAATTAAATGACTTACATGCTCATCACCCAGATATAATCATTTTGCTTTATTTTCAATCAGGCTTTGGTTTGGTTTTTTTTTCCCCTTCTTCATAGATTAATTTATTTACCAAGTTATAATCATTCTGTATGAACCATTTTGATTCCTCATCTGTTCATTACAATTCAGTCATAAGCATTTTCCTGTTACTACCTAGGATTAAGTAAACATCACCTCATATGGTTGCATAATATTATTTTGAATAGAAACTTTTTGATGTGTTTCTCTTTCACCAGATTGTTGAATAGGGTGGTTGTTTATAATTTTTAGTACTATAAATACTGATGCAGTAAATAACCGTGTTCACACTTAAGTTTATAGGGCTCATTATTTCTTTAGGGTAGGTATCCAAAAGCAGAAATACTAGGTCAAGGGATAGGAATATTTTGAAGAGCTTGAATTTGCCAAGTAACTTTCCAAAATTGTTACTACTCGTTATATATCAGGGAGTCTGTTTCATCCTATTCCACCAGCATTGACTGTTGTCATTTTTCTAATCTGTGCCAACTTGTAGGCAACCTCTGGCACTACTCATGTGTTTATTCGTGTTGCACTGTGGGGTGCCTAAACATTTTGCCATGGACGTGCTTACTAACAGTTCTTCTTTTGGCAAATGTCTTTTCGTGTCCTTAACCTGATTATTTAAGAGTTTGGGTGTTTTTCTCACTGCTTTGGGTGAGTTCTTTCTAGAGAAAAGAACACGGCCTGTATGTGAAATATTTGCTAAGAATATTTCCCCTTATGTCTTTGCCTCTTATTTTGGTTATGATCTTTTAAATCATGCAAAAATAAATGAGACTGTATGGTTAAATCTGTAGATCTTTTTTCCACTGTCATTTCTTCTATAGTTTCTAAGCTTAAAGTTCTTCGCTGTGTAGAGGATGGTAAGCAGTTCTGTGTTTCTCTGGTTTTTCTAAGGGTTCACATATGCTTAGGCTTATACCTATATAACTTAAGGCCTTTATATAAACTTGAATGCCTTTAAAGGAAAAACAACATTTTTTTATTATTTCCTTAGTTTTTCTTCATATGAATCATCAGTATAGCTTGAACTCAAACCCATATCTCTTGCTATGTCAATACTTGGTTAGAAAAGCATGTGGTTCCTGTAGGCCTCAGTGTAATTCCCAGCAGTGCAGTTATGCTTATGAAAACCACTCTCCAGGAGTGTTTGTTAATGCTCCCTGTACGAGTCAACCTCTAGTCACCATAGATGGACTCCTCGTTCTATAAGAGATTGTATGGTCCGAGGTGGGAACTTGGGGATGCTCAATAAATGTTGACTGTGCAAGCCTTTGATGTGAGCTCTCCAACAAAGACTGCCTTCCTCTGCTCTCAGATTCCTCATCTGCAAAATGAATGAGTTGAACTAAATGATTTCTGAGGAGCTCTACACCTCTGCAGTTGCTGGACCTGGTGTAGAGACACATGCATACTCAGGCAGCTGTGCAAAGATGAATCAGCCTTTGTCTACATCGGTCCACCATCTATTTTTCAATTTGCAACACCATAGGCTTTGCTTATTAACACCTGGGGTTACAGGGAGGCAGGACCGATAATAACAATGAAGAGGAATTATAAAAGCCAAACTACTTACACAGTCCAAAGGCACCTTCCCTTTTGGACAAACCGGTCCTAGAAAATCAGCCGCTAGGAAACATGGCTCTGATTACCCATCCTTCTGTGTCACCTCTTGAAAGGTTTCCTTGGTCTCTTAAAGCATCGAGGCGACTAAGTGTCTCCCGTTGTTTGTTAAGGTCCACAATTCCTTATCAAGACCTTAGGCCCAGATGTGTTTTGGAATTCAGAATTTTTCTGAGTTCACGAATGTTATTTAGTACATGAACTAAATTCTGTAACATCCCCAAGTGGGGCTCGAGGCAGCACCCCTAATCAAACACATTATTAATATTTTTACAACAGAATGCATGAAGATTCACGATAAATTGGATAAATAATGACTACAAGTGATCACACCTCATTTCATGGCAGATTTTGCCACCAAATGAGACGCAAAAAAAAGGGGGTGGTGTTTCTGCAGCTTTTTGGATTTGGGAAAGCATATAAGGAATTGTGGCCCTGAGTAACCCTTTCCAGAGACTTATCTTGTCAAAGCCCAGATACAGTTGTGAGAATGCTGGATTGTGGACTTGAAGGACTAAAGAATCCTTGTGTGGCATCTCTGCCCAAGACCTTCGTTTCAGAAGTGGTGCTGCCTCTCCTGCATTTAGACTTCCGAGGGTGGAGAGAGCCTAGCTGTAGCCCATACCTCAGCCCCACCAAAAATATCCCACACTCTTCTCTTTCAGTTTCCACTAAGAGTAATGTTGATAGACGTACTAATTAAGGTAGCTGATGTTTAGGGAGCTCTGTGTGCTGGGGACCGCATTAATCACTTCACATAAATTATTTCATTTCATCCTCAAGACATCCCAAAGAGGAAGTGAAGGAAGGTTCCTTTACAACTGAGGCCTCAGATGTCCAGAGAGGTTAGGCAGTAGGTCTAACACGCAGTAACACAGCCGATGAGAAGCGGGGCCAGCACGTCAGCTCACTGCCTCCAGGGCCCATGCTCTGTAATTGCGCCCGCTGCTACTTCTGTAGGTCTCAGTATCCTCGCTTACCATTAAAATTGAAACTGCTTTGGGGCACCTGGGTGGCTCCGTTGGTTAAGCCTCTGCCTTGGGCTCAGGTGTGATCCTCGGGTCCTGGGATGGAGCCCCTCCCCGCTGCTCATTCTCTCTCTTGCTCGCTCTATCTCAAATAAATAAATAAAATCTTTTTTTTAAATTGAAACTTTTTATCTCTTACACATTTGAGAGAATTTTTTTTTCAATTGTGTCTTTGATTATGTTGTGTGTGAATGGGTGTAACCTCAATTCTGGGTATATCTGGAAGGCATCAGTGGGCATATGGGCAGCTTGCTCAACACAGGGACACAGCTGTAGGAGTGGCTGGTGCTACCACAGCTCTTAAAAGAAATTAAGTACAGCTTCTAGAACCTTCTTCCTTTCACTGGGCATGAATTCCAATAAGCTAAAGCTTGCGGTTTTAAGTCTAAGTGGACCAGTGACACTTGAGATGGAATGCAAGCACATTACATTTAAATCCTTCACCCACCATCCAAGTCCCTCCTTCAATCCTGAGTCAAAGCGCTCTTTTGTAATGGAACAAAGAAAGGGATAAATAAATAGCCTTAGGTGGGAATTCTTGTGACTTTGAACTAGTTTCCTGGCTATAGTGAGTCAAGTGATCCATTAAAATGAAAGAACCTGGACACTTATATTCTGTACTTTGCTCCTTCGCTCTTGATACTAGAATAACTCATCATTTTGAGCAACTGTAAATTAGATTTGTTTCAGTGAGGAAACATCTCTTGGAAACATTTAAATGCTTAACACGTTGACCATGGTTGGTGATTGATAGGTGAATAGATGTCGACCCGGCGTTATTTACTATTTTAGAGGTCAGAACTAATTCATGAGAGGTAGAGAAAAACAGCCAGATAGGCTCAAGGCAAATAACGTAAAGCCACTGGGATATGAGATAGAAGGAGTTGGGGAATTTTTCCTGACCATTTAAAAAAAAGGGGGGGGGGTAGAAATAAAAAGAAGAATTAGAATAGAAAACTTTTAAAGTTTCAAGGAAGTTCTACAAACAGGAAGCCACTCGGCCTTTCCTCTGCTTGGTAGCTGCCACCGTGTGGGTGCAATACGTGAGAGTTCCTGAGTCCAGGTAAAGAGGGGTGTATGTCCCTGCCCCACCTGCCTGTGGGGAGGAGTCACTGGAGCAGAAGAGAGTTGTGCCGTGTTTTCCCCATAAAGCCTGCACACGTGAGCAGAGCCAACTCTCAGATTATGAATACAGTCAAAAGAGAGCACAGTGCCTTCTACAGCTTTGCGGGCCTGGGATCTGTAGAGAGCTCTTCTAAGCAGCATTAACTTTCCTGTTCCTGGGAGACGTGCCTGTCCTGGTCCCCCTCCAGTTAACTAGACTGTCCCTGGTCTTCTGCCCACTCTACCCTGCCCAGCTACCTGTTACATATTCCCACCTGACCTGAAGCCACACCGCACCTCCTGGCCTTCCTGTCTTGAATGACTAACTACATCACCTTCTATCCCTTTCCCTGAGCCAGAAACCTTAGAATTGGACGTGGCCTTCCAGTTTCTTCACCTTTGAAATTTAAGTCAGTTACCGAAGCACATTGGTTTGTTTTAGACCTGCATCTTCTCCTATAGAACGCCGAGATACTTTCCAAATTGATCTGTCTTTTCTGTCCTTTTCCATTTGGGAAATCCTCAACTCTACCAGGATGTTTTTATGTCTCAAAAGCAAACGTAATTATAATACTCCTGCTTGATTTCTGAAACAGAGACCGAAATCTCTAATGTGACTTCATCTGGTCCCGTGCTCCCTTACCAGAGAGCTTAACATATCATGTGCTTTTTCCTTTTCTTTGTTTTAATGCTATATGCATATTTTTATGACCCTTGGCTGTGATTTTTATTCCTATTTATATTTTATCATTATTTTATATTTTATGGTCTTTTTGTAAAATGCCACTTGCCCAAAAGAGAAATGACTGGACTAAAGTTCAGACTCAGATTTTACTGAAAGCTAGCTGTTCCTGAAATGTTATGAGATTGGCGATCTTAAACTTGAATGTTACTAAGGAAGTCTATTTTCTAGCTCTGTAATTTCTGGAAAATGTTAGTGGGGGAGGGCATATATTTTATTCCCATTTGAACACAGGAAATTGAAGTACCTGATATCAGGTATCCCTCATAGCCCTCATTGTTGTGAGTAATCCCCACAAGATTTTGGTCATAATTGGAAAACACAGATCCCTCTTTATTTATTTTTTTATTTTATTATGTTATGTCAATCACCATACATTACATCATTAGTTTTTGATGTAGTGTTCCATGATTCATTGTTTGCGTATAACACCCAGTGCTCCATTCAGTACGTGCCCTCTTTAATACCCATCACCAGGCTAACCCATCCCCCCACCCCCTCCCCTCTAGAACCCTCAGTTTGTTTCTCAGAGTCCATAGTCTCTCATGGTTTGTCTCCCCCTCTGATTCCCCCCCTTCATTTTTCCCTTCCTGCTGTCTTCTTTTTTTTTTTTAACATATAATGTATTATTTGTTTCAGAGGTCTAACACAGATCCCTCTTTAATACCCTACATTTTGCACAGTCGGGGTTTTATTCTTGTTGTTACTAATATATATATATGTATATATATATGTGTGTGTGTGTGTGTGTGTGTGTGTGTGTGTATATATATATATATATATTACCTGACACTCTTATGTGCTTGGGGTTCCCAACCTAGCTAGCCAGGCAGCTGGTGGGTCACAGCGCAGACTCTGAACGCCTGATGGCTAGGTTCTAATCTCAGTTCTGTCACCTACTAACTGTCACCATGGGCACATTCCTTCACCTCTCTGTACCTTTGTTTCTCCATCTGTAAAACGGATTTAAGAATGGTAAATTCTTTAGATTTTCGAGGAAGATTAAATATAATATATACAGAACACTTAGAACAGGACCTGGCACATAATAAGCTCTCTTGAGTTTGAGCTATTGTTTTTCTGTTGTTAGAGCTGTATTTAATCACCTGAAAGGCCAGAAAGCCCAGGTTTTTCTTGTCCTCTGTTAATAATCTGGGGACAAAGTCTGGACACCTGAGTGGGCAGGCTGCTCTGCACCAGAACCCAGAGGGCAGAGCGCACCACAATGCCCCCTCGCAGCTTGGCTGTTGAGAGTGCCATTCTTGGGCTCTCCTTGCTGAACGTCTCCCTAAAGAGCTCTTCAGAGCAGCAGAGTGTGGAAAATGGGGCTCATTCTCCCTGTCTGGGAACGTGGGACTTCCATTTACAGTAATTGATAGTTGAGAAAGTGCAGGGTCCTGTCGGCTCTCTCCTGGTTCTCGCCATGCCCCTGTTTCGTGACACCTTGGCAACAGCCCACGTCACATTTGATATTCTCCCTGGTGGCTTGCCGTGGCTCAGCAGCCCTGCAGCCTGTGGGCCAGATGGAGCCAGTGTGGGAGCCACATCGCCCAGAGGATTGTGAGATGAGTGCTATCAATGTGACAACTGGGCACAAGTACCAGGGTCAGACATCCGTTCAGGCAGTCTGCTTCAAATGCTCACAGAAGACAACGTGGAGCAGTAGGGGCCCTGCCCTTTGCACAGCTCTTCTGGAAAGAGACATTCTCGGTCCAAAGGGTGTGGTTGGCCCAGAATCAAGACTGCCTTCTGTGGATACAACTTCATGTTTTCTTCCCTCCCAGAGTTATTTTCCTGTTAGAAGACTATAGACACATCTGGCTCATTTTCCAAGTCCTCTGGCAACCTCTGAAATTGTCAAAGCAAAAGAGATGGATGGATGGACGGATGGACAGATGGACAGACAGACAAATAAATAATGAAAATTAAATTTAAATACTACTATGTAAACTCAAGATATATACCTAGAACTTTTCTTTCTTTCCCCTCCCTTCCATCCGCTCATCCTCCCTCCCTCTGTCACTCCTTGCTTTCCTTCCCTTTCTATCCACACCTCTTTCATTCTTTTTTATTAGCTCATCTATGTATAAAAGTACTCATTGGCAGTCTGCATTGTGTTAGACACTGCAAATACAGGGGTGACCATAAAGACCTATGTGTGGAAAAGGTAGGCATACAGTCAAATAGCTTCAGAAAGACATAATTACACACTAACGTAGGTGCCAAGAAAGAGAAGTACTAAGAATATGAGCATTTATAAAGGGAACCCTTTATATATATATAAACTGGCTAGGCAGTCCTGCAAAGGCATTCCAGAGCATGTGACTTTTAAGCTGTCCTCAGAAGGATTGATCAGTTAATAAAAAAGGGGCAGGAAGTCTATTCTAGAAGGAGGAAAATTCGTGCTCAAAGATCATGAGATGGAAGTAGCGTTGCATATTTGAGACATTAGAAGTTTGATGATGGAAATGTCAGAAGAGAAGGAACAGTGTTCCATGAGAGTTATCTTTCAATGTGGTATGGAGATTTTATGTATATATATTGAACAAATCAAAGTTTAATTTTTTATTTCTTTTTTCAGTATTTTTTACAATATTGTTATTTCAGTATTTTTTCAGATAACTTTTCCTGAACTATCAAGGAGATGTGGGTGCCCTCAAGGCTAATACCAGTCATGGGTGAAAAGAATATCAGGGTTCCTCTATTTAGGTAAATGATAATAGATTACAGTATTCAAACAGATTCTAAGTAAATTTCCAAAGGGGTCTCTCCTGACACTATCCTTTATTGACAGGTATTGGTGGGGGGGGCGTGCAGGGGATGAATGAATGGTGAAGTTTTAGTGTAAAATGAGTTTGTGTTCTTTTACTGAACTCAACATTTTCTCTGTCTTCTGACACACAGGGTAAACCTAACAGGATATAAACAGGGTGTTTGAGATATAATTAGACCCCATTTATCTTTCAGAGACAACAGCACTGTAAGACATGGACTTAAACTCCTAATTGATTATCCTATCCTTTTTAAAAATTCGACACATTTTTGCCTGAAAATGAAATGTCTGTAAGCCTATTAGAAGGACTCCATGACTCCTGGAAGCAGTCTCTTCTCTGGACTTGTTTTTCAGCCTTATTTGGACCCCTAAATGACATACTGTCCAAAGGTGTCTATGCACAGAAGGTATTATAAGCTCTATTATGAGCACTCTAAGGAAACTCCTTGAGAACAAAGGAAACTTGTTGAGCAAGATGAAAACATGAGATACAAGAAAGAAGGATTCAATACAGGAGAGAGGAAAAAAGAGGTCCTGGGGTGAGGCTCAAATTAGAGCCCAGTAAGACAACAGTACACTAGACATAAGCAACTTGCCTGCCTACATGTATTGTAATTCTACCCTGATACTTGACTGATAGCTTGGCTGGGTATAAAATTCTAAGTTGGAATGATTTTCCTTTGAAATTCTGAAGATAGAGCTCCATTGCATTGTAGTTTCCACTATTGCTGTTAAAAAGGATTCAAATTTCTGATCTTTTCTGTATGATGATGTTTATTTTCTGCCTTCTTGGAAGCTTGTAAGATCTTCTTTTAACCCTCAGTGTTTTGAAGTTTTGCAGTAATATATCTAGGTGTGACCTCTTTTCATCTATTGTACTTGGACTCAGTGGGCCCCTTCAGTGTTGAAATTCATTTCTTCCAATTTTTTTGAATTATTTCTTGCATGACCTCCTTTCACCCAACACCATGTCTCTCTGTCTCTGTCTGTGTATCTATCTACCTTTCTGAGATTTTGTTATTCAGATGTTGAGAACATTGTGATAGATATGGTACATTATCTCACATCCATTCCAACTTCCTTCTAGTTCACCTTGGGTACTAAAGAGCTGGAAGGCTAAATGCTGTATTTTCCAGACTCTTGCAGCTAGTGTTCTGAATGTGATTTAGATTCAAGTGTACATCTTCCTAACCTATTGGCTAGCATGGTCATGGAGGCTTTTTACCCTGGCACAGCATTAATAGGCATTCCAGTGTTTGGTCACTAACTCTGTAAGGGTCAAGAAGCAGGATACTTGCCATCCATTTTTCTCATATGGATTATAACAGGCACAGCCTGGCTTTGGATCCAACAGCAATAGCTGTGACTCCCTGATCTGGGCAACAATAACATGCTTCTGGATTTGGCAGCTCTGCATGGCAGTTTGCCACTTTGGGAGGTAGTCTCCTTATAAGTGGTTGCAGCTCTCTTGGTGGCTTACATCTCTGGTTTGGTTTAGGAATTGTACTAAAAGCTCAACCCCAAATCTGTGTCTTTAGCACTTCCAGTGATGATGTCATTCTGTGTATTGTAAGAAATAGTTTCTACTTAACTAGCATGAATTCTGTTCTCTGCAAAGGACCCTGATCAGTATGACACTCCTGGATTTATTTCTCTAATTTCTTT
This sequence comes from Zalophus californianus, assembly GCF_009762305.2. Classification (NCBI taxonomy): domain Eukaryota; kingdom Metazoa; phylum Chordata; class Mammalia; order Carnivora; family Otariidae; genus Zalophus; species Zalophus californianus. The sequence goes on from NC_045600.1 coordinate 70,573,340, forward strand.
TTACTTCTTTCCTGTCTTCCAATTGTATTTGCAGGGGGAGGGAATGGATTTCCTTTTATGTTTTAGGACACATAGCATTTCCTTCTTTTAGCTATTCTCTATTATATTTTTAAGCTTAGAGACACCCACACCTTAAGTTTATTAACACACCTTCCTTCCTTAACTTTAGCTTTTAACTCTATAATTGAATAATTGAGGTTTTTTTAATTCATACACACACACACACACACACACACACACACACACACACACACACACACACACACACACACACACTATCCGAGCACACTTTTTTCTTCTATGAATGTTCCTATCTTATAGTATCCTGTTCTTGTTTTATCAAACGATCATCTTCTTTTGCCTTTCTGAGAGTATTAATGATAATTGTGTTTTTGTTTTAAGTTTTCTTCTTCCTGCATAGTCTCTGTTTTCTTCAAATCGCTTTTGATTGTCTGGGTCTCTAACTTTAATACTAAAGATTTGACTCAATGATCCTTGGTTGTCTGCTCATATTAAAGAGTCGGGTCTTAAAAGCCAATGAGGAGCCCTTAGCATGTGGTTGGGCATTATTATATGTGGGCTTCCCTGTAGGGTTGTCTGGCTGTGCTCTTTCATTGGGGGAACCCCTGATGTCAGCATCTTTACTGCTTCCTTATCTAGGTTAGATTCCCCAGAGAAGGATTTTCTAGTCTTCTGCCTATAAAGTATGGGCTGACTGCCAGGGTCCTGGATGCTAAGTATGAAAAGAGGAATGAGGGTCTAAGCATAAGTGTGTGAATGTTCTCCTTTTTTTCTTTTTAAGATTTATTTATTTATTTGAGAGAGAGAGAGAGAGAGAGAGAGAGAGAGCGCCGAGTGGGAGGGGCAGAGGGAGAGGGAGAGAGAATCTCAAGACTCCACGCTGAGTGAGGAGCTGGATACAGGGCTCAATCTCTCAACCCAGAGATCATGACCTGAGCTGAAACCAAGAGTCAGACACTTAACCAACTGCACCACCCAGGTGCCCTGTGAATATTCCCTTTGAAGAAAAAAGCAGTAGCCACTGTTTTAATACATTTCCCTCACCCTAACCTGTATCTGGTACAGAGAGCATTGGGAAAAGTCGGGCATCAATCTATAAGAGGAGAGAAGGGGATAGGGCCTCTAAATGCTTCTTAGTCTTTCACCATTTCTTCTATTTTAGCTCCATCTTCACCCTTAATTTCAAAGGTATCTGATGCCTTAAAATCTTAGCTTTGAGAAGAATCTATAATGTAAATTGGGCTGCTTTTTCTCCACTGCTGCCTTTAGGTGTCAGCTTTCTTGGGCCTGCTTGGGTCACTAATCCCCTATCCATTTGCTCTCTAGCTTGCAGAGTTTTGTTGGTGTGTATTCACTCCCACTCCCCTTAAACCTAATGGGTTTATGCTTTTAAAACAAAATCCCCCTGCTGTCGTTTTAGTCAGGTTAAAGAGAAACTATACGTAAACGTGTGTGCAGACCCATGGTTTTGAACTGGGGGTTGGTTAACCTTTCTGTGACTCATGTGGAATAAAAAGATACAGATTTTGCTTTCCATTATCTTTGCTTGATTGGTTATTAAACTTAGTTCTGTAGTGTGTCTTTAAACGGTGTGTTAATAAACTTAAGGTGTGTGTGTCTCTAAGCTTAAAAATATAATAGAGAATAGCTAAAAGAAGGAAATGCTATGTGTCCTAAAACATACCAATTTCTTTCCTTCCTTGCTGGTAGGACTTGCTTCAAGCCACACTAGCACCAAAATCTGTTCTTCACGATGATTTGAATGTACTTAATGGAAAGAATCTGCAGTCGACATCTCTGCCTTAAACCCTGAGTATAGGGAGAGGAGTGGGTTTGGTTTTCTTTTATTATGTTTTATGTGATGGGAATTTATATTTGCCATCCAAACAGCATGCTTTTTTGGCATTGACTGCTGAAGAGTTGTGGCAAATCAAAAATGATTTGCTTGAGTTCAGTGAAACCTTTCACATCAGCACACTCTCACTGTTCTTCATTCCTGGTGCCTACAGCAAAGATTTAATAAGCCCTGTTTGCAAAACAAAAAGAGAAAAGGGGTAATGGCTCAATGGAAAGCCCATTAATGTTTCAGGCCACTGACTGTTGAATCCAAATATAGATTCTAGGAAGGAGGGCTAAATTCAGAAGAGGAGAGTGAATTCCTTTTAAAGCATAATCCTCTTCATTTAAGCTATGAAGAGATTAAAATTGAACCATGGAAGGCAAAAACTAATAGTGGCAAAGTGTTCCAAATATAATGGTTTTTGTTTGGAGTTTCTGAATTTCTGGTGATAATAAATGAACAGGTTCCATGTTTTGCTGATTTTGAGGAAAAAATCCAGGTGGATACATAACTTAACCTTTTAACAAAATGTACACTTAAAAAATGAAACTGTAATGAAACAACACACCAAAGGGTAGAGAAAAGGGCATATTGAACCTAATAGTTTAGCAGGCTTTTCACTGAGGCCTTGACTGTCAAGAGCTTATAAATGTGTGGACGTAAAATCCCATTTCTGACAGAATGTGTTCTCATTCATGCTTTGAGCCCTGACATCACATCACATGGGGTGGGGCAGGAACTAGATGAAATTCTATAGCTCCATGTCAGTTGTTTAGAAACCCAGCCTAAGAGATTTCATGTTTTCACTGTACGTGTTTGGCTGCCTCTTTGGGAAGGGTTCGAGGAGCAGAGGGTATAGCTCAGTACCTATTTGGATTCAAGAAACAGCATGACATTTTTGACAAGGACTTGGGAAACCTGGATCTTAAACCGTATTTATCTACTAACTAATTGCATGACCTGAAGTAAGTCCTCCCAAATTGTTTTATTGGTAATTTTTTTTTAACTCGGAGTTAGCTAGCTAAGATGCACGTGGCAAAGAGTAAAATGATACAATCATGGTAGAGTTTCTTTGAAAGTCAGATACAAGTTCAGTCAGCTTGAAGTGCTGGACAAAGCCTAAATATTTCAAGGTTAAAGTTAAGTAACAAATCATAAAGATGAACTGAATTGTTGGCATTCCACAGGACAATACCACCAAGATTCCAAAATAAAATAGCAAGAATATCCAATCTGAATTGTTGATGAATTCTAGATATCAAAGATTTCCCAGAGATAATTATTATGATAACCAGCCTTTACTGAGTGCTTAATATATGTCAGACCCTGTACTAAAGGTCATTAAATGCATTCTCTTATTTATGATTCTTATAACAGTTCAGATTTATAGTTACTATTATCTTTTTTATTTTGCAAATAAAGTATCTCAGCTGAAGTCATATAGACAAGAAGTGGCAGATCAGGGACTTGGAGCTGAATCTGTCTCCAAAACAAAGTGTTTTCAACCACTATGCTATATGTCAAAAACTGGCACCAATTGAAGATTATTTTAGAGTAAAATAACAAAAACAAACTTCCCTTCTCCTTTTGATGAACTCTAAGCTATTGGAAAAAGTAGAAGATTCAGCAAGTGATATACAAAAAGTATTAGACTGTCCTAACTTGTAGGAGATCCTGGTTTAGCTGAAGAGGTCAGAGATTAGAGCAATTAAGTAAGGAGACAAGGCAATGTGTCATCCCAGTTCGAGAAGCTAGGCATATTTACCCTGAATAAGAGCAAATTCATGAAGACTAAGTTCAAATACCTGAGGATAGTAAATAAAACAAAACCAGATTTATTTTCTGGGACTTGAGCACCATGTTCATATATTTCTGTTCATGGAATTAATGAATAGGCCTCTGTCCACAAGAGATAGTGAATTTTCTTTCACAAGTGACATGGATGTCATAGATGGAACCCAGTGCTCTTTAGGGTCCTTTTCACCCTGAAGATACTTAAAGGTCTCTCTCTCTTTCTCTCGTATATATATATATAGTTTTTGTTTGTTTGTTTTGCTGCTTTATCCATTTTATTTTAAGTAATCTCTACCCACAACATGGGACTCAGACTCACAACCCAGAGATCAAGAGTCACATGTTCTACTGACTGAGCCAGCCTGGCACCCTAAAGGTCAGAGATGTTTAGAAAAGATCAGTTTTGACTAAATATTGAATAGGGAGGATTTTAGGGAGAAGGCAGACCTTGAGATAATATCTGAAAGAACAAGTGTCATTCATTTGTAGGTTAACAGGTCAGACTACTCTAACAAGTAAAAAACCAGGAGAACCAGAGCTGTACTAGAATTCCAGGTCTTAGGCAACTGGTCTGTTCTCTGACCCTTGGTTCAGGAAGTTTTCAGCCATGATTGCTTTAAATATACTGTCTGTCCTTGTCTCTTTCTCTTCTCTTTCTAGAATTTCCATAATGCAAAATTGACTCTCTTCATTATGTCCCATAATCCCATAGACTTCCTTTACCCTTCTTTATTGTTTTTTTCTTTTGTTCCTTTGATTGGGTAATTTCCAGTGTCTCACCCTCCAGGTCCTTGATCCTTCTGCATGGTCGAGTCTACTTTTGAAACTCTCTGTTGAATTGTATTTCTTTATTATGTTTTCAACTCTAGGATTTCTGTGTGTTGATTAGTTGGTTGGTTTTGATGGTAGATATTTCCTTGTTGAACTTATTTTTTTCATGCACTTTTTTTTTAATTTTGTTTAGTTGTCTGTCTGCATTTTCTGGTAATTCACTAAACTTCCTTAAGAGGATTATTCTAAGTTCTTCTGACATCTTCCTTTAAGGTCTGTTTTTGGAGCTTTATTAGTTTCCCTTAATGGTGCCACATTTACCTGATTTTTCATGATCCTCGATGCCTTCCTTGCACATTGGTATCTGCACATTTGGTATCTGCACATTTGAGGTGCCTCTTCTAGACTTTGCAGGTTTGCTCTGGCAAAGATAGTTCTTCACTTGGTCTTAGCCAAAAGGCCAAGAAGCAATCTGGCAAAGATAGTTCTTTACCAGGCACCACAGTTTGGGTTTCTGGGAGTGTCTGATGGTAATGTCTGTGGGCAGTTGGGGCCTGATATTATGGTCTACTTGGGGGCCTGACAACTGTTCAAGTTCTGAGAATGCAGATGGAAGTTGTGCCAGGGGCTGAGAACAGTTGGCTCGGACTGATGGCTTGGTTCCCTACCCGAGTGAGTCTGTAGGATGTGCTCCCCAGTTGCCTGGATTCTCTTGTCAAGCTTACTAGATGGTTGGGACTGTGTACTGTATTCAGTAGTAAATGGGGTTCTCTGTCCCAGCAGGGCAGCAGGATGGGATCCAGGACCAGCACAGCTCTGTCTGGGGACCTTAATCAGCCCAGAGTGTGCACCGGATTCCCTGGTCAGGTGAGGACAGTGTGCAGAGCTGGGGGAAGACCCAGGCAGTGCTCTCTGTTCAAGTACCACCACATGTAGGGCGGTTGAATGACCTCTGCAGCTCCCTGTGTGCTCTGGTCGGGTTGGATTCCCTGGTCAGACAGGCCAAAGGCTGTAGTCAGCAATGAGCAGGGCTATGAATTAGATTCCCTGTCTGGGTGTAGCAGGAGAAGCATCTCTAAATCTGGTAAAGGTCTTTGTTTTCTTAACTCAAGCAGACCTGCATCCCAAGTTCTCCAACCTATCATGGCCACTGGCTTTGCTCTGGAAACTGTTGACTCTGCCCACATGTCAACTTGAGTGCCTCCGAGCTGCACAGCTTCCAAGAGTCATCTCCAGCCCCTCTGGTCAGATGGGGCTGGGAGACAGCAGTTGGGGCTGTATCTCAGCTCCCTTGCTTGGACGGTAGGGAGAGGGGGCCTCTCTAAGCTCCTCTCAATTTCCCAAACAGGCTGTCAGATTGAGAGGGACCAGGAGCTACTCTCAGCCTTGGCTGTGAATTAATCCCCTTGACTGTGCCTAACCCAGGAACATTCTACACCTGGTAATGGCTTGCTTTGCCCCCCACCTCCTGGCTTCAGTGCCACTGTGATGCACTGCTTCCGGGAGCTGTCACCAGCCCTCCTGGTCCTATGGGACTAGAATACAATCTTCACAGTGGGTGGGGATGTGATTCAGCTCCTTGCCTGGACATGAGCAAACCAGGCTTTAGGGCCAGCAAAACTCCTCTTCTGAGGATCCAAATGAGGCAGATTTATACTCCTCCAAGTTCCCTGGTCAGAGTTAGTTCTGCTGATGAGCAAAACCGGGTTTGGGATTAGTACTTGGGCACTGCGGGTAAGAACTCAGTCTGCTGAGATGTGTGCACTGGTGGTTGCAAGCTCCTCCCCCACTTTCCATCACAGTCAGATTCCCAGTGGTTGAGCCCCACAGATTGCCCTGTGAGATCAGAGTAGGGGCTCCCGCAAAGCAACCCACAGTGCTAAGGGAGATGGTTGTCGCCCCTGTGTGTTCTCTTTTCCCACTGGAGGAATCAAGAGGATCAGGGAGATGCTTTGTGTGGTGCTGCCCTGGCCTGAGAGTGGGCAGTGTGGTCAATGTGTAACCACTTCTCTTATCCTTCTAATGCAATCTGTCTTGATCTCTGGAGGGGATGCTTGTTCTTGCTCTACAGTCTGTCAGTGGTTTCTTATTCTTGAATAACTGTTAGTTGTTCCTGTAAAGAGGAGCCAAGTCAGGAACAACATATGCCACCATCTTGGTGACATCACTCCACCAAGTTCTGGGGGTTTTTTTTATTGCTTTTGCAAAGGGGAGCTCTATTAGAATCCCTGTCCTTGGGAAACAAGTCAGAATAGGATTCCTTCAGTGTGTCACTGAAATTTACAATGAAAATTTATTGATTCAGACATGGAGATATTGGTACCTTCTGTTCCTAAATTTCCGTTATGAATGGAAATGGGAATCATGAGCTGTTTGCAGCCATTCCTTCAGGTCATTTTAACCAACAGTTTTCAAAATTAGGCTTGAAGATATATGTTTTTGACATGAGGAAATTGTTCTGAGTTTTTTCTACTCTTTCGTAAGGACTAGATTCATCTGCAATGAGCCTCATTCCACAGAATGTAAGTGGCTGTTGGATCCGTTGAATTTCAAAGGTTTACGGAACCCTTCCCTTTTTCCTCTGTAGAAGACTGCCTTTTAGCAGAGATAGCTAGTCAGTTACATGCCAAAAAATGACTATTTCTTAATGAGGGAAGACAGTCTTTAACAAGACAGGTTTTTGTTTTGTTTTTGTTGTTTTCCCCCCTTTTAGAACATAGCTTGTTGATTTGTTCTTTTATTTGCCAGTTATTTAAGAGTTTGTGTTGTGGGAAAGTTCCAACTCAAAATATTTTAAAAAGGCATTCTTCTTGAGGAGGATAGTCTGACATTTCCATTAGCTTTTACAGAAGAATCCCAGGGGCATTTAGACACTGTGGAAGAATAAATAACTAGCCAGTGAGTCTACTCTCCAAACCAAAACAGCACAATGGAGATTTCGCAGACTGATTCCAGGCCAGCAATTGCAATGGGTCAGTTTTCTGTAATGAACTCAGTGTTTTGGAATTTTTATCTAATAGCAGCCTTTAAAAGTACTCACCATGGAGACTTTAGGGAGTGGGGAGTTCCCATGTCTAAGTTCACTTAAAGCAGATCCCTCAGCAGGTGGAGGGGGTAGAGGCCTCATTCATTACTCACAGCCCATGACATAAATTTTTGTGGTATCCTGAGACATTCTGAAAGAAAAAAGGACATTAGATAACAACTAAGGAAATCTGATTTAAGAATGGGCTTAATAAAAATGTATCAATAAGGATTCATTAGTTTCAACAGATGTACCTCCCTTACGTAAGATGTTAACAGGAGAAACTAGGTATGCCTGCAGAGGAACTCTGTATTCTCCCCACAACTTTTCTGTACATCGAAACCTGTTCTAGAATAAAAAGTTTATTAAAATATAATAGATGCCTATAGAAAATGAGGGAAGTACAGAGAAGGAAAAAAAATTTTTGGCCTGCCTACAGTTCTAACACTTAGAGGAACACTGCATTTTTAATATACTTTCATATATAGTGAAATATGTACATTATTATAAGTATGAGATATATCCATATAATTTCATAATTTCCTTTTCTTTTTTTTAAGACTTTATTTATTTATTTGAGAGATAGAGAGCACGAGAGGGAAGAGGGTCAGAGAGAGAAGCAGACTCCCCGCTGAGCAGGGAGACCGATGCGGGACTTGATCCCGGGACTCCAGGATCATGACCTGAGCTGAAGGCAGTCGCCCAATCAGCTGAGCCACCCAGGCGCCCCATAATTTCCTTTTCTAATGAACATCTTTCTATGTCATAAAATATGTTATAGAATTATAATTGTTGCGTAACACTCATAAATGAAAATATGTCTTAATGTATTTAACCAATCCCTTCTTACTGGAAATGGAAGTTACTAGCCATGTCTCATCATTATAACCAATGCCATATAATGGAAAGTTTGTTCACATTCACTATTATTTCCTCAGGAGCAGTTTCTAGAAATGGCATTACTGGCTCAAAGAATATGTAAGTTTCAAAAGTGTTGATAGCTTTTCAGTGCATAAATTTGAATTATCTATCAAGTAGAGTTGATTATGTATGAGGGAGCATTGAATTTATGGTGGAGAGGTGGTAGGCAAGAACTTAGGTCAGAAGTTGAAGGTCTGGCAGAAGCGTTCTATTTATCTCTTTGTTTTTGAAGCTTTACTGGAAATGACAATGAGTGAGGTAGAGAACTGGAAGAGAATGACTAAATCAAGCCCACTGAGGCATGTGAAAGAGCTGAATAGATGCAGGTCAGTGCAGACTTGGCAAGAAGTAGAGCTCTGGAAACAGGTGGGGCAGGTCTGCAGTTGTGGGTGCTCATCTTCTGCTGGATCCAAGGGGGAGACAAAGGTACAAGGTTCAGGCATCTCAAGGTTAGTTAAGTTGGGGCCAGGTCTAATAGGTATGGGAACCTCTTCCCCTTATGATCAATCACCCAGAAGAGGGAAGGAGGGTAGGCATTGGTGGGCACTATAGGTAGGAATCTATCTGGAGATCGGTTAAGATGTATCAGACAGTGAGGAGAGGACCCCGCCAAGGTATGGAGAAGAGAAGACTAACATACTGATTGGTACCTTTCCATATGGAGGCCATTAGCAGCCAATTTGGGGCAAATTGGAATGAACCTTTCCTATTAATGAAGATACTGGTGATATATCTGCACTGTGCAACATCCCTCCAGCTGGCCACTAGCCCCGATAGGCACAATTCTTCCCCTTTCCCACTCATTTGGTAGCAGAGCTCCAGGGTGGTGACCAGACTCTACCTACTCCTAACACTGCAATTATCCTATCAGAACTCGCCAGCCCAGATTATTAGCTTTTCAAAATCTACCAGGAACAGCCCCCAGGTAGTTTTTCTGGTCTGTCCCCCTGCCTTCAGGGAGCTCAGGTCAACTCCCATATAACCCAGATGGCTTCATGTCATGAGTAGCTCTAGGTGAACAGCAGTAGTAAGTTGTGTTTCTGTATTCAGATGTGCTCAATTTGTGAATGTCACTCTGTTGTTTGACTTGTTGTTCTTCACATTTTTTCTTACTTTGAGCATTTTCCTGCTAAAAGTTTAGATGCCTTTACTCATGATATTTTGAATGGAGGCTCAAATATTGACTTGAGTTCTTTTCTGAGGTCTGCTCCCTCAACAGGGATTTGCTTTCCTGACATAACTTGAAGAGTATGCCAACGTAAACTGCGTCTGCTGGGGGGAGCTCTGGCCACCCACCAGAGCCTGCAGAAAATGAGGAGGTTCCAGAAGACATAGATCTCCAAGGAAGATGTAGAGAGTGCTGCCTCTGAGTTTTACCCTTGAATTAATGACCCATAAACCTGAATACAGTCTGAGCCTTCCCCGCAGAAGGCCCACTCTACTATTCTCAGATTTGCAGAAAAATCCAGAAGATCAAATCTCTGGACCGCTCTGTGGTGGTAACCTTACCTGCAAAGTGTAGGGGGACGCAAGTAGGTGATAGGGGAGGGGAAAGAGTATGAGAACAATGATCTCAAAACAATAGGACAGCATCTGCACAGTATCCTTGGTTTGGGGATTCTCAAACCAATGAGAAAACACCCTTTCAGTGGATGCATATGGAAAACCTTATGAAATGTGACTCATCTGACCTTTCAAAAACTGGAATTTCCCACAATACTGCATCCTTTTTTCTGCTGTCTAGGTGTCCCTGCTCCCCTTTCTTTTCTTGTTAGGACTAGGTTCATCATAATCTGTTGGTTCATGACATATTCTCATCATTGATTCACACATGAGCCACTTCTATATATTTGGTCATTTTTAATAACTTTCTTCTACTAATGGGAACTGGGCTGCTTCCGGACTTTTGCTCTCATGTCTGCTTTGACCTCTCATTTTCACACACAGCACCCCAATCCCCAGCAGCACATCACACAGCCTGCAGGTCTCGTTGCTAGGGACGTGGCCCTCTTACTTCCTGCACATGTCCCAGCTACGACCTTCAGAAGTTCCACTGTCCTTCAGAGATGCTCCTTCCTTCTCTGTGCTCATGGAGCACAAAGCCTTCGCCAGGACAGACTGCAGGCTCACCCACAGCAGAGTAAATGTGTGGAAGCAAACTAAGCATTATTGTACCCCCGGGGGGTTGGGACTTACATTCTCTAGGAAATTTTCAAAATGTTTGATCATGTTCCTAGCCACTGCTTCCCCCCCTCCCCACCAATGTCCAAAGCAAATTCCTAGTTGAGGCCTAGCTCAGGAGACTTTCCGCTAATTTCCCTAGGGAACCCTCTAAACAATATAGTGACTTAGTAAGTCTGGGTTGTTATTTGTTTGGGGTTGGGTTTTTGAGTGTTTTCCCAGTACCCTTTAGCACAACAGTTTGGAACATGAGAAGGGGAGAAGACAAATGTCAGTTCAGTAATGTCATTTCTTGGTCCCTCACTCACAGAGGCAGCCAGACCCTTCTCAGAGTACATGGCTGTCAGGCCTCGTGGTGGACAGAGTCAGCAGTCAGTGGGTGAAGGGAGAGAGCGTATGCCCACAGGATAAAAAGAAAGAAGAAACAAGTCATGCAGGTGTTGCTCCCAGGTCAGTAGCTGGCTGGGAGCAGGGCTGCCAGACACCCCAGTGGGGAGCTTGCTGCCTCCATGACCCTTCAGGAGCTGCCCTGCAGTTGCTTGGCAATCATTCTCTCTGCTGGGCTTTTTATTGTTCACAGAGGCAGCTCCTGCCAACCAAGATCCTGTTTCTGTTTTGTAAAAAGAGTGCCTGGAGCTCAGGGGAAGAAAGGCTGTGTGGAGAGGCAAGAAACATTCAAAGGAGGGGAAGAAAATGGATTCTGCCAAGTTATTTGTACAGTTCCTCTCCTTTTTGCCTCATCTTTTCTTAAAATAATTGCTTTAGGACTATAATAGAATTGTCATCAAACCAACCCTGAGAGTCGGTTATCTTGGACGGAGACAAGTAAGAGTGCTCTGAATGAGCCCATGGTGCGTGAATGAAAAGAAATACTGATCCAGAGCTGAGAGCCAGTTGGGAACAGGAAGAGGGTGAGAGATTTTGTTGTCGTTGATCGGTAATATCTTGATGCTGAGTATTTATTCCAGTATCAAAATGGATTACAGGGGGCGCCTGGGTGGCTCAGTCGTTAAGCGTCTGCCTTCGGCTCAGGTCATGGTCCCAGGGTCCTGGGATCGAGCCCCGCATCGGGCTCCCTGCTCGGCGGGAGGCCTGCTTCTCCCTCTCCCTCTGCCTGCCGCTCCCCCTGCTTGTGCTCTCTCTCTCTGACAAATAAATAAAATCTTTAAAAAAAATGGATTACACAAAAAGCATTAGAATGCAGAGCTCCTCACTCTTTCTCCATCTTCATCCTCCTCCTCCGCTTCTAAGAAGGAAGACCTCTATTCAAATCACACGTGAGGGTGCTACAGAAGATAACAACAGCCCTAACGAAACCAATCTATGTATTATTTTCCATGTAATATTTAATTACTAATTATTTCTTAGGCATGATGAACTGAATATATGGAAATGCCCCTTCTTTTTTTCCCAAAGAGGTTATTTTCTAACCTACTTCAGTGGCATGGCTCCCGGGGTGTAATTTATTGGCCACTAGTTTTTTATTGTTCGTTTTCTCTTTTTTTTAGAGTGCACGTACTTTTACCCCTTTCCAAACTCTCAGGAGTCTTTCTCGTATTTACTCGTTGAAACACTGAGGCTTGTGGTGGCTCTGACCAAACTGGGCATAGTGAGAACTTTAGGAACAGGGCACTTCTGTCATCCTTCCTTCTTGCTCGCAGTTTCCTTTGAGGAAGAATGGACAGAGGCGTGATTGTTCCCTTACCGGTTTATAGTACTCACATAAATCTATTCAAGCAGATCTCAAACCACCTCCTGAGGAGAAAGCAAATAGCAAATTTGATTCAGACAAGAGGGCAGAGGTGGGAAGGAATGGGAAGGAAGGTGACAGGTGGGAGTGAGATGTCTCACTGTATTGCTTTTGAATCATGTGAATGTTATTACCTATTTAAAATAAAAGAAGTAAAAATGAAATTGAGAAAAGAAGGAGGAATCAGCGCAGGCAGTCATTATAAATGACTTTGAGGTCTTTGGTTATAGATCATCGTAAAAAGGCCATTCCATTCAATTGACAGACGTCCGGCTGACTGTCTAGATGCCCCAGTGAGTGGCCAGGCTCTCATATGCTCTCTGCTGTTTAACCACATCATGTTCATATTGCTCAGACTTCTTGGTATTCCCTATAGACTCCAGCAATACAGATTATGTATTATGCCAAATATATATCTACTGAAATGAATCAAACACTCTTAAGGTGGAGTTTTGTGAGGGGGAAGCCAAGCTTAAAAAGTAAAATATTTTTATAATCCCTGGCATATAAGAAAATTGCAGAAAACCAACCAAGCTCAACATGTTCAGCTCAAAACACTAGTTAAGCTATGTGTTAAATTACAGTGCCAAAATTCATTCACTTTCCATTTGCATCTGGTTCATCATTGCTGTAATTTTTAATGTTCTTAAACATTACCTGTTGAAGTTGTTCAAAATCCAATAAGTGCATTCACATACCCAATTAAATGCCCAATTACCAATTTTAGGCTCTTGACTTACATTTTAAAATGAGATGAACCTCGCCCTGCAGCTGAATTGTTAATGGATGGCAGATCTCAAGGGAAGTAAGATTTTTAACTGTTCTCACGCAGAAACCATGTTCCCATGGTTCCCATGTCCTTAACTGCTTCTACATCAAACCCTATGTGCTGTCCCGAATGAGTGTGAGTTATAACTGTGGGTGTCCTTTCAAGAAGAGGAAGAAAATCGAGGGCAAACAGGAGTCAATGGAGCCTGGGCAGGGGCACTGGAATAATTTCCTCTTCAAGAAAATAATAGTGCCTTGTGTTGAGGCCAGGAAACAAGACCAGGAAGCTGGGAGTTATGCTTTTGAATATAAATATGTATTTAACAAAATTACTTCCTAAACATTGAGTTTAAGCATAGAGGAGTATCCAGGATTTTTGGCCAGGAAGTAGGTTGTCTTCAGATTCATCCCAGGTCAAGGTAATCTAAAAGAAATTAGCTGCTTTCTGGGTGGTCTTATTGCTGTACTTGTAAACTGGCCCATCCCAGTCAGTAAGGACTTGTCTTTTTATTCTCTTCAGAAGCACAGTGGATGGTTTGAGGCATAAATCAGATCTGCTTCTTGCTTTGATCCTTATAAGCCCTACCCATCCTTTCAGCTAGAGCTCAGATGGCACTTCTTTCATAAAGAAGCTGTCCTTCGTCTCCCAAAAACCCAACCTCTCACCCCACTTCCCTCTTCCACTGAGTATGTGTTCTTTGCCTCCTCCAGACACCTAATGATACGCCTCCTGCTGGTAAGAAATACACATTGTGGCATTTATCATGTCCTGCCTTGCATTTTAGCGCTTATGGACTTGTCCTTTCTGTACTAAAATGCAAACTTCCTGAGGAATAGGGCTCTACTTGCCTCCCCTTGTCCTTATTTCCACCCTCAGCTCACCTCCCTTCCCTCCACCCTCACCCCTTGTGCATCACTTTTCCTTCATTGTGCGCACAATAAATATTTGTTGAATGGATGTTATCAGTGCCTTCAGATTTTTCCAGAAGAATAGAATAGTCACACTGCTTTATGATCCAAGTGTTGGCAGTTTAAATTCGTAAGCAAAACAAAATTTACATAAACGTCTCATATTCAGCTATGATTCCCTCCAGGGGAATGTAGGAAAGTTATGAGCATAATGTTTTGCCACTCCCAAAGGAATAGTTTTCTTCTACCATGTAGCTGTCTTCCTGCTAAGAGACCTCCCCTTGCCACTCCTCACCCCAACCTTTCATCAGCCCTGCAGTCCCCTGTTAGCAGAGCTGTGACAGGCTCTTTGATTAAGAATCTCAGAAGAGTCGAGGACAATGACTGGGAAGAAGAAATTGAAGATAGCCCTTGTGGGTTCGACATTTTAAAATGAGTAGGTATTTTATTTGGAAAGATAGACCTTACTATTTCTAGCAATACAGTGGTTTTCTATGTTTGTTATTAGAGACATCTAGACATCGTTTGGTGCAGCATACATTAGTGTCACACACAGAACCATAGAATGTGACAAGTGGAAGGGGCGCGTGACTTTCTTCTGGTCTAGTTTCATCCTAGAAAGAATGAAATTGAGACCTAAACAGTAAAAGACCCACATCGAAAACACCCACAGGCGGATAGGCAGAGTGAGTGCAAGAACCAGAGCTCCCTGAGTCTAGTCCAGGGCTTGCTGCCTCTCTCTGAAGCTTCCTCCTCTCAGAGTCAGTGCTGCGATTCAGTGAGCTCCATTCCAATGCTAATGGACCCAGGTTCCTTCCCCCACGCAGAGCAGCTTCCTCCACAGAGGAGATGGCTTAGTTTCTAGGCCAGGTCTGGAGTCTGTGATGCTGTTGTGTTCCACAGTGGAACAAGTAAGGAACTACAGGGCGATCCAATACCAGGAACATGGTCCCCTGCTGGAGAGCCATTTTAATGAGCATGTCCTTCTGACAGGTGTCAGGAAGGAGCATTTCCTCCCTCGCAGGAAATGGCAGGTTGAGCTGTGGTTCTTTGAAAGGGACCTTTCTAAGGTTCCAGCAAGAAACATGTTATGTATTCTCACATAAGTTTCCTTTTACTTTGTTGTCTCAGCAAACAACTTTTTCCCCCCTCATATCTGAAAAGTAGCTGTTTAATTAGCTTTACTTTTTCAATTAAGATGACCTTCCATCCATGACAATGCATGAACCATACTAGCGTTCTGCTTGGTTTATATTTCGATGAACAAAGCTTGTTTACATTAGGAAGTAATTTGGGTTCCAGCTGTTTTTCTCCAAAGCCTTTCAAGCATGGTGGCCAAGGTGACATGGATGGGATAGAGCCTGTGGCATAGTGTGGTATGTACCTATGGCCAGAACTAGAGCAAGGGCTTTTGACGATCCTCATTGGAACATGCCTTTCTTTGAACCAGAAATGGAGGCTGGTAGTCTAATGAATCCCATTATAACACAAATCTGATATAAGGGCATAAACACGGGACACCAGAATCAGAGTAACTAATCCTCTCATCCCCTCTGGCGTTGATATGCAGCCTGGATCCTGCTACACACACACATACACACACACACACACACACACACACACACACACACACACTCAGGCCACTGGCCAGCAAATTTTCCTTGTACCCTCAAAAGGTGGAGAGAAGGAGTGAGCATTTTACCAAGGACAAAATGGGAGGGGTGGATTTCCCCTATCTCTTATAAATTGCCATTACTTAGGATGTAAAATTCCCATTTGCAGTGCTCAGTGTATGCTAATTTTAGTTTGTGATCCTGCAAAGGCTTCCCTTATCTCATTGATAAGGCAGTAGAATTGACAGTGGAGATCTTCGGCACCTGCACATCAGCAAGAGTAGGCCCCTCAGCTCTCCGAGGTGGGTATGGTGGTCTGTGGATTGTCAGACAGGATGTCTTAGGAACAGAGTGTACGCAGGAGTCCAAGTGGATATGGCTGCCCTTATGTGGATATGGACACTGTCCTTATGAGTTCTTCTCCCACACCCTCATGTTTCTATCACGGAAAAAGGAGATGGAATTTCATCCACAGAATGAACCTCCTTCCAAAGGAAGAGGGAGAAGGGAGAAAGTTCATGGTTGTGGTTCAGCACAAAGGAGGAAAAAAAAAAAAAAAACGTGGCATGCAAAAGGCAGTGACCTTTCCTGCCCTTCCTTCTAGGGGCCACCACAAGGGCTCAAGTCCAGACATGGAAGTCACTGTTCTCATTTGTTCATGTCATTAGAATCTCAAACCAGTCACGCTGTAGCTGTTTCCCACCTATGCTCTCTCCACTCTGGAAATGTGGCTCTTTCACCTTACATTCTTGTACTTGAAAGAGTGACTATCCTCAGGATGTAGTCCTCCTCCTCTCTGAGAGATCCTATTTCATCTCTTTCTTCAAGTCTCCCTTTAGAATTTGCCTCCTCTGAAAACTGGCCCGCCTCTTCGGGCCTGTTGAACCCTCCATTTGCACTGAAATATAAATTACCATTTCTCACTTGATTTTTTTTCTTCATCTAAATGTAATCTGAAAACCCTTTGAGAAGCGGGGACTATATCCTATTTTGCCTGGAGTGCCAAAAAATTAATTAATAAACAAGAAGAGCCTACTATAATATTATCAGGGAATACATTTTCATTTGAGGGAGCCTCCTGGGTTCTGAATTTAGAATATTTGATAATTCATCGTAAGTTTGGCTAAAGCTCCCTTTGCACTTCCTGTGGGGGAAAAATGCTTCCCAAGCAAATGAAGAGAATGCTAAAATAGGTACAAAAAAAGTTTAACCTATTAAACTGAACAAACACCAAAAAAACCCCTGCAGTTTAGGACTGATCATTAGCTTGTAAACAGCATATTTCCTTTGTGTTCCTGAATTAGATTCAGTATAACAGAGTCCTAAAATGAGTGTTAAAAAGAAATACCATAGACCTTTTAGGAAAGGGTGGGAATGTGGACTAGACAGCCAAGGAAATTCTTGTGGCAGAGGAAGGATCTGGAATTGACCTGTGAAGGGTGGGCACAATTTAGATTTGCAGGAGGTGGCTGTGAAGGCATCCCAGGCTGAGAAGTGTCTGGGAACAGAGGCATGCAGCCAGGCAGGCTAGGACATGTGCAAGGCCCTGGCACTTTAAGATGCCAAGTCTCTGGTGGAGTCGGTCTGAGAAGGACAGAATAGAAAGTAAGGTTGGATAGGTGGGGACCAGCCAGGCATCCAGCACCCAGGGACACTTATGATCCATTGCACTGTAAATTACTTAAGGAGTCAAACACTTATTTTTCTAAAAATAAGTTTATAATTCAGACTTGAATTCTCAGGGCTTCCGAGTGCTTCTTCCCATCAGGTTAACATCTTCTACATGTGACAGGATGATTGACAGCAATGGGAAGGACTAGTACCCAGAGCCATTTGTGCAGATTTCTTTCTAACTGAGGATCTACAGATGGTGGCCTGGCATCAAGAGGGCAGCCTTTACGATATATCTGGGGTGGACACTGGCTTCTCACTGTAGAACTCTCAGTGATGTCATTGACCTTCTTAGCAGAGGAAACACATAGGAAAGAAACATTAATTCTGTCCTTGTAATAATATCAGACCCTAAAGTGGCCTTTGTGATGTGTGTTAGTCACTTCCTCAGAGTCTGCTTGGAATTGGCACAGTTTTGTCAGTGCTTATAGTTTTGTGATGGTTTGTGTGATGTGTGCTGTACAAGTATCTCGGAACTCCAAAATGTGCATGCTCAGCGTCGTATATGATCAGTGACCGCACACATAACACCACAATAGCAGAGAGGTCCAGGAATCTATGATTTTGTTGATAGGCTAAAATTTGAGTTTGAAGAAGTAAATCTTTATGGGAATCTTGGCATAGTTTAGTTTCTCTGTTTATTTAATATTGCTAGTTCCAGGAGAGATTTCTTCCTTCACACAGGTGCCAGTATCCCTTGATGCTAAGGTCTACTGAAGGCTCAGCAAAGTCTCATTAAAGAATGGATCTGTTGGCCATGGGGATCTTGGCCTGTGGAGTCAAGTGGGAAAAAAAAAAAAAAAAAAAAACGGGTACAAATGTGTACCTGATCTAAGAAGGCCTCTCTAAGGATGATCAGAAACTCGATTTCATTCAGCCATCAGTGGAACAAGAAAGAGACGGCAGGTACAAAGCCTGTATTACCTCATTGTTCCACAGAGACAGGTTCTTATGAAGTTACAGCCTCCTGTGAGCACAGTGCTTCTTTCAAGTCCATGGTCCTTGGCGGTGAGATTTGAGTGGACTAGAACTTAGGTTATGGGAAGCTATCCAAGTGGCTGAGTTAGTGATACTATAACATTTGGAAAATGTGACCCATCCTCATCACAAACCCTCCAGGCCCCATCCTGCAGTGAGCCTTGGTGGGAAAGCAGCAGCACGGTGCTGTGGAGATGAGATCTTTTATCATTTGCTTCTGCAGGTAGTAAATATTCAGCTGGTTGCCGCATTGTGAGGCTTCTGGTGACCTTTGGACCCCTCACATCATCATCTGGCACATTCCTGATACACAGTTTGCCAGAGCGAGACCTCTGGCACATACTCATCCTCTCCATGGCAATTCTTCAAACCATGGAAAACTGCCAACTACACCTACACTGTTGGATAGACTTCATGCACAGCCTTTCATTTTGTATCTTTTCTTTCCTTTTTTCTTTTTTTTTCATTTCGTATCTTTTTATTTCCAGTGCCATCCTGCCACTTTCTAACCCCCATTCCCTGATATTCACAACATTCATGCAACAGATAGTAGTGATGCTTAGTGCACACAAGGAATCCTGCTAGATACTTCACTGTACTTTGATTAGGAGTGGGGGCTGGAGAAGGGATAGATGCAAAAGCCATGATTAACAGTGTAAAATTCTTTAGTGAGAATAGGAAATAGCTTCTCTCCGTCAAGGTGCTCAAAAGGGGCTTATATACCTGCCATATGGAAATAGTGGCAAAAAAGAACGTAATAAGTAGGCAAAATATTGGGACTTGGTGACTGGCTTATAGAAAAAAATACAAGTTTAGAATGTCAATTAAAACTTTAATCTCTTTGAGAATGTGGCCATACAATGGCTCCCTAAGTACTCACAGTAGAAGATGACCATAAGCGTGCAGCATCATGGTTTTCGAAAATACTGGCATACCCGAATAGGAATCCAGATCAGTCCAATGCTGAATGGGAACTTGTTGCATTGTGTTCTCCTTTTTAAAGTGTATTTAGATCTAGCTCTTTGTCCTAAAGGGAACATGAAGAACTCAGCTTGGAGGTCCGTGGAGGTAGTCATTGAAAAAGAAGACCCATCTGGGTAGGCTGAAGGAACTGGCAAGGTTTTAACTAGGAGAAAACTGGAGACCAATTAAATGACTTTCAAGAATATGAAATGCAAATGGCATTAATCATAACCTCAAAGGAGAGTTTCTCATCATGAAGCTCTTTATTAGGGTGAGTTGTAAATTATTGTGGAGGTAAAAAGAAGTTAGAGAAAGAATCTTTATAAAGTAGCGGAGAAGGTAGCATGCCCAAGACATGGGTGGAGAGTAAACCTCTTGAGACATCTTCCAACTCTGTAATTCTGTATTGCCTAATTCTGTACTGACTGCAGGAGAAGTGCAACCCACACATGTAGAATCAGTTAAGGGAGCTTTAGTTATGTAAAACTGGTGTAACATAGCAAACAGAACTTTAACTTGTACCTTGAAAGAAGGCAAAACGTTGCTTTTGAATGCGCCAGTGAGGTTAGAATTTTTAGTATTTCGCTGGTCTAAGGAATTTACATATTTTGTCCCTGGTTATATGTGCTAAGTTTAGTTTTAAAGCTAGTTTAAGTTACCTTGCAATGCAAAATTGGTGATTTCTACCCCAAAATTACAGTCAGAATAGACTGAAGTTCTGAAGTTTTGGCACCAGATTAATTTCACGCAAAGGCTTTGAGAATTCAAAGTTAGTAGGTCCACTTACTAGCTAGCATGTGTGATTCTTCATAACGTACTCTCTACCTAACATAAACCATGTCTATCTATAATGCTTGCTCTTGCTATTAAAGAAAATATAATACCTTCTTTACTTCCCTAGTGGAGGGCACACAGTGGCATTCAGTAAAACTGAGAAACTGCACTCCGTAGGGTATACACCAGAAGGTGGGGTAAGCGCTCAGCTCTGTCCCTGAGCCCCACGGGAACAGACTTTAGTGACCACGGTCAGCGTTTGCTGAGAGCAGCAGCTCCTCTCCTTGGCCCAGTATGGTGACCACTCTCTGATTCAGATTGGCCTGATCGAATAGCCTCTGGTCTAGGCTCCACGTCTGAAGGAGAGGAAAGATACCATGGGGCAAGCAAGCGGAGGCCTGCCGACATGACCAGCTGAGTTGTGAGAAGAGCTAACATATCAATCATTAGTTGTGCCTCATCTCCTTAAGACAGTTTGTCCTCCAATTATGCTCCAATTTATGGGGAAATTGCCAGTGGGGAATTGGGTAGAGAAAGCTGAGCATATCCCCACTCATTCAGCATCAGAGGGTCAGGTGTTTCGCTTCTTTTGTTCTGAATCTTCATCAAGGCCATGCTGTTGGAAGATCCCCAGGGATTTTTCTTCAGAAGGAATCATTTAACACAAGTGCCATCATTTATTTCAGAAATGATTCCTAGGCTGTCCATAAATACTAATGAGGTGCATAACAGTGTACTGCCCCTCAGCATCTGCAGCAGGAAGCACGGAGGTGCTGGCTATCTCTGCTTGGCGAACAGCTCTACCACATGTCAGAATCTATAGTCAGGTGTGCCTGGTTTTTTTTTTTTTTCCTTCTCCCATATTGCCTTAAATGAACCCAGACAGAAATAAAACAGACATGGCCAAAAAGAGAGTAGGGTAGGTGAGATATTGCTAACCACACATTGGTACATACAGCAAATCCTTGATCATTCCTGATGAGAATGGAGATACTTCATGCGACGCATACTTGAGTTAGGACTCTGGGTAGGGCACCCCGCCAGGCTCTGAAGTAGACGTAAACTCTAATTCTCAGGTTACTGATAATCTGGTAGCTGAGATCGCACATACAGATAAATACAAATGTCTTCATTCCGACACACGTACAAAGCGTGATATTCGATGGACAGTGGCGTACAGTGCACTAGGCCTTAGGGTGTGAAGCTGACTGGGACTTGGTGACTGACCTTGAGGATGCCCTCTGGGAGGGAGGTCAACAGCTATGGAGAGTAGGACAGACTGCCCCTTTTCTGTGTGTCCATGACTGCCATCAGTCTAAGCCACCATTGCCTCTCCTGGATTCTTGCGGTAGATGCCACCCCCCCACCCTGTGATTTCCCTGCCTTCCCACACACTCCTGCATGCCCTATTGCCCGATAGCAGTTGGCCAACACTTTTCAAATGTAAACGAGATCCTGCTACACCAGTGCCTCATCCTTACCCAGGCTGGGACACCGGGACCTTTGTGAGCCCACAAATTGCTTGCCTCCATGAACTCACTCATTCTTTCCTTTTCTCGGGCTTCTTTCTCTCCCTTGAACATGTCAAGCTCTTTTCCACCTCTGACCTTTGCCACTAACTTTTGTGCCTGATGAAACAAGGAAAATGAGGACAGAAGAAAAAGCTATTGTGTTTAGTTAGGAGGCGTTTTCATGTTCATGGGGCAGTTGCTAGAGCACGGGAAGGGCACAGGGAAGTAATGGAACTTCTCTCATCACCACACGTTTCAAAAGAATGGGCAGGACTTGAGGACTGGCCTTGTTAATAGAAGATTCTCATGGGAAAAGAAAACATTAAGCATGTTCACAGGCGGAGTGGAAGAAGTCTGAAAAGATGAAGACGGAAAGCTTCATCCCAGAGGAGGGGTAACTGGAGTGTTTCCAGAATAGACAGGCAGGGAGAGGACCATGAACCCAACTGGAGAATTTTCTAAATAGGATATGCTTTTCAAATACCAAGGTAGATTTTTATAAAAGCCAGTGTCAGAATTGCTGTGAATAAATTCACTTCTGTTATGGACTGAATGTTTGTGGCTCCCCCAAATTCGT
This sequence comes from Zalophus californianus, assembly GCF_009762305.2. Classification (NCBI taxonomy): domain Eukaryota; kingdom Metazoa; phylum Chordata; class Mammalia; order Carnivora; family Otariidae; genus Zalophus; species Zalophus californianus. The sequence continues at coordinate 70,595,407 of NC_045600.1, forward strand.
ATGTTGGAATCCTAAACCCCAATGTGATGGTATTAGGAGGTGGGGCCTTTGAGAGGTGATTAGATCATGAATAAGATGAAAAAGATGAGTGCCCTTTTATTTAAGAAAAAGAAAAAGACCCCAGAAAGCTCCTTGCCCCTTCTTCCATGTGGACACAGGGAGAAGGCAACTATGAAGCAGAAAGTGAGCTCTCGCCAGACACTGACTCTTAGACTTCCCAACCTCCAGAACTGTGCGAAGTAAATTTCTGACGTTTATAAGCGCTCCAGTATGTGGTACTTCATTATAGTCATCCAAACAGATGAAGACAACTTGCAAGTTTGCACATTCTTTCCGTGTAGAGAATATACTGGGTGCTGTGATTCTGTTACCAACAGTAACCTTGGAATGAACTGATTGGGGCTGAGATATGCCTATCAGGTTGGTGATTTCGAATGGGTACCAATTCTTAAACCCTGTCGTCATCATCACCATCTTCATCATCATCATAATTGTTGTTGGTGGTTTACATTTTATTAAGGTATAGCTTACCTATTGCAAGTTATAGAGATCTTAAGTGTACTATTCAGTGGGTTTTTTATCTGCATAAAAACCCATGTCCTCATCACCCATATCAACATACAGAACTTTTCCAACATCCCAGGAGCCTCCTATCTACCTCCATCAAAGGCAATCTCTATTTTGACCACAACTGCCATAGATCAGTTTGTGAATTTTTTAACAGCTTTATTTTATTGAGGTATAATTAACTTATCTGAGTGGTACAGTTGGTGAGTTTTTACACATATATATATATATGTATATATACACCCATGAAATCACCACAATCAAAATGATAAGCCTATCATCCCCAAATTTCCCTCACTGGCCCCCAACATTCCCATATTCCGTGTCTGCATGCAACCACTCATTTGCTTTCTGTCCTAGACATCAGTTTGCATCTCCTAAAATTTTATATAAATAGAAACATATATAGTATGTACTCTTTTCTGGTCTGCCTTTCACTCGGCATAATTATGTTGAGATGGATCTTTAGGTTGTTTCCAGTTTTTGCCTATTACAAATGAAACTGCTGTGAATATCTGTGCACGAGCAAATACATGGTAGGGTCAGTCTTTTTCATTTTAGGCATTCTAAGAGGTGTGTCATGTGTCATAATGGTTCCAGTGTCCCATTTCCCCGATGATTAATAATGTTAAGCATCTTTTCCTGTGCTTTTTTTTTCCACCCACATCTTCTTTAAGAAGTATTTGTTCACATCTTCTACACATTTTTTAAAAAGTAGGTTTCTTTTTATTGAGTTTCAAGAGTTTTAGAAGTATAAAGTTATAAACATAGAAGTCCTTTATCAGATTTTCAAATATTTTCTCCCAGTTTGTGCGTTGTCTTTTTCGTTCTCCTGAAGGGCAGAAGTTTTAAATTTTGGCCCTACCTAATTTCTTCTTTCGTGAATCGTGCTTTTAGTGCCAAATCTAAGAAGCCTCGCCTCGCCCAAGGTCACAAAGATTTCCTTCTGTGTTTCCTCCTAAAAGTTTTATAGTTTTAGGCTTTCACACGTAGGTCTCTGATCCATTTTGACGTATATGGTACAAAGTATGAGCTGAAGTTCCATTTCTTAGCATGCAGATGTCCAGTTCCAGTATCATCTGTTGAAAAAACTATCCTGTCTCCAAGGCACTGCCTTTGCACTTTTTTTGAATACCAATTTCCCATATATATGCAGGTCTTTTTCTGGACTCTGTTCCACTGACCTGTGTGTCTGTCTTGACACCAGTGCCACAGATGTCTTGTTTAGTCAAATAACAAGCTTATAAGTGGGTAATATCAGTTTTCCACAACTTGGTTCTCTTTTTCCCCTCAGAGTTATTTTTGCTCTTTAAGATCAGTTTTCTAGTCTGCCTGGTGAAAACTCTTTCCAAAGCCTGTTTCCTCTATTCGTTGTGAATGGTTCTTTCTCTGGCCTCAGGTAATTTCCTCACGTACATGTGGTGAGAAATACGCAGCTAGCTACTCAAGGCTGAATGTCTGCAGATCCCCAGTGTTCTTTCTGTGTGTAGTTTTTCTCTTCTTCCTTACTCTGACGTGAGAATATTGAACCCTGGGGCTCCCCAGGCTCTCAGCTCTGTCTCTTCAACTCACAGAATCTGCCAGTCTCTGCCTAGGCTCCTCCTCCGTGCACCACAGCCTGGAAGAAACTCTCAACGCAGCAAATAAACACAGGTGATCATAGGGCTCACCTCATTCATTTCCCATTTCTCAAGGATCTGTCCTTCATTGTTGCACATATTTTGTCCATTTTGGGTTGCTTCAGGCAGAAGGGTGGACACAGCACCACTCATTTCTGTTTGTGTAGACACAGGAGTAGAATTCCTGGGTCGCGGAATATTGCATGTTTAGCATTAGTAGATATTGCCTAGAGTTTACCAAGATAAATTCAGTTAATTTTAATTATAGATCTGTTTCATTCATGTAAATGACATTTGTCTTACCCAGAACATGCCACTAGATTTTAGTCCTCCATTTAACACAGTAAAGAGAAGGTGGCAGGTTCTTAGTGACATCATTCACTTTTTTTAGATGTTTAGTCAGTGATGTACACCCTCATTTAACTTGTATTATTCCAAGTATTAAGTAAGTGGTGGTGGAGGCGAAGAAGAAGGAAAGCAGAGAGAACAGGTAGGTCGGTCTTTGCTTGACTGGTAGTCGTAATTATATTTGACAGCCTGTTTGCTAAGTAATAACAGCTTTGATTTTTCCAGAAACCTAGTGATATTATATGTTTAGTACCTAGTCCATTAGAAAATTCTCTGCTGTTTTGCCTCCTTCAAGGCAGAAAAAAATTATTTTGCGGGGAGTAGTCTTCTCACATCGAAGGAGATCCCCATCCACTTAACATTCTCCCATGGTTCTTTTAGACTGACTACTCATAAGATTATATGCTCAGCAGTGGGTGCATAATGTCAGGGAACATCGCACCAGGCCCTTCCTCCACACGATGGTGAGTGAATGCCCCTCTTCACAGCTGCTGAGGGACAAGGAAGTAGAGGCTGCAGGAATGACTCACTCTCTTCTCACTATTAGGGGTATTTGAGCTCTAGAAGGCTCTTTAGCCACCCTTCCAGATAAAATACACAGTGAATTTCTACCAAGTATGACACTTCCCTCCAGAGGGTCGCTCCTTGGCCTAGATATAATGGAAAATAGCAAGGCAAGCATAACATTAAAGTAATCTCTTTTTCAAGTTTTTATTCCCAGCCCTTGAGCTTCTTGTGGAGTAATTTAATTCGTTCTTGAGTCAGGTACTGCTTCTTTGATGCCTTTGTCTTTAGATCCTCTGTTTGTAAATCTCCCAAAAGAATAGATCAAAAATGATGTTTACATCTGTTTCCAGAATTGAGGAAGTAAGAACAGAACAAGACTCTCTGACTGTAGTTAACCCCTTCTGTTATTGCCCTGCATGTTACAGGGTTTGGGATTAGATTTAATCTCCTCAGTAGCCACCGTGGTTCTCACTGCTCTAAGCATCTGTTTCCTTGGCTTGGGCCTGTTTGTTCGTTTCAAGTTACACCACATAAATCAGATATGTTATACCCTCTCCGTATAAGGTGTGAAGTTGCAATAGCTAATACTAGCAGGGTCTTATAATTCATTGTAGGTTTACTCTTTATCTAAAATGCATGCAAATTGATTTTCTCCTCAAGTCCATGGAGAAAAGTCTCAGGAAGCTAAAAAAAAAAAAAAAAATCATGCACAATGGGAAATCTTGGATTGCTGAATCTCAAGCCCGAAATTGTGTTTTCAGGGAGGCTGAAGCAAACAGAATTGCTTACAAGGAGATGCTGCTAGAATAAGGATTGCAGGAAAAGAGATTTCCTACAAAGTTCTAACCCAAAATGTATCTCCTTCTAGTGTCCTGATATTTCTGTAAGTTCTTGGGTTTTGCCATTTTCTCTACTCTCCCTAGTTGTCAGGATACTCTTCTTTTCTAGTAAGAAAATAGTGCAAATCCCTTACAACTGTGGTTTGACCGTGAAACAAAACACTTGAACCTGAAATAAATTTTTGGTTGATCTGTGGTTTCCGGTGGGCTTAGAAACTGTTCTTCCTTTCGTTGAGGAGCTGTTCATTTGTTCCCTCCTTCATGTGTGCACGCATACATAAACTAGCGCTTTGTATGCTCTCAAGACATCATGATGCCAGCATGGAGGGGACACCTTCGGTCTTGCAGTGGGGAACGCAAACCTTCTGGAGATTTAAGCTTTCTGATTCCCAGCTAAAGATGTAACAGCCCAAGACCACCTGTGGTGCACCTGACCCCCTCTGTAGTCATTGACTTGAAAAGTAGAATAGCCTTTAAAAAAAAAAAAAAGAAACTACATATTTTTACAATTAAAAAAATAAAGAACAGGGTAAAGGAGATTAAAAATAGAAGGGACAAGGTTTTAGAAATACCAATTAGATCCCATATTGATATGTGACATTGAAGTTGCATGTTCCAAAAGTAATACCATTTCCTTGTTGGTAAATTGCAAATATTGAAACCCAGTAGTACTTCCGGCAAAGTTGGTGTGGGGGGTGTCGCTGGCTCTATTGATGTGTAAGTTGTTAGATACCATCCATATGGTGCTGTACCTTCATACTTGGGCTTTTAAGCATCCTTCCTAAGGAATGCTTGATGCAAGATGTTTCTTATTCCCCTCCTTCTCCTGAAGGATTTCTCCAAATTTCTGTGCAAGAAGTTTCCCAAGTAGTTCCTTTTTCAGTATCCCTTTGGAAAAATTTCCAAGGCTTTCAATCTCTTCATCCTCCCATTCCTTCTCCAATTTGGAGGGGAGAATGTGATATAAGGTACAGGCCTTGGAATTAGTGATACCAAATAAGGAGTCTTCTGTGTGGAAAACTTCTTTCTTTGTGACTATCCCTAGTGTAGTCTCAGGAAGTCTGTCTTTAAGAACAAACCTCAAAGCCCTTGTGCACTGATCTCCCCTGTCCTCCCCTTTAGGGTTAGTGGAGCGGGGACTGTTGAAGGCCATCCTACACTCTTCCCCAGGGGTTGGTGCTCAAAATTGAATACCACTGTTTTTGCTGTGGTTTTTGTTTATTTGGATGAAAAATGCCCCCTAAAATAGATTCAAGAATACCCTTTCAGGCCTATTTGGGTCCTGTCAGGAATCTGGCCAGAGAGCCCCCAGAACCTGACATAGGGAGGAGAGGGCCCCAAAGCTAAACTCAGCCATTTCATGAATTGGTCTGGTTAGAGCCTGTGAAGTCTGAACATTTATTATATCCTAAATGGGAACACACTTTGAGAAATACTCTTGGAAGTCAATGATCAACCCTGTGTAGAGCACACCGTGCTCCATTTCCCAGTAACTATAGCAGTGATGATGTTCCCCTGTTCTGAAAATATTTGAAGGAATAATCTTTATATTCTTGCTTCTTGGCTTTGTAAGCATTCAGCTGTCTCACCAGAAAGAACTGCGGATGCAGCCTCAGACCTGATACTTATTTCTCCGTAGGTACTGTGAAATCCACCTAGAATTATCATATATTAGAGTTTTGGGAGAGCATTAAGGAAACTAGTTCCAAGTAATCATTTCTCACATTGGTCCCTGAGCCCAGTTCTTTACCACATCAGCATCCAGGAGGTGTGCTCAATCTTGCTTTTACTTCTGGAACCACATTTCAGAGGATTTCTCTCTCTTTTTTTCCTTCATGTCAGCCACCTCTGACAAAGAGCCACCCTGATAAAATTCTATGTGGACATCACTTTTATTCCTTGCTCCAAATTTTTTCTGATCAACAGGATTGTTGAAGTCAAAATGTCTGGCCATTGGACCCCAGCAGAGTAGAGAGCTAAAACATACCACAAAACGCTCACTTTTCACTTTTAACTATAAGAACTATAAGGTCATGGTAGGAATAAGCGTGATGAAATTTTAAGGTATTTTAGGTACTAGTTATGGTAAGCTCTGCATTTTAGCTACCTAGCCTCAATATCAAACTATATTATAGATAGGATTTGTTCTTCAGCATCTTTTAAAATAGAAATGATCACATAAAAATGTAAGATGATTCAGTTGGAGTTTAATGTGTATAAGAAATGTGTGTGCAAATGTTAGTGAATATATGAAAATACCTATGAAAAATGAAATGTAGAGGCTATTGAGGTGATGAGTAATAATTTTGTTTATAAGATGATTATTTGTTTCTTTTAAAACTGAAACTAGATATTTTGTGTCTTGAGCAAAATTGATTTTCCTGTTTGGAATGATTGACAAGTGATGCTGTGTGAATAACGAGATTGTAGGGGAAAGCTGTAACTCCTTAAAAAGTCTTTCAACCATTAGACCTTGAAATGGAGGATCAGCCTGTTAACAATCACTGGCAGACCAGGCACCTTCTCCTGGTTTGCGTAATAGGCAAGTAACTTGCATTTCTGTCTTTCTTTCCTCATCAATCTTTGTCCGTTCCTCCACCAATTCCGGACTTACTATAAGACCAGGTTTGAGCTAAGAAAGTGCTTTGCTATTGGCTGGCTTGTTGGTTTCCAGTTAAATAGAATTTTCTGATTGCGCAGAAGCAAGGCTGGTGGTCTCCACTCTTTGACTATACTAAGTGTCTTATTTTGTATTTGAACAATCTTTAATGGAGGGCCCATCTTTAAAAAAAAAAGACCTTTTTTATGCCATTAGTTGATGAGGGAAAGATATTTTACTACCTGAGTAATGATGGTGACGATATTGTAGACATAATAGTTTTATCACTGCTTCTTAACTACAGCTGAGATGTAAATGAAGGCTACATGAAGGCTAATGAGGAGGCATGCCCCCATGAGAACCATATTCTTTTTATCAGAGCTGGTAGCAAAAGGACCTGGGTTTGGTCGGCCCCATGCTCCTGTTTTCCTCTAACAGAAAACAGTGGGTAACAGGAGTGGGAGTAAGTGAAAAAGCAGCAGCGTTAGGCCTGGATAACTCCAAAACATGACTTACTAAGTGAGTCCCAATGCATATGATGCAGTTCTCTTAGAGAAGCCATTTCCAGGTAAGTTTCATGATTATATCTAGGGGAACATCTGTGTTGTGATTGGCTGTAACACCTGTCTACACTTGATAATCACCACTTTACCTTAAAGTGGACCTTACATGCCAAACCTTCCACTGACAACTCTCTAATTTGAGATTAATAACATTTATGTCTTAATTGTATTTTTTACATTATTTTCTATTTAATGTAGGCAGAGCCATGTATCTATTTATGGCTTTAATATGCTTTGTTCCTCATTAGCTTAAGTGAAAAACCAAGTTTATTTAAAGGGAAATACTAAGGGAATAACAATTCAGGATATTGTCAAAATCACAACAGTAGTATCATTATTAGAACAAAAAATTCAGTTAGCCCTTATTTAATGAGCTTCCCACATGCAATAAAATGTGGCATTTGACATTTCAGCAAAAAGCTATAGTAAAAAGAGCAGTGGACCCTAAGCTCATTGTGTAAATTGCGGTTTTCTCATTTATAAACAGTATTTGGCAAGTTAGTGCTTTCCATGCCTCAGTTTCCTTGTCTGTAAATATAGTAATGACAGCAGTAACGCTGCCTCTGTCACAGACCTGTGGTCAAGTACAAGAGAAAAAACCAGAAACTGTATTTTTAAAAGATTTTTTTTTAAAACTTTAATTGCTGGGGGTGCCTGAGAGGCTGGGTCAGTTAAGCATCGGACTCTTGATTTCAGCTCAGGTCGTGATCTTGGGGTCATTAGATGGAGCCCCATGTCGGGCTCTGCACTCAGCAGGGAGTCCGCTTGGAATTCTCTCTGTCCCTCTGCCCCTCACCCCACTCCCACGCTTGTGTGCATTCTCGCTCTTTCTCTAAAATAAATAAATAAAATCTTAAAAAAAAAAAACCTTAATTACTGGGGAAAATGTCACTTGTTAGTATGTCAATTTCTAGGATCCTACCTCACAAACTGGTAGGAGATAGCTTACAAGATCCTTGTGGGGATTTATCTACCTCTTACATCTTTTAGGACTCGATGGACACGATAGCAATCTGGTTTTATTCTTCACGAATATTCCAGAGAAGCAAATTTCAAGTATTTTATCCAGATTTGAAATGAACAAAAGAACAGAATTTTGCAAGGAACAGAGTTCAGTGAAAGGAATAACATGGTAAGGGAAATCTCTGCGGATAAATGATCACACAAGTTTTTTTTTTTTATGGAGTTTGACATGTAAGCTGAAATCTGAATGGCGAACAAGAGACAACCATAAAAAAACAAAGGAAGGAGTATTTCTATAAAGAGAACAGCATTTGCAAAGGGTAGAAGGGGGTTGCTATTTCCAGGAGCAAAAGGTGAAGGGAGCCTGGTGGACAAAAGGGAGAACGGAATGAGGTGAGCATGGGGAGGTACTCGAGGCCCAGATCATGTAGGGCTTTGTGGGTCATGGTAAGGGCCTTGGGTTTTATTCTAAGCATTTTGGAATGCCATTGAGGAGTTTTTAAAAGATGGTTCAGTCTTCCATACTTAAGTTTGAATGGCCAGTCTGCTCAGAGAAACCAGTGTGGGAGAAATCATAGAAGTCTAGGTGAGGGCTCATGGTCTATTAGCTGGAATGTGGCTGCTTTAAGAAGTCTGCCTGACTTTCCCCAACTCTGCTTTGATCCTCAAAGCCCCCTCCCTCCCCAACACCTCAGATGACTCCCGTTATGCATGAGCACTGTTCTGCATCATTCTTAATAGCCCGACCCCCCATCGCTCAGGTTCTTGACTTAGAAGCGTATCTTATTCAATCTTTGAATTGCCCACAAAACGGACTTTTGTGCCTCCCATCTAATAAATGTCCCGTAAATATTTGTGAAATAAGTTAACACACTCGCAGTGGTTTCAGCAGTCACTGTGCTCTAGAATCACCTAGGGAAACTGAAAATGTGGATGCCAGGCCACACCTCCAGAGATTCTGACTCATGTGGTTTGGTGTATTTGTGGTAAAAACTCCCGGATGATTCTGGTGCGCGGTTGGAGTGGAGAGCCAGGGAACCAGGCTGGTTCTGCGTGCTCTTAACCTGGGAATACCATGCTTACCCTGCCCCTTTAAATGCCTGTATATTTCCCTTGTCCTCGTGAACGTTAAAGGCACGACAGAAATGCCCTGGCTATCTGGCCTTTAAAGTTATTAAAAATAGTGACTACAGAGTCTATTGTATTGAGGATTCTCTCCACACTGGTTTCTCTGAGCAGACTGGCCATTCAAACTTAAGTATAGAAGGCTGAACCATCTTTTAAAAACTCCTCAATGGCATCCCAAAATGCTTAGAATAAAACCCAAGGCCCTACATGATCTGGCCCTACCTCCCCGTTCTCATCTCATTCCGTTCTCCCTTTTGTCCACCAGGCTCCCGCCATCTTTTGCTCCTAGGAAATAGCAACCCCCTTCTACCCTGAGTACTACTACTCAGTAGTATTAGAGTACTAATACTCAGTAGTATTAGAACACTCTAACATTACTGACCCAGGGTATGCTATCAGTCAATTTACGTTTAGACGGAGAAGAAAGATTCCTGTTTTTCACCGGACGTCCAGAATTTGACTGACATGTTTTTTATCAGCTCTGGACCCCAAAAGCACCAAGACAACAAAGGGGATAAAACATGGCTCCTTAAAGCACAGAACTCGGAAAGTCTGGCAATGGTGTGTTTGTGCAGTTGTTTTGATTTCAGAAGTGGAAAGTCTTTATTTAACTCTATATAATGTGTATATAATAATATAATTTTAAGGCACCTGCTTCAAAATAGAAACTGGGATGTTGGAGATAATAACAATAAACAAAAATTAAACCAAACTGGGCTCGGCGCCCAGGAAAACTACTGAGATTCCAAGAACTGGGCAAAGAATAAGGGAGTAGAGAGCACAAGGCAGGCAGGGTTGGAAAAATGACTGCTCTGCAGCGCCATCTCGGTTAGTAGTTCTGTGGGACATTTGTCATGTGGGTGGGGTTCCTGCCCTTCTCATTTCAGTGACAGGCTTCCAGTGCAACTTGCTTTTCTAAAATGTCAATCCTAAACATGCCAGTAATTACAGCGATCCTGCATTGTGTTTTGAGTTTTTATAATGCTGTGAACCACTTGGAAATAAGTGGAACAGAAGTAAAAATAGGAGTTCATAACGACTTTAAAGCTAGAAGGAAAACGTTCATGTTTCCCAGGATGCCTAAATGTCGTGTAATTTACATAAACAAAGGAGGAAATCCTCTTTGTGTGTTTAGGGGTGTGTGTCTAATACAGGAACCCATGTTTTCCTGTTATTGAAAAGTATTCTTTAATCTTTTCAGCACATTTTAGGACCTGCCTGTATTCCAGGTATGTTGTTTCCTCTACCATGAAAACAGAAGAGCAGGGCATGGCTGGCAGAGAAACCTATTAGATCTCATAGGAGATACATGAAATAAATGCATTAAGTTAAATGGCTAGACTGATACTGTTGCCTGAATTTAGTTCGAGGAATGGACTTACACACAGAGCCATAAGCCAGACAGGCTGTGTGTGAATAGAAGACTATAAAATTTCCACTGATGGAAAGTGTTAAGGGGATGGTGACTTTTTTTTTTAATGGTTTACAAAATGTAGTTTTATTTTATGTTACTCTGCTGTTACATAGGGCATAACATTTCCACAAGGCTTTTTTGGAACTACAGTCAATGATTAGCAACACACAATAGTGGTCCAACTCTCTACATGACAATCACTAGACAAACTGGACACCCTCTCATATGTGCACAAATCTGCATGGAAAAGTACTAACGTTTTAGACTTGGACTTGTGTACTTTATTTTCCCTTTCTAGTGTAGTAAAAAATGACATGCACCTTAATTTGCCAAAAGCAATGCTTGTGTTCTGGCAGCAACATGCTACTTCTATTACATAGTAAAGTGAATACCAGAACTACAAAGGCAGGAGGTGTAAGTGAATTTTTATTGGGAAGGGAAGTTGTCAACTTAAACAGCAGCAGCGAAGAATGAATAAGGAAACTTCCTGTTGTCACAGATATACAAGACCTCCATCATATATGATACAGGAGGCATTTCAATTTGTGACCCCCAGCGCAGAAATGCCAAATGCTTTTCCATTCAATCGAATACTTCTGGATTCCTACCAAAAAGGAATACATTAAGAGCAAGGAAAAGTTGCTTACTCAAAGGAAACCCCTGAAGAAGAGTAAGGGAGGGAATGTAGAAATTAAGTTATGTAGAACACTTTGTAAATTGTAATGACTACATTTTCATATCTTCATAGTAATACAAAATACAGTCACTTGCAGAACTGGTTCAGATTACTTCAGTACCAGATACATTTTTAGTCCTCTACATAAGTGTTTGGAAGTTACTTATGTTTATATGAAATGAAGCTCTTAATACTTTTCTACCGCAGTAACTGCACACCAGGAAAGCCAAGACAAACACAAATCAAGGAATGGAGTTTTCCCAAAGCTGCAGTGTGAAAAGACTATAAACAGTTGATTCCATACACAAGAGTGGGTTTCTTTGCTATAGGAAATCCAAAGAGAATAAGGAATGGAGATGAGTAAAAAGGTTTCTTGAGGGGAAGAAGGATGACCACCCTGTATGCATTTAGTTTTCTGCCCCTTCTGCCACATCACATTCTTCTCCTGCACTGTCTGATGTCCATGTTAGGTTGTCTCTAAGCAACTGCATGATGAGGGTGCTGTCTTTGTATGAATCTTCATTCAGTGTATCAAGTTCTGCAATGGCCTCATCAAAAGCTGTTTTAGCCAGTGTGCAGGCAAGCTCTGGGTTATTAAGGATCTCATAGTAAAATACAGAAAAGTTAAGAGCCAGCCCCAGTCGGATTGGGTGTGTGGGCTGCATCTCTTTCTTGCTTATATCAAAAGCTTCTTGGTAAGCTCCTTGGGAATTATCTATCATTTGTTTTCGATCATCACCACATGCAACTTCAGCAAGGTACCGGAAGTAATCTGCCTTCATTTTCAGATAGAAGACCTTACTCTCTGGATTAGTTGCATTGGCTATTAAATACTTATCCAACAATTCCAGCACTGTGGTGCAGATGGACCTTAGCTCAGACTCCACTTTCTCCCGATAGTCCTTAATCAGCTGCAACTTCTTGTCCGAGGTGTCGCTTTTCTGCTCGATGCTCGAGATGACTCTCCAGGCAGACCTGCAGCCCCCGACCACGTTTTTGTAGGCCACCGAGAGCAGGTTGCACTCGTTGGACAGCTCGGCACCCTGCTCGGTCACGGCCTTCATGCAGGTGGCCATGTCGTCGTAGCGCTCGGCCTGTTCGGCCAGCTTCGCCTTCTGGATCAGCTCCGTCTTCTCCATGGGGACGCGGAGAGGAGAGCAAGGGCGAGCACCGACCCAGATTGGGAGGAGGCGTGCGGACGGCCTTGCCTCCAGAGCCGTCCCTGAGGAGAGCGGCTTCGAGGCCAGCCGCTCCTGAGGGTCGGCCGTCCGCCCTGCCCTCAGCCCCGGCCAGGCCCAGCGGATGGTGACTTTTTAACCATGAAAGTAAACGTAATTGGTATGAAATGTTCAGAAGCTTTTAGCCAAATCTAACTGACATAATGAGTAATAAACCTAAGCATTATTTGAAATTATTTTTTTAAATGTTTGCTAAATTCTGGTTTGGAGCAAAGGGGAGAGTGTCATAAAAAGAGGTCTTTAGTCTCGGAAGCCCAGGGCTCTCACCAGACGTGAGGGCACGGTGCCCACATCTCATTCGTCTCTTGGTCCCTGCGTTCCTGCGTTGATGACCCCGGATACTGAAACTGCCCTACACTCTCCTATGCATGGAGGACAATCTTCTTACCAGCAGCCGTGACTGGAGCAGGTGCTTTCTGTCCTTCACCCCTCCAGGATTATTTTTGCCATCTGTTGAACATCTGCATAGTTATCTGGAAATGTAGGACCTGCAGGGTTATTGGAAACAAAGAAAGAATGTGCCGTCGATGCACAGGCTCATTAGGATTACATTCATTACAAGTAGTACTTTCCACTTTTTCTGGTTCCCTTAATAGCATCATTTCTGTTAAATTTTACAAATTCCTACAGCCAGGCCTCAGGAGGAACTTTTAGGAAAGCCCTTTTAAAACACTTAATGACCACCCCACCCTGGAGGCTCTAAGTCACGAAGTAAGCAGATGTGGAAATATCCAGAGTGACTCTCTCCTAGTGGCTGGTGCTTGGCCTCTGTCTGAGGGGTGACACTGTCCACCCTCAGCATGGAAAGGGCAAAGGAAGAACTGACTAAGGCTGGGAGAAGCAGCTGTCTTGGTCCTGCAGGTGTGGTGACCTCAGGAATTTGGGAGGGGGGGCAGTGCGTGAATGCCAAACACAGAAACAGATGCAAACTAGATTCAAACTGAACAATATTTTTTTTTCATTATTTGTTTATTTTTAAAGATTTCACTTATTTATTTGAAAGAGAGGGAGACACGCAAGAGAGGGAACACAAGCAGGGGGAGTAGGAGTGGGAGAAGCAGGCTTCCCGTGGAGCAGGGAGCCGAACGTGGGGCTCGATCCCAGGACCCCGGGATCATGACCTGAGCCGAAGGCAGACGCTTAACAACTGAGCCACCCAGGCACCCCCAAATATTTTTTTAAAGTGAAGCATTACTCTATCTTACTGGTGAAGCCTGATTTATTTACACTGGAATATCACACTGGAAATATGCGTTCCCTAGGGGAGCTAGTAACCACTTCCTTTTACAATTCAGCTTTTCCCAGTGAACTCTACCCTGATGCCTGCCAGCCCCGCATGCTGCTTTCCCTGCAGTTGGTCATCGTGCACTTGTAGCCTCCGTTAAAAGTGCTTGGTGTCCCTCGGTTGAGTTGTTTAGTTTGAATGAAGACATAAATGAAGTAGCCTTCACAATTATAATCATGTTGTAATTACTTGAGAGTGGAGAGTATAACTATTTCTTTTGAGTTCACCCCTCATCAAAGACACACATATTCATACTCTGTGTGTGTGTGTGTGTGTGTGTGTGTGTATACACACGTAGGTGTAATGAGAAAACAAACCAACCTTCGCGCCTGCTAATCTGAGTGGTCTTTTCTTGGCAGTGACAAACAAGAAACCCACACAGGCATCCATCACGAAGGTCAAACAGTTTGAAGGCTCCACGTCGTTCGTGCGGAGATCACAGTGGATGCTTGAGCAACTTCGCCAGGTTAATGGCATCGATCCTAATCGGGTGAGTGAATGCCCAGTGTTGAGCAAAGGTGTTCTCTTCACACGAGGACTCTCTCGCTGACCTTGGCAGTGCTGGTAGTTATCTGAGTCATCTCTAACAAACTATTTCTCTATTTCAGTGATGTGGCTAAGACTTTAGGATTTCTGTGTCTTTATGGGGAACTACAAGTCTTTTCATCATGTTTGATGCAGAAACATAAAGGGATGCATATCGAAGAAATGCTGGCTCCTGTATGTGTATCAGCCAAGTGCAAAGGGCAGAGTTCAGATATCATGTCCATGGTTATTAATATGAAAAACTACGTTCATCAAAGCTTCATTTATCTCCTAATACCACCAGTGATGAGGTTTTTTTTCCCAAAACAAATAGATGACACCTTACAAATTATGTATTTGGATTTATACATGAGAAACATTTTAAGGTAGAATTATTTATTTAAGTACTTTCCCTTTTGCTCACACATACTTGCTGTGCAAAACCTCAATAATGAGGAAAAATAAAATGTAAATTGTAACTGTATGCTAAAATAATAAGGGAGAATCTTTTCCTTACCAAAGGTTAGGGGCAAGATTAATTAATAGAGCTAAGAACCTGAAGGAATCCTTTTCCAGGTCCTTGGGAAGGCAGCATGTAGCCTAAATTCTGTCAGATCCATGTGTGGTATGCTGGAAGGGCTTTTGTGATACTAGCCTCCTAGGGACATCTATAAATACTCTTCAGATCTGGGGGGTTGCTTGATAAACAGAAAGGTGGACTCTCTTTCCATGCATCTAGGTGCTAATAAAGATGAGCCTTGTGATTAAGACCAAAGTTTTGAAAGGTGTTTTTGCCTTTACGAGTCTTTTGTCAGGAGTAAGCTGAAAGCAGCAGTTTTTATAGATTGAGATCAGTAGTTATTTCACTGTCTTTTCCAGGATTCTGCAGAGTTTGATTTGTTGTTTGAAAATGCATTTGACCAGTGGGTAGCCAGCACAGCCTCAGAAAAATGCACCTTCTTCCAGATCCTCCACCACACCTGCCAGAGGTACCTCACGGACAGGAAGCCGGAGTTTATTAACTGCCAGTCCAAAATCATGGGAGGTGAGTGGGCATTTGTAGGGCTTTGCTCATCCTGTCTCCTTAGACTCAGTTTTACATAAAAAGTTAGGTGTTCGGCAGCATAATTAAAGACAAAAAAAAAATCAGGATGCTCAGAGTTAGACAGCATGAGAACCATTCTAGGGAGTTCTTTGCGTGCTAAATCCAGACACGGTGGTATGTTTTCACTCTTAACCAAAAGCTGGTCTTTTTAGAAGAATTAGCCACTTAGCTAAGACTGTTTATACTATGAGAACTAACCTGCCCCTTTATTAGGAAAAACTCTCAGTTTGATTTCTTTACTACCATTTCTGTACTTTCATTGCAGAGCACTGTTTTCTAGGCTGCTTTTTCCTATTATTTCTCACGATATTTTACAAATATTAACATACAAATTCTTACAGATGTAGTCCCTTTCTTTCAAATAGCAGCTAGTCTTAGGTTTATTCCTCGGATAGCATACAGAGCAGAGTGAGGCTGAGTGCTCTAAGCCAGCCTGAAGGGGTGAGTACCAGTGTTGGCAACTTAATGAGAAACATTTAGAGGGTGCCTAACACATTTCTTTTAGGTGGCATTTCTTTTTAGGGAATTGAAACTGAGCTAAAAATATTTTTAAGAAGCCTTGCCAGTCACTCTGTGAGTTGAGGAAGAGCGTTTCTGTCATTGCTCTTTTCACTAACCTATTCTCCTGGTTTTGCCCAAAAAAAAAAAAATTTGTGCACCAACTTGGTTTTAATCAAATGTCAAATGAAGGTCACATTATAGACATTGCATCTTCTCCTTGAGCTGTATGTATCTTTCGTATGAACATGGCACGGAACCCATTATTCCACTCTGGCCCCTGACGTACACAGCATCGTTTTGCCATTAGTCTGCTAGATGTCATTAGAGAAGATTCTGGCCAGCACATTGTTGTTATCCGCTGACATGTTGATGTTCCTCTTGAACAGTAAGTTGCTTGCATCCTAAGAACCTAGAAAGGTCTTCCTTAGGCGTCGATGCAGTATTTTATTACAGCTTCTCCATTTAGTCCTCGAAAAATGTTGATGAGTAGTGCACATTGTCTTCCAAGTGGCCCCATCCTGCGCACAAAAGCAAAAACTATTAGATGTAGATGTTGAAAGGAAAGAGATCATCTAACACTGGCCTCCTACCGTTTAGAAAATAGAATGAGCTACTGCTCGCCATCCTGTCTGTGCCCCAGGCGCTCTTCACACGGATCCCACGTGCGAAGCCTAGCTGGAGCAGACCTGGCAGGTCAGGGCGCACCAGGCTCAGGACCACAGACGACAAGAGTATTTCAGTGACTGCAAAATGGGCCCGGAAATCCCAGCTTTCCCTCATTCTTCATTAGGTGAGGCTTGTCTCTGCTATCCTAAAATCAGATTTGTTTCTTGATCTCAGGGTCCTCCTAGGAAATGTTTTTCCATTGGTGTCCGTATGGTCCGTAGCATACAATGGAAAGCAAGTAAACAGAGTCTCCTCTGAAAACAAGGTGACATTATGGGTTTGAAATTTCTGTTGCCCTTGGAGAGGGACTCCCCCCATGCATTCTACTTCTGCGTGTTCCATCCTGAGAGCAGAGTGGCCAGAAGCAGAAGCAGGGCCATGGGAATTGGCACATTTCCTCAGAAGGGGAATGTGAGGCAGAAGCAGGAGGACCCCAGCCTCACTCACTCCACTGTCCTTGCAGGAGAAACGAGTCTTGTCCTTCCTGCTGAGGTTGAGGAGAGCTTTGGTAACTCTTCCCTCATCTCACTGGGCGGTCCCTCTTCTCTTTTGCCTCTGAAGCTCACTTCCTTTCATGCATTCACTCATTCAGTCCTGGTTCATCATCCGATTATGCAACAAATAAGTACTCAGTACCTACTATGTGCTGGTCACTGTGCTACATCCTAAATATGGAGAATCATTCTGTATTTGGTTCCTTAGTAGACTCCAGTTTCACTACCCATATTCCAGACTGGTGGGTCCCTAACAGCCTTACTCTGCTCTTCATTACCTTCTTGAATGTCCTTAGACCTTCCCACACAGCCCCACCCAGCTGCTTCTTTCAGACATTGACCCAGCCCTTCAGAGGTTTTCCAGTGCCCCACGTAAATTATGCAGCGTTGAGAAGGGAATCCATATATCCAATGTTAACTTGCTAGTATGCATATTGGAGAAAGCTAAAGACTGATTTCCTATAGTAAGAAAGAGAATGAGTTAATGAGACCAAGTGCCAGAATTGGCCCTACCTTTTGTGACTGCTCCCGTCTTCCTTAGAACTTATTTTTCACTGGTGTGACATGTGGAAGTTGGCTTAGAGACCTGGAATCCACTTCAGTTTTAATATTTTGAGAATCTCTAATGCCGAAGTTGTGTAGATGAATCACTTCTTAATTTAAGAGTCAACTACAAGACTTAGCACAATTAAATATTGACTGGCCTCAGGTTCCTAAGAAAGGCAAAAAAGTGTGAACTAAGCACATTGTAATTTGTTGGCAGCACGTATGTCCTTAATGAGCGCAGCCTATCTTATTTAAACAGTTGCTTATCCTTGATAACAGTTGTACCCAACACACCCTGGTTCATTAGTGTGCTGATCAGTCTTCCTTTCTGCCGCTTACCACAATTCAGTCTTAAAATTGTGTAGTGCTTGGTCACAACCTTCTGACCCCTTCATCCTTGGAGGTACCTACCCCACCTTCAGCAGATGAGAGCTGTTTCACATTTCACAGTATCTTTTGGTCTGTCCTCAGAGTATGGGCCACACATCCTGGACACGGATATTCTCTGAACTGTGAAACGTCATAGCTTTTTGTGATTTTTAAAGAACTAAAATCGGTGTTGGTATGCTTCCCCAACACCAAATTCTTTAAATATGTTGTTTCATTTAGCCTTTACTACAGCCTTTGGAAATATAATTTATTATCTCCATTTTACAGAGAAGGAAATGGGATCGGAGAGATCATTAAATAGTTTGCCAGGGGTCGTATAGCTAGTAAGTGGCAGAGATGAGATTCAAACACAGGTCCTCTCCACTCTAAAAGCATCATCGTCAGGGCCACTGAGTGCCACATTCCGGGGAGCACACTGACATTGTCTTTGCTATGAATGGTGCCCCCTGAGGTTGTGCAGGAATTTGGGGGAAATATTTTAGCCAGCACATCCCTAGGTTTTAAAAAAAGGGAGATAAGGGGAGGGGACCAGAGATTATAGGGACTTTTAATTTTTTACCTAGTCTTATTGTAGGCATGTTATTAAGATAGTAACTCAAGTATTTGGGGGCGGGGAGAGTCCTAAGAATGATGGAATTAGGGTGCCTGGGTGGCTCAGTTGGTTAAACAATTGCCTTCGACTCAGGTCATGATCCTGGAGTCCCAGGATCGAGTCCCTCATCGGGCTCCCTGCTCAGTGGGGAGTCTGCTTCTCCCTCTGACCCTACCCCCCTCTCATGTGCTCTCTCTCTCATTCTCTCTCAAATAAATAAAATCTTTAAAAAAAAAAAAAAGAATGATGGAATTATCAGGGACCTTTAAAATTATCTTGCTCTTTGTAGTTTTGTTTTTGTTCATCTGAATTTCAACATATTAAAGAGATGAACTGCTTTGGTGGCCGGGGAAGATGATGGAGCCCCGGCCACTCCCTGGGCCTCTCAGGTACTCTGCATCAGGCCCAACCCTGTCATCAGGAAAACCAAGGCCCAGTGCTTTTGAACTTTACCAAGATCAGAGACCTGGAAGTAAGTCTGCCTGACTTCCAACGAACTATACTTTCTTTAATACCAGTTCAGACGGGCTCATCATTTAAATACCTACAATCCCAGGCAGTTCTCCCCTTAATTGTATATACCTCCCATGACCAAGTTCTTTTTCCCCTCGGGGGATAGTCAGTTACACAGAAATGGCGTTGGTGTGCTTGAATTCCCTCCTGCAAATACAATATTCTACCTCCAGAGGACAGACTGGGAAGCTTTGATCTTCTGATGCTAGTTACAGGATCCAGGAGACACATGTACAGTCCATAGGGCCAAGGGAAGGTCCTTATAACCAGAAGGGGGGCAGGAGGCTCTAAGCAAGTGTGAAGAGGGGGGGTATTGGTTTCCTCTCCTGCCTCTGTCAGTATCTTGGCAGCCATCTTCTCTTCCCTTGGATGGTAGGAAGACCAGGAAGCTAGAACCATGTCCTCCAGCCTTGGTCATTCCTGACTTCCACTCTCCCTCTCATTTAATTCATTAAAGGTCAGTCACTTTTCAGAAATACAAAGCTATCCATTTAGTTGCTGGGTCCCTAAGCTACCAAGCAATGTAGATTTAACCAGACTGAAGGCAGAGGCATGGAGCCAGTCTGTCTACTGAAAAGTGACGTGGCATACTGAATGACAGGGGCCCTGAAAGCGAAGTCTCAGGTTCATTTCTGAAAGGGTAGATGTGTGTTTATCGTAAGCAGAGATGATGATATACTGTTTATATGTGTGATGACACATTTGCACTTCAAAGATGCCTCCAAGGAGTTAATCATATGTGTAGAACTTTAGACTTCAGGAGAGAGACTTGCTTTCAACCAGTTCATTTCAGAGAAACATGGTCTGCCCCCAAATAGTAGTATCAGTTTAGCTAAGAGTCCTGTCATATTAAGTCACAGTCCCAAGGGGAACCTTTTTGTATTGCTTTCTTCATTTTTCATAAAATGTGAGCAAATCCCACATGGCTATCCATGGCTAGCTTATTTACACTGACCTTTTGTAGTGATTACTATTGGCCCATCATTCTTAGACCCAATGCCGTGGACTATGGGAATTTTCAGCGGTATTGGCAACTTCTGTGTTAGAACCACAGTGAAGATTCTTGGCAGACCTGTTTTCTTCTTCAATAAGTCTTGTAAATTATTTTGCAGGAAAACAAATGATTTCTTCTTCAAGGCGAGCTTCTGTACAAATGGAAGCATATCCTAGCATTTTCTCAAACTCGGCCCGAACACCCTTGACTAACTCGTTGAATTACCTCTTGCTCTTTCACCTGTTTTCATCTGGGTCCTCCTTGCGTGGACCCACCTATATTGTTTGCAGCCCACCTATGTACGTGTCCTCATTGATTGCATAAGCATTGACTCAGCACCATCTACCTGTCAGGCCCTGAGCTAGCTGGAGAGATGCAACAACAAAGGAGATACCTTTGCTGACTTGGTTTACTCTTCTGGGGAGACAAGAGGTGTAAACAGACATGAAACAATTCAATAGCGCCAAGGTGACTGCTGAGCTGTGTTGTAAAGGGTGGTTAGCACGGGCCAGACAGACAGTGAGGGCAGGGCGAAATGAGCTCTCTCTTATTGCCATAGTTAATCCACACAGTTTCATTCCCGTGCTGGCTATATTCAGAATTTGGAATGTGCCAGTTTGTTTTTCCACAAAACAGGCTATTTTGGAGTGCCATATATTTTCATCACCACCAAAGGATATTTCTTAAGTGTTGCCGTACTATGCACAACCCTTCAAATGATGGTATCAAGCCCAGACTTCTGAGCTCTATTAGAATTGCAAGGACACCAATGTCTCTGATGTCTCCTTCATAGCAGACTGGCCCTCGTTTGCCCCTGCCGATTGGTATGCTAAAGGAGAAACGTAATGGTTTTACACTGGATTCCCCTGGGTTGGAATAGAATCTCAGGGTTTGAAGCATGACCTTGCTTTGGACTTTTCTTCCAAACAGTGCAGGGTCATCCTTGGGTGAAGTGTGCAAAAGTTTCACCTTATGAGGGCTCCAGGCATGGGCATATGTAAGGTGAGGTAGGAACTTCTAAAAAGAGGACATGTGTAACGCCATAACAGGCTTCCAGTGGGGGGCGGGGGTGGGGAAGGTGATCTATATGGTCGTTCTTCATCCCAGTACATTAACATACTACTTTAAGGGAATCTGTAACATTTGCCGTAATTTTTATGTTTCTTCTCTGTTGTCATGTTTTCTGTCAGTGAATAATGGCTTTGTGGGATGTGAACCTCACACTCAGACACATGCTCCACCAGGGGCGCGTTACAATGAACTGTTTATTTCTCAAGAATAGATTCATGTGTAATTTTGCCCCACTGCTCAAACCTTAATATATTTGGGGATGCACACACATACACACATATATTAGAGATTATAATTCAAGGACCACGTTAAATTGTGTTGAGACCACTGTACAGCTGCTGCTTGCTGTCAACACCTAGATGCAGAACAGAGGAGACGGCCAGGCTGCTTAGCTGACCCGTTGTTGTGAGCGAGCCGTGAAGTGTTCCTTACAGTTCTTTCCATCAGGTGGAATCCGTGTCATGGGTCCTCCGGTGGCTCTTCTTGTCACTCTCGAAGAAAAACAAAAGAACAAACTTCAGTTATTCTCTGCCGTGGCACAAACAAGGAGAATGTTCTGTGAGAAGTGTGCCCAAGGCCCCACAGCTAATAAGGGATAGAGCTGGCCCTTCGGTCAAGGCCTGGCCCTTGCTCCCCGTCCATTCAGTGAAGGCCAGGACTTCGAGTTCACTTAATAAGCACGTCTTCTTTTCCTTATATTGATTCAGCTAAGTAGAAGAGGAGATCGCCCCAATTTAACAAGATATTTATAAGGATCAAATTTAAAATGCAATTTGAAAGTTTTCTATAAATGACTGTTAATTCTGTATCAATCCTGTACACACACAGATTTATCATCCAGTCTCCCATTACTCTAACCTCTTCATTTTCCTAGACAGCACGATAGTTCATTACAGACTCAGCTTATAGAAAATCCTTTGGAGAGAGTAAGAAACTAAGAACAGAAACCAAAAAAAAAAAAAAAAAGCGTCAATAAAAAGAACAGTACAAATATTTAACAGACACAGTTGGGAAAGCCCCGGTAGGGTTTTCTATTTGTTTGTTTTGGTTTGGGGGACCCTCCCACTGTAACTACTGTATCAAGCAAGTCTGATGTTTATGGTGCTACATGAATTATTGACATAAGCATCCGACACTGGCCGAGTACTAGCAGGAGCGGGACATTCTAGCAGAAGCTCTGAGAGGCTTCTGGATCTGAATCTTTTATGTATTTACTATTTCAATTTAGGACAACATTACCAGTTGTTATGTTGGGTGGTTTATATGCTTTCTCGTATTTTCTGAGCAGGTCATTCAAACTCATCTTGTTCCCAGGAGATAAATCAAAAGCAGATGCTCTTATTTTAAGTGAGAACATTGAAGTAACCAAGGACTACTGCCTTAGGTTTCATCCGATTCTGTGCGTGATACAAATGACTAGTAACTAAAGAAAAACTGGGTCACAGATGTGATTTTGTCTTTTTCATTGCTCTTTGGCTCTAAGCTACACTGATGCACGCAGTGAACCAGCTGGTGGGCTGTGGTCAGCGGTCCTGAGGCAGGAGTGACTTCATGCATTAAATGCTTTTGAATCATGCATCTCCATCAAAACCCTGAACCAAACCAAGGGTGCATATGGGTACTTCCAAGGTATCATTTATTGGCTTGACAAGGATCATGAATGTATTTTGTCTATCCCATGGTTAAACAGCCTGCAATGGATGAGAGCCATTCCTACTTTCAGAATCAACCAGAGGACATAACTGCACAACTTGACCCAGTGATACAGTGATGGAAAGCAGACTCCATTCACTTATCCCCGGCTTTGGTGGTGGCATCACTCAGCTCTGTAACTTCCTCTAAACTACGTAACTTACATTCAACCTCTCTGCTTTCCTGTATCATGGAGAGTAACAAAGACCTTGAAGGAATGGTGTGAGGATTAAAGTGAATTTTAAAATATTCAGTCAGGGGTGCCTGGGTGGCTTAGTCAGTTAAGCACTGGACTCTTGATTTTGGCTCAGGTCATGATCTCAGGGCCGTGGGATCCAGCCCTGCCTCGGGCTCTATGCGGAGTGTGAAGCCTGCGTAAGATTCTCTCTTCCTTTCTCCCTGCCCCCACCACTTGTGCATGCTCTAGCTCAAACGTACATACATACTACATAAAATATTCAATCAAATGGAATTTTTGCAAAGTGCCAGTACATATCTGAATATTCTATGAAGAAAAACTTAGAAATTATAATTTGTGTGTTCATAATATTACATGATTTCTTTCGTGATATTTATCAAAAGAACTTTCTGGGGCACCTGAGTAGCTAGTCAGTTAAGCAGCTGACTCTTGCTTTCAGCTCAGGTCATGATCTCAGGGTCATGGGATCGAGCCCCACATTGGGCTCTGTGCTCAGTAGGGAGTCTGCTTGAGATTCTCTCCCTCTGCCCCTCCCCCCACTTGCACGTGTGCAGACATGCATACCCGCTCTCTCTCTCTCAAAGAAATAAATGAATCTTTTCTTAAAAAAGCCCTTTCTAGTGAAAGAAGCAAGAAAATTTTCTCGAGCTTTCCTAGTCCACGTTGGCCATAGGAATTGCAAAAAAAATAGTAATTTCTTTGTTTCAAGTAGGAATGAGCTGAGCTCTATTATAGACATTTCAAATGACTGAAATGCTGAGTTGTTTGCTATGGCTTATTGAATGCTGAACGTGCTGCATTTTATGTTTGACATTTATAGAGTGTGTTTGTTACTGCTGACTTACCAAAACAACAATGTTTAAAATAGCAAGTGAGGCTGTGCCAGAGATCAGGGCAAGTAATTCAGATCTTCTTGTAGGAACGAACAAACCTGAAACATGTTTTCTGAACTTTATAAGAGAATAGAAATATTCTTTTTCCACCAATAGATCTTCAGCCTAAAATATTTGAGTCCAGTTCTCTTTCCCTTGCCAAAAATGGGGATACATGAATCAGAAGTAAAATTGTTTAATAGTGTTAGACATGAAGTATTTCTGAAACCTAAGAAGTGTACTGCATGATCCCATATTTCAGATTTACAGACAAGTACAGGTTTTAAAAGAATTTGTTTTTTTTTTTAAAGATTTTATTTATTCATGAGAGAGAGAGAAGCAGAGGGAGAAGCAGGCTCCCCACTGAGCAGGGAGCCTGATGCGGGACTCGATCCCAGGACTCTGGGATCATGAACTGAGCCAAAGGCAGACGCTTAACCATCTGAGCCACCCAGGTGCCCGGTTTTAAAAGAATTTGGGAGACATAAGTTTGCCAGTCAGTTTTCTATGTAAGGACATTTTTTCAATTTTCATATCCAGTATCACCATAATTTCATTTAAAAAAAAAGTTTAACACGGGGCACCTGGGTGGCTCAGTCATTAAGCGTCTGCCTTCGGCTCATGTCATGATCCCGGGGTCCTGGGATCGAGCCCCGCATCGGGCTCCCTCCTCCGCAGGAAGCCTGCTTCTCCCTCTCCAACTCCCCCTGCTTGTGTTCCCTCCCTCGCTGTGTCTCTCTCTGTCAAATAAATAAATAAAATCTTAAAAAAAAAAGTTTAACACTAAAGGATTAAAGGGACATACTCTCCAGAAATAAAGGGCTGTTCCTTAAATTGGGAACATTTACCTTGATGAAAAACTTAGCACATCGTTCTTACTTACCTTAGTTCACGTAGACCAGTAAAAACTCCACCAGCTGTCATTTAAAAGTTGTTGCCCTGCTGTAATGTAAAAACATCAAGAACTAAAACTAACATGGAATTTTAGCAAAGAGAAGCTGAAGAGCAGTAAGTGGCTCTAAGAATGATCATTTTGTGCTTTGTCAAATTCACCCCTGCTTCTGGGGGAAACCACTCGGAGCACACACCTTGTGGACAGGACCTCATCTTCAGGGTTGAAGGCCAGAGTCCTATTGCTTTTCTAGAATGGAGGTAAGGAACTTGTGCGTGGTACCTGAGAACAACTACACAGGAGTATGACCTTTCTCAAACCTTCAGTGAAGAAGTAAATGAAATGGCTTTCTTTTCCCTCATATTACATCCTAAGCTTCTAAAAAATTCTGCCTTGTTTCTTACCCTTAAGGTAAAACTAAATCACTAGGTTTAGCAAAGGTAGTTATTTGAAATGGGGACCCTGATGTAAATCTGAAGTTAGGATTTAAGACCACACATTCCTCACTCTTCCACCTGGAGTATGCCTACCCAGGATTGGATTCCTTACATGTTCTGCAGGAAGCAAGAGCATTGGGGTCGCCTGATTTAGGAAGCAAAAATAGAAGATGCTTGGTCAAATTTGAATTTCACATAAACGATGCATAATTTCTTAGTAGAAGTATGTCCCAAATATTGCATGGGTGTCCTATATTTTATCTGGAAACCTTCATGGGTATATATCCTCCCAGTTTCTGGCCACCATAACAAATACGGAAAACAGAATATGTTTATTGCTGTGAGACACATAAACTTTATGATGGCCAAACAATTATTACGAGTTCAAGACTATTTGAGACAGAGATCTCCTCAAAGGCATTATGTTAGGTTAGCCATCCAAAGATAGAAAAATCTGAGCAGATTGTTGAAGAAGGGCTATTAGAAGAACTTAGAGGATCTGTGACTTAGTGTGGCTCTTCTCCATAGAATAATGCTGTAACGCTGCAAATTATAATTAGTCGTAAGTATAGAAATGCCACTAAAGCGCTCTTATCACGGAACATGAGATTCCTGGTTAATTTTGCCTAGGGAAGAAAGCTCAATCATTAGTCTGAATGTCTTTGGCTTGGTTTTGAGGACTTAGTTTACTGTCGAGAATAAAAGGAGCCTGCCATAGACTCTTGGAGACACCCAACAGAACAAAGGCTCCCATTTATGGAGGAAGAGTAAGAAGCTCTACTGGGTCAAGAGTTAGAAGTAGAAAAAAGAAGTGTAACAGGGGTGACTGGGTGGCACAGTCGGTTAAGCATCCAACTCTTGGGTTTCAGCTTAGGTCATGGTCTCAGGGTCATGAGATAGAGCCTGTGTTCAGCTTGGAGTCTGCTTGGGATTCTTTCTCCTTCCCCCGTCCCTTCCCCCTTCCCCCCCCACCCCCGCTCAGTCACTCACACGTGTTCCCTCTCTCCCTTGTTCTCGCTCTCTCAAATAAATAAATAAATCTTTAAAAAAGGAGGTATAACAGGATGCTGCCACTTTAGAAATTTGGCCTCCTCTCTGACCGGTCTAATGGTTTTCTGAGTAATGGACATGACTGGTCTATCAAAGACCCCTTGACAAACCCTGTGGCTTGCCTACAAGCTCTGGCTCACCTTTATCCATTGTGCTGACTGTCTGTAGCCCTATCTCATTGTCAAGTAAACAAGCATGCAAAGTAACTCTGGCCTAGCTGTTGGTTGGTTAGTTTGGTTTTTGTTCTAGCTCTATAGGAGTATGGCCTCCAAAGGTGGTGCTGTTGTAGGTCCTATGAACCATTCAATGGGTGATACCTGTGAATGTGGAAGACTATCTTTTTCAATATTTTCTAACTCTGAAAGCACATAAAGCATAAACATTTCAATTGCAATATATGAGTGACAGTAAAGCAAGAAAATAAATATATCATTACATTGGGGCAAAGATACATGTTTTAGGAAAAAGAAAAATGAGGGCAAATCTTTATTGGCTGAGGGATTTATTTCCTTTGACAAAATTTTGAGTGGTTAAATTGTGAGATAGCACCGTGTGTGTGTGTGTGTGTGTGTGTGTGTGTGTGTGTGTGTGTGTGTGTGTCACAAATGCTTTTCAGACTTGGTGGATACTCTTAATGGGAAAGCAACTATTTGTTTTTCTTTTATTTAAATTAGTGGCGCATGCCGAAAAGGTGTAGTAAGAAAGACTCAGACTATTTTTGAGTATAGATGTCTGAGCAGAAACTGATTTTTTTATATTTTGAGAAAAATCTAAATGTAAGTATCATAATTACTCATAGTACTCTGCCCCATAGAAAAGAACTTTCAAGTGGAATCAATATCTTCCTCATTGAACCTGACTGAGAACATTCAGGTCTGGATCATCTTTATGCCCCCTTGTAACAAGGAGAATTAAACTGGACAGAATATGATGGATGAAAGTCAGGGGCATTCTGTGAGTCACATACAAATATTGCAAAAGATCTAATCTCCTTGTGATTATTTATATATTATATATTATTCTCTCCATCAGTGTTTCACTCTGTCCTATGGACCTTATTTTCACAGTTGGTTGATTTTATTGATCATCTTCCCAGTTCCCATTTTAAGAGGTTGAGACTTATGAAAGAAAAAAAAAAGTGTTTTTCACAAGGTCAGAGTAGATCACACATCTGTGATAAAAGCCAAGGGCTTGTCCCGCTAGTTGGTTTCTACAAATGTTAAGTTTTTTCAGACACTAGGTAAAGGGGAGGAAAACCACTTTTACAATTATTTTATGGTGTCAGTATACTATCTTGTGTATTTTCTTTAAGCCTTTGACTTTTAAACTTGAATGAGATAGAATATATCATAATTTTTTTAAAGGCCTACATCATTTAAAAGCAAATATTCATGTCAGAGTCCATGTGTATTTTAATTTTTCTAGCCACAGTAGGTTTACCCTCTTGGCCATTTGTATTCGTTTTGCACTGATGCTGTTAGCAAATGACCACAAACATAGTAGCTTAAAACAACACAGATTTATTATCTTCTAATTCTGGAGGTCAGAAGCCTAGAATGGGTCAATAGGGCTGTGTTCCTTCTGGAGGCCCTAGAGAAGAATTTTCTTGTCTTCTCCCCCTTCTAGAGGCTGCTAGTGGGGTGTGGCCCTTTCTCCATCCTCAAAATCCCCAGCAGAGCATCTTCAAGCCACTCCCTGGCTCTTACACTCTCACCTCAGGCTTATAAGAATCCTGGTTGTTTTATTGGGTCCACCCAGATAATCCAGGATAATCATCATATCTGAATATCCTTAACATAATCGTATCTGCAAAGTCCCTTTCACCATGTAAGGTGACACATTCACAATTCCCAGGAATTCGGATGTAGGCATCTTTGAGAAGCCATTGTTCTACCTGCCACATTGTTTTCCTAAACAATTCTAAAAGCTCTAATGTACACTCTTGTGTAATACTGTCTTACCTTTCATTTTTTTCCTTTCATATGATATACTTTTCAGTATTTCCTATCAACTATATTCTACTAATCTTTTAGGATTTAAGACATTAAATATCTTAAAATGTAAAATTTAGAACACCTGAACATTTTATGAAGACCCAGGCCTTAAGTGGCTGTAAGGGCTTGCTAGGTGCTACGTTACCAAGAAGTTCCTCACTTTACCAGCTGGGATATTTATACCTTGGCCCTTTCTCTTTACTTAAGGAATTTGTTTTTCCTTAGTAGTTATGTGGGTTCTTTACAAGTTTCTAGGAAGTCTTACTATTTAAAGCCTTTGCTAATGAAGATATTGTAGGCCATTTGATTCTGTTTGAAATCTTCCTTTTCCTTGATATTTTCCTTCCTGTCTTCTCAGAAAAAAATGATTCTAATGCCCTACCTGTAAATAACTTCGTGGTCATCCTCTTAAGAGACTGACAGTTCCTTTTTCAGCTTTGATGTAAAATGTCAGGGTCAGGTTTATTCAACATGTACTCATTACAGACAAGTTCAAATTAGCTGGTTGGATTTATCTCTTCAATTCAGCATACATTTAGAAGTGATTCAACATGAGCACCTGAAACATAACTACCATGTTGATTCAACACTTTCCTGTGTTGCTTAGGGTATATATTTATTTTCCTGTTGTGGTGTTTCTTCAACCTTGTTGTTCTGGTATGGTATGACACACACTAAACAGAAAATGACTTTGCACAGGTCTGGGTTTGTATTTCTAGTCTTTCACTTACCATCTGTGGACAAGTTACTTAAACTGTAAGCTTGACTTCCTCTTTCTAAGCAGAATTATGGAGTAATGCTTACTCCATGGGGTTGTTGTAAAGATTAAGTTAAATCACACAAAATATCTGGCATGGTGCATAGGGAGTACTGTGGAATTGTAGTGGTAGCTGTTATAATTAACAATTATGTTAATATGTTATAATTAATATTTTCTTTTAATCCCACCTTCCTGTTGTCCTGCCTTCCATCCTGTTAAGGGAAATTCATATGGAATCTGCATTTCAGTCAGACACAGAAGAGAGAGTGAAAATACAGAGCGTCCCTTACATCAAGTGTGGTAGAAGTGCAGTCCTCTGTTTTGCATTTGTGTTTTTCTTATCTTCCAGGGGAAGAAAAAAGCCAGCTAGTGATGATGACCCTGATGGTCCCCATATTGGGTTCCTACTATATGCCAGGCAATCTTTTTCATTCACCTTACCCCTAAAAAGTAATTATTGTTATCCTCATTTTACAGATGAAGAAACTGGGTGTCTGAGAGGTTACAGAGAGGCAAGGAAACTTGCCCAAAGCCCCATACATAAAAAGGGAAGTCAAGATTTGAACCTCGGGGCTAGCTCTCAAATCATTCCCATTAGAGAGAAAAGTAGAAAAGCTCTTCAAAGCTTTGTCTGAGAGTTCCAAGTGTTCCTCCAACAAAAGTAGATTCTGTTTTCACTTTTTGGCGATCACTATAATTTTTGACATTGGGCGATGTTGTATTTTCAGTATAACATTTGGATTACGGTATTTGTTGCTTTATCACCATTAAGTTATTTTCCAGTTAAGTGTTTGACGGTTAAGTTCACTCTCCCAGTGCTGCCCTTTCTTACAGTGTTCCAGATTGTATTTTCTTCTCCTCTAGGAACATATCTTTGAAATTATACTTCAAAAGGAAAATGCAATATGATTTGTTGAGACTTAAGTTATACATAAATGTTCAGGAATACATATGTTATATAAAGTGTGGCACATTTATATTCAACTCTTATTCATAACAAATACTTGTTCTTCAACTCCTGCATAATAAAAACTTAGAGGCCAGCAACCTGCATGGGTAATTAAGATGGAGTCCTGGGTAATGCAGCCTTCAATGATAAAATATGTATAAAATCTTCTTTGGGAAATAAAAGACTTGGAAGTAGGTGGTATAGCTTTTCTTCAGTGATGATTAAGAAAATAATTCCAAAATTATGACTCCCTTCTTTTTGACATCTCATACTTCTTAGCTTCCTCCCTTAAAAGCTGAAATGCATGTATAAACAGCTGGATTTCTCTCTGATTAAGATTAGATTTAAAAACTGCAGAAGTTTTAAGTTCAAATACAGATAATAATAGAAAGCACCATTGAATTGCTGCCGCTTCTCAACCCATTTTTTCCCCTAGTATAAAAAAAAAAAAGCAAATTGAAACTAATCATTTGGGGCCATTTACTTTCAATTAGCCAGCCGTAGGTAAATAAAAGAATCTGTCAGTAAAACATAATCAGCTTTTTCTTTGCTTGCTGGTGAAAACAAAGGAAAAGATAAGTATTATCACTGCTGAACATTGTAGAATTTTTGGACTGTTACATTGATAAAAATGAATGTTTTAAAAATAGAGTATTGGCACAGTTTGACATTGGAACTTCACATTTTGAGGCTCCTTCAGCACCCCCACATACAAAATAGAAGAGATTAAAAAGAAATAGCCACTTTCAAAAAAAAAAAGATAAGTAGATGCATAAACCAGAAACAAACAGAATCATAAAGTTAGCAGGAACGAAGCTGCTGGTGTGCTCGGCTACAGGTCCGGAGACAGGTAGTTTGGATTCAATGCTGTAACAGTGACTAACTACCCCATGCAGAGTAGGAGACCAGAGCCACATTCACTGCTTGGAACCGAGGCTTCTCTGCCCAAGCAAGTAGTCTCCAAACAAGCTGTGACCAACTGCTCCCTGGAGCAGTGGGTTATCAGAATCTGCATTCCTGGAGAGGCAAGAGAGAGTGGACATAGTCTCCCACCCAAGACCTGCAGCCAACAGCCCACTAGCTTGGGACTGACTCCATGATGTCCAGAATAGTACCCAGGACAGGAGCTTCAGACCATCATGTTAAGTCCTGGTTGCCTCAGGGGTCAGTTGGTGAAACAGTAACACTGTATGTGGGGAGAAGGGCCAAGGCAGTGAGAAGAGAAGAAATTAAAATGTCCCACTTGAGAAGAATGTACACGCCAAAGTTCTACAGCATAGGATAAGACCAAAAAACAAAGCAAAGTAGTTGGGAGTTGAATTCATTCTGAATGAAATGGAAATAACAGAACAATTTGAAAATGACTTTCAGATAACTATATTTATGATATTCAAAAGAAAAAGGAAGGAATCAGAAAAAGGAACAAGATATTACAAGACAAAACCAAAACTATATGAAAAGATGAGGTAGTAGGGGAAAAAATAACTTTGGAAATGAAAAAATAGTGTCTTTGAAATACATTCAATTGATAGAATAAACTCTAGACTGAGCATAGTCAAAGACAGAATTAATGAATTGGAAGATAATGAGAAATTCACCCATAATACAGTACAGAGAGAGGACGAATATAAAGGAGCAGTTATACATGGAAGACAGACAGAGGCTTGAAGACTCAGATTGAGAAGGCCACCAAGTGCCTGAAAATTAAAGCTATAACTAGACAAAAATATGATGAAGCAGCAAAACACTGGGGACAAAGAGAAAATCTTAAAAGATACTAAAAATAAAGTCTCCTACAAGGGAAGGACAAACTTACGGCTGTCATCAGCAACAAGAGATGCCAGAAGTCAACAAATAAATTTCCAGAAATAACTGTCAATCTAGAATTCCATACCCAGCTAGACTATAATACAGAAGTAAGAGAAAAAGCGATCTTTTCAGGCAAAGATTATTTGCCACCTCCCAGACTTTGTTGAAAGAGCTACCAAATGCTACACTTCAGTGTGAAGCAAAAGGACCCCAAAGGGGAAGAGTAGGGTATAGGAGACAACAGCGATCACAAATGGGATAAAAATACATTGCCACATCTAATTGCCTAATGATTATTCTAAAATTACCTTGGATGTTTCCTTAAACTGGAGCTAAAATTCTAGACATAATTAATACAGTAGATGGTGTGTGTTCAGTGGATAGTTATGCTGTTGTCTGTTCTGTGAATGAATTACTGAATTAATTCAACTTTGATAGGGAAAAGAGTCATAGTTGCTCCCGTTAGATTTCTGGTTTTAAATTGTTAGAATATAAAATGGATTTTCCTCCCTTATCTTGTACATTATTCAAAATCTAATAGGAGAATGTAGGAATGCAAGCTGTCTCTGATGAGATGAGTAGCTATCACTAATAACAAACCCCTATGTGTGGGGAGGGGCTGACAAACACTGCAAAGGTCAAGGTAGGTCCCAAGAGAGAGTTCTCATAGCTGTAGTCTCAGACAAAGCCTGAAGCCAGCAGAATGAAATGATCCAAAGTGTATACCAATAATCCCTCCCTGAAGCAATGAGCAAATGCCAAGAAAGCTCTGGGAGTTTGATGGACTCGGTTTGGCATGATGCCTAGACAAACAAGCAGAAAGCCGAACAAAGAATCACATGGTCAAAGCCATGTTTGCAGGAATCAATCTGTTGATGGGGGAAGAAAGAAACGGATTCTACACAGGCGTGTGGTACAGATCTTGTTTGGGAGAAGCAAAGGCCTAAGAGGCCTCTGTCACTCACATAGCCCTGGGTCATAAAGAGAATGCATGTCTCCTGCTAGTCTGGAACATGAGCCTGTTCCCTCCTCAGTAATGTGAACCTCCTGCAAATGTCTGCTCAGCAGGTGATCACCTCGTTTTCAAAGTGGTAATCCCAACCGACCAGCACAGGTGGTTGCATTACTTACTAGGCATGTGTCCTTGCCCAACTCATAACCTTCCTAAGCCATGGTTTTTGTTTTTGTAAAATAGGGTAATAGTTCTCCCCATATAACTCTGTGGGTAGAATTAAATAACCATGCAGTTAAAACACCAGCATGCTGTTCAGCACATTAGGTAGAGAGCCTAGCAGGCCAAGCGTATATCTGTGAGGTGGAATTCCCACAGCTGAGCATTGACTTGCCTTCCTTTTCCTCTTCCTCTCTGAAGCGTGGTGATTAAGGTCATGCATTCAAGAGCAAGAACACCTGGGTTTGAATCCTCTCTCTTTGGCCCACTAGCCTTGTGATCTTGGCCAAATTATTTATCTGGCTCTCAGGTTTCCCATCTGTGCAGTGTGGATAATAATAGTGCCTACCTCACAAAGTTCTTGTGAGGATTAAATTAATTAATTCTTGTAGAACATTTTGAATAATCTGGCACAAAGGAAATACTCAGTATGCATTAACTATCAGTACTTTTATTTTTCAAGAATTATAAGTCACACCATAGATATGGTTACTGTACTTCTTAAGTTTCTATGAATAGTCGCCTTCTCGGGAACTGGGATTCTTTAAACATAGGACCAAACATTGACTTTTGGGGGGCAGTGGGGAACAGGGTATAAAACCCTATTGCTAGATCATATATTCCAAATCGTGGCTTATTTAGACCATGTGGAAAATTCTCTTTTGCCCATGGTTATTATTTAAGGTAAATCAACACCATGTGTTGAATAAATTTGTTATGTGCAGGTACCAGCTAGTTGTGATAACTTACTAGTTGTGACCCTAGAGCAGAGGTCCACAAACTGTAGCCATCAGGCCATATCCATCGTTTTAAATAAAGTTTTATTGGAACACAACCACTCTTGTTCTTTTATACTTTGCCTGTGGCTGCTTTCATGATACAAAGGCAGAGTTGAGTAGCTTTGCCAGAGACATTAATGGCTCAGAAAGCCTAAAATATTTATTATTCGCTCCTTTACAGAAACAGTTTGCTGACTCCTGCCCTAGAGTAATAGTTTTCCGTAAGTCTTTAACTGGTCAGAAACAGCATTTTTAGGTACATTTAATATAGGCTTTCGTGTACTTGGAAAATATACAGTGTAATATAATTAGAAATGAGTAATGATGTGGTTCCCATCTCCCGTAATGTTGTGATTATATAAAAGGCTATTAGCCTACAATGAAATGATAGGGAATCCCACTCCTTTCTCTTAGTGTGGGAAATGTCAGACTTAGGGCTTGCTGCTGATCCTTTTGTGAAGAGATGCTGTCTAGGCCAAGACATCTAAAATTAGAGAACAGAACAGAAGGAGGGCAGCCAGGGACAGACAATGCACCTTTCCCTCATAATCACAGAGCTCAAGTCCCTGGGGGGTTGCTTGGCCAGATACCCAGTTGAGAAGAGAGATCTCTGTAATGTTTTCAGCCTTCATTTTCAGGGCCTGTTGGACTTGGATGATCTGAACTATCTTTTGCTTTTCTTGTTAGATATTTTGTTTCATCTTCTTTGGACTGACTTTTCACCTCAGCCTATAGAAAGCAGCAATTCTTAAATCTGTTGGGAATGTTAAAATGGGAAAGAAGTAGCAGGAACTAACTAAGGGAGGGCATGTGGGTTGTTTATGCATGTATTTATGTTCAAACTCATTTATGCCCTCTCAGTACACTTCTAGGAGGAATTAGATGCTAGGTACTTAATAATAAGACATGAAGGGGCCCGGGCCCTCAAGAATACTAGCCTTTTTTTTTTCCCCTTCAGTTTTTTGTAACTTTATTTTCAAAAAATCCATCCTACAAATATGTTTTGTTTTGTTTTTTACATCTTCACATCTTTAAAAATGAATAGAAACAAAGACAAAAGCTTACCTTGATACAGGTTTAGTCAGCCAAATTCAGCTTTTATTTTTTTTTAAGACTTTTTTTGAGAGAGATAACAACAGAGATAGCGGGGAGGAGAGGGAGAAGAAGACTCCATGCCAAACAGGGAGCCCAATGCGGGGCTCGATCCCAGGACTCTAAGATCATGACCTGAGCCGAAGGCAGACACTTAACCGACTAAGCCACCCAGGCACCCTGCCAATTTTAAAGAGTTAAGATCAAGCAGGACAAGTTGGTACTTGGCCACTGCCAAGCACTGACCTCCAGCAGCATTGGATGATCTTCTCAAGCCTTCTCCCGGGGATGGAATCCGTGAGGACAGCCACTGAGAGAGACGAATGAAGATGACAGGCCACTACAATATGGAGCTCATAGTGAGACTCCCCTGAGGAAAGCACCTCCTTGGTTGTCATTTGCCAGAGAGTGATGGCAAAAGAATAGATGTTCTGGGCGCCTGGGTGGCTCAGATGGTTAAGCGTCTGCCTTCGGCTCAGGTCATGATCCCGGGGTCCTGGGATCGAGTCCCGCATCGGGCTCCCTGCTCCTTGGGAGCCTGCTTCTCCCTCTGCTTCTCTCTCTCTCTCTCTCTCTCTCTCTCTCCCTCTCTCATGAATAAATAAATAAAATCTTTAAAAAAAAAAAAAAGAATAGATGTTCTTTGCGTGTTAGGATCTCTGCTTTTAGGAGCTCTGGGGCTCGATGGGTGTGTGTGCCATGTAGGTTTTAAGGAGGATTCTGGAAACACAGCAGATTTCCAGCTTCTTGGAACAGCCAAACTCACTAGTTTTGCAGACATCCAGCTCAATTCCATGACTACAAACCACAACAAATATATGTGATTCTCATTTAAAAGCCAGTGACCCTCTCAGCTGGGAAACCGAATCCAGATCTTTGATCAGAATTTAACAAGAAACAGTTATTTTTGGTTGCCAAACCCCAAGAGATCATTAGCTATTGCTCTTCCTCCCTAGTTCCTATTTCCAGACACTCTCAGCCCACTGACTCATCGCTAACTCCCTGGAGATAACCCAGTTTTTCTAGCCGACCCCACTGAGGGTGGGGATGTCCAAGGTAAAGATGCTCATGGACAGCTAGTCACATTAGAGCAGTAGCCTAGACCCCTTCAGTTAATAGCAGTATGTTTCCTACTTATTTGTTGTCTTCATACTTAATTGTACAAATAAGTTCTGTGCTAGCCCTCCCTGAGATGAATACAAGTCCCCATGGAGAGCTCTGGGTGACTGTGCTGGTAGGGACTACTTGGACTCAGCCCCAAAGTCCTGGGGACTGAGACTTCCAATCTGTTCACACAGTTCCTCCTGCCCACTACCCCCAAAGACATAGAAGAACCTTGTGCTGCCTCTTTTTCTTGCTTTTAACTAACATGTATGTGTGAGAGAACTTAGCATGTGATTGTGCCATTAAAAAGTACAGTTAGCAATAAAATGTCAGACTTCATGTAATGGATATGCATCTATTCCTGAACTTAAACTGAGAAAGGTAGTAGTCTAGTTTCCTATGAAAGCATAAATTTAGATAATTTTTCATTTAATATTTTTTAAGTATTTAAATTTCTAAGGGTCTGGTGGCCTCTCAGATTTAGGTAGTTCTCAGGCTGCTTTTTATCTTTAAGAATATTAAATTGGGAGGCGGGGGGACGCCTGGATGGCTCGGTTGGTTAAGCATCCAACTCTTGATTTTAGCTCAGGTCATGATCTCAGGGTCCCGGAATTGAGCCCTGAGTCCTGCTCCGTCCTGGGCATGGAACTGCTTAAGATTCTCTCTTTATCTCTCCCACTCCCCACCTCACTTGTGTGAGCTCTCTCTCTCTCAAAAAAAAAAAAAAAGGACTGAATTTTTTTTATGTTCTCCAGAGCTTTAGGATTTTTTCCTCTTTTCCAGCTTCCCTGCTGTTTCAACTCCTTGTGTTAGATCATTTGTGTCAAGTGACTTTTATTCAAAATAAGCAAAGCATTCAATTACCTAAAAAAAGATATAAGAAATTGCAATGCCATATATTCCCTGTAACCTTTAATAATTATGTCCATATCAGCTAACATATGAATTTAAAATATGCATGTTCTTGATGTCTTCTAGTCCACAAAAGGAAATGATTACTACATTTTGTCAAACTAATGCCAATATGATGACATGTTAAAACATTCGGCTTGCAGCTGCAAGTCAGTAAGCCATATAAGGTAAAGCTTGAATTAGAGCTTCTTCCTGCAATAAAAGTGCTTAATTAGACTTGTAAGATTTGACTTGAAGCTAGATTTTTTTTCTGAGGATTTAAAGAATTAAGAAAAATATGGAAAAAATTTTTTCCATTAATTTTTCCTTTTCACTTGTTGACCTTTATCCATACTTCCCACCCTACTTCTTCCCTATTGCAGGAACTAATATAAGGAATCCTTAGTGTGTCTGTTAGTAGATACCCTTTTGACTGGTTATTGATTTTCACTTCTGAGCTGTGAGTTTTCAGATATTATTGATCTTTAGTGTTTTGAGGAGATCTTCAGTGCAAAATAAATATTTTATGTTTACAGAGCCCCTTTCTGTACTGAATTGAATGGTACCAATATTAAAGGCATGTTACCAATAATCTTATTAAAAATCATTAAGGACCAAAGTGTGGGTATGACTTCGTACATTTTTGAAGGATGTCACTCACTAAAGGGTGAGCAAGGGCATTGCTTCGGGCTTTCTCAGGTGGTAGTGAAGAGGGGTGTAATAGCCAGTGTCCCACTTCTCTCTGCTCATGTTTCTAGACCCCCTAATAGTCACAGTGATTGCAATATGTGGTCTCACTTGTATAATACAATATTTCTTACCTGACTGCCGTTTTTTATAGTTTGCCAGCTAATTAAAATTACACTTTTAATTAGAAGGTAAGTAGAAAATGGGTATTTGCATCCACACTGTACAAGAGAGAAAATGACACTAGGGATAATGTTACTAAGAGCAGCTACACTTACATGTTCGAAGCAGAAAATGAGATTTTAATAACAGTATTTATGTAAGTATATTAATCTGTAAAGTCTATGCTTTTATATTATAAACCATAAGTTATGTTTTGTTAATGCTTACTACTTTTTTGTTCTTAGTGTAGAACTGGAAAAAAAAAAGAACTTTCTAAAAATAGAATTTCGTGTTTTTTAATTAGATAAAGACATGGACCACATGCTTGTGTCCCCCCATAACTCATGCTGAAACCCCAAGCTCTAGTGGGATTAGATTAGGAAGCAGGGACTTTGGGAGGTTATTAGATCATAAGAATAGAGACTTTGTGATGGGAGTGGTGTCCTCAGAAGAGAGCTTGCTTCTTCTCTCTGCCATGTGAGGACATAGCAAGAAGATGACCATCTGCATCCCAAGGAGAGAACTCTCACCAGAACCCAACCAGGCTAACACCCTGATTCAGGATTCCCAACTTCCAAAACTGTGAGAAATAAATTTCTATTATTTAGCCACCCAGTTTATGGTATTTTTGTCATAGCACCCTGAGCTAAGATAAATACTCTGTTCTTCTAAAACAGTAATTTAAAACTCTTAAAGTGGCTGTCTTCATTCAGTACATGCTTATAAAATGCATTTATGAATTCCACTCTCCCACCCTCATGTACAAAAATAGTAT
Source organism: Zalophus californianus (assembly GCF_009762305.2). NCBI lineage: Eukaryota > Metazoa > Chordata > Mammalia > Carnivora > Otariidae > Zalophus > Zalophus californianus. The sequence goes on from NC_045600.1 coordinate 70,633,865, forward strand.
CATTGATTCAGTTTATTTTAGTTAAATAAAACATTTTCAAGGTCTTCTAAATCTGGGTACTTTCCTCAGAATGGGTTGCATATGTGAACATCACCCCTTTTATTAGTCAGAACAACACTCAGTTATGCTGCAAAAACAAGCATACCTCAGAATCTCGGTCACTTAACAAATAAAACACTATTTCTCCAACACTATAAAACACTACTTCTCCAAGTCTGTGAATTCAGTGCCTCTCTAGGGCAGTTTCTAACTGGTGACTCAAGGACCCTATTTGCTTGTGTTTTGTTGATCCACCATTTCAAAACGTGCCTTCTAGAGTCAAATTCCATTGGAGAAAAGAGAGCTGGAAAGCCACCCAGGGGCTTCTCATTAACTCAGCCCAGAAGTGACACTCATTGCTTCTGCTTACAGCCCACTGGCCATATTACCAAACTAACTGCAAGGAAGGCTGGAAGACAGATACTTTTTGTGTATCCAGGAAGAAGAAAAATGAAACACAATTTTGTGAACACCTACGATTACTTCTGCCAAACCCTTTGTTCCTATCATGGAGGAAAATTCTTTAAGAATCATTTTTTGAATTTCATAATTTCAAATCAAGTAACTTGATTTTATAGTAAGTTATCAACCCAGAGACTCTGCTTTTTCTCTTTAGAAACCATGGTATGTTGTCTGCAAATAAGTCATCTTAAGCACTTCTCCCTTATCCTAAGATGCTCCCTTAGCTTTTTCATTCCAATATTTATCCTTATTGCTGGGATTTTTGTCAACTTTATCTGGAATATTTACAACAGTCTACTCACTGGTCACCTTTTTCCTTTCATCAGTCCCACCTCTACCTCATCATCATTTCTTCAACACCCTGTTGTCTCTCCCCAGCTATAAATTCCAAAGAGCATTAGCATCTGTATTACTCACTTACATAAGAGTCACATACCTTAAAAGTGTCAGGATTATTCATTGCTTAATAAATAAGTATCCTTCCCATAACAAGGATTGTAAATGGCTTATAATGCCACTTGAAAAACCCAATGAATAAAATACAAAATGTTTTTAAATTGACAGAAATCTTCATATTTTATACGTGATTCTGTTCACATTTTAACCTGTATGTTGACTCGGGATGGAATATACTAAAAGTTTATTCTTCTGAACTGAGTTCTCAATGCTTAATCCCTTTTAAAAGTGTGGTATTTAAACAGAGGAGGTGTGAAAAACATGCCTCCCTTCACATTCTAAATAGAGTAAACACAGGAAGAAGCAAAATCTGTTTTGGTTTTCACTCGCTTCGTGTGTCATCTCTTTCTCACCAGAATCATAAAAACAATTTTGGAAATAGTGCTATTTCTATAGAAAGCAAATTTTTTCACATTAATCAGATATCCTGAACTTGCATTTATATGTTTGACAGAATTTTTTTTAATCCCCAACAATTTAGAAAAATACTGTATAATTGGAATTTTATTTCAGTATGTCCAGAAGTTGGTCCTTTCTGTGTACTGATTAGAATACCACAACCCAAGGTGAATGCCAATGCAAATAAGGTTTTAGGCATAAATCATAACTTCATTACATCTTTATAAAACCAAAACCATCTTCCATTCTTTATCAATTTACTATTCATTCCACAAGCATCTATTGAACACCTACTAAGTGATAAACATCATGCCTGGAGATGCTGAAAAATACAGGAACTACCCCTGTGATCCATAAGCTCCTAGTTTAATGAGGCTCACAAATAAATAGACCAGTAGCTTTGGTGCCTTATAATAAATGCTTCATTAGAGAAATGTGAGGAGTGCTATGGAAAGCATAGACGACAGAATACCTCACTCAGCCTCGCAGAATCATTACCGAATTCCTGGAGGAGAAACTCTGCCCTAGTTATCAGGCTGTTGGATAGGAGGAGATATCAAGTAGAAGAAAATAGCGTGTGAATGCCATTCTCATATCCTAGGTGTAACATAGCAACAGGAGGCTGGGACAAATGAAAATCTACTCTTGATATGTTTCACCTCACAAGGTGTACCATTCAGAAACTTCAGAAACTCTTGGTACTAAAAAGAATAGTGATTTTGTAGTCAACTAGACTTGAATTCCAAATCAAGATTCTGTATAATCCTAGGTGACTTCCTGAGTTTCATCAGTTTTAGGAGAGAAATAATGGTATGTATAGTAAAGGGTATCCATTAAGATGGATTGAAGAGTAGATATAAAGCATTTAGCACAGTTCCTGGCACATAGTAGGCACTTAGCAAATTGTAGCCCCTGATGATAATAGTATAAATGAAAATGAGTTGCATTTGTAACCTTGATAATAGACATCCGGGCCTACAGTTGACTGAGCATTCTTTCCTTCAATTTGTATCTGGTTAGTAAGAGTTGAAAATGTTTGTGTTTTATCATACTGTTGCATGGTGACTGATGAGGACTGTACTTATTGTGGTGAGCATTGAGTAGTATATGGAACTGTCAAATCATTATGTTATACACCTGAAACTACCATAACATTTGTATGTCAAATATACTTCAATAAAAAAATGATGCAGTGTAGATCAACTCCTCTCTATGTAATTGATAGTAATTTGATTTGATGATAATTGTAGTGGATTTTAATGACCAAGTGGCACTTCTCAGGTTATCCCTCTTAGAAAGTAAAATATGTCATAGGAATTCATTAGTAATCAAACAAAATACATTAAGATTATAGAGTGACTAATGAATAGTCATGAAACCCGTTGGGACTTCATGTCAATTTCAGAATTACATGTGATACCACAGAGATGGTAAAAATCCCCCTATGACTATCAGTCTGGACAGAAATTGCCCTTGACATGTGTTAGCATAGCCGCTTATTCATCACCATATTCCCAGTCTGTCTGTGAGGTGAGATTCTCGGTTTTGCATTCACCACATTAAGACAAATGACTCTCAGGTCTGTGTAGGTACCAGCATGGGACAGAACCAGAAAGAGAAGCTGTAGTTCAGTGAACTGTGTGCTGAAATCTATTGCCTTTGATGACATGAAGTCTGAAGCATAATTGATACTGACTTTATTCTCTTTATTATCCCCTAAGTAATAGGATTTAACTATAGCAATGATGACCTAGTCTAGTAGTAAAGTGACCTCAGTGACTATAACAGATTTTTGTTATAGTCAGCATATTTCACCTGAAATTGAGCAGCAATATTATCTTTTTCTGTGGAAGTTAATCTGTCTCATTTCTCCTGCTCAAGATAAGTTTCCTGCACCTCACTGGGTGCTAGTTTACAGACAAAACTGTCAGAGCATTCAGTAATTCAAAGTTTTCTTCACAATCCTTCCCTCTTTTTAAACCCCGTCAATTAGCCATGTAAGATATCCCTGGTGGTATGTATACACTTTTCTGTGATGACTATGATTTTTCCCTTGGATTTTATTATTATGAACTCATAAAAGTCGGGAAGCGTCATATACTGAAATCACAAACTGGTGTATATATGCATACTCACTGTGGCGAAGTTCTCCAGAATGTAAGGGTAACATTTTCCAAAGAGGACATGAGTGTGGATTGTTTTATTTATTTTTTAAGATTTTATTTATTTATTTGACAGAGACACAGCAAGAGAAGGAACACAAGCAGGGGGAGTGGGAGAGGGAGAAGCAGGCTCAATCCCAGGATCCCGGGATCATGACCTGAGCCGAAGGCAGACACTTAACGACTGAGCCACCCAGGCGCCTTGAGTGTGGATTGTTTTAAAGAGATCAATTACCAGATTCTCAGTTTCCACACATGTTTCTTAAATGGCAAAGACCATAATATCTCACTGAGCTCCAAGTCTGCAAACATGGCTTCCAGGGCCAGCTCTGCTATTACCTGGGATGTAACCTTGAGCAATTCCTTTCACTTGCCCCTCTGACCACCCTTTTCTCTCCAGGGAACTAAATGATCCCTAAGTTGTTTTCCAGTGTAAGTCAATGGGGTATTTGCGAGGAAGTTAAACTAAATTGCCCAAGAGTCTAATCATCTAACAATAGGTTTGAGACGCAATTTGAATAGTTTGAAGTAAAATATCTCTAAGAACCAATTTGGGCTGGACACATGCCAAATGTGGCAAATATATTTTCTTAAAGAGCACAGTAAATTCATTTTTGCTTGCTGTGAAGGATATTCAACCTCAGACCTCATTTTTTATTCTTAGAGCCTCAAAACATTAACCTTTTATTGTCTTAATCCAAAATCATTTCATTTTCCACCCCATGTTAATAAATTAGCCTTGGTGAGCTCTTTCTCCTTGGTGAGCTTTCTTCATATTTTCCACCTTTTATATTCTTAGTTCCTATTTGTAACAGTGTGTTTGTTTTCATACAGTAGATCTAGCCAATAATGCATGTGGTATATGGGTCTGGTACTCTCCTCAGCACCGAGTATACAAATGGGGAGGAGACAGTCATCAAGGATATTTAGGAAATTCACAGTCTATTTGACTAAACAGACACTTAAACCAGTAATTATAATGTGTTAATATAGGAATAGGAATAGAGACATGAATAAAGTGCTAGGGAAGCGTGGAGTAGGGAACACAGCCTTCTTTTGAATCTTGATGAAGTCCAATTTATCTACTCTTGTTGCTTGTGATTTCATTGTCACATGTAAGAAACCATTGCCTAATCTAAGGTCATAATTTATGCCTATGTTTTCTCTAAGAGTTTTATAGTTTAGCTCTCATGTTTAGGTCTTTGATCCATTTTGAATTAAAATTGTATGTGGTGTGAGGTAGGGTCTAACATCATTCTTTCACATGTGGCTATCCAGTTGTCCCAGTCCCAACTGATGAAGACTGTTCTTTCCACAGTGAATAATCTTGGGACTCTTGTAGCCACCTTTTTGATGTATTGGCCTGACTTAATTTCTACTGTGCCAAATTCGCCTTGCTTTTTCTGCTGCCTCTCAGGCTATTTCTCCTCGGTGTCCTTTGCAGGTACCTTTATGTTTACCTTGTTCTAAATGTTAAAATTCTTACAGGTAGAATTTGCAAACCCCTTTCCTTTCTCTCTTTAGCAATGCTTCTGAGGTAAGCTTACCCATTGCCATTCTCTCTCTCTAACAATGACTTACAAATTTTATCTCTATCCCAGACTTCTCTGCAGAGCTTCATACTGAAATATCTGTTTGCCTTATTGACTTCACTTGGTTGTCTCACAGGCAACTTAAGCATAACATTCTCCAAAATGAAATACTTGATTCTCTTGTCTGCTCACCCTCCAAAGAAATTTGTTTTTCTGACAGATTTTTCTGTCTTGTAAGTTACACCACTATTTACCCATTTGCTCAAGTCAAAAGCCTGGGATTTGCTCGCTCTTCTTCCTTTTCCTTCATCTCCCATATTCAGGCATCAGTATATATCTTAAATCTTTCCACTTCTCTCATCTCTACTGACACCATTCTAGTATAAGCCACCATTATCTCTTACTTGGGTTACTGCAGTAGCTTCTCAGCTGGCTCATTCTGTTTTCTTTCTTCTGTTCCTGAACTACAGCCAGAGTAAGAATTTCAAAAATGATCTCAGTCCAGGTGACTCTTGTTTTAAAATGCTGCAGTGGCAGGGCACCTGGGTGGCTCAGTCGGTTAAGCATCCAGGTCTTGGTTTCAGCTCAGGTCATATCTCAGGGTCGTGGGATGGGGCTCCACACTCAGCATGGAGTCTGCTCCTCGTCCCTCTCCCTCTGCTCCTCTCCTGCTCATTCTCTCTCTCTCTCAAATAAATAAGTAAAATCTTTAAAAACTAAAGTAAGATGCTTCGGTGGCTTCTAGTTGCACCTAATGTCTATCTCACTTCCCTGGTCCATAAGCTACTGTGTAGTTTGGCGCCCACTTCTCCGTCTAGTCTCTTCTCACTTCACCCTCCCCCTTCTATAGCCACACATTTGGTTCCCAGGCACAGAGTTTTTTTCGTTTTCAAGGCTTTGCACGTGGACTTTGCCCCAGCTTGTCTCTTCTCACCACAGCTCAAACATTACCTCCTTAGACAAATCTCCCCACTGATGCTGAGTCCATCCCACTCCCCTTGAATTCACCAGCAAAGCGCATGTGTGTTATGTGTACACACACACATACCTTAAACCTATGTATATATTGTTTTAACCTATGCATAACCTATACATAATCTGCCTTTTGTTTCTAGATGATAAGCTCTTTGCCTGGCATAGGGTGGGGATCGGGTGGGAGTCGAGGCGGAAGAACGTGTCTATTTTACATGTGACTATGTTCCCTGCCTGCTGCTGTGCCTACTGCAAAAAAAATAGGCAAGAAAACATTTCAGCGAATAAACAAACCGGCAGAAAATTTGAGAAAGTTAGAGTGATCTCTGCGGAGTATGAATTATCATTTGGTTAGGGAAGGAAAGGGCATCACAAGTTGAGTAACCAAGGTGTACAAAGGCCTGTGCCTGTTACTGAAATCAGGACCATAAATTAAGCATCCAATTACAGTCAACATTTTTTTGTATTTCAACTTCATTTTTGTACATTTTATATGAACATTAAGAAATTATGGTTTCCACAAAGTTATATGAAATTATTATAATTATTATCATCCTCATTGTTAAAAGTTTTATTACTGTTGATGTTCCAAGTATCACAACTTGTCCAATAGGACCTGCTTTATTTATTTCTATTTTTTTAGGACCTGCTTTAAACTGACTTCTTTTTCCTTTTAGCGCTAGCCCTACCATCTTTGAAGATATCCTTGTTATCTGGCAATGCTTCAGGTCTATCTGAGTTTTCTTTGCCCCAAGGCATGAAATCCACTATTTTCTTTTAGCAGTAAACGGTATTAGACACCAAAATCTATGTGCTGGGTTTGCATCTGAGTACTAATGTTGCATGCATGTGTATATATATATATATATATATATATATATATATATATATATATACACACACACATACACACACACACATACACACACACTAATGTTTGGACACCCTTATGAACAGAGCTAGACATGATGTTCCTTATTAAGCTTGTTATTCGCATTGATTTTTTTTTTCCAAATTCATTCATGACATGCTCTACCTATAGTAAGAAATTGATAAAACTTTAATGATCTTCTAAAATTTGTCAAGAAACAACAAAGCAGTGGATAGAGACTGGAGTCTGGGGGTGGCAGATGCCAAGTGAATAGCTTGGCACGGGATCAGCAGGGACCCTCTTGAGTTGGTTGTGTTGTATTATGGGTGAGCCCACAAAGGATCGCAACAAGGAAGGGGCATGATCAGGTTAGTAATAAGCAAAGAGGATGATGTGTTAGAAAACTGACAGACCAGTGGCCGCAAAACCACTCAGGCTGCTGCATGGTCCAGTAACGCCTGGTGGGGACTGGAAATAGAGTAGAGGACTGAGCGAAGAGCCCTTGCTGAGGTAAATGCCCTGGGCTGCGTGGACAGTTGCATGTCGGATGTGACAGAAGGTTGGACTTAAAGGTGATTGAGCATAGGATACTGGGTGGACAGAAGGGCCCGTTACTGACACAGTGCATTCAGGAGGAGAAGGTCAGATGGAGGGTGGGAAGGCAAAGAATGGGCTAAGGTAGAATTTGAGAAGCAGACACATATAGACAGTATCTGGCCTCTGTTTATTTGACAATAAATGTGCTGAATGAATCAGATATTACCCAATAACAGTGTGTGTTGAGTTCATACTGCATTACTAACACTATGCTGAGTATATATTTCATTTAATTTTCACAACAAACTCTAGGAAAAATAGGCACTCTTTGTATCACCACTGTGCCAGTGAGAAAACATAGGCCCATCGAGAGTAAGTAATTTACCTGAGGCCACAGAGCTAGTATCTTCTGCCCTCATACCCCTAACCAAGCAAGGAACACAACTGACAGAATAATCAGGGATCGGGGCTGGGGGCGGTTAAGAAATAGTCTGGCATAGAAGCCCAGAGAAAGAGCAGCTTTTAAAAAGAAGTAGTCGCCTTGTGGTCCTGTGGCCAAGTGAAGGAAACTTAAAATAGGCAGTGGACTTGATAGGTTATTGAACAAGTGAGCAATGTTAGAAGAGTTGTCTGGAAGCCACTTCTCTGGAAGCCCATGGCGATTGGGAAGTACAAGGCCAACAGCAGGCTAGATTGTTCCTTCAAGGATGTTCATGGTGGACGAGAGTAGTGGAAGAAAAGCAAGCTAGAGACTCTTCAGTGCCAGATACCTAAAGTTTCTCTCTTCAGTAATGGCTAAAGTTGACTGTCTACTTCGTGCCAGACACAGTTCTAAGTGCCCCCTTGTACATGACCTCATTTATTCCTCACCACAACCCTATAAAGTAGATACTAGACCAATCCCCATGACAGGTAAGGAAACAGACTGAAGCACAGAGGGGTAAGTTATTTGTTCAAGGTCACCCAGGAAGTAAGCAGCAGACTCCATATGTTGAAAAGAATTAGTTTTAGCCAGCTGCACTCAAATTGTGTCTATCAGGACTTGAAATTGTAGTTATTCAAGTGAAAGACACTGGCTTCCAACTGTAACAAAAGCAGACAGCTATAGATCCTAGCTGGTTTATTGCCATAGTTAGCAAAGACAAAATGGGCAAAATTCAATTTACCAAATTTAGAGCCACTTTAACCTCAGAACAAGGATTCCCTCTTTGAAGACATTTCAGCCACTTTTCTGAGAGCCTGATATTCTCTGAACAAAACAGAACCAAAAGAAGTTGTTCTTAAATTCATTCTCCTGATGCCCTATAACTCATAAGGACATGTTCACAAGGACAAAGTTTATTTTGTTGTTTTTTTCAAGTTTTTATTTAAATTCTAGTTAGTTAACATATAATACTAGTTTCAGGAGTAGAATTTAGTGATTCATCACTTACATACAACACCTGGTATTCATCACAAGTGCCCTCCTTAATCCCCATAAGGACCTCATTTAAATGAATATTTAAAGGACTGGTGAATTTCTTGAGTTTAAATGTTTAAAGGGACATGAATAAAACCCTAAATATTTGGCCCTTTCCATTGGGAATCTTGTAATAAAGCATTGGGAGGAGAGTGTGAGCTCCTAGGCATCGATACATAGGACAGAGAGAGGGCATTGGGCTTTCTCCTGAGTCCTGAGCTATGGGGTATGACTGTGACTTGGGAACAGGCCAGGGTTCTACTAAATGACCTCTACATCTCCAACAGAAGAGATTTGCCTGATAAACGGGTCCATTCTTGTTCCTTTAGTAATGCCAGTAATAGATAACTCCAAGATGTCCTTCAGGTAGGCTTTTGAGTTTATGGGTTTACAAAGTATTCCTGAGCACTGAGTCCATTTTTCTTTGTCATCCAGCTGCAGGCAACAGACAAGTTTCATGGTCCCTGAAATTAGCCACCAACTTGAGACAAAAGATAATTCTGGAACTGCCATTCAGCATGCTATATCTGTTCTGCTGTCTCTATAAAGCACGCTTTTTTAATGTAATTACATGACTTGTCTATCTCTTACTAAATTGATGAAGACAGCCTGGATTTATTTTTCCTCCTTTAACTTAGGAGTCAATATAGTTTATAGTAGCATTTCCGAAAGCAGACTCTGCAGAAATCCACCCTACTAAAATAATCTATGCAAAAGGACCCTGTGAATAAGTATGTTTCAGAAATTCTGCTGGCAGATCTCTCCTGCTCCCCTCCCTACCTCCTCCTGATTCACAATTACATTAGCATATTAAAGGTTTTCCAGAGTTCTGCAATAAAGGAACCAGCTAGATCGGCACTTCATAAAGTCATTTTTACCATAGAATGGAGTTTCCTGTGTGCATTCTTTTAAACCACAGAACCACTTTGGGAAATGCTGACATAGTCATCAAGAGCTTTGGGATCAACTCTCAGCTTCTATGTATTTGACTTTTTTAGCTTCCCTATATAAGCGAGCTCATGCAGTTTTTTTTCTTTCTGTGTCTCGCTTCCCCGAGCAGGAAGGTGAGGGAAACTGAGAGGTATTGGTCCCCAGATACAAAAGTGAAGCTCTATAGGATGAATAAGTGTAGAGATCTAATGCACAGCATGATGACTGTAGTTAATAATACTGTATTGAATACTAGAAATTTGCTAAAAGTAGATTGTAGGTGCTCTCACCAAAAAAAGAAGAAAAAAATCCGAGATGGATATGTTAATTATCTTGATTGTAGTAATCATTTCATTGTGTATATCAGATCGTCATGTTGTATACTTTAAATATATACAATTCTTAAAAATATTTGTTTAAAAAAAAAGAGTTTTAGGTTCAAGATCTGGGTGATCTTGGGTAAGCTACCTGACCTCCCTGAGCACTCATTTCCTCAACTGTAAAATAGGATGAGAAAATATTCCTTGGAGGGCTTTGGCAATTAAAACACAGCACCCAGACGGAACAGACATTCGGTGAATGCTAGCTATTTCTGTGAGTGACTGGCTGACAGGCATACTGCATCTTTGCCCAGCATGGGTTAATGACTCTTCCTTTTAGAAAGGTTTTACATAAAGTAGACTGGATTTGTAACAGAATTTGCCTGATAAGTCATTACCACAAAAGTACAAATGAAATTTAACCTTTCAGAAGAATCTCCATTAGGGGATCCTAGAGGTGGTCCAACATTGAGATGCAGCAGTATGATTAGTATTGATTAGTCAATGGAAAGAGAAGGAGCTTCGTAATTTACCCAGGCTCACAGATAATGGAGTCTGTGAATTAAGAACTAGCTTGTTTCGATGTCCGTTGACAGATGATAAAGAAGATGTGGTATATATACACAATGGAATATTATGCAGCCATCAAAAGGAATGAGATCTTGCCATTTGCAACGACGTGGATGGAACTGGAGTGTGTTACGCTGAGTGAAATAAGTCAATCAGAGAAAGACATGTATCATATGACCTCATTGATATGAGGAATTCTTAATCTCAGGAAACAAACTGAGGGTTGCTGGAGTGGTGGGGGGTGGGAGGGATGGGGTGGCTGGGTGATAGACATTGGGGAGAGTATGTGCTATGGTGAGCGCTGTGAATTGTGCAGGACTGTTGAATCACAGATCTGTACTTCTGAAACAAATAATGCAACATATGTTAAGAAAAAAGAAAAAGAGGAGAATAGCAGGAGGGGAAGAATGAAAGGGAGTAAGTCAGAGGGGGAGACGAACCATGAGAGATGATGGACTCTGAAAAGCAAACTGAGGGTTCTAGAGGGGAGGAGGGTGGGTGGATGGGTTAGCCTGGTGATGGGTATTAAAGAGGGCACATTCTGCATGGAGCACTGGGTGTTATGCACAAACAATGGATCATGGAACACTACATCAAAAACTAATGATGTAATATATGGTGATTAATATAACAATAAAAAATTTAAAAAAAAAGAACTAGCTTGTTTCACCAGGTAGTCCTTTGCATTTAATTACTCTGTTTGGAGAAGTTAATATCATCGTTATTATTTAAATTATATTCATTTCTAGAACGTTTAGCACAAGTCACAGTCCTAAGCAGAATCCCCTAGGAAGCATCATGGTTACCATGTAACATCAGCTACTGCCAGTGGGTGGGGGTGGAGCTGCACCCTCCTCTCAGGAAGGAGAGTGTATCAGTGGTTCTGAGTGGCTTTAGATCTGAGAAGGGACCCGGCAGTCCGGCAACCTAGTTTCCATGTGACTTTTCTTTTGCTGATATGTCCTTTCATGGTAAAGACCCTGAGCAGTGAAGATTGGAAGCAAAAAAAAAAAAAAAAAGGAAAGGAGAAAGCGACCAGGAAAGTTCATTTGAACGTCACTAATACTGGACCAGACTTAAGTGTACTTTATGTCCACCCATGAAAATAACTTTGCTAAAAAATAGTAATACCATAGGCAAGAATAGAATAGGGACTATTTAAGCCACCCAGTGAATAAATTATTACTATTACTAAACACTTTGGACAGATACTATGAGAGTTCCCAGTGTCCGTGGTCTATTGACAGATTTAATATAATGGAGCTCCCTGCCAATTTTTGTGAGTTTATTGTATCCATGTTATATATTTTTTTCTATAAATGGTTTTCCTTTAAGTTAGTTTGGATACATGGGGCTTTATTGTACAGTTCTTCCTACATGGTTAAATTGACTATAGAGTAGAAGTAGTCAAGCAAAACTATTAAAACTATTCCATTTTTTTTAAGATTTTATTTATTTTTATTTTAGAGAGAGAGTAGGTGGAGGGGCAGAGAGAGAGGGAGACAAGCAAACTCCACACTGTGCACGAAGCCTGACATGGGGCTCAATCCCAGGATCCTGAGATCATAACCTGAGCTGAAACCAAGAGTTGGATGCTCAACTGACTGAGCCACCCAGGCGCCCCCAAAACAATTCAGTTTTAAAACAGTGCTCTGAGATGAGTGTGTTTACTCAGCACCGAGTATAGACTGGCATATATTTATTGATCACTTATTTTTTTAGATGATTTTCCTGCTTTTGTCCAAACAAGATGAATATTTTGCATTTCAAATATACATACCTATAGGTGTCATCTTTATAGATACAGATATAGAGATGCAGAGAGATACGAAGATGTAGATATTTGATAGAGGAGATAGCTGGTGAAAATTCTTGAAGTTGCCTCTTTCCTAGCTATTAAATTAGGAATTTTGATTACCAAGATACAACCTGAAGTCTAAGACAGTATAAAGAAATTATGTTGCTCTTGGAGCTGTTGGCATATTTCGTGTGCTTTTGAAAATCTTCCCCCCTCTTCTTTCTCTTCTATTGTTGTTTATCAATACACCTTAGTCTTTTCCCCTTGTTTTCTTATACATTTAAATTTATTTTAATTGTGTTTTCGAGCAGTGACTGAATACAGTGTTATTGCTTTATCTCAAGCCATAGCTTTTAAAGTCTACTCAATCACTTCACATAAAAGATGCCAACATAAAAAAACAAAGAGATGCCAGCATATATATATATATTTTTTTTTAAAAGCACATATCAAGTGGAACTGATGTATATGCAACATCAATAAAGTAAGACTGGTCTCTACTCTCCAGAGACTATAATTCAAAAGGCAGTTGACTTTATTTTGCTGCGGTTGACAGCCTCTTCTCAGACTGCTTGAATAAATTTGGGTAGTAATATGCTTCCTGTCTATTTAGAGAGAAATACTGTTCTGTCTGCCTTGGGAGACTGTTTTATTTCCAGATTTAAACTCAACACAACATGATGGGCCGCAACTTTTGAGTAAAGCATGCCTTGATTTAGTGAGTTTGTGCTCAGCTGCCTCTCTGAGCAACACCCTGAGCTAGGCACCACAGGTATACAAAGATATCTAAGAAGGGTCTTCTGGGAGCCTCAAGACACTTAACCCCAAAATAGGAGAGAAGAGAGGGAGACACGCAATGGAATTGGGTGGGATGGTGCCATTTTTCCAAAATTCCTAGAGAGCAGATGTGGTCTGAAGGAGATGGAGGGACAAGCATCCACCGAACACCTACAGGCAATTGGCATACATCTTCATCTTCATTTCCACAACAACCACACCAGCTGGATGGCATGACCCTCATTTGACAGATGAGGAAATTGAAGATCAGAGAAGTTAAATCACTCCCTCAAAGTCATTCTGCCATTTGCGTCAGTATAACAGTGCCTGGCACATAGTGTGCACACCGGTGAATGGTGTTGACAGTTGAGTGAATCTTTTAGGGAAGCAATTTTCATCATGCATCAAGAGCCTTGACAATGTGTATGTTCTTTGAATCAGCAATTTCATTTCTAGGAATTGTCAGAGATATGGGCAAAGATTGTGTCTGTGTGTGTGTGTGTGTAAATTCAATAAGGTAACTGCAACCTCAGGTTTACACATAATGAATTCCAGATGACCTTGGGTCACTCTCCTGGAGTTGTCAAGTAAGAAAACATGGGTCCGGAGCTTAGCAGCACAACCTAGCGAAAGATGGAATTTGGTCATGGAAGCCAGGAGTTGAGTAAAATTATCTAGGGAGAGTCTATAGAATGAGAGAGAGAGAGAGAGAGAAGAAGGCCAAGGACAGAAGCCTGGAACTGCAGCTTTAGCAAGATCTCAGAGAGAAGAAAGTAAGCAAGCAGGAGACCCAAGGGAAAGGGAGAAAGATTCAAGATTTAAGGATTGGCCAACATAATGAAACGGTGCCCCCTTGGGGAATTTATCACCTGGCTGGAAAGTCATTGCATCTACAGGTGAAAAATGAGGTAGAAAAGTTGCCCATGAATGTCCTTGATAAGTGCCCACGAAGAATATAGACAGTTCTTACAGAGTTGAGAGGAAGGAGGGTTTGGAGTTGACCTGAAGCTTGACAAAGGTGATGAGACTTCACTGAGCCTGAAATACAGTTAGAATTGAAACCAGGAGAGAGAGGTCATTTCAGCTAAGGCCCTGAGATTTGTTCAAATCCATCCTCATATCTGAAAATACCTGGAGGTGGATTTTCTGTTGATCTTGGTAATCAGTGTCATCTTTGAATACTGAAGACAGCTTTTGGTTCTCTTTTAGTAATAATGCCTGTTGGTTAAACAGTATCATATAAAACTGGATGCAGTGTTACCTCATATCTTGTACAAGGTTCAGGAAGTCATGACAAGACAGTATGGCTTATTCCAGAAAGACAGATGTGTCTAACGTGGAGGACATCATGAGGGTCAATTTCAATGGGAAAAGACAAGTCCTAGTTATATACCCTCCTAATTTTATGGTAGCTAATTCTAAAATCCCTTTGGTTTAATACAGCTATTCTTGGCTGTGAAGTCTCAGATTCCCTGCCCCATATTTGCCCTAGCCTCTGGTAGCTAAGCTGTGGGTATGTGAAAGGAAGCAAGAAAGGGAGGAAATTTTAGTGTGCTCCACCCACTCCTCTGCCCCTTCCAGTCCTTTCCATCTTCCCATTCCATCCCACTGGCCTCTTTCTTCTCAAGACCACTTGACTTACAGTACAGCATGGGCAATAACTCTTCATTGACCAAGAGGAATACCTTGAGGACAGAAACAGTCAGGCATTACCTTGGGAAATAAACTGTCAAAATCTGTCTCTGCTAGTCTGTTCACAATTCTGTCTACTTGCATTGCTTCCCACAACCTACACCATATCTGCAAAGAGGAAACCACAGAATAAGGAAGAATCGTTGGAAAATCAGGTTCCAGTGCTGGCCATGCCACTTCCTTCCTTGCAAACCACTTAACCTCAACTTAGTCTCAGTCTTCTCAGGAGAATTTGTGTGACAGCCAAATGAGATAATATTTGTCAGGGTACTTAAGACTGCAAAATGCTATTCCCATGTTAGGGAATGGTCTAACCTAGGCTATCATCATAGTCATGAATATGATGTGAAAGCAGAAGGGGGGACCAAGATTTCGCCTCCTCCTCCATCTGTTCTAAAGACGTAGCCTTTCCATTCCAGTCCTTGTATTCAACCAGTTTCCTCCAGAGCCTCATCTCCTCTCCTCTAGTCCCTATTAATCTCTGTTGATTTATCTTGGCTCATGGAGTCCTTAATGCAACTGAGTAATACCACCCCATTCTCCTCCCCTTAGCACACAGTGGAGGCCCTTAAAATCCACTCCTAAAGAAGAAAAATGGGAAACAATTTACAAAATCCTTCATAGGCACGAGGCACTTTCTGTGCTTGAGATTCTGTTCCACAAACCACAGACTTTTGCCACAGAAGAGAAATTAGGAAGCCTTTACAGCTGAGACTGGAGGTAGGGGGTTGGGGGGGTGGGTAGACTACATTTCTATTAAAAGCTGTCTGTGGCTAGATGTATCCATCCCAAGTACAAAGTTAAATGATGTAATAAACTTATTCAAAGGCATAAAGCTATTACATAAAGTGCCATTAAATGTTTTCCACTCAATGTTAACAAAATACAGCTATAAATTCTCCTGGGTTGTAATTTTGCAAGTCTCTGGTTCTCAGTGGGTTATGCATCCGCCAGTTCTTCACTGTTAGGTCGTGTTTTCCAGTCCTGGCAAATGGGATGTCAGGGATACATAATCCTTTGAAGTGTGATGGTTTTCAACTTCCTCATGAATTTGGAAGTCCTCAGTTTCTTCTGAGGCTGGTTTCTGTCACCATTTTCTACCTCCTGGCTAAGTGCAGTATTAAGGCCCCATATTTCATGAACTGGAGATCAGAGGCAAGGAGGCCCAGCCAACCAAGCCATGGCTCAGCATTCAAGGTTGGGAGCTGGCACATCTCCGCTGAACTTTGAGACTAATTCACAGCTGCTTACAAGAAGCCATGCATCTAGGGACAGCGAGGTAAAATGGAAGGGAGGAGTTGAAAGGAATACAGAGCATTCTCTCCGGAAAAGTTCTGTGCCCCCTTTCCCTGTGGGTTTTCACCTAAACCCCAGGTCAAGAGGAAATGTGCATAAGATCCAGATATGTCTCACTGAACTTGCCTAACTCTATAAACTTGTCAGGATTTCTATTTACTTTTGCAAGCCAAGTCCTAAATCCAGATGGCCCCTGTCCCTTGGACCCTCACCAAACAGAATGGCAGGAGAGAGGGCTGTGTCAGTGAAGGGGATGCGAGAGAAGCCATCGGCATTTGCCCAAGTCCTGCAGGCTGGGGGTCCTCTTCCTACACACGTGCAGTCAGACAAGATCAGAAGAAATGTTGACTGGTTCCTAGATACCTGAAGCTTCTCTGTAGGGACCCGCCTTGCTCTTGCAGGTGCTCCGCCATCGCAGGGTTCTCTCACTGGAGGTCAGCCGAGGCGGCCTCTGACGCTTTTGCTGTGCTTCTTCAGGGAACAGCATCCTCCATTCGGCAGCCGATAGTGTGACCAGTGCCGTACAGAAAGCAAGCCAGGCCTTGAATGAGCGTGGGGAGCGGTTAGGCCGAGCAGAGGAGAAGACGGAAGACATGAAGAACAGCGCCCAGCAGTTCGCGGAAACTGCGCACAAGGTGGGTCCAACAGAGGGGCGAAGGTCTCCACTCTGGGTGCTCAGGGAGCTTTGGCTCCGAGAAACTTATTGCAGTGTGTTTCCCATAGTGGGAGATACAAAATCAAGCCCTTTTTCTCCCCACCCTTTATACAACCTGCTGCTTAGTAAGTACCAGAATCGTGAAAGTGCTTCTTGTACCTGTTTCTTCATTTCTGTCCTTGCTAACGTCTTTCTCTCTGTCTCTGACCTTGGATCTGGATCTTTGGGAAATGTGGACCAAACTTAGTTCCTGCCCAGAATTTTAGGGCTCAAGTTTCAGGGAAGAGGATGGGGGGAGGAGGAGGTCAGATCCAACAATATCCGCCCCCCCCCCCATGGCCAGTGCTTGGAAAGGACTTGGGGCGGCCCGTGCTTACTTTTCCTTGCCGCCCTTTTCCGGTCACGGTCATGAGCCCAGCATCCTGTGTTCTTATCTCTTCACTGTATGAAAAGCCAGCTCTAGTCCCCCCACCCCCAACACACACAGGGCACCTCAGGGCTGCTTGCCCCTCTGCAAGGGGCTTTGGATCTCTAAGGCTGCCCTGACTCATGCAGAGCTGCCCCCAGGGCTCCTACCTGCTCTGAACCCAGGTTGTGGCATTTCCCACGTGACCACAGGCGCACACATGCACGTGCACACGCTCCCAAAGACTGTGCCTTCCAGAAGGGGAAAGGGGAGTTTTTACTGGCAGCCAGCTCTCTGAGGCAGTCACAAACCAAAGGAAAGGGTGGCCCTGTTGGTCAGGGGATAGAGGATTTATGACTGATCTTGTGCTTCGGGTCAAAGGGCAGCTGTCTGGCTAGGGATTGGAATTTAGGTTTCCAGAAACAACCCCTGCTGATAACTGTTGGCCTCTCCGACTCATGATCCAGCCTTTCAGATATGCTTTTCAGGTGACCTTTGGGGAAAAAATTAACTTGCTTCAACAGAAAACCCCAGCTCTGCTGAAGAAGGGAGAATGCACAACCTGAAAAGTAATGAGAAAGGTCTCCCCTGGCTGGCCTCACCCAGGGACTCATGCCCAGGGCTGACTGTGGATCGGAACCCCAGGGGATGCTTCCTGCTTTCCTGTCCTGCAGCCCCCTTGCACAGTCCTGTGTCCTTCTGTCATCAGCTCTCTGTTGTGATGGGGTCTTACTGCACCCCCGTCTCGGGGGCCCATGTGGGCTTCCCTGGAGGAGATTTGGCCAGATCTGGCTGAAAATGCAGGGTGGCCGTGCTGGAGGCCACACCCTTGTTCACCGCTTGTCCCAGAAGGAGGGAGCTCAGACTGAAGATTTCCGGAAGGTTCAGATTTAAGGTCCCTTCTCCAGCCTTTGTGAGACAGAATGATGAGATGGAAACCCTAGAATTCCTGCCCCAGCTTCATTTATAACCACAGCAAATGTTGCGATTGGGGGTGGGGTGATAGTGGAAGCCTGGAGAAGCATTCAAAGTGTTGGTTTGGGGAAGAGAACGCTAAAGGGAGTCATTTTTTAATTGTCTTCAAGTCTGGGAGGGGTGATAGTGCGGGCAGTTCTCTTTCAGACCTTGCCTCACAGACTAGAACAGTCAACAGTGCACTGATAAGATTCTGCTAAAACCAGACTTTAGGTGAATGATGAAATCATGAGCCAGGTTACCAAGGAAGTCTGTGAAATCACTCTTCCTAAGGCGGAGTAGACAATACCTGGAGGTCATCCATGTGGGCGTCCCCCTCAGAGGCGGTTGTACAAACACTGGGTTGGATAACCTGACCAGATGGCCATGATTCTTGGCCCTGGATTCCCTGTTTCCCTGATGTTGTTGCCAAGTTTGCTAGGTGCTTGGGAAGACGGTATGGTGTGGTTAACATCTTATGTTTGATTTACCATCCCCATGACCTTGGGCAAGTGCCTGATTTCTCTAAGCCCCAATTCCCTCATCAGTAAACTCAGGCAAATTAATAACAGTGCCTGTCTCCTAGGGCATTGAGAGAATTGAATGAATTCAAACCTATAAATCTGCGATCACAGTACCTGACATACAGATCTGAATTAATACTGACGATAATAATTTCCATGAAAATAGTTCTGTTGAACCTGCCCTATTCCATCCCATAACAAGCACCTATGTAAGGGCATGGAGAAATGTGATTGAGGACCCCAACAAAGGGATGGGGAGGAATTGGAGATGAAGATTTTTGCCCCCTCCCCCCAGAGTGGGCTGGGCAGGGCTCCTGCTAATGGCGGATACTTTCTAAACACAGAACAACCCTTGAAACAGGGCCTGTCAGGTTAGAAACTGATTAGGCCACCAAAGGCAAAGGGGCCTCTGGCCTTGACCACTGGGAGGATCAGTGCCACCAGCGGCCTGCTTTCAGGAGAGATGGAGGAGGGAGGGGGCGGCATGCCCTTGTTTTGGTTTCCCTGCCCATGGGTGTTCTAAGAAGGAGGTGAAGGGGTTGCTGGTGTCTATTACTGCATGTGAGGGAGTGGGAGCGAGGCACTGTCCTGGCCAGGTGTGGTTTTCTAAAGTTGGGATGTGTGCTTATGAATCAGCAGCATTGGCGGCATTCCTAACGAGGAGAGTGACCTCTTTAGATAAGGTGTGGCTATTTTCCCAGGGACTAGGACTCCCGATTTAAACCCACTGGCGTGGCCTGACCGTGAAGATGTCATTTCCCCAGCCAAGCCCCCACCACACCTGCTGGTGAGGACAGCATGCCGAGGTGGAACACAAACCTTCCGCCCCCAGACAAGCAGCTGTGTTGATTCATAAAGAGTGGGCTGTGTTTACGAGTTGAGACACAGGGTACATGCCGGCACCCTTCGCAGACCACAGCAAGACCAGGTGAGACTCCTCCATGCTCCCTGGTTGAATGAGGGCATGTCACCCCAGCCAGACTATGGCACACTTCTCTACACTGCGGTCAAAAGGATCTAACTTTTCCCAGGACTCCTGCAGTAACCCAGGTCCATTAGTGAGTGGATCACCTTTGCACAGCCCTGCCATCAAGATATGTGGGTGCTTAACTCCAGGAAAGCAGATGGAAACTGCTCCTGCACCCCGTCTCCCCCGGCTCTGTTCAGCCTGCCTTGAGGAAGCGCCGTTCCTTCCTGAGCTGCGGGCTTGGCACCGTCTCAGCCCTTAGGAAAGTAGCGCAGCCGCAGAGCAGGCCTGCTGACTCTCCCCTGCCCCAGAAGGCACACCGTTGCCGTGCGCGCCTGGCTCTGACACCCGCCACAGGCACTGAGTCCGCAGGCAAGAGGGGCACCCATACCTAGGCATCCTCAGATGCCATTTCTCATGGAAAGGAATGCCGATCTGCCCTGTTTTGTACACGCTCACGTTTGCGGGGCAGGGGGTGGTAAGTGGGGGTTTCTCTCATTGGCAGGGAGCGGCTGCCTCTGTCCTCACTACAGTCACCTGCTTCCTTTGGGTCCCTGAACCAGAAGGGACCTCAAGAGTCCAGGTCTCTTAAAACTCTCCCCCAATATGAGTAATGATTTATCATTATTTAGAGGGAGTTGGAAGCATTTGAGTTAGAGATGATATTTATGATCATGAGGAGACTGAGGTATGGAGCAGTTGTGACTTTAGGGCTCAAGGTCATGCAGCAAAATTGTAGCAAAGAAGCAACCCTGCCTTCCATATTCCAAGACTTCCAACTCCCAGAGAATTTTAAAAAAACAAACAACAACAAAAACCCTAGGTAGCATGGAAATGGTACCACTTTCTGCAAAGATACTTCAAATAGTAAAAGACCCAGTCCTGTCGTATTCCTGCGATGCTGAGTTGGCCATGGCCCCACCTGGTGGGGGCTGGGCTTAGCGCCATCCCAGACCCACGGTAGCGGTCACCGGGGCCCGGTTGTTGCTGAAGATTAATGACTGTGGGTGAATTGGCACGAGCCCATTAGCTGAAGGTTAACAGCTCCGTGAATAACAGGACAGCAGCACTGATCAAATATTTATGTTTGGTATTCATTATGCACAACACTTAATAGCTCTGTGTTGATTGGAGTCGTCCACGTTGCTAAATAATGTATTAAAATGAGAGACAGAGCAAGAAGTGGAGTCCGTACAGTGGAGGGGCTGCAGGTGGCGGGGCCATGGAAAAGATCAGAAGGAGAGCCCCCCACCCACCATGTCTCCTGGACCATAAGCTCTCCGAGGTCAGGAGTTACTAGCCACCTCCCCCTTTCTGAGCAAAAACCCACAGTGCTTAGCACGGGAGCAGCCCGGGCATGCTCACACACACTGTCCAATGGTTGACGGATGTGGCGTCCACACTGCAGAGGGTCTGTGGAGGTCTTGCTGAGGCTGGCTTCACCAGACAGAGAGGCACGGGGAGCTCTTCCAGCTGCGGTGAATTTAGCAGCCTGAGGGCTAGGTCCGCATGTCCCCTCTGTGCACCGGCTGCAAAGGAAGGGTTTGCTGCTCTCTCAGGTGGCCTAACTGAGGTGGCATCCCCGGGGTTATGACTTTGTTCTTGAAGACATCAAAGAAAGGGATGGCAGACCCCGATTGCCCTGGGTTACACTGGAGAGATGGATCGTTGACACCGCCCAGAATGATGGCCAGCACCACTGTGTGGAATCAGGGGGCTCCCTGGCTCATCCTTCAAGGACCAGGAACCTGGTCATGAAGCAGACGACAGGGCTTTCTACAAAGCTCTTGCCTGCAGAGAATCACCTGCTGTTTGCTGCAAGTCATTCTGAATGGCAGAACCCTGTCCCCTACTCCCAGTCCCAACCCCCTCCCTAATGCCAGACTCCAGACATGTGAGGAATTACAGTTCAGGCGCAGCTCTGCCTTCGGGGTCACCTCCCAGTGTACGGGCTCCTTGGAAAGGATCTAAGAAAAGCAAAGTCAGATTTAACTTTATGTTCCGTACCTGCCTGTGTTGCCTTCAATATATCATCGTGGGCTCTAGCTGGGCTTGGGAAGCTACAGAATGATACAGTGGTATTAGCGTTCCCATTTATAAAGGTCTAACCTTTCAGCAAGCCACAATTCTCAAATACCCACGGGAGGAGTGGTAAATGGAGGTCTGGATTTGGTCTCTTTCTTGTTCAGCCCCAGTCAGTAACACCACTTCATCTCGCCAAGCGCTTTGGAACTTGGTTGAAGGTCCAGGCTGGATATTGAGTGGATTAATGCCAATTGTTTTCCTACGGTTGATTTTTAATACTTTATAAGATATCAGTAAATACTTACATTTGAGGAGTATTGGTTTTCCTGAATGACTAGTAACCCGGGAGCCCAGAGACCTCGGTTCTAGGCCTACCTGTTCTAGGTGGGTCCCTCACTCTGCCTGCGCCCTGGCTGTTCCATTGGCTCCTCCCGTGGAGTGCAGGGAAAACCGAATAGCACGCTCCCCCAGCAGGACACTTGACACCAAAGGAGCCACTGTTAGGGAGGAGTAACAAAGGCAGTGCTCGGTGGGCTCTTTGAGAAAATGCTAATAATTTATAATAATAATATGGCGGTCTGCCACAGCGAGTAAAACCTCGCTGCTGCCTCTCGTCGTGCATTTGGGGATGGAAGCAGCACGGTGAATTCTCCCTGATGCTATAATGCCTCACTTTGCCACCCCTTTTTCTCCTTAGCTTGCCATGAAGCACAAGTGTTGAGAAACTGCCTGTCACAGCGATGACCCTCTCGAGAGAAATGGAAGAGTTTGCTCAGCAGTTTTTATAAGAATTCCGGACCTCTGCTTGCTTCTCCCCCCCCACCCCCACTCCCAGTATACGGACATTTAGGTTTTTTTGCTTTTCCCGTTTCAGACGTTAATATGAAAGAAAAGACGTTGTGTTTATACATTTCACTAATGATCGTGCTAAGAAATGCTGCAGTGGCGTCAGCTTCGTTTGGTTTATTTTTTTCCACTGTATGTTAGTATGTATGTCTCCATATGTGTATTCTCTTCTTTTTAACTTTTTTTTAAGTAGTTTGAATATGAAATTTGGACCACATGCTATGCTGAGCTGTGTCTACACTGGCAACAACATGTTGTTGTCTTTTTTTTTTCTTGATATTAAACCAGAGGGGCGCCTGGCTGGCTCAGTCAGCAGAGCCTGCAACTCTTGATCTTGGAGTCGTCAGTTCAAGCCCCACTTTGGGTGTAGAGATGACTTAAAAAAAAAAAAAATGTGATATTAAGCTGGAAGACCTTTTCATATGGTGACATCAGGTGTTCTTGTTCCTGGTTGGAAATCAGAGTCAAGCAGTGACTCTGTCACTTTGTCATTGCTTCTCTCAATTTCCAAGCCACTCCTAATTTGAAGGTTAAGATTCTGTATCTTGAAACATAAGTCTGTATTATGGCAAACAATTGGATTTATCAGGGGAAACAGCAGTCTTAGATTTTTGCTTTTTATATAGTAATCTTTTGCATGAGCCATCACCAGCATTCAAAAAAAAAAAAAAAAACACAAACTCAGAATGGCAGATAGAATCTACTTTCTGAGCTACAGTTTAAATACTTCCAGCACTTGTTTCCATGCTGATTATTTGCAGTTTTCACAGGAAGGATAAAAACTTGAGATCAAAGATGTAAGGAAAAGCCAATTTAAAAACCTCTGCATTCATGGATGTCTCTTTCTTTTGTCATTGGCCCAAATTACAGCAGCCAATATTGAAAAGAGCTTGGATTTTTATCAAGAATTGATTTGTCCACATAAAGGTCTGTGTAAATGATAATGTGAAAAGATACTACATTTAAAATCTCTTATTACAAAGTCATGCCTATTTTAGAAACACCCTCATCGTATCACCTTCAGTGTCTCTGTATCTGATTTTTGGAGGTTCTGATGTTGTTATTTGCTGTCTATTTATTTAATGTAATTTAAAGTGCAGGTGTCTTGACAAAATGTATTTCATGGCCATTGCAACTTGCCTGGTCTGACATAAAACATAGTCGTGAAGCCTTTAGACTGCAGTCAGATTGAATAAAGTTGTCTCCCACACGTCCTGATTTTGCATTACTCCCGAGAGTGCTGGGTACGGAGTCTGGGAGTTTTCTTTCTCTGAGGATTAAATGCTAAACCTTAAATCCGTGCTTTGTCTTCGTGAAACAAGGAGGCAAGCTGCACATCCCAGACACAGTCTCAGCCTCCCGCAGCAGTGAATTGATCTTTAAGCTGCCTGAACCTTCAGGACCCTTTTCTGATCCTCCTACCCATTGAGCCACCTGAGTCCACACGTTGTAGCCTCTTACACGGCAGCACAAGATGACTTTGGGGTTATTTATGCTGACTTCAGTAGCTTAATTTCTCCTGATAAAGCATTCCCTGGGAAACAAAGTTGGGCTATAGGGGGAAAAAAAATTAGACAGTACATGTCAAAAGGGAGATGGGGTTTGCTGGAGACAAACTTCTGAATCCTCGTAGGAAGATGGTCCAGTTCAAGAAAACTCTAAAATTAATATGGTAAATTATGCAAGTTTACTATAATATGTTGTACTTTCAGTGTCTAAAAAGGTCAAAGAAGCAAAGAACTTGCTATCTATCTGATGACTACCATTAGAAGCATTTATAATTTCTAAGAAAATCCCAAAATATCACTCAAAACGGGTTTTGTTTGCATTCCTCAGTTCAGAAAACATGCAGACACATGGATATATTCATCTTCCAAAATTGGATTCCAGCTTCAGAGATAGATAGTTGGTATAAATAATTGAAAGGGTAAATCTAAAACCTCCTGACAATTGGCCAAACTCAAAAATAAAATTTGTTGCCAACTATCTAACAAGGGTGTTTGCAGAGCTGCTTCTAAAGTAGCAGAGGATGAGGTCATAAGCATACTGTGAAATTGGAGCTTCTTCCTCCCTGGTAGAACTGTGATAGCTACTCTTCATAAATGTAAGTATTCTGAATCTTGCCCTCTTACTTCACTCTCTGTTTATCCTTTTAGACTTCAGTCTTACTGGAAATAGCTTGGATTAGAAGAACACCTCTTAGCTCCCGCTATTGATTCGCTTCCAGGGCGTGGCCATGCCCTTGACCTCCCTGGGTCAACACCCTACCTAGGCCCCCGCCCCAGCGAGGCCAGAACAGCCAGCCTCTGTCTTTCCTCCACCTCCTGACCTTTTGCAGAGCTGCCCCGTGGTGACACATGTGAAGTTCTTTGCTATCCTTTCGTAGAAGGTGCTGCGATACAAAATATAAGTATAACCTAGAGGAAATTGCTAAAATGTCACATTCCTTGGGACCAATTTGTTGGGTGAAGCTGCTAGAAGACACTTAATTTGTTTCACTTCTGCACTTCATTGTGAGTTTTTGGGATACTCTATGAAGGACTTCTTCAATTGTACTGACAACACATAGAGAAAAGAAGCTTCCCAGTATTACCCCTTATTCCTGGAACGTAGCCGTCTGTAGTAGTCCTCACCTAGTATTAGATAATCTGCGTACAGGACGTATACAGTTATTCAGGTTAATGTTTCATATTAAAGAATGTATTTGTAAAATGTAACAAGATCAGTAGTTAACTTTTTTTAAGCTCTGAAAAAATAAAGATTGTGTTAGACTTAACAATTACAGTGAAATCTGTCTTAATACTACTACTTTTGTGGCTAACAAAGGTTGTGCATTTATGTAAAAATATTTACAGAATGCCCTCAATAAGGGATAATAAAGATAGGTTTTGCTTTTCATTTTTAGAATCGTAACACCGCTGCTGTCTGTGATACAGTTATTAATTCTTCAGAAGTTTCTCTAGGATGTCAAATATAATTTTTGTTTCTTTCAGAGACAACACCTGCTCTATGATTCGTGATTACAGTTAACTCTAATTTTGTCATTAAATATTTTAACTCTGTGATGAAAGTTTGTTTCTCGCAATTATTTGTCAAATTTGTAAAACACGACCCAAAAGGCAGGCATCCTCATGCTTCTGATGCTGATGGGAAGATCTTGTGGGCCTCCGGAACACCTAAGAGCTAGGATTAGCATAATGATAGCATTTCCTTATATGTGTTTAATGGGAAAACTTGAAACATTAAAAAAGACCAAAGAGCTAACCTTTATTTAGACAATGAGCTTCTATCCAGCAAGAGGGGGTTTTTTGGTTGGGTTTTTAGTTAGTTTGTTTGTTTGTTTTTTCCTTCTCATGGGCAAAGGAATTAAGCCAATGAACAATTCCCTTTGTGCTGATACTGGTGATGCGCTCAACTCAAATACCCATTACAGCATGTGCCCTCATTCCGCAGACTAGTTTCATGCCCTGTTAAATTGGAAAGAAGACTTGATCAAATTATGTCAATTTATTTTTATGGAAATAACGACCGCATCACTCGTTTGTTTTCAAGGGAAGTGACTTGGGTGACACAATACAGAGCAGCCCCCTGGGTTGGCGGGGACATGTGCTTTTAAGGAAGGCAGGACTCTGAAGTGTTTCCTGGGTGGAAGGGCAAGACTGCGGTCTCTAGTTTTCAGAGAAGAGAGGATAGAGAGATGGTAGATGAAGAAAGCAGCCCGAAGTTAATTATGTAGTGAAAGGCACCAGTTCTTGCAAACTAATTAAAAACCCATTGCCTTGCAGAGATGACTTTTTTTCTTAATATAATTTGTATTTGTTAGCAATCCTACCACAATTAATTCTCAATCTGGGGGAAAGATTAATATGATAAGTGTTAAAAAAAAAATCAGTGGCGCCTTCCCCCTTGCTGTCAGTAAGGATGTGCTTAGGAAAAACTATTGACCCATCATAATCATCATCTGCCTAAACAAACAGATTGAGGGCCGGGAGTGGGGGAGGTAGAGAGAAGAGTGGGAAGAAAAATACCAGAAATAAATTTCAAACAAATGCAAATGTTTGAGTGTTATTTCTGTTGATATCCATTCTGCATGCCTCTTCCCCTGGCACTGGTGAGCTTGGGTGGCGGCTAGACACACGTCTGCACACGCACATACGTTTGCACATGCACATACGTCTGCACACACACATGCGTTTGCACGTGCACACAGGTCTGCACGTGCACATACACCATCCACACACCTGGCAGCAGGAAAAGAGCTGAGCTGTGCTCCTAAATGCCCCTGCAATTGCTCTGTGACACCTCCTTGCCCTTCTGGACATGGCTAGGCAGGTGACAGTATTTCCAGGGGTCATTAACACCAGAAAATGCCTCAGATGGGCCATTATCAGAGTATGAGAAATGTAAAGATGTAAGAGACACGGGAAAAGAAGACATCCCACCCACAAAGCAAATCTCAGGTTCTAATGCACTAACAGCCCTCTTGTACCGAGGTGGTACGGAAGGTGGATTTTCCTTTGATTTGCTTTTTAAAAATCCAGGACTTACATATAAAATGATTTTGCATAGCCAGAGCCAGCCTGATGCAAAATTAATCTTCATTTTTACCTCCCCACCAACCTTTCTCCCCTCCGTGCCCTTCCGCCTTGCTGTCCGACCCTTTTTAAATCCTGCTTCAGCTAACGGCTCCTACGTGTTACCGACCATAAAGGACTGGTTCTCAGTGGTTTCCAACAGCCTCCATCCTAGCTGCATGACAGTCATTGGGGAGTTCTTAGAAATGCACACATTTTACTCCCCAACTCGCCTTCTTGGTGTCCCCGGTCATCTTGTCTTTTGCAAAGAAAAAAGAAATGACCTAAGCAGGCTCCGGATGGTAGGGCACCTGGCTTCCCCAGATGCTTACTAGGTTTAAACCAGCCAATTAAAGCTGTCAAGGAAATTAAATATACTATGCACTTCAGCTCAATTACTGTTGTAATGTAACCTCCTGCCTTGACCCCCCATTATATTTCTCCCTTGAGCCCCATCTGGAGCCTCGGGATTTCCTGAGTCATGTTTTCACTTGCCACCCCTGAAGTTTTGTGCCACATTTTCTTGTTTATGCTGATGAGTCATGGTCTTCCGGGGGCGGGGGAGGGGGGTGGCAGGTCCATGGCCCATCCCACCACACACTGTTGGACGTAGTCTAAGGAGGCAAAGCTCTCTTGCTTCCCTTGGTCCACGGGAACCAGTGGTCAGAACTAAGGGGTTCTGAGTCAGTTGCTGCTGAGTACCGCCACTGTCCTCATGTTGTGTTTTAGACGTTTTATATGCTAATGATTTTCTCAGGTGAAGTGAAGTTTGTTTTGTTTTGTTTTTTTATAGAACATTTTTTTCCTGCCTTTGTGCGTTCAACCAGCCCAAGGATGGCCATTTAAATGGAGCCTGGCCCCATCACATATCCATATTTAGATGTGTCAGAGGCTGGACAAGAATCACCAGTCCTGCAAATCCCTGGTGTCACTTGTCAACATTAGATATAAGCCTTTGTCCTATGACATTGTATCCCAATTGCTTTGCCACTCATTATTTGTCAGACGACATAGAAAGAAAGAAAAATGAGGCCCATAAAGTCTCAGCTTTATCCAGAGATCTTAACCATGGCTTGGACAATTCATAATTTGTAAAGAAAATTCCTGTTCTATGCTCTGACCATGTGCACCAAATGCTGTGTAATTACAATACCACATCCTCGGTGAGTAACGCCTGAAGCTTTCTGTTAGTTTTCCTTAAAACTAATCCTTTCTTTTACTACCCTAGGAAGGAAAATCTGGTTCCTACTCTTGAACATGCTTTTTTCATAGTGCAGTGGCATCCTTCAGGGAGTGTTTTAGACCTGAAATTATAGTGGCTAGTCCTGGTCGCCCATTTACCTTGGCCTGAAACTGTCCACTATTGAAGGAGTCTTGGCTTTTGGACAGAACCTGTGGGGAAAAAAAGAATGTGTGAATCATACCCTCCCCAGTAGCACAGCTTTTACTGGCGCAGACATGGGCAGGGCGCCCCCTTGTGCTGCTTTACTGGAGGCAGCATTGCATTGTGGTTAATAAGTGGTCCCAGGAAGGCCTGCCCTGCTTCAAATTCCAGCTCCAGTCCTAGAAAGTAGGCAGTTTTGGGCAAGATACTAATTCTCTCTGCGCCTGTTTTCTTAGCTTTAAAATGGGAGTGATTGTCCACTTCACAGGTTATTATAAGGATTAAATGAAATCATGAATGTAAAGCCTTTAGCCCCATACCTGCCCATAAGGGTGCCTTGTGTGCCGGTCAACTCGGCAGCAGGCTTCTTCTCTGTGATGGATCCAAAATAAAGTAGTAAAACCTATAGGCTTGTGATGCCTGCCAGACCACACTGCTGACTAGAAGAATGGATGTGTTTTCCTTAAATCTACGTTGGCACAGGACACACGGGCAGACATTTTCCAGGCCTCTTTGGCCATTTTATGATCTATAGACACAGAACCCTTGACAATTCATATATCCAGCTGAGGCCCGTGGCCCAAAAGCAAACCCAGTAGGGGCCATTTTCTGGAGGAAATTTCCAAAAAGACTAAATTCATAAGAAACAAGAGTGAGAAAAATTGGCCCTGGAGCCTGTGCCCTCAACTATAGGAATGGAAATGAATGGTTCTATGGCCTGGGAGAGTATGGGGCATGTCCTTGGGGCAGTAATTCATGCTCCTTTTTAAAAAAAGAACTTCGAGGTCTTCGGATATATCAGTGTGATTCCAAGGATGCTACTCAAACTATTCCTAGATGACTTAAATTAAGAGTATCTTAAAGAGAACCATTTACTCCACAAATGGAACCTGGGCCTAGAGTGAAAATAGCCCTAAGAGAGAAAAGGAAGTAATTCATATCTCATTGTAGCATGCCTTTTCTGGAAGCATCTTGAGGCACTCAGCTAAAAGAAGGAAAGAAGGACCCAGAAAAACTGATGTCAACATACTGTTTTCCCAGAGTTGTCACAGTGCTGTTACTTACGATGTCCAAGTAAATCCAACCCTATTGGGAAATAGGCCATTTGTAAAGGACCGTGCAGACAAGAAGGCCCTGGCTAGTTGTAACAGCCAGGAAGCACCCCAATCAAATCCCAAACTCTACCCCTCCAACAATTGAACTAGGTGTTATTTCTTAACAAATTGCAAGCCAGGCAAATTTCCTTTTAAAAAGTAAATTAGAATCCTTCCTGGCAGAGAGCCCCCTGGCTTTGTCATTAGCTTTTAGTCCTTGGGCAAATTACATCATTTTTCTGTATCTGGTTCTTCGTGTTTCAAAGGAAAATAATCTCCATTCCTGCCCGCCTCACAGTCCTGGTGAGTGAAGTGAGGTGTGAAATGTGAAGGAACTCTGCTAAGTACAGAGTGCTCAAGAGGTATGTGTCTCTCGTTAACATGTCGGTCTGCAACTGTCCCCACCCAACACCTAAGGGATTCCTTTCTCTACCACCCCCTCTTCCCCTATAGGTCTGACCCTGCATGCTACATGGTATCATCATGCCCTCTCCCCACTCTCCCAAGAAAAAGAATCCCCCACTTGTCATCATGGGAAGTGAATCAAAGACAATAGTAAGAGACCGTCCCAGACTGCTCAGGACAAGGGACACCTGGGCTTCGAGGCAACCCCCAAGGGAAAAGACTCAGGGCATTCCAAGGGCGGAGGGAGAACGCTGTGCTGGACAGGTTGGCCTGGACGCAGCTCACCCCAGGACCACAGGTAACTTGAGAGGTCTGACATCCTGATGACGAACCTGTTCTCCATCCACCTGGGAAGTCTTGTTGACAACAAGCAAAACAAGATTTCAGAAACCAGTCAGAGAAGTCAGACATACTCGCCCCTAAATGGAGGCACATTCAGGTTGGTCCCTACTGTGTCTAGTTGTCCTAACATAAGATTAACAAGCAGAGGGCCACAGAAATGGCCGAGGTCTTGGGAATTCAGTGAGTAGATGTGAAAAGGAATGATAATAAGTTATCCAGGAGACAGAATACCGATCTGATTGAAGAATGCAATCCGAGGACATTCTTTTAGACACAGGGAAGACTCAACACTCCTCACCTCTACTCACTGGGAGCAGCATTGTTATCCTGACTGGGGGTCGCCAGGAAGCCACCTCAGTATTTCCCTCTGGGGGTGCTTTACCTGGGCAACAGCAGGAGAAAGGCCAGGAAGAAGGCATACCTGACTCTCCTCAAGCCTAATGCTGAGCTGGTCTAAGCCACCTACTCAAACTGTGCTCCTCTGGACCCCACCACATTCTCCAGGGTGGGTGAGCTACCACACACACTCACACACACTCAAACACACATACACACACACAAGACAGCCCTCAGGCCCATACTACTCACCAGTGATGTTGGATGAGAGAGCTCGAGGACCCACAGGAGGAAGGGGTTGTGCACCACAGTCTAGCCACTGGGTCCTCATTCTGTGAGGAATGGTCCACCCCACTGGGTCCCCCATTCTGTGTTCCCCCTTATTCACTTCCTCTTCCCTGAGGTGGAATGAGGGCAGATTAAAGGCAGAAGGAGGCTGCCTTGGCAGCACGAGGGCCAGCGTTAACTCCAACGAATATTATACCCTTACAAAGTATGAGCAACAGGAAGGGGCAATTAGGGAAAGCACTGTACTACTCAGAAGCTATTCAAACCCATCCTTCTTTGGGAGGAATGATCCATAGTAGTCCTGCTTTGTGATGGACGAGGGCTTCTGAAAGTCCCTGCAAGCCCAATTCCACAAGCATGTTCACAAAAGACATTGGCCCAAAGTTTCATTGTAGGCTTTTTACCTAAGAAAAGAAAGCCTTGAATGTAGGGCCCAGGTCTGCCCCTGAATTCAGTCAAGACCTAGAATAAACCCACCTCATTTCTCACTGTGCTCTCCTTGGCCCGGGCATCTTGCCTTTCTCCCAACATGCCAGGTCCTTGTGTACCTGCTGTCTCTGATTGTCAAGAATACTTCCTTCCCCAGCTCTTCAGTAGCACGTCATTTCTCGGCTATCAACTCTCCACTTGCATGTCTCCGCGGAAAGACCTTCCCTGACCACCGCATCTAAAGGAGAACCCCCCGAACGTGTACTCAGACCTGTGTTTTCATCTTTACCATCTGGCCCGCATTCAGCTCTGGACCATGGCTATTTCGTTCACCAGACTGCCCAGGGACCTATGATTTACTAGGCACATAGGACACGCTCATTACATAAATGAACCTTTCCTTGGGTTAACGTCCCCATGCAAGACACCAAGGGGCGTTCACAGAAAAAGAAAAGAAAAGAAAAATCCAAGTAGCTAAACATGAAAAGATAGCCTCATTCTTTGAGCAATGCAAATTTTTAAAAAGGTAACGTTCAAAAGCTCATGACACTCGATAAGCAAATGCCATTGAATGGGAGTATAAACTGAGACATTTTTGTAGGCAAATCATCCCCATCTATCAAGATTCAAATGGCTGCGCTTCCCTCCCACAGAGCCCCTCAGGTCCTCACTCTGCAACCACCAGCCTCGGGCATCCACTCTGTGCTACCTCCTAGCTACCCCCATTGGAGCAGCTGAATTACAGGGAGTTTCTCCAGCCTCTGGAAGGTGGAAAGCAGTAGTCAGGGTCTATGTAGACTCCCTCAAGCAAACAAACAAATACAATAAACAGTCACTGCCTTTTCTGTGCCTGTCTTACATTTGATATTGGCAGGCGTTCCCACTGCCCCATCCAGCTTTGGCAGCAATGCGTTTTCCCGAACTCTTCAGTGCTTTCCTTTTCTATGGATTCTGAATCTGGAAAGGAAAGAAGGGATCATGGTTTTCTAAACTATAAAATTCTTTATCTATTGTATTGGGCAACTCTGTTATTCATCTATGCCATTATGGATTTATTGCGCCTCGGTTCTAAGTCCCCTCTTTTCCCCCCACCCCCTGCTTTGTGATGCTGGAGCTGGACCCTCAGCATTGCACCTGCTGCTTCTGGACCCCTTAGGAGTTCACTCCTGTTTACTAATTAACAATGATCTATGTTAAATTCCTCCCATTCCAATAACTGGCATGGTCTCTTCCTCTGCCTGAACCCTGCCTGACATATCATCTCAGGCATCTTAGCACACTGCTCTCAGACCTCTCCCACTCTCCCCAAGTCTCTTGGCAAAATCCTTTACTTCCAGCAAATGATCTAATTTCCTACTTTGCTAAAATTAGGACTCTCCTGATGGGGAGATTATCCTGGATTATCCAATGAGCCCAGTGTAATCGTAAGGGTCCTTATAAGAAAGAGGCAGGTGGGTTAGAGTCAGAAAAGGCTGGGTGGGAGGAAAGCAGAGAGGTTGCAAGATGCTCGACTACTGGCCTCAAAGATGGAGGAAGGGGCCACAAATCCAGGAATGCAGCTGGCCCCTAGAAGTTAAAAAGGCAAGGAGACAGATTCTGCCCTAGAGCTTCCAGAACAAATGCAGCCTTGCCAACACCTTGGTTTGAGGACTTTTGACCTCTAGAACTGTAAAATAATAAATTTGTGTTGGTTCAAGCCACTAAGCTTGTGGTCATTTGTTACAGAAACGACAGGAAACCATCACAGTCCTTAACCCCCAAGGTGAGGCATTGAAGCTCTCAAGAGAGCTCTCCCCCAAGTTTGGGGGGCGTAGGTGTGTCCCTCTGAAACCAGGGACAGCCAATAGCTCCTCTCATGCCAAACTTGGTCTTGCTCAACAAGCATTTACTGAGACCTGTGGATCTCTTCTGGGAGAATGGAAAGAGGAATCCAGACCCCAACCTCAAGGACAGATTCATATAAGGAGAAATAAAACTTCAAGGCAGAATCCTCTAGATGCCAAATGGGTGACAAGGTCAGCTAGGGCTTTAGACACTCTCAGAAGAGGCCATCTGCTTGCTTGCAATGAAATCCTTCCCCCTCCTATTCAGTCTTTCCAGGGACAGGCAGGTGACTGTGCCCCCAGGTTTGTCTGGGACAGCCAGGTTTATATGTGCTGTCCTGCTATAACCATGAATTGGGACTCCTTTCATTCAAGAGTACTCAGATTCTGAGTACCCCTTTCCAGGGACAGGCAGGTGACTGTGCCCCCAGGTTTGTCTGGGACAGCCAGGTTTATATGTGCTGTCCTGCTATAACCATGAATTGGGACTCCTTTCATTCAAGAGTACTCAGATTCCTGAGAAACCACATGGTCACTCAAATGGCAGGGCATCAGCCAGGAAACTGACTGGACACACTGCACCGTGTTAGGAACAACTTTGAGCCTGAATCTCAACACAAAATAAAAAATGATCCCCGGGGTGCCTGGGTGGCTCAGTCAGTTAAGCCTCCGCCTTTGGCTCAGGTTATGATCCTGGGGTCCTGGGATCGAGCCCCACATGGGGCTCCCTGCTCAGCGGAGAGCCTGCTTCTCCCTCTCCCTCTGCCTGCTGCTCTGCCTACTTGTGTTCTCTCTGTCAAATAAATAAATAAAATCTTTAAAAAAATGATCCCCAACTTTTTATGCCACCAAAATCCCAATAGAGAACACTGTTTCAGTTGATTGACTGTGAGCACAACAGACCTCTCAGTAATCCTTGACATACCGTCCTCAGATTCTCTTCCTGGCAAAGTCGAAGTAAGGAAACTTAGATTACGTTGTCTAATGAGATACAGCGATTTTAACGTATGGCACCTCCTGCAGCTGGAGCAGCCCGGAAGGGTTTTGTTGTTTTGTTTTTCAGCCTTGCTTGAGAGCAGGATGGAAGTAGTGGGTGGAGAGCTGGGGGAGGGGAGGGAGGGAGGAGCTGCAGAGGAAGAATGTAGGAATGTGAGAGGGGTTGAAGGGGTAAAACAGTGAATTCTGAGTTTCTTTGCCATATTTATCAAGCTTAATGAGCAGTCATTTGATTCTACCCTTGAACTTGACTCTCAAGGTGCTATCCTTTCAAAGACATCTCCTGCTCCAGAGGTGGGGGTGGACAGTGGGGCCCTACTCAACGCTGTGTGTGCAGGATGCGTGCTTTGGAGTGTGGAGGTGAGCAAGGTGTGTGGGGCTCTGAATCCATCTGTCATGTCAAACCCGGTGTGGGCTGAATCGTGTCACTCAAATTGGTCCATAACGGGATGAAAATTCAAATGCTGATAAATGACAGGGAGCTATTGAGTGCGCTCAAGTTCACACCTGCCTTTGGGGGATTGTGATGAGATCCCATGTCTTCTAACTGGTTTCTCTTATCTTCCGGCCACCTTATTAGCCAGGATTGACACAATATTTAATGCTGTATGTCTTTTGTTGGCTTCTCTGCTCTGTGTTTTTTAAGCTCCCTTTGCATCCCTCCTTCCCTGGGGTCATGTCACCAGGGATTCCAGAGCTGCAGTGGTTTGACTCCTATCTCCTTGGCACATTCTACCTCAACACTCCCATCCCTTCACGCGGGGAGGGTCTCCCGGACACGACAGATATTTGTGTAGTTTGGTGAGAGGAAGAAGGAAAAAGAGAAAGGAGGAGAAACACGGGTGGGGAGAAGAGGCTTGGGGGGAGGGGAGTGGGGAGGTACAGGAGGGGGAAATACGGGGAGAGGGGTAGAGTGACCCCAGTGAGGGGAAAGCCCACTGAAAGTTCCTGGTCAGTCACGGCTCCCGGTGTCCTGTATCCCTCCATGTTTTAATGTCTCACACCAGCTAAAAACGGGTCTGTGGGAAGTCGTAACACTCACCAAACAATTGACAGCCGCTATTCTTCACAGAGGCTGTGAACAATTGCCCGCCTGCCAGTGTCTGACTGAAATAATAGCTGTACCTACAGGATCATTTGGAAGACAGATGGCAGAGACAATCCCCATTCATCTGCCGGCGGCCATTTCATAACTCTCACCGGCCTGTCAGGCCCAGGATGGGAAGGCAGAATGCGGCCTTGCTAATTCTTAAAGCTCATTAGAGAGCTGTTGTATTAAAGCCAGTACCTCTGTCCTGCCCCAGTCCTGCACCGCCCCAGCCCCACCGTGCCAGCCCTACTCCAAGGTGTTTTTGAGAATGCCGTTGGTACCCGTGGGAAAAGCATGTCCCCAAAGCCTAGAAGCCCTGATGTTTGCTAGGTGGGCTTTACTTTTTCACTTTTTCACTCCGCCCCACTTCCTAAGGAAGTATTGTAGCTCCAAAAAGAGGTCTCTCACCTTCCCCACTGTTCGCCCCTTCCATGACTTTTCCCATTACGATTCCATATCTCAGAGTCTGGATGACGTTTCCTAAACCGAGCTGCCATTTGCTGCTTAAGACATCAAACATGTCTGTTAGCATTTTTATAGCATACATTAAGCCCAAGACTTATTTCAATGCAATGTTTATGGATTTAGAGAACTTTCCAGCATGGCATATCCTGCCAGCACATTTGAAATCCTTGGTTGTCATTCAACAGCAGTTTTTGAGAATCTACTATGTGGATGTAAACAGGAGTGAGGCAAAATGGGAGGGCCTTCGAGTGAGGGTAGCCTATTGAAGAGTGGACCTGTGCAGTTACAGTGCCCGGGCTCGTTTCAATGCTCTTCAGCCGCCATGTTGGAATTCATCATCTCTGGACGAGAGCCCCATATTTTCACTTTTGCCCTGGGCCCCCTCTGATTGGATTGGCAGCTGGTTCTGCTACAATTGCTGGAAAGGGGAAGCATTCACAAGGGCTTAGGAAGCAGTCCCTCCTGAGCCAAAGCTGAGAGGCTAGAAACTCCAGATGTAACAGAGATTAGCCAGTGGAGGAGAGGGAAAGATCAGTGCACACAGCAAGGCAAACATGGATGGCAAATATTATTAGTGCCTATGTGAGCACTACCCCAGGCATGGTCTGCTTTTGAGGTGCTAAAGACTGGAGGTAGACCCCACATCACCTTAAATTCAGCAACGTAACAGTACCACCTGTGACTTCTCTCAGGAACAATTGGCTGGCATCGATCCTCCACTATGTTACCAATTTCACTATATACCAGTTCTACTGAAATGTCAGCCGGAGAAGGACGTGTAAAAAATAAGGCTGGAATGTACACGGGAGCCTATAAAGGGAAGCCTTTGAATGCCAGACTGAGGAATATGGGGAAGCTTTTGAAAAATTTGGTCAGAAGAGTGACTACTGGAGCTCTGGCCGCCCCAAGAAAAGAAATATTCTTTCTTTGTTCATAAGGCTTATATAATAACAAATAACTTTCCAGCACCTTCCCCTCATTGCATGTCTCCCTCCCACTATTCCCCTTCCTCACACTGCTTCTCCCACCCCACAAACACATGACACAAAAAGTCCAGCCGTTGTCTTTAATTCGGGCTCCGCTGTTACCTTGACCTCCCTTGGACTGAGGTCATTGACCACGCTTTGGTCCATTGCACTATGCCCGAATTCACACAGCTGACCTCTCCCAAACTGCTTAGGGGAGCAATCCACCCATGACCCTGTCTGTGGCAGTCAGAATTGGAAAAATGACCACAGTGACCTCAGCCTTGTGTAATCTTTCCACCTGAGTGTGGGTGGAACCTGGGAGTATATGAGATGCCATTCCCATGATTATGCCAGGTCACAGGGCAAAAGGGATCCTGCAGATGTGATTAAGGTTACTCCTCAGAAAGGGTAGGCCTAATCTAGTCACATGAGCTCTTTAAAAGCAGAATTTTCTCCAGCTGGTGGCAGAAGAGCAGGAGACTGAAGCATGAGAAGGACTCAAAGCCCCAGTCCTGCTTGGAACATCCAGAAGCCATGTGAGAGGGGATGTGGGTGGCCTCTGGGAGCAGAATGACCTCCAGCTGACAGCCAGCAAGGAAATGGAGGATGCAGGCCTAAAACTACAAGGCGCTGAGGTCTGCCTACTACCTCAAAGGCTTAAGAGATTCTTCCCAGAGCCTCCAGGTAAGAGCCTAGTCTAGCCAACATCTTGATTTTGGCCTTCAGAGACCCTGAGCATAAAACCAGACAAGCTGACCTGACTTCTAACCTACAGAACTGTGAGATTATAAACAGAAGTTGTGGGGCACCTGGGTGGCTCACTCAGTTAAGCATCTGCCTTCGGCTCAGGTCATGATTCCAGCATCCTGGGATTGAGTCCTGAGTTGGGCTCCTTGCTCAGTGGGGAGCCTCTTTCTCTCTCTGCTGCTCCCCACTGCTTGTGCTCTCTCTCTCTCTCTCTCTCCCTCTCAAATAAATAATCTTTTAAAAAATATAAACAGATGTTGCTTGAGCTGCTAAATGTCTAGTAATTTGTTATATAGAAATAGAAAAGTAATATACTGGTTTAGCCCCTTCCAGGCACTCTCCTGCTCAGCAGCTCAGATCCTGCCACTTTAACACTAGGCAGAGTCATAACGCAAGCATCAGGAGTCACATCTGAAGGGACAATGAATTAAAAATGAGAAACGAGTGTAGAGACAGCCAGTTGGGAGATTATTGCAAATGGCCAGCATGAAGAAATAAGGTCCTAAATTTAGTGGCGGCATTTATAGATAAGAGCAATGGATTTGTGAGTCCTGCTAAAAGAAAAACTGTCCAGATTAAGCAATTGATTGGATGGGAGAGATAGAGACAGCTATTATGTTGGTTTCTGGAAGGAATTGGAGGGTACGCTGGTCCTCTGTGGTAGCATGTTCATTAAACTAAATGGAAAGAAAATGTGTTCAATTTTTCCTAAGATAAGAAGGAATCGTGTTAGTTAAAATTATCGGTGGCGAGCAACAGCACTAATTCAATTCAAACAAGTTTTAGGGGGTAAATAGAGGAGGGTGCTTTGTATTGAGGTGCAGGTGTTTTATAGGCCCTGAGGGACAGGAGAACAGCCAAGCGTCAGAGAAGACAAGACTGGGATATGGAAGCCCCCGGGGACCAGAGCGTGTGCTCTCTGTGTCCGCATCTCTTCTTCCCCAGAGACCATCCTCGTGTGCCAGTTAGATGTCCATGGCAAAGCTTGAGGGTTGAAGGGGAGACCGGGCTGGACTGGAATTGCTAACTCTGATTCCCAGTCTCCAGGGGAAATGATGCAGTTGGTCTGTGTGGTTGCCCTACCTCCCACACCACCATCATGCTGCTGCCCTCAAGAAAAGTGGGAGAATTGATTCGTGAGGAGGACAGACACTCCCAACGTTGTTTACTGAAAAAGCAGATAGGATTTCTCAAATCGTAATTTCCGCAGACACAAGAGTACGAGAGTGTGATATGATGCCCAAGCAGCTGGGTCCCCATCCCGGTGCCCCCTCTAACTAACAGTGTGTGTGACAGTGATGAACTAACTAAACTTCTCTAGGTCTCAGTACTTCTAGGTATAAAATAAGGCCCTTGGTCCAGGTGACATGGAGGGTTCCAGTTTTAATGCCCTGTGATACTAAGTCCTTCTGAGCAGAACGATGCGATATTGATCCAGTTCTTGTGTTTAATTCTCCCTTGCCCTCTCAAAGACCAGAAATAAAGCCTCTCTGCATTAATCCTCTCATTCGCTTACAAGAGGAAGAAAGGCAGCTGAGGAAAATATATAGTTTGTTTTCCAAGAGAGCTGGACCACCTGAAAATCTACTTAGTACTCAAAAAACACTAACCCCAACCCGGTGTCAACTGGCTTTAAGTCTCTGCCTTGACAGGAGCAGTGATTCTGTGCTCCCGCCAACAAAAGTGTGTCTCAGATTACCGGGGGGTCCGGCTGCCACCATGCTGGCTCTCTCCCGCAGCTTTCTTTAGGACCACAGAAGGTCAAAACTTTAGAAACTTTAATCCAGTTCCTTGATTTTCTATAGGACAAAGCAGAAGCTGAAAGAGAAGATACTTGCCCAGGGTCATATGGG
Source organism: Zalophus californianus (assembly GCF_009762305.2). Taxonomy (NCBI): domain Eukaryota; kingdom Metazoa; phylum Chordata; class Mammalia; order Carnivora; family Otariidae; genus Zalophus; species Zalophus californianus. The sequence goes on from NC_045600.1 coordinate 70,673,308, forward strand.
TCTTTGGGAGCAAAAAGGGGGAGTAGAGCCAAGCGGCCTGACCCATGTTTGCCTGCTGTCCTCTCTTTGAACAGATGAAGGCATGTGATCTGAGGCTGGAGCCCCAAGGATAAGCCAGCAGACTTGACTGATGGCATCTGTTATTTATGAGTTGAATTGTGACCCCATGCCACCAAAATTCATATTTTGAAGTCCTAACACCACCCTCCTCTCCGCTACCTTAGAATGGGCTCTGATTTGGAGACAGGTCTTTACAGCAGTAATCAAATTAAAATGAAGTCATTAGAGTGGTCCTCAATCCTCTACCAGATATTGCCTTTCGTGCCCAGCCATGGAGGGCCCTCCCTTCCCACAGCCTAATACTGCAATGCCTTTCTCCTGCTCTCCAAACTCAGGTTAGAGTCTCATTTCTGTTCTGTGATTTTTTTTTTTTTTTAAGAATGACTGCGTTTACTCCTTGCAGCTTCCATCTACTTCCTCTGCACAGTGGCCAAAGCCTCTCGGGCAGCCATGAGGAAAAGGCCTGGTGGAAAACTGAGGTCTCATTCCAACACTGGAGCCGTGGACCTGGGGTCTGACAAGAGACGCCACAGCAGGAATGTGGTCTCCTAAGTTTTCACTCTCAAAAGGAGAGTGAAATGGAGCCTGAGTCTGACACCATAAGATGCAAAAGTATCTACTCTGAGTGCTGGTGGCATTTTCTAAGTTCTGAGATAAGCCCAGGAAATGATCCAAAAGAAGGATGATGACAGACTTAAATTGTGGAAAGTGCCATTTTAAAATAGTTGTGCATGACTTGGAAATTGTCTCAGAACAAAATGTTTGTCAATCTCTGAGTCCTTATCTCTACAGTTTGTTAATAGAGAGACTTGTACAGCGTGCTAGCTCATGTAACAAGAGGTTAAAATGGGACAGTCGCAGTGTCAGTAGAGGCTTTAGCATGCAGGTACTGGCTAGATCACTTAAGCAAAACTGAAAGTGGAGGTATATGAAAGCCACTTTTATGACTCAGCCCACTGCTCATCTCCAGCCTATCAAGAAGTTGAGGAGAACAAAAGCAAAGATGGGAATTGGAGAGAGGCTTTTCCTTGGAGGTAAGTGGTCAGGGAGCCTCTTTACACCATCCACGAGGGAGGCACCTGCCTTACCTCAAGCCTACCAATAAAGGCATCAAGGGGGCCTGCTGAAGACTTCACATGAGCCCTCTAGAAAGCAGTCTGGGGTGTTTGGCTCAGAGACAAGAAATCTGAAGGGCCTGGAGGCTAGCTGAAGCATCATGGGATGACAATGTAGAGACCCTAGTCTGAGAGTAATTTTCATTCCCTCTACTGAAGGATTTAAGATGAAAATATCTTCTGTGCACCAGAGGTAAGTAGAGAGAGGGAGAGAGAGCAGAACTATCTCAGAGGGGCCTTGCCCATGGGGCCACCTGAAAAAGCAATGGGAAAAGAACAGGGGAGAGTCTGTGTGGAGGGGGTCACAGAGAATTAGGGTTGTTACAGACTGAACTATGTCCCCTAAAATTCATGTGTTGAAGCTCAACATGACAATATTTGGAGATAGGGACTTGAAGAGGTAATTAAGGTTAAATGAGGTCATAGGACAGGGGCCCCAATCTGATAGGACTGGTGTCCTTATAAGAAGGGGAGGAAATCAGAGCTCCCTCTCTCTCTCTCTCTCTCTCTCTCTTCCCCTTTTGCATGCACAGAGGAAAGGCCATTTGAGGACAGAGTGAGAAGGTGGTTGTCTGCAAACAAAAAAAAGTGCCCTCACCAGAAGCCAATTCTGCTGCTGCTTGGACTTCCAGCCTCCAGAACTGTGATAAAATAAATGTCTGTTGTTTAAGCCAGCCAGTCTATGATGTTTTGTTATGGTGGCAAAAGCAGAGTAATGAAGGGGTCTTAGGCAGCCGACCAGAGAGTGAGTCCCCTAAAGCAGAGATTCATAGGTGAATGGTTCCCAGTGATGGAGGGATCTACAAAGAACCCGCAGTGCAATCCAAAAGAAATTAATTCACCCCACAAAGAAATCTCGAGGATTAATGTTTTCACTGGTGAAGTCAACCAAACATTTAAAGAAGAAATAACACCAATCTTAAATAAATTCTTCCAGAGAATAGAAAAAGAGTATGTGCTTCTCAAGTCATTTTATGAAGACAACATGATCAAGATAGTAAAACCTGATAGAGACATTGCAAGAAAGAAAATGGTAAGTCAGTGTTCCTCAAAACTACAGATGCAAAATCCTACACATAATATCATTAAAATCCAATGATTTGGGAAAGGATAATATGTCAGAACTAAGTGCAGTTTAACCCAGGGATGCACGTGTTAACATTTGAGAAGCCAATCCATGTAATTCACAGAGCAACAGAATAAAGAAAAAAGATCATTTGATCATCACAGTGGATGTAGAAAAAAATTATGAAATTCAACAGTCATTCATAGTAAAAACTCGTAGCATGCTATGATAAATCTGATCCATCTACAACAAAACAAAACAAAAGAAGACCTGAGAACAGAAATGATCGATACTGTACTTACTGGAGGTTTTCACCAGTGCAATAAGGCAAGAGTGCTAAACCTCTGCCAAACCCAGAAACCACGGTACCAGTCATGGCTGTACCTGTCAGGTACTCCTCACCACCTCAGCACTGGAGGGGAACAGAAATCACACCTAGCAAACTGAGAGTCAGGTGGGGAGAGGGCAGAATCAAGAAGAAAGCAGCCGCCCAGCCTCTCTCACCCCATGTTCCTTTCCACTGAAGCCATGGCAAGCTGGGAGAAGGAGGTGTTTTACATTATTTTTTAATGAATTGGATTTTTTACTCTTACACAGGCTGGAAATTTTAGTTACTGAGAGAGTGTTATTTCATAATATTCAGTGGCCACGGGACTTTTCCTTCCCTGCAAATGACCTGAAACCCAGAGAGTGTGCTCTAGATTGCATCTAAGGGATAAGGATAAACCGTATCGGGGCAGGTATGCATGGGGATAAAGCTGTTTTCTCTTCCACTCCATGACTAACACTCTTTAAAAATCCAGGTTTGCGGTCATTAATGTTGTTAATGTGCTCACTGTGAGTCTCCCAGAGGTAAGCGCATCCCCTGGACCACACTTTTTCTACCTTTGTTGGAAAGAGAGCCTTCCTCCGATGTCTTTCAAGAACTCAAGCTCTTGACCTGGATTGTTCCTAAGCGGGCAATTGCACACATTCTTTGCTGACTGAGAAAGCAGCTGATTTTGCAGGGCTCACAGATGGGGGTCTCTGTGTTGGGCATGAGCAGAACGTTGCCTTGTGCTCTGACCACTCCACCCTTAGTTTCTTGTCTTTCTCCTGTCTTGGAAATGTAATGCATTGCTGAGGCTGTCCTGAGTTTATCTTGTGTTCACTTCTAATGTGTGCTAAATGATTGGAAATGGGAAACAGATGGACACTTGGCCCAGAGATTAAACTCCATCTCCTTAATTAGATGGTGTTGATCAAGGCTTCCATGGGGTCCTTCTCCTCACTGCCAAGTAAAAGAGCTCTGCGGTGGGGCTCCTCAAAGCATTTGGGAACTAATGGTTTATTCAGTTCCTCCTTCGCATTTATTCACGGACACTGAACAAACAGGAGCCAAACTGTCTTTGTCTCTTTGGTTTTTCTCTAGCAGTTTCACCATGTGACTTTCCTCTCTGGCAAGAGTTGAAAGAGAATAAAGGGAATTCTGGTTAGCCTCTGGCTGAACTTTGCTTCCTATCTTGAGTTAGCAGAATTTGGTTGGGGACAGGAGGGGGTTGGTCTTCAGAACAGAGAGCTCCCGAGCTTTAGGAAAGCTCTGGGTACTGACATCAGCCTGGGGCTTCTCCTATCAAAGGGGAACAGACAAGAGTTCGAAGACTAAGAGATCAGAGTTTGAATCTTGGCTCAGCTGGTTAGTAGCTGAAACTGTGGTATGCTGGTAAATTTTGAACAACAGACTCTGAAATAAATAAATAAGGCCCTAATTTGTAACATGTGCCAATTTTTGTGATGTAAATACTCCCACCATGGCCAATTTTCAGTGACCAACAGGTTGTCACTGAATGCAAAATGAGGAAGAGATTCTCACTGTTGGCTCTGTATAGCTTGTCTGAGCTGACCCCAACACACCAGTAAGCACTATAAAGCCCCAGTTTTATCGTCTGTACAAAAGGACAGGTACTTTGCAGGGTCATTATAAAGATAAAAGTAATGGCCAAAACAGGGTCTGACGCACACGAGGGGCTCAATAAATTGTTACCGCATATCATCATTTTAAACTGGGCTTTAAGGAAGTGACTTCACATTGCTGAGCACTCCAAGAAGTCCGATCCTCAGCCTTGAAAACTTAGCAAGTAAATTTCATTACCCAGGTGTCCGGGGAATGAAGTCACATTAATCAAATGTATAAAGGGCAGTTTATAAATACCAATTTACTACTTTGATTTAGTGCATATACAGAATAATAATTGTTCCAAACCCAAACTGGCTCATGTGGGCTAAAAAAGGATTTCTTTTTGTGGCTTAGCAATTTGTTTATACGCAAAGTGCTACAAAAGCGTAAGTGTTGATGATATTTTTTTTAAGATTTTATTTATTTATTTGTCAGAGAGAGAGCACACGTGTGCACAAGCAGGGGGAGTGGCAGACAGAGGGAGAAGCAGGCTCCCTGCTAAGCAGAGAGCCCGGTGCGGGGCTGGATCCCAGGACCCTGATACCATGACCTGAGCCGAAGGCAGTCACTTAACTGACTGAGCCACCCAGGTGTCCCAGGGTTAATGATATTTAAATATGCTTATTTAAGCATCTGGATTAAAAAATTGAACTGGGGCTGCCCCAGCAAATCCCTGGCCTATGCTGACATCAGCATATCCCTGGTCTGAGAACCAAGACTGGTGTTCTACACCTATCTCCTTGCAGGCATCCAGCTCTCCTGTCAACCCTGCAGAAAACTGGACAGATGGACATTGTTAAGAGGAGATATATTTAACCACCCCTGAGGGGATCCTGCCTAGATTTTCCCCAACCACAACTATACTGATAAATTTTAAACCCTTTGGGTAGGGGCACCTGGGTGGCTCAGTCGGTTAAGTGTCTGCCTTTGGCTCAGGTCATGATCCCAGGGTCCTGGGATCGAGCCCCACGTTGGGCTCTGTGCTCAGCAGGGAGCCTGCTTCTCCCTCTGCCTGCGGCTCCCCCTACTTGTTCTCTCTCTCTGTCAAATAAATTAAATAAAAAATCTTTAAAAATATAAACCCGTTGGGTAAGGGAAAAACAATGAAGATTACCAGTTCCATTTTACTATATGCAGACTGACACACAGAGAGGCAAAGGCCCATAGAAGATAACTAGGGAGATGAGACTGGAATTCAGATCTCTGAGGCAGTTTAGTGCTCTTCTCTCTGCCCCTGGGAAGATCAGTTGGGCAGCACAAAAAGCACACAGTCCAGTGCAGGAGAAAACCACATGTGTAGATAAATTGAAAGAGAGACTTTCTACAGTGGAGGATGCAGGATGTTCTGGGAAAACTATCCCAGTGAGAAACGGGTGATTGGTATGGGTATGGTCGGGGGAGGTTCTAGATGTGGGGACCTATGAGCTGAGGTCTTAAAGGATGAGTAGAATTACCTTGGAATAGAGGGATGTTGCAGGTTGGGTTTACCAGAAAGATTTTTAAGATGGGGATTAGCATATGAGACTTTCATTAGAGAATGCTTCTGGGAAGGGAAAGACACAGGATTGGGGAGAGGGAGTTGAACCATGATATAATCCAAACAAGGGCCTCAGCCAACCCCATAAGAGCTCTGGAACTGAAGTGGCTCCTTCAGAGTTTTTCCAAGTAGGAGGGAGGGAGCCAGGCCATTTATATCATCAGGTGGATCCATCTTGGGTGTTGCAGGCTGTCCCTAAAAGCAGGTGTGACTCAGAATGAGTAATTTTGTTAAAAAGAGGGCTGGGCCCCAGCAGCGATCCCAGGTGCTGGGGAAATAAGTCTTCCATTTCTCATGTTGCATCTGGGCAGTAGATCATATCATCCACCACAAGAGGGAAAGCGTTTTCGACACTGAGGAAAGCACTGGAGGAAGCGAATGTCGGTGCCATGGGAGTGGTCCAGTGCTTGGCGCGGAAAGGATTTCACAGGAAGCAGATCCTGAGATAGAGATATGCATACAGGCGGTTCACTGGGGAGCAGTCAGTCTCAGGAACGACATCTTTAAGGGAGTGGGGGAGGCAGGACTGGGCAAAGGGAGCAGCTGAACTGCAAAACAGGTGCAGCAGAGAGCTAGCCAATCCCACAGGGATGGCCCATCAGATGTCTTGGACCAAAGTAAATGAGATGAACCTTATACTACTGCATTGACCCGTCACTGGAAATGCATTGACCCCAAGGAAGAGCGCATAACTTTTCCATGGGAGCTCCCTTCAGGGAAGGGCAAGTCCTTGGAGGGACTCAGCTGAGAGCCATCAGCCATCCACACTCGTAACAGCAAGGGGAGTGAGTACCTTGGTCCTGAAGGACCATGAACATCTATTGTTGTCCATCTAATGTGAATGTGAACAGTTTCCGGTTCCCCTTGAGTAGAATGGAAAAGAATACATTGGCCAAAATGATGGCCACATAACGTGTATTTAAAGATGTGTTAACCTATTTAGATGGCAAAGATACCACATCTAGCATGGGGGTAGTGACTGACGCCACCACTTGGTTGGGCTTGCAGTACTCAGGTGTCATTCATCAAGATCTGCCTGATTTTTGCCCAGACCACACTGGCAAATTAAATGGGGACTATTAGCCCTGCATCCTTTAGTTCTTTAAGAGTCTCTGCCATTCATCCAAGGGAAAACATATATTTTTTTTATTTTTTAGCTTGTCTGTGGTTTGTTTGTTTGTTTTGTATTTGGTAAATTTTAGGGTCATGGTGATCTTTAAATAGTTTAGTGTATCTTAAAATCATTTAGTGACAGGGCTGGAGAAGATAAGTCAGATGGTAGTAGAATGAGGAACTTATGGGAGTGAGAATTCATGGAGTTTGGTGCAAAAATTACCTCAGCCAGCGTAAGTGGAGGTGAATGGGCCTCCCTTTAGCTTTTATCATTAACGCTTACTTCTCATTTTACCACCGCACCAACATCAGAGAGGGAAAACATTATGGAAGTCCCCTACCCTCCCTCCCAATGGAATCGAGGGGAAATAGCTCATTATTGCTTCTGAATGAGAGAGTATCTCTTTCCGTAATGAAAACATTTAATGTTCTGCTAATCAACTGCTAAGACTGGTGGAGCATCTGTGGGTGCTTTATCTTGGTTAATGGGGATATTTCAAAGAGCCCAGCTTAGGGAAATCTTCTGACTGGGCAAGTTTTATTCAGTGCCAGCATTTCCTCTCTCCTACTCCATTAGATACCTTGCTTTCCTGCCCACCCCCCTCTCCCCACGTCACCCCTTCCTCCCTGCCCCGCTGCTGGAAAATACTGCGGTTTGTCCGGATCCAAACATACAGGTTTATAGGCTTGTCTCTTTTTATGTGTGTGTATGTATTGTTTTTATGTATATAAACATTTGTTGGTTATTAATTTTGTCTATCATCAACTTATGACTTAATTCGGATCTTGGAAAGGGGGAGGGCTGACAGTCCCTCTTCCAGGCGAAGGGCAGACAAGCTATTCATTGTAAGCTGGTGGTTCCTATCTAGCAGAATCACAGAAGCGCTCTCCGGGCTGCCATGAGTAGAGACTAGTGTCCGTCGCTTTCCCCCCCTTGGTATCCAGCGGGATGGCTCAGCACGTGAACTCCGAGGTTGGTTTGCCTGACGATGGTGCTGACAACTCTCCAGAGGAGGCGCCCGGATAGCCCTCCGCACACTTTTTTGACTTCCTGCCAGCTTCAGTTCCCTGCCTCTCTTAATGACCAGCGTTTCTAGGGCCTTCGATTATGTCCAGCTATTCTCAGGTGTCAGGGACCAGGGAGGATTTTATTGGTCTTAAACAGGCAGCAGACCCACATCATTCCAGGTGTTCCTAAAGAAAGCTGTTTATCTCAAAACATCCAGCTTGGGGGGTGGGGAGACATTTCTCCTGGCAGGGACTCCCATAAACTTCCCTGCAATAAACTCTCCTCCTCTCCTTATTCACTCACTCACTCACTCATTTATTCATTGAGTTAATAAATATTTATTGAGCAGCCACTTCTTTCCAGGCATTAGGAAATACTGTCCTGGAGATACAGCACTGAATAAGACCAATACTGGCCCAAGCTTCATGAAAATCACACTTTACCAACTTTTCTTCATCTCATGGTACCCCTACTCACAAGTGCCCCTTGATTAGGAGAGAGAACACAGGGTTCTAGAGAGTTTATGGTTTGTTTTTTCTTAAGATTACTTATTTATTTGAGAAAGAGAGAAGGAGCACACGTCGGGGGGAGGAGCAGAGAGAGAGAGGGAGAAGCAGACTCCCCACGGAACAGGGAGCCCAATGCAGGGCTCGATCCCAGGACCCTGAGATCATGACCTGCACCAAAGGCAGACGCTTAACCGACTGAGCCACCCAGGTGCCCCTGTAGAGAGTTTTGATTTAAAATGGCCGTGCTCGAAATTTGGGGATCATTCCTCCCATTGGTTGAACACCAGTGGAAGCGAAGATGCTGGAGTTCGGGAGAAGGGATGGTGACATTGAGATGGCAGGGAGATTTGCACAGTGTCAGAGCATGAGAGAAACTGAGAAGCCTACACTTACCTGCCAGTCAAGTGGATTGTAGAAGAACATGAAATGATAAAAGAACTGAAGATGAGTTGCATTTAGAACTTAAAAGTACAAAATCGCTCTCATAATCTTTCCTTGTATTTGTTTTCTATCCTCATGAAGAGGTGATTTATTTACACTGTCATAGAATAAATAGAACCTTGACTTTTATTTCGCACATCATCTGATTTTAGGTACCTTTGTTGTATCAGGTTTTCAGCAGAACATTCTTCTGGGGGACGGGGGCAACATATCTGCCCTTCTCCCCAACCCCATTCACCTGTCTCAACTCTGATGCTGCATACAAGCAACAGTACATTCACTGGGGGTACTCAGTCCCTGATTTGAAGCACGTCTACACCAATTAGCCAACACAGGTCCAGAGCAGCCCCTTATCTGCCAGTCTCCTTTGATCTTCTGACCTGTTTTACAACGACTTTCCTTTCCATGCCTAATACAGACAGGGAAGATGCACAATCAGTATTTATTGAACGAGTAAATTTTGTTTCCACTTTCACACTCTTCCTCGGGTAAGAGATGGTTTATTATTTTCACGGAAGGAGCATCCAAATAAATGAAAAGGAAGAGCACGTCAAAGTCTCCATTCAAATGTTCCCAGCTAGGAGTGAAAAAAAAAAAAAAAAAAAAACCCTTGATTTTCCACTCCTGTTCCTTTATTCTAGGTACTGACTTGTTCCTAATCTAAAAAGGCACATTGACTTGTGGGCTCGGGTTATCTTCAGCGCACCCGGAGAGAAGAGCAGATGCCTTGCTAGGTCCAGGAATTCCCCAGAGCTCATCTCCATTACTCAACAGATCATTAATCTGGAACTTCAAAACCACAACAGAGCACTAAGACAGCTAAACCAAGAGCTACTTGATCCTTTGTGCCTTCGAAGACATGGGTAATGATTAGGTTTCTCACCGTCAGTAAGCTTAAACAATGAAAGCTCAAGAACAAAAGCTGCCTTTCACTATTCCAGAGATCCTCGGCAATAGAACACACGTAGGATGATGAGATGGGGATGCCCCCTCCCACCCCCACACTCCTAGAGGATAAGACACAAGGAAACCTCTCTAGCCCAGGCCTGTTCTCAGATTCCAGGTAGGAGTTACAATCCCAGTTGGAGGGTGGTGCAGTGTGGAGCATCCTGTTGGCTGGAACGAATTCTAGTAATCGTTTTGGCAATTTTTCTTCAGAAATCTGTGATTTTAAAACCACTGAACAAATCATACAAAACACCTGAAAATACAGCATAAAATATAGCAAGTATTTTTTAAATGCATGGTTGAATTCAGAAGAAAGTAGGGAAATTCCAAGAGGGTGCAGCCGGCCAAGCTGGACACCAAAATAGGAGCCCCGTTTCAAGAACCAAGAGGCTTGGGTGTGAATGACAGTGCTGGGGGCAGGAGACCACCCCATAGGCGCAGGCAAAGCAGAGACTAGGAGGCTCCATAAATATTCAGGTCCCTCAAAGGCCTACCCCTAGAGAACAGGCACAACAGAAAGGGGAGTGTCACCTACAAAGGGAAATAAGGACACTGGCCCATCTTGACATGGATTCTGGTCAGAAATTTTACAAAAGGTCTCCTACGACGATCTGTAACTTCAGCCTGCCCTCGTGCCGGTTTGGCATTCTAATTTACTACCTGCGAGATCCAGGCAACCCGTACAAAAATATTTCCCTATCCATTTGGGGGCAAGTGTATACTCATACCGGAGGAGTTAGCATAATAACCTGAGTTTGTGGTTAATGCTTGGGTTAGAGAGAAATGGTAGTTGATGAACACATTGTAATTTTATTTGTAGAGTGCTTTCTTGTGTATCTGTGAGTCTTGATCTAGCTACTTACCTAAGCCGGCTTGTACAAAACATATCCATGATGTAACTGAGCACCTTCTTTTATTGTCATTCTAAAGCCTGAGGTAGAGAAAATTTCTGTGATTGAGAGATACTTGAGTTGGGGTGGCTGCAGTCAATTTGGTAGGCTTGTCCCTGTCGTGGCGCTTGGACAAGGAATAGTCCTGATTATACAGAACAGCTTACAAGACATTCTAACAAGTGAAAACCCTTTCAACTTCTGGAAACCACATGCCCCTGCTTCAAGCCAACGCAAATGAGTGCTTCAAATGAGCACCGCTTCAGGCCTCGTGGTAAAATAAGCCAGTTTTATCTTCCCAGAAATGAACTTGTTCAGATCACCCAACTTGTCCATGACCTGTCCCTTCCATATCTTGACCTGGTCCCTCTTTCCCTCTCCCTTCTCCCCCTGCCCTCTCCCACCCTGCGTGCTCACCTAAAATCTCAGCTCCAAACCAGGTCGTTCCCGTCATGACTACTCTGCCTATAGGCTAGTTCGTTCTGTGCCACCTCCACTACATTGTATGCTAAAAATCCCATTCTTACACAGTTCTGGTTGAGAGTTGGCCAAAAGAGGAACTTGCATGGGATTTGAAAGATGGAAGTGAAGTACCATCTGTTACCTGCTGAAGGTCATCAAGATCAGATGGGGCACCAGTGGGTTCCAGCTCGTCCTAGCCCTCCTGCCCTCTGCGTGGAGCCCTTCCTCCTGACACCTGATCCTGTGGACCAGGGATCAGTCCAGGTTCCTCCCCATATACTTGCTGGCAGACCCGTGGAGGCACAGCTACCCACAGACCTCCCATGATCTCCTCGTTTGCTAAGCTCTGTTTCCAAGGCCAGGTGTGCTTGGCATCTCATATAGCCAGGATATGGACTCCTCTGATCCTCCAACTTCACTCCTGGACCTTCACTCCCCCAGATCCTCCCAGTAGTTAAGTTAGGTCTGGTTTCTACAGTAAACCCTGTAGCCAGTGATGAACAGTGGTTCTGTCTCTGCGCTTGAACCCTGACCCATTCGCCCTGTTACCTGGTGCCCAAGAGAGGCCCGCAATATAGAACTGGGCGGTAAGTATTTGATGTGTCAGGATTTCACCTGAGCATCTTTTTCCTCCACTCTGGAGTGAGGAAATCAGACGGGAAAGACGGGATGCACTTCTCCAAAAGGAAGAGTATTGCTTTCTACCGTCTGCGCAGCTCCTTACTGGCGCTTTTTCCTGGCTCAAACCATCATCTTCATCAGCCGCTGCTTCTGTCCCACCCTTCACACCAGGCTCGCAGGCTCCAAGGCCAGGCAGGTTTGCCAAGCCGCCGTCCTCCGCGGTCCCTGCGCCCTGTCCTTGCGTGCTTCCGCTCCGGCCCAGCCGCATCTGCGCGCGTGTGCTCTGCGTGCCTCTCTCCACCCCCCCCCACCCCCGACCCCGGCGGGGGGCCCCGCAGAGACTGCGCGGCTCTTGGCGTGCTCTGAGAAGAACTGGCAGCGCATCCGCTAGAAGACAGGTAACCTTCGTCTTGGCACACATTTCTCTCTCGCTGAGTACACGCCGGCAATTCCCATTTAGACTTTTCTACAGAACAGTTTTGTAGCATTTCCATTTATTACACATTTAATTGCCTTTTAATTGGTGCCCCTGTTTTCAGCATCTTTGAGGCATATTGAAAGTCTCTGCCTTAGCACCCATTTCAGGCTTGCTTCCTGCCCTGGATTACGTTACTGTTGGCCAAAACTTTGTGCTGGAGCCTTCAAGTTTAATCAAAGATTTACCGTCTTGTATAAAGGCTTGTGATAGTCATAATTCCTGCAGGCAGTGGGGAGAGAACAATACAGAATTTCAGAGGTAATCTCAGGAGCTAAAATTACCATTGCAATACACCAAGTTCATGGTAACTTGTCCCATAACTATCAGTGGGTCTTAGAGTCCAGACACTTAAATTTAAGTTCCAAATCCATTATTTTCCATTTCTATGCCTGAGGCTTGAGGCGGGGCTTTCCTGGAGTAGGGTGGTTGAGCTATGAAGTCCTGTCGGCATTTCATATTCTGTCTGTCTGATTGTAACTTGACAGAAGACCCTTATGATTGTATATTTGAAACACTTAAACATGAATAATGTAGTTTTTAAATTTTGTGTTTGGATTATTTTAATCTTTGGTACAAATAGGCTCTCTGGCTGCTTGCTTGCTTGCTTTTTTTCTTTAATTTAGTTATTTAACTTATTCATTTCTTTATTTACATTAAGGAATATTGTGGTTGGGCAGGTTCTGAAGAGCAAGCTTAAGAGGTCTTGGCTGAGAGACCCTCTGAGCCTGAATTTTCACACTTGTGACCTTGGAGTAACCATATCTACCCCAACAGGGTTGTAGTGAGGGTGAAAATGAAGATAATGATCATGGCAGTTCTTCACAACCTGAAAGTTGCTGTAGAAATACAATCATTATTTTCACAAGAAATCTATCTGCAGGTCATGAACAGAGTCCTTTTTGGAAAACTCTAGACAGATTACATCAAAACCTGTTTTTCCAGGGTTACTCACTTGGCTAACTACCTACGTTTTTGTGTTTTGTTTTGTTTTTGTCTCTGAACCCTTTCTTTGCTCATTAGTATCTCTTGCAGAGTAGAAATAAGATGAGAAAATCTAACCCATTCAGTTTGCTTCTTAAGAGGAACTCTGGTAAGCCCTGGAACTACATGTCCCAGAATCCTCTTCCCTCTATGGTTTCTGGCTGGGGTCAACAACCCCTGAGGGGCTCTCATCTAAGACCGCAGGTGGGAGAGAAGGTGAGGCCTTACTCTCTGCAGGCAGTGGCAACCAGACGTGGCAGCAAGCTCTTGATGTGTTATACTTTCATCATGACTTAGATCATTAGTGGGGATGCTCCAGGATTGTTGAGAATCGCCATGATTTCTGGTGAGCTCATGAGAAGCACCCACTTGAGTTCTTCAGGCTGAGATGTGGGGGATGGCTTTTCTGACCAAGAGTTCGTGGTTATATAGGCCCTAATTCTCTATATTAAGACCTGTAAGTCCGAAAACATGTAGCATGACTTCTATTTTCCCAGTCTGACCCTCTCTGATACAAACCTTTCCCTTTTCACCAATGCCACGTGTGACAAAAATTTATTAAGCTCTTACTATAAGCTACCATGAGCCAGTCACTTTGCTAGGTGCTTTACACGTATGATCTCATTTAATCCTCATTATAACCCTTCAAAATCAATCCGATTACTTCCTCCACTTTATAGACAAGGTAACTGAGGCTTGAAGGGGTTAAGTAATTTGCCCAAGATCACACAATAAGATATAGAGAGTCCTAGACTTTCAGGGCTACAGAGTCCTTATGAAATTGGCCAGGTGGGTAGCATTTTTCCATGATAATACATTTAAAAGTCCAGTGGGATATTAGAATGAGTCAGCATCTCCCAAATAACATGGCCATTGTGACTGAGCAGGACTCTAAAAAACCACTGTCAGAATTCAACTGATCAGAGATCTAGTGACTGGTGAAATTTGGAACACAGCAAGGAGCATTTGGTGCTGATGGGCTTTGTGAAAAAAATCAGAGCCGGTTTTTGAACCAGACACAGAGCCAGGAGAATGGTGTCGGTGCTGGCCGTGATGAAGGTCACCTCTTCGAGAAGGTCTGTAAGAATCTCTTAAATTCTGATCACCATCCCTTTTCCTACTGAATTGAGACCTAAGATATCCCTTTATCTGACTTCCAAGTTAAGCTTCAGAAAGATCTCTTCACCAGAGACACTAGCTTGACCCTCAGGACACTAGCTGAGCAGGGGCCCATGAGGATGCTGATGGGATTAAAAGGTTCAGCTATGGTCGCAGGTCTTTTGAATAATTAACACCATTTCCTGAATCCAGCCAAAATAGTATTCCTCCCCACAGATGACTTTAATTATGGCTACTACAGGGTTGGGTTAAAGGAAGAAGAAGGAATGTCGAAGACAGGGAAACTAAAGAATTGCTTTTGTAGTAGACAGCTGAGTCCTGCTGCATAGAGTAGAGCATGCAAGACACATCACATTTTCTTTAATAAAGCTGGCTTTGAGGCTCCCCCGTGCACCTCACCTGGTGGGAACTTCAATTTTAGTCATCGTTAGGGTGCACTCTCCCCCTGCCCCCCCCAGGGCTGTGTGACCTGAAGTTCCTTTGCAGAGCAGGCTCAATGTGGGGCTCCATCCCAGGACCCCAGGATCATGACCTGAGCCAAAGGCAGACGCTTAACCGACTGAGCCACCCAGGCGTCCCACCTTTCGAGTTATTTTCTTCAAAGGCTTATTGCTCTCTAAATTAACGTGCTTCATTTGGTCCATGTATTTTAATTCTCTATTTCTCACTTCCCTTTAGCCTCCTCCCCATATTAATAACAACATCAAACATTTATTGAAAGCTTACTACAAGCCAGGTGCAAATTCAAGGGTTTTAAAACTAGGTCTTTTAATTCTCAAAATAATCCTGTCACATGGGTTCTGTTTCATCAATCCTAGTTTATAACCAAGGCCCAGAGAGATTAAGTAACTCATTTAAGGTCACACAGCTAAAACGGCCAAGGCAGGATTTAGACCCAAAGCATCTGGCTCAAGAGTCCTACTGCTTAATTATGATGACATTCAGTTTTTTCCCATCGCTATCATCGACAATGTTACCTCTGGGTTATTAAGAATATGCCTACTCCTCCCTCTCTCGTTTTCTTCCTTCCTTTCAGACAAAACTTAAATTTATTGATTTATTTTCTCACTTTTATATCCATAGTCTTTGGTTTTAATGTCTCTTCTTGCTGAAAGAATTCTTTTAATGATTTTTCTCAAGCAGTTTTTGTATGTTAAATCTCTGAGGCCTGGTATGTCTGAGAATACCTTTATTTGAACGATCATATTTAAATGATTGAGTAGATCTAAAATTCTGGATGGGAAGTTCTTTTTTTTTTTTCTAATCCTTCAAAAATACCATCCGTTTTGTTATATTCAAGATTGTTGAGAATTCTGATACCCATCTGAATCTTTTTCCTTTGATCTGCTTTTATCTCTCCTAAAGATTTTAGAATTTTTCCCTCTGCCTTTTATGTTCTTGTTCTAGGGGTGTGTGTGTGTGTGTGTGTGTGTGTGTGTGTGTGTGTGTGTGTGTGTGTGAATCTGTCCTTCTAACCCACTATGAGCTTTTTCAGTCTGAGTTATTAAATACGCCATATCAGCTTTCTGTTGCATATAATAAACACACCAAAATGTTGTGGCTTAAAGCTACTTTTATCAACCTGTATTCCACAGGCTGGCAATTTGGGCTGGATTCTGCTGGTGGTTCCTCTGGAGTCAGCTGCTAATCAGCTAAATGGTTGTGCTTCTGGGTGTTCGCTGGATGCCAGCCGGAAGAATGGGACAAAACTGGGCCACTTGTCTTTCATCATCCATCCGGCTGGCCTGGGCTTGTTCGTACCGTAGCTCAGGCTTCTAAGAGCAACACAGGGGGCACCTGGGTGGCTCAGTCAGTTAAGCGTCTGCTTTCGGCTCAGGTCATGATCTCAGGGTCCTGGGATTGAGCCCCACATCGGGCTCTCTGCTCGGCGGGGAGCCTGCTTCTCCCTCATCTCTGCTCCTCCCTCTCCCTCTGCTCCTCCCTGCCCAGCTCATTCTCTCTCTCTCTCTCTCTCTCTCTCTCTCAAATAAATGAAATCTTTAAAAAGTAAATAAATAAAACAAAAGCAACACCAGATGGCAAGCCCCAATGGGCAACACTTTTAAAGTCTCTGCATCAATTCTTCTCATATTCTATCAGCTAACACAAGTCACTTGGCCAAGCCTAGAATCAATGTGGAGGGGACCGCCAAAGGTCATGCGTGTAAGGAGATGAAACAACTTGGGGGCTGTTAACCATTAAATCTACCACATCCTCCTTTAGTTCTGGAAAATTCTTGATTGCTTTTTCCAAGAATTTCCTCTCCTTCACTTATTTTTGCTCTTTGCCTCTGAGATGCCTCACATACAGATGTTAACTTCTTTATTTGTCCTCCATCGCTCTTAGCCTTTACTTTTATAGTTTCAACTGTCTTTATCTTTCTTAAAATCCTCCGGGAGAGTTCTTGACCTGATCTTTCATTTCATTTGTTCATTTTTGTGGCTATACCCATTCTGCTTCCAAAATACCCGCTGAGTTCCTCATTTTATCAATTATGTTTTTCATTCCCAGCATCTTTAGTCTGTTTTTCTTTGACTGTTCCTAGTTCATGTTTCCAAAAGCTTCCCTTATGCTATTGGGGGTTTTTTCCAATGCTTTTTTTTAAATCTGTCTGGTCTATTAAGTCTGCATCCTTCGCCATACATTTGTCTTTTGTTGCTTTTCTTTGAGAGTATAGATGTATTGTCACCTTTCCTCTATAACTCGTATTACCCTGGAAGTTTCAGTTGCCTTGGCTGATAGTGGATACCTGGAAGAAAGGGTGGAAGCTCAGATCCTCGCTTGTGCCTCTCCTTGGTGAGTTCAGGGAACAGGCGCTATGTGAAAAACATACCTATGGACTCCCAAGCCCAAGCCAGCCAGATGAATTATAGAAGACCCAGCTGACTCATTCTTCCAGCTGGCATCCAGCGAACATCCAGCGAAGCACAACCATTTAGCTGATTAGCAGCTGACTGCAGAGGAACCACCAGAAGAACCCAGTCCAAATTGCCCAGTTGCCAGCCTATAGAATACAGGTTGGTAAAGGTATGCTTTAAGCCACTATTAAATACCTTTTTGGAGCAACAGAAAGCTGATAGAGAGTATTTAATAACTCAGACTGGAAAAGCTCATAGTGGGTTAGACAGGACAAAATTACACACACACACACACACACACACACACACACACACACACACACACACTAGAACATACCATTCCCTAAATACTCCCCAACTCCCAAAACAGCAACACCGTCCCTCGAGGCAACTTCCTCTAGTTTTCAAAATAACAGCCAACATTTCTTAAGTGCTTAATATGTATCAAACCAGTTTTAAGTACTTTTACATGAATTGCATTGTTTTAAACCACCCTAAGGGTTAGGTAATATTATTATGTCCATTTTAGAGATGAAAAAACAAAGAGAGGAAGCAAGTAAATTTCCCAAAGTCACAGAGCAGTAAGTGGTGGAGGCAGAATTAAAATTTGGTCTGTTTGGCTTTAGAATCCACACTCTTAACTTTTATACCATGGGCCAGGAAGGCCTGGAAAAGAGGGAGCCTTGGGAACCAGGCCTTTGGCCCCAATTTACTATCTGCTCTCGGCCCAGGTGAGTTCCAGCATTTCCCTGATACCACCCTGATGCTTCTAGCTGGTGCCGGGCCAGTGAGGCTGTTTTTCTGCCTGGCAAGCAAATTTCTGTCCCGGCAACGTAAGCGAATGAGCAGGAAACAACTAGAAAACTCTCGTGTGTTCTGTTCCAGGGTTTGCCTCAGATCCTCTCTGGGAGAAGTGGAAATCCCCTTCACACTTGATCCCCCTCGTCCCCCACACCCGTAGGACACAATCACATTCTGCCTCCCTAGGATCTCCTTGCCTTTTTTTTTTTTTTTTTTTTGCCACGTTATTAGATACATCAAACTTGTTTATGTGACGTCTTTGGGGTTGGTTCAAGGGAGGCAGCCAGCATCTCATATTAGGTCATATTAGGCAGGAAACATCTGTATATGTGATTTCCGAAGTCACTTATTCACTAACCCAAGCCCCAAAGAAAATCTAGCTCTGGGAGTGCTAACCGCTGTTCTTCACCAGATATTTCCTTCCAGCTCATGGTCAGTCCCCAAAATCAACACAGGAATTCTATTATTATATCATTCTCTAAAATGTCTTGGTCTCCTGCAGAAATGAATCTCAATATACAGTTGCCTGCCTGCATATACACACTCAGATTCAGGGCAAAACTTAACTTCTTAACAGGCAACATTTGTGAATCCTTCCTACCTTCGCCTCGGATAACTGACTTCCTCATTGTCGATCCTGATATTTAACCCCTGATGCTTTGAGCACCTCTGATGTTTTTCGTGAATAGTGCAGGCACTGAGCTCTCTCTCTCCAGCCACATTTAAAAGGGCACCAGATCCATACTAACTACTGTTCAGAACTGCAACTTTTGGCCCCGGCCAGGCCAACTGCTCCCATTCTTGCACTAATTCTGCACCACAGCCATCCTTCAAAGTTCAGTTCAAATGTTCCTACCTCCAGGAAGCCTGCCCTCCGTGCTCAGCCCAAAGTGATCTCTCTGAACTTGCACAGCAAAGAGGTTGTAAGGACTACACACGTGTAAGGCTCACTCTCCTTTTCTGAGAGTGCCCGCATTCCGGTTCTCCAGACTGTCCACAGTCCTTCACAGGGCAAACCACAGAGATTAGAGCTCAAGACATTTGAGTTCTGACCTTCCTCCTACCCTCACATCCCCGCTCCTTTTCCAGCTGATTCGAGCATGCGTGCCTGGTTTCGATTTGCATGGTGACTATATGGATAGGAGTCATATGTTGGATGCCTCCTGACTCATTCACCAATTCGTAACAAAGTAAACCAGTCACTTTACTTATCTGATTCTTATTTTCCTCATCTACACAAAGAGGAGGCTGGGCTAGGTGATTTCTGAGGCTCAGTCTATGATTCAGGCTGTTGACAGCTCTAGGTCAGGGACCTCATGTCCTGATGACTTTTTTCTCCTACAACACTGTGAGCAAATATTGGTGTTTAATGTTGTCAGGCGAATCGAGGAATCAGTGATTATCTTAGGTGCGTTTGTAGTCCTAATTCTTTAGTAGGTGGGCCCTAATCTAGTGGGTTGCCATCATGGGCATATTTTCAGAAATGGTCTCTGGAAAACAGAAGTTACATTGATCAGCTGGCCTTATTTTTCAGGGCAGTCTAAATTTCTCATGACTCTCATTCTGAGGAAATTCCCTGGGAAAATGCCCTCTAGGTAGCATAGAGAAATTGAGATGTGCTGCAGGTGGCTTATTCCCATACCGAAATGATGCAGTCTCACTACTCCAAAAATTGGAGTCAGGACCCAGAGGAAAACCCAGTTCCACCCAAAATATCTTATATTTTACGGCAGGAAACTTCCTGGGAGTCACCGTATGCTCGGATATGGTCTAAGCGTGGTGCGAACGAGAGAAAGTGGTCAAATCATCGGTTCCAGAAGACTGCTTCCCACTGGGGACTGCAGAGAAGAGCGGGCCTCCTTGCAGAAGCCCAGCCTCCCTTGGGGATTTCTGAAACTACGAGGAGCAGATCATCCTCTAGCGTCAACCCAGAAAGAGAAGGCTGGAGCCCACTCGCCACGCCGACCAGTACCTGTGGCTCCTCCCTGAGCCCGGGTTTCAGAGGGAGCTTACCAGGCCAGCCTTCACAGCTCATTCCCCGAGCGGGCACGTGTTAGAGGGGCTGGCTCTCTGCTGTCACATCAGTTAAAACCCAGCCAAGCAGTGGGAATTCTCTGTATTTTGTTCTATTATTAGAATCCAATTACCATCTGGTGGTATGCTATAGGGAAGTGCTATTCTTCTGCGTCAGCAAACACAAAATGCAGCAGTTTGGTGAGCAAGCTGGCAGCTTCCAGAACTTGGAGCAGAAAGGTGGAGAAATACTTTTATTTCTGCCCAAAGAATCTCATGCCCATTGGGATTCCCCTGGCTTCGGGATATAGTTGGTTGTGCTCAGCCCCATAAAGGCAGAGACCGCACTCTGGTGTCATGCTGGCCTTTAAGACGGAAAACCCTTTGCCCGGGCCTGAACCTGTGTATTCTGGTCTGTCTTATTTACGGTGCCCACCTGTTTCCATCCCTCCTGAATGCAGCCCCGGCAGCCACTAGATATCTTTCCTCACGAGGTAAGAAGCTGCCGCTCCTTCGAGAACTGCTATCTTGGAAGCAAGACTGAATAGCCCCCGACTCGGAGGCTCATCCCTCTTCCCTATTCCTGACTGAGGTCCCCTTGGTGAGGGAAGCTACAGGCTGCTTCATGGTAAATGGTCTGATGGATGTGGAAATAGTCTGGTGCATTTTTGATGGCTATAAATAGTTTGATGGACATCAGCCCAGAGGTTCTCTCGGTAAACTCCCAAGACGATTCGTTCCACCGAGGTCAGAAAGTTACACCTCAAATATCTCTTAGGCAACCTGAAACTTCCTTGGGTCCTTAAAGGGAGTAGAAGAAAGGGAAGTGTTGCTACAGTGATGGAAAAGGAGGAGCCAGGAAGGGAGAGCAGGGGCAGAGTATGGGACAGCATATATTGATCTCCTCTTTGGGATGCCTCTGAATTAAAAGACTTTGTTTTTGCCCCCTTTCAGCCGTGGAAATTCCTAATTTGACTCTTCGATTCACTCCATTCTGTCTTTTCCTTCGCACAGGTGCGCCAGATGTTGCAAATGGAAAGACATGGAACAAGGGGGAAAGGTCAGCATACAGGCTCCGGGGTCTTTAAGTCCTATGCTCCGTGGGCTGCCTCCAAGCTGTCCCTTTGCGGCCAGGGAATTCCTTTTTCTAGATTAGAGACAGACTTAAGGCCCCAAACAAAGCAGTACAAGGGGCTACCTGTTCCCCTCCCCCAAGGCCTGCACCCCAGATCTCAGCCCCCTTTATCCTACCTCTCCTGCCCCGAACAAGGAGCAAATGCAAGAGCTAAAGAGCACAGAGCTTCCGTTCCAGTGTCTGGGTGGTAGCAGGCCACCCACACAGGTGTCCTAGACCAGGGCAGCGGTCTTAAGCCATCTGATTTCACCTTGGACTTTGTGAATTATCCTTGAGAGCTCTTGATTTTTTTCCTTTTACTTGCAGCCAAATTGTCCTATCTAATATAGCCAGAAATTGCAAGAGACCAAAACGTATTTCAAAAGAATCGTAAGTTCTCTTCTATCGGAAGGTTTACGACTGGGCCAAGCAAAACTCGGTAAGATTTTTCCTTGGAACACTCTATCCTCCTGTTTTTGTTCTTGTCTACTTTTCCAAGTCACCAGCTTTCTTTGGGTGCACAGGGTCCTCTGGTACATATTCTTTTGATGTTAAATCCTGCTCCCAGAAAATATGATCAACTCATAATGCTGTGTTTTATAATCCATGATGTCTTATAATCAGTGAAATAAAGTATTAAGCATGGGCTCTGCATTAGGAATATCACATATTATCAATCATCACAAAATTCTACAAGGTTGGTAATATTCCCACTTAAGAGACTTGAGAAGTGAGGGCCATAAACATAAATCAAATTGTTCAAAGTCATTTCAGGTGAGCAACGGGAACTGAGATTTGAACTTGGCTCTTTCCCCGATTCCAAGTTCCATCCATGCTCCTTACAAAACAGCATGCTTCTTCTTGAAAACAAATAGCATTTGCCTCCATGCAGAGAGTCGGCTGGACCATAGGATTGCAGGAACAGTTCTGCTACAAATGCACAGACAAAAGCAGCCTGGAGGGTGGGGGGCAGCACAATGCAGAGCACTCTGCGTAAGCTCAAGGCAGTCAGTGGAAGTGAGGGGAAGGCAGCATGGGTATTGCAATGTCGGGCGGCGGGGGGGGGGGGTCTTATGAGAATTTGTAGCAAGCATAGCAAACCTCCCTTAACCGAAAAGTTGTACATTGAATATCTTGAGGAAGGAATCTTCTGAGTCCCCTGCAACATAAGTTTTAAAAGGACAATGTATTAATACATAACGATAGAGAGGTAGAACAGGGACCCTTTACCAGACGCTCCGGATAAATGGCTACTGTCAGCTCTCTGGGGGAAGGAATTGGCGGTCAAAATTAAGCTCCACTTTGTTGAAAGGCTGATTTGCGGAGTCCAGCACATCTATTTAAGATTATCCGCTTTAATATTTCACTCTTGGAAAATCCCTCTGGGTTACATTATATTTTGAGAAGCCCAACACCACAGAGTTAGTGTGGTGAACACGTTTCCTGGGAGAGTTTACCAATCAGGCGTTGTGGGCTGATGCTCAAGCCAGGAAAGAGATCCTCTGCGCTCCCACACGCCTCGGAGGGAAGGCCCTTAGGAGGTGTGACAGCAAAGAAGACTTGCAAGACTCTTGCCCTAATTTGAGCCTATGTTAAAAGAATAATGATGACGCGTTTTCCTGTTGTTGCCAGGGATATTGTGAGGACAAAAGGAATAAGACCTATGCCTTCCCATTTGTGGCTTAGCACTCTTTATAACAAGGAAGTTAGTCAAGACAATTCCTTTATAGTCAACCCATGGGTAGTATTTATTTTAGAAAAAAATTGTATAAATATGATGTAGGTCACCCGTGTTAAGTGAACGGGGCAATAAAGGATTTGTTAAATACTTCGCTCTGCTGGGCACTCTACTAGGTGCTGTTTTTATTAAAGACTAATTGGGCATTTAGTTGGCTGGGGAATAGTAATTGCTGTGAAATGTGAGCTGTTTTGAATAATAGCTAGCAATTTAATAAGGATTTACTCTGCAGACTTTATGGACACAGAGGGAAAGGGTTTCAGAAAAGGACTTGAGCTTTTAGGGCTCATGCAATTCCATTAAACACTTGTTTTCCCATGAGTCCCTGGAAATGGATACTGCTTTTCCCTATGGACTCATAGGGCCTGGGCTTGTTATTAACCAGGAAGAAATAAAATGTTCTAAAAACCCAACAGTGGGCTAATCTGATCCTTCCAGGATGGAAGTAGCTTAAGATCTGGCCTCTCAGACTTGCAGTGAGAGAGAAACTAGTTTTCAAGGAAACAGAGCTAAACCAAGTACCCATTTTCCGTAGAGAAGAAGAAATGTTTTTGTTCATCCTTTACTCTCATCTGTTCTTCTTATAAATTGCTAGATCTGTATGCTTGATCAAATTCAGATTCACTATTTTGCAAAGACCACATCATCAGTGCCTTTATCTATTTCTACTGAGGAGGCAAATAATGTGTGTCTGTCTCCCTTATTGTGATGTTAGCAGCCACTGATTATCAGGATCCAGATTCACTATACTACTGGGGCTTCCAGAAGGTGACATTCAGATTCTATCATTCCTTTTCTATTTATTAGATGAAATACTTCCACAAATAAAGATCTCCCCTCGGTAACTACTTGGTTACCCTGAGGACTCTGAGTTCATAAAAGAAAGGCAAGATTCGAACTTTAGAAGTCATAATGAAAATATTGATGAATTCAACTATGTGCACACACTGAAAACACACACAATTCTGCATGATCAAGAGCACCACAAGCAAGATGAAAATGCAAATGATAAACTGGATAAATAGTTGCAATATGTAGCACAAAGGGCCAATCTCCCTAATGTGGAAAGAAGTCCTAGAAATGGAGAAGGCAAGAAGAATCAGCCGATAGAAAAATGAGCAAAGCAAATGCACAGAGAGTTCACAGAAAGAGAAAGAGGATAAAATGTCACTTTAAAAAAATGAAACAAGGGGTGCCTGTGTGCCTCAGCCGGTTAAGCGTCTGCCTTCGGCTCAGGTCGTGATCTCAGGGTCCTGGGATTGAGCCCTGAGTCGTTGGGCTCCCTGCTTGGCAGGGAACCTGCTTCTCCTTCTCCCTCTGCTGCTGCCTCTGCTTGTGCTCTCTCTCTCTCGAATAAATACATAAAATCTTTAAAAAATAAAAATAAAAAATGAAATGATGCCCAACCTCACTCGCAATAAAAATCTACATTAAAAACACACCAAGAGACATGTTTTTTGCACCTATCAGGTTAGCAAATTCAGAGCTATTTTGATAACGCTCTCTCGGCAGAGCTGGGAGAGGCAAGCAACCTCGCATATTGCTGGTGAGCATGTAAATTTGCTCTCTCCTATAGAAAGAAAGTTGCCCATTTCAATCAAAATTACAAATTGCATACACCCTGTGCCCCAGCATCCCATACCTGGAAACTTATCCCACAGATAATTGCATATATGCAAAATTACATACATATGAGTCGTTCACTGCAGCATAGTCTATAAAAGCAAAAGATCGGAAGCAACCCTAAAAGACCATCCACTGTTGACAATGAACGAGGTAAAGAAGTTGTTGCTCCTCCGCACAATGGAATATTTTGCAGCTGTAAAAACAGAGAAGTTCTCTCTTTACTAATATGGAAAGATCTATAAAATATTGAGAATAGTGTCACACTAAAACCAGACTGGTGGGAGCATTACGCCCCTGATGCAGGTAATCAGAGCTTCATTGTCTGCAGAAATTTAAAAGCAGTTTTTAAAAGGGACTAGAAATTGGTCTGCTTTTTTTTTTTTTAATAACCGTGTGCCAATAATTTTCAACAGCATAGGTCAATAGTCCTTCCTTCAAACTCTTATATGGGCGTAAGTTCTAGACAATTGCTGACATTGATGTTACCGCCCTGCCTTTGACGTACCGGTGGTACACACCAGTGCTTGGTGTGTGCGCTTTCGGGTAAAAATAAAAATATATATTGGTATCAGCTTGAAGCTGAATAAAGATATGCTGGATAGATAAATAAACAATAATAGTGATGCCATTTGTGGTACAGATCTAAGCAGATGGGGAACGGGGGTTAGACATTTCACTATACACACATGTGCGTGCACACGTGGAAACACATGTACACATCTATATATGATTTTTTACCATGTGGATGTATTACCTATTAAAACAATGATGAAAAAAGAATGGGACAAATACGGGTAACTCAAGGGGAGCCCCTCCCAATAATATGTTTTGGGAATGTTCACCAATTTTCTTAGGTATTTTTATAAATTTGCAATTTTCCTTATATCTACAGAAAGGAGAAATAAAAATACATGAACTTTAACATCAGCACGTAAGGTTATCTAAAAGTACTTTCTTCACTGAAGAAGGCTTGAAACAAATCACGTGCGTTAGCTGCACTTTATCGTTAAAGATTCTGATGATTCTGAATAGAGCGTCTATTTGCCTCATTTGTCTCAGTTCCAGTCAGACTACATGCTGCATAATGCATCAAAGTTATATTTATTTATAGCCTATTAGTCACACAAGCTCTTTACGGAGATGCTGGAAGAACTTTTTTGAAAATTGAGAAATAGATTTTATGGTCTAATTTTCATCCCCTCTGTATATGCCTATGACAGCAGGATGTTTCAAGGTCATTTTCAACCATTGTGTCTATAATCAAGACTCTGAATGCCCTAGTTCTAAGAGCAGAGGCCTAATGGTGACATTTTACATAAAAATCTGTGGGGAAAGAAGGTCTGAGCAACCCCTAGCCAGAGACCAGGAATCCTCCTGAGGCACCTGTCTTTCAATCTACCACCTCTATTCTAGGGCAGAAATGGCTGAGGACCAGGAAGTAGCTGCTCAATCACATTGGACACTGCTGTACTTAAACTGCATCAAGAAAAAGGATCAAATCAAAGTAAGTTATAGAAATAATCACCTAAGCCACCACCCCCTCCCTAATATAGAGTGAGGAGTAGCCCCGATGTTCCAGAATGAGAAATAACCACACAACACTGCATGTGGTGGGACCGACCCTTACCTCCTGAATTCCAGGAGGGAGGGAGTCATGCCTGAGCCTGTTTTGGTTCAAAGAAGGTAGAGGGAAGGGAAAGAAAGTGGCCTTGCTAAGGTCTGGGAGGGACCGAGGCCGACAGAATACCTGTGTTAATCTCATCCAGTAATTTTTTTCACATTTGAAATACCATATTTTTCATCTCTAGAAGTTCCGTTTGGTTCTTCTTTTTTTCCCCAGAACTTCCTTGTTTCTCCTGATTATATTCAGGTTTTCTTTAAAATCCTTGAGAATATATGATAGCTAAGTCCTCATCTGCTTACTGAATCACCTTTATTATCTCTGGATTTGTTTCTATTGACTGATTCTTCTACTGGTTATGTGGTACATTTCCTCGCTTCTTTGGATAGCTAATAACTTCTTTTTTTTTTTTTTAAAGATTTTATTTGTTTGAGAGAGTGAGAAAGAGAGAGAGAGCACCAGCAGGGTGAGGGGCAGAGCGAGAAGCTAAGCTCCCTGCTTAGCAGGGAGCCTGACACGGGACTCGATCCCAGGACTCCAGGATCACGACCTGAGTCGAAGGCAGACGCTTAACCGACTGAGCCACCCAGGCGCCCCTGGATAGCTAGTAACTTCTCATTGGCTGCTGAACATTGGGAAGGTTATGTCGTTGAGCACTGGATTGCTTGCATTCCTTTAAAGAGTGTTTGCCTTTTTCTGGCAGACAGTTAAATAAACGGTCTTGATTCACAGATGACACGATCATTATAGAAAATACTACAGAAGCTATGAAAAAACTACTAGAACTACTAACTGAGTCTAGCAAGTTTACAGGACACAAATTCAATATAAAAAATAAATTGCTGCAGCTAATATTAGATGCAACTTATTTTGTGTAATGGCTATGACCAAAACTCGGACAGAAATGATATCATTTAGATAGTCTTTGTGTTGTTTGGTTGAGTGTACAGTACACAAAATATACAGTAAATACCACAAGCTAAGAGGATTCTCTCTTTCAACATGAAGTGTTGAAAATCAGTTATAAATCTAACTTCAAGAAAAACTGTCATCTATAGAAATAATTTTTCTGAAAAGAGGATAAAAATTAAACAGTTATCCCCCAACACTCTTACACTGTTGACAAGTATTTGAGTTCTTGAGGACAAAAGCATGTATTGAAGTCCACCTTATGCACCCAAAATTCTATATTGAATCAATAGGGGAACTATTTTTTCCTGGTTTCGCAAATTTTCAATGTATTCATTCATTCAACCAGTATTTGTTGAATACCAGCTGTACATAAGAATAGATAGTTGTTTGTGGCTAGGCGGAGAGTTAAATAAGTCAGATACCATTGTGGCCCTTAAGAAGCTTACACATAAAACAGGAGGTGAACAAGTATAAAAGCAACTTTAATATAGGATGGAGGATATCATCATTTCTGCCCTGCCCCTGTCTCCCTCACTGCAATCTGTCTCCACTCCTCCCCGAATTTCTCCTCAAATATGGCACAAAGGGAGCAAATGGGAAGCCGTGGGTGACTGCTAGGGCCGCTCCTGGGACCCTCTCTGGTCACTTCTTTGTCCCTCTGGCCCAGTGCCCTGATTTTAGCCCTGGTCATCCTCCTTGTTGGGATGAACTGTTTCGGCTTCGTTCATTCACTCATTAAAGACTATTGAGTGTCCACTCGCGGCCGGGTCCAGGGCTGGTGCTGGGGACTGAGGAAGCAGGGCAGAGCACAGGATAAGGTGCTGTACTTTAGACCTCACCCCGTGCTCTGTGTTAGCTTGACTCTGTGCACTCTCTTCATCCGGGTCACCAGCACTTCCAGAAACTGACATATACCCTGAAACCTTCTACCTGAGTCAGTAAAACTAGTATAAGGAAAGGTGGCAAGTGAGGGTGGGGAGAAGGATTTAGTCTGTAAGGAACACAATCCCGAAGGCCTAGAGAGATGTATGCATGTGGGCATACATACTCACATCTGTCCATACACAGACATAGGATTAAAGGCCATGTCTCTCTTATTTTTCCCTTTCTTTCTTTCCTTTCTCTAGTCCCCCTTTTCCCCTAGAGCCAAGAGGGTAATCTGCAATGTGTTTGTAATTTTTTTGGTTTGGGGTCGCCATCTGTTCAGTCAAATCTCTATGCCCTGTGTGTCCATCCCTAGCTCCTGGCAGGGATGGACCCCTGTAGTCCTTGGTTATCCATAATCCCTTCTTCGGTGTAACTGATCAAATCTGGGTGACCATCCGACCCAAGTAACTTCAGTGAGCTCCTGCATCCTGAGAATTTGGAATTGGTGCACAAAGGCCATTATTACTCTCTGTTGGGGACTTTTAAAGCTAGGGCTGGGGGCCCGACTTAGCCTGCGTTCAAATGGAGTGAAGAAAGCAGGTAGCCAAGAGAGGGATGAAAGGAGCATTTGCCCAGAGGCACGCAGAGGTGAGAGCCAAGGTGGCCCCAAAGGAACAGAGATGGCAGCCCCTGGCTGGCCCGCTGGTCCTGCTCTGTATCCTTTGAGAGCCCTGGCTACATTTCCAGACCATGGGTTCTGTAGCTCTCCCTTTATCTTTCCAACAACGCTCCTTTTTTTTTTTTTATTTGTTTAAATTAGTTGATTGGGTTTCTTTTCCCCACAAATATTCTCTAAGATATGATATTTCACTCTTCTAGCTAATGTGATTTTCAAGTAATTTCTGCAGCCTCCCAATGACTAATCAATCTGAGAATTCAGGTTTAAACACAGGATAAAAGCCAGAGAAAATGGTACTTAAGAGAATTTAGCTGATATCTGTGCAAATAAAAAAACCTGTGGTATGTTTGTGTCTCCCCCCTACTATCCCTCCACCCCTGCCAGAATTTATGTGTTGAAACCCTAACTTTCATTAGGATAGTATTAGGAGGTAGGGCCTTAGGGAGGTACTGGGTTTAAATGAGGTCACAAATATGGAGTCCCCGTGATGGGACCAGTGTCCTTATAAGAAAGAAGAGAAAGAGGGACACCTGGGTGGCTCAGTGGTTGGGTACCTGCCTTCGGCTCAGGTCATGATCCCAGGGTCCTGGGATCGAGCCCCGAATCAGGCTCCCTGCTTGGCAAGAAGCCTGCTTCTCCCTCTCACACTCCTCCCCCTGCTTGTGTTCCCTCTCTCGCTGTCTCTCTGTCAAATAAATAAATAAAATCTTAAAAAAAAAAAAAGAAGAGAAAGAGAAATGTCTCCTCATTTGAAGACATATCTGCAAACCAAGAAGAGAGCCCTCAGCAAGAAACTGATCATGTTGGCACCTTCACCTTGGACTTCTAGCCTCTCAAACTGTGCAAAATAAATGTTTGTTGTTTGAGCCAGCCAGCCGATGGTCCTTTGTTATAGCAGCTGGAGCTGACCATGACTCAGGATGTCATGTCCATATCACTTGAGAGGAGAAGACAGGCCCAGCTCAGGAAGGTCTGGAGGAACAGCAGACCAAGTTGTTAGCATAGACAAGTCACAGTGGGCTAGGATTTATTGCTCACCAGAAGCTGTGGGACTCTGGGGAAAATTCTAAACTCCTGTGAGCTTTATACTTTTCCACTTTACAAATGGGGAGGCTCAAAATCAAATAACAGTGCATATTTCTCATGCTTACAATCAGTAATCTATTACTTTTCTACAGGAAAATACTAATCAGAGCCTCTTCCTTACTTTTCAATGGAAAACTTAACAGTATATCCGAAACCAAAATGCCCATTCGTTTTCCTAAAGCAGAACTAAAACACCCGTATTATAAGTAACAAACTCTCACGTTAGAATGGAAAATGTTTAAAACATCACCCCCCATCACCAAACAATCAATAAGGCTGCTGGCAAGTTGCAGTTTTATATAGCTGGTGGCTTGGCCTCTCGATGACAACAAGGCTACTCCAAATATCTACACACGGAATTCTGGTGATCTACCAATTACATTCTGAATGTTAACTCCAGACTTCTCCTTCATGACGTTTTATTAAACATGATGTACTGACTTAGGGGGATGTAATATAAACTTTTAAAATGTAAGCAGCTGAAAATGTTTTAAGAAATATGTGTGTCTTGTGACATTTGGGTTATCCAAGCGAGGAGGGAAATTTCTCCTGGGAGATCGGTAACGGGGCAGATGGGGTGGGACTGTGTGCGTGAAAGCACTGTTAACTGAAACAGCTCTCTTTACCTTGTACCTAAAAATCAGCTCGGGCCTATGAAAGAAGGAAAGGCAGGCAAAGCAAACAGAAGCCGAGAATATTAATGGAAGAACAAGAGCAAAAGTCTCCAATATCTGATTAGTGATTTTCAATTTACAAAGCACTTCCAGGCACATTATCTCCTGATTGCCATAACATTCCCATGAGTCAGAAGGGATGCTTTTCTAATCTTTATTTATGAGGAAGCCAAGCTTTAGTCAGGCTAAGTGACCAGCCCAAAGTCACACACACCTGGCATCCGCAGCAAGAACGGAATTCTCTGGCCTCCCCCTGCTGGCTCTTGACACTAGTTCTCAAGTCACACTTGGAAGTTGACCCCCTCTCTCACTAGCTCCACAGCAGCAGGGAAGGCCCAATCAACTTGGCCAGGCTGGAACCTGCACCTTCATCCACCTCTAGTTGATGGCCTTTGTCTGGCACCCTGCTGAATATGGTCTGGTGGTCTCAAGTTCACAAAGAGATCTCTGACCATAACTTTCCTGAGACAGCAAAATTTCCTTGTCAACCCACAGGCCTGGGCCAAGACCCAACGGCAAGAACCTACAATCTGTCTTCGCCTCCCTCTCCTCAGTGTTCCCCTGTGGCCTAGCGCAACAAAATTGATTTCTCGCTCCCACGATGTGCCTAACACAGATCCGCAGAGGGGCCCTGCTCCCTGGGTTCACTCAGGGCCTCGGGCTAACAGAAGCAACACCTCGATATTGCTTCTGTCGTGACTAAAGCAGTGGGAATTGGCTTGGAGGTGACCCACATCACTTCTGCTCATGTTTCTTTGACCAAAACCAACCACACATCAGTGCCTGACTTCAGAGAGGGCAGGAAGCGCAATTCTCTGTGTGCCTGACAGAAGAAGGGGAACATTGGTGGCCAGCACGATGACAACCACACAGTCCAGTCCTCATCTGATGCTGAGTCTCCCAGTAACGGCGCCACAGGCTTCAAGCCAGCCTTTACCTAACCTCCCCCATAACCAGAAGCACCCCATCTCAGAAACAGCTGGTTTAATTTGAAGAGAGCTCTGTTTGTTAGAAACTAAATTCTTAAAAATAACCAAAAATTGGTCTCTCTGTAACTTTGGTTCCTCAGGATTTATTCTTTCCTCAGGGTCTAAGGATAAATCATTACATATTTCAATTAACCATGCTAGATCCCTGCCACCCAAGAGATCTTGGGTGTAAGACGCGTAACCAAGATCACAGCACCTTATGGCACTGGATATGGTATAGATAATACCCTAATGTCACTGAAGGGGAAATCAGGGGTCTCAAAGTTGAGGAAGGTGGATCAAAGGGAGGCTGCAGAGAAGCTTTCTGGAGAAAGACAACTGTTGGTGTTGTTAACGCAGCAAGGGAGGAGTTAGCTCGAAGATAAGACTAACACAACACCAGGCAGGCAGAGGAAACAATCCATGTTCGGTGACCGAGGTACAAAACTGCATGATGCATTCAGGGAGATATAGAAATGACTGAACAGAGGATGTCCTCTGGGGAGGATCTTGAGGTGAGATAAGCATCCAATCATGGAGGGCCCTGAGGCTAAGCTGACAGTCTGGAATCCTGGAAGCTATTGAAGTTTAAGCCTAACGTTGACATTCGCTAATTTCTCACTTTAGCAGCCTTATCCTGGCAGCAGGGGGCAGAATGGAGCAGAGAGACCTGCCTGAGTCTAGGAGCTATTGCAGTGATCCCAGGTGGGCCGATGAGGCCAGAGCTAAGGCTGTGATTCCACAAAGAAGGAGGCAGATTGGAGAAAAGAAGATGAGAAGCAATGAGCAGCACCTGGCAGTTAATTCCAAAAGGGGAAGCAGGATGTGACAGAGGCGTAGGGTGCCTTTCACGCTCTGGCTTGGGCAACCACATGGTATAATACCCTGAAACAGAGACATCCCAAGAGATGGGTGGAGAAACGTTTTTGTGGAGTTCCCCATGGGGCAGGTTGAGTTTAAGTTGCGTGTGTGATTTAGTTGCGGTGCGTTGGGCACTGTGCTGTCTCTATAAAGAGGGGGCTAGCCAGACATCATAGACTGGGGAGGCAGCAGTCTGTAAGTAGTTATTGAAGCCAGGCGTGTGGCTGACATGCAAACCATTATTTTTCTACATATGAAGGAGAATGAAAATATATTAACTCACCAATTTGACCTACCCTCTCCAGGGGCCAAATGATCCACATCTGTCTGTGGTGCATTTTTCTTAGAATCAAGGAACCTAAACAATGGACTCACAATCAGTGCCTTGCTTGGGAAGCATGGAAGCAGACCACAGTGAAATGGAGACTCATGAGAAAGATTTCATCCAACCATACAGAGATCTGATGAGTCATCCCTGCTCCACGATGGAGAACACCTCCAGGATAATTCAAATGCTCGTTTCAGATCCAAGGTTTTTTCTCTCCCGTACCTGTGCTGAACAAACTGGGCCATACACACACATACGCTTTTTGTCTCGTAGGATAACTATATTCATTCTTTTAAAGCAAGGGTCTTTTGGGGTTTTTTCAATCCAGTCATATACACTGATAAGGTTACAGGTTTAGGCCAGCAATTGTTGACATATATTCCAGGGACCAAACCTGGGTTAACATTTTTTGAGCTCAAGTGCTTGGAAACTACCCATCACACATTCTCAGATTATTTGTTAAAGGTTGGGAACCAATCTGATTCACTGCATGTTTGGCTTTCCTAATTTCATTTTCAAAGGGATACCTTAATGTCAAGATTACAGGCTACCTTGCTGTTACTCTGTGGTGTAATAAAAAATATATTGGGTATTTGTCCCTGGTTCTTCACACAGAGCTCCTAAACACTTGGAATTTCCTGAGTGATAGACGAGTGTCTTTTGTCATATACAATGAGCCCCTTTTCATTACACCTGAGTTCATACTAATGCGGTGACTCAGGATTAGGGCCCATAGATGGTTTCAGAATGGGGACTGGTCACTAGAAAGCCCAAACACAGTGATTAGAGCACAGGAACTTTCAGCCCTAGCCCCAGCCCACCCCAATCTCTGGGGAGCCTTGGGAAGCTGGAGACTGGGTTATAACAACACTTAAACAGAGATTCAGAGAGCTTCGGGGTTGGTGAACACATTAATATGCTGGGAGGTAGACGTGCCCAGAGAGGGCTTGGAAGCTCAGCACCTTTCCACCCCCATATTTTGCCCTGTGTTTCTCTTCCATTTGGCTGTTCTCCAGTTGTATCCTTCATAATAAACTGGCAAACACTAAGTAAAGTACGTTCCTGAGTTCTATGAGTCATTATACCAAATTAGCAAAACTGGGGGACAGTCACAAGAACCCCCAAATTTGTTGTCAGCCAGACAGAAGGGTGAGTAGTCTGGGCACCCCATTTGGAGCTGATGTCTGAGGTGGGGCAGTCTTGTGGGGCTGAGCCCTTGACCTGTGAGGTCTGTGCTAATTCTGAAGAGTTTCAAAATTGGATTGAATTGTTGGACACCCAGTTGGTGTCAAAGAACCAGAGAATTGGCATGGGAAAACCCCATATATTTGGCATCAGGAGTGATGTCAGCAAAGCCACCGTGCACACCACTCTGCGTGACAGAAAAAAGCCACAAAATCTTTACTGAGCTCAACAAATATCTCATCGTAAAAAGCAAACCTTTATCGCCAGGTTTCGATCATGATGACAAAGGAGAGGAAAAAAACTTCGTGTCATATGAGACATTATTAAAGATCTTGAGATGTTGAGTCTTTAGGAAAGAAAAAATTAGAGGGAAAATTGGATAGTGGTTTTCAAATATTTGGACAAGGAGAACTTGCATCTATGATGAATTGTTGGACAAGTCAAAGAAACAGATTTCTACTTAATATCACATGACCAGAAATCCTTCCCTGTGAGTTACAGCACCTTCCTCCACGCCATCATTGGAAGTATTCACATGTAAGGAAGATCTTTATGGTTCGGGATGCCATAGACGGGGTTACAGACTACCTCCAAGGGGCTCGGCCACTCTGGTTCTCTTATGCGGACTCAGAACTCGAGGGTTACAATTCCAATCACAGAGTACTTATTTTAAAAAGTCACATTTTTTTTGGACACTGGCTGAAAGAGAACTTTTTATTACTTTTATGTACAGAAAATTCAACAGTGCCCACTTAGCCCAGTTTGGTGGCCAGTTCTTCAGCCTTTGCTTTTTCCAACTTG
Source organism: Zalophus californianus (assembly GCF_009762305.2). NCBI lineage: Eukaryota > Metazoa > Chordata > Mammalia > Carnivora > Otariidae > Zalophus > Zalophus californianus. The sequence continues at coordinate 70,707,725 of NC_045600.1, forward strand.
GCAATGCAAGCCACCGACTTTGGACCCAGGACATTGCCTCCCCAGTGGCAGCGTATCTCATAAAAATATGGAACGCTTCATGGATCTGCATATCATCCTTGCGCAGGGGCCACGCTAATCTCTGTAACGTTCCAGTTTTAATATATCTGCTGCCAAAGCAAGCCCAAAAGTCACACTTTTAGAAGTTCAAATAAATATAATCAGTTTGAAAGTCAAGTATCCTGCTTGAGTAAACAAATTTGGAGTAAACACTGTAGGAACATCTAAAATGTGAAGAAATGATGAGTACGAGAATTCTTATAATTAAGTAGGTTAACTGCCCGAATAAAATTCAGTGTGAATGTGTAGGATAGTAATCAGTAGAATGTGGAGTTATAAAAAGCAGTGAGACGAGACGACCCATGCTAGTTCCTCCAGAAAGAGATAATCAGTCATGTAGAGGAAACGGAACGATAGAGTCCGGACTACGCTGACCACACTGTTCTCCACGGCAGAGCCTCCTTCAGGATGGGAGAGCAGGCTGCACCTTCCTTCTACGTTGTGGGCAGGAAGTAGTGGGAGATTTATAAGCCCCAACCAAAAAGAACCTCCCTTTCCTACTTAGTAATGTCTGAAATAATTCTGCCAGGGTCACCCTGGAGGAAGAGTAAGGAGAGGAGGAAGAATGAAGACCAGAAATGCCAAGATAACTTCTGTTTTAACATGTTCGGACCTCTGCTCCCTTTGATGGCAATGACACTTCAGGAGGTCGGAGGTGGGCTTATCCACTGAGCTATGCCCTAAATGGACAGACACTGGGGATGGTCTGTTTCTGAACAATTGTGGACAAATATAGACCATAGCAAAAACAGAACTGTCACCAAAATACTATTCTTTCCTTGTTGCGTGTTATGTTTCCTACTCCTGAAAAGCTCTCCCATGAAGTGGACTTGCCATCCCCGGGTGGTCACTCTCCCATCTGCAGAGGCCTTCCTCCTCTCTCCTGGTCCTGGCCTTCTTTGTTCCTTGTGCCCTTGAAACAAGAACGGCTCAAGAGGGAATAATTTAATTCCAGCGCCCTCTGCTGGCCCTGCAGAAGGGCAAGCCATCTTAAACTAGATCAGTAGTTGCCAAATTTCTCACTACCAGGAAGACATTTTATTATTTTATTAACCCCAGAGGACCCCCCCCACACATACACACACACACATTTTGAAGCTGATCTTTTAGGAAAATTCCACTTGCTTAGTAATTATTGACTTATTTACCAATTTTCATGTATCAAAGTCATGGGAAACTGTCAATCAGAACCTGTAATCAACATGTAATCACAAAGTATACGACACAAAGGTTATTTCTTTTTTTTATTTATTAACATATAATGTGTTATTTGTTTCAGGGGTATAGGTCTGTGATTCATCAGTCTTACACAATTCACAGAGCTCACCATAGAAGGTTATTTATTTCTAATCACACATAAACATTCACCTTTTACCTAGCCTGTAAACCTTACTGCAGGTAAGTGTGCAATTTCTGTGAGGCTTTTTAACATACTGCAAATAACTTAAGGATCTGGTTCCTACCTGGAGATCCAAGGGCCCCAGGCTTGGAACCACCAAGTTAGAATAACTCAGCATCTAAACAATAGCTAAAACCTGAGGACTGAGAAATTCTTAATTTACTAGTGAGCACTTCTGGATGATGGCTGAATGTTTTCTGCCACTTGGATATAATTCTTCAAATTACTTTGGTCTGTTAACTCGTCATATAGTGACCTGAAAGGTTAATGGAGCATTCAGAGTTGTACATATCCAAACTGAGCTTTCAGGTACCAATTAGTGTTAGCAATGAGTAGCTGGACAGGAGTAGCAATGATAGAGATCCATACATCTGGGAAATGGGAGGTACATGACTAGGGACATCTGAAATCCAGTTCTCAGCTGGCTTCTTGCCTCAGTGCCCCAGCAATTTCAACCCCATCAAAGTATGGTTCCATGAATAGAAAGCTGGTATATTCACAGGAAAAAAGAGAGGTAGAGAAACATGGTAGGCTCAGCACAGTGTGTGGTATGTGGCCTGAGTGGAGTAAGGCAGGAGAGTAGGGAAGTCTAGAAATAGAATAGACAAGGGGTTCTCTGAGGGCAGGACCGGGTTTTGTCCATTGTTTTAACCCCCGTATCTGACACAATGCCTGGCACACAAGAGGCTCTCAACTATTTGTTGCATTTTTGTAGGTATTACACTTACCAATTCTAGAAATGTTTTTAGCTAGGTACAAAGCCCCACCAGTGACTACTAAGATAGTAGCCAAGGGTAGCTGGTTCCGTGGTAGAACTGAGCTTGCTGTTTGGATGCAAAGTTTTGTACAGAAAAGGTTACATTTTTTTTTTTTTGAAAAACCTGAATGTATCTCAGAATGATTTTCCATATTTGACTTTTTTTCTTTTAAAGTAAAAGATAATTTATTGTAATATAACAAAGAAATGGAAAAGTATACAATGTGAACACAACTATATAACCAGCACTTAGATCAAGAAACAGACCATCTTGGTATCTTAGAAGCCCTGGTGCTGCCTCCTTCCTGTCACTATCTGACCCCCTTTCCTACTATCCTGACTTCTAACACCATAAATTAGTTTTGCCTATTTTCGAACTGCATACAGTATATGGTGGATTCTTTGGTTCAACATTATTTTTGTGAAGGTAATTCACCTTCTTAGTTGCAGTTTGTTCATTCTCATTGCTGTCTTTTATTTACAGATATGCTACAATTTTTAGTTGACTACTTATGATGGGTTAGTTCTGGGTTTTTACTATTCCGAAGAGCGCAGACATGAGGACTCACATGCGTTTCTTCTGCGCACGCATGCGCATTTGGGTTGGGCGCACATGCGTGGGAGACCTGGGGGGGCCAAGGGGCGCGCGTGTGACCAGCTTTTACAGGGACTTCCAAAGAGTTTCACAAAGTGGTTGTGCCGGTTTTGTGTTAGCTCTTATACAAAGCTAGATGCCGGAGATATTCAGAGGGGAGAAAGGACGGGGAGCGGGGAGATTATCCCTAGGCCTATATTTGAAACCTAAGGGACTTGACGGGAAGGAAGAAGACAAAATAATCCTCGAAGGGACAGGCCCCATCAATCATCGGCTCATCATCGGAGTGACTAGAAGCCTGCTTCCCCAGGATGAGAAAGAAGGCAGAATAATAACACAAAACGTAGAGGAGAAGAAGAAAAGGAAAAAGATCAGAATGGATGCTCACCCTGAATGCCAAGGCCCTGCTAATGATTTTACCTTCATAAAAATGACACCCTAGTGTCCCAAAGCCCTGACTCTGATAGGTCAGATTGGACCCAAAATGCAGCAAAATGTGCTCTAGATTTATACATTTGTGTTTATCACAAAATTTCCTGAACTTGCTTGAGGCTCTGTACGTACATAAGGTTATTAATCAGGACAGTTCCTCTTTATTAATTGTGGGATAAGAACTTTCACCACTGCTGATATTCACAGGAATAAATATAAAACTTTATTGTTAGATTTTTGTTAAGATTTTTGTAGAAAGTTTTATTTGCAAGTAAGTAAGCCAAAGTAGAAATGCAAGATGCTATCAGATAGGAGAATCCAATTTTCCACTTAAATATGTTTGTCCCTTTTGCAGCTGGATTTGGGGCTTTCCCCTGAAAGTCTCAGGAAGCTCATTTGAGTGACTCAGAACGAACCCAGTCTGCGAGACGTGGCTAGCAAAAGGCATAGCATTGCAAGGAGGAATGCAATGTTCTATTTACAAAAGGAATTTGATTGCTAATTATGAATCCCTATAAGCTCTATGCATTTCATACTTCTTTGCAATTCAGAAATGAATCCTGTGGTCTCTTCTGGTCTCTTGTAAGCTGAGGTTCTCTCTGACACTTTGCAAAGACAGCTCCTACCTGAGTGCTGACCCCTCCGTATCTACCTTTTCTCAAATTGATTTTCAGCTCCAGGACAATTTGCTCTGCAGTGGATCTCGTCACAGAACAGACAGGGACTGCCTATCCTCGCAGAGAGAGGTCAGGTTTACACTTGCATTCATTTCCTTGGGGCTATTTTGTGAATTAAACTTGGCACATCCCTGCCTGTTTGCTTTTGATCTGACGTGCAGGACAAGGAGTTCAATTCATTTACTGCCTCTCCAGCAACCGTGTCCAAGAGTATTATCCAGTAGGAGGTCTAAGGATGTTGCCACTATCAGTGGCCAACAGGCACACTTGAAAATTCATGAACAGTTTGTAAAAAGACAGGAGTTCTTCCCCCGCCCCCCGCCCCACCCCACCCCACCCCACTCCCGCCGTGCTTTAACTGAGATGCTGGCTGAGCCCATACCAAGAGAGGGAAATCAATCCAGGCCAAAACTTCAGGAGTGGCTGCAAAGCACCATAAGGATCGAGAAGTTTCTGATTTGCTTCCAAATTATACCCAAGGGCACAAAGAACTGGCATTGCAAAAACTTAGCTGGTCTAGCTGATATACAAATCAATTTGTTCACCTGCTCCTAGTTATGAACGTTCACCTTATGAACTCTCATATGCATGAATGGGCATTTGCAAAGCACCTACTACCCAGCCTCCTGGAAACCTCTAGAATCATCCCCCAAATCAAGAAGTGACACAGCTCTGAGTAAACACCATCCAGGGACAATTTAAGAAATTATGTATCTAGGGGCACCTGGGTGGTTCAGTTGGTTAGGCATCTGCCTTCAGCTTGGGTCATGGTACTGGGGTCCTGGGATAGAACCCTGGGATAGAACCCTGGGATAGAACCCTGCATCGGGCTCCCTGATCAGCAGAGAGTCTGCTTCTCCCTCTCCCTCTGCCCCTCCCCCTGCTTGTGCATGCTCTTTCTCTCTTTCTCTCTCTCTCTAATAAATAGTCTTTTTAAAAAAAGAATTTGTTATCTATCTCACTCAAATTTTCTTTCACTTCTTTTGTAAATTTCTTCTGGGGGACTGCCCTTGCCACTCTCCCCACCTTTCTTTGGACTTTCCAGCTTTCAGACTCAGTTAATTCTATCAAGCAACTCTGTTTGTCACATCAACACATACACGCGCACACACAGACACCTTATCCTAATCCGTCCTCTTCTCTCTCCTTCAACCAGAGCCTGGTTACCTTAGGGAACCATTTTTCCCCCTTATAAAAAAGCACTTTATCTTGAAAAAAAAAATCAATTACTTAAAATTCCCTTGAAACTGTAAGTAAAAGAAAACTACCCTGAAGGTATCAGTGTCATCAAATTCTAGGACACTGGAAAGGGCATAGAAATCCTGTCTAGAATTTTATCTTTCCCTTCTATCCCTCATTCTTTCTTTTCTTTGGCTGAATTACAAGTGCTGTAATAACGAGTACTTTCATTGAAAATGTATATACAGTATTTCATTGTAAATGTGCAGACAAATTATGGATTAAATTCCCCTGTGAACTACATGGAGGCCCAATCTCTGTAGATAAGATGACTTTCTGTTTTATTTTTAGAAATTGTCTCCAGCGGCTAGCTCACACTGCCCCTTGAGAGACAGGACTCCAGGGTCTTCACTGTAGTGGAGATTTGTTTTCTTGGACCTCTTGTCATCCAGACTTTCCAGGCTTGGAAAGTCTGCCCAGAGGCAAGGCCAGCAGTGCCTTCCCAGGACTGATCCTGTGGTGTATTATTTTTAAAGATTCTGGATCAGTTTTGCTCTTTTTAGGTTTTCTAAAGTTTTACATTGGTATTTTGATTGAAATAGGTGAATCCTAGAAATGATTTGGGAAAACTTGTTAACTTGACAAATTTTGTTTCTGGTCCAGAAACATGCCTTTTCATTTATTAAAGTATTCTATTTCTGAGTAAATTTTTTTATTTTCTTCATGTAAGTTCTATACAATTTTGCTATTGTAAATAGTTTTCTCACTGTATTTTTCTAATTGGTTATTGCTCTTCCATAGGAAAGTTATTTTTAATTATTTGTGAAACTAGACACCTCACTGAATGTTCTTAATTTTCAATAATTTCTCGGTTGTATTATAATTTGTGGTTCAACATTATACCAACTACAAATTTAAAAAAGAAAAGAAAAAAATGACTTTCAAGCTTTTTAAGTTCTCAACAACTGAGAATAAAGGAAGTTTTGGAAATCTATCAGCATAACATGTTTATAAGCCAAGGATAGACTGTAAAAAAATTTCCTTTTTTTTTTTTTTTGGACTGTAAAAAATTTCTGATCTTATTTTCTTTCTAAGTGTCAACGCTTGATGAATGTTGCATCACTTTTGGCCTTGTTACTTACCTTCATCCATTTGAAGGTGGGCCTCAGTGCTGGGCCAGCTCACACGGAATCCTAGTGGGCTGTCCTGCTAGATTATTTCTGTTTCCAGGTTGTACATGTTAATGACTATAATGATTGATTCTGACCCAATCTTATTTTAGGTAAAAAGGGGACCAATCCACTGAGAAAAGATTCAGTGATACACAAAAGCCTGCACGTAACTACTTTCATATTTTCCCTTCTTCCCTAGGGCTGTGTCCTCACCTGAACTCCAACAGTTAATTTCAGGAAGTGGCACAGTTTGGTTGAAATAATGAGAATATAGAATTTATTGACATGTAGCAAATTTAATCTTAGAGACCCAAAGGCTAGAAAAGAAGAAAGAAAAAGAAAAGAAACTGCATAGTTAATCACAAAATATGGTCATAGGAGGGGAGTTGTACATGTTTGCAATCATAAAACTTAGAAATCAGGTTGAAGATGTTTTCTAGCTGCTTGCCTCTATCCAATTTGGGAAATGTCTCCATTTTAGATCTCTCCCAAGCGAGGTTGACTCTTGATTATCTGTGATCATGAATGGGTAGTAGGATAGTCCATATATTTTCCATAAAGAATCCAAAAGTTGACATGAGCCACTACTTTTGGAAGCACATCTGAGTGTAACAGACAACATCAGGAACTAACCTGAATCTTTGTCGATTCCTGTTCTTGACTAATTTCTGATGGAGAGCCTCCAGCTTATAAGGTGAATAATCTTCTCTTCCTTGACTCTGTTTCAACAAATGAATTCATGGTAGCGGAGCCATGTAGGAACACAGTGATGGCATCCAGACAGCAGAACCTCAGAAATAATTTATTGGCTTCCCATCCCTTATTCATACACCCAAGCACCTTCACAGAGTAGGGGGCTAACTAAGGTTCAAAACAGCCTCATTAGCCTAATGCAAGGATGGCGAATGTGCCACAGCTCCCCTCTAGGTTAGGACTGAGGGGGCTCAATAAATATCGTCCCTCGGGCGCCTGGGTGGCTCAGTTGGTTGAGCGACTGCCTTCAGCTCAGGTCATGATCCTGGAGTCCCGGGATCGAGTCCCACATCGGGCTCCCTGCTCAGCGGGGAGTCTGCTTCTCCCTCTGACCCTCTTCCCTCTCGTGCTTTCTATCTGTCATTCTCTCTCTCTCAAATAAATAAAATCTTTTAAATAAATAAATAAATAAATAAATAAATAAATAAATAAATAAATAAATAAATATCGTCCCTCTTCCCTGCCCAAGTTCAGACCCCACCGAGAAGGAGATAAACACAGGAGTCAGAGAGATGGAAAACAACTATTAATGATACACCTTTGGGGAACACAGGCATGAAAGGCGAATAAATGTATTACTGTTTCCTAAATTAAACGTCCCAGGCTTTGAGCTTCTCTGATTGGGGACAGCACCTGCCCTTCAGGCTTGCCACACAGTAGGGATAATAAGCCAAAATTGTATATTTGCCACAGGCAGGCAGTTTCCAGAGAAGGAGAAGCCAGAAGGAGCTAAAGAAAGAAGTGCCAGAAACACCTCACATGCCCAGTTTCTTCTCTCAAACTCATTAATCTGCCTGCCCCCCACTTGCCAGGAATAGGGCAGCACCAACATGCAATGACCCAACAGATCCTCCATTGTTACACTTCTCAAACTTGAGCATGTGTCAGAATCCCCTGGAGGGCTTGTTATAAACACAGATTACTGGGCCCATTTAAGAGTTTCTGCTTTGGTAAGTCTGAGGCCTAAGGATCTGCATTTCTTTTTTTTCCTTTTTTTTTAATTTTATTTATTTATTTGTCAGAGAGAGAGCACAGGCAGGGGGAGGGGCAGGCAGAGGGAGAAACAGGCTCCCCACCGAGCAGGGAGCCCGATGTGGACTCGATCCCAGGACCCTGGGATCATGACCTGAGCTGAAGGCTGACACTTAGCAGGTGAGCCACCCAGGCGTCCCAGGATCTGCATTTCTAACAAGTTCCCAAGTGATGAATCACTGCTCTCATGCAATGGTCCTCAACCTAGACAAGCATTGGAATCAAGAAGAGAAAGGAGTGCTTCCTCCTATCATTCCTCAGCCTTTTGTTTTCCTTCTTAACCCATTGGGTTTAACCCCCAAGTCTGTGGTCTAGCAGAGCTGTGGCACCACATCCAGGAGAAGCAATCAGCAGTCTATCAGAATAGTGTAGCTCCCACTGCATGAGGCTTCTCCCTCCATATTAAGCACTATTCTTTCGTGGGACTGTTAATTCACAGTAATGATTTTTGTCCCCAGAAAGCTACGTAGTGGGTCATAATATAAATTTAAAAACTCAAAAGCCATACTGGACTAGAGCACTCCTTATTCTATTTCCCATCCTAAATTAGGTCCAGCCACATTGCCCAAAAGAGCTCATTAGTGATTCTTCAGTGAAACTAAACGACAACATTAAGTTATTCCAATAATTTGTTAATAATAAAAAATATTCCAAATTTGGGTATAAACTTTCTCCCATTACAAATTTCCCAGGTTCAGATTACAACCACAAAATGAAATCCCCTGAATATTAAAGCCTAAAATCAAATTATCTCGCCTTTGTGTTAAAAGTCAAGAGAAATTAAAGCCCTAAATTCCACCCTCCTTAATTTCTTATTCTTCTGGGTCCATCTAGAGGAATCCCCATATTTAGGTGAGACTGTGGTTGTTTTAGTAGCTGCAGGGGGGAGTTCTCTTGCACTGGAACAGGGGTTGTTCTCTTTGGACCTTAAAGGTTCAGCTGTCCCCATATGTGCCTTACTTTTGAGGAGATCAAAGAGCACACTAATGATTATCAAAGTACCAGACTTGAACCCACTTACTGTAAAGATTTATTTATTTATTTTATAGAGACAGAGCAGGAGGGACAGAGGGAGAGGGAGAGAGAATCTCAAGCAGACTCCCCACTGAGCACAGAACCCATTGCAGGACTCGATCTCATGACCCTGAGATCACCGCCTGAGCTGAAATCAAGACTCTTAACCGACTCTGCCACCCAGGTGCCCCTCAAACCCATTTATTTTAGAAAGCACATCAATCCCTGGCAGTTAGCAGGTATCTCAGACAAAATTGTATTCCCAGAATCCTCTACTTATATTGCCAAAGGCTATAGCCAAGATTCAGTGAAATCTGAGAGGGGACAAATACACAGAAATGGGGCAGAATCCTTGACTTCAGCCTTGCCATGATGCTGGTCATTCTATGTCTTTGTTGGAAGAACGTGGCCTTTATGGCACCATTTTTCTCCATATTAGGGGCAGGGGATGGGAAGGACATGCGTACTGTCTCAGCACTTGGAGGGTGAACTTGAGACCTGGCTCCCTTCTCAGAAAGTCTAGAAATCTTCAGCGGTGGCAGTCCTAGGCACTGGCTCTTACTTTATGGCCCCTTCATTTCCAATCCGACATACTGAAAACATCTTGATGTCCATCTGCCTCGAAGCCCTGTGTTTCCGGCACCCCACTGCTGAAGTACATGTGGGTTCTGCCTGGCGACCTGGTCCCCACTGGCTCTTGGGATGACGCATTTTCAGTGCCATGTCCCAGTGGTGGTTGTCACACTGTTTCTCGTTCTGAAATTACTCAGACGCAGGAAGCCTGCCTCCTCCAGAAGGCTTCTCCCTTATCTCACATTACTTTCAGCTGGAAAATCACTCTCAGCAAATTCCTGAACGGAGGCTGCTGCCGCTTCTAACCTGTGCCCTGGGGCCCAGTGAGAAACAAGACCCCACCATGTCCTCCTCAAGACCCCAGCTTCTGATGGTTCGGGCTCCGAATGGCCCTTCTTCCAACTACGTCTTGTTCTGCAGCAGTGGCATATGATTTGAGTGCTCTCTTGCCCCAGTTCTCTTCAGAAAAAGCAAATTTTCTTTTAATCAGACTTATTGAGGCATAACTCATATACAATAAAATTCACTATTTTTTAAATTCAAAGTTTGCTTTATTTTTCTGTTGAATCAACTATTAGCTCCCAGTATACAGTTTGATTTTTTTTATGCCTTCCAAACATTAGCACAGTTATCAGCTTATCAATAAGCAAATAATAAATCAATTTAGTCCCAGTGGTTATGTCTAGAACAATCTAGATTGTTCGGGTGGTCGGGAACTCTTAACTGTTTGCTTTAGCTTTTAGTTCTTGGTTCTATCTCCAAATACGAAAGAGCTGAGAGGCCTCTGCTGTCCCCACAAAGAGGTTAACAGCAAACAGACTCCAGGTTTTTGGAATAATTACAAGTGAGTATCTTAACCAAATAAACCTTGTGGCCCTCCCAACAGCAGGTTGAGTTGAGTTTCTCTGCAGGTCTGGCTGTATCCGCCAGACAATCCCACACACACCAGTCCCTGTTTCATAATAGGAGCCCAGGGGGGGAAAGCTGTTTGGGGACCTGCCCGGTGATTGTACAAGGACCTCAATTTCTCAGGCACCAGGAGCTCCATTTTGTCGAGGACCCAGTGGTAGGTGGCCCGAAGGCCCCGGGGGGCCAGCTAACGTCTCTTCAGATGGGTGACTGTGGGGGGTGGGAGAGTGGCCACATGCTCGTGGCTGACAAAGAAGGGCACTCCTCACCTCCTCCTGCCACCATGCCTCGCGTCCTCCTCTCCCCTAGGGTGTCCTTCTCACCACTCAGCCTGCCCTCCTGAGAACCCACCAGGCGTCCAGGGCCCAGAAAAGAAAAAAAAAAGATTCACCATTTTTAAGGAGACAGTTTGATGTGTTTTTTTGTTTGTTTTTTTTTTAAGATTTATTTTATTTTATTTTATTATGTTAATCACCGTACATTACATCATTAGTTTTTGATGTAGTGTTCCAAGATTCATTGTTTGCGTACAACACCCAGTGCTCCATGCAGTACGTGCCCTCTTTAATACCCATCACCAGGCTAACCCATCCCCCCAACCCCCCTTCCCCTCTAGAACCCTCAGTTTGTTTCTCAGAGTCCATCGTCTTTCATGGTTCGTCTCCCCCTTCAATTTCCCCCCTTCATTTTTCCCTTCCTACTATCTTCTTTTTATTTTTTTTTAACATATAATGTATTATTTGTTTCAGAGGTACAGGTCTGTGATTCGTTAGTCTTACACAATTCACAGCACTCTGATGCGTTTTGACAAATGTATCACCATGTAACCACCATGACCATCAAGATATAGAACATTTCCATCATCACTCAAAACTTTCCTTTGGGGGCGCCTGGGTGGCTCAGTCGTTAAGCGTCTGCCTTCGGCTCAGGTCATGATCCCAGGGTCCTGGGATGGAGCCCCACATCGGCCTCCCTGCTCGGCGGGAAGCCTGCTTCTCCCTCTCCCTCTGCCCCTGCTTGTGTTCCCTCTCTCGCTGTGTCTCTCTCTGTCAAATAAATAAATAAAATCTTTAAAAAAAAAAAAAACTGTGTCTCTTTGAAGTCACTACCCTCCTCCCACCCACAACCCATGGGATTCACTAATCTGCTCTCTGTCTTCCAGAGTTTTAGATAAATGAATCATAGAGTATGTGGTCTTCTAGGTCCGGCTTTTGAGATTCACCCAGGTTGTTGCATGTATCAATAGCAGCTTATTTTTATCCCTGAGTAATATTATAGTATGAATGTGCCAAAATTTGTCCAACTACCAATAGTTAATGGCTATTTGGGTAGTTTCAAGATTGAGACAATTTTGAATATATACATGCAAGTCTTTCTCTGAACACATTTTTTAATTCTCTTGGATAAACACCTAGCAGTGGGATTTCTGGGCCATATTGTAAGTATATATTTAACTATTTAAGAAACTGCCAGACTGTTGTTTAAAGAGACTGTTCTCATTTTTTTTTTCTTTTCAGAGAGAGAGAGAGAGTGTGTGTGTGTGCAATTGGAGAGGGGAAACGGAGGAGAGAGAGAATCTTAAGCAGGCTCCACGCTCAGCAAGGAGCCTGACACAGGGCTTGATTATAGGACCCTGAGATCACGACCTGAGCCAAAATCAATAGTCGGATGTTTAACCGACTGAGCCACCCAGGCGCCGCAGAGGCTGTTCTCATTTTTGCATTACCCCCAGCACTGTGTGAGGGTTTTAGTTGTTCCATGATCTCTTGTCATTTGATTTTGACAGTCTATGTAATATTAGCCACCCTAGTGGAAATGTTGTATTATCTCAATTTGGTTTTAATTTATATTTTCCTAATGACCAATGATGTCGAGCATCTCTTTATGTGCTTATTTCCCAAACATCTGTCTTATTCTGTGAAGGGTCTCTTTAAAACTTCTGCCTATTAAAAAATCAGGTTGTCTCATCGTGTTATTGAATTATAAGAGTTCTTTATATATTCTGAAAACAAATAATTTTCCTGAACATATGTTTTGCAAATATCTTCTCCCAGGCTATGTTTTCCCTTTGCATCATCTTAACAATGTCCTTTCAAGAGCAGAAGTTGTTAATTTTGATGTTCAAATTTCAAGTTCCTATCTAAAGAATTTTTGCCTGTCCAAAGGTCACAACAAATTTTTTCCTAGAAATTTTGTAGTTTAGCTCTTATATTTTGGTCTATAATTTATTTCAGGTTAAATTTTTTATATGGTGTGAGAGAAAAGTCCAAGTATTTTTCCCCCATATAGTTTGTTCTGACACCATTTGTGTAAAAAACTGTGCCTTCTCCATTGAATTACCTTGGTAATTTGTCAAAAATCAATTGCTCAGGAATGCCTGGGTGGCTCAGTCAGTTGAGCATCCGACTCTTGGTTTTGCTCAGGTCATGATCTCAGGGTCATGAGATCAAGCCTCACATTGGCCTCCACGTTCAGTGCAGAGTCTGCTTGAGATTCTCTCTTTCCATTTCCCTCTGCCCTTCCCCCGTGCTCACACACGTGCTCTCTCGCTCTCTCTCTCAAATAAATATATAAAGTCTTTAAAAAAAATCAATTGCTGGGGCACCTGGGTGGCTCAGTTGGTTAAGGGACTGCCTTCGGCTCAGGTCATGATCTCAGGGTCCTGGGATCGAGCCCCACATCGGGCTCCCTGCTCCGCGGGAAGCCTGCTTCTCCCTTTCCCACTCTCCCTGCTTGTGTTCCCTCTCTCGCTGACTGTCTCTCTCTCTGTCAAATAAATAATTAAAATATTTTTTAAGAATTAAAAATAAAAAATAAATAAGTGCTCATGTATGTGTGGGTCTCTTTCTGAACTCTATTCTGGCTCACTAATATGCACGTCTGTTCTTATGCCAATACCCCACTGCCGTTATTAGATGTAGCTTTATGGAAAGTCTTAAAATTAGCATGAGTCCTCCAACTTTATCCTTCTTTTTCGAAATTGTTTTGTCTATTCTAGGCCTTAGCATTTCATATACATTTTTATATCACCTTGTCAATTTTTACAAAATCCCTGTGGGAATTCCTACCAGTATTGCTTGGGAGGTACAGATCAATTTGGAGGGAAACAATATTGAGGATCATCTCTCTAGTTCAAGATCCTTAAGAAATCACATCTGCAAAGTCCCTCTTGCCATGTAAAGTACAGATTCCCACATCATGGCGTCTTTGGGCAACCATTACTCAGCCTTCTGCAGCATTTGATTTCATTGTTTTTCTCTATTGTTTGTTCATTTCCTATTTTATGGATTTCCAGTGTTCTCTCTAGTGTTTCCTTCCTTCTTTTTGCCTTAGGTTTATTTTGTTCTTTTTCTAGTTCCTTAGGTAGAAGTTTAGATTTTTTTTATTTGCAATATTTCTACTTTTATATTAAAAGCATCTAATGCCATAAAGTTCCCTGGAAATACTGCTTTTAAATACACCCCCAGGGGCGCCTGGGTGGCTCAGTCGTTAAGCGTCTGCCTTCGGCTCAGGTCATGATCCCAGGGGCCTGGGATCGAGCCCCGCATTGGGCTCCCTGCTCTGCGGGAAGCCTGCTTCTCCCTCTCCTGCCCCCCCTGTTTGTGCTCCTGCTCTCGCTGTCTCTCTCTCTGTCAAATAAATAAAATCTTCAAAAAAAAAATAAAAATAAAAAAATAAATACACCCCCAAATTTTTGATATGTTGTGCTTTCGATTTCATTCACTTCAAAAACATTCATCTTCTGTGAGATCTTTGGCCCATGAGTTATTTTAAAAACACGCTTTTAACTTGGACTCTTTTAGATATATTTCTCTTGTTGATTTCTTTTTTCTCTCTCTCTTGTTGATTTCTAATTAATTCCTAATTAGAAACGTGTGTGCTAATTTACTTCTCTTGTGTAAATTTGAGCTTTTTAATTTATGGAGACTTATGACTCAGAATCTTGATGACTATTTCATGTTTGAAAACGTGTTTTGCTGTTTTGAAAAGGGTGTGTATTCTGTTTTGGAATGATGTAGTCTATAAACATCAGTTAGGTCAACTTGACTGATAACGTTAAGACTGATATATCTTCACTCATTTTCTGTCTATTTTTTCTATTACTCGGAGAAGTGTGTTGAAATCTGCAACTATAATTGTGGCTTTGCATCTTCTTTTAGCTCCGCGAGTGTGTGCTTCATGGATTTTGAATCTCTGTTGTTAGGTTCATATCCATTTAGAATACTTACATCCTCTTGGTGGGTTGACCACTTTATCATTGTATTATGTCCCTCTCTTTCCCTGGAAATGGTCCTCGTTGAGTTTTCAAAATAGTATAAGAGAGGACCCGAGGTTGTGTGGCTGATCTAACACTGCCTATTTATGCCTGGCACATCATTTTAAAGCTAGAACCTCACACAGAAATGATCTTTAGAGCTCATGAAATGTAACTTCTTTTGCTTTTGAAAGTCTTGTACTGTAGATTTGCAGCCAAGCGATAAGGAAATTGTTCCGTTCCCTATACCTAAAAGCTGACATAAAACATTTTCTTTCCCCTCTAATCAAAGCCTTGCCTCAGCTCCTTCTGTTTACCGAGTCCAACGCAATGCTTTCATGTTGGTATGGCCAGCACTTGCTACCTCTTGCCTATATACAAGCAGCTGCTTGCCTGTGGCTAAAGCTGCCGTTAGCTGCTAGGTCAAAATCCCCTTGGAGTACGCTTCCTGAAAAATCAAAGGCCTAAAGATGCCAGCCCAGCCCCACCCGTCAGAAGACAGTCGCATAACTGTAAAAACTAGTCGCACAGTGCACCAAAGCCCTGTGAACCCCCAGCATTAAAGAAAAAAAAAAAAATCACATGACCCGCGTTTATCCCACCAAAGCCCTAAAGTCACTCAGTCAAAGCTTCATGTTTTGGGCTCCCCAAATCGGACTGCTTCTCTGTCTCTCAGCGTTCCTGGATTATGCTCCACATGCTGGGGGAAAGGATGCTATAAATTGGACTCCCTCAGACTCAATCCCCCTCCTGTGCTGATGGTAATCATAACTGGTTACATAACGTGTGTAATAAGGTTCATTTTCCCCACTGTCCGGCAACACACTGGGGTCAGTTTTGGGTGGGTTTTTTTTTTTTTTCTACAACACTCACCCCTGTGTAAGTTCAGGCCCCTCACTACTTTATGAGGGAAGAGCTTCCTAGTGTCCCGGAATGGTGACAAGGGTGGGAGACGTCCCACACAGGCGGTACAGCTGGAGGCTCAGCCACGTCTGGGAGCCTGGTGCACATTTCTCTGCTGCAGGGGCCACGGGGGGTGAGCAGGGCAGAAGGCAGGGCAGTGCTCTGCCTCTCTCTGTCACCTCTGCTCTCATTCACGCCCCCGCCCCTCACCCAAGTCAGTCCCTTGTTCACATAGCTTCTGGCTGCCTCCACAGTTGTGTCCAGGATCACCCTCTGCTTCCCATCCCCACATCCCAGATGGCCCTCCTACTCCCTCCTGGGAAGACAGGCGGGGTGTCACCTTCTCTCCCCAGCTCCTATTAATCTTTGTGATGCCATATCCTATGGTTTGCTCTCCTCGGGGTCTTCCTTTTCGATTCCTAATAACCTAGTTTGGAAGTCAGACAAAAGAAAACAGAAAGGAATATTAACCACTTCTTCCTCTTTCCATCTGCATGTTCGGACAACCAGGGAGAAGGCCGCAGACATACAGGAAAGTAGGAAGAGCACAGAGATTAAGATTCAGGACTCGAGGTCAGCGCCCGGGTTCACCCACGCCGCACCACGGGGGTCTCACGATCCCTCCAAGCACCTATCCCGGTACAGGGCTTGCACACGAGGAGAACCATTAACCATCCTAGTCCAGTGACAGTGCTGGTAGTTAAAAGTAAGTCTGGAGGTTTTACAAATGAATGCCCTATGGCTGGAAGAGGTTAGGTTGCGTGTCCAAGACACACTGCTTGTCGGAAGCACGGCTGGGATTCAACCCCAGGCTGCTGGACCCACCCCCCCACCCACCTTGGGGTCACCTGGCAGGACTGTGGGCAGCCAGCTCAGAGCAAGACCGGGACACAGGGCAGAGGCCAGAGCAAGGCGGACATTTACTTCTAAAATGAAACTACCACCATGGAAGATGGGAGAGGAAAGGCGGGAGTAGTCTGGGCCTGATTTTGCTCCACGTACAAGGGAGCCAGCCACTGGTGTCTGAAGACCCTTCTCCAGAAGCACAGCCCCAGTGGGACTCTCTTTAAATGTCTTCTGATTGTTTCCATTCAAAGCTATCTTCCAAAACAGAATTCTCCACCTACCTTTATGAATAGGTTATAAGTGTAATACGAAGAAGTGGGAGGAGAAAACCACGCGTCCTGAGAGGAGTGGGGGGGAGAGACGGGGGTGTGGAGCTGTGTGTGGCAGAGTTCGAGGCTGCCCCAGGTACTAACATCCCAGCCATCGATGTCATTCCCCTTCTGGGCTGTTCTTGAGTTAGCTGTATAACAGGATGCTTTAAAATTGTTCAGAGCAGCAAAGAGTGCTGTTTTGATGGGACTCTGAGGAAAACCCTCATATGGGTTTCAGAGATATAATGGGAAAAATCCCTGGTGGCCTTCCATTACAATCCTGGAGGGGTCTTCAGAGTTGATGAAGGACAAGAGTGGGGTTTTTTCCCCCAACTGACTTTTCAGATTCAAGGCTCCCATGTGAGGGATCCTTCTGAGGGAACGTGGGGATTCCTGCCAACAGTAATTATAGCTGGATCCTCATGATACCCTGAAAGGTTGAAACCAAGCAGCAGCTGTGGCTGTCCAGAAACGCCCCTTCTCCATAGGCCTGGGGCTGGGTCTACACAGTGCCACGAGCAGTCAGGATTCAACCACTGTCCCTCTGACCTCACCTCACATCACAGTCTTCCGCACGCACGACCAACAGCCTCACTGGTCCTCTTTATGTTTCTCAAGCACACCAAGGTTTTCTCCTTTTGGTCTCAGAACCTGCTGTTTCCTGGGCCTGGAACATTCTTGCCCAGACTTGTGCCTGGCTGGCTTCTTGGCATGGCTCAGGCCACTCCTCCAGGAGGCCTCCCTCACCAGCGATTCTAAAGAAGAACGGGACCTCACTTTCCCACCTCCGTGTTTTATTTTCTTCACAGCAATTATCTCTAGTATTTCTAATGTATTCATTCTGTTACTGTCTTTCTCCTCCCCTGGAATATAAGCTCAATGAGAGCAGGAAACTTCCCTCCCTTGTTCTCACTGCTGCATCCCGAGGACCTTGCCTGGCACATAGCAGACACTCCAGAAAGTTTGGTTAAACAGGTGAGGGAGAGGATGCTGCTCTATGTGGGGCCAGCTGCCTCCCTCACCCAGAAGCGACCACCAACTGGCAGGGGTCTGCAGGCCTCCGGGGAGCACGTCGGTGTGTATCAGCCTCACCATGCCCTTGCTACAGGGACGGCATTTGGGCTCACGGTGGAAAGAAAGAGTTATAGGATTTGAGCTGAGGAAATTGCATCTGTCATGAACTAGCCGGTTTTCAAGATAGGACAGAAAGCCGTAGAGCTTTCTCATTTTAGGTACAACTACTGTGTCCTAACCCATTTCTCTCAGCAGTGCCCCATTTTGAATGATTGTGGTTTTCTCTCGCTTTTCTTTGAAGTATTTATTCACAGCTTGGTTTGCGGGAGTTGGAAAGCAGGTCTGGGGAAGGTTGCTGAGCCCTCCGCTGACACAGAGGAGGAGGTCACCCACCGGTCACTGGTCCTGGCTCTTCGCAAGACAATATGGTGAACTTTATTAAGATTAAAGGCAAGCACCATTCATGGGCTTCGTTTATAAGGATTTTGTAAGGAGTCCGTGGAACATTCCCCAGGGGGTCCTCTGGTCCAACTTTCCACCAAGTGCAACACCTTCCATGACATGGCTAACATAATTGTCTGACCTTTGCGTGAACAGTCAGCTACCTCACCGAGCAGGCAGCCCATATTTTACCCCCGACAAAACTTTTCTGAGGAAATTTCCCAATAAAATCGATTATTTTTCTTTTAAAACCCTTTTCTGTGGGCAGTTGGTAGATATTTTAAAGCTTGGGATTTGGGCCATATGGAGTGAAATATTTAGAAATGTTTAGAGCTATTTAGTTCCTTAGGAAAATGAGATTGAGAATAACCTAAGAGAAAATACTGCACCATTGGCTTTTCCCATTCATAAACACATGCTGCTTGGCACGCACTTCTCTGACATTCTGTGAGGTGAGGGAGGCTGGAGTTGAAATTTCATTTGCATGTTATCCCACTGTGATAGGAAATTATTTCTCCTTGGCCAACTCTTATCACGCAGATTGCTCTAAAATCAGATTACAGATGTTTGTTTTGATTGATTAGTTGGTCCTGCCTTTAAAAAAAAATCACTCATATCTTATCAGTGAGAATAAAGCTGAGAAAGCAATTACAAAACTAACTTGTCAGTTTCTGAGAGTGTTTTAACCAGAAGCTCCACAGAAATAACTCCTAGATAAAGGTGAGACAGAAACAAACTTCTTTAAAATCATGAGTAAATCTGTCAAATCTGTCAACCCGAGTGGCCACGAATTTAATGAAATCCAATTAAGTTGTCCTGTGCATCAGTGAGCACCCATTAAATGGCAGGTCATTCCAGTAGCTGCACAGGATAGAGGATAAATAGAACTTGAAGTTCACACTCGAGGTGCCCAGAGGAGCCTGATCTCCGTCCTCCCGTCCCCACTGGGAAGCCATTTAACGGGTCCACTTCATGTTCTGGCCAAGTGTCATGGGATTCTTACAGGGATAAGAGAAATGGGGCTTAGCTTTGGGGAGATGATAAGTATATACTCCAGGCTTTGGGACCAGACCTCCGGGTGTGAGTCTCGGTTCAGCACCTCCTCGTTTCATGACCTCGGGCACGTTTTTTAACCTCCTTGTCTGTTTCCTCACCTACCACACAACGATACTGTTTCTCTTGCAAGGCTGTCGGGAATCAGAGATAATCTATGTAAAGCTCCTGGAAGAGTGAGTCGTCCTCGGTAGCCTGTGCCAGCTGCGGGCTCTGGGTTTGTCCAGCTGCAGACCCGCTGGCCCGGCACGCAATAAGTTGATCCTGCTGGAAGGTGACCTTGGAGGATCTGCGCCAAGACAAGCGGTGGAGGCCTTTGCTGGCCCTCGGCTTTTTAGCAAGGGCTGATGCTCTGCAGAGGGCCTGATCCGGGGCCCCGGGGCGGGGGCCCACGCGGCGCAGAGCGACGCCGCGGAGAAGGCGGGTGAGAGCAGGCGAGGGAAGAAAATCCGGGATAATGTGTTTAATTTGATACGTTCCCTGGAGTCATTAAAATGCATTCTCTCCCGGACTCTAAAATTCTTGAGCTGAAATAATCAGTCCAACAGGCTTTTTGCTGAAGATAATGCGAGCTCACCTCGCGAAGCGCTGTAAAGCTCAGGCCTGTTGAAATACTGCCCTCCTGTGTCCCGGGATGGGAACCGCCTCTTCGGGAACCCGCTCAGCGGGCCAGCCTCTCAGCAGGGAGCTTCAACTCAAGGCGGAACCCCCCAAACGCTCCGGCTAATGTGTGGGGTAGGAACAGGGTGCCAGGAGTCCAATTCCTTCTTCACGTGATGGAGAATGCCTGTCGTTCATTTTCAAGGGGTCCCCAAACGAATTCTGAAGGAATTATTGACCTCTGCTATATCCTCTCAACAAGGGAGAAAAAAATTACAGACCAGACCAAACTTCACACAGGAACTCCCTGTTTCCTTCTCTCTCTTCCTCTCTCCTCCTTTTGCTTCATTCCTCCCTTCCACTTATTGAGTGACTTCTAAGACAGTAAAGCCCTAATATTCTCCCCAAAAAGAAAAAGGGTAAGAAAACAAAGTTGTGGTGTTCTTTTTTTTAAAGTAGGCTCCAGGTTGGGGGAATTCACTCAAGCCAAGGACTTGAACTCAATGACCCTGAGATCAAGAGTCAGATGCTCAGCCAACTGAGCCACACAGGCACCCCCAAAGCAAAGTATTTAGAACAGGAGCTGTGACATTATAAACACTTAATAACAGTGGCTATGCTTAGTCCTTATTATCTTTTTCTAAGTCTCAGGCTTTGCCCCGAGTCCAGCTGGGGAACATAAAAATGGTCCCTGCTCCCTTGAAGCATACAGCCACAAATTCTGGGCTTCAAGCTATTTGGGGTTTTAGCCATACCAGCGAGCTAAAAAAGAATAATGTTGCCAGTGTCTAATAAAAAATACCAAAACAAAACAATTCGTGATAGCTCAAAACCCACTAGGAAATATTAGCGCCATTTCTCTCAAACACAGCCCGAATTTTCACAGGTACGTGTCTGGATTCCTTGGGGAGCTCTTTTTCTTTTCTCAAACATCTCCATGAAATATAACTCCCCTCCTTCCAATTCCAGTGCTTAGCCACATTTTTAGCTAAAGGAAAAATTATCTTCAGGCTGGTAAAATATGGAGCTGCTTGGTTTGAATGGTGTTTTTCTCACTCTGGTTGAAATTATATTCCTCTGTCTTATAGAATTAGAGTCTCCAGGAGCCCCCTGCTAAAATCTGCATATCCTTGCACACGTCACTTCATTCATTATTAGTTTATGAGATTGATTTGTTAAATGCTTCCCAACTTGATGGCTACACCCAGGGAGGCTCAGAATGAGCACACTTTTCAAAATAGTATTTTCTCATTTTAAAAATCATAAATACTCATTGTAGGAAACTCTAAAGAGGAAAATTATCCCCAGCATGAGATTCTCCTTTCCAGCTGATCTAGATCTCAAGATCTAGATAAAAGGATGCAAACTCCATTCCACGACTTGAAGAAGTCCCCCCAAATTTCTGCAGACAGATGAGGAGTCTCCTTGTTCATAGTCAGTCCTTAGTTCCAGATTCTACCTCCACAAAGGCTATGTCCACTCTACCAGATCTACCCCCACCCCTAACACACACAAGTGCACAAATACAACCCCACCCACATAAAACATGCCTGTGATAAGCTGAAGATGGAGAACGAGAAGTATGCACTGTAGCAAGCAGCTTCAAATAAGACATTTTCCAGGCCTTTCTTTTTTTTTTTTAGATTTTATTTATTTATTTGAGAGAGAGAGAATGAGAGATAGAGAGCACGAGAGGGAAGAGGGTCAGAGGGAGAAGCAGACTCCCCGCCGAGCAGGGAGCCCGATGTGGGACTCGATCCCGGGACTCCAGGATCATGACCTGAGCCGAAGGCAGTCGCTTAACCAACTGAGCCACCCAGGCGCCCTCCAGGCCTTCAATGTCCTTTGGCCATTCCCTCTGCCAGAGAACTTCCACCCACTATGTGCTCTGCTGTCCTTGGTCCGGTTTCCTCTTTCCCTGATCCTGGCCGGCCTCATGCAGGGCACCGTAGCCACTTCCTGCTCTTGTTAGGCTCCTGCCCACTCTCCTACCCTTGGGCCTTCCCTTCTAACTCAAGGGCTTACATCAGGTTATTTTCTAAAGCAAGAATAGTTTGCCCCCGAAGAGAAACATGACTGTCAATCGTTAAAATAATGAAATGTCCAGCCCTATTGCATTTTTTAATACTGTGGGTAGTGTATGGTTCTGTAGCCTTTTAAAAGTCAATGATATTGTGAACATTTCACCATGCCAATAAAAATTACTGCAAAATGTATATATCACATCCCATGTCACCATGAGGATGAGTCAGTGTTCTTGAGGAAGGGGTTGCATCAGGAGCGTGAAGGATCTGAGAGGGAGCGCGGTTCAGTGGGCAAAGGAAGGCTGGTGCTAGTTTCTTGGGGGATGTGATGTTCCTGTCTCCCTTGGGGAAAGGAGCAACACATTATCAAGAGGGGTGCAGATACAGGAAATGCCCTTGGAACACTCCATGATTTAGCTCAGGCTCAGCTCTGTGAAGGAATGAAGCAGACATCCTTGGCATAGCCTTTGCTGAGACACTAGAAATGTGCCACATTCCTAAGGAATACAGCAATGCCAACAGGTGATATTTAAACATGGGTAACTGTGTGATTGCAGCAAGAGGTGGGTAGAATAATAAATCCAATTTCTTTAAGTATTAGCTAGGCTAATGTATCGCATAACACACACAGTTGGAAATAAACACAATTAAAATAAACTTCTGGAAAAGCTTACCTGGCTTTTTACAAATTTTGAGTATTAGAAACCACCTGAGTAGGGCGCCTCCCGAGTATGTATTTATGTAATAGTACCTCGAGGGGTACTTTAACTCAGATCTTTATGAAGAGAACACAAAGATTGGATTAGAATATGTGGGCCCTTGCAAGAAATTCGGCCTACTTATAATTTACTGTATAAACAACTCACTACAGTGTGTCCTGATCATCCGTTCTGCTTCTTTCTCTAAGACTTCATGGGAACCCTCCCCAGCATGGGCAAGGCTGTTCAGACGTTGACCTTCCTTTGTTGTATCTCCGATGGCTCTTGCCCCCACCACTGAGGCTGGAGAGGTACACTTGTTTCAAGGCTCTGACAGAATCACAGATACTTCAGAAATGTTTGCTTTTGTACTTGCTTTAGTTGTATTTTTTGAACAATTTCTATGAAAGTGTCAAAAAAAAAAAAAGCCCTTAAAAATTCTTCTTGGTCTGACCCTTAAAAAAAACCCAGACTCATTTCATTCCCCATTCTCGGGCATCCTTTCCTTGGCCTGCCCCCCGTTCTTCCTCTTTGCCTAATTTCTTTTTTATAAAAAAATATTTATTTATTTATTTTTAAAGAGAGAGAGAGAGAGAGAGAGCACAAGAGCATGCAAGCAGAGGGAGCTGCAGATGGAGAAAGAGAATCCTGAAGCAGACTCCGCGCTGAGCACAGAGCCTGACGTGGGGCTCAATCCCAGGACCCTGAGATCGTGACCTGAGCTGAAACTCCAAGAGTCGGTTGCTTAACCAACTGAGTCACCCAGGTGCCCCTCACTTTGTCTAATTTCTGATGCAGACTCTCCATTGACGATCTGATTTGTCAGATCTTGGCCACCCCTTCTGAATTCTATCCCTGAATTCCTAAGCCTTTGCCCTGGAACTTGCTTTTAGACCCCCTTGCTCCACATCTTCAAACCACAGGCCGGTGGCCCTTTGCCTTTGCCCTACTATTTTGGTTACCTATCTCCACATAACAAGCCACCTCAAGACTTCATGGCCTAAGACAGCACTGCCATTTCTTTGTTCAAGATTCTGTGATTTAAGCAGGTTGTATAGGCATAGCTCACCTTCGTTCCATGGGGACCCAGTTGGGGTAGCTTGACTGGAGCTGGACTGTCCACTTCCAAGATGGCCTTATGCACGTAGTTGGCAAGTTGGTCTCGGTGAACAGCTGGGACTCAGCTGGGACTGTCAGCCAGAGACTTGAATTATCCTCTCTGTGGCCTCTCCAGATGACAAGGTAGAGCTTCTCATGGCATGGCCATCCTAGGGTAGTTGGACTTCTTTTATGGAAGTTGGTTTCCTCCAGAAAGCAAAGTGGAAGCTGCACCATGAGATGCCTGGAGGCAGCAATTTGGAGCAGAGAGCACTGGACTGAAGAGTCATAACCCAGTGCCCCCACCCATGAGCTGAGTTACCCTAGACAACTCACAACTATTGCTGTTTTCTCATTTTCACAATACTGGGAAGTGGGTTTGGGGGAGAAGATAAAACCATCTTCAGCACCAATTCTAATGTTCCTAAGTCTAATCTGAATTAAGGAGTAAATGGATAGCCACAAAAGATGACTATTGAACCCAACTAAAAATATTTACTTAGCATCTATCTTGGACAATTCTGGGTCACTACAAAAGAAAGGAGTTTGAATATTTGTTGGCAGGCACAAATAGGTAAAAGGTTAGCAAAAACATGCAGAATGGATGGATCCATGATTCATTGCAAATAAATAGTCTGGGAAATATATTGAGTTCCTTCAGTAATGCAATAGTTCACTGAACGTTAAGATGGTTTTGGAGGGGGGCGCCTGGGTGACTCAGTCAGTTAAGCATCTGCCTTCGGCTCCAGTCTTGATCCTGGGACCTGTTGGCTTTGGACACTGAACAACAGAAGGAACTGCAATGGGCAGGGTAGCTGGAGGTTTACCTGTCAGAAACCCCCCACCGCCGCCACCAGCACCTCTTCTATTACCTGATCATTGAAATCATGTCAGTGAGGGAAGACAGCCGAGATCTCCAATCTCCTGACAGGATTGACTGTGGCACCCTGAGTTTCATCTAAGAAAGAACATCTAGAGGGCCAACTGAGCTGGAGTTTTCTCAAATGCGAGTGATATGCAGAGGCTTTATAAAGATCACATGAGAAAGCACAGGTGGGTCATCAGGCCTAACCCGGTGCCTGGCACATAAGCAAATGCTCAGTGATGGTTTTGCAACCATGTGCTAAAGTTCCACACTTTCTCAGGTGGCTCTGTATGACCCAACTTCAATTAGACAAAAATGGGATTGGAGAAAGCCAAACCTAAGCTGAGTCTAGAAAGTCAAGCTATTCAGAAGAAGGAACTAGTGTCACTGTCCAGAGCCAGGTCCACTGGAGAAATGCCCATCTCTTCAGGTTGCTCTGACCGTCCACTCCTACTGCAAGCTCACACAGCCCTGGGGTATCGATGTACCTTCATGGGCTCTGAGACAAGGCAGCACCGCAGGAGAAGCTTCGGTTCCCCCACAAGGACTTAGTCACATGGGAGAGGACGGGTCTGATATCACCCAACTGTAAAGCCAAGCGAGCGCATTCCCGTTACTTCATTGGGCCTCATTTCCCTCACCTCTAACAGTGAAGTTGGAGGTGAAAGAGGAGGAGAGTGTTGGACCGCATGATCTCTAGGGGCCCTTCAGCTGTATTCATCCTCTACTAAAATTAAGTAAACTCCAGGTTTCCAAACTTTCCAGTTTTAGTTTGGCCTAAATGCCAAGTGAATGTCAATCATGCTTCTCCATTTGAAATAAAAGACACACCTGTGTCTTCATTCTCGTGGACAAACGCCTGGTTGACAAATTTGTTCTTGTGATCTTTTTAAATGAAAGATTAAAAACCTTGACTAAAGTCACACCAAAAGCAGGTGAGAGAATCCAGTTCTTCTGACTATAAATGTTCTTTCTAATCCTATGTCTATGATTTCTATAATCAAAGGGGGCAGTATTGCAAGGGCTCATGAAACTGAATGTGGAAAGGGAAAGTATTGAGGAATGCTGAATAAAGTATCTGATGTCTTCTGATCTCCCATCTTAATTTTATCAGAATCTAAGGAAGATGGAGGAGCCGCCACCTCACTGACTACCCTCCACAACACGGACATAGGGGCAGACCAGGTGAAGAGACGGGGTGGTGGACAGGAAGAGTGGGCTGACCCTTCAAAAGACACCCACTACAGGGCTCTTAAAGAAATGACTCCAGAAGTGTCTTTCTTATTTTTTTTTATTTATTTGTGAGAGAGAGAGAGAGAGAGAACCCAAGCAAGAGAACCCAAGCTTCTCCCTCTGCAGGCAGAGGGAGAAGCAGACTCCCCACTGAGCAAGGAGCCCAGGACTCAGTCCCAGGACCCTAAGATCATGACCTGAGCTGAAGGCAGACACTTAACTGACTGAGCCACCCAGGCATCCCAGAAGTGTCTTTCTTATTGCGAACCTTTTCTCATTGTCGCTTCTCCAAAGCAAACATAAGTATTTCCAGCCAAGGTTCTGGTTTTTCTGTTGTTTCAGCTTAAGATCCTTTTGAACATCCCCCCCAGCACCACTAGCTCATGTGTGTGTTTTCTCCCCAAAATTTGCAGTAGTGACGTGGTTGGCTCACTAGAGCCTATGCCTTTCAAATCTCTGTATTTCAAGTGTTTGACTGCCAAAATCTATTATGTGAATAATCTGTTTTGTTCCTGTTTTGTTTTTCCTTTTCTAGTAATTTCAGGGGTTATTGATGTGTAAAAGGATGAAGGACTTAAAATAATAAAATAAATTTTAAAGAATACTTTTTAAATGGCTTTTTATCTTTTTGTTTACAAGTTATACATGCTTATTGTAGAAGATTTAGAAAATATAATAAGGCATATGGAGAATTACTTGGCTATCAACCCCACCACCGTGAGAGACATCACTATTGACATTGTAATTTTTTTCTGTGGAATCAATCTGTACTCTTTGGAAACATAATTTTTTTTCCACTCATCTGCATATGATGAAGCACATTTTCTGACAAAACTAAAGTATATCCTGTTCTCAGACCTAAGTCAGAATGCCACCTTTTGGGGCACTATTTTTTTTAATTCTTTTTGCATAACAGACCATTCAAAAAGGAACAACCCAGGGGCCCCTGGGTGGCTCAGTCTGTTAAGCTTCTGCCTTCAGCTCAGGTCATGATCTCAGGGTCCTGGGATCGTCAAGCCCCACATCGGGAGCTCCACTCACTCTCCCTCTGTGTGCTCTCTCAAATAATGAATAAAATCTTTAAAAAAAAAAACCAACCCAGCAATATATTAATTTTTTGCCAAGTTAAATATGGCTTGTACATTTTGTTAATAAAACTGGTTGTTATTAAGCATGGCTTTTGAATGGTTTGGGTGTGAACATGTTTGTTATCTTTACATTTTTTTGCATTCAAATAGTTCCAGTTGGCCAGTTTGTAAGTAAACACAATCACAACTAATTTTTACAATATTCCCCAAATCTCGGAGCCTTAACATAATGAAAATTTATTCTTGCTCATGGGACGTTCAGTAAAGTTTAGGCAACTCCCCTCCTTGGCTCTATTACAAGCAGTGACTTAGGGATACGTGTCCTTTCCATTCAATAGTTTTGCCATCTGGAACATGTGACTATGGAAAAAGAAGAAAGTGGAGAGAGAAGGAAATCATTCAGTCAGCTTTTTGTTCTACTTGGAAGTGGAGTACATCCTCCCTCCCACATCTTATTGGCCAGAAACCTGTCACATGATCTGGACCTACCTGTGAGGTCATCTGGGAAATGTAGTTTTCCGTTGTGCCTAGTGGAAAAAAAAAATGGTAAGCTCATAACGATTTACAGGACCACTTACAAATGAAATATTCCTTGTGTTTCCACCTTAACACCATTTGTTGTTTGGCCATTTAAAGAACTATTCATTGTACAACCAATTGGATTCCATAATCCAGCTCTCTCCTTGATGGCTAAAATAGCAGAGCACAGTATACGGAAGCATACACACACGTTCTCTCTCTCTCTCTCTCTCTCTCTCTCGTTGCTATCGGCAACTGTGCTAACAGCATAGTTGATTTGGGTATATTAATAATAGATCCTTATAATAAGCGTAGCTCTATGTCAGACACTGTGCTGTGTGCTTTGCGTTCATGCATTATCTCAATTGATCTTCACAAAATTTTATGAGGCAGTTACTAATTATTATTTTCACTTTGCAGATAAAGAAATGAAGCTTACAAGTGAGATAACTTACTCAAAGTCATACCACGACAAGGTGGCAGGGCTGGGGCTCCTGTCCGAGTCCATCTGGCTCTGGAACCTGTGTTCCTAACTCCCACGCTGTATCACCACCACCCCCCATCAGAAAGACGCTGCCAGAGGGGGGAGAAAGGAAGTCCCGTGCCAAAGGAGCCTCAGGCTTTCCTGACCTTACTGTCACCATGGTTCTAAGCTGGATGATCTGTCCTCGGATCCTGCGCCAGTTCTGTCATACACGACCTAGACTGAAGATGTGGGTGGTCAGCTCTATGCTGTACCCCAGGAGGATGCTCTCACCGTTCTGCTCTGCCTCAGCCCTTGCTCCATTTCCAACTGGACCACCAGACTGACCGTGATGTGAAGCATGGTGGGAAAGCACAGCCAATTACATTAGCCTGGGCCATCCTTGCTTACATTTGATATATTGCCATATGCTATCTTTAAATGTTTGCACCTACCAGCTTTCATTCCCCAGCTAGAGGGTAAGCCGGAAACCAAAACCACCTGTTTCCCCAGCACTTAGCCACAGTACAAGGCACAGCAGAGGTGTCTGAGAAACTCAGGCTGATTTGGGGAGGGTAGCCCTAATGTCACCTCTGTACCTCAGGGTCCTCTTCTACAGCATTAGGGATTTGGGCGGGAAAAGATCTAAGGTCTCCCCCAGCTCTATAGTTCTGTGCATCCCTGGGCACTACTCGTCAAGTACACGCCGTCAAAAAGTTTTGTAAATTTTTCCTGCAAAGCCAAAGTCACAAGATGATCACACAGTGAGTACAGTCACATACTCACCAGCTAACCTTGCCAAACACACGGGACCATAACTGAGTTATAAAGAAAATTGCATTTTAAAGTGACAAAAAGCCATTATTACAAAATGACTAATAATGCAGCAAAGAGCCATGAAGTGATTCTTGCCCAAGTCATTAATCAATTGATGCACTTTGAAGAGAAGCTTCCTTATGCATGTTGCTAGTCATTTATTCAAATCAAGTAAATATTGTCCGCATTGTCCACTAAAAAAGTACAGGGTAATTTATTAAGAAATGGAGCAGATGAAATTTCTTGGAGAAGCTTCACAATGAAGGATTCTTTCAAAAAAGTGTTTTCAGGGGGCACCTGGGTGGTTCGGTCAGGTAAGTGTCTGACTTGGTTTCAGCTCAGGTCATGATCTCGGGTCCTGGGATTGAGTCCCGTGTCAGTCTCTGCACTGGACATAGAATCTACTTGAGATTCTCTCCCTCTCCCCTCCCTCCCTTAAAAAAAAAAGTGTTTTCAGGGCATCAGGTGGGCTCTGCAGGCTTCGTGCTATATTTGCTCATCTTTGGGCCTCACTGGGTTCTATCTGATGTTATAATGCAGTGAAGGTCAAGGCAACCTTCAGTTGTCTCATGGGTTAGTTGATCTCAGGCGTGGGAACAATATCATTCAAGAGGCAAGAGCTTGGTGACAAAGACCCTGATACCCACTGTTACTTTTTTTTAAGTCAAACGGCTTACCTCCCTTTCTGGTTTGTCAAATAGGTAGTTACTTTCCAGAATCAAAGGCCTCCAACTTGGGTGGGTTTTGTTTGAACATGGTGGCATCTCCTAGCAGGGTGTGTGATGTCAGGCTTATTCCACAGCTGTTATTGCTGCCACAGGGGGAGGGGAAGGAGAGTTCTAGCACCTGCAACCAGTCATCTTTTACCACTCGGAAGGAAGTGCTCAAAACCACCGCAAACATGAAGCCATGGGAAAATTCAACATAATGACCCCCTTTATCATTAGCCAAGATATAATCATAGCCAGAGGGCAGAGCAATCTGTCGGTGCCAAGTTGGGATAAAATTTAGACCAGGTTCTAGCTACCCAATGGCAAGCATCTAGTAAATTGAGGTAAATTTTTTAAAGCTCATTCTTTGAGTTCAAGGAAGGATTTTTCTTTTCCCCTTTCATATGGACTATCCCAGAAACCCTGCCTGGGACTTCTCACACAACTTTTGTGATCCAATTTTGCAAAGTGGCTTCAAATACGCACTCAGAAACACACACACCAACACACAGTTAGACGTCTTCCTTTTCTGCTGCGTCCTGCAAACACCTTCAGGATCGCCTGGCCCCTCAGGAGGAACATTTGTAAGACCTCTACAAGTGTGGAAGAATTTGTCTCCTTCCTTTGGAAGAAATGACAGCAACCAGAAAGGAGCATCCCATGGGCAATATCTGACCCCATTCCACTTTCATTCCCATCATAATTTAACATCGTTCTCAAATAAAAAATGAATGACTTGAGGCTCCCGGTTGACCCGCCCAGTGGGGCTCTGGGGCAAGGGAGGACAGCCCAATGCAACAGCAGCGATGCAGCCAAGGTACATGTTTGGAACCGAGAAAGGACGGTGGGGCCAAGGAGAAACGGGTGAGGAGTCTAACAAGGAGCAAACAGGGACCAAGAAGAGATGACATGGCGTAGACAGAGTCCTCCCACCACATCGGGCAAGCACTCTTCCTAGACACCCATGGGTCCTGGGGTGAAGTCGCAAGGCAGGTTGAAGTCTTCAGGGGAGCAAACCACCCCAAACAGTGAGAAAGGAAGGAGGAAATGAAATATCATCCAGGGATACTGAATGACACCTGGACTGGGAGTCAGGAGCTCTGCTTTCCAGTTCTGCCCCTGCCCCTTGAGCCCTTGGGTAAATGACACGATCAGAATGGAGTGATCTCATAGTCACCACAGCACCCTCAACAGAACAGGCACTTGGTAGAAACGGTGCGAGGGATCATCTGCGGAGGCTGGTGTAGTTGCAACCTCCCATCCTGATCAAGAAGGTTCACACACAGCTGATCCCAGGCCCCAGGCATCTTAGAAGATGGGCAGTTGCCCAGCACGAATGTCCAGGAGGGAGGACCTCTGACAGGAAACGGCAAAAGATCCTCCTTGCCAAATGTGTTTCTCACAAATCTCCAAGGAACCATTCTACACATGCGCTCCTGGAAACCCGCTCCATCCTTTGGCTGCCACTGCGCCTCTCAGAGCTCCGACCACAGCCCAGCGGCTGCTCAGTGGCCCTCCGCCTGCTCTGCTGAGGCCACGCCTGCTCTGGGCTGCCCGCGGCCAAAGACAGGGCAGAGCAGGGACACTGAGGCAGGTCCATTCCAGGGAGATGCGGGCCCCTCTGACTTTGACCAATGACTCCCAACAGCCCCGCCAAACTTCCTTCAGCTGCACAGGGGTCTAGGATGGTTCCGCCCAATTTTCCTTTCCCCTCCCTCCCTGGAGTGAGACCTGCACCTCCCGCTGCCTCTCACAGCCCCTCATGGCCTCCTCCCACCTTCTCCTCGGCCACGTCCCTAATAAATCTTGCTCATTTCATCCCATCTCAGTGCCCGCCACTAACACCGCTAGTGACCATTTCCTAACTAGTTGTTTCTCACTGAATTGTTCTGCCGATTGATTTAGAGCCATCGGCGGATCTGCGTGAAAGATGTTTTTAAAAGGTTTTCCCAGCTGAACCCAAGTAGAGATTTGTGTGCAGAGCTAGAATAGGTCTCCTCTCCAAGTGTCTATGTTTATCAATTCATTTGCATTGAGGCTTCGAGATGTCTGGGACTAGAACTCAAACAGTATCAGAGGCTGGAGGTCAGGCATAAATAGGCACGACCAGCAGACCAGTTGTGAGGGCTAAACAGAAGCCAGATTAGAACGGGGCTCTGGGCTCCTCTGAGCAGCCACCTGACAGGCAAGCAAGCACCCACAGACTAGAGACTGTCATTTGAAGTTGCCTCCACCAGGCAGGCTTATCAGTGTTTGCCTGCCTTGCAGGGAGAGCAACAGGGATTTACTGTCTGTATAAAAGTTAAAACATTGGCCTTCACGCATTGCTGATGGGAATGCACCATGGTGCAGCCTGTGGAAAACCGTGCCACTGAGTCATACGCTTAAAAATTGTTTAAGTGCACTTTCCAACCAGGGCCTGGCAGCATGGCTCCCACAAAGAAGAGTGGCAAGAAGAAGCGCCGTTCTGCCATCAATGAGGTAGCGACCACAGAACACACCATCAACGTTCACAAGGGCATCCATGGAGTGGGTTTCAAGAGGTGTGCCCCTCGGGCACTCCAAGAGATCTGGAAATCTGCCATGAAGGAGACGAGAACTCCAGATGGGCGCATTGACACCAGGCTCAACAAAGTTGTCTGGGCCAAAGGAATAAGGAATGTTCCATACCGTATCCGGTATGTGCAGTTGTCCACAAAATGGAACAAGGATGAAGATTCACCAAACAAGTTCTATACGTTGGTTACCTATGTATCTGTCACCACTTTCAAAACCTACAGACAGTAAATGTGGATGAGAACTAACCGCTGATTGTCAAATAAAGAGGAAACTATCAAACTTGAAGACAGGGAATGTTTACAAAAGACATGGTCCAGGGCAGCCCTCACCACACATCCTGCTTCTTAGGAACGAGGGCAGCCAGGACTCTACTAAGCCAACAGCCATCTCAGGAAGTGCAGGGAAACATGCCAGCACTGATGGGTGCAGGATGCAGACAACATCTGATGCTCTGCTTAGAAGTCCCCACAGTGCTAAAGGTGCCTGGGTGAGGCAGTCGGTGAAGCGTCCGACTCTTGGTTTTGGTTACATAAAATAGAAGTTCTCTATGTAGCACACTTAACAAGCCTTCGTACTGGGGGCAACTGATTATTTGGGATTGTTGTTACTGACAAGAGTTTTTGTTTTTAATTTTTGGAAAAGCTTATATGTGCAGTTACCCACGTATAAATGGGTATTCTAGGGGCACCTGGGTGGCTCAGTCGTTGGGCGTCTGCCTTCAGCTCAGGTCATGATCCCAGGGTCCTGGGATTGAGCCCCGCATCGGGCTCCCTGCTCCGCAGGAAGCTTGCTTCTCCCTCTCCCACTCCCCCTGCTTGTGTTCCCTCTCTCGCTCTCTCTCTCTCTCTGTCAAATAAATAAATAAATAAATAAATAAATAAATAAATAAATAAATAAATATGGGTATTCTAGAAAGAAGTCTCCTTCCCAGTGCCCTTTCTTGGAAGCAACCATTACTATCTGTTCCTTCCAGAGACTCAACAGGACTTTCAATAATGCTAAAAGTTTCTCAGCACTGGGTATGGATCAATAGCCATTCCTAAGGAGACACGCCTCTTTTCAGGTGAATATTTTGTCCCCAGATGCAAATATGTGTATTTGCAAACACATAAACACACACAGGTTAGTCAAAAGCCTCTAAAAGATTGGAAGAAAAACAAAAACAGTGGATTTGAATAACTGGCAAGATGGCGGAGGAGTAGGAGACCTGGATTTTGTCTGGTTTTAGGAATTCAGCTGAATAGGGATCAAACCATTTTTAACACCTATGAACTCAACAGGAGATCAAAGAGAAGAATAGCAACAACTCTCTGAACAGAAAAGCGACCACTTACTGGAAGGTAGGACATGTGGAGAAGTGAATCCGAGGTGAGGCGATAATCAGAAGGATAGACGGCGGGGGAGGGGGCCTCCCTCGGCCGCTTCTGGCAAGTGATAGAGCCCCGGAGCACAAAATCGGAACTTTTAGAAGTCGGCTCCGCTGAGGGACGTCGCTCCAGTGGCTAAGCTGAGGGTGGAACCCTTGTGGGACAGTGTGGTCTCAGGACCCTCGGGCTCACAGAAAGACCAGGGGTACCTGAGTGCGGCAGAGCTCCCAGGTATCAGAGCAGGGAAGCCGGCTGCAGAGACGGAGCCGAGGCGCGGGCTCTCAGCTCAGGGTTGCCATAAACTGTGATCCGCGGCCCAGTCGGGCCACTGCTCCTCCAACAGGGACCCAACAAGTGGCAGATCCGGGGAGACTCCCCTTCCTCCCCCGGGAGGAGCGGCGCGGGAACGCACCGCAGGGATCTGCTGGGTTTGGAGACTGCACATGGGGTCGGGTGCCAGAGATAGAAACACTCGGTCACAGGCCGGGTGAGCATGGAGTGCGGCCAGAGACTGGGGACCATGGGAGTGACTGACAGCTTTTCTCTGGGGGTGCACTGAGGAGCGGGGCCCCGAGTTCTCAGCTCCTCCGGGTGGAGATTGGGAGGCCACCATTTTCACCCTGGTCCTCCAAAGCTGTACCGAGAGCTTGCAGGGAACAAAAGCTCCTGAGAGCAAACTTTCAGCAGCTTGCTTAGCCCGGACCGACAAGGGCGGGGCAATTCCGCCTCAGGCAAAGACATTTGGGAACCACTGCAACAGGCCCCTCCCCCAGAAGATCACCACGAACAGCCAGCAAGCCAAGACCAAGTTTACCGATCAAGGAGAACGGGAGAACTCCAGCACTAGCGGAATACTGCACATAGAATTCATGGCTTTTTTACCATGATTCATTAGTTTTTCAAAGTTAATATTTTTTTAGCTGGTTTTTTTTTGAATTTTTCTTTCTCTCTTTTTCAACCAACATCTTATCAATCCCTTTTTAAAAAAATATATATATATTTTTTTTGGTAGTGAGGGACCAAACTCTAGTTGCCAAATATAGTATTTCTTTTTTTTTTTAAGATTTTATTTATTTATTTGAGAGAGAATGAGAGATAGAGAGCATGAAAGGGAAGAGGGTAAGAGGGAGAAGCAGACTCCCCGCTGAGCAGGGAGCCCGATGCGGGACTCGATCCCGGGACTCCAGGATCATGACCTGAGCCGAAGGCAGTCACTTAACCAACTGAGCCACCCAGGCGCCCTAAAAAAAATATTTTTTATTTTTCATTTTTAGAGTCATACTTTATCCCTTCATAGTAGTTACCCTTATTTTTGGCATATATATATATATATATATATATATATATATATATATATATATAAGTTGTTCTCTCTTTAAAATTTTGAGATACAGTTTCTTCTAATGGATCAAAATATACCCTAAATCACTAGTGTACGGCTTTGTTCTAGTCTCCTGCCTGATCACATTCTCTCCCTTTTTTTTTTCTTTTTTTTTAATCTTCTTTCTTTTTTCAAACAGCTTCTTATCTTATCAATTCCTTTTATAAAATCTTTTATAATTTTCATCTTTACACTCATCTTCCATCCCTTCATTGTATCAACCCTTATTTTGTACATATATAAGTCTTTCTTCCTTTAGAATTTTAGGAGGCACATTCTTCTAACAGACCAAAATACGCCCAAAATCTAGTGTGTGGCACTGATCTATGCACTAGCCTGATCATATTTGATCATATTCTGTTTCTTTTTGTTTTGTTCTTTTTTTTTGTTTTTATCTTTTTCTTTTTCTTTTTTTTCTCTTTCTTTTTTACTTTCTTTCTCTTTCTTTTCCCCTGGTTTCAGGTCTTTTCTGATTTGTATACAGTATATTTGCTGGGGACATTGTTAACCTGTTAGCATTTTGTTCTCTCATTAATCTATTCTCCTCTGGACAAAATGACAAGAAGAAAAAAATCACCTCAGCAAAAAGAACAAGAGGTAGTACCGTCTGCCAGGGACCTACTCAATATGGACATTAGTACGATGTCGGACCTAGAGTTCAGAATCATGACTTTAAAGATACTAGCTGGGCTTGAAAAAAGTGTGGAAGTTATTAGAGAAATCCTTTCTGGAGAAATAAAAGAACTAAAATCTAACCAAGTCGAAATCAAAAAGGCTATTAATGAGGTGCAATCAAAAATGGGGGCACTAACTGCTAGGATAAATGAGGCAGAAGAGAGAATCAGCGATATAGAAGACCAAATGATGGAAAATAAAGAGGCTGAGAAACAGAGAGAAACAACTACAGGATCACAAGGGCAGAATTCAAGAGATAAGTGATATGATAAGACGAAACAACATTAGAATAATTGGGATCCCAGAAGAAGAAGAAAGAGAGAGAGGGGCAGAAGGTATATTGGAGCAAATTATAGCAGAGAACTTCCCTAATGTGGGGAAGGAAACAGGCATCAATATCCAGGAGGTACAGAGAACCCCTCTCAAAATCAGTAAAAATAGGTCAACATCCCGACATCTAATAGTAAAACTTACGAGTCTCAGAGACAAAGAGAAAATCCTGAAAGCAGCTCGGGAGAAGAGATATGTAACCTACAATGGTAGAAACATTAGACTGATAACAGACCTATCCACAGAGACCTGGCAGGCCAGAAAGGACTGGCATGATATCTTCAGAGCAGCACTAAATGAGAAAAATATGCAGCCAAGAATACTATATCCAGCTAGGCTGCCATTGAAAATTGAAGGAGAGATAAAAAGCTTCCAGGACAAACAAAAACTAAAGGAATTTGCAAACACAAAACCAGCCCTCCAAGAAATATTGAAAGGGGCCCTCTAAGCAAAGAGAGACCCTAAAAGCAGCATAGATCAGAAAGGAACACAGACAATATACAGTAACAGTCACCTTACAGGCAATACAATGGCACTAAATTCATATCTTTCAATAGTTACCCTGAATGTAAACAGGCTCAATGCCCCAATCAAAAGACACAGGCTATCAGATTGGATTAAAAAACAAGACCCATCGATATGCTGTCTGCAAGAGACTCATTTTAGACCCAAAGACACCCCCAGATTGAAAGTGAGGGGGTGGAAAACCATTTACCATGCTAAGGGACACCAAAAGAAAGCTGGGGTGGCAATCCTTATATCAGACTAATTAGATTTTAAAACAAAGACTGTAATAAGAGATGAAGAAGGACACTATAACCTACTTAAAGGGTCTATCCAACAAGAAGATCTAACAATTGTAAATATCTATGCCCCTAACATGGGAGCAGCCAATTATATGAGGCAATTAATAACAAAAGCAAAGAAACACATTGACAACAATACAATAATAGTGGGGGAATTTAACACCCCCCTGACTGAAATGGACAGATCATCTAAGCAAAAGATCAACAAGGAAATAAAGACTTTAAATGAAACACTGGACCAAATGGACTTCACAGACATATTCAGAACACTCCATCCCAAAGCAACGGAATACACATTCTTCTCTAGTGCCCATGGAACATTCTCCAGAATTGATCACATCCTAGGTCACAAATCAGGTCTCAACCAGTACCAAAAGACTGGGATTATTCCCTGCATATTTTCAGACCACGGTGCTTTGAAACTAGAACTCAATCACAAGAGGAAGGTCGGAAAGAACTCAAATACATGGAGGCTAAAGAGCATCCTACTAGAGAAGGAATGGGTCAACCAGGAAATTAAAGAAGAATTAAAAAGATTCATGGAAACCAATGAAAATGAAAATACAACTGTTCAAAATCTTTGGGATACAGAAAAGGCAGTCCTGAGAGGAAAGTATATAGCAATACAAGCTTTTCTCAAGAAATAAGAAAGGTCTCAAATACACAACCTAACACTACACCTAAAGGAGCTGGAGAAAGAACAGCAAATAAAGCCTAAACCCAGCAGGAGAAGAGAAATAATAAAGATCAGAGCAGAAATCAATGAACTAGAAACCAAAAGAACAGTAGAACAGATCAATGAAACTAGGAGCTGGTTCTTTGAAAGAATTAACAAGATTGATAAACCCCTGACCCGTCTTATCAAAAAGAAAAATGACCCAAATCAACAAAATCATGAATGAAAGAGGAGAGATCACAACCAACACCAAAGACATACAAACAATTATAAGAACATATTATGAGCAACTCTATACCAGCAAATTAGATAACCTGGAAGAAATGGGTGCATTCCTAGAGATGTATCAACTACCAAAATTGAACCAGGAAGAAATAGAAAACCTGAACAGACCTATAACCCCTAAGGAAATTGAAGCAGTCATCAAAAATCTCCCAACAAACAAAAGCCCAGGGCCAGATGGCTTCCCAGGGGAATTCTACCAAACATTTAAAGAAGAATTAATACCTATTCTCCTGAAACTATTCCAAAAAATCGAAATGGGAGGAAAACTTCCAAACTCGCTTTATGAGGCCACCATTACCTTGATCCCAAAACCAGACAAAGACCCCATCAAAAAGGAGAATTACAGACCAATATCCTTGATGAACATGGATGCAAAAATTCTCATCAAAATACTAGCCAATAGGATCCAACAGCACATTAAAAGGATTTTTCACCATGATCAAGTGGGATTTATCCCTGGGCTGCAAGGTTGGTTCAACATCCGCAAATCAATCAACGTGATACAACACATTAACAAAAGAAAGAACAAGAATCATATGATCCTCTCAATAGGTGCAGAAAAAGCATTTGACAAAGTACAGCATCCTTTCTTGATCAAAACTCTTCAGAGTATAGGGATAGAGGGTACATACCTCAATATCATAAAAGCCATCTATGAAAAACCTACAGCCAATATCATTCTCAATGGGGAAAAGCTGAGAGTTTTCCCCCTAAGGTCAGGAACGCGACAGGGATGTCCACTATCACCACTGCTATTCAACATAGTATTAGAAGTCCTAGCCACAGCAATCAGACAACAAAAAGAAATCAAAGGCATCCAAATCGGCAAGGAGGAAGTCAAACTCTCACTCTTTGCAGATGATATGATACTGTATGTGGAAAACCCAAAAGATTCCACCCCAAAACTGCTAGAACTCATACAGGAATTCAGTAAAGTGGCAGGATATAAAATCAATGCACAGAAATCAGTGGCATTCCTATACACCAACAACAAGACAGAAGAGAGACAAATCAAGGAGTTGATCCCATTTACAATTGCACCCAAAACCATAAGATACCTAGGAATAAATTTAACCAAAGAGGCAAAAGATCTGTACTCAGAAAACTATAAAATACTAATGAAAGAAATTGAAGAAGACACAAAGAAATGGAAAAACGTTCCATGCTCATGGATTGGAAGAACAAACATTGTGAAGATGTCAATGCTACCTAGAGCAATCTACACATTCAATGCAATCCCCATCAAAATACCATCCACTTTTTTCAAAGAAATGGAACAAATAATCCTAAAATTTGTATGGAATCAGAAGAGACTCCGAATAGCCAGAGGAATATTGAAAAAGAAAAGCAAAGCTGGTGGCATCACAATTCCGGACTTCCAGCTCTATTACAAAGCTGTCATCATCAAGACAGTATGGTACTGGCACAAAAACAGACACATAGATCAATGGAACAGAATAGAGAGCCCAGAAATGGACCCTCAACTCTATGGTCAACTCATCTTTGACA
This sequence comes from Zalophus californianus, assembly GCF_009762305.2. Lineage (NCBI taxonomy): Eukaryota > Metazoa > Chordata > Mammalia > Carnivora > Otariidae > Zalophus > Zalophus californianus. Next base: position 70,746,841 of record NC_045600.1, read on the forward strand.
AAGCAGGAAAGAATGTCCAATGGAAAAAAGACAGTCTCTTCAACAAATGGTGTTGGGAATATTGGACAGCCACATGCAGAAGAATGAAACTGGACCATTTCCTTACACCACACACAAAAATAGACTCCAAATGGTTGAAAGACCTAAACGTGAGACAAGAGTCCCACAAAATCCTAAAGGACAACACAGGCAGCAACCTCTTCAACCTCAGCCGCAGCAGCTTCTTCCTAGACACATCGCCAAAGGCAAGGGAAGCAAGGACAAAAATGAACTATTGGGATTTCATCAAGATAAAAAGCTTTTGCACAGCAAAAGAAACAGTCCACAAAACCAAAAGACAACCGACAGAATGGGAGAAAATATTTGCAAATGACATATCAGGTAAAGGGCTAGTATCCAAAATCTATAAAGAACTTATCAAACTCAACACCCAAAGAATAAATGATCCAATCAAGAAATGGGCAGAAGACATGAACAGACATTTTTCCAAAGAAGACATCCAAATGGCCAACAGACACATGAAAAAGTGCTCAACATCACTCAGCATCAGGGAAATCCAAATCAAAACCTCCATGGGATACCACCTCACACCAGTCAGAATGGCGAAAATTAACAAGTCAGGAAATGACAGATGTTGGCGGGGATGCGGAGAAAGGGGAACCCTCCTACACTGTTGGTGGGATTGCAAGCTGGTGCAACCACTCTGGAAAACAGTATGGAGGTACCTGAAACAGTTGAAAATAGAGCTACCATACGATCCAGCAATTGCACTACTGGGTATTTACCGCAAAGATACAAATGTAGGGATCCGAAGGGGTACGTGCATCCCAATGTTTAGAGCAGCAATGTCCACAATAGCCAAACTGTGGAAAGAGCCAAGATGTCCATCGACAGATGAATGGATAAAGAAGAAGTGGTATATATACACAATGGAATATTATGCAGCCATCAAAAGGAATGAGCTCTTACCATTTGCAACGACGTGGATGGAACTGGAGGGTGTTATGCTGAGTGAAATAAGTCAATCAGAGAAAGACATGTATCATATGACCTCACTGATATGAGGAATTCTTAATCTCAGGAAACAAACTGAGGGTTGCTGGAGTGGTGGGGGGTGGGAGGGATGGGGTGGCTGGGTGATAGACACCGAGGAGGGTATGTGCTATGGTGAGCGCTGCGAATTGTGCGAGACTGTTGAATCACAAATCTGTACTTCTGAAACAAATAATGCAATATATGTTAAGAAAAAAAAAAAAAGAAGATAGCAGGAGGGGAAGAATGAAAGGGAGTAAGTCGGAGGGGGAGACGAACCATGAGAGACGATGGACTCTGAAAAACAAACTGAGGGTTCTAGAGGGGAGGGGGTGGGGGGATGGGTTAGCCTGGTGATGGGTATTAAGGAGGGCACATTCTGCGTAGAGCACTGGGTGTTATGCACAAACAATGAATCATGGAACACTACATCAAAAACTAATGATGTAATGTAGGATGATTAACATAACAATAAAAAATTTTTAAAAAACAGTGGATTTATCCCTGTTTATAAATAGAAAAAAAAATCTTGAAGTTTATGGGACTTAAAACACTTAAACAAGTTATGCTTGAATCTTAATAATTGAAGGGATTTTTCTGGCTAAGTTCCATTTTTAAAAAAGTAGAGTTGTCCTACGGAAATAAATGAGCTGATCTAGTGACTAGCACTCCACATTCTGTGCGCTCGTATAAAAATACAAAATAGCTACACCTTTTAAACCATTTTTCTCCTGGTCCATTACTCTGCAGGAGTAATTTGAGTAGGCATTGATGATGATAAACACCACAGTTTAGAAGATATTAAACCAAGCTTATCAGAGCTCACATAGAGAAACAAATTAGGCAAACTGAAGTAATTTGAGCTAATGAAGTTTGATTCCAAACATCCAGATCAATTAAGCTTCCAGTACTTGCTTGGGCTCCTGCTCTGGTAGGCAGCAAGGAGCTGCCGCCTGGAGGGCTGGGTGGGGAGAACTGATGAGAAGGTATGGAAGTAAAGGCCACAGAGCCATTTGGCGTTTCTGAGACATATTTCACACGTTTGAGGATCACATCATATTGAAATGAAGGGAAAGTGGACAATGCACCTACAGGCACCCTGCTTATTGAGGGTCCCCAGGGTTCCAATACTCTGAGGACCCAGTATTGTGAGAAGGGGACCAGCCTTCAGGGTAAAATCTGCCCTGTAAGAAAATGGGCCTAAGTGAGGCTTCCCTGGAAGTCTGGGAAGCCCTGGGCCTGGAAGTCAGATCAGGAAGACCTAGTCCCGGTCCTGCCACAAACGAGCTGTGCTTCCCAGCTCTAACCTACAGAATGAAAGAACTAGGCTAGATCATTTCTTTAATCTCTCACATTCTGGAAGTGTGGCAGTGTGTATCTGCGTGTGAGTGTACTCTGCATGTGTAAGCACGAGTAAAAGCTCGAGGGTAGGCGGGAGGAACTAGGAAGTCGTTCCCAGCCTGACCCTCTCCTGAATTTGGAGGAGAAACACTTCCTTAGAGGTTTTCGCCTCCATCAGTGATGTGTCCAATGCTGTTCAGAAACGAATTCAGTCCGCCATTTGCTGTGGGGATGGTGAATGGGGCTGTCTCGCCGGGCACACAGCTGAGAACACTGACCCTTCCATGTTAGCCCCACCCCGAGACTCCAGCTGCAGGTGTCAACAGTTAACACCCTTCCACTTCCTTCCGTGTTCCTCACCGCCATGGACACCCCGTACCCCCATCCTGCTCAGGACCTCTCAGAAATGGAGAGCAATCTAGTTAAGGGGCCTCCAAACATTTTTGGAGCACACATGCCATATCTGTGAATATTTATTTAGTAATAAAATATGTGTGAACGAGTGGTACACTATATAATTGAATACATTACAAAACCTACACAAAACAGAAATTAGAGTCACATAAGTTTATAAAAGAGCAGAAATAGGCATTTTAATGTTCCTGCCAGACCCCAGAGTTTCATCTCATATTCCCCTGGGATACACACACCCCCATTTCAGAAACCACTGCTTCAGTATATTGGAGGCAACACGGCTTAAATGTGTGGCCTCGCGTCTTGAGGCCACTTTCAGGACTTGGAGTTTTATTTGGAGGATGACGGGGGGCTTCAGGAGAGGACTTAGAGCCACATTGAAGGCCAATTAGCATAACTCCCAGGGAGTCCCGGGTAACAGACCCTAGTTACACACCGTCAAGTCCAGGAGTCACTTGGATCAGCTGTGTTAGTGGGGCGAAGGTTGGTGGTTCTACATGAGCACTGTATTTATGCCTGAATGTATGGTATTGACTACTCTCTGTGGTGATCTTGTATATTAAATGACTTTGAGTGTCCCTGGCTCCAATGAGGTTGGACTCTCCCATGGTCTAGACCAGCAGATACTCTTGCAGCCTCATAGGGTAGATCTGGAATGTGAGGAGCGTCCAAAAGCTCTGATATGACCACCATTCACTCAGACATTGCTTTCTGCAAATGTTGGCCAGTTGATGAGGCATTTTGGGGTCTAAAAGCTTGCAATTGCCACCTGTCCAGGAAAATATTGCTGATACCTTTGCCATGTGGCCTGAGTGTAGGGACTTCCTTCCTCTAATTTTTTTAGATAAGTAAATGTAGTTTGATTTACATATGTGTCTGAGTATCTGAGACTGATCTTCCTGTCAGTCTGAGCCAACTATTGACTTGGCCATGTAGAAAGCTGGTGGCTGTATAGAAACTAGGGCCCTGGAGGGCTCGGGGTAGAGGACCAGTGAGATATAATTTGTATTCTTCAAAGATCCCTCTGTCTGCTGTGTGAGGCATTTATAGTAGGGAGGCAAGAAGAAGCAGGGAAACCAGTTGGGAAACTGTTGGGATAATAGTGCTGGTGGCAGTTACATGTTGGGATATATACTGAAGGTAGAACCAGCAGAGTCTGCTCTTGCATAGCCTATGAAGGGGGGAAAAAAGGACTCAAAGAAAACTTGAAGGTTAGGACCTGATCACCTGGGAGAACAGTGATGGTGTTTACTGAGAAGACAACACAACCAGGTTGGGGTGGATGGAGGACTCGGGAGTTTTGTTTGAGACGTAATAAATCTGAGTTGCTTACTGGACATCTCTACGGCAACGTTGACCAGACATTTCACTAATTTTCTGTCATGTGAGTCATCTGTGCACCCTTTGGAGGGAAAACATGTGTCCACTTCACAAATTTACATAAGGATATGATTTGGTCAATGAGATGGGAGGGCAAGTGCATGGCTGAGCAAAAGGTTTAAATGTGATTTGATGGTTCGTATTGCACCCTCTTGCTCTGCCCTCCACCATAAGTGCAACATAGTCCAGAAAAGGGCTACTGAGTCTAGAATGAGAAGTCACACTGGTCCCGCCAAGTTAGGCAGAGCCATAGCTCACCTGCAGCATTTCTGTACCATTAACAAGAAACACATGTTTATTGCAAGGCATTGGGATATTGGAGTAATTTGCTACTGCAGCAGGAATTGATAGTACAAGGGGCATCAGTATATCGGCAGTGTATTTAAGGCCCAGTACCCAATGACATCACTTAGGGAATAAGAATAGATAAAGAAAAAGACTAAGTCCTGGGAAGAGGAGAGTTCAGGAAAACAGACTAAAAATCCATGGACAAAGATATCAGAGGAAAATCAGGAGAGAGCTAGCCTAGAAGACAAGTCTTTTTTTAAGTGCTCTATGAAAAAGAACATAGTCCATGATGCCAAATACACCTGAGGATACAGGTACAAAAAAGACACAGAAATGACATCAAATTTAGCAAGAGAGAGAATATTGATGACCTTGGCAAAAATGATCTCAATGAATTATTGGGCAACAAATTGGCAAAAATTGGAGAGAATCTGCGGTGAGAATGGGGAGGCAAAAAGTACAAACGACATTTTTAAATAAATTTTCCATAAAGGGGGACAGAGGCATGGAGCAAGCTGAGGGGTTTAGGAAGTTCTGTTTTGTTTTCCAGATGAGAGATAATACAGAATGCATACATGTTGATGAGAAAAACCCACTACACAGTGGTCATTTCAAGGTAATATGATAAACTAACTGATGCTCAGATGAGTGATGAATATTGCCAGATTTTCTATTGGAGTTTTTATATTGATATCGTTTAATTGTACCATCACCAGGAATCCAAAAAAAAATATTAAAATCCTACAATGCCAATTGTTCTCTTCCCCCCAATTCTCTGAGGCTCCTAAGGGAGCCACAGACAAGGAATAACAAATAATTAAATGCTGTGAATGGTTGTTTGAGTGCTTAATGCTCCAGTTCAAAGTCCTAATAATGGTTGACTAAGACTCTACAGCTCAGGCTTCTCCTTCAAGTCTTGGATCCAGTTCTTAGAATTTTAACCTCTCTAGAAAACTTTAGGAAGAAAGTCAACTGAAGAGAGTGGTCTTGAATCCACTTACACATCCCCATAGAATGGAAGAGAGAGCAAGGGTTGAAGGGACTCTGTTTGCATCTTTTATGTCACAACATTCCATCCATTACCTACTAAGTTCCAGTTAATGTCTTGAATTCCAATAATTCACAGTAGTGACTCTACCTCCCTTAAAGGGGCAGCTAGCAAGGGTTTGGGCAGGTTGGTCATAGAATGGCAAGTTCTTTCCCACTGCACAGATGGATGATCATGTTTTCTCCAAGGGCAACGCATTCTTATTTAACTGGGAACCTCTGAAGATGGTGTCCTAATCAAAAGGCATGGCTTTCAGAGTGGAAATTTCAGACACTGAAGTACAAGATGGGCAGAAAGACCTGGGGTAATGCTCCTAAGCCTTCTATCTTCCCTCATGGTAAAGCTGGTTCACGCCAAGTTCAGTCTCCTTTGGGACTCCTATACATGCATCATGTGCAGGTTCTTCATTATAAAACCTCTAGAAAGCTCTGTTATGTTGGCGCTCTCCCTCCCAAGATGTTCAAATGAACATTCTCTTTTCAAACAGCCCATAATTATCAAATCACTTGATTTTTTTTATTGCAAGGAAGAATAATTGCACCAAAATCCAGTGACCATGCTTCTTGGGAAGCTCAAAGGGAATTTCATAATTCAGAATTAATTAGGCAATGAGAGAGAACAGGAGGCATATTTTAGTATATTAATTCATGCCAAGTTCAAACTCATTCCATCTCAGTTGCCCAGTGTGAATTAATTATGCCATTAATCCAAGGCTGGAGGAAAGCTATGGTGACTGCAATACATTTCTTTTTTTTTTTTTCTGCAATACATTTCTAAGCAAATAAAGAAAAATGTCACTTCTCCTTCAACTAACGCTCTGAATAGAGCTACATAAAAATAATACCTTTATTTACTTATAGGGCATAAATCCTCCAGAGCACAATAAATTATAGGATAAGCAAAATGCTAGTTAAAGAGAAAAAAAAAACAGAAGTCTTCAAGCTAATTCTGAAACAAAACATTAGAGAGGAAAAATGACTGAGAGAAGCTGAAAATTTTAAGAGCTTGGGAAAGCACTACAGGGAAGAGGTGATGATGTGGCTTTTTCATCTCCCTCTCCCCCTTCTATAGAACACTCTCCCAGTGACTCGGTGACTCAGGGGGCTAGCAGCCTGGGGGAGGAAAATTTCATACACATTTCATCAGCTCTGAGCGGGACCCCTCGCGGCAATCATCTTTTTTGTCAAGAGGCAGGGCAGCCTGCCCCCTTCCCCACAACCAAATGCCCTTCCAGTTCATGTACAGTTTATTGAGAATAGAAGTACTGTGGGGATCAGATCCCAGGATCCCTGATTTAGGAATTAAGGGGTAGAGAAAAGGCAAGGAATCTGGCAACTCTCAATTGCTACTTTTTTGGTTTCCTGCGGGCACTGACGGTCTGCATGGCGCCCTCTGGTGTCCAGACTGGATTCACTTACTGTCCCAGCAAGGCTGTCCAGAGCAATTTTTTTTTCTCCCACAGGAGGGAGCAATACAGGGAAAATAAAATGATTAGTAGAAGACATAATTTTATTTTAAAAATAATAGTGAGTTTCAAGAGAAATGTACATTCTTAAAACTTGGATTATGCAATTTATTGAATATAAGATCAATTAGAATATGAGAAGAGAGTTTTAGTTACTAAAATCGTAACAAGCATATTTGATACAGCAACCAAGGGGAAGCATCTAGTCATTTACCCCTTGTGCACACACAGCCCTTTAGAAAGCCCCAGGTGTGTCCATGTGTCTTATCTCATTTCAGCCCCAAATAGCTGGAGATGGCCATCTCGACCAAGGATGACCTTTCCTCAATGCTCCAACTGGCCCGCCCAAATTCTCCGTATATGTCCAAAAGACATAACACATGCAACTGTGCAAAACAGAACTTTTGACTCATCTTCTCCCTCCCTTACCTGTTCCTCCCTCCACTCTCCCCCTTTGGCACCACCATCTCTTAGTTACTCAGATCCAAATCCTAGAGAATCACTCTTGAGTGATTCTTCCCCACGTGATCTTCCCCCACGTTGTACTTCCAATTCACTGGTAATTCCTGTTAAGTCCATCCTCACAATAATGCTTGTAGGCAAGAACTGTCACTACTAGTAGGTGAACATTTGAGGAGGAACAGAATATTATGCACTTTCAAAGGGTCTCCCCAGAGATACTTATTAATTACAGTAGTATTACTTATTAATTAAAATAGAAAACTTACTATTTTACTTTGGCAGGTATGACTTTAACCTAAAGATCAAATGTGACATTACCAGTAATGGGACTGATTGACAACAAGTGCCTCCTGATGTGACACAGGAATACAGCTCAACATCACTTCTATGATCTCCCTGCCCAAAGTCCATCACATGGATCCAATCGTGAGAAATCATCAAACCCAAATTGGGGGCCATTTTACAAAATAACTGGCCTGTACTCTTAAAAATGTCAAGGTTATGAAATATAAAGGCTCAGAAGTTGTTCTGAATTAAAGGAAACTAGGGGCACCTGGGTGGTTCGGTTGGTTAAGCATCTGACTCTTGGTCTCAGCTCAGGTCTTGATCTTGCGATCATGAGTTCAAGCCCTGCATTGGGCTCCATGTTGGGTGTGGAGCCTACTTAAATAAATAAGTAAAGGAGATTAAAGAGTGACAGGAGAAAATGTTACATATGATCTTGGTTTGTTATAAAGAACAGTATTAGAACAACTGGAGAAATATAAATAAGTTCTGTAGATTATGTAACAGCATCATAGCCATATTAACTTCTGATTTTAATAATGGTACCGTGTCCTTAAAAGAGAATTTCTTCCTTTGGGAAAACACACCAAAGTATTTCGGTGTAAAAAGACAATATATCTGCAAGTTTCACTTCAATGAGAGAGGCAGAGAAAAGCAAATGTAGTAACATGTTGACATGTAGAACCTTGGCGAAGGCTATTTAGTAATTCTTTGTATCATTCTTGCAGCTTTTCTGAAATCTTGAAATGATGTCAAAATAAAGTATTTCTTTTTGAAATTGGCTCCTTCCCCTGCCTCAGCCTACAAGTGCAGTCAATCACCAGGTGCTTTTGACGCTATTTCCTAAACATAATCTAGTCACTTGTGTTCCTCTCCACTGCCACTATCCTAAAATAAAACACCCCTCCTGCAGGCACTAACAACTAACAAAAAACAGCAAATATCTTAATGCTGTACTCTTACCTTTCCAGCATCCCTTTAAATCAACATTGTATTTATGCTACCAGTCCTAACCTAGCAATAAGTTAACAAAAGGGAGTAAATGTTATAAGGATTGGAAAAGGAGATGAAATAGTCGATTTTCACAGATGATGTGACTGTCTCTGTCAATACAGACGACCCAAGAGAATCTACAAAGTATTATAACTGGGCACCTGGGTGGCTCAGTTGGTTGGGCGACTGCCTTTGGCTCAGGTCATGATCCTGGAGTCCCAGGATCGAGTACCACATCGGGCTCCCAGCTCAGCGGGGAGTCTGCTTCTCCCTCTGACCCTCCCCCCTCTCACATTCTCCCTCTCCCTCTCTCATTCTCTCTCTCTCAAATAAATAAATAAAATCTTTAAAAAAAAGTATTATAACTAATTAGACTCAATAAGATCAATACACAAAAATCAATTCCTATACAACCAATCAGAATATGTATTTTTTAAGTGATAACAGCAATACAAGTATAGGGTTCCTAGGAGTAAATCTAACATGTTAAACATGTGCACATGAACATGATAAAAAGTTTATGAGGAACATAAAGGAAGACTGAATAAATTCAAGAAATACACAACATTGATGGATGGTGTAGCAGATCTTATGATCTTTATGAAAGATCATAAGTTACCTTTATGAAATCTATCCTCCACCTTCTTGTTTTGCTAACAAAACCCAAAATTTGGGGAGAGGATGGAAATGTGTTTTGCTAAGTTTTCTTGCAGAAAGGCAACATTTTTTTTCTTTTAATATTTTATTTATTTATTTGACAGAGAGAGAGAACACAAGCAGGGGGGAGTGGGAGGCAGAGGGAGAAGCAGGCTTTCCTCGGAGCAGGGAGCCCGATGTGGGGCTCGATCCCAGGACCCTGGGATCACGACCTGAGCCAAAGGCAGACGCTTAACTGACTGAGCCACCCAGGCGTCCCAGAAAGGCATAAATTTTGAGGAAGTTCTGGCCAACAAGAGGTAAACGAATGTCTGGGATAGTTTTTGTTTGTTTGTTCATTTGTTTGGCTTTCTCCTCTTCATTTTCCTTTTTCCTGAAGGAAAACAGATGTGATGCCCGGAGTAGCTACAGCTGTTTTGTAACAAGGAAGCAATAAGCATAAGGTTGAGCATAAGCTCAACATGTACAGATAGAAGTCAAAGACACTTAACAAGAAGCACTGGGCAGTCACTGCCACAGCCCTGGACGGTTCGGCAGCTCCAGACCGTTCGGCATAGGGAGACATAAGCCTTCACTGTCTGCATTGCTCTAAGTCAGGTTTCTCTTCCTTGAATACAAAAACATTGCTCAATGTTGCAGGGTTTTAAAGATGGCGGGTCTCCCCCCAATTAATTTATAAATTAATTAACGGCAGACACTTGTGGCAATCTTAACCTGCCTGGCAAACACAGCTGCTCTTTGCAGGGCTGTGTGAGATGTCAAACAGGAAGCCACCACATCCAGTTCTGGACTCTCTCGAGCTTTGTTTGGGACCAACCCAGATGCTTAGAGGCTGTTTGCTTTCCTCACTGCACCTGTCCCCCTCCTTCCACCCCAAGTTACTCCATATGCTCATAAGCTCCCTTTACATCTCTTTATGCTACAGGGACACCCACCCCCTCAGCAGTGCCCTCAGCCCCAGATTCCCCTCCCCTCACCCACATTCACACTCTGACCTGAAGCAGAAGCTCTAGGGAGTGGACTTCACTAGAACTGATTCAACAGCAGGGGTAAGAATCCACCCTCAGTGTGCCCAGTGTGGGGAGCAGTGGGAATGGGGGTGGAGGGGAAAATTAGCTGCCCTCACCTCAAAATGAGATAAGAGGCTGCGTTTTCTTAGAAATACCCTCCGTATTCTGGTCACCTTATGGGGGCTTCTGATAAGTGATTCAGTAGGTGCTCTCTCCGCCGCCCACTTCTGTGGTCACACACACCACACAGAGATGAGCAATCCTTTCCAAGCACGGCCTCCACTCCCTGGCCTCGTACTTGGGCCCTGCCTGTGTAGCTCTGGCCCATGAGTTACCTGTATTTTGCCGGTTTCTGACATAGAACTTTCAGGTTCCGAGTACCTGGCTCATGTCCTCACCCTTCTCCTCCTGCCCCATAGTTTCCTGGAAGCCCCTAAAAGGACGTGCGTCACAAATGCTCACAAACAAGTCCTTTGCTAATCCACAGAGCTCCGACCGTCCTCTTTCCTGGGGTTGTCTTCCTCTTCCCCACGCAGCCCGACGCAGCCTGCAAAACTACAGCGCCGTCCGTAAGCATCACCTCCTCTAACACCCCAGGAATGAATGCAGGCCATTGAGACCAAAGGACGCTGGGTTTTCCTTGAAGTTCTAAAAACACCCAACCTGACCAAGTCACACGCCTCGGTGGTGCCAAAACCTCTTGCCTCTTTCCTCGGTTCTAGTCTTAGGTCTTGACATCCCAGCAGCACAGCAATTTTGCTTGTGCCTCAGTGTCTCTCCGAGAGATTTAGGGAAAAGAATGCTTTCACTTGGCGCTCTGGAGCCCTCTCTTCCACAGGCCGAGCTGGGGCGGGCACCCTGTGCTGTCTCCCTGTCCTCCCTCTCCCTGCATTACCCCTTCTCCTTTGATCCGAGACTGATGGGTCACCTGAAGCACTCGATAAAAAGGATGGCTTTCGTCCCTCTTCTGGTTTCTGGAGAAGTCGAACACCTTGTTGGCCGGGCCCAGGTGTATGACCCTGTTTGGCTTCTAGCCTCCAGTGGATGGAAGTCGAATCTCACTCCCTCACACACTCAGCTGCCTGAGTAGGAGAGCCTCCCTCCTCTCAACTGTCCCTCATCCCAATATGGCATCTTGAGAGGCTCTCTCTAGCCTCGATGCTTCCAGTCTTCCATTCAGCAATTAAAGGAGCATTCGTCAAGCACCATCACTTTTACAAACCCCCCAGTTTGAGTATAATCAAGAAACATTCAGTCATACATGAGGGCAAAATTGTAGGGATACGGATATTTATAGCAGGTATGTTAATAAAACAGTGGGGAAAATGCAAATAATTTAACTGTTCCGAAATAAATAATTGGTTGAATAAATAATGGTGTATCCCCACAATGGAAAATTGGGCAAGAGTTACAATTATTGGTGTAGAAAGGTGATTCTCAAACTGTCAAAGAGGAGCCCACATCAGGATTAGCCAGGGGCTTATTAAAAATACAGATTTCTGGGCACAGGTCCAGATTATGGAATCAGAATCTCCGGGAATAGGACTTGGAATCTTTATTTTAACAGGCTATTCCAGTGATACTTAATGCACGTAAAATTTAAAAACTTACATCCATGGAAGTCTAGTGAACCATGAAAGAAAATGGTCATGATACATTGTTAGATGAAAATTATAGGTTATAGAAAAGATTTACAATATAGCCCCATTTTTTTAAAAACAAATAGTGTAGACAGATAGATAAAACTGCAAAGATACTTGACGAAATATTAACAGGACTGAGTGGTAAGTTTATATACGATTTTTATTTTACTCTTTTTACGTGTTTGCTTGTTGTGAGCAATTTCTACATCTCTAAAATAAGCACCTTTTTCATGAGTATTTAGCAAATGATAAAAGTCGCTTTGTTTTTACAGAATAATATAGGAGTTAGATGGTGTAAGACTTTTTTTAACTTTTACTTTCACCTTGGATTTAAGAAAGCCAGTTTGAGGCAGCTCACAAAATTTTGTGCCACATGACAAAATTTTTAAATGAAGAATTAGAAATAAAGGGGAAATACGAGTATTAATGTAAAATGAAGCCATAATTAAGGTCAGTTTCCGAGACTACATCGCCATAAACTTTAGTATTGTTTCTAAAGTTGAGCTCCGCGTTTGGCTCTTGCTGATAACAGAAGAGCCATGGTAACTGAGCATCAAGGGCAGCCAAGGAGGGGGAGGAGGGGAGGATCACAGCAAAGTCTTAACTTGGATGACTGTGTGGATTATAGTGCCCTTGACCAAGACAAAAGATTCACGAGAGCCCTGATCAGTTTTCTGTATATCTCCCCACTGGAAAAAAGTATAAGGAAACAAGTCCTGAAGAGACAGCTCCCCCTGCTACAGTTGCCGGGCACCCAGCCCACTGACTGCCCCACACACCAAGCTCTCAGCCTGAGATTCAAACCCCAGTTTCAATAAAAAGTCAGGGACATTATAAAAAGTGAACAGAGGAGGGGAATAAACATGTCTCCAGAAAGGATATACAAACGGCAAACAAGCACCTGAAAAGACATTCTGCATCCTTAGTCATGAGGGAAACTCAAATCAAAACCACAATGAAATACTACTTCACACCCACTAGGATGGTTACCATTTTTTAAAAGGTGGTGGGGGAAGTGTTGGCAAGGATATAGAGAGATCAGAACTCTGTACGTTGCTATAGGAATGCAAAGGATAAGGTGTGAATGTCAAATGGCGTGGCCCCCTGCAGGAAACCGTTTTGCAGTTGCTCAACAAGTCATATAGAACTACCCTCTGACCCAGCAATCCTGGTGCTAGGTATATGTCAGGAAATAGAAAACAAGAATTCAAACAAATACTGGTACATGAATATTCATGGCAGCACTACACACAATAGCCAAAAAGTGGAAACAACCCAAATGTCCGTCAACTAATGAATGGACAAACAAAATGTGGCCGATCCATATAGTGCAACATTATTCAGCCACAAAAAGACACTGATGCTACAACATGGGTAAACCCTGAAAACGTTCTGCTGACACAGATTGCAGGATTCCATTTACGTTCAACATACAGAATAGAGATGAAACAGAGACTAGTGTTTTCCAGGGCCTGGGGAAAGGGGAGATGGAGAGTGACTGCTTAATGTGTGTATTTCGTTTTGGGGGTGATGGAAATGTCTTGGAACTAGGTAGAAGTGATGGTGACGCAACACTGTGAATGTACTAAGTGCCATTAAATAGTATACTTTAAAATAGTTCATGGTTACTGTTAAGTGAATTTTGCCCCAATTAAAAAAAAAAAAAAAAAAAACAAGGAATTTCAGGGTCATTTTGGAGTAGTTTGTGAAAGTTAAATCTGAGAATACTGGGGTTTTCAAAAAGATTCTGGAGAGGAAGTAGAAATAATTAGTCCAGTTTTGGACCCCTGAGTTTGATGTGCCCACAGGGCATCCAGGGGAAGGTTCTAGAAATCAGTTAGGATTACCAGTCTCAAGCTGGGGAGAGAAGTCTGGGCAGGAGCTCTAGATTTAAGGGTCATCAGGCTGGAGGTAGAAGTTGAATCTATACACGTGGGTTCTCCTTGGGGCCCCTTGAATGAATGGTGTGGAATATAGGCCCCCATGAAGAAATTCCATCATTACCCCTGGATGATTCTTCTTTGAAATGTTTCCTCCTCAGTGTGGGCTTTCTATTCATTCATTGCTTTTAATGAAGGTGGAGGGTCATATGTAAAGTTTCACCATGCAGAAAAGCCTTGGCTCTGATGGGGGTGGATTTCTCTGACATGCCAAAATAATTTTTAAAATGTGACGTCTGTTTAACACATTACCAGAACAAGCGACCACAGGCCCCTCCTTCTCAGCTTCCTTTGTGGTGGGCTTATGGAGAACCCACTGATGGGTCGCAAGAAGAGACGTGTTACTGTGACTGGCAAAGCAAGGTCATACTTTTTTCCAGATCTTTTCTCGTGTTTGAATTGGAACAAATTTCAGAGCACAGATAAATTTTAAGGGGCATTTAAAAAAGAAAATATGGTGGGTGGGTGGGGGATGGGTGAAATAGGCGATGGGATTAAGGAGTGCACTTGTTGGGGCGCCTGGGTTGTTTAGTCAGTTAAGCGTCTGCCTTCGGCTCAGCTCATGATCCCAGGGTCCTATGATCAGCCCAGGTCAGGCTCCCTGCTTAGCAGAGAGCCTGCTTCTCCCTCTCCCTCTGCCTCTCTCCCCCGCAACCCCCGCTCATGTGCTCTCTCTATCTCAAATAAATAAATAAAATCTTAAAAAAAAAAAAAGGAGTGCACTTGTGATGAGCACAGGGTAACACATGGCACTATTGAATCACTACACCTGAAACTAATATAACACTGTATCTTAACTAATTGGAATCAAAATAAAAACTTAAATAAATTTTAAAAAGAACCAGTAAAAAAATGCAAAAGCACACAAAAAGAAAAAGAAAATATGATGAACTCGATAACTGTTTAATCTAGATAAAGGGTATATGGAGATTTATTGTACCATTTTCTCCACGATTATATCTTGAAAACATAACGATTTCAAACAGAATATTTACCATTACAGTGATTTAGATTTCACACAGTTTATTAAGCCTAAGATTTGTTCGAGGCACCAAGCTAGGAAATTTCACACAAGACTAGAGCCCACATGATGGACTACTTTGGTGACATCTCCTATTCCAAATGAATGCCCTCAGCCTTAGGTTACAACAAATAATGTTATGGAGAAGGAAGGTGATTAACAATGATCCCTTGGGTCAATAAGAGGTGAAGATGCAATTTGACTCGGATAAGAAGATTTGAAATTTGAACACATTCCCTACCTGATAAACCTAACTTCTCTGTATCTCCCAGAATAACGTTTTGGGAAATTCAATCACATAGCTTCATTTTCTCAGAGAGGAGTTGATTCCCACCCCCCAACCCCCAGAGGTAGAACTTCCTAGAGCTGGCTGTTCTGCTGGTCTATTCTCTACTGTGTGTTCCCACGGTAGCCTCATCTGTTGGATGCTGGTTCTGAGGCAGGTCCTGCTGACAGCACGATGCACATGGACTTCCTCACGTTGCCTCTGAAGTGGTGTGAGAAAGCCACTTAACTGTGGTCTGTGGTAGCCACAGGCCTGAGCACACCAGTCCTCCTCAAGCCAGGCACAAGCTCTAGACTGAGAAGAAAATCCAAGAAGGGAGAGAGAAGGCTCACAGTTTTTCCGTCTAGTCTTAGATGGAAGAACATACCTCTTGGACACAGATAACGAAGTCATTATTCTGAAAATCCTCTGTTGGGTCAAAGCTCTGATACCATATCATCATGGGGTATCAGTGTCACTCCTGTGTCCCCTATAAGAAACATGAGGCCAAGAAAAGCTAAATGTCAAGATTTGATGTTATGTCATATTAAGCCTCCAACTCTAATTTCTGCTTAGAATTTCAATTTTGATTTTATTTTTATTTCAATCTTAGTGTTACAGAAGGAAAACTTTAATGAGTTTCTCTTTTATTGAAATGTAAGCGATATATATTAGTTTCATTTGTATAACATAATTATTCACTATATGTATATACTATGAAATGATCACCACGATAAGTCTAGTCAACACCCATCACCTCATGTAGTTACAAATTTTCTCCTTGTGATGAAAACTTGTAAGATCTACTCTTCTAGCATCTTTCAAATACATAATACAGTACTATTAACTACAGCCACCATACTACATATTACATCCCCAGGACCTACTTAAAACTAGAGGTTTGCATTTTTTGACCACATTTACCCATCTCACTTCCCACCCCCAACCCTGCCTCTGGCAAACACCAATCTGTTCTCAATATCTATGAGTTCAGGGTTTTGGTGGGGTTTGGTGTTGGGGGTTGGGGGGAATTCCCCTTATAAGTGAGATCATATGGTATTTGTCTTTCTCTGACTTATTTCATTTAGAATAATGATCTCAAAGTCCATCAATGTTGTCACAAGTTGCAAGATTTCCTTCTTTTTTAATGTCTGAATAACAATCCATTATATATATATATACATATATATATATATACACACACACACATATATATACCACATTTTCTTTATCCATTAATCCATCAGTGGACTCTTAAGTTGCTTTATGTCTTGGCTACTGTAGATAATGCAACAGTTAACATGGGTGTACATATATCTTTTCAAGTTAGTGTTTTCATTTCCTTCAGATAAATACCCAGAAGTAGAATTGCTGGGTCATATGGTAGTTCTATTTTTAATTTTTTTGAGAAACCTCCATATTGTTTTCCAAAGTGGCTGCACCAATTTACACTCCTACCTACAAGGCGCCAGAGTTCCTTTTCTCCATATTCTTGCCAACACTTGTTATTTCTTGTCTCTAACAATGGCTATTCTAACAGGTGTGAGGTGATATCTCACTGTGGTTTTGATTGGCCTTTCCCTGGTGACTAGTGATGTTAAGCACCTTTTCATTGAAGATAAATAGCTGCCCCTCCAAAAAAAAAGGATTAAGAGGGAAATAAGAGTTATCCAAACATTTCTGACGGGCTGCCATATGGATGGGGTCATTATAGGATTGGTATCTGTAAAATAGCTCAACTCCAGTTTTTGACTCACAATTAAGTTATGAAGGTCACCAGCATCTTCCCACGTAGGACTGCATCACTAAATTGTTCTTTGGCTGGTACTATAAAATTGTCTGGGAAAAGTACCTACCATGTGTCAAGCTCTGGGCATGGTGTTTTACATACCTTATCTCATTTAATCATTTTAGCAGTCCTGTGTGCTGACATTTTTAACATATACAGAAACAGTTCAAAGAGTTTAAATAACTTGACTTAAGTCACAAAGTTAGTAAATGGGCAAACCAGTAATCAAACTTGGGTCAATCTAACACCAAAACGTATCTCTTGTCCAAACAACTTGTTTCAGGGGATAGATTGCTATGGAATTCAGGAATTCATGTCTTTTTAACTTTGTTTATGGTTTCTTTTGGTGTACAGATTTTTTTTTCACTTAAGCAAATATATTTGTTTTTTGTTTTTTTTAAAGATTTTATTTATTTATTTATTTAAGAGAGAGAGAGAGAGAGAAACAGCATGAGAGGGGAGAGGGTCAGAGGGAGAAGCAGGCTCCCTGCTGAGCTGGGAGCCCGATATGGGACTCGATCCCAGGACTCCGGGATCATGACCCGAGCCGAAGGCAGTCGCTTAACCAACTCAGCCACCCAGGTGCCCCAGCAAATATATTCTTATGGTCTTCGCTTTCTGTGTCTTGTTAAGGAAATTTGTCTACCCTAAGGTTATAAATGCATTCTGTGTTTTCTTCTAGACTTACAAAAATCTATTTCTTAAATTCAGATCTCTAATTATCTTTAATTTCTACTTTAATTTTAATTTTTTCTAATTTTCTTTAATTTGATGATGGTATGAATTAGTGATGTAATTTAATTTTTCCCCACATAAATAACCAATTGTCCAGCACCATTGATGAGAGCCCATCTTTTCTCTGTTAATTTTTCATGCCTCTGTCATCTATTGAGTCTAAATGTGAGGATGTCTCTTTCTGAACTTTCTACTCTCTTCCATTGATCTTCTCTTCTTTTAATTTCTGTTTAAATACTGCATTGTATTAATAACTATAGCCTTGTAACAAGTATATTAATATTTGCTTCGGTAAGCCCCCATCTCATTCTTCTCCAATTTTTTTGTGTGGTTATTTGAAGCTTTTTAATTTTATATTTAAATTTTAAAGACAACTTATGTTACTTGAAAAACTCTATTGAGCTTTTGATGAGAACAATATTGCATCTGAGAGTTAATTTTGGGAGAAGTGACACCTTTAGGAATATTGAGTCTTCTCATCCAAGGACATAGTATGTTTCACCATTTTTTTTTTAATAACTTTCTCCATAAAAGCCTCACCCACCTACTATTTATTCCTGGATAACTTAGAGGCTTTGTTCCTATTGTGAATAAGTTTCTTTTTAAAATTTATGTAGTCTAACTTTTTGTCCTAAGTTTCTAGAACCCAAGTGATTTTTTATATTTATCTTGTACCCAGCAACACGGCTGAACTCTATTAGTTTGTAGATCCTATGAGATTGTTTGATTTTTTTTCTCCAATAAGTACTGCATTGATTTAAGCATGCTTAGTCACTCAAAATTATCAATACAAATGTACGAAGTTTAAAAACTCTGGAATTTTAAATATATCGCCCCTCTTATTTTCTATAAATTGATGTAAGTTTGATTTGAGCTGGCGTCGCACGCAGGTCACGTCCTAGTCCATGGTCTGAAACACGTCCGTGGCCTGGGGGCTAGGGAGCGCCCTCTCTGGTCACGTGCCATCAGTGCAGTCGGTTTGCAGCAGCCACACCTGTTCCTCTGGAAGGCGGAACGGGAGGGTGAATCTAACCCAGTGCTTCATCGGAGCATCGGCAGCTATTTCCCGGGCGGAAAATGCACACTGGAAACAAGCCATTGTGCTGGAGAGAAAAGGAGAGAGCCGACCCGTAAAAGAGAAGTGCCTAGGGAGGGGAGAGAAGTCTTCACTCACACCATCTTATAGGCGTAAGACATACGGGATACTCCCTCTCCAGGGATGAAAGGAGGGGACAAAGAATAAAGAGAAGACCCCCTTTTAAAACCTCTCCTAGAAGGGGCGCTTGGGTGGCTCAGTCCGTTAACCGTCCGCCTTCGGCTGAGGTCACGATCCCAGAGTCCCAGGATCCAGGCCTGCATGGGGCTCCCTGCTCAGCCGGGAGTCTGCTTCTCCCTCTGCCCCTCCCCCTGCTCCCTGTTGGTGCTCTCTCTTGCACGTGCGCGCGCGCTCTCTCTCAAATAAATAAAATCTAAAACCTCTCCTCGAAATCCTGCTCAATGACTTCCATGGGCTGAGTTGCATCCCCCCTAAACTCCTGTGTGCAAAAGAATCTGGGAAGGTGGGTATATTTAATGGGGTGCCATCATCACCCTGAGCAAAACGAGGGTTCTTTAGCGAGGAAGAAGAGGAGATGCTACCGGACAAGCAACTGGCAATGTCAGCCTCCATTTTAAGAAGGAGGACACTAGGCCTTGGAGCCTTCTCCACAAACGTGAGCCAGAGAATGTTGGGGGCTGTTTGAAGAGATCTTAATAAAATTCACTGGCTAAGTGTGGACTCTGTAGTGATACTGTGTACCTCAGACTTGCAATCTGTATATAATGGGACACTGCCAGAGCTTGGAGCTCTAAAAGACATTTATTTTGATGGTGTTGCTTTGTCACCAGGGAGGAGACTCGTGCAACTAGACCTGAGCTTGTGCACAGGAAGAAATCTGCCCACCCCACCCCACCAAGTCCTCGGGTGGTGGCAGCTGAAGAGTTAGTGGGAAAAGCCACAAGCCTGTCATTTTACTTCTCCACCTTAACATGCTAAACATTTGTGGTCTTATAGGATCTCCCAGCCAGTGACAGGGAGCCTGCTCTGGGACCACCAGGAGGTTTTTTTATTTGGTTAAGGGTGTGGGGCAGAGATCTCTTTGAACTACTTGCCTGGGCAGAGTTGTCTGAGCTTGGACAGCAGCGGGAGGATTCTCTGAGAATCTCAGGATGTAGGTTCAAGCAGCGGCAGATTTTCATGACCCACCACCTCAGCAGTTTCTCCTTTATTCCTTCACCTGCTGCTTCTCCTTCCTAGGCTGGCCTGGCCACCTGCGGGGGTCTAGGTGAAATATAAGCCTTCCTTTCTTTCGGAGATTTTCTCTCCCAATTTAACTCAGAAAGTTGTTCAAGCATACTCCTAACACCACAAAATCACTTAAGACTACTCCCCCTCGTCACCACTCCTGGGAGGTACAAGATAAAAATTCTGAGACTTCTCTGTTGCTTGAGATGACAAAGCCAAATCTCAGAACACATGAGAAACGGTCCCTGCGGGAAGAGTTTTTATATAATACAGATGGAGGTGGAGTGTCCAGGTCTGGGCAGTTCTTTCAGTCAAAAAGAATGTATGAAGTACTTTCTCTGCATGTGGCATTGTACAAGGCACGGAAAATCAGTGCAAAGAAGAGGGACTTAATGAGAGAAGAGACTGAGCTAGTGATCCAAGACCCTGTCAACTAAGCATTAAAGCTTAGGCCTTCTCCTCCAGTTGGAAGGGCCCAAGGGAAGGGTCAGTTTTCTCCCTCACAAGAGTAGAACTCAGACACACAAGGACTTAGAAATCTGAATAGATCTAGAAAGAAAGAAGAAAGGAGAAAGGAAAGAAAGAAAGAAAGAAAGAAAGAAAGAAAGAAAGAAAGAAGAAAGAAAGAAGAAAGAAAAGAAAGAAAGAAAGAAAGAAAAGAAAGAAAGAAAGAAAGAAAGAAAGAAAGAAGAAAGAAAGAAAGAAAAGAAAGAAAAGAAGAAAGAAAGAAAAGAAGAAGAAAGAAAGAAAGAAAGAAAAAGAAGAAAGAAAGAAAGAAAAAGAAAAAGAAAAAGAAAAAGAAAGAAAAAGAAGAAAGAAAGAAGAAAGAGAGAAGAGAAAGAAGGAAAAAGGAAGGGGAAGGGGAAAGAGAGGAAGGAAAGGAAAGGAAAGGAAAGGAAAAAAGGAAAGGAAAGGAAAGGAAAGGAAAGGAATCTGAGTACAGAGAGATCTGTCTACACTGTAGACATCAGCTGATTCATATACTTATCATGACAATGTATTGCTCTAACTCAGCCAGCACATTGTGGTTAAGTTTCAGAAAGAAGTAAACAATCTTGAGAAAGGAAGGAGAACAGCTGCCAAGATCATCCAGAGGAGCTGGGCTTTCCAGAATGGCTGCCCAGGGCAGGGGTTGCTCTGCATACCAGGCACTTGCCCTCAGAGTTGGAAGGGGAGTGAGCACTCAGTGGCCCAGCCTCTCCCTTGTATACTACACAAGGAGTATATCAAAAGTTCTTGATATACTTTTCTTCCCCTGGTGTCTCCATTGTCAGAAGCAAATAATGGAAGAAAATCAAGAGCTTTGGTTCCCAGCCAATGCGGTGGCCCAGGTTTAGAAACCATAGGGGAAGTTGGGACTCATCTGAGTTAAACTGGGAGCAGTCTGAGTTGTTGAAACCATGCAAGAGACAGAAGTGAGCTGGCTGTTCTTCATTTTGTCTGTTTTTAAACTTTTTAAAGATGGTTGATCCTATACCAGCCTCTGCAACCTTATAATTATTCAACATTTTTTAAAAATTAATTGTATTTTTTAAGATTTTTATTTATTTGTTTGAGAGAGAGAGAGAGAGAGCACAAGTGGGGCAGAGGGAGAGGGAGAAGCAGACTCCCTGTTGAGCAGGGAGCCCAACACGGGGCTCGATCCCAGGACTCTGGGATCATGACCTGAGCCAAGGCAGATGCTTAACCAACTGAGCCACCCAGGTGCCCCTAAAAACTAGTTGTATTTTTGGGGCGCCTGGGTGGCACAGTCAGTTAAGCGTCCAACTCAGGTCATGATCTCAGGCTCATGGGATCGAGCCCTGCATCCCGATGGAGAGCTCAAGATCAAGCCCTGCATCAGGCTACACACTCAGCAGGGAGTCTGCTTGGGATTCTCTCTCCTCTCCCTCTGCCCCTCCTGCTTTCTCTCTCTCTCTCTAAAATAAATAAGTAAATCTTTAAAAAAAATTTAATTGTATTTTTTTAAGAAATTTACCTGGTGCAAAATCTGGTTCCGAAAGCATGAAAAGTAAAAATACTCCTCTCATCTCTGACTGCTAGTCATCCTGTTTCCCTTCCTGAAAGAAACATTCAGTGATATATTTCTGAGATTTACCCATGGTGATACATGTAAATATAGTCCATTCATATTAATGGATGCACAATAACACAATTTATTTATGCATTCCTAGGAAATTTAGGTTGTTTCCAATTTTTCTTTAAAAAAAGTTCTCAGTGAACACTCTTTACCGTGCATCTATGTTCACATGTGCAAGAATTTCTCCAGGGTATATCCTTAAAGTGGATATACCTTGGGTATGTGGCTGGGTCGTAGAATATATGTGCCTTCACTTGTCTTTAGTATTGCCCAATTGTTTCACAAAGTTATCGTTCCAGTTAATACAACAATACCTGGTATTGTAAAGCTTACTAATTTTTGTCATTCTACTTGGTGTGAAATAGGAAACCATGATGGTTTTTATTACCACTTCCCTGATTACTGTTGAGGCTCATTATCTTTCAAATATTTACTAGCCATCTCAGTTAGCTCTTCTATGAATTGTCTGTCATATCCTTTGCACATTTACATTCAAGTTGTTTTCCTTAAGAATTTTAAAAATTCCTTTGTATGTTCTAGATGCCTTTTTTCAACAGATAATTTTAATATCCTCTCCCAGTCCAGAGTTGTTTTCTATACTATCATGATAACTTTGGTTAAAACAGAAGATTTAAGGGGCACCTGGGTGGCACAGTCGTTGGGTGTCTGCCTTCAGCTCGGGTCGTGATCCCGGGGTCCTGGGATCCGGCCCTGCATCGGGCTCCCTGCTCCTCGGGAAGCCTGCTTCTCCCTCTCCCACTCCCCCTGCTTGTGTTCCTTCTCTCGCTGTGTCTCTCTCTGTCAAATAAATAAATAAAATCTTTAAAAAGAAAAAATAATTTAAAAAATAGAAGATTTAAGTTTTCAAAGACTCTAATTTATTAATTTCTGCCTATTTGAATTCCATGTATTTTCTGGAAAACACTAATTTTTGGCAAAATTCTTCATCATTTCTCATAATGTTCGGATACTCCAGAACCTCCGGGTATGTGATCACCCCCAGATAATTACTTAAACATATCAGAGAACACTTTCCATCTTCAACTTCCTGTTTGCAGGACCGGCAAATATTACCTCCTCAGGAAAGTCTTTCCTGACCCTTATAAAAGGTCAGCTTAACCTGTCATAGTCTCTTAATTTTTTTTCCTTCAGAGTACTTGCACCATTCATAATCACACACATGTATGTTTATTTGGCTAATGTATGTTTCACTCCTCAAAGTTAGAAACTAACTTGGTATTGCTCACCATCTGATTCCCCATGCTTTGTACAATGCCACATGCAGAGAAAGTACTTAATAAATTCTTTTTGACTGAAAGAATTGCCCAGACCTGGACACTCCACTTCCATCTGTATTATATAAAAACCCTTCCCACAGGAACTATTTCTCACATGTTCTGAGATTTGGCTTCCCCATGTCAGCTCAAGTAATGGAAAGTCTCAGAATTTGCAGGAGGCAGCATCTTTATCTTTGATCTAAAGCCCACAGTGAACTGTTTATGAGGTTCCCACTGTGGCTACAATGACTGTAAAGACTCAACGGCTCTTGCAACACCATAAACCCTAAAAGAGTGATCTGTGGTGACAGCAGTTAATTGCAATTTTGTGGTTATTGACTAATCAAAATGAGCTCTCAGGCTTATCTCAGCTCCCAGGCATTTTGCACTTTTTCTATGACACGTTTTCAAGGGATTATTTTATTTTTATTAAGTCTGGGGCAATGAGAGGGGTATCAAGTTTACACTACAGTGATTAGGCAATGTTGGAATGTCTGCCTTCCATCTGGATGCCGTAGCACAGGGTTATCACATACAGACCCCACCCATAATGCTCCCATTGTCTGCCTGTCACAGGTTTCCTGAGTATATCATATGTACCCTCCTCTCCTCATCCTGGTTAGATTTGGGGTTGGAAGCAAAAAGACAGATGAAAACACTGATGTGGAGTATCAGTATGTGGTGTACAGCCATTTTATATAATGAAGGAAAATGGAGGGTGGAAATCACATAGGAAAGAGGGAGTCCAGTGGAATTCCTAAAGATGAAATCTCATTCTTCAATGACACAAAGAAATAGAAAGACATTCCATACTCATGGATTGGAAGAACAAATATCATTAAAATATCAACACTACCCAAAGCAATCTACACATTTAATGTAATCCTTATCAGAATAACAATAGCATTTTTCACAGAGCTACAACAAACAACTCTAAAATTTGTATGGAAGCACAAAATACCCCAAATAGCCAAAGCAATCTTGAAAAAAAAAAAAACAAAGCTGGAGACATCACAATTCCAGACTTCAAGTTATATTACAAAGCTGTCGTAATCAAAACCGTATGGTACTGGCACAAAAATAGACACATAGATCAATAGAACAGAATAGAAAAACCCAGAAATAAATGCACAGGTATATGATCAATTAAACTTTGACAAAGCAGGGAGGAATACCCAATGCGAAAAGACTATCTCTTCAACAAATGGTGTTGGGAAAAACTGACAGCAACATGCAAAAGAATGAAACTGGACCACTTTCTTACACCATACACAAAAATAAATTTAAAATGGTTTAAAGACCTAAATGTGAGATCTGAAACCACAAAAATCCTGAAAGAGAACACAGGCAGTTAACTTCTTTGACACTGGCTGTAGGAACTTCTTTCTACATATGTCTCCTGGGGCAAGGGAAACAAAAGCAAAAATAAACATCAAAATAAAAAGCTTCTGCACAGCGAAGGAAACAATCAACAAAACTAAAAGACAAACTACTGATTGGGAAAAGGTATTTGTAAATGGCATATCTGATAAAAGATTAGTATCCAAAATATATAAAGAACTTATAAAACTCAAAGCCAAAAAAACAAATAAGCCAATTAAAAATGGGCAGAGGACATGAATAGACATTTTCTCAAAGAAGACATACAGATGGCAAACAGACACATGAAAAGATGCTCCACATCACTTGGCATCAGGGAAATACAAATCAAAACTACAATGAGATACCACCTCACACATGTCAGAATGACTAAAATTAACAACACAAGAAACAACAGGTGTTGGTGAGGATGTAAAGAAAAGGGAACCCTCTTGCACTGTTGGTGGGAATGTCAGCTGGTGCAGCCACTCTGGAAAACAGTATGGAGGTTCCTCAAAAAGTTAAAAATAGAACTACCCTATGATTCAGCAATCACACTACTAGGTATTTATTCAAAGAATACAGAAATATTATTTAAAAGGGCTACATGTGCCTCAATGTTTATAGTAGTATTACCTACAATAGCCAAACTATGGAAACAGCCCAAGTGTCCATCAGCTGATGTATGGATAAAGAAGATGTGGTATATATACACAATGGACTATCACTCAGCCATAAAAGGGAATAATGAAATCTTGCCATTTGCAAGGACATGGATGGAACTAGGCTGTATTAAGCTAAGTGAAATAAGTTAGAGAAAGACAAATACTACATGATTTCACTCATATGTAGAATTTAAGAAACAAAACAAACAAGCAAAAGGGGAAAAAAGAGAGGCAAACTAAAAAACAGATTCTTAACTATATAGAACAAACTTGATTACCAGAGGGGAGGTGGGGGATGGGTGAAATAGGTTAAGGGGATTACAGAGCGCCCTTGCAGTGATGAGCACCGGGTGATGTATGGAAGTGTTGAATCACTATATTGTACACCTGAAACTAACATTACACATTAACATTAACTAACTGGAATTTTAATAAAAACTTAATTTTTTTAAATTCATTCTTCAATAAAAAGGCAAGACTGAAGTTCCACAATTGGTCTCCACTTTTCGAATGTCACGTTCCTAGAAAGGAAACTTCATAGTAGGAGGTAGTGGCATGCAGGAAGGGGGCTACATGTCACCCCACATGAAAGTGACCCCAAAAAGTTAGAGGACCAGATCAAATGTCAGAAATGAAATAACCTATAGAAAGAGAAAGTAAAAGATGAAGTCTTTCTCTCATGGGTTAAGAAAAATGCAAAAATGCAATTCAAAACAACTAATCAGTTCTAAAAAATCCTTCATGCCTGATTTCCTGGAAATCCCAAGAAGCTCCTAGGAAAGGCATTCTCTTTCCCATCACGGATTCTTCAGCGATCTTTTGAACATCTACTAAGTAATTTATGAACTATCAGTTTTTTTCTCATTACTCTTTTCCTTATTACTTCACATTCATCCCCTGCCTTAAAGTCCACAGCTTTGTATTTTGCATCATTTCTTATCATTCCCATCATTCCTGACAGCATTAAATAAATATCTACATGTGCATTGTCCTCATTGTGCACATTCAGTTATTCTTTGGCTGTTTTTTGTCATCCTCTGGTTGGATAATCACATAGCTGTAAAACAGGAAGAATGTAGTATCGGAAGAGTAAGGGAAAATACAACCAATTTTGAGGCCATCAGGGTTTTTTGGTGACTTTGTAGGACTGAGCTCCAGCTCTTTCTCGATTACCAAAGTACTTACCAATATAGACATCTCATTTTCCCAATGAGATCTTTTGCCTTCAGAAGGTACAGAATAAACTTCCTTCCTTCAGTGGGGCTGAGACCCTCGGGATGCTCTTCATAAGGATACAACACTTTACTAATAGAAAGTATTTATGAAGTATTAAGTGACATTCCTGATCCCCCAGAAACTCTTGTGAAAGGGGTAAGTAAAGACCTTCCATCCTAAATCTTGGTTATAAAGGGGGGAGAAATATCCAAAGACTGCCATAAGGAGGACAGACTTTAATGGAAGGATATCCCAGGAGGTTATCTTGTTTGTAATTTATGAGAAGACTCCCTTTGAGCTTCAACTTCCAACCTGAAATACAAGGAAGAAATGACAAAAATTGGGCTTTTCCACTCTGTCCTATCCTGACTCCCATAGGAAACAGAGCCTGAAGCAAGGATTATGGTGGTAATGATTTATTTGGTAGGTGCAAGCCCAGGTCAATCAGAGTGAGGAAAAAGAATGCAGTCAAGGAAAGATGCAATGCCATGTGATCTGTGATATTACCACAGCCGGCCATACTTCCCAAGTTGCTAAGGCAAGTGGCTCAGCAAGGTCAGTCACTCAGTGTCAGGAGCTTCTCTAGAACAATTGCAAGGAGTGTCTCAGAGAGTCTGGCCCTGGACAGTAGGGACTAAGGCATGAACTTTTCCTGGAGAGAGGCACAGGAAGGAGTTATTGTTGCTGTTTTTTTTTTTATTTTATTTATTTATTTGACAGAGAGAGACACAGCGAGAGAGGGAACACAAGCAGGGGGAGTGGGAGAGGGAGAGGCAGGCTTCCCGCGGAGCAGGGAGCCCGATGCAGGACTCGATCCCAGGACCCTGGGATCATGATCTGAGCCGAAGGCAGACGGTTAACGACCAAGCCACCCAGTCGCCCCTGCACAAAGAATAATATCCCAGAATATCAGTTCTACCTTCTCAGTTATTCTTCAAAAATAAAGAGATTCCTTGAGCCCAAACTACTACCCCCATGTTGTCCCCATATATTTTTTATTCTGGTTGTCCAAAACATGGAGAAGAAGCCAAGCTTTTTCTCTGTCCAACCCCATGATGGACCGTCACAACAACCTTGTTCACTGGCACTTACCACACCTGGACCTTCTGCCTAGTAGTGATTTACAGGGGCACCCTGCCTGGCAGGAGTGGAGCTTGGCCTCTGTGCCCTGATGATCTCCCCTGAACAAGAGAACCCCAGGGCCCCAAACACGGGAGCATACATCAGCGTCAGAGCACCAGGTCCAGAACACTGGGATGAAAGGCTAGAAACAGCGTCCATAGGGCTGGAAACCCTCCTCCTCTCTGGGCCAGCCCTGCTTTCTCTCTCAGATCTACTCTCACATTCTCCCCCTTCAGTCTCTATAGACTTCCCCGAAAGATCCCACTTGGGATCTTTTCCAGATTCAGGCCAGGATCACACGCTCCATGTGCAACGCAGCCTAGAGAGAAGGGTTTTCCCGTGTTCTTGTGGGAAAGACAGAAGCATCAATTTTCTTGCTAGATGAGGAGTTGGTTAAATGGTTTCTGAGGGTTTGGCACATACTGTTTATTAGACTAAGGAAGTTTCTTCCCATTTGGGTCTGCTAAAAGGATATCTTTGTTATCATGAGTGGATGTTGAATTTTATTAACTGCTTTTCTGTTTATTAAGGTGATGATATGATTTTTCTCTTAGATCTGTTTGTGCGGCAAATTATGTCAATTGATCTTCCTAAGGTTGAGTGAGATCTGCATTCTCAGTGTAAACCTAACTTGTCTGTGGCATATTAACCTTTTTATATATTGTTGGACTAATTTCAAGAGTTGATACTTTGTGCAGAATTTTTGTGTCTATGAATCACGCATGAGATTGACCTGTAAATTTCCTTGTTCTGTTATTTGTATCAAGGCTATGTCAGCCTTATAAAGTGAGATGGGTAATATTCCTTCTTCATCTCCTTCCTGGAAGACTTTGTAGATGAAAAGTTTTCCTTCCTCAAATTTTAGTAAAAATTAATAGTAAAGCCATCTAGGCCAGTTCTCTATGTGGAAAATTGCTGATGCAATTTCTTCGCTAGTTCCAGGATCACCTAAGTTTGCAATTTCTTCTTGAATAAGGGTGAGGCAGTGATATTTCTATTTTGTCTGAAATTTAAAAATTGTTAGCATCAAGTTGTTCTATAATATTCTTAGCTTATCTTTTAATGGCCTGCAGCATTTGTAGAAATCCTCCCTTTTTAGTTCATAATATTAAATATTTGTTTCTTCTCTCTTTATCCTTGACTAGTTTCTCCAGAGGCTTGTCAATTTTATTAGCCTTTTCAAATAATTCGTCTGTGCTTTATTAAACCTCTCTATTGTATGTTTGCCCGTTATTTTATTAACTTCTGCTACCCCTTACTACTTCTTCCTACTTCATTGAATTTATTCACTTATTAATTTCTAACATCTTGAGATATATAATTTCAGTTTTGTGTAATATGTGAGGTTTAAGACTATATATTTTCCTCCACTTGCTTTAGCCGCATTCCATTTGTAATAAGAACTGGTACTGGTACTATTCAATTCAAAACATTTTCTGTTTCTTTTTAAATTTCATTTTGACTTGTGGGTTATTTCAAAGTATGTTTCTTTTTTTCTAATATTGTAATGATTTTTCTAGTTACCATCTTATTGATTTCTAGCTTGATAGTAAATAGTCCAAAGATTTATGGTTTTGGAATTTCTCAAGATATTCTTTGTGGCCAGTATAGGATTAAATTTGGCAAGTCTATTCTACATACTTCTAAAAATATATATTCTGCACTGGGTGGGTACACAGCTCTGAATGTGTCTATTATGTCCAATTTGGTCATTGTTTTGTTTCAATCATCCTTACTGGTTTGTTTGTTTTTTTTTTATCTACTTACTGTACAATTCCTGAGACTATTTATTCTCCTTGGAGTTCTTTCAACTTTTGTTTTATATATTTTCTAGTCATAGAATGAGGTGCATTAAAATTTTAAATCATTTTGTCTTTCTGATGAATTTAGCATTTTCATTGATGAACTTTTTGATGAAAAGGCCCTACTTATTTTTACAGATGCTTTTGACTTAAAGTCGGTTTTGTCGGGTACAAATACACCTATAATGGTTTCCTATGGTTACTCTAAATGATGTATCCATTTCCTTTCTTTTCCTTTCAACTTTTAAAACCTGTTTCTTGCACAGAATATATATTTATGTTTCATTTTTATAGCCGATCTGATATTCTTTGACTTGACTGGAGCGTTCCATACGTTTACATTTAATATAGTTACTGATATATTGCTTTTAAATATACTCTTACTGATGCTTTTTATTTGTCCCCAATTATTCTATGGTTTTTTCCCTCTTCTTTCTTACATTTTCTAGGATGGATTATTTTTTACCTTTCCTTTTTTCCCTTCTGCTGATTTGAAAGATAGACATTGTTTATATTATTTTAGTGGTTACATAAAAGTACAGCATGTTTCCTTAACTTATCAAAGACTAAACTTAATCAGGTTGACCCTCCGCCCTGAAAACAAAAGAAATGCAGGACCTTTAATCTCATTTACCTCCTCCCAACATTTTTGCATTTTCATTCTACCCTATTTCTTTTTTTTTTAAGATTTTATTTATTTATTTGACAGAGAGAGAGAGTGTGTGTGTGTACAAGCAGGGGGGAGCAGGAGACAGAGGGAGAGGGAGAACAGGCTCCCCGTGAGCAGGAAGCCTGATGTGGGACTTGATCCCAGGATACTGAGATCATGACCTGAGCCCAAGGCAGACACTTAACCAACTGAGCCATCCAGGTGCCCCATTCTACCCTATTTTTTCAGCTATTAGAAATTGTGATTGTCATTTTACATAGACAATGTTCATTTTCCTTTAATAGTTTCTAGTAACTAGATTAGTTTTGGGTTTTTCTGTATTGTACTCCAATAATTTCTTCTGCTATTTCTTCCAGCTAGTAATTCTCTTTCTGTGGTCTTCAGTCTGCAATCAAAACCCACCACTGAATTTTTAATTTTATTGCTTTTTTTTATTTTTGGAAGTCTTGTTTAGTTCCTTATCAAATTTGTTATGAAATTTCATATTTTCCTGTTCCCTACAGTTATTTTTAAGTTTGTATTATGATATGTGCCAGATAACACCAACATCTCAAGTGCTCACTGACCTGCTCCTACTAAGTGTTATTTCTGCTGACTCATTCACAGTGTCATGTTTTCTTGTGTTCTTTTGGCATTTTGATTATGTGCAGCTTGTTACTTTTAAAAAAGATGTTGGGGGAGTGTGGGGGATGACAGGATTTCCAAGGCCTAGAATAAAAATGTCTCTTTCAGAGAGGATTTGCAATTGCTTCTGCATGGCATTCTTCCTAAGGCCCCCTCCTAAACCATCAGAAAGTCAAGACCACTGCTTTAGACCCGGTCTGTCCAGTCATTGAGAACCTAGGCTATAAATCTTCAGGAAGGTTGGCCCTTGGTCACAACTTCTCAGGGTCTGGTTATTTTTCCCTTTTTTATGTTTTTCCACTTTATTCAGTACCAAGGCTGCCTTCTCTGGTGAGGACAGATTTAGTTCTGCTTTACCTTTATGCCACAGGAGAGCCCACGGGGGCCCCAGATTACAGTAAGGGAGTTTCATACTTGACCCTCCATATCGTTTGGACCCAGGACCTTGACGTTTATCCCTCTTGCCCCAAGAAATTACCAAAACTGAGGGCCAAATTGCTTAGATGGCAAATACCTTCAGGGCAAAAAATGCTTGGGTTGTTTTGATTTCTGTTTGCCTTTCTGAATTTCAGAATTACATCCAAAGTTTAACCTGAGAGTTCTCCACTGTCTTACCAGTTCATCAGTGCTTTAGAAAGCTTTTTCTTCCCTGGTTTTTTTCCCTAAATTTTTTTCATTCGGAGGGTTGGACTAACTAGCTTGCCTGCTAAAACTACAGATAGACGTCAGCATATTCTTTTTTATTTACCCAAGCAACCTGATTCAATTTCTCCTTTGAGGGACATAATTAGAACTATTTTCCCTAGCCTTTGCCCTATGTTTTTGGCGGTTATTCTTTACCTCACAAAATCCCAGAAAATAGTTTAATGACTACATTTTAGTGAGCTCCTGTCCAGGTAACATGTAGAAAAACTGTTTAATTTCAGTGAGAAATATCCAAATTTGTCACAGGTTGGTTTTCTTCAGGGGATGTTTCTTATAAAAAGTTAATCCAATCTGGTGTATAAACTCCTTCCTGATATCGTCTTCCTGAATTTTAAAACTCCCCTTTCCTACATTTAAGGGAATCTTGTGGCACTTAGAGGAATGTAGGGGCATCCAACAGATCATTGTTTGAAAGTCACGCCAGAGAATAACGGAAAAAGGAAAGGGAAGGACCTGAGAAACCAGCTAAGGGAGATATTCTGACCCAGCTGACATGGGACCAAGGCTGGAGCAAAAGAAGGGATGAAAAACCCCCACCCACCCACCCCCTGACCCTCACAAGGAGAGTTTAGCCTCTTGTTCCTCCTCCTAAATTGCTAGCACCTGATGGGCACCCTGGCCTTAGGTAATGGTGTAAAGATAAGACCCTAGGGATGAGAGACACAATGATGAAATGGTACTGCACTGCGGTAATGACCATGGCAAGCCAGGAACCAGGGAGTGCTTGACAAGTCAGGATCCCGGATGTCTTCTTTCTTAGTAGGTTTCCCATCAACAAAGAGAAACAGTTCAGCGTTTCAATATCATTTTTTAGAATGTTTATTTGCTATGACATAATCATTCTACCACTGGGAATATATCCTAAAAAACAGAACCCAAAACACCACACACACACACACACACACACACACACAACACACACACAGGCTGCAATAAACAATAAACTTTGAGCATAAAGATGTTCATCTCAGTTTTATTTAATATTGCCAGAAATTAGAAATGGCCTAAATAACAAAGTGGGGAAGGATTAACTATGGGAATATCCACATAATGGAGTATGATATAAACATAAATAGGATTTTTAAGAACCCTATAGAAAACCAGGCTAAAAACATTAGCTGGCTATTTGCATGCCACTCCCCCCCCAAAAAAAGCATTAAAACATCAAGATAACACTTCAGTCTTTTTGACTGGCAGGGATTAGAAGAATGACAATATTCAGTATAGGCACAGGTGTAGAGGACTGCCATAGAGATTTCCTGATAATAATATATAAATTGCACAATCTGGGGGCACCTGGATACTCAGTGTATTAAGCATCTGCCTTGGTTCAGGTCATTATCTAAGGGTCCTGGGACTGAGCCCTGCATGAGGCTCCTTGCTCAGCAGGGAATCTGCTTCTCCCTCTCCCTTTGCCCCTTCCCCCTCTGCTTGTGTTTTTTTTTTCTCTCTCTCTCAATAAATAAATAAAATTTTTAAAAAATAATAAAATAAACTTGTACAATCTTTTTAGATAGCAATTGCTAATGTGTACAAAAAGTTAAAAAAATACAACTAAGCTTTGAACAAGCAAATCCATCTTTGGAAAATGGGACATGTACATAAAGGTTGTTCATTACTGTGTTGTATATACTAGCAAAAAAGAAAATTGAGAGAAACCTTGGCATAAAACAAAAGGAGAAACATTAAGTAAATTGTCATAAGTTCATATGTCACATGCAAATGACAAAATAGAATAAAATGATGATTAATATTTCCTGGTAGTCACATATTACTAAGTAACAAAAGCAGATTACAAAATCTTATGAGTAGGAGAATGATGTCACCAAGATTGGTGACAGATTTTCCTGACTTGGCTTCCCTTCACAAGAAGAACAGTCAACAACTACTCCTGGACAAGACACCACTGAGAAAATCCTAGAACACGAAGCACCCCCCTCCACCACAGAGACCAAGACAGATCACATTAGAAGGATAATGTATGTTAGCTAAGCTTATTTTTGGTAATCATTTCACAATATATGTAAGTCAAGTTGTTATGCTATTCACCTTAAACTTATATAGTGCTGTATGTCAATTATACCTCAAAAAAACTGGGGGGAAGTCTTATGTGTAGCATTATCCCTTTTCATTTTTGCTAATATTACCTATTTGCATAGGAAAAAAATGATTAAAATATACACCAATTATTGGTGGTTGTAACTAGGTGGTGAATATCATGTGATATTTTTTCCTAATTTGATTTATTTGCATTTTACATATTTTGAAGATGAGGAAGGGGCCATGACAAAGGAATGTTACTCTTGAACTGGAAGAAGGAAGAATAGATTCCCCTAGGCCCTCCAGAGGGGACACAATCCTGCTGATACCTAGACATCAGCCCCACAAAAACTGATGTTTCTGGACTTGTGCCTCCAGAACTGTGAGAGAATATATTTCTATTGTTTTAAGCCATCAAATTGGTGATCATTTGTTGCAGTGGCCATAGAAACCTAATACAGCACCTTATCTGGAAGTGTGCGTTTGAAAATCACATCCCCTGAGCTAGATGCATCAGAAAAAGCTAGTGCCTCCTAGAGAAGTAAATAGAGACAGACACCTTAGTAAGACTGTCACTGGTGTGGCTACACTCGTGTGCCTTTTGTGAGAAAATGGTGGCCATTTCTCCAGGGCTTTGCAGACCCAAGCCAGGGATTCTCCTAAGAGAGCCAAGTTCTGGCTCACAGCTGTGTGAGAGCATGGCCTGCCCAAGCCCAGGCAGCTGTTCTGCAGTTATTACCACAACAAAGTTCTGCGGGCAGAGGCTAGGCCTGGATCAAGCTGGGAGAACGTTCAAGGCCAGGGCTGGGCCCCACAACTGCTCCTGATCCCCCACACAGCCCCCTAACAGAGACCACCCCACCCTAGGCCAGCTGGGAAGGCAGGACAAGGAGAAAGCCAGGTCAATCCTTCCTCCTTCTGTCCACAGGAGGCTCCAGAGGCCCCTTGCATGTAACAACACAGCCCAGGGCATTGGTCTCCTTTGGATAAAAAATGGACCACCTCCAGGCCTTCAAGATCCTGAGCTTCCTGCCCTGGAAAAAGAGATCAGTCAAAGCAGGGACTCAATAAAGCCCCCTCTGTGACTGACCATTGTCCTTAGGGAAGAGTCCAGACCTCCCTGCATGGAGGCTGCCATGGCCTTAATAAATATCTGTTTTTCAAATTCAATGATTGATTTGTCCTTTATTTATTCCACAGTCATGGGGTAGAAGCTATGGGCCAAGTCTGCCTTGTGCCCTCTGCTCACATTTCTCCCCTGTTTTCTGCATCTTTCTCTCTTCTACCCCTCACCACCTCCTCACAAAGCCTTGCCATGTTATGACCTGCTTGACTCTTTTGCACAACTCTTCTGTGGCTGAGCCCCTCACATCCAGTCCCACATCCTCCAAGGGATCAAAGTTCACTCATGGGCGGGCTATTCACTCACAGCTTTGGCCCCTTTCAGCTGGCTTTTGATCACCCATGATAACCTGGCTTCTGGTCTAAGACCCAGGCTGCCCACCTGTTGAGCAAAGGAGAGAGTCTCTGCAGCAGAAATGGACAGCACTACTTTTGCTATCAATCAGCAAATAACAGACACTAAGCACCTGTTATGTGCCAGGCACTGGAGGCTCAGAAGTGAGCATGACAGACACTGTCCATGCCCTCATGAAACTTAAGGCCAAAAGACATTCACCAGAATTTCCCCAAGTCTCCTTCCTTGTTCAGGCTGGTCAGATTGGCCTGAATCTGTGTGGGAAATCCACCCAAATGAAATCATCTTGTTCAAGGTTAATATTCATTTGTCTTACAACTTGCAGTTTTCATGTACGTTGTCACATTTGTCCCTAGGATTGAAGTATATAGTTCTGGTGTCAATGGAGACCTACCTCTGGATGCAGGAGAGATGTAGACGGAAAAAATATAACCAGGGCAGCCATTTCTTCACAGTTTACATTTAGGGTACTCTATGGGGTACAAAGTTCAATATGAACTCTGACATGGAAGAGATACCACATTTCCCTTATCTTCCTTAAATCAGATTAGAGAGGCACACATGGGGCCAGAAAAATGGAGAACAGCCTCCAAACCTCAGACCATCATGGTCACTGCAACTCACTGAGTTTCCAAGCCTACAGTGACCCTTCAAAGCCATTCAGCTCTTAGCTGGGAGACCACACATGTGGTATGAGACTCTTTTTTGACCCTGTGCTGGGTCAGTCTAGCCAGGCATGCCCAGCAGCCATCCCCTCCCAGGTCTTGACGCCAATCGGGGATACTGCTTTGGGGTTAACTTCAGTCACAATTGTGGATAACTATTCCTTAACCAAATAGCACACACCACTAATACCATACTTATTTTCACATAGAGAAAATATCTCCCTCTGGGTTCCCGTCACCCTCAGAGTCATGTCTTCTCACCTCTGGTTGCCCACAAAGATCTCTGTAGCAGAATGTCTTAATGATCTTGACCACTTTCATAATGAGGGGAAAATAGTTGATTTCACACAGCTTCTGTTTGAATGCTGAAAATCCTCCCGAAACAAAAATGTACCAAAATCATGCCCAGAAAGAAAAAATGAAGGGATCCAAACAAACAGAAACATACATCATATACATATACAACTACATACACAAGCACATATAAATATATCCTAAGCACTAGACCACCAGGGAACTGTAAGCACACATAAATGTATATGTACATATCTGATGATATTTATAGAGCTGTGGATAAGATCACAGACTTTGGAATCGGATCCCAGCTATGTGAATGGGCATACATGTACAGAGGTGTAATTTGTGACAATAACAACATAGAGTGGGCGTTTGAGCTGAACAGAAGTTAATAAAATGAATTCAATAAATTGCGGGGTATAAGATCAGTTGTTTCTTTTTTGTATTTTTAAAATTTGTATTAAACAATCTTTTTACTTTGGGGCTCCTGAGTGGCTCAGTCGGTTAAAGGTATGCCTTCGGCTCAGGTCATGATCCCAGAGTCCTGTAATCCAGCCCCATGTCTAGCTCCCTGCTCAACAGGAGACTGCTTCTCCCTTTCCTCCCTGCTTGTGCTCTCTCTTTTATCTCTGTCACTATCTCTCTCTCTCTCTCTCTCTCTCGCTCAAATAAATAAAATCTTTTAAAAATATATTTAAAAAACAACCTTTTTAAATATATTTTGAGATAATTGTGGATTCACATGTAGTTGTAGAAAATAATACAGCAATATCTCATAGACACTTTATCTGGTTAATCCAACGGTAACATCTTGCACAACTATAGTACAATATCATAACTGGTTATTGATACATACACTGATACAGGCAAAGCACAGAACAGTTCTAGTCATCACAAGGATTCCCTCCTGTTGCATTTAGAGCTACACCACCTCCCTCCCTCACCCTCACAACCCTGACAACTGGCAACCACTAAAATGTTCTCCATCACGATAATGTTGATATTTCAAGACGCCAAAACAATTCAGTTATGTTCATCTTAAACAGAAAGTAAGTCCTGTACATGTTTTGAGAGATTTATATCACAGTATTTCTCTTTTCTTGAGCAGTTCTAAGTGGTATTGTATTTTTTTTTGAGATTTGTTTATTTATTTGAGAGAGAAAGTAGGGGGAGGGGCAGAGGCAGAGAAAGAGGGAAAGAGAATCTCAAGCAGATTCCCCACTGAGCACGGAGCCTAGCATGGGGCTCAACCTCAGGACCCTAAGAATTATGACCTGAGGCCAAAATCAAAAGTTGGACACTTAATCAACTGAGGCCATCCAGGTGCCCCAGTGGTATTGTATTTTAAATTTTAAATTTTAAACTTAAATTTTAAATTTTAAATTTCAGTGCCAACATGTCCATGTTTCATAGCCTAAGAAATCTTGAGAAAGAAGAATAAATTGTTTCTACACACCAGCAATGAACAATCAATAAGGAAATTTTAAAAACAGTTCCATTTACAATAGAATCCAAAGAATCAAATACCTAGGATTAAATTCAATTCCACCAAGGAGGTGAATAAATTATACCCTGAAAACCTCAAAGCATTGTTAAAAGTAGTTAAAGAAGAACTACTTAAATGGAAAGACTCCCATGTTCATGGACTGGAAGGCATATATTGTTAAGATGGCAATACTCCCCAAAGTCATCTACAGAGTCAAAGCAATCTTTGTCAAAATTCCAGTGACATTTTCTGCTAAAATGGAAGAGCCAATTCTAGAATTCATATGGAATTGCAAGGGGCCCCAAATAGCTAAAACAACATTAAAAAAGAAAAACTAAGTGGGAGGACTCACACTTCTTGGTTTCAGAACTTATTACGAAGCTACAGCAATCAAAACTAGTGTGGTACCAGCTTAAGGATGGACATATAGGTGAATGGAATAGAATTGAGAGCCCAGAAATAAACCCAAACGTCTATGGCCAATTGATTTTTGACAAGGGTGCCAAGGCCATTTGGTGGAGAAAGAATAATATCTTCAATGAATGTTGCTGGACAACCAGATAACTACATGAAAACAATGTAGTTGAACCCCTACCTCACTCCTACACAATAATCAATTCCCAAAATGGATCAACAGCCTAAATATGAGCTAAACCATAAAACTCTTAGAAGAAAACAGAGGGTAAATCTTCATGACCTCTGATCTGACACTGGATTCTTATATTTGACACCAAAAGCACCAACAATAAAAGACAAAATTGATCAATTGGATTTAACAAAAATTTTAAAACTTGTACACTAAAGAATAGTATCAAGAAAGTGCAAATACAATCTACAGAATGGGAAAAAATATTTGCAAATTATATATCTGATAGAAGTGTAGTATCTAGAATATATAAAGAACTCTTACAACTCAACAACAAAAAGACAAGCAACTAGGGCACCTGGGTGGCTCAGTTGGTTAAGCATCTGCCTTCGATTCAGGTCATGATCCAAGTCTTGGGATTAAGTCCCACATTGAGATCCCTGCTGAGTGGGGAGCCTGCTTCTTTGTCCCTTCCCTGGCTCATTCTTTCTCTTTCTCTATCTCTTGCTCGCTCGCTCGCTCTCACTCTCAGTCTCTCAAAGAAATAAATAAAATCTTTAAAAAAAAAAGACAACTCAATTAAGGAATGGGTAAAGACCTTGAAATGACATTCCTCCAAAGAAGATATACAAATGACCAGCAAACATAGGTAAAGATGCTAAACATAATTAGTCATTAAGGAAATGTAAGTCAAAACCACAAGATACCACTCCACACACTATGATGGCTATAATAAAAAATGAAAAATATCAAGTATTGACGAGGATGTGCAGAAATAGGAACTCTTGTAAAGAAGCCAGACACAACAGGTCACATATTGCATAACCCTTTTATATAAAATATTCCAAATATGCAAATCCATGGAGACAGAAAGAAGATTAGTGGTTGCCAATGGACCAGGCAGGGGTGGGGAAGGGAGAATGGAAAGTTAAGTACCCATTAAGTTGTGGATGGATGGATGGATGTCCTGGGGTGAGGAAGAAATTTGTAACTAGAAAGAGGTGGTAGTCCCACAACATTTGGAATGTACTAAATGCCACTGGATGGTACACTTTAATGAATTGTGGGTTATGTGAAATTCACCTCAATTGTTATGTGCATAGCCTTATATTTAGCATAATCCTCTTTGAATTATAAATAATGCAGATATATGTGAGGGAAAAATATGTTAGATCACACTTCAAGGCATTAAAGATGATTATCAATGAATGATGAGAAATCGGATCATTTTTTTAAGTAGGTTCCACACCCAGCCTAGAGCCCAATATGGGGCTTGAACTCATGACCCTGAGATCAAGACCTGAGCTGAGATCAAGACCTTAGCTGATATTAAGCCAGCTTAACTAACTGAGCCACCCAGGTGCCCCAGAAATCAGATAACTTTAGGGACACTTGCGTGACACAGTCAGTTAAGCATGGATTCTTGGTTTTGACTCAGGTAGTGATCTGAGGGTTGTGAGATCAAGCCCCATACAGCTCTGTGCTCAGCATGGAGTCTGCTTAAGCCTCTCTTCCCCTCTCCCTCTGCCCCTCCCCTCTGCTCTCTCTCTAAAAAATAAAATAAAATAAGTCTTTAAAAAAAATAAATCAGATAATTTTAATTTTCTCTTTGCTTAAATTATTTTCCAAATTTCCCAACAATTTTAGAAAATAATTGCTTGCTAAATTTTTTAATAACTAGGAAAAAGAAACTAATAGTCATTAAGAGCATGAAGAAAATACTTCAGTTATGGGGTAAAGTGAGGATAAAACAAAATTACATTGTATGTATAGTATGATTCCAGGTATTTAAAATGCATTACTGGGGCTCCCGCGTGGCTCAGATGGTTGAGATTCGGACTCTTGGTTTTGGCTCAGGTTGTGATCTTGAGGTCTTGGGATCAAGCCCCATGATGGGTCCATGTTCAACTTGGAGACTGCTTGGGATTCTTTCTCCCTCCCCCTCTGCTCCTCCCCCTGCTTGGTCACTCTCTCTCTTTCTCTCTCTCTCATAAATTAATAAATAAATAAATAAATAAATAAATAAATAATAAATAAATCTTTTAAAAAATAAAATGCATTGCTTAGGTAACAGTTTATAGGAGATAAGCAAATAAGTGACATTTTTCCTTTCTACTTTCCAAATTTTCTCAACGGACATATATTACCACTATAATCAGAAAGATACTTTTATTTTTTAAATGTCCACAACTGGGCAAGCTAAGTTCAAAAAAGTAGAGGTTTGATAAATGTATTTGATTTGATAAGGAGGATATTTACTCCAGAGCTATATATGTTGATAGATAATATTCCTCGTAGAAAAATTGTAAAGGGCAGAAAATGTAGTGATGGAAACTTAAATCACCAGACTCTACCCCTCAGAGATACTTAGTTGTTCCTTAAACAGAACTGGGCTTAGCTGTTTAGAAACAATGGCCCCTCACAACCAATGGTAGTAAGATCAACAGCAGAGTTTACTTAGCAAAAGTGAGTCTATTATGTGCCAACCTTGCTATCTCAGAAGTGTGGCTCTCTGGACAGAGGACAGGGAATGCTAAAAGGACAATTCTTGGTCTTTGTTTGCCCGGCATATTTTCCCACTTCACATGGTATTAGCAGTCTAGTAATGTGAACTTCTTTTGGGGAACCAACCTTTTCCCAGTCTTAGTTCATGTGGCTTGGGTGGTTTGGGCAGGACTGACCCCAGTCTACCCAAAGGAGGAATGACCTAGGCTTCAATCAGTGGATTCAATGTCTAAGGTCAAGGTGGTTCCTTAACTTAAGCCAGGTGTCAAGTGCAAGACATTTGTTAAAAACATTGACAAAATAAGTGGACTCTATGACTCTGAGCATTTGTGATTTAAAAACAGATGTTAAAATCCCTAGAAAAGAAGATGGGGTGATGAATGGGTTGCCCTATGGATTTAGTAGCTAGTGGTCATGCTCTCTTACTGTCTTGTGCATCCCTCTACCATGGTGCTGACCATGCTGGAACCTGGTCGCTGCTGTTTCTGTCTCCTCCACCAGAGAGCCTGCTCTCTAAGAGAAGGAGACACATCTCTGGTATGTTGAGTCATTCAGACAGGGGACCTAAACACACAGCTGCTGAAGAAATTACGCTGATGGGCTTAGCAGCATGGAGCTGAGGCAGTGGTGGCCCTATCACTGGGGATTTGGGTTTCTGGGCTCTAGAACCCATCCAGGTTGATACCACATCCTCCAGTCCCCACCTTGTATGCTCCCTGTCCTATTCTGGGCTGGAACGAGTGGTCTGCTCTGAGTCAACTGGTGTGGGTTCTGATGAGGTCACAGCATGATTCTCCCACAACCACCCAGAGAACGTCATCCGACAGAGGGGTGGGGGCAGGGAAGCTTTCATAGAAAGCCTTCTAGGTTGAAACACCACAAAACCAGAGGGGAGTTCAAGGTCAGTGAGCCCATCTGCACCCCGTTCCTCTTCTGGGAGCACAGAGGAAGGACCAGCAGCCCCGACCTGGGCAGCCTCCTGGGAAAGATGCAGCCACTCCTGCTCCTGCTCCTGCTGGCTTTTTGCCTGCCTTCCGGGGCCAAGGCAGGTGAGTGACCACCCCCGACCTCAGAGGCCCGACCCCGTCCCACAGTGAGCACAGCTCTCCTGTCCCTTCTGCACACCCCTGATCCACCTTTCCACCAGGAACATTCTGCACCCTGCCTTCATCCTGCCTCCCACTCTCAAGTGGGATGCTGCACAAGCTACCAGCAGGAATGGGAGGGCAGAAGGCTTGTCTCCAGAAGAGCCAGTGGGTACTGCCCCCTCCCCATTTGCCATCTGGAAATGGAACTTTCCAACAAGTGCATAGCAGAGGGTGAGAAACTGGAAAAGAGAACCTCATAAATCCTCCTGCAGAGGGCAGAGCAGGCCTGGCTTTCTAGTGAGATGAGCCTGGTGCTTCCCACAGCATCTGCTTGGGAGAGAAGCCCAGGGCTCAGCTGACCCAACACTTGGACAGACCCCGGTCCCCAAAAGACTGCTGTTGCCTTGGCCCTATCCCAAGGCTCCTCATCCCTCTCTCCAACTCTGCTTTTCTTCCCAGGCTGTTAGTGGCTCTCCTCTTTCAAACATGACCTTGGCAGACCTAAACTTCTCTGTTTTCCAGAATCCTAGCACCAGGGGCCCTACCAACATTCATCCGGAGGCTCCCTGGGGATCCTTGCCTTCATGAAGCCAAACAGCACTCCCTAGGTACTTACTACCTTACTACCATGTCAGGCCATTGAAATAGGCCATGTCAGACAACACCTACATAACTAAACCTAGGTCCTAGCCACTGGAAAAGACTTCACAGGATGACAGGGGCCTTAGAAACTTGCTTGAACCAAAGCAAAGTCAGGAGAGGGATTGTTCAGGAGGCTCTAGGACGTCACTATCCCTATGACAGGTAGGCTCCCCTCCGGCTGTGTGCAGAAGACAGATACACAGACCAAAACCCTGCCCTTCCCCCTCCCATGCCCTCCCAAATCCAGGCCGTGCCTGCCCGGTGCATTCAGTGGGTACATAGGAGCAGAACAGAATTTTCCCTCAGGAGAGATCATCGGGGGACATGAGGCCAAGCCCCACTCCCGGCCCTATATGGCGTATCTTAAGATCGAGAATAAGAATGAGCAGGTTTCGTGTGGTGGGTTCCTGATACACAAGAAGTTCGTGCTGACCGCCGCGCACTGCCACGGAAGGTGAGGAGGGACCAGCAGCCTGCACCGCCCTGAAAACCCCGGCCCAGCCCGGAGCCCTGCTTTCTTCCCCGGGAGCTGTAAGGAACACGTGAGCCAGGAGGGCTCCTGAAAGGGGGTGAGGGAGGGCAAGTAGGGGGTGGGAAGAGGGGAGGCCGGGGCCAGGTGCAGGAGTAAGAGAAGAGCTGGGACATGCTTTGGCATCAGAATGCAGACTAATGCCATTTCACAAGTTTCTCAGGGTAACTGACCCCTGAGAACCCCTGACACAGTCACCAATGGCTCCAGAACCCTACCTCAGCTGCTGAGAAGCAGAAGGCACAGACAGCTCAAACCTGGGCCCTCCTATTGCCTCAGTTTCCCCATCAACTCCAGGCCTGCCCACCCCAACTGCCACCTGCCCTTCACAGCCCCTGGGGCTGTATCCTGTGACTTCACACCCCCACACCCCACTCTGCTCTCTCTGCAGCTCCATCAGGGTCATCCTGGGGGCCCACAACATCAAGAAACAGGAGAGGACCCAGCAGGACATTCCGGTGAGAAAAGCCATCCCCCACCCAGACTATAATCCGAAGAACTACTCCAACGACATCATGTTACTGAAGGTAAGGAAACCTCCCTGCTGCCCTTGCTCTCCTGGGTCCACACTG
This sequence comes from Zalophus californianus, assembly GCF_009762305.2. Classification (NCBI taxonomy): domain Eukaryota; kingdom Metazoa; phylum Chordata; class Mammalia; order Carnivora; family Otariidae; genus Zalophus; species Zalophus californianus. The sequence goes on from NC_045600.1 coordinate 70,790,299, forward strand.
TTTCCTCTTCCCCCTGGGACCTGTCCCCTCCCCTCCTTCCCACCCTGGCCGCCTGACCAGTCCCCGTGGCTCAGGGCAGAGAGAAGACGGTGCAGCCTCATCAGGGTGTCCAGGCCCAGGGGCCACTGGCTGAGCTGGACTCTCTTGCCTCTTCCCATCAGCTGGAGAGAGAGGCCAAGCAGACTGCAGCGGTGAGGCCCCTCCGCCTGCCCACTGGCAAGACCCGGGTGCGGCCAGGACAGGTGTGCAGTGTGGCCGGCTGGGGGCGGGTCAACGCCAAGATACGCACGTTCTCAGATACTCTGCAAGTAGTGAGGCTGGCAGTGCAGGAGGATGGGAAGTGCAAATCCCTCTTTCCCAGTCATTACGACCGCACCATTCAGCTGTGCGTGGGGGACCCAATGGAAGAAAAGTCTTCCTTTCAGGTGAGACTGGGGGTCTGCTTAACAGGGCTCTGGGGACAGGGGTGTTTGGGGAAGACCTGGGATCTGGAGACCTGAGAAGTGACCTTTTTCCTGAGGAAGAGAGGGGGAGCAGCCAGAGATGGGGCCACCCAGGCCCTCTGCCAGCCTGCCCGAGGGCCTAGGATGAATCCAAACGAGGCGCTCCTGCAGAAGGATGAATTTGCAGCACTCTGCCCTGTGCCTGGCCCCCCGATGTTAGAAAACTTGCTCCCTGGACGTGCAGTGGTGAAAACCAGGTGGCTCCTCAGAGCTGGCCCCCACCTGGGTCTCGGGGCTCATCCTCCATGCTGAGTGTCAGCCCCGCCCACCTGCTTCCAGGGAGGCCCCTAAACAGCAGGGTGAAGCCAGCAGTCCTGCAGCAGAGGATCTGGGACCCGGGGGAGGAGAGGGAGCTGCCACCTGGGGTGAAGCGAAGCAGTGACAAGGTCCGGCCCTGTCCTGCCCTCCCATCTCCCATGGTGGCCACGCAAGACAGCCTTCTCAGAGGGGCTGGGGAGGGCAGGGGCAGCAGGACAGCTGACTCACTCCTTCCCTCTCTCTGCCCACAGGGAGACTCTGGGGGCCCTCTCGTGTGTAACAGTGTGGCCCAGGGCATTGTCTCCTTTGGACACCGAAATGGGACACCTCCACGGGTCTATACCAAAATCTCAACTTTCCTGCCCTGGATAAAGAAAACCATGAAAAGCCCCTACCTGCAGGAACCAGACTATTTGCTCTAGAGCTGATCCAGAATCACGCTGCGGAGGGTGGCAGGAAAGGTGCCAGCAATCAAATAAATGTCTCTTACCTGAGTATCAGCCATCAAATAAATGTCTCTTAACTGACTGTGAAGGGCTGGTTTCTTGTTTATTCATTGACCATACACCGGCATCAACTCTGTGCTTACAAGGCCAATGACAAAATTCTGCTGTTTTCTGCTTCCTCTTCTCCATCCACCCCCCAACTCCATGCAAAGTTCCTTCCAGCTCTTTCTTACCTACACCTGTCTCTCAGAGCCTGCCCTTCTGCCAGGGCTGAAGCTGAGCACCACCAGGAGAAACCATGAACCTCTCTGGGCCTGGGGCTCTGGGTGAACTTCTTACCTCCACCCCCTGTGTTCTCTGGCAGGGAGGAAGGGGGGTAACACTGTGGGTCTTGGACACCAAGTTGGCACAGTCTAGGGCTACAGCTCAAGGACACAGCCCTACCCCACTGGGAAGAAGTGACAGGGACCTTCTCAATCAGGACACTTCTCTCCCACAGCCAAGGAAGCTGGCATGGAGAGGGGCCAGGTCTCTTGAGTAACTCTGGAGTCTCACCTCGAATGAGTTCCCTTCCCTGACCCCTTCTGAGCTCAGAGACCAGCTCAGCCTCTAGTCTCCTGGCTGCCCCCGCTTACCACCGAGAGTGTTCAGTGGCCACCAACTCCTGTCCCCTCCAGACAACACTGATCTGAGCTGGCCCCTGCCTCCTATCCCTTCCACCTACAACACCCAAGCTCCAGCAGGGCCTCACCACTGAGATGCCAGCCCAGCTCATGCCCCGACAGAGAGGGGCATCAGAGGCACCAGCCCTGAGAGCACCAGACAGCGTCCTTGGAGGACAGGGCTGGTGGGGTGGCTTTCCAGAACCCTTGGCCTTATCTATCACCTGGCAGGGCCAGCTCAACCCCTCCCATCCAGCTCAGTGTCTCCCTATGTGTCAGGGTCCACTGGCTGCCTGGTCACTCAGTAGCCTGAGTCCCTCTCAACCTGTCCCTCTGGTCACTGCCAACCTCTAGGCTGAGACTCCCTGCTGGCCACCGTGGGCTATATCAGCCTTTGGACTTAGAAAGGAATCCTCTGTGCAGTAGGACTGGAAAGGACAATTTTTTCCATCAACTAACCAGCAAATACTAATTGAGCACCTACTAAGTGCCAGGCATTGATTGGACAGAATGCAAACTCTGAGCCTAGAGTGAACCTGACACTGTTGATTTTCACCTAAATTTCTAACCTCTTCTCCCTCCTTCACACGAGTCCATGTGGCCTACGTCTCTGTGGGAAATCCACAGGAAGCAAGTATTTGCAGTTATTTTTATTGCTGGTTACAGTCTGTATGAATATTATCACATGTGACTCTAGAACAGCAGTTTATGGGATTTGGAAATGACTTTAGTCATTTAGTTTCTGGATGTGAGGTTACCAAACTGTTTACTGGAGCATCCTCTTCACCTAGGGGACAGGGCAACCTTATTTTCATTTGCTTCAAAAGCAAAAGGTGTAAGGGGCGCCTGGGTGGCTCAGTCGGTTAAGAATCTGCCTTCAGCTCAGGTCATGATCTGAGGATCCTGGGATGGAGCTCTGCATGGGATCCCTGCTCAGCGGGGAATCTGCTTCTCCCTCTCCCTCTGCCCCTAACCCCTTACCCATGCTCACTCACAAGTGTGACTCTCTCTTTCTCACAAATAAATACATAAAAACTTTTTTAAAAATAAAAATAAATAAAACAAATTTTAAGAAATAGCAGGTATGAATGTCACTGTACAGATTCAAATGGTAGGAAAGACCACAATATTCAATTGCCTAAAGGCAATCTAAGATTGACTCTAAACACCCATCCAATCCGACGAGCCAGAAACAACCTCTGTCATGACTGCAAGCTCCCACCTGTGCAGACTCAAACTAGAATCAGAGAGGCTCACATAGTCTAGAAAAATGGAGAATCGCCTCTGTTCTTCAGGCCACCATGATTCCTGCTGCATGCACAAAGCTCAAGATTTTCTAGACTCTTCAACACTCAAAAGTCCTGGCTTGGAGGCCACACATGGAGGATGTGATTTCTTGCTAAACAAGGATCTCCCTCTGTTGGGCTCGCCTCACAAGACACTCCCAGCAGCCACACCTCCAAGGTTTTGCCACGAGTGTGGGCACTGCCTGAAAGCTGAGCCTAAGTTCCAGCTCTGGAGTAGTACCTTCCTGCACCAAAAACACACAACACCACACTCTTCTGTGACATGGGGTAAATACTCTGGGGTCATGTAACCCTCAAAGCCATGCGCCTTCACATCTTATGCACAAAGCCTGAAGCAACACCATCTCTTAATGACCTCGGGCACTTTTACAAGGGAAGAGCAATGAGGTCCCACAGCTTCTGACTTGGAGCTGAAAAAAAAAAATCTGGGCATTTAAGGCATACTAAATTCCTTAGTTTAAAAAGTTCCTTTTTTCCTTGATTAAAGGTTCCTTGATTTAAAAAGACAAAAAGGAAAATGCAGCAAACAAAATTAAAAATACTATATTTTAAAGTTACCCAGCCACATACATATTCAGTTTAAGTATAACCTTTACTTTGAGGAAGTGGTTCTGTGGTTTAAAACAAGTTTGAGCACACTTGCTGCAGTCTCTCATCCTCCTTGGAGAAATTGGGGAGAGACAAAATCCCAGGAAGGTGTAGTAACTGACTGAAGGTACCAGAGTCAGGAGAGAGCCTGGACTGAGCCCAGGCCTCCTGACAGCCAGGCCAGCAAGAACCCTTACATGTTTTCTAACCCCCACTCTGTGATGAGCTTCTGCTCAGACAGCCCCCTGGAGAGAAAGCCTCTAGGCTCCTGTGGAAGCCATTCTGTGACAAGTACTCAAAACATCTTCCTTGGCGAGCTGAAGTCTACTCATGGGCACATTTGGATGGAGGTAGGGAAGCACGTTAAACACGTCAATTCCTTCAAATCTCCTTTGTCTGGGGAAATAGCCCCCACTCCCAGCTTTGAGGAAACAATTCTTCTCGCTTAAAAATCTCTGTCATGAAAATTAAGAAATGGGGCTCCTGGGTGGCTCAGTTGGTTAAGCGTCTGCCTTCAGCTCAGGTCATGATCCAGGGTCCTGGGATCGAGCCCCGCATCGGGCTCCTTGCTCGGCAGGGAGCCTGCTTCTCCCTCTGCCTCTGCCTGCCCCACCCCCTTTTTGTGCTCCCTCTCTCTCTCTCTCAAATAAATGGATAAAATCTTAAAAAAAAAAAAAGAAAGAAAGAAAATTAAGAAATAAAACAAAATAAAATAGCTCTGTAGTGACCTCAAGGAAACGCCTCTCTTCCCACCAAGATCTACTGCCACCACCCCTCCTTCCCCACAGACTCACTGGAAGAGTCAGGTCACAGTGTGACTGGAGAGAGAAATGCAAAGCCAGCTCCTGGTGGCGGATAGACCCGAAGGAATGCCAAATCTTCTCATTTGTTTTGGGAACATGTATTGGGATGGCTCTGCCTTCCAGTACCACTTTGTGGTACTTAGAGAACTTACAGGATTTGTTACCTCTCTGTATCCCACATGACGCTGCTTTTGACCATGAAAGAAGTAGAGCTCTAAGTTCCTTTTTTTCATAGGCCTGTTGCTAGATGACGTTTCATACCCACAGAGTCAGGTAGCTCAATGAGCCTCAGGTAGGACAAAGGAAGCCACATCTAAGCACATAAGAGTCAAGTTGATATCTGATAAAGACAAAAAGTTGAAAGTAAAGGGAAAAGAAGATACATTCATTACTTTGGAGAAACAACAATAAGAATAGTAATGAAAAAAAAAAAAAAGCGTTACCCACCAGAAACAACAGAATCCAGAAGACAGTCAAATGACATTTTCATTTTTTTTAAAGATTTATTTATTTATTTTAGAGAGAGAGAGAGAGCGCGTGCGCGCACAAGCAGGAGGAGGGGCAGAGGGAGAGGAGAGAGAATCTTCAAGCAGACTCCCTGCTAAGCATAGAATCCCATGCAGAGATCAATCCCAGGACCCTGAGATCATGACCTCAGTCAAAATCAGGTGTCAGCCACTTCACGGACTGAGCCACCCAGGTGCCCCTTAAATGACATTTTTAAACGGTTGAAAGAAAAAAAGGAATAGGCAACCTATTTTTGGTATTTAACCTGGAATTCTCTATCCAGTGAAAATAGTATTTAAAAGGAAGGCAAAATGAAGATATTTTCAGAAAAACAAAGATAAGAGAATTGTTGCCATCAGAACAGCATTGCAAAAAATACTAAAAGCAGTTCTTGAGGCTAAAGGGAATTGATCCCTGTTGAAATCAGAAAAAGAAAAAGAGAAATAAATGTGTAAAATGTGACTAAATATAAAAGACTTTATGTAAATTTTGTTCAAAGATAATTATTTAAGGCAAAAAATGCTTTTGGAATTATGATATACAATAAAATGTAGGACAAAAATAACTCAAAATGTGGGAGGAAAATAAATGGAAAGACATCATGACAAGTTTCCTATATGAAGGGGTATAACATTAATTCAAAGTACACTGTGATATGTGAGGAGTTGTACTGTAATCCTACAGTAAATGCTAAAATAATATATACAGGTATAAATAAAAGCCACTAAAGGAGACAAAATGGGACACAACAAAAGAGGGCAGGAAAAGAAGGACAAAGGAACAAAGAAGAAATCACACAAATACAAATCAAACCCCAGTAAGACATTCTTCAACCAACCCTATCAGCAGCTCCACTAAATGTAAACAGATTAAACACTCTAATTAAAGGGCAGAGATTACTAGTCTAGATAAGAAATGCAAGAACGAATTGTGTGCTGTTTACAAGAGAGACATGTTAAATATAAAGACATAGATAAAATGAAAGTAAAGTTATAATGGAAAAAATATATATCCTGCAACACCAATCAAAAATTTTTTTAATTTTTTAAAAATTAAAAAAATTAAAAATAAAAAAATAGCCTTGTCCACAGAGTATGCTGTTTAACTTTTAAAGGCAGTCCCTTCATGCCAATGTCCACCTCACCCTCCTCAACCTGCTCTGATAAATTGCACCAACTGCCCACTCAGTGGAGGCCCCTGTCTCCCTACTTGAGCTCTGATATCAACTACTAGGCCAGTCCCTATGTGAACATCCTCCTCGCATCACTTGGGTGTCCACGTCCTGAGCTAGGCTGCCCTCTTCACCTCACATTTATTCTGCCATCCCAAGCTGGGCTGCCCAGGGCAGGGCATCCAAGCCCATGTGGGATAAGGAGAGTGTCCACATAGGAAGCCCGGTGTGGGCACCTTCCTCACCTCACACAGGCTTGGATGCCATGCTCTGGCTCACTGTGGCTCCCCATCCTGACAAAATTGCTATGGGCTTTATTGCTTCTTAAAGACAATTGGGATCAAGATGTTTAGAAGTGACAATATTTTCAATTCCATGACTCCCCTCTATATCCATTATGGGGAGATGATCAGAATAACTTGTTTAGCAAATGGTCCAGGGATATGAGAAATATAGTTCTCCAGACAGTAGTGTGAGGATACTGTTCTAGCTCCCTGGCATCCATTCCCACTTCACATGGTATCAGTAGCTCATTAAAGAGAGTAACATTTTAGAGAAAGCCAAACCTCTTCCATTCTCAATACATTTGGTTTGGACAGAGCAGACCCCAACATATCCACAGGCTATGACCTCAGTTTAAATGAATCACTGGTTTCAAGTCCTCTGACCAACTCTACCTGCACCTAAAGCAGTATGGCAGATTGTCCTCTGCGATGGTTGCCATTGTATGTCTCCCATCCCACAGGCTCTTCCTACATGACTGAAACACTCCTCCCACTTAGAAGTGGTGTCTATGCCCCTTCCTTTTTAACCTGGGTGGAGGCTTTTGATAGCTCCACGCAGTGGAATATGGTAGAATGCAATGCCATATGACTTCAAAGTCTAGGTAACAAAAAGAACACAGCTTCTGCCTGGCTCTATGTTGGGGAGATGCTCGCTCTGGGGAAGCCAACCATCATGTCTCAAGGAAGACTGAACAATCCCATGCAGAGACCACATGAGAGGACCTCATAGAGAGGAACTGACAGGCCCAGAAGACAACCAGCACCAACCACTGGGCATGAGTGAGTGAGACTTCAGGTGATTCCAGTCTCCAGGCTTCAAGCCTCCCCTGACACCAAGAGAAGCACAGGAGAGCTATCCACACTAAACCCTGACACCTCGCAGATTCACGGGAAAGATAAATGGTGGTGATGGTGGTGTCAATGCTGTCGTTTTAAACTACGCAATTCTTCAGTAAGTGGAGCAAGCCCTCTTCAACATTACTCCCACACCATTCATTCAGTCCATCCCTCTATCTGTGGCCCTCACCATCCTTATCAGATCACTAGTGATTTTGACTCCTCCACCAGAAGCAAGGGATCTCACCTCCAGTACCCCTGAGTTTCAACAAAAGGGGGCTCGATGAAGGATCATCCTGATAGTCTAAAGAGAGTTAAGGAAAAGAAGACCTTCTTGGATGTATCATCAAGAGGCTCAGGTTTCTGCAGCTCAGGGCCCTGCTACTCATGGATGCAATGTCTTTAACCACCCCACCCATAGCCTGTGGTTCCTGTTCTCAGCTGGTGTAGTCAAGAGCTACCAGTGCTGATGTGGTGACTGCTAAGTTATTTCACTCAGGCCAGGACTTGATCAGACAGCAGTAGGAGGCACTCAGAGGAAGCTTTATCTGATAAAGACTACAACACCAGAGAGGAACGTGGGGGTTAGAAGACTAGGAGGAAGTACTGGCAACTCCAACCTGAGCAGCCTTCCCGGGACCATGCAGCTGCTCCTGCTCCTGGTGGCCTTTCTTCTGGCCCCTGAGATTGAGACACGTAAATGACTGCCCCCCCCCAACAGAGGCCTAGCCCCATCCCACTGTGGCACAGCCCTGCTCGGGTGCTATACTCAGGCACATCCTAGCCCTGCTGAGTTTTGATCTCGCATCAGATCTGCCAGACTCACTCAAAGATGGGCAAATCTGGAGCAAGATAAACACTCAGCATGAACGGCAGGGCAGAAGGCTGTTACCCAGGGGGAGCCGTAGGTCCTATCCCCTCCTCAGGTCTTACCTTTGTTATCTGGAAATTGGGTTCTTATACAAAGGCATCTAGAAGAATGTTGGAAGGTGGGAATGAGAAATAATTAATCCCCCAGGAATTGGTAGTTTGGAGAAAGGGGCTGGCTTCTGTAGTCAAAGCAAGGCCCACTAAATTTCTAACTCAATGTCTTAAGATCTATCCTCAATCTCCCCCCAGTTCTTCAAGCTTTGTCGTTCTTATGCTGCCGAAGAAAGAAGCCAAGGACCCAGTTGGTCCCAGAGTTGGTGGCATCCTGGTCCCTTTAATACTTATGTTTGGTAATTTTTCAGCCACAACGGGCACAATGGCTTTGGCAGGCCCCATATTTCCTCGTACTTAGAACCGCAACCAATGCTTATTCAGAAGCTAATTGGGAGCCATTTCTTCATGCAACTAAGACATTTACTGGGCACCTAGTATGTGTCAGGCTCTAGCGAAGATCAAACACAACCCACAACACAAACATGAGCATTTTGAGCTCATGTTCCAAACATTACAAATGAGGAGCAGCTCAGTAAGTTCTGGAAAACAAAAGGGGAGAGAGAACCCAGATACTATCGGGTAAAGGATTTTCCAGGATCTGTGGGGACCTCACTGCTTGTTTCAAACGTAAATTCCACCTGCCACCATATGTGTCCACCGCAGGAATTAAGGAACAAGGACTGTTCTTCTCTCTGTTGGAGGTAGAATCTGAGTCTTGTGGGTCATTTGGCAAGTCAGGAATGCTGTCTGAGGAACCCTTCTTGGTTGCTACTGGTTACTACAGACCCTGCTCTCTGCCACCCCAACTCTTTCCCTCCTGCTTCAGTTTATCCCCATCTCCCCTTCTCCAGCCTTTGGCTCCATGAGCACAGCAGTCAGGGTAAACTGTTTCTTTCAGGGAAAATAATCGGGGGCCATGAAACCAAGCCTCATTCTCGTCCCTTCATGGCATTTCTCCGGCTCCAGAATCCAAATAAAATCTGTGGGGGTTTCCTTGTACGGGAGGACTTTGTGCTAACAGCAGCTCACTGCAACGGAAGGTGAGAAGCAGCGCCTGCAACCCCACCCTTCTGTTAACTCCACATGGGGATCCCTCTTCCAAGAACTGCCACCCAGCCTGGGCTGCGAAGAAGCAGAGGGTACAGAGATGCTCAGCCCTGGTTCCGCATCCCCTAGAATTCCTCTCCATCCCAATCCTGCCCTGACCTGAGCTGTCCCGTTTCGTCCATGGCTTTTGGGCTGTATGTCCTGTGACCCCACTTCCCACTCACTCTCTGTGCAGCTCCATCAACGTCATCCTGGGGGCCCACAACATCAAGAAGCAGGAGAGGACCCAGCAGGTCATTCCGGTGAGAAAAGCCATCCACCACCCAGACTATAATCCTAAATACGTCTTCAACGACATCATGTTACTGCACGTAGGGCCCTCGGTCCGCTGGTTCTTGCACACTTTATTCCTGGGGATTTTGCATCCCCTGTGGCCTCATTCCTGTCCCTCCTTCCCACTATGACATTTTCATTTATCCCAGGGCTATGAGGAGGGCAACCCCATGACTCTCCCTAAAGTCTTTGTGAGCCATCGGTAGGTTAGAACTCCTTTCCTCTGCATTCAGCTGGAAAAGAAGGCCCACCTGACCGCCCATGTGAGCCCCCTCAGACTGCCCAAGAGGAGTGCGCAGGTGTGGCCAGGAACAGTGTGCAGTGTGGCCGGCTGGGGGCTCCTCAGCATGAACAGCACCTCTGGGGCAAGGAAACCGCACGAGGTAGAGCTCGAAGTCCAAAGGGACGAACAATGCATCTCACGCTATAAAAACCTCTACGACAGCACAACCCAGATGTGTGTGGGGAATCCAAAAAAGAAGAAGTCTTCTTTTAAGGTGAGATCCCCAGCATTGTCCATGCCCAGCCCTGGGACAACCAAGCTTTGAGGAGAAGGGACAGTGAGAACTAGCTGTATTTCTATGCCCTCAGCCTTTCTATCCAATCCAATCTCTGGTCCTGTCTCCCTGGTGGGGAGGGGTGGGGGGACTGTCCCACAGCTACTTATGGGCAGAGGCTTTCTGAGGGAGAAAAGGGAGGGGATTATCGGGGCCAGGCTGGAGCTCAAGGACCAAGGAAGGCCACAAGGCTTGCCTTGGCCCTGATCTCACCCACAGCCCCCTAACAGAGACCATCTACCCCCAGGGGCGGTAGGGAGGACAGGACCGAGAGAAAGCCCAACTCAGTCCTTCCTCCCTCTGCCCACAGGGAGACTCCGGGGGCCCCCTCGTGTGTAACAACGTGGCCCAGGGCATTGTCTCCTTTGGAAGACCAGATGGGAAACCTCCACGTGTCTACACCAGGACCTCAAGCTTTTTGCGCTGGATAGAAAGAATAATGAGATGCTTCAGCCTGCAGGGACCAGACTGACGTGCCCCCAGGATCAATCTGTCCATCTTCTCTGGAGCAGAGGCCAGAACTGCACTGGGAAAGGGGTGGAGAGGAGGCCGCCAGGGTTTAATAAACTTCCACCTCTTGAGTGGAAATTAGATTCCTCCTTTATTCACCAAAACATTTGTTAGTTACCTACTGCGTGTCCAGCCACCATCTGTTCACATTTCTCTGGAATAAAGTCATGTTGCTTTGATACCCAGCTCCTTCCAAATACACCTCCCAGCAGCACCTCCCCCTGCCAGGCTGAACGTAAGCTCCATCGGAAAAAGGGAGACACTGCCCCAAGAAAAATGACCTTCTCCTAGAGGACCCTCTTATCTCATCCATATTGCCCTCCTACCTCATCCCACACCTACACCCCCATCCCATCCTTCCCAATACGACAACATAAAGGAATCCACATTTGGAAGGAGAACCACCTAAGAAACTCTGGGATAGGGGATCACTTCATCCTAATAGAAATAAGCGGGAAGATTCTGCAGCACTCCCTTCCCAATCAGAGTGGCAGCTTGGGAGCCTCAGAGTTTCTGGAGGGCCTTTCGGTACTCCCAGGCCTAGCCCAAGTGCTGGTCACAGCCTTGCGATGGTCCCAGAGCCCAGCACAGCCTCTGGTGTCCTGATGCCCATCTTCCCGCATCCCCAAATGACATTGAGGGTGCTCTTCCATCTTGGTCTGATCCAGCTTCTTCCTGCCTCACACTATTTCTGTGCGTGCACACGTGTGTGTGTGTGTGTGTCTCCAAAGGAAACTCATTACAATAAAAATTTGTGTTTCAAAGGTATCCTATGGTTTCAAAGTTGTCCTATAGCCTATAGTTATTGAGTAAATTTTTTCTTCCATTTTCAGCAATCTCTAAGTCTCTTATATAAGAATGTATTCAGAAAAAGTAATCTCATCTTTAAAACATCCACCTTAGAGAAGGCAGGCTGAACAGAAAAAGTGGTTTGCCGAACATCTGCCACTGATGAGTGTGCTTCGACTGTGGGAAAATGTACACTCATTACAGATTCTTTGGCTGCTCCAGATGACCATCGGCACCTCAAGGGCAGGAGCTGTGTGTCTCACATCCCTGAACCCAGCTAGCTCAATAATTATTCATGATTTCCTCAGAATGGAAAAAGAGCCGAGAAATGGAGACATTCTTGAGTCCATCACTGAGGGGCTTCTGAGGTAGCAGCCCTCCTGCTGGCAGGAGCCACAGCCTTCACTTTCTTGTTCTTTCTTCTTGCTTTCCCTTTATGACTCAGCAGTGGGAGTGCAAGTGTGATAGCTGAAACCGGAGAACTTCAACAAACCACCTTAAATGATGACACCCAGCCATAGAGGGGCAGAGGTTGAAGAGGCCTAGAAGATCAGTGAGCCACCCCTCTATCACTTCAGCACCCTCAGGGCTCTGTATCTGGAAGGACAACCAACAGCTCTGACCTGAGCAGACTTCAGGGAAGATGCAGCCACTCCTGCTTTTGTTGGCCCTTCTTCTGCCCCTTGGTGCTGGGACAGGTGAGTGACCATCCCCATTCCAGAGACCTGAGCCCATCCCCCAAAACCCCCTGTACTCTTGACCCTTCTGCCCAGCACAGTCAAGGATCATCCTCAATTGGAGCCCAGGAACTTTCTGAACCCCAGCTCCTACCCCAAACCCAGACTAACAGGTCTGATGCTAGACAGACGCTCAACAAAGATGGCCGGCAGGAAGGGTGCTAACTAAGAGGGTTAGTACGGGTTAGCCTCCCTCTTATCACTTGGAAAGTGAGTTGTTTGGAGAAAGGCATTTGGCAGAAGATATGAAGCTACAAAAAACAGGTAATTAAAAGCCCTCACTCCAACCCAGGAAAGGTAAGCTCAGGCAAACCGGCTGTAGTAGTGGAAGGTGTCACTGGCCCCAGCTTAAAGAGCCGGTTAAATTTCTCAGCAGTTGATCTCAGCAGCAGCTAGATGACTGCACCCAAAGCTCTGCCCCAGGCCTGGGCAACCCGTTGTCAGCACCACCTCCGTTTGCCTGCCCCAGGCCCTCAGCTGCTCCACTGTCTTTGGCAGTGCCCTCCCCGATTCCTGTGGCCTTGCATCCCGCCAGCACTATCTCCACCCAACCTCAGCCAAAAGCGCATCGAAGGCCATTCCTTTGTGCAACCTAAAAATGTCTACTGAGACCATGTGCTGTCCCCTAGGACATGAGGATTTTAGAAAATCCAACTCAATAAACTCATAGATCGTTTATTAGAAAATGGCACCCATCAGGATGCTGGCAGGGGCTCAGAGGGGCCTGGGAGATTCACTGAGAATCAAGGCATCAGGGGAGTCCTGTCCATGATCTTCTGGGACTCCACCGTCTTAAAGATAGATCTTATCTCCTCCATAAGTGTGCCTGAAGTGGGATGTGCAGAACAAGAACTGCCCCTTTCTCAGGGGGGTTCTGAGGCTCAAGGTTCAAGAAAGGTCATCCTGCTACAAGAACTTGGGAGGACTGCCCACCCTGGGGTCCGCAGGGCGCTGTAGACCCTGCCCTCGATCACCACCTTCCTAAGCCTTCCCTCCTGACCACAGCCGCCCCCAGACACCCCATCTTCCAGTCTTTTCTTTCAGAGGAGATCATCGGGGGCCATGAGGCCAAGCCCCACTCCCGGCCCTACATGGCATTTGTTCAGTTTCTGGATAAGGACAAGAAGAAGAGGTGTGGCGGTGTCCTGGTGCACAAGTACTTTGTTCTGACGGCTGCTCACTGCCAGGGAAGGTGAGGGGCAGCATCCAGCCTACACATCTGAAACCCCTACAGGGACCCCTGTCCTCTCCCCAGGGGCTGAAGCCCAGGGAAGCACCCGGGGCTCCTGATAACTCAAGCCTATGAGAGCTCATCCAAGAGGCCAGCCAAGAGCATGGCTGGGGCAATGAAAGGCTGAGAAGCAGGACAGGTAAGCTTTTGGGGTCAGAGGGTCTGATGTGAGAATAAGTGGCACAGTTGAGAAGAGAGGGACCACACCAGGCAAATAAAGCAGCCGTGGAGGATGGAAGCATGCATTAGAGCCAAAATGCAAACTCAAGTAATTTCATGATATTGCCTGAAGGCAAAAGAAAGCTTGCAGAAGCCCTACCTTCAGTGTCATTGAAAAGAAGAGGATCTAGGACCCATCTGTCACCTTGATTTCCCCCTCGGCTCCAGTCCTGCCTTGCCCTGGCTGCCATGTGCCCTTCACAGCCGCTGGCTGTATCCTGTGACTTCACACCCCCACACCCCACTCTGTTCTCTGTGCAGCTCCATCGGGGTCACCCTGGGGGCCCACAACATCAAGAAACAGGAGAGGACCCAGCAGGACATTCCAGTGAGAAAAGCCATCCCCCACCCAGACTATAATCCGAAGAACTACTCCAACGACATCATGTTACTGAAGGTAAGGAAACCTCCCTGCTGCCCTTGCTCTCCTGGGTCCACACTGTTTCCTCTTCCCCCTGGGACCTGTCCCCTCCCCTCCTTCCCACCCTGGCCGCCTGACCAGTCCCCGTGGCTCAGGGCAGAGAGAAGATGGTGCAGCCTCATCGGGGTGTCCAGGCCCAGGGGCCACTGGCTGAGCTGGACTCTCTTGCTTCTTCCCATCAGCTGGAGAGAAAGGCCAAGCAGACTGCAGCGGTGAGGCCCCTCCGCCTGCCCACCGGCAAGACCCGGGTGCGGCCAGGACAGGTGTGCAGTGTGGCCGGCTGGGGGCGGGTCTCAATGAGCTCCCTAGCAACCACTCTGCAGGAGGTGTCGCTGGAAGTACAGAAGGATTGGGAGTGTGAATCCCTCTTCCATGGCTATTACAGCGGGGCCACCCAGATTTGTGTAGGAGACCCGAAGAAGATGAAGACCGGCTTCAAGGTCAGGTTTCCAGCATCTACCTAGACAGGCCCCAGGAGAGAGGAACTTGGGGCGGTCCAGGGTGTGGGAGTGGCCATATCTTCGTGCCTCAGCCTGAGAGCTTGGGCAGCTGGGTCCACAAATCCAGTCTTCAGTTTTCCCCCAAGTGGGTCAGGATGGAGGGGAGGAAGGATCTGTCATCCCAAAAAGCATCCCTCCCACCCACCCCCCCTCCGCCTCCACCCCCGAGGTTCCCTGAGGATTGGAGAGAAAGGTTTCGCCTGGGTAGAGCTGGAGAGAACAGTCAGTGCCAGGCTGGAGCCCAGGGACTGAGAGAGGGGACAAGGCCTGCCCTGGGCCCAATCTCCCATGCAGCCCCCTAACACAGACCACCCATCCCCAGCGCAGCAGGGAAGGCAGGACCACTGGGAGGCCAGCTCAGTCCTTCCTCTCTCTGCCCACAGGGGGACTCCGGGGACCCCCTCGTGTGTAACAACGTGGTCCAGGGGATTTTCTCCTATGGAAAAGGAGACGGGAACCCTCCAGGGGTCTTCATGAAGATCTCCCACTTCCTGCCCTGGATAAAGAGAACAATGAAGCGCCTCTAACAACAGGCATGAGACTGACCTCCCTCTGTGCTTGGCCATCTTTTCTGGGGCAGAGGCAAGAATCCCTTGGGCCTGGGGGGGGTGGAGGGTAGGGATGGCAGGGCCATAATAAATGGATCTCTAGAGGCAACTTGACTGAGGTCTTATTTATTCACCGAACCACTTCCGGTATGAAGCAACACTGCCCCAGGCAGTCTTCTGCTGCCAACTCCAGGCTTTGCTGCCTCCTTTCTCCCCCAGCCCTCCGCCCTCCCTAACCCCTATGCTGCCTAGCTTCTCATCAATTTCTCAATTACACCTCCTTGGTGCTTAGCCCTAAACTCTATTATAGAAGCCCTTGGTTCAGCCTAAACTCTATTATAGAAGGACAATCCTCTCCCCAAAAAGTATCCCCTCTGGACCTTAGAAATTTCTTCTCTAAGCCAACCACCATCACCAACCCAACAATTTGGTCAGTAGAAAGGGGGTAACTCCAGGGACCCAAGAGGCCAGGGGGCCATGTCACGGGGACTCAGTTTCCTGTTTCCAGGGGCTCTCTCTCTGCAAGGGGGCACAGCCTGGCCTGGCCTCAGGACCCCACCTCCCCCTGCTGTCAACCTGGGTTACGGCAGCTTTGTGAGCCAGAGGGCTCCGGGCTGCAGACCATCCTGGATCAAATGTTAATCTCTCTCCCCAGGTACATGACTGGCTCTGTCCCTGCCATTGGGAAACTTAATGAGAAATGTCTCCTAAATGCCCCTTCCACCTCCTTCCACCAAGCAGTTCAGGTTTGGCACAAATGGATCTGTATTTAGAATCCATGAGAAAGCCTGTCTTGAAAATAATTAAAATCCCTGAATCATATCTGTATCGCACATTATAGTTTCACATGCATGACTTTGGTTCCAAAAGGGCAATGTGAAACTGGAAGAAAGTTGGAGACCGACACGTTCTGAGATGTCCAGATCTATGCACGGGTAGAGGCCACGTCCTGAGGTGAGGAAGAGAGGGTGGTAGGAGGGAGCGGCAGCCTCATTTTTATTTCACAGGTAGAAGACATGAACTGCAGTCCACAAACCCATGAAATGCCACATGTCAGGTGCAAGATAGTTCACTGTGACCAGATAACCTTATTTGAGGGTACTGTATCCTTTTTTAAAAAATATTTATTTATTTTAGAGAGAAAGCGCATGCACCTGTGTGAGCAGAGCGGGGAGGCGGGGATACAGAGAGGGAGGGAGAGAATCTCAAGCAGGCTCCCCGCTGAGCTCGGAGCCTGACCCTGAGATCATGACCAGAGCCGAAATCAAGAGTTCGGATGCTTGGGGCGCCTGGGTGGCTCAGTTGGTTAAGCGACTGCCTTCGGCTCAGGTCATGGTCCTGGAGTCCCGGGATCGAGTCCCGCATCGGGTTCCCCACTCGGCGGGGAGTCTGCTTCTCCCTCTGACCCTCTCTCCTCTCATGCTCTCTCTCTCATTCTCTCCCTCTTAAATAAATAAATAAAATCTTTAAAAAAAAAAAAAAGAGTTCGGATGCTTAACTGACTGAGCCCCCCAGGCGTCCCAGGGTTCTACGTCCTTCAAACAACACCACTAGTGAGTTGGACATGACAGAACCCAGTAAATTCACAATAGCTGGACAACTGCATAAACACTGAATCAAGTGGGACCACCATCAAAAAGAGGAAGAATTTCACTGAAAAGCATAACAAATAAATCACATGGATGTGAAAAAGCAAAATCCAGCACATTGAAAAATAAGGTGAAAAGCACATAAAAGCCAATTTTTCGCATACGACTGTGCCTCCATCCATCTGCCAAGTCTTCCCTGGTGCTCACAGCACTAACAATAGCACAGGTGAGAAAAATTTACAAAAATGATAATACCGAGATTCTGTATGGACATGGAGAGATGGCATTTTCACACCTTATATACAAAGGTCCTAAAAAATCGCAAGAGAAGAACAAAGGAGTCCTTGACCTACCCATCAACCACACTGAGAAAACTGGCACGGTCATTCCTTATAGATTTGTTACACAACTCAAATCTTAGAAACAACACCAGTGTCCAGGACTAATGTGGGGATTCTTTTTTTAAAAATTATGTACTACTAAACACTATGGAAACTTTTAAGTTATGAAACAATTAAATTTTGCCCCATGGAGGGATGCTCCCAGGTATACCTAAGTCAGAAGCCTGTGAGAGCAGAATATGCTAGTCTCAAAAAAAAAAAAAATCAAATTTTTACTTACACATGTATTTTCCTTTTAGGCTTTTCTTGTTCTTCCTATATATCCACTTTCCTAATTTTTCTGCAACTTTATGTATTATTTAAATAACTTAAAAGCCTGTTTATTAAATATGAATGAGATTTTAAAACAATATTCATTAACAGATATTTAATTAATTCATTAACAGATATTCACTAACAGAGGGAGATTTTTTTTTTTAAGATTTACTTATTTATTTGAGAGAGAGAGAGAGAGAGAGAGCAGGAGCAGGGAGGAGGGGGTAAAGGGAGAGGGAGAAGCAGGCTCCCTGCTGAGCCGGGAGCCCGTTGTGGGATTCAATCCCAGGACCCTGGGATCATGACCTGAACCGAAGGCAGCTGCTTAACTGACTGAGCCACCCAGGCGCCCCAGAGGGAGATGTTTATGTTGGATAATTTAAACTATAGGATTCGGGGCGCCTGGGTGGCTCAGTCTGCTAAGTGTTTGCCTTCGGCTCGGGTGATGATCCCAGGACTCCTGGGATTGAGTCCCACATCCGGCTCCCTGCTCAACGGGGCATCTGCTTCTCCCTTTGACCCTCCCCCCTCTCGTGCTCTCTCTCTCTCTCTCTCTCTCTCAAATATCAGAAAAAAGGTAGGCTTAAATAAGTTGGTACATGTGTTAGTTAAGATAACCCTAACTATTCTACCACAGAAACTTCAGCAGTTCAGTGACTAACCCAACAGAAACCTGTTTCTTGCTCACAAACAGTCCAAAATGAATGTTCCTGCCCCTTTTACTCTCAAGTGTCCCAGCTGGGACAATAAATTGCATGTGTGCCCATGATTAAGGAGCCCAGACTCAGGCTCCTAAAGATGGCTTCCAAACTCCCTGTGTTCATCTGGGTCAAACCCAGGTAGCGGAAGAACCTGGATGGTCAGGCACAGGAGCAGGTGATAGGCCGGGTCTGGAAGGTACCCACAGCATCTCCACTCATCCCATTTGCTACCAGCGTCACACTGTCACACCTAACGTCAAGTAAGGCTACACAACGGCGTGCACCCAGGTCCTCTGGAAGAAAAGGAAATTGTTTGGCTAGACCGCTAGCTCACCTCTACCACAACTCCTTATAGTGTTTGCTGTTTATACGGATTGCAGGCCCTAAATTTTGTTCTACCTGTAAAACTAATACATAGCCATTATAGAAAAAATTGGCTAATACAAAAGGGAAAATAAGAGTCATAAAATGATCGTTCTGGCCGTGTTCTTTTTTAACAGAATCAGTATCAAGTTGTATACACCGTTCCACATTCTACTTTTTCCACGTAATATTAGATGATGCAGAGTGCTCCGTGCCACTAAGCAGTCTTTAAAACATGATGCTATTTAATGGCTGGATAGCATTTCACCCCATTGAATATAAGAGAATTAGCATTACTGATCTCCTATTGTTGAAGAGTCGGATGGTCTGAACATTGGGGGAAGAGAGTCTCAGGGAATATGTCCACCTAGAATTTCCTTTGTCACCAGTTCTTTCCTACCGGAACAGAGCACAGGCCAGTTCTTGCAAAGAAAGTCTCACTCCCAGCAGACACGTGTGTGTGGGAAGACAATAGCGCAGACACCTGCTTCTCCCCGCACTGGCGCTCCATAAAACAATCACAAGCTCATCAGCAGAAACTTCTCAAGGAGCTGCCACTCTGTCCTTCTAAATGTGATATTAAGGCGGCCCTGAGAATGTCCGGAATGCCTCAGTAGTACACTGGTCTCCTACAATGCCAAGAGCAACCGGATTGGTTTCTGACCAGAGCAGCATCACAAGGACAGAGAGGGAAGTGGTCCCGGCCTCAGCGGGCAACTGCCTGCCCAGAGGTTTTGCATTTGGGCAGTAAATGGGGCCTGGGAGGAGGTGGGAAACATCCTACTTTAATGTCCCAACCTCCCAGAGGAGAAAACTATTGTAACTGACGGAAATGTAATAAAACAGTCAAAAGTAAATGTAACCAGCTATGAATCTTGTGAAATGTATCACAGTCTTCCTTGTTCCAATATCACAATTTTTATTAAAATAGAAAATAAAAACCTATGTGCTCCTATTTGTTCTCCCACATTCCATTCTCTGTCCAAAGGTTCTCTCTAATCCCCAACCCTGGCAAACAGAGGTTTTTTTAAAAAAATTTTATTGCAAAATATACACACATGAAAAGTACCCAAAACTTAAACAACGATGGCCAAATTTCAGAAACCCCCATGTGTCTCTTCTCCCTCTCCCACTCCCCCTGCTTGTTGTCCCTCTCTCGCTATGTCTCTTATCTGCCAAATAAATAAATAAAATCTCTTTAAAAAAATGTCTTCTCTGCCCTCCAACCCCAGAATTAACTTACCATTGTGACCTTTTTTTTTTTTTAAGATTTACTTATTTTTGAGAGAGAGCACACATGTGCGCACGGCAGGGAGGGGCAGAGAGAGGGAGAGAGAAACTTTAGCAGACCCCGAGCTGAGCCCCTCCACCCTCACCCCTCCATGCTCTCTCTCAAATAAAATCTTTAAAAAAAAAAAAGCTAGACTAATGATTTTAAAGCAAAGTGTTGAAAAAGTTAAGTAACAATAAAGTAAAATTACCCCTAATGCTAAGGCACTAATAAAGCCGTTATAATGTTTTCTCTTTTTTCTATATATTACTTTTCAGATGCATAAAGAAATTTCATGAGGTTGCAACCATTAAGCATGTATCAGAGAAGGGATTAAGTTCTTTGCAGCTATGAAAATCCTGTATATTTAAATACAAGGAGAGGATGCTTCATTTCCATAATATTTTCAAGTGGGGCTCTCACAGCCGGAAAAGTTTAAGAATTGTGTTAATTTTTAATTCTGACATTTTTGCAAAATTTATACCATATTACCATGTTTTTCTGTGCGTCCACAGAATCTTCTAAGTATTTTTAAGGGTGTCTGTGTTACTCTGCAACGATCTGCGACGCCTTGCTCTCGATGTGGAGCGCATGTTCTTTATGTATTATAGGTGATTCTTTATGGATTGCAGACCGCACAACAAGCATGCATTTCCTTCTCAGAAGCCTCTGGGGCAGAGAATGAGGATTAGGTGAATTGGACTCATATCATGGATGAAAAGGATCTTAGTTGCTTTTCTTTCAGCCAGGGTCTTTTCTGTGTGCAAGGAACCTTCTGGGACACAAAAGCCCTCACCTTGAGTAGGAAGCAGGAAAATAGAAATCTTCAACTGTGTCCTAATTTTCACTGAGCGTTTGTTGGGGCTCAAGTGTCCTGAGAAAGTAATTATCAGTGGCAGAGCTTTGTTCTTCCCTTTTCCTTCCCTGGCTGTGCCCTGCACCCACTCAGGAGAGCTCCTCAATCTGCCTTGACAACTTCTAGAAAGAAGTGGGAGCAGCAAAGATACCAGCAGAGGGTCCAGACCCAAAGGGTAAAGACAGGCCACCTTCCTCCTCCCTCTTTTGCCTCCTCTGACTTATTCCTGGTGTCCTCACCGCATCCCACCACCACCCCACACCCGTCTTTCATTCACCCATGTCCACACCTTACTACAGTATAAATTAAATTAGCAATTTGGAAATGGGCAGTTGCAGATCACTGGCAGTTGGTGGGCAAGCCTCCTGGGCAGCCTTGGGTGACGAAACCTATCACACCAGCAGGAGAATGGAACTGTTCTCGAGCCCCCCTCCCGCCCCCCAGACTTCCTTCCTCTCTCAGGGGATACAAGTCTGGCAGGAGAGAGCACCTGCAGCACCTGACTGGGGCAACCCTCCCAAGAAGATGCCACTCCTCCTGCTCCTGATGGCCTTTCTCCTACCCCCTGGGGCTGGGGCAGGTGAGTGACCATCCCCAACCTCAGGCCCGACCCCTCTCCTAGACCCTGGAGCCAGACTGCCTAGACACCTCCTAACTCTGTATCGTTGGGCAAGATATTTGAATTCTCAGCTCCTCAGATTCCTCATTTATAAATTGGGAGTAATACCAATGCATACCTCCTTGTGTTCTATGAGACCTAAGTTAGTGTACATAAAACTAACTCTTGGAATTGCCCCAGCACATAGTACATGTGAGATAAATGCACTCTCTAAATTCATCCCGCTGCCCGCGGGTCCAAGCCCAGGCAATAAGAATGCACAAGAACTACCATCAGCTCTTGTCTAGATTCTGAAAAACCAGTCCCATGCTGGTCATGAGCGGGCCCTGAGCAGGCCTCAGAGGGACCTGGGAGTCTCCCTGAGGAAAAAAGTTCCAGGGAACTTCCAGAGAGGCTGGGGCTGCTCTCTGGGGAGCTGGGAGGGAGCTGAGGTCTGGGATGGGGAGCCAGCAGTGTTTCTTGCAGAACCCGGGAGCCCTCTCCCAAAGTGGGTGCCCTGCAGACCCATTTCTCACCACCAGCTCCTCCTTCCCCTGCATCATCTCTCCCCGCTCCCCAACTGCCAGCCTTTCTGGAGCCACCACCCTGGGGCCCACAGTGCTGGTTCAGCCAGCGCAGAGATAAGTGCCGAATGTTTCCTTCCAGGGGAGATCATCGGAGGCCGAGAGGCCAGGCCTCATTCCCACCCCTATATGGCATTTCTCCGAATCCAGTCTCAAGAGGGGCTCAGGGCTTGCGGGGGTTTCCTGGTGAGAAATGACTTCGTGCTGACAGCAGCCCACTGCTGGGGAAGGTGAGCAGCTGGGGGGCGCCCGGAGGGCCAGGACCGCAGGCCCATGGGACCCGCAGGCCCACGGGACCCGCAGGCCCAGGTGAACGCAGGCCCAGCCAAGTGAAAGCAGGGCTCCAGCCACGATGGAGTGAAAAAGACACCAGTGGGACTTTGGGGGCAGAGAACAGGCCAGGGCGACCGAGGAGAAAAGGAGGACATGATCAAAAAAAAACCAGGAGATGAAGACACATGCTGGGGCTCAAAATAGGAATTTAAGCTATTTCTCAACTAATTCCAGGGGAGGCAAAACTTAAAGTCACTGCGCCCGCACCACCCCCAGCTCAGGGCTGAGGAGAAGCACAGAGGGCTGGGCCCCTGACCACCCCCCACGCCCCCCCCCCCCCCCCCCCCCCCCCCCCCCCCCGCCTCAGTTCCCTCAGCGGCAATCTTGCCGCCCTGGGCTGTCCACCTGCCGTGCAGAGCCAGCGGCCGGAGCTCCTGAGGCTCTCACCTACCTCTAGGCCCCCTCTCCTTTGCAGTAATATCACGGTCACCCTGGGGGCCCACAACATCCGCAGGCAGGAACAGACGCAGCAGCGCACAAGGGCGTGCAGAGCCACCCGCCACCCTGACTATAATCCCCAGACCAACAGGAATGACATCATGTTACTAAAGGTGCGGCCTGCCCACCCCGCCCGTCCATGCCCAGTACTGGGGGACTTCGCCTTGCGGGGACTCTGGGGGAGTAGGCAGGGGCAGAGCCCCGGGGTGGGGATGGAGCGTCCGATGAGCTGCGCAGGCGGCCCCTGAGCGCCTGCACCCCTCCTGGCAGCTGGCAAGACCAATGAGACAGACGTCCGCGGTGAGGCCAGTGGCTCTGCCTCGCAGGCGGGCCAGGGTGAGACCCGGGGACAGGTGCACTGTGGCGGGCTGGGGCCAGCTGGGCCTGAACAGGAGAACAAACAGACTCCACGAGGTGCAGCTAACCGTGCAGAGTGATTCGAGGTGCTCCAGTCGCTTCAATTTCTACAACAGCCAAACGCAAATCTGTGTGGGCAACCCAAGGAAGAGGAAGTCCGCCTTCTTGGTAAGGCCATGGGCATCTGTCTGCCAACACTGCCCGACACGGGAGCCTGGGCAGGCTGGGCAGTAGGAAGGAGCTATATCCCCCACGCCACTGCGCCCCCTTGTCTGGTGGGGTCAGAGCAGAGTGGGGTGGGGGCTTTTCCCATCCATCGGGTCCTGGGGGAACACAACATATACACGTGCAGGATTTTCCTGCCACAGGGGAAGGTATGTTGACATGGGTTGAGTGAGAGACTGTACCTGTAACCAGGCCTGAAGCCCAGCCAGGGAAAGATCCGGAAGGTTGACTTCCATATCTCCACCGCCCGCCCATCTATCTCACCCACACACCCCTGCTTTCTCTGAGAGCCAGGGGGAGCAGTGGGGAAGCCTGGCTTAGGGTCTCTTTCTCTCCGTGCCCTCAGGGGGACTCCGGGGGCCCCCTGGTGTGTAATGGCGTGGCCCAGGGCATTGTCTCCTATGGAGATAGGAGGGGCATTCCTCCAGCAGTCTTCACCAGGATTAGGAGCTTCATGCCCTGGGTAAATAGAACAATGAGACGCTTCAAACAGCCTTGCAAGACCTAGCCCCTACCCCCCCCCCCCCGCCTTCCCCCCCCTTCCACCTCCCCCCCTCCCCCGTTCCCCACCCCCAGCTGTGACTGACTCTGCCCTGGGGCGGCTCCAGGGAAGGTGCCAGAGCCTTAATAAATGTCCGTGTCTAGAGTGGAAATAACTGATTTCTCATGTGTTCCTTAACCATCCTTCCGTACACAACAAACGCATGCCAGAACAGAGTCTGAGCCCCTCCAGGAAAATGGGGTTCTTCCCCAGGAACAATTAACCCCTCCCACACCATCGCGGGGGATCGGGAGGAGCTTCTTCCCTTCGCCAAGCCAACCAGTCCCCCGTTTCTCCTCCCCCCACCGCCTTGGAGAAGGACGGAAAGTCTTTTCTCTCCCCTAGGCAAAGCTCTGTACTGAAACCATATGCCCGTGCTATGTGTAGCACAGGCAGACCAAAGGGACAGAATTGAAGTTCCATACAAGGCTCAATTTAATATTTGATAAAGGTGGCAAATCGCTGGGAAACAGTGAACTTTTAATAGATGGTATTAGAACAACTAGATAGTTATTTGGGGGGAAAAAAGATAAAATTGGACCTATTCCTCACACTAAAAGCCAAAATAAAACTCAAATAGATATGATACCTACATGCAAAAAAAAAATTGGGCGCCTTGGTGGCTCAGTCGGTGGTTAAACGTCTGCCTTCAGCTCGGGTCATGATCTCAGAGTGCTGGGATAGCCCTGGGTTCCTGCTCAGTGAGGAATCTGCTGCTTCCTCTCTCTCTGCCCCTCCCCCTGTTCCATCTCTCTCTCTCTCTCTCTCTCTCTCTCTCTCTCTCTCTCTCTCACTCTTTCTCAAATGAATAAATAAAAATTTTTTAAAATAAATAAATGCAAAAAAAAATGAAACCATACATGTACTAGAAGGAAGAAAAAAGTAAAGATATGCATTTTTAAAAATAGCTACCAAACACTCGTTCACAGCATCGCTATTCACAATGGCCAAGAGACGCAAGCAACCCAAGCGCCCATCCACAGCTAGTGTCCTTCTCTTAAACCCTTAAGCCACACCAACCCCCACTGGACTACAGACCACTGCTTCATTCTCTTATTTTGATAATCTAAGGTTATACAAAACTCCCTACAAAATGTTAACTAAAATAATGACTTGTACCCAAAAAATTAGCCCATGACTATCTATATCAATATTATATTCAAATAAAAGATTACTAAAGTCACAAAATTTAAACCATACTTTAAATACCTTCTTAAGATAACTGTACAGAATCAGCAGGGAGGTTTTTTTACATCCATCAAGATGCTAATTACTCCTTGCAGTGTGACATTTACCATCTGAACTTTTGCAGTTTCCATAATCTTAAATGGAATAATCACTGAACACATATTTTATCAAGTCTAACTGGCTATATACAAAAATACTTCGGTAAATTTAATCATTGTATGGCTATTTTTTTATCAGCAAGTCATTTGCCTATAATATTCAGTGTAAGCCATGTATCAACAAAATTTTAATCAACATTACATCTTTGACAATACTCAGGCACTCTCTACACTTGCTACCATCTACCCATAGGAATTATCTATTATTTGCCTGCTCTGGGGGATAACAGTCTCATTATTAATTGTTTGCATTGGCAAATAGAAAGAATACTTGGTGGTGGGGAAGGGGGAGGGGAGAGCGATGGAAGAGTCCATTCAGCCCTCCTTCTCTGTGACATTTACTTGCAGCCCAGAGCACCACTCTGGACTCAGTGCCAAGGAAACATCAGGGCAGACCCATCTCGCCTCCATGTCTTTCTCTGCCAGTCAGCACTTCCAAGGCAGCTCTTTGCCTCCAGCTGCCCTGCTGGAAAGATATCTACAGACCTCACAGTGCTCACCTCCAGAAGACAATTCCCATCATGATCATCCCAAAAGCCAAGCCCTTCCTCCAGACTTCCATAGGTCCGTACCTTTCCCCATTAAGTAAACCTCAGCAGCAGAACTTCGGTAAGAAAGTATTTTGCACACTGAAAACTAGTGCAAAAGGACTCGGTTCCTCCCACTTTCTTTCTCCAGGTGCAAACTCTGTATTACAGGCCCTCCTGACTTAACCAAAAAGTCAGAAAACCATGACAAGCTCATAAACAGAAACCTCACCGGGAACTTCTCTCCCAAACCAATAGCTCCAGCAGACTTGCTGCCTACAGAGACCCAGTGCCTCCACCCCCAGGGCAGATCATCAGAGTCAGGAGAAACTAAACATTGGCAATTCACTGACTATAACTAGACATTAACTATAGCAGAGTCGCAGAGGTGAAGGCTGGTGACCTTGATAACGATGTCTGAGTTTGTCTGGGGAAAGGAGGGTGCCCCAAGAATAAGTTGGACAGGTACAGAAAGTTAGAGAATAAGGATATTGAGGGCTGGGGTTCTTCAAGAAGCGTCTTCTGTCACCTCTGCAGGGGACCACAAGAGAGCCCTGACCTTGAGTCAACAGAGATGCTGAAGAAATGGGATCGAAATGCAAAGGACCTGGGACCTCCCAGCCTGGACAAAAAGTACAATTTGCCTCCAGACAGCTGCTCCAAAGAGCAGGGGTGCTGACAGGGAGAAGACACTGAAGATGTGGGCACTAGGGTCACCCCATCTCTGCCTGTCCAAACCACGCCATTTGCACTTGCACTTCTGCCCTCCCAGCACAGTGTGTTCTGCATCCTTCCCTGTCAACATGATCTTAGGAGAAACATTATGTTGCCCCTCCAAACAGTTACAGAAGGTCAAAATTCACCCCAATGTATTTCTACCAGTACCAGGGACCCTAATTTTTAGAGTGCTAACTGGGTACTTAGCCAAAATAGACAACAAAAAGTAAAACATGATAATATAACATGTAACAAATAATTACACACATCTAAGTTATTTCTCTAAGACTGAGTGTTGACCTAGGTGTTTTGAAATTTTATTTTATTTTTAATTATTTAATTTTCTCTTACCATATGCTATTTTTAAACTATTCCACAATAGGATTATTTACTGTGGCCATTAGTAAGTAACTGTAAGACTAATTAAACAATTAACATGTATAGTATACTATCTTATGTTTCTGTCACTTAAACAGCAATTTTTTCATCTTTTCTTAGAGATTTACATTTTGTTGGATATCTTATTGTGCTGTTTTAATATGCAAAAAAAACTGTATATCATTATGTACATTGACATTCCAAAGAACAATATTAAATACATGAAGATTAAATAGACAGTGCCCATATAATTAAAATAGCAATGCCATGTTATCTCTGTCTTATAATAGAGTAAAATCTTGTCACATTTCTTGTTCCCTTTTATAATGATATTAGGTGATCTGCCCGCCTCTTGAGAACATCCTTCTCTCTTTTGGGTAGGAACAGAATGAATTACATTCAAACATCATATTCACTTTGACTTGCAGCTCTGCTAATATCAAGCCCACATTACACTGATTCCTGGTCTCATCAAGCTAAACATCCTCTTGACAAGCACGCTTGAACATGCAATACTGAGGATTTTACTTCTTAGCAACAACAGGCCACTTGACTTGCAGGAGTGAGTTTCCAGCTCTCCCAAAGAGCCCAAACATTGCATCTGCAGGGTTGTCTGGTAGACAACCTGTCAGTCAATCAGATTCCATCATGTCAAGTGGTGTTCAAATTATGGTGCTGCCTGAAAGGGAAGGAGAAGAAAGTGACCAGTCCCCACCCCATACCACTTAATCAAAGCTACTCATCGGTGTGTGTTTTTTTTAAGATTTTATTTTATTTATTTGAGACAGAGAAAGAACATCAGTGGGGCAGGGGAGGGACAGAAGGAGAGGAAGAGCAAAAAGCAGACTCCCCACCGAAAAGGGAGCCCAACTCAGGGTTCCATCCCAGGACCATGGGATCATGACCTGAGCTGAAGGCAGATGCTTAACCGACTGAGCCACCCAGGCACCTCTGCTCATTGGTTTTAAATATTCAGCATGGGTCCAAATTTTACTTAGGGAAAATATTCATGGCTTAAGAAAGTCACAATCTCGAAGTACACTGATAGACACTGACCAGCTCCATTAAAAAGGAGGCCTGGAAAGGTAAGGGGCCAGCACAGCCCTGGGGTGAGTTCTCCATAGGCACGGGGCAGGACCCTGGTCTCCCAACTCCCAGACAGTTCTTCTAATGAAAAGATGTTGCTCCTCACATTTCTCCTCTCCCAGCCCCTTGGCCGCATGGCCATGCCCCCTGCCGCTCTCATATCTATCTGTATTTTGAGACCAAGTGACCCATCCCATCTCCTTTCTCCGAGATGAAATCTGCCTCCCTAGGGCTTCCAGCAATCCGTACAGCTCAGTCAAGTGATAACTGTTTGACTAACCTGAGCATCTTCTGGAATCCCTGTATTAGTGTGACTTACCAAGTTCCTGAATCCTGTATGAGAGTTAGGGGCAAAGAATGAAGATAAGAATTTACTTTGTATGTTCCACCTGCTGAGTCATCACTGACCCAACAGATACAAAAGCAGCATAAATATTATGTCCAGTTTGAGATAAGATTTCAGAAGTCCCCTCCTATCTGTATGAAATTATAAAAGAATGAGGAGAAGTTTTCTAAAGTGTCAGGTTGATTGCATTCCATCCAAAAGCAGACAGCCCTCAAGCCCCTGTGTGCCAAGAACAGCGGAGCAACTACACCTGGTTTCTCACCAGACACAGGGAGCCGGGGGGGGGGGCGGGGGGTGGGGCAGACGCTTTGATTATGTCATGATCTTTCCTGGGGCACAAGATTACCTGGGATGGGTGGGAAAGAGTCACCAAGAAACTCAGAATGAGTGGCAAAGCTTTAGTTTCTCCCCTGTTGGTCTCTACCTCGTGCCACCAACTACTTTGATACTAAGGCCTCTTAAACCTTTGAGATGTCAGGAAGTTGAAAACAACATTAGCTTCATCAGAACAACCTGAGACCACACCATGAACTCGAGTGTGTTGGTCTGTTAAACCCCTCCTCTCAAACTCTCCTACTCTGTCATTACCTTATCTTCCCAGTACTCTTGTCAACACCCCATCTCCACTTCATCCCCATCCTCTGGCCCTCAGCCCCAGCCCCAACACTTGGCAGTTTTGCCTGAAACTACCCAGAGGTTGATGGACAACTAGGCTCTTGCCTAGTGTGTTTTAGGAGAGACCAGTGCTTGGTTCTCTTGCATTTAGACCCAAAAACAAACAAACAGAAACCACTCAAACTATCAAAAAATGAAGCTCTACAAAGAGTAGGTTTGGGTAAAGCATGCTATTTTAGGAAATACACACTTACCTACTCAGAAATCCAAGGCATATGTAGGTCATATTCATACTCTTGGAGGATCTGACTTAGGGGAAGGGAATACCATTTCTGGCTAATACCAAAGCCCCTTGCTCCATTCAGAGAGTCCAGGGTTTTCTCCTGGTGAATGTGGTCATGCTGTCAACAGGAAATGTGGTTCCTGCAACAACCTCACCACAAAGACCTTTCCGTGTGAGGGGAAGAGGGATATGGTGAAGGTTCATCTCTTGAGAATCAATAGAACCAGGAGGAAATTGGTGGTTACTAAGCCTGCCCCCTTTTACTTCACCTCTAGGACTGAAAAGCCTGGAAAAAGAAAACACACACCACTGCAGACTCATTCAGCCTTTCGAGAAGATGCTGCTGTTCCTGTTCTTGTTGGCCGATCCTGTTCTGGTAACCCTCCAAGAGGTAAGTGACCAGGCTGTTAAAAAGAAAACCACAGGCCCACAATGGCTTCACCTAGATCCAGTCCCCAAACCAGGGGCTTGATACCTAATCTAATTGCAGTTTCAACCTCCCCCCAGAAATGTAGTCTTAAACGGTCAGTCAGGAATTTTTCAGTCAACACCAATGAATCTGCCCCGTGGGCCCTCTCCATGCCCCTAAGGAAGGTGAGGTAATCTGTATAAGACCCCTTGCTTTTTCCCTAAGGAAAAGCCACTTGCCTGAAACAATCCTCTTCTTTTGCTTCATTGCCCTACCCTCCTTCTAGAGAAACCCTCCATTTTGTGCATCTCCTCAGAACAACCCTCTGTTTTCTAGATGGGATGCTGCCTGATTCATGAATCATTTAGTCAAGCCAATTAGATCTTTAAACTGTACTCAGCTGAATGTTTGTTATGTAACAATCCCTATCCTCAGAGGCCTGGCCTAGGCCAGCCGTGACACCTCCACAGTGTCCCAGTGAGCCTATCGCTATGATCCTTTATTGCCTCAGTCCACCCCCATCAATGTGCCAAACCCCGGATCTATTGCTGGATATACAGAGTACAGAAATTACAGAGCAGAAAACCGCTCCCAAAGAGACCTGATGGGTCCTCTCCCCTCCATGGTTCACTCCCCATTACCCAAAAAGTGACTTATTATTAGGATGCCACAGGATCCCGGTGGCAGAGGAAAGCTAAAAATGGGGGCTGGAACCTCCCACTCTCCAAAGCTGAAAGTGGTTATCTATCCCAGGAGCTATTGTCAGAAAGCCCTTGAATTGGAAACAAGTAACCCAAAAATATCATAAGATCTTGGAAAAGGCAAAACTGGTTTTGACAATATGAAAGTGGTCAAAGAGGGATCATTTGAATATAGGGCCACAAAACCCCAGAGTCTCGCAGCATTGATCTGGCAACATCCGATCCAATTTAACACAACTAGCCTAAAGTTAAGAGTCCCTGAGAAGATCTTCACAGAGCGGCTCTCAGCCCCGGCTACACATCGTAACTACCTGAGGAGCTTATAAAACTCCCAGTGTTGGGACTTCCAGCTGCCAGTTCTGCATGTCAGGAGCTTGGAAGTTGACAAACCTTCAAAACGACAAGTAAAAAGCTGAACAGACTAAAAAAATCAACTCGTCTTGTGACCATAAGAGATGGGGGGGGGGAACATAGGGCAAACCACTACCCCCATGATTAGGGAGACTGACAAGGCAAATACAGGAAGTGATGGCTCACTGGAGCAGAGACTCGGGAGCAGAAACCACTGTGGGAACCAGTGCTGGTGTAGATAAACTTGAGCAATTACAGCTCAACTTTATCTACACAAATTGCTGAAGGCTCAGTGTAGACAGCAGGAGAGTTAAAAACTCCAGGAGGACCCATCATAGGGGGACCCCATACTTTTGTGAGATTTACCTCCTAGAGCTTAACCAGGTTTTCACAGTAAACACTGGAGAAAACTACCCTCATGCTTCTGGCAGAGAGAGAAGGAAAAGGATCCATTCTGAAATAAAACAGAACACACAGAACACTCTGTTCTTCTTAACAAGGCCTGCCCTCCATAGGGGCGCCTGGGTGGCTCAGCCATTTAAGCATCTGCCTTCTGCTCGGGTCATGATCTCAGGGTCCTGCGGTTGAGCCCCACATCGGGCTCCCTGCTCAGCGGGGAGTCTGCTTCTCCCTTTCCCTCTGCCCATCCCCCTGCTTGTGCTCTCTCTCTCACTCTGTCTCTTTATTTCAAATAAATAAAATCTTAAAAAATAAATAAATAATAAAAGTAAGTGGATGGAGAAAAATATACTATAGTAATACTAATCAAAAGAAATACTAATCCTATATTAATTTCAGGAGACCAAATTGCAAAGCAAGGAAAGTTATCAGGGATAAAGAAGAGTATTACATAATGATAAAGGGGCTAATTCTCCATGAAGATATAACAGTCCTTAAGATGCATGTGCCTATCCACAGGAGCATCACATTATATGAATCAAAAACTAATAGATTTGCAAAAAGAAACAGGTGAATCCACCATCATAGCTGGACACCTCAACACCTCTCAGAAATGGACAGATCCAGAGGCAGAAAATCAGTAAGGACATAGGTGAACTCAACAACACCATCAGTCAACTTGATACAAGGGAAATCCCTAGACTTACTCATCCAACAGCAGCAGAATGCATATTCTTCTCATGATCACACGGAACATTCACCAAGATAAACTACATTCTAGGCATAAAACAGACCGTAACAAATTTAAAAGAGTAGAAATCATACAATATCTTCTCTTGCACCACAATGAAATTTAGCTAGAAATCAGTAACACAAAGGTAAATGAAAAAAATCACAAAATATATGGAGATTAAACTTCTAAATAATGCATGGGTCAAAGAAGAAATCTCAAGAAAATTTTTAAAATATTTCGAACTAGGGATGCCTGGGTGGCTCAGTTGTTAAGTGTCTGCCTTCAGCTCAGGTCGTGATCCCAGGGCCCTAGGATCGAGCCCCCTGTCGGGCTCCCTGCTCAGCGGGAGGCTTGCTTCTCTCTCTCCCACTCCCCCTGCTTGTGTTCCCTCTCTCGCTGTGTCTCTCTCTGTCAAATAAATAAACAAAATCTTTTTAAAAAAATATTTCGAACTAAATGAAAACACGACTTATCTAAAATTAATGAGATGTAACAAAAGCAGTGCTTAAAGGGAAGTTTATAGCAGTTGGTGCCTATATTATTAGAAAAGAAGAAATCTCTAAAATCAATCATCTAAGTTTCCAACTTAGGAAACTAGGAAAAAAAGAAAAAACTTAATTAAAGTAAGCAGAAGAAAAGAAATAATAGAATTAGAGTAAGCACTAGTAAATTCTACCAAACATTTAAGGAAGAAATTATGTCAATTCTCTGTAATCTCTTTCAGAGGATAGAAACAGAGGAAATATTTCCTAACTCATTCTGTGGGGCCAGCTATACCCAAATGCCAAAACCAGACAAAGACAGTACAAGAAGAGAAACTACACACCAATAACTCTCATGAACGTAGATGCAAAAATCCTCAACAAAACATTATCAAATTGAATGCAGTAATGTTTTATTGTTTTATTTTTTTTAAGATTTTATTTATTTATTTGACAGAGAGAGACACAACGAGAGAGGGAACACAAGCAGGGGGAGTGGGGAGAGGGAGAAGCAGGTTTCCCGCTGAGCAGGGAGCCCGATGTGGGGCTCATTCCCAGGACCCTGGGATCATGACCTGAACCAAAGGCAGACTCTTAATGACTGAGCCACCCAGGTGCCCCTGCAATAATGTTTTAAAAAGAATTATACAACGCAACCAAGTGTGTGCAAGGCTGGTTCAACGTTTTAAAGTCACTTAATGTAATCCACCATATCAAGCTAAAAAATAAAAATCACATCAATAGATGTAGAAAGAGCATTTGACAAAACCTAACACTGATTTATGATAAAAACTTACAGTAAACTAGAAATAAAGGGGGAACTTCCTCAACTTGATAAAGAATATCTATGAAAAACCTACAGCTAAAAAAAAACAAACAAATAAACAAAAAACCCTACAGCTATTATCATACCTAATGATGTAAAACTAGAAGTTTTCCGTTAAGATCAGGTACAAGGCAAGAATGTCTCCTCTCACCGCTCTTTTTCAATATCATACTGGAAATTCTAGGGGATGAAATAATACAAGAAAGGGCAGGGGAAAATGTTTACAGATTGGGAAGAAAGAAAAAAAATCTGTCTTTATTTGCAGATGACATAACTGTCTATATAGAAAATCTAAAAGGAATTAACAAAAAAAAAAGCCCCAGTTGAAACTAATAAGCAATTAAAACAAGGTTGCAGGTACAAGGGTAATAAACAAAAATCAATCACTTTTCTATATACCAGCAATGAACACATGGAATTTGAAATTAAAAACACAGTATCATTTACATTAGCACCAAAAAAGTGAAATACTTAAGTATAAACCAAATATGTGTATGATCTATATAAGTAAAACTACAAAATTCTGATGAGTGACATCGAAGGAAAACTAAATAAAAGAAGAGGTATTCCATGATCATGGGTAGAAAGCCTCAAAATTGTCATGATTTCAGTTCTTTAGCTCATTGGTCCTAGAAATACGTTCTATTGGCACTAGAATGGAAGGTTGTCTGTGTATTTATCATCTTGTTCCATGGCTTTTAAACTGCTCTGTGAAGTCCCTGGAAATGGAAAGAAAGGTAATGAATGAAATAATCTCAGGTCCCCAGTCCCTGACTTCAATCAGAAGAGCATATCTCTAGCTCTTTCAGATACAGACATAGGTATAAAATTTTCCTTCATAAAAGATATACCTGGCCTTAAAAAATTTTTTTAACTTTTTTAAAGATTTTATTTATTTATTTGACAGAGAGAGACACAGCGAGAGAGGGAACACAAGCAGGGGGAGCAGGAGAGAGAGAAGCAGCCTCCTGCTGAGCAGGGAGCCCGATGCGGGGCTTGATCCCAGGACCCTGGGATCATGACCTGAGCCGAAGGCAGATGCTTAATGACTGAGCCACCCAGGCACCCCCAAAAATTAAAATTTTTGAAACCCACCAATATAGAACAACTTCCTCCTGTGGAATATGAGGAAACTGAGGCACAGAAAGGGGAGTGGCCACATGAGGACATTCAGAGAGTTATCGCCAGAGCCAGAATGGGAAGCTTGGTGTCCAGACTGCCAGGCCAGTACTCTCCAAGATGTAACCACTTTGAGCAGCAAGAGGGCTTTAGTTCACCTAGCCACCTCCTTCCCCACCAGCCTGCATCCCAGCCTCTCCCATCTGGCTATTCAGACAACAACCTGGTGAGAAAGTATCTGGAATTCAACCTCTGCCTTATTCCAC
The DNA here is from genome assembly GCF_009762305.2 of Zalophus californianus. Lineage (NCBI taxonomy): Eukaryota > Metazoa > Chordata > Mammalia > Carnivora > Otariidae > Zalophus > Zalophus californianus. The sequence goes on from NC_045600.1 coordinate 70,824,576, forward strand.
CCTATGTATGAAACCATAGGTACAAACAAAACACATACCGTATGACAGTCCATATAATGCTTCCAGACAGCTGCCACGCATACCTGCCCCACCCCAACCCAGGCAAAGCCACTCCGTTCTGAGTTAAACACCCTCACCTTCTAACCCCAACAGTTCTTCATTTGTTCCCCATGAGGTGGCAGGGAGCACATTCACCACACAAGACCCTTTCTGTAAAATCTCTCAGAGCCTAGGGCTGGGATGTTCCCAGGACCAAGTTCTCCTGAATTCCATCCAGCTAATATTGAGATGACCTGACAGGCAAAGCAAAGAAGCTCAATGGGAGAAGAGCCCATCCTCTGTCCCGGAGGGAAGTTTTAGTAAGTCTCAGGCCCAAGAGTGAGCTAAAGGACCCATCGTCCTAAAGCAGTCACCATTCTCCATAGGCAGTAACCTTCGAAAAAAGGGTAGATGAAGGAGTCACAGGCCTAGGGTGTCACCCTTATCTTAAGACTGCTTAATGTTTCCTTTGGGGAAAAATGTGAATTCTTTTATCAGCTTTCTGAAAAGCGATAGATAGGATAAAGAAATAAATACTTTCATGCAAGTCAGAACTTTCCATGATCTTGATGAGGCTCATGATGTGAAAGTTATGAACTTGAGAAAACCAACATCCTCATCTGGTTTTCATTTCATTCTGTTACTCCCAGGATTCCCCCCAATCCACGAAGCAGTCTGGAGAAAGCTGGTCACTCCACCCGCAATTTGTTAAAGGCAAATCATGACATTGGTTAGGACTTTCCCAATCTCCACTAGGACCAGCAATTCCCCCAAAGTTTCACAATAATAAATGCTCACATACTCACCCCCTCCCCCAGGCTACTCTGCCCAGGAGAAAATGCTTAAAGGACATTTCATTTTCCTGCCGAGGGCCCAAAAACAAAAACAAAAAAAGAGAGAGAGAGAGAAGGAGGAAAGAAGTTGAGTTACACCCCATCCCAACTTGACTTGGGTTGGGCAGACCTCTTTTTCCCGAGTCCTGGTATGCTCAGGGTCCCTGAGTGTAGGACCCCTGCTTGTTTCTTGAGTATGTCGTCATCTGTCCACCTTCCCTAGAAGATTCTGAACACTCTTTTGGAGCACCAGGGCCTGGTTTCTAAACCCTTGCCATATCCCTACTGCCTTACCCTGTCTTTCCCACTCTGATGCTGTTTCAGTTTCTTCCTAAGTTTGGCATCACTCCACATTTTGAAGACATTAAAAATATTTTATTATAATATAATGATATATATTATATAATATATATCAATATAATGATATATATTATAAATTATATATAATGATATATATTATATAGATAATATAACTTTATGATAATTAATTTGAAAATCTTGATTAGAAAATTGATTGATTCTTAGAAAAACATAACTCACCAAAACTGACACAAGAAAATTTGAAAATATAAGTAGCCCAATGTCTTAAAGAGGTAGAATCTGATTTAAAATCTTCTCACAAAGGGGGCACCTGCTGGCTATGTTCTAGTTTTTAATCTGGGTGATAGTTACATGAGCACCTGCTCTATAATTGTTCACTAAGCTGTACATGTAAATTATAAGCCCTACATGTATAGGTGATCAATTTCACAATTAAAAAAAAAAAGAACACTCCAACAGGTGGAAGCACCTAAATGTCGACTGTAGCTAGTTAAAGAAAACATGATAACTACACGCAGTGGAATATTAGCCCTAAAAAAAGAAGGAAATCCTGTCATATGTTACAACATGGATGAACCTTGAGGACAGTATGCTGAGTGAAATAAGCCAGTCTCAAAAAGACAAATACTCCACTTATATGAAGCAACTAAAGTAGTCAAACTCAAGAGACAAATAGATCGGTGATGGCCAGAGGTTGTGGGAAGGAGGAAAGGGTAGCTCTTGTTCAATGGGTATGTAGTTTCTGTTTTGCAAACTGAAAAATTCGTAGTGATTATTGTACAATAATCTGCATATGGTTGACACCACTGTTGTGCACACTTAGAAATGGTAGAGATGGTAAATTTTATATTAGTATAAAATTAGTATTAGTGTGCTTTTGACCACAATATTTTAACCCCACTGACGTAGGGACAAACTCCACACTTTTGCAGCAGATGAGCCATTCCTAAACTGGCTCCTATCCAGCCTCCTCTTCCACCATTCTCGCCCTTTCTCCATTAACTATGCTTCAGTAACACTGAGCGACTTGTAATTCCCCCAGTCACCCAGCCTTTCTCTTGCCCTTTTTGGATATGTTGCTACCTCTGTTCAGAAAACATGTCTCAATTTGCCCAATGACAAAATGCAACCCATCCTTGAGATCTCAGTTGGAATGAAGCTGTCACTGCCTTTCCAGGGCAGACTTGGGAGCTTCTCTTCCCATCCCACAATATTTCTACAACTCTCCATTGCAGCACTTTGCTCTTTGTGCTGTGGTTATAAGAATACAGACTCATCTTTTTGTATCACGAGTCTGGCATCTACTAAATGCCCATCAAACCATTTTTTGACTGATAAAGTGAGTGAATGAGTAGCATTTTATCCAGAAACCTAGAGCCTGAGAGGAATAGAGATTTTTGATATCCAGACTAACACAAATATCATCACTGAAAGAACTCATATCTTAGTAAAAGAAAATGAATGGAAGGTTGGGATGAGGGAGATAGTGCCAGTCATGTGTCATGTGATTATCAAGGGATTAAGACTAGTTAGAAAAGGCCACGAAATCAGGAAGGAGTTGAGCAACTTGAAGAATCCACAGGGGGGTGCCTGGGTGGTTCAGTCGGTGAGTGTCTGCCCTCTGCTCAGGTCATGATCCCAGGGTCCTGGGACCCCCACACAGGGCTCCCTGCTCTGCGGGAAGCCTGCTTCTCCCCCTCCCTCTCCCACTCCCCTTGCTTGTGTTCCTTCTCTCGCTGTGTCTCTCTCTGTTAAATAAATAAATAAAATCTTTTAAAAATAATCCACAGAAATATGCCCTTCACAGTGTGATTTTGCATTTAAATGAGACACGTTTGCCCTAGGAAATGCACTCCTTTCTTCTCCTTATGACAATCCTCTTAGCAGCACTAAAAAATCAGTCCTTCACAGGAGATGTTGTTGCTTAGGTCCCTCCACCATGGCCATATCAATACACCAGCCAAATGTTCAAAATTGTATCAGTCAAATATGGCACCTAGGGGAGGAACAAAATTATTCCTGGATGGCTCTGTAAAGAGATAAGGAAATGCAAGAAGAAGGAGCAACCAAAGGGAAGAATGATTACATGGGAAAACATCCCGGAAGGTTAAATGAAGAGTCCTGAGTAGCACCCCTTCAGTTAATCGAACCCACAGATGGGAGAGCATAAAACACACCTTGAGGCTATGCCTCTGTCCCTTGTTGCTGTGCTGGCTCAGAACAGTTGCCGCACCCCATTCTTGGCAGCAACCACAAACCAAACTTCAAGTAGGCACGTGAAAAGGACAGTTGGTACAAACAGGCCTCCTCCAACAGCCCACCAGATAAGAGAAGATCGCCGTTGATAGAATTGATTCTAAGATGCAGAGAGCTATCTCTTGCCAGCCTGCCCAATGCTGATTGCTGATAGACTGCAGCATCACAAGGTTTATGAAAGAGGCATCCCAGATTTCAGGGACTACCCAAACCCTTGGGAAGGGGATGGTTTGAAGACTGCTTAGCATAACTACTGGATAAATTTGGAGGCTCTTGAAAGTAGATGAGACAGAGCAGAAAACAAAACAAAGCCAACTGTTCTCAGGTCTGCAGTGAGCCTACAACAGAAGTGAGAAAGTAAAACGAGAGGCTCTCCTGCCATCTCTCACCCTAGAGGGAGTTCTCCCCCTGAGACATTAGAATCCACCTCCCGCTCAACGTTTTACTTCCCTGAACACTTTGTCCTCTAACACCTTCAAGCACCAGCACAATTAAAAAAAAACAAAATCAGGAGTTCTTCAGGCATAAGACAGAGAGCCCAGAAGTCCTATAACTGAAGACTAAATAGGCCCAACACCTACACCAATGCCTTAATACCCATTCCACTCATGTTTCTCTTGATACAAACAGGTGACCTGAAAAGAGATGTGGTAAGAATAATCACTCCTGCATCCTTCTATAATTTGGCAATTGCACTAATACCTGAATGCTCTATGAATATAATATTGCTCTTAGTTTACTACTTTTGTAGGTAGAGGCCATTCTGGTGTCTCCACTTGGTCTTTTCTACCATAATAGCCCTCACTTCAGGAGTCAGGCAACCATGATGGAGATTCTGTCACGTTTGTAATACATCCATCCTACCTCTGCATTCTGGAGCTTGGGAAATAGTCAAAGGTTGATTTGGGAACCACTGCGACCACTGGGACCACTATGAGATAAATGCATGCCAAAATTTGTTGATCAGTCCATAAGCCCCTCCTCTGACTGGTGATTCCCATGGGCATTTTGGATCTTTGGGAATTCATATCGGTTCAGATCCAGGGCCCAGTAACAAAAAACAAACAAACAAAGGCATGATTATGTCTCCGACTTTTTTCTCTAATTCATACTCACTCTGGTAAATGGCCATAGGTAGCTTTGAAGAAGGCAAAGAGGAAGATGTACAGCACAATTTTTTGGCTTTGTAGCAAGGACCTTCCTCAAAGGCAGTTCACCCTTTTCATTCAAGGGGCTCTGGGTCAGTGAGCTGGTTCAAGTCTGGGAACTAGTTCATGTGTCTTGTGATATTTAAGACCTCTGTTTACCAGACCCAGAATGCTTCTACTTATCCAAATCAACTAAGGCCTTAGTAGTCTATCTATTTCAGCTCAGGGACACCACGATCAACTAGTCAAAGTCATGGACCACTATCTTAACGTCTGCTTCAACTCTGATACTCATTAGAGTAACCAAGCCCACTGCACCTCTGGTAGCTCGGCTTCTCCCACCCTGAGACCCATCACCACCTTGGTACTCAGGGATCCAGATCCAGTAGCAGCAGGTCCCATGGTCACTCCACACTTGTAGCAAATAGCCACTACAGCACTCTCCAAAAATGCCAGTGCTCCCTCTCCCTAATGTATTTTTCACAGCTTTGGGGGAAAGAATGTTCTCTGTGCTCTCCTAGGACACTGGGGTGAGTAAACCAGTCTCATAATAATAAATCTCTACCTTCTGATTTCCGCAAAGCATAGAATACCTTTCTCTATATCAAAGAAGTCTGGCATCTCAGCTTCACTTAGTGTAGGCCACCTTTGGGTCCATATGTCAATCCAGCCAACTAGTCAAATAGTTAGAGCCACCTCAACATGCTTGATCTAATATGCTGACATTGGCATCTGTATGTAGTGCAACCCATCAATAAAGTCAGGCTGGCCCAACACCTACACCAATGCCTTTAAGACCCATTCTATTCATGTTTCTCTTGATACAAATTAGCAAAAATCTTGTTTTGGTGTACATTGCAAATCCTTATGGGTCACATGTCTAGGACCTACTGGGAGTTGAATCTGGTTATAGATCCAGAAGTGATAAAGGTAGTAGGAGGGGGCAGCCAGCAGTCTGCTGCAAAGTAACTACCTCAGGGAATCTCATTACAGATTCTTCAAGCAAGGGAAGACTAACCTCCTCAGACCGGAAAAGATGGGCTGCTGTTATGGACAAAGGAGGATTGAAGGAATTTCGGGGTTCAAGATCCCAGCTTCATGAGAATATGCCCACATATATTCCCATTCCAATTTTCAGAGTCTCCATGCTTTAATTTCATCTAAGAGACCCTGCCAGTTTGGTGATTCAAGTATGTTCAAACCACCCACAGGATAAGACATTGGCTTGATTTTTAGAAATCTTAGACAGTAAGTTACATGAGAGAAGGGTTTCTTTTATGGCAGAGAAGATTTCTGGACCCTTACTTAGATCATAAGCTTGGAATTGAAAGCCCAAAGCTCATCATGTATTTTTCTTAGGTTCTTTAGTGCACCTAGAAGCAACCATCAACCCCATAATACTCCTTATTTCCACTGATATGTTCTATGTCACCAAATTCTTAATCACCTAAAGTCTGGTTTTGATTACAGATACCTACAGATGATAATTTAATAGGTTTGCTCTGTATGCCATAATGGTTACTTACAACTTACAACTAATATGCTTTACCACTTACAACAGTGCCTTGAAATATATTCAGATTAGAGAACCTGCAATAGATAACCCAAGCCAAGTTACAGAACCTAAGTGTAGGTTCTTCTGAACTCACTTCCAATGCCAGTATCTCTATTATTTATTTTTTTAAAGATTTCATTTATTTATTTGACAGAGAGAGAAACAGTGAGAGAGGGAACACAAGCAAGGGGAGTGGGAGTAGGAGAGGGAGAAGCAGGCTTCCTGCTGAGCCGGAGCCCAACGCAGGGCTCGATCCCAGGACCCCGGGATCATGAACTGAGCTGAAGGCAGACGCTTAACGACTGAGCCACCCAGGTGCCCCAATATCTCTATTATTTAGAGTTCAATCAAGAAAAGCAGAACCACTATGAGTAATGTAAAATAAGGGACTTCTTATAAGGATTGCGTCTTATAAAATTGTGGGAACTGGTAGAGTAATCCTATCTAGATTCTTGTTGTTGTTTTGTTTTGTTTTGTTTTGTTTTGTTTTTACAGTCTAGGAAAGCAGGGTGATATGTGGAAAGATTATGTGATTGAAGTCAAACAGGTATGTGTTTGACACCTAGTTCTGATATTTATTGGCTTTGAAATCTTGTCAAGGGACTCAAATTCTGTGAGCCTCAGTTTCCTCGTCTGTAAAATGAAAACAATAATAGCTCTCAAGGCTGATATGAGAGTGAATGAGATACTTGCAATATATCATATTTCATTGATTCCAAAATGCACAATATTTTACATTTTAACCCCTTTACAACAGGAAGGAATCTTGTAATCAATGGCATGTTATTGTTTAGTCAAGAACAACTTTTTCCTGGGGCTCCTGGGTAACTCAGTCGGTTAAGCGTCTGCCTTTGGCTCATGTCATGATCCCAGGGTCCTGGGATCAGCCCGGGTCAGGCTCCCTGCTCAGCGGGGAGCCTGCTTCTCCCTCTCCTTCTGCCCCTCCCCCTGCTCCTCATGTGCTTACTCACTCTCAAATAAATGAAATAAAATCTTTAAAAAAAGAAAAGAACAACGTTTTCCTTTCTCAATGCACATAAACAAATGAGAACCCAGAGTAATATCTCAAATAATGACAAGTGCAGATATCATATGGTTATCAAACTAAGTGTGACTCTCAATGCACAAGTGGAAAACCCCAACACCCCCTAGAGAACACAACTGTTCTCCTTTATACATTCCATTTCTTTCTCTGTTAATTGGACTAACCTCATCCCACATCCCTTGTTATTCAGATTAGTGGAATGGAAAAAGTATAAGTTTCAGAATCTGACATATTAAACTTGGATCTTGCTGCTATGTGACATCCTGAGCTTCGCTTGAGTGCTCCATAATTGTGTATAATAATACTTACCCAAAAGGACTATTACAAATGAGATGATGCATGTAAGTTCTATCAGCACCAAACATATTGTGGGTAGTCAATAAATTCTCCATTTTTCCTTCTCTCTCTCACTGCCACATTCTGTTCTTCTATTGATTATTTGGACTGAAGAAAGGGCTGATCTTCTAGATCAGGGGTTGGCAAACTATGGCCCTCAAGCCATATCAGCCCACCACCTGTTTTTAAAATAAAGTTTTATTGGAACACTGCACACCTATTTGTTTACATCTTATCTATGGTTGCTTTTGTACTACAACAACAGAGTTGAATAGTTGCCACAGAGACAGTATGACTTGCAAAGCTGGAAACACTCACTAGGTGGCTATCTACAGAAAAAGTTTGCTGATCCCTATTCTAGATTCTTACATCACCTAAACCAACGCCCCTCTGTTGGCAAGGATATGGTGAAAAGGGACCCCTCAGGTGCTGTTGGTAGGAATGTAAACCACAGTAGAGAAGAGTATGGAGTTTTCTCAGAAAATTAAAAATAGAAATACCATATGATCCAATAATTCCAGCACTGGGTATTTACCCAAAGAAAATGAAAACACTAATTCAAAAAGATATATATGCCCTTACATTTATTGCAGCATTATTTACAATAGCTAAGATATGGAAGCAACTCAACTGTCCATTGATAGATGAATGGATAAAGAAGATACAGTACACACACACACACACACACACACACACACACGTGCTTGTGCAGTGGAATATTACACATCCATTAAAAAGGAATGACATCTTGCCATTTGCAACACCATGGATGAACCTAGAGGGTGTTATGCTAAGTGAAATAAGTAATACAGTTATAAACAAATACCATATGATTTCACTTATGTGTGAAATCTAAAAAACAAAAAAAATGAACAAACAAATAAACAAAAAACAGACTCTGAAATACAGAGAACAAACTGGTGGTTGCCAGAAGGGCAGTGGGTGGGGGAATGGGCAAAACAGGTGAAGGGGATTAAGAAGTACAAACTTCCTTATTTATAAAATTTATATTTATATTTTATAGATATATTTTATTTATACATCCCTATATTTTATAAATGCTTTCTATTTATACATCCTTATATTTCATAAATATATTTTACATATATTTATATATTCTTATTCATATTTTATAAAATAAGTAAGTCATGGAAATAGAAAGTAGAGCATAGGGAATATGGTAAATAATATTGTAATAACATTGTATGGAGATGGATGGTAAGTACCCTTATCATGGGGAGGACTAAGTAACGTACAGAACTGCTGAATCACTATGTTGGACACCTGAAACTAATAGAAGATGATATGTCAACTATACTTCAATAATAAAAAATAAAGGGGCACTTGGCTGACTCAGTTGGTTGAGGACTCTTGACTTCAATTCAGATCATGATCTTGGGGTCCTGGGATCGAGCCCTGCCTCAGGCTCCATGCTCAGCGGGGAGTCTGCTTGAGATTCTCTCTGTCCCTCTCCCTCTGCCTTCCCCCCACTCACGTGTTTGCTTGCTTTTTCTCTCTCAAATAGATAAATAAATCTTTTTTTAAAAATAAAAAATAAAATTTTAATCTACCCCCCATCTGTGTTACTATGCTGCCTCAAGAGAGCTATGTTAGATGGGAAAGGTGCATGCTTCATCCTAGTAAACAGGACCCTTGGGCTCTGACCACAGCCTCAACACCAGCAGAGAGGAGAAGAGGGTTGTAAGAATTTCTGATGAAGAAGATAGCCAGGCCAAAGTGAAAAACAAAAATGTGACTAGGTTGTTTCTGTGGTTTCCAGTCCTCCCCTTTCTTCTGCTGGGATTATAAAAGCAGGGGCAAGGGAGGGCAGGGACAGAGGAAGCTCACCATGGACACCATCCCTGGGAAATAGAGCCTGCAGGCTCTATTTCTTTTGCTGGCCATTCTCTTGCCTCCTGAAGCTGGAGCTGGTGAGTCTAGGGTGTAACTTCCTGTCAAAGAAGACCTCAAAAGAGGCTACAAGATCCCATTGCAAGTATTCTAGGGAGAAATCTCCAGCTGGAAGAGTCAGACTCTTTCCCTGCAGCTGATGACAGTTTCCCTGGGATGAGAAGTCTTGGGTGGAGAAAGAGTCAGAAAACTGGCTTTGAAAACTCCTCCTGAACTGCTTTCTTCAAAATAGGCACCATTCTCATTCCCAGTTCTTGGTGCTTGCTGAGAGGAGGTCAGGATAGAGACATGAAGAAATGTTTAGGGGCACGTGGGTGGCTCTGTCAGTTAAGCGTCTGTCTGCTTTTGGCTCGCTCGGGTCATGATCTCAGGGTCCTGGATGAGCCCACGTCCGTCCAGCTCCCCACTCAGCAGGGAGTCTGCTTGTCCCTCTCCCTCTGTCTCTCTCCCTGCTTATGCACAGCTCTCTCTCACTCTCTCAAATAAATAAATAAAATCTTGAAAAGAAAAGAAACGTTTAAATGACAGCTCAGAATCAAGACTAACAATCAAGTTCTGAAAGTAGGCTCAGGGTAGGTTGATGGGGTGGATTGGGGTCAAGAAAGTGAACAATAATTACACGTGGAGGGCTGAGCTCCATAAGAAGTAAGAAAGAAGCTCTGGGGGGCCCTCAGCTTCCACCTACTTTTCCTCACCCAGTGCTCTGTCTGAAAGCAGGTGAGTCTCTGTTTAGGGGTTCTCTGTTTGAGAGGAAATTATCAGTGGCGTTGAGTCCAAGCCACGCTCCCGCCCCTACATGGCCCTTCTGGAAATGGTCACTGACGAGGGGTATGTTGCCAGCTGTGGCGGGTTTCTCCTAAGTCAAGAGTTCGTGATGATCGCTGCTCATTGTAAAGGAAGGTAAGAAAACTTTGACTTACTCTCTTTTCATGTGAGGAGTTATAGGAACCAGAGTTACACACAGTTTCAAAGTGGCCTGAGGAGAGATTCTTGTGCCCTGCTCATCTCAAGATGGTCAGCAATGTATATTGCAAGCAACCAGCCCATTTTCATTTGCCATCTCCACCTCCAGAGGCCACCGCCCTCTTCAGGGCAGCTGGGTCACAGCAGGCCAATGCTGGCCCTCTTGTCCTGCTGCCACCTGAGTCTCTCAGTACCCTGTAGCTGCCAGGGCCTGGCCCTTCCTGAACTGGCTATGATCCCAGGTGGGCATTTCTGTCCCGAGTAAGACCTGAGTTCCTCAGATGGCCCTGCACTGGGGAAGAAGAGAGCCTACTGTCCACTTGCTCAGAAGGGGACCCTTTCTAGGGGACCAGCGCCTTCTCCTGTTTCTCTCCTCCTTCTCAACGGGAAAATTACTGTCACTCTGGGATCTCATGACATAAAACAGGAAGAATCCACATGGCAGAAGCTAGAAGTCTCAGAACAAATCATTCACCCAAATTACAACTCATTCACCAAACTCAATGACATCATGTTACTGAAGGTGCCATTAGCTTTCCAGCCCATCTCCACCCCCCCTTCTTGAACCTTTCTCCTGCCTGACCTGTGCATTTCTCATTCTCTCTTCCAAACCATCTCCTTGGGGCCCACCCTCCCACTCTGTGTCATCACCACCCCACTGGGGAGCAACTCTTGGCCCTGCCCAGGGAGCCCCTACCGCAGCACACCCCCCACTTTCCCCGGGACCGGAGGTCCATCTCCTCTCCCTCCCTCACAACTACAAACGAGAGCCAAGCTGACCCATGCCATAGGGACAATCTCCCTGCTCACCTGGTCTACCTTTATTTCACCTGGGAGAATGTGCAGGGTGGCTGGCTGGGGAAGAACAGGAGTGATGGAGGTGGTGTCAGATACTCTGAGGGAGATGAAGTTGAGACTCATGGACGCCAGGGCCTGCAACCACTATTTCTTTTACAACCATAACTTACAAATCTGTGTGGGCAATCCCAGGAAGACAAGATCGGCATACAAGGTGACCACACACCTCCACTTCCTCCTCACAACGCAGTCCCTGGGAGACAGCATCCTCCTGGGAGGGGGTGGGGTCGGGAAGTCCCCTAGTACAGTGAGTGGTGCCTAAGTCTGTGGGTTTCTAGCAACATGGGAACTGGAATCCTCCCTCGGGGTTCCATCCTCACATACTCAAGCCCTGCCTCTAACCCTCCCTTCTACTCTCCTGAACAGGACTCCAGGAGAGAAAGGAAGAAATGGAACGGACAGGATCTAGAGTTGTAGTTCCATGCCAGAGAGGAATAAGACATTAATCTCCTAACTTAGGATTCCATGAGGAGCCAGGATCCTGATCTGACTCTGGGGTATCTAGGAGCTGGCTAGGGTGCTGATAGAACCAGGATCAGGTGACAGTAGGAAGAGAAGGACATTCCCTGCTCACGATCTGCTTTCTCTAACCCACAGGGGGATTCTGGGGGCCCCCTGTTGTGTGCAGGTGTGGCCCAACATATTGTGTCTTACGGACTTGGAGATGCAAAGCCTCTTTCTGTCTTCACTCGAATCTCCCCATATGTGCCCTGGATTAATAAAATCTTAAAGAACATATAGTCATGGAAGCCTGGCCAGCCTGTGTGAGAGTCCCAAAGCCAGAGGCCTCCCTGGGCCGATGCAGGTTCCACAGCGCCTGGCCCCAGCCTGAGCCCCAGGGAGGCTCTTGGAGGCACACAAAGTCCCTGCTGATTGTACCCCCAGTGAACTTCAATAAACATGCTGCCTTCAGCATGTGCGTGTGACTCTTCTCTCCCACAGAGCTGGTCTGCTCCGACGGAGGAGTCCAGATACTCCTCTCTGGCTTAAATGAATTGTTCTGGGCTCCTTTCTTGCCAGATTAATAATCTTGCCTCCTAATTACCTTGTACATTGTGTGATATTATGGATTATTGAAGAATATATTTTGATCTGCACATAGGATTTAACATCCAGAGTGATGTTGCATTAATTTACTTTCTTCCCCCTTCCTCCTCCTCCTCCTCTCAATTTTCCTCTTTCCTCAAAACCCGTGTCCCAGCCACTGCGGTTCAGGGCATAGAACGCACCAGAGCCAACTCCCCATGAATGTTTCTAGAAATGGCCCCAGGCAGGACTTTTCTACCTCATCATTATCATCCCCCTCAATACTGGCTCTGCAGCTGGGGGAGCCTATGCCAAGGGGGAGGGAAGAAAACTTCCCAAGCAGCAGAGCTCAGGAGGGAGGGGGAGGGATGACCCCTAGGAGTCCTCAGGATGGGTCTGTCTGGCACAGCGGTCAGCACAGAGCTGTATGTGGGGCAGGGCCATTCTAACTGAGGGGAGCGCCCCAAGAATATCAGTGTCAGCCTAGTCTGTGAACTACATCAGAGCCACCCAAATTCAACTGTCATTTTCCTCCAGAAATGACACAATGTCTCAGGTCTTCCAGAAGAAGAATATCTGACTTAGGCCAAGTTCTCCAAAGTTGCTTCCTCCAAGGGAACTGCAACACTCTGAACCCTATGCCCACCAGCGTCTGAGTGAGGCGAGTACACCTCAGCCACGCCTGCCCGAACACGGGGAAACAGGGTATGAACTCCCACTCACTCTCAGGAGCCTGCAATTCAAGGACGTCCAAACATGTCCCACCACAGCCCCTAAGGCCTAAGAAGATAGGCCTGGCCCCGGGCAAGGAAGAGCTACCATGGCTGGATACAGGGAACCCAGCCTCTCCACCTTCCCCACTGCCCACCAGCCCACAGAGCGGGGTTTCCAGCTTTGCCACTGATGAGTACAGATGTAAAATAAAGCAAGCATAATATACAAGACTGATAATAAACTAACTCTCTGTGTACAACAGGCCTAAGTGGGTAAATTGGTGCAGCCACTGTGGAAAACAATAGAGGTGCTTCAGAAAATTAAAAATAGAAATACCTTATAAACCAGTAAATCCACCACTGGGTATTTACCCAAAAAAATGAAAACACTAATATGAAAAGACACATGCACCCCTATGTTTATTGCAGTATTATTTACAGTAGCCAAGATATGGAAACAGCCCAAGTGTCCATTGGTAGATGGAAAAATAAAAGAAGATATAGTACACACACACACACACACACACACACACACACACACACACAGAATATTACTCACCCATAAAAAAGAATGAGATCTTGCCACCTGCAACAATGTGGATGGACCTAGAGTGTATTATGCTAAGTGTAATAAGTCAGAGAGAGAAAGACAAATCCCATCCGATTTCACTCATATGGCAGAATCTAAAAAACAAAATGAACAAACAAACCAAAAAAAGCAGACACAGACCCATAAATACAGAAACCAAACTGACGGTTGCCAGAGGGGAGTTTGGTGGGGAGATGGGCAAAATGGGTGAAGGGGAGAAGAGATACAGGCTCCCAGTCATGGAATGAATAAGTCCTGAGAATGAAAGGCACAGCACAGGGAATAAGGGTATTGTAATTGCCTTGCCTGGTGACAGATGGCAGCTAAACTTGTGAACTTAGCGTAATGTAGAGACTTGTCAGTTCACTCTGTTGCACATCTGAAATTAACATAGCATTATGTGTCAACTACACTTCAGTTTTTTAAAAATCCATAAGTACAAAAAAAAAAAGAAAGAAAAGCTAGATGGAGCCCTTCAGGCTGAAACGAAAGGACAATAGAGGGAAACTTGAAGACATATGATGATAAAAAGGACTGGGGAAAAGCACTCTAAATACATAAATATAAAAGCAACAGCAAATATTACAGTTTTTATGATTTAAAAGAAAAATTCATAAAAATAATAATAGATCTGTTAATGGTCACACAATGTATAAAATATAATTTGTGATATATATGTGGTATGAATAAAACATGACTATGAAAAAAATTTTAATTACCTTTTAAAAAAGAAAAAACCAGGGGTGTCTGGGTGGCTTGGTCGATTAAGTGGCCGACTTTTGGTTTCAACTCAGGTCATGGTTTCAGGGTCTTGAGATCGAGCCCCGCGTCAGGCTCCTAGAGGAGTCTGCTTGAGATTCTCTCTCTCGCTCTCCCTCGCCCCTCCCCTGGCCCACTCACTCTCTCTCTCTCTCTATCTCAAATAAATAAATAAAACCTTTAAAAAATGAAAGAAAAGAAAAGAGAAAACCTGGAAAGATCCCAAAAATAAAAGAACGTATGCTGGAAATGGTAATTAAAAGATGTGTTTTTTCAGGGCACCTGGATGGCTCAGTCGGTCAAGTGCCTGACTCTTGATTTCAGCTCAGGTCATGATCTCGAGGTCATAAGATCGAGCCCCTCCCTCCCCCCTCCCTCCTCCCCGGTGGTCCTTGTTGGGCTCTGAGCTCAGCACAGAGTCCGCTTGAGATTCTCTCTCTCCCTCTGCCCCTCCCCACCTCTTGCACGCACTCTCTCTTTCTCTCTCAATAAAAAAAAAAAATGTGTTTTTTCTTTTAGCCCCAAATCTCCTTTTATATTTGTATAATTAAATAATAGTTTTAAAATATGAAAAAGGAACAGGGACACTATGCATAATGTTTGCTTAGGAGACCAGAGCACTTGCTGAATTGCTGCTAAGGCCCCACCCACTCCTGACCCCTTGAGACAGCACGTTTTCAGGGCAGCTTTCCTTCCCAGGAAGCTGGACAACTGGAGACGTGGAGAGAGTGGTCAGGCTACCCTGCCAGCCTGGCCTCCGAGAAATACTGCAGCCTGTGGAGACCACAGGGAGCTGGACTGAGTCTGCACGCTGAATTGGACCCGAAGGGGTTGACAGGCACTGACCAAGCATGGCCACCAATGCCAACCAAACAAGCATGCCATGAACCCATGCCGTGGAAAGAGCACTTTGTGGCCCAGCCACACAGAGAAGTTAAGCACATCATCATCCCTACAGCGTTAGTTCCGAAGTAGGGACAAGAGGGCCCATGGAATGAGCCTGCCTGACTGGCACTGAGAGCAATAGGAGAGTCTCAGCACCACAGGGTCAGCAGGAGAAACCATCAGAATAAAACGGCTTTGCCCAAACTCATGGGAAGAAAGGTTCTGGACAGCTGAGGGCGGTGCACAGGGGAACGCTGAGGAACCAGCTCCTCCAGAGCCAGGGTTGTGGGGGCCCAGGTCAAAAAGCCCAACAGGAAGATAATTGCCCCTCTTACCCCCCCAAGGGTGAGGCCCTCCCCCAAGAACCTGGGAATTGTCCCTCCTGCACCCACAGTTCCTTTGGCACCTTCCCCCCTCACGCAGTCCTGGGCTGTGTAGGGGGTTGGCATGGGCCCACACTGAAGCAGTTGTCACCCTGAAGAGGGTGGTCATGCAGAAGTCAGGTGAGCCCTTAATCCAATATGGCCCGAGTCCTCATAGCGGGAAAGACACACACACAGGGAGAAGGCGGGGTGAAAACACACACTGAATGATGCATCTGAGGGCCAAGGAACGCCAAGAATTGCCAGCTATCCCCAAAGCTAGGGAGAGGCACGGGGCGGATTGCTCGTCACAGCCCTCACAAGAAATCCACACTGCCCACAACTTCGTCTCAGACTTCTAGCCTCCAGAACTGTGAGCAGATACATTTCTATCGTTTTAAGCCACCTACTTGGTGGTACTTTGTAATAGTAACTGTAGAATACAGGAGTTAAGGCAGAGTTTTAGGAATTTAAATTTTTCTCCAAAAATCACCATTTACTTTACTCTTTTAATTTTTTATTTAAATTCAATTTAATTGACATATAGCATATTATTAGTTTAGAGGTAGAATTTAGTGATTCATCAGTTGCATATAACACCCAGCGCTTGTTACTTCAAGTGACCTCCTTAATGCCCATCACCCAGTTACTCCATCCTCCCACTCACCTCCCCACTATTTACTTTAATAAGTCTTTTATATTAGGAGGGGGCATTAAATTCATAAAAAGCTTTGCCATTCCAACATATCAAGGAAAGAATCCGCAGTGAGTGCGATAAAGAGCTTATTAAAACCACATTTACAGAGTGTAGCTCCAGCCTGCTTCAGAAAATTCTTTTGTTCTGTTTTTATTTTTTTACAGTGATTAGAATAACAGGTGCAGGGTTTCACTCCCACCTTGTACTCACAATCTACTGTTCGCTGCTCCTGAGCCCACCCCATGGGCTACCCTATCTTTCAAGCACACTGCTGCCACCCTGCAGGAGACCGGCCTCAGAGTGAGGCAAGAAAGCCAAAGCCACCTGGGTGCAAAATTTAAGGAGACAGTCGCTTAGAGAGGCTCTTGCAGGGGAGAGTGAGCATCTCCTCAACAGTGTGTCCTATGTGCCTCTCTTGCTGTGCCCTAGTCCCAGCCCCGGCTACCACATTTGAGAGCGGTCATGGCTCGTGGCTGGCCTCCTCTCGGCCTCTAGATAGTTCAAATGAATTTTTACTCAAGGTCACTGTCATAAAGGACATTTTTTTCTTAAGATTTTATTTACTTACTTGAGAGAAAGAGAAAGAGCGCAAGCAGAGGGAGGGGCAGAGGGAGAAGCAGACTCCCTGCTGAGTGGGGAGCCCAATGCGGGGCTCAGCCCCAGAACCCCAAGATCATGACCTGAGCTGAAGTTAGACGCTTAACCGACTGAGCCAACAATGTGCCCCAAGGACATTTCTATTCCTCAATACCAGAGTGAGAGCCAGGGTTACGGATGGAGGAAAATTTAGATCCCAAGGAAATACATTTATAAAAAGCTGACAATGGGTGAAGTTGATAATCATTCTGTGGACTTGTAATTCACCCAAAAGATCCGAAAGAAATGTAAGGTGAGCTATACCTCCACCCTTATAGGTCTGCATTCTCTAGGAGTCAGTATCATATCCATGAAGAGGTCATTTACCCCAAGGCCATACAAAATTTAAGGGCAAGAACTAACTTCTATTGGGGGCACTGTTTTACCTGCTTTGCCTCATTTAATTCTCATGAGACCATATGCAAAAAAAAACAACAACAACAACAACAAAAACCATCTCAATCTAAATGTCATATCTTATACGAAAATTAATTCAAAATGGATCATAAAATTAAATGTAAAACTATGAAACTTTTAGAAAAAAACAGAAAATCTTCATAATCTGGAGTTAAGCAAAAAATTCTTAGGCATGACACCAAAAGCACAATCCATAAAAGAAGGCATCAACTTCTTTTGGACTCATGAAAATTTAAAAACCTTTGCTCTACAGAAAGTATCTGTTAAGAGAATGAAAGGACAAGCTACAGACTGAAAGAAAAAAGACAAATGACTTTTATCCAGAATGTATAAAGTACTGACAAACCTCACCAGGAGGAAAACAAAACCCCAGTTAAAATACGGGCAAAAGGCATGAGCAGACTTCATCCAAGAGTATTTATGGGTGGCAAATAAACACATGAAAATGCTTAACTTCATTAGCCATTAGAAAAATGCAAATTAAAAACACAATGAAACACTACTACACACCTGTTAGAATGGCTAAAATTAAAAATTCTGAAGGGCACCTCGGTGGCTCAATTGGTTAAGTGTCTGCCTTCAGCTCTGGTCATGACCCCGGGGTCCTGGGATCAAGTCCCCCCCCTTCCCAGGTTCCCTGCTCAACAGGGAGTCTGCGTCTCCCTCTCCCCCGCCCCTTCCCCTCACTCGTGTGCTCTCTCTCTCTCTCTCTAATAAATAAATAATATTTTTTTAAAAGTACTGAAAAACCCAGGGCTTGCACAGATGTGGACCAACATGAGCACTCATCCATCGCTAGGGGAGTGGAAAATGGTACAGCCACTTTAGAAAATAGTTCGGCGTTCTCTTAGAAAACTAAATATACATTTATTATATGACCTAGAATCCTATGCCTGGCTGTGTATCTTACAGAAATGAAAACTTAAGTTCACACAAAAACCTGTCCACAGAGGTTTATAGCAGCTCTATTCATAATTACAAAAACCTGGACACAGAAGCAGCAATGAAAACTCTTGGGACACCTGGAGGGCTGGCCGTCCTCCACCCTGCCGCCGCTGTACAGCGGGTGTCTCTGACGTCTGGAGTAACTTCCCCTCACACCTGCCCCCGCCAGCCTCCCCGGCATCTGCCTATAGTTGCGCAGCATCTGCCACTCAAGGAACAAAAGGAATCTCCTTGCAACTAAGAGCATAGGATGTGGCGAAAAAACAAGACAAATGAGACACCCTCAACAAAGAGCAGTGATCCCACTAGAAAGAGGATACCAGGCCACTCTCGGACTATCAGAAGACAAGCCACTCTGAATCCAGGAATGCCGCCCTGACTGCATGGCCCACAGGAAGCAGCATGGAGACCGTGAGGAGTAGGGCTGAGCCTCCAGACCCTGACTCTCCCATGGGCAACTACCACAGATTAAGTGAGCATCACGTGGACCCCTGGAATGGAAATAACAGTTGTTGCCTCTCTGATCTCTCCCGAAGGCCGCCAGGGCTAGAATGTTAATTCTGAGATGCAGAAGACAATGGCCAGCCTGACCGATGCTGAGAGCCATGGGGGAGTGGTAGCATCGCAGCGGTCAGACGAGAAAGGGCCAGGGAAAGGGGTTTGCCCAAACTCATGAGAAGGGGCACCCTAAGACTCTCCCTCCTCAAACACCAGCCTGTCGCAGGAATGGAAAATGGAAAAGAGATATAGCGGAAGGATAGCCAAAAAAAGCCACGTTGGGTGGGCAGTGGTTCTTGCTGAAGAGCCTGTGTGAGGCCATGAGACACATTCCTCCCACTCCAAAACTTGGGGTCATCTATATCAGATAAAAGGCTGGTATCCAAAATCTATAAAGAACTTATCAAACTCAACACCCAAAGAACAAATAATACAATCAAGAAATGGGCAGAAAACATGAACAGACATTTCTCCAAAGAAGACATCCAAATGGCCAACAGACACATGAAAAAGTGCTCAACATCACTTGGCATCAGGGAAATCCAAATCAAAACCTCAATGAGATACCACCTCACACCAGTCAGAATGGCTAAACTTAACAAGTCAGGAAACGACAGATGCTGACGAGAATGTGGAGAAAGGGGAACCCTCCTACACTGTTTTTGGGAATGCAAGCTGGTGCAACCACTCTGGAAAACAGTATGAAGGTTCCTCAAAAAGTTGAAAATAGAGCTACCCTACGACTCAGCAATTGCACTACTGGGTATTTACCCCAAAGATACAAATGTAGTGATCCAAAGGGGTACATGCACCCCAATGTTTAGAGCAGCAATGTCCACAATAGCCAAACTATGGAAAGAGCCCAGATGTCCATCAACAGATGAATGGATAAGGAAGATGTGGTATATATATATAGAATGGAATATTATGCAGTCATCAAAGGGAATGAAATCTTGCCATTTGCAAATACGTGGATGGAACTGGAGGGTATTATGCTGAGCGAAATAAGTCAATCAGAGAAAGACATGTATCATATGATCTCACTGATATGATACGATATGATATGAATTCTTAATCTCAGGAAACAAACTGAGGGTTGCTGGAGTGGTGGGGGTTGGGAGGGATGGGGTGACTGGGTGATAGACATTGGGGAGGGTATGTGCTATGGTGAGCGCTGTGAATTGTGTAAGACTGTTGAATCACAGACCTGTACCTCTGAAACAAATAATATATTATATGTTTAAAAAAAAAAAAAGAAGATAGCAGGAAGGGAAAAATGAAGGCGGGGAAATCAGAGGGGGAGACAAACCATGAGAGACTATGGACCCTGAGAAACAAACTGAGGGTTTTAGAGGGGAGGGGGGTGGGGGGATGGGTTAGCCCAGTGATGGGTATTAAAGAGGGCACGTACTGCATGGAGCACTGGGTGTTATATGCAAACAATGAATCATGGAACACTACCTCAAAAACTAATGATGTAATGAATGGTGACTAACATAACATAATAAAATCAAATTAAAAAAAAACAACTTGGGGTCATCTTCCAGG
This sequence comes from Zalophus californianus, assembly GCF_009762305.2. Classification (NCBI taxonomy): domain Eukaryota; kingdom Metazoa; phylum Chordata; class Mammalia; order Carnivora; family Otariidae; genus Zalophus; species Zalophus californianus. The sequence continues at coordinate 70,844,916 of NC_045600.1, forward strand.
ACCTCTCCATTCATCATACTCTGTCCACTGAAAAAAATCATGCTGAGCATAGTCATTCAAAAAAGAAGTAGCATGTTAGGAATGGAGGTCAGGGTATACTAGACTAAATCAGCTTATATCCTTGCAAATTATTTTGTAGATACTGAATGTAAGCTAGTAGCAGTGAAGTTCAGAAAACCTTGTTTGGGGAGGTGGGTGGGGGAATGGGGTAACTGTGATGTGATGAGCACTGGGTGTTATACACAACTGATGAATTACTGAACTCTACATCTGAAACTAATAATGTACTATATGCTGGCTAATTAAATTTAAATTTAAAAACTTTTTTAAAAATTTTAAAAAAGAAAGAAAACCTTGGTTACTCGGGAACATCACCCACAGAAGGAGGCAAGCACAGAGAGCTCCAGCCTGCTTCAGGAAAATGCAGCCCATGCCGTAAAGGATGCACTACGTGTCTGCTCCATGGCACTGCTGTGTCAGTCAGATGCAAGATGGCACAAGCCGGGTCCAAAGAAGACATCCAAATGGCCAACAGACACATGAAAAAGTGCTCAATATCGCTCGGCATCAGGGAAATCCAAATCAAAACCTCCATGAGATACCACCTCACACCAGTCAGAATGGCTAAAATTAACAAGTCAGGAAACGACAGATGTTGGCGGGGATGCGGAGAAAGGGGAACCCTCCTACACTGTTGGTGGGAATGCAAGCTGGTGCAGCCACTCTGGAAAACAGTATGGAGGTTCCTCAAAAAGTTGAAAATAGAGCTACCATACGATCCAGCAATTGCACTACTGGGTATTTACCACAAAGATACAAATGTAGGGATCCGAAGGGGTACGTGCATCCCAATGTTTAGAGCAGCAATGTCCACAATAGCCAAACTGTGGAAAGAGCCAAGATGTCCATCGACAGATGAATGGATAAAGAAGATGTGGTATATATACACAATGGAATATTATGCAGCCATCAAAAGGAATGAGATCTTGCCATTTGCAACGACGTGGATGGAACTGGAGGGTGTTATGCTGAGTGAAATAAGTCAATCAGAGAAAGACATGTATCATATGACCTCACTGATATGAGGAATTCTTAATCTCAGGAAACGAACTGAGGGTTGCTAGAGTGGGGGTGGGGTGGGAGGGATGGGGGGCTGGGTGATAGACATTGGGGAGGGTATGTGCTATGGTGAGCACTGTGAATTGTACAAGACTGTTGAATCACAGATCTGTACTTCTGAAACAAATAATGCAATATATGTTAAGGAAAAAAAAAAAGAAGACAGCAGGAGGGAAAGAATGAAGGGGGGAAATCGGAGGGGGAGATGAACCATGAGAGATGATGGACTCTGAAAAACAAACTGAGGGTTCTAGAGGGGAGGGGGTGGGGGATGGGTTAGCCTGGTGATGGGTATTAAAGAGGGCACGTTCTGCGTGGAGCACTGGGTGTTATGCACAAACAATGAATCACGGAACACTACATCAAAAACTAATGATGATATGTATGGTGATTAACATGACAATAAAAAAAATTTTAAGAAAAGAATAAAAGGGCGCCTGGCTGGCTCAGATGGTTAAGCGTCTGCCTTCGGCTCAGGTCATGATCCCAGGGTCCTGGGATAGAGTCCCGCGTCGGGCTCCCTGCTCCTTGGGAGCCTGCTTCTCCCTCTGCTTCTCTCTCTCTCTCTCTCCTCCTCTGTCTCTCATGAATAAATAAATAAAATCTTTAAAAAAAAAAAAAAAAGATGGCACGAGCCGGGACCATCAGCTGTCCGTCTCCACAGTAGTTCTTACAAGAGACTTCAACAGGCGTGAAAGTTGACAGCAGTTATATCCCTACATGGCAACTGAACGGTTAAAACCACTCAGTCACGTGCTCAATCAAGAAAGCCACAGCTATCACTCAAAGCACAAGGTTAAGAAACAGCCTGGCAGCTCAAAGTTCAAAGAATAAAATAAGACTTGGTACAAAGCAGACATGACTAGAGTCTGGTACATCTGCTTCATCTGTAGCATGTTTAGGGCGGATTCAGAGGAAAAGATAAACAGCCTCCCTGAGGACATAGGCACCACTAACCTATCAAATGTTGACATGGCAGCACAAGAGATAACACAAAGAGACAAAATCAATATTTCTTAAGGACCAACCCTGGGGCATTTTTCATTTAATACTCTATTTAATTCTCCGAAAGCCCTGTTTCACCTCATTCTTAATATTTTACAGAGGTCATACTAAGGCTGAGAACTTAAGGGACTCTGCTAAGGTCGGACAGATCATTAAGTGGCAGAAGCAGGATTCAAGCCCTCCCGTCAAACTGCAAGCCGGCTGCATGCCTTGAATGTCAAAGTGAACCACGGCACAGATGATAAATGTCTCAGGAACTCAGAGAAGGGATGATCCCTTGGTCAGCCTCATCGTGGCCAAGGAACGCCGCCGTCATTAAATGCCAGTGTTTTTATATCAGGCCCAACCCTTTCCTTTCCACCAACTGTGAATCTTAAACAAGACTGTCCAACCTCTGTTTATTATTTTCAGCAATGGGGAAATCACTTAACTCCCCTCCTCGCACATTCATGTTGTAACAACAGATTATTAGTGAATTCTTCCTTATACAGAGTCAGTATCTCCCTCAGATGCTGTGAAATCAGATGTGGAGGCCATGTAGCCAGAAACAATGTTGAACTACCCCGCAGGATTCTTCAACAAAGGCCTCACAGCCCATGGGCTTGGCCCAGACCCTATATACAGGCAGCAGCAGACATCTGAACCATAACTAATTTTTCCCCCAAAATCAGACCCCTCGGCCACTCACTCTCACTAGAAAAAGTAATTCCACATGGTGCCTACTCCCTCAGGTTGCACCTTCTAAATCAAACTATAAACCTACCCATCTGATTGGCAGAGTCTAAGTCACAAGATTGGGGCCTAGATGCAAGAGAATTTGAGAAAGGAAGTTTACAGATTCCACCTTAGGAAAGCAAGAATTATGGTTGGGAATTCCCCTAATATAGGAAAAGTGTTCAAAAGACACTAAGGACCCACCACATACATGGCAAATGCCCACCACAGTCCATCACTTGGCTGCCCAACATGAACTTCTCCATAAGTAACCTTCCTAAAACGAAAGTGCCCTCATTGAATGTAATCCTCACTATCTCTTGTACAAAGGAAAATGAGGTTCGACTCTCCCCAGAAATGAAATAAGCCAGTCTCAGCACTTAACTGCCTTCAGCTCCAAGTAAATACCCATTCCGCCTCTAATTTAGTCAGATCCCCAAACTGATATCCTATAAACCATGGACTAAAGCGAAGGTTCACCACCAACAGCATCCTATATATAAAATAGCAGAAGGAAGGCAGAGGACAGAGAAAAAGGAAATCGGTTCAAATATGCAAATACACACATGACGGAGCAAGGAAGAAAATATGGACAGAGAGTGCCCTCTTTATTTCTGAAATTGGCCCCTGACCAGAGCTGTACCTATTTCATTCTCCTGCCCTCCTCCAGTACAGGTGAAACAAAATTGAATGCTGGTGAACCTGAGCCTTAATGATGCCGTGGAACTACCACCTTAGCCCTGGACTACCTACCTCTCAACTTCTCACACATGAGTGAAAACTAGAAATGCTTCCTTTGTTTACTCCTCTCATTTTGGGTCCGACTGGGGAAGGGCTACAGGATGGGACTCCATCTACAGCCCCATCAGTGGAGCTCCATTTCTCTGTTTCTCTGCAGTGGTAGAGCAGAGAGGGCCCTTGATTTGGAATCAGGAAAATCTATTTCTGAACCATAAGCCTCAAAAGCCAATCCATAAAACTGAGCTAGTGATACCTACTTCACAGGGACGTTACGCAAATATATCTAAGAGTTGGGACAATAAATGATGCATAGGCTGTCTCAAAAAATGCGAATTCCAATTCCAATTGCACTTGTGATAATGTATGTAAAGTCCTACCGTAGGGTCTGTTCCCGTCTCACATCTACTCTCCGTGGATCTTCTGCCAATGAACATTCGGTTCAGAGGAAGCGAGAGATCCAGATCAATGGTTTTCAGACTGCAGGTAATCATCCTTTAAGTGGGGTGCTGTTCATATTTTAATATGGAGTGGAACGGAATGGAATAGAAACTGAAAGTACTGCACGTGAGCAGGATAAATATTGTTTCCTGAAACTTCTGATTCAGTTGCACGTGTGCATGTTTGTGCTCATGTATTCACGCACACGTCTATGTGCATTGGGTCCTTCTGCAAAACACATTTCCTGCTGTGGGCCATAAAAGTACATATGTTTCTGGATGCTCCGCATAAGGACTCTCCCAACCCATGTTTCTGAAGAGGCTTTAACAAACTGCCCTAGCTGGGAAAGACAGGGTCCCTCCACCCCCGCTCCCCAGATAAGCCACCACGGTTGAAAGCTCAGACTGCTGGCTGAGGATGGGAGAAGAAACCATGACCACACAGTTCCCGTGGTGACCAGCCCAGCCCTTCGCTCGTTGCTGGCGTTATAAAAACCCAAGACCGGAAAATAGCAGCAGCATCTGCCTGGGGCAGCCTCTCTGAGAAGATGCATCATCTGCCTCTCACCCTGCTACTCCTTCTCCTATGCTGCAGAGCTGAAGCTGGTGAGTCTTGCGGTCCTTCCCTCTGGAAGCGACAGGATCAGCCCCAAAACAAAGTTTAGTCTGAATATAGCTGACTCTTAAACAAGGTCTCAGGATCTCTCTGCAGGAGTCCAGAGTGAAGTTCCACTTGGGATACGCCCACCCCGTCTCTGCAGCCTATGGTAGTTCCCCAGGGGACAAGGAACCCCATTGAGCAGGGAAAGCCCAGAACAGGTGGGAGGAAGAGGGGCATCTTCTCGTGCTATAATGTGAGATACTGCGTAGAAGGTCCTATGTTCTCTTCACCCTCTGAGCTTCGGGGCTACATTTTACCGTGTAATGTGGCCATTCTGTGATGCTGCTCACGACCGGTGGAGAAGGTCAAGCCAGGAACCCGGAGAGCCTGCCCTGCATGGTCACAGAGGAGCATTAAGGCACGGGCGGTGTGGGAGCGGTGGAAATCCGAGGTGAAAAATGCCTGAATGGCATCTGCGGCCAGATTGGCTGTTATACCTGGAAGAAGGAATGAGAATTTATATGGGAGGTTGTGGGTGGGGAGACCAGATACCAGAGCCTCCTGAGGGGGAAGACGGGCGGAGTACAGGGTGAGGATGAGATTCCCAACTTCAGCCCAGCCTACGCATTCTCCGTGTTCAGGCCCTGGGGGCTCTCTGTTCCAGGGGAGATCATCGGGGGCACAGAGTGCAAGCCACACTCCCGCCCTTACATGGCCCACTTGGAAATCATCACTCCCCAGAACCATCTGATGTCTTGTGGTGGTTTCCTGATAAGACGGAACTTCGTGCTGACAGCTGCTCACTGTGCAGGAAGGTGACACAACAGGGTCCGGTTTATGTCCGGAAAGGAGATAGGCAGCCAGCATAGCAGCCAGGGACACACGCTTGGGTGGCCTGAGGAGGGGTCCCAGGCCTGGGAGAGGCAAGACTTGAATTTAAGGAAACTGGGCCCATAATTGATGGATGCCCTGATCTTCAACCACTGTGAGCTCAGCAACCCTACAGAGGAAAAAGGAGGCCCTATCCAAGTGTACTTCCTCTAAAAGTAGCTCCCCTCTCCCCGACCCCCACCTATGATATATGTGACTTTCAGGGGCCCACCCAGTTTTCCAGGCTGCTTCCTCTCTGCCCTTTCCAAGAACACTGGCCTTTAGTTCTCAGGGATTTCACCCATCCTTTCCATGGGAGGCAGAGAACAGGGTCTACCAGGGACTCCACCACGTCCCCCTTTCCTCTGGTATCTCTTGCTCTGGAGGGCTGGCCCTCATATAGGGCTCCCTGAATTAGTAAGAGCTAACCCTGTCCCGTGGGTCCTCCATGGCCGGCCCAGTCCCCAGCAATTCCCAAGAGTCCTGGAAATTGTCCCTGTTCCCTGAGTGAAACCTGAACCCCCCAAATGCCACAAGTGGCCCAGGAAAAGGGAGGTGGGGAGAGTCCAGTAACCCCCGTGATAGACTCCAGTTCCCTTTCCTCAGAGTGGGCACATCCCAGGAGAAACAGACCATCACTGTCGCTCCTTGTCTTTCCTTCTCCCTCACCACAGGTTCATAATGGTCACCCTCGGAGCCCATAACATACGAAAGAAAGAAGACACGTGGCAGAAGCTTGAGGTCATAAAACAATTCCCTCACCCAAAATACAATGACTTTACTATTCTCCATGACATCATGCTACTGAAGGTGATAACTTCTTTTTCCCCCTTTTGCACTTCCTGTTCTCTTAGTTTTCTCCTTCAGGTCCCCATTGCCCTGAAATTTCCCCAACCTGCCTCTGGACTCCAACCCCACCAAGTCACCCCACTGGGTGTAGTTCTAATGTGAAACTGTTTGCCCTGTCCTCCCCTGATTTCCTCCAAGGGAAATTTCCACCCAAAGTGGTGATACCCCGTCACCCCTTTCTAGTACTGACAGCACTTCATGCCCTTCATAGTTGAAGGAGAAAGCCAACCTGACCCTGGCCGTGGGGACACTCCCCCTCCCACCCCAGTTCAACTTCATCCCACCCGGGAGAATGTGCTGGGTGGCTGGCTGGGGAAGAAGACAAGTGAATGGATCAGGCTCTGACACTCTGCAAGAGGTGAAGCTGAGGCTCATGGATCCCCAGGCCTGTAGACACTACCTAGCTTTTGACCACAACCTCCAGCTGTGTGTTGGCAATCCCAGGAAGACAAAAACTGCATTTAAGGTGACCCTCCGACATGGGTTCTTTTCCACAAATCACTGTTTGGGGTCTAGAACGTCTCCTGGAAGGAGATGGGGTGGGAAGACTGTCAGCCAGCAGCAGGGTTTCAGATCACAGGCCTAAGGAACTGGAATTGCCCCTCTGCAGATCTATCCCCCTCTCCCCGCCATGCAGTCTCTGACCATCCCTCCCAGGCTGCTGCCCAGCGCACATAGGGTAGCAAGAAGGAAAGGGAAAGGGGCAGCATACCGAGATATATAACCCCATGAGAAGCCAGGGCTGCTGGGTCTGACCAGAGGTCTCTCTGTGACTCAGAACTGGGACCCACAGGCAGGAGTGGATGACTTCCCTGCTCACCTTCTGTGCTCACTCTCTCTATATATACCCTCTTTCTCTCTGTCCCACAGGGAGATTCAGGGGGCCCTCTTCTGTGTGCTGGGGTGGCCCAGGGTATTGTCTCCTATGGACAGGAGAATGCAAAGCCCCCTGTTGTCTTCACCCGAATCTCCCACTACCGGCCCTGGATCAATGAGGTCCTGAAGGAGAATTAAGCCTGGACGGAGCCTGGGCCAGCCCAAGGGGAAATCTGGAACCAGACCTGAGCAGGCTCTCTGTGCCACTTACTCCAGAGCTGCCTCTGGTCTCTGCTGAGGCCCCGCCACATCCCTCAGACCCAAGAATCCTCCTCCAGGTCACAGTGTCCTCAGTAAACCTCAATAAAGATGCAGCTTCCAGACTTGAGGGTATGTCCTCTCTCTGACTTTCCCTTCTCCTGGCACAGAGCAATCAGCCCCAGCCTAAGCAGCCTACAAGCTTTGGAAGGAGTCGGGACATGGGAGGGGGGTGAGTATGAGAGACAGAGAGGAAATAATGAAGAAAAATTAGGGAAAAAAAGAAGAGAGAGGGAGGGGCGCCTGGGTGGCTCAGTCGGTTGGGCGTCTGCCTTCGGCTCGGGTCGTGATCCCAGGGTCCTGGGATCAAGCCCTGCTTCGGGCTCCCTGCTCCGCAGGAAGCCTGCTTCTCCCTCTCCCACTCCCCCTACTTGTGTTCCCTCTCTTGCTGTGTCTCTCTCTGTCAAATAAATAAATAAAATCTTTAAAAAAAAAAAAAAAAAGGAGAGGGAATCCCTGGAGAGGCAGGATCGGTATTTCCGACTTAAACAAGATGTTACACCAGATCCTTGCTATAATCATCTACTCTATACCAATTCGTATTTTCTCTAGTAATATTCAGAATCACTAAGAACAGTGTGAATCACAAGCAAAGATGTCAGATGTTTAGAGCATCCCTGACCTTTCCCCACTAGGTGCCAGGAGTAGCACCCTTCCCCACTAAGTTTTGCCAACCAGAAGTTTCACAGGGCATTGCCAAGTGGTCCCCAAGGGGGCAGGGGAGCAGGAATCATCCTCAGTGAGAACCACTGGTTTAAATATTCGATCTAGGGAAGGCAGTTGGTGCCACATAGGGCCCTCCTCACAGTCCACCTCGATAAGAGAAGACCTACCATCTGTGGAACTTCCAGTCAGAGATGCAAAGAAGATTGTCTTTCGCTCCCTGCTACAAAACAGAGAGCTGGAGCAGGTAAAAGGAGGGATAGCATCCCAAGTTCTGCGTGAGCAACACCCAGCCACAAGGGCTTCATCAAAACCAGTAGGAAGTCAAAAGCCTAGAGTCTATCCAGCACAAGGTCTTGCCATTTGAGGGACTGGCTGGAGGAAAGAAGCCAGGGCAAGAGAACAGGGACAGGTACAATGGGGGCCTGAGGCTGATAGCTCTCCTGGTTTCTGAGGGCAGAGTGAGTCTCCGCCCCAAGGAAACTCTTTCTAGCAATTCGTCTTGAAGAAGTAATCAGAGATAATGTCTTACACAAAGATTCGTGAATGAAGATTTTAATCTCAGCATCGTTAATAATTGAAAAATTGGAATCCCGGCCGCAGAGCCAAGTTTAGATGGTAAATTCACAAGATTGAATATTTAGAATTCATTAAAAATTTGTTTTCAAAAACTTTCAATCATGTGGGAAAATTCAAAACTTCAGTGTAATGTAATGCAGGATTTGTTTTTCCTGGGAAGACCCTGGACTTTTCCTCTTCTCACTGTAAAATATCCCTTGACTGAACATCCCTCCACCAGGCCACAAGAGATTAAGAAGAAGCTAACAGATCTCTGCCCAGATTATGCGATTTATGACTGGGGCCACTATTTAGTGAGTCTATGTTTTGTTTGTCTGTTTAAGATTTATTTATTTGAGAGAGAGAGAAAGGGAGAATGAGTGGGGGAGGGGCAGAGGGAGAGGGAGAGAGAGAACCTCAAGCAGACTCTCCACTGAGTGTGGACCCAACGTAGGACTCAATCCCAGGACCCTGAGATCATGACCTGAGCCCAAACCAAGAGTCGGACGTTTAACTGGCTGAGCCACCCAGGTGCCCCTACTGAGTGTTTGTTTTTGATTAAATGATGAAAGGATTCTGTCCTTACTCAACCTTTCAGTACTTTCAATTTATTTGGTTAGTTTAAGTGTTTGGAGTTTTGTGTTTTTGTTTCTGTTACGTGGCTTTAGGGCCAGGAAACACCATGGCTCCCCAGAAGAGGAATTGGCTGCTTTACTTTGAGCTCATTTCCTCATCAATTAGGATGAGGGTAGGGTAGCCAGGAAGCTGAGATTTTTGCTAGTTTTCGTGATGGTTTTCCTGATGACAATCTTCTCTGGTTTTTGTCTCACACATGAGCTTACCTGTGTTGGGCTTGCAGGCTCTGAAAAGTGCAGCATGACCAACTGCAAGTTTTCCACTACCAGCCCCACCTCTGGGCCATGAAACAGTTACATCAACGTGTTCTTTGAGCCTTTATCGTCAAAGGGTCTGTCTGTCAGGTCCCAGCAGGGACAGATGGCACAATCACGCAGGGTAATTTAGGAAAAGTCCAATGGAGGATCTTTGTGCAAAGGGAACAGGAAACCAATAGGGGGTGGTCATGCATCCCAGAGCTGGCAACAGTGTGAGGCCACCACTGTCCCTTTGGCATGAAGGGGGCTGGGTAAGGAACGGTTACTGGAACACAGAAGGAGAGCTGAAGCTCCACCTCCACTAGCTCGAGCTGTAGCTGCGGGACAGGAGCTGCAGACTGTGGAAGGACCCTAATAGACACGAGTATCTGATCTTGGGACATCAAGTGACTGTGATCACACCAACTGAATTAAAAGCCCTGGTTCCCAGGCATAGACTGGGGGACTTGCTTCCACCAGAACAGAGGATATAGTAAGGGTTCCACTAAATCTAAAGTTATGGCTGCCAACTGTCATGTCAAGCCTGTCTTGATCGTGAGTGAATCCCTAGGCAACAGTGAACTTACCCCACTGACATGGATAACTCACCCTTATTATTATACAAAGATAGAGTTGTTGCCACATAATAAGGGCAGGGAGGAGTATGAGGCACTCCTTGGGGCTTCTATGCCAAGTGACAATGGAAACATGTAGCTGTAGCAACTCTACCCTAAAAAAAAAAGCCCAGGAACCTCAGAGATAAAGGTCTGGGTTACCCTAGTGGGTAAACAATTTAAACCAACAGAAGAGCTGGCCATGGAGTGGAGCAGGGCGGGGGATGGGGGATAGGTGACAGAGGAGGTAGACAACTACTCATGATAACCCTAGGACCAGCTGCCACTGAAGGGACTGTAGCCTGTCCTTACAAAGTGATTAACATTTGAGTCAGTGGACTTTGTGAGGCGCCTGGGTGGCTTAGTGTGTTAAGCATCTGACTCCTGGTTTCCCCTCAGGTCATGCTCTCAGGGTCCTGGGATCGAGCCCTGCCTTGGGCTCCCTGCTCAGGGCAGAGTCTATTTATCTCTCTGCTCCTCCCCCCTGCTCGTGCTCTCTCTCTCTCTCTCTCTCTCTCTCTCTCTCTCTCAAATAAATAAATAAAACCTTTTTTAAAAAATCTTTTAGGGGCACCTGAGTGGCTCAGTCGTTAAGCATCTGCTTTCAGCTCATGACCTGCTTTCAGGTCATGATCCTGGAGTCCTGGGATCGAGTCCCACATGGGGCTCCCTGCTCAGCGCGGAGTCTGCTTCTCCCTCTGACCCTCCCCCCTCTCATGCTCTCTCTCTGTCTCATTCTCTCTCTCTCTCAAATAAATAAATAAAATCTTTATTAAAAAATCTTTTAAATTAGTAGACTCTAGGTAAACCTCCATAATGCAGGGGGGCTTCATCCCAACAGGTGAAGGCTTTATGAGCAAAGACAGGTTCCCAACGAAGGAATTCTCAAGATGGCAACAGAGAAAACCTGTCTGTTTCTAGACGGCTGCCCTGAGGAATTCAGATTCAAGACTGCAACATCAACTTTTACCTGAATTTCCAGCCTACTGGCATGACCTACAGATTTCAAACTTGCCAGCTCCCACGGTGGTGGGAGACAGTACCTTAAAATAATGTCTCCTATATGCGGCACCTGGGTGGTGCAGTCAGTTAAGTGTGGGACTCTTGGTTTCTGCTCAGGTTGTGATCTCGGAGCCATGGTGTCAAGACCCACATGTAGCTCCATGCTCAGCGCAGAATCTGCTTGGGATTCTCTGTCTCCCTCTCCCTCTGCCCCTCCCACTCACTCTCTTTCTCTCTCTCTCTCTCTCTATCTAAAATAAATAAATAAAATCTTTTTTTAAATAATATCTCTTATAGATAGTTACCAAATATATATATATATATATATATATGTACTTTTTATATAAATTGAAATGACCACTCCCTTGAAGAATCAATGCCAAGGTGAGATGAACTCAATGTGGGGCAGGAGGGGACCCGAACTGACACTGTCCCTACTCCATCACTGCTCACTGAAGGGTGCTTCCACAGAAGGCTTCTCACTCTGGTCATCCACAGCTCTTTCCCTAAAAGCTTTCTCTGGAGTAAGAGCATGCTCAGCCAGGGCACACAGCAGATGAGAAGCGGCCCCTCAAGTGGCCTCACCCCATAAGGGATGGAAATTGGTGGGTAATTAACCCAGTGTCATCACTCTGCTGGTGAGACAACTCCGAGGCACTGTCTTACACCATCTCCCAAAAGTCCCAGGTGACATGAAGCTCTGGGTGTCCACAGCGCTGATCTGCTCAGTAACACACCCTGTATTTTCTTTCCCTCATTCCTTCCCTACTCTACTTCTACTCTCTACTCCCCTGTTGACGCTTCCAGGAGTCACATCACAAATAAATTCCTTGCACTCAAATCTTTGTATCAGGGTCTGTTCTGGGAAAACCCAGACTAAAATACTCCCAGCAATCAAGATTTATTAAATCTCTTGTAGTTAGTACAATGTGATGTTGAGGCAAAGACAATCAATTAAAGCAACAAAACAGAATAGACTCTAGAAAGAGACACATGCACCTATGGACTATGATAAAAGAACAACCGCAGGACAGTGGGAAAAGACAGTCCTTTCAGTACGTACTGCTGGGCCAAGTGAATATCCACGGGAAAATGAAATTTGACCTCATCTCACAAACCCAGAAAAATCTATTCTAGGCAGTCCACACATGACAGGTAAAACAATACAACTTCTAGACAATGTGACAAGAGAGTACCTTTTTACCTTGGGGTTTGGAACGATTTCTTCAAGGCACGCAAAAACCACTAACTTAGAAGTAAGTTTCTCCACCTTGCACTACTAACATTATGAACTGGATACATTTTTGTTATGGGGGCTGCCCTGGCCTCCCACTAGATGTCACTACCACTGCCAAAACTATCCCAGTTATGACAACCAAAAATGTCTCCAAGGCACAGTCAGACGTCCCCTGGGGGTACAGTTGCCAGATTTAGGGGGCAAAAACAGAACACCCAGTTAAACTTGAATCTCAGATCAACAACAGCAAAATAGTATGTGTCCCAAATATTATCTGAGAAATACTTATATTAAATTTGTTTCATTGTTTATCTGATATTCAGATTTAACTAGATGTCCTGTATTTTATCTGAAAATTACCTCCAGTTAAGAACTACTGTCTCAAAGGAAAAGTGATATGATATATTGGATGACAAGAAGAACCTCTGTTTATCAAAAGACACCTTTAAGAGAATGAAAAAGCAAATCTCGAGTAGAGGAAAATCCTTGTATCCCATATGTAGAACTTATAAGTAATACCTGTCGAGCAATAAGAAAAAAATCAGACCATCCAATAGAAACACAGACAAAAGACTTGAATAAGAAATTCACAAAACAAGATATCCAAATGGCCAATAAACATTATGAAAGGCACCCAACCTCATTTGCTGTCAGGAAAATACAAATTAAAACCACAATGCAATACCACTACACACTCACCAGAATGGCTACAAATAAGGACTGATAATATCAGTACTGCCAAGGAGGGCAACAGGAACACTCCTACAGGGCTGGAGTTCGTGTAAACAGACTCAACCACTTCGATAGCATCCGATGAGAAACAAAACATGCACATCCTCTGACCTATCAATTCCACTTCTAGGAATATAGCCAAAAGAAAGACCTGCATCATAAAGCATGAACAAGAATGCTTATAATGACAGGATACTTGGGAACAATCCAAAAGTCCATCCACAGTAGAATGAATAAATACCACTGCTGTATGATACAAGTACATGGGATACACCCCACAATAAAACATAACTGCTGTTACATCCAATAACATGGATGAACTTCACAAGCATATTATTGAGAAGGAGACAAAAAACAAGACTCAAAAGACCTATTGTGTTAGTCCATTTCAGAAACTAACAAAACCAATGTATGTGTTCAAAGTCAAGGTAGCAGTTACCTTTGCTGAGGATGGAGAAGGCAGGATTTAGGACAAGGCACGTGGTTGGGGAATGAGGGCCTTCTGGAGAGCTGGTAATGTTCAGTTCCTGAGTGGGGGAGCAGTTATAGGAATATGCACACTCCATGATAACTCACTGAGTGATATTCGTGTTACGCATAGCAATTAAAAGTTTGGATTTTGTTGTTGTTGTTGTTAAGTAGCTCTCAGTCCCTCTTAGTGTTTTGGTAACCTTACTTCTAGTTGATATCTAACTCTTGCCATCCAGTGTCCTCTCTTTTTCCTCACTCAGCCAATTTGACCATATTTTTCTTAAAAATTTATTTATTTATTTGAGAGAGAGCACGAGCGGGAGGGGCAGAGGGAGAGGGAGAGAATCTCAAGCAGACTCCACGCTGAGCATGGAGCCCACACGGGACTCAATCCCACAACCCTGAGCCCACTCACAACCTGAGCCGAAACCAAGAGTCAGGTGCCCAACCAACTGCACCACCCAGGCGCCCCTGACCTGGGCATATTTTTACCTGTAGCAGCCTCTTTGACTATGCTGGTTAATCACCAATGAGGATATTTTTTTAATGCCTGGAAGCAACAATCCAGACATTTCCTTTCTTAATTTACAGGGTTGCTGCCTTTTAATATTTTACCTTTCAATTTTTCATTAATTAATTTTCCTACTTTATCTGTGATCTTCCTTCTCCCCCCAGGATGCTGGATTTAATTGGGCATAAACACTATTAGTAAAGGAAGTGCAGCTCACACCTGGCCTGGTCTATACTGCAGCTTAGTTCCAAACCCGAGGTAAAAACATCAGCTCTAATTCCACTCTAACGAAGCATGGTCCATCCCTTCCTCAAGCGGCACAGTTCTCATTAAAGTAACAGATGCTCTAACCTCTCTCTTTACTCTTCGGACTGGTCAGGTGACCCACAGTGGAGAGAGATCTGCTGTTTTAGATTCATGTTTCATCCCTTTTTTTTTTTAAGATTTTATTTAGGGGCGCCTGGGTGGCTCAGTCATTAAGCGTCTGCCTGTGGCTCAGGTCATGATCCCAGGGTCCTGGGATTGAGCCCCGCGTCAGGCTCCCTACTCAGTGGAGAGCCTGCTTCTCCCTCTCCCACTCCCGCTGCTTGTGTTCCCTCTCTCACTGTGTCTATCAAATAAATAAAATCTTTATTTTTATTTATTTATTTTTTTAATAAATTCCTCACATACTGGGCCCCTTCACCCTCAGCTGCCTACCCACCTCCTGCTTTTTCTCTGGAATTCTGTCCCATAGATCATCTTCCCATGAAGTCCCTGCTGATCAGACAAGACTTTGTTAAGTTCTTCATACTCCACTAAGAGTTGCAAATCTCCTGTTTAGTAATCTGTGATCCAGCAATGAAATAGGGGGATGTTCTGTCCCCTGACTTGACGTGGCTTTTCCCACCTATATCTGTTTGCTTCACTGTTGGCCACAGGGGAAACGAACCCAGGAAAAGTCCCCGATGGCCGTTTTACAGCCCAGAACAAGAACGCTGACAACTGTCTGCAGATGGTGGCTCTCCCTTTGAGAGGGTAGGAAATGGAATTTCTGGGCTAGTGAGGCCTCTGGTGGTGCAAGAAGAGCTGTTGTTCATGCTGAACATTTCCCTTCAGCCTAACAAAAAGGCTGATTTCTGTGGGTGTGTCTCTCTCTGTCTCTCTCTGTCTCTCTCTGTCTCTCTCTCTCTCACACACACACACACACACATACACACACACCAGCACTGGCAGAGCCCATAGGAGGGCAATCCTTAGCTCATTTCACTTCTCACTCGCTGCTCTGGAAATTAGACTCAGAGAGATCTCAGGGGCCCTTGGTCTTCCCAGTAGGTCCAGACCAAGAGCAGGAGATGGGGCTGATGCTGGAGGTGAGACGGTATCGGGTCCTGAGTAAGGCTCCACTGGGAACAGACGTCTGGGTAGAGGTCTGACTGAAGATGGTGGCATCTAGAGCTCTGCACGGGGAGCAGAGAAGAGAGAAGATGGAGCCCCCAGAGAAAAGCGGCATTTCCACAGAGGGTGAGCCTCCGGGAACACTGCTTTTTGTCACCACAAAATCTGGGGTCAGAGGAGACTATCTTTAAAGGGAGGAAGAGGGTTCTAGGATCCTTAATCTGCTGTGTCTCCAGTATCAAGATCTTGGTTGGATGGTTGGTTGGTTGGTTCTGCCATATTTTAATAAGAAACTATGTGAGATGATGATATGAATTGCATTTAGCAAGTAACATCCCAAAGTCTGAGAGAAGTTGCAAAAATCTGCCCAAACAAAATGAAGCAGGGGACATTCACACAGTTAGAGGTGGCAGAGGGGAAGGGCAGAGGTGCCTGTCACCAGCAAACCCCCCGTCCTGTGCCCAAGCTGAGGGGAGCAGCCAGGACACCACCCTAAGTCTTGGTTTCCCATCGTGCCCTGTGGTGATGGCTTCACCACCCAAAGGGACCATGCTCAGCTCCTTTTGCTGTTTCAGGAAGCAGCTGTGGGGGAAACAGTCCCATTTCAATGAATGAGATCCTTGTGATTGCTAAAGACTCAGAAGAGACCGTTGTCTCCCTGAAGGGCAAACCAGCTGCATTTGCCCCAACACCCAGATGCAGACAGAAATTTCTCATGTCTTGTTGTCTGGCTCAGATTTCAATGTTTTAGCTGCTCAAGTGTCAGATGGACTGTGAGAGCTGCAGACAGTTTAACTTAACTAGTTCGGTTAAGGAGAGGCTAAGAAGGAAGGAGAAGTCAACCCACTCATCACCAGGACTCAGAAAAAGAAAGACTTTATGGAGTTTGAGGGGAGTTTGAGGACACTCAGACAGGACCTGCTCCCCATCAGCCTCCGGGAACGAAGAGGTGGTTGCTGGGAGCTAGCACTGTCCCTATGTATATCCCCTCCCACGCAGGGCACAAAGGTGTGGAAGGAACTCCTGCCTCACCTCCATGAGGATATTGATGAAACTCCACCCTTCCTGAATCCATGGTGCATCTGATTTAGCAGAACCTCCTCTGCCCAGTCCCCAGCTCACTGTAAGAAAAAACAAAGCCAGGAGAGAAAGAAGGGGTTGTCAATAACTAGGGTGTGGTTGAAGAGGGGAGGAGTCCCTTGATACCTCAGCGACCTGGCTGGGGTTCCACACTGGAGGACGGTGAGCAGGGCCCCCCGCCAACCCTGGTCCAGCAGGAGACACATGTCCCAAGCCTAGCCAGTCAGAACACTCCATACCTGACCACAGTGGTTGGTTTGGAGATGGACACACAAACCAAATCAGTCCAATGAGAGTCAATTCTGAGATTTTTTTTTCTAAAGGCTTTATTTATTTGAGAGAGACACAGAGATAGCAACAGAGAGCATGAGCAGGGAGCAGAGGGAGAAGCAGCCTCCCTGACCCCGCCGAGCAGGGAGCCTGACGCGGGGCTCGATCCCAGGACCCTGGGATCATGACCTGAACCGAAGGCAGATGCTTAACTGACTGAGCCACCCAGGCGCCGCCAATTCTGAGATTTTTGCTGGGATTAGGAGCCAAGAAGCCATCCTTGCCATAAAAGGGATAAATCTTCCTGAAAATAAAGCCAAATCACAATGGAGAAGAGCCTGGAATAGCCCGGAAAGTAGGAGATTCACTTGCAAGAGCAAAGTTTTGTTGAAAGAAGAAATTATTTAGGTGTTCCAACAAATCGGATCTTGGAAGATTGACCAAAGAATTTGTTCTATAAATCGAAGAATAGAAAGGAAACAGGATATGACATCAGAACAGTTGCCCATCACACAGGTTTTCCTGGGTGTGGGGAAGGAGCTCAGAGAGATTTGGCGAGGTCAAAACTAGATTATAAATGTTGCATGGCTTCTCTGAGAAGAAACTCAGCTAGAGGGGCAGAGAGAGATCCCGGACCCAGAGAGGTAGAGGATACATCTGAAATCAGCAGGATTGTGCCCCAATCCCCAAGCATAGCTGACAGACTACGAGCCTCTCAGAGAAGTCCTAATTACAGCACAGAGCTTGTGGTGCTTCTAAAATAGGTCCACAAATTCTTCGACACCCCTCCCTTCAAAAGTTGGAGCCAAATTCCCCTCCACCTGGACTTGGTGACTCACTTCTAACAAATAGATCATGGTCAAAGCAACTGTATGGAACCTCCAAGTCTAGGTGGGTCATTAAGGGCATTGAGGGAGGCTTCAATCTTACTCTCTTAGATCACTAGCTCCAGGGAAGCCAGCTGCCATGTCGTAAGGACACTCTAACAGCCCTATGGAGACATCTGCGTGGCAAGAAATTGAGGTTTTCTATCAACAGCCAGCAAGAAATGAAAGCCTCCTGCCAAGGGCCAAGTGAGTGAGCCACCTTGGGAAAGGATCCTCCATGTCTTCAGATGATTGCAGCCCTGACCCTTGTCTTGGCCATAACCTCTTGAGAGACCCTGAGCCAGAATCACCTAGCTAAGCAGCTGCCAGATTCTTAACCCACAGAAACTGTATGAGATAATAAATATTATTGTTGTTGTTTCAAACCACTAATTATTTTTTTTAATTTTATTTTTTTAAGTCATATCTCCACCCAACGTGGACTCAAACTTACAAGCCCAAGAGATCAAGAGTCGCACACTCTACCAACCGAGCCAGCCAGGCACCCCTCAAACCACTAAGTTTTGAGATAATTTGTTAACAGCAGTATATAACTAATCGTGCTAGACTGCAGCGAGATGCTTGGGCAGTAATGATTATGGCAAATAACCAAGAGATGAGCCTAAGGGGAGACTTATACCAAGCCCTGTACATTCCATGCTGTTGGCCAGAAGACAAGCTGAGAGTTCCTCACTCTCCTAGGAGACACTCCAGACCATGGGTATCATAGGTAGAAGATATAACACCCAGAAGCTTGGGAGTTAGTATCCAAACACCATGCCCAGAGGCCTGGCCTAACCAGCCGTGTCTCAGCCTATTGGGAAACGCAACATGCAAAGGCGGAATGAGAAGAGATTCTTCCGCACAGGATGGCAGTGCCTGGACCAAAGATCTCCTACGCCCAGGTGTCCAGCGGGGAGAGGGAAGGGAGAAGACGGATGAGGTACTCTGAAAGACTGAGAATTTACTCACAGAAAACTGAGTGAACTGAGAACTTTTAAACTAGAAATGAGAAAGTTACTTTGGTTGGTTGAGTTTAAGTTTATTCCACTGCCAAAGAGACGCGTTCATGAGCAAGTTGTGTTCAACTATAAGTAATAAAGTTCTAGGGCGTCTGGGTGGCGCAGTTGGTTAAGTGTCTGACTCCAGCTCAGATCATGATCTCAGGGTCCTGGGATTGAGCCTGCATCAGCCCCAAGTCAGTGGCAGGCTCTGCGCTCAGCAGGGAGTCTACTTCTCCCTCTCCCTCTGCTCCTCCCCCTGCTATGCTCATGCTCACTCGTGCTCTCTCTCTCTTTCTCCCCCACCTCAAATAAATAAACAAAATCTTTTTTAAAAATTAAAATTAAAAAAAGGTTCTGTTTCCACACATCTGAGATGGACTATAAATTTTCAAACCACTACATATTCTTATTTATTTCAGACAAAGAAAAACAAAACGAATGCCCACGTACCCACTACCTCACCTAAGAAATAAGAAGTCAGTCTCCCCAGTACTCCTCCTGGACTGCTTTTCTGCTCACCCCCACAGGTAAATGCTATCCTGAGGTTTTTGGGTTTTTTTTTTTTTTCATTTTCACTCCCATGCATTCCTTTTTACTTTAACTGCAAATCTGTCTCCTCAATAAAAAGTGCATTATTTTGCCTATATTTAATCTTAAAATAAATAGTACCATATTGCAATTACTTTCCTTCAAGTTCTTTTTCGTCTTAACATTATAGTTGTAAGATTCACCCATGGTGAAATTTGTAATTCCAGTGCATCTAGTTAATTCAATTTCTTAGTCTGTTTAAATGTACTATGGATACTGATTATTCCTCTTATCTTATTTTGAGCTTTCCAGTTTTGTCTAAACTTTCTTTTTTTATTATTTCTTGATAACTTTTTTTGAATTGATTCGATTATTGTTTCTACTGACTTGGAAGTGCACCTTTTATTTCTAATATGTAATAGTACATTTTTCAAATGTTTATGTCACAAAGTTTAATATTATTCAGCATTGTTATCCTTCCCCAGCAACTCAGCTCCAGCTGCATTATTGCTGACTCAGATTTTAGTTCTGCTTCAATTTTTACCCACAAATCAAATAGTATTGTGGTGCTTTATTTGGTCAATATTTGTTTATATTTACCCATTTGTTTACCAACTTTTGGACCATTATTCTCTTGCATCTCACACCTTCCTTTTGAAATCAGTCTCTTTTTTCCTGACAAAATTTGTAAGTCTGATGATAGTAAATGATCTCTTTTTTGTCTTGTCTAAAACTACCCTTGGTTTACCTTCCCTCTTGAATGCCAGTTTGTAAATAGTTCTAGAATGGCAAAATTATTTTCTTTTCACGTTTGAAGGTTTTATTGTATTACTCCACTGGCTTATATTGTTGTAATGAAGGTGTCTGTTGTCCATTTAACTATTATTTCTTTATAGATAATCTGTCTTTTACTTCTGCCCTCTTTTAATACCTCTTCTTTGTATTTGTTTTTATACTTTAAATATGGTGTGACTATGTATGGATTTCTTTTTATTTATTCTACTTGAGATTCGTTTTGCTTATTGAATCTGAGTAGTCATATCTTTCATTAATTTGGAAAAGTAATCAGCTATTATCTCTATAAATATTTTCTGTGTCCCCTCCTCTGTCTCCTCTCTTCTGAGATTCCAAATAGAAGACTTCGAATCAGGGCAGCTGGCTGGCTCTGGTGGTTAAGGGTCTGCCTTCAGCTCAGGTCATGATCCCAGGGTCCTGGAACTGAGCCTGCCCCTCCTCCCCCTTCCTCAGGACATAGCCCACCAAGAGCTTTATGCAGGGGTCCCAGGAATCATCTGCTGTCATCCAAGCCTCTGCGTTACTGAGACTTAAACCAACCACAAGGTAACCTCAAAAACCTTTGTTTTTGGTCTCTGAGGGTTTCCTTTATTTTCTAGTTCCCTTCACAATGCATTTAAATGGAGATGTGTAAACTTTACCCAGCATATCCAGGAAATTTGCAATGGGAGGGTTTGTTTTTTTCTAGGAGATATATGCCACCATAGTGTTCTTCCCACAAGTTTTTAAATCATTCAGTTTGCAATGTGTGGAACAGTTTGGAGAAGAGAAACACACAGAAGCAGGGAGACCTACTAGGAGACTACTGCAGAAATTTACACAAAAGAGGATAATAACTTAAAGAAGAGTGGTGGTAGCAGAGACAAACAGAAACAGATGGAGCTGGGAGATATTTAGTAAGTAAAATCAACAGGGTTTCAGACATCCAAAAAGAGATGTCTAGTAGAAAGTTTTAATAGGGGTTAGGAGGCCAGAGGAGAGATTCAGGTTGCATAGGATACTAGGAAATCTCTAAAAAACTGGTAACTAAATTGTTACCGAAACTCAAACTTGTCTGTGCACCTGAAGCCAATGTCTGAGACACCAGTTTTGAAGCAAAGAAAGTTCTATTATCAGCAGAGCAGCCATTTCCAAAGATGCCTTGTCCTGTTGAACCTAGGGACAGCTTACAAAACGAAAGCCTTACATATGTTTGGGGAAGGAGGTGAGTATGTGAGAGGAAGGTGAGAGGTTTCTTGAAACCCTGAAAGGGGGCAATCGGGAGGTATGCATTTATTCCAGAGAATGAAGGGTCAATCAGGACCTGGTACATCAGAAAATTTCAAGACAAATGTTTTTGTCCAGCACTCATTAGTTTTCCACAGTCAGTGGGTAAACAGGGAGTAGGGGTGGAAAAGGCAAAGTTCACGATTGATAAGAGGTGCTAAAACATAAGTAGGGAACAAAACAGAAGGTAGACCTAAGTTAATAATGCAACTAACACAACTATAGTTCTGCTTATGCTTTCAAAGCAGGTCCAGGAACCAGGTGTCCAGACTCAAATTCACCAACATAGATACTTGGAAGAAAATGCAGAGGGAAGAGAGGAAGGTCTTAGGACCCAGCTTCGAGAAATACCAACATTTTAAGACCTCAGAGGAGGCGAAGGAAGCAACAGAAACTGAAAAAAGACAGGAGAAAGACCCAGAAGAGAGCTGTGGCTTTCACTGAGGCCAAGAGATGAGCATTTCCAAAGGGAGGAAGTGTCCAGCAAGTGTCCAGTGAAACAAAAGTCAAGAAAAATGACTGGGCATTCGTTTTGGTGACACGGGAAATTGGTGATCTTGCCTAGAGTCAATGAATGATAAAGGCAGGAGCGGTGCTCGCTTTGCCAAGCACATACACTAAAATTGGAACGATACAGAGATTAGCATGTCCCCTACGCAAAGATGACACGCAAATTCGCAAAGCATTCCATATTTTGAAAAAAGAAGAAAAAAGACGGGAGTGAATTAGGGAATAGAAAATGGACACCACTCCTTTGAGAAGTTTGGCTATGCAGGCGACGACAGAGAGAGGGCCTTCGCATTCGAAGAAAAGGGCTGGAGATGTGTTATTTTAAGAGGAGGGTAACTTTATAATGTTCTAAAGAAGACAGGAAGGAACCGGAAGAGGGAAAAGAAAAGCTAAGAGGCCGGGTCGAAAGAAATCCATAGTACGGGTAGACGAATTCTCTTGCATTACTACTGATCCACCAGGCTGAATGGACGTCCAAATTTCGGCGGTTTGAGTACCTACAGGCTTTCGGTCAAGGGGTTTTGGGGGGTTGGAGTTTTGCTCTGGTTTGTTTCTGCATGAAAGCCTTGCCTCCTCGGCCTTCTTCCCTTCTTTCCCCGCCCACTCGGTGTGTGTCCACCGCCCCCCGCCCGTCCCCGCCACTCCTTGCAATGAAATATACTGCCTTCTCTATGAATTCTTCCGGGTCGCCAGGCAGGGCCACGCCCAATCTCAATCCTGCCCGCCCCCCCATTGGAGCGCGCTTCCCGAAAGACGCATGCGCACAGAGGGCGTAGTCGTTTCCAAGATTGGGCACCCCCACTACCGCCACCAAATCTTGCGCAAGCGCGTTAGGTCCTGGTCGCTATGCGGGTGCTTGTGGGTGAGGGAGGGCAGAAAGGGAGAGTCGGGGGCGGGCTTATGGAACGGTTGAAACAAAGCTTGAGAGGTGGGAGGCAGTCTCTGAGGGAGGGCACTAAAACGTGCACAGGTAATCGTGCAGCGGCCTTGGCCTCCTACCCCAGGAAGCCGAATCTCCCCAGTCCCTGTGACCTGTGTCACCTCTGCATCGCGGGGAGGGGGCGAGAAGGAGGGGAAAAGTCTGAAGTCAGCTGGGATGGCAGCAGAGGACGGGGCCACAAGCGGGGACGGAAGGCGACCCCGAGAGGATAAATACCTCGTATTTTCTGGCCAGGTGGCGGGACTGGCTTCATTGGGACAGCCCTAACCCAGTTGCTGAAAGCCAGGGGCCACGAAGTGACGTTGGTCTCCCGAAAGCCGGGGCCCGATCGGATCACGTGGGTATGTCCGTCCTCTGGAAGCTCTGGGGGACGGTCCGGTTTGGCGGCGCAGGGCGAGCTCCCACAACCCGCCCCCCGCCCAGCACTGTGTTTTCTCTGACAGGATGAACTTGCTACGTCGGGGCTGCCCCGCTGCGATGCCGCTGTCAACCTGGCGGGAGAGAACATCCTCAACCCTCTCCGAAGGTCAGCCACGGCCCTGAAGCTGATAGCCTTCAGAGCAGAGGGAGGACGGTGTGACCCTGATGAGCTGTGGAGAATGGAGATGTCAGATTGAGAACTAAACTCCAATCCCAAACTACTCATCCCGCCCCACTCTTCCCTGCACACCTACCTGCCCTTCTGCCCTCTCAGCCGTTGACTTTCGTCCTCACTTATAACTCAGGATGCCCAAAATATATTCATTTTCTTTCCCCAGGAAAGATGGACTATTTCTCTAAACCACAATGCAGGGTTTACCTAGAAATGGGTCTGGATGAGCCCCACGGAAAGAGAGCCCCTGTCAGAGAAAACACAGAGCCCCACGGAAAGAGAAAGGGATATGTTCATGGCTCATTTCCTTTTTGTTTCTCCTGCAGGTGGAATGAAACCTTCCAAAAAGAGGTTCTCAGCAGCCGCTTGGAGACCACCCAGATACTGGCTAGAGCCATCAACAAGGCCCCACAACCCCCCCAGGCCTGGGTCTTAGTCACTGGTGTAGGTATGTCCCAAATCACCACCTTTATATTAGCCAGAGGAAGAGAGGTCACAGTGAGGGGCTAGCTCAGGCCCTTCTAGCTCTACATGCCCCAGAGTGCTGGTCTTTTCCAAATACAGAACTTCCTAGGCCCTCCATCCATGCATATTTCTTCTGACCTTTGTGTACTTTCACTCAGAAATGGGGATCCCTAGAGGAAGAGGGGATAGTGGCACTGCTCCTGATGCCGGGAAAAGTCCCACCTACTCCCAAGTCCCTTGCCTGTCATGGCACAGTTCTTTAGGAACGGAATTCCTGATTCTTATATTTCACCATTGGGACGGGATAATTACAACTATAGAACATATGTCACCTGCTACTCCAAGTGTTTTATATGTATTACAGCATTTAATCCACAGGACCCCTAGAAGGTAGGTACTATTATGACTCCCATTTTAAAGATGCCAACAGAGAGCTTATATAATTTGCCTGAAGTCACAGGCTTAATAAATGGTGGAGCTCAGAGTGGATCTCCGGCAGCCTGGCCCCCAAGTCTTTGCTCTTAACCACTACACACTAGCAGCCCCTCAACTTAGCCCTGCAATTAAAGATAAGTTACCCCAGGGCAGCAACGGGTCAACCCATGGAGCAGCTCAAAGAGAAAGTATCTATGGCTCTGTCTTCCCATGGGAAGATCCCAGGGGCCAAGAAGGGTGAGACCAAGAGGAACAAGGGCCAGGCAGGACCGAGGATACTGGGGCAAACCAGTGCTGTTCCACCGGCAGCTTACTACCAGCCCAGCCTGACTGTGGAGTATGATGAGGACAGCCCAGGAGGGGATTTTGACTTTTTCTCCAACCTGGTAACCAAATGGGAAGCTGCAGCCAGGCTTCCTGGAGAGTCTACACGCCAGGTGGTGGTGCGCTCAGGTGAGAACCAGGCTTGGGTATCAGACAGGGTTGGAATGTCCACCCTGGACTGGGGGCCTGGGGGCGTCAGGGGAGCTGAGCATCCAGAGTGAGAGGAGGCTGCCGTTTCTGGCCAGCCTGCAGGTGGGAGGACGCGAAGCCCCAGAGAAAGCTAAGTTGGCATGGAGACGGGGAGACCGGGAGAAACTGGAACAGCCTGGAGGTTGAGGAGCCTCACATGCTGTCCCTCTTGCCTGTTCTAGGGGTTGTGCTGGGCCGTGGGGGCGGTGCCATCGGTCACATGCTACTGCCCTTCCGCCTGGGCCTGGGGGGCCCCATTGGCCCGGGCCACCAGTTCTTCCCCTGGATTCATATCAGGGACCTGGCAGGAATCCTGACCCATGCCGTCGAAGCAAGCCACGTGCAGGGGGTCCTGAATGGAGTGGCTCCAGCCCCCACCACTACAAATGCTGAGTTTGCCAAGGCCTTCGGTGCCGCCCTGAGCCGCCCAGCCTTCATTCCTCTCCCCAGCGTGGTGGTGCAGGCGGTCTTTGGACGAGAGCGTGCCATAATGCTGCTGGAGGGCCAGAAGGTGGTCCCACGGCGGACACTGGCCACGGGCTACCAGTATTCCTTCCCAGAGTTAGGGGCTGCATTGAAGGAAGTCGTAGCCTAAGTGGGGAGGCTCCTGGCAGGGCCTGAGGCCTGCCCCTCTACAGAGGCTTCCTGGTTAGAGACTGAATACGCTCAGGTACTCCTCTGAGACCTGAAACCCTCTGGTTCTTAGGGATTCCCCTCCCTGCCCTCCTTCTCATTGTTCTGTTGCTCCACCTTATTTAACTGAGAGACTGTCCACAGTGTCACGGTTGCAGTCTCATCAAGCTGGGTCCTTAACCTCTTCAACTCCTTGTAAAAGAATTTCCAAGTTTGGTTTCCCTACGTGTTCCATTACTGTCCCAGGTATCCTTTATATGTTGTGTAGAATGCTCTGCTATTGAGGCAATAAAGATAAATTATCTCACAGGCTTTGGTTTGCTTCTTTGGCCTAGATTCTCCTGGAGTTTATGTCCGAGAAAATGCCGGATGACTCTTTCCCCTACGTGGGGCTCTGAACGTTATAATGGGCAACATCTCCCTTCTGGGTCCCTCCATTGCCAGAATGGTAACAAGTCTGGGGCATGAGGTTATAATAAAGGTGGAGACTAGAAAATGAGAGAAATGATGATCCAGTAACAGTGGGTTCTGTGGTCATCCTGCATACTTGTCCACACAGTGCCATTCGGGTGCATCAGAGGAAGAGACAAAGCCCCAGTCTAGAACAGCCTTCAGTCTATCACTGAACAGCAGTGAATAAAGCAATCACACATTGTCCTAAGTCAAGCTGCAGTAGGACAAAGCCAACATCCCTGTCTGTAAGAAGCTGAGGACTTGCCTCTCATCTGACTGGGACTTCAGGCAACCAGGGTCCCCAGCACAAAAGGGCAGATGATACCCCTGGCCTCCTGCCCTGGTTATTGGCCACAACTTAACCAGCAGTTCCCGTATCCCCCAATTTGGGCCATCTTAACCAATCTCCTTTCTTCCCAGAGGACTCTGGGCTGTCTTTGAGCCACCATCACCCCCTAACTAGCTTCTTTCCAACACACTTGCCCCCAGCTCAGGTCAATACGGGCTAGTGGAATAAAGCAGCAATGGGGAGGAGGGGTGAAGACCCTGGGACCCAGAGACTCTCCAGCATCATCCAGCTCCCCACACTGGTTGCTGGAACGAAGAACTGAGGTGGCAGTAGTCAACTTGCTGTCTCAGGGAGAAGTGACAGCCTGAAAAGGACCATGTCCAGGGACCTGCCACAGATCCCAGACAGCACAGAATCCAAGGGCACCTGAGCTACTTCTTTATCTGGTCTTGAGCTCTTTAGGAAGTTGATGGGCTCTGTATTGTTCCCAAGGGAATGACCCATCTCAAGGGGTAGAAGTAACAGAAAAGCGTATTTGGGGGCTGTGCTAAAGGAAGGTCTACTGACCAATGCTGTCCACGGATGAATGTGCGACCTGGAGGTAGTCAGGTTCCCTGCACAGGACTTTAAGCAGATAAAGGACAGGAGGGGCGCCTGGGTGGCTTAGTCAGTTAAGCAGCTGCCTTTGGCTCAGGTCGTGATCCCAGGGTCCTGGGATCAAGTCCCGCATCGGGCTCCCCGCTCTGCGGGAAGCCTGCTTCTCCCTCTCCCACTCCCCCTGCTTGTGTTCCCTCTCTTGCTGTGTCTCTGTCGAATAAATAAATAAAATCTTAAAAAAAAAAAAAAAAGATAAAGGGCAGGATGTAGGAATCAGGATGGAGAGGCAATGGTCTTATGTAACAGTGGTTGATCTGGTGGCCAGTCAGTTACCCTCCTTCTGACTTGGGATTCTTCAGTTTTCATTTTCCAGATAACTGGTTCATCTCGATAACAACCTCTGAAAACCCGCCCATCCCCCCCCCACACACACACAGCAGAAGCGGGGCTCACTTTATGCCACATATGTGTTCTGTAGAGAAAATGCTGGGGTCAGATCACATTAACATTGTCATTGCAGAGCATGGCTTCATCAGTTTGGTGAACGCTCAACACTTCAGCAAGTGCATCTAACCGGGGACTTTCTGACACATTCGTTCATCTGTAAACACTTGAACACAACAGGAGAGCTGCCATTTACAGGAACCCTGAGAGTATTTTGGTAATGCAAACAGTCACCCCTAATTAACTGTTTTGTAAATGTGGATTTGGGGGGTTGCCCAAAAGGGACGCAGCCATTACAGGGCATATGATACTGAGGATGCAGTGTTAATTAAAATCTAGGGCCTAGGCCCTGGGGACAGAGGATCTTCAGCTCTGGCAAAGTGAGGTTTTGGTTAGGCAGCCTGTGCAGCCACAGACAGACACACCTGAGACTTGATGCAAGTACCTTTCCTCCGAGGAGCTTTCCTCTGTGTTCTCATTTCTCTTCCCAGCTGGCATTTTTAGCCCTGATTTACAAGCAGAAGTAAAGGCCAAGCAGCTCCATCAAGGTCACAGACAGACATAGCTGAGACCGGAAGCCAAGTCTCCCTCTCTGCCTTCTCCACCAGCTCCCTGCTGCCCCACTGTGACCCAGACCCCGTAACACCTCCCCAGGGCCTCCCCAGGGCCCAGCATTCCCTTCGATGCACCCAGCAGTCCAGCCAGGTCTGGGAAGCAACCTGTCCCTCTGGCATCCAGAGCCACAGCCAGGGGGAGGAAAGACTTCGCTTCCTTGCCACCTGCTCTTCGTTCCCCAACCGCCCCCTCGCCCCAAGCCTCCATCCCCAACTCAGTCTGAAGGAGGAGCCGGCAGTCCCCACTTCCAGGACCCGCTCTTCCCAGCGGGCCCCCACTCCCTACAGAAACCCTGTGCTATGGCAAGGTTGAGAACTTAAGGCTGAGCAGAACCTCTTGAGAGCTATCTGAGGTCCTGACTCAAGATGAGATCAAGTCCCACCAACTCAGAGTGAGTCTAGGTCAGGGTCTGAGCAGCACAAGGACCCTCACAGAAAGAGCCGAGCCGGGCCAGGCTGGAGCTGACCGGGTGGCAGGCAGGCAGTCGGGCAGGGGAGGCTCAGAAGTTGAGACTCAGCAGGGCCTCAGAGAGCTGGTTGATGTCCCGGCAGTACGGCTCCCGCTGCAGGATGAAGTCCACCTTGTGATCCTGGCCCCAGAACACCTCCAGCAGCTGGCGCCGCAGCCGCTCAGTCTCCCGGGTCTTCCGGATGCCACTGCTGCCTTTTTCCTCCTGCTGCCTTTCTTCTCTCCCCTGCTGCTGCTGCTGCTGCTGCTGACCGGGTTCTGCGACAGCCCTGGAAGGATGCTGAGCCTTAGAAGCCCCCTGTGCCCTGGGAAGAAGCAGAGGGTACACGAAGAGCTGATGAGCATCCTGGAGGGAAGCGAGAGCTCAATGGGCCTCCCAGGTAACGCTGGGGCCACGGTGAAGACGCAGTCCTGACGTTCCCCAAGCTGACCACTGAGTGGCAGCATCAAGCCACTTCCGAAGGGGAGAAGACCAGTCCCTTTAGAACCAGGAAGGTGAAGCCTGTCACTATTACGATCTAGTTCTAGTCTAATACAGTGATCGTTTCCATAATGGTCCAGCAGAGGGTGTGTGGAATACAACTGGCTGTAAGTAAAAGCAACCATGTTCCAAATAATCCACCAAAAATATGTATTAGGGGAAGCTCCCCTCCCAGCCAGGAGGGCCCAGATCAGGATGCCCCGAAAAGCAGTTAAAAGGCCAGGCCCACAGCAACCGAACCAGTACAGAACTAAGCTGGCCCAGATGAGGTCACCCTGCCCCCAAGACTCGGGATCTACAAGGCCCCTGCAGACAGAGGGCCAAGGCTGGGGGCTGCCTGGGAGAATGTGGGGCATTACCTGACTGGCTTCTTCAGGAACTCATCCAGTGTGGGGCCATTTCGCCCTAACGGGTCATCAGGAACCATGAAGAGGTTTCCCACAAAAGTGAAAGGCAGCAGGCTGGGTGCAGAAAGAGAACGTATGGTCACAGAGGGGCTCTGACGAACCTCCCAGACAGCTGAGACCAGCACCACCAGAAAACTACTGGCCACCATCCTTCGAGACCATATCAAGTCCCTTCCCAGAGTCTTCACCCGGTGGCGGAGCAGAACTGGTTTAGAGAAAGGTCTGAGTACACGCCCTGTTCTCAGGAGAGGGCTCTCACCGCTCCCTGATGATCGCCATCCACTTCTCGGACTCCTCCGCCAGGTCCCGGAACTGGTCATTGGAGACAATGACCCCATCGGTCTCTTCGGCCAGCTTCACCATGAACCTGTCTCAAAAATCACAGCAGCCGTTCTGGGATTCTCCAAGGCCCCAACCCTAAGGAGTATTATCGACTCCCATGACCCACTTCTGCAGATGGAGATCTGGCCCCCCACCTCACCTTGACCCAGCCACCAAGTGCCTGCCAGATTTAGGTGCCACGGGTTGGAGAGGAAACAAAGATGAATCCAGGATGGTGTTCCAATAGCATCCCCTCCACCTACCACAATCCTCCACCCAACACTTTGTGCCTCATTAGTGAGAGACAGTGAGATCTGGCTCCAGCCCTGTCTTCTTCCACCCTACCCCACCAGTCAGTCACACATCTATCGGGTTCTTCTCTTGAAAAGCGTTCCACTCTGCCCCTTCTTTTCCAGTCATACCGTTACCCTTAGCTATCTGGACACTGCAGCTGAGACACTGCATAGCCTCCTGATAAGAGGGTCCCCTGACCCCAACCATTTACCACCCTTCAGTCTCTCCTGCCTTCCCCTCAACAAATCTCTCCCCTGCTTGCCCTTTAATCTACCGAGTAAAGTCCACATGCCCAGGCCTGGCAGCTAGGGCCTTCGAAGCCCAGCTCGAGCCACCCTTACAGCCTTATCTCGCCTGGTATTCCTAATGAACTTTCAACTCTGCCAAAATCAATGATCAGATAACACCCCGTTCTCCAAACATGTCCTGTGCTGACTGCCACGTTTCTCAAACTATTCCCTCCATCTGGAGGTGCTTCCCTAACCTCACTGAGGAACAGAATCACCAGGGAACTTTTAAAAAAAGAGATGTCTGGGCCCCACTTTCGTTAATTCTGACTCCACAAGACTGGAATAGGACTCACGAGGCAGTGGATGGGGGTCTTTTCTAACAAGTTTAGAAACTAAAAGATGCAGCCTAGCCCAAGTCCTCAATGGACAAAAAACTGGCAAATCCCTCCCTTCCCAGAAAACTCCTACCAGAAGGGGGCTCCCTTTCCTCCAAGCTGCCACTGTGTTTGGTGTAGGGTTTGTGTGGGCTGCGAAGTCAATGATGAGGCCCACCCTAATTCCCAGCGTCTTCACCTCCTTCTGCAGGCCCTGCGCCTACTGCTAGGCGCTAAGTGAGCAGCCAGTATTGGAAAGACAGTGTGGCACCCAGGACACTAGTAATCCAGATTCAGTGTAACATGTCTGGTTCTGAGTTTCTGTCTGGGAAACAAATGAAGGTATATCCATGGTCTCATAGGATATACAAAAGGCATTTGCTGGTTAAGGGTATTTTACTATCGTGTTACTTCATCTGTTGCTCAGCACTACTCATTCAGTAGGCCTATGCCACGCACCACTGTGTCATTCACTGTAACCAGACAAAATTCCAAATTCGCATTGGGCTGTCTGCCTACTGGGACCTACGTAACTGTACAGACACGTGCCTTTAAAACTCATTACAACTGACTCGCTCTTCAGTTTCAATTCTGTGTCAGTGCTGGTGTGGAAAGGTTCCATATCTTGGATAATCTGTGAAATCTAGACATAAAACAGAAGAGCATTGGGAGAAAGTGAACTGCCTTTTTGTAGAATACCATTTGCTTGTTAGGGAGGAAACGTTGTTTGAAAAGACAAAATATGTAAGCACTATAGTTTGGAAACTAGTTTTTCTTTAAAACTGAAAATCCTAGAGGATAAAGAACTTGTAGTAGTAAAAATTTTTTAACTGGTTAATTGGGTTTTAAAATCTGCCCATTTCTGGGGCGCCTGGGTGGCTCAGTCAGTTAAGTGTCCGACTCTTGATTTCGGCTCAGGTCATGATCTCAGGGTCGTGGGATGGAGCCCCGCATCGGACTCTGCACTCAGTGTGGAGTCTGCTTGAGAGTCTCTCTCCCTCTCCCTCCACTCCTCCCCTCCACCCCCTCCCACCTCTGCTCTCCCTATCTCTGAAATAAATAAATAAAATCTTTAAAATCTGCCCATTTCCCCACTGTGTAAACTCTGGGGAGGGAATGTGCCCTGCATTTTTCATTTAAACAATTTGGCAGTTTTAAGTTCTCACTTTTCCTTTGCCATGTAATAGCCTTGGTCAAGAGAGCTAACCACTCTTACCCTATGGCTGTGGTTCTGTAGGACAGAGACGAGACCCACTGCCACACTAGATTGGGTCTGTGAACAGTTAAGGAATATCACTGTACACTTGCCTAGCACCTTGAGTGAGGCAAGCACATCCCTTAGCTCCTTTTGATATTCACAAGGAGGGTGACCAAACGAAGAGGACCCTGAGACAAAGAGGTGAGCCCGCTAAGAGAAGGGTCCACGGGCAGAGTCAATGAATAGTACAACTTGGGGCTCAAATTCAGATCTTCCGATTCTAAGTCCAGTGACCTTTCTGTCAGAACATGTTTTGTGTACTCTTACAATCCATGGCTTGTGTCTCTTCATTTGACTTGTGATTTGGAACATTTACCCTGGCGATTCCAGAACGTTGGGGAATTTCTCTACATGTTTGGAAATGTGGGTTGTCAGAAGGTACTTGTCAGTTACTTATGTCACCAGCTTTCCATTAAACTAGGATTTTCTAGACAGGAAAGCACTACATAAATACCAGGCAGCATTCAGCTTGAGGAACGAAAAATGAATGAATGGACACACACTATTGTCCACCATCTGTCTCATCACGCCTGCGGGGCAGGTTTACTGACCCATTCGTGCAGGTCCACAAAGGAATGACTGGCCATTTCCCCACTGCCCAGGCTTAGAGACAGCACAAGGGGTCAGGAGCTTCTGTCTCTCCCTCAGTTCCCCCACTGTGTTCCTGGAATCTCAAGACAGGGGCCAGGAGAGAAGCAAGTACCTATCATCATAGGAGGAGATCCTCTTGCCATCCATGACTCGGGAGGGAGTGAGGGAGAGCAGGCTGAGGGAGTACAGCTTTTGCAGGAAGTGGCCCTCTAGAGAAACACAGGCGCACAACAGGGTTATCCTCAGGCCGCAGCGGGGCCTATCCCAAGTTACAAAAGACCAGGCCCAACTCACCTCTGACCTTGGCATCCTTACTGAAGCGCCACTGAGGCACAAAGACGGTTATGTCCCGGTGGCCTCGGTCCCAGAAGTACTGCACAGCAATGGCGATGCCCCGGCTGGAGAAGTAGTGTTGGAGGCCGTGCCTGCAGTGGGGAGCGGTCAGTGCTCCGGGGCCCCAGAGGAGGGGCCGCTCAGGGTCAGGAACTCTGCTCGGATCATCCCTCCCACGCCCACCCCGGATCCTCAGGCCCACCGGGTACTCACACCATGGCCACATTGCTGCCGTCGATGACAATGTGACGGAGGTCTGGCTGGCCGGGGACATTGGCAAGGCACAGGGTAAAAGGGTCCTGCAGGGCCTCCTGGAAACGCTGCGTGCCGGTCACCAAGTTGCCCCCGCGCGAGCCTCGTTTCCACGGAGACCCACGACCCCGCGCTGCGACCTGCTGTTTATCTCCCCTGTCTCCTCGGTCTCCACAGTGCCACGGGGGTTCGGGCGCAGGTGGAGGGCTAGGCACCCTCGGAGGTGAGGCTTTCCCGTTGTGTAGCCGCTGCAGGAGGGAGGCTCCCCGGGGCTGAGCTGCCCTCTGACAGGGGCCCTGGGCACCAGGAGGCTCGCCCTGGACACATACCAACCTTCCTCTGTCCTGAAGCACCCCCTCCTTGCCTAGGGCCTTTCCTGTCAGGGGCCCTACCTGCCCTGCCATTCCTCCTCCTGACTGTGATCTGAAGGCCCCTTCTTTCACCCAAGCCTCTTCCCCAGACAGTTCCTTCCACCCCAAATCCATCTCCCTGGGACCACCCTGCTTCCCTCCCTCCTTCTCCATAACCTGTCTCTCTCCCCTCGACTCTCGCCACCCCGTAGGTCCAGGGTCCAGGGACTCCCTGCCTTCACTCGAGGGAGCTCTGACGCCCTGGTACTGAGCACCCAGTGGGCCGGGACTCCCCCCGCCGCAGGGGGGCAGTGCCTGGGGCCCCTGCCCCCTGGCTGCCTCCTGCACCAGGCTCAACAGTTCCTCCTGGACAGCTAGGGGCAGCTGCAGCAGGGCCTCTCTGTGGGCATCCCCATAGGGCTGCAACAGGGCCGAGAAGTCTCTCAGCACTCCAGCACACTGGGAGGCTCCAGGGGCTCGCCCCGGCCGAAAGTCCCAGCTCAGCCGCTCCACCAGCTCCTCCACTCTGCTCTGAGCCATGACGAAGGCCTCGGTCAGGCCACTGACCATCAGCGAACCGGGGGGCCCTGGGACGAGGTGGGCTGATGTGCTCCAGACCAGACAATCAAGGAAGAAGCCCTGGGCTCCCAGGAAGATGCAATGCAGTTTGGGTGGATAGTGGACTTCATCCTGCAGCTCTGGGCTGCAAAGACCCTTCAGGAACTCCTGGGGGAGGAATGGGCAGGTAGGGAAAAAGGAGACTGCTGCAATTCTACATGGCCCAGTAGCCTCCTCAAGCCCAGTGCATCCCACCCTGAGCTCCAGGATGCCTGGGCAGAACAACGGAGCCCCATAGATCCTGACAAAGGTAAGGATTAAAAAGGGATCAAGAATCCATTTCCTTCCCTTTTAAGCTGATAGTCTATGGCTAATATTTCCATTTAGAACTTGATTCAACTTAAGGTACTATTATAATTAACTGATTATAATTAACAAGGCTGTCTCCCTAAATATTTATGCATGTGTATGTGTGTTATATATTTCCACCATAATGACTGTCATTGCTAACTTTTGCTGAACTCATGCTTTATCTCATTCACGGTAAGCCCAATGAGGAGGACACTGCTATTATTCACATTTCATAAATAAGGAAACGGGAGACTCTGTCACAGGGCTGGTAGGTGGTGGAGCTGTACTGGAACCTCTGACCGAAGGAAGCAATGTGGCCTGCCTTCCCATCCCCCACTGAATTCCTTGGTGGGGCCTGCTTGCCCAACTGGATCATCTCCCAGTCACAACTGATTTGAGCGAATCACCTGTCGCTAAGTCTTGGCAGAACCTGGCTCATCACGGCTGAAATGAAACCAAAACTCCACAGAAATACAGATTTGCAAAGTCCCTCAAAGTTCAGAGCCACTGAGGTTGCCAGTAAGACAACCAAGGAGTGGAGATCCTCCCCAGCAGACCCTCCTCTCCTCTGCCTCCGTGTAGGGGAGGGAGTCACTGTTCCCTGAAGGGGCAGAGAGGGGTGTTCACCTTGGCTCTGCTGGCGTTCTCCTTGGGGCCCTCCAGCTGCAGCCAGATGTGAGGGTTCTCAGGACAGTCCTTCGGGAGGACACTCATCCCCACGCTGAAGATGCGCTCCACGTACGGTTGGTGCTCCCGCACCTTGTCCTCAGCCTCCGCAGACACAGCAAAGCGGTCAGGGGACGGTGAGCCAGCCCCCCACGTAGGCATGGCTGCTTGGCCACCCAGCCCTGGAAGGAGAGAAGGCAGCTCAGAGCCTCCTCGTCCCCTCAACCCAAATTTTGGTCTCCCAGCCGACACCAGCTATCAACAGGTCGCACCTAGTTACCCATCTAGTAAACACCCTGGGTCCATCTAGGAAAGGAATGTCAGATTATGCGGAACCGGGTCTTCTCTCCGAGAGGAAGTCATGGGCAAACAAGGCTGCCTGTTGGGGATGGGCATCTGGCCTTTGGAAAAGGCTGACCAGGGCCCTAAGCAGGAAGAGTGGGGGGCTCCAGCTCGGTCTGGAGGCCAGAAGTGAACAGATGACAAAACAGTCTCTCTCCTCAAGGTCTCTGCAGTCCCCGGGTCCAAAGCGGCCTCTTAAAGACGAATCCTCACCGGGGCTTGAACTGTGATGTCCTCTGGAGTCCCCGGTCTGCCATTTCCA
The DNA here is from genome assembly GCF_009762305.2 of Zalophus californianus. Lineage (NCBI taxonomy): Eukaryota > Metazoa > Chordata > Mammalia > Carnivora > Otariidae > Zalophus > Zalophus californianus. Next base: position 70,880,256 of record NC_045600.1, read on the forward strand.
AGGTTCTAGCCCCTCCCACCTCTCCCCCTCCCTCCGCTGTCCGCCGCTCCTCTCCGGCGCGCTACGGCCCCACCCGGGGCCCAGGGGCCAGGCCGGGTACCGCCCACAGCCGCCTGCGGCCGCCGCCCCTCCCCCCGGCCGCGCTCTGCACTGGGGCCTCCGGCTCGGCTCCTGCGGCCCGGGCGCGGGGGAGAGCGAGCCTACCCGCCTCGGCCGCCCGCTTCGGCCTCAATCCCGCCGGCGCCTCTCGGTGCCTGCCGGCCCCCGCTTCGCCCGCGCCCCAGGCCCAGAGGAGAAGGGCGGGGGCAGGGGGAGGGCCGAACCTGGGCGGGCCTTCCCGAAGTCCTCACCCAACGGGGACCTGTCTTCACATCTCGACCAGTTTTTTGAGTCACTTCCTGGCCCGGGGTGGAGTCAGCCAGACCCCACCCCGCGCTGGGCCGGCTCCGGGCCCTAGCGCGCCCCTGCCGCCCGGCTCCTCCCCGGCCCCGCCTCCCCGGCCCCGCCTCCCCGGCCCCGCCTCCCCGGCCCCGCCTCCCCGGCCCCGCCTCCCCGGCCGGCCCACTCGCCCGCAGTTCCGCCGGGCTCGGCGTCCAAGCCTGGCTGAGGGGCTCTCCTCTCCGCGTAAGTCTGGGTTCTCGCTCCTTCTGAGCAGCTGTTTCTCGGGAGAGAAGAGCCACTCGTTGGGAGCTGGAGGTGAAGAAGGCCTTAAAGGGACTAATCCATTACCTTCGGATGAAAATCTGGAAGACCAAGGAGAGAAAGAGACTGACCCACGGTCACAAGATACTGACACCGTTGGCCCAAGCACTTTCCACCAAAACAATTGTAGGGAAAAGACAAGGGCGCCCGCTTTTTTCCAAGAGCGGAAAGGGGCCACTGAGGGCCGTTGACTAGCAAGGGATTTTGAAGAGGGGAGGAACAAGAAGAAGGAAGGGACTGTAGGGCTCTCTTGCACACACATGCACTCACACACACACACACACATAACGGGCACTCACACGTCCTCACGGGCACATATACACTCTTACGAACACACCAAGTTCTCTGTCATCCCATATGCAGCCTTCAGTGCTCTCCAGAGGGGTTGCCCTGGGTTCTGGCCATAGCCCTCCTGTCTGGCTGCTTCATCCCTCCTCTCCCTCCTCAAGCCCAACTGCTGCTGTCACTTCATGCCCTGCCAAGGAGGAGGGAACTGCAGTGACGGCGGGAGAGAGAGGCAGGACAGAGAGGTATGGAGAGAGAGAGATGTTGAGACCAGGGAACAGTGAGACCCAGAGAGAGGGCTGAGGAGCAGGGTGAGAGGTAGTGAGAGTCCACCAGAAGCGGAAACTGAAAGGAACACCAAGAGGGGGCAGAAGACAGGAGGACTTGTGGGTCACAGAGCCACTCAGCCATGGTGGGAGCCAAGCGACACTGGCTACCAGGTCTCCTACCCAGCCCCAGGCTGCCCTCGGCCCTGATGCTTCTGGCTCTAGGGTGCGGGTGGGCCCAAGAGGGGGCAGAGCCTGTCCTCTTGGAGGGTGAGTGCCTGGTGGTCTGTGAGCCTGGCCGAGCTGCTGCAGGGGGGCCTGGGGGAGCAGCCTTGGGAGAGGCGCCCCCCGGAAGAGTGGCATTTGCCGCAGTCCGAAGCCACCATCATGAGCCAGCAGGAGAGATCAGCAATGGCACCGGTGGGGCCATCTACTTCGACCAGGTAATCCCCCTACCCTTGTCCAGATGACCTGTAAGGACCTGGAATCAACTACCCAAACCCACTTTGCTCTTAAGGAAAAGCCCCCCACTGTGACCAGGTGCTCCTCAGCGCCACTGCCCATCTCCCTTCCCTACACTCCTACCCACATCCCTCCTTGCCCTTTCTCACCATTTCTTTTCAATCTGGGCCTTCCTCCTGTTCTTGTCTTCTTGCCACCCCTTCTTTTCCTCCCCACAACCCAGTAGTTTCCCCGAGCCCCACTCAGCAGAGTCTGCTTCCCACAGGTCCTGGTAAATGAGGGTGGTGGCTTTGACCGGGCCTCAGGCTCCTTCGTGGCCCCTGTCCGTGGTGTCTATAGCTTCCGGTTCCATGTGGTGAAGGTGTACAACCGCCAAACTGTCCAGGTGACCTGTGTGCTGGGGCCCTGTCCTGGCTCAGGAGGGGAGGGGAGGGAGGGTGAATAAGTGGAGTCAGCTGTGACTCCTCGGTAGACCCTCCATTGACCTCTGGGGTGGGGGGCTGGCAGGGCCAAGGGAGGAAAGGACCAGCCTAGCAGAGAGGGTGGAGGAGGTGGAGGCCAACACTGGCCACCTCTCAGCCCTCCAAGAGTGCACTGAGCCCCAAGTTCCCAGGATTACAGAGTCCCTTGGGGGCTGGAGAAAAGAAGCAGCCCTCCAGAAAGTGGGTGGTCTTGGGACAAGGGCTGGGCAGAAGTGCTAACTGGGCTCACCTCCCCAGGTGAGCCTGATGCTGAACACATGGCCTGTCATCTCAGCCTTTGCCAACGACCCTGATGTGACTCGAGAGGCAGCCACCAGCTCTGTGTTACTGCCCCTGGACCCGGGGGACCGGGTGTCCCTGCGCCTGCGTCGGGGGAACCTCCTGGGTGGCTGGAAATATTCAAGCTTCTCTGGCTTCCTCATTTTCCCACTCTAAAGGTTCAAGCTTTTCAAGGACTGGAATCTAACCCCTGACCTCTGACCTCCACCCTCTGCCCTCTCCTGCCCAGAAGCAGCTTCTCTGGGGTAGGCGAGAGGCTCCCTCTGGCTGCCTGTATTCTACCTTCTTGCATGGGACCCTGTGCCTAACACCCACGGTGAAGAGTGAAGAGTAGAGCTGTGGTGTCTGGGGACCCGGCCCCTCTTACCTCCCCTCCCACCCCCTGCCTCTCACTGCAGGGTTTGTGCCTGTGGGGTTTGGCAGGTAGGGAGGTCTGTGCTACTTTGCAGACTCTGCTCTTCCTGTTCCTCCACCCCCAGCTCTCCACTCAGTGCTATTTGGGGACAGGTGGCCCAGGTGAGCCTGACAGGCCCCCACTGGGGCCCAGATGGACCAGCCTCAGTGTACCCTGCAGGCTCCTTCCTGTGAGGTGTGCCAGCATCACGGATCTTGGCCAGCACAATCAGAAGCTGAGCCAGCACTGTGTGGGCTAGGGCAGGAGGCTTAGGCACCAGCAGAAGTGCGGGGAGGACCACAGAGCGGCCCGGAGCCTGTGGCTGGTGAGGCAGGCAGGGCATGTGCCCAGCCTGAACGTGGTATACGTATTTCATTTACATGGGAACGGCCAACAGGCAGTGAACCTGGGTATCCATCTGTGCTAGGTCCCAGATGGACTCTGGCCTTCCCCTCCCCATCCAAGACATGGGGTGTATGTGTTCGCTCTAGCCAAGAGTGGGTATACTGAGTTTCCTTAGACAGCTGGAGGTAGGGGTAGAAAGTCACATGTGAGCAAGTGTAGATCTCCAGGCATGGAATGTGTCAATGATAAGGCCACCTCCTAGAACTGCTCCACCTTTGTGATCTGAACTTCAACCACTCCACACCCTGACGGTCACCTCCCAGCTCTCTCAGCTACCATCACTGTACCTGTTCCAGATAATCCCTCAGCCTCTCTTCTTTCTCCTGATTTGTGCTGTCTTGTCCTCCTTTCTTAAACTTCCTGTTATCTTGGATGCTATGATTCATCCCTTCAGCCACTCTCCTGCTGGTATTATAAAATCTCTCTGTCTTACCGAGCTGTCCCATTCTCCCAGCATGGATGAACCTATCAGTAAAGCAACTAGAGAATGATGGTCAGTGAGAAACTGCAGGATCACTGAAGAGACAAGATGCCATTACAATTTGGATCAGGGGTTACAAGTTACAGGCAGGTATGTTGTTGAGAAGATAAATGTAAGCTTGTATAGTCAAGTCAAATAAAAAAGGAAATTAGTAATGCTTGAATTAAATAGGAAATACCAATGTGAATTTGTGGTTTTCAAAAGAAATAACTTTTTCAAACGTTGTCACTAAAGTAGCCTAGAAACAACATCAGGAAAAATCTGATATGCATTCTTAGCACCAGGATCTTTGCCTCAAATATTATTCACCTTTAAAATAACTCACGGAGGGGGGCGCCTGGGTGGCTCAGTCGGTTAAGCGACTGCCTTCGGCTCAGGTCATGATCCTGGAGTCCCGGGATCGAGTCCCGCATCAGGCTCCCCGCTCAGCGGGGAGTCTGCTTCTCCCTCCGACCCTCCCCCCTCTCATGTGCTCTCTCTATCTCTCATTCTCGCTCTCTCAAATAAATAAATAAAAATCTTTTAAAATAAATAAATAAATAAATAAATAATAAAATAAAATAACTCATGGAGGGGCGCCTGGGTGGCTCAGATGGTTAAGCATCTGTCTTTGGCGCAGGTCATGATCCCAGGGTCCTGGGATCGAGCCCCACATTGGGCTCCTGGCTCAGCGGGGAGCCTGCTTCTCCCTCTGCCTCTCCCCCTGCTCATGCTCTCTCTCTCTCTCTCTCTCTCTCTGTATCTCTGTGTCTCAAATGAATAAATTTTAAAAATCTTTAAAAAATAAATATAAATAAAATGAAATAAAATAAAATAACTCACGGAGGGGCGCCTGGGTGGTTCAGCCGGTTAAGCGGCTGCCTTCAGCTCAGGTCATGATCCCAGGGTCCAGAGATCAAGCCCCACCTTGGGCTCCCTGCTCAGCAGAGAGTCTGCTTCTCCCTCTCCCTCTGCCCCTCCACCCACTTGTGCTCACTCTCTCTCTCCCTCAAATAAATAAATAAAATCTTTAAAAATTAATTAATTAATTAATTAATTTAATTAGATTAAATAACTCAGGGGGAAGGGTGCCTGGCTGGCTCAGTCAGTGGAACATGTGACCCTTAATCTCAGGGTTGTAGGTTCGAGCCCCCCGCTGGGTGTAGAGATTACTTAAAAATAAAAATCTTTTTTTTTAAGATTTTATTTATTTATTTGAGAGAGAGAGAATAAGAGAGAGAACATGAGAGGGGGGAGGGTCAGAGGGAGGAGCAGACTCCCTGCCAAGCAGGGAGCCCAATGCAGGACTCGATCCAGGGACTCCAGGATCATGACCTGAGCCGAAGGCAGTCGCTTAACCAACTGAGCCACCCAGGCACCCAAAAATAAAAATCTTTAATAAATAAATAAATAAATAGAACTCAGTGTTCCTTAGAGAATAAATAGCTCCATGTCTTAAATAACTCTAGGCCCGGAACATGTTGTTAATGACAGAAAGCAAGGATATTTTTTAAACTGTAAAGGTAGAGCTGAAAAGGCAAAGGAATCCGTCTTAAAATGCTCCCAAATGACATGCTGTGACAATTTGATCATCAAAAGGAAAATAATAGGGGCACCTGGGTAGCTCAGTCGGTTAAGCACCTGCCTTCGGCTCAGTTCGTGATCTCGGGGTCCTGGGATTGGGCTCTCTGCTCAGTGGGGAGTCTGCTTCTCCCTCTTCCTGACCCTCTGTCCTTAGCCCCACTCATGCTCTCTCTCGCTCTCTCTCTCTCAAATAAATAAAATCTTAAATTAAAAAAAAAATTTTAAGATTTTATGTGTCAGAGAGAGAGAGACAGAGAGAGAGCACAAGCAGGGGGAGAGGCAGAGGCAGAGGGAGAAGCAGGCTCCCCGCTGAGCAAGGAGCCCAATGCGGGACTCGATCTCAGGACCCTGGGATCATGCCCTGAGTTGAAGGCAGACGTTTAACTGACTGAGCCACTCAGGCGTCCCAAAATTTTTTTTTTAATTTTTTAAAAAAGGAAAATAATATAATTAATCAGAACAAGGTGAATTTTTAAAATCCATGACTCTGGAGTGATATTCAAAAAGGAAACAGTCACTATAAAATATCCAAAAAGATAGTTAATATACCTAGTGGAGAAGAACAAATATAATGGTATATTTTTAGTTAATTCTGATAAGTAGAAGAGTATAAAAATAGTAGGTATTTTATCTCTTCATAAGGTACACTCATTTCTCTTTATCTGTATAAGTAGGGAGGGGTGGACACGTAGAGCTGTGAGTAATTCCAGAGAAAGTTGGAACTGTGTCAAGAATGAAGAAGACTGATTGGCACCATCTGGTCATATATTACAACTAGGAAGAAAGGGAGTCCAACAGTGTGTTGCAAGATGATGAATTAGTCAAACGTCTAAAAGATAACTGCTCACAGCTCAAACTTGATCCTTCATCTCTTGGGAAAGGGAGCCTCTATGTTACAATACTAATTACAATGAGATTTCAGTAAGAGTAAACCCAAAATAATAATGGCTTAACCAAGGAAGATTATTTCTGTCTCACATGGAAGAATTCGCACATAAAGAATCTAGGGGGGGCGCCTGGGTGGCTCAGTCGCTGAGCGTCTGCCTTCGGCTCAGGTCATGATCCCGGGGCCCTGGGATTGAGTCCCGCATCGGGCTCCCTGCTCAGCAGGGAGTCTGCTTCTCCCTCTGACCCTCCCCACTCTCATGCTCTCTCTCTCTCTATCTCATTCTCTCAAATAAATAAATAAAATCTTAAAAAAAAAAAAAAAAAAACTGGGGCCCGGGGCGCCTGGGTGCCTCAGTCGTTAAGCATCTGCCTTCAGCTCAGGTCATGATCCTAGGGTCCTGGGATCGAGCCCCACATCAGGCTCCCCGCTCAGCGGGGGCCCTGCTCCTCCCTATCCACCCCCCCCCCGCTTGTGTTCCTGCTCTCGCGCTCTCTCTCTCTGTCGAATAAATAAATAAAAATCTTTAAAAAAAAAAAAAAAAGAGTCTAGAGCCGGATTGCAGTTTCATGGTGATCACAGCTGAGTTTCCCTTCTTGCAGTTCTACCATCGTTAGCATGCCATCTCATGGCCCAACATGGCTCCTTGCATTCCAGCCATTACATCAGCCTCATAGCCCCCCAGGAAGGAGGAAGGAAGAAAGGGCACACTTTCCTTTATAGAAGCCTTCTGAAAAGACGCATCCCACATTCCAATTGCATCTCACTGGCTAGAATTTAGTCACACCTGGCCACACCAGGCCAGGGAGAGAGGCTAGGAGGTAGAGTCTTTATTCCAGGCAGCTCTGCTCAGCTAAACATTAGAAGTTTTATAATGAGGAAAAAGAGGAAACTGCATATTGGGGGAAAACAACTAGATGTTTTTAAAAGTGCAAATGGGCTACATAAATTTGTCAATAATGACAGTGAAGTTGTTGTATTGGTTTTCCATTGCTGCGTGTAACAAATTACCACACAATTAGCAGCTTAACACAACACCTATCCATTATCTCAAAGTTTTCTGTAGGTCAGAAGTCCAGCAGAGCACGACTGGATTCTCTATCTGGGGTTTCATAAGGTCAAAAGCAAGGGCTGCCTTCCTTGCTGAAGGAGAAGAATCCACTTTCAAGCTCATTCAGAGTTCAGTTCCTTATGGCTGTGGGACTGAGATCCACCATCTTTGAGCCAATGATGTTGGGCCAAGCCCTTCGTACACTTTGAATCTCCCTGACCCAGTCATGTCTCTGACTTCAGTGGAGAAAGTTCTCTGATTTTAAGTGACCACATGATTAGATTGGGCCCACCCAGAAAATCCGGGATAATCTCCCTATTTTAACCTAAATTACATATGAAAATGTCCGTTTTACCATGAAACATAATTCAAGTTTCCAAGGATCAGGGCATGGACATTTTGGGAACATCTGCATGGAATATGGACATTTTTGGAATATCCTCGTCATTAAATTTAAAGATGGCATCATCTAAAGGAAAGGCATCCAGCTACAACACACTAATCATGTGGAAAAAGTGTGGGCTTGAGGAATTCCCATGCTATTCAAGGTAAACACTGGCTCTGATTTCAGTCATTTTAGAAGGGGATCCAGTTCCCAGGTCCCAACCAAGAATTCGTTGATTAGTAATACAAAACTTCATCTGCACTGGGATAAGTTTCTTTTTTTGGATGGCTAAACTGAGATAGTATCCATCTCTTGGGTCTACAAACCCATTTTTATAATAAGTGTAAGTGTAGGTGTAATAAACGTCATGGTCCTTGTAAGATGTGTGTGCTTTACCAAAATCATGCTTTTAGAGAAGTTAATACATTAAATTGGTGATCCTATCGAAATATATATGAGGATTTAAGTTTACAATCAATGTTTAAATCATTTGATTTGTAAAATACATGGATTTTGATTTATTTGGTGTATAAATCGTGTTTAAATGTTTAGACAATTTTGCTTAAGTAGGTTTACAAGGTAAATAGATTAAACAACAAATAAAGCACAGATGGTGGTTAGTGTTCCTCTCCAGGTACAAAAAGCTCCTCAGACTTTAAGGATCCTAAGAATAGAATCCAGCTGTTTTACCTTCCTATGCCCACGTCCTGGCAGCTGGTTGTGGCAGAGAAAGTCCCACCACTGAAAGATGCGCTATAGATCTAAACTCATGGTGTCCAGCCACCCCTGGTCCTCAAGCCTCCGTCCAAGTCTCCTGCGGTTTCCCCTGCCAGGTGTTCTCCTCATCCTCCCCAGCATCCAACTGAAGCCTTCTGTTCTCTCCCGAAACCTTTTACACCACCAACTCCGCCCCATTGTCAGCAGCAGACAGCCCCCTTCACAGAAGCAGCAGAAACACCAGGCAGGAACCCTTCCCACCACCACATCTAGAAACTCACCGCTCTCAGCCCTGCTTCGTCCAATCTGGCTCAGCAGAAGCTGGGTCCCTCTTCTTGTCAGGGCTGCCATCTCCATCCACCAGTCACGAAGCTCACTTCCTGCAGACATCCCCTTTTCTTTTCCTCGCTTCTCTCTTGTAGGTGTAACTTCTCCCTCTCTACTCCTTCCCTTCAGCAGCTAACTAGACTCAAGTATCTTAAACCTGAAAGAGAAAAAGATGGGTATGGAAATAGTTGTAGGTATAGAGTTGTCCTCGGCTTTATATGCCCCCAAGGCTAGTTGGTGCCATCTCTCCTCCTCTTTAGAGTCAAATATTTATGCTCACCAGTTTCCCACCTCTTAAGTCAACTGTGGCCTCCACTGCTCCACCTAAACTGCTCTCAGCTGCTCACTCACAACTTCTGTGTCACTAAAGTCAGTGGACACTTCCTGCGTCCACTGTTATTCGGGCTCTCCCTAACATTTGGCCCTGTTGACCTCACCCTCTTACGAGAATTCTCTGCGCTGGTTTCCCTGACTATATGCCTTCTGGGCTTGCCCTCCACTCTCGGCCCAGGCTCCAGTCTCTCTTCCAGGCTCCTCTACCTCTGCCCATGGCTTAAATGTTGGTTTTCCTCAAGGTTCTGCCCTAAGATTCCTTCTGTCCTGACGCACTCTCATCCATGTGCTGACAGCTTCCACATTTGTTATCTTTCTCCCTGATCTCCCTCCTGAGTCTCAGACTCATGCCTTGGACAGCCCACCTTAAAGTCGACCTCCTAAAATGAGACTTTCCCTCCTAGATCTGTTCTCTCTGTGTGTCTGTTCTCTGCAAATGGAACCTCCCAGTTGCCCTAACCCAGCGCTAGCCATTGTCCTCAGCTCCCCCTCTCCCTTACCCTCCCATAGCCAATCACTTACACCCGTGGGTTCCATCCATGGTTTTCCATCCACCCTGGCTCAAACTACCAATCTCCCAAATGGAGTTTCCCAAAACCTTTTGTTGTTGTTGTTGTTTCCGGGGGGGTTGTGTTTTTGGGGGGTGAGGGAGGGACAGAGGGAGAGGGAGAGAGAGAATCTTAAGCAGGCTCCACACCCAGCATGGAACCCAACTCAGGGCTCGATCCCACGACCCTGAGATCATAACCTGAGCCAAAATCAAGAGTTGGATGTTTAACCGACTGTGCCACCCAAGTGACCCTAGTTCCCCAAAAGCTTACTAACTTATCCCTTGGCCTCCAGTTTCACCTCCCTCCACCCCTTCTCCACACTGGGGCTGCCATAATGATCTTTGTAAATGAGCTTCACTGCCTAAAGCCCTTTAGGGGATGGGGTGTGAGTCTCAGAATGAGACATATCTTTGTGTGGTTTTTGAGATCCTTGGCAGTCCAGCCTCAGCAAACTCTCCTGCTTCATTTTCACCATCTGCAAGAATGTGGAGGCTTACCAAGTAGCACCAGGTACTAGCGGAGGGAAAGCGGCACCATCCTCTGTTGGGGGACCTGGAGCTGGTATATTAAATTAAAACTATGCAGCTTATGACCTGCTGAATGAGGAGGCACAAGCCACCCACATGGACGTCGTAGGCAGGTCGTTCCCTCCCTGTCTGAGCTTTCACCTCAGGGGCATGAAAACCCCAGGGCCATTTTCACTGGAGGTGCAGTTTCAGTACATGCACACAAAGGAAGAAAAGACACAAGATTTATTACTTACAAATCCCAGACTTAGAGGTGGGGGTTCACTCAATGAACCAAGGGAAGGGCAGTCGTCTATCACTGGTCATGAGTGAGCGAGCAGGAGGTAAAGAGCAGGGTAACAAGCACCTATTAATCATAAGGTGGTTGGCCCAGAGATCACTAAAATGTTTGTGGACTCAACTCTAAGTGGTTATTTTAAAAGGTGCCCCAGGAAAAGCAAAGTGGGAACTTGGGGCGGGGTGGAGGCGGGAGGAGCACGGCATCCTGAGCTCTGATCCTTGAAAATGGCCCAGCCTCTGGGCATGAGCCAGGTTGCCGTACTGCGAAATAGCCAAGCAGCAATTCAAAAATCACTGTTTTCTCATCACACCACAGAAAAAGAAGGCATGGCTTTCAAGTCAAAATTTATCAGGACCAAGAGAATCGTTCTTGGGCCCACCTGAGGTAAATCAGGACCTGTTTTAGTTTGTAAAGCATCTTAATCTGGACCAACCTGAAATGGAGAAATCTTAACTGACCCTGTATAACACATTAGTGAAAGACGGAGAGCCACAAATTGAAGGCGGGAGGGGGGGGAGGGGGGGAGGGGGGAGTAACCCTAGCAACCAAGTGAATATACTCGAGTGAGAAGCAGTGAGCATAGCAGTTAAGATGGTGGCGCGGGAGCCTCTCACTTAGAAGCTGCATGTGACCTTCTGTGACAACCTCTCTGTGCCTCAAAATGTGTTGAGTCCACAAACATTTTAGTGACCTCTGGGCCAAGAGTCTACACAATGGAGAAAAGAATTAGATCTACTCCACAGGGTTGGGAAACACTTAGAACGGTGCCTGGCACAAAGCAAGTGCTCTATATATGTAAGTGACTGTTACCACTTGGATTAGTAAATAATTAAAACTGGTGCATGTCCCAAAGATTCTTGGGCAATCTTTAAAAAGCAGGTAGGACTTTTGTTTTGTTTTATAGTGGCCACTTACCTGTTACAAAACTTCTTTCATTCAGATGTGTTCACTTTTACCCTGAACACAAGGACTTAGTAACTGGTTGCTCAGAAAGCATGGTATGGCAAAGCTGAGCGGTCCTAATCTCACCAGCTAGTTTATGTAAGTTTTAACATGGGAACAGGATACAGTGTGGAACGTTCTTTGTCTTTACAGCTTGTGTTACATCATGGGACTATCTGCATAATGGCTGTTTTGTAATTTCTCTGCTAGAGACTTGGGGAAGCCCACCTGCCAGTGCCACATATAAGAAGGGAAAATCGTGATGGGTGTAAATGAGAGAAGCAGTGACTGGTAGTCTACCATGCCCATGATGCTCAACTGTAGACAGACGTTTTTTATTCACTCCCCCAAAGAAAGGAGGAATCACAAATCCTGCTCAGACCTTGTAAGTTGTTCCATAGCGAAGAAGAAAAATCTCACCATCAGAGGGCTCAGAAGCCAATGTGGGTAAAATCTGATTATGGCTTAAAGTCATCCTGAATAGCAAATAGATTTTGCTGAGCCACCTTTCTGATCAGCCTTCCACTTAGGAGTTAAAGCCTTTCACTTGCTGCCCTGTACAAAGAGCATGTGCATGGCTCTTGGTGAAGGGGGGCCGGGAAGACCAGGACCTCTCTGAATGGCCTGTGAGCTGAGATCCCAGGTTCCTGAGCCACAGGCTCCTCTACCACATTCTCTCTTACCACCCTGCTCTGTATTTGCTTGTTGAGTCATCTTGAATCATCTCCCTCACCCGAGTGTGGGTACCAAAGGGGCAGAGACCATATCACTCACATTACCTGCTACCCACCCCACACCTAGACAGGGCCTGGCACATAGGTGCTCCACAAATAATGAATGACAGGGTACAGACAAACTGGGGAGTTCTCAGGAAGGACATTTCCTTCCTACCACTCCATACCCCTGCCAGTGCTGGACAGAAGCTTGGGCAGGTGATGTGCGCCTGGTTGGCTCAGTCAGTTAAGCATTTGACTCTTGCTCTGGGCTCAGGTCTTGATCTCAGGGTCCTGGGATCGAGCTCCACATCAGGCTCCGCACTCAGCATGGAGTTTGCTTGAGATTGTCTTCTCCTTCTGCTTCTCCCCCCACCCCACCACGTTCACGCGTGCTCTCTCTCTCTCTCTCTCTCTCTAAAAGTAAATAAAATCGGGGCGCCTGGGTGGCTCAATCATTAAGTGTCTGCCTTCGGCTCAGGTCATGATCCCAGGGTCCTGGGATCGAGCCCCACATAGGGCTCCCTGCTCCGCGGGAAGCCTGCTTCTCCCTCTCCCACTCCCCCTGCTTGTGTTCCCTCTCTCACTGTGTGTCTCTCTCTGTCAAATAAATAAATAAAATCTTAAAAATAAATAAGTAAAATCTTTAAAAAAAATTGGGGGGCAGGTGAAAAAGGCAGCAAGAAGCAGAAGCCCAACTTTGGGAAGCTTGGCCACCATTAGGATGGTCTCTGAGCCTGAAAGGCAGTAACAGCAAGAGTCCAGGGGCAGGAAGAAGAGAAATGTTAGCTGGCATGCAACTGGCGTAGTCCGCTCAGGCTGTTATAACAAAATGCCATAGACTGGGGGGCTTACACAACAGGCATTTATTTCTCACAGTTCTGGAGGCTGGACATTCAAGATGATGACAGATCCAGTGTGTGGTGAGAGCCCGCTTCCTGGCTCGCAGATGGCCACCTTCTCGCTGTACCCCACATGGTGGAGTTAAAGTGACTACTAGCATCTTTCTCTTCTAATAAGGACGTTAATCCCACCATGGAGGCTCCACCTTAATGACCTCATCTCTGATTACCTCCGGAGGGCCCTTCTAATACCTTCTAATACCTCTAATATCTAATACCTCCTAAGAGCATCCTACTGGGGGTTAGGGTTTCAACAGATGAATTGGGGGGGGGGACTCAAACATGCAGTCCCTCCCAGCCCTGCTGCAAACCAGCAGTGGGGCCTGACGCCTGTCGATGCTAGGTGCCAGTCTCCCCATCTGTGAAATAAGACCATGGGTCAGATGAGCTCGGAAGGGTGGTGCCCAGGCCTTCAACTCTGCAAGTCAGCCTGGGAAACGTGCGGCAGCAGTTCCCCCACGACTGCCTCCCACCCTCCCCACTCCCAGAATTGAGTCCGTAGCTAAGAAGAACTGGACGGGACGCCTGGGTGGCTCAGTTGGTTGAGCGACTGCCTTCGGCTCAGGTCATGATCCCGGAGTCCTGGGATCGAGTCCCGCATCGGGCTCCCAGCTCAGTGGGGAGCCTGTTTCTCCCTCTGACTCTCTCCCCTCTCATGCTGTTTCTCTCTCGCTCGCTCTCTAATAAATAAATAAAATTTTTATTTAAAAAAAATTTAAACAAATAAAAAGAACCGGACATTGACTCCATTTGGATCCATTTATTGACCAATCGAATGAAAAAAAATCATATAAAAGGGTATAAGATCATAAATGTGGTTAACAGCTGGGGGGCTGGGGAGGGAGGGAGGACATGGGTCCAGCACGGAGGGGAGGTTGGCATACTATTGGAGGGAGGGGGCAGAGAAGCCAGGGAGCAGAGAGTGGAGGGAAAAGAGGGAAAGACGGTATCTGCTAACAAGCCCGCAGCTCACCTTTCAATTTCTCAGCTGTCACCCAGTCATTCTCTCCCGGACAGAATGAATGGCTGGAAATGGTTTAAGGGCAACATCGAAGCAGTTTGTCTACGAGAGCTGGGAGTGGGGAACCAGAGAGGATTCTGAGGTATTCTCTCCCTTGAACCTGTCGCCACAACCCTGTTTAAAGTGAACTGAGAGTCGGGAAGCTGAATCCTGGTCCCAACTCAGCCACCAAGTAGCTGTGTGACTTTGGGCACATCGATGCCCCCTCTGGGCCTCTTTCCTTGGCTGCAAAACAGGCAGACTGGACGCGACGGTAGGCAATGCCTAGCTCTAGCAATGCCAAGTGCTTTGGCAACCTGGGCCAGGCCAGGAGACTGGCTCAGCTTTGGAGAAATAAAATTACTCAGAGGCCCTGCTGGAGTGACACGGTGCTGGCCTTCACCTGGAACTGCTCTGTGGGTGGAAACAGCAACTCGGAGAGGTCAGTGTAAGCACACACACCTAGGAGAAATTCACTCTCCCTACAAGATGATCTCTGCAGAGAGTGGCTCGGAGGGAGCTGGGTTTTGCTCTACACAGAAGGCAGGTGCAGGGGATGGGGTGATCCAACCAAAGCAGTCACACGCTGTGCAGGGTCTGGGGATGCAGGGCACAGTAGACACGGGAGGAGGAGAGGGCTGTGGGCTTTGGGGTGGGGTTGGGAGGGCGAGCCACGCCAGCACATCACCGTGTGCCAGACTGCTCATTTCAGATGCCCTGCCCTCCTTGAAAGAGGCCTGGGCCCCTTGGTCTAGTTGAAGTAGCTTGTCAGGTGGAGATGCCACACTCGGCATCGAGATCCTTGATTTCTGTATGGTTGATGCCATTGAAGCAAGGAACGGGGACTTGTCTCCATTGGCTGGAGCCAACTGAGGTAGGCCGACTGTCTCCCCTCGACCTTCCCCTGCTGACAAGCGGGACGGTCGGCGTACCCCAGCGCTGAGCCTCGGGCCCAGAACTGCCAACCCCTCCTTGACAGCTGGGCAGGCCTAGCCTGGCCTGAGGAAGGTGGCCATGAGACTGGAAATGAGCTGTGACAACCTCATGGACTTGTGTCAGCTGTGACAACTTGAAGGGCAAGAGCCCCCAGTTGAACCTTCAGGGGAAGAGTCCACATTAGAGGAGGGAATGGAGTTCCGGTTTTGAGGCCCAGAAGCACACCAGAAGTAAAATTCTAGGGGGCATGTGTATATATATACCTGTCCACGTGTGACAGGACAAAGGAAATACTCGGGGAAAGACATTGAGCCTGGCCTACCCTTACCCCAGGGTGAAATCGCCAGAGGCCCGTATCTCACAGCCTTTGACAGATTCTCCCAATACCCCAAACTGGGGATGTTTCCGTAGGGACACTTGTCCCCAGTTCAAGGCAATTCAGCAAAGCTTTGTGAATTAACTTCTCCACAAAAGGCACAACCGAGGCCCCCAGGGGGCTGTGAGGCCACTTCCCGGGGCTGGGGGTGGCCTAGCAGCAAAAGCCCAGGACCTTGGAGTGGGGGCTCTCCCACCACCCCGGTCATTGCTCCAAGACCTTGAAGGACAGGGGTGTGCCGCTCTTGGCAAAGGCCTTCATCAGACTGCTGGGATAGATGCACCCCAGTTTCTCCGGAGTTGGGAAGCCCCAGACCCTGTAGAGAGACAGGCTCAGGCGGTCCCCAATATAGAAGGGGCCCACCCACTTGGCACTGCTGCCATTCCTGGGGAGGGACAGCAAAAGGACTTGGTCGCCCACATTCCACTCCTTCTCCTGACTCTCCCGCTTGAAACGCCTGTTCTCCGCCTTTTCACTAGCCTTGTCAGCCACCCGCCAGTGTAGCTCCAACAGCTCCCCAATGAGCTGCAGCAGGAAGACATCCATCTTGAGGCCTTCGATATTGGCACTGCTCATCTCCCACCACAGGGGCTCGCTCAGCCTCGCTTCGTCCCCCGTCAGGATCTGGACAGGCGTGGCCTGGGCGGAGGAGGCCCTGAAGGCCAGGTGCAGCAAGGGCAGGGAAGCCGCCCACTTCTTGCCGTGCAGGAAGATGAACTCCTTGAGGGCCCTCTTGAATTCCCAGTAGGCGTCAGAGCTGGTCAGGCAGGGGAACTGGAGGTCCCGGCTCAAGGAGGCAGCCTGGGCTCCCAGGGCCAGCCCACAGCTCACCAGGACGTGCCGAGCGAACTGGGGGCCCTGGGCGGCCTCCAGCCTCACAGGGACACCCCATCTGGCAAACACATGCTGCAGCAGCACCTGGGCCACGGCCGTGTGCGTGTAGGGCTTCAGTGGGAACGCCTCCACCCACCTGGTGTTGGGGTCGGCCACGATCAGCACATGCTTGTGGCCCTCTTCGCTGATGGTGATGGGGCCCACCACCTCGATCTGCAGGGTGGACCAGGGGGCAGTGGACCTGAGGGGCCAGGGAGACTCAAGGACCTTCAAGTCACTGCCAGTGAGGTTCCGGGGGATGCAGAACAGGCAGCTCCGGCAGTAGTCCCTCACATGCTCCTGCATCCCAGGCCACCACCCCAGCAAACGCAACTTCTTGTAGGTCTCCTCGGGCCTCTGGTGGGCACCCAGGGGCAGGTCATGCACAGAGAAAATCAGGTCCCTCCGGAGTTGCCTCGGGACCACCCAGACCCTGGGCCTCTTGTCCCCCTTGAACATGAGCAGGCCGCTCTCCTGGTCGAGGCTGAGGGAGCTGAAAACAGAACTGAAGGGGGAGGAGCCAGGCAGTTTCTGCCCCGCCTGCAGCTTGGCAATGATCTCGGCCAGGGTGCCGTCGCTCCGCTGCAACGCCAGCAGGTCGGGCCTCTTGCCCATGGTGTGGGGGGACACGGCGGGGACCGGCACATCCTTTGGCAGGTCCCACCACTGGCCGCCCCCCTGTGCGCCCTGTTTGGCCAGGGTGTCCACTGTCACAGCAAACAGGGAGCCCCGGTAGGAGGTTCGGTAGATGAACGGGAGGGAAGAGAGGCCAGAGGTGAGCGAGATGATGTAGGAGAGCAGGCTTGGGTGAGGTAGCAGGGCGCCGTCCGAAGAGAGGAAGCCTCGAGCCCTCCACAGGGGCAGGAGCTCCCAGAGGAGGCTGAAGATCCAGTTGCAGTGTGTGAGGAAAACCACAGGCAGGCGGGACTGGCCAAAGCGCTCCAAGCCACAGGCCACGGCCGCCAGGTGGGCATAGGTTGGAGTGTAAGGGGAGCAAGAGAAGGAAAGGGAGACGGGGGCGCTGGTGGGAGACAAGACATAGAGACCAAAGCCGGCACACCACTCGTCCTCACGGTAAAAGCAATAGCCCGACATGTGGATGCAGACGAAAGTGGACAGGTCGGAAAAAGGAGGCAGGACCTGGAAAAAGCGAGGCATTGAGGACGCGGGCGTCAGCAGTCGGTTTTCTCCCAGCAGGCCCTGGAGAAGGGTCAATTCCAGGGCCCTCTTGCCTTTGTCCTGTACCAAGAGGGACCATCGGATCAACCATGCTTTGGAAACCCTGCGGCCCTCCCGCGTCTCAGGGCCCACGGTGGTCCGGGAGGCGTAGGAAAGATCCAGGACCACCGGGGCATCCCCGATGCAGCGGGAAAAATGTTTGAGGGCCCAGGCCACAGCGTAGGGGCTGTCTCCCCCTGACTGGGGGCCCTCGCTCTCCTCATCGGGGAGGAGGGGTTTTGAGGTATAGGCAATGGGGTGCTTCCTCCCTGAGTGCTCCTGATAGACAACGGCCGTTAGGGCCACCTGGCTCACTGTCACCTCCAGGCGGAAGGGCAGCTGGGCGTTGGGGGCTGTCAGACAGAGGGCAGACACCAGGGCTCGCTTCAGAGCCAGGAAGGCCTTCTCATGCTCCCAGTCCCACTGCCAGTCCGGCTTCTGCTTGAGGAGGCTGTGCAGGGGGCCCACGAGAGCTTCGTAGTCAGGGATGACATCCCGGTGGGAGTCCATGAACCCCACGAAGAAGGAGAGTGCAGTGAAGTTGCTGGGGATGGTCAGCTGGGCCAGCTGGGCCAGGACCTGTTGGCAGGGAGCCTTCCCATCCCAGGGGATGCCCAGGTAGGGAGAAGCCGGCGCAGGCAGAAGATCGATGTCTAGGGCCCCGTCAGGGGGGTCATGGAGGCTGAGGCACCGGAGGATTTCCTCTGAAAGGGAAGGGCACTCAGCCCTGAACACTGATGCCAGGGAGGAGTCCAGGGCGTCTTCTTCAGACAGCTCCTGCACGCCCTGTCCCTCGCTCTGCCCCCCGTCCTGCCCCTCCTCCTTCTCCTCCATGACTTCCTCCATGTTCCACAGACTCTCGGCAGGCGCAGGGGCAGCACCGTCACTCGGCTCAGAGGCGCTGGCCGAACTGGGAGGAAGGGTCTTCCACACCTTCAGGAAGTTGCCAACGTCGGTGTCCAGCCTACACCAGAAGAGCAGATCGGAGGCGTTAAGGGGCCTCATGGAGGACGGAGGGGCACCCCAAGGGGAAAACCGCATCTGCGGAGCCTCATCCCGTGGCCGAGTGTCCCTGAGGCCGGGCCAAGTGCCAGCGTGCCAGGCGACACGGCAGAGCCTCTGTCAGGACCCTGCCCGCCCCCCCCCCCCCCCCCGGTGCCTTCTCTACCTCCAGCATATGCCAGGCCTCCATATCAGAGATTCGGCTGTGCCCTGAGGGCTCATCCAACCAAAACCTCATTAACCAAGCAACATTTCCAACGAGATCTAAGCCGATGATATGGTAGGAGTGAAGTGACTGGCACTTCCAACCGGCCCCAACGATGAGGAAGCCAGGGGAAAGTCAAGAGAGGGAGGGGCGCCTGGGCGGCTCAGTCGTTCAGCGTCTGCCTTCGGCTCAGGTCATGATCCCAGGGTGCTGGGATCGAGCCCCGCATCGGGCTCCCTGCTCCGCGGGAAGCCTGCTTCTCCCTCTCCCACTCCCTCTGCTTGTGTTCCCTCTCTCGCTGTGTCTCTGTCAAATAAATAAATAAAATCTTAAAAAAAAAAAAAGAGGGAACGGGGCCTGACAAGGGATTGGGAGCGCACAGCAGACAAACCCAGGGAAATGAGACTGAGGAACCTGGCCCCAGAAGCAACGCCTTGTCCCAACACCCTGCTGGGCCCTGGGAACTAGGAGGTGGGGAATAAGGTAGCTCAGAGGGGGCAGATACCAGGGCATGAGTTACTGCAAACCTGGCCCAGCATAATGGTCATGTATGTCTAACTCCAGTTGTGAGAATCAAAGATAATAGATAGGGGGAAAATCCACCGGAATGTACTCCAGCACAGCTCCCCTTATTCACCAGGAAACAAGAATGAGGCTGTCCACGGCAGCACCGGTGCCGATAGCATGATACGGAAAATGTCAAATGAGCCCCAGCAAAAAATTGGATACATCCGTTGGGTACTTATGGAATGGAATACCACACAGCCATTAAAATGAGCCATGTGAATTCACACGGCATAGATCTGGATAAAAAAAAAAAACAATAAAACATTGAGTACAAATGCCAACGGCGGCAGGGTGCATGCAGTGTGCAAAATTGGAAAACTGGAAAACCATACTACGGGTGGTTTACAGATGCATTAATATGTGGTAGAAGTGTCAAGACCTGGAAAATGGAACCACTCGGCTCATTGCTAAGCACTAGACAAACGCTGGCTAGCACCGAGACGTTTCTGGTCAATCCCAGGAGGGGCTGGGAGGCAGCGGAGGCCCGGCCCATTACCTGTTTGGCTTCTTCAGAAACTCGTCCAGAGTGGGGCCATCACGGCCCAGGGGGTCATCCGGCACCATGAAGAGGTTCCCCGCAAAGGTGAAGGGCAGCAGGCTGGATCCGGGAGAGAGGGGACATGGTCATAGAGGAGGCCTTGACTCACCCACGGCCCATCGCCCCCCAGGTGTCCGGACGGGGCTTGAGACCCACTCTCCTCCCAGGCAGGTGCTGGTGGGCACGGCTCCAAGGCCCCTCTCCCGGGCCCAGCACTCCCTGCCAGGGGCTACCCAACATCCACAGGGAAGGAACGGCTCCAGCCCCTGGGATCACCTCACCGATCTTTGACCATCAGTTTCTTGGAATTATTCATCAGGATGTGGAGCTGCTCATTGGTCACAATGATCCCGTCTGTCTCCTCTGCCAACTTTACCATGAACCTGCAGGGAGAAGGGATGCTGCTAACCACCCAGCAACCCTCCCTTGCCAGGCCTTCGGGGAAAATGAACTCTTAGTGTCACGTGGAGGTGTGCGGACCAAAAATGCTGCCTTTGGTAGTCAGGGAGCCAGGGCTCAGGAGCCCCTCCCCTCGTCTATGGGGCCATCCGGGATCACCACTAGCCCCCAGGAGGGTGAGGTTGGATGCACACCCCCAACTGTACATACAAACACAGACCCCTATTTAAGAGACAGACATTCAGACAAATGCACAGACACGCACACGGGAGCCTGCACACTCGTCCGCATTCACACATGCATTTTTACCGCTGCAGTTCCCACGTCTGCAAAATGGACACGTAAATACCTACACTGTATTGCTGTGAGGATTAAACTGAATGAGATAGGACATTGAAGTGTCTGCCTCGGTGCCTGGCACACAGCATGCACACAAATATTCCATTATTCCTCTTCACCAATGCACAACATTCTCATACGTGCCAAGACATACATACATCTATATGTACGTATACACGCTACATATACACCTGTATATACGTATATACACATAAACATATGTAAAAACACATACCTGAATAAACAAATCCACTTTGCCAAGGATCACCTCTCCTTGAAAGAGGGCTGTGACCAGGAGAGAAAGCAAAGGCCACCTACTTCTCGGCATTCCCCAGAGGTTGCCTTTCCAGTGGCCCCAGGCATGCTATTCCACAGGTGCCCAGCAGAGGGGCCTTTGCAGAAAAGCCATCTTCCCTCAAGACCTTCCCAAAGGGCCTAGCCCTTGAAGGAGGGATGCCTGGGCTACCATGCCCAGCCCTTCCCAGGCTGGGTAGATGCCAGGTCTTGGGGAAAGTGGGGAGGAACAGAACTTCCCATTGCCCAGCGTAGGAGGGGCCTAAGGGCAGCCAAGACCTGTGTGTGCCCAGCATCAGCTCCAGCCTAGGACCAGTGACTATGGCAGGGCCTTCCCTACCCCAACAGAGGCAGCATCACACACACACACACACACACACACACACACACACACACACACACATACACACACACCAGCCCTGTGCATACTGGTCCTGCAGCCACGCTGGGGACTGGGTGCTTAGGACTGACAAGTAGGGAGGCACTGGGGTTTTACCGAGGAGACAGGGCCAGTCTAACTCCATTTTCAGAGCCCAGCCAGGGCTCCAACCACATACAGTCACACACATACCTCTGCCCAGTGCCAGGGCTGGGGGCAGGGGGGAGACTGAGGCAGTTCCTTAAGACATGAACTTTAGCCCAAACTGGAGCCCCAAATCAGTCACTTGGGCAAGCAGCTCACCGGAAGCACCAGAGGTCCCCTGGGCCAGTCCTGCCCAAAGTAGTGGGTCTCAGCCCATAGGTGATGGGGGAAGAAAGCCTGTTGACTAAGGGAATGGAGCTGTGGAGTCCCAAAGTCAGGACTCCCCCTTGGCCTGGGGTAGAGCCGACCTTGGAGCCCTCGCCCCACGGTGTCCCTCCCTCTGCCTCCAGAGGGCGCGCGCACCAGGCCATCCTCTCTGACGGGACTCTGGACAGGACCCTCGGACATGTTGGCTTCCATCCCCCCAGAGCAGGGAGGCAGGACTCCACCTGACACAGCAGCCCAGCCCCCGGAGCCCTACAGAAGGAAGGCCTGGGACTGGCACACCTATAATCGTAGGTGGTGATCTTCTTGCCATTTTCGAGCTGGGAGGGGGTGATTGAAAGCATCTTGAGGGAGTGCAGCTTCGTCAGGAAGTGGCTCTCTGGAGGTGAAAGGCAGAAGACAGGGGCTGCTCAGAGGAAGGGCCACGTGGCAGGGGCCACAGTCGGGACAGAGAGGCAGCGGGCAGCTCACCTCTCACCCTCCGGTTCTTCTTCAGCTGCCAGGTGGGCACGAACACAGTGACCTCTCGGTGGCCCCGGTTCCAGAAATACTGTACCGCCATGGCAATGCCACGGCAGGAGAAGAAGTGCTGGAGGCCGTGCCTGGAGGGGGGAGGGCGGGGGCGGGAGGTGAGGGAACAGGTCCCTCCTGAGGAACATGGCCCTGCCTCCTCTGGGCCCTCCCTCAGAGCCAGGCAATGCCACGCCCTGCCCCAGCTGCCCAGAACCCCCAGCCCACCACACGCCCCTGGGTACTCACACCATGGCCACACTGCTGCCGTCAATGACCACTCGCCGCAGCCCCTGGTTCCCGGGTTCCCCCGACAGGTTCAGCTCGAAAGGTGTATTCAGAGCCTCGTGGTACCTCTGGAAGCTGGTCACTGTGCTGTTGGCCTGTGGGTGGCGAGGCGGCTGCCTCGGGGCGCCCTCCCGGGCCCCCAGGAGCCCCTGCATCTGAGGTCGGTGCTTACTACTGGGAGCCAAGTTGCTGCCGGACTGGGGACCCTGCCTTTCGGCCTCCCCCTGGCCCTTCGGGAAGGAGGCGTTGCCCCTTGACGAAGGCTGGCCCTCGCCCAGGGGTTTGGCCCCATCCGAAACTGGCCCCGGATCTGTGGGCGTCTTCTGAGCCGCAGGTGTTTTGGGAGCTCTGGAGGCTTTGGGGGCAGCAGGTGCTTTGGGGGCAGCAGACCCTGTTTTGGATGCAGGCCCAATTTGAGCTTTGGGTGCTTTGGGCCCCGCAGGTGATGATTTTGCCGCGGGCGTTTTCTGAGCCGCGGGAGTTTTTGGAGTTGCAGGTACCTCTGGAGCTGCTGATGCCGGTGGAGCCCCGGCGGCCTTCTGAGCAGTGGGCACCCCTGGAGCTGCTGGCTTTGTCGGGGCCGAAGGCACTTCGAGAGCTGCAGGTTCTGCGTGGACCACCGGCGTCGTCTGGGCTGTAGGCACTTTGGGGACTGCGGGCAGCCCTTGATCCGCGGGTGGGGTTTGAGATGTGGCCACTGCTGCAGCCATGGGCACTTCGAGAGTTTCAGGCACTGTTTGAGCATCGGGTACTGACAGAGCAGTCGGCCCCCCTTGAGCCACGGGTCCCCCCTGAGCTGTAGACACTCCTTGCCCCGGCGGCAGTGCCGGAAAGGGCCCCTCTTCTGGCCCCTTACTATCCCACTGCCCGCTTCCTTGATCCCCTGGCTCGCTTCCAGCTTGCAGCTGCGGTACAGAGGTCAAGGGTGGCCCTATCTGTGGAAGTCCAGGGCTAGTCTTGTCCTTTACACCTGAGCCCCCCGAGACCACCAATAAACTCATGACTTTTTGGGGGGTCTCCGGCCTCGAGCAGTTCTGGAGGGCCGCCTCTCCTCCTGGTCCCGCATCCGGTCTGCAGTCTGGGCTTTCCATGCTGGGCAAAGGAACCAGCTCCTTCTGCTTCCACTCGAGATTCAAGGGCAAAGGATTCTGCCCTGGTAGCTTGAACTGAATGGGGCCCAGCGGCCTCTGCCAGAAAGGGAAACTGAAGCACGCCTGGGACAGGAGCCAGGCCAGGTGGAGGGAGTGCAGCTCATTGATCCTCCAGAAGGTGGCCGCGATAGCCCCCGGCCACAAGGGCCCAAAGGCTGGCCCCGGGGTCCAGGCCTTCCAGGGCGGGCACACACCCAGGGCTGACACGGGGGGCTGGAAGGGGACTTTGTCTTCCACTCTCTGGCCCTGCCTCTGCTGTGACAGGGCCTGTGTGTGGGCTGTGGAGTCCTGGCTGCCGGTGGCTCGCGCCGGCCCTTCCTCTCGGGGAGCGCTGTCTGTGCCACCGTGGCTGCTGGAATCGACCCTGGAGGAAGCCCCAGTTTGTTGGAAGGGTGGTTAGACCATTTAAGTCCCCCACTATGTCCTTGGGGTGGGGGAGCAGGGATAGGATCCGAGAAGCAAAGAGATTCTTCAGAACTTACCGTACCAGCTGGTTGGCGGGTTCCTGCTGTGTGTTCTGGCCGGGGGTGCCCGATACCAGGGCCCTGGTGGCTCCCAGACTGGTTAATCTCTTGGAATGTTCTAGACTCCTGTTCTGGAGGGTACCCACCTCCAGGAAGGGCCCAGGACCGTCTCCCACGGACACCATGGCTGGGCCTTCCTTCTGCTGGTGGGGAGGGCAGATCAGGACCTCGGGGTCAGAGCGCGACTCGGAGGTACCGATGCGGCCGAGCCACTCGATGATGTCTTCCTTGCCCGCCGCGTCCCGCACCAGGCTCAGCAGCAGCTCTTGGACCGCTGGGGGCAGCTGCAGCAGATCCCCTGCGTACTGGTCACCACGGATCCAGACCAGGGCCCCGAAGGCCCTGGTCACCTCGGCCTCCCAGATCCCCCGGGGTGTGAGCAGAGCGGCAGGGCCCCAGCGCAGCCGCCCCACCAGCTCCTCCAGCCAGTTCTGGGTCATGATGAAAGACTCGGTCAGCCCCCCCACCATCAGGGAGCCGGGGGGGCCAGGCACCAGGTAGGCCAGGGTGCTCCAGCAGAGACAGTCGAGAAAGAGGCCCTGGGCCCCAAGGAAGGCGCAGTGCAGGGCCTGAGGGTAGCGAACCTCCTTCCACAGCTCCGGGCTGCACAGGCCCTTCAGATACTCCTGAGGCCACAGTAGGGAGAGCAAGCACAAAAGAAGTCATCCCTTCAGGGGCCTGCACTCACTGGCTTGCACTCCCCAACCCCAAGGACATGCCCTCCCCTTGCCTACCATAATCCAAATGCCGCCCCCCGGCCCGCCCCTCTCTCCTGGTCCTGTCCCCCCTCACACACTCATTTCTTCCCAGGGAACTCTCAGACAGGATGAGGGAGGCACCCAGGGGAAGGGGAAAGCACCTAGGCTTGGAGTCGGGGGCCCTGGTTCTAGTTCCAACTTGACTGCAACAGGTTAGGTAGGTTAACTGGGAAATTTACCTTCTTCTCGGGACCTCTGTCCCTTCGCCTGTTAAGTGAGCTACCCCTAAGGTCCAGTCCTACCCTGGGGTTCTAGAAATGTGAGCTAGCTAGGAGAAGGGGAATTGCACACTACTGAATATCCTCCATGAGCCAGGAACCTATGTGACCTGGGGCAAGTTATCTACCCTCCCTGTGCCTGCGATTCCTCATCTGTACAATGGGGATAACAGCCCCCCCCCATTAAGCTATTATGAAGCTTCGATGAATTAATAAAAAGGAAGTGCTTAGCCTAGCGTCTTAGCCTAGCTATTTGCATTCTGTATGCTCAGAAGGGACACGTCGCTCGACCAACGACACACAGCTAGAAGCTGATAGGCCAGGAGCACAATCCACATCTGTCTGACTCTGAAACCAGAGCCCTTTCTACCTCCTCAGACTGCACAGTGACTACAGGGTAATCCTGAGGGATTCTGGCTTAATCCCCCTCCAGAAGGTCTCTAACATAACCTGTACCTGTAACCATGGTAACTCTGTTGCCCAGAGGGAAGAGAGGAGGAGGTAAGTCACTGGGCCAGCATCCAGGGGAACCCCGCAGATATGCACAATGGTTGAACCTGAACGAAGGCCTCTGGCTCTCTGGGCAGACCAAGTCCTCATGTTTACAGGGCTCACACACTCAGTCTTCAGCAGCCGCTGGGAGGGGAGAGGTTGGGGATCCCCCCTTACACGGCTGAGTTGTACCAGCACGGCCCCATGAGCTCCAAGGGAGCATGGGCACTCCCTCTTAAGCAGCCAGCCCATGTTGATTGCACTTGCCCTCCGGTCCCTCCTGCCCCTGCACATCCCACGTCCGTGACAGCCATCCCTCTTCCCGTTTTCCCCTAACAGTTCCATTAAGGAACAAAGGCTCCATTTTAGATCTCCAGCAGCCATTCTGAAGACCACTCCAGCGCCCTCCTCAGACCATTCTGCTCAGGCCTATGCTTACCTCTTCTACCTGGACCAGGCCACAGACATCCAACCCCTTCCCCGAAGGGCCTAAATACACCTAGGCACTTCGGCCCAGGTCTAACCCCTTTGCGATCAGTCCAAAACCAGCTCAAAACCTGATAGACATCCCAAGCCAATCCCTCCCACCTAGAACCTCAGCTGGTCCCACTGTCTGGCAAGGGTGAATCTGACCAGATGCGGGATAATTATTGTAGACCTTAACCAATCCCCACCCCAGCACCCTACATTCCAATTACTTGAAAAACAATATGTAAAAATGAAGAGATGTGCTGGAGAAGAAGATTGTGGGTGGTTTCTTTCTCTTTGTGCAAAGAGCTTAAAATAGTTATGGTTCCATTAACTGTTCAATATTTTTTAACTAAAAGATAAATTAAAAACTAGAACCCTTTTCCAAATAATAAATGTGAACTAATATTCATCGAATACTCACTGTGCGTCAGGCTCCATATACACATGATCTCATTTATTCCTCTCTCCGCCCTAGAAGGAAATTACTACATCCCCATTTTAGATGAGCAAGGAAGGGCACAAGTTCAAGGTTACACAGATAGTGGGCTGGGATACTCAGGCACCCTGACTCCAAAGTCTGGGGTCTTAACCACGGTGCTGTCTATACCATTCAACAAAAAAAGGTAAAGAAACAACAGAGTTGTAAGTTGGAGCCCCACGTTGGGTCTAGAGATTACTTAAAAATAAAATAAAATTTAAAAGTATAAAGGCAGACTGAGGTAAAGTTGTTCAAGGAGCAATTAGAGACCAACCAGCCCCCTACACAAAGGCTGGGTAAGTACCTCACACACCTGGAGGTTTGCTCTCTGGACAACCTAGCGGGCAGGAAACAAGGTCCCGGGATTAGAGGTTGACCACACACGTGAGGGTGTGCAGACCGTACAAAAAAACATGAAGGAAGGGAGGAAGGCCAAATGATGAAGTCTACAATGAAAGCTGAGTGCAGAGAAACCCATTCTTCCCATTCGGCAATTCAGCAGCCAGACCGTGACCCTCCAGGACAGAGAATAGAGAAATAACATTCTGGAAATCTGGCCAGCTGGAGAGCAAAGACCTAAAGATCACCAAACAGGTTCCCTGACAGACAATGCCCTCAGATCTCCGTACACCAAGCTCAAAACCAACAAGTGTCAGCCTCGTGCATGGATTGCCATGACATATGAGGAAAGCTTCTAATGTGAAATAAACATACAGGAGCGCCTGGGTGGCTCAGTCGGTTAAGCATCCAACTCTTCACCTCAGCTCAGGTCTTGATCTTAGGGTCATGAGTTCAAGCCCCACGTTGGGCTCCACAAAAGAAAGAAAGAAAACATACAGAAAGGGGCAGGGAACAATTTGAAGGAAGAGAAGCTAGGCAAGGAGAAGAAAACTTCAAAATGTTTACTGTCATTGCTCTCTCAGAGAGATAATAAAGAACATTGAGCACGTTAAACAAGAATAGAATACTACTTTTTTTAAGATTTATTTATTTGAGAGAGAGTGTGTGTGCAAGCAGGGAGGGGACAGAGGGAGAGGGAGAGAAAGAATCCTCAAGCAGACCCTGCTGAGCGTGGAGCCCAATGCAGGGCTTGATCCCAGGACCCTGAGACCACGACCTGAGCCATAACCAAGAGCCAGCCACTTAACTGATTGAGCCACCCAGGCGCCCCTTTGAAAAGAGAATTCAGAGAACATAAATGACTTTTTTTTAAGATTTTATTTTTAAGTAATCTCTATATCTAATGTGGGGGTCAAACTTACAACTCTGAGATCAAGAGTTGCATTCTCCACTAACTGAGCCAGCCAGGCGCCCCCATAAATGACTTTTAGATATTAAAAATATGATGGCAGTGTAGTGCCTGGGTGGCTCAGGCGGGTGAGCGTCTGACTCTTGATTTCAGCTCAGGTTATGATCTCAGGGTCGTGGGACTGAGCTCCAGGTCAGGCTCCATACTCAGTGGGGAGTCCACTTGAGATTCCCTCCCTCTCAATCTGCCCCTACCCCCTCTCAAATAAACAAATAAAATCTTTTTTACAAATTAAAAAATAAAAAGGTTGGAAGATAAACTTCAGGAAATCTCCGGGAAACAGAGCAAAAAGTTAGAATTGGAGAACAGGAGAAAAAATAAGAAAAAGAACACCAGACCAGAAAGTTCAATGTCTGAAGAGGAGTTCTAGAAAGAGAAGACAGAGAAAACACAGGGGGGAAATCATCAACAAAATAGTTCCAGAAAAATTTCTAGATCTGAAGAACATGAGTGTTCCAGATAGGCCCACAGACTACCACCGCAGTAGTAACCAAAGACGGATGAAAATAGACCCACACAAAGGGGTCTCACTGAGAAACCTCAAAGCAGTGGGGAAAACTACAAACTTCCAGAGGGAAAACATTTCACACACAAAGGACCTGGAACCTGAAGAGCTTCAGATGTCTCAAAAGCAAGAAGTCAGTGGCATAACACCTCTGCATTTCTGAAGGAAAATAAGTTTCCATTTATAATTCAATACCAACCAAACTATCCATATCAAGTGACCTTCAGATGTTCAATGTAGATATGCCAATGTGCGTATCATTTTACCTCCTCCAACATTTTACCTCCTACAAAATCTTTCTGGGGGGGGGGGATGTTTCTCAGGAAGCTGCTGGGGAGCATCTTTCAACGAATCAAGAAAGGACATAGGAAAAAAGCAAAGACAATCTCCAGGATGATGGTGAAGAGAGAGCTCAGAATGGATTCATCTAGTCAACAAATCGTCACTGAGCACCCAGGCACTATTCTAAGACCACAAGCATCAGCAGGCATGGGGGACAGCTAGCTCGGACTGGAGGGTAGGACACAAGGGACAAGCTTGTTGAGAGCAGTCACCAGCATACCCTTCAGCACCGCACCATCTTCCTCACTTGATGACGCCATCGATGGATGTGACCCACCAACCCAAGAAAGAGAAAGACATTCAGTCCAGTAAACAAAGCATTTGACAAAGAAAAAAGGCAAAGGGATGCCAAGAATGACAGCAAACTGAAATCTCAGATGACAGCCGTGCAGTCCTGGCTAGACAGAAAGATGTCTCCAAGGAAGCTGGAACTGCAAGAACACCCTGAGCCCATAGGTCGGCCTTCTAGAAAACTGTAGCAAAAGGCCACTGAAGTTGTAAGAATGGGCTACAGGTACAAAGAGAAACAAGCAAATGGAAAAACAAGGGGTTCTTACCTTAGTGAAATAAAAAAGTGAGAAAGAAAACATAAGCCGAGTACATGGCAATGCCCAGATGTGAATGATGCATGCCCAGGCATGATGATGCAAACAGTAAATGCAGGTTCGACAGAAAATTGAAACGTAACTATATTGGGAAAAAAGAATGGATGGTGAGGTAAGGGTCTAAACCCTCACCTACAACAGAGAAGGTAAAAAGATATCTAAAACTGGGGCACCTGGCTGGCTCACTGGGTGGAGTATGCGACTCTTGATCTCGGGCTTGTGAGTTCAAGCCCCACGCTGGGTGTAGAGATTACTTAAAAATAAAATCTTAAAAAAGAGAGAGAGAGAGATCTAAAATCATTTAATCACCTCTGAAACTAATAGCACACTATCTGTTAAGTAACTGAATTTAAATTTAAAAAATAGAAAAATAAATATACAAAAATAAAATCAATTAACCAAAAGATAATAGTGTGTGTGTGTGTGTGTGTGTGTGTGTGTATATATATATATATTTTTTTTTTTTTTAAAGGAATGCGTAGATGAGGAAACGCCAAAGGGACTACTGTCTAGGAGGAAGAACACTGAAGACGGAGTTGGGAGGGACAAGGCAGGGAATCACGGTGTCCTGTTGTGTGCTTTTTAAAAACTATTGGACTTGGGGCGCCTGGGTGGCTCAGTCGGTTAAGCGTCTGCCTTCAGCTCTGGTCATGATCCCAGGGTCCTGGGATCGAGCCCCGCGTCGGGCTCCCTGCTCCGGGGAAAGCCTGCTTCTCCCTCCCCCACTCCCCCTGTTTGTGTTTCTGCTCTTGCTATCTCTCACTCTGTGTCAAATAAATTTAAAAAAATAAAAACTATTGGACTTTTTAATTATGCATTACTTTGATAAAAGAAAAACTAAGTTTAAAAAAAGAGAGAGAGAGAAAGGTTAGTTGCCCAAAACCCAATTAAGTGTGTTGGTAAGAGTTTAGCATCAGCCCCTGGGGGCTGTGGGGGGATAGCCCTGATTTGCAGCATTTGACAATTTCTATGGCATAAATACTCCCACCATGGCTGATTTCAAACTACCAATGGGACTCCACTGGTTTGCAAACTTCCTGAAATGTTAACAGTGGGCCAGTAGCAGCCAGCTCCAGCATATCCCTGGCCACCAACGTGGGGAGCAAGGGACAGCTCAGCTTACATCTGACAAGCCAAGCCCAAAGTCAACAAACCTTGCCCCGTCCCACAGCTCCCTGAACCCAGTCTCTGGCTCCCCCTCACCTCCCTCCGTCATCTCCAGAAAGGAGAAAAGTGACAGTCACCTCTCCTCTCTGCGCTCAACGCTTCCTCACATCATTGCCAGGGACAGAGGGCTGAGCAGGGCTTGTCCGTGGGCAACTCTGATCATTATTAAAACCCTCCTTTCCACCTGCTGATTACACCTCAGAGAGGCCAGGCCACCCCACATTTTTTTGCCGCCTGGGAAGGTGATTTCCGGCAAATGTCTTCATTATTTTTTAAATCCCACCACAAGATAACAATTGAAAGGCACTCTTGAGTTCTACAGACATTTTCCTGGAAAGCCAGGGCATATAATTTAGAAACATACCCGGGCCCTTCTCCAGATGAGCCTGTCTCCTTCACCCCTCCTCCCCTCCCCATCCAGCCAACCCCACGCTCACCCCTCTCCCATCCCTCAGCCTCTGGTCTCACTAGGTCCTCTCTGCCTGTTGGCCTGTGTATCACAGCACATTATCAAAGTGCAGGCTTCCGAGTCCCCATCGTTTAGGATTAGGTTCAGCCCCAGCACCTCCACACGGAAGCCACGAGACATCCTCATACTTGAGAAATTGTCACGTATGAGACTGCTGGACCTTGGGGAGCATTTCATCTTACTTTAATTTCAGCTTTTCACTTTACAAACAAGGAGACCGAAAATCAGAGACAAAAGCACTCGTTCAAAGTTGTACAGTAATAACTGACCTATATGGGGCAGCTGGATGGCTGGGTCTTTTGAGCACCCAGCTCTTGGTTTCAGCTCAGGTCACAATCTCAGGGCCCTGGGATGGAGGCACCCCCCTACCCCCATGAAGCCCTTGGTGGGGAGTCTGCTTGAAGATTTTCTCCCTCTTCCTCCGCCCCCCAAAATAAATAAATAAATCTTTAAAAAACAATGACAATAACTGCCATCTACATCCCGTAGCTCTCCACATTTGCAAACGTACTTAAGCATGCATTATTTCAGCTGACTCACAACCCCTCCACGATGTGGGTGTTCTATTATTATTTTATAGATAAAGAAATAGGCTCAAGGGAGAGTAAATTATTTGACCCAGGTCACCCAGTTAGAGGGTAGCAAACCCTGATCTCAAACTCTCTCTGCCACACCCCTCTGTCCCAGACATAGCTTGGTGACAACAGGTTGAGCCCAGATCTCCTGACTCCTAGGACAAAGCCTTATCCTTCCACCCTCCCTGCTCTCCTGCTCCAAACCTCCAACCATCTCTTCTTTCTGCTCATTTTGTGCAATAAGAGAGGGACTTACCCAGAAGACCCTCAGGTTATGTTTCCATCTTAAACAGGGCCTTTCCCCCAAGGGAAGACAAAGGGGAATGAGGTGACAGGTAGGGGAATTGAGAGAGCCACTGGTTACATTAGCAGGGCCTGGGGTGTGAGGGAGGGATCAGTGGCCCAAGGAACCCTGAGATGGCAGTGGAAACAGGAGCAGACAAGCCTGGAGAAGCTGATCCTGGATTTAAAGCAGGGGGCAGGGGCGCTGGGCACCTCTGAAAGTACAAATCCCATAAAAGGGTGAGTCGTTCTATTTCAAATTAACAAAAAGATTAAGAACCCAAAACAACCCCAAAGGCTCCTCTTGTAAACCCACCCTATCCCAGCTACTGAAAAGTCTGAATCTCAGGGGCTCCTGCCCATCCATTCTCTGGGCAGGCACCCCTCCCCTCCCCCGGCACCTCTGTCAGAACTGGAAAAACTGCTGACCAAGCAGCTCCAGTGGCGGGGCTGAGGGAGGAACTTCCCAGCCTGCCTGCCTGCCACTGGCCAGTGTATTCTGGGCTCCCCCACCCATGGCCTTGACCAATTAGGATATTGGTATAGACCCAGCTGGGGAAGGGGTGTGTTTTGGTGGGTGGATGAGAGGTGCACAGGGAGTGGGTGACCTGGGACCCAGGGAAGCTGTAGCATTCCTACCAGGAAAAGATAAGGGAATCTAGGGGGAGAGGGAGACCTTGGCCATGATTGGGGGTCAGAGGGAACCTGAGAGGCCCAAGTAGGGAAGAAGCCTGTGAGAGAAGCCGGGAGAATGCAAGAGAGGTGCACTGTGACCTGGCCTGTCCAGCGCCCTGCCCCACACAGCAGGCCCTTTCATCTGAAAGCCCACAGCCCTCCTCCAAGATTCCCACCCATCCCCAAGGGCTGCTGCCTTCCAGAGCAGCTGCATACACACACACACACACACACACACACACACACACACACACACACACACACATACACACACACACACACACATCCCAGCCCCTGCAAGAGGCTGCTAAGGCATCAAGAGTGTGGAGCAGGGAGCCCAGAGCCCTGGGTTCTGGTCCCAGCACTTGCCACCCTCCCCCCAACCCCCACCTGACACTGTGTCCTCAGGCAAGCCCCTTACCCTCTCTGATCCCCAATACCGCATCTGTAAAATCCAGCATTGCTCTAGAAGGGTTTCTAAGGGCCCCTCTAGTCCAGCACTCTGAGAGGCTCCAAGGGGCAGCCCAGGATCTAAGGAGACTTAAAAGGAGACAGAAGCACCTGGGCCTTCCAGCATCTTGATGGAGAACAAAGAGGTGTTGCAGAGGCCATAGAAATGCTGGACCTTAAGTTGTTCCCCGGATGGGGGAGCAGGCTATGGATGCTGGGGTCCTGGCCATGGAAGGCTCATGGGGGAACACACAACCACGGAGGCTCTCTCAGAGCACTTGAGGGACAGAAGTGACATGCAGGAGAGGGGTGAGGCAGAAAAGAAAAAGGGAACCAGAGGGAAGGAACCAAGGCTGCGGATCTGGAAAGGCAGGAGACTGCCCCACTACCTGCCCGCCATAGTGCCGAATCCAGGTCGAGGGACCTCTGGGGACCCCTGTCTCCCCGGGACAGGGGAGCGTGAGAGGGGTCTGGCTGGAAGGGGCGGGTGGGGGTGGGGACAAGCTGTTTACCTTGGCTTTGCTCATGTTCTCCTTGGGCCCCTCGAGCTGCAGCCAGAAGTAGGGGGTGTCTGGACGGCTCTGGAAGGCGTTCAGCTTGACCCTGAAGATGCGCTGCACTTGCAGCCGCTGCCGCTGCACCCGGGGCTTTGATTTGGTCTGCACCATGAACCATTCCTGCGCCGGAGGGTCGCCCCCGGACAGGAGCATGGCTGCCCCGCCCGCCCCTGGAACGAGGGCGCCGACACTGTCACCGGGCTCCCAGCGCGGGAGGCGCCCCAGCCGGGTGCCGGAGGAGCCCAGGCCACGCCCCCTCCTCCAAGCGGCGCGCCCCCCAACTCCCCCCCCCCCCGCCCTCCGCCCCGCGCTCGGGCCCGGGTCCTCCCGGCTCGAGGACCCACCCGCCACTGCCAGGGCGCCCGTCCGCCCGAGCTCCGTCCCTTTTGGCGGCGGCTCCCGCGACAATCTCTTCCTGCCAGGGGCTGCAGCTGGGGGTGGGACCGCTGGGGCTCCCGCCGCCCTTCCCTCCGCCCCCAGCCTTCCCCCTTCACCACTGCGCCAGCCCCCGCAAGATGAACCCTTTCCCAGTCTGCCGAGTGGCTAGAAGGGGCGCGGAGGGCCGGGGGAGGGGGCGACGAGGCGGGGGGAGGGAGGGGGCGGAAGGGTCCTCGAAACCTCCGCCTTCCACCCAAGTTTTAGGCCCCGAGCCAGAATCAGGGGTCAAAGTTAATTTCCTTCCACGTTCCCCTTTCCTGGGTGGAAGGAAGAGGAAGGGGAAGGAGGGGCGTTCGGGTGCGGGAGAGGGGGCTTGATTTCTGGGACTTTCTCCCAGCTCCTCCCACCGCGCCCCTCCCAGCCCTCCCCGGAGAAGCGGACCTGTGCCACTCCTCCCCCCCCCCCCCGCCCCCCGGCCCCGGAGGAAAGGGTTAAGGGAGAGCAGGGTGGGGAGCCGGGGAGGCCGGGGCCTGAGGAAACTCCGGGCTGGAAACCTAGCAGGAAGCCGAGGGTAACGGCACCTCCTCCCTACCCCACCCCCAAGTCTGGGGACAGCCGGGGCTGGCAGGCAGCCCAGACCCTCCTGAAGCCCCCAGGGCTGGAGGGGCGGGAGAGCCGCCCGAGTGTTCAGACTCGCGCTGTTTATGAAAGCCCCATTTAGCGAGTTTGAGTAATGCCGGGAGGGGAGGCTTCAGGATGGGAGTGAGGGTCTGGCCTGTAATGCCGCCTTTGAGGGTTCGCTCAACCCTTGACCCACAGCCAACCGCTTGGCATCAGCGGTCAGGGACTAGCTCTGGGCTGGGCCCCCTCCCAACACCCTGCCCCGGAGGCGTCGTCCGCACAAAGAACACCTTATGCAGCCCTGCGGCCTGAACAGAAGAACCTGGCTCTGTGGAAGGGCGCAGTCTGGGTCCTGGGCTTCAGTGACCTTTATTTTACGAACCCCAAATGAGACGGGCATTCTAACAGACACAAGTGTACCTATGGGGACAAAGGGCAGTGGACTTTAATTTTCGGCCAGCCCTGGAACATCTGGCCCACGGGGCCATGGCATGTGGGGCCCAGCCTGGGGAGAGGTGGGTGCTCACACTGCTCCTAGTCTGGACTGGACTCAGCGCATCCTGTCCCAGCCCACCCCCACTCCTGGTGCTTCTCCCTAGACTGGAATCCAGAAAAGGAGGAGACTCCACAGCCCTCTGCTCGGCCCCATCTGACGTCCCTGTCTGGCCGCTTTAGAGCGCCTGGAAGCAGACCCCCAGGGCGCACATCAGGTCCTCTCCACTCTTCCCACCGCTGTCTGCTCTCCCTTGATTCAGAAGAGGCTCCTGCCTCCTCGAGCTTCAGTTTCTCCTCGGAAGCAAAGTGAGAGCCTCCTACCCCTGCTTCTCACTCTTCCCTGAATAAGTACGTAACTCTTGTTGACCTTTTCCCAGTGACCATGGACCCCGCCCACAGGGGCATCTTCAAGGAAAACTCTCAGGTTTAATCCTAAATTTAAAGGGGCAGTGCAGAGGATGGAAAGAGGTCAAGTTTAGGAGTCAGGTACCTGATAAATGGATAAAAGAGGGTAATTTATGTAAACTCTTGTGACTCCATTTCTTCAGCTCATAAAAATGGGGATAATAATACCTACAGCACAGGTTGCAAATCAGACCGCACGGTACAGGTACGACACCTGGCACATTTTCTGGCACAGAACAGATACCCAATACATTTTAATTTTCCCTTCCTAGATCTGTCTCTTGTCCCCACATCACCTCTGGCCCACATGTCACCATAGCTTCCCAGAGATCCCCTCTTGCCCACTGTCATCAGCCTGGCTCTAGAGCAGGCGCTCCTCACCCTTCCTGCTAGCCCATCCCCTCCTCCTGCCTCTCCTCCTGAATGTAGTCGATTTAATTAAATAGCCTGGCTCCAGTCCCGACTTCGCCAGTGATGAGTTGTGCACGATTAAGCAGGTAGCTGAGTCCTTGACCTCTCTGGGCTTCCTCATCTAAATTCATTCACTGGGCCAAATTCATTCACTCATTCAACAAATTCGACACATATTTATTGTTTACTATAAGCCAGGCCCTGAGAGTAGAGCGTTGACTAAGTTAACTCCTGGCCCTCATGGATTGGGAGAAGAGAGAAGAAGAAAACACTTGTGATTTCAGGGGATGATAAATATTCTACTGGAAAGAAAGCATGTTGGGCTGATGAAGAGCGCCCAATGGGACCTCTCTGGTGAGAGGACAGTTCAGCTAGAGGCAGAGCAGGAACCCGCGCTGAGATGATGATGTGCAAAGCCCTTAACAATTTTTGATCAAGCCTTGTCCGGTGTGAATCTGTTTTAGTGATTCCTCGCCTACAACATAAGTTAAAACTTGTTCGATGGTGATAGAGGCTTTCCTTGCTGCAGCCCAAACCTACCTTCCCAACCTTGTATGAAAGGATCCCCACTCAAGTCTAAGGAGAATCCGATCTGTCTCGGCATGTCTGGCAACAGGGTAGCACACCCTGCCAGGAGCCCGCTTGCATAAGGAATGAGAAGCCTCCAGAGAAAGCTCTTCGGGATGAAAGGAGGGGCCTGCCCTGTAAGCCTGACATATAAGCTGATTCCAGTGGCTGGAGGTGGGGGTGGGGAGCCCTGGGATCCAGACAGCCTGCTTGGGACCCTTGTGTGGGAATAACCCATAGGGGAGACAGGCTTCTCCCTGACTTTGCCAGAATCCTAAGCAGCTTGCCCTGGAGGGCTCCCATTGGAACAGAAGTAGCTTCCCAGAGGCACAAAGAATGGTCAGGACTGGGCGCCTGGGTGGCTCAGTTTGTTAAGCGACTGTCTTCGGCTCAGGTCATGATCCGGGAGTCCCGGGATCAAGTCCCGCATCAGGCTCCCTGCTCAGCGGGGAGTCTGCTTCTCCCTCTGACCCTCCTCCCTCTCATGCTCTCTGTCTCTCATTCCCTCTCTCAAATAAATAAATAAAATCTTTAGAAAAAAAAAAGAATGGTCAGGACTTAAGGTGGTTTCAAATAAGCAAGCAGAGGCAAGAGCCAAGAAAACTGGAGTTACTCCCCGTATTTGGTCAGGATCTCCGTAGGAAGCACATGGTCCCCTCAAAAGGAATGGCTGAAGGAAGGTTACAGAATGGATCTCTATAGGGATGTGGGCAGGGTGAAGGAAAACCAGTAAGCGGTTCTAGGGTTAGTGTGGGGGAAGCTGTTACCACCATAGGCCTGAAAGGGAAAGGGGAAGAAGTGGTTACCGGAACCAACCAATGGACCAGAGCTGGAGCTGTAGAGGGGCCACAAGACAGGAGCTGTGGCCTTAGGTAAAGATGCACAGCCACTGACAAGCTGTGACCCAGCGTGGAGGGAGCACTTCCAACTTGCTGCCAGTGACTGGCATTGGCCAAACCCGGACGGAAGCCAAAGGGCAAGGAAGTAGGGTGGTGGCAGGCCAATGAGTTCAGCCTCCTGGACACTGGGCAGGGTGTTGGAGAGCAAAGAGGAGAATGGGGAAGGACACAGAATGGCCAGCATACCCCTTTGTCTGTAACACCCATAGGCTGACGAGGCCCAAGGAAATTGGGGATACACTAATTTCCCCAGCTCCTCCCCATCACACACTCTCTCAGCAACAGGGATGAATACCCCCGCACTCCCATTCAGAACACAGGGCTCAGGCTCGCACTCAGACTCGCTTTCAAATCCCAGCTCTGTCACTGTATCAGCATTACAAGTTACCACAAACCAGGGGGGTGGCTTACAACAACGGAAATGTATTCTCTCACAGTTCAGGAAGCTGAAAGTCTGAAATCAAAACATATAAGCCTCTAGTAGCAACTTGGTGCATGAATAGACAAAGTGTTGAGTGGAAGAGACCAACAATGTAGAGAAGAAGAGCAACTACACGCTGAAATTTAGTATATGACAAAGATAGCCTTTCAGTCCGTGAAGATAAGATGAATTTTCCCTAAAGATCTTGCGACGATGGGGTAGCTTTCTGAGCGAAAATAAAATATCCACACCTCACCTCGTACACGAAAACAAATCCCTGAAAAATCAATTATTTAAATATTAAAAATCAAATCATAAAAATACTGTAACAATGGGAGAATGTTTTTATTATTATATTTGGAGAAAGCAGGTCTTTCTAAGAATGACACCAGATCAGAAGTCATCAAAAACTTGTTTAATACATTCAGTTACATAGGGGTGCCTGGCTGGCTCAGTCAGTGGGGCATGTAACTGTTGAAGCCCAAGTTGCAAGTCTGAGTCCCAAGATGGGTGTACAGATTACTTGAAAATAAAATCTTTTTTTTTTTAAGATTTTATTTATTTATTTGACAGAGAGTGAGACAGCTAGAGAGGGAACACAAGCAGGGTGAGTGGGAAAGGGAGAAGCAGGTTCCCGGCCTAGCAGGGAGCCCGATGCGGGACCTGAGCCGAAGGCAGACGCTTAATGACTGAGCCCCCCGAGAGCCCCGTGAAAATAAATCTTAAAAAAAAATACAGGGGTGCCTGGGTGGCTCAGTCGGTTAAGCATCTGCCTTCGGCTCAGGTCATGATCTCAGGGTCCTGGGATCGAGACCCGCATCAGCAGGGAGCCCGCTTCTCCCTCTCCCTCTGCTGCTCCCCCTGTTTGTATTCTCTCTCTGTCTCTCTCTGTATCAAATAAATAAATAAGTAATCTTTATATATATATATACATTCAGTTACATAAATACAGCATTTATCCCCCCTGGGAAAATAAACCCCATAAGCAGAGTCAAAAGATAAATGAAAAGCCGAGGAAACTGATTTGCCAATTATATCACAGACCAAGAGCTGATTTCCTTGATATTTAAACAGCTTTTACAAATCAGTAAGAAACAGACTAACTCGGGGTGCCTGGGTGGCTCAGTCAGTTAAGTGGCTGCCTTCGGCTCAGGTCATGATCCTGGGGTCCTGGGATCGAGCCCCATGTCCGGCTCCCGACTCAGCAGAGAGCCTGCTTCTCCCTCTCCCTCTGGCTGCCACTCTGCCTACCTGTGCGCTCTATCTCTCTGTCAAATAAATAAATAAAATCTCAAAAAAAAAAAAAGAAAAGAAACAGACTAACTCAATAGAAAAAATGGACAAAGGATATAAACAGTCCCCAAAGGAGGAGATATAAGTGGTTCTTAAACATATGGGAAAAAATGTTCCCTTTCATTCTCAATAAGAGAAATGCAAATCAAAACTATGGTAAGATCGGGGCGCCTGGGTGGCTCAGTCGTTAAGCGTCTGCATGATCCCGGGGTCCTGGGATCGAGCCCGGCATCGGGCTCCCTGCTAGGCGGGAAGCCTGCTTCTCCCCTTCTCACTACCCCTGCTTGTGTTCCCTCTCTCGCTGTGTCTCTCTCTGTCAAAATGAATAAATAAAATCTTAAAAAAAAAAAACAACTATGGCAAGATTTTTCATCTGCAGAGTGGCAAAAATCAGCAATGCTTGCTAACACACTGTTGACCATGCTCAGACCCTGCTAGCATGTCCTCACAACCTCCAAGGACAGCATTTAGCAGTGTATATTAAATTTTAATTGGATATACTCTGGAGCCCAGCGATCACACTCAAAGAATGTATTTTACACATATATTCTCACACGCGCTTAAAAAAATTCTTTGCAGCATTGTTTGCCGTGGCAAAATATGGTTGTCCATTCATGCAATGGGATGCTATCATTCAAAAAAAGTAGGGGGTAGAACTGTCCTAATATGGAACTAGGTCCAAGACCTATAAAAGTGAACTTTGTAAAGCCTAGTGCAAGAGCAGGAGGGCTGGGGCGCCTGGGTGGCTCAGTCGTTAATTGGCTGCCTTCGGCTCAGGTCATGATCCCAGGGTCCTGGGATCGAGCCCCGCATCGGGCTCCCCACTCCGCGGGAAGCCTGCTTCTCCCTCTCCCACTCCCCCTGCTTGTGTTCCCTCTCTCGCGGTCTCTCTCTCTCTGTCGAATATATAAATAAAATCTTAAAAGAAAAAAAAAAAGAGCAGGAGGGCTGTAGGGAACCACCCAGTTGCTGATTGAATGCCCCAGCGCACCAGCCAGCACCCACCAGAGGCGCGTGTACTGTGTGCTAAGGAAGATGAGGCTGAAGGGGGCCCCCCGGAGCACAAGCCCCTGTCATGTGTTCACGAAGTCTTATGTTTTTGTGAAATGTGCAAAAGAGATTTTAACCCCAGTGTGTAAGACTACTGTGTCTTTCCCTTCAGGCTTCCCTCTGTCACACTTCCCCTTGTGTCAGGTGATGTTGGAAGAGCCAAGAGCAGTTTGGGGATCCAGCAAAAGGAAGGTAGGTTGGAGAAACATTAATTATAAGTTTAGTGGGATAGATGTATGTGGCTTGTGGTAACTTCCACACAGAGTTAAGTTATTGCTTGCCATCCCTGTGCTGAAATGGCTTTCAGAAATATGCCTTTTGCCTGACCTGGGAGAGCCACACAAAGATATAACTCGTACAAACTCACAACAGGCAGTTAATAAGTTTTTTTTATTTAAAAAATTTTTTTGGTGGGGGGCGCCTGGGTGGCTCAGTCAGTTGGGCATCTGCCTTCGGCTTGGGTCATGATCTCAGGGTCCTGGGATCAAGCCCCACATCGGGCTCCCTGCTCAGCTGGAAGCCTGCTTCTCCCTCTCCCACTCCCCCTGCTTGTGTTCCCTCTCTCACTGTCTCCCTCTCTCTCTCTCTCTCTCTCTCTGTCAAAAAAAAAAAAACTTAAAAGTCTGAAGTTCAGGGGCGCCTGGGTGGCTCAGTCGCTAAGCCTTAAGCGTCTGCCTCTGCCTTAGGCTCAGGTCATGGTCCCAGGGTCCTGGGATCGAGCCCCATGTCTGGCTCCCTGCTCCGCAGGAAGCCTGCTTCTCCCTCTCCCACTCCGCCTGCTTGTGTTCCCTCTCTCGCTGTGTCTTTCTCTGTCAAACAAATAAATAAAATCTTGGGGAAAAAAAGTCTGAAGTTCAATCTCTGGGCTGTCTACCTCATTCGAAGGGAGCCCTTGATGTTTCCTTTTCTTTTTTTTTTTTAAGATTTTATTTATTTGAAAGAGGGAGAGAGAGAGAGTACAAACAGGGGGAGGAACAGAGAGACAAGCAGACTCCCTGCAGAGTGGGGAGCCCAACACAGGGCTCGATCCCAGGACCCCGAGATCATGAACTGAGCCCAAGTCAGACACTCAACCGACTGAGCCACCCAGGCGTCCCTTTGGATGTTTACTTTTAATCTTATTTCACTCATGTGGTAAGGAATCGGGGGCAGGATGGTGGGAAAGATCACTGGACCTGGAGTTGGGAGCTAGCCTTCCAATCTCTAGACATTACTTAAGCCCTCTGTGCCTCTGTTTCCTCAGCCACGAAACAAGGATAATAATAGGATTGTTGGGAGAGGATTAAATGAGATGAGCTATGTAAAGGGCTTGATGAGGTGCTGGGAGCAGAGTGCGCACCCCTGTTACCTATTTCTGTCACTGCTATTCTCGGTGAAATCTCCGAGCCTTGGTTTGGGATTGCAGCAAACTTGGAGTTAAAACACAGAATGCACTCCCCTAATATGCATCACAAAATGGCAGCTTTTATTATTCACTGCACAAGGAGGCACAAAGAGTTATAAATATAAACACTGGCTCTGCTCTTTAGGACCTTACAATCTGGCAGGGGAAACAGGGAACGCTCCCTAAAATTACAGTTAACGAGGCAAATCTATGATTTCCGAGTGCCAAACGACTGATGATTCTGAGAAGTGGGAGCCAATCTGTGAAAACGCACAAGAGAATCGGTTGTGAAGTTCACACAGGCACGGGGCACTGTTTTTCCGACCTTTCTCCTCCCGCCTGCCCACCCCACCTTCCACTTGGTTACTGCTGCCCCCTGGTGTCAGGCACCCTCCCAGCATTCCTGGGTGATAATCCGAACACCGTTCAGCCCTGGGGCAGTCTGGAGGGAGAGGAGGCCACCTGTCCACGGCACAGCCGGGCAGGACTTGAAGCTGGGCTGGGTCCCACTGGGAAGAAAGGAGGTCTCTCTTCTTTTCTCCAGCCTGGACAAGGACACAAACAGCAACTGCCTATGTGGAGGAAAGGGAAAAACTGAGAATTGTTGTCCCGTGGAAAGTGAAAGGCCAGTGACACATCGGGATGGAGGCAGGGTCTGAGTATTGCACATACATGGGCTGCATCTCCAAAGGTTACGGAATCACAAAGCTTTAGATTACACGGCCCCTCCCTCTCCTAGAGCTTCAGCTTTTCCCTCCCTTCCTGGCATCAATATATAAATATGTGTGTGTGTTTCCTCAAAAAGAAAATTGAAATCTCAACCCCTTTCAAGATTTGTGGTTAGATCTTTTGGAGAATGTTGCCCAATTTAAGTTACACTGAGGTTATGGGATTTGGGAAAGAATATCACAGAGGTGATGTGTGCTTCTCAATGCATTGTATCAGGGACATCTGATATCAACATGAATTATTGCTGATGATGTTAACCTTGACTGCTTGGTTTAAGGTGGTGTTTCCTTGGTTTCTCTACTGTAAAATTGCTCTTTTTCCCTTCCCATACTCTCTGTGTTAGAACAAGTTGCTAAGTCCATACCACGTTCAAAGTAAGAGGGATTAA
Source organism: Zalophus californianus (assembly GCF_009762305.2). Taxonomy (NCBI): domain Eukaryota; kingdom Metazoa; phylum Chordata; class Mammalia; order Carnivora; family Otariidae; genus Zalophus; species Zalophus californianus. The sequence continues at coordinate 70,922,551 of NC_045600.1, forward strand.
GTAAACTGTACCTCGTAGAGCAAGGGGTACCAAAGAATGTGGGATTGTATTTTAAAACCCTCACAGTAATTAGTATATTTAGGAACAGATATTTTGAGGCCCTCAAATATCCTGTTCTTCCTTAAAGTTTTACCTACTGATTTTAGCCTAATTCATCAATGGATCTTGCCTGTAGCAATTATTAATGTGATGGTCGAATGGTGATTTTCTATTTCACTTATTCCTTCTACAGTTATTAATTGGACTTCTTCTTTAAAGAAAACTTGTCCCTTCTCCCTCAGTGAGTTATTTATTCAACTATTTATTTGTGTCAGTATGGATTTACAGAGATTTATTTTATTTTTTGTGTTATAATCTAATATCATTGTTATTTATTACGTTGCTCAAATTGTTTCAGCCTTAGCTATTAGGACATCTTTTGAGTTGGCTCCTGCATTCTTTTGATATCCGCCCCCCCCAGCTTATTTTTTTAGCCCTAACTTTCTAGAAATTCAAGTTGCTCCAGGCTTATCTTGCATTAGATAGTCCAGCCCTAGAATTAGTCATTTTTCCAAGGAACCCTGGTTCTTTTTATTGAAGAATGGTATTTAGACACCAACATCTTGATGTTACATGTGCTCATTGTTAACGTGGTGCCCCTTCTTTTGGGACTTCTTAGCTGACAAAACTGGCAAATATATGTATGTATATTAGCTCGCATATACATACTACTTATCTCTATATTATTTGTATGTCTGTATATATAATATATATTATATATATCACACAGATATATAGTATAATATATCATACTTTTATTTTATCTTTTATAAAAAATATTATACAGATATATAATATAATAAATATTATATATAATACAGATATCCATAGCTTATGAATCTATATAGAGTGATAGCTACCTACATAGATCTATCACATATATTCTATAATTCTATGTGTATATGTATATAAATCAAGCATGAGTTCATACTGGTATCTCCAACTCAAATCCAGCCCACAAGGTTTATTCTAGGCTTTCTCCCAACCAACCCCTCTTTCCCTGACAGTAAAAACCTTATGTCCCATTAGCTACAATTTATCTACTTATTTGTTCAAAACTAACGTACATGTTAAATCATTTCAGAACTGTCAAGCTGTGACAAATTTACCGACTATAATGTTTATATATGATTCCTTCTTTCTTTTTTTTTTAATCTATGGTTCCTTTTGTCTGTAGCCTTACAGTATCCAGTCAAAACATTGTTTTCCAAATTTACTTATTTTAGCTTTTCCCCCCACCCCAACCCCCACCACCTTTTTCATATATATTTGTAATATAGTTAAATTCATATGTTACATCCTGGGACTGAATGATTTTGTTTGTTTGTTTGTATACAATTGACTTTGGTCTTTGTAGAGTTCTATGGATTTTGATAATGGTATAGTCATGTATTCACCGCCATTCTATACAGAACAGTTCCATCGCACTAAAAATTCCTGTGTGCTGTCCCTTTAGAGTCAACCATTCCTTGTTCTCTAATCATTTCCCCTGGCTACCACTGATCTGTTTTCTTTCCCTGTCCTTTTGCGTCTTCCAGAATGTCAAGCCTAGGTCAGGAGCCCCAGTTTCCATGGTATTACGAGTTTCCCCTGTCTTGGCATTAAACTTTCTGTAGTCACACTTCTCACTTACTCTTCTATGTCCCTGTGAAGCAGTATTTCCCAAATTGTCTCAAGCAGATGTTGAGTGAGTGAAGTGTCACTAGAATGTGAGTCCCACAAGGATAGAGACGTGTTTGTTGTGTTTGAAGTTGTATCCTTGGCGTCTAGAACAGTGCCTGGCATATAGCAGGCACCAGGAAATATTTGCTGAATGAATAAATACGTGAAGATTCATATTTGTGGTACCAGCCTCCCAGATGGTCCGTATGACCCTCACTTGCTGCTGTTCCCACAGTAAATCAGGGCTAGTCTGTGTAACTAACAGAGTATAATGGAGAGGACCAAAGCTAGCTTATAAAGTTTCCACCTTGGCTTCTTGGATTGCTAATGCTGGGGAAAGCCAGCTGCCATGTCATGAGAACACTCAAGCAGCCCTGTAGAGAGGCCCATGAAATGAAGAACTGAGACCTTCCACCAATAGCCAGCATCAACTTTCCAGCCTAACTGAACCCTCAAAAATGCGTCCTCCCATTCCAACAAAGCCTTCAGATGACTGCCGCCTCAGGAAAGACTCCAAGCCAAAATTGCTCAGCCAAACCACTCCCAAATCTCTGACCTTGGAAACTGTGAAAGATAATTTTTTATTGTTGTTTTAAGCCACTAAGTTTTGGGATAATATGTTATATAGGAACAGATAACTAATAGTGTATTGTCCTAAATAAAAGAGCTTCATGACCAAGTACATTTAGGTAACATCGGATTATACAGCTAAAGGGATTTATTTCCTGGAGGAATCTTCAGAGATTTTAATATGCTAAATGCTCATTGAGAATGCCCATTCTCATTTAACTGTTTACTTCTTGTTCATCATGTTACCTTTCCAGTTTAGAAATGTAGTTGTAAGTAAATCTACAATCTCCCGGCATCCCAAGTAAAAGGGAGATTGTCCAAGAACAGCAGAAAAAGGAGAATCTCCTGAGGAATGAGGGAGTTGGCCTTAAAAATCCTACTCTTCACTCGTTCAAGTAGCTACTTCAAAATCACCTTTCATTTGGGAATCCCATGCCTCATGGCTACATCCGCCAAGCTGGCATCAAAAGACAGTGCTCTTCCTTACGCTGCATGGGTCCAAACATGGACACCCTTGCTTAACTTGCCATAACACAACTGAGATCAGAAAGACTGACAAAACTTTACATGAAATTCAGTGTGCTAGATTGAATTGGTCATCAAAAGAGATATGTTCCAGTCCTAACCTCTGGTACTTTTGAATGAGACCTTATTTGGAAATAGGGTCTTTGCAGATGTATTCAAGTTAAGATACAGTCATACCGGATTAGGTAACTGGTGTCTTTATAAGAGAAATTTGAACACAGAGGAGACACAGGGAAGAATTACATGTAATGACAGAGGCAGAGATTGGAATGATGTTTCTACAAGCCAAGGAACACCAAAGATTGCCAACAACCGTGAAGAAGCTAGCAGAAAGGACTAGAACAGATTCTCCCTCAGAGACTCCAGAAGAACGAACTCTGCCAACAACTTGATTTCAGACTTCTGGCCTCTTGAATTATGAGAGAATAAATTTCTATTGTTTGAAGCCACCTAGTTCGTGGTGCTTTGTTACAGCAGCCCTAGGAAACTAAGACATTACAGAAAGCTAAAAGGAGGGACACCTGGCTGGCTCAGTAGGAAGAGGATGTGACTTTTGATCTCGGGGCTGTGAGTTTGAGCCCCATGTTGGGTGTAGAGATTACTTAAACAAATAAATAAATAAATATTTAAAAGAAAGAAAGAAAGAAAAGAAAGAGGGGTGTCTGGGTGGCTCAGTCGGTTAGGCATCCGGCTCCGGTCATGATCTCAGAGTTGTGAGATAGAGCCCTGCAGCCCGTGCTGGGCATGGAGCCTGCTGGGATTCTCACTCTCCCTCTCCCTCTGCCCCTTCCCCTCCTGCCCCATCTGCCCCCCACCCCCACCCCCACTCACACCCATGCATCCTCTACACCAGCCCTCACTCTCTCTCTCTCTAAAAAAAAAAAAAGAAAAGAGAGAGAAAGAAAGAAAGAAAAATAAACTTTAAAAAAAAAGAGCTAAAAAGAATTACTCAGAGGAACATAAAATGTGGTGCAACCTACTCACGAACGGCCACCTTGCCCAGCCTTGGCTCCCTGACTTACTGCCCTGCCAGTATCCTGCCCCACTGTGGTAGAGGCCACTTGGATGCACTCAGGTCTAACTAGATCCTCAGGGTTCAGGCCTAAGAGAGAAAAACATAGAGCGATGCTCCTTCTAATGCTATGCAAGGTCTGAGTGATAAAACCACATTTCCTGACCCTGGATGCTCTTCATCCAGGACAACTGACATTGTGAATATCCATTCCTTTCAGGGAACGTCTTGTCCACACCCCCTCCCCCACCCCCAAAAGGGACGGATTCAATAGACTCTCTCAAAACATAGTCATCCACCGTTACTATAAGAGATACACAAACAATGGGAAAAGATAGGTTCAGTGAGCTTTCTAAAAGATCCCGAAGCCCCCCGTACTTCCCCACCATTACACATTGTTCTGTAATTGCCTATTATAAACTTGGAGTTCCGTGAGAGAGGGAACCACGTTTGTCTCACTTAGAGTTCTATCCCCGGTAGCTATCCCAGAGGCTGCTGCATAGTAGGATCACGATAAACATTTATAGATGAGGCAGCTAGAGCCTAATTAGGTCTGGGACGTGCTAGAGATCACACAGAGAGTTGATGGTTGAGTTAGCGTTCAAGCCCAGGAACTTTTCTATTCCCTGACCGCCCCACCTTAGCCGAACCTATTTAGCTAAGTTAATCAGTAGGTAAAGACCAAACTTCTCTTGCCTAAACTACTGCAAAACCCTTTCTGATCTCCCTACCACTATTTCTCCATACAGTTTCTAAACCTTAAATCATGCACGCATGGGCACACACGCACACACATCCACACCTGTAGGTCCTCTGACCAAATCAGTCCTCCACACGACTGATTGAAGGGTCCCAAGTCTGATTCTTTCCCACCAGTGTGGTCTTGACCTCATGTTTTCACCCTCAGGCATGACCCCTCTCCTGCCTATCTTGTTTATCCAGAAAACTCCCCCTCCTCCTTGAAGATGGAGCTCAAAATCACCTGCCTCTGTAAAATGTTCTTTGACCCTCCCTCTCAAGCTCAGCTCCCAGTGTTTCCATGGCAACAGACCGTTTCTGCCTCTTGGACAGCTCACATAAAATCACCTCACCCCTGTCTCCAGGGAGGAAGGTCTCCCCTACTGCTCACTGGTTTATCTGTTCCTCCACAGCAAGGCCCCGGGGTGATGCCCACAGCCCTCACGTCTAGCTCAGGGCTTGGCACACAGTAGGAGCCCTGGGGGACTTTGTGGGGAGTTGGCTAAGTGAGGAATGAGACACGGAGGCCACTAAAACCAGCTCCCAAAAAAAGCAGCCAAATCCCTCTGCCCTTCCCACATTTGGAATTTCCAGGAAGTGCCGTTTTTTTCTGCAACCTTCTTCAAGCAACTGAGATTATCTAGCAGCAAGACAGAGCCAGGTGAGGGGAGAGATGGGTCGCAATGTCAAGAATGTGTGTGCCCTTCCCCTCTCCTAAGAACGCTTTTCCAGGTGAGCCTCACCTAGGACAGCCCAGGCATGATCTGTGAGAAAGGGGCGGGGAGCTATTTTAGAGTCTGGAGTGGGAAGGAGCACACAAATGACTCTAGTTCTCAAGCATTCTTGTGTTGAATAATTACCTAGGGCACTCTTTAAAATGCGGATACCAGGGCACCTGGGTGACACAGTCCCTTAAGCATCCGACTCTTGATTTCAGCTCAGGTCATGATCTCTGCATCGTGGAATCAGCCCAGAGTCAGGCTCTGCGCTCAGCGTGCAGTCTGCTTACCCCTGTCCCTCTGCTCCTCTCTCTCTCTCTCTCTCAAATAAATAAATATATAAGTAAAAGATTTTTTAAAATGCAGATACCTGGGCCCTGCCCCCACGGTCTATAATTGAGTAAGTCAAGGTTTGCCTAGGAGTCTACATTAAAAACTAAAACAGGGGCATCTGGCTGACTCAGTCAGAGCTTGCAACTCTTGATCTCAGGGTTGTGGGTTTGAGCCCCACGGTGGGTGTAGAGATTACTTAAAAATACAATCTTTGGGGGCTCCTGGGTGGCATCAGTTAAGTGGCTGCCTTGGGCTTGGGTCATAATCTCAGGGTCCTAGGATCGAGCCCTCGCTGCTCAGTGGGGAGCCTGCTTCTTCCTCTCTCTCTGCTGCTCCCCCTGCTTGTGCTCTCTCTCTCTCTCATGCTCTCTCTCTCTCAAATAAATAAACATAAAATCTTAAAAAATAAATAAATAAATAAAATCTTTGAAAAACAACAACAAGAAACAAAACCAAAAAACTGTCCCCAGTGATTCAAATGCAAGAAATCCTCAGACCACACTTTGAGAAACCCAGGCCAAGAAAGTCTTTTCTGGCACCAGCTGAAGATCTGGCCTTCTCCTCTCTCTCTCTCTTCAACTCCAGCCTCAGGGACCTAGATGTCTGTAGGGATCCTGGGAAGAGACAATGACCCTGGGAGGCTGACCCACGGCAGGATTCCAATAGGAAGAGAGGTTAAGCCCATAAAGTGTGGGCCCAGAGGGCAGAACAGGCCCTGGCAGAGCAAGTCACAGGGAGGCAGATGTCAGCTCGACCCCAGGAAGACTTTCATGGCAGATCTATTGGATCACTCCCAGTGTAAGGCCTGCCATCTGGAAGGGAAGCTCCCACTATCCTTGGATAACTCTAAATTCCCTGGCGTGGCTACAAGGCCCCTCAGAATCCAGCCCCTGCTTACTTCTCCAATCCTTCACAGTCGCCCATTTCCAGAACTTAGCCTGCACCCCCACCTAACAGAACCTCTCTGGCTCCTCCAAGATGCCAAGCCCTCCACCTGTTAGCCTTCCTTGCTTGCCTCTCTCCTCCAGGATTTGGCCCATTCTGGTAGCTCTGCCTAACCTGCCCGTCCCCTAATTCTGTCATCCTTAAGTTACTTCCCTCTAACCCCACAGCTGGATGACAGGTTCCTGATCTCTGCTCCTTTTATACCCCATATGAAAATTATTCACTGCCCCCCTCCAAGACCTGACATACTATCTGTACAAGAATTATTTACTGGGTGCCTGGGTGGCTCAGTGCCCGACTCTTGATTTTGGCTCAGGTTACAATCTCAGTCAGGGTTGTGAGATGGAGCCCCATGTCAGGCTCCGCATTTAGTGGGAGTCTGCTTGAGATTCTCTCCCTCTCCCTCTGCCCCTCCCCCTGCTCACACTCTAAATAAATAAATAAAATCTTCTTATTTTTAAAAAATATTTACTGAGTTGAACTGTTCGATTTTTTTTTTTTAAGAGACTGACTGAGCCAGCCAGGCGCCCTGAGGGTTATCTTTATTTTTTTTTATTATTTATTTATTTATTTATTTATTCATGAGAGAGAGAGAGAGAGAGAGAGAGAGAGAGGCAGAGGGAGAAGCAGCCTCCCAAGGAGCAGGGAGCCCGAGGTGAGACCCGAACCCAGGACTCCGGGATCATGACCTGAGCCGAAGGCAGACGCTCAACCATCTGAGCCACCCAGGCGCCCCTGAGGGTTATCTTTCAAAAGTAGCCAAAGCCCAGTGAGCTGATCATTTGATGTCAGTTGGGTTCATAAAAATTTGTATTCAGGAAGACAAAGGAAATTCATTTCAGAGCAGCAACCCAGATGGAAGGGGGTGGGGAGAAGGTATCACCCTGGTTTTCCAACCCTCCAATCCAGCTTCCGTCACACCTGCCCCTGAAAAAATAGGTACTTGCCAGGCCTGTCTGGACCCACTGGGCATAGAGAGGCCCCACCAACCTTAGGTGAGGCAAGTTTTTCAAGTACTAATTCCCTATCTTTTGAGTGTGGGCCCCTGCAGCCGGGCCTCACCAACTCAGCCTGGTGGTACTTAGTGCTTACTGTGTACCAGGCTCCAAGTGACCAGGGCAGACAAGGTCTGAGTCTCCCCAGCCCATTGGTTGGTCCCATAGCCTGTCAACTGGGGTAAACCAGGTTTCCAACCCTGGCCTATCAATGGTGACATGTGGGTGTCCCTGCAAGATAGACCAGGAGGTCATACAATGCCCTGAGCCAGGGCAAGTGGTGGTAGAGCTGCTGGGGAGCTGTTTGGTTTCCTAGCTTACCTCTGAAGCACAGATCTTTCCAGAATGTCTTCACAGTCCCCGGAGGTGGGAGAATCCAGTGTAGATGGATCCATGCCAGCCCTCCCTCACCCCCAACCCTACTCCAGGGAGATAAACCTCACTGGGGCCTGAGCCCCAGGGGTCAGGGTATCTGAAGGGGGCTGGGGACAGGAGCCCAGAAGTGTGGTTGTTCAACCTGCTAGTTGATTAGCTGTGTAACCTTGGACAAGCCCCCTTCCCTCTCTGAGCCTGGGATTCCTCCTTTATAAATGGAGGAAAGGGACTAGACTGGTGTTTCGGGACCTTGACTATGAATCAGAATGATCTGAGCAGCGGCAAGAGAAAGGAACTTGAAAACTCACAAATCCCTGGGCCCCATCCCAAAGCTCCTAAAGAATCTGAATTCCCATGGAGGACAGGCCTCCTCCAGCCCTGGCCCCCAACGTCACCCCAGCTGGGGAGCCTCTGGAGTCCCTCCAAACCTTCCCCAGCACCCGTCCACTGAGAAACTCTTTGGGAACAACCCCTAGGCCTCCTTGGACCAGGGCTAGAGTAAGCTGCCCCATCTCTCTCTCTCTCCAAAGACTTCTGGAGCCTGAAGCACTAGTCAGTGAGCAGTTTATTATCCATCAAGCTGTCCCCAGCCTCCCAGCAACCGTGTCCTGTACACAACTAGACACAGCCTTCACTCCCGTCTGTCCTCACTCCCGGCCTCGGACCCCACTCCCATCCTAGCCCTCCAAGGCAGCACCAGGCCCAAGGGCCACACCTCAGCTAGGGGCAGGGGAGAGGAGGCAAAAGCTGGAGAAAGAGGAGCTAGATCGGCCCCAAGCTTCTGGAACCAGCACCCCAGGAGGAAGGGAAAGTGGGCAAGGCTGGGGGGAGCTGGGGTTGCCAGGCGATGCTTCAGGCAGGAGGCTCTTCTCCGGGAGGTGCAGGGAAGCCACTCAGGTCTCGGCCAATGATCTCACTCACTGTAAAGGAGGGGCAGTTGAAAGATTGGGCTAGGGACTGGTCCCCTCCTTCTCCAGAGACCCCCAATCCATTCCAGGCAGGCCTCAGTCTAGGATTCCTCTAGGCTCCTCCTCTACTGGCTTCTCTTCCACTGGTCCTTAGTTTCCCCAAAATGTCTTGATACCTGGTCCCAATCCAATCTCGCTCAATTCCATCCACGTGGGCTCCCAGGCCCCCATCCCAGCCCTTTCCTGCCGGCTCGGCCTGCAACGTTAGGGCAGTGGCTGTCAGCAGCGCTGCGGGCGGGGGGTCGCCAGTGGGAGGAAGGAGACACAAAATACCAAGGCTCCTCACCACCAATCCTGACCACAGTCACCACGTGGAGGGGAAAGCTGAGGCAAGGGAAAACATGCTCAACTGGGACCTCTGCAAGCCCCTGCCCCTCTCTGAAATACAGTGTCTGAATCTGCAAATTGAGGGAGCTAGGCTGAATGATCTTGAAAGTGCTTCTAGCCCTGAGATTTTGTGAGCTGGGGCAGAGAGCAGAGGCGGAAGGGCGGGGCAGGTACTCCATGCACCCTCTGCAACTAAGTTTAACTGGATTCGGGCGGCCCCATGCACCAAGCGCTTGCCTCCCAAGACCCTCCGACTGGCCCTGAGGGACCGAGGACGCCCCATCTCTGGGAAGCCAAAGTCCAGCCCTCAGCAAACATGCAGAGCAAACTCTTGCGCACACTCACACTCACAGCCCCCAGTCGCACACCCACCTTCCTCCAGCGTGATACCCTGGATAGGGGCACTGTCTCGGAAGCCGCCGCCGTAGCCACCCCTGGATTTCTCCTGCTCCGGAGCCCCCTCCCCAGGGCCATAGCTTGGCCCTACCTCATTGTATCCCTCAGCAGATGGGGGGTGAACACCACTCTGGGGAGGGAAGGGGCCTTCCAGTGGTGGGGATGAAGGTAGTGGAGGCCGAAAGGGGGCTGGAGGGGGGAATGGCAGCCCCAAGGGAAATGGGGAGCCCCGTCCTCCATAGGGGTCACTAGGGAAGGGCCGGGGAAGGAAGGAGACTGGAGGTGGACGGGCACAACCGGTGGCACCCCCAGTCTCAGGAAACATCCGCAGGCCAGGTCTGTAGGATGGTGGGGGCCCCGTCTGGGGGTACAGAGGGGGTGTGCCATAGCTGAAGCCTTCTGAGAGGTAAGGAGTTTCATAAGCAGGGTCTTCATGGGGATAGGAGGGGTAAGGGGGCCTGGGTGGTGAGAAGTCCATGTCAGTGCCAAAGGGGGGGCCAGGTGCTGAAGGGAAGCCGCGGAGAGACGAGTCGGGTAAAGGCTCCTCCTTGAAGATCACTAGGTAGGAGGGAAAGCAGGAGGACACACTGGTGAGAGGGCTTGCTATCTCCCCACTGCACAGCCTCCAACCACCTCTCCATCCCCAGGCTTCAGCCGTGGCTTGGCCCCTCACGATGAGGGCCCTGCATCCCTCTGCCCCTGTCTCAGCTCTCCATAGCCCCACCCCACCCCCACCGTGGGCTGTCCTAGAGCGTACCAGGCAGGAACTTGAAACTCTGGGTAGGACTGCGCTTCCTCCGCCCATTGGAGACATAAAAGTAGACCTGGACTGGCCGGGACACCCGCTTGTTGTTGTACTCGGGGACAGTCAGGGTCAGCGTTACCTGGGGAACGGCACAGGATGAGGCGGGGAGACTTCAGGGACCCAGGCTCAGCCCAGCCCTCCCAAGGACCCAAGCTCCACCCCCTGGCTTTTTTTCATTTGCTTAACAGCAAAGTTCATTCCCTTGAGATGAACCTGCTTCTACGGTAGCCAGGCCGCCTCCTTCAGAAAAGAAAAGGTAGCTTCTGGACTCCATTTCCAAGGACAAGAGACAGATCTGTGAATTTCCTGACTTCTCCCGCCACCCCCCAGGGGTGGGTGCCCTAGTGACACGGGTACCTCGTTGCTCTGCAACCGGTTCACTGTGGCCTCCTCCTCCCATTGCAGCTTCCCATCTGTGCAGGAGGAACAGAGAGCTCCAGCCCAGCTCCAGGGCCCCTGCCCCCTGCCCGCTGCCATTTTCCCTCCTGCTAGAGCCAAGGCCAGACTCAGAAGTCCCCTACGGGGCCTGGCTCACAGAGGAGCCCACTGAGTGTTTATTCAATTGGATGGAAGAGGCAGCAAACTGAAACCAAGAGAAATGGCAGGGCCAGCCCAGGAACCAGAGAGAATTCATGATGGAGGCAACTCTTGAACCCCCCCACCCAGCTCCAAACATTCCCTCCCATGACAGTGCTGGGACGAAATTCAAGGTTAGGAAAGGGTCCTAGCTTGAAGGAAGACCACGAGACCCCAGTCTCAAGATCTAGAACCTCTGAACCTGCTTTGACATGGTCTCAGGGTGCTAAATTTGAGTGTAGGGGCTGGGGCTCTTGATGGGCAGGGTTAGGGGAGGCGGTGGTTTTACCCAGACCCCTCAGTCTCCCCTTCTCCAGCCCTGCAGCTGCCCTCAGGGCCCTCACAGGCTTTGTAATCACGGTTGTGCTACCAGGCCCATAACTCAGGAGGGTTTCAGGAACTCACCACCCCGAGACCAGGAGTCGCCTGCTCCACTGACTGAGCCAGCCAAGGACCTCCCCCCCCCACCCTCTTGAGCCTTTGAGATTGCTGTCACACCCACCTCCCCATGGGAAGCAGACAGGACAATGGGAAGGGCAGTCTCTCTGTTCCCTTTTACAGATGAGGAAATGGAGGCTCCACTTGCTAGCTTAGGGACAGCGCCAGAGATCTTTCATCTGCGCAGTCCAAACTCTTCCTGCCTGCCCCCCGCCCCCGTGGGTGCTCACCAGGGCCCCTCTCGATGAACACCACCTTGGAGTCTGGCAGGAAGTTGGAGCCAGTGAGCACTAGTTCCTCTCCTCCTCTCACGGAACAGGCACTGGGGCTGTACGCCTCTACCTGGGGCAGCTCCTGGGCCGAGCGCTGGGCTGCAGAGCAGGGCAGGAAAGAAGCTGGCTGGGCTGAGTACAAGCGGACAGGACCCTCTGCCCCCACCCTCCTTGGAATAACGGCCGCAGGACCCTGGAGGAGTCCTCCTCAGCAGCAAACACACAAGTAAATCAACGGTATCCCTGGGGTCACACAGACCAGGTAAGGAGCCCGGGCAGAGAGAGAGAGATGAACAAGGTCACCGAAGGCCAGAGGTACCCAAACAAGCACACAGAGCCACCCAGGGACAGATGGAGGCCGGGGCCACTCTAGTCCAGCCCAGAGACAGAGTCTGCAGCAGGGATAAATTAGAACACTGCCCCCACCCCCTCCAAAAGAGAATAAGTGCTGAGTCCCTTTCAGGGCTACCTAGGACAGACAGGACACAGGACACAACGCAGAAGAGATGGGAAGCCACACAGACACACAGAGAGTGAGTGGCAGGAGACACAGAGCCGGCTCAGGGCCTCTTTGCTCACAGCACTCAATGGGCACTGATGCTGTCTGCACCGAGGCGACCTTCCCGCTGCCCTGGGGCACGTGCACCCGGAACACGAGCCGCACTCGTGTGTTCTTGCGCCCAATGTCTGTCTCCCCCTTCCGAAGCTCGATGTCTGAATTCCGGAGCTTCAGGATTCCAGCACAGTCAATGCTGAAGGCAGAGAACGGAAGGCAAGCCCTCTCAGCTGAAACCAGAATAGTGATGCCCCCACAAGAGGGAAGCCCCCCACCCTTCATCCAAAGCCCTGAATGACTTCATCTGGGAGCCTTAAGGGTGGGGGGTGATTTTCTAATCAAAGGTGGTCTCTCCAATGTGCTCCCTAACCCCCAAAGTCCTCTTCTAGATCGTGAAAAGCCTGAAACCTGCTCCTAGGGGTGATGTCTAGCTCTTCTGGGAAGAGGAAGAGTGGGCCTAGCTTAGACCTCATGGAAAAGTTGGTCCTAAAGCCTGAAGACCAAGGGGAAGTGAAATGGGGACCTACTTGGCTGCCATGTTGTTCTCAGGAAGCAGGGTCATCTCCAACACTTTGGTACCACTGACGACAGCTTCATAGCTAGCCGTGGCCACCATCTTGCCCGTGATACGGTGCACCTGATAGAAGGCATGAGGCCGCAGGTTCCTTTCATCTGCAGTGCCAATGAACATCTGTAGAGTCAGTGGCTTCTCACTGTAGCCTAGGAGCTGGCAGAGGGAGAGAGAGGCCACCCAGTTGAAATCCCCACTGTCTCATCCTTCATCCATCCCTGGGTTTTCAGTCCACCAGGGGATGAGGACGGTGAAAGATAAAGGATATCCTGGAAAGGATTCCCCGGGGGGATTGGGTACCAGCTGTGGAGAAAACGTGGCCTGGAGTTCACAGTGCTATTCTTGGAATAAGGCCCAAACTGGGCTGGGCAAAGGGGAAAATCTTCCAAGAGAGACTGGCCCAACTCAACAGACAACCTAACTCCCAGTGAACTTTGGCCTCAGCCTAACCCCTCCCCCACATCTGGCACACCACCATTTTCCAGAGTAGACATGAGGCTGGTGTCCCATGGGAAGAATGGAGGGGGGGCAGGGTGGAGGGACAGAGAAATAGAAAGTATATCCGGGTCCTTGAAGTACACCCTTCCTCCCCTAACTCCAGCCCCTCCCCCAGCCTGCCTGCAGGGTCAATGCTGAGAGGGAGTGTGGGAAAGGGCAGTGCCATGGGTCGGCACAGCTGGAGCCCATCTGCAGGGATCTGGGACTGGAGAAGAGAAAGGCTATCAGGCCTGCCCTCTGCCCCTTACCTTGACTACAGGGTGACCACCAGGGGCGGCTTTGACAGCCCCTCGGCTGCCCTCAGTCTCATAGTGGGCCCGGTGGTGGGCTCTAGGCTGCACCTCGATCCTCAGCTCCAGCTGCTCATACTGGCTGGGCAGAGGCCAGTCCAGCGGGGGTAGGGCAGAGGTCCTGGAGAGGAGAGAAGAGCAGTGATCATCTGCAGCCTCAGACGCCAGTCAGAGAAGCACTGGGCCCAGCTCCCTGGGATGTGAGGGAGGAGGGGGCGTGGGTATGGGAGAAAGGAAATCACAGCAGAAATAAGACAGTCCAAAAGCCCAGAAGCAAGGGGAAATAGGAGACACCCCTCTCAGAGCCCCTTGAGATGAGAGTGTGGAAAATGGCCCCAGGCCTGAGACTCCCTTCTTTCCAGCTCTGAGCACAGGGTTTGGGGTGGCAAGGGTTCATTCACCTGGATACAGAGGTGAACCTAGACCTAATCATAATCCCCAGACCTGGATGGGAAGAGTCAAGTAAAGGAATACCACTTCAGACCAGAAAAGTCCTCAGAGGTTCACCCCTTTGTTTTTCAAATAAGGAAATTGAGGCCCCAGGGGAGGAGAATACAGCAGGCCAAGCAAGCCAGTGACTGACAGAAGCCAGGACTGTTTCCAGCACCTTTTCCTCTAGTTGGGGGCGGACAGGTCAGGTCCAGAAAGCTGGGGGTTACAGATGGGCAATTTTCCTGTATTGAGCTCGAAGATATCCTCCAGGTGGTGGCTGGCAATGTCTGGAGACAATTTGGGGAGTCCCAACTAGGGGAGAGGGGGCCACTAGCATCTAGTGGCTAGAGGCCAGGGATGCTGCTAAGTCATCCTACGGTGCCCACCACAGCCCCATACGACCCTGGCCTACAGGAACCCAGGGGAACAGGCATTAAGGTTTCTTTCCCCGGATGGAGCCAGCTCAATCTGACATCCCCAGATTTAGGATTATTGAGAGTGAAAGGGGTGGAAGAACTATAAGCCCCGCTTGTTTTAATGTGAATTCTTTAACTTACAAGCTATTTTATTCAAATTAGCAGCTACACTTTTAATCAATAAGTCAGGGTCCTAGAAATTAAGTGAGAGAAGAGAGACTTCCTGCTACCCAGTGCAGGGCTGAAATCCAGCCAGGCTTATGCCCAGCCAGTGCCAGCACAGAGCTGGGGGTGGGGGACACCCTAGGGGCACTCCTTCTTTACCTAAGTGGTCCTCCTGGGGGGGTAGGGAGGTTCTTCCTTATTTGTCCACAGGGAGTGATTGTCCTTTTGTAAATCACGTCTGGAGGGGGTGGGGTTTGGGTTTGGTTTGGTTTTATAATTCTCCCCAAAACTGGGTAGATGGCAGCCATCAAGCTGGTCGCAGATTCTCTTTTGAAATGCCAAGGGCAGAGAACCAGGACCTTTCTTCAAACCCATCCCCTGACCTTCCTGCTCCCTCAGTGGGATGGCTGGAGACACAGGTGGGGCTAGGCACAATCCTCACCTGAAGATGGGGCTGTGTCCCCCAATCCGGGCCTTGGACCAAGCCAGCGGGGAAGGCACTGCCAGGTAGTCCATGCCGGCCACCTCCTTCCGAGGCCCCCCGGGGGGCGCTGCAGTCTCCTCAGCTCCTGCCTGCAGCTTCCCATTGCACGGGGCAGGCTCCTCAGACCGAGGCAGGGCCACGGCCTGCTCGCTGGAAGTCCGCCGGGTCTTCTGCGGGATGCTCTCCGCCGGTGGGGCTCCCACGTAGTCGAAAGGGCCGGGGGAGCCAGGGTCCCGGGCCAGAGGCAATGGGGGTGGTGGCGGTGGCTCGGGCCCCTCCTCCCCTAGGCTGCCACGGCGGGACAGAGCTGGGGAGGCCGAAGACGGGGTTCCCGAGCTGGAATAGCGCCTTTTGCCACATGGAGAGGCGGGCCGTGGGGAGGCTGGGGTGGGCCCAGGAGCGCTGAGGAGTAGCCAGCTATCCTCCGGCCCCCGGCCGCCTCCGGGGCTCGGACCATACAGGTTCCAGGGATCGTCGGGGGTCCACGGCCTAGGGGAGGCCCGGGGCGAGGGCAAGGGGGAGCCCAGGCCAAACCGCGAGGCTGCCTCGTTGAGCTCGGACTCCACCTCGTCACAGGCTGCATACAGGGCTGCCTCGTCTGAAGCATCGGAGAAGAAGCTCCACGAGGACAGGCTGCTGCTGCCGGGGCTGGGGCTGAAGAAGGGGCCCCCGCCCTGGCCGCCTGTCTCTCGGTAGCCCCCAAAACCTTCTGGCGGCGGGTAATCCCTGGGGGAGCCGTCCCCCCAGGTATCGGGGTTGTCCTCCAGCGCAGCCGGCGGGTCAGGCGGGGGAGAGATGGAGGTGATGCGGATGCTGGGGCATTCAAGAACACGGCCTCCCCCAGCCCCCCCGGAAGCCCCTCCCGGGCCCCCCAGCCTCACTGACCGGGCGGGCTGGCTCTCCCAAGTGCCAGGTGAGGGGGCCGGGCGGGGTGGTGGCGAATGCATGCCAGGCCGAGGGGGTGGAGGCCGGGGAATGCCAATAGGGGCAGCGCCATAGGGAGGGGGCTCCCCCAGGGCCAGACGGCAGCATGGCGGGGCGTCCTCTGAGTCCAGTTCTGTCAAAATGGGAAGGGAGGGGGACAGAGAGAGGGATGCCACAGGAGATGGGGACAAAGAGAAGCAGGTGATATGTCTGGGTCCCTTGAGTGGCCAGCCCTCCGAGTCCTGTATGCCACCCCCTCCTCAGCATAAGGTGGGGGGGGGGGTCCCTGAGGTGCCCTTCAGAGCCTCGAAGACAAAAGCAAAGTTGGACCTCAGAAGGTGGAGTACACAGATCCAGACGTCCCAGGCCTTTTCCCACTCGGAGAACCTGACACTCCTGAGCCCCTGGCCCTGGGACCTGGGGTACCAGACGGGGCGGGTCTTAAGGTGAGGGAGGCGACTGAAGAGGGGCTGGAGCTGGGCCTGGAGGCGTGTTTAGGGAGGCGCTGGGCTGGGCTGGGGGCGACTCACACATGAACCCAATTAGCAGCGGTTCCCAAACCCCCAAACGGTGCTGGCAGGAGCCCCAGTTGCCATCGCAACGGTGGCCAAGGGTGGGGGGGCGCCGGGGCTGTGGCGACAAGGGGAGGTGGCTCCTCCCTCGCTCCCCCCAGCTGGGGACGGGGGTGCAGCGGAGGGGATGCTGCGTGCCGGGCCCGAGCCCGGCCGCGGGAGGGGGACGCGGGCAGCGCGGATTCCGTGAGAGCGGCCGCCGCCGCCCCCGGCTCAGTCCCCGCCATCTGCCTCTCATTGCGGCCGGCGGAGGAGGGGGAGGGGCGCCCTAGCGGGGCCCGAGAGCTCCCCCAGGCCCCGGCGTCGGGTCCGCGGGCCCAGGGCCGGGTCCGCCAAGCCGCACGGTCCAGAGACCCCCCCCGTCCCCTGGCGGCGCCCGGGGCTCTCGGGGCCGCTCTTCCCGCCCGCCCCCCATCCCAGTGACAGACGGCCCAGCCGAGAGGCGGCGCGCAGCCAACGGCACCCCCGCCCCCACCCCAATCACGACCTAAAAAGGAGAAAGTGGTGCCCGGCCCCCAGCCTCACCTCCGCAGACCCCCGTGCCCTGCGACTCCCCTCCACCTCTGAGCCCCTCATCCTCCACCCCAGGCTCGCTGCCCTAAAATCCCCAGACTCGGGATCCCCGGGCCCTTTCCTTCACTGACCCCAAGACCCCTTCCCAGCCCCGCACTAACCTTCCCCCGACCCCCCCGCGCCCAGCGGGGGAGTCTCCTTTTCCTCCCCGAACACCAGCTTAAATTCCAGCTCCTCATCCTCGCAGCTTGCGGCCCCCATGGAGCCGGCCAGAGCCCCCAGGTCCCGGTCTGGGTGGGAGGGGGGGAGCTCAGGAAGCTGCCGTATCTTCACCCGTGGCTCCCTCCCTCCCCTCCTCTGAGACGCCCCCTCCTCCGCCGCTGCCTCCTCCCTCCGGACGCCCCCTCGTTATTATAGAAACTTTTCCAAACTTTTTTCCCCAAACTTCTTCAAAGCGCCCCCCCCCAGCCTGTCCCTGATTGGCTGCCCGGGATGCTCCAGCCCCTCCTCCAGGGATGAGATGGGAAAACCACGCGCCCCTCGTCCTCCCCCACCCTCCCTCCCTCTGTCCTCTCTTCAGTCCCTCCCCCTCAAAAAAAAAAAAAAAAAAGAACAAAACTGAATTGGAAAAACGCTCCCTCAAGCGTGGTGCAACCTTACTGAAGCTTATTGGCCCGCACTCGTGACAATCATATCCCGCAGGGAGCACTACCACCACATAACCCCCCAATTTAGTCTAAGTTCGGGGGCTCCGGGTCCGAGCGCCTTAAAGCGGATACGTCCTGGGCCTATAGTGTGGAGAGCCCAGGGAGATCTTTTCTTAAGTTCTGAAGAGTTGTGCAGCCTGCAACTCTCAAGGAAGGACACCTCTCCTCCCCTTTCCATCCAAGCCTTGACACCCAGCGGCCTCTGGGGTTCAGAGTGGCTACAGGCTGCTCTGAAAAGGAAAAGGTCATCGCTCCCCTGAAGCCGCCTTGCCTGGGCTTTCTGGAAGCCCAACCGAGTCAGCCCTCTCAGCCACCGTCTCTCCCCAACCCTCAAAGGTGAAGAATATTTAGGCGTCTTGGGGAACTGTTCAAAGGTCCATAGCCCCTGACTGGGCGGTGATCCAGGCCGGGCTTTACCGCTGCCCTAGTCCCAGCCACCCAGAGGGGCCATTAATTAGCCTCCACGGGAAGTCGGCTCCCTCCTCGCTAGAACTGTAGTCTGGAATGAATCTCTGATCCGATAGCATCCCGCTCCGACTAGCTTGAAAAATCCTAGCCAGGTTTTCTAAGAGCCCGGAGCCCGGCGACCTTGTGGGCCCCAGGGTTGGACACCTGTCACCTGGGCGGGGGGAGGAAGGAAGACTCGGACTGGAGTTTCCAGGAAGGGCAGGCATGGGGAGGAGGGGCTGTTGGCGTGAGAGGGAATTAGATAGGAGATTCTTGACTCGGAAGGCGGACCGGGGTGTGGGAGGTACCATTTCTCCCCCCATCACCAGCACCGAAGGTATACTTCAGACCTCTCTAACAGGCCGCAGCGACCTTTAATCTAAATCCCTCCAGCTCAGGGCTGCGCCCCCTGCGGCGCCCCAGCCCCGCACCTAAAGGGTTAAGCTACGGCCCTCGGGTCAGACGTTTACAAACACTCGGGAGCCGGGCGGGGACCGCGCCCGTTACTCTAATGAGAAACAGGCTCTGCGGGGCAGAGGGGAAGAGGGGAGGGCTGGCCCGGCGGGCCGGAGCTCCGCCGCGGCCGAGGCGGCTCCCCTCCCTTCCCTCCCTTCCCTCCCGTCCTCCCGCTGGCCCGCCCTGGGGACCCCCCCAGCCCCCGGGGACCCCAGTGACGTGCGGAGCTGCTCCGGCTCGGAGCCCAAGACCGCGACGCTGGAGGGGCGGGGATAAGAGGCCAGGCCGGCGGGGAGAGAAGAATGTCCCGGGGCCGAGCGGGGAGGCGGCCTGGTTTGATTATTCCTTTTTTTCCCCCCGCCTTTGGTTGGTCTCCTCAGGTTACATTTCCCTTCCAGCTTCATCTCGGAAATAAAGGAAGGAGAGACCCACGGGGAGGGAGAGCGAGGAACACCCTTGAGACCCGCGACCAGCCTCCACCTGGGGGGGGGGGGGGCGGTGCAGAGGGAGGAGGGAAGCGGAGGCTAGATGGGCACGGGTAGAGACCCCAGTCCGGCCCCCTGATTGCCCACACGCCACCCCCACGCCCCCCTCCGCTGTACAAGCAGACGCGCACATTCTTTTCAAATGTCATATTTCCTTTGATCCTGGGCAGCGTTTCTCTATGTGTCTAGCTCAGCAACTGCCCAGCCAGCCACCTCCCCCTCTCATCCCCCCCTTTGTATATTTTCCTGGAGAACCCTCCCCTCCTCCAAGCATCTGGAAGGCCCTGAGGGCTGGCGTCGGCGCACATTCCCCTGGCGACTCGGGCCTCGCCTCCCAGTGACTCAATTTCCCCTCTGCCGGTTTCGGGGGGAGGGTGGGGAACAGAGGGGAAGAGTGGAGAGTTTTTGAGCGCAAAAGTGGTACGAACGAGACTGAAGACTGCTCAGAGTGCCAAGCTTCTCTCCGGGGAAGTGGAGGGGGACGGCCCCTGGAGTCTGAAAACCCTCCGATCCGTCTGGGCTGCGGCAGAGGGATGGAATTTATGACTTCTGCCATGTCCTGCCTGTGGAAGAAGAGGTATTTGTAGGTTTAGATTGCCCTACACTTCCGCTCCCCGGCGACCACAAAGACCCAGCCGCCCTCCCTTCGGGTCCCAGGTTTCTCGCCCGCCTAGCCTTTGTTCTCGCTCCGCTGCCCCCTAGCGGGCAAACCTGAGCACAGCTCGGCTGTCTTACCTTGCGTTGGTGGAGCGTTTTGCCTTCTGCTCTGCACTTTCCCAGGCTTGATTCAGTGGCCTTGGAGAGGGACGATATCGTTTTGGGGGGGTTTTGTTTTGTTTTGTTTTGTTTTGTTTTGTTTTGTTTTGTTTTGTTTTGTTTTGTTTTGTTTTGTTTTTAATTACACAGATACATTCTCCTTGTAAACGACTCAAGCCATACAAAATTATATAGTAAACCGTGATAGTCCACTATTTTGTATACATTTATTAGCATATATGTACACACACTTGCTCTTTTCAGGAACATGAGACCATTGCTACAAGCACTTTTCTTGACTTGCTTTTTTTTTTCTCTCTGTTAATAAATGGCTTTAAGATCTTTTCCTGTCAGTACACGTGCATCTGAAAACGGTGATAAACATTCCCATCTCTTCAAGGGAGGTTAGTGACACAGCTAGGTCTGTGGGTCCTTTACCAGTGCTAACTCCTCCATTCATGCCATATCTTACATAGGAATCAGTCTTAGCCTGGGCTTCCCCAAAAAGCTGAGCCTGAGACAAGAACGACATGTAGGCAGCTTACTGTGGAAAGCAATCCCAAGAGAAAAGCCAGTGGGGAATGGGAAGAGAGAAACCAGGAAGGCAGGCCCAAGGATGTGGTACTCAGCTGGTCACTGTCTGAGCAACTGGAACATTGTCCCACTGGAACCTTCTGTGAGCCATATAGAATGTGATTCAAGAGACATAGAGAGGAGTGGCTCAGTCGGTTAAGTGTCTGCCTTCGACTCAGGTCATGGTCCTGGGTTCCCGGGATTGAGCCCCACGTAGTTATCATCCTCAGGCTCCCTGCTCCTTGGGGAGTCTGCTTCTCCCTCTCCTTCTGCCCCTCCCCCTGCTCCTCCTCTCTCACTCACTCTCTCAAATTTTTTTTTAATATTTTCTTTATTTGACAGAGAGAGACAGAGCGAGAGAGGGAACACAAGCAGGGGGCGTGGGAGAGGGAGAAGCAGGTTTCCCACCGAGAAGGGAGCCCGACGCGGGGCTCAATCCCAGGTCCCGGGATCATGACCCAAGCCGAAGGCAGCCACTTAACTGACTGAGCCACCCAGGTGCCCCTCAAATAATTTTTTAAAAAATCAAAAAAATATATATAAAAAGAGACATAGAGAGGAATATTTATCCACTCACTCTTACCCCCAGTGGTCAAAAGTTGCCCCTTGAGTGTTCATCCCCTCACTCTTCCAGGTTTACACAAGTGTCAGGAATGGCAGATGCCCCACAAGGCTGCGGCAAAGGAGTCCCTGGGCAAGGGCAAAGAAAGGAGCTGTAGTTGGGAGCAGATACTGTCGGGTGACACCTGCAAGCAGCTGGTTGCCATAGTAACAGCTAGAGTAAAAAATGGATGGAGAGTATATGAGGCAGCTAGGATGTGTCCTGTACAAGATCATCCATTCATTCAGACAAAAAATATGTACCGAAGCACCCATATGTTCAGAGGCAGTTCTAGGCATTGGGTACCTATACTTATAAACTGAGCCCCCAAGAATTGCCAGTTATTATCAAGTTGGAAATATATTTCTTCCATGACATCTCCCTCTTCTTTGCCCTTGTAACTGTAGAAAAGCATCAGTTTTATTCATGCGATATCTATCTACTTCCTTTCTATTCCCTTCATTGCCATCCCAATTTAGCCCTTGATTTTTTTCTAATTTAGACTCTCAATAACAGCATCTAACATCAACCTTACACATTTGACAACTGAAGTATATATATCATTTTTAAAGCCTATCTCTTCTGTAACAAAAAATTATTTTCAGTATTAATCATGATATGAAACACAATCATGGCCAGAAAAGAAATATAGTAGAGTACACATTTTCTTTTATTGACCTAATATGCTCATAGTAATGCCAGTACGAGACGCCAGTAATGCACATATATAACACACACATATATAGGTGTGTGTGTGTGTGTGTGTGTGTGTGCATGTTATCGTACAAGAAAGGAAAAAACCAATGGGTTAATAATTGTAATTATATACATATACTTTTTATTTTAAATAAAAAGGAAAAACATTTACATATTGGTCTAAGAATAAATTATAACATTATAATTTCTGTTCCAGGTCTTAATTTTTGCAAATTTGTCAATGACTTTGTAAAAATTGATCTTCCCATACAGACAAAAGAGCCAGATTTGTACATCTATCTCACTCAATGGTTGATCAAAGAAAACTTTTTAATAATGTTAAATGTTGGGGCACCTGGGTGGCTCAGTCAGTTAAGCATCTGCCTTCAGCTCAGGTCATGATCCCAGGGTCCTGGGATGGAGCCAGCTTCTCCCTTTCCCTCTATCCCTCCCCCCTGCTTGTGCACTTGCTCTACCTCA
The DNA here is from genome assembly GCF_009762305.2 of Zalophus californianus. Classification (NCBI taxonomy): domain Eukaryota; kingdom Metazoa; phylum Chordata; class Mammalia; order Carnivora; family Otariidae; genus Zalophus; species Zalophus californianus. The sequence continues at coordinate 70,944,868 of NC_045600.1, forward strand.
AATAAAAATAAAATCTTTAAAAATTTTTTTAAAAATAATTTTAAACATTTTTGAGATATAACTCATATACCATAAAAGTCATTCTTTGAAAGCATACAACTCAGTAGATTTTAGTATATTCACAAAATTGTGCAACCTCACCATATATATCTAATTCCAGGACATTTTCATCACCCCAAAAAGGGTGATTAGTAGTCATTCTCCATTCTCCCATTCCCCTAACTACTGGAAACCACTAACCAACTTTCTGTCTCCATAGATTTGTCTATTCTGGACATTTCATATAAATATAATATGTCAACTTTTGTGCCTGTCTTCTTTCACTTTGCATAATGTTCTCAAGGTTCATCCATGCCATAGGAATCAGTATGTCATTCTTTTTTATGACTATCCATTTTAATTTTGAAATTTTTCTTTACACAAAGCAACATATATATAGTCAGAAAAAAACTGTTGCATTGCTTATTATTAAACCCTTTTATTAGTATATAACTTTTCACATGTTTACATCTTATCTCCCAATTAGATAATATATACCTGAAAGGAGCTACTAAGTTTGGGGGTGATTTGTTACATATTGTTTGCTCAAGCTTGAGGTCCAGTAGCTAGGTGATGAGATCTGGGCCCTTGCACCTGAGCTTGGTGCCATGATGGATTAGACTTGAAGATTTTTTTTTTTAAGATTTATCTATTTATTTGACAGAGAGAGACACAGCGAGAGAAGGAACACAAGCAGGGGGAGTGGGAGAGAGAGAAGCAAGCTTCCTGCTGAGCAGGGAGCCCGACACGGGGCTTGATCCCAGGACCCTGAGATCATGACCTGAGCTGAAGGCAGACGCTTAACGACTGAGCCACCCAGGCGCCCAAAGATTTTTATTTATTTTTTTGTCAGAGAGAGAGAGAGAGAGAGGGAACACAAGCAGGGGGAGTGGCAGAGAGAGGGAGAAGCAGGCTCCCCGCGGAGCAGGGAGCCCAATGCGGAGCTCAATCCCAAGACTCTGAGATCATGACCTGAGCCGAAGGCAGACGCTTAACCGACTGAGCCACCCAGGCGTCCTAGACTTGAAGATTTTAAGGGGAAGGGATGACTATGGGAGGGATGTGAATTGCTATGACCAACAGGCAGACTGTGACAGATTTAATTTTCCAGAGATATATGTGTTTAATCCCATTCAACATACCCTTCTTACAGTGTAACTCCTAGTCCTTCCACCCAGAGATGAGAGGTCTATGTTCTCCCCCTTGATTCTGACCAGGTGCTGGTAACTGCCTTGACCAATGGCATACAATAACTTTCAAGACTAGATCATAGGGGCGCCTGGGTGGCTCAGTCGTTGAGCGTCTGCCTTCCGCTCAGGTCATGATCCCAGGGTCCTGGGATCGAGCCCCGCATCGGGCTCCCTGCTCAGCAGGAAGCCTGCTTCTCCCCCTCCCACTCCCCCTGCTTGTGTTTCCTCTCTCGCTGTGTCTCTCTCTGTCAAATAAATAAAATCTTTAAAAAAAAAAAAGACTAGGTCATAAAAAGAATATAGGTTCTGTCTGGAACTTGATGGCTCGCTTGTGCTCGCTCTCTCTCTCTATCAGTACTTGCCATGTTGCCATTAGTATGGCAGCTCCACAACTATCTGGCTTCCAAGCTCCTTCCATCTTGCTATTCCACCATCCCTAGCATTCCACTTCATGGAAGACCCATAAAGAATCCAGCTCAAGGTCCAGCCATCATGACCATATCTAAACCAAGAACAAAAAAGAAGAGCAGAAGAATACACACCCTCTCCATCCCCGTACCATTTATATTTACTTCCAATTGGCCAGAATTTAGTCATATGACCACATATATAGCTATAAGCGAGGCTGGGAAATGTGTTTATTCCAAGTGGACATACGTCTAGCTAAAAATGTCATGTTCTACTACTAAGGAAAATGGGGAGAAAGACTCCTGGAGCCAATTAGCAGCCTCTGCAAACTAGAGAAATGGGAGTTGGGGATTATCCATAAATTCCAATTACATACATAGTCTCTTTCCTCTAATACAGGATATTTTCCTGACTTACTACATAATTATCCTCATTATGTATTACACAGAACAAATCAAGTTCATTTTATAGCTAAGAAGAAACAGCTTAATGAGATTTATGGTGATCCTCTTTAAGGGATGCAGTCCATGATGTCTAAAGCAAGAGTCCTCTCTCTGTAACCAGGGACACTATTCTCTCAAGTCTCAGCAAGACCTATGCTTCTCCTGAATTATCATGCAAAAGGCAAAACCATAGAGACATTTAAAATGGCAGATGCTGAGCTTTTTGTGGGCTAAGCATTCACAATATACATTATACATTCACAATGTACATTATAGACCAATTTGCAATCAATTTGGTTCAATCTAAAATTATGTTCTGTCAGGACTCTTAACTATAGAGAACAAACCAAGGGTTGATGGAGGGAGGTGGGTAGGGAGATGGGCTAGATGGGTGATGGGTATTAAGGAGGGCACTTGTGATGAGCACTGGGTGTTATATGTAAGTGATGAATCACTAACTTCTCCTGAAACCAATACTACACTATATGTTAACTAACTTGAATTTAAATAAAATCTTGGGACAACCCTGTCAGGACCCCTCTCACTCTTGAGAGCTTTTTCTGTATCTTCACTTAATAAACTTCTATCACTTTACTCACAAAAATAAATAAATAAATAATAAATAAATAAATAAAATCTTGGAAGTATAAATAAATAAATGCAAAAATCTTGTTACCATAAAAAAATTTTTTTAAATAAAATTATGGAGCACCTGGGTGGCTCAGTCAGTTGGGCATCTGCCTTCGGGTCCTGGGATCGAGCTCTGCATCGGGCTCCCTGCTCGGTGGGGAAGTCTGCTTCTCCCTCTCCGTCTGCCTCTCCACCTGCTCATGCTTTCTCTCACTTTCTCTTTCTCTCTCTCTCAAATAAAAAAATAAAATGTTAAAAAAACAAATAAAATTATGTTCTGCCATTTTTAATAAATTCATGATCATACACATTAAATTTCATGATCACATAGAATTCCCCAGATTTTGCCTTAGAAATTTCCTGCAGCTCCTTCTGAATATCATTCTTATTTACTTTGACATGTTATTGTTTCTCACCCTCTGATTCATCCTGGTCACAGGAAAGGAAGTGAGGTATGGGGTGCAAAATAGTAAAGCACTCTCCCTTCTGCAAGAGGGACACAATGAAAAAACATTTCAAAGAAGACTATGGGACTGGGTTTTCCCAAGACTCCTAGTTCTTTTCTTATGTCCATATTGGGGGGGGTAGATTTTTTTTATTTTTAAGTAATCTCTACACCCAACATGGGGCTCGAACTCACAACCCCGAGATTAAGAGTCGCATGCTCCACCAACTCAGCCAGCCAGGAGCACCTCTTGTGTCCGTATTTGGATTGTCAAGATCTTGATCTTTTTCCAGATCATTATTCTTACCTTCACTGCAGAATCCCCCGCCCCTTTTTTTTAAAGTAGGCTCCACACCCAGCACGGAGCCCAAACAGGGCGCTCCAACTCACAACCGTGAGATCAAGATCTGTGCAGAGATCAAGCTCTGAGCAGAGATCAAGAGTTGGACCTTTGGGGTGCCTGGGTGGCTCAGTTGGTTAAGCGACTGCCTTCGGCTCAGGTCATGACCCTGGAGTCCCAGGATCGAGTCCTGCATCGGGCTCCCTGCTCAGCAGGGAGTCTGCTTCTCCCTCTGCCCCTGCCCCCTCATGTGCTCTCTCTCTCTCTCTCTCTCTCTCTCTCTCTCTCTCATTCTCTCTCTCAAATAAATAAATAAAATCTTAAAAAAAAAAGAGTTGGACCTTCAATCAACTGAACCACCCAGACACCCCAATCACTGCAGAATCCTGATAAGGTTGCAAATTTATCTGCAGTTCAACGGCATGCAAGATCAGTTTCAGCATTCAGTTTATATCTGACATCTACAGAGAAAGATGCATGCAACTGTGCTATATTGTCTTCTGCGCTTTCAGATTGATAATTCTGTGTTCTAAGATTTTTTATTCTTCCACCTTTAGCTATCCAATACCATTGGAAGCAAAACCAAGCCTTAAAATTCCAGATCCCTCATTACCTTTAACTTGTTCTATAGGAACTGTTACCTGGTCCCTTAGAATCTCATCTAGCTTGCTTTGCTAGAATATGGAAGGAGTCTCATTTCCTTTTGCTCAATCTTTACTCCATATCCAAGTGCATATGTCCCACATATTCTCTGCATACAATCCTACCGACTAGTGAAAAGGCTTATTGAACAATCATTCAATTCACTGTCATGGAGATATCATATTGAGGTTAAGTGCTCTTTGTACTTTGACCTGGTGACTAATACATGGTATTGTTTATCCAATACTGGAATAGATGGTTCATGAGAAACAAGATGTGGTAGACAGAATAATGGTCCCCAATTATGAAGTAAGAGTCTGAGAAAAAAATTTCAGCAGTCTTACTGTACTGAGAAAACAAAAATTGGAGTTCAAGACCTGTCAAGAAGGAGGACCCTGATTAAAACCCCAGGATTTCAGTTAGGGCCCCTGAAGAACTTATACCCTCAGACTAAAGCTGTATCAGTAAGGGTTCTATCGGGAGACAGAAATCACACAAGAATTTGAACCAGGACAGTTTAATGTAAAATTTCGACTATAATAGGGTATTAGAGTACTGAGCAATTGGCTGGTAAGAAGAAAAGAGAGCTCTAAAGAAGACAGGAGTAACAGATACAGGGAAGAGCCACTATCTCTAGGGCTGGAATAAAATGTCAAGGAAGACCACCACCTTGCCCCAAACTCCCAGGGCTGAGATCCAGACCTGACGTAAGAGAACTATGACTCATGGGCTGGCAGAAGAATCACTGAGAAGCTGAGATGCCGCTCCTCAGAACTCACTGCAAAGCTGTCCAGTCATCTAGGGGAAGGTGCCTCATCAGCTGCAATTCACTGAGAAGCCACCCGAGGAGGTGCCAGGCGAAGCTGTTGATCCCTGGGCCCTGCCGATGGCACTGCTCTGCAGCAGCCTGCCCTGAACAAGTTGTACACACCGCTGGAGCCTGGCCAAAGGAACACCAGAGCTAGGAAGAGACCTCTTCCTCCTCCAGTGTTCCTCTAGCACCCTCTACTGGCAATGCTTAACATTGTGCCAACCAGCAAAAGAGACAGAGTTACAGAATCCAGCTCGAATATCGCAAAGCAGGAAGTGGAGGGTGGGTTTGGAGCTGAGACTTAATTGACAATTGGCACAAAGGATAATTCAGAAATGGAAGAGCCCGGACTAAGACTGAAATGCAGCTTCAAATCAGCTGGACCCCATACTGGAGGAAAGTGATTTTCTTCTATTCTAATTGCCTACCAGAAATAAAAAGAATTATCTCTGAAGAAACCTAGCATTATCGAGAGACATGTCTATCTCTATGATTTTTCATACAAAATACCTGTCATTCAATAAAAAATTACCAGGCATACAAGAAGATATCATTAAGTGGCTGAAAACCAAGCAGAAAAAAAAAGAAATACTCAATAGAAACAGACCCACAGCAGAACCAGATAGTAGAATTATGAGACATGGATTTTGAAATAACTACAATCAATAAGTCTGAGAAAACAAATGATAAGATGGAAAATTTCAGCAGATAAATAAAATCTATTAAGCAAATGTAAAATCTAGAGCGGAAAAAATCCAAATGATCGTCTTTATTTCTCACTTCCCATTGGAGCTGATCCATGCCCAAGTCCCACTTAATTTTTCCCATTCAGAAAATTGCTTTACTTAATAATTATCTTTGAATGCCCATTATGTGTCAGGTACAGTAAATATGCATCATATACTTCTATCCACTTGTTGACCTTAAACAAATACTAGTTTCCCCATTGTATAAAATGTATAAGGAAATTGTCTCTCTCCCAAAGACAAAAAACTCTGAAATGGTGAGGCTTTAATCCCGGCCCAGGTCTATCAGTCTGACTCCAGATCTGTGTTCTTCCCACACTCTGCACTATATCTCTCCTCCCTACTTGTCTGAGCAGATGGAAACTACTTTCCTTCCTATCTCTTCAGCACAACGTACTATCTTCACCTATTTCCTATTTGGGGTTTTTTTCTTTTTTTACTTATTATAAAAAATTATATCCTTATCTCTGGTGCGAGCCTAATCCTTCTACCGGAGCCCCTGAAACCCACCCTTAGCCACTACTCAGGGTCCTTACTCCCTCTCTTAGGCCTGCGACTCTTCCCTCTCTACTGCCACTCCCTCTTCTCCAGGGTCCCAGGTTGTCCCCCCTTAAAAAAAAGAAAAGAATCTCTTGATCTTTCTTCTTGCTTAGTCTAATATCTGTTCCTCTTTTCCTTCCTTTATCACCAAATGTCTGAACAGGATTCTCTGCTCTCTGCTTCTACTTCCTCAGATCCTACACACTAACGCACTCAAAATGAAACTTAAATCTTCCTTCACAAAGGTCACCAAAGTCCTCTTTGCTACCAAACCCCACAGGCAATCTTGACCTTGTTCATCATTTCTAGCAGATGTGCGTGCTCATCACATCTCTGGGTTCAGGCGCAGCTGTGATGGACAGTTCTCTGTGAGGCCAGGCTCACCTTGCACGGCCAGCATCCCACCTCAAGTCTGCACCTCGACTTACATTCTGCTTCAGGGCTGTATTAGTCAGGGTTCTCTAGAGAAACAGAGCCTATAGGGTGTGTGTGCGTGTGTGTGTGTGTGTGTGTGTGTGTGTGTAAATATATATTTTAGAGATGTATTACAAAGAAGTGGTTCACACCGTTATGGAGACTGTCAAGTCCAGAATCTGCAGTGTGAGCCTGCAGGCTTAAGACCCAGGAGAGCTGAGATCCCAGTTTCAGCCCAAAGGCCAGCAGACTGGAGACCCAGAGAAGTGCTGGTGGTACAGATGGAGTCTGAAGGCAGTCCGTTAGATAATTCCTTCAACTGATTAGGTGACACCTACCCATACTATGAAGGCTGCTTTATTCAAAATTCACTGATTTAAATGTTAATCTCATCCAAAAATACCCTTCAAGTTGACACATAAAATTAACCATCACAGATCATTTTTCCACACAATGGGAGCTTTCATACCACCCCTCTCTTTGCCTATTCTGATGCAAACACGGCCAGGAAATGCAAAGGAGTTAGTGCCCCAGGTGCAATCTTTGAGCAAGGTCTACAGACCTTGGCGGATGAATATTCCAGCCTCCCATCTTTCATGTGGATAATCCTGGGAGGCAGTCTCTAAATTTGGCAGTTCTACTGGAATAGAGCTTCCTTTGCCCACAACTGTAATCTCAATAAAACACCCTTCTGTTGGCTTTTCCTCCTTCCCTGTCTTACTCTCTCAGTTCCCTCACTCCTGCTTCCTGCGATCCCTCCCTGAAAGTCTACCTGCACATAAAACTGTGCTCAGGTTCTTCTTTGGGGGAACCCCAAACTTAGATGCCTTCTCAGTAGCGGTTGACTCTGATGATTGTCTCCTGATTCTGCTCCTGCCTTGCTGACTTGTTTCTCTCATTGGTTTCCCTTCTGTTGTCCTGACCTTGATTATGCAGGGTTCTCCTCGATATTTACCCAGGAGAAGTGAAAGTATATGCCCATACAAAGACTTGTATGTGAATATTCATAGGGGCTTTATTTGTAACAGCCAGAAATTTTGTCCAGGAACAGGTGAATGGATGAAGAAATTGTGTACGAAGGAATACTACAAAGCAACAAAAAAGAATGAATCATTGGTACACCCACCAATATGGGTGAATCTCAAAATAAGCACATTGGGTGAAAGGCCAGACAAAAAAGAATACAAATTATGTGATCCATTTATATAAAATAGAAAATGCTCTGGGGCGCCTGGGTGGCACAGTTTGTTAAGCCCCATCTGACTCTTGGTTTCAGCTCAGGTCGTGATCTCCCGGTCATGAGATCGTGCCCCACATCAGGCTCCAGGGTTACGCAGAGTCTGCTTGAGTTTCTCTCTCCCTCTGCTCCTCCCTGTCGTTCTCTCTCTCTCTCTCTCTTTCTCTCAAATAAATAAATAAAATCTTTAAAAGAGAAAATGCGGGGCACCTGGCTGGCTCAGTTGGTAGAGCATGCTGCTCTTGATCTTTGGATCGTGAGTTCAAGCCCCACATTGGGTCTAGAGCTTACTTTAAGAAATAAATACTTAAATTTAATTAAATAAATTAATTAAATGAATGAATAAATAAATAAATAGAAAATGCACACCAGTCTAAAGTGACAGAAAGGAGATGAGGGGTTGCCAGGAAATGGGGAACGGCATAGAAGGGCGGAAGGGAGAAATTGAAAAGGAAGCTTTGTGGTGTGATAAATATGCTTCCCATCCTAATCGTGGTGATGGTCTGATGGGCATAAACATATGTCAAAACTCATCTGGGAGGGGGGTGGGGGGATGGGTTCGCCTGGTGATGGGTATTAACGAGGGCACATTCTGCGTGGAGCACTGGGTGTTATGCACAAACAATGAATCGTGGAACACATCAAAAACTAATGATGTAATGTATGGTGATTAACATAACAATAAAAAATTATTTAAAAAAAACTCATCAGGCCATACACCTTAAATACATGCAGTTTAGTGAATATCAATTCTACATCGATAAAGCTATTAAAATATTTTTAAAAACCCAATAGTCTCACTTGATTCAAAGTCCTGCTTTCAGATTCTATCAAAGGACCTCACTCATAAAGGCAAGTAGCTAAAAGAGCCAAGATCTGGGTTTATTTTTATTTTTTAAAGATTTTATTTATTTATTTGACTGAGAGAGATACAGCGAGAGAGGGAACACAAGCAGGGGGAGTGGGAGAGGGAGAAGCAGGCTTCCCACCGAGCAGGGAGCCCGATGTGGGGCTCGATCCCAGGACCCCAGGATCATGACCTGAGCCGAAGGCAGCCGCTTAACGACTGAGCCACCCAGGCGCCCCAGAGATCTGCGTTTAAAATCTGCTCTGCCTTAAAGCTATCATATGACCTTGAGCTGGTTACTTAAATTCTCACAGCCTCTGGACAGCTTCTTCATCTCTAAGACGGGGCTAATAGTAATATGCCTCACAGGTTTGTTGCTAAAACTTGAGGGAGATCACAGAGAGAGTCCTAGCCCATCCTAGATGCCAGAATACAATTAGGCCCCATCTCTGAGGCAGTTAGATTCCTTTCTGTTCCCTTCCTTTCCCCTCTCATTGCAGACAGGGAGGGATCCTAGTCACAAAGACAATCAGAGGAGAAACAATGAGGAGGAAACAGGGCAGAGGGCTTGGGTTGTGTTCCCCTGCAAACAGTGCCTGAGACCAGAACTGGAGACTTCCTGCAGGGTGGTCCCAGGGATCAGGGGCGGGGGGAGCAGAAAATGTGAGCCAGGGAAGGAGAAAAGGCCAGTCGACAAGTACATATTGAACTAGCTACTGATACGGAGCTTAGTCTGATGACGTTTTAGAATATATGTGAAGTTCGGTGGGGTGAGGGCCGGAGCTGACAACCAAGAAAGAATTCTTGAGATGTGTTTGGTGCAAAGTGGTGGTTTTATTAAAGCACAGGGACAAGATCCGTGGGCAGAAAGAGCTGCTGCCCCTGGGGTTGTGAAGGGTGGCTGATAATATACTCAGGAGTTGGGGAGGTGAGGAAAAAGGGGGTGTCCGGAAGGACTGTCATATGCTAAAGACTCTCAGGATACTAGAGGCCTGGTTACTGTCAAGCCAAGGCACTAACATGAAGACAGTTGGGAGTTTCCTGGAGGAATGTTACATTCCTCCCATCACGCATCCTTGTCAATGAGCTTTAGGTTTAGAAGAAATACAATTTCATTTACATTTCCTTCTGCCTCAGCATCCCTTAATTTTATGGAGGGGAGGGTGATTCTAGGGCTTTAGGAAACTGAGTTATGGGTCTCTGGAAGTTAGGCTATTGATAAGAAAGCTTCTTTCTTGTAAATCACTAGGACATTTGTAAACTGAGGGAGACTCCCGTCCAGCAGGACTGTAATCTCTATCAGTTAACCATTTGTTTTTCCTTTAGGGCAGCCCGGAGTGCCTGAGGAATGTCACATATAGCCCAAAGCGGGGGAGGGGTGTAAGGTGCCAGCTTCCACTTTGTCCTGAGCTGGCCTTTTGTTCCCTCATCAAGTCCCGCCAGAGGCCTTCTGTGGAACTGCAGAACGCACCTCAGAATTAACCCTCAGAGGACAGGAGGCTGCGGCACCAGCCCGTGTTCTCTACTGCATAGGCACTGCCCTCAGCATTACCTCCACTCTTCTCACCACACTGCTGTTAACTGAGGCAGAGACAGGCCTGTTGCATGAGGCACTGGCAGGGTTATGGGACCATCTGAGCAACCACAGCTCAAATCAAAGGTGGCCCGAGGACATGTGGCCCGGGGCACCAAATGTAGCTGCCTCAGGCCCAAAGCCCATCCTCCAGTCAACAACGGGGAGCACCTCTGTGTCGGGCACACAACTCAAGTACCTTTCAGCTGAGAAGCTAGAAACCCAGGACTAAAGTCCTCTCTCCCCAAGACTACACAGGCAGGGACACAACGGACTTCCTCAATCCCTCCCTCAGGACATTTGTCTGGAAGACAGAAGAGAGAATACCTGAGGGGTGAGTCACTGAAGGGGCCCTGGGAGGAAAGGGTGCGGCAGGGAATTTACCAGAAGAAGGAAGAGCTGTTTCACGGAGTAGTAGTTAAATCATTTGTCTCTGCTCTACAGATACACTGTGAACTAGAAAACACAGTAATGTTTACTGCATGAGTGCCTGTCACTAATGAAGCACGTAATTTGTGCCTGGAAATGCGCTGCGTTCTTTCATGACCTCCTTTTTTTTTTTTTAGATGTTATTTATTTATTTATTTGACAGAGAGGGACACAGCGAGAGAGGGAACACAAACAGGGGGAGCGGGAGAGGGAGAAGCAGGCTTCCCGTTGAGCAGGGAGCCCGATGTGGGGCTCATTCCCAGGACCCTGGGATCATGACCTGAGCCAAAGGCAGATGCTTAACGACTGAGCCACTCAGGCGCCCCTCATGACTCCTTTCGAGTCAGCCCCACACAATCCGATCCAGTAAGGACTGTTATTACCTGAAGCTCAGAGACGTTGGGTAACTTGCTGAATGTCAACCAGCTAGTAAATTGCAGAGCCCGAATTCAACCCCACGTAGTCTGACCTCAGAGCCTGGACCTTTGACCATCAGGCTATATAGTCAACTCCCCCTCTAAATAAATTAATTAATTAAACATCCAGCTATACTCAATGTCCTCTGTAAATAAATAAATTAAACATCCAGCTATACTCAACTCCCTCTGTAAATAAATACATAAAGCAAACATCCAGCAGGAGAAGCGATTTGAAGCAGTGGCCTGCCCTCCACTCCCCCCCCCCGCCCCGCCCAGCCTCCAGGGATGAGAGGGGCTGGGAGAGTATCAGAATTAGATCTTCAGCATTAACTAGACAAAGTAAGCAAAGAGAGGAGGACTCCACAGTGATTGAAGGGACATTATGACGGTCGTATGTGTGCAGACACTTACCACTGATGGCTGCTCAAAATCGTTTTAGGCCCATCTCACTAAGGTAGAATAAAAAGAAAAATTACCCTTCCCAGCCTCCCCTGCCTGGAGGGTGCGGACAGGCAACTTCCAACCTGCCAACGGGACATCATTCACACGTGCTCTGCAAAGAAAGAGATGACAAATGAGCAGCGATTCCATTTTGCGGGGGGGGGGGGGGGGGGGGGGGGGGGCAGAGGGCCCTAGGGGCAGCACGGTTCTTTGTGAAATCATCGTTCTCTCACCGTTGCTAAGGAAAAACAAGTTAAAAAGGGCCTTTGACCTGCTTGGACGGCTGAAGGAAAAGAGCACATCTTGGGCACTGGAAAGGGCTCCCAAAACATCAACCCCAAGGGCAGAGAGAAGCAGGGAGCACGGCAGGTGGGATCCTAAAGTTCCGGACCTGATTCCAACATGTGTGTAGCAAGAGCAGTTTCCCACACCACCGAGAAATGATTGGACACCAGCAGAGTGTCCTACAATTCAACCCAATTCTGACACGATCTATCTAGAGATAGTATCAGATCCCACAGGTTAAGGGCTCCGTCCCACAGGAATGACGCACATACACCCTGCTTCAGACACCAATTGCAAATCCAGATTGTCATCCGTGCTTCTGACCAAGAAGGCTATATATAGACTGGAGCTTCCACTGAACCCTGCCTTGGGTTTGATTAATGTGCTAGAGCAGCTCACAGAACACAGAAAAACATTTTATTTACTAGATTCCTGGTTTATTATAAAGGACGTAACTGAGGAATAGCCAGATGGAAGGGACGCATAGGGTAGGGTGTGCAGAAAAGGACACGGTGTTCCTGCACCAGGAGAGCACCACTGTCCCAGCACCTCCTGTCACCAACCCAGGAGCCCTCCAGATGCCATCCTCTTGGGATTTTATGGGGCTTCGTCACAGTCATGACCAAGTCATCAGCCACAGGGGATGGATTAAACCTCCAGCTCATCTCCCCTCCCACAGAGGTCGGAGGAGGAGGAGTGAGGTAGAACTGGAAGTTTCAATCCTCCAATTACAGGACGGGCGACCAACCCCGGCAACCAGCACCCTCCCTCAGGTTACCTCCCGGCTTTCCGAAGGTCACCTCATTAACGTAACAGAAGACACCTCTTTCCTCTTTCCTTACAGGAAATTCCAAGGGTTTCGTCGCGCTGTTCCAGGAATGGGGTCGAATATACTTCTTATTGTAAATCACAATAGCACAGATCCCGCTCCGCGTGGAACACTTTCCCCATAGCTCTGCTCAAACCCTGGGGTTTGTTTTATGACTTTTCCAAGTTTGAGTGCAGCCCAGTCCCCCAAAGTGACAGCTCATTTGTCCGTAGTTCACCCTTACCCCTCTGGTGAGGGCTTGTTTTTCAGCAGCTGGGAGCAGAGATAAGGGCACCCCCGAGGAGCAGGAGAGGTCCACACTGCCGCCCAAATAGCTTCCTGATCGCTTTCTGTTTGTTTTTCATGTCCAGACAAAAGAACGAGGCCTTTGTGTCTCTTCACCTACAGAATTGACAAGAGGTCCAACCTCACAGAACTGAGGTGACTTTCAGTAAGTGCTTTGGGAACTAGCAAGTGTAAAAAAGGCCATCTTTTATCATCGTTGATGACAGTGATGATGGGAACAGTGCTGGGGGTGGGGGGCGCAGGTCACTCAGCCAGTCTGGATTCCTGCCTTTTCCAAAGTTCTCACCTTTAGCTCGCAACATCCTCTCTGACTGGAATCACCTCTCCCGGGTTTATGTCTGTCAAAATCCTACTCATCATGGGACTGCCAAGGGCTAACTTCAACCAAGTAGCCAAGATGCTGCCAGTAGGCCTCCTTAATAGCTGCAGGAAACCAAGAGCCCACAGAGTCCGTTTCCGGGTCAGGGCAGGTGGCCGGTGGCAGAGGGAAGTGGCTGCATCTCTGGCCAATGTCCTGGGGGAAAAGAGGAGGCTGAAATGTACTATTTGAGAATTCGTTTTAGGAAAGTTAGGAAATGCAAATAAAAAAATACAAATATGACACATAAGAAGAAAATAAAAATCGCCTGTAAACTCAGCAGCCATAACTTTAAAGCTTTTCTATTGTCCGTTTAGATATTTTTCTAAATATGTATTATATATTATAATATACAAAAATGTATACATATTATTATATTTTTCTAAATATATATATATTGATGTGGGAAACAAAGGCAAAAGAAAAATTAAATTTCCTTACAACTTACAGCCCATTGACAAGTCCTTGAAACAGGCAGAGTGAACTTCCTCTAGGAACTCAGCTGCCTCGATGTTAATACTTTGCTAAGGGCAAAAGGCAATCTTAGCCAGACCCCCAGGATCCTGTAAGTCTACCTTAACATATAAAAATTCCTTTGGAAACTTCCTTTACCTCTACCCCACCCCCCACCCCCAAGACACATGTTGGCAGTCATCCCCCAAGCATATCATCCACTGATATATATCTGAAGGGTCTCATGATTAAGGTTTTATTAGACACTAATAAAGCCAGGTCCTGGAAACCTTGCTTCCAAAATTCCTTAGAGACATATGCTAGCCCTAACCCCCTCCCAACTTGAAAGTATATCATGGGCCGCTCCTCCTGACCCTGGTGCGTCTCTGTCTGCCCACGGGTCCTGACCTGTGCTTTCATAAAACCACCTTTTTGCACCAAAGACGCCTCAAGAATTCTTTCTCGGCCGTTGGCTTTGAACCCTAACATTTTTCCTACATCATATATTATATATAAATATATACTTTTGCTTTCTCCCCAGTAAAATTTAATGTTCAAATCAAATAACTAAATGTTGACTAACATAAATCTTCACATCTCACCATCTAAAACATGGAGCCATCATTTTAGCAGGTCTTTGTTGTGGTAAAACATACATAAAATCGGGGCGCCTGGGTGGCTCAGTTGGTTAAGCGTCTGCTGGTTAAGCGTCATGACCCTAAGTCATGATCTCAGGGTCCTGGGATCGAGCCCTGCATTGGGCTCCAGCCTTGCATCGGGCTCCAGCCTTGCATCGGGCTCCCTGCTCAGCGGGGAGTCTGCTTCTCCCTTTCCCCTTGCTCTCCCTCCTTGTGCTGTCTCTCTCTCAAATAAATAAAATCTTTATTAAAAACATACATAAAATGTACCACTTTAATAATGTTTAAGTGTACAGTTCATTGACATTAAGTATATTCACATTATTGCATAACCATCACCATCTCCAGAAACTTCCCCTCTTCATCTTCCCACTTTCCATCTTCCCAAACTAAAGCTGTATTCATGAAACAGTAACTACCCGTTTCCTCCACACCCTTGCCCCGGCAACCACCGTTCTGCCTCTGTCTCTAATAATTAGAATTGAATTGTTCTAGGTACCTCATATAAGTGGAATTGTACAATATATATCTTGTTGTGACTGGCTTATTTTACTTAGCATAATAGCTTCAAGGTTCATCTCCATTTTAGCATGTGTTAGAATCGTATTCCTTTCTAAGGCTGAATAATATCCCCATTATATGTATATATACCATATCTGTATACCCGTTCATCCATTGATGGGCATTTGGGTTGTTCCTACCTTTTGGCCACTGTGAATAATGCTGTGATAGACATTGGTATACAAATATCTGAGTCCCTGCTTTCAGTTCCTTTGGGTATATACGCGGAAGTGGAGTTGTTGGTAGCAGGTCTTTTTATTTTTTTATCTTTATCTTTATTTTTTAAAAAGATTTTGTTGTTGTTTTTTTTTTAAGTCATCTCTGCACCCAGTGTGGGGTTCGAACTTACAACCCTGAGAACAAGAGTCACATGCTCTCCCCCACTGAACCAGCCAGCCCCCCCCCCCCCCCCCCCCGTAGCAGGTCTTTTTTAAATCAATGAGCCACCCCCTCCCATTTCTGTGGGTCTGGTATGATGCTAATTGGTTTTGTGGTTGAATTTTTGAGAAAACTGCTCTTCTTTCTTGCATTTCACATGTTCTGTCTGATTTCAGTTTTCTTTATCTTCTTGGTTCACATCCATTAGAATTTCTTGAGGGACGAGTCTGATGGTGTTAAACTCAGTTTTCATTTATTTATTTATTTATTTGTTTATTTAAGATTTTATTTATTTGAGAGGGAGAGAGTGAGAGAGAGCATGAGAAGGGAGAGGGTCAGAGGGAGAAGCAGACTCCCCACTGAGTGGGGAGCCCGATATGGGACTCGTTCCTGGGACTCCAGGATCATGGCCTGAGCTGAAGGCAGTCGCTTAACCAACTGAGCCACCCAGGCACCCAGCTTTCATTTATTTGAAAATACCTTTTTTTTAAAGACTTTGTTCTTGAAAGAAATAATTTTTCTGGATATACACTCTGTGTTGACAGACTTTTTCCCCCTCTCTTTTACCACTTTCAATCATTCCAGTGTCTTCTGGTTTCCACTGTGGCTGCCGAGAAATGTGTTATTGGTTCTGTTGTGTTCCTTTGTAGATGATCTATGTCTTCTCTCTAGCCTGTGAGACTGTTTCCTGGTCTTCACGATTCTGCAGTTTTGCTGAAATGTATCTAGATATGGATTTCTTTAGAGTAATCCTTCTTGACATAGACCGTGCTTTTCGTATTTGTGGATTCTCGTTTTTCATCAAATCTTGAAAAATCTCGGCCATTTTCTCCTCAAACATTGCCTTGCCCCAACTTTTCTTTTCTTTTCTCTCCTCATGGGAATCCAATTAGATAATTGTGAGACCTCTTCATTCTTGGTCTCTCAATTTTTCTATCGGCTTGTTTCTTTTTGCTGCGTTTTGGAGAATTTCTTCCGATCCATCTTTTGGTACACTATTTCTCTCTTCAACTGTGTTTTCTTTTCTTTTCTTTTCTTTTTTTTTAAGATTTTATTTATTTATTTGACAGAGAGAGAGAGGGAGCACAAGCAGGGGGAGCATCAGGCAGAGGCAGAGGGAGAAGCCGGCTCCCTACCAAGCAGGGAGCCTGACATGGGGCTCAATCCCAGGACCCTGGGATCATGACCTGAGCCAAAGGCAGACACCCAACGACTGAGCCACCCAGGCACCCACAACTGTGTTTTCTATTTAACCAAGCATTGCAACTTCAATTTTATTTTTTTTAAGATTTTATTTATTTATTTGAGAGAGAGAGAATGAGAGATAGAGAGCACGAGAGGGAAGAGGGTCAGAGGGAGAAGCAGACTCCCCACTGAGCAGGGAGCCCGATGTGGGACTCGATCCCGGGACTCCAGGATCATGACCCGAGCCGAAGGCAGTCGCTTAACCAACTGAGCCACCCAGGCGCCCCCGCAACTTCAATTTTAATGTCACATACTTTTTTAAATTTCTCATTTTTTATACTCTCTTATTCCTTGCTCATTTTTTTTCTATTCCATCTTCTTTCTCTTTAAACATTTCCCAGAAGCTTCTTTAGATTCTTCATCTGATTATTCCAAATTCTGCAGTCCTTAAAGATCCAACCCTGTTGATTTTTGTTCTTATTGATTCTCCCTCATGGTGCTTTGAATCCTTACATATTTAGAAATTTTTTGTGTGAGTCTCTATTTGGCAGAATTTAATCCAGAAGCTTGGGTTGATCATGCTGTCCTCTAAGGAGGATTCAGTTTGCTTCTGCCAGATTCCAGAGGGCATTAATAATCTGAGCCACTTAAATTTTTCAGCTTATGGTTTGCTGATCAAAGGAAGAGTAAACATTGCAACCACAGATCCTTGTGAGAGCAGAGCTCATGTGGGAACCAACATTTTTAATTAATTTTAACATCTAGTGCTGCAGCCTAGACAGGCTTTCTTGTAGGTTCCCTTTGTAAGCAGGTGGACTTTTCCCTTTCTACTGAGAAGGTAGCCCATTTGAGGATCCCAGCTTTTTAGGGAATAGGGTGTCTTACATTTAGTTCTTCCATCTTCCTAGGCCCTATGACTGGCTCACTCTGTGGTTCCTCCCCAATCTTCTATATCCCTTTCCCAGTCCCCCAAACTCTACGCTTCTAGTTAGTTGACCTGCTGTTTGCTTACTATTTACTTTTTGTTTTGTATTGTTTTATTTTATTAGTTTCAGGGGGATGCCCTGGGGAGATTACCTTTCTTTTCTTGGGAGCTCACTAAGGCATTTTTTTAATGTGTTGGTTATGTTTTATGTAGCATTTAGGTATCCTGCTATGGGAGGCTTTTGAGAACTCTGTCATGCTACTGGAAGAGAATTTTTTGAAACAAACAAACAAAAATGTGATTATATGGTACATATTGCTTTATAACTTGCTTTTTTCCCCACTTCATATATGATAAACACCTGTCATATTAATAAACATAGGTTTAGAGTATCATTTTAAAGGCTACATAGTTATCCACTACATAATTTATTTATAATCTTTGTAATATATATTTATTTATGTATAATCTTTTTCCTACTATTGGATATTTAGGGTTCTGTTTTTTTGACTGTGTTAAACAACACTTCAGTGAATATCCTTACAGCTAAATTATTGCATACATATGATCTTCTTCCTTCTTCAACTGTTTATAAAAGTAATATATGCTGGGATGCCTGGGTGGCTCCGTTGGTTAAGCATCTGCCTTTGGCTCGGGTCATGATCCTGGGGTCCTGGAATCGAGTCCCGCATTGGGGTCCTTGCTCAGCGGGGAGGCTGCTTTCTCCCTCTGTCTGCTACTCCCCCTGCTTGTGCTCTCTCTCTCTCTGACAAATAAATCAGATCTTTTTTTTAAGTAATATATGCTAATATAAACTATCCAAACACTAAGGAAAACGAAAATTCTCCATAATCCTTTTTGCCATCACCTCAATTAATACCATTTGATCTATAATTGGATTCTCTTCATCAAACAACAGATAAGAATTAGTTCTGGCTAGGAATATGTAAGAAGAGAAACCACATCCTCTGCCCTCCCACCCCCACAACTAAGGATAGGGAACCAAAGCAGGTACTAGGCATGGGCTGAAGGTAACCAAAGATAATCAGGAGCAAAGAACTGAAGGGATGAGAGATACCTAAATAGACTCCAAAAGCCTGGGACAGGGACAGAGGCAGAGGCTCTGCTAGGGATCGGGGCACTCGGCCTCAGGTAAGGCCACAGTTCCAAAACCCAGGAATCAACTCTGTTTTGCCAGGTGGTTCCTCCACCCAGAAGCAGAGGGTCTTTTCAGGCACTCACTCCAGGCTCCTCTCGCTGCCCGTCCTTCTTTTAAATGGGTTTGGTTTATTTTGAGTCAAAAAGGAGTACAGGCTCTGACACTCTCCCCAACCCCATGCTTTATAGCTGCTTACGCCTGATGCTCAGGTCCTTATTCCAATCTGAAGCTATTCAGCCACAAAAAGGTCGGTAAGCACCCTTCTCATGCCTTTCTGCCTGTTCCCCCTCAAGAGGAGCCCAGGGTCTTCTCCCAAAAGAGAATCATGAAAAGGATGGCTGCCCTCTCTGGTGGCTCTTGACTCCGGACTAGACTTGAGAACCTGCCGCACTTGCCTTTATGGTTTGTGAGATACCACCCTGTCTCTACAATAAAGTCAACTTCAGGTGGGTTCTGTCAACCATGCAGGTACAGGCGAGAGTTCCCACACCTTAGAGAAGCTCAACCACCTTTTCTCCTCCCAATGAGTATGGAGCTCCAGCTGGAGTGATCTAAGTTGTAAGGAAGCCCCCAAAGTCTTGGTTGTTCATGTATTAATTCAATTCAACAAATATTTATTGGGTACCTACCAGGTACTGGCTTTTAAAAGACACTACAGTCTTAGAATTCCCTAAATAGCTCCAAAATAGCACAAACTGGGGCTCCATCAAAATTCATGGGATGGCTCCTGGAGTTCCCAGCTGCTCCAGAAACCACAGTTAACTGCTGGCCACTTTTGCTCCAACCAGCAGAGCCCAAGGACCACCGGACAGAATGGAAAGTGCATACCAAGGTGATCACCTTCCAGTGAGAGTCGAGTCTCCCCATGAAGGACTGAGTGCCTAGGACTGGCCACATAGAGTTTCCACAACGTCCAGCCACGGTCAGGCCTTGGGTAGCCAGCCCAAGAGTGGAGAGTAGGGAGCGGGTAAAACATAGACACCTTTTGTCTACCTTAAATCCTTAAGGCTCCCCAAGCTCCTGAGTTTCCAAAGGCCCTTGTCCAGAGTATATGCTTGTTTGGGAACATGTGTTAACCAGGGAATTTGCATGGACGGGTAGGTGTGGGGGGAGAGGGCAGGGATGCGTTTCCCCTCCAGTGTCCACCACAATGGCAGACACACTTGGCTGGGCCAGTTCATCTAGCTTACCACCATGCCCTGGGAGTCAAGTCACTACCAATGCCAAGGGCTTGCCTCAGCAAGAACAGCTAGCTGTCAGGGACTGGGCAGGAATACAGACAGGGACCCTTCACTACACTATTCACACCTTCTTTAGCCACATTCAGGGCCAGCTGGGAGGTGGAGCCCCGGAAGCCTATCTGAACAGGAACCCTTTGATGGTTCTGAGCTAGGCTTAAAGTCAGCTCCATACTGACTTGGGCAAGGTACTTAAGCTACCTTAAGTACTTAAGTGCCTGTTTCCTCATCCATAAAGAAGTAATAAAAGCAGTACCATCCCCTTAGGGTTGACGTCAGCATCAGATAAGCTAATACGGGTACCTGGCACATTCAAGCTTTATAGAATTGTCAGCTATGATCGTAGGGGCATTTGGGGGATTGCTGAGCGCTAGCAACATAAAACATTTCTCAGCACCATCCCCTCCCCACCGCACCCCGGGTAGGTGGTGGAGCCAGAAATCTTGTGGGAGAAGGGAGCGACCCCAACTGCCAGAGTGGACCGTGGGCTCCTGGCTGATGAGGACTCCTCCTGTGGCACCCAAGTGCCCAGGGACAGTTAAGCTGACTGCGATCCGCGGCAGCTGCTCAGGAACCCTGAGTTAGTAAAGAAAAGCGCTCGCTTCCGTTCTGCCTCCAGCGTCCACCGCGTCGTCGGACACCCCTGGCTGAGCCGAGGCTTCAAGGCTTCCGTTCTGTCTCCCTCCCCGCTGGGGCGGGGCCGTAGATGCACCCGCCCAAGAAGGAAGTGGTTTAGTCACCCTAAGTAGGGGAGCAAACCTAGAGATTGATCCCTCTCACGACCCCTGCCCCTCTCTGTCACAAACCCCGCTCCCAGAAGTCCCTCCTTCCGTGCGGACTTGCACCTTCCAGCCGGATGTCTGGCGGCAAGTTATGGTCAGTGGAGGGTGGGATACACGCACCGTGGGCCCCCCGGAGGGGGCACGGGGCCGGGGGAGCTAGAGTTTGAACTGACCACATGGAGTCACCGGGGTCACGGAGCTGGGGGCGGTACGGGGAGGAGCTGGAAGACCCCCTCTTTCAGGCCCGGCGGTACCCCAGCCTCCCTGGTGTGTGTCGAAGAATTGGAGAACCCAGAGTTCATCGGCGCAGGCAGGTTCGGGGTGGTGTTCCGGGCGCGACACAGGACGTGGGACTTAGATGTGGCGGTCAAAATCTTGAAGGGGTGAGTGACCTGAGCCACGGGCCCCCCAGGGTCTGCCCAAGGAGGAGGGGCCACTGCTGGGCCTGAATGGGGAGGGGAGGGATCGTCCCGGAGTCAAGGGCGCCGTTGCACTCTTTCCCGGAGTGTAGGGAGGCGATATCCAGGGAGGTGAAGGCCATGGCAAGTCTGCGGAACCAGCATCTACTGCTCCTGCTGGGGGTCACCCAGAAGCTACAGTGGGAATCCACCTGCGGGCCGGCTCTGGTGACTCAGTTCCTGGAAAATGGTTCCCTGGCAGGGCTGCTGCAGCCCGGCTGTCCTCGTCCTTGGCCTCTCCTCTGCCGCCTGCTGCGGGAGTTCGTGCTGGGGATGTGTTACCTGCATAGCCGGAACCCCGTGCTTCTGCACCGGGACATCAAGCCCTCCAACGTCCTGCTGGACTCAGACCTGCACGCCAAGGTCAGCCTGTCCATAGCCCAGCCCAGCCCCTGGACACAGAACCTGTTGCAGCCCTCTCTACTCCATACCCTCAGCATCTCCCTCTGGTCACAGGGCTGCCCGAGGGTCAAAGCCCAACCAGGAGCTTTAGCTCCTACCCTACCAGGTAGGAGGGACCCTATCGCATACGGTCAGTTCCACAGGCCCACCCACCAAGTCCGGCCAAAGACCCATGGCTGACCTAGCTCAGGAGACTCAGACCTTGACCCAGCCCCCTGAAGAGGGGACCCAGACCTCCAACCCAAGGGCCCCACTGGTCCTGCCATTCCCCTAACCCTCAAAACCCCCTTTATAAGGCTGGACCTGCACCTTGTGGTGGGAGAGGGGATTCTGGAAGCTGCCTGGCCCTGTCCATCGTCTACCTTCCCCCTCTTCCCTCCCTTACAGCTGGCAGATTTTGGCCTGTCCACGTTTCAGAGAGGCTCAAGGTCAGGAGTTGGCTCTGGGGAGTCAGCCCCAGCCTACTTGGCCCCAGAACTTTTGGCTGATGTAAACCGGAACGCCACCATGGCTAGTGATGTCTACAGGTAAGGTACCCACTCCAAACACACATTCCACATTTCTACACCTCTCTGGGCCCTTCTAGGGGACCGTATATGGGAAAGAAATCTTTGCCAGCAGTTGGGCCAGGCCTCAGCTTTGTGTCTCCTGCAGCTTCGGGATCCTAATGTGGGCAGTGCTAGCTGGAAGAGAAGCTGAGAGTAAGACTCTGGGCAGACCCTGGGATCCTTAACTCCGGGTGCCCTCCTCCCGCAAGCCTCCACACCTTCTTTCTTCCAGCTTACCCACTCAGGCTACCCGACCTTCTCCTCACCTCCCCTTGGACTACACTCCTTTCCCCCTTCCATGATGGAGCAAGTGGCCCCTCATACCCTGAGTGTCTTCTCTTTGCGTCCCCCACCCCCACCCCAGTAGTGGCTCAGACATCGCTGGAGCAGGAAGCAGGGTGTGAGAGGCAGATCCGGCCCCCGCTGACCAAGCTGCCGCAGCCCAGCCCTGAGACTCCTGGCTTGGAAGGACTAACGGAGTTAATGCAGCACTGCTGGAGCCAGGAGCCCAAGGACAGGCCCTCCTTCCAAGGTGAACTGGCCAGTCATCTGACAGCCAGGGTAGGCCTGGATCTGTCAGCAGAGGGCTTCTCCCTGGGAAGGTTTGGCTCACCTGTCTGCCACCCACTCTGTCTTGTCTCCAGAATGCCGACCAAACACTGAGGAAGCCCTCAGTCTGGTAACCAAGGAGATGGATGCCGCAGTCTCCATGGTGAGTGTCCATTGCCACCCCCCCGAACCCAGGAGCTGGGCAAGGATGGCACAACATGGCTCCCTTGGCCACTCAATGACTCCCCACTGACCACTGTTCTTTGTGCCTTAATCTTTGTCCTCACTCTCCCCACCTCACCACTGAGTTCCCAGGTAATAGATTATGGACCAAGAGACTCCTCCCTTGGGTTTAGGCTGGCTCTCCCACCTCCGTGCCCAGAAAGCTCCCCGTGTCCTTGCAGGTGAAGAAGTTCCTGTGTGAAAACCGGGGCAGCAACAGGATGTTGTCTGCGCCTAAGCCAGGCCCAGGAGGGACAGAAACGGAAGGCCCTAGGGGAACCACAGGAAGCCATGACATCATAGTCACTGAGATGCTAAACAGACTAAATCTGAAGGAGTCCCCCAGCTCTGCTCCTAAAAAATGCACAAACCTTCCTGAGAGGACCAGGGCATGGGGAGACAAAGTTCAGCCCGCCCAGACAGCAGGGATACCTTCCGATTCAACAGCCCCATCTCCCCAAACTCCAGAGACCTCACTTTTCACAAATCGGATGCCCAGCCCCAACTTGGCTTGGACCCCAGGTCCTGAACCCGAAGGGAATCAGGTGAGACACTGGCAGGACTAGAGGATGCACTGGGAGTCCCGTGACTCCTGTCCCCCTTGCCAGGGAGAACTTGGGGCTGAGGGGGATGCGGCAGGGGAACCAGTCCTGAGACGGGGAGCCTAAGAGAGCTGTGTTGTTTGCAGGGGGCTAAGAGACGTGGCACCAACTGGTCTCCCAGGGCACCACGGCCCAATCCAAAACCAGGTACCTGCTCCTCACTCCTGCCTTTTTCCTACTCAGTTCTCCCAATGGCTTCTTCCTCAAGACTGTCTAGAGATCCAGGTTACCTTGGGTAGCAGGAGGGAGAAAGGGCTAGGGGCCAACTACCCCAAACTTCTCATGTCATAAATGAAGAAACTGACACCCACTGGGCCTGGGTCCTGCTGAGGTCACACAGCAAAGCCTGGATTTGCCCTGGGCCTTCTGACTTTCCCCAGAACCAGCTCTGTGAACCCCTAACTTCTGCTGTTGCTCTGTTGGCCCAGAGGAGCTCCTAGAAGAAAAAAAACCCAAATCTCAGGGTCTCAGACATTAGCTGCCACTCCTTCTGAGCTTCTGAAAACCCAGTTCTGAAGGGGCAGCACAAAGCCCAAGGGCACATTTGACACAGTCGCAGGCTGCCCTAGAGACCCCATACTTGCATTTCCCCAGGATGGACACAAGGTGCCGCTGCCCCTCCACCCCGCGCTCCTCCTAATTTTGAGTCCGTTTCCCGACTGCTTCACCACCCCACCAACACAATTTCTCTTAAAGGGATCCCTGTTACCATACGCGACAGCCATGCGGTGCAGGTGGGAGACAACAACTACTTGGTTATACAAGACGGAACTGCCTTGCCCACGCCAGGCCTGGCGCCTTGGGGCCAGGGTCAAGGCAGGCCGCGTGCCCCCCACAAGTAGGTTGGAAAGGAGGGCCGCAAGAACCAAGAAGCCCGGAGCCGGCTGCAGGGCCGGTATGACGCACCTTCTGAGCTACCTCTTGGATGTGAGGCAATTAGCTGAGGCTTTCTTTGAAGGCCAACTGATTCGTGCACACAGAAGTCAATAAACGTGATGGGTTTTGAAAACCAAAGCGCCACACTTGGGAGGCTAAGGCTTAGGCCAGGGGCCGGCGGTGGAGACGCGGATGGGAGACTGCGGAGCTGACCCGGAGGGAGGCCCTGCCCTCTAGCTGAGGCCGGAAGCGGGATGCTCGGGGCTGGGAGCGGGCGGTGGCGTGGCACACAAGGTCAGGGCCCAGCTGGCGGCAGGAAGGAATCCCTGAGGCCTTGGCTCCAGGGGCCGCTCTAATCTCTGGCCGGACAACTTCCTCTAGATCGGCTGAGACCCCACCCTATACCAAAATTCTGGGGGTAGTCTCTCTGCCCCCCTTTTCCTCTGGGCTAGGGAGACGCCGCAGTGGGGTCCTGGGGAGAGGGCTCTCCATGGGCATTGGAAGACCCCGGCACATCTCTTGCCCTGCACAATGCCCCCAGCCTCTCTGAGGTCAGCCTGATTTCTTATTCCCCTCCACCGCCTGCGCTCCCGCGCAGGTCGCTGCCCAGGTGGAGCCCTTTGACCCTCAGCTGGTGTCTGCAGTGGAAAGCTTTGGCTCCACAGAGCTACACACAGACGTGCCCCCTCCCATGGAGCTGGTCCGGTGGGACAGGAGCAGTTCAGACTCCACAGCAGCTGCATCCAGGCAGGAGGGGAGCGGAACGGGCCGACCCGCCGCCCCCATCCCGGCCCCAACCCGACCTAAATCCTAGCCCCGATTGGGCCCCACATCCTTCCCTACATTCTCACCAGCCTTCGCTCCAGCGCTCCTTCACTCTCCCGGTGGCCAAGGGCCCACCCCCATTTTGACACTTGCTGCTCAGCCTGGCCCACCCCACCCCCTCGCCTCTCCCACGGTTCGCATTCCCTTGCTCGAGGGGGCTGGAGCGGGGAGGCAACGACAGTGTTAGGGGAGACAATGGGGGGGGAGGAGGCCTGGGGAGTCCGCCTCGGCACGGGAAGGGGCCGGGCAGGGCAGTCCCGTCGGGGAAGTGGGAGGGGGCCCCGGCGCAGGGAGGGAAGCGCCCGCCGCCCGGGGCTCTGAGCCACTAGCTTCTCGGCGATCGATCGGGACTCCGCCACCGGCTGCCCTGGGCTCCCTCCTTGCGCCTCGCCCATTCAAGCCGCTGCAGCATCCCGGCAGTGAGTTCGGGGGTAAAAGAGGAACCCGAGGCTCCTTTGCTTCAAACCCAAATCCTGCCCCACCCGCAGCCGAGGCTTTTGCTAGGGCACCTCTGCAGTCTGGGTTTGAGGGAGGAGGAGCGAAGGATGGGGCAGTCTTCTCACAGCCAACTGGGAAAAGGCTGGGAGACCACGGGGAGTGCCTGGCAGCTGGGATTGCCGCCCGGTTGGGGAAACGGGGTGGAAGTGGCTTGGACCCTGTGAGAGAGGCACAGTTGGGGCCCCGAGCGGCCACAGGCGGTAACGCAGCCCCTGGCCTTCCCCAGCCCGGGGGTCCGCCCTCCACCCCCGGGGCGACGCAGCCCGGGGCAGGGGGACCATGGCCCGCCTCTTCAGTCCCCGGCCGCCCCCCAGCGAAGACCTCTTCTACGAGACCTACTACAGCCTGAGCCAGCAGTACCCACTGCTGCTTCTGCTGCTGGTGATCGTGCTCTGCGCGCTCCTGGCGATGCTGGCTGTCGCCTACGGCAGCGGCAGGGTGAGCGGGGCTCCTTCTGGTGGGGGGGGGGGCTCCTTCCCGAGGGTGGCGGGAGGGTCACCGTCTAGAGGGCGTTTTCGGGGTAGAGACTTAGGGAGGGGTCTTCTTTTTGACATGCGTTCTTTGCTGGAACCCAGGAAAGAAGCACCGAGCCTTGCTAGGAAATGTAGTGATCCTGGACAAGTCACTGCACCTCTCTGGGCCACAGTCGCTGGGCTGCTGGGAGAAAGCCGAGCCCTAGGTGCTTTTAATTTCTCTCAGGGGACTGACAGACCTTCTGAGCTTCTGTGATCTACTGGTTCTAGAGTAAATTCAACACCGGGTTTTCCAGTTTTCCAGAAGGGAAATTACATGGGGCCCCGTGGGAATCCGTTTCCTGGTTTTCTTTCTCTCACAGGGGCCGTGGGGCAGCTGTACCCATGGACTCCCACTCACATTTAGTCCCCAAATAAAGCCATTTCCAGTTGCCTTTTTTTTAGGAGAAAGGGGGTCTTCAATTCCATTTCTGGGAATATCTTGCTCCAAGTTTTCTTTTCACTTTTTGGAAGCGAGTTGGGGAAACCACTAAACTGACCAATTCTTGCTGGGCCACCTTGAAGTCCAGGAAGAGGTGGGGACACAGGGCAGGGACAGCGGCAGGAGGTCGACGCCCAGAGGTGGGTGGTGAAAGTGTAGCGCTCTCCCCTGCCCTGCCTCGAGGGAGGTTCCAGGTGCCCCCTGCTGCTGGGGCACTTTTTGGAGCTGGGGGCGTGGCTACTCCCAGACTTGTGCCAAGGGCAGGGAATCTCCTGAGCAAATTGGCCAGATTTGGATACACTCATTCCTAAGTGCCTTCTGTGACGTAGGCTTTTTCACTTGTGTCAGGACCCCAGGATGGTGTTCCAGTTCCTATTTGACACATGAGAAAATGAGCTCAGAAAGGTCATAGATTCACAAATGCGCCATATGGGTAGGCCCTGGGTAGATGACCCAAGGCTCTCGCACCCTGCCAGTGAGATATGAGGTTGAACCATTGCATTGCAGGCTCTGTAGATTTTTTTTTTAAAGATTTTATTTATTTATTTGACAGAGAGAGAGCGAGAGCAGGAACACAAGCAGGGGGAGTGGGAGAGGGAGAAGCAGGCTTCCCGCCGAGCAGGGAGCCTGATGCAGGGCTCGATCCCAGGACCCTGGGATCATGACCTGAGCCAAAGGCAGACGCTTAATGATTGAGCCACCCAGGCGCCCCCTGGCTCTGTAGATTAAAAACAGATTCTTGGCAACTTCCTATGGTTCAACCTAATCTGAACGGCCAGCCCAGGGGCACTGTCTCCTTTTCCGACTTGAGTTTGAGACACTTTTCAGAGGTGGCCTGGGGGGCTGCCTGTTCTTCAACTTGGAGGAGCGCCCCAAACTCCGCACTCCAGTCTTGCCGCAAGCACCCCCTCCCCACAGGATCTAGCTTCAGACCGGGGCTTCCTGACCACTGTGCTGTGCGCACTGGGTGGCTTCTCGCTGCTCCTGGGCCTGGCTTCCCGCGAGCAACGACTGCAGCGCTGGACACGCCCCCTGTCGGTTCTGGTGTGGGCCGCGCTACTCGGGCTAGGCCACGGCTTCCAGTTCACTGGGGGCCTGGTGAGCGCCTGGGACCAGGTGAGAGGAGCGGCAGGTGGAGCAGGGGGCAGGAGGACGCCCGGGCCAAGAGCAGCCAGCAGCTTCCCGTGCACCTCTCCCCCAGGTGTCCTTTTTCCTCTTCATCATCTTCACCGTGTATGCCATGTTGCCCTTGGGCATGTGGGATGCCGCTGCCGCAGGCCTTGCCTCATCACTCTCCCACCTGCTGGTCCTTGGGCTGTACCTGGGGCCTCAGCCGGACTCCCGGCCGGCGCTGCTGCCGCAGGTGAGGAGGCACTCACGTAGCCCAGGCCGCGCCCCCGGGGCCCCCACTGTGCCCAGGGCCCACTGGGGAGCACGCCGCGTTTGTTCCTCTGAGCATGCACCAACCGCTTGCTGAGCTGGGACTCCATGGCAGGGCGCCACGCTAAGCACAGGGTACAAACACATGCACCCAGACGGTGCCCTCGTGGAGCAGGTACACCACTGCAGCACGATGCTGCAGACCCCAGAAGACCCCTCTGGGCCCACGGGGAAGGGACTTCCCCAGGGGACCAGAGTTGTGGGGACAGATGCGGATGATGGAAACTTCACAGCAAACGTAAAAATTGGTGCTTGAGTAATTTTGTGCTGCGGGGGACACGGAGGGGCGTAGATGGTGGGGTGGTATTCTAGGCAGAGGAAATGTGTGTGCAAGCGTTTCTAGACCTAAGAGGCCTTGTTGGTGCTCAACTGAGTCTAGAGCAGGGATACTGGGGCAGGAGAAGCGCCCCCGAGGGACTGGGCAGTGTGGCACCGATGGCCTGGAAATACTCCGGTCTCTCACTGTGGAGTCCTCCTCAACCCTCTTGGGGACCAACTCCAGCTACACACGTAGCCACTCCCCTCCCCCAGCTGGCAGCAAACGCCGTGTTATTCCTGTGTGGGAACGTGGCCGGGGCGTACCACAAGGCGCTGATGGAGCGCGCGCTGCGCGCCACGTTCCGGGAGGCTCTTCGTTCCCTGCACTCGCGCCGCCGGCTGGACACCGAGAAGAAGCACCAGGTCCGCTGGGCCTGGGAGGCTGGGCGGGACCGGGGTTTGAGAAAGGAGTTGTTTACATCACACAATGGGGCTCCTTTGCAAGCCGAATGACTTTGGGCAGGTTACTTGCCCTTCTCTCTCCTCCTTTGTAAAACGTGGCTAACTGCCCACCTTGGAAAGTTATGTTAAGTCTCGAAAACCCTGAAGCTTCTAAAAGCACTTTTGGGATACTAAACGAAGAAGTCATTCTGGCATCGGTGCTGGGAGTTCAGTCCCTAAAGGTGATAGCGCAGGATGGGGTGCTGAAGCCCAGCTCTATGTGATGGGGAGGATCTGGGGGAGTACCCTGGGGCCCACCTGGTGGGGCTGGGGAAAGTGGGTGAGCTCCTAGGTCGTTGGGAGGCTGGGACTCCTGGCTTTAGGTTGCAAGAGGGTGGGTGTTCATAGTGATCTCCTCCAGGAACACCTTCTCTTGTCTATCCTTCCTGCCTACTTGGCCCGAGAGATGAAGGCAGAGATCATGGCACGGCTGCAGGCTGGACAGGGGTCACGGCCAGAGAGCACCAACAACTTCCACAGCCTCTATGTCAAGAGGCACCAGGGAGTCAGGTATGAGAGGGGATGGCCAGAGGGGCGAGGGGTGTGGGCTGAGATCTTGGCCCCACTGACGCCATTTGCCCTGCCCAGCGTGCTATATGCTGACATCGTGGGCTTCACGCGGCTGGCCAGTGAGTGCTCCCCTAAGGAGTTGGTGCTCATGCTCAACGAGCTCTTTGGCAAGTTCGACCAGATTGCCAAGGTCAGAGGGGACCTCCCTCCCTACCCAGGGACCTTCAAATGCCCCACCCTGGATAGCCCCTTCCAAGGGAAACTCCTGCCACCTAAGACCCCAGTCCCATTTCAGAGCCCATGTATTCCAATGGAAGATATTCCAATGGAAGTAGGAAACCCTTTCAAACAACCCTAGGTATGGAGCTGCTCACCACACACCTCAAACCTGGAGAGACTTCTCAACAAGGCCCCACAAATACCCCAACGACAACACCCCCCAAATATTCTCAGAGCGCCCAGTGTAGGGGTCTCTGGACACTACAACCAGATCTAGAGAGATTTTCAGATGTTCTGACCTTAGGGAGCCCTTCCAAGGGAAATCTCTGCCCTGTGCAACATCAGCCCAAGCTAGACCAGCCACCTGTTCAGGCCCCAGGGATGCCCCCAACAAACCTAATCTTAGGGCTCCCCCAGAAAACCGCAGTCTTGAGGCTACTCTCATGTGCTCAAATCTGAATACACCCTACACGTGCCGAAGCTGGGGGAGAGCCACAGACCTCAGCCAGCCCCATATCCAGTTAAGGGAATCCCTAGATCTGACCCAGAGACTCCCAACCTCAGAAGTTCTTCAGGAATACCACATTTGCTCCCACCTGTCCCAGCCCCCTCGTGCCTCCTCTGACCTCTAACCAGGTGCCCCCTCCCCCCTCCACCCCGCACACGCACACACACACACTCCCAGGAGCATGAATGCATGCGGATCAAGATCCTGGGCGACTGTTACTACTGTGTCTCTGGGCTTCCGCTCTCCCTGCCAGACCACGCCATCAACTGCGTGCGCATGGGGCTGGACATGTGCCGGGCCATCAGGTCAGCTCAGGGGGGCCGGTGGGAGGGGTACCAAGGGATGGATGTGGGCGAGGAGCAGGCAGGGTAGTGGAGGTCCTCTTGGAGAGAGGGAGGGGTGTGGCATGCGTAGAGCCGAAGGCGGCATTCAGACTGTCCCCTGCATACCCTGCTCAGGAAACTCCGGGCAGCCACTGGCGTAGACATCAACATGCGTGTGGGTGTGCATTCGGGCAGTGTGCTCTGCGGAGTCATCGGCCTACAGAAGTGGCAGTATGATGTCTGGTCCCATGATGTCACGCTGGCCAACCACATGGAGGCGGGCGGCGTGCCAGGGTGAGATGTGGGGCTGCAGGAGGCCACAGGAAGAAACCAGCGGGCCTCCCACATGCTGCCACCCTATTCACAGTTACCTAAAATGAGCACAGTCCTACCTGAGGCTCGGGGAGATCCTGGCATGCAGGGAGGGGTGCAAGGAGACACCTCCTGGAACACAGGGCCTTGCTTAAAGTCAGACCTCCAGGAAGGATCCTGGGAAAAAATCAGAGGTTTGAAGGCCCTCCCTCCTGATTCTCACTGCCCCCTCTTTCCAGACGAGTACATATTACAGGGGCTACCCTGGCCCTGCTGGCAGGGGCTTATGCTGTGGAGGATGCATCCATGGAACACCGGGACCCATACCTTCGGGAGCTAGGGGAGCCCACCTACCTAGTCATCGATCCCCGGGTAAAAGCCCAGCCTGGACCCCATGGGCTGGCCCATCCTAACCACCCACAGCCACCAGGCCTGATCTCTTCTCCTATGCCAGACATTGAAATCCTGGGTGTCAGGGTGTCTGTCGAGGGGGAGGAGAGCCAACCTTCTAAGGGGTATGGGGAGAATGTAGAAAGCGTTTGTGATCTTGACTCTCAGCCCTCATATGCCCCAGGCTGAGGAGGAGGATGAGAAGGGCACTGCGGGAGGGCTGCTGTCCTCTCTCGAGGGTCCCAAGATGCGGCCGTCACTGCTGATGACCCGCTACCTGGAGTCCTGGGGCGCAGCCAAGCCTTTTGCCCACCTGAGCCACCTAGAGAGCCCTGTGTCCACCTCCACCCCTCTCCCGGTAAGTGCACCTCCGTCGTGAGCCTGAGCACTTACGAACCCCTCCCAACTTCCCCGCCCTCACCACCAGTGAGTCACTTGATGACATCCGAGGTCCTGAACTGTCTGGTTGCCCCAGTTGCTGGTTCAGGCCTTTCCTTGTCCTTCCTTCCAGAGACAGGGCAAAGATCATCGCCCTCTGGGCTCACCTGAGATGCAGAATCCTATATACATCAGATCTATGGCCATTGTTCCCCAGCCTCCACTCGGGAACCCCTTTCCATCAGCACCACAGAGGTATAGGCCACACTTCTGGCTCCGAAGCCAGTGCTCACAGCCATTCCCATGGGGAAATGTCTCTGTCCAGCTCCATTCCTGAGACTGCACACTCTCTTTTAATCCCCACCAGGACTGGGAAGGTGGGGGCAAATCAGTTGTTGACCCAACTCTCCAGCATGTGTATGAGAATAAAATGAGATGACAGTGAAAATCTCACATGGCCTTAAAGGACGTCACCCTGAGCAGGCAGGGGTCAGGGGGGGAGGGAAGAGAGGACACAAGGGGACGGTGGATACTGGCTGATCCTGTGCTTGGCCACCCTCAGCTCATTGGTGTCCTACTAGCTGGTGCAGGAGTCTTCATCTCCCCCACCAGCAGGCTCTTAGGTTTGGTGCTTGGTGACAAGCAACCAGAACACCCTCTTGCAGGGACTGAGGCCGTGTCCCCAAAGGCTTGCCCTAGGAGTAGGTCCCTCATCCTGCCCTCCTCCATTTGATCTGATCTTCCCAGAACTTTCCCAGCCACCTTTCTGCAGATCTTCCACT
The DNA here is from genome assembly GCF_009762305.2 of Zalophus californianus. Classification (NCBI taxonomy): domain Eukaryota; kingdom Metazoa; phylum Chordata; class Mammalia; order Carnivora; family Otariidae; genus Zalophus; species Zalophus californianus. The sequence goes on from NC_045600.1 coordinate 70,977,093, forward strand.
CAGAATCTTCTCTACTAGGTAGACCCAGTTGGGTATATGGGATGACTTCAGAGTACACTTTCTGTGTGCTGGCTCCCCTCCCCACCCACCCAGCAAGAAAGCAGGCCAGAGATCAGTGAGCACTGTGGGGTGGGGGGACCTTGGCAGCAGTGGTTCAGGAGAATACCTAAATCGAAGCCTTAACATAGGGTAGGGGAAAGGTCAGAAGGGTTAAGCAGGCAGGAGAGAGAGGAAGAAAGAATCCAAGACCCTGTTCACTCTTGCAGGATGGAGCCCCCCCTCCCCCCGGGGGGAGGAGGTAGAGTAGAGGGTGGGCTCTGGTGGGAGCCCAGGGACTGTGAGACAGTGTTGGGTGCAATGCCCATGGTGAGATGCCCCCCCAGAACCCATGCCAGACCCCCCCAAGACCCCACTAGTGTGCAGGCTAAGAAGTGTCAGGGTGGAGAAGTTGGAACCCCTAGTTCAAGGGTATCTCCCAAGGCAGGACCTCACCAGCCCAGAAGTTCACTTCCCAGCCCCTGAAGTGCCAAGCCCTCAGTCAAATGTTAGGAATCCTGAGAATCACATCAGCTTACCCTTAAACAATGGGGACCTCTGGGGTGGTGGTGCATTGTTAGTGCTAGTATATACCTACCATCCATCTGTCCATCCATCCATCCATCCATCCATCCATCCATCCATCCATCCTTTCCACAATCTTAAAGCACCTACTATGTGGCAGGCACGAGGCTAGTTCTTGAGAAGACAGAAATGAATAAAACGTTTTCTCTGCCTTCGAATAACATACAGGCATTGAGCAAGGTGGAGAGGCAGGTGGGTAGTTTGAAATGAGTTAGGCCCGAACCAAGATGCGTAGTTGGGCTCTTACCTAGAACATCCCTCTTAATCTCCCTTTTCCTCTCCTCTCCCTCTCCCATACACCGGGTTTGGGTTTGGGGGGATGAGGTGGCCCCCTGTGACCCTGCTGCCTTCACATGAGCCAGGGGAGAGCGAAAGAACAGTCACCAGACGCCTGGCCCTGGGCAGGCTGCTGCTCTTCACTCTCTTTCTTGGGGTTTGACTCACCCACTTACGTGTCTGCCTGCTTTCATATCTTTACACACAGCACGCTTTCCTTTTACTGCAGAAAAGAATTACTGTGACCAGGTTGTTTCTCTTCCTTCCTCTTTCCCTTTCTTCTTGCTTTTTTGTTTTCTGCTCCCACCACCTCCCAGCTCAGCTTGACCACAAAGGAGTCAGAATGTTCGGCGTCATCACTTCAGTTTAAACCAACGAGGATTTTTTGGCATGCTGGGGGGATGGGCAAGTCCCCGTCTTTGGGATTTGTTCAGTCCTTAGGGAAGATGACCACCCCTCAAGCCTACAGAGTTGTCTCATAAGTGGTAGAAAGCTGAGGAAATAAGAGCATAAGGACCCCTGGGTGTCTGAAGAGTCCGGAAGACCTTTTAAGGCATAAATGTGGTTTGACCCTTCCCTTAAGGACAGGTGGGATTTGATGGAAAGAGGAAGCCATTAGAGGCAGGGGAAACACATCAGACGCTCATGGCCAAGGACGTGTATAGACATGGAATGCCTCACTGCAGAGAGGCTTCAAGGATGCTCAGCATCGCCTCATCTCCCCCTGCGCTGTGTTCTCCCGACAGGAGAAGGCCCTGGCCTCCTTCAGCCCCCAGTGGAGCCTGGACCGGTGAGGAGGCCCCCGCAACTCTGTCTGAGTGACCTGCCTCCATCCTCCCTAGGGGGGCTGCTCCCGCTTCGCCCGCATGCTATGGAGGGTCTCCTGTGGTGACAGGCTGGGCTCTCACCATGCAGGAGCCGTACCCCCCGGGGACTGGATGAGGACCTGGACACTGGGGACGCCAAGTTCTTCCAGGTCATCGAACAGCTCAACTCTCAGAAGTATGGAGAACCAAAGGCGGCCGGGAGGGTTTCGGGGCTGGGCCCCCGCGGTATGGGATGGATGTGTTCCCCTGAGGACCCCGGGGGAAGGGAGCGGCTTCCCTGCTCCAGCCCAGGGAAACACACACCTGGTCACCACCCCCCACCCGCCCTGCCCTGCCCTTTCCTCTCTGGGGCTCACTGCCCTCCACCTCCCAACAGACAGTGGAAGCAGTCAAAGGACTTCAACCCATTGACACTGTACTTCAGAGAGAAGGAGCTGGAGAAAGAGGTGGGTGTGGGGGGTGATAGCGGAGAATTTTCTAACCTTAGTTCCTTGGCCTTGGGGAGCAGGCAAGCCCCATGGTCGCACCTCACCTCCCAGGTCTGCTCTGTTTGTGATCCTGGGGGTGAGGAGCTTGGGCCTCTCTCCAAATGGACGTCACCCTGTCGATTGGATCCCTAGGTGGGGATGGGAGGGAGGAGGGTGGCTCCTCGGAAAACCAGTAGGGGGTACCTGAGACTGAACTGGGGGAGGGCGTGAGGCTGGGGCCCCCGCTCCTTGCCTGCGATGGACACCTCCAAGGTGTTGGGCAGCCCTCGTGGCCCCTGTTGCCACACTGACCCCTGTCCTTCCAGTATCGACTCTCTGCCCTCCCTGCCTTCAAATACTATGCAGCCTGCACCTTCCTGGTCTTCCTCTCCAATTTCATCATCCAGATGCTGGTGACCAACAGGTGAGAGCCCCAGGCAAGGACGGCCCTGAGTCTCGTACAGTGACCACCAGGCTCCTGCTGATCCTTGACCCACACTTTCTTCCTTTACCCACTTTCCCTTGGCTTCAGACACTGAGCCACAGAGAAAGTATGTGTTCTGGGGAAGCAGTGATAATCACAGCCTTCATTTTACTATCTTACATCCTGTGGACTGTCTACATAATCCGAGCACTTTCACATGCCTGTCTCTGGGTCCTGAAAACAGGTTCTGTTTTCATTGAGAAGCCCAAATCTCACAGCAAATGAGCTTAGAAAGGAGGTCATCGTTTTTAGTCCATGGCTAGGAGGGGCTGCAAGGACTTGTCCAAAACTCAGCCAGGCGCAAGAGCTTCAGCCTGAAGGCCCAGACACTGGCCTGATGGGGCCTCGGCCCCTTTGTGAGCCCCCTACCCCCTTCCAGTACTGTCCCTACCTCATTAGCCCCCGCACCCCACCACCACTGCCCTAGACCCCCTCAGCTTTCCCGGATCATTGGCATGCGATGCCTTGTATTGGCCCAGACCCCACTGGGGGCCAGTTCAGATCCCCAGGACTGCTCCTCCCCATGTCTCCCAACCAGGGTGCACAGCAACCTCCCGGCACACAGAGCGTCCTCTGACTCTCCAAGGCCTCACTCACTCTTGTCTCCCTTTAGGACCCCAGCTCTGGCCATCGCCTATAGTGTCACCTTCCTCCTCTTCTTTCTCCTTCTCTTCGTCTGCTTCTCAGAGCACCTGACGGTGAGGTGGGCTGGGGGGTGGAAGTGGTCAGCTGGGCCCTGACCATGACCTGGCCTGAGGGGGGTGTGCCCCAGCCCCGTGGCTAAGGTTCTTGTGCTCCTTCCGCAGAAGTGTGTCTTGAAAGGCCCCAAGATGCTGCACTGGCTGCCCACCCTGTCTAGCCTGGTGGCCACGCGGCCCGGCCTGCGAGTTGCCCTGGGCACGGCCACCATCCTCCTCGTTTTTGTCATGGCTGTTACCAGCCTGGTGAGGGCACAGGGGGCCCTGTGCACCCCCATCGGGGCCTGTTGGACCCATCGGAGGCTGAGAGGGGGCCCCTGGATTTGGGAGAGCAGCTGGACCAAGGCCAGGGGATCCTGGCAATGTTGGACAAGCATAAAGAAAAAAATTAATCTGCCACCTGCGTAATTGTTTGTAACACTCTGGTGGACATCGTTCCTATCTTTTCTATGTAGGCAGATCTTCACTGCTTAGCTCACTCACTGTGATTTTGTAGCTGAGCCTGGTGGGTTTTTCAGGACTTAGAATCACTCCTAGAATTCTATCCCTGAAAGACATCTTAGGAATCCTCCCCCAGCCAAGTCACAGAAGAGGAAGCTGAGGCCCAGAGAGGTAAAGTGTCTGGCAAGAGATCACCCAGTGGATCCACTGGCAGACTAGTGCTCAGGACACCCACTCCTCCCATCCCTGACCGCCCAGCGAGGACCCCGGTGCTAAGGCTCCCTCACCAGCCCAGAAATAGCAGGATCCACCCCTTTGGAGGAGTCTGGCCCTCACTCATCCCTAGGTCAGCTGAAACCCAGCACAAGCCACCATTGTGCTCCAGGAGCTGCCTGCCCACCTCAGCTCTTCGCTTCCTTCTGCAGTTCTTCTTACCGGCAGCATCAGACTGCCCTTCCCGGGCTGCCAATGTGTCCTCCGTGGCTTCCAACCTCTCCTGGGAGCTCCCTGGGTCCCTGCCTCTCATCAGCGTCCCAGTGAGTGTTCCTCACAACCCTGAACCTCTTTCTCCAGAGCCTTCCTTGGCCCGTCCCCCACCCCCTTACTTGAGAAGCATTCCATCCTATGGATTGGGATGGACATAAAACACACTCGGTGTGTGTTTGTGTGTATGACACCCCCTGCCCCCAGATAGGACCTGGGCCCTGGGCAGGACAGGAGCCCTGGGATATTCTCCCACCCCTGCCTGTGGCAAATGCCCCGCCCCTTGACCACCCCGCCCGGCCCCACAGTACTCTATGCACTGCTGCGTGCTGGGGTTCCTGTCCTGCTCCCTCTTTCTGCACATGAGCTTCGAGCTGAAGTTACTGTTGCTCCTGCTATGGCTGGGGACCTCCTGCTCCCTCTTCCTGCACTCCCATGCCTGGCTGTCCGACTGCGTCCTCGCCCGCCTCTATCCGGCTCCCTCGGACTCCAGGTGCGCACGGCCACTGGACAGAGGGGCCCGGGGCCTCCGGGAGGAGAGCAGAGCTGTCCTCACCTCACTGACCTGAAAGGGGGAGGGTGGCTGAGGGCTACATGGGCCCTCGGGGTAGGGAGGAGGCCATCAGGAAGGGGCAGGGCAAGGGGCAACCCTGATGTGTGGCGTCCTCAGGCCAGGGGTGCTGAAGGAGCCCAAACTGATGGGAGCTATCTCCTTCTTCATCTTCTTCTTCACCCTCCTTGTCCTGGCTCGGCAGGTGAGTCACCCAGCTCAACCCTCCAGAACTTCCCTTTGAAGGGGGAGGCAGGGGGGATCCCCATATTTGTGACTTGGTCTCTCTCACCCTTTCCCTCAATCCTCCATCTCCAGGGTTGAGCCCAAATGGTGTGCCCACTGGGAGCTTTTAAGTGAACCTTCCGGCTCCCTTTCTTTCTCCTTCACTCCCCAAGGGAGGTGCCCTCAAATTCTCCCTCCCTCGTCCCTCCCACCCCACGTCCAGGAAAACCACCCTTAAGAAAGAATCTGCTGCCAATTCTGTCTTCCCTAGTTTGAATCTGGTTTCAAGGTAGCCTCCCCAGGGAGAGTTGGTCCTTGAGGCTTCGCTCCAGACTGGAGAGTGGTGTGGTTTGAGGCGTCATGGAGCGCGAGGGGGCGGGGGGGAGGGTGAACACTCAGGAGCTGAGGCTCCCCCTGCACTGTGTCTCCCCTGGGGCCCCTGGTGACCCCTGCCAGAATGAGTATTACTGCCGCCTGGACTTCCTGTGGCAGAAGAAGCTGCGGCAGGAGCAGGAGGAGACAGAGACAATGGAGAACCTGACACGGCTACTGCTGGAGAATGTGCTCCCTGCGCACGTGGCCCCCCAGTTCATTGGCCAGAACCGGCGCAACGAGGTGACTCCCCCCCCGACTCCTGAGCCCCAGATGCCATAGACACTAATTTCAGATGGAAATCTTGGCCCTCGGCCCATCGTCTCTGGTCCCCCCACAGTGGGTTGGGTGGCCACCCGGGTCCCTGTCCCTGTCAGGTAGGTGCCTCCATCTTCATAAGCTCTTAGGCTTCGTCTGCTGAGCACAGAATCCCTGTGTTCCAAGTTCTTACTTAGAAGGCGTGTCTTCTCCAACCCATGGCCCCTCCATACCTCCCAGAAGCTTCTTCGAGTGTTGATGGGAGTTGTGTGGAGGACACCCAGTCCACCCAGCCCTCTGGACCTGCACTATCCAGGATGGTAGCCAGTAGCCATGTGTGGCCACTTAACATTTAAATTAATTCAAATAGAATGTTCAGGGCCTCAGCCTCACCGGCCACACTTCAAGTGTCTACGAGCTGCTTCTGGCCAGTGGCTACCATATTGGACATCACATACAGAGAACTTTCCAACACCACAGGAATTTCCATTGGTAGATGTTCATCTCCACCCTCAAACGTGCTCTAGTCAGACCGTCAGAGAAGGTCACCCACATATTGGCCCCGTTTTATCTGTACTCCCTGTCTGCTATGGAGACACTCTTGGCCTGTCCTGAGGAATGTGAAAAGAAACAGGTCAGGGGCTATTTCACAGCTTTATGCTGCCAGCAGTTGCTCTCTGCACTCAAATTCACCGGTAGATCTACTTCTCCTGGTGTTTTCTCTTATTTACACTGGGACTCTCATAACTAGTCCCGTTTCTGTCTTCACACTGGCTGCTAGAAAGCCCAGAGCCAGAACCTAGGCCTGACAAGGACTTCGTGTCACCCCTTTCGTGAACCAGCTTCAAATAGGATTCCATCTTTACTATCTTACCTTTATTTTCCCTTTGTCCCACTTCCCCTATTATTTTATCTTCCAAATTGTAGCTGCCCTTGTAAACTGACTTAACTGGCTTAACACCCTTCAGCAGTAAGGTAGGTTAGAAAGACCATCCCCACCGACATGATCCCAGTTCTTGAAGAGACTCCCTTCATGTTGCTATGAGGTGATCCTGACTCCAAACCCCTGTCTTTCCTGGAATCATAATGAGACCCGATCTTCGACTCCTGAGTCACACATCCCTGGGGTAACCTGGCCCTACCCCTCTCCCTCCTTTCCAGTCCTTAAATGGAGGGGCAAGAGTATGGACACAGGGAGGAGGGCCCATGCAGACCGCAGGGGGAAGAACGTGGCTTGCTCCCTCATCCCAGCCTCCCACCCTCCAGGACCTCTACCACCAGTCCTACGAGTGTGTCTGTGTCCTCTTCGCCTCAGTTCCAGACTTTAAGGAGTTTTACTCTGAATCCAACATCAACCACGAGGGTCTAGAGTGTCTGCGGCTGCTCAATGAGATCATTGCTGATTTTGACGAGGTGACAACTCCAAGGGTCCCCCAGACCCTTTGTCTTGGATGCTAGAATTTCCCACCAGTCCCTCCTGCCCACTTACTCTCCAGCCAGGGGCCCATCCTCCTCTCCCTGGCCCTGCCACTCCTCCTCTGATCCCCCAGCTCTCCAGGAACTCTTCCCACAATCCACTCTCCCTCCTGCCACGCTCCCTGACCCCACAACCTGGTCCTTTCGTCTCCAAAGGCCTGGGGCTGGGCTTCTGAGAGGGAGGAGGGAGAGAGCAAGAAAGACTGGGGACACAGCCTCCTTTCTGTACAGCTGCTCTCAAAGCCCAAGTTTAGTGGGGTGGAGAAGATCAAAACCATCGGCAGCACCTACATGGCAGCCACAGGCTTAAATGCCACCTCCGGACAGGACACACAGCAGGTACAGCATCCTTTCCTTACCCACCAGCGCCCATCTGGGCTTGCACTCCTGGGCCCTCACTGACCCATGGTGGTGGGCCGGCCCATTGCTAGGATGCTGAGCGAAGCTGCAGCCACCTGGGCACCATGGTGGAGTTTGCAGTGGCCCTTGGATCGAAGCTGGATGTCATCAATAAGCACTCCTTCAACGACTTCCGCCTGCGTGTGGGTGAGGGCCCTCCCTTGCTGGGGCAGTTCCTCTTCACCTTCTCAGGCTCTTCCTCCCCCAAAGTCCTTTGTTAGCTACTCCCCAGCTCACCCCTGGACCCCCCCGCCACCAGCCTCATCCCTGGGGGTGGAGCATGAAGCTGCTGGGCCAGGAGCTCTGGGGCTCAGCCACCCCTTCCCTAAGCCAGACCCCTCCAGACCCATCCTCCTTTCCTCTAAGACCTCCAGGCCTCCCGCCTGAGTCCTGGAGCTTGCTCCTCCCCTCGCCCTCCTTAAACCACCCCCCCCCCACCTCCCAGGGCTCCTCCTGACCACACTTCTTGTCAGGGTTGAACCATGGACCTGTAGTAGCCGGAGTGATTGGGGCCCAGAAGCCTCAGTACGACATCTGGGGCAACACGGTGAACGTGGCCAGCCGCATGGAGAGTACTGGAGTCCTGGGCAAAATCCAAGTGAGGAGGCCATATTGGAGGCATGGGGTGGGGGGATAGGATAGGACCACCCCCACACTCCAGGCTCATACCCTTTCAATCCCAGGTGACTGAAGAGACAGCCCGGGTGCTGCAGTCCTTAGGCTATACCTGCTACAGCCGGGGCATCATCAAGGTCAAAGGCAAAGGGCAGCTCTGCACCTACTTCCTGAACACAGATTTGACACGAACTGGCCCGCCTTCGGCCACCCTAGGCTGAGACCCCCATCCTCTCTATTCTAAGATCCTCAATAAAAAGACTCTGGGGGCACCTGGCTGGCTCAGTGGGTTGAGCGTTCGACTCTTGATTGCAGCTCAGGTCATGATCTCAGGGTCGTGAGATTGAACCCTGCTTTGGGCTCTGCACTGAGCGTGGAGCCTGCTTGAGATTCTCTCTCTCCCTCTGCCCCTTCTCTCTCTCTTTCCTCTTTCTCTAAAAAAAAAAAAAAAAAAAAGACTCTGGTATGACTGGAGCCAATCGATGTCAGAAGCTTCTGGTATAGCTGCGCATCACCTTCTCCTTGCCTCTCAACAGGATGCTTCTTCCCAAGCTAAACTGAGTTGTGTATGCAAGTGTGATCATGAGTATGTTAGAAAGGAGTGATTCTTCACAAGCTCAGGAAGAGGACTGCCTCAGCCTCCCTGCCTGATTCCAGTATTTTGTACACCTCGGAAGTGTAAAGAATTTTAGCCACATGACTCAAAATAAGGATTTGTCCTTTCCTGCTCCCCACCCACAAATACTGGGAAGGAATGGCTAGGAAAGTGTCATTTGACCTTTATTCATTCAATAAACACTAAGTAAGCACTTACTCTGTGCTTCCTAGGCAGCATGGGCGCGAGAGGCCTGGGAAATGATCTGTCAGGTCCCTCCCTGTTTTCAGCTGCTGCTGTCAGATTGACCCATGCTTTCCAGCCAAGACCTGTAGACAGTTTTGGGATTCTCTTGTTCTCAGGTCCCTCAGATGCCCTCTTGCTTCCTTCTGCATCCTTCTGTGCAGGTGCTGATATTATGGGGGTCTTGAAGCATCCTTGGTTCGTTCCTGCCTGCTCAAATTTGGGGGTCTGTGAGCGATATCTTGACACCCTAGGTTTGTTACAGATGTTGCACATGGATTCTTGGTTTTTCTCCTAGTTGCTCTTTCTTTATGGGAGAGATTCAAAAAGTACTCTGCAGCCACTTCTGCTACCATCTTCCTAAAATGCTGTTGGGACAGAGCCAGTCTGAGGCTCTCTAAAACAGTCATCCCTCAGAAAGAATGACTTAACCCTCTCACTTGTGGGAATCTTAATTTCCTAAGAGTGACCAGGGTCACAGAGGGCATCAGAGTGTATTTTGGGTGCTGGCAGAAAGCTGACGTGCAGAATTCCAGGGCCCAAACCTGATGACTTTGTTTTCAGGGGAGACGTCCTTGGGAGATGGAGGGAAGGGAGGCGTCCCCTTAGAACATTGCCCACTGAAAGGACAAAGATGAGTAGCAGGAAGTTGGAGTCATGGTAACAGTGATACCTATCACAAGCTTCAGGGTAGAGGTCCCACAGCAGTGCTATGTGTACTCAGAACATCTGCTAATTCAGGGAGTCTGGAGTGATAAGCCACATGAGTGGCCTTCCTTGGTCAGCTCCTTCAGGGGTCTGTAGCCCTGTGTTGCTCTAAGTATTACCTGCAGAGCACCTGCCTCAGAATGGGGCAGGAGAGGGGGTTCTGGGTTCTCTATCTTTGTGTCCCTTCCCAAACCGAAAATCACGGGAAACTAAAGGATGTGCCTCTCAACTGTTGAGAAGGACCTCACCCCCCCAACCCCACCGCCGCAAGAGCGCGCCGGGGCACGCCTCTCGCCCCTAATGCGCGCGCCCCACACACAGGGCTGACCCAACGTGAGACCAGTTTTAATTGCAAAGCTGCTCCGGGCTTTCACTCTGCCCTTACCTGCCCCGCCCCTCCCTCCTCTTCCGCTCCACCCTCCTCGCGGTTCTCCTCCGCCTCCGCCTCGGGGTAAACTGGGTCAGGCCAACGTAGGGAGCATTCGGCCGAGCCGCGAGGACAGCCAGCGTCCTTCCACCAGCAACCCCGAGGCCTAGTTCAGTTCGCTTCACTGGAGAGCGTCGATGGAGTCCGCGAGGCTCTCGGAGGGGCCGGTCTCGGAAGGGGCGGGGGCGCCCCTCACCGTCTGGCCCAGGGTGCCCCCGCGGCGGGCGCTGGACGCCTCGGAGCCGGTGCCCTCCAACAGCTTGGCCACGAAACCCACGCCGGCCGAGCGCAGCAGGCCGCCGCCGGCCCACGCGTACAGCACGGGGTTCACGCTGCTGCTCAGGAAGGCCAGCGCGATGAACACATAGCGCGCCAGGAGCAGCGGGTCTCCCCTCGGCTCCGGCCCCGGCCCCCTGCCCGCCAGCGCCCGGCCGGCCTCGGCCAGGTTCACCACGTGGTAGGGCAGCCAGAAGGCGACGAAGGCCAGGATGATGAGCGCCACCAGGCGGCCGGTGCGGCGCCTGCGGCGGAAGCGCCGGGCCTGCAGCCTGAGCCTGATGTACGAATAGCTGACCACCACCACCAGGAAGGGCAGCAGGAAGCCGGTGAAGGCCTCGAAGAGCAGATGGAATGCCTTGGCTCGTTCGCTGGAGTAGTTCAGGAAGCACAGGGTCTGGTTGTTCAGTGTGCGGTACATGATGACGGGTGTGGCCAGCAGAAGGGACATCACCCAGATGCTTGCTAGCACCCACCAGGCAACGGCCTTGGTACGAAACTTCTGGGACACAAAGGGGAGGGCCACCGCCAGCGAGCGGTCCAGACTCATGACCGTGATCAGCAGGACGCTGGCGTACATGCTGACTCCGCAGGTATAGTGAAACAGGCGGCAGCCAACCAGTCCAAACACCCAGGTGCTGCGGGCCACAGAGTACAGGAAAAAGGGGGCAGTGAACAATACAGCCAAGTCCGCCAGGGCCAGGTTCAGCACGAGCAAGGCTGTGACAGAGCGCTTCCGCATCTTTACCAGGATGCTCCACACCACAAAGCTGTTACCAGGAAGCCCCACAGCCAGCGCCACTGACAGTATGACGATAGTCAAGGGAATGATGAACATGACACCTAGTGAAGAGGTACTGCCCCAGATGTAGTGTCCGTGGCCACTGCAAGGACCTGGAGAGTGAGGGCGAACACAGGCATGAGGGTAGGGGGCCCGAGGCTTCCTCCCGCCCTGGATACACCTAGCCTGAGGACTCTGGTCCGTCTCCAAGATCAGCAGCAGCAGATGCACCTCTGCAGTATACTGCCTTCATCCCTTCATCAACGGACCTGGCTTCAGGGGATCTGGCAGAGCACAAAGACAGGTTTCTAACTGGACGATGGGGCTCCTTCTTGCCCACAGACCCGATTGCCAAATACAGAGCTACAGCAGCAGCATTTCCATACCCTTTCTGCCTCCTTCCCTTCTGAGACCCAGAACCAAACAGGGCGGGGGGCCTTCCTTACCAAAGCTGCACCCCTCAGAAGCCTAGCTCCTCTGTCACCTGCCAGGCCCTTAGCCCCCTCAGTCCCGTCGACTTCCTCCAGTCACCTGCCGACTCCAGAGCTGCCCAGGGCCCACCAGGAATAACAGGCATGGGGAGGAGTTTGTGGATAGGAGACAAGAACAAGTCCTCCCTGGTCCTTTTACCACTGGTCAGGCTTTCTTTGGAAATTCCTTTGCACCTTCTCTCACGGTTGTATCCTGCCCCACCCCTACCTCCCCTGCTCCCAGGATACTTACTTCCAGGCTTTGCCGGGTACCGGTTGGAAGCTGGTGCCAATCCCAAGGTCAGGGCAGAGTGGCGCAGCTTATCCCCAGGTCAGCCCCAGTTCCAGGGTCCCAGCCCCAGGTCTGGGTGCTGTCAGCTAAGTCCGCCAGAGAGGAAGTACCAAGAAGCAGAGGAGGGGGAAGGCACATCTTCCTGAGGGTGGGGCTGACACTCCTAGCCCTCCCTTCACTGGGGGAGGGGAGGGGAGATAGTCTTTGTGTTCCCGAAGAGCCCAGCAGGGAGAAAGACTCCTCATGGGTGGGACCAGATGAGAAGAGCCCAGGAAGGTGGAATGAGAGGAAAGGGGGGGTGAGGGAGTGAGTAGGCTGGGGTGTGCCCTCAGATGCAGGTCTAGACCGGAGAATTGGACAGAGTAATAAACTGTCATACAGGAGGAGGGAGGGAAGCCAGAGAAGGGAAATGGCCTCAGATGGAGAGGCAGGAATGTTGGGTATCTTTATACGTTGTGTAAATAATGCAGATTCTTAGATCAATAGGAAGCGTAGGTTAGACCTGTGGCTAGGTTATGGGTTTGGGTTTAGGTAACATCAGGACAGCACCCTGTCTTTGGCTTGGATTCAAGCCATGAGTGGAGGGGGAGGGGGAAGGCCCTCTTTCAGCACCCAAATCTATTCCCTCACTTAAAAGGGTTGCTTCAGCTCTAGGTCAGTCAGTTCTCCCTTCCCTTTGGCAGAAGCCAAAGTCCAAAGGATCTCCTTAGAATCGCACAGAATGCCAGTTTCTCCGCCCTTCCCCAGCCACTTGCCTTACACTTGCCTGTGTGGCTTGCCTGCCACATGAATTTGGATTTAAGATCTGGGCACTGGGCAAAGAGGTTGGCGCCCTCTCTATTGTACCTTCCCATAGTTGGCTGTCCAGTCCCACCTCAGACACACAGAAAAGGTGGAGCCTGAGCACAGGGAGAGGAGGTGGGGGCAGTGATGCCTCACACCTGCCCTGCCAGGAGGGGCAACCAGGAATGTGCAAAGAGGAACAGCCTTCCCAAATGGTCACTCTTCTCCCTTCTTGGAGGGAGGGCAGTCTCCCCCTGTGACCTCTCCTGCAGGGGCTAAGATCTGAGAAGTCTTTCCTTCAGTCTGACTGTGAGCCTTCCTGCTTCCCTGCCAACTCTGTCACTTGTCAGGAAAGACGTGGCATGTGATGGTGGTCACTGCGGTCCCTTACCCTTCACAGCGTGCCCACTTTCTCTGCTTTGAGAAAAGGCCAGCGCAGAGCAGACCCAGCAGCTGTGAGGCAGAGGATGTGATGCAAAGAAATGGGCTGAAACCGCAGCAAGAAGGCAGAGTTGAGGAAGGGCTTTCTGACCACAGATACTGTGAGACGGGGACTATGGAAGAGAGGAAGTTGGGGAGCCTCTGCCCCGGCACATGAGAACAGGAAGAAGCCCCTGCTGTCGGTGTTTGGGGATGAAAGTTCTGGCTCAGAGCTCCAGGGTTAACCAGAGGCTCCTTCTGGCAGAAGCTGGGTTGTCTTTGCCTCCTCTCCCAAACTACTCCCCACCTCCATGTCTCTCAATGGCCTTTCTTCCTCCACCCCAGACTAGATACTCTAAGCATACTTCCTGCCCCCCAAATCCAGAGCTCCACTTCCGCCCCAGTTTGGGTGGCCCTGGCATGACCCTGAGGACTGAATTTCGTCTGTTGTTTCTTGGCCTCTGCCTGGGTGGTGTAAACAGTCACTAATGCAGAACCTGGGGTGATGGTCCCGAGGGAGCACTCACGTAAACGGCCATCAGAGTTTGCCAAGGACTGAGAGGACTGGAACAAGAGATGTTCAGCACTAAAACTGGGAAAGCCTTGGGCAAACAAGGACGAGTCGGTCACGCTAGTGACCGCATGTGTGTGCACGTGGACACCCTCTAATAAAGAATCCTATCCTACATCCTCAAACTCAAAAGTGTTGGGATCCAGAACAGCTTTAGGACCTAGAGATGGAGAGACTCCAAAAGATGGGGGCCAAGAAGTATTGGAGGGTGCTGAGCAACAGCTAGCAGTCTTGGGAGGAGTCAAGATTTGGCAGAAAGAAAAAGGAGACAAAGGAGAGGGGGCACCTCCCTGAAAAACTCTCCTGTCCTCCAGCCATCCACACCACTCCCCATACCTGCTCAGCTCCAAGCCCCAAACGTCCCCAGGGGTGAGCATGTGCCTGCTCCTGGGCTCCTTTTTGAGTCAGGTGACCTTTGGGGGAAGAGTTGGATTCAGAGAGGAAGACAAATCTGACGCCCAGGGCTCCTTCCCCCGCTGTACCAACTGCAAGACAGGAAAACTATCCTCTCAAACCCCACAGATTATCTTTCCCTTTCCAAAGCCAGGTTTTTCTCCACTCGGCTCTTGCAGACCCCAGAGAATGGATCCCACCCCCATCCCTCATTCAAGCACCCATACCTTTCCTTCCGCTTTCTCCCTTTATTTCCAGAGTGGTTCAATAGGTTGGCCTGGGAGACCCAGGCTACCTGGGCTGGGGAGGACAAGTCAAGATGCCACTGAAGGCTGGCAGTGCCCAGCCTCGGGCTGACCCAGGAGAGAACCAGGTGGCTTCAGTACAACTCAGGCATGACAAACTACCAGCGGGGGCATGCTTATGCCATCATGTAATGCCCCCCCCCCCAGTGTATTTCACAGTAGCTCTTGGCAGCAAGTCAGCAGCTCTGGCACAGAGGCACATGCCAACCTGCAAGCACACAGTACCATCACCATTTGCAGTCCCTCTGTTTAGAGGTACCTGGGCCTGCCCCAGGGGTATAATTCTGCCCAGAAAGATCCAAACTGTGGCCAGAGAAGGGTCCCCAAACGCTCCAGAGTGGTTCCCTGAGTTCTGGGGGAGGGACGATGGAAGGGGACAGGGAAGAGGCAGGCCCGGTTGTAGGGTCTGGTGTCAAGGTTCCCATCCCTGACTGTCCTTCACCCCGCCCCCGGGGTCTCCATCGCCCCGGCCCTGCGCCACCACTTTAAGCCTAGGGGTAGCTCGGAGCTCCATGGTCCCCTCCCTAGAGCGGCCGCTCCCTCGGGCCTCTCCCGAGCCCTCAAAGAGCCGCGTGAGGAAGCGGGGGCCTGCCCGGGGCAGCAGATCCCCGGCGGTGAAGACGTAGAGCACCGGGTTGACGCTGGAGCTGAAGAAGGCCAAAGCGGTAGTTCCAGCCCGCGCCGCCTGGCCCGCCCCGCCCAGCCTCGCCAGGGCCCCTCCGGGCGGAGCCAGCGCGGCCGCCACCTGCAGAATGTTGACCGCGTGGTAGGGGGCCCAGAGCAAGCCGAAGGCGAGCACGATGGCGCTCACCAGCCGGCCCACCCGCGTCCCGTGCCGCCCGGCGCCCCAGCGGGCACCCCGCAGCCGCGCCAGCGTCAGGCCGTAGCAGCCGAGCACCAGCCCGAAGGGGAGCACGAAGGCCGTCAGCGTCTCCAGGCTCAGGTGGGCGGCGGTGTGGGCCGGCGACGGGTGGCACAGCTGGCACACGCGGTCTCCCCACACGTGGCGGTAGACGGCGGCCGGGGCGGCGAGTAGCAGCGCGGCCAGCCAGACGGCCAGCAGCAGGCGGCGGGCCAGGGCCGGACTGCGCAGCCGGGGCGCCAGGAACGGCCGGGTGACGGCCAGGCAGCGCTGCAGGCTGAGCAGGCTGGTGAGCAGGACGCTGGCGTACATGCTGAGCGCACACGCGTAGTACACGGCCTTGCAGCCCGTCTGGCCCAGCGGCCACGCCTGCCCCGCCAGGAAGGCCACGAAGAGAGGCGTGAGCAGCAGCACCGCGCCGTCGGCCAGCGCCAGGTGCAGCACGAGCGTGGCCGCCAGCGGTCGCCCCTGTGCGGGCCGCCAGCCCGCCAAGCTCCACACGACGAAGCCATTGCCGGGCAGCCCCAGCAGCGCCGCCAGCAGTAGGAAGGCCGTGCCCGTGACCCGCGAGGCCTTCCAGCTCAGCAGCGTCTCGTTCCCCGGGGGCCGGTAGCAGGCCAACATTCTTCTGCACCTACCGGGGGGAGGGGGGACGGGGCAGGGGGGGGGGGGAGACGGAAAGGGCCATAGAAGGCATTTAGGGACTCTGTCTCCTCCCACCTCCCTGTCCTCCGTCTCGGAGCCTTGACTCAAACACTACTTCTTGGCCGACCCTAGCCCCAACTCAAACACTACTTCTTGGAACCCAAATGCCCTGCTGTCGGTCAGCTGACCTCCCCAGGCCTGACTCCCGGTTCCCACTCTCGCGACCTCCACCTCCACCCCCTTTAGTTGGGCCCCTCCTTTGTCCAGCCCCATTGCTTCTACCTCAGCAGAACGTGAGTGGTGGGAAGTCAACGTGCATGAGCAGAGCTACTTACCCAGCCGGGAGCTAGAAGGATGGTGGGCCCGCGAGGAGCCTGGGAAGCTGAAAGGCACAGCAGCAGCAGGAGAGGTGCCTACTCCTAACCTGTGCTTGTCAGGTTTGCAGTGTGAGACGAGAAGGGGGAGGGCCAAGGTGGGGCTCTTCTCGGGCCTCTCACTGGGGCCCCTCCTGCACTCTACTCTTTCCCATCACTAACACGCCCAGGCGTGTGAGAGTCCGCCTCCCTAGGAAACAGGATAAGCTGCAGGGTACAGATAAGATTCCCAGATCATGTAGGTGAGTAGGGACACTGCTGAGTCCTGACTCTGGGTCCTGCATCTGCACTCATGCCTCCCCCCAGTTCTGGCCCCAGTTGCCCCAACCTTGCCACCTGCCTGTTATATGCTCTCAGGCTTCCCTGGCCAGCACTCAGCAGAGAAGGTGACCCAAACTACTCATTCCCCCAGCTGCTCTATCTTGGCCCATTTCCAGACTTCTGATCCAGGTGAGCCCCCTTTTCCCTCAGTTTCCTACCTACTCTTCTTATCTCTTACCTTAGGCCCTGTCCCAGTCGTTCCCCCCCCTCCCCGGGGGGGGGGGGGCTCTCACTGGGCTGTCATTTACAGCTTCCAGTCACGGTGCTGAGTTCTGGAGGATGCATGGAGGTACAAGGGGCTTATAACCTCCTTGAGGAATCATAACACACAACCTCCAAGAGACCCTACTACCGAGCTGTACCAGGATACAAGATAAGAAGAAAAGAATCGGTGCATTGGTAGAGACATACCGACAAGAAGCCTTCTCTGGGTGAAGAAGTCAGGCAAAGCCTGGAAATGAAGACATTCTAGGGGGACCTGGTACACTGATAAGGTGGAGGTAAGGGGAAAGATCCCTGCCCCGTCAACAGCTGGAACTGGGGGCTCCCAAGGAGCCAGGACGCCAGTATTGTCTCAGTTTGGGTTACTTCCAAAGCACAGCCTGAATTAAGGGCTTGGGTACAGGTAATCCTGCATCTGGCAGGTCAGCTCTGGAAGCAGGAGTGAGGGAGCAGGGCAGAAGAGGGGAAAAGAGAGCCAGGAAGAATATGTTGTTGGGTCCCTTCAGTAGGGATCAGGAAGCTCTCAGAAGTACACAGAACACCTCCCAGAAAGACAGAAGACTGGGACACTGGTGCCCAGCTTGTATTCCCCATGGTCTGAGGGCTGTCCTGGAGGTATTATACACATTTGCAGCCTGTACTTGTCAGGAGTCTGAGTGGGCTGCCATAGCTTCGGACCCCGAGGCAGGAAAGCAGAGATTCACACTCATGTGATGGGTTCAGCCTTAGTGAGAGTCTGAGCTTCCAGACAAATGTCCACCACAACTGTCGCTGAAATCAGAGCAGACTCAGGGCACCAAAAGCTAGTCTCAGTGTCTTCAAAGGACACCCCCCCCTTCACATCTCCTTCGTGCCCATTAAGTGGCCAAGTGAAAGGTGAGAGAGAAAGTGACCAGTCCAGTGTGGCTAAAGCAAGCCGTTCTGGAGAACAAAGCCGGTCCCTCCCCTAGATCAGGGAGGAAGAAGCAGGGAAGCAGGAAGTCCATGGTCCCTGCCAGGATCCTGGTAATCCTGGATCCGTGCAGCAGGATCCATTCTCCCCTCACCGCCCACCCTGGCACACTGCCTTACCCCTCATTATGTCCAAGCCCTGCCCACAATCCCACCCTCAGCCTGGCCTCCCTTTTGCTAAAGCTGCAGTTTGTGGCTTTCACAGTAGGTGGCGGCAAGTTCAGTGCAAATCCCACATAATGCAACTTCTCAAGGACTGGGAGCCCGAAACTATCCTTAGAAATTCTCTCCATAGAAAGAAAAAGACCAGAGATCACATCCCATCCCATCCTCTTACACCGTTCCCATTTATCCTCAGCACACGCCGCCACCAGACACACACACACACACACACACACACACACACACACACACACACACACACACACACACCCAAGCTTCTGTGACTTTTGCGGCAACTCTGGACATCCATCCCTCCTCCACGATCCCATCTAGGCCCCTCCCCTTTCCCTCCCCTTGGACTTTGCCCCTCTTACTGGCCTGGCAGGGGGGGCCAGAGTCCGGGGTGACTCATCCCCCACCTCACTGGGGCTGAGATCCTAGCTCTGTAACAGAAAACACCACCACTTCAGCCCCAGCACAGCGGAGAACCACCCAGCCTAGAACTCACTGGGACAGGCAACTCTCCTGCTCCTTCCCTCCACCATGGAGTACCTCTCATCCCTAAACCCCAGTGGTCTGCTCAGGTGATTTCTAACCCTCCTCTCTACCCCCCAACTCTGAGGATAGTGCATGGCAACAAAATTCCACTCAGCCCCCTGGGAGACTCAGAGACTCACATACCCCTTCCCTTCCCCGCCCCCACTTTCCGCAGTGGGCTTGTCCAGCTATGGAACCACCACTGACCACCCCTCCTCTCTCCCTCTCTCCCTAGGCTACTCTGATCTCCAAACCTAGATCCCTCCCTAACTCTCCAAGCACCCCACCCCCAGTCATCCCCCCTGCAGTCGCCAAACTCCTCAGTTCTTGACCTTTCTTGCCAACTACCAGGTCAGTATCCAGTATGAGCTCTGAGATTGGCCGGAAAGTCTGGACTTCAGCTCCACCACCCCAGCGACCTTTCCGAGTCTGTGATCACAAGCGGAGCACCCGGAAAGGTCTGACAGCTGCCACCCGCCAGGAACTGCTAGACAAGGTAAGTGAGCCAAATCCCTAAGTTCCTATTGCAGGGGCAGCCAGGGTGCTAGAGAAGAGTGAGAACTTGGAGTGAACAGAAAGGCTGAGGTTAGTTACATGGCTGCCCCTCCCTCTAAGGGCTAAAAGGGGGGGGAGGCGCGGTCAGCCCAATGACCAATGCTGTATTTAGGTCAGTTCATTTCTTTTCCAGGGCGTAGAGGAAGGAGTGGATAGGGAGGGTTGGAGGGATGGCATTCAGAAGTCAGTATGGAGTGTCGATTTGTATGACAAATCAAGTTCAAGGCCTGATTCTATCAGGACTTGCTGGTTTGCTAGTGTCAAACTGTAGGATGTTGTTCAGTCTATCAAAACTTCAGTTTCTTCATCTACAGAAAGGGAATAATGACACACCTTCCTCCTAGAGTTGTTGGAAGGAGTCAGGGAGGACAATGTATGTAAAGTACTCCATAGATAGATGCCTGACACTAATGAAGACTCAAAAATGTTAAGGGTCATTATTACTGAAAACAGTTCTGGAGGGCTCTCTGAGGGTGAGGACAGTGAGGTAGGACACTGGAGATAAGACCGAAGGATGGACCTCAACAGAAGCAAGCAAGCTTTTCAATTCCAAGCCAATAGGAATGGCTCGAAGGGGTACAGGGGAGAAGACAGTGATGTGGACAATGACATAGGAGCAAATAGGAAGTCAGCCCTTAGTGAGGGTCCCCCAGCAACTGAAGAACACCAAGAGCTGGAGCCATTTGAAGGGATGGCAATTTTCCAGGAAGTAGAGTTGGGGTATCAGCCAGCATCTAGGGCCAACCAACGGATGTGGGGTAGCTGGGGAGGGAGGGGCATGGCTAAGCTCTGCCCCTTCTCCCTCCTGCTTCCTGTGGCTGGGCAGGCACTGGAGGCCCTGCTGCTGAGAGGGATGCTAACACTGGTGCTGGAGGAGGATGGGACCGCTGTGGAGAGTGAGGACTTCTTCCAGCTTTTGGAGGATGACACATGCCTGATGGTGCTGGAGTGCGGGCAGAACTGGAGCCCCAGCAGGGTGAGAGGCCACAGTGGGGCTGTCGTCAGCCACCAGTCTCTCTCGAGCTTCTCTAGCCCAACCATGATCCTGGGGCAGACACACTGGGAGAGGCGAGGAGTTGCCAAGGACACCTTATGAGGGGTCAAACGGTCCGGGGAAGGGTGGGTCTGACCTAGTGCTGATGGGGAATAGTGGTGGGTGCCAGGGTGGGAGGGTGCACTGTACTGATGGAAGTGCCCTACAGAGTGGCATGCTGTCATATGGCCTGGGCCGGGAGAAGCCCAAGCACAGCAAGGACATCGCCCGCATCACCTTCGACGTATACAAGCAAAACCCTCGAGACCTCTTTGGCAGCCTCAATATCAAAGCCACGTTCTACGGGCTCTACTCCATGAGTTGTGACTTTCAAGGACTCGGCCCAAAGAAAGTACTCAGGTCAGAGACCAACAGGTCATGTTTCCCCATCCCCCTACAGTTGCAGCCCCCCTAATTCCTTCTGCACTCACCTACCCCATTAGCTCTCCCTTGTGGAAAACCCCCTCGATGGCCTCCTCCCAGGTTCCCCCACCCATCTGACTCCATCTTGTCTCTGCCCTTCAGGGAGCTCCTCCGTTGGACCTCTGCACTGCTGCAAGGCCTGGGCCATATGCTGCTGGGAATTGCCTCCAGCCTTCGCCATGTAGTAGAAGGGGCCGAGCAGTGGCACTGGCAGCAGCAGGGTCGCCTCCATCCCTACTGAGAAGGGGCTCTGAGCTGCTTTCTGCCCCTAGACTCATTCCAAGAGACATACTGTGAGGACTGTGACAGCATTGGCTTTGGAGATGGGAGGACAGTGCAGATGAGATGACTCACCGGATTTCCCCACTGTCTTCTGACCCCACTGTTACAGGCCCCATCAGCATAAGGCCTTCCAGTCTAGCCTATACCCTTTCCTGAAGAATGCTGTTCCCTTCCCAGCCATCTTTCCGGCCTCCCACTTACCCTGAAAGGCCACAGGCCCATCCCCCAAGCATCTCAATTCCACCCTGATCATTGCTACATCTAGATTCTTTGCACCTCCTCCAGTCCCTAAGCTTCCCAATGCACTGAATTCAGCCCTCTTTGACTTTGTCTCGATTTCTTTATACCCTTCTCCCCAAAATAACAAAAACATTTCCAACAAAAATATAAAAATATTTATTATTAAGACTTCTGACTCCAACTTAAACTACAAAGGGGACAGGACAGGTATGCCCTTTACCCTTCCCCCATCAACACCCAGTCCCAGATCCAAAGGCTTCAGTCTTCAAGTATTGAGTTCAAAGCCCGCCTCCGCTTGGCCACTGCCCCCTGCTGCTGTTCCCAAGCCTCTCGGCGCTTCAGGAAAGTAGTCAGGGCCACGTTTCGAGCCACATGGTGGCCAAAAGGGTCTCTTATCAGCTCCTGGTTCTGCTCCCCTGCAAATGGAAACACTCATGTTCAGTATCATCATGCAGTCACCCACCATGCTCAAAGGGCCTCCCCCTGAGTGAAGGCCCTTCCATTTTCCCTGGGCCCTGGGTTGGTCTCGGGATCATGAATACCTCACTCTCCAAAGAGGAGAAGCTAGGGGAGGGGTGGGAGCACAGGGCTGCATAATCAGCAGACGAGAAGGGGAGGAGAGCAGATTGCTAAGAACCCATGGCCAACACCATCCTTTAGAACCGAAGTCTCTGCTGAATATAAGTCCCCTCTCCAGCCACCCAGCCATCTGAAGTGAGGGAAGTTTGGAAAGGTCAGAGAGAGGTGCCGGTACTCACCCAGCTCAGCAGCAATTTCCTTCCGGGCCCCCAAGGCTGCTCCACTCCAGATGGCATCTAGTACACGGCTGCCATGGCGACTACAGGCCAGAGCCACATATTGTCCCTGCAGTGAGACAGGCAAGGTAGGTCCCCCTAGGGCAGTCCACAAAGGTGTGCTGGGGAGGGCAAGGTGTGAAGTGAATGAAGTTTCCAAAGTTTACAGGTGGAGTCAAGAGACTCTGGGAACTACATATTCTCTCTTTGACTCTGAAGGACAGTACTAGGGCAAGCTCATGTTCTCTTAAATGGATGTTAGTAGGGGCATCAAAGCAGGAACTAGAACCTTTAGGGTCTTCAGCACACGGCGGCGCTGCTTGCGCGTCACGGAGGGGCTGGTCAGGATGGCATCGAGCACGTGTGAGCCAGCAGGGCTCTGGGCTAGAGTCAGAAGTTGTGGTCCCGTCAAAGCACCCAGACTTTGAAGTATAATACCAGGACTAGAGAAATGCAACAGATGCTGGAGCAGGAGAGACCCCAGGACTGTCACGTCCCCCAGGGCCCTGGCTGTGGCCATGTCCACCTGGAAGGACAGAGAGAGGGCATTAGGAGGCAGCCACCAAACTGCCACCTCTGCCTGGATGAAGCCAGAGACCTCACCACCCTCACCACAAGGGTGAAGGACTTTTTAAACCCTGGCCCCCAACTAGTCACTGGCTTGGCCCCTCTCCTACCTCACCTGGTGCTCTGCAGGCACTGCCCCCTCCTCCTCCAGCAGTCCATAGTACACCTCATAAGCCATCAAAGTGGCAAAGAGGGGCACACAGGCCACTTGCCGGGAAGAGGGCTCTGCACAGTGGAATGCCTACAGGAGAGGACAAAACATGATGAATCTGAGAACTACCTCATCCCTAACCCCGACTCTCTAGACAAGGGAAAGCATTCAGGAGACGTGAGAGAGTAAGCTGCACAAGGGCAGGATCTCCTCTGCCTTGCTGTATCCCCAGCCTCTATACACATGACAGGGGTTGAATAAACATTTAGTCCTTAAATAAACCGTTCTCTTAGTCCTGGGAGACAATTTTCATTCCAGGGCTATGAGATGGGTTTGGCTTCATTTCTCCCTGTATCTGTGAACTCCTCGGGCATGAGACCTCTTCGAGTCCAGAGATACAATCACCGAAGATCAGAGAAGTCCTAACTGGTAGAATTTGAACTGAGGGCATAAATGGGTGGCGGGTAATATCACCTCCAACAACAGCTGCAGGACCTGGGCTTGGTGGGCCCCAACTCTGCGGCATGCCCCCACCAGGGCAATGACCACCCCTGGGTGACCTTGAGCCAGCACAGCTTCCAGGGCAGGGCTCAGCTCCTCAAACACAGGGGACAGCTGAGGAGAGACACAGAATGAAGAATCTTTGGCATTCTGTAACAGTGGACTAAGTTATTCAGAGAAAACTTCCTACTGAAAACAACTAAAAACGCTAGATAGGCATTGCCAATATCAGGGTTTTGGTTTGGCCACATAAAGTCCAGGACCAGGGGACAGTTTTAGAGGTGCCGCCTCACTCGGGGGGAGCAGGATACTTTAAATGGCCACACTCTCAAAATAAGGGGATACTAGAATTAAATCCGCCCTTCTTACCGCAACTCCCAGCCCATGAGATCACAGGCAAGCGTGCCTTGGGGCTAAGCAGCAAAGGCAAAAAGAAGCTACGGCAATAGCCCTAGCACTCACACAGATTTGTAGCTAAGTACCCAGGGTCTGAATGGACCATGGAACCTCAAGCTGCAAATCTGGATTAAGCCAGTCTCCTGCCAGGCACCTGAGAAACTAACACAAATCCTTCCTGGAAAGAAGGCACTTTTGTCCTAAGCTCTGAGAAACCCCCAGGAATAACCTTTCAAGGGGAATGGCCAGCACACTGTCAGAGACACCGAGGCAGGCACCCAATAAAATAAGGCCCAATGAACAAGAACTAGCAGAAACAACAGAGTACAGAAAGAGATCTAGCCCCATTCTCAACTCACCAGCTCAGGGGTAGTAATAGCATCCAGTAAACGCTGCAAAGGGAAGTTGGCAATAGGGTGTGCAGCCAGGGCCTGCAGCTGCCCTTGGAAGTGATCCTCAAAGAGGCTCTGGAGCCTCAGGGGCTCCAACACCAGCAGGACCTGCTCCAGGAGTCTGGAGCTCGTCTGATCCCGCAGAAATAGCAGCAGGGGGCTAGGGACAAGGAGAATGTGATCAGGCAGCCTTTATTCTACTTCATCTAAAATACCCACATCACTTCATTCACAGCTTGACCATACCTGCCATCTGCTGAGGAGTTGCGGCTACTCAGATAGCTGATCACAGCACTGCAGAGATGAGCACAAAACTGGGGCAGTTTGCGGTGTAAGATTTGTAAGGCCACTTGAAGGCAGAAGCTGGAGATCTTGTCAGTGATAAATACTGTGGGAGAGGGCAGAAATAATCAAAGCAGCTCTTCCAAAATCCTGACAACCTGTACAACCTCAAACCTCAAGCAGTAAGGTACCAGGGACTATGGACATAAAGGCTCTATACAGAGTCTTTGCAATATCAAACCAGATCAGATTTGAAGAGGAATAAGACTGATCTAAGTAAGAGCTTTGCATGATGACAATCACCTCCAGAAAAATGGTCCTAGACCCTCCTTCTATCACCCTCCTTACCGGCAATGTCCTTCAGAAAGCAAGAGCTCAGGTCCTGAAGGCGATTCAAGAAAGTTTCAGGGACCTCAAAATCAGTTGGCTTACATTCCCGAGCTGGGGCCCTTTGTGCGTCTGAAAGATCAAAAATTTGTGCAGTGCTGGGATCACAAACTACCATCCAAGAGAGAGAATGATTCCATAGATGATCAAGGATTCAGCTTGGAGATGCAGAATATCTCTTCTCATCTGGATGACTGAACTGAGACTATGTTTCTGTTTTAATTTTTCTAAGAAATTTCAACCAGCTCCCCAGTGGTCCATAGGAGACAGGTCAAACTCTCAGTCAGGAATTCAAAGTGTTCCAAAATCAGGTCTCATCTAAACTCTCTAACCTTATTTCCCAGAGTTTTTAAAAATGTAGGTCACTGCCTATCAGTGCATCATGAAATCACTCTAGTGGATCTTAACCAGGACTTTTTCAATGGAATAGAACAGAATAAAATACACCAGAGAAGAAAATATCAAAGTAGACTGCACATATTAAGAATATTGTCTCCCGAAGTTCTGTTTTGAGTCCAATATCTGTATACATATACAGAGGCAGGTTCGGTGATGTTTAAAAAAAAAAAAATTCTGTAAGTTGTGGTTAAAAAAAAAATTGACATCCATTGCTCAAATGAATCAACTCGTACCCCTGGCCCCATTCTACTAGCTGTCCCTCAAACACACTGACACATCCTCACCTCTGGGCCTCTGCACTAATCTTTGGTTTGTTAAGCCTTGTTCTCATTCCTCTGCTAATTCTTCAAAGTCATGAGGAATTACTCTTCTGCTTACTCTCTCCTTCTGGACTTCCCAAACTCTCCTCTCCTCTAGGTCCACTTCCCTATCTTGTAGTACTTACCAGGTGACTGAGAGCCACGGTGCCTGGCTCTCTCAGACTCCAGAAGAGTCCCTCCCAACACCTGCAGCAGAGTTCTGACCACGAAGCTGCCATGTGTGTCTCCACAGTAGAAAAGAAAATCATCACACACCTCAGAGGCTAGTCCCAAAACCAGCTCCTCCAGGGTCTCCAAGGGACCATCCTTGCCATTCTCCTCCTCCTCCACGTCCTCCTCTTTCTCTGCCGGGCTCCCCAGCAATCGAGGCAGCTGCAGCAAAGCACTTTGCAAGACATGCACCCCGCATCGATGACAGGCCACAAAGCGCAAGCTGGAGCGCAAAGCAGCCCAGACTCGACACAGCGGTTTCAGGGGACTGAATCCCAACAGTTCCTGCATAATCTCACTGCCAGTCCTGTTTGTGGCCAAGGCTAGGGCCTGAGCCTCCACTTCCTTCAAAACATTGTGCACCATCAGTTCTGGAGAGACAAGAAAAGAAATATTTTAGAGACTGAGAGGAGAATAAGGTTATGTTCCATCAGTTAACAGAGTGAGGGAGAGATGGGGGAGCGATGAAGAGGATATGGGAGGGCGCCTGGGTGGCTCAGTTGGTTAAGCGGCTGCCTTCGGCTCAGGTCATGATCCTGGAGTCCTGGGATCGAGTCCCGCATCGGGCTCCCTGCTTGGCAGGGAGTCTGCTTCTCCCTCTGACCCTCCCCCGTCATGTGCTCTCTCTCTCTCTCTCTCTCTCTCATTCTTTCTCTCAAATAAATAAAAAAATCTTAAAAAAAAAGAGGATATGGGAGACGAGACTAAGTCCCAACGCCCTGGGGACCCATGAAAATTTCCCTGCCTGTCCTCGAACGAATCCCTCTTAGTCCCATCCTGCGGTTGCTCCCCACCTCGTTCTTCTCCGGTCTCGGGAGCCTCTTTCAGCGCGGACAGCGCCCGGCGGAAATACCCCAGAGCTTCGGGGCTCAGGTGAGGGTGCGCATCTAGGGCCGGCTCCGAGCTCCGGTCCGGAGGCGGGCCGGGTGGCCGCCGGCGGTCTGGTGGGGGGCGCCCCGACCCCTTGGCCCCGCGCCCTCGTTTGCCACCTGCTGGGAACCGGCGCCCCGCCTTGTGCGGGGAGCGCGGACCCAGCCCCATGGATGCTAAAGCCCCTGATCGTCCGCCAAAGCTTCCCCAGCCACAGGGGAGCAAGCAGCCAGGCGCATGCGGGGACCGGACCGAGTCTAGTAAACGCCGGCGCGCTCGGGGCGCAGCATTACGTCATAGTTCCGCGACGGCCCCTAGCCGGGCGTCAGCGGACCTGCTCCCAGGTCGCCCCGCCTCCATTCCTTAGTCCCTGTCCCAGCTGAAGATCGCCTCCTCCACGCCCCCAGCTGACCCCGGACCAGAACGCAGACTGGCTCCCCAGCCTCCACTCTGACTCGGTTGCACTCACCCCATCCTGCCCCCGCGGCCGGAATTGAAGCTCTCGAAGTCCAAGGACTTTGCGAGCTAGACGGCGCCGGGACTCCAAGACCGCACGGGTGGCGGGCAGATAAGGGGCGCGAGCTCCCACTACTTAGGACTCAGGGTCCCTGGGCCTCGCGCTCACCCCCGACAAGGCCAGGCCAGAGGCCAGAGCTCCTGATAGCCCAGCAGCCTGCGTGGACCCGCCGTGAGGGGCTACCGCGCCAGAACCCCACCCGGTCACCCTGTTTCAGAGTCCCGGTAGGTGTCTGGCCCTGGACAGTCCTACGCAGCCCCTGGGGTCATAGTCGCTCGATGGCTCCTAGCCAGGGGGCAATGACCAACTCGTTCGCCCCCCAAAAAGGACCAACAGCCTTACCCTGCAGCCTGCACTATTGTCCCGCTCTGAAACTTCTCTTTGCTCAAAGGATCCCAACCTTAGCTCCCTCTCCTACCGCTATCCCGATCACCCTTCCACAATACACAGTTTGCAGCCTTCCCTAGAGCAAGTCTTTGCTTCCACAGATTTCCCCCTTTTGCTTGTGAATCATGGCAGCTCCCATGAAGGGCCAAGTGTGCGTGGTGACTGGTGCTTCCAGGGGTATTGGCCGTGGCATCGCCTTGCAACTCTGCCAAGCAGGTGCCACAGTTTACATCACCGGCCGCCATATGGACACCCTGCGGGCCACTGCTGAGGAGGTGGGTGCTTCCTCTGGAACCACAGGGGCAGAAAACACCTGAGGTAGCCCTTCCCACTGACCACCCCTTCCACTAATCCCTTACCTGAAGCCATAATATTTCTTTCTTTTTTTTTAAGATTTTATTTATTTATTTGAGAGAGAGAATGAGAGAGAAAGAGCACATGAGAGGGGGAGGGTCAGAGGGAGAAGCAGACTCCCTACTGAGCAGGGAGCCTGATGCGGGACTCAATCCCGGGACTCCAGGATCGTGACCTGAGCCAAAGGCAACTTTGGCTGGTCCAACTGAGCCACCCAGGCGCCCAGCCATAATATTTCTCAACACAATGCAAATATTTACTCAAACTAGAATAAAGTCCATAAATAACTTCAGATCAGGTCAAAGTTTGCCACTGAGTTTTATGAAAAAACTTTCTGTTTGAGACCTTCAGGGGTTTTGGAATTGCAACTGAAGGGTTGTGGACCTGTGCTTCCCTCTATTTTAGGCAAGACTTTACCGAGCTGTACACTTACGGTTGACTTTTCTACTGGATTTCAGTTAAATATTTGGTTTGCCAAAAATTGTGTGAAGCACGGAGGTTAACCAAGACCAGTAAGATGTCACTTCTGCTTTTAAGAGATAGCGTCCAGCAGGAAATCAGAGGCAGACACAGAATGCTCTAGGAGCATGGGTGAGCAGTTAGGAAGCAAGGAGGTAAGAGGGTAGGACCCAGAGCATGGATCTGGAGAATAGGAGGATTGGTCTTGAATAAGGTATTTTTCTTCCTGTGAAGTTAGAGGATGGGGACACATTTATGGTGGGTGAGATAGAACAGAAAGTAGAAATAGTTCATAGCTGAGGGTTTTGGTTTGTCAGTTACCAGGCGGGAGCGTTGGTGAGGTGACAGTCAGAGGGCTGGGACTGAGTAGGGGTTACACGTGAGTGGTGAAGAGGGGAACTCAGAGCGTGAGAGATGGGAATGACCAAGGACGAGGAAAAAGAGAGATACTCCTTTCTCAGGAGCAGCCCTCCTGCCTTATTTGTCCCTTGCCTTCCACTAGCAGAGTACAATGCCTTGCCCATGGTAGGCCTCAGTAAATGTAGATTTTATTTTATTTTTATTTATTTATTTTTTTAAAGATTTTATTTATTTATTTGACAGAGAGAGACAGCGAGAGAGGGAACACAAGCGGGGGGAGTGGGAGAGGGAGAAACAGACTTCCCACTGAGCAGAGAGCCCGATGTGGGGCTCCATCCCAGGACTCTGGGATCGTGACCCGAGCGGAAGGCAGATGCCTAACGACTGAGCCACTCAGGCACCCGGTAAATGTAGATTTTAAACCTGAAATCCCAGTCCTTTGGGTCTGTAGGGAAAGGACCTAGCATTCCTGAAGATCCTCAAACAGACATCAGAGGGCGGTATTGCTCACCATCTTCCCTTAGCTGCTGGCTTTGATTCCTACTCTTGCCCTCTCAGCCCCCCAAGCTGGGAGTTGAAGAGAGTTGCCTCCTGTCTCACACTCACGTGCAACTATAAACTCATATCCCCTCTGTCCCTCATCAGGCACAATCTCGAGGAGGCCAGTGTGTGCCTGTGGTGTGTGATTCAAGCCAGGAGAGTGAAGTGCAAAGCTTGTTTGAGCAAGTGGATCGGGAACAGCAGGGGCGTCTGGATGTGCTGGTCAACAACGCCTATGCCGGAGTCCTGGTACCCTTTAAACTTGATTCCAGTTCCACATTCCTAACCTCCCCCTCTGGCCCTGGAGCCCTCATCCCCACTCACTGTCCCTTTCATTATCCAGCCCCTCATACCTTCCTGCCTTCAGATCATCCAACTCACCACAGTCCCTGTGCTTTCCAGGCAATTATGAAGAACATTAACAAGGCATTCTGGGAAATCCCTGCCTCCATTTGGGATGATATCAACAATGTTGGACTCAGGTGAGTGTTCCCTTTGCACACCACAAGGGCTGAGTGGGCCTGGACCTTTCCCCATGTGCCCTCTCCTTGTCCCTCTGACCTCCCCATCTCTTTCTTCTTCTTCTTGTCCCATTTGTCTTACACCTCTGGAGAATTTCCATCCAGGGGGATCTGTACCTGGGAACATTGAGTTTTACCTTGTTTCTGTCAGTAATTTTCGTCTGAACCTGCTCTTGTCCTCTCTCCTGCCTCTTACTCTGCACATCCAAATGCATGGCCCAGAAGGGAGCCTCCTTTCCTCAGTAAGGCACACCGCCTATAGTTGACATTGACAAAGATGGTTAGAGGAAGGAATTCTTCTGTTTTAGATCAAGAGAAGGTCAATGAGAGTGAGCACCTGCCATTTGAGCCTCCATATCCTCACTCCAGATCCGCAGGCCAGGACACCCCCATGTCAGAGTTACACATACATCTGGCGTGGGAGTGAGATGAAGCACAGCATGTAGAGTTCACCAAGCATGATACACCAGTTGTGTCTCCTTTTTTTTTATTGTTGGAACGATGGTGCCCTCTCGGAAACTGCACTCTGTGGGTGTGATCAGCCACCTGTGGGAGTAACTAAGAGGTTATCTGAAAATCTGTGACTAAAGCAATTGAGAACACCCACAGCTTCTAGTGGCAATCCCAAGGAAGCAGGATTAGAATGCAGTTGTGATTTCCAAGGTAGAAGAAAGATGATGACGACAGGGCAGGATGGTCAGCTAAGAGGCAAGAAAAGAAAGCCCAAAGACTGGTAATTGGCAATGCCCACATGCTTAGTCTTCCAAAGGGAACGGCCCTCCACACTCTCATCTCTTTCGAGTCAGGGTTATGAGCCTATAAGGCAGAGAGGTACAGACCTCGGCCCCTGAGCCCTGATGAATTTTCCAAAATAAAGGCCACTTGGTGAGCCTCTTGAAAGCCCAGCCTCCCCCACACACGCATTCAGGTATACATTTACTGTGCCTTTCCTCTGCATTACCTTAGATTGGGCTTTCCCTTTGAAACTATAATTCTTTCTCCTTGTTTCCACTTGGAGGGTCCTGTTTCCCATGCAAATGAAATGTTTTTCTGGTTACCGAGTATGTGTGCACTGGGTTTTCCCTACATAGGAAGGTGGAAAACTGAGTTTTTCCTTTACACTCACCCACTGATAGTTCGTTTTACTGGTGTTCCTCTCAGAAAGTGGCCTCTAGGCCTGGATTCCCCAGGTCTGCGGCCGCCCCTATGTGGCCTTCTCTCTTCGGTCCCAGCCACTGGAGGGCAGAGGAAGCTGCCAGGGCTACAGCAGCCAGGCCAGCGGCGAACATCGTTTATTCCTTCTCCTTCCTTGCCCACCCTCTAGAGGCCACTACTTGTGCTCGGTGTATGGAGCGCGGCTCATGGTTCCAGCTGGTCGGGGGCTCATCGTGGTCATCTCCTCCCTTGGGGGGCTGCAGTATTTCTTCAATGTCCCCTATGGCGTGGGCAAAGCTGCGGTGAGGACCCAAGAGCACAGGGGTAACAGAGGCATCGGACAGTGACGGTACCTAGAGCTCAGGAGATAGAGATCAGTGCTCAGAGTAGTAAGGCCGAGCGGCCCACTCGTCCCCCTCTGCCCCTCCATAGACAGCTCCTCTGCCTGGGTTCTCCTTGGCTGGCCAGACTAGGCAGTGCACTGGGGCGGTAGACAGCTGAGACAGGGTTCCCGGGAAGGGTTAGGGGGCTGGGTGTACCCAGCAGAAGCAGGGAAGGTAGGGGAGGAAGGCAATGTGGCCAGGTGCCCTGGCTCTCACCCTGCCTTCTGTCCTTCTACAGTGCGACAGGCTGGCTGTGGACTGTGCCCAGGAGCTGCGGCGCCACGGGGTCAGCTACGTGTCTCTGTGGCCAGGGTTGGTGCAGACAGAACTAATAAAGGAGATCATGGTGAAAAACGACAATACTGACGATCCCCTGTTGAAGCAGGTGGGCAAGGGGAGGGTGAGGGAGGCGGAGGACGCAGAGAACTCAGCCTCTCCATCCTCAATGACAAGACAGTAACAACAACGGAGAGCCAATCCCCCGGTGCCTACTGCGGCGGGCGTGGGGCTGAGCACTGGACACACGTTATGCCCTTTTAAGCTGTAAGGGAGATATTATCTCCATTGTACAGATGGCAAAACCAAAACCTGGAAACATTAGGAACTTGTTCAAGGTCATGTATGCCATAAGTGGAAAGGCTTCGTGCCCCGAAGCCCATGTTCTTGACCCCTGCACTGAACTAGCCTGGGAGGTCCAGACATAGTTGACATTCCAAGATGTTTCCACTTAGGAGAGGCAGTGGGTCCTGGTGCCAGAGTACAGGGCTCACCTGAATGTAGGGAAGAGTGGCTCCAGCACCTTCTGAGTCCCGCAGGTGCACTGATGAGGGCCTGTCTCTCCTGGAATAGGAACTGAAAGTGGGGAAGAAATGTGGGCAGTTCTCTTGGAGATTAGCCCTTCACTTCTCTGCCCTTGTGTTTCAGTTGAGATCTAATTTCTCCTCTGCGGAGACCACAGAAATGAGTGGCAAATGTGTCGTGGCTCTGGCAACAGGTAAAGAGGTTGGGGGCAGGTGGTAACAAGAAAGGGCCTGGAGATGGGGCGCCCAGGTGGCTCATTTAGTTAAGCATCTGCCTTCGGCTCAGGTCATGATCCCAGGGTCCTGGGATCGAGCCCCGCATCGGGCTTCCTGCTCAGTGGGGAGTCTGCTTCTCCCTCTCCTTCTGTGTGCTCTCTCTTTCTCTCTCTCAAATAAATAAATCTTAAATAAAAAAAAAAAAGAAGAAAGAGAGAGAGAGAGCGGGCGGGCAGGCCTGGAGAATCTGCAGGGTGGTGGCATCCAGTCCTGAGTCCTGGCTCAGGAGATGGTTGAGGAAAATACCCTTCTTTTCTCTGGCTTCTGGAGACCCAAAGCGGCCTAGGGGCTGGCTTACAGGAAGTGCAGCTGGGAGCCAGAGGTCTGAGAACCTTCCTAGGAACACAGATAATTCTGGGCACCTAAGCCTGTCAGTGGTTCCCTGTGCCACTGGGCCCAAACCTTGTCACACCGCGTCACTTCTATGCCTCTCAGCTGCGTTTGTGCCCACAGATCCCAATGTCCTGAGCCTGAGTGGGAGGGTGCTGCCATCTTGTGACCTTGCTCGGCGCTACAACCTTCAGGATGTGGACGGTGAGAGCTCTGGCGGCACAGCCAAGCTGGACCTCCCTTCCTCCGTTGCCTGCTCACTCCTCCTCCCACACTCTCTCCCCATTCCGTCTTCCCTCACATCCCACTCAGGCTCTTCAGCCAAGGTGGAGGTGTCTAAGGAGTGGGAAATGAAGACTTAACCCTCCTCTTCCTGTGGTCTGCAGGCCGCCCCGTCCAAGACTACTTGGCTTTGAGCTCGGTCCTCTCGCATGGTTCTAGCCTGGGCTGGCTGGCCTCCTACTTGCCTGGCTTCCTCCGTATGCCCAAGTGGATTTTGACCCTCTACGCTAGCAAGTTCTAACCCTCCTGACGTCATGCCTCTGCCCTCCCTCGGGCTACGTAGTAAGGCCTGTCTCACTGAAACAAGGCAGCTTCTCCTGCCTACCTCATACCCTTGAGAGGAAGAGAAGGCCTCCACTGTGCGTCCTGGGTGAGCCCTGTGGGCCCTTACGGATCCTCCTTTATGCCTTAATTTTACCTGCCCCTACATTTCACTTTTTGCCTTAGTATTGAAAAACACTCTGGGGGCTAATAAAAGTCTCATTTCTCTTTCAGCGAGTTTTGACTGTTGATTGTGTGCTCAGCAAAGCATTAAGTGCTTGAGAGAAAGACTCCAAGATATGCAAAATGTTTAGGTCCCCAAGGAGTTCCCTTGCCAGGACAAAGCCCCTTTCCTCCAGACGTGTTCCTGCTCTTCCCTGTAGGGCTGCCCATCTCAGGCCACGAGGCCTGTTTCCACGCCTCACTAGGGGCAGGGTCCCTCCACGACCAGAAGCAGGCCCACCCCTGTCTTGCGGTACTTTCCCACCCCCGCAGTCCACCACCTCCTCAGGGATGCCTGCTGCCTTCTAGCTGGGCCTGATCTCAGGGCGGCAAGGGCAGATTCCTCGGTGTTTATGATTTCGTGGCATTTGGGAGGAAAGTACTGTCCTAATCCAGGTGAGAGACAGAGGAATAGCTGCAGGCTCCTTCCTCGCTGGACGGTACCACCTGAATTGCTTCCTGAGGAATTGACTGCCCGAGCCCTTTCGGGCTGCCTGGCCTACTCTGGGGGCTGTCCCAGCCTGAGGCAAGGCAGCCCGGGCTGTGAGCCCAGGGCCCCTCTGAGGGAGCCTCCCCAGCAGCAGCCTAGATGGCCATCAACGTAACGGGACGGCTGCTGTCAGTCAGAGGTGCAAAGACCATTTCTAATCTTTGCAAAAGGCAGAGTGAGAGCTGAGGCCATAGCACGTGCAGGAACTGTGAGCTCCCTGTGGCTTGCGGGGACAGCACCGCTTACCGTTCCAGTGCCGTGTGCGAGGGTGGCTGGTGAGCGCCGACTCTATGCTTCTCTTCCAGCTCCCCAGTCCGTGGTGACTGCACGTTTGCTGCTTGAAGTTAGCTTCAGCGAGAGTATACACGCCACAGAAACCAAGAAAGGCTACTAATCAGGGCTTCTATTTACTTATTTATTTATTTAGAGAGAGCTGACTTAGCACGTGACTGGAACTATGTCCTAAATCCCACCATTTGGCCAAGCACCCCATGGTCACAGTGATCAGATGTCCTCAGCACCCTCTGACCCCCTTCCACTCGCCACCCGCAGTTCCTATTATCTCCTAAGGTTGGCGAGAGGCAGAGGCATTGCCTATATGCTACGGTACCAATAAGGGCCTCTAGACCTGCAGCCTTCCACTCCACAGCCATCATTAGAAGAAATCCTGGCGTGATGGTGTTGCCTCCTAAAGGCCTCAAGGGACTTGGGAAGAATATGAGTTTCAGAGTCAGGCAAATCTACGTACAAATTTTGGCTCCACCACTTTGGGGGTGAAATGAAGTAACACGTATAAATCCCCAGGCAGTATGTAGCCGTCAAAGTTGTCAGTTCCTTCTCGACAAGTGTTTAAGAACACGGTCTGCACCAGGCACCATTCTTGGCTTGGAGAACGCAGAACACAAGACAAAGCAGGCCCTGGCCCACCAAGGATTTTCACTTTAGTCCTAGAAGACCTTAGAAGCCATCGAGACTTTCTACTGACTGGAGGAAGTGAGTGAACCGAGGCCCCCAGGGTCCACAGCACGTGGAATGAGACCTCAGTCCTGGTATCCCAAGGAACCAGAGGGGCAGTGTTCTTTCCGGCACACCACCCAGCTTCCCTCCAACAAGCGTCAGTCACTCTTCAAAGCAAGCAATAGAGGGCGCCTGGGTGCCTCAGTCGGTTAAGCGTCTGCCTTGGGCTCAGGTCATGGTCCCAGGGTCCTGGGTTCGAGCCCCGCATCAGGCTCCCTGCTCCGTGGGAAGCCTGCTTCTCCCTCTCCCACTCCCCCTGCTTGTGTTCCCTCTCTTGCTGTGTCTCTCTCTGTCAAAGAAATAAATAAAATCTTAAAAAAAAAAAAACAACAAGCAATAGAGTAACAGAGCTCTGAGGGAATGAAACGTGGACAGTGAGTTTTGATTGGAGGTGAAGAGATTCAAGATCTAAGAAACCCAATAGCAGAGTCACAGGACACTGGGGGGCGGGGATCAATGTTCATTCCAAAAAATGTTTATTTATGCCTACACTCTTCCCAGCACCCTATCAGGCCCAGGGAAGACTAGTTAAGTTTGCAAGATGGGTGCCATGGCCAAGTTCACAAAGAGTACCCTGAGAATACAGGAGGAAGCAACTAGCTCCATTAGAGAACTGAACGAAGGGATACTGGCCAGAGACTTAAAAAATGGGGAGAGAGAAGGAGTGGGGAGGTTTAATTATTCCTAATTAAGAAAATAAGGGGAACGTACTGAGGCACAAAAGGGGTCCCTTTCCCTCCTAGATTCCCTTGTTATCGAGTTAAGCACAAGCAGCTTTCCGGTTCCTCTGCTCTCCTGGCACACAAGTCCAGGCAGGCCCTGGACCCCTTGACCTTGCTCCAAGCAAGTTGACCCACTTCTAAGCTCCCCGAGGCACCGCAGTACAGAGGGCCTCAGTATTCACCCGGAGAAGGTCCAGCCCATGCCTGTCCTTCGCCCCAGCTCAGGGCGGGCTCTGTCTCGGCAGCTCAACATGAGCTCAACGTGGGCCAGCTCGGCCTGGTCAAACGGGAAGCCCCGGGGCTCTGTGAACGGTCCCTGGGCAGGGGCACCCATGGTTGCGTGTGGGGTGGGGTGGCTGGCCAAGGCGTGTGTCAGGGAGGGGTCAGGACAGACCGAGATGAACAAGGGCTAGACCGAGGGGTGTAGATTCCAGCTTTCAGGACAAGTCACTGAGAAGAAGTTCCCATCAGTTCCTGAAGGCCCTTTTGGGTGCTGTGAGTCAAAGAGGGGGGTGGGAATTCAGGCAGGGGAAAGAAAAGCCCACATGAGGGCCCCACAGGAGCCCAAGCCCAGTGGGCAAATCAAGATGTGGTGGTTGGGCCCAGGCCTGCCCCTTTTCCTTCCTCATTCTGGTTCCACCCACCCATAATCCTCAGTGGCCTTTACTCTCTCTGAGTTCTTTTCTGAGGCCCCTCCAGCTCTTGGACTCCCCACCCCTGGGCAGAGCCCCTGCAGCCTGCCCCCCGTCCCATCTGGTCCCTGGTCCTCGCCCCCTTGTTGGTCCACCCTCCACACAACCCCTCTCTCCGGACCCTTCTGCCTATGCCCTCGCAGGCTCCCCGCCCTCCCGCTGCTCCTCTTGGCCCCCCGGCCTCCCCTTGCCTGCTCTTTCCCTGGCCCCAGTGCTGAACGTTCTCCCTGCCCTTCCACCTCCTGGTCGGCTGGCGGTCAGTGGCAGCCACCTCCGTGCCCAGCCCCGGGCAGCGAAAGGGGGAGGGGTGCAGGCAGGCCTCGTGAAACCAAGGTCTGGCTCTCGAAGTGCTTTCAGTTATCATCATCAGACAATTAGACAACCATGGGGAGACACAGGGTGGGGACTCAAACAAGCAGGAGGGGTCAGTGCAGCCAGGCTGCCTCCCAGGCCGCACACAACTGTCGTTCCTTTCAGGTTTCACTTTCCTGGGCATGTCACAACATTCTCATGCCTGCCTTTCTCGGCAAAACCTCATCTCTATCTCATTTCCTGCCTCCAGGCACCCAGGGGCACCTTTACTCATCTCGGTCTGTCCTGACCCCTCCCTGACACACGCCTTGGCCAGCCACCCCACGCAACCATGGGTGCCCCTGCCCAGGGACCATTCACAGAGCCCCGGGGCTTCCCGTTTGACCAGGCCGAGCTGGCCCACGTTGAGCTCATGTTGAGCTGCCGAGACAGAGCCCGCCCTGAGCTGGGGCGAAGGACAGGCATGGGCTGGACCTTCTCCGGGTGAATACTGAGGCCCTCTGTACTGCGGTGCCTCGGGGAGCTTAGAAGTGGGTCAACTTGCTTGGAGCAAGGTCAAGGGGTCCAGAGCCTGCCTGGACTTGTGTGCCAGGAGAGCAGAGGAACCGGAAAGCTGCTTGTGCTTAACTCGATAACGAGGGAATCTAGGAGGGAAAGGGACCCATTTCTAGGCCCTTGGAAATGGAGGAGCCTGTGAGAAATGCTGGGAAAGAGGCAGAGGGAGGACGTAGGGTCAGCTTGGTGCAATCTCTGTTAGCAGGTACAGACACATGTGCACCTGTCCTCCAGTGAGCAGGTCTTAGCTTCCCACTTCTTAGAGAGGTGGTTCCAGAAGAAACAAGCAAAGCTAGAACTCCACAGACAACGCCTGGCCTCCCCAGAGGGGCTCATGCAGGAGGGAGCAAAGGTGACTCAGCTTTGGACTTTCACTGTCACTTGAACACAGCTGAGCCAGCCAGAGACTTGTGTTATGGTAGAGGCTGAGGGAATTAGCATCTACTGAGCATCTACATCCGCTGAGGTCTTACTTAATCTTTTCACATCTGCCACATGAGGTAAGTACTCTCTTACAGCTTTGGAAACTGAGGCTCAGAAAAGTTGAGATACTTGTCCAGGTTGCAAGTGTTTATAGCAAAAGAGTCTAGCTTCGGGGCCCCTGGGTGCCTCAGTCGTTAAGCGTCTGCCTTCGGCTCAAGTCATGATCCCAGGGTCCTGGGATCGAGCCCCACATCGGGCTCCCTGCTCTGCAGGAAGCCTGCTTCTCCCTCTCCCACCCCCGCCCCCGCTTGTGTTCCCTCTCTCACTGTGTCTCCCTCTGTCAAATAAATAAATAAATAAATAAAAATCTTAAAAAAAAAAAGAGTCTAGCTTCAACGTATGACTCCAGAACACGGGCTCTTTCCCAGGCATCCTCCTGTCTCTGCTGTTTGGTTTTTGGGGGGTTTTGTTTGGTTTTCTTTTCTTTTCTTTTCTTTTCTTTTTAATATTTTATTTATTTATTTGACAGAGAGAGACACAGCGAGAGATGGAACACAAGAAGGAGCAATGGGAGAGGGAGAAGCAGGCTTCCCACTAAGCAGGGAGGCTGATCCGAGGCTTGATCCCGGGACCCCGGGATCATGACCTGAGCCGAAGGCAGACGCCCAACAACTGAGCCACCCAGGCGCCCCTTGTTTGGTTTCCGTTTGGTTTGGAGGATCTTTTCTTCTTAGCAGAGAGCGTTGGCAATTGGTCAGGATTGTGAAAGTGTTCCCAAGTTCACTCAACCCAAGGATGCCCTGGCCAAGTTCAGAGTTGCTCTTCTTTCAACTTGACCACACTCCCTTCCGTGCCTTTGATCCAGCTGTTCTGTTCCCTGGAGTGCCACCCCCTCCCAACTCCAGCCCCATTTCTACCAGCCAGAACTGTTCTCACAAGGTCCATCTCTACCTCCTAGAAACTTCTGCCTTCTCCCATTGCTCCCGCCCCTTTCTAGGGAACCTCTGACACTCACTTGGCTCTTGACTAGTATCCGAGCTATGGATGTCCTCACCCCATCCCCTAGATAAGGTTGACAATCCCCCCAGGTCAGGGGTTGGGTCTTGGACAGCCCCCCTACACACACACACACACACACACACACATTCACAGAAACTTTGAACCCTGGGGACAGAACAGAACAGTACCTGGAGTGTCCATACCACCCAGAGCATGGCTAAGCTCCCAAGCCCAATGGGAGCTCCTGGAGAGGGTTCCACTTCCCTACCTGGAGTCAGATGGGCTGGGCCAGCCTATGCACCGGACCCAGACTGCCGCTCTCTAGTTTTCCTCAGTCCTTGGCCTCAGTCCCACTCACCACACACATCTCAGCCTCCACAACCCCTGCTCAGGGGCCTGGGCCTGGGAGAGGACTGCCCAGTAAGGCTGCCAGTTATGCCCCTGCCCCCGCACCTGCCCCGTGGACCTCTGCCTGGGGCAGGCCCTGGGGAGGCTGACCACCCCAAGGCAAGTTCCCTGAACCTCAATGCCAGGCCCTCCCTGCCCCAGCCCTCCTCTCCAAGCTCGAACCTCAGTCATGAATGGGGGCACAGCGGGCCGGCACACAGTGCTGCTCCTGTCGGCACTTCCGGGTGTACTCCTGCCTTACTTGGAACTCTGAGTTTCCACGGCACTTCCTGTCCATTTCCTCCCCTAGCGCTCAGGTCTGCCCATGAGGCCTGGAGTGCAGCCACCCCTGACCACCCCTCCCTACCTTGCCCCAAGCCCCCCACCCTGGGATCTGAGAGTCTTGGCTCCCCTCCTAATCCCTGCCCCAGCCCAGTGGGGTGCAGTGTGCGTGCTCTGACCGTAAGGGCTCACCATTCACTCATTCACTCACCCATTCTTTCCCAGGACTCCTACCACCACTGCCAACTCCATGTCAATCCTTTCTTTAATTTTCCTTGGGGCACTTATAACTGGCTAAAATCACCTTTTGTATGTATTTGTTTCTACAGAGGGTGTCTCCCTGACTCAAGTATAAGCTCAGTGACAGCAGGGGCCTTGGCAGTCTCGGTCACTGTCGCAGGGTGAGCTGTTCTGGGGCTCAGTGATTGTTGCTTGATGATTGGCTGGATTATATAAATGTTTGTTGAGCAACCACTGTGGCACCTGGCTACGTGAGGGGACGAGATGGTCAAAGGGGCTTCCTTGGGTCGTTCACAGTGAGCGTGGAAATGGGGGTGCTGTACCCCACAGAATGAGCTAAAATGCAAGCCCCACGGGCCCCCCTGTTGGAGTGGCACGGAGGTGTGCTGCTGGCCTCAAATCAGGGCTCCCGCCCCACACCAACAGCCCCAGTTCTGAGCTCACTTCCCTGGGACATCTCCCCCACGCCCGACAGGGCATCTCCCCCGACCCATAGGACACACCTAGCACTACACCCCTCTCTGTAAGGGCATGACTGCAACCTTACACTTGCTTATACAGTTACTCGACTGCCTCTCTACACTATTTCCATCATCTAGAAAGTTTTACTGGACAGCCCTCCTCTGGGCCAGAAGCTCCATGAGGGCAGGGGCTGTATCTGTGTTTTCCTCCCCACCGTGGCCCCCCTGCCTGTCACTGTGTCCAGCACAGAGGACGCTTAGTTGCTTATCTGTTGAATGAAGGAAGAGGACAAGGAAGGGGTAAGGGCTAGGTCTACCCCTAAGGAAGCAGTTCCTCCTTTCAGAGCCAGTTGTTCATCCCCCACGTTTATCTATCAACCAGAGCATCTACCCCTTCCTGCTCCAGACACCCACAGTCTCACCTTGTTCCAAGGCTTCTGTTTCTCAGGAGGGCGCAGAACCTCAGGGCTGCTGCCTCCTGGCACTACTCACATTTTATATGCTCTGAACCCAAAGCGCCCCCTGGAGTTGTTCAGGGGTGGTTGCTACTCAGGCCCTGCCAGGCAGTGAGCTTCTTGGCCACATTCCCACCTCCACCAGTGCTCTTGATGTGTGGGCAGGCTGGGTCCGAGGACCTAGAGGGGGTGCCACAGGACCAGCCAAGAGGGTCCTTGGCTTCGCATAGGATAGAATTCAAACTCGAGCCAGGAGGAGGTGAGAGCAGAGTTTACTGAATAGCATAAGTGATAGAGTCTAGCAGACAGAGTGTCTGGGACACTCAGAAAAGGAGTGAGTCTCTCCATCGCTGGGGGTTAGGGGTTTGTATTGGAAAGGGGTCCAGGGCACATGTTCTTCCAGGCATCCAGGGTAAAGTCTGATCAAAGGCAAGTGTTGGGTGTTAGTCCACAAATCACTGAAGGTAGGGGGTATTGACACCAGTGCTGACCGAGGTTTGTTTGAAGCGAATGTCCTGGAACATGCTCAGGATCTGGTTCTCCTTAGATGTTATCAGGTATATGGGGGCCTGGGATGAAACTCAGAGAATGATTCACTTTCTTGCCTCCCTCTTGGAGTAGGAGCAAAGGAGTCCTTCTTGGGTGTACTTGGGTGCAAGGGGAAATACCGAGCATGAGTAAATGGGGCCTAGCAGAGAAAGAGCAGCAATGGAGCCTGTCTAAAATGGAGTCTGTTCAGCTTCCCTATCCCACTCTGAGCAATTGTAAGGCAATGCTGTCATCATCACCCCCCCATACCCCTGCCATGTGTGGTGCCTGGCTCTCTGTAACAGAAGCTCCGCTTCTGGCTCAGGGAGTTTTTCCAGCTTTTCAGCCCCATTTCCTGGATCCTTTCCCTGCATCTCTTCCCGCAGAAATGCCATGAATCAGCACTAACTGAGCCCTGGGTGAAGTACGATGCTTTATTGCAGGGACCTTCCCTTTGGAGTCCTTCTGCCTTTTGGGCCTGTCCTCCCCATATCATCAGTGAAACTGTTCCTTCCTTTTCCCCAGCCAGGAAGTGTGCTATGGGCATAGGGTGGCACCGTGGGCCATCGAGGAATTTTTCCAGACTGGCAGAAGAAACTGGGAAGCAGGGAGAAGAGAAAAAAATCCAAGCACTCAGACCAGGCACCCAAGGAACTCCAGGACTCTGGGGGATTGGGCGGTATAGAGGATCTTCTTGGGCTTTGAGTCATTCTGGTCCCCTGGTCCAACCCAAGTATCAGAACCTTTCAGAACTTTGGGGTGGGTTCTTCAATGTCCTTGACCACATTGTCAAAAAGTAGTTGAACGACACATGCTTGATTACCTCCCATGATGGTAAGCTCACAACCCACTCATTCCATCTTTAGACGGCTTTAATTACTAGAAAGTCTTACCTAATAATGGGTCTGTATCCACTCACTGGCCCGCCCCTCCTCACATTGCTCTCTATTCCTTGTATTTCTAGGAGACGATAACCCCCTTCCCCATACCTGTGGTCGGGGAGTTTAAAGTAGGAGGA
This sequence comes from Zalophus californianus, assembly GCF_009762305.2. Taxonomy (NCBI): domain Eukaryota; kingdom Metazoa; phylum Chordata; class Mammalia; order Carnivora; family Otariidae; genus Zalophus; species Zalophus californianus. The sequence continues at coordinate 71,018,853 of NC_045600.1, forward strand.
TCAAAGCTGTATACTTTCAGTATATATGTTGCTCTTCATTGACAAGTTTTACAGGAAGAAAAAAGAAACATTAGGAGTTTAAGAAAAGAAATTGTAAACCATTATCTATCACCAGATCTAGAACAAACTCCCCCTGACCTCAGTCTGGGTCAGTGCCCCTTCCTCATGGGCCCCTGTCCTAATCTAGCTTACATGCTGACATGTCTGTCTCACCCATGAGACTGTTCTGTCCAATACCAGCCGCTAGCCCCATGTAGTTGTTCAAACATAAATAAATTAAAATTAGATTATATTAGATCCATTGCGCTGGGCACATTTCAGGTGCTCAACAGCCACATGGGGCTAGTGGTGACCATACTGCATGGCACAGACATTGAACATTTCCACATTGCAGAAAGTTCTAGTCTAGTACAGCACTACGTTAAGTCTAGCTCCAGGAAGACAGAGACCAAGTCTTTTTGGTCCTGCACTGTATCCCTGGTACCCAGCACACTCTCAAGCCCTGCTCTGATACTAAACAAATATCAACAGATTTCTCACACTGCCTCACTCTGCACAAGGCCCAGCACCAGCGCCAGTACCCATATTTCCCTTACTCTCCTTGCCTCCAGACCATGGCTTCTAGCCAAGCCTTTTTTTTTTTAAAGATTTTATTTATTTATTCATGAGAGACAGAGAGAGAGAGAGAGGCAGAGGGAGAAGCCGGCTCCCAAGGAGCAGGGAGCCCAATGCGGGACTCGATCCCAGGACTCTGGGATCATGACCTGAGCCGAAGGCAGATGCTTAACCATCTGAGCCACCCAGGAGCCCTCTAGCCAAGCTTTGACTGGGGCCCTGAGCCAGGGCTCATGGTCTCCTTCCTCCCTCCAAACCATCTCTGGTCCATGACTGGCTTATGGTTCTAGGAACATTGTAAACTCTGTGTGTGTGTGTGTGTGTGTGTGTGTGTGTGTGTGTGTGTGTGTGTGTGTGTGCTGGGGAGCGGTTGCAGAGAAATAACTGGCAGGGGAAGAGGTGGTCAGCATGAAGAGAACCAGGGTTCCAGGCTCAAGAAGCTCAAATTTGAGCCTCTAGCAATGGCTGATCCCACCTATGTGGTAGGCAGCCACCCAGGCTTTGGTTTGAATTCTGGCTGTGTTTCCTCCTGGCTGTATAACCCTGGGAAGCCACTCAACCTCTGTGAAGTCACTGTATGCATTGCTTTCTCATTTTAAATATGGATAATAATACCAACTTGATATAGGTAGGGAGTACATTAAAGAAGATGTGTGGGGTTCAGTTGGTACTCAATTATTGCTTGTTCCTTTCTCCACACAGAGGGCAGTAAGATCTCTTCCTTAAACATCATTCAGATCACAGCCCTCAGACACCTGTGTGGTTCCCACTTCTCCCACACAGGAGACCAAATATAACTCCTGATAGCTCCCTTTGCCTTAAAGCAAGACGCCTATCATTCATTCCATTGTTCTTACCTCCAAAGGTACCCAGTATCTGCCAGCCAGCCAGGTGTGTTCCCTCCCCCACCTTCACGTCCCCGTACATACCTGAAATACCCTTCCCGCCCTCTCTTTCCTAAACTGGGCCCTATCTTCTCAGAAGCAGATTCTTTTCATGAGACTCGCTTCCTCTTCTAAGCCTACTTGATTCAACCTTTCCAGTTTCAAGATTACTCATCACTAAAAATTATTTCATGCCTACCTTGGCCTTCAGCCCCTTTCCTCCTTCCTTAGTAATTAAGATACAAGACAGTACCTGGAAAATCTGCACCTGTGGGCATCTGTGTTCCCAGGTATCTGGTTGTACATGTTGAGTGTGTATAGAGCAGGAAGCAAGAGCAGGTGGTGACAAAAAAAAAAAAAAAAAAGAAAGAAAGAAAAGGAAGGAAGGAAGGAAGGGAGGGAGGGAGTTGGTGAGGTGGGAGAGTTGGACCAGACCAGACACAATGTCCCATTTGGCCCCTTACTACATGGATGGCAAGTTACTTAATCTTTCTGAGCCTCAATGTCCTGTATATTTTTCAGGAAGATTAGAAATAATAATAATATAACTACCATTACTATTTATTGAGCCCTTACTCAGTATAGGCACTGTTCTAAGCTAAGCACTTTACATAGATTCTTTTATTTAATCCTCACTTCAACACTCCCGGGTAGGTAACATTTTTTCCACGTTACTGTTGAAGAAACTGAGACACAAAGGAAACAACACAGAGAGGTTAAGTCCCTTGCCCCAGATCTCACAGCTAGTAAGTGGCAAAACTGGGATCTGCACCCAGGTGCCCAAGAGTCCATGCTCACAAGCACTCTGCTTACTGCCTCCACAGGTAATTCTGTGTGCACGCAAAGCTCCCGTCACAATGCCTGACACAAAGATAACCAGTAAGTGGTGTGACTCTTTCCTCACTAGGGCCACAAGCACAAGAGGCCAGGAAAAGTGTCTCTTTTCCTCTGTAATTTGTGGCAGGGCCTAGGAAAGACAGACTATATAGTGGGCACTTTATATACATTTCCAGGACCTGAGAAAAATGTGGAAGAACTATAAAAAATTTAGAGCCATACTTTCTAAAATGTGAGCTATAAACACATGCCACATGGACACACACTTCTCACAAATACATCACATATGCTCATTCATTCATACACACTCACTGGCCATCTTGAAACCCATGAAGGCTCACAGGAAACCTTTCTGAGCTGGTCCAGGAGCCACAGGAGGCTTTTAGGCAGAGATGTGACAGATCAAACCTGCATTTTAGGAAAGTTGATCCAGCAGCACAGAGGATGAACTCATAACGGAGGGGACAGAGTGGAGATGAGGGAACATTGAAAACACTTTTAACAATCAGGGAAGAAAGGAGCTTAATTTCTAGTGGAACGGAGAGAGTATTTAAGAGTTCCTAAGGAAAGGTGGGGAGGGAATAGTGCCATTCTCTACAATAGGAAACATAAAGGCCAAAGTTTAAGAATGGATGAGACACGTGGGACGTCTGGGAGGCTCAGTCGTTGGGCATCTGCCTTCAGCTCTGGTCATGGTCCCAGGGTCCTGGGATCGAGCCCTTTGTTGGGCTCCCTGCTCGGCGGGAAGCCTGCTTCTCCCTCTGCCACCCCCCCCCCCCCTTGTGTTCCCTCTCTCGCTGTGTTTCTGTCAAAAAAAAAAAAAAAAAAAGAATAGATGGGACACACACACACACACACACACACACACAAAGAATAGATGGGACACAGTATCTTTTTACTTTTGGAGTTTCGGATGTCTCTGGAACACCCAGGTGACATCCAATAGGCTTTTGAATATTTGAGTGCATATATATGTTCGTTTCTACAGCTCACAAGACATCTGAACTGGAGACACAAGTTCGAGTGTTATCAGCTCACAGGTAGTAATTAAAACCATGAGTATGGATGAAGTCACCCAGAGAAAGTGTGGGGCCAGAAAATCTGTGGGTCCAGGACAGAGCTCTGGGGAGCTCCAACTCCAAGCAGGAGAAGGCTTCAATTTGTGAATGTTCTTCCGGGAATAGTGTGCGATGTGAAAGGGGGTGTGGAAAGGGCCCTGGAGATCACCAACATTTAGGGGAGAAGAAGGTTAACAGATGAGAAGAGACGGGCAGAGGTGCAGGAGAAACCAGGAAAGGGTGTCACAAGCGGAAAGAAGTCGGCCGCATAAAAGCTAACAGAGGTCAGTGGAGATAAGAACAGGAAACTCCACCCATTAGATGTGGCAAGTAGGAGGCAGCCCGCGCGGCCAGAGTGAGGTCAGTGGGATAGTGACTGCTTGAGTCCCCAGCTGTTGAAAACACTAGTTTGAGCAGCTGATCGAAACCGCCGGCCTCACACGGCTTTCACGAGCGCTACGCCGTCGCGCATGCGCACTCATACGCACCAGAGGGCTAATTATAGGGACTTGACATTTCCGGAGAGGACTGGCGCACGCGCCTCCCGAGCCCGCCTACTCCCTCGCCGGTCCTTCCCCAGGCCTGCAGAGGGCGTTGCCCCTTGGAGAGCCGGGGCGTGGCGCCGCTCTAGCCTGCGCCTGGGCTCGGTGGCGGGCGCCGCAGCTTAGCGTGCCCCACGCCTCCCCTCGGCGCAGGTGGGTCCGCCCGCGGGGGGCGGGAGTGTCTGGGATCCGTGGGGTGGGCGGGTAGGGGTAGTCTCCAGGCGCGGAGTGGTCCCCATTGCTGAGGTGCCCCGGCTTGGGTCCGGCCCCGGACGGTCGGGCTGTGGGCGAGGTGGCACGGGTACGAGTCCCAGTCTGGGTGGGCAGCTCCTCCAGGACAAGCGCTGCTTGTCCAAGGACCTTTTCACACCCCGGGGGTCTCCGCCAAGGCTCGCGTGCAGCTTCCGGGGACTCGCTGGGGGCGGGGCTAGCGGGGGCGGGGCTCCCGTGATCGACACTTCTTTCCCCAGGTCTCTCGGGCTTCCACTGGACCCCTCCCCTGTCCTGAGCCCTGAGCCGGCACCATGGTGAGACCTTTGAGTCAAGCGCCTCACTTCCGCATGCCCATGGCCCGCGTGGCCTTGCCTCCGTTGCCTTCTATAAACCTGGGGCTCCGCTGGGGGGGGGGGCTCGGTGGGTCTGGCAGCCTGCACCCTTCCACCCCCCCCCCCCCGCCCCCATCCCTGTAGCACGGGCGCCTGAAGGTGAAGACGTCGGAAGAGCAGGCGGAGGCCAAAAGGCTAGAGCGGGAGCAGAAGCTGAAGCTATACCAGTCAGCCACCCGGACTGTCTTCCAGAAGGTGGGCCTTCAGAGGTAGCCCCTTCTCCAAATGGCCTTCTTAGTATCTCACAGAGGCCAAGAGCTGGGCCTTAGAGTCAGACTGCCTGGATCCATATCTGGGTTCCGTCGCTTACAAGCTGTGTGACCTTGGGCAAGTTACTGCATCTCTTTAAATTTCAGTTTGCTCTTCTGTAAAATGGGCCTTACTGCATAAGGTTGTTGTGAACATTCAATGAAAATGTAAACTCCTGAAGTGCTCTGCTGGTACTTATCGTGTAGTGTGGGGTTTACGGAACATTCAGTAGTTCTATGTATGTTATTTAGTCTTGCAGTGGGAGAATGATATGATATCTGATCCTGCTACCTATCTTCTAAGCGCCAGGCTGGTGAGCTGGATGAATCAGTGCTGGAACTGACAAGCCAGATTCTGGGAGCCAACCCTGACTTTGCCACCCTCTGGAACTGTCGACGCGAGGTGCTTCAGCAGCTGGAAGCCCAAAAGTGCGTAGGAGTTCAGGGTCCCAGGAAGATGGCACTGGCCCTGCCCTGCCTGGGTCCAGGGGCAGAGGAAGAATGGGGCAGCCAAGGGCACAGGCAGAGGGGAGCGGAGAGCCGGGTGTAAAAAGTCAGGGGTGAGCTGAGGTTGAGTGTTGGGCCCTGAGTCCCGTTTCCCTCTGAGTGCAGGTCCCCCGAGGAGTTGGCGGCCCTGGTGAAGACAGAACTGGGCTTCCTGGAGAGCTGCCTGCGGGTGAACCCCAAGTCCTATGGTACTTGGCACCACCGCTGCTGGCTGCTGGGCCGCCTGCCAGAGCCCAACTGGGCCCGGGAGCTGGAGTTATGTGCCCGCTTCCTCGAGGTCGATGAACGGAACTGTACGTGCCTGTCTGCTGACTGTGCTCCACACGCTGGTTGCTGGGGCCTCAGTAAGGCCCAGAGTTGGGAGGGATGGGCAGGATAGGTCCACCGAGCTGGTGGCGAAAGGGGTGATGGAGACAAACACATGCCCTGTAGAGCACACAGAGGTGTTCCTGAGGGCTGCCATGGGAACTCCAGGGGTTCCAGCCATGGAGCTCCCCTTGCCCTACTTCTGAGATGTGCTGTTGCTCCTCCCCTAGTTCACTGCTGGGACTACCGGCGTTTTGTGGCTGCGCAGGCAGCTGTGCCCCCTGCAGAGGAGCTAGCCTTCACTGACAGCCTCATCACCCGAAACTTTTCCAACTACTCCTCCTGGCATTACCGCTCCTGTCTCTTGCCCCAGCTGCACCCCCAGCCAGACTCTGGACCACAGGGACGCCTCCCTGAGGATGTGCTCCTCAAAGGTCAGCAGGGTCAGAGGGTGCTGGGGAAGACTGTACTGTTGCCTTTCCAGCCCTGTTACCTAACCCTGTTCCTGAACCTGCTACTTGGGCTCATTGAGCACCTACTTTGTGCCTGGCTTTGGGGGTGCCTAAGATTCAACGCCTGGCTGCAGGGCTCTCGAGTGTCCAGTGGGAAAGATGCAGCCATTGTGCAGGGCCAACAGATGAATGGAACTGAGGGCTGGCGGTACTCCAGGGTGAGGGTGGGATGCTGGGGTGGCCTGGGGCCCACCAGGGTCCTGGCCCTAGCCCGCGCCACCTTGGCCTCTGCAGAGCTGGAGCTGGTACAGAATGCCTTCTTCACTGACCCCAACGATCAGAGCGCCTGGTTTTATCACCGCTGGCTCTTGGGACGAGGTGAGCAATGGGGAAAGAGGCTGGGCTTTTCGGGCTTGGAAGGAACGGAAGAGGATTTAAGGAGACCTGAGACTGTGTCTCCCCCCAGCTGACCCCCAGGATGCCCTGCGCTGCCTGCACGTGAGCCGGGACGAGGCCTGTCTGACTGTCTCCCTCTCTCGGCCCGTCCTAGTGAGTCCTGCAGCTTCTGCCGGAGAGCGTCACGGGTGTGGGCCTTGTGCCACTGGGGCTGACAGGTCTGTCTTTGTCCCCTGGGCCAGGTGGGGTCCGGGACAGAGACCTTGCTGCTGACAGTGGACAAGTCACCCCTGGCTGTGGAGTGGAGGACCCCAGATGGCAGGACCCGGCCCAGCCACGTCTGGGTATCCCAGGGCCGGTGGGGCAGAGTGGGGGGCTGGGGCGGCCCTGGAGCGGGGCAGTCAGAGAAGTGGTGAGGCGCAAGCGTTTCCTTAACCTGGTGCTCCCAGCTCTGTGACTTGCCTGCCGCCTCCCTCAATGACCAGTTGCCCCAGCATACATTTCGTGTCATTTGGACAGCAGGCGATGCCCAAAAGGAGTGTGTGCTTTTAAAAGGTGACACAGCCTCTATCTCTACCCCTTGCGGCAGCACTTATCATCCTTGCCCTGCTCTCACACTGGTCCCCTTCTACCACCCGTTCTTGTTCTCAGGCCGCCAGGAGGGCTGGTGCCGGGACTCAGCCACGGATGAGCAGCTCTTCAGGTGATGGCAGGGAAGCACACAGGCCAGGAGAGGGGCTCTGGGCTCTGGGCACCAGGCAGCTGGGGCAGGAGGCCGGGGGCCCGGGCAGATGATCTCAGACTGGGTACTGGGGACGACCAGCACCCCGAGGAGACATCATCCTCTCTCCCGCCCTGTCCATCTTCAGGTGTGAGCTGTCGGTGGAGAAGTCCACAGTGCTCCAGTCTGAACTTGAATCCTGTAAGGAGCTGCAGGAGCTGGAGCCGGAGAATAAGTGTGAGGCCCCATTTCCTGAGATCCTGCTCTTCTGAGGAGGCCCTTTTCCAGGAGGGCCTCTCGGGGACAGCAGAGAGGGTCTCGGGACGGGAGCAGAGGAGGCTCTAGGAGAGACAGTCCTTCTCTCACCCTCTCCTCAGGGTGCCTGCTCACCATCATCCTGCTGATGCGGGCACTGGACCCCCTGCTGTATGAGAAAGAGACGCTGCAGTATTTCCAGACCCTCAAGGCAGGCCAGGCCTGTGGGAGCAGGGAGCGGGGAGGCCCAGTGGGCAGCAGGAAGACAGCTGACGGGGCTTCCTTGCCATGCCTGTCCCCGCCAGGCCGTGGACCCGATGCGGGCAGCGTACCTGGATGACCTGCGCAGCAAGTTCCTGCTGGAGAACAGCGTGCTCAAGATGGAGTATGCCGAGGTGCGCGTGCTACACCTGGGTCACAAGGTACGGATGGCCGTGGGCACCTTCCTCGGGCCCTCCCTTCTTCCTCATGACCTGGACAGCTTTTGAGCCCTCTCTGTGGGCTTGAGCTGAGGCACTCTGGCCTCGCCGGGCCCCTGACTTTGGCCTGAGTCTCACGTGCCTTTCTGGACTTTCTTCCTAACCAAGATTGAATTCATCTTCCTTCCGGACTATTCCTCTTCCTGGCCTTGCTTTCTGTCACCTGCCGCCATCATTCTGGTTACCCGGTCTCAAACCCTGAGTCACCAGGGCCCTCTCGTGCCATCCTTTCTCCAGGGCCAGTCATGTCTTCATTCTTCCCTCACAGTGAGCCGTGCCCCCCCGCCCCCACTCCGATGCTTCTCTCCCTGGAGCAGGCCCCAGCACCTAAAGCCTGGGTGGTTTCCAAAGATGTCTGACAAACTTCCCAGGCTCTGTTTTCCGTCTTCATAGCCTATCCAGTCAGTCTTCCCAACAGAGCAGTTCCGTCACTTCGCTGCCGCCCGCTTCCATTGTCTCCAGACTGGTCCCCCAGACTCAGCAGGCCTGCTCCTGCCGGTGTCTGTGCTTTCCCCAGCGCCCTCCTCCACCCCCTGTGCCTGCCCCCACTCCAGGCTGCCTCCACCCCTCCACCCACCCACCCCCCCAGCCCAGCACTCCCTGCCTGTCCCTTGTCCTTGCTCTGGAGCGTGGACTGCTCGGGGTCGTAAGGTAAGCTGCTCACCTGCTCTGTCCTGTCCTCGGCCAGGGTCCCCAAGGGCCTGTGTGGGGCACAGAGGGTAAGTGCCTCATGAACCGTGGCTGCGGACCCTCCCCTAAGTCTCACTGAATATCTCATCCCCCTCCTCAGGATCTGACGGTACTCTGCCATCTGGAACAGCTGCTCTTGGTCACTCATCTGGACCTGTCACACAATCGTCTGCGCGCCCTGCCCCCTGCCCTGGCTGCCCTGCGCTGCCTTGAGGTAAAGCACTCCTCCATCACTGTCCCAGGTGGCCCTTTTCCCTTTCCTCCCCCTCAGAAGTCTGCCCACCCCACAAAGAGGTGTCCAGATCCTCCCAGCCCCTGCAGATGACCCCTTGCCTTCTCTGCCTCCATCACCTAGCCTGACGCCAGCAGCTTTTCCCTGCACTGTAAGCTGATCACCCCGGGCTCCCTGCTTGCTTGCACCAGTCCCAGGCTGCCAGCTGGCTGCCCTGCCTTGACTTCCCTGCACTCCCTGCTCCCCAGGTCCTGCAGGCCAATGATAATGCCATAGAGTCCCTGGATGGTGTCACCAGCCTGCCCCGGCTGCAGGAGCTCTCCCTGTGTAACAACCGTATCCTTCTGGGTGCCTTTCAGGCCGGGGTGGGGGGTGACGTGCCACACTGGGACGGGACACACAGTAAGCTGGGAGAGGGGGCTCTGACAGCGTAGGCTAAGGAAGGAGGGTAGCCTGGGGCCGTATGGGGCATCGGTGACTTGCACTGGTGGTTTTGCAGGGTGGAAGTGACTTCCTCAAGCCAGTTCACAGACCAGCGCCCTGCAGATGTTCTTGGGTACCACATGGTATTTTAAAAATCAGAAAGTTTTGTATTAAAAAAATCTAGAATTCTGATTGTACTTAAAAATTGGAAGTTAGGGACCCCTGATAGAGTCAGACAGTCACAGTAGAGTGTGTGACTCTTAATCTCAGGGTCGTGAATTCAAGCCCCACATTGGGTGTGGAGCCTGCTTAAAAAAAAAAAATGGGAAAGTTAAAGCAGTCTTTGGCCTGCATTTCCACTTAGCAAGCCTTGGCCATTGCTGAGTCATGGAGGCCTCTGTAGTCAGAGCTGGCTTTCTCCTTGGTACCTTGCTGGTACCACATGCAGCCTGCCGCTTGGGCTTCCTGCCTGGCCCCGGGGGCAGGTGTTTGCAGTCTGCAGCCTTACTCCAGGCCAGGGCCTCGTGCAAGATGCCTCGCAGCCAGACCGCTGGGCCGCAGTCCTTGTTGTGGAAGGAAAACCATGATGGCTACCCAGGAGCACATAGGTCTGGGGGAACCGGCCACGCTTTCCTTGACTCTCCTGCCCAAGGCCTCTGGCAGCCCACACTGCTCCAGCCTCTTGCCTCCTGCCCCAGGCTGGCCCTCCTCCACCTGCAGGGCAACCCCCTGTGCCAAGCAGTGGGCACCTCTGAGCACCTGGCTGAGCTGTTGCCTTCAGTTAACAGCATCCTCACCTAGGAGATCCTTCCCCACCCTTGCTCTTTAACTTATTGGGACTGAATAAACAATGGAGAGGCCCCCTCGGGCTGCTACGCCGCCCCCGCCCCCTCCGCCGCCGCCGCCACCATAACCACTGCCACCTATTCTGGACAAGAAGGAGAGAGTGAGGCTGTGTCAGCTCTCCCTCGCGCTTTCATCTTCCACTCAGTTCTGCTGTTTCTTACCACCGGGAACCAAAGTCTCGGTATTGGGGCAGAATCCGCAAAATCTGAGTTCACCTTCTGGTTTGGGCTGGGGTGGGGATTGGGTTTGGGTTCAGGTTCTTTTTGGGGCTGGGCTGCAAAGCAGCTGGAAGTCTCCAGCTAGAAGGACTCATAAAAGGTTCTCCCATGACTCCTGTCCCTTCCAGATGCCCTCCGCGCCCTGGCTCATTCACCACAGCCGAGAAGGCTGTTCCCGGGAGGAACCAGGGTGTCCAAGCTCTGCCCTCTGTAATAAGAGCATCGGTCCTCATGAGTAGCATCCTGCGGTCGAAGAGCCCTTGACAATACTAGGTCTCAGCTGGCCCTCACAAGTGCTCAGGAATGAGCTGGTCAGGTCCACTGTACTGACAAGGAAGCTGCTCCTAGGGTGTGCCCACGTTTGCTGGGCTCTCATGCTGGAGCCACAGCTGGCTCTGCACCTTGGTCAGGGATTCCAGACTCGTGTTCTTGCTTCCGTATTGATAGCGAGTGATGGGCAGAGCCTGGCCTCCACTTCTGAAGTACTGAGCTGGGTGTCTACTCCCATGGTGCCCCCCCGCCCCAACGCCTCTTCCTGACTTTAAAAGCGCTGAGGCACTTGAGCCTCCTGGAGGGAGGAGAGGGAGCAGCTCAGTGGGTAGAGCACTGAGTCAAACCTGGCTAGGTGGGGGAAAGGGAAATAAAAGGGAGAGAGTGTGACAAAGCATTACCCTGACTCCCTGGGAATCTACTGGGGCCCACAAGTGCTTACACACTTCCGGCTGCTCAGGACCCTGCCCCCCCCCCCGCCCCAGGTTCTTAGTGGCAGCCCTCAACAAAGCCCCTTGGCTGACCTGCCTGGAATTTTGATTTTTACTTACGTGTCCCCTGAGAGTGTTGGAGGTGGACACAGATCCTCTGCCAGGTCTGGGGCTTGGAACCGGGCAGGCAAAGGTCAATGTGGGTGTGAAGGGCTCCCTGCCAGGTCCTGGAGTCTCAGTCCCCACTCCCTGAGGCTCCACCCTGCCCGATGCATCACCAAACTCTGCCCTTCCTCAGGTTTGCTTCCTTGTGTCTTGTCAACCCCGTTTTCACTGTCTTCTGTCTAATGGCCCATGGGCAGAGCTAGGACAATAGCAGGATGGAAGGAAGAGACCCCAAGAAAAGGGCCCCAGCATTCCCAAAGAACTTTCAGGAGAGCTTCCCCAAAGATGCCTGACCTCCACTTTGCCTTAGGGTTCTCTCAGTGGCATCCCCGGTGTTTTTCCAGTCCCAGGGTGGAGTTGGGATGCACACAGGGCAGGTGCCTGGAGCCGGTTGGTCAGGATTTCTGGGAAGAATTCCAGGCTGGAGAATCCTGGACTCCAGCTGACTGGCTACCCCTCTCAGTGAGAGGGGGTACTCTGCCATCTAGGGAGAGGGCCTCAGTTCCCCCCTGAGCCTCCGAGCCAGGGCCTAAGCCTTCACCAAGCCCCCAGGCTGGAGGGAGAAAACAAGAAGTTGCTCCTACCCTGACCCTGACTCTCACCCCCCCTCCCCAACCCAATCTCAAACTTGTAGGGACACGGGAAGCTGGGGGCAGTTCATTCATGCCAGGGGTTGTGAAGCAGCTGGAGGAAGAAGGAAGGACAGATGGGTGGAGGGGGGGAATCAGAGGATCTGGTAGAGCCAGCAGGTCAGGGGTTGGCTGGTGGAGCCAGTCTGAGGGCCTGGCTGCTGATGTCACCAGTCTTCAGCTTAGGATCCCAGGACCTCCCTGGGCAGGACCAGGCCCATGGGCCAGTTTCATGGGGCTGAGCCTGGCCAGGGCTGCACCAGAGCCTGGCAGTGGGGGGCCTGTGAGAGCAGAGACAGGCCACCTGAGCTTGGGAACAGGGTCCCCTGCATAGGGGCGTGGGTGGAAGGGGCACCCTGTCCCATTGCCCTCGGGGTTTCTCGCCCAGGAGAGGGGGCCCCTTCTGCACCAGTCTGGGAGGAATCAGCCTGGAGTGGGGTCCCTCAGTGGGGGCGGTCTCCCAAGACCTTCCACTTTCACCTCAGCTTTGAGTCCTGACAGACCCCGGCCCCACCCCGCAGTTCCTCGAAAGGGTAAAGGGGACAGGGCCAGGTCTCATTTCCTGCCCCTATCTCCAGAGACAGCCCCTGGAGGCTGGGCCTCTGGGGTGGGGGGGTTGGAGCAATCAGGTTTGCCCTCTCCACAGCTTGGCCCCGCCCTCCCCCCCTCATAAACCACATACCCACCCGCCCCACACCTTGCACTTGCTCCATCCCAGCAGTCCCGACCTGTCCCAGCCTGGCTGCCAGACTCAGTGCTGCTGTCGCTGACACCGCCGCCAGGTGAGGCTCCGTCGGGGACTGCGGTGCTGAGCCCAGGGGACTCAGGTCGGGGCCCCAGCAACGTGGGGCGCGGGCCAGCCTGAACCTGTCAGCCCAGGGCCGGCTGCCCCGACACAGAGGCTCCGTGCCCCTGGACTGCGGGCTCCCGCACCTGCAGCGCCCTGCCACTCTCATAGCTCCGTGTGGGTGACTGACCCAACGTGGGGAATGCCAAGAACCTCAAGTCCTGCATATCACCCGCCTGTCTTCTGCAAGGAGCCTCTGCTGAGGGAAGGGGTGGGGGATCTCTGCTAACAATGGGTCCTAGAGGCAGGCAGCTCATGGACTTCTAAACTGAGTAACTGGCAGGAGCAGGTCCCAAGGATGGTCTGTGTGCCGGGTCCTGAGGCTGTGACAAGTGCCCACTCTTTTCTGGGATGGGTTCTTGAGGGCAGGTTTCTCAGTGGGGCATCTGGTTTGGTGGATGTCACTGCGGGTAAAGGGAGATTTCTCTGCAACGTGGGTAGTTTCTCTAGGTGAATCTTGAGAGGAGTCTTTGGGGAGGGTCCCTGGTTGGGTCTGGGGGAGTCTCTGGGGCAAGATCAGGTCATCTCAGTCAGCTGGATGGGACTGTGTCAGCTCTCCAGATGGAGGGCTTCTGTGTGTGCTGGCGGGGATGGTCTAAGTACAGGAGGTCTGAGTGGGTGATCGGAGCCTCCCTGCCTTTTCTGCACAGGCATGACGGACGGTCCTCGGTCGGATGTGGGCCGCTGGGGCGGGAACCCCTGGCAGCCCCCCCCCACACCTTCTCCAGAGCCAGAGCCAGAGCCAGACAGAGGGTCTCGTCGAGGAGGCCGTTCCTTCTGGGCTCGCTGCTGTGCCTGCTGCTCCTGCCGAAACGGGACAGATGATGACTGGGGCCCGGAGCCCCATGGAGACCGAGGCTCCAGGGGTCGAGGGTCCAGCTCTGGGAGTCGAAGACCGGACTCCCGGGGCTCAGATTCCCGCCAGCCTGGCTCCCGGACCGGCGGTGTGAACGCAGCTGGAGATGGTACCATCCGAGGTGAGGCCCTCCTGCCCACCTTATCTGCCAGCTGAAAGGCCTTAATGGGGCCTGAGACTCATCCTGACGTCTCTGGGGGCCTGGGAGGCCTAGGATGGGGCCTGGGCTTCCCATAGGGCTTCGCTGACCCAGAGCTGTGGCCTTGCAGAGGGCATGCTGGTGGTGACCGGTGTGGATCTGCTGAGTGCACGGTCAGACCAGAATCGCCGAGAGCACCACACAGATGAGTTTGAATACGACGAGCTGATTATACGCCGTGGACAGCCTTTCCACATGGTCCTCCACTTCTCTCGGCCCTATGAGTCCTCCGATCGTGTCGCCCTGGAGCTGCTTATTGGTTAGTGGGGCCTGCAGTGGGAGGGCGAAAGTCCTAGAATGGGGGGGCAGGGGTGCTGGCTAGCAGGGCCTCCCAGCTCTGGTATTAGGGTCAGAGGGACATCTTTAAGCTCCTCCCTCACCCCACTCCTTACCTCTGCCGCGTAAGACAGGTGCAAGCATAGGAGGGTGTTTCAGGGAGGGTCTTGGTGTCCCATTTTCCTAAGATCACCCTCTTTGAGCCTCCAGAGGCATCTGTCTCAAAACACTTTCTCTTCAGGTGCTTGCTTCAGCTGCTGCTTCTCCGTGGCTGCCTCTGTGTGTCTTTCTTTCTGGGTCTGTTGTCCTACCCCAGGGTGTGGCTGGCTCTCTCTCTCCTCTCTGTCCAGCTCTGTCTCTGTTTCTCTGTCCCCATGGCCCAGGGCAGGTGCCTCCCTCACCGCGTTGCTTGGTGGCCGTTGACTGCCCAGGCTGGTGATTATGCTGCTGCCGGGGGCGGGCGACTCCTCATACCCTTTGATTAGAGCCTAGCCTTGCCCACCCCAGCCTCTAATTTCCCGGGTACCCCCACCACTGCCACCAGGGATGCTCTAGGCTCTGGAAGCTGCAGCCCCATGGAGTAGGCAGGGTTGGCCTTCAGGATCTGGGCTGCCCTTTCACATGGGGGGCTCGGGGCATCTGGACCCAGCCGGAGCAGCTCTGTTCCTCCAGCCCAGGCACTGGGACAGTCAGGCCGGCAGAGGGTGATGGTGGCCTGGTCTCTTCTACCCACCTCTGAGTTCAGTGTCAGGGGAACAGGTTTGGGATGTTGGACTAGGGCTCTGCCCTGGCATGCGGGCAAACATCGGGTGGGGACAGAGCTGCTCTCAGAGACTGTCACAGACTAAGGTGGTGGCCCAACTCAGGGACACGCACACACGCTGGCTCATACATATTCTGGGTGGGGTTGGGAGAAATGCAAGGTTCCATCTCCCCTCAGAGAGGCCTCATCAGCTAATTGCTGCTTCCCCTCTTCCAGGAAACAACCCTGAGGTGGGGAAGGGCACCCACGTGATCATCCCAGTGAGCAAGGGGGGCAGTGGAGGCTGGAAAGCCCAGGTGACTAAGGCCAGCGGGCAGAATCTGAACCTCCGGGTGCACACCTCCCCCAGCGCCATCATCGGCAAATTCCAATTCACCGTCCGCACACGTTGCGAGGCTGGCGAGTTCCAGTTGCCCTTTGACCCCCACAACGAGATCTACATCCTCTTCAATCCCTGGTGCCCAGGTGAGCCTGCTGGAGTCAGGAGCAGGGCGTGGACAGGAAGGAGGGTCGGTCAGAGCTTCTCTTCCTAGAATCCGAGGCTAGGTACCTAGGTGAGGTGCCTGGCTCTAGGAGAAGCCAGCCTCCTATTGTCCAGGTGAGGCGACCTAGGTTCAGCATGGAAAGGTGACAGCCCAAGGTCATGCAGACTTGCTTCTGCTAGCGAACCGCCTTGGTTACAGTCACCTTCCTCCCACCACCTCTGTCATGCTCCCCCATCCTTTCCAGGAGAAATGCCATCAGGCTAGCAGTGTCCCCACTCCTCTGTGGACAGTAGTCTTGCAGAATTGGCCCAGCAGCGGGGGGGGGGGGGGCGGGCGAGGGCTAGAGGGGACCAGGCATGTGTGTTTTGGGGACACAGAGGACATCGTGTATGTGGACCATGAGGATTGGCGACAGGAGTATGTGCTTAATGAGTCCGGGAGAATTTACTATGGGACAGAAGCCCAGATTGGCGAGCGGACCTGGAACTATGGGCAGGTATGGCTGGCCGGCCAAGGGCCGCATGCGCTTGGGGGAGCAACAGGCCGCTGGGGTGGAGTGAGGGAGCAGGTGCTGCTGGCCTAGGGGTCACCTCTGCCCTCCCTCCGTCCAGTTTGATCATGGGGTGCTGGATGCCTGCCTGTACATCCTGGACCGGCGGGGCATGCCATATGGAGGCCGTGGGGACCCCGTCAGTGTCTCCCGGGTCATCTCTGCCATGGTGAGCACCCTCATGTCTCTGAGTGCTATTCTGTGTCTGTCTCCTGCCTCCCCTGTCCCCTGCTCCTGCCCTTTCTGATTTCTCCGGGAACTCAGCCCTATCCTGCCCTTGCAAAGGGTATTGTGGGAGGGGTCTCACTCCCTCTCTTTCCTCCTTGCCTGGCCCCACCCCACCCTTCCTGGCTTCAGTCCCAGTTCTTGTGGAATGTAGGGCCAAACCCAAAGCTTGGCACACCCAGGATTCACATTACTGTGTCAGATCCGGCAGGGGTGGGGGGTGGGGAGGCGGGGGGGGGGGGGACTGATGTTTTTGGGAGGGATGGGCAGGGCTCAGGCTGCTGGCTAGATCCTGAGGCATTTAGGGGAAAGGGAAGGGCAGGGGCAGGGCTGGGGACCACATGGGAGGTCCTGAGCCTCTCCCTCCACTCCACCCCACTCCATCCTGTCCTGGGCAGGTGAACTCCTTGGATGACAATGGGGTCCTGATTGGAAACTGGTCTGGTGATTACTCTCGAGGCACCAACCCTTCAGCGTGGGTGGGCAGCGTGGAGATCCTACTCAGCTACCTACGCACTGGCTATTCTGTTCCCTATGGCCAGTGCTGGGTCTTCGCCGGCGTGACCACCACAGGTAGTGGAGGGACTGGGGCAGGAGCAGCTTGGGCCCTGCGAGAAAGAGGGAGGGAAACCA
The DNA here is from genome assembly GCF_009762305.2 of Zalophus californianus. NCBI lineage: Eukaryota > Metazoa > Chordata > Mammalia > Carnivora > Otariidae > Zalophus > Zalophus californianus. Next base: position 71,035,496 of record NC_045600.1, read on the forward strand.
GAGCCCCACCCAGCGGCGGCTCTAGTGCAAGGACAGGTGGAGGGGTGGGTGGTAGGCTGGCCTTAATTATCATTAATTAGTGTTAACTACCTCGAGAGGCCTAGGGGAGAGGAGGGAGAAGGGCCAGGCAGGGCCAAGTTCAGGCAGGTGGCCTGGCTTCCCCTGACTCTCAACGCTCCCTGGCCCTAAGGCCTCCTGACCCCTGACCCAGCTTGGCAACCCCAGTGGCCCTTGTCCCACTGCTGTCCCTCCCGATACCTCACTTACCCACCACCACATTACGGTCTGGGCCCCGAACCCTAACCCTGGCTCCTCCACAGTGCTGCGTTGCCTGGGCCTGGCTACCCGCACGGTCACCAACTTCAACTCAGCACACGACACAGACACATCCCTCACCATGGACATCTACTTTGATGAGAACATGAAGCCCCTGGAGCACCTGAACCATGATTCTGTTTGGTGAGGCTGGGGCCAGGGCTGGGCTGCCCATCCCTGCGAAGGAATGATGACCAAGACCTGGACGTCGAGGGGACACTGGGGAGGCCCTGAGCAGGCTGCTCAGACCCAGGCCTCCCTCCATATCCATCCAGGAACTTCCACGTGTGGAACGACTGCTGGATGAAGAGGCCAGATCTGCCCTCGGGCTTCAGTGGGTGGCAGGTGGTGGACGCCACACCCCAGGAGACCAGCAGCGGTGAGACGGGGCCCTCCCTGGCTCCTGTGCCCCACCTTGGCCCCATCCCCATCTCCCAACCTGGGTTACAAACCCCAAGTGTCAGGGCCGGTTCGGTCAGTGTCAGGGGTTTCTTTAAACGGGCTTACCAACAGAATCACCGCCCGGCCTTTGGTCAACTGTCGCCTTTCTGCGTAACTATCTATTAGCCTCAATTTCCTTTGTTTATGATTTATTACGATTTGTATGATTTACATATTCAGGTTCAAAAGTCAAAAGATGGAAGAGAGTTCAGTGAGAGGTTTTCCTCCCTAACACACCCACTCTTCTCATTTGCCTTTTTACTCACACATCCTGGAGATAATTAATTGAAGGGCCCTTTTATTTATATATGTATTTAAAGTTAAAAAGGCCATTACAGGGGCGCCTGGGTGGCTCAGTCATTAAGCGTCTGCCTTCGGCTCAGGTCATGGTCCCAGGGTCCTGGGATCGAGCCCCGTGTTGGGCTCCCTGCTCCGCGGGAAGCCTGCTTCTCCCTCTCCCGCTCCCCCTGCTTGTGTTCCTTCTCTCGCTGTGTCTCTCTCTGTCAGATAAATGAATAAAATCTTAAAAAAAAAAAAAAGGCCATTATAATAAGTAGTACATGCCTGGAAGGGGGGAAAGTATAGAATGGAATAACTCAAAATGTGGAAGTTCCCCAGTTCTCTCTGTGGATGTTTTTGTTTTGTTTTGAGTAAATGTCTAGGTCCCACCCCAGACCTGACACGTCAGACATCCCAGGGATAGATTGATGCTAAGAATCTATATGTTTGAAAGTTCCCCTGGTGATGCTGAAGATCAGCTGGGCCGGGGACCACCACAAGCCCTTGTGGGACACATGGCAGTGGTGGCCCAGAGAGGTGGAGCGACCTTCTCTAGGGCACAGGGCCGAGCCTCTCGCATTCCTGACTCCTTCCCTTCACACATTCTCATCCACCAAGTTCCCCTCTTGTCTGTTCTGTTGCTCATTTTTAGTTGTATGTAGGGTATAGAATAAAACCAGGGTTCAGATAGGTTCGAAGAAGAAAATAACCCCATAACCCAGCCCTCGGAGACCATCACTGATGTCATCATCTACTGATCTCCTTTTCCCCAGCACACACGTTTCTGCCAAAATTGGACCTGCTGTACATTCTGTTCTCAAGCAGCCCTCCCTTCCCACCTTAACATTCCAGCGCCAGGCACCCAGGCCTGCCCCTCCTGCTGCCTTCTTCCCCACCTCTCCCTTCCTCACCCCAGGTCAGATGGCTCTTGCCTAGCCTACATTCCGCCTCTCTGGCCAAACCCCTCCCTCTCAGTCATCTCTTCGAATGGTGCTCCCTGACTTGTGCAACCCAGTGATGCCTGCCATGATGGAACAGCGTGGCCCAGGAGCCTGGGAGATCTGACTTCCTGTCCCCACGCTGGGGAGCGGTGGGGTGCGTAGCTCACAGGGTTCTGAGGCCAGCCAGACCCAGGCTTGATCCAGCTTGATCACTTCTCAGATGTGTCATCTTGGGCAAGTTGCTTGCACTTTTGCGCTTTGGTGTTGTCTGTAATATGGGGATAATATATGCCAGATAGGGTTGTTGGGGGAATTAAATGAGGTCATTCATTAGAGAGATTAGCAGCATGCCTGGAATATAGCAGCTACTTAGTAAATATCCTCTCCTTCCGTTCAGTTATCTGATTGTCTTGTCAGACTCCGACATCTGTTTGGCCTCCCTGGGCCTATTTCCTCATTTGGAAGAGGAAACCATAGTGCTGGTGTTTTCTAAGATTCTTTTCTTTGTTTCTTTGTTTATTTATTCTTTTAAGATTTTATTTATTTGAGAGAGACAGAGAGAGAGAGAAGAGAAAGCATAAGCAGGGGGAGCAGCAGAGGGAGAGGGAGAAACAGATTTCCTGCTGAGCCAGGAGCCCGATGCGGGGCTCGATCCCACGACCCTGAGATCATGACCTGAGCCGAAGGCAGACACTTAACCAACCGAGCCACCCAGGCGCCCCTTTAAGATTCTCTTCCGTTGGGTGGCCCTCACTTCCTATTTTGCGTCCTCTCTTGCCAAGCCTCTTCCTTGTCAGCCCATCTCCGGAAAACTTCTGAACGTGCTGAGAACAGACTCTATTTCCCACCAGCTCCCCTCCCACCTCCCCACAGAGAGGACACACTGCAGGCTATAGAGCTGAGGGTTTGTTCTGGATCTTTCTGGAGGGTGGCTCCTTTCCCAGCCAGCAGGCAGAGCCACCGTGGGCTCTGGGTTTGTCCTGCTGCAGGATGGAAGTCCTGACCTCGGGGGGTCACAGATAGCCCACACCCAGCTTCGGCTAGTGGAGGAAGGACGTGCCAGTGACTTGGTTATCAGGGCAGGCTTGTCCCACGTTTGGACCCACCCTGGTTGACTGAGGCCAAATGGAACTGAGCTCTTCTCTGTGTTCCTTCCCTGGGTTGCCCCAGGTGGCAGCTGACCCTGAGGCAGTGGGCGCTGGGTCTGGGTGGGTGGGCCTCTCCCCAGGATTAGAGGGTCCCCTCAGCCTCCTTTGACCTCTGTCCTGCTCCCCTAGGCATCTTCTGCTGTGGCCCCTGCTCTGTGGAGTCCATCAAAAATGGCCTGGTCTACATGAAGTATGACACACCCTTCATTTTTGCCGAGGTGAGGGCTGTGCTCCAGGTGCCTTCTCGGGCAGTCTGGCGGGACGAGAGCACTGGAGTTAGGCCTGGGTTCTCTGGTCCTGACTTCCGCACTGACTGACTAGCTGTGTGACCTTGGGCAAGTCATTCATCCTAGAGTCTAGGTTTCCTCCACTGTAAAAGGGGGATAAGAATGGCTGCTGAGCTTCCTGTGCTCAGGATCAAAAGAAACAATGGGGGGGGGGGGCGCCTGGGTGGCTCAGTCGTTAAGCGTCTGCCTTCGGCTCAGGTCGTGGTCCCAGGGTCCTGGGATCGGGCCCCGCATCGGGCTCCCTGCTCAGCGGGAAGCCTGCTTCTCCCTCTCCCACTCCCCCTGCTTGTGTTCCCTCTCTCGCTGCGTCTCTCTCTGTCAAATAAATAAATAAAATCTTTAAAAAAAAAAAGATATAATGGGTATGAAACTGCTTTAGAAGTCGTAAAGTCAGCAAATGAGCATGAGGGATTACTGTTATTAATGCCAAAATGTACTGCAAGAAGCTGCCCAGCTTCTTCTCTGCTCTCGGCCTTCCTCTGGCTCAGCTTGGAAGGACTCCCAGTTTGGCTGTGCCAGGAAGTTCCTGACCTTTGGATCCAGCCTTCCCTGCAGCTGGGAGTCAGACCCTCCCTCAGAAACTCAGGCTTGCTCATTCCCGGCTCACCAACGCCCCCCCGCAACAGGTCAACAGTGACAAAGTTTACTGGCAGCGACAGGATGATGGCAGCTTTAAGATCGTGTATGTGGAAGAGAAGGCCATTGGCACGCTCATCATCACAAAGGCCATTGGATCCAACATGCGGGATGATGTCACCCACATCTATAAACACCCAGAAGGTACCATTCCTCCAACCGGGTCGGCTCTGGCCCACACCGGGGTTCTCGCTGAGCACTTGGCCACTCCGGCAGCACCCATAACCTCACCCCTGACCCTCAACCCCCAGGCTCAGAAGCAGAGCGGAAGGCAGTGGAGACAGCAGCCGCACATGGTAGCAAACCTAACGTGTACTCCAGCCGCGACTCGGCGGAAGATGTGGCCATGCAGGTGGAAGCCCAGGACGCAGTGATGGGGCAGGACCTTGCGGTCTGTGTGGTGCTGAGCAATCGCGGCAGCAGCCCCCGCACCGTGAAGCTTCACCTCTACCTCTCGGTCACCTTCTACACCGGGGTCACGGGGCCTGTCTTCAAGGAGAGCAAGAAGGAAGTGGTGCTGGCTCCAGGGGCCAGTAAGTGTTCCTTCCCCAGTCCTGCCCCACGGATGGCCAGGCACCCCGTGGCTGTAGGCCCAGAGACCCCCCTCTTCGGAGGCCATGTCTGGGTAAGCAGGCCCTGGTGACACCTTGCCTCTTCTCCGCAGCGGACCGCGTGTCCATGCCTGTGGCCTACAAGGAATACCGGCCCCACCTCGTAGACCAAGGGTCCATGCTGCTCAACGTCTCAGGCCACGTCAAGGAGAGCGGGCAGGTGCTGGCCAAGCAGCATACCTTCCGTCTGCGCACCCCAGACCTTTCTCTCACAGTGAGTGTGGCTTGCTGGGCAGGAGGGATGCGCGGGGGCTGAGGGAAGTCGGAGGGCAAGGGGCAAAGGCATGAAACTGGGAGAGGGCTGGCCTGGTGAGCAGTTCCAGGAGAAGGGGATCGGATACTGGCTTTGGGCTCTTGGGCCTCCATGTCCTCATCTGTAAAGTCCGATCTCATGTTCCTGGTTCTGCAGAAGCTTCATTTGGGGAGTGGGTTGGAGTTTCTTCTCTGGCTTTTGCAGAGCCCTGTTTCTCTCAAGGGTGGAAATGTGGGACTGGGGGAGATTTTGATGCAGAAGGAGTTTTCCCTCTGGTGGAGTGTATGGTTCCACTGTATCTGGCTGGGGTCTTTGATGTGGAGGTGCGCTTCTTCTTCTCCTAGTTATTGGGGGCAGCCGTGGTTGGCCAGGAGTGCGAAGTACAGATTGTCTTCAAGAACCCCCTGCCTGTCACCCTCACCAACGTCGTCTTCCGGCTTGAGGGCTCCGGGCTACAGAGACCCAAGATCCTTAATGTGGGGTGAGTCTGGCCTCTCCCCCACCCCTGCCCTTTTCTGCCTCCCAGACTGCCCCAGGTGCCACACTGTTTCCTCTCTTGGTCAGGACAGTAGTCAGCCAGGACCCAAGACAGCAGCCTAGAGCCAGCCAGCAATGCCTCCTGACTCGGTTCAGGGCCAGCAGCAGTTAAGAAGACCTGCCATGTGCCTAGTGCTGGGCTGGTCCTTTCCCGCGGTCTCACTAGGGAGCCAACACTTTACTTAGGAATCATTAGCAACTCATCACTAACACGTGCCCAGCGCTCAGGAACCGACCGGGCACTTCAGAATCATTATCTCATTCGCAGACCACAAAAACCCTTCAAGGTACATTCGAGATCATCATATGATTAAAAGCAAAGCTTTGGGATCCTGAATTAGGTTCAAGTCCCAACTCCAACACTCACTGGCTGTGTGCCCTGGAGCAGGTGACTTATCTCCTTTAAGCCTGTTTTCTCACCTGGAAAGTAGGGATGACAACCATCCCGGTTCCGACGGTGGTTCAGGGAGCTAGGTGTGATATGCACATAAAGCATTTAGTGTTGGCTCTGGCCCAACGTGAGCCTCTGTTGGTCGTTCTTATTTTTTTAAGATTTTATTCATTAAGAGAGAGGGACACATTAAGAGAGGGAACACAAGCAGGGGGAGTGGGAGAGGGAGAAGCAGGCTTCCCGCCGAGCAGGGAGCCTGATACGGGGCCCGATCCCAGGACCCTGGGATCATGACCCAAGCTGAAGGCAGATGCTTAACGACTGAGCCACCCAGGCGCCCCGATCGTTCTTATTTTGATTATGGCCACCGCCACCCCACTTTACGATAGGGAAGCTGGCAACCACACCGTAAGGGGCAGACTGCGCTCTTCCCACCTGGGCGCTCCTGACATGCAGGCTCTCAAGCCTGTTGCTTTCTTTGCGTCATGAGGGCCGAGCTGCAGTTCCCAAGGTGAGGGCCCTGTGCCTCAGGCCCTCCACCAGCCCCCTTGGCCCTCACCCCGGGCCAGGTGAGGCTCCGCACCCAGTGAGGGGACACCGAGTGCCTGTGTCCCTGGGCCTCTGCTGTCCTCTCTGACACAGACACACACGCTGCTGTCTCCCTCCCTGGAATAGCACAGAGGGAAAGCAGAGAAGGCCAGAGGCTGACCTTTAAGATCAGACTTCTGGGGACAGGGGCAGGTGTTTTCCTCTTTTGACAAAGAGTGCCTGAGGGAAAGGGGTGGCCCCTGTGGGGCAGCTGGGTAGGGGATGCTGGGGGTCCCTGCCCAACCTGCGCATCCCTTCCCCTGACACAGAGCAGGCTCTGCCAGCTGGTGGCCACCACTCTTGCCAACAGGCCGAAACTGAATAGTTGCTATCCTGATCTTTGCCCCAGCCTTGACCATGGATGATGTGATATGCCACAAAGAAGTGCTTTTCCCCATTTCACCCTACGTGGGTCTCTTTCACCTTAGAGAGTGCAGCTGGGGCTCCCAGGTAGCTCACCCTCTAGGCATCTCTCACCTGCAGATGATGGAGAGAGGTTCCCCAGAGTTGGACTCCCCTCAGCACCTACACCAGACCTTAGATTCTTGCCCCTGCCTAGAAGTAAAGAGGTGACCCCTGTGCTGAGCATAGGGAGATCCAGCCCCTACCTTTAGCTGTGGGGCTTGTATGAGCCTCCCCCCAGCCCTGCCTTTAAAGGCCCCAGTCTTCCCTCCAGTAAATGAGAGGGTTGGATAATGGTTTCTCGAGGCAGGTCTTCCTTGGACATTCTGTGGCTCCTTGCTACTTCAAGCCCAGTCTGGGGTCTACAGAGCAATTGAGAACTCCGAGTGGGAAGTCCCTGGGTTGGTGGTTCAGATATAATAGATTCCAAGACGGGTGTTACTTTGCTCTCATTGGCACATCAAAGGCTGTGGGATGGAAACCCCATTAAGCATAAGGTGTGCCACCCAGTGGGGTGACTGGCCACTTAATAAACATTCCAAACTTACTCCTCCAAATGGCTTGTTGTCACCACCAAAGCAGTCACCAGGGGAGGCTGGAAGTCTGTTCCAAACCCTTCTGGGGAATTTCCCCCACAGCCTGAATCATAGTCTTTAGAATGTCCTTAGGGTGGCCTTCTGGGGCTGATTTGACTTTGGAGAAACCGCCCGAGGCCATTTAGAGCTAAGACTAATTAATAAGGAGATGGGTGGGGATGCCCTTTTCCATCAGGAATGAAGCTTGACTGTAAAGGAGGAGCGGGGTGTCTGGGGGGGGCGGGGGGTGGAGAGGGGGACAGAGAGAGGGACTAGACTGGGCACACTTGATGTGCTTGTGGTTTTCAGTGGCTCTGAAGAAAAATCTGAGAGGAGTTTTTAAAAATGTTTCAAGCCTTGGCAACATGGTTGAACAAGTACGTAATTGCAGGACAGTGCTCATTTGGATGTCTAGTTTCTGGTGTCCTTGTCAGAGAGTTCGTTTCATTCCCTGCACTGGGTTTCAGGCACATTCCAGCTGTAGCAGCTGATGTGCTGCACTTTAACTGGCAGGCGTGGGTGTGGCAAGGTGGCGGCTGACACTAAGGCCAGGGCTGGGAGAGATCTTGACATTGCTAGCTGGAAGCTGGAAAGCAGCCTCTCTTGGAAATAATGTTACAAATAAAGGCTATATTCTGAAATAGTACCGTTCAATTCTAATATGAATTAAGTAGAAGGTTTTCTTAAAAATATTGATTTATTTGACACACAGAGAGAGAGAGCACTAACAGGGGGAGCGGGAGAGGGAGAACCAGGCTCCCCACTGGCTCGATCCCAGGACCCTGGGATCATGACCTGAACCAAAGGCAGACGCTTAACCAACTGAGCCACCGAGGCGCCCCTAGAGCTTTGAAGTCTGGTCTGAGCCTAAAGAACTTGAAGCTTGTTTCTATGGAAAAGTGGGCACAAGTTAAAAATACAAATTTGTAACTAGCCACAGTATAGCCCATCTGTTATGTTTTAGACTTAATGTCTAGTTATATATTTTGATTAGAAGTCTAGAAATTAGGTCTATAACTTAACAGTAGACTGTATATATATATATATGTCCCCACCTTCCACTTCTTCCCTCCTTCATGGAGCTTAGAGGCACCTACAAGACCGCCTGACCCCACCCCCTCATTTTGCATCCACTCCCATATTACACACCAGAAGGTGAGAATCAGAGTTTAGTAACTTATCTTCAACCACACAGCTAACGGCGCTAGAAGAAAGAGTACAGAGTGGTCCAGGGGAGCCCTGTGAAAGCAGGCTCCGAGCTAACTAAATGTTTAGTGCCAAGGAGGGCTCATCTTCGAAGTTGGGGTGTGGGCTCCTTCCCTTGGAGGACTGAGGTGTCTGCACAGCGTTGGGCTCCAGAGAAAAGAAGATCCCCAGGGCAGGCTTGGGTTGACGAGGGGGCCAGAGGCAAGGGTGCAGGCAGAGGCAGGAGAGGACGGATGCCAAGAGGCACGAGCGAGAGGGATGGAGATGCGGTCGTGGTCAGTGTGTAAAGCGCACACAGGGGCTGCTGCGGGAGCTCAGAGCAGGACGAGGCTCATTTCCCTGAGGGCAGGAGGTGCTCAAGGGAGCCCTCACTGAGGGGGTGGTGTGAGCGGGGCCTGGAGCCAGCCCAGGAGCAGAGCGTGAAAACAGAGTGAGTTCAGGGAGGGGAAGGAACTGGCTGTCAGGGCTGGTGGGCAGGAGGAATGGTGGGGGATGATGAGGCCATGCAGGCAGGGCTGAGTCAGAGGGAGCCTGTGTGTCGGGTTAGGGAGCTGCAGTCTCATCCCTAAGCACCGAGGAAGCCCAGCCCTCGAAGGGTTCAGCTCACCTCCGAGTGACTGGAGACTAGAGTGGAAAAATAAGGTAGGACCTAGGAGGCAAGGAGGCCAGTTAGAAGGCTGGTGAAATTGTGACTCCCAGAGGGATGGTTGGGGACTAAATTTCCAGATATCTGTGAGGAAGGGAGAAAATGAAGACACTAGTATGTGTGTGCACACGAACACATGTATGTATGTCTCTCTCTCACACACACACGCACACAAAGTGTCACTTTAAAGATGCCAGTTGTCTGTTCCTGGGAAGAACTTTCCTTTTTCTCTGAGATAACATCCTTCCAATGTTTTGGGGTATTTAAAATGCTCCTTCCTGTTTGGAAAGATGATCATGGCAGAGGATAATTAATTTTCTTCCACTTTTTTTCTTGGCAAAACTGAAATTATTTGGCAATACTGTGTTGAGCCCCAAAGTCTCTTGGTTTTGTTTTTTTTTTTTAAGAGTTTATTTATTTGACAGAGAGAGACACAGCGAGAGAGGGAACACAAGCAGGGGGAGTGGGAGAGAGAGGCAGTCTTTCCCCCCCACCCCGAGCAGGGAGCCCGTTGCAGGGCTCGATCCCAGGACCCTGGGACCATGACCTGAGCCGAAGGCAGACACTTAACATCTGAGCCACCCAGGCGCCCCATCTTGGTTTTTTTAAAAAAGATTTCATTTATTTGAGAGAGAGAGAGAGAGAGAGAGAGAGAGAGAGAGCGCGCGCACACACACACGCTCGCGCGCGCGCGCGGGCATAAGCAGGGGAAGGGCCAGAGGGAGAGGAAGAAGCTGACTCCCCACTGAGCAGGGAGCTGATGCAAGATGCGGGGCTCGATCCCAGGACCCTGGGACCATGACCTGAGCCGAAGGCAGACCTTAACCGACTGAGCCACCCAGGCGCCCCCAAAGCCTCAGTTTGAAGTTTGCTCAGTCCCGGAAATCCCAGGTGGGATAGGTATAGATGGTGCGGTCCAGGCAGGAGCACTGGTGATGGAGAGGTGGGAGAGACAAGGCAGCCGTCTCTGTCCAGGTGTTTGTGGGAGTGGGGAGGGAGGACTCCTGGGACGACTGGAAGATTCCCGGCTCAGGCAGCTGGGAGGGTGGCGCTGGCCTGGCTCTGAGGAGGCCTTGGGGCTCAGGCTTTGTCCTGGCCATGGGTATGGGGGTTCCAGCTGAGCCCAGAAATGCCTGAAGTGCTCTGCCTCCTTCTCCTTCCTTCCTGGCTGCCCCGTCAGTCCTTCCTCCTGACTCCACCCACGGCCCATGACCCTGTCTCTGCCCACAGGGACATTGGCGGCAACGAGACAGTGACACTGCGCCAGAAGTTTGTGCCTGTGCGACCAGGCCCCCGCCAGCTCATCGCCAGCTTGGACAGCCCACAGCTCTCCCAGGTGCATGGTGTCATCCAGGTGGACGTGGCTCCGGCCCCTGGGGGCGGGGGCTTCTTCTCAGACGCTGGAGGCGACAGTCACTCAGGGGAAACCATCCCTATGGCATCTCGAGGTGGGGCTTAGCCCCTGGCCAGGAGTGATGGGACTGGAGTCAGATGAGCAAGGACATTGCCTCAAGTCAGGAGCCTACTGCAGAGCTGCTCCCCAGAGGCTCAGGTGGGGAGGCCAGGGCATCTGGGCAGGGAGCCAAGCTTCACTTGCACGGGCAGCACAAATGCTAATAAACTGTTTTTTAATGAACTGTTTTTCATGAAACCGTTCTGTACATTTGTCAGTTCGTGGCAGGCCAAGGAGTGTGGACTCACGGCCTGTCCCGGGGATGCATGTGGCGTTTCGGGCACCCCCGGTTCTGAGAGGGCTGGCTGGGGTCAGCAGCGGGGCCAGCTCAGCAGCTCTTGAGATAGAACCAGTCTCCCCCCGACCCCAGGGTACGTCTACTGACCAAAACCCTTCGGAAGCCCGCTGGAGTGGGGTTGGACCGCCTCCCTTCCCTGGCACCTACAGTGGGAGAGAAGCATCTAAACTGCCTTTTGTAGGCACATGTTTGAGGTAGAAGTAGGCTGGAGTTCTCTCTGAGCGGCAAAAACCACTTTCCAGTATTTATTTTCAAATGTCCTCGTCTAAGAATTTTTACTAAAGTAATACATGTTCAACACGGAGAACTGAGAGAATACAGAAGATTGTAAAGAAGAAAACCGAGAAACCTCAACCACAACCAGGTACTGAAAATAGCTATTAAGGTCGTGTTTCATACGTTGTCCCCCCCGCCACCCATGTAACTGGGGTGCGCATTTTCCCACAGCATTAAATATTCTCCACAAACATCGTGTTTACCCTGGACAGTAGTCTTGGCTTCCAGGCCGTCATCCTGGTCCTCCTGCCGCCCCCGCTCAGCCTTGGGGTGTTGGAGTGACCCAGGCCCCCACCCAGGCACTCCTCCAGCCAGCTACACTCTGCCTCGGTGAGCCCTGCCAGTGTCGTGGTTGTAAGGACTACTGGGCCCCCTTGAACTTCAAATTTGCTTATCTCCTGCTTTCTTAGCACGTCTAGTGCATATCTCATAGACTTCCCACGTGGTACGTGTCCAAGCTTGAACTGCGGACCTCCTGTAGCCAATCCTCCCATGGCCTCCCCTCTATCAGCAAATGGCAACTCCATCTTTCCAAGTTTCATGGGCCCCAAATCTTGGAGTCATTCTTGGCTTTTTTCCTTCTCTCACGTCCTACATCCAGTCTGTCCGCGAATCTTGATGGTCTGTCTCCCATACAGAGCTGTCCAGCATCTGACTGCTCCTCATCCCCTCTTCCTTTCCCAGGCTCCAGAGCTGCCTTCAGCTCTCATCTGGATTGTTCCCCAGCCTCTTGATCATTTCCCCCACTTCCGCTCTTGCCCTCTGGTCCTCTGTTCTGCATACAGCAGCCGGGATGGCCGGGTAAATCTAATCCAGTCAGCCCTCGGCTCAAAACCTTCTACGGCCCGGCCCCTGCTTTTCCTTCTGGAGGAGTACTGCCCCCAGCTTGCAAGGCCAGCCCCGCCCTGTTATTTAAGTCTCAGCTCACAGGCCACCTCCTCAGGGAACTCTTCCCTGGCCCCCCATCTGATTTGTTTTCCTGCCCCCTGGTCTCTTTAGCCTATCATCCTATTTTATTTCATGTCTTGCCTAGCACTCATTGTTTGACATTGGGGTGTTTTTCTGCTTATTAAATTCTGTCTCTTTTCTCTGAAATGTGAGTTCTGGAAGAACTGAGACCTTCTGTGTCTTGTTCACATCCCGGTCCCAGGACCCAGAACAGGGCCTAGCACCAAGTGGCGCAAGAGATGTTTGCTCCTTACAATTTAGAGGCAACAGCTTGCAAGATGTGACTTTTAATTGTTCCATGAATTTATGGAGCAAACTCCAGTGGTTTCCCTATGTTTTTATTTATTTTGTTTTTAAAATTTTCCCATTTTTAGTAACAGATGAACAAATTCGGTCCCATAGAATGACATGATTCAATTGATTAATCCCTTCTTCCTGGAAGTTTAAATCTTTGCAATGTTCTGCCATTACATGCATAAATATCCTTATACAAGCACATATATCTTTGTGCTTGTTTTTTATTTCCCTGAAAAACCCCCTAGAGTGAGAATTATTGGGGAAAAGGGATTGAGCATATTTAAAGTGGTTGATACATTTTGTTCATTAGTTTCCAGAAAGATGGAGCAGCAACACAACAGTATCTTTTTTTAATTGAACACCTGGGAGAAAATGTGAGAGCTTAAGATTTCTAACAACTTTGTAACTTGCTTCACATTTGTTCATTTTACCCTGGTCCCCTGTGTTTCTTAGAGCTCGGAAATGCTTGAAATCCTCAAAAAGAAAAACAGAAACACAAAGAACAGGAAGGCAATGCTGTTCTCCAAACAGCTGGAGGGAAAGAAACAAATATATACGGAGCTCCCACTATGGGTTAAGTTCCAGCTGGGGGCTCGAGAGGGGCATCTACTTTAATTCTGTGGAGATGAGCGTTAGAATCCCTGGTGTCGTGGCTACTGTGCTCTGGCCTCGGGCCTCTAGTTCCCCTCTACTAGAATGTAAGCCCATGAGGACAGAGACCGCCCCCACCGCCTTACTTAGGGCTGATTCACGGTCGGTGACATGCAGCAGGTGCTCCATAAGTATCTGTTGAATGGACAATGAGCTACATTGGATTGTGATGGGGAGACTGGGAGCCAGGGGGAGCAGTGGAGGATTGTGTTTTGGAGCATTTGTGGGAAGAAGGCATGATGGATGACTAGACCAGCTCTAGGAAAGATAGATAAATGGGCACCTGGGGAGCTAGTAACTATCAGTGCAGACTCCTACTGGGACTGTACCTCAGAAAACTACACCAGGGAAACCAATTTTATGCCTGTTTATATTGATGTATATGGTTATTTCCTTGACATCAGCATTTATATTACAGAGTGGTTTTTAAAAACAGATTTAATTAATTAATCTTGCAAGGGGAGGGGCAGGGGGGGAGGAAGAGAGATAAGCAGAATCCATGCTGAGCCTGAAACCTGATGCAGGGCTCCATCCCACGACCTTGAGATCATGACCTGAGCCAAAATCAAGAGTCAAACACACACTTGGGGCACCTGGGTGGCTCAGTTTGTTAAGCGTCTGCCTTTGGTTCAGGTCATGATCCCGGGCTCCTGGGATGGAGCCCCCTGTTGGGCCCTCTGCTCAGCAGGGAATCTGCTTCTCCCTCTGCCTCTGTCCCTCCCCCCGCTCGTTCTCTCTCTCTCTCTCTCTCTCAAATAAATAGAATCTTAAAAAAAAAAAAAGTTGAACACTCAACCAACTGAGCCACCCAGGCAATGCCCCCCCCCCTTTTTTTAGTAAAAAGAAGGTATTCTTAGTCTCGGTTTTAGGAAATCCACTAGACTTGCCCTCTTAGTTGGTGCCCCTGGACTGATGAAGCAGTCATTGTCTGAGAGTCTTGGTGACCTGTTTTGTTTCTCCTGGGACACCTGGTATACAAAGTTGAACACTAGGGAGGAGGTGGACTCTTTGCATCAGTAGCCCAGGGTTTCCTGAGTGTAAAGAACCAGTATTCCCTTTAATTCCTTCTGCCCCAAGATTTAAAATTGGGAACATTAGTGTGGACTGTGGTAGCTTCAAATGAGGCTTAACAGCAGGGAAGGGGACCATCCTAGGCTCAGAGAACCATTCTAGGCTTGAGAGTCCCTGAACCCCAGCTGAATGGGTTTGATTTGGCAAAGCCTGTGGCTAATGCTAGAAGCTCCTGCAGCCCCTTGGCCCAGGGAGCAAAGTCTGGACCTGGGTGTTGAAGCCTGAGACCTCAGGTACCAACCTCTGTAGGTGATTTTCTTTCTTTAAAGACTTTATTTATTGATTTATGAGACAGAGAGAGAGAGAGAGAGAGCACAAGCAGGGGAAGCAGCAGGCAGAGCAGGCAGAGGGAGAAGCAGGCTCCCCACTGAGCAGAGAGCCCACAGGATCCTGACCTGAGCCGAAGGCAGAGGCTTAACCAACTGAGCCACCCAGGCATCCCTCTGTGGCTGATTTCCTAAGAGGACATTGAGTGGGTGGAAGAAGTATGACAGACCCTGTGGAGAGCAAAGCTCTCCCCAAATAAGCATGGAAGCTGGAAGGCTGGCCCTTTTGGACGGAGTGCTTGGAAAATTTTGGAAGAAGTAAAAATATCAAAAGGAAGATTTTATTTTCCTGATAATAAGCCAGATGGAGTCAATTACAAATATAAAAACAAAAAATTTATAAGATGTGACTTATAAATGTTTCCCAGATTTATGGATAAGACTACAGTGGTTGTACTTTATTTATTTTTTATTTTTTTTAAAGATTTTATTTATTTGTTTGAGAGAGAGAATGAGAGAGAGAGAGCATGAGAGGAGGGAGGGTTAGAGGGAGAAGCAGACTCCCTGCTGAGCAGGAAGCCCGATGCGGGACTTGATCCCGGGACTCCAGGATCATGACCTGAGCCGAAGGCAGTTGCCTAACCAACTGAACCACCCAGGCGCCCGGTTGTACTTTATTTTAAATAAAGTTATTTTTTAAAATAATGGCCACCTTCAGCTATTCTAAGGTTCTTTCTGGAAAAGGAATTTTTGTCTACAGGTGAACCAGAATTTTACAGGAGACTCTGACTGGCAGGGTCCAGACATGGCGGTGGCTAATGGACACATTCCTTCACCCATTGAACAAATAGTCAATGATGTGTGCCAAGCAATGGATTAAGTGTCAGAGCACAGGACAACCCTAGTTCTTGCCCTATGGAGCTTGCAGTCTGAGAAATAGATAACTGCATGAAATAAAATAGAGTAAATAGCTCTGAAGTTTACAGTAAAGGCATTGACCTGGCCCGGTGGTGGTAGTTAGGAGAACTTTCCCTTAAATAGGTGACCCTGGAGGATATCTAGGCAGAGAGGGAAGGGAGATCACTGCAGACAAAAGGAATAGCCTGTGCAAAGATCCTGTGGTGGAAGGGAGTCTGGAAGAGTAAACAAGACAAAAGATGTGGCTAAGGCAGAGAGAGCAAAGGGCAGAGTGGAGGAGGTGGAGTTGAGGGGCACAGGGCCACCCATGCCTGTGGGGCCTCATAGGCCAGATTAAGGATTTTTGTCTGCCCTAGGGCAGTGGGAAGCCTTTGAAAGCTTTAAGGAATTGGAGATGACGTGACCAGACTGTGTTCTGAACAGATTACTCTACCTGTAGTGTCAAGACTAGATTGGAGCAGGGTTGGAGTGGATGCAGACACAGATTGGAAGGCAGTTGTAGTCATTTACACTGGAGATGGTAGTTTGGGCCAGAGTGGTGGTGTGGAGACAGAAGTGGAAAGCTTGGAGGAATATCTAGGAGATAAAGTTCGCAGGACTTGGGGAGGGATGGGTGTGGCTGGGTGGAGAGGAGCAGTAATAGGAGAACCCCCAGGTTTCAGGTTTGTGGAGCCACACCAATTGGGTACCATCCACAGGGACAGGGGTCCCTTACCAGAGAGAGGAAACTGCAGGGGAAGGTGATGCTCAGAGACACAGAATCAATACCCTTTGTATAGTTCTTGTCTATGTGGAAATTTTCATTTGGGTGACTTGGAGGATTTGGTTTTGGTTTGACTGAAACTGTTCCCTTACCCCGGGTTCTTCAAGTGTAGTCTCTAGACACTTACATTAGAATCAACTGAGATGTTAATAATACAGATTTCTGGGCACCAGCATAGACCTCACGAACCGGAATCCCCGGAGCAGAGGCCAAAAGGTGTGTTTTAACAAGCTCACTAAGTGGTGGACTCCTATGCACAGTAAGGATTGAGGACAACCACCTTCTATTCTTCTTCTCAGCTGTATTTTTCCCATGTTCTCCCTCCCAACACCCTTCTTGTGCCAGCAGCGGCCATGATACCACATGACCAAAGTTCTGAGCTCTGATCACTTGTCTTCTTGAACCTTTGAATTTAAGAAGGCTTGCAAAACAAGGAGCTCCTAAGGCAGTAAAAAGAAGACTAAAAGGGGGGCTGGTTGTATTAGCTGTAAACACATGAACAAGGTGCTGCACATACAAGAAAGGAACCAGCTCTTCCCTCAAGAGGCTCGTGCCCAGTGGGGGTGACAGACACGTAGACATTGAAAATACAACACATATGTAGTACTTACTATGAGCCAGGCACTGTTCCAAGTGCTTTATAGTTACTAATTTAGTTAATTCTTACAACCACCTTACAAGATAGGTTCTGCGACAGAGGTGGTGATAAAATGTACTGAGGACCCCAAGAAGAGAACTCTGATGGGCTTCATGGAGGTGGTTATCAGATGAACCACAAAAGATGAGAAAGAGTCAAGTCCAAGAGGCAAGGAGGACAGAGGAATCATCTAGTATGTGCGAGGCACAGAAATGTAAGACAACACAGTATATTTGGAAAATGAAACCCGTTTGCTGAGGTCTGGCATCTAGGTGCATACGTGCCGAGTGGCAAGGAATATGGATGAAGAAAAGCTTGACCAGATTAAAAATCTTTTTGCCCTATTTCAGAGTTTGGGCTTTCTTTTGAAAGTAAGAGAGAGCTTTCAGTTAGGAATGACATGATCAATTTTGCATTTCACAAGATTCATGGTGAAAGCAATGTGGTAAAGAAATTAGGAGTTGGGCTGGAGGTGGGGAGGGTGAGACAGGAACACCTGAAATAGCATAGAGGCAGTGAGAATGAAAATGGGGTGGGTTGGAACAAGGTTCCATAGGAAGTAGAACTGATTAGACCTGGTGACAATTAGATGTGGAGAGGTGGGAGAACTGAGTTAAGGGCTGTGGTCTGGGTTTCTCACTCACAGGTGAGGAGAGGCACTCTGCACAGAAATACAGAGCCCAGGAGAAAGAGCAGAACTTAAAAGGGAAGATAACTTCCAGTTTTCAGTCCAGCAGTCACTGTGGATCACCTGAGAAGACTCATCTTGGGTGAGTCAAGGAGGGATCCTGGAGGCGCTACCTCTAGGAAGGGAGATGGTCCGAAACAAGGGTAGTTCCACTACATCCCTGTAAGGTAGTCAGGAAAGGTAATTCATTCAACCGACATTTAAAGAATATACAGTATGCCAGGCTCTGTACTTGGTGATGAAAATAAGAAGAGACCCCAGGAAGGGTGACAAGGAGACAAGTCAGTCAATCACATCTGGGGGCTGGCTGGAGTAAGCACGCGACAGAAATCCGAAAAGGGAAACTATTTTAAAACTACCGGGTACAAAAAAAAAAGATATCGAACACCGAAAAACACAAAAAATTACCTACAGTCTCATCATCCTGAGAAAACCAAGTTAACCACCTGATGTAGCTTTTCAAACTTTGTATTTATTTTTTAAAGGCGGGCGCCCTCTACTGTTTTTAAAAAGGGACAGCTGAATTCTTACTGGAAGCAGGCGTGCCGCCGGGCAAGGTTTTGCAGGCTCTGCTTCGAGGCTAGGATTTAAGGAATCGTACATCAGTGGCGCAGACGATGGGGGAAGGGAAGGGCATGATTCTCGCTTTCCAGACAAGTAAGTCCAGCCTTGGAGAAGGACGTGACTGTAGGCCCCGCGAAGAAAGGGAGGGGCCCCCGAGAGCCCGACTCGGCAGTCCCCGTCGCCCCTGGGCTACTGGGCGGAGGGAGCGGGGGCGGGAGAGACGCCGGATCTGTTGGGGCGTGGCCTTATGACACGACGTCACGTCTCCCTGCCCGGTAGCCCATTGGTTCTCCATTACCGCCCTTTTCCGGGGCAGGGAAACTGGCCGCAGAGCCGGAAGCGGGGTAGCCCTCGGGCTTGAGGGGGCGGCGGTGTGGAAAACAGAGAACCTGGTGCCATTGGAGCTGGCCAGCTTCTCCATTCAGGCTCCAGCCCGAGTTGAAGACCCCCAGGATTCCGGTGGCCTATGGAAAGGATCGCATCGCGAAGTATCCGGCGCAGACCGAAAGAGCGCAGCCACTGAGAGCCGCCGGAAGCTTCGCCCCTAGGAGGAGTCGAGAAGCCTCGCCGTGGAGGAAGGAACCCAGAGGGCCTGCCCCCGGGGCGGAGCCCGCGGCCATGGCCACGCCCCCGGGGGCCGGTCCCGCGGCTCTGCGCTTCGCCGCCGCCGCCAGCTGGCAAGTCGTGCGGGGACGCTGCGTGGAGCATTTTCCGCGAGTATTAGAGTTTCTGCGATCATTGCGCGCTGCTGCCCCTGGTTTAGTTCGCTTCCGCCACCACGAACGCCTGTGTATGGGCCTAAAGGCCAAGGTATTGGAGCCCGTAGGAGCTGGAAGACGGGAAAGGGGAGGGATGCGAGGGCCGAGGGCCGACTGCTTGGGGTTGGGACTCATTGGAAAAGGGCAGCTTGCCCCGAAGTGGAGATTGCGAGTTTAGTACCCTTCACAGGTAGTGGTGGAGTTGATCCTGCAGGGCCGGCCGTGGGCCCAGGTTCTGAACGCCCTGCATCACCATTTCCCAGAGTCTGGACCTGTAGTGCGGGACCCCAAAGCAGTGAGTAATCCCTGGAATAAGCCCTATACCCCAGTTAATACTGGGTGCCACAAAGTTGATTCTCCTTCCGGCCACTGGGTCCTGGTGACCCTAAATTGTCTGCTTTTCCTACTCTCAACAGACAAAGCAGGATCTGAGGAAGGTCTCGGAGGCACAGGAGACCTTTTGCCAACAGGTGAAGCAACTAGCAGAGGCCCCAGTGGACTTGGCTTCCAGGCTGCAGGTGAGACTGGCTGGCTTGGAAGCTATTATGTGGCCAACATTTCCCTAGTCCTCTTCTGACCTGCCTTTCTACCTCCCTGCAGGAACTTGAACAAGAGTATGGGGAACCCTTTCTGGCTGCCATGGAAAAACTGTTTTTTGAATACTTGTGTCAGCTAGAAAAAGCCCTGCCTGCACTGCAGACACAGCAGGTTTTGTTGGGACAAAATAAGGGCAGAGTGGGGGATGGCTGTATCAAGGACTGTGGTCTTCATGCCTCTCTCCCTCTGCCCACAGCTTCAGGATGTGCTGAGTTGGATGCAGCCTGGAGTTTCTATCACTTCTTCTTTTGTCTTGAGCCAGTATGGTGTGGACATGGGGTGGCCACTTCCAGGTACAAGGACCATCTGGGAGAACAAGGAACTTGGGGGTGGATTGTTTGGGCTGAGACCTTTTGAGATGGGCTATTGGAAGGGTTACATGGACCTGAGCCATAAGAAACCAGACTGAGTTGTGTTTCTGTCTGTTCTGAGGAGCTTCATTTTCTTTTTCAGAGTGCTCTGTTCCCGATTCAGCGAGCATGACAGAGCCCACGGAGCAGAATCCTCCTCAGCGACCAGAACTAGCACTTCACGATCCTTTGCCAAATGCTAGGCCTGGCCCACACCTACCTCAGGCACCAGCCTCAAGGAAGCACCAGGAACCTACGGCTGGCCACCACTTCAATCTGGCCCCTCTAGGCCGGCGAAGAATCCAGTCCCGATGGGCATCCACTAAGGGAGGCCATAAGGAGCGCCCCACAGTCATGCTGTTCCCCTTTAGGAATCTGGGTTCACCAACCCAAGTCCTATCTGAGCCTGAGAACAGGGAAGAACATGGGACAGACATGGCAGATCCGGCAGGTGCTGGGGGCACGAGAGCAGCTTCCACTGGAAAGTCAAAGAGTCCATCCCAGACCCCGGGGGGAAGGGCTCTGAAGGAGAACCCAGTTGAGGTGTTTGCTTCAGAGCAAGAAGAGTGAGTGGAACAGTTGCTTCTCCCTACTAGCAGTACATTCTTTGCCTGCTTTCCCCTCACCTTATTTTTTTGCTTGCTCCCAATGCAGGAATTGCCTGGTTTGCCCCATGGACCCCCTGAGACTGTCATTATCCCCTCCTAGAGCCAGGAAGCCATGTAAGTATTCTGAGTCAGACTGGGTCAGACAGCCTCCTCTCGCGGGGACTCTTGAGGGCCTGTTTGCCTAGAAGGGTACTTTGATTCTGGTTTCCTTCCTGCAGTGTGTCCTCCATCTCTGTGCAGCTCTGTCATTACCATAGGGGACTTGGTTTTGGACTCTGATGAAGAAGAAAATGGCCAGAAGGAAGGAAGGGTGAGTAGGAAGGAACAGAAAGCTGGGGAAGGGGCTGAGCCGAACAAGACAGAGAAACCCACATGCTCCAGAATATGGAGGGCTCAGGGAATGAGATGATGATAGCATCTCCCTGCTCCCTTCTCTGCAGGAGTCTCTGGAAAACTATCAGAAGACAAAGTTTGACACCTTGATCCCCACCTTCTATGAATACCTCCCCACTTCTGGCCCCAGTGCCATGTCTGTCCCTCCCATGACTGTAGAGACAGGTCTAGACACTTAGGACTGGGATTCCCTCTGCACTCTGCCTGTCTCCTTCCTCATCTACACACAGTTTAGTGGGAATAAAGCGGAAGCCCGGGCTTGGGTGACCTGACTACCTTGCTAAAATTACCTTGTAATCCTTGTTAATTAAAATTTGGATTTGTTAAAACACTGCCTTGGTGTGAGGAAGGGGAATTAAGGCTTCTATCGAGTCAGTGTAGGTCATTCCTTAGAACTGGCTTCACCAGGGCTGGAGGAATCCCTTTGCCTTTTTACTTCCCCTGGAAAATGGTGTTCACATGTGCCAAGAAGGGTTGATAGCCTCAAAGGGAAATTTCCCTTCACTATGTTAAAAATATCTGTGTGTCCTGATAGCAGACTGTACTTCGTAAACTCTCCTGCCGTCGGGTTGCCTGGGGGTGGTGGCACTGGAATGGAGATACTTCGTGGAAAAAGTATTCCCTGTCCTTGGCTCTACTGGGTCAGTGCCAACTCTACTGCCGCTTGCCCTGGAGCAGCACCCAGGTGCCAGCCTTGTGCAGAAAGATCCAGAATCTCTTCAAAGTCCTTGGGATCTCTTTATTGAGATATTTAAAATTATGTCAGCACTTTTGGGCTTTTTAGGTATTCAAAGATCCTATTTAATGAAGCTCATTAACAAAACATGATTTCAGGAGCCTCACTCTTCCAGACCAAGGTCATTCAACACTTAGATAGGAATCAGCATCTTTTCCTTTTAATAATCTTCAGGATGCTGGGTCCCCAGATTCACATTTGACTGTCTGACTTCATTTTCTCAGCCTGCCTGCCTTTGCTTCCTCCCTAGTGAGTGCCGTGGGCATTTTGTGTGTACAGAGTACAGAATTACTGCAGGCGCCCTCAGGAGTGAGGCAACAGGAAACGACTACGAAATAGAGTAGCTGGGATGGCTGAGGAGCCCACCTGAGGGGCCCTGTGCTCGGGTGCTAGAGCCTTGAGAAGGCATAGCTGCTCAGGTCTAGCTGTCATCACTGAAGATTGGATTCACCTGCTGGGTGACCCGGATGAAGGTGGTTCTCCGGCTCAATTCCTTCAGTTTAGCTGCTCCCACGTAGGTACATGTGGAGCGGATGCCTCCAAGGATGTCTCGGATGGTATGCTCCACATCCCCTTTAAAGGGCACCTCCACCGTCTTTCCCTCTGAGGCCCTTCGAGGAGAAAAACTTTCTTACCTTTTCCTTTTGGGTTCCTTAAGCCCAGTGATGGCTCGCCCCTGCTCTCTGGCATTGAGCCCGAGCTCACCACTGTTCCTCCAAGAACCGTACCATGCACCTCCCAGCAGCCAGGAGTTCTGCCACCACCCTACTTAGTCACGCTTTCCAGGAACCCTCGGCTCCTGGACCTCTGCACATACCTGTACTCAGCCACGCCCCCGGCATACTTCTTCATGGCCATTTCAGAACTCATCCCATAGAAGAGCTTGTACTTCCTGCCATCATCCCTCTCGATGAGCTCACCACCTGACTCACTGTGCCCTGCCAGCATGCCACCCAGCATCACAAAGTCAGCTCCTGCCCCTGCCAGCATCCACAGAGGAGGGAAAGAAGTGAATCTGGCCCAGGTACCCACATACCCACCCTCAGAAGCAACTCACGCCAAATTCTCAGTCCTGACAACGAGTCTAACATCTTCCTGGTTTCGTTCCCCTAGCTGACCCACAACCCACACAGGCCTGCTCTGCTTTGGCCTCTACTCCTCAGTGGGCTTGATTTCCCCAAGAATTTAAAAGGAGCCTCTGGAGATTCCCTGCCTGCTCTCTCTTTTGTTTTTTTGCTGCTTTTGCCATCTTCTGGTCATTTCTTTTCATTCTGTGCAGCTAAACAAGACTCACTTCAAGTGTCCCAAGGGCAAAAGTCTCTAACTTTAGTCCCACAGTCCGGGGGATACTACAGGTGCCGTGGCCTGCACTTGGGCAGTCCACATCAGAGTCTCAGGATTTCTCTTGCTGGCTTGCCCCAGGTGACACCACAGCTTCAGGGTCACTAGTTCATATTGTGAAAGAATTTGAATGGCTTTCTCAGCCTTTCCAAGCCTGATCCTTGACCCTCAGAGGTGACTTATCCTCTTCTACAGGACCCTCTCTCCATGCTCTCCCAACATCCTTACCGAAAGCCTTGGCCACATCCCCAGGACAGCTGCAGCCTCCGTCCTGCAAAGTAAGGAGCACTATGAAGAAAGAACATGGATTGCCCAAGCACTCTGAGCGATGTTCCCACGGCCCACTTCAAAGCTGACAGGAACCCAGAAGTCCTGATCCACTGCTACCAGTCTCCACAGCCAGCAGAAAACACAGATGTTTGGCAGCCTCATACCCTACCGTGCCCTTGGGCCTTACTGAGATGATGTGGCCTTTGAGGCCATGAGCAGCATCTGCACACTCCATCACTGCACTGAGCTGTGGATACCCCACTCCAGTTTTCTTCCGGGTGGTGCACACGGAGCCTGAGAAAAATGTAATGAGAACAGTGAAGTGCTCCACAGGCATTTGCCAACTGGGGAGGTAGCCCATGGCCCCCAGTGAAGCAGCTTACCTGGTCCAATTCCCACTTTGATGATGTCAGCCCCAGAGAGAATCAGCTCTTCCACCATCTCTCCTGTTACCACATTCCCTGCCTGAGGCACAAAACGGCAGTCTTAGGGTCGGAAACGAGAGGAGGTTGAATGCTCTCATACACAGCATGCCTGGACCGTGACCTTCCAGCATTATTACCTAAGTTTCCTCTACTGGGCAAGGACTCTACTTCCCAAGCTGAGGTAAGGGGGTTAGTGGCCAGCATCACTGTTGCACTAGGGTAAAGCTGGGGTCCAGTTGGACCAAGGCCAGAGCTGATTTACAGATTTATCTTCCCGTCCTTGCCAAGAGATCCAAACATCCTGTCATTAAGCTGTTACGTCATAAAATCTCTGGCTTCAGGGAAAGGGGGAGATGTGGTCATGTAAGCTAAATATCCATCTATCTTTACTTCTGATGGACAGTACAGAGAGACCCCTTGATGCTGTAGAGAAAATGAGGCCTTGCCATCACTCCCCTAAGCTTGTAAAAAATAATAAATAAAACTCTTTCACGCGATCCCTCTAATATGATTCTAGTGCATGTCCACTTCAGTGGGCAGATGAATATATACAGTAGGTATGTACAAGGCATGTATCAAGGGACAGAGATAACTGCACTAACCAATCTGAACATTTTAAGCATGGAACCATGGATTATCACCTAGTGACAAGATTCAGTGGACTAGGAAAATCAGCATAGGAGAAATGAACTGACGTCACAAAATGAAGCGTCTGGAAAGAGTGGAAGGAAGAGGAACATACCAACTACAGGGTACTGGAAACATACCATAATGGTGTGCTTGGGGAAGCGCTTCCGCACATCCTTTACAAACTCAACAAAGTGTTCCGAATAGCCATTTGCCACATCCAGGCATATGTATTTCACCTGGGGAATAGCTTCCAGGATCTGCTCCAGCTGTTTAAAGTCTGAAGAGCCTGTGCCTGAGCTGGCAGCCACATGCTGTGAGAGAGAGAGGACCACTGGCATGTCACAAATGACCCAGTGAGCAGCCAGTGGTGTTGGGAAGGTGAGGGTTGGTTCTCAGGAAGCCAAAAAGAGATACCTGGAAAACTGGGATAAGGAAGGGATCGGGGAGGACCAGCATTACCTCAAGACACTCAGGATTCTGGTTAGCAAACTCTTTCCACTGCTGGAGGCTGTAGTGTTTATGAACAGCTGTGAAGAGAGAGAACTGGGGAGAAGAAAAAGCCATCAAAAAGAAAACTTTACAAGCGTCTCTTTTTCTAGAAACAGACATTTATAGTATTCTATCCGAGGGAGAAAAGGACTGAACTTTGGAAACCACTGGTTGAGCTGGGATTTTAGCTTAACCATTATTCTCCCTACAAATACCAGTAGGGCTTTTTCCCATAAGCCAGTGCTTGTCCAACACTCCACCCAAAGTACAAAGTCATCTGGATTGGATTTCACCAATCAGCACCTACAGGTGACAAAGACAAGCTGCTGGTGCAGTGGGACAAGCAACAGACAAGAAAGAGGCAATATCTGGAGAGAGGCAATATCTGCCTGCACTGACTCAGCCCCTCCCCCTATGGTAGCCTAGTACTGAACTAACCTATTTTTGGGTATCTTTTGGTCCATTTACCAGCAATAATTCAGTGAGTCTCAATGCTTACAAAAGGCAAGGTCTTAATGGAGCCAATAAGGTGCTACCCCATTCTTTCTCCATCTCCACTGGAGTAAAGGACAAATTTTTTGGAGACACGGACCAACCTAAAAAGTCCATTTCCTTCCATCTGTTTCAGTCAACGGTTGACAAATTCAAGGATACAGTGAACTCATCAGACTTGTATTCCATAGGTCAACAAATTGCAAAACAATATCCCAAGACTTTGAGAAAGGCACTCGGAGGCCAGTGTGAATGCTGGTGCTTGTGCCTTATTTTTATTTTATTTATTTTTTTAAAAGACTTTAAGTAATCTCTACACCCAACGTGGGGCTTGAACTCACAACCCCGAGATCAAGAGTCCCGCGTTCCACTGACTGAGCCAGCCAGGCGCCACACTGCTGGTGCTTTAAAAGTGCAGACATGCAAATAGACGAGAGCAGTTGACAGAGACAGCCCAAATCTTGCAAGTGACAAGAAATCCAAAGAAGTCACGTGTCAGCCAGCAGTAAGGAAGTGCTAATGCTATGCTCACTCATCAACACCACCCAGCTGAAGCTGGTATTGAGTTCTACTTCCTCAGCAACACTTTGCCACCAATGTGCTGATACACAAAAATCATTCCATGAGGTCAGTAGACCTTGGAGATATACTGGTATAGTGTGATATGATGAGCACCTCGCGATTACATACCAAGCTAGAGACCTAGAAAAAGATGCTTGTATCCAACCTTATTATTACTGTGAAACCTGGCTCTATCTCTAAAATCTGATCTCTTTAGCACTCATCAGCAGTACTGAAAAGCCAGTCTCAACATAAAGCATTAAGATAGTCCCCACAAGGGGGCGCCTGGGTGGCTCAGTTGGTTAAGTGACTGCCTTCGGCTCAGGTCATGATCCTGGAGTCCCGGGATCGAGTCCTGCATCGGGCTCCCTGCTCAGCAGGGAGTCTGCTTCTCCCTCTGACCCTCTTCCCTCTCGTGCTCTCTATCTCTCATTCTCTCTCAAATAAATAAATAAAATCTTTAAAAAAAAAAAAGATAGTCCCCACAAGGGACTCCTGGGTGGCTCAGCCGGTTAAGCATCTGCCTTCAGCTCAGGTCATGATCTCAGGGTCCTGGGATCGAGTCCTGCGTCGGGCTCCTTGCTCAGCGGGGAGCCTGCTTCTCCCTCTGCCTGCTGCTCTCCCTGCTTGTGCTCTCCATTTTCTCTCTCTCTCTGACAAATAAATAAATAAAATCTTAAAAAAAAAAAAAAAGTCCCCAAAAGGGCCACGTATTCTAGCACGTTTGTTAATGCTAAAGTCAGATTCACTATTCCTCAACTCTACTGGGCAGAGCAGGTGGACAGTGGGCAACAAGATTCCTAAGCAGTTAGTGAACGGCAACAGCAATAAAGTACTAAAACTGTTTAACTATCAACCTTAGAGAAGTTAACAACAGACATTCCACAAAGACTTACAGCGATCGAAAAAAGAGAAAGGGAGATGAAGTCCTTGAGGCTAACAGAGCCACAAGCAGCAGCAGAATCCATCAACCAAGGCTACATCGATTAACCAGGAGAATGCATGTGTTCTTTGAGTGCCCAGAGTAACTATCTACCTTCTCAGCTACAAGTATAGAGGCAGGTAATATTACTGACAGGAGCAGCATGTTCTATTTTCAAAGTGAACAATAACCTGTGCATAAGAAAAACACATTCCATTTTGGGCACGTCCCAGAAACTCCCAGAAACCTAGGACTTAAAGAAGAGGAAGGTCAAAAAAATAAAAGTAAAAGGGTAGCAGACATGAAAGAAAATTAATAAGCTGCTTCTCTTCCTAGCTAGGAATTTTTGAATGCTCAAACTATATTTAGTTTCTAGACTGAAACAGTGGAATATTTAGTGTCCTGAACAATGGTGTAACTGGAGGGATGAATGTGATTTGGAAGAGATGACCTGGGAGGTGGGAAAAGTTGGCAGGGTATGTAAACTGCTGGACAGGAGAAAAAGGAAAGTTATGTTTATGTATCAGAAAAATGGGGTAAAACTTAGTTTTGAATTTTACTAATTCAGATGTGCCTTTGAACTTACCAGATAAAGGGCATTAGTATTGGAGAAAATGGATAAAATAGTAAATTGGAACATCCTGACTGTTAACTTGCCAGGCAGCTGACCTGGGGTTGGGGTGGTGATGCAAATTACCTCTGCAGTCAGCCCACATAACTGGTCACCAGTGAGGAACCTGCATAAGGGAAATCCTACCTTACAGATAACCTTGGCCATCTCAAAGGTGCCCACAGTATCCATATTGGCAGCAATGATGGGGATCCCAGTGTACATCTGCTTTGAGTTCCGAAATGAAAAGGATCTTGTGAGATCCACCTGAGATATGAACAGGAAACAGCATTTCATTCATCAAATAAATGAGTATTGAACGAGGACAAGAACCAGAAATCCCTCTCAGTCCTGCCCCACCAGGAGCTTGGGGTCAAGAAAGTAGAACTAGGAAAGTAGGCTCACCTCACTTCGAGATTTAAGGGTACTGCGTTTGGGCCTCAACAAGACATCCTTGAAGTCCAGTTTGATGTCACTGTCGATGTGGGGCATGGCGGGGACCTTGGGGTAGCGACAAATCCGAGAACTGGAAGGTAGAAAAAGTCAGGTGGCGGGATCTGAACCAATCTCCCCGTAGGCCTTAATGCCCTGTTACAGCTAAAGGCATGGCTCATCTCTCGCCTTGCTTTAATTATGGAAGGTCGGGCATTGGCTGAGCCATGGTCTCTGAAGACTGTCACCTCCGATCCGTCCCATGGTTGGAATTACCCGTGGTATCTCCATCCCAGGTACTATCTGATGGGGAGAAGAACTGGAATGGAGTCGTGAATGAGCCCCAAAATGTGCATTCCTTAACCCTCACTACTCTTCCTTCTCCCACCCTTGCAAAGAGCAATTTGGGGTAAGTAAGGCTGATTTGGGGGTGAGGAGGAATGTGGGAGATTCCCACAACTAGTTTCCGGAATAGGGGTACTCACTTCCTGTCGCCGTGGCCCAGGTGGCAGTTGACCACAGTCACCCTTGTTTAGCAACTAGCCTCGTGCAGCTCCGCCGAGCCTTGTGGGCCACACCAACAGGTTCCGCCAATTGCGGGCGCAAAGGATAAACGGGAAATCCCAGTTTCGGCAGCGGCCGTGCGAGGCCTTCTGGGTAACAGAGTTCACACACCGAGGTTGCCCTTGGATCCGAGGGGCGGAAGACTACGACTCCCAGGGTGGAACGCGCGGAGCTGTCCCCTGGCATGATGGGAGAAGTAGTTCGTTCCGACCCTGCTTTCCAAGCCCCGGCTCACTAGGGACTCTAAGAATCGCGGAGGCGTTATCTCTGCTGTAACTAAACCGCCGCCTTCTTTTTATTCGTGACGCCACCAAAACGAAACGCGGGAGCATTCCTGAGCCTTTCGGGAACCCGGTGGAAAGAAGATGGGGGGGAAGGAGGGGGTGGAGCCAGGAAGTGACCCGGAAGCAGAAGTGACTCCCACAAGCGGATTGCTGGGGAGCGGCAGCGGCGACCACAGCGGTGGAAGCAGCAAATTATCTGCGTGCAGCTCCAAACTGGGAAGAAGATGCTAATTAAAGTAAAGGTGGGAGCACCTCCAGCCTTGCCAAGACGCTGTGGTACTGGGCTGGCCGCTGTGCCTTGCGGGAGAAGCGGGGAAGGAAAACCACGCCTTTCCCGAGCCTGGAGGGTGCTGACAGCCTCAGGGCTCCGCGCGAGGGGTGATGGGAAGTAGGGGGGCCCAAGAAGGCTTTGAGGGCTGGGGACTGGCCCCGGCAGACGACCCCGGGGCCTCTGCGGGTCCTGCTTTCTCGCCAGGACTGTGCTATGACCCAGAAGGAGGCCGCCTTTGTCCGGGGCCTCGCTGTACTCGAACCCCCGCAGTCATAGAGAAGGCCAAGCAGCAGTTTGGCTCTCTTTCTCGGAATCTTGGAATAAGCTGTAATCTCCATTCTGCATTGCCCTCCTTACCTGCTTCTCCCAGCCCCTAATGCAGCTGCTTCCAAGCACAACACAAAAACATTAGCCTGGGGAACCGGGGGCCTCTCAGGAGCTAGGCTGTAAGCCTTTGCTGGTTGTCGCCAGTGTGCGGTATCTCAGCCAGCCTTCAGGAACCAGAGCTGGGAGTGTGTTCAGTCAGCACCTGCCTTTCTGAGCCAGGCCTCCTGGACCAGCCTCACTTCCTTGGCTGAGGCAGGTTAGTTATCCGTGCCCTGGTTCTTGGTACTAGCAGCGTTTCCTTCATCTCCAAGTTTCCCATGGTTCCTCACCGATTCCCAACCCTCATTAGTCCTATCTGCTATTGCTTCTTTCGTACATTCCGACAGAGAGACAGAAACTAAAAATTGACGCAGTGCAACACTAGTTTGGCCTTTTTGCTGCAGAGTAAGTCTGTTGTTATTTCATCAGCTCTTTAGTGTGGTTACCGTGCTTAACAGCCGTTCTTAACCTCTTCAGTCTTTGCAGACCACTTCCTAGCTGAGGATTGAGGCCAAAGAGCATGTTAAAAATCATGGTTTTTCAAACTGTGAGTAGTGACTAAAAGAGTCACTAATTGTAAAATCAATTGAATGGGTCGCAAGCAACGTTAAAAGAAAGAAAATATAAGTATCGGGGTATTGTTTCACGAAATTTTTGTGGTCTCTGGTGTCCTTGAGAATTCTTTGAATTATATGAATGTCAGTTTCTAGCTTTGATACAGGAAACAAGGGCATCCTGATTCAAAGGCATGCTTTCCTTAGGACATCTCTTATTGCTGTCTTATCCAAAGGAATGCCAGTATTCTCATGGATTCTGATGGTGTGGGGGTAGGAAGATGGGGGGGGGTGTAAAATGACCTGTAGGAGGATTAAGAGGGCCAAATGGTTCATAGCATCTTGCCCTATCAGAGCTTTCTACAGCCTAAAAGTGTTTGATAAATACAGGTTTGGGTCAAAGCCTTCTGATTCTTCAAAGCAGCTTTGCTGAGAATGAGCTTCTCTTGGAAGTTGTAGATCCCCAGAGACCAGGACAGGGTGTTTCACCTAGAAGACAAATTGTATATTAGGCTGCAGGACTCATGAAACCCTTGCCTGTTTCAGACCCTGACCGGAAAGGAGATTGAGATTGACATTGAACCCACAGACAAGGTAATGTATGGCCGGTACTTCATGCCTGTCTCCCTACATGCACATTCACTTGGAAATGCTGATGGACTTAGTCCTTTTCGCTCTCATGCTGTCTGCATAGCTCTTGTTCTTTCCACTTCCGTGGTTTTACCCCTTTGCAGTCCCTGACTACTTGTACCCTTAAAGGTGGAGCGAATCAAGGAGCGTGTGGAGGAGAAAGAGGGCATCCCCCCACAGCAGCAGCGGCTCATCTACAGTGGAAAACAGATGTGAGTTTGACATGGATATGAGGTGTGGCAATCTTACGTGACATTGAGGGAGCAAATACTGGAGGAGGAGCCTCAGATCCTTTGGTGATTTGGTGAAGCCTGTGAATTCCTTCTCAGAATAAGATTTTTGCAGACATAAAATACATAGATTAACAAGAGCAACTATATTGAGATTTAGTTCTCAAAATACTAAAAACAGATTTGTGATAATATATATGGTTTATTAATACGTTAAGATCTAATGGTGGGTTTAATTTACCATAATTTTGACATATTTTCAGAATACTCGCAAACAGTTGTAATATGATATGAAAATAGCCAATTTCTGTTGTTAACAGGTTACCCATGTTGCTAATACCACTGTGGGTTTATTGCTTGTTTTCAAAATTAAAAGAAATATTTCAGTTAAGGGTCAGTAAAAATAAAGATGTAATTTTTTTTTTCATCTGAGTTCATAGACCAGGAAAAAGACTCAAGAAACCCAGTGTTAGAATCCTGTTCTACATCGTATTTCTAAAGCCTTTTTTTTTTTTGCCTTCTTTTCCTGCAGGAATGATGAGAAGACAGCAGCTGATTACAAGATCCTAGGTGGTTCAGTCCTCCACCTCGTATTGGCTCTGAGAGGAGGAGGTGGTCTTAGGCAGTGATGGACCCTCCCTGCATTTTACCTCCTTACCCTGTCGCTCGTAATGAGGCATCATATATCCTCTCACTCTGTGGGACACCAGAGCCACTGCCCCTTCTCCTGGATGCCCAGTCTTGTTTGGTGGGAGATTGTGAGGACCCCAGGATGCAGTGTTCCTGGCCCAAAGGGCCCTTGCTGGCTGTTGGGTTTTAGTTTGCAGGCCTGTGTGCTTCCCTCTCTTATGGCCACGTCCCTAGTTGTCAATAAAATATTTCCTGACCTCCTGAAATCTTTGTTGTATTGCACAAATGTGAACGAAGTTGAAATGGACCCAGTACACACTCATTTACACCTCTGAAGAAGGGCAATGGGAGGGAATGTGCCCTTGGGGCGGGGGATTATCAGACTCTAGGAAAGTCTACCCAAGGTGGTGTGCAGCCAGTTCTTACCAGCTCAGGAGATCTAATTATTGGCATCTCTTTCCAACCCCGTAAGTGATTTCATGCTGGTAGCTTGAAATTGGCCTCAAGTGGCAAATCAGTCCCTCTCCCCAAACTGGTTGTTACACATTTACCAGTATACTACTGATGGGGGTGGTAGAAACCAGGACAGTGACTTCTCTCCCATTTTAGCCCTCCTGAACATTGGGCCTGGTTCAAGAAAGGCCTCAGGGCTTTACGGACACTACATTGTGGCTAAAATGCTGCTCGGGGCTCTGGGTTCTATACTTAACAGAAGACAGGCCGATTTGGAGATGGGTTGAGGAGTCACAAGCTATGGATCACTTAGGTCTCAACTGGTAAGAGAAAATGAGAGCGGTGCCAGGCGAAAGGGCTCCCTTCCCTGGCTTCTCTAGTTTAGCCGACTCCGGCCGGGCTGGGTGAGTGGAGGAGTAGGGGAAGAAGGTGTCTTGGAGAAGCTGGAGCACTGTGGTTCCCCCCGGGCGGTGGCGGTGGCACTTTACTGCAATCCTTCCCTCGCTCCACCATCAGAAGGCGCTCTTGCCCGGTCTCCAAGCAGACGGCCGCAGGACCGCGCGGCGACGCTCTAGTCGCCGTTTCTCTAAGGCAGGCGGGGCGGCTGGCAGCCGCGAAGAAAGCCTCGCTCGCCCGCCATGGCGCGGCTCCCGAAGCTGGCGGTCTTCGATCTGGGTGAGGAGACGGGCCTGGGGAGCTTCGCAGGGCGCTCTCCTTTTCCAAACCGCAGCGGCAGCTCCCGAGACCTGCGCGCTCCGAGCCTGAGCCTTCCCTCCGTCCTCCCGCAGATTACACGCTCTGGCCGTTCTGGGTGGACACGCACGTAGACCCCCCGTTCCACAGGAGCAGGTGAGGGGGCGCTGGGGAGGCCGGCGTCGGGCGGGGTGGGGCGGGCTGCAGCTGAGCGCACTCTCCCCGCAGCGATGGGGCGGTCCGGGACCGGCGGGGCCAGGCCGTCCGACTGTACCCAGAGGTGCCCGACGTCCTGCAGCGGTTGCGGGACCTTGATGTGCCCGTGGCGGCCGCTTCACGGTGAGGAAAGCGACTGAAAACGCTGCCGGGTCTCAAGCTGAGAGACGCAGGCAGGAGACGTCTCGCGTAACCCCGGGGCTACAAAAACTTCGGCGGGGCAGATTTGCATGTATTTGCATATCGTCATTGGGCCCTCTCCTGTGCCTTTAATTTATTAAACATTGGCTCAGCCGCCGCCTGTGTCAGACGGGAAGCATAGGGAGTTGAATGAGGACCGAGGATGCCTACCTATCCTGGAAAAATAGCAAGTTGATTTCCCCCCTGGTTAAATATAACTTGGCTTGCAGCTCTGGCCCTCCGGATCCCAGCTCTGACACCTTCTTGCAGGACAGGGGAGATCGAAGGGGCCAACCAGCTTCTGGAGCTCTTTGACCTTGACAGATACTTTGCTCATCGGGAAATCTATCCAGGCAGCAAGGTCACCCACTTTGAGAGGTAGGTGGAGATAAGGGTAGAAGCAGGGAGACCATAGAGGCTGAAGGAGCTAAGAAGCTAGCGGGGCCACTCCCTGCCCCTCCTTGCACAGGTTGCAGATGAAGACTGGAGTTGTTTTCTCCCAGATGATCTTCTTTGATGATGAGAAGCGGAATATCGTAGACGTCAGCAAACTGGGTACTGAGTGGTAAGATTAGCCCTTTGGGGAATGAGGAGAAAGGGTTCGGATGAGGGGTTAGGTAGGTATGTACGGGATGGATGATTTGCATGACAATATTTGGGTGACACCCAAAAAAGGTGAGAGGAACAACAGGCCTGATGAAATGTGGCTTTTTTTTTTCCCTTCTAGGCGTTACCTGCATTCATGTCCAGAATGGAATGAGTCTTCAAACCCTAAATGAAGGACTAGAGACATTTGCAAAGGCCCAAGCTGGGCCCTGAGGTCCAGGCTTGTGGATGAGCCTCATCGGAGGCATAAAACTGAAAGGAAATCAGGAAGGCATTCTCAGGTGTATTTGTAAATTATTAAAGCATGTGTGTGTGTGACAGAAGAGGTCCTCCTGCATGTTTCTATTTGTCTAGCGTTGTAGCCGGCCTCGGCTAACTGGAGGTGCCAAGAGCAGAGCGCGCGGCATTAGTCTTCATTAGGTTGGGCCATAGAAACTTGTGGCACACCCGACTGTGACCCCCCCCTTGTGCTCGCCCCATCCGCACTCCGTTTCCTGAGCTCTGCCAAGGGCCCGAAGAACTCTTCCACTGGCCCCAAGCAGTGGGACGCGCGACCCTGCACACTCCCTTCCAGGAAAACAAATACTGTGTTTTGGGGGGGAGGGCGTGCGGCGGCCTTTTTATAGCCAAAAATGAAGCGGCCGCTTTAAGTGGAGCGAGTGGGTTGGGGGCTGGTGCCTCGGGTCACGTGGTAGAAGTGGCCTCGTCGGCTCCAGTTGATGATGTCGGGGCGGTGCCCCAAGGAGGGATTGGCCCAGGCCGGTCTCGGAGCGCCGAGGCCGCACCCTCCCCGAGCAAGGCGGAAGTTGCCCGACGCCGTGGGGCGGAGGCGGGAGAGGCGAGGGTGGCGATGAGTGGGCTCGGCAGACTCTTCGGGAGGGGTGAGCCGGGGCGAGGCTGGCCGCGGGGGTGTGGGGGAAGGCCGTGGCCCGGGGCTGCCCCGAAGACCCCATGCGCGGCCTAGTGAGGCCTCCTCACGTGCCAGGAGGCCCCGCCTCGTCAGGGAGCCTGAGTCCGGCTGCCTCCCCTCCCCCGCCGCAGAGAGAAGAGCTGGGGGCCGGCCCGGGACTGGAGCGGAGGGTCCCCACTGTTCAGTCGGGGGGCGGGGGGGATGAGTTTCCGCTCGTCCTCATCTCCTTTCCAAAACACTGGTGCTTCCTTTATGCTGGCCAAGAGGGCATCTGAGGTGATGAAGAAAGATTGCCTACTTAAAACTCCTATCTGGTAGGGCAAGACAAGCCAAAACTGACATATACACTATCGTGTAGCAACTCCATGACGGAGATGTACCTACCACCCAGGGAAGCACAGAAGCAGCGCGGGGCGGGGTAGTGAGCCAGAAGGCTGGAGGTATGCCGGGTGGAGAATTGAGGTTGTCCAGGAAGATGTAACTGTGCAAAACAGGCAGGAAAGAGTATGGTGTGTTTAGGGGAACAGACTGTGTGTGTGTGTAGAGGTAAACAAAGGCCAGATCAAGAGGGGCCTTGTATGTCTTATTCAAGTTTTGGATTTTATCCTGTAGGCAATAGAGAGTGTGGAAGGATTTTAAGCAGGCAAGGGCCACCGTTTTTTTAGGAGTGCAGAAGATGAAGGGGAAAATTGAGATCAGATTTTTTTTTTCTCTAGCCCCTGTACTGCATTCAGTTCGATCCTGTGGAGTCAGGACCTTGGGCATCTGCTAGGACAGCAAGTGCAACAGTGATTACAAAAAGTGACCAAACTCTGGTGGGGATGTGATAGTGGGGCGGCTGTGCGTGTGTGGGGGCAGGGGGTGTATGGGAACTCTGTACCTGACACTCAAGTTTGCTGTGAACCTAAAACTGCTCTGAAAAACGAAGTCTATTATTTTTAAAAAAGGCCTGGAAATGACTTGAAAGGCAGCTTGGAATAGCAAACGAATACTGGATTTGAAAGTCATACTGCCACATTTCGATTACTCCTCTATTCTTACTAGCTGTGATTTTATTTATTTATTTATTTTAAAGATTTTATTTATTTATTTGACAGAGAGAGACACAGCGAGAGAGGGAGCACAAGCAGGGGGAGCGGGAGAGGGAGAAGCAGGCCTTCCGCTGAGCAGGGAGCCCGATGCGGGGCTCGATCCCAGGACCCTGGGATCATGACCTGAGCTGAAGGCAGACACCTAACGACTGAGCCAACCAGGTGCCCCTAGTTGTGATTTTAAACAAAAACAATTTAACATCTTTGTGCCCGTTTTCATGTTTGTGAAGTGAAGATAGTACCTTCACCGTAGAGAGTCCTTTTGGGATTAACAGTAATGCAGTCAAGTGCCAGCACATACTATGCGCTTAGTAACTGGTGGCTGATAGTTTTCCTCCACACAATATGGGCCTGCTTGATTGGACTCCAGGGAAGAAGGAGAAGGGGCCAACCCCTGAAGAGGCAATACAGAAACTGAAGGAGACAGAGAAGATACTGATCAAGAAACAGGAGTTTCTGGAGCAGAAGATTCAACAGGAGCTACAAATGGCCAAGAAGCATGGGATCAAGAATAAGAGAGGTAATGGGGGAGAGGTGCCAGTAGGGTGGGCCCAGGTGGGAAGCAAGGGCTTCTGGCTCTGATGTTCAGGGTGTGTGCTGGGTCAGCCGCCCTACAGGCTTTGCGGAGGAAGAAAAGATTGGAACAACAGCTGGCACAAACCGATGGGACATTATCCACCCTGGAGTTTCAGCGTGAGGCCATCGAGAATGCCACCACCAATGCAGAAGTGCTTCGTACCATGGAGCTTGCTGCCCAAGGCATGAAGAAGGCCTACCAGGACATGTGGGTACGGGGGGAGGGAAGCAGGGGGCCCAGGCGCTGGGGAAAGTAGCTTGGTATTGTACTTTGAATCTTAAAACCTTTCAGAATGTGAATTTACATTATAGACGTGCCTATGACAGCTAGACCTCTGTCGGTCTCTTTGCTTCCTGTAAGATCTCTTTGCTGGCTAAAGCATTATAACAAAGAAAGGTGATTTAAGACCCTTCAGAGAGGGAAGTGCAGCCTATCCTCCCCAGTGTGGCTTCTTATCAATCCTCAGGCCAGCCTTGCCTCTGTACAATTTCCCAGGGACCTCTTCTACCTGATAGCCGGGGATTTATCAGCCTGAGGCCACAGACAGGAGGGGCTTCACTCAGGCAAGACAGGAAAGTCGGGAGGGTTGTTTCCTGATTTCCTGGCTGTATATCTTGTTCTCAGGGACATTGACAAGGTGGATGAACTGATGGCTGACATTACAGAACAACAGGAGGTGGCCCAGCAGATCTCAGATGCCATATCTCGGCCTGTGGGCTTTGGAGACGTTGTGGATGAGGTGATTGGGACTGAGGGGTCAGGGAATATGGGAGAAAGCAGGAGACCAGCCAGAAGGAATGCCCAAGAGAATCATGGGGCAAGTTTGGGGGAGGAGAGGGACTCCAAAAGTGGTATGTTTTTGGAAGTAGAAATTCCCTTTCTTGGGGCGCCTGGGTGGCTCAGTTGGTTAAGCGACTGCCTTCAGCTCAGGTCATGATCCCGGAGTCCTGGGTTCGAGTCCCACGTCGGACTCCCAGCTCAGCAGGGAGCCTGCTTCTCCCTCTGACCTTCTCCCCTCTCATGCTGTTTCTCTCTCTCTCTCTCTCTCTCTCAAATAAATAAATAAAATCTTAAAAAAAAAATTTATTTATTTGAGAGAGAGAGCATGAGATCACGGGAGGGGAGGGGCAGAGGGAGAGGGTAGAGTCCTAAGCGGACTCTGCTGAGCTTGGAGCCCAACATGGGGCTTGATCTCACAACCCTGAGATCAGAGCCCTGAGATCACAACCTGAGCTGACACTAAAGAGTTGCAGGCTTAACCAGCTGTGCCACCCAGGCGCCCCTCATTTCTTCATCTTAAACAGTTTTGTTGTTCCATATCCAGGATGAACTGTTGGAGGAGCTAGAGGAGCTGGAGCAGGAGGAATTGGCCCGGGACTTGTTAACTGTGGGTGACAAGGAGGAAGAACCCCCCACTGAACTGCCCAGTGTACCCTCTGCACATCTGCCCGCAGGACCAGGTACTCAGGGCTATTCTGTTGCCTTAAGGACTTGAGGAGGTGGGATAGATACGGGGAGAGATTATTCCTCTTACATCCTGCTTCAAAGGAACCGGGCAAAGAGGGCTGCTGCTACCGTTGCACAGGTTATTGACCGTATAAGGGTACCTGGCTGAACAGGAATGAAGACTAAAGTCCAGCTGTGCCTCATTCGGCAAGCTGGGCACCCTGGTGTAGGGCTACAAGTTCTGGGAGAGAGAAGCACATTTTCTTAATTTGTACAAGGGTTCCCTGGGAGTTAGCAGCAGCCCAGCAAGCAGAAGGACCACACCTTTAGGTTCTTTGCTGGGGAGAGAAAATTCAGCAAACTTTCAGTGTTCTTTTTTTTTAAAGATTTTATTTATTTATTCATGAGAGACAGAGAGAGAAGCAGAGGGAGAAGCAGGCTCCCCGCAGAGCAGGGAGCCTGATGCGGGACTCCATCCCAGGACCCTGGGATCATGACCTGAGCCGAAGGCAGCCGCTTAACGACTGAGCCACCCAGGCGCCCGACTTTCAGTGTTCTAGCAGGGGATTGTTGGAAGTTGCTACGGCCCTAACATTTCTTTCTTCTCTGGGTATCCTTGTCCCTGAAGCTCCTGAAGCAGATGAAGATGAAGAAGCACTAAAGCAGCTGGCTGAGTGGGTATCCTGATAAGTCTGGGCTTGTTTTCCCAGTGCTGCCTTCATTGGTCTCTTTTCCTTAAGTGCCAAGTGCTAAGCTAAAGGAACATAGCCTTCTGGGGAGGTCCTGCTGAGGGTGATAGTGTGACCCTGCCTGAAAAGGTGTTGTCGCCCTCCCCTCCCTGGCTCAACTCTGAAAAAAGACCTTGGTGCGAGAGGAGCCCCTGGGCTCCCTTCTCTGATAGCAGTTACAGTGCCCTTGTTCCCAATAAAATCGGGCAGATGGAACCATACTGCTTATACTGCCTCGTCTACACCTGAAACTCTTCCCTGGCCTTTGGAGCTTTGTTTCAAGCATTGAATCACAATGGGAGTAATGAAGGGAATAACGAAGTACTGGAACAGAGAACAAATGGGAGTTGACAATATCTTGACCTACTATGTTCTAGGTAGGTACTGTTTCATCTTTCAAGTTGGTGTGTCCTAGAGTTGCCTGGTGCTGAGGTTAAGCACAAGTATTATTTATCTTAGACCCATATGGAGCTGTCTCTGAGTCTTCTCTCATTGCTTTCCCCCAATCATGCCTCTGCCAAGACAGCCCCATGATTTACTACTCATTTGCCTTTTGCAAAGCCCATTTTCAAGGACAGGGAAGGAGAATATAGGGATGAAGGAGCAAGTAGCTTTCCTTTATTCAGAACCCACGGTAAATAGGCTTGTTTGAACTGTCTCTTCGGTTTCTTTTTTTTTTTTTTAAGATTTGTTTACTTATTTTGGGAGAGCGTGTGCATACAAGCAGGAAGAGCAGAGAGAGAAGGAGAGAGAACCCCAAGCTGACTGCCTGTTGAGCGCAGAACCTGATTCGGGGCTCAGTCCCACAACCCCGAGATCATGACCCAAGCTGAAACCAAGAGTGAGACACTCAACCAACTGC
Organism: Zalophus californianus; assembly: GCF_009762305.2. Taxonomy (NCBI): domain Eukaryota; kingdom Metazoa; phylum Chordata; class Mammalia; order Carnivora; family Otariidae; genus Zalophus; species Zalophus californianus. The sequence goes on from NC_045600.1 coordinate 71,074,487, forward strand.
GCCACCCAGGCACCCTTGCCATTTCTAAGAGCAATCGATGAGGGACCATGATTCACTGGGATTGTTCCAACAGTGGTTAAGGTGGCATCTGGAGAAGGAACCAAGATATTTCACACATCCTGATGCCCATTTCAAGGGGAACAAATAATGCCATCCCTTTGGACTGTAAACAGAGGCAGAGCCATAACCAAATAGCAACCAGGGCCTCTGTCCCACTGCTTGAACATTTAGAATGCACAGACATGTAAAATAATAAGCATTTACTTAGCCAGAATAATGAAGCTTCCCCAAAGTGGGTGTTTATCCCAGCACCCTCTCCCCCATGAGCCACGTATGAGCTACATTGTGAATTACCCTATTGACTTACAGACATCAAGGTGACTGGTTACAGACTCTGGTTAGAAATCCACCTCTTGGTCTCAGTAGGGTTCCCTGCTAAGGTTCCCCCGAAGAAAGAATGTCTTTGACCCCAGCTGATGAAACTAAATCAGAAATAGATTTATTTTTGGTATAAAGGATTTTTAGCCCCAGACCCTCCTGCTTTGCTCCTCTTCCAACCCCTTCCTTCAACCATTTTTAGGTATTGATTTCCAAGGATTGGTGCCGATTAGTGGTGCTGGAGGGTTGGCACATGGCCTCAAGCAGCCTGATCTCCTGGGTGGGTTGCTCAGGCTGGAATTTGAGCACCCAAGGATCCTTGATGATGTCCAGGATGGTGGCACGCTTGGTGGCTTGGCGTAGCGTCTGGAGGACCAGGTTCTAGGGCAGGGGAAAGAGAGGTCTTGGCTGAGCTCGCCCCCCATTGTGCCACACAGGCAGTGAGCAGCTGGACCTGAGAGAGAAGCAGGACAGCCCATCACACCACTCTGGTGAAAGGGGGTGTGGTCCTGATTTTATCCTGAAGAGCAAGGCATTTAACTCCCTGGAGGAGAGGGAAAGGAAGGGTACCTGGGGGGAAACCTCTTGCATAATCCCTTTCTGGCCTAAAGAGACAGAAGCTGAAACCTGCTTGACTCACATGTAAGGTGCAGAGCCCAGGGGTGGCCCTTTAAGGTCCCTCCCCGCCAACTTCTCTAGGGCAGGGGCTAAAGTGTGAGATGGGTCTGGTGGGAAAGAGCCTCCCCCAGGGTGGGGAGGCCTAGGATGGGTCTTCTCTGCCTGTGGGTCATCCCTGAGGCCTCAGCCCTCCTGGGGGAGCCAGCACCTTGCACTCCTGGGAGATGGAGTAGTTAGATGGAAAAGTGACCTCCTTTTGAGTCTCTTTCAGCAGCTTCTTGAGATTGGTGTCATCAAAGGGCAGCCGGGCGACCACTAGAGTGTAGAGGATGACGCCCATGCTCCAGGTGTCAGACAGGAAAGGGTTGTAGGGCAAGCCCAGCAAGATCTCCGGGCATGCATAAGCGAAGCTGCCACAGTAGGTCTGGCTGAGGTGGTTTGTAAAGCAGTTCGTTTGGCGGTAAGAAGGGCTACTATGCACTGTCTGGTTAGAAGGCACCATCTTGGCGAAGCCAAAGTCTGATATCTTCACATTCTCCCGCTTGTCCAGCAACAGGTTCTCCAACTTTAAGTCCCTACCAGCAGCAGAAAGGCTGGGGGTCAGGCTGGGGAGAGGGCTTAGTATTAGACCGGGAGCTGAAGGGCCAGGGGTCAGAGGCTAGAGATGGAAAAGGCAAGGTGGGAGAGAGGTGCCATTATGAGGATACAAGTAGAGAGGAAAGAGCCATGGAGTTGTGAGCAGAGCCCAAAGGTGAGAGAGGATGGTACCTGAGGACCACAGGGGGCTCGTCATTGTAGTTCAGAGTGCCGTGCTCACAGTGGGCGCTACAGAAACGTTCTTGAGCAGAGAATTAAAATAGAGGGGATGAATGGGCCTAGATAACTGAGGAAGGTCAAGGGAGAAAAAAGAGGGCAGAAAATGGGAAACATGCATAAAACCCCCTTGAGAGCCCAAAGGCCCCAGCCTGGGTGGCAGCGCCCTCACCGGTGCACGATGCCCTTGCTGTGCAGGTAGGCGATGCCCAGGGTCATCTGGGAGAACCACTTGCCAGCAAGGGGCTCAGAACAAGCCCCATATCGCTGGATCCACTCAAGGACATCACCGCCCTGAGCCAGCTCCAGAATGATGTATACTCGGGATGTGGTTTCGATGGCCTGGTAGAAGTTGATGAGGTACTTGTGCCGCAGGACCCTCATGACCTGGCCCCGGAAGAGGGACCCATCAAACCTGGGAAGGGAGAACCCGGGCTGTGCTCCCAGCCCTCCTGCTGTCTGACGGCTAACTTAACTTAGAACTCTGCAAGCGGATTAAACTCCAGAGGGCTGGGTGATCTGTGGGCAAACCCTAGGCTTTGTACTTTTACTTTGTGAAGGGCTGGAGGTGAGTGGGTGGGTGGAAAGAGATTGAATTTACATCAAGTCATTTTCATGCTGCTTAGTGAGACAGTCAGCCCTGCGGGGGGTGGGGTGGGGGTGGGGGTTCTCACTCCACCTCCTCCTAACCACACCCCTTCTGAGAAGTCTTAAGCAGCTTGGTCTCAGTTCCCTTTCCAACCTGTATCTCACGGGGCAGGAACTTGTTAAGATAGTCCTCAGAGGCCTTCTTCTTTGAGATGATCTTGACAGCCACCATGACCTTCTGCTTTGTGTAGTAAGCCTCATACACCGTCCCATAGGAGCCATTGCCAATGACCTTGCCCACCTCGTAACCATAGGCCTCCATGACAGAGCGGTAGGCTGAGGTAGGTGGTGCTACCTCCGAGGTGTCTCCCTTCCCCATGGTGTTGGGCTTGCTGAGAGTAGGGAACTGTGCTACTTCGAAGCCTATTATCTGCTCAGAAAGCCAACTTTGAGCCACTGAGGGCTGGGGTAACAAAGTAAAGTTAGTCTCCAAATGCTTGCCTATATAGTCACGCAAGTCTGGGATGCTGGGCTCACCTCCCCAGTGGGAACGTGGAGGGGGGAGAAGGGGGCAGCAGTTCTTTTTGTCTCCACTGGCTGTTGTTACTTCTTCCTCCTCTTGGTTACGGAATTCGCCAAGGTCCCATGTTCCACATACATCACAATTCACCTTCTTTCCACCTTGGGCCACAAGGCTTGAGAATGAAGTGCACAGTGGAACATATTCCTGGAGGCAGCTTCTGTAGTCTGGTGAGACCGCCCCCCCCTCCCGGCCATAGATCTAGTCCCTTCAACCATTCATGTCCATTGAGCACCCACTGTGTGCCAGGCCGTGCACTGAGTACTGGGATAAAACAGCTAATAACGCCAACAGAGACCCTGTACTCAGTTTATTATCCAGAATGAGAAACTTGCATGTGAGAATATGACAGAGAACTGCAAGGTGTTGTAGAAGCCTATTCTAAGGAATCTTAACCTTACAATGTTTTTTGTTTGTTTGTCTGGCTTAAAGCAACCACCCTTTTATTTATTCATTTATTTTTTGGCAAGTTGAGCTGTGCTCAGTTGGGTGGTTCTTCTGGTGGTCTCATCTTAGCTGGGTGGTTTGTTTCTGCTGCATATGGTCTCACTATCCAGTGGACTAGCCAGAGTTCCTTCACATAGTAGCAGAGAATTACATGAGGAAAAAAAAAATCAGAAATTGCATGACAGCTAAGCCTAGACTTCAAAATCGCAGAGCATCACTTCCATACCTTTATAAAAATAAAGAGTTTCAAGGTTACAAGGATCCCAGATTGAAGGGGTGGAATGGACTCCACCTGGGAACTCTGAAATGCATTCTTATCTTCCCATGACCCTAAGTTCTGTACTTTTCCTCCTCTCCCTCTAGCCATTCCTCAGACTTCACTGGAGCCTTATCTTCTCTGTCCCTTAATCATATCCGGAAGGTTCTACCACAGGCCTTATTTCCTCAGAGCTTTATGCCCTCCCATTAGGATCTCACCCATTTCCCAACATTTTAGTTATTACATCCATGCTGACTGCTCCTAATCTCATCTCTATCCCAGATGTCCTCTGGAGTTCCAGATCCAGCATCCAGTTGCTTACTGGACATCACATGGACATGTCTCCCTCAGGTATCTTAAACTCACCATGTCCAAAATTGAACTCTTTCTGTTCTTGCCCTAGACTTCCTCTTTTTTTTTCTTTTCTTTTTTTTAAAGATTTATTTGACAGAGAGAGCGAGCACAAGCAGTGGGAGCGGCAGGCAGAGGGAGAGGGAGAAACAGGCTCCCTGCCAAGCAAGAAGCCCAATGCGGGGCTCCATCCCAGGACCCTGGGATCATGACCTGAGCCGAAGGCAGATGCTTAACCGACTGAGGCACCCAGGTGCCCTCTGTTGAATTCTATACTCATCTTCAATTTACACACCCAGTCATCCTAGACCCTTCCCTCTGCCTCAGCCCTTACATCCAATCTGTCACCTCTTCTACCTCTTAAAACTATCTTTAATAATACACTCCAGGCTCTTGAAGCGGCTGCCACCACCTTAGGTCAAGCCTCCATCAACTGATCACTCTAGCAAGCCTTCTGCTCCCCTCCAGTCTTCACCCTGAACTCCAAGGCATAACACGGATTTGGTTCCCACTTAAAACAATTCAGTGCCTCCCCATCTGCCTCAGGATCAAGTCCAAAATCTTTTTTTTTTTTTTAAAGATTTTATTTATTTGAGAGAGAGGGGGAACACAAGCAGGGGGAGCGAGAGAGGGAGAAGCAGGCTTCCTGCCGAGCAAAGAGCCCAATGTGGGGCTCAATCCCAGGACCCTGGGATCATGACCCGAGCCGAAGGCAGATACCTAATGACTGAGCCACCCAGGTGCCCCTAAATAAAATCTTTTAAAAAAAAATATTCAAGCACCTATACCCAAGGATGCTAAAAAAAATCTTAACACTGTGTTAAAATCATTGTGTTTTTAACCTCAGTTGGACCCCCAAATGCTGCCCAGTGATCCTGCTCATTTTCCAGATCAGCTCACTTCCATTCTCCACAACCTATTCTTCTCAAACCTCTTAACTTCATCTCCCTCTTCTGGTCAGTTGACCTCCCTTACAGCCCTAATGGGAGATGCAGGCAGAAAAAACACAATTACAGACACTATGTTAGATGCTGTGACAGAAAGTACTGGGGCTCTGGGAGCACCCAGAAAGGAGGAACATCCAGTTTGGGCTTGAGCAATCAGTAAAGGTGTCCTTAAAACAGCTCATGAGATAAGTTCTCAAGGAAGAGTAGGGGTTTGCCAAGACAGAGGGAACAATGAAGGAAAAGTAATTCTCTTTGGCCGGAGCATTGCATGTATGTTAAAAGATAAAACTGGGGGTGCCTGGGTGGCTCAGTTGGTAAGCGTCTGCCTTCAGCTCAGGTCATGAACCCAGGGTCCTGGGACTGAGCCCTGCCATCAGACTCTCTGCTCAGCGAGCCCGCTTCAATTTATTTATTTGACAAAGAGGGAGAGAGCACAGCAGGGGTAGCAGCAGAGGGAGAGGGAGAAGCAGGCCCCCTGCTAAGCAGGGAGCCCCATGTGGGGCTTGGTCCCAGGACCCTGCTAGAGGGATTACCTGGATTTAAGACTGTGTGTGTGCAGGGTGGGGGATGGCACGCAGGGGAAAGAACAAAAGCAGAATCACATTTTCTATCTTCCAAAAAAACCAACTCCAACAACAGATTGTGCCGTAGGCTACTGGTAAATTCCTGTTTATTGACAGCCTGCTGATCCTGCTGGCAGGGTAGTTCCAAAGTTTGTTGTAAGCTAGATCTACATTCTCAAACTGCCAAGATGAGTTGTCCAGGACACACTGTGGTAAGGAGGCCCACCCTGCCCCGCCCATCTTCTGCTCCTCTGGATAGGTAGCTTGGTGGCAGCTCTGTCCGCATCATGTCCAAAGGGTAAACCAGTTTATTCAAAACACGTGTATTAAGCTGCCTACTTTATACAAAAGCACTGCTAAGTCCTGAGGATATCAAGATGGATAAATTACAGTCTTCCTGTGAGTAGTTAGTAATGAGCAAGGAAAACAGACACATAAGTAGTAAAATAACAGTACGGTGAGATAAAGTGCTATAAACAAAGACTGGAAGATGTAGAGGCAGGCTTTATAGAGGAGGCATTTGTACTGTTCAAGAGGGGTCTCCAGGCAGGTAAGTAGGGGATGGTAGATTGGGCAGTCTAGGCCAAAGGAACTATATGAGGCTTGCAGGCTTGAGAGAACATGACATTCAAGCTTCTAATTTGAATACAATTAGTGTACCTGGAGAAGTAATAAAGATCCAGGTCTGACAGGCCTCATATACCAAGCTTTTTAGAATTTATCCTATGTACTCATGTTCAAATTTTGGTCAAAATAGTCAAAGTCAGAGCCTCTTAAAAAATGATGCCTAGTCACCTCCTCCTCTAAGATCCTGATGTCGTGGACCCAGATCTCCATGTTTTTAATAAGCTTCTAGCTGAATCTGATGCACACCAAGATCTGAGAACCACTGTTGCAGAAAACAGTATATATAGTGTATATATGTATGAATCAGCAGCAGAGTGGAAAATGGATCCAAGAAGGGAGGTGACCAGGAGACTAGCAAGGTGGTTGTCATGGTAATTTAGGTGCGAGAGGATGAGACCCGAAGCTAGGCAGCCAGGGAGGGCAAGTATTTGGAAGATATTGAGGAAGTAAGCAGCAGGGGGGCTTGACAGCATTGATCAGAGGAGGCGGGGGGTTGGGACGGGGCAGTAAGTGAGAAAGAGTCCCAGGTTTCTGGCTTCTCTTAAGTTACTTTTCTAATTACAAAATTCACTGATTTATCTAAAAAACTCAATCCCCTACTTCCTAGAACCTCACCTCCTCCTCCTGCAGGGAGGAGGGCTGGGTCAGAGAGGGCAGAAGAAGGTAAATGGAGGACTTTTCAGGTCAGAAGCCAGTTAAGATTTCCCCTGTACTGCTTTCCCCGGGGAAAGGGAACCTTAAGTCTGCATCCTTACATGTTGCCCCCAGGTGGCCAAACGGTAGTCACTGCCCCTGGGTCTGATCTTTAAAACTCCCCTAATGGCAGATCCCCTTAAAGTAGCGAGACAAATAAGGGCAAACTTTTCCAGAGTAATCTGCAATAGAAAATTAAGAAAAGCCCGTACACATACAGATAAATACGAACAAAAACATCGAAAGAGTCGAACGTATGTCAAGATTCTTTACCTGCAAGTAACGATAACTGTCAGGCTGCCCAATTCACCGAATAAAAGCGCTGACACCCTGTCTGTCTGCGTGCCTCCGCACCAGACCTAGCTCAGGCTTGCCTACGTTCGAACATGGGACGGTCATTATAAGGCCAGGGAGGCCTCCAATGCAGCCTCCGGAAGAATTTTTATTCACGTATTTATTTTTCGGCGGGAGACCATTCGTGACGGGTCAAGAGAAGCAGTGAGGTGAGATCCCGACTCCAGGACCCTTGCATGGACTGTGCCCGGGCTGTCCTAGCATAGAGACGCCCAAAGCCTCACTCACCCCCGCCCGGGTTGGGGGCCATGGATCGCCTCCCAGAGCTCGCCCTCTGCAGTCGGTGGCGAGTCCCACTGGTTCAGCCGGCAAATGCTCCGGGGCGTTCACTAGGTGTGGGCCCAGCCACCAACCGGGGTCCGTCTCCTGGACAGTCACTGGACGCGTGCGGCGGGCAAGGCTCCCCGGCTTCCGCCCGTGCCCCAAGTCTTCCCGGGGGGCGGCGGCCGGCGCCTCTCACCCCGAAGGGGCGTCCGAGGCCTCGCAGCCAGGCCTCAGCCGTAGCCCCGGCCGGAGAAACCGTCGGCGGAGCGGTGTCCCGGCAGCCGCGGCGGGGGCGTGGTCCCCTCTCCGCTCCAGGAGAGGAGCTTTCCGCCGGGCTGAGGTCCCCGCGAGTGAGGCGGAAGTGGTAAGACTGACGTGTCCTGGGCTGCTCTGCAGATCGCCGGGAGGGCCCCCCGCCGGGGGTGGGGGGTGGGGGGCGGGCTAGCCGAGCCTTGCGGGCTCTCCGGAGCTGGGCCGGCCTCCCGGCTGGAGAAAGCTCGTCGGGGAGCACCTCACTAAGCCGAGTGCGGCCGCAGCCTCTGTGATCAGGCACCGCGGCGGACAACCCCGTGGAGGTCGGGCGTCAGGTCCTCTCCGGGCCGCCGCTAGCGCGCCGCTCTGGGGGAAACCCGGGCAGGAGCCCAAGGGCAGCTACGGGGCCGCAGAGGCCGCGGGCGCCGTCTCGGCCAGCCCTACCTGAGCTGTGAGGACCCCGCGGATGCCGCGGGAAGGTGCTGGAGGTGCGAGGCCGCGTGGCGTTGCCATGGAAACGGGCTGGGGCGCGCGGGGAGGTCCCGGGCAGGCGGGCTGCGGGACGGGGACCCCAGATCCAGAAGACGAGAGAGCAGAGGCGGACAGAGGCAGTATTGTGTGGGGGTCGGGGGGCGGCCTTCCGAGGGAGGGTTCGAGAGGCCACGGGGAGAAATTGGAGCTATGGGGCTTCGTTTCAAAGGACCTGACCTGGGGCGTCAGGAGTTGATCCCTGGTTTTCATAACTGCAGGATTCCCTCAAACAGGTTTCACTGCCTTAAGGATGACAGTCCTAGGGCACCCGCCGAGTTGGAGCTGCCAGTGGTTGCCATTCCTGATACTGCTGCTGGGCACAGGCCATGAGCCAGGGGTGGAAGGTGTGACACACTACAAGGCCGGTGACCCCGTCATTCTGTATGTCAACAAAGTGGGACCCTACCACAACCCTCAGGAGACTTACCACTACTATCAGCTTCCGGTCTGCTGCCCTGAGAAGATCCGTCACAAAAGCCTTAGCCTGGGGGAAGTGCTGGATGGGGACCGAATGGCTGAGTCTTTGTACGAGATCCGCTTTCGGGAGAATGTGGAGAAGAGAATTCTGTGCCACATGCAGCTCAGTTCTGCACAGGTCAGCCTCTCCACATTGGCGAGCATTTAGCCCTCCCTTCCAGGGACTAATAACAGTGCCTTCTAATTCATGGTTTTATAGCACCTCTGTGGAAATGATCTGACTTGATTCTAACGCCAACCCCACTGGTAGGCAGGACAGGTGGTACTATTTGCATTCAGTTGAGGAAGAAACATACTTGCTCAAAAGCGACTCTTCCAAGACTACGTGGATATTGAATTGCAGAGGTGATACTAGAGCCCAGGGCTCCTGACTCCAAGCCGCTCTGTTGGTAATAAGGGCCCAGCTGTCACTCCTGCATGGTTTCCTTCCATACCTACTTCTTGGCTTTCTTAACTAGCTCCTTTACACTCTTACCTTTCCTGTGATGCTTTTTTCTTTAGCAAATCCTATCTTAGGGCACTCTTCTTTAGTCTACCCTAGACTTTCTTACACCTTGCCTTTCTCCTTTTTCTACACCTTAACCCCGTCAAGTCATATTGCTCTTTTTGGAGAATCCCAGCATACTAGGATCTAACCCAGTGGCTCTCAACAGGGGGCAGTTCGGTTTTGTCTCTCAAGGGACATTTGGCAATGTCTGGAGATCATTTTGATTGTCACTACGGGGGGTGCTACTGACATCTAGTGGGAAGAAGCCAGGGATGGTGCATATTACAGTGCACAGGACAGCTGCCCACAATAAAGAACTATCCAGCCCAAAATGTGAGTAGTGTCCAGGCTGTGAAACCTTGCTCTAACCTTCTGCCTGGGGAGGCCTTGTCTGACTCCTGACTTGCTCTTTGTAGGTGGAGCAACTGCGCCAGGCCATTGAGGAACTGTACTACTTTGAATTTGTAGTGGACGACTTGCCAATCCGCGGCTTTGTGGGCTACATGGAGGAGAGTGGCTTCCTGCCTCACAGCCACAAGATAGGGCTCTGGACTCATTTGGATTTCCACTTAGAATTCCATGGAGATCGAATTATATTTGCCAATGTCTCGGTGCGGGATGTCAAGCCCCACAGCTTAGATGGGTTACGACCTGATGAGTTCTTAGGCCTCACCCACACCTACAGCGTGCGCTGGTCTGAGACTTCAGTGGAGCGTCGGAGTGACAGGCGCCGTGGTGATGATGGTGGTTTCTTTCCCAGGACACTGGAGATCCATTGGTTGTCCATCATCAATTCCATGGTGCTTGTGTTTTTACTGGTGGGTTTTGTGGCTGTCATTCTCATGCGTGTGCTTCGAAACGACCTGGCTCGATACAACTTGGATGAGGAGACTACGTCTGCAGGTTCTGGTGATGACTTTGACCAAGGTGACAATGGCTGGAAGATTATCCATACAGATGTCTTCCGCTTCCCTCCGTACCGTGGTCTGCTCTGTGCTGTGCTTGGTGTGGGTGCCCAGTTCCTGGCCCTTGGCACTGGTGAGGTGATAAAAATTAAATCAGGGATTTCTCTCAAGGGGTAGAACTAAGCAGGTGGTTTGTTCTGGAAAGATCTCCTGATCTTCTGTCCAGGTGAGGGGCAGACCTAAGGGGTGGGGTGGCCTTAAAAGAGATGTGTATAGGGGCACTTGGGTGGCTTAGTTGGTTAAGCTTCCAACTCTCTGATCTCAGCTCAGGTCTTGATCTCAGGGTCATGAGTTCAAGCCTGGCGTTGGGCTCCATGCCCAGCATGGAGCTTGAAAAAAAGAGAAAGAAAGAATGTGTATATTCAGTTGTGGGTTTGCTGGACAACAGAATCAGGGGATATTGTTTTCCTGGAGACCTTGGGTCTGGGTGAAAGGGGGCTGATTCCTCTGAAATTGCCAGAAAAGGGATAGGTTGAGACCTGACATAGGCTTTCCACTACCATCCTGCAGGCATTATTGTCATGGCACTGCTGGGCATGTTCAATGTGCACCGTCACGGGGCCATTAACTCGGCAGCCATCTTATTGTATGCCCTGACCTGCTGCATCTCTGGCTACGTGTCCAGCCACTTCTACCGGCAGATTGGAGGCGAGCGTTGGGTGTGGAACATCATTCTCACCACCAGCCTCTTCTCTGGTGAGGACTGTCCTTTCCCTGGTGGGCCGGCCTGGTGGGCCGATTTGGGGAACTTAGAATACATCGTGGAACCTGGGATAGAGTTAGAGTAAGGCTTTAAGGGAATAAAAATAGGCAAAAGAAACAAAACCATTCAGAAGACAAGAATGCATTTCTTTTGCATAGTCAAAAATTAAGTAAGTAAAATGTTCTAGGCAGTATGGTAAGCACTCGACACACTTCATCTCATTAAATCCCCACAGCAACCCTATATGGTAGGTAATATTGTCCCCATTTTATAGATGAGGAAGTTGAACTTCAGGCTGCTTAAGTAATTTGCCCGACACTACACTCCTAAGAGGGAGTAGAGCAGGTTTCAGACCCAGGCAGTCTGACTCGAGAGCCCGTATTTGTAACCATTACATGAAGAGTGAAATAACACTCTTTCTGGAACTTATTTTTTGGTACTCTCCTTTCAAAAAATTTTTTTTTATTTGGAGGTGGCTACAGGACTCTAGCCTTACAAGCCGGTTTATCATTTCAAAGGCCGTAGTGGTCTGCATTCTAAGGCTTTTGTGTTCCCAATCCTGATTTAGATTTCATCACATTTATGTTTGAACCAGAGCTTTCTGAAAACAGGGCCTTAATCCAAAGGGATGTCTCTTGCTAGGAATCACAGATGCCACAGCAGGATAGGGCCTCGGAGGCAGGTGGATCGTGTTACTCTAGATCACTATGTAATGGCGGCCTTGCTCTTTAATGATAATGACGGGGGAGGAGATGTTGGTAAGATAAGGAACAGGAAACCACAGGATGTGGAAGGGCGAGGTCTGCCTGGGAGCAGGATGCTTTGCCCCTCTCCCTATTAGGTCTAGTCTGAGTGGGTGGCCCCAGGATGTAGCTCCTCCTGTTGACCCTTCTTCTGGGGGCCGATCCCTGCAGTGCCTTTCTTTCTGACGTGGAGTGTGGTGAACTCGGTGCACTGGGCTAATGGTTCGACACAGGCTCTGCCAGCCACCACCATCTTGCTGCTTCTGACGGTTTGGCTGCTGGTGGGTTTCCCCCTCACTGTCATTGGAGGCATCTTCGGGAAGAATAATGCTAGCCCCTTTGACGCACCTTGTCGCACCAAGAACATCGCCCGGGAAATCCCACCCCAGCCTTGGTACAAGTCTACGCTCATCCACATGACTGTTGGAGGCTTCCTGCCTTTCAGGTATCCTCCCTTTATGCCATGGCCATCATTCTCAGGTTCCTGACTTTTCCTTTCCCAGTACCCTAGCCCAGTTAAGAGTGATAATCCCTGGTTCAGCTTTACCATTAAGAGATCATTAAATGGGTCCTCCTTTCTCCAAGCAGGACTCCGCTTGAAGCAGTTCACAGATGAGGGTGTCTCATTTAAAGAGCTCTTCAGAGACCTTGTTCCTTTCACCATCTTTCTGGTTTCTGACTTTAGCGTCCACAAGCACCACGTGGGGCTTGAAGCCCGTGTGATTGCATATTCAATTTGTTGAGAACCTCTAGTGCCAGGCAGATAAGACAGCAGAAAAGAAAACAGACAAGATCCTTGCTCCCAACCGATGAGGGCAGATGCTTCTGGAATGAGCACTGCTGGTGGCGGGTAGAAGAGTCCCCACGGAGCTGGGAACTCCCGGGCAGGGCGCGGAGCGGACCGGTACCATGGGGGTGTGGAGCTGGCCACCGGGCTGGCGGTGCACAGCCCTTTAATGCCGTGTACCGTCTTTTCTCTTCACAGTGCCATCTCCGTGGAGCTCTACTACATCTTTGCCACAGTCTGGGGTCGGGAACAGTACACTCTGTACGGCATCCTCTTCTTTGTCTTCGCCATCCTGCTGAGCGTGGGGGCGTGCATCTCCATTGCGCTCACCTACTTCCAGCTGTCTGGGGAGGATTACCGCTGGTGGTGGCGCTCTGTGCTGAGTGTTGGCTCCACTGGGCTCTTCATCTTCCTCTACTCCGTTTTTTACTATGCCCGGCGCTCCAACATGTCAGGGGCCGTACAGACAGTAGAGTTTTTTGGCTACTCCTTACTCACAGGTTATGTCTTCTTCCTCATGCTCGGCACCATCTCCTTTTTTTCTTCCCTAAAGTTCATCCGTTATATCTATGTTAACCTCAAGATGGACTGAGTTTTGGGGGGCAAAACCATTGCTCTTCTCTCCCATTCTTCACGTCCAGAGGCCCATTGAGCTCTCTCAACCAACGTCTCTTCTGATTTAGTGACTGAATTGTGATGGCATCGCTGCCTTCCCCTTTGCCCTTGGGGCCTCCCTTCCCCGCAGGGCCTGGAAATTACAAATCTCTATTCTATAAGGAGTATATATTTGAACTTTTTAAGTTGCCTTTAGTTTGGGTCCTGATTTTCCTTTTTACAATTATCAAAATAAAATTTATTAAGAAAAAAGGATCCTGTAGTCAGAGAGTTTGGTCTGGATATAGGAACCCGAGCCCTGCCGTTAAGGGCACTGTCCCTTAGAAAGCCGGGTCGGCGGCGGAACGCACGGAACGCGAGTTCTCCCAGCTTGGGAACACTCGGCCAGGGGAACCTGCCTTGCCGGGGCCCTGTTTCCGCGGCTCGGCAGGCGCGCAGGCCGACGGAAGTGGCGAAGCGGGAGCTCCGTGTGGGAAGCGAGTTGAATCACCCTGGCGACGGGAGGGGCGCGGAGCAACGCCCTTTCCGCCGGAAGCGGGTTTCAGGGCCTCCACGTGCAGTCCCTCCCCCCTCCCGACCCAGTAGCGGCGGCTCGGCTGCTGCCATGGAGCCCGCCCGGCTGGAGCAGATCCTGCGGGAGCTGCTGCTGCCGGACACCGCGCGCATTCGCCGGGTACGGGACAGGGGGGACCCGGCCGGGGCGAGCGGGAGGTGGTGGGAAAGGCCCGACTCTGACCCCGGGACTCCTCCCAGGCCACCGAGCAGCTCCAGACCGCTCTTCGGGACCCGGCCGCCCTGCCCGCCCTCTGCGACCTGCTCGCCTCGGCGGCCGACCCTCAGGTGAGGCGCCTGCCCCTTCCCGCGGAACGTCCCATAGTACGCCACCGGTCTAGCCCCAGCTTGTCCCCTGCGCCCCGCCCAGCACCTTCCTGCTCGGACCCTCACATGCGTGCTTCCTCGTCCCAGATCCGCCAGTTCGCGGCCGTGCTGATCCGCAGACGACTGAGCACCCGCTGGCGACGGCTGGCGGCGGAACACCGGGAGAGGTGGGCGGGGCCAGGGGCGGGGCGGGGCCCGGCGGAGGCGGCTCCGGGGCGGGCCAAGTACCCACACCTGCCACCTGTGTTCCAGCCTCAAGTCCCTGGTCCTGACCGCCCTTCAGAGAGAGACCGAGTAAGTGCCTCCCTGCCTCCTCTTGGGATCCTGACTGACTCCAGGCTGAGACCCTCTATGGGTTTCTGCCTTGCCTTTCGGCTCCGGACAGGGCCGGGGAGGGGGAAAGATGTCAGTTCTAGACCCAGGGGGAGCAAGGATTCTAAGACTGTGTTGAAGGCTGAATTTCATGAGAATGGGCTGTGGTGGTCTGCCAAACCCGAATCAGAAAAGTGGAACTGAAATCCAGTCTGCGTGAGGCCAGACTCATCAGATTACACACCCACCTTGCTGCTCCCTGTGAGCCACCGTCTTATGTGTCCCAACTTGGCAGACCCTCTGCCCACACTTGGAGGTTTCTGTCCTGGCCACCCCATGGAGGCAGGCCCAGCGTGTGCTGGGGAGGGTGTCGGAGGGTGATTGGGAGTGGGGGGGTCAATCTCTCCTGTTCGCAGGCACTCTGTGAGCCTTAGCCTGGCCCAGCTCTCAGCCACCATTTTTCGAAAGGAAGGCCTGGAGGCCTGGCCTCAGCTCATGCAGCTTCTTCAGCACAGTACCCACAGCCCCCACATCCCAGAGAGAGAGGTACTAGCACACGGTGGGAGGGAGGGAGGGACCAACCGACAAGCTGGAGAGACCACAGAGGCTTTTGTCTCCCATCCTCTACACCTGGACAGATGGGGCTTTTGCTGCTAAGTGTGGTGGTGACCTCCCGGCCTGAGGCCTTCCAACCCCACCACCGGGAGCTTCTTCGGCTTCTGAATGAGACCCTTGGCGAGGTGGGGTCTCCGGGGCTCCTCTTCTACTCCCTGCGCACTCTGACCAGCATAGCCCCTTACCTGAGCACTGATGATGTGGTGAGACATGGGTCCTCACCTGCCCTGGCTCCCTGTCCTCGGGCCTTCCGTGTCCTCATCCCTGCACGATGCAGAACTACCTCAGACTCTCTCCCGTTTGTCATCCTGAACACTTGAGAAGAGATACTGTGGGTGGCTGTACCCGGGCTCCTCCTGTGTCCAGGCTTTGAGGAAGCTGCCAGCTTCTGGGGCCTGAGATGAGTGAGCATGCATTATGCTTTTTGCCCTCCAGCCTCTCGCACGGATGTTGGTGCCCAAGCTCATTGTGGCCGTGCAGACTCTGATCCCTATAGATGAGGTGAGGACAACATTTGGGCAAGAGCTCTGTTGTGAGGAGGGCGTAGGAGCCCACGGCCTGGTTCACTGAAGAAGAGCATGGTAACCCTATAACTTGTTTGTCCGACAGGCAAAGGCCTGTGAGGCTGTGGAGGCCCTGGATGAATTGCTGGAGTCAGAGGTGCCCATCATCACCTCCCACCTCTCTGAGGTCCTCGCATTCTGTCTGGAGGTGAGCCGGGGATGGGCACGGCCTCTGCTGCTTGTTTTGCTGGGAGTTTCCTTGCCTGTCTCTGATTCAGGTTAGTCTCTGGGCAGGTGGCTAGAAATGTGGCTCTGGGTGATGCGATACGTGTACGGATTCTCTCCTGCCTCACTTTCTTGGTCAAAGTCAAGAGCAAGGTGAGTACTCTCTGATGCACATTACTGTACCCCTGTTTCCATCCTTCGCCTCACTCCTGGGACAATCTGTTCATCTCAGGGGTATCTTTTAAGTATTCAAAACTTGATCTGGCCTCACCCCAGCTCCTGGCTGGGAGTTTGGGAATCTCCTGCTAGACCCTTTGTGGCCTAGGAGGCTGGACTTTTTTTTTTTTTTTAAGACTTATTTATTTATTTTAGAGAGCCGTGTGCACACGAGCAGGGGGAGGGACAGAGGGAGAGGGAGAGAAAATCTCAAGCAGGTTCCCCGCTGAGTATGGAGCCCGATGTAGGGCTCGATCCCACGACCCTGAGATCATGACCTGAGCGGAAATCAAGATTGAACGGATGCTCAACCCACTAAGCCACCCAGGTGCCCACGGCTGGAATTTTTAATGTGAGTCCATCTCGGGAATAGATTCTCAGGGACACGGTTCCACCTTCCCTCTCAAGGCCTTACTGAAGAATCGCCTCCTACCACCCTTGCTACACACCCTTTTCCCCATTATGGCTGCCGAGCCCTCCCTGGGCCAGCTGGATCCTGAGGACCAGGGTTCGGAAGAGGAAGAGCCGGAGGTGGGGCTGGTGGGAGAGGCTCCCAAACACTTCGCTGTACAGGTGGGATGTGCAATGGGCAGGGGCGGGGCCTGGGTCGCTGTGGGGCAGAGATGGAGTCCAACAAAGTCTTCCTGTCGTTTTTCAGGTCGTGGACATGCTGGCACTACATTTGCCCCCCGAGAAGCTCTGTCCCTTGCTGGTAAGTGTGGCTCTGTCCTCCTGGTGCCCCTGTCCCCCGGTATGCCTAGTCTCCCGCCGCTGAGGATGTTTGGGCCATGGCAGGTGTGGAGGGCCGGTTGCCGCAGGAATGGGCAGACTTGGACCAGGGTTTCAGGAGAGTATGCCATCCATTCCCCTAGATGCCTATGCTGGAGGAGGCCCTGCGGAGTGAGAGACCGTACCAGCGCAAGGCTGGGCTCCTGGTGCTGGCCGTGCTGTCCGACGGAGCTGGTGACCACATCAGACAGAGGTAGGTGTCTTTGTCCTAGAGTGAGGGTGGGCTGTGGGGAGGACTGCTACACGGCCCATGACGGTCCTGGTCTCTGTTTGCTGTTGGAGCTTAATTAGCAGAAGTGTTTCCCCTCACTCTCAAGTGCCCTGGTTTGGAAGCTAATTGAAATGGCCACCTCAGCTATAGAGACCAGGGGGTGGTGCCTACTGTCTGGTGGCATTTCCCTGGTTTCCCAAGGGGAAAGAGGAGAAGGGCTCGGCCTAGGCCTTTCCGGCCCCACCACCCCTCAGACGGCATCCTCGGCTTCTGCCCTCCCCCCCCCCCAGGCTGTTGCCCCCGCTGCTGCAGATCGTGTGCAAGGGCCTGGAGGACCCGGCACAAGTCGTTCGCAACGCCGCACTGTTTGCCCTGGGCCAGTTCTCGGAGAACCTCCAGGTCAGTGGGGCTGAGCGTGGGCGGCCCCCATTGCAGAGTCCCCACCCATCACCGGGGCCAGCTTCCCCTCAGCTTCTTGTCTTCAGCTGTCCCTGCCGCCACCGAGGGCACACCCCTGGTCAGCTGACTTGGGTCCCCTTTCCCCTCCCCCAGCCCCACATCAGCAGCTATTCAGGGGAGGTGATGCCGCTGCTCCTCGCCTACCTGAAGTCGGTGCCTCCCGGGCACACAAACCACCTCGCCAAGGCCTGCTATGCCCTGGAGAATTTCGTGGAGAACCTAGGTAGGTGATGGCCCTTGGCCATGCGAGGGAGGGGACAGAGCTGTTGCTTTGGATGAAGGGGGTGGGACGTGCAACCCCCTGAACAGCTGTCTGCGGTGGAGAGGAATGTGGCAGGCCCCCAAGGAGCTCTGGGCTGCATGTTGGAGGTCAGCCTGGGGGCAGGGAGGGCCCCGCCCCCCCCCCCCCCCCCCCCCCCCCGAATGTGGGAGACCTGGACTGGGTGTTAGAGGCTTGCCCTTTCCCACAGGGCCCAAGGTGCAGCCCTACCTTCCGGAGCTGATGGAGTGTATGCTGCAGCCTCTGAGGAATCCCAGCAGTCCCCGGGCCAAGGAGCTGGCCGTGAGCGCCCTGGGGGCCATTGGTGAGGAGAAGGGGGTAGGGTCCCAGGTTTCCCCAGAGAGCCTGGGGCAGGTGGTCCCAGCGGTCCCCACTCCAGCGCTGAGTCCCTGTCCTTCTGTCTCCCAGCCACAGCTGCCCAGGCCTCCCTGCTGCCCTACTTCCCCACCATCATGGAGCACCTGCGGGGATTCCTGCTGCCAGGCCACGAGGACCTCCAGCCTGTGCAGATCCAGAGCCTGGGTGCGTCAGGGGCTCAGGCAGGTTCCCAGGGCCGGGGAAGGGCCGAGGTGTTCATGGAGCTTGCCCCCAGGGCGGCACAGCTGTCTTCTCGGATTGCTGAATTGCCCCCCCAGCTGCCGTCTTTGCTCGCCTACGGTTTGGCCCTGCACCCCTCTGGCTCCTCGTGGCATCCTAGCACTAACCCAGCGCTTCCGCCCCCCCCTTCCCCCCCGACAGAGACGCTGGGGGTGCTGGCTCGAGCAGTGGGGGAGCCCATGCGGCCCCTGGCTGAGGAGTGCTGCCAGCTGGGGCTGGGCCTGTGTGACCAGGTAGACGACCCTGACTTGCGGCGCTGCACGTGAGTGAGCCCCCACCCCAACCCCCCGCCCCTGCCCCAGCGCCTCCTGCCTGCCCACTGGACCCCCAGCCCTGAGCCCGGAACCTGGTCCTCTGGTTCCAGACCGTGGGGTGCCCCCCGGCTCCCCGGTTTTGTCTGGCTCCGGCGGCCGGGACTGTTCGGCTTCCACCTGTCTCCCCCAGGTACAGCCTGTTCGCGGCTTTGTCGGGGCTCATGGGTGAGGGCCTGGCGCCCCACCTGCCACAAATCACCACGCTCATGCTGCTGTCCCTGCGCTCCACTGAGGGCATTGTGGTGAGCGGAGAGTGGGCGGGCTGGGTCGGTTGGGGAAGGGCGGCCCTGGGGCGGCATCGAGACCTGCGCGCGGCTGAGCCAGCGTCCCTGCTGTGCCTCGTCTGGCCAGCCTCAGTACGACGGAAGCAGCTCCTTCCTTCTGTTTGACGACGAGAGTGAAGGGGAGGAAGAGGAGGAGCTCATGGACAAGGATGAGGAAGACGAGGAGGACTCCGAGATCTCAGGGTGCGGAGGGGTGCCGTTCCCGGTCTGAGGAACCCCGGTTTTGGGCGGGGCCCTGTGTGGGACCCGCCCCTGCTGGTGCCTGATCACTGGCGCCTCGCCCCCCCCCCCCGCTGTAGGTACAGTGTGGAGAACGCCTTCTTCGATGAGAAGGAAGACGCCTGTGCCGCTCTGGGGGAGATCTCTGTGAACAGCAGGTGAGTCTCGGCCCTTCCCGACACTGGGAACCCCGCCTGGGAGCTCCTGCCCCACGGCTGTGTGTCCATCCACAGCGTGGCCTTCCTTCCGTACATGGAGAGCGTCTTCGAAGAAGTATTCAAGCTGCTGGAGGTGAGAGGGCCAGGCGGCCGGAGCGGGTGGGCTCCGCGGGGTTCCGCGCCGGCCGTGAACACGACAGGCCCGTCCCGCCCCTCCTGGTCCCGCAGTGCCCTCACCCGGATGTGCGGAAGGCGGCCCACGAGGCCCTAGGGCAGTTCTGCTGCGCACTGCACAAGGCCTGTCAGAGCTGCCCCTCGGGAGGCAGCACCGCGGGTGAGCAGGGGAGGCCGGGGCCCCTGGAAACCGGGGACGGTGCCGGGGCGGGGGTGGGGGGGAGGCCAGGTCCTGACCGGGGCCTCAGCCGACGATGCCCCCAGCTCTGCAGGCCGCCCTGGCCCGGGTGGTGCCGTCCTACGTGCAGGCGGTGAGCGGGGAGCGGGAGCGCCAGGTGGTGATGGCCGTGCTCGAGGCGCTGACGGGGGTGCTGCGCGGCTGCGGGCCCCTCGCGCTGCAGCCCCCCGGGCGTCTCGCCGAGCTCTGCGGCGTGCTCAAGGCCGTGCTGCAGCGGAAGGTGAGCGGGGCGGGCGGGGGCTGCGGGGCGAGGGGCCGGCCGCCCCCCGCCCCCACTCCCCGAGCAGGCTTGCTCTCCTGCCCGTGAGAGAGAGAAGGGGAGGGAGAGCCCAGGCTGAGCTGAGCTCTCCTTCTGCAGACAGCCTGTCAGGACACTGACGCTGAGGAGGAGGAGGAGGAGGAGGGGGAGCAGGTGAGGGCCCCGGACGCACAGTGGGGCCAGGCTGTCTGGGGGGATGTCCGCAGGGCAGGGATGGGCAGTGGACCGGGGCTTGGCCTGGGGGAGCCAGGGCTGCTAAAAGGTTGGTAATGGCTCTGAATGGTGCATCCCTGCTCCCACGAAGGCACCGGAAGTTCAGGAAAGGCTTTCTGCGGGTGGTGGTCCTGGGGGCCAGGCGGGGGGGGGGGGGGGGGGGGGGGCCGGGCAGGATCCAGAAGGGAGAGTAGGCGTGCCAGGAGAAAAAGCTGGGCCTCACACGAGCCCAGCCTGGAAGGGGCCAGTCCTGTCAGCCCAGCACAAGCCCTGGGGACCACCTGTGGCGGTGGCAGAGCACCCAGGAGGTGCCCCCCCCCCGCTGTGGCAGAGCTAGCCACGGTGCTCTAGCCCCTGACCCGACCCCGCAGGCTGAATGCGACGCCATGTTGCTAGAGCATGCTGGAGAGGCCATCCCTGCCCTGGCCGCCGCGGCGGGGGGAGACGCCTTTGCCCCCTTCTTTGCCAGCTTCTTGCCACTGCTGCTGTGCAAGATGGTGAGTGCTCTGCGCCCTGGCCTCGAACCCCGTCCTGCCCGTGTGCCCTGTGCCTGCCCCCCCCCCCACGTTCCCAGCCCCAGCCGGACTCGCAGTCCTAACCTCCCCCCCCCACCAGAAACAGGGCTGCACGGTGGCAGAGAAGTCCTTTGCTGTGGGGACGCTGGCAGAGTCCATTCAGGGCCTGGGTGGCACTTCCGCCCAGTTCGTGTCTCGGCTGCTCCCTGTGCTGTTGAGCACAGCCCGGGAGGCCGACCCCGAGGTGCGGAGCAATGCCGTCTTCGGGCTGGGCGTGCTGGCAGAGCACGGGGGCCGCCCTGCTCAGGAGTATCCTCAGCGTGCGGGCGGGGGCCGGGGCTGGGGGCAGAGTATCCCTGGGGCTCGAGGATGGGAGGTGTCTGTCTGTGGGCCTGTTCCTTGACTGTGGAACCAGATACTTCCCCAAGCTGCTGGGGCTTCTGTTGCCCCTCCTGGCACGGGAGCGCCACGATCGCGTCCGTGACAACATCTGTGGGGCGCTGGCCCGCCTGCTGATGGCCAGCCCCATGAGGAAACCAGAGCCCCAGGTGAGGCAGGGGGCAGGACCCAGAAGCTGCCTGCGGTGGGGGGGAGGGGGCGAGGGCACAGAACAAGGGGCCTGAGGCGTCTCTGCGTCCAGGTGTTGGCCGCCCTCCTGCACGCCCTGCCGCTGAAGGAGGACTTGGAGGAGTGGGTCACCATAGGGCACCTCTTCAGCTTCCTGTACCAGAGCAGCCCTGACCAGGTAACTCGGAGGGGGGCTTGATGCTCCGCTCAGAGGCAAGCTTGGCCCCCCTCATAGCTGACGCAGAGCCACAGCTGAAACTGCCCGCGGACGCTCCTGTGTCATTGGTTTGCGAGCGTCAGCGGCCAGGCCCGTCACAGCAGAGGGCGGGCCCCCTCTCACCACGAAGCGTTTTTCCCCTAGGGAGCCCCGTCCTCCCTGGCCATGTGCACCCTCTGGTGTGAGCCAGAAGCCACAGCTTCCCTGGGCTGACTTCCTACAGCCAGGCTCCTTCACACTGTGTTCCACGCACACCCCCCGCCCCTTCCACTCAGAACAGCTCTGCTTTCTGAATGAGATTCGTCTGCGCCAACTAGCTAGGTTTGGACCCGGGTAGCCGCATTCCTGTGTCGTCCACCTCTGCCCTGCACCTTTAGAGACCGTTGTGTTGGTGGACCTCCTGAGTGTCTGGGCTTCTTTTGGTCTTAAGTTCTGTCTCCTTCAAAAAAACATTATTCCCACCATGTTTCACGGGTCCTTCTTGGGTTTCCCAGTGGTCTTGGATGTGAAAGAGTATCACGCATAAAGTGTCCTTGGTGGGAGACTCTGCCTGTCCTTGGTCCTGGGGCCCTGGGGTGCTGGCAGCCCTGAGTCAGCCATTCCCCACCACCCCCGCAGGTTGTAGACGTGGCTCCGGAGCTCCTGCGCATCTGCAGCCTCATTGTGGCTGAGAACAAAATCCCACCAGGTGAGGGTGGCGGTTGTGGGCAGGGCCAGGGGCAGGTGGGGGGGGGCGCAGCTAGCTAGAGATTTTGGGGGCCAGTCCTCCCCGATCTCTCCCTCTCCGCTCTCCACCCAGATACCAGGGCCTCACTGCTGCAGCTCCTGACATTTCTGGCCAGACAGCACACCGACAGCTTCCACTCGGCCCTGGGCTCACTGCCTGGTGACAAAGCTCAGGAACTCCAGGCCGCCCTGGGCCTCACCTAGACTGGCGGCTGCAGCCGGGCCAGAGAGAGCAGAGCCTGCCCAGGCCCAAAGAACACCTCTCAGCCCAGTTTCAGCTCGCGCCTTACCAAAGATTCTGGGCCTCGTACCCACTTGGAGTCTCAGTCCCGCTTGCTGCCTTATGGGGGTGTCTCTGGAGCTGGATCTTTTACGCTGTGGGACAATGCAAATGGAGTCTTGACATCCTACCCTAATAAAGGCAGTTCAGTTTCTGCTTGAACGATAGCTCTGAGAGCTGGAAGCATAGAGAAACGTGTTCGGAATCGAGGCAAGCAAGACGTGTTTAATGAGGCCAGCTCCCTGGCAGTTCTGTCAGGGCTAACCGCAGTGGAATCGGGGCCCCAGCAGGATCAGGAGGCGCCCGTATGGCTTCTCTTGTTCCAGGCGGAGGATCTGTTGCGCTGCAAGCACTGGTCAAGAGACGAGGACAGGGCCAGTCGGTGGGGAGGCCCTGCGGTGGCCTCCGGCCTGGGTCCTCGCCCCCCACCCGTGCGCACACGTGCCCACACTCACCCAGGAGCAGGTAGAAGACCCGGGCGGCCATCCGGCGGGGGCTGACGGGGGACACCAGGCTGCCAAAGTCGGGCTCCCTGTTGGCCTGCAGCTCCTGGGCCACTGCCCTGTGGGGGTCGGGCGCGGTCAGCCGGAGCCCCAGCCTGCGCCCACCCCGCTGCCGCGGCCCTCGCCCGGCACCTGCACACAGCCTCCGGCGACAGCAGCTCGGGCTCCGGGGGCAGCTCCAGGGGCAGCTCCGGGACCTCGGGCACCGCGGGCAGCGCAGGGGGCTCCAGCTGCTCGGCCTCGGCCCAGGCCCTGGGAGGATGCAGGAGTCAGGGCGAGCGGAAGGGGGCGGCTGCGACAGCGACGGGGGCCACAGCCCTAGTGCACCCAGGCTGGCGGCTTACCACCGTTCTTCCGGGGGGACGAGGCTGACGCGGGACTTCTCTTCCTCGGCCGCCTCGAGAGAGAGCTCTGTTGGGGGGAGGGGAAGGGCCCGAGTGCGCCTGCTTAGATAGGAGCGGTCGGGACCTTGAGGTTCCCTCCCCCCCCGCCCCGCCCCGGTCAAACTGGATGCCACCACTGGGACCCAGGGAGGAGAACCGAAGAGATCCAGCTTCCTTATGTGAACTGCTTCCCCCTCTAGTAAAAACCAGCAGCAGTTAGGGTAGCCGGGCCCTGGGAGAGTGGCCACGGTGGGGGCCCTCTCCCTTCTCCAGGGGCCTACCTGCAGACAGCATGAGGGGCCCGCTGGGCTCCTGGGCCTCTCTTGGGACCTGGGGAAGAGAGAGTGAGAACTAAGGCCCCGAGCATCACAGAAGCACCTGGGGCAGGGTGACGCGGTCCCAGCCTGCCCTGGCCTGCGCTCGGGGACGGGTTGTGGCCCTACAGGCTCAGGTGGGCAGCAGGCAGCCTGCCGGAGCTCAGGCAAAGCGGGCCAGCTCCCGAGGGAGGAGGAAGGGGGTGCAGTTACCTCGATATCGCTGATCCTTTCCTCCTCAGCTGCCACCTCCCTCTCAGCCTCCTCCTCAGGCTCCGGGGGTGGCCTTCGCCTGAGTGCTCCTGGGGGTGGCTGGGCACAGCGGGTCCACAGGGCCAGCAGTTCTGGGGGGAGCCAGCCAGCTGGGGAGGGAGGGGCGGCAGGGGTGGGGGTTGACGTGTGAGGAACACCAAGACGGAGGACTATGGGTTCAGAAGACCCCACATGCCAACTCCCACCACTCCTTACAGTGAGTTGGTGTTCGGAATAGCTCCATGGGGCTCCTGGTGGTCCTTTCGGGAGGCTGCACCTTCGGCTGCAGGGGGGGGTGGGGGAGGCAGAAGCCCAGTTAAGAGGGAGGCACTCCTCCCTGCCCTTTCTCCTCCACTTCTTTGCAACACTTTGTTCCAAAGCCTCTGACCGTCCAACTCTCAGGTTCCTGCACCTGCCTGGCACTGCCCACTGCTACGTGGTGCCCAGCCATGTGCTATGTGGGGACACTAAAGGAACGTGGAGAGTTGTCTCTGTGCAAACCTGGAGCACGTGCACTCTGGGGATCGTTCCCGGTGCCTCCCCAGAGTTTAGAAGGCCCAGCATGCGCGGCCTCGGGCCCTCCCTGCCTCCCTCCGTGGCCCGCAGAGCCTGGGGCTGCACTCACACACTCCCAGCAGTGGGCTCTGGTTTGCAGTTGTTCCTGGAACTTCTCCCGGGAGATCTGAGTCTCCTTGTCCCAGAACACTAACTGGCGGCGGCGGCGGCGAGCAGGTGGACTCCGGGGAGCAGGGGGCACCGGGGGCCGCAGCCTCTGATTGGGGAGGGGAGGCAGGGGCGAGACTACCCATTACTCCTTTTCCTGTCACCTTGGTAGGCTGCGAAGCAGGCCCCGCATCCCCACTCCAGAGGCACCCCGGGAAAGAGCTTGGGCAGGGCCTCCAGGGGCAGCTCTGACCTCACGTGGTGGGGTGGGGGAGGGCCCATCCAGGGAGCGCAGGCTGGATAAAATGGAGGGTGGGCAGGGGGCACCTTCTACCAATTTGTGCGAAGGCCTGGGGAAGGCTAGCAGTGGCCCATGGCTGGGGGAAGCTGAAGACGGATGAGCAGCTCTGGGAGAGGAGGGCAAAGGGGAGGAGAAAGCTTGGCAGGGCCATGACTCACCTCTGGGCTGAGCGGGGCCGGCAGGCGCAGCTCCGGCGGGGGGGTCACCTCTGCAACAACACTCTAGGTCCCAGCTCTGCCACAGCCCCCCCTCCTTCGCCCTGGCAGCCACCCACGCAAGAAGCTAGAAGGCCTCCCTGCTGCAAGTTGGAATACGGGGCCCTTGACTGCAGTAGCTGTGCACCTGTGTGGCCCCAGGAAGGCCCCAGGCACGATGGGCACTCACCAGCAAGCAGGGCCTCGGGCTCCCAGCCTACTGGCTTCACCTCCTCGGGGGCCGGGACCGGAAGTGGCTCTGCGGCCTCTTCCACCCTGAGGGGAAAACGGGCAAGAGAAATGAGGCCACCCTTCGCAGCACTGGCTGCCTACCTGGCCCAGGGGGTCCTGCCCTTACGGTGCAAGAGCTGGTGGTGAGAGCGGGGGTACAGCTCTCTCCCTCTCCAGAGCCCGGGGCTCCTCCTCGGCCTCTGCAGAGAGAAGATCGGAGCTCAGAGTGCAGGAGAAAGGAGACGGGGGCACTGCCCAGGCGCAGCCTGCCCGTGCCAGGGCGCTGACCACCCGGCACCGGCTGAGGCTTGCCTCGCCGTTCCTCTAACAGGATAGCTTCGTCTTCCTCAGCAATCAGCAGGTCCAGGTCTCGGCGGCTGACCTCTGGGAGGTCCCGTTCACCCTGGCAAGAGAGGAGGAGTAAGGAGAGGGGACGCAATTCCAGTTCTGAAAAAGGCAAGGGGCTCTGGGAGGCCGGGTCTGAGAGGCAGGTGGCAGGAGGCCCGCGGGGCGCTCAGGCGCCAGGCGCAGGGAGTGCTGCAATGAGACAAGAAGGCAGGACTCTGGGGGCGGGAACGCGAGGCGGGCTGGCCGGCCAGGGGCAGGACTCGGGCCTCAGGCTCTCCTGCGAGGGGACAGCTCACCTCGATGGGCAGCATGAGGATGGGCTCCGCCTCCTGGAGGGTGATGGCCTCTGGAGACAGCACAGTGACCGGGACCCTGTCTGGAGGGGCAGGAGAGTCACACCAGCCCCTCTGCTGCTTCCCAGCTTCCCACACCCACGCGGTGAGGCGAAAGCACGGACTCTGGAATCAAGTCAACCTGCATTCTGGTCAGGCCCCAGCCAGCCACAGGCAAACTGACCCTGGCCAGGTTGCTTAACCACGACGGGCCTCACTTTCCTCCTCTGGAGAATGGGGATAAGAATTCTGATCTCACAGGACTCCTGTGAGGCAGAGAGGAGGTGACACAAATAAAGTGCCCCCTCACAAAGGGCCTGGCTCTTAAGAGAAGCTCAAAGATGGTCATTCCTTCAAGTTCTTGGGCCTTCCTGGGCCTCTTCCAGGAAAGAGGCTCTCTGCTCACCAGGCTTCTTAGGCTCCATGGGGACTTCAGGAGGCGCCTCCTCAAGCTCTCTCTCCGGGCTTACAGCCTCTAGGAGCTGTCGAACCTTTGGGGAGGATTGGGGACAAAAGGAAGGGTTCATCCTCAGCCCCTGTTTTCCCACTTCCACCACCTTATTCAGACAACAGACGAAAATACTCCTTCACACTGCGGCCTTGTGACACCAGCATGCGGTGAGCTCACTCGCCATCTGCTCTCCCTTCCAGCCGTCCCTGCCCCCATTATCTAGACCTTGTCCATTTTTCTGTGCAGGAAGCACTGCACCCTTATGTCAAGTGTTGTGGGGGCCAGAAAAGATTCTTGATCTTAGGGAGCCTATGGTCTAACAGGAAGACCAGTGTGAACAGGACCCCAGCAAGAGGCAACATAAAGTGTGAAACAAGGCCCTAGGAACGTGCTCAGTTCCAGAGCAACATTTGCTTCTGGCCCAGGATAGAGCCTCTCAGAAAGGAGTAACATTTGAGCCAGGTCTGCTAAGGGTATGTAGGACTTAACTAGTACAGAACGAGGGTGGCCATTACGGGGCATGGAGGGCTGTGTGCAGTGGGGGACCGGGGGGGGTCTCTGAAAGAAGCAGCAGCACCGTCTAAAGCTGGGGACGTGTCAGGACATGGATAGAGGAGGACGTGCGCAGGGAAACCTAAGGCTAAGGGATGACAAGGGCCTGGCTTAGAGCCGTGGCAGTGGGAACTGTGTGGAGAGAAGTTGGGACAAGAGCTGCCTCGAGGTTGGCCTTGAACAGACAAGTGGAATGGCTCTGTCTGGAGGGGTCCACCATGACAGTTCCCCAGCACAGACTCCTGCAGGGGAGAGCCGTGACTGGCCCCCTTCCCTAGCCCCAGTGTCAGACCCGCACAGACACAGCATTCCCCTCCTGTGCTCTCAGCTCGTCAGCCAGAGGCTTCTGTGGGGAATGAGCCCTACCTGAGGGATACTGAAGGGGCTGGGAAGTGCGGGATCCACAGACATCATCCCAAAAAAGGGGTCTGGAGCATCTTCCAGGGTCTCCATCATGGCCAGGCGGTTAGGGAGCAGCAAGCTGGGTCTGAGACAGAGAATGTGGGCTGTCAAGTACCGAGGCAGAGGGCTGACGCCAAGCAGGGAGGATGCCCAGCGAAGGCTGAGTGGCCCAGGCCCAGGCCCAGGGTGGGCACTCACAGCTCAGTCTCCACCATATCAATGCGGATCTGCAGCTGGGCGCGGTGCAGGCGCTCCAGGATGTGCTGGATGTCCTCTGCGGGCAGGGCGGGCAGGGAGGGCAAGGTCCTGAGCATGCCTCCCCTCGCCGCGGCCCACGCGGCTCTGCCCCATCTCTGAGCCTTCCCGGCCTTACCTACGAGGTACTGGCATTGTTGCGAGTAGACCCGGATCACGCCGATCTGCAGCTGGGCTGACAGATAGAGGGAGAAGCGGGGCCGAGGCAGGCCAGGCATCGGGGGCTGAACTCGGACCAGCACATAATCGAGGATCTCCTCACTGGGGGGGGGGGGGGGGGGGACGACAACGCGCCCTGATCACCACCGCGCCAAGGCCCAGCCCCACAGCCTGGCCCACCGCATCCAGCGCCGCCCCCCCCACCCCGCCCCCTGCCCGCTCAGGTCCGGCCGCTCCACCCCTTCCCGGCCTTACCAGGTCTTCACCACGTTCACCTTCAGGTACTCCCGTTTCACCAACCGGCTGCCGCGGGTCGCTGCCAGCCTGGAGGGGGTGGGGGTGGGGGGCGTCAGGCTGGGGCCCCTGGGTGCCCCTCCCGGCGCGCACTGCCCGGCCCTTACCAGATGGTGGCGAAGCAGCCAGTATGGCGCTGAAGCACGTTGGGATAGTAGAACATCGTCCCGCTGGGCTTTCACCCTCGTCCCCGTCGGGGCAAAGGGCTCGGAGAGGCGGCACCGGGGCTGGGGGCGGCCCCAGAACGCCAGGTAAAGGAACGGATAAACACTCAGGTGTGGGTGAACAATTAGGGCGAGAAGTAACTGGAGGCGCGGACTGCACACACAGCAGTTGGGTCGCCCCTCTCCGCCGCCCGGAGTGGGTACCCACGCCGCGTGGCTGCTTCGAACTTACTGGGGCCTTCCGGGTCGGGTTCCAAGTTGGAGGAGCAGAGCTCTCTGAGGGCAGGCCCGGCCTGGGCTCCAGGTCAGGTCCCGAGGGTAGAGAGCGGGGGGGGGGGGGGGGGGGGGGGGGGGGAGGCTGGATGGGGTGGGCGGAGGGGTTGTCCTCCGCAGGGGTACCGGGCTCCCGGGCCTTGCGCGCGGCTTGGGCACCTGCGCTCCCCGCGGCACTAGACCCCGCCGCAGGGGGCGCGCGCTCCGGGGCTGGGCGCCTCCCTCGTCATTAGATGGCGGCGGCACCCACAACAGCCAATGGGGAACAGGGCTGGGCTTGGGAGCGCTCCGTTCCAGGGCGCCAACTAGCCCGCCTTGGGTCTCGGCAACAGGGGTCTCCCGAGGCAGGCAGCGAACCAATCAGAAGAAGCCCGCGTGCTGCGGGGGGCCATTGTGAGGTGTCCTGACCAATGGGCTCTCGTTCTCGCCTCTGGTAACAAGGGTTCCTCGGTGGCACTTCTCTGCCGACCAATGAGCGAGGAGCCAGTCCCAGCCTCGCCCCCAGCAAGCTTGGCAACAAGGGCATTTCGACCACGAGAGAAGGTCGGGTCATGGCGGGGCCAACTACCCTGTCCGTTTCCCGGCGCCTGACCTGAGGTTAGACCTTGCCCTTTCCCCTGAAACCCACCAAGTACCAAAGATTGGTCTGCCTCGTGGGCAGGTGGAGACCGTGTGAGGTGGCCTGGGGGCCGCCGCAGATGGATGAGGAAGTCAGATCTCACAGGAAACATGCTCAGTCATTTCCTCAACTTGAACAACTTAGGCTGTGGGCTGTTTTCCAGTTGTGAATGTTCTCCCAGCTGAAAGAGACCTCAGCTTTGTGGGATGCAAGGCATACTTGTCCGCATACAAAAGCCATTTGGCCCAAACAATTCTTTGTCCTCAAGCCTTCTGCCTTGGTACAGCCCCACATTTGGCCTAGAATGCCCTTCCCAGCCTTGACCCCAGGGCATGCTTCTGCCCCTTTAACACAGCTCTTACTGCAACTGAGCTGACCCTATTTTATTTTATTCCTTCAGTCTACTAGCTCTTAAGATCTTTTTTTTTCTTTTTCAACTAGTTCCTGGAAACTAGCACACTAAACATTTCTCAAATGAATATGCAATGACGCCAGATTTACCACCACAGTCAAGGCTGACAGAGATTCCAAACCTAGTCCTTGTGAGCTTTACAGGGGTGGCTTTTACGGATGAGAAAACAGAGAGGCCCATGGGACAGTTTTTCCCAGACCACAAAGCTCCCTAATGACAGCCTGGTTGGGAACTCTGCTCTCTCTCTCTTTTTTTTTTTTTTAAGATTTTATTTTATTTATTCATAAGAGACAGAGAGAGAGAGGCAGAGGAAGAAGCAGGCTCCCCGCCGAGCAGAGAGCCCAATGCGGGACTCGATCTCAGGAACCCCGGGATCATGACCTGAGCAGAAGGCAGACACTCAATCATCTGAGCCACCCAGGCGCCCAGAACTCTGCTCTCTTGAATTCTAGTGTTTCTAGTACCTATTCCACTGTGCTTGGCTAAATGAGTTTCTACATAATACAAACTGTTTCAATCACTGTACATATGTTGTCACTGTTTATAAGTTCATGTTGGGGCACAAAGATCATAAAGTGGGGGCATATACCATTAAGGTACTTAGAACCTAGGGTAGGAGATAATAATTTGTTCATCCATCCCTCTGTTCAACAAGTATTTATGACATGCCTGCTATGTGCCATGCACTCCTCTAGGCACTGGAGATGGAGCAATGAACAAAACAAGTCCCTGTTCTCATGGAGTAGGGAAGGAGAGACGATAAGTAAGTAGACAAATAGAAATATGTAGGGGCGCCTGGGTGGCTCAGTCATTAAGCGGCTGCCTTCGGCTCAGGTCATGATCCCAGAGTCCTGGGATCAAGCCCCGCATCTGGCTCCCTGCTCGGCGGGGAGCCTGCTTCTCCCTCTCCCACTCCCCCTGCTTGTGTTCCCTCTCTCGCTGTCTCTCTCTCTGTCAAATAAATAAATAAAATCTTCAAAAAAAAAAAAATGTTAAGTGGTGATCAGTGCTAGGAGAACAATGAGGCAGCATAGGAGAATGGAGAGTAGTGAGGGCTGCTATCTAGGTACGGTACTCAGGGAAGTCTTCTCTGAAGAGAGGAGGCAAAACGCACCTACCTGAAGGAAGAATATTTTGCACAAAAGAACCAGCAAGTACAAAGGTCCTGAGGCAGAAATGTGGTGGGTTCAAAGAGCCTGGAGCAAGAATGGTAAGGGGTGAGGTTAGGAGGATAAGAGCCACATCACAAAGACTGTGGAGGTCACTGTAAGGATTTGGGCTTTTACTCTGAATGAGTCAAGAGCCCAACGGAGGGTTTTGAGCAGAGGAATGACATAGTAAGATTTATGTGTTAAGAGGATCTCTACTGTGTTCAGAATAGATAGAAGGTGGACAATAGTGGAGGTAGAAAAGATGTAGAAGGAAGCAGAAACAGATGTGAGAGATGACAGTAGGTTGTTCCAAAGTGTTAGTGGTGGAAGCAGAGAAAACTGGTCAGATTCTGGATAGATTCTGAAGGAATAATGATGGGATCTACTGATCGATGGGATATGGGATATGACAGAAAATGGAAGCGGACACTATATAATCATAAATGGAACAATCCACAAGAAGATAAAACAATTGTAAATATTTATGCACCCAACATGGGAGCACCCAAATACATAAAGCAGTTAATAACAAACATGAAGGAAGTAATAAATAGTAATACAATAATAGTAGGGGACTTTAACCCTCATATCAATGGACAGATCATCTAAACAGAAAGTCAGTAAGGAGACAGTGGCTTTGAATGACACACTGGACCAGATGGATTTAACAGATATATTCAGAATATGCCATCCTGAAACAGCAGAATACACATTCTTTTCAAGTGCACATGGAACATTCTCCAAAATAGATTACATATTAGGCCACAAAACAAGTCTCAACAAATTCAAAAGCATCGAAGCATCTTTTCTAACCACAACACTATGAAATGAGAAATCAACCATAAGAAAAAATCTGGAAAGATCACAAATATATGGAGATTAAATAACATGCTACTAATCGACGAATGGGTCACCCAAGAAATCAAAAAGGATATCAAAAAATACACGCAGACACATGAAAATTAAAACACAATGGTCCAGGGCACCTGCGTGGCTCAGTTGGTTAAGCGACTGCCTTTGGCTCAGGTCATGATCCTGGAGTCCCAGGATCCGAGTCCCACATCGGGCTCCTTGCTCAGCAGGGAGTCTGCTTCTCCCTCTGACCCTACCCCCTCTTGGACTCTCTCTCTCTCACTCTCTCTCTCTCTCAAATAAATAAAATCTTTAAAAAAAACACACACACACAAAACCCACAATGGTCCAGGGACGCCTGGGTGGCTCAGTCGGTTAAGCGTCTGCCTTCGGCTCAGGTCGTGATCCCAGGGTCCTGAGATCGAGTCCCGAATTGGGCTCCTTGCTCAGTGGGAAGCCTGCTTCGCCCTCTGTCTCCCTCTCCCTCTGCTTGCCACTCCCCCTGCTTATGCTTGCTCTTTCTCTCACAAACAGATAAATAAAATATTAAAAAAACAAAACAAAACAAAGAAACCCACAAAAGTCCAAAATTGTTGGGATGCAGCAAAAGCTGTTCTAAGAGGGAGACCGATAGCAATACAGGCCTACTTCAAGAAGCAAGAAAAATCTCAAATAAACCTTACACCTAAAGCTAGAGCTAGAAAAAGAACAAAACCCAAAACTAATAGAAGGAAAGGAAGAAGGAAATAAAGATTAGAGCAGAAATAAATGAAATAGAAAGTAAAATTAAATTTTAAAAAAAAGGATAGATCATGGGCGCCTGGGTGGCTCAGTTGGTTAAGCGACTGCCTTCAGCTCAGGTCATGATCCTGGAGTCCCGGGATCGAGTCCCACATTGGGCTCCCTGCTCAGCAGGGAGTCTGCTTCTCCCTCTGACCCTCTTTCCTCTCGTGCTCTCTATCTCTCATTCTCTCTCTCTCAAATAAATAAATAAAATCTTTAAAAAATAAATAAATAACAATAAAAAATAAAAAAAGGATAGATCAATGAAACTAGGAGCTGGTTCTTTGAAAAGATCAACAAAATTGATAAATCTTTAGCTAGACTCATAAGAAAAAAGAGGAATCAAGTAAGATCAGAAATGAAAGAGGAGAAATAACACCACAGAAATACAAAAGATTATCAAAGAATATTATGGAGAATTATATGCCAACAAACTGGACAACCTAGAAGAAATGGGTAAATTCCTGGAAACATAACTGAATCAGAGAGAAATAGAAAATCTGAACACACTGATTAGCAGCAACGGAATTGAATCCGTGATCAAAAAACTCCCAACAAAAGTCCAGGAGTGGATGGCTTCACAGGGGAATTCTACCAAACATTTAAAAAGGAGTTAGGGGTGCCTGGGTGGCTCAGTCATTAAGCGGCTGCCTTCGGCTCAGGTCATGATCCCAGGGTCCTGGGATCGAGCCCCGCATCAGGCTCCCTGCTCCGTGGGAAGCCTGCTTCTCCCTCTCCCACACCCCCTGCTTGTGTTTCCCCTCTCGTCTTTTTTTTTTTTTTAAGATTTTATTTATTTATTTGAGAGAGAGAGAGAGAGAGCACATGAGAGGGGGGAGGGTCAGAGGGAGAAGCAGACTCCCCGCCGAGCAGGGAGCCCGATGCGGGACTCGATCCTGGAACTCCAGGATCACGACCTGAGCCGAAGGCAGCCGCTCAACCAACTGAGCCACCCAGGCGCCCCTCAAACAAAATCTTTAAAAAAATAATAAAAATAAAAATAGAACTACTATATGATTCAGTAATTCCACTACGTGGTATTTATCCAAAGAATATGAAAGCACTAAATCAAAAGGATACATGCACCCCTATGTTTATAGCAGCATTATCTACAATAGACAAACTATGGATAGGTATCCATCGATAAATAAATGGATAAAGAATTGTACACGTGTTAACTATACTGTATGTTAACTATACTGGAATTAAAATTAAAAAGAAAGGAAAAGAAAGAAGATGGAAGTCAAGGAGGTAGCAAGTGTGAACAAGGGCCAGGAGGGATTTTAGCAAATCAAGGGCACAACAGAGTTCATGTACCTGTGCACTCAGTACCTGCTTTCTTCCCTGATAATGCAGATGCCTGTTTGGGCTCTTGGCTGCTCAGGAGGATGATGGGGCAAGACTGAAGAGAAGGAAGGTCCAAGGAGGCAGAAAGGCTCGAAGGCAGCACTGAAGTTTGTCGAATGCGACAGTAAGAAGATCCTTGAGGATCTAGGTGTGTTGGTTTTGATCACGTAGATGAACCAGGGGAGGCTTATAAGAGCGACATGACAGGGAAGAGCTTGGTCTGGGAGGCCCCTCTCCTCCAAGCTGGCGTCCCCTGCAGGAAGGGGGAAGCTGGAGGCTGCGGCATCAGCTAAGTGGTGACTTAGGTCTGAACTGGTCTGCTGGACGTGAGTGGAGAAGTAAAATGACAAGTGGCCTGTGAAGGGAGAACTTTCAGTTTGGTGGCAAAATAAACACAGGGGGTAAGGGAGAGGAGTGTCATCTGATTTGGAGCCCTCAAATCTCAGCCAACAGTGTTGGTGACATGGTGGTCTATGCCAGATGGTCTTTTGTGAGGCTTAAGTAGAGCAAGGAAATCAGGCTGGGAGTCCCCTTCTGTTGGGGTGGCAGTGCCCCATGTGCTGGGAGAAGAGGCACCGGGGCCTGGCCTCCCTCAGCATAGGAGGCTCAGCAGCTCTTCCCTCTGGCCCCCCACTCCCTTCCCAGGCCCCAGTGCCTCTAGCCCATAGTTTGAGGGCAACTTCAAGTTCTCCTGTTCATTTAGACCCCCAGCCCAGAGTCCAACCCTAAGACTGTTGTAAGGCCCGAATCAGAGGCCTCTAGCCAAGAACAGCGGAGCCCAGATTTTTCCATGTGAAGTTGGTGGCAACAGCAGCTGTGGGTTGTGCTCTTCTTGGTGGCTAACCTCGATCCTCTCCCCAGGCCCAGAACCCACAGAGCCCAGACGGCTTCCTAGCCAGAACCTGCAGGTGGAGGAGAGGAAAGGGGCCCAGAGAGGTCAGCAGGAAGAAAACCCAAGTACTTCACTCTCAAATTACATCTTTAGCACTTCCCTGTGACCTCTGCTACCTTTTCAACCCAACAAAGCAGATACTGACTCCTCTTTCAATAAAGTTTTATTTTTAAATCCCTAGTGAACATCTAAGAAGAAAATATAAAGTGCTTGGCTTTAGGGGTGGGGGAAGAGGAAAGGTCCCCTGAGTTCACACCATTTGGACTTTCCCAGGTCAGTTCCTCAGAGATGAAAGAAGGCATATCTCAAAAAACAAACAAACAAAAAAAGGTGGTGGGTGGATAAAAATCACCCTTGAGTTCTCTGCCAGCCAGGTACGTCGGCAGTTCAAGGACGTAACCATCAGAGACAACCACTGAGAATTATCACCGAGGGAAGCAGGTCAACAGTGTGGAGAATGAGTCTCTTTCAAAGGAGATAGGAGGAACAGAGAGGAGAGGAGGAAGATGGGTCCCCCAGGCTCTGCAGCAGGGACAGAGTGGCTGCCTGCTCCTCTGGAGTCTCCTCCAATAAATGTCGGGCAAAGGCCTGCTCCATCTGTGCCAGAAAAGGTGGGGAAGAGATGATCAGGAGCACAGCTGGGGCAGACACTACCCCCTAGGAGTTCCTTTCCCCCCGGAGGTCCCTTCTCCTCCTGGAACCCACCCCCACCCCCACCCCACCCACACAGGGAGGCTGGTCTTCCCCCACCCTGAACTCACCTGCACTGTGATAAGACTCTTTGGGGTATGGTTGGGGCTGGGGCTCTCCTCCCAGAAATTCAGTGTCACCTGGAACTTGGGTGGGGGACCCAGGCCCTGGAAGTACCTGGCCAAGTCTGATGAAAGAGAAAGGGTCAAGGGTTGGAAGAAAGAAAAGAGAAGAGAGAGGTCACAGGGAGGGTGGGAACAGAGAGGGGCCCATCCTGGACAAAGAGGGGTGACTGTGGGGCCAACTGGAGACCAGAGCCAGAACAGGAGCTGAGGGTCACGAGGCTGTTGCCTCACGTCAGGAGAAATGCCAGTAACTCTGCTGCTTCTCACCCGTGTGCCAGTAGGAAAGGGTGCCCCTTCTCTGAGTAAGAAGTGTTTTAAGGTAACTGATTTTTATACAACCTGCAAAGCTCTCTGCTGGAAGAGACTGGAGTCCTCATGGCAGCAGCCTGGGCTGCTAACACAGAGGTACCCCCTACCCCCTGTTGCCTGCTCGTACCCTCCCTACCAAGGGCACCCATGGCCCCGGCACGTTCCTACCCTGCGTCCCCTATACTCCTGGCCCCTAACTCCTAAGGTGAGATTTAGAGGTGAATGGAGGCAGGAAGCGGAATTGGAGGAGTGGACGGGAGAAGGGCAATCAGGGGAGCTGCCTGGTGTGGGTAATGTGCACCAGCAATCCCAAATACGTGGATGGCGTGCGTGTAAGTGTAGATGCTGGGGAGGCCCCGGGGGCGCACCTTCCCATTACCGTCTGCTGCCACATGGGGGCAGTCCCTGAGATGGGACTCGTGTGCTGAGCTCCACCTGAGCCTCATCTTCTGAGGCCTGGGCCGGGGAAGGGCGGCTGCCAGGCAGCTGTGGGGCTGAGCACAGGGCCCCACAGGCTGTGCACTGAGCACATGAGCTGTAAGGAAGGATCTACTGGAGGGAACAGGGTGGTGGCAGAGCCTAGCAGGTCCCGGGGTGACTAAGAGGCGGGGGCGTGGGGTCCGCTCAGCTGGAACAGCCTCACCTCTGCAGAAGTAGTTGGTTCTGAAGAGCTCCACGCACTCATTGCTGGGCAGCAGATGCGGGCCTGGACCGGGTGGTGCCTGGGGCGCATTCCAGGAGACGGGGATGGGGCAGAGGCGCTGCACGAAGAGGCCCCGGGAGTTGCTGGCTACCAGGACGCCCCTCTCGATCTGGCTTAGCAGGCGTTGGGTGGGCTCTCGTGGGTCAGGCTTGGGAAAGACCACCTGCTCCATTCCGCACTGGGAGCCTGAGGGCTCGGCCACGAGGCGGCAGTCCAGGCTCTGCACCTGCGCTTCACCCACCACGCGCCCGCCGTAGATGAAGGTGAGCAGCAGCGAGTAGTCTGCGGACAGAGAACCACCAGCTGCACCTGGACTTCACCTGACGGGTCCGCCTGGTCAGCGCCAGGGCCTGAGGAAATGAGGAGGGGCTCCTTGCAAATCCCACATCCTCATTTTGCTGGTGAGAAACAGGAGGTCCAAGAGGGAAACCAAGCGAGGGCGGGGGCAGCAGCTTCACCTCCTGAGGTTAGAGAAGGCACCTCCCTCCTCATCCGCCCTCTGGCCACCCTCACCAGCCAACGGGCTTCCTGCCAGACTTTCCCATCACTCAGGAGAGGAGCTGATACACAAATGCCCCCCGAGGCCTCAGTGCTTATTGCCCAGGGTCTTACAGTTTATAAGAAGGTCCCAGAGACTGGTTTCTGCTTGACCCACAGGAATTAATGTCTCAAAGTGGATTTCCAAGGAATAGAGTGCATAGGGGTATTTTTGAGAATTGAGCTGTTTGGAGTCTGGAGTCTGGCCAGGTGTACTGCCGAGAAACCGGTGCCTCTGCCTGGGTAAGGTGGGCCCAGTTTGCTGCAAGCCCTGACAGATCCGATAACGTGTGCATGACGACAGGGAGACAAGCTAGGGGGACAGGGAGCAGGGTGAGTCAGAAATGCCACACACCTGAGTCTGGAGGGGGCAGATACTCCAGTGACACCTGATCTCCTTGGAAAGGGGCTTCAGTTGTGTCTGTACCTACAGGGGAAGCAGAGACGTACAGTTCAGAATGGGAATGGGGAATCCAAGGGCCAGAGGCTGTGGCATGGGGGTAACGAACAGAGGCAGGGCAGGTGGTACCTTCCTGAGGCTTGGGGCTGCTGCTGCTGCCGCTGCTGCTCCCAAAGTTCAAATGGCCTGCTCCCCCATTGGCCCCCACCTCCTCCTGCAGACACAGTGACTATCGTTGGCCCATCTCTCCCCTAGTGACTGTCCTGCCCTTGGGCCCCCCACCCCCAGTCCCTGCCCAGCTCTCACATTTCTGAGGGGATTCTTAACCAAGGAGGGGCTGAGCTTGCCATTCTTTGTAGTACCCTCCTCCTCCTCCTTCTCAGAGGACACAGAACTGTGGTGTCGCTTTGATGGTGATTTCTGGGTCCCCGGCTGGGCTGTGGAATATTGTGGAGGGGGAGAAAGGTCAGAGCCTCAACTGGGGACAGAGGGTAGGACAGGGGGCAGTGAAAGGACGGGCAGGACCAGGCAGGGGAACCTGGGCAGCAGCTCCCCAAGGACAGGGACAGGGACAGGGCAGAACTCTGAATGAGGAACCTGGGGAGAGGCCCAGCAGCCACCCAGAAGGCTCTCATCTCCATCCTCCCCCCGTCCCCAGTGTGCCGCGTCTAGGAGGGGCTGGGCAAGGGGACACCCACCGGGGAGGGTCCCTGATGGCGGCAGCAGCCGATACACCTTGTAGGGCTCAGCTCCATCCCTATGGGCATTCTCAGGAACCTCCTCAAATTCAGGACTCTTGTTGAAGGCACAGCGCAGACGAGTCTTCCAGATAGCCGGGCCTTCCGTGTCCCCTTCCTTGAACTTCCCCTTAAATATCGCCCAGGCCTTCAAAACACAGGCAGTAAAGCAGAGGCAGCATGTCACACACCCCGGCCAGCTTCGGCGGCCCACCACCTGAGCGCGAGCACAGAAGGCCCAGCGCTCGGGTTTATGCTCTGCTACCGCTGCCTCGAAATCCTTTACAGTTTTTGCACTTTCACTTTGTATCGGGCTGTGTCCAAAATACAGCTGGTTCTACCCTCCCATCCCCCCTTTCTCTGAAACCCAGGTCGACACAACCCCTGGAGGGTGAGAGCTTCAGTGTCTATGCCACCCTTCCCTCGGAGGGGCTGCTTTCCCGGCTCTTTCACCTTGAAGAAGGCGGCATCCTGGTCCTCCCGGAAGTCCTGCTTGCCCGCGTGCTTCCAGGGGATCCGGAACATGGTCTTGGCTGCATCGTCCCAGCACACCCCAGGGAACTGCCCGCTCTCCACTTGCTCCACCACCCAGTTCCGCAGCTTTCGGGTGCAGCGTGCCCTGCCTGATGCCATCCTGGGGACAAGAGTCGCAGGTAGCATCAGTGAAATCGACACCGTGGGAGGGAACATCTGCCCCTGGGGTTGGATCCCGGCAAGGGCCCCCAGTGATCCCATCCATCTTTTGCCTGTAGACATTTCTCAAAATTCTGGGGCCAAATTGTGTCGTTTCTCCCTTTATTAGCAATGACAAAGAAATACATCCCTTTTAACATCCCAAGCTGTGACATCTGGAAGGAGACCTCAGACCTTGGTCTTAGTTTTAAGACTTTTCAGGAATCTGCTGTCTAGCAGAGAACTCCCTTGGTGTGGCTCGTGGGGAGAGGCCCGGTCTCCACCCCAAGCATTTGCAGAAGTAGTATCGGCTTCTGAGATGCCCCATAGGTCCCTCACCCACCACCCCCATAATCTAGGTTCGACCCCACCAACCCTTCCCCTCTGCTTGCCTCCGGGGTAGGTGGGGCAGGGCTGCAGCGGAAGTGGGCAGGGCCAGAAGGCAAGAAAACAAACAGGGGCAGCTGGAGCCGGGGCTGAGACTTCCAACAACCTATCAGCAGGGACTCCTGTCCTTTGCCTCTAGGGCTGGGGACTCTGGCCCCTGGTCAGTCTCTCACTCAGGCCAAGCCACCCCGTCCTGGCTCACAGGCCACCTGTATATTCCTGTTCCGCGGAGGGGCCCCGGAAGCCCCCGCCTCCGATCCGGCTGGGCCTTCCAGCTCTAGACCCAGGCTGACGTCCTCTCTCGGCGGGTCTTACCTGCGCGGCTCGCTGGCTGTCCCAGGATGCAGCTGCCCTCGGCTCAGGAGCCGTCCAGGCAGCTTCCTGATCTCTCCACCCCTTCCTACAGTCCCCACCCTAAGTTTCAGTTCTCCTCCAGGCCGGGCCTCTTCTCAGAAATCACGTGGTCCGAGCTGCAGGGCAACCGCGCGCCACCAGAGGGCAGCAGCAGCATCTGAGGACCTGGCTGTTGGAATCCCACGTTCGCACACAGGAGGGCTTCTCCCCGCTCAGGCTCATTTCCAACACCTTCCCCCCCAACCCCCTTAGCTACTCCCTGATCTCTGTGACACTGCTACTTCCCAGGGAGGCCAGGGTCCTGGAGTCTGGCCTGAGTCCTCTGGCAGGCCCTATAGCACCCGTGCATCTGTGTTTTCCCCCTCGTGCCTGCCTGGTGCCTAGTAGGTGACCTCAAGTATCAGCCGAATGAAGGAACAAAGGAGGCAGGGGAGGAGAAAGCCCAGGCCAGGTGGCTGGCGGGGGAGGGGCTCCTTGGCCATCCATGGTGTCAATTCCTTCCTGGCCCTGAGTCCAAGGAGGGTCAGGCGGTGGGCTGCAGGCGACCCTTTCAGCAAAGCTCTCAGTTCACCCCCCTCTCTCCCTGGTGCCCCAGATGGTGGGGCCAGAAGAAGGACCACCAAAAAGCCTGGGCAAGGAGATGCCTCTTTATTGGTGCTGGAGCTGTTCCTGAGGAGGTCGGGCCTTGAGACCCTCAAGAGGATCCTTGCCCTCAGCTACTTCCTCCTGCGAGGGATACTTTGTCCCAAGGGCACCTCTTCCATCAGCTTCTGCAGAAAGAGAGAGAAAATGATCACACTGGAGGCCTAGAGCTCAGACGCAGGCTGGACAGGGGACTTCTAGGGCGTGGGTCAGAGGTGAGGCTGGGGGGAGGCTTTACCTGTAATAGGCGGGCGTGGTAGGCGGGTGCGTCCTCTCCGGCCACTGGCTGAGGGCGTGCGTGCAGATAGCGCTCAGCAGCTGTTTCCAGCTCCTCTACCTCATACAGGGTGGCTGGGTCCAGTGAGTGGGCATTAATGAGGCTCACAAGATATTCTTTGTAGTGTGCCCTGGGAAGATGACAGGGTATTTGTTCTTCCATCTGGCTAATATTAAGCGAGTGTGCCCAGCACCTTGCCGGGCACTGGCATACTCAGACGAACAAGACTGACTACTCTTGCCACTTGCACTGGTAGGCACACACTCCTTGTGCACCACCTAGCTACGCACTTGCCCAGAGAGCTCCCCTCCCACTTCCCCTGCAGGACCCACCACTCCCGCAGACCCCCTTTACTCCCCAGGTGCACCCTCCCCAACACCATGCTCCATGCTGTGCCTGACACTCACTGGCAGAGCCCAGCATGGCCAGCAGGAGTCTCCTTGCCACAAGCTTCATCCCGGAACCCATTAGGAACCTCCTTCTGCTCCATCACTCGGCAGCCACCTAAGGATAAGGGAAGGAAGGGACCCTTGTGTTGGAAGGAGGTCACTAACCACAAAGCCCCCAGAGAGCTGGGATATCAACGGAGGCAGGCGAGGCAGCCTCCAGGGAGGGGACTTGCTCTAACGATGCTGGGGGTCAGAGGGGCGTGGGAACTTAGAGAAACCATCGTGGCAGACCAACTCTGATACAGAAGCAGGGGCCTTGCTGGCCCTGTTTTTATCCAAGCTTGCTTTTGGTCCGTAATCTCTACTCTTTCTCTTTATGGTCACATACTCTCTTGAGACAACTCTTTTGGCTGTGATTTAGCTCGTGCCTAGTTAACTTACTCTGGGAAGGTCTTACCTTATGGTAATAAGGGGTGGGGCAGATTAGAACCATAGGTAACCTCTTTCTATTGCCCTCACGGGATCTAAAACACTGCAACTAGCAAGTCTCGTTACTGAGTTAGCGAGTCATTATCCCTTGGCAAGGGGAGAAGGAAATTAGGATCAAGCGCCAGGTGCTTCAGTGTGGCCTCATGCAGAACAGCTGAGCTGCAAAGTAGGCGTATTATTCCCACGTCACAGAGGAAGAAAGTAGGCCCAGAGAGGTTAATTTGCCCAGAAGCACACAAGTCAGCACAGGCCGAGCTCTGACCACACACCCAAGCCTCCCCCTTACCCACAACACAGTGGGAGCCCAGCCCGCCCTCACCCCTTCTCCCAGGCTTGTCTCAACACTCACCGCCAGGAACCGCCCGGGCCCCTGCTGGGGGCTCTGTGTTGAACATGACATTATTGTCCTGAGGAGGGGCAGAAGGATGGGCGTTAGGTTCCCCTTGATGCCAGCTCTGCTGAACTGCCCAGCAGGGAGCCTTTCCTTTCTTGCCACCCGGGGCCCTGCCTCCTACCCTGGGCAATCTGCAAAACCAGCCAGGCTGGCCACCCCTGACCTGTAGCAGCTTCTGGAGCCGGAGAGCAGTCCAGTCCCGCAGGTAGAAGAGGCAGTCTCGTGGGTGGTGGCCATGCAGGGACTTTTTCACCCTGCAGTTAGGGTCTGGACATTTCTGGCGGAAACCCAGATGGGAGAGGGGAAGTTGGAGACGGTTGGGGTCCTGGCTTCTCAGAACCCCTGCATGAGGGGTCTAGGGATGGGGGAAGATGGAGATATTGGAGGGTCTGGAGCAAGCAGAAGGGGGGAGGGGACAGAGAGAGATGCTTTACACCCCACTGGCCTCCCCTTCTCCTCCCCTGGGCTACTCCTCCATGCCTCTGCCCCCCACCCGATGGCAGCCGCCCACCCTCCTGTCCCGTCCGCCCCATTCTCCGGGCTCACATTCTTGGCGTAAAAGGCATTGTAACAGCCACTGCAGAACTGATGGCGGCACTGGGTGCAGTGAAAGTGCATGCAGCCTCCTCGGGCCAGTGCATACGAGAACTTGCACTTGGGGCAGTCTGCAAAGGACAGCAGGTCAGGGCTGGGGCTGCCACCGCTCCACAAGGCCCTTAGGAAGAGAGCCGCGGGCAGTGACAAATAACCCAGCAAACAGGCCTTGAGGGCCACCCTTACCAATGCCATTCTCCTGGAGATACATGGCCAGGCCCTGGGCCTGGTATTCTGGGTCATTGGTGCGTTTCCAGTTCTGGAAATCCTCGCAGCT
The DNA here is from genome assembly GCF_009762305.2 of Zalophus californianus. Classification (NCBI taxonomy): domain Eukaryota; kingdom Metazoa; phylum Chordata; class Mammalia; order Carnivora; family Otariidae; genus Zalophus; species Zalophus californianus. The sequence continues at coordinate 71,116,882 of NC_045600.1, forward strand.
CCGGCCTCGGTGCTGCTCCTCCCACTGCAGGACGGGAAGCCAGCATCACCTGAAAACTCCACCCTGGGCCTTTCCTGAGGGCCCCGCCTCTCCTACCTAGTGGTCCCCGGCTTAGTTTGTGGCACTGTCGTTCACCATTTTGCTCCCATCTCGAACCGAGGGGCTAGCCTGCGTTCTTTCGCTTCCTCATACCAGCACATATTCACCAGCAGGTCTTCTGTCCACCCCCCAAGCCTATCTCAGCCCTGTCCCTTTTTTACATCCCTACTATGGCCCCGCTACTCCAGGCCAGGTCAGGTCTTGCCTCGGGTCCTGGTGTCTCTGCCTCTGCACCTGCTTGCCTGCAGTGCAAGCTCCACCCTGTGGCCAAGGTGCCTTGGAGAATGTAAGGCGGGCGGCTTCAAGAGCACTGGGAGTGTTCTAGTTTCGAGATTTAGTGGTAGGGTCTCAGGTGGTCATTTTATTACTATCATGTTTTGTAATATAGATGCCACTTTTTGGTATCTGATGTTAAACTTTTTAGAATATGTGCTGCCAAAGCGAGCACTCAAATATTAAACTTCTTAAAAGGCAAATGAGATAGTATCACCCCTTGCTTAGTCTTAGAATAAAAGGCAAATACCTTCCTCACTTGGCCTCAAGGCCTCTCCTGATCTGGCAGCTAGCTCCTCTCCGACCGCCTGCCACTCTCACCCTTGCTCTTGGGGCTCCAGCCACACAACACTTTTTCTGACTTTGGCCTTTCCATGTGTTGTTCTTTCTGTCCCGAATATCCTTTGCAAAGCTGGCTTCTTAACTTTCAGGCCTGAGCTTAAATTAAAAGGCCTGAGCTTAAATTAAACCATTTTAGAGAAGACTTGTCTGACTTCTCTATCCTAGGTAGGTCTGTTCTGTTACTCCTAATCTCCGATGCCTGTTTTCTTTATAGAACTTATGCCATGTGTACTTAGGCTCTCTCCCTCCCGCACCGCTTTTCCCTCCTTCCTCCTCACCTTTCCTTCCTTCCCTCCCTCCCTGCCCCTTCCTTCCTTCGTTACCTTACCTTTCACCCTCCGTCCCCCTCAGCCTCCCGGTCTCCCTCCGTCCCTCCCTCCTTTCCTGACTAGTCTGCAAGCTCCTTGGGCCCAGAGCTCATGTCTGTTCCGTGCTCCGGCATACCCCGAGTCTGACACAGACCTGCCAGTAGCTTAGCGAGTTCTTTCTGAAAATATGAATGTGCCTCACCTGGCGTTTACAGCGCACACAGAAGGTCTGGTGACACTGGGGACATGTTGCCTCCAGCTGCTCCCGTTCATATATGAAGCCAAAGGAGCACTGTGGGTGCAGGAGCATAAAGTTATCTGAGGACTGATGTGGCACCCTGCCCTCCCCCCACCCCCTCCAGTCAGCTCCCCTGCGCAGGCCACTTACCTGGGCACACCACAAGAACTTGGGGTCCCGCATGAGCACACCCTCAGTCAGCTTCTTGTGAAACAGTGCATAGGCATCTGGCTCCAGGCTCTCCCGAAGCTGGGGACAGGATGCAGAAGTGGTGGGTGGGCAGGGTTCCTGTTCAAAGCCCAGGGCACCCCGAGTCCTAGGGACTGCAGTACCTGGATGTCAAGGGTAGAGAAGTAGCTGAGCAGCTGTGTGTCATCGGTGAGGTCGGGGCGGCCACAGGCGGGGCACACCATGTCGGTGATGTGCTTCTCCTTCAAGGCGATGGTGAAGTGCTGGCGGAAGCAGTCAGGGCAGATGGTGCACTCACAGGAAGTCAGGGCCTGCATCTACAGGGTGAGGCAGGGAGAGGAGTGGGTCTAAAACCACAGCTGCCAGTCTGGGGAAGGGGCAGTAGCCAGGGGTCCACTGAGACACCCGGGTCTAATTAACGACTGGCCAAGGTAGCAACCTCCAACAAGTGTCTGGCAGGCAATCTAAATGTCTGAAGACAGTCACGGGAGAAAACAGACAATGGTGAGGCCTAAAGTAAACGGAAGAGCACCCTCCGAAGGCACTCACATTCAACTAAAAGCAAACAAACAAATAACATCTCTGAGCTGACAATACTATAGAGATGGAGAACAGACTAGTTGTTGTCAGGTGACAGGAGGAAGGGAAGAAAGTTGCAACTAGGGGTGCCTGGGTGCCTCAGTCAGTTAAGCGTCTGCCTTTGGCTCAGGTCATGATCCCAGGACCCTGGGATCAAGCCCCGCATCAGGCTCCCTGCTCAGCAGAGTCTGCTTCTCCCTCTCCCTCTGCAGTTCCCCTTGCTTGTGCTCTCTTGCTGTCTCTTGTCAAATAAAAATCTTAGAAAGAAAGAAAGAAAGAAAGTTGCAACTATAAAGGGGTTGCACCAGGGGGTTCCTCTGTGGTGATGGAACAATCCGTATTTTGGTGGTTCTGTGAACCTATATGCGGAATAAAACAGCACAGAGCCACACACACACATCCATGTGAAAAATGAACAAGGTCTGCAGTCTAGCTCACATTGTACCAGTGTTTTTTTTTTTTTTAAGATTTTATTTATTTATTCATGAGAGAGAGAGAGAGAGAGAGAGAAAGGCAGAGGCAGAGGAAGAAGCAGGTTCCCCGTGGAGCAGGGAGCCTGATGTGGGACTCGATCCCAGGACCCTGGGATCATGACCTGAGTCGAAGGCAGACGCTTAACCGTCTGAGCCACCCAGGTGCCCCCAATGTTTATTTCCTGGTCTTGATATTGTACAGTAATTACAGAAGATGCCACCATTGGGAGAAGGTGGGTAAAGAACACACAGGACTCTATACTATTTTTACAACTTCCTGAGAATCTACAATTATTTTAAAATAAAAAGTAGAGAACAAAACACAACATGTACAGAGCCAGCCTAACTAAATTGGACCGTATTTGGCCCAAGAACTGCCACTTCTGGCCTAGAGTAAGCAGAGGCTCAGGAGATAAGAGGGGCCTGCTCCTACCAACCGGATATTTGATGATGACGTTCAAGAATCCCTGGTCATTTTTTTGGTGGCTAAGGGTATTTGTGGTTATGTTTTCAAAGACTTTTACCTTTCAGAGATACATACTCAAGTATTTACAGACCGACTATATGATTCCTAAGATTTGCTTCAAAATAACTGTGTGTGTGTAGGCGGAATAAAGACTGGTGAAGCACTGATGACTACAGAAGCATGCTGATGAATACATGGGAGTTGGGGGAACCTGGACAAGGAAAGCTGACGTTTTGTGTTTGAAATGTTCCATAGTGGAGCAGTAAAAATAAGGTGGGGGAGGAGGTGGCCTATTCCTGCCCTCCCCTTCTCAGACACTGTCCGGGGCACATGGGCAACTGCAGGGTTCAAAAGACAGGGCCGACGGGGGCCTGGAGCGGAGCAGGGCCCAAAGGGAAGAGAGTCATCCTGAGGCCAGGTGCAGAGGGGGTGGGCTTACCCGGTTGCGTGGCAGGGCCCAGCCGCACACAGCACACTCCTGGGCAAGCAAGCGGCGCAGGAAGGCCCGGTCCTGGCTGTGCCTCACAGCTTCCACCACGTCCCCCAGTTCATAATTCCTGGGTGTCTCCTGCAGCAGGGCCAGCGCCAGCTCTGCCCGGCCCCAGCTGGGGAGCGCGTAGACTGCCAAAAGCCTTCTGACTAGACTCTGCAATGTGATTCAGGGCGAGGCGGGAGGAGTGGCTGTCAGACCCCAAGAATCCTACCCCTCAGCCTTCCCCCTGCTCCACCAAGTGGATTCTCCTCCCGGTACCTGCTTATCTGGCCCATCCCAGGAAGGGGTGGGATCAGGGCCCTTGTCCCAGAGGCGCTGATGGAAGGGCTCTAAGCGCTGGCGCTGGAGCTCTGTCAGGGCCCGGGCCACATCACCTCCATGTTGGAACAATGCTTGAAGAGACCCCTCTTCAGGCCCAAAGCCCAGGGACCGGAGCTCCTGCACCTGAGAGGTGGGGGTGGAGAGGAGCGGAGAGGGAAATGGCAAGCAAAAGACAGTGTGAGAGGCTCCGAGACCCACAGTCCTCAACCCTGCCCCCACCCCCACCCCGGCCAGCACAGCTGGTACCTTCCTCCGCCGGGCCCTCACACACTCTTCCACAGCTTCATCAACATTGCCGTGACGATCTAGCCAGGCTTTCCGGGCCTCCTGACAGGAAAAGGCACCCAGCCCTGGGTCCTGCTGTCCAGCCAGCTCGGCCACCATCTCCAGCACGTAGGGCAGCTCTGAGCGCAACCACTGCAGAGGCACCTCGGTGCCTGAGTACTGTAGAGCCGAGAAGACCTCCTCTGGACAGGCACCTGCAGCTTCCCCTTCCTAAGGCACAGTCCCACCCAGACAGATGGCCCATCAGGAAGGGCACCCTCCGCCTGAACCAAAATGCTGACAGTGGTTAGATGTATGGATCACGTGAGCAGCGCACAGTATGATATTTGTCATGTGGGAAGTGTTCACTTAATGAACACTTTAGTGCCACTAACAACGTCAAGTTTTACAAGAACTTGTATTAACCCACGGGGGCCTTTCCCTTCCCCCACTAGCTCAACCCTACCTCATCCCAGGCCTAAATCCTCACCCGGATCTTGGTCACTAGTTGGAGACCTTCCTCCCGCATCTTGTCTTGGCGCTGCTTCTCAGGGTCCCCACAGGAACTGGGCAGGGGGGCACTGAGGCGTCGTGGAGGCCCTGGCTCAGGGAGTCGCTCTTCCAGAGAGCTGGCATGGGGCCGGGGGGCGTGCTGCACTGGGATGGGGCTGCTGGTCCGGTTGCACATAGCACACACCCAGCCAGGGCCCGAGTTGCAGAAGGTACAGTGAATACAGTACCAGACTGGAGTCTGGGCAGAGGAGAGCAAAGTATCCCCCTGCTGGGAAGGCAAAAAGAATGATCCGATTGAAAGCTGGCTGAGGCTCAAGATGGAAAGATAGGGAGCTGGGGGGAAGACACAGAGTAACTGAAAGAAACAGGAAATGAGGAAGTAGAGAATGGCCTGTGGTAACAGGTGCAAATAAAGAGCCGGGAAGGCCGGGAATAGGTTACCTGAAGGGGCTGCAGGCAAATGCCAGTATCCCGAGAATCCACCACCAAGCTAGGAGGCTGAGCCAGCCGAGGTCGCTCACAGATGGCACATAACACAGCTGCTGCCTCATTCTCAAAGGTGCAGCTCTGGCAGGCCCAGCGACCCCGTGCAAGCTCAGATTCTAGGCCCCCAGCTCCTTGGGAACCCTCAATCCCTAGCCCCAACCCCTTACAGCCTCGGGGCCGATCACAGGCCACACAGAGCACTGCCCAAGATTCATTTAGCATTGCACAGGCAGCACAGTGCCAGGGCAGACGGGCATTTGTAGGATCAGGGGAAGCTTTCAAGGGAAGCACAAGAGAGCTGTCTCCCAAGGTCAGCACAGAGGTTGACTGGGTCCGTGATGGAACTGAGGCAGGTAAGCTGTAACAAAAGAGTAGAGATGGTCTGCTAAGGGAGCCCTGGTGCCTAGGTCCCTTATTCCCGGGCATCCCTCATTCTCTGTGGGACAACACAGACCCTGTCCTTCGTATATGTTGTTCTGTCTGGAACACTCCATACCCATGACCTGTTCAACGTTTACTATCTTAAAGTTCACATCTTGCTAATAGATATCCCTAATGTGGCCTGACCCATACTAGGGTCTTAGTGCTTAGAAATCCTACTGATTGGGTGCCTGGGTGGCTTAGTCGGTTAAGCATCTGCCTCTGGCTCAGGTCATGATCCCAGGGTCCTGGGATCGAGTCCTGCATCAGGCTCCCTGCTCCTCAGGGAGTCAGCTTCTCCCTCTGCCCCTCCTCCCACTGGTTCTCTCAATCTCTCTCTCGCTCAACTAAATAAATAAAATTTCTTTTTTTGTTGTTTATTATTATTAAGCGATTTATTATTAATCCTACTGTGCTGGGCGCCTGGGTGGCTCAGTTGGTTAAGCGACTGCCTTCGGCTCAGGTCATGATCCTGGAGTCCCGGGATCGAGTCCCATGTCGGGCTCCCTGCTCTGCGGGGAGTCTGCTTCTCCCTCTGACCGTCTTCCCTCTCGTGCTCTCTATCTCTCATTCTCTCTCTCAAATAAATAAATAAAATCTTTAAAAAAAAAAAAAAAAAAAAAAAAAATCCTACTGTGCTTTTTCTACATGAGTTTAATTTAGGATTAAATTAGTTCATACCATGTTACCTATCATACAGATATTTATTTATTTTTAATTAATCAATTAATTTATGTTAGTCACCATATAGTACTTCATTAGTTTTTGTTTTTGTTTAAGATTTTATTTTTTATTTATTTGACAGAGAGAGACACAGCGGAAGAGGGAACACAAGCACAGGGAGTGGGAGAGGGAGAAGCAGGCTTCCCGCTGAGGAGGGAGCCTGACGCAGGGCTCGATCCCAGGACCCTGGGATCATGACCTGAGCCAAAGGCAGACGCCTAAGGACTGAGCCACCCAGGCACCCCAGTACTTCATTAGTTTTTGATGTACTGTTCCCTGATTCATTGTTTGGTGTATAACACCCAGTGCTCATTACAACACGAGCCATCCTCAATACCCATCACCAGGCTAACCCATCCTCCCACCCCCCTCCCCTTAAATAAATAAAATCTTAACAAAAAAAAAAAAAAAAAGGAAAGAAAAAAATCCTACCAATTGAGCTGATCCTTTAGGCTAGGTTCCTCCTGTTCCTATCTATTTGCACAACATAATAATATATCTTGCTGTGACTGATACTTGCTTGATAGGTATGTCTGTGACCTTGTGGAGGGCAATAACTGGCTGCTTGTCTTACTTGGAACCGTCTTTAGCATAGAAACTAACATCCAGTAGATACTCAAGTCACTAAGTTCTCTCAACTTCACTCCTACCCAGAAGAGAAGATCTCTCACCTGGGGGTCAGGCGGGTGGCCTGGGCGGCCCCAGGCAGGGTCTGGCGGAGGTGATGGGCACGGGATGGGTGTCCATGGAATAGGCGATCACAAGCTGGGCATAAGGCCTGTTTACAGGTTGAACAGTGCAGTGTGCCAGGGGCAGAGCCACAGAGGAAGCAGGGCCCAGGAGTGGAGCCTGGAGAACAGGAGAGAAGAAAATTGAACATCTTTCTGAAAAAGACCAAGTTCCATATGAATTTGCAGTGGGAGGGTACAAATCACAGACTACTTTTCAACATATCCAGACCCAAGGAAACAATTTTAATTTCTTTTAAGAAGACAAGAAGATAAACAGAAGGGGGCCCCAAATTTCCATCAATATGGTCTACTAGAAACCGCCCCACCCCCATTACAGGATGAATAGTACCTGGGGCAGAGGGTGTGGTGAGGGGGCCAGGAGCAATCTCTCTCAGTAAGGGGGCAAACTCTGAGAGCTGCAGTATCTGAGAAGAAAAGGGCAGGGCAAGGGTTTGGGGACACACAGTCCCACAACCCCTGTCCCCTTTGGTCATCAGGTCTTAGAGCCCCATCCCTACCTTCCTTACATCATCCTCAACCTTGTCTTCCAGCAGCTGCTCTAGGGCTTGTTGTCTTGGGTGAGTATTCTGCAAACAAGGTAAGAAGAGTTCCCACCTGGAGTCCTAGGACAAGGCCCTCCCTCAAAGCCCTGGTCTCCCAACATCCACAGGAAGAACAGTATGGGAAGTTCCCAGGTCGCTATGGGGACTATGCCCACGGTTCAGCACCATGACGGTCCCCAGACTGCCTGTGGGAGTGAAGGTGGGCTCCCCAGACCTGGTATTTAAGTCCTCAGGACTAGAGACACTTCAGCATCTCACCTGTAACAGCAGGCTGAGCTCTGTCCGAAGCATCAGTACTTCCAGTGTGACTGTAGCTACTTGGTGCTCATCTGGCTCTTCCTGCCCCTCAGGGAAACTCAACCCATCTGGTTGCTCCTCTGTGTAGCCATACAATCGCAGAACGTCCCGGCCCCCCTACCACACATTCAAACCAGTCACCATCAACCAGGCCCCCTTCCCAAAAGGGCTGGACCCCCCTTCCCATTAAGCACAGCCTCCGGCCGTTTCTAACCAACGCCCCAGGCCAGGCCAAGTCCCCTCCTCCCATAAGGGGCCCAAGGGCTTCACCTGCACAGCATCCACCGTACTGCGAAAGACAGGGTTATTAAACTTGACCCCGCGCCAGTACCGGGGCCGCTGAGGGCTGAGGAGGTTGCGGCCATATTTCTCCAGGATGTTCAGGGCCGTGGACAGGGTGTTGAGGTAGTTTCGGGGCTGAGAGCAGTCAGAGAGCGCAGAGCTGTGAGCCCCGCCCTGGGCTCAGGTCCTCTGTCCCCCTCCCGAGCGGGGCCGGGCCTCACCTCCCCATGAACATTGCAGCGGACCAGGCGTGCGGCGTCCAGCTGCAGGTAGCGGGCTGCTGGAGGCAGGGATGTGACCAATAGCGGCCGGAGTTGCTCCATGGAAAACACCTGCCCGGAATCCTTCCTCAGGGCGCTCGCCAGCTCCTCGCGGGCCGCCAGGAAGGCCCGCTCCTCCTCCTCCCCCGGCATCCTGAGACAGGAGTCAACCCCAGCCCCGTCGCCCGCCGGGACCTGGCGCAGGCTGTGCGCGGCCTGAACGCCACCCCTCCCGCCTGGTGTCCGGCTTCGCGGCCCGACTCGGTCGGCGAAGCCGCCCCAGGTCACTCAGGCCACGGTCAGTCTCAGGCCCCGGGCCCCGCGCCAGGGTTAGCCGGGAACAGGAAGCACTAGCGAAGAGGGCGGGATTGCGACCTGGTTTCAGGGGAAGGGGAGGGCTTTAAGGCTAGGACAGGGTGGGGTCAGGAAACTAGGAGGCGTGACCAAGAGGGAAGCCAGGGCCCAGCCAATGAGAAGGACAAATGGTCCCTGGCTCCTCCCCCAGAGCCTCTGGGCCTTAAACGCCGAACTAGCGCTCTTCCCCGCCTTTCTCTAGGCTGGTTCCGCCTCTTTCCGGATGGCCCTAGGAGCGGGGTTACCTTTTTTCCCTCAAAGCCTTCTCTATTTAGATCAGTCGGCCTCGCTCCGGTCCCCACCGGGGAAGCCCCACTCTGCCGGGACTCAGCTTTGGCCGGTCTGGGCCCCTCAAGCGAGTCCTGCCCCTTCCCTAGTCGGTCTTGAAGGCAGGGCGCCCTCCCAGAGGGATCCCCCGAGACTGCTCCCTTCCATATTCCTACTAGACCTTCTCAGCCCCCGGCCCTCCCTCCCACTTCCACTCTGATCCCTCTCGAGCCCCTCCCTGCAGCCGAGCCTTCTAGGGGGAGCACCACCACTGAACGCCCCCTTTCCCACTTTCCTACCCTTCCCACCCACCCCTGGACTTTCCCGGGACCGCCCTGACCCCTCCCTAGAAGCCCCACCCCTTCTCCGAGGGACAGCCCCTATTCGGTAGCCGCGGTCCCACTTTTATCCTAGCCCCTCCCTCGGACAAGCCCCTGGGCCTGTGACCGAGTCCGCACCGCCTCTACTAGTCGCAGCAGGCCGAGAATGACTGAGGGGCTGCCTACGGTTTGCGGCCTGCCAGAGGGAGGGGGCAAAGAAGGAAGGGGGCGGGGCTGAGGGGGGCGGGCCTGGACGTGGGGAGTGAAAGCGAAAGGCCAGGCAGCGAGCCGGGAGACCGGAGATCTTGCAACTGGAGCAGCATGGCCAAGCCTAGTGGGGTGCGCCTGAGCGGCGAAGCCCGCAAACAGGTAATGGGGGATCGGGAGGCCAGGAAAGGGCCGGGGAGCCCTCCTGGCTGGAGGCCAGGCTGGGTACTCCAGGGGACCAAGGCCGTGCCGGAGAACTCCCCCAACCTCTCCTTAGTGCTTTCACTTCTGCCGTTGGATTCCCAGATTCCTGCCCTCTGGCCAGTCTCTGTACTGAGCCTGAGCTTCCAGGGAAATCTGGCTTGTGGTAGGAAAGGCCTGAGCCAAGTTGGAGGGCATCCCTTTGTGGGTGGGATCTTACTCTTGACTACTGAGACCCTTAACCAACATCCGGGTTCTGCTCTCTGTGCAGGTGGATGTCTTCAGGCAAAATCTTTTCCAGGAGGTAAGTCTTCTAGATTCAAGCGATTTGACTCGGAATCTTAGACCAATACTTGAGGGCTGCAACCTCTCAGAGTGACCCCCAAACCCACCCTCGGCCCTACTTCCCTTATCAAACCTTCACCCAAGGCTCCTAATTATTGATCTCTACCTTTAATTTGCCGCCTCTTAATATTCTCTCCACCTCGGCCGCTTCTTCTCCCCTCTTTTGGTGTGGAGGGAAAAGCTGTGGCCCCAAAGTCCTAACTTTGGTTCTGCCACTTCCCAGCTTGGGCAAGTCCCTTCACTTCTCATGGCTTCAATTTCCTTATTTGTAAGTATTGGAGTCAATCATTTACAAGGGCCCTTCCAGTGCTACTTCTCAGACACCTCTGGAGCGTCTTCTGAGATTCCCCACCCTTGCAATGTTACCCACAGGCAGAGGAGTTCCTCTACAGTTTCTTGCCACAGAAAATCGTACACCTGAATCAGCTCTTGCAAGTGAGTAGTATGGGCCCCTCCCACCCCATCCCAAGGCCTCTGTCCTCTCCACCCACCCCCTCTAGATAACAACTGGGCTCAGCATGCAGAGAACAGTTATGAGTGGTGGACTGGAATTGTTGGGATGGCGTGAGGCCTGAGCCTAGGCAGAGGGTTGGGTGGGCTGTGTGGAGGGAAGGCTGTGACTCAGAATGAGGGGAATAGGCTGGGCAGCCACTGACAGTGAGCTCTGTGCAGGAGGACTCCCTCAATGTTGCTGACCTGACCTCTCTCCGGGCGCCACTGGACATCCCCATCCCAGACCCCCCACCCAAGGATGATGAGGTGAGGCACTCGGGGTGCAGGGCTCAGACCATAAACCAGGTGGAGATGATGGCCCTCCAGCCTCCAAGACTTTTCTAAAGGCACTGTCCCCCTTTTTACCTTAGATGGAAACAGATAAGCAGGAAAAGAAAGAAGGTAAGAGAGGAAGGGGTGGCTAGGGAAGAGGAAACGGCACAGTGCCTACTGGATGAGGAGGGGCCTGAATGCCCTCTTTTTCACAGTTCCCAAGTGTGGCTTTCTCCCTGGAAATGAGAAGGTTCTTGTCCTCCTTGCCCTGGTTAAGCCAGAAGTCTGGACTCTCAAAGAAAAATGCATTCTGGTAAGCCTGGGAACTGCGAGAAAGAGAAAGGGAAGACTAGCCAGGCCCGGCCCTGGTCTCCTTGAGAGATGCAAGTCCTTCATTCAAGGACCTATTTCTGACATAGGAAACTTCCTCTGTGCTTTGGGTTTCAATACCTTGTGTTCTCATTCTGCTAGACCTCTGATATCACAGTGGTATCCCTGTGTAATCAGAGACTGTGCTGTATCCACCTCCATAGTGTCAGAACCCACCTCTGTACCAGGTACATAGTGCAGGTGTTGTGCCGTCATGAGTTGGTTTAAGAGCTTGGGCCCTAGAGACTGCTTGGGCTCAAATTCTGACTCCATCACTTACCTCGCTGGTTACCTTAAGTAAGTTTCTTGGACACTCTGTGACTCAGTTTTTTCATTTATTGAGTGGGTACAATAAAAATATGTATCTTGAAAAACTGCTGTGAGGATTAAATGAGATATATATGTAGCACAGTGTCTGGCACTTAATAAATCCTCAATTAGGGGTGTCTGGGTGGCTCAGTCAGCTAAAGCGTCTGCCTTTGGCTCAGGGTCCTGAGATTGAGCCCCAAGTCGGGCTCCCTGCTTGGTGGGGAGCATGCTTCTCCCCGTCCCTCTGCTGCTCCCCCTGCTTGTGCTCGCTCGCTCTCAAGTAAATAAATAAACCTTGAAAATAAATAAATAAATATAGCTGTTATTAGGAAGTGGCAGTAAAAGGAAAAACCCAGTAAGTTTGTTGAATGATTCCTACATGATCATAATTTAGGTGATCACCTGGATCCAGCACCTGATCCCCAAGATTGAGGATGGAAATGACTTTGGGGTGGCAATCCAGGTAAGAAAAGGGTGTATGAGGACATTGAGAGCAGGGAGAGACTTGGGGAGTGAGACATAGGAACTAGATATGACCTGGGAGGAGGAGGAAGGTGGTGGGTGAAGGAGGGAGGAGATGAAGTGTTTTTCTTGCCTCCCATCTCTCTCTCTTTTTTTTAATCACAGGAGAAGGTGCTGGAGAGGGTAAATGCAGTCAAGACAAAAGTAGAAGCCTTCCAGACAACCATTTCCAAGTGAGGGCAGCTGGAGGGCCAGCACGGGTGTGCTGCAGGGACATTTCCTTGGGATTCCCAAAGCTGGGCAGTCCCATCAGGACAATGGGGGGCTCTGGGAAGGATCTGAGGGAGTATCTCTCTCTCACTACCTGTTCCTGTGTTTATTCCCTTGCTTTTGGCAGGTACTTCTCAGAACGCGGGGATGCTGTGGCCAAGGCCTCTAAGGAGACTCATGTAGTGAGTAGATAGTCACCAGGCTTTTAGCTGAGGCTGGCTGGGGTTGGGGCAAGGAAGAGGGGCTAGAGGTCTTCCTTGTCTGTTTTCTGACTTTCCCAATGTGGAAAATACTAAGCCAAGAGCATTGGCTAAAAAACTGATTTGGGCTTCAAAAACCTTGACCCCTTTCTCGGCTTGATCCTGTGGGATTCCATTTCTTAGTGCTGAGAAGGGGCTCATCCTCAAGTTACCTATTTCCTATATGAGGAAACCAGATTAATGTCCCAACCTCCCATGGGGCTGACTCAGCTTTGCCTCCCACATCCCAGATGGATTATCGGGCCCTGGTGCATGAGCGAGATGAGGCAGCCTATGGGGAGCTCAGGGCCATGGTGCTGGACCTGAGGGCCTTCTATGTGAGTGTGGAGTAAGCCCCTATGGGAGATGGTTGAGGGGGATGGGGGAGAAGCCAAGAACCTAACTGCCACCCTTCTGGCCTTCTTCCAGGCTGAGCTTTATCATATCATCAGCAGCAACCTAGAGAAAATCATCAACCCAAAGGGTGAAGAGAAGCCGTCTATGTACTAGTCGAGGGCCAGAAAAACAAAATAATAATAATAATAAATGACCTATGCTTTGTGTGAATTATCTCCAGTGTGTGTCATTCATTCAGAAGGCATTTATTGAGTGTCACCTATGTCCAGACACCGAATGTGAATGTGGCTGCAGGAAAGAGAAAGGATGCCATGAAGCCAAAGATGAATGGGAAACCCATCCTGTTCTTAAGAAGTCATCCTAAAGAACAGGGTGGAAATTGTGACATGTCGTGACAGCCATATAGATAGCCTGTATTTGGGGATTTCGCAAGATTATTTCAAACATCTGGGGGGCTCGTGAGTGCTTCCTGGAAGAAGTGGCACTTGCAGAGACCCCTTATAGGAATAATCAGGCCTTGGACTGAAAGCTGAGCAAGGAGAAAGCTCCAGGGCTGAGATCAGGGAAAGAAGAAAGAACAACACTCATCATCAGCTCAGTGCAAGCCTGGAGAGGGAGTGAGTTTTCCCTGGCAGAATTATGGGTGAATGGTGGGACTCCTCAAGAGCTGACAAGGGAAAAAACGCTCCCAAGGCATTATGTTGAAGGAAATTATACCGCAGGACATTAAGGGAAGGATGGGTCTGTAAATTTTGTCCTCTTTCCCCCTCCTTCAGCCAATTAACGCCTTTATTTCTGCAGAGACTACATTAAGGAAACCAAGGGCCAGATATCCTGTAGTGGCAAAGGTAACACGGCTCATCAGTGACGGAGCTGGCCTAGAGTACGAATCCACTCATTCCATAGTAGGAGCAAGGCAGTGCGCTAGTGTCCAGGTTCGGAGATCGAGCGCTCTGGGACACCCCACGCGCAGCGCGCGCTCCACCCTGCTGGCTTTGCTGGGCCTGCGGGGGCGGGCGGCACAGGTATCAGACGAAGCCATCCTGCAATCCGGGACCGAAGTCGAGTAGCCTAGCCAATCAGCGTGCAGGCGGTTCTCTTTAGTTTTCAGTTGTGGGTTCTTTCCAGTTCGCGGGAGACAAAGGCGGGGCAAGGTCTGGACGCGGCCGATGATTGGGCAAAATGAGAACCTTTAAGCCTATCAAAGAGCACCACGTGGGCGGGACTCCAGAAGCCGGTGCTGCTTACCGCAGCCGGCCGGGAGTCCCCCAGACCCGCGAGGATCTGCGGCCGCCCTTTGGGGGCGGGCGGAGGCGGAGTTCGGCGCTGCAGCATGCAATCCGGACAGTCTGCGTTCTGGGCCAGGTGGGGGCCGGGCGCCGGGACCCAGGTCCCCGGGAGCCGGCGGGCTGCCTTCGCGCCGAGTCAGCGTCACTGCCGAATCTAAGTGAGGGGGCAGAGGGAAGGGCCAAGGAAGGCGCCGGGGAGGGAGCTTCGCCTTCGCGCTGGGGCCCAGCTGGCTATGGGGGAGGTGGAGATCTCGGCCCGGGCCTACGTGAAGATGTGTCTGCACGCCGCCCGGTACCCGCACGCCGCCGTCAACGGGCTGTTGCTGGCGCCCGCTCCGCGGTCGGGAGAATGTCTGTGTCTCACCGACTGTGTGCCCCTGTTCCACAGCCATCTGGCCCTGTCCGTCATGCTGGAGGTCGCTCTCAACCAGGTGCCGCCGCTGGACGCCCACCGACCACCGCGAAACCCCCTAACACCCCTAGCCCAAGCCCATCCCCGGTCTCTTGGCAGCAGTGCGCACCTACAGGGCGGGCGGCACGATTGAGTTTCTGATGGCCCCTTTCCCACGGCAGGTGGATGTGTGGGGCGCGCAGGCCGGTCTGGTAGTGGCTGGGTACTATCATGCCAATGCAGCTCTGGACGACCAGAGGTGAGTGGAGTAGCCAGAGGCAGAAGGCTAAGGGTTCTGGGATGGGGGATCAAGAGAACTCTTGGTCATTCCTTCCATCTTTCCTTCGTCAAATGCTTAGGAACGGACTACCAGGCACTAGGCTGGGTACTGGAGTGAGGGAATATAAAGAAATATGAAGGAGCTCCCTGGAGGAGCTGTGGTGGGGGTGGGGAGCATAGCTGTGTATCAATAACAGGCTGACACTTGACTTTAACTGAGGTGACCCCCGCCAAGTGCTGAAAGAACACAGAGGAAGCCCAACCAGCAACTTTGGGGGAAAAAAAAGGAAATGTCCTTATATATAGAAAAAGTTATCTACTTACGTATTAATCATGTATCTGGGTCAAATTATACAGGTTTATAATTTGCTTTTCTCACCTCACTTAGTAAATATTTGCCATTTTTCCCTCTCTACACTAAGATTTACCTTATCCTACCAGCTATATAGTATGAGTATGGAAGTACGATGATTTATTTAATGCCTTAAACATTGATATTGTTTCCCATTTTTTGTTAATACAGACACTGTCCAATTATTACAGTAAATTATTTATAAGTGGAATTTCTAGGTCAGCATATACTCTTTAAATTTGGGTGGTTATGCCAAATTACCCTCCCAAAAGATCACCTTTGATCTCCACCTTGACCAGCAATCTGAGCACCTGTTTTCCACTGCACTCAAGCATTAAGCAGTTGTGTATGAAGCTTCAAAGCAGGCCTGACCCCCCAGACCCCGCTACAGGGAAAGGCCACCACTGCGCCATCATCTAGGAGACCTGGGAGGTCCAGCTCAGATGGACAGGGTCTACCCAAGGCCAGCTCCTCATTCCTCTGATCTTCCCTCTATACAGCGCTGGGCCTCTGGCCTTGAAAATCGCTGGGCGGATTGCAGAATTCTTCCCTGGTGCAGTCCTTATTATGGTGAGGTTTGGGTTTCAGGGTGGGGAGTTGGTGAGAAAGTAGGGAGATCCTTGAAACCCTCACCAGACCTTCCTTGTCCGCACAGTTGGATAATCAGAAACTGGTGCCTCAGCCTCATGTGCCCCCTGTCATCGTCCTGGAAAACCATGGTCCCCGCTGGGTCCCCAAGGACAAGAACTTGTGAGTGCCCCACTCCCTTCACCTCTTCTTGGAAGCCCACAGCTCCTGGGCCTCCTCTGTCCTTGATCTTGCCCAAAGGGTCCTTCTGTAGATGCTAACCTCTGCCAAGTGTCTGGCCGCCTGCTGAGTTTGACCTTCATGGGGGTTATTATTTCAGAGTGATGTGGAGGGACTGGGAAGAGTCACGGCAGATGGTGGGAGCTCTACTGGAGGGCCGGGCCCACCAGCACCTTGTGGACTTTGACTGCCACCTTGACGACATCCGGCAGGACTGGACCAACCAGCAGCTGAACACCCGAATCACCCAATGGGTGGGTCCCACCAATGGAAATACCTGAGCCAGGGCTGGGGGGGTGGGAGGGGAAGGGTCAGGATCCAATAAAGAGACTTGGGTTGAAGGACAATAGTATGACTATTTATTGTGCCTGGGAGGCAAGGGGAGGGAGAAACCTCAAAAGGCTGAAGTTGGGGAAAGTCTGGAGTCCTCTGTAAAAGATAGGAAGGTCTCTGCTGGACCCATTACGGAATGAGAGAAGGTTCTCAATAGATCATTCCTTTTGTTTCTCCCCTGGGCTTCTTAAGCTTCTCGAAGTTCTTCAAGATGATGTCATATAACACAGCCTACAGGGCCAGAGAGGAGTGGGGGTCAGTCACAGGCCCCCAGTGGCTCCTGTGCCCCATTTCTAGCCTTATGGAGAGGCTAATTTCTGTGACCCTTCACCCCCAGCCTTTCAGGGAGTAGGTGGCCTAAGAAAGCTGCCTCTGTCCCCCACCCCCTTGCTTCCTCACATAAGCGTTGCGGATCTCCATGACCATCAACCGGATGTCTCGGTACTCTGCCTCATCCAGCTCGTGCACCAGCTGCCGATAATCACCCTGTGGGAGACTTGGGTCAGGTCTGACTTCAGATGTGTCCTTCCCCCACCATGCACCCTGACTTGGGCCTCACCTACCACGTGGGGCTGCTTGGCTGCTTTGGTCACAGCATCGCCCCGTTCAGAGAAATACCTGTAGGAAGTAGAAGAGTATGGAGTGGGAGAAGGAAGAGGGAGCCCAGGCCTCTGTCCAAGGTGAAGGCGGAGTGTGCATGCAGGTGTAGGTGGGCAGTCACTCACTTGGAGATTTGAGTGTGGAAGCCTTCCAGCTTGGTGTGAAGGGTGGTCATCAGCTCAAACACCTTCTCCTGGGGAAAGAATGCAAGGGGGAAAGTGGAAAGCAGCATGGACTGGAGCCGTAAGGAGGACAGAGGAGTGGGGTAGCACTCTCACCTGGACAGCCACTCCGAAATTGTTCCCATCCTCAATCCGAGGTATCTGCAGCTGCAACCAGGTGGTGACCTGGGAGGAGGGAAAGGCATCAAAGCCACAGCAGCTCCCAGCCTACTTCCCAGGTTCCTGGCCTCTGCTTCCCTGCCCACAATCGGGGGGAGGTATGCCAAGTCTGTCCCAAGCCCCAGGGCCTACAATTCTGGCTTCATTTGCTGTGCTCTCTCCTGCTGAGACCCGGCTGGTGCTAAGCCCTACCTGATGGGGACTAAGGAGGACAAAGGGTTAGGTCTGAAGCCTGGGGGTGGGAGTGGGAGGGCTCACCAGGTTGAGCTGCTCAATGACATCCTTGATCTCAGGCTTTAGACGCTGAAGGAGGACCACGATCTTCTCATTGCAGTTCACTGGGCCACAGGGAGGACCTAGGCAGTGGGCAACGGGTCAGTCACCAGGCTGGGACTGTGTGAGGGCAGGGAAGAGCAATCCCTGGGGAAGAGCTCCTAGGAGGTGAGACTCAAGTCCATTCATGGTGGTACCTTTGTCTTCGTCTTCCCCTTTCTTCTTTTCATCTTTGTCTTCCTTCTGCAGGGAGAGAGGGGCTCTTGGCAGTCAGGCCTAAGGTTGATTTTTCCCATGATTGGGTCCCTCCTCCCAGCTCTTCCCGGCTTGCCTCCTGCTGTTTCTTCCGTTCCTCTTTCTCTTTCTCCTTGACTGGATCAGGCACTGGGATGTCCAACGGGGCCTTCAGATTGCTCAGGTCGGCTTCGTTGAGAGCCGGCTCCTGGTGCAGGGTGGGAGGAGAGCTAGAGGCAAAGGCATCCCTCTCGCCTCACTCTCATGGCTCCCCAGACTCCCCCCTTGACCCCTACTCTCTAGCTTTCTGCTGCCCCCAGTACCTTTAAAAATGCATCCAACTCAGAAATCTTCTTGGGGAAGTAGCTCCCCAGCAGGTTCTCTGTCTGTGAGGTGGGGGTGGGGGAAGATGGGGGTCAGAATCACATGTTCTTCCCGGCAGTGAAGCAGGGCTGCCACTGCCCAGCAGGGAAGGGTTGAGCCCTGGGAGTTAGGTAGGAGTGGGGTGTTCATGGGGCAGGTCTTACCTTGGTACACAGGTCTTCACGGAACACGTCCACCTGTGGGACACAGGCAGCCCTTCACACACCTGGCTTTATGGCCAGTTTATATGAGGACTGTTCCCTTAGGGTTGTGTAGGGCCTGACCTGGGGAAGGGTGGAATGCATCCCGTGGGGTTGGGGGGAGTGAAGTGAATCCCCGTGGGGCTGGATTTGGGGGATGAGAACATTTCTGGCGGTGAAGGGCGAATGATCCAAGTGAGTACAGATCCCTCGGGTCTCCTGGGCTGTACAAGAAGGGGTGTAAGAGCCTCTGCGACTGGGGCAGGGACAGCGCACCCGGTGGAGTGGGCCGGGGGCCCTCCCGTGGGAAAGGCCATGAGGTGGCGGGGCAGCTCCGGCACCCCGTCTGTGTGTGGCCCCGGGCCCCGCGCCAGTGGACTTCCCCTCCACGCCAGCTCTCCGCTTCACCGCACCCCGCTGAACCTCGACCGCCTGGCCTCTCCCGGCACGCGGACCTCGCCTGTCTCCCCCGGCCAGGGCGCAGGTGCTCCTGGCACCGAGGCTCACGTGGGCTCCGATTGACCACTACCCCGACCCGCGATTGGGGCCGGGGGGGGGGGGGGGCGGGGCGGGTCACGGACGCCTGCAGCCTCTCGGAGCCACGCCTCCCTAATGGGCCCCTCCTCGAACCCGCAGCGCTCACCTTGGCTTGGGCTTCAGGCTGGACCCTAAGTGTGGCCATGGCCGGGGCGGGGGGCCTAGCGCCGCACGAGAAGCGGTGTACCGGGAAGAGAAAGCGAAAGCAGCGCTTGCCACCCGCACGGCCTTCCTGGGTAGCCGGGGAGCCGAGGTACTGGAGGGGGCGGGGCCAGAGCCGGAGAGGAGTGGGCGGAGGGCGGCAGCCGCGGCCGGGCTCCCCCTGGAGGCCGAAAGGAGCGCTGCCACCGCCTCCTCCGCCGGGCTGCGGGTCCCAGCCTGCCTCCCCCTCCCCGCCCTGCTCCCGAAGCCCTGCCTCTCTCTCCCCGCCTCCTCGCTTCCCGCCTTCGGTCTCGCAGCCTACTGCTAGCCTCCCCACGCACCGCGGGCCCGCCTCCCCGCCTCCCGGAGCCCATAGGTCGGCCACCCGGCCAGGGCCCGCGTCCCATCTCCCTGCCTCCAGACTCCTCTGGTTCTCTTCTGTCCCTGTTCGGCTTGGGACGGTGATAAGCCTTATCTGGCGCTCTTCCATCTTTTCTGGCCTCCCTTCCCTAGCCCTGGCTCCACGGGCATCGTCTGACCCATGTGGTGACATTCAGACGCTGTCACCACTCCAACCCAGGCCCGGGTCAGCTCCCTCCTGACCCATGTTGTGGACTACAACCCACCTATACTCTCCACACAGACCTCTGTCTGGCTTAAAGCTCTTTCTCAGTTTCCTGTTGACCTTAGAATGAAATCTAAAGGGCTTTCCTGGCCCAGAAGGCTTGCCTGGCCTGCCTGGCACCTGTTCTGCAACCTCACCTTCCATGCTTTCCCCCTTCCCTTACACTTGCAAATAGCTGGGCCTTCCATTGTTGCTTAAACCCGATCATACCTGTCCCAGGTACTTTGGCCTTACCGATCCCTTTGCGTGACACACCCTTTCCCTGCCTCGGGTTGTCATTAGGTTCTCAGCTTAGGTTCTCAGCTTAAATATCACCTCTCCAGAGGGAACTCTCTCCATCATCCTTTATAAAGTACCTCCCTGCCAAGTCTCTATTACAAACCAGCCTGTTGTAGTACATTCATAGCACTGGAGCTCTCTGATATTAGCCAGTTTATTTTGGGGGGATAGTGTGGTTTAGACCAGGGGTTGGCAAACTTTTTCTGTAAAAGGCCAGATAGTAAACATTTTAGGCTCTCGTGGGCCATATGGTGTCCGTAGTAACTACTCAACTCTGCCCTTAGAGCAGGTAAACAGCCATACCTAAATGAATTAGCAGGGCCAGGTTCCAGTAAAACTTTCTCTATGGACACTGGAATTTGAATTCTGTGTCATTTTCACATACCATGATATATTCTTTTTTTTTTTCAATCATTAAAAATGTAAAAACCAGGGCGCCTGGGTGGCTCAGTTGGTTAAGCGGCTGCCTTCGGCTCAGGTCATGATCCTGGAGTCCCGGGATCGAGTCCCACGTCGGGCTCCCTGCTCAGCGGGGAGTCTGCTTCTCCCTCTGACCCTCTTCCCTCTCATACTCTCTCTCACTCTCTCTCTCAAATAAATAAATAAAATCTTTAAAAAAAAAATGTAAAAACCTTTCTTAACTCTCAGGCCATACAAAATCTGGCCATAGGAGGGCTGTAGTTGCTGGTCCTCGGTTTAGAGCAAAATGGACCCTTATTGCCTGGGTTTATAATCCTGGCTTTGATATCTACTAGCTGTGAACAAGTCACTTAACCTCTGTGCCTCAGTTTTTAAAACTGTACAGTAGAAACGTTACCAAACCCACCTGATAGTGGTGTTGTTGTTATGAGGGCTTAATGTCTTGATTTATAGGAAGAGCTTAGAGACACTGAGAACGCTGCCTGAAACATAGTAAGCACAAGAGAAGTGTTTGCTGTTCTTTGTGAGTTTCTCATCTGCTTCCCCCATTAACCCATCAGCCCCCAAACAGCAGAAACCTTGTCTTCCTTATTCACAAGGCATGGAACTATGCTTGGCTCAATAAATACCTATTAAGGAAATGTGCCCAGACAGGCAGGCCCTTAAGGAAGGTGGAAGGGGGAATTCAGTGAAGGAGGCAGAAAAAAACAACCAACCAGGCTGGAGACAAAGCATCTGCTCAGCAGGAGTGCTGCCCATACGGACGGGCACTCTTACCTGCTCTAGCGTTGTGGGTCCTTGACATCCGAGCCCCCCAGAGAGCTTGAAGTCTGCAAGGACTGGGAGACTTGAAAGGACAGCAGGAAGGATGGAGAACAAGCAAAGAATGGCTGAGGGACGCATGAGAGACTGCCTGACTCCCTTCTTACCCTTCCCACCCTTTCTGAGTCCCCCCAACCAAATGATGAGCAGAGCCCGAGGTAGGCCAGGTTTGCCTTTATTTCTTTCAGTTATGCTTGCGGCTGGAGTGGGGCCGAGGAAAGAGCCCGTGGCCTGGGCTCCCTGGAGACCAGGGCTGATGATACCAGCTGCCATAGGTGAGGTACCAGGCAAAGGTGCCCACCGCAGCACCCACCACCTTGTGGGTGTACTGGTGGAAATAGATGACAGTACAGAGCAGCAAGAAGTTCCAGAGGCCCAGCAGCAGCACGTTGAGCAGGAAGACCAGGCGGAGGGGGGCCCCGGCTGGCAGCCCGTGGGCCAGATACTTGGCGAACACTGCGGCTTCCTCGGCCATGAGCAGGCAGCAGAAGGTGAGCAGGAAGGTGTGGGAGGAGACGGTGTAGCCCCGCCACTGGTGGCCAGCTGCCAGGCAGCTGCGGCGGTCAGGAAGCTCGTGCAGCAGCAGGCCTTGGGGCAGAGGCTCGAAGCAGGAGCCGGTCAGGTCCTCGATGAGCAGGAAGGCCCGGCCGGCCCCCCGCCACACTGCTGCCCCCACCACCAGCCGGCTCAGGTGCCGGGCGGTCACGGCCACACGCCGCGTAGCCAGGAACACCACCAGCAGCACGAAGCCCCCCAGGAAGGTGCATGTCCAGCCCCATGCCGAATTCACAAACTTTCTGTGGGCACAGAAGAAGGGAGGCTAGCTACTGAGACCCGCCTGCGCCCCATCTTCCACCCCATCTGTGTTCCCATCCCTGCTCTGTCCCCTGCCCTACATATCCTCACTGGTTCCCTTTCCTCCCCCTTCCTCCCCAGCCACTTAAACCTTGCTGTCTCCTTAGAGGCCCATTCAGCCTTCGAGAGCCATAGTTCCTCTTCAGCCCTGCTCCTGATTTCCCCTGGACCCCAGGACTCTGTTCCCCTCCCCCTCCTCCCAGTTTCTCCTCAACCTCTTAGCCTATTTTTAGCGTCCAGACTGGCAGCACGACAGAAACCTGGAGGAGGGAGCTCGGATCCCAGAGTGCAGGGAGCCAGCGCCCACAGCCTCCAGTGGACTCACATGTTGAAGAAGTTGCCGTGGCTGGCGAAAATAGTCCGAGGGTTGACATGGAACTGCAGAAGGGGCCCAAAGATGACCACTGCTGCCAACCAGGCATGGTAGAGGCGCCGTAAGCAGGGGCTGCCCAGGAAGCGGGCGGCCTGTTCACTTCCAAAGTACAGCAAGGCAGAAGCCACCCAGAGCAGCACCCTGACCAGGCAGCCCAGCAGTGCCTGGATTCGGGCCCCGGCCCCCAGCCCTGCCCCCACCACCGGCCCCCGCTCCATGTTCCCTCCCCTCCCCACTACCCGCTTGCTCTGCTGGGTAGCTGAGGAGGGGCTGATGGGGCCCCCCCCGGACAAGGACGGGCAGTGACAGGTGTGGCAGACACAGGGCAGAGCCCTGGTGGCAGCTGGCAGGCGGGGGAGAGGGGCGGGGGGCAGTAGGGGCCAGGGCGGAGGGCTGCCATGTCAGCAGGGTCCTAGCTTTGGTTGTGTGTCCTGACAGTGGCCTATGTCCTTTCCTTTTCGTCCTGTGTCCCCAGCTCCAACCATGTTCTAGTTCATGTTGGAGGCCCAGGCCTGCGGTTCAGTGTTTTGTCCACAGCCTGCCTGGGCCTGCCTGTCTGTCTGGTCAACCAGTCACCCCCACCCCACCCCAACCTGACCATGTTTGCTCCGCAGGGAAATCAGGGGTCACAGAGATTCAAACTAACCAAACCTTGGAAACCATTTAAAAAAAAATCTGTGTCTGCCTCATCATCAGTGTGATCCAACCCCTCTCCTAAATTCTGAGCACAAGAGCCCACCACTGCAGGATGCGCAAGATGACTGTGCATGGCGCCATGTCCAAGTTAGGCTGTGGGGAGCACACCAACAGGGGTATCCACTTGGGTGCACCATGACCGTAGGGCTTGACCCAGCCCCAGCCCCTGTCTGGTGTGAGGGACTCTGAGTGGCTCGTCTGGCCCTATGTAAACCATGGTGGTTATGCAATGCACAAGACATCAGATCTAAGATGGGACCATTCTTTGGTATGGTTATCATGACGGCCAAGAGATGAAATTCATGTGTCCTAGGGCGCCTGGGTGGCTCAGTTGGTTAAGTGTCTGCTCAGATCATGATCCCAGGGTCCTGGGATCGAGTCTCACATCGGGCTCCCTGCTCAGTGGGGATTCACTTGTAAATGTTGGATTGGGGATTTTTGTGTAAATTTTCTCAAATAAATGCTAGCAGAAACCAGAAAAAAAAAAAGTGCCTCTGCCACTCCCCCTTCCTATGTGTACACTCGCTCTGTCAAATAAATAAAATCTTAAAAAAAAAAAAAAAAGAAATTCAAGTGTCCTGTGGAAGGTGTATTGTATGAGAGATGGTGGTGGCCCAGGCTGGATTTTCCAGGACCCCAAAGATTAGGCTCACAGCCACGTGATGCGGGTGGGGGTGGGGGTGACCCGACAAGGAAAATCCCCAGCTTGGAGGCCATCAAAACCTGAGTTTGTGTCCTCCAACCAGTTGCCCTGGGTCCCAAGTCTCACATTGGCCTCCCAGTCTGACCCCTGGGGCTGGAGCCACAAGGCGGAGAGCAACCTACCCAAGGGATGTCCCTGTTATTCAATAACTGTTCTGAGATCCTTTTTTGTCATCCTTCCTCATTCCTCAGAACTGGTGGTGGGATTTCAGAGTACAGTGGAGGCCCACGAAGTAGTGAAAGGAATGAGCAAGCAAGTACACCTGGGGTCTGAACTGTGTGACTTTGGGAAAATCAACTAATCCTCCTTGGTCCTCAGTGCCCACATCCATAAACCGATCAAGATGGATTAATCAATCAGGTTCCTTCCAGATCCTAAAGCCCATACTTCAACATAGTTCCTGCTCATGGACCCTAACAGGAAGACCTATAGAACCCCTCACACATCTTTGACAAAAAAATTTTTTTAAAGATTTTATTCCTTTATTTGAGAGAAAGAGAGAGCATGAGTAGCAGGGAGGGGCAGGAGAGGGAGAAGCAGATTCCCTGCTGAGCAGGCTGGATCCCAGGACCCCAGGATCATGACCTGAGCCAAAGGCAGACGCTCAACTGACTGAGCCATCCAGGCGCCCGACAAAAAATTTTTCATTGTAATTTTAAATAGTTGCGCAGGACATAATTTCCAATGCATTCTCTCTCTCTCTTTCTTTTAAATATATCCAATGGAATCTAAATACTACAGTGATTATGTATCTTACCATTTTCCATTTTAAAAACGTGACAAGGGGCGCCTGGGTGGCTCAGTCGGTTAAGCGACTGCCTTCGGCTCAGGTATGGTCCCAACGTCCTGGGATGGAGCCCCACATCGGGCTCCCTGCTCTGCAGGAAGCCTGCTTCTCCCTCTCCCACTCCCCCTGCTTGTGTTCCCTCTCTTGCTGTGTCCTTCTCTGTCAAATAAATAAATAAAATCTTTAAAAAAAAAAGTGACAAGATCTTAATAGTCAGAAAGTATATTTCCATTAGACTTCCCCCATACAAGTTATCCTAATGTTTTTATGCCTGAACATTTTGTTGATCACACTTCTCTGCCAAAAAAATGTATATAATTTGAAACTTAATTTTTATTTTTTTATTACAAGATTATTATATTTTATTATTATATTATAAGATTTTATTTATTTGACAGAGAGAGACACAGCAAGAGAGGGAACACAAGCAGGGGGAGTATGGGAGCGGGAGAAGCAGGCTTCCTGAGGAGCAGGGAGCAGGGAGCCCAATGTGGGGCTCGATCCCAGGATACTGGGATCACGACAGGAGCAGAAGGCAGACGCTTAACAACTGAGCCACCTAGGTGCCCCGAAACTTAATTTTTTTTTTAACGATTTACCCATTTATCTTAGAGAGAGAGGGCAAGCACACAAGCAGGGGGAGGGGCAGAGGGAGAGTGAGAGTATCCCAAGAAGACTCCTGGGAGATCATGACCTGAGCCCAAACCAAGAGTTGGCTGCTTAATTGACTGAGCCACCCAGGTGACCCTGAAACTTAATTTTTAAGTATTTCCTGTGATCATAAGGCCCTAGAAGTTAAAACATTCTTCTTCCGGATAGAGTTCTCATAATAATTGTTAGTAGTACAAAATATATAATTAGTATAGCAAAGATTTCACACATTGTGATAATTAATAATAAACTCAAATTGTATTGGAAATGCAACTCTTAATGAGAAAAATGGATGGTACTTGGGGCCTTGATTAAAGGAGGCTTTGAGGGGCGCCTGGGTGACTCAGTTAGAGTTCTGCCTTCAGCTCAGGTCATGATCTCAGGGACCTGGGATGGAGCCCCGCATTGGGCTCCTTGCTCAGCGGGAAGTCTGCTTCTCTGTCTGCCGCTCCCTCTGCTTGTGCGTGCTCTCTCTCTCTCCCTCTGACAAATAAGTAAATAAAAATCTTAAAAAATATATAAAAGAGGCTTTGAGGATGTTAATAATTTTAATTTGCTTCTAATTTTGGCACCCTGGAGGTAATACAGGTTCTGGGTGAGATGGGTGGCATGTCTGGGTTGAAGTGGCAGAAGGGGAACAAGGTGGGCTGGTGGGCAGGGAGACTGGCATGATGGTTTCACATGAGGCAGAGCAGAGGAAAGAGAACACGTGTAGGCTGGGCAGCTGGACAATCTATTCTTTTAAAACTAACTGTTTTGCGGTGAAAGAGGTATCCCTTTTACCCCTTGCTGTGTCTTTGAGAACCCCTGGAGGTGTGCATCCTGGTTTGAAAATTGCATTAGGGATAATGAAATGTCATGGGGACGGAGCGATCAGAGCTGATGTGAAGCCCGACCAACTCCCCTACTGACCACACCATGGCTTTGCTCTGGGGCATGTCGCCTGACCTGGGCACGCTGCCATTTCCTCATCTGTACAAAGTGTGGCTGGGAGGGTGGATGAGGTCCTGGGTATGAAGCACCCAGATGGGGCCCCGCATCAGCGCCCACCAGGTTCTCTCCAGCTCTGGGCTGCTTCTTCTCAAAGACCGGACCAGCGCCAAGGCCATCCCCAGAACAAAGCTGATGTGGGTGTTCCAGGCTCTAATCTAAATGGCGCTTACTTCCTGCTATCTTGATTTCTACTCGCTGCAAGTTTCTAAGTTCAGTGAGGGAGTTGTCTGTTGCAGAGCTCAGTTAACAAATGATTTTGGTATTTCTCTTCATCTTGGGGGCATCAAAGGGGGATTTTTCCCCACAGAGAAGCTATCTGAAGGCTTTGTCAAAACTATTTTCTTGAAGGGAGAGGATGAAAGACCTCAGATAGGAAAAAGAGACAGAGACAGACACTGAGCCAGGTTCCCACAGAATTTATTGAGGGAGCCAAAGCCAGTGAGAGGACGAAGGAGTCCTACTTCAACATCTCTCCTTGAAGCTGCTGGCCTCCAGCATGAAGGAACAGTCTGGGAGGGAGGGCCTGCCCTGTGTGGGGCCACATGGAGCCTCTCACACCACAGCCTGTCCCACCCCAAAGACCCAGACAGAGAGGGAGAAAACATAATTCCCACCCCAGGAGGGTGCTGAGGACATGCCTTACTCATCCCACCTTCCCCGAAAAGGCCAGAGCTCTAGCCTTCAGGACCTCTGTAAGAATGGCCAGGATGCCTAGCCTTCTGATTGGCCAGTCTAGTCCTCAACACACAGGCCAGGGCAATGGGCCCGGCTGACAGCTCAGTTCAGACCTGACATCTACTCTAGGAGCTAACACTTACATTCACACATGATTAAAAACACTCAAGATCTCCTGCTGACAAAGGGCCACACCTCAGACAACAGCAGTCCTTTGGACTCTGGCCAGAGATAGAGAACCAAGCCAACTGGGTGTAAGCACATGAGGAGACCACTCCGCCCCTTGGGGACGATCTTCCAGGGCTCAGCGAGGGCCCAAAAGCCTGGGCTTGTGTGTCTTCCTGTCCAATGCCAGGGACTCCCCAGAGGTCTCCCAGAAGGGAGAAAGGCAGGAAGAGGCAGAGCGCTTGTCGGAGGCTCACCCGTGGACGGGGCTGGAGATCAGATCTACTGGGGTGAGGAAAAGGCTGTAGAGGGGTGGGGCACTGCGGCAGGGGCGCGGGGAGGTTCCTCAGACTCTGGCAGGTCGTCCTGGAAGTACTCAGCCTGGCGGTACTGCCACAGACGCAGGTTGCCATCCCACTGCGGCGCAAAAAGGGGCAAGCAGTCAGGGGTGCTGCCCTGCCTGGGTCAAAGTCCCAGACGCGCACTGGTCCCCTGCCCCGCCCCTTGCAACCTCACCGAACTGCTGACGATCTTTTCCTCAAAAGGATGCCAGCTGACGTCACGCACACAGGCCTTGTGGTTGGTCAGCTTCTTCACGATGTGGCCGCTGAGGAGGTCGTACACTGTCCAGGGACGGCCAGAGTGGAGAAGGGGCAGCCAGGGCACCTTCTAAGCACCCCTCATGGTTCCTGAGCTGCACTGCTTATTGCCTCTCAGGCAACCTCCCCGCTTTTGCAGGGGAGCAACCACACCAGAGGATGCTGTCATTCCTCAGTTTCTGTTCCCTTTTCCCCTACCTCGGGTTGAGTGTGCGGTCTAGCAGAGCTTGGCTATCTCCGCCTGGCCCTTAGCTAAATGTCACAGGGTCTACAGTTAAGAATAAATGTGGTTTTAAAGCTCTTTACAGCAGTTTTCTAAGAAACCCACAAGACATGGAAGGCCCCGCCAAAGTGAACAACGAATGGGCTGTCTGCTTAGAGGTCCGAACCTGCTCTTCCTCATCTGGACGGGGGCGCATCTTTCTCTCTTTCCGAGCGGGGCTCCATCCGGTGCCTCCCTAGCTATGGCACTGGCTTAAGCTCTTTATAGCTGGAGGTGTGTTTCTGTGTCTCTGTACACACTTCTTGCTTTAGCAGCCGCACGTCCTTTACTCTGAGCTGCAGTCTTTGTCCCTGCCCCACCACCTTTCATCTGCCAGCTCTTTCTTTCCTTGACTGGCTACAAAACAGAGCTGTGTGTATTTCTGGCAATCTATTATATTTACTGACTAGAATTCTATGTTCCCTTTCTTAATTTAAAATGCCGATGAATACAAGGTTTTCTCTTTCTCTGCTGAAGCCTAACCTGCTCCACGCTAAATTAAATTTCACTCTTGGTCACCATTGGGATTTTTAAGGCGGTCACTGGTGGTTACAGGTGAAATGCCAGAGACACATTGTTGCCCCTCCCAGGCCCCTGTTCTGATACGATCCTTACCGACCACTTTGCCAGTAGAGCAGCCGCTGTAGATGAACTGCTGGCCAGTGCTATGGGTGGGTGAGAATCGGCAGCGGATGAGGGTGTGCAGCACCCCGTGGCCCCGGTAGGTCATCAAGGAGCTGTCCCCTGGGAGCTTCAGTTTCCGCCAGGCTGGGAGGGATGCACATAGAGCCCTAGATTAGGGAGCCTGGATTCTCCTGTACCATTAGTCCTGAGCAAAGATTGATGCTCACCGATGGCCACCTTTTCAATCCCCAATGGGTGGCTCTTTCTCCACCTAATAGTCACCAAAACGGCTCTGCTGGTTGTGAAGATACTGAAATACTTTTGTCTTAGTTGGTTCTGAGTGATCCCCAGCCCCCAGCCCTGGGAACCCCCGACTCTCCCCACCGTTTGACAAACACAGAGTTAATGCCTGGTGAGGGGGCGTTGGGGGGAGGGCCCCAGGCTACAGTCACATCCACTGTGCCCATGCCAGGCCTTACCAGGGGTCAGATATCTGAACTGCCACCCTTGACTCTTTACTCTTCCGGATCTTGGATTCTCCCTTCTCCGCTCACCTTTTTTGGGCACCTGCTGCCAGCGGTAGTCCCAGTTTTGCTGTGTGGCAGCCTGCCGTGAGGCCTCCATGCCTTCCCGACTAGAAAAGCGTCGGATGTCCCAGAGCTTGATGGTCTGGTCTTTGGAGTTGGAGATGAGATAGCGGGCATCACCCTGTGAATCCCCAGATGGGTAACAAGGTGTCAGAGCTTGTGAACACTGGTGTCTGTCCCTCTAGGTCTGCTTCTCCAGGTGAGGGGTAAGAATGCCAGTCCTCTGACTTACCTTGCCTCTTCGTGAGCTCGCCACAGGTTTTTCTACCACAGAACCCACCCCCTGGCTAGGTTTCCCCTTCTTTGCCCAGGGCACTGGCTGGGCCTCCAATTCTATCCTGGATTAATTGTCTTTCCTTCTACAGAAAGCCTTGCCCTGATCCATGAGGACTGATGAATACAGAAGGATCTCATGTTTCTTGGCTTAAGCCCTCTCCCTAAACTCCAGCTCTTGCAAACCTGAACTAATAAGGAGCTTGGGGAGTTCCCACGCTCAGCCCCCTTGACTGCTCCTGGACAACTGTAACCTGGCTGTGCAGGTCTGCTTCACTGCCCACCTTGCTGTCAATGAAGGTAATGCCATCCTGGTGTCCAGCCAGTGCACCCACAGGCTTGGGGTCGTCCTCTCGCATGGTGCGTCGATCCCACACTTTGCAGATGGCATCATCACCCCCAGAGAACAGGATCTGGGAGCTTATGTCAGCAAAGGCCACTGCGTTCACATCATCCTCATGGGATTCAATCTAGGGAAGCAGGAAGCCAGAATACCTAGGACCTCTCTCTCTCTCGGTCTTCTAATAGGCCACGGACCAGGAGGCAGAGGCTCTGAGTCTCAGGAGCAAATACCTGAAGGGTACGCCGGTTCTGTTCTCGATCAAAGACATAGAGACAGCCATCATTGGCCCTGAAAGGGAAGGCATAAAGAGGGTCCTGGAGCCAGAACTGAGAGGACCAATGCTACGTATGCTCTGTAGAGTCCCTGTTGCAAAGTCCCGCTGAGGGGCAAGCCCTGGTCTCTTTTTACACAGGAGGTGGGAGAAAAGTTAGCTATGTTTGTAAGGAGATTTGAGACCTTCCCTCTCATGCTGGGGAAACGGTGAGCAAGAGGTGAAGCAGTTTGTAAACGCTGACCTTGGAAAAGGGCTGGTTGTTCTCCATAGCTGCCTGGATAGCAGTGTCCAGTACAGTCTCTGTGAGATCAGAGCTAATCTCCGGGAGAACTCCTAGCTCACTGACTGAGGGCTACATCCCCTACTGTACTCACCCTCCTAGCACTTCTCGTCCATCTGAGGAGACAGCAATGGAAAAGACTGCAAAGCGACGCTCGTCTGGCCTGAAAAGAGCAAAGAAGGAGCTGGATTAAGTGGACCTCCCTCAGCCTCCGTTAATCTACACAGAATCGGATGAGGGTTGTAAGGCGTACTTCTGAGGGGAAAAAGAAGTCCTGCCAACACATCCCAGAATGTGAGTCACCTCCATGAGAACCCCGAAATAATCCTGCAACCATCTATTTTACCCTGGTCCTCTGGCTGACAAAGATGGGTGCCTTCCCTCCCAGGAATCCACACAGAGACACTTGCAACCAGTGTACTTTTCCCTCTAAGCAGGAGTTCCAGTTCAAGAGGTTTGCTCCTGGAGAGGCTTCCTTGAGAAGTTTCTGATGAGTCTGCCCAAAGAGGGAAGCCAGTACCTTAGATCCAGGGCAGTGTGAGTGTCTCCCTCCCCGTAGATGTTGCAGATATGAACTAAGAGAGGCAAGAGAAACAAGATATCTTTCAGGTCTGGGGGAAGGAGGGTGGAAGTGAAGCTAGGCAAGAAACGGAACAAAGGGCAAGGGTGTCAGACCCTGGGAGTGATCTTCCCGGGAGAAGGCGTGGAGTCCTGGCACAGAGGACATGGGCATTTGGAGGCTTCAGGTTCTGGGCTGGAGAGCCAGTGGAATTCTGGGGTATACTCACTGTAATCAGACCAGCTGGAGTATAGGAAGTGGTTGCCATCAGGGGTGAAGGCCACATCCAGGACGCTCCAACCCACGTCCCGGGCCTTGATGCTCTTGAATTTATGAAAGCGGCCATACCGGCAGTCATACAGTCGGATCGTCTGGTCTGGGTAAGTGGGGATCAGGCAGAATTAGGGAACCCTCTCCTTGCATCCTCTCTAGATCTGACCTCGCTTCCTCTGTACGTAGAATCTTCCCTTGATCATAGGAAACGTATTCTGGCTAAGCATCCCTAACCCAGGGTCTGAGTTCCCTGGGTCTGAGGCTCTCTAGCCTCCGTCAGGGGTATGTTCCTTGTTCTGGGGCACTTTGTAGGACCAGGGTCTGGTACCTTGGCAAGCAGACATGAAGATCTGACCATCTTTGCTGTAGATGCCGCAGAAAGCCTTCTGAGAGTAGGTATCAGTGAAGCCCAGATCGTTGGGCAAGAAGCTGGGAAAGCAGAGGGAAAGTGAAGGTAAAGGGAGCAGAGGATGAGGAACGTCCCGGTTAGCAGAATCCTAACAGAGCTGGGTGTGAGTACAAGGATGGACTTCCCTTTTGGTTTGGGATACGATCCCTTCTCTTTCATTCATTCAATCGTCCTCTCAATTTCTACACTTTTCCAGTTTGTTTCCTCTCAAGCTTCGACCCCATTCAACCTAACTTTAATATCCCTGAGGATCCTCTTAACACCTGTCCCTTCAATGTTTAAGGGATAAGACCTATCTGGCCCTTAGAGTCTCTCCACCAGGCCCCATACTCACTGAGACATCATTCGAGACCGTTCTCCAAGGGAGAAGCTTCCCCGGTGGCAGAGGCCCCGTTCTCTCTAAAGGAAGGGATTGGGGAATATTGCTAGCAGAAATGGACAGCCACTTCAGCCGCACCAAGCCCCCTCCTCCAAAGATATTGCTCTTGCTACAGAAACGGACACTGCACACACTCATAAGTCCCACCAAACGCCGATGCAGGCTGGCTAAGCACGCTCCAGCTCCAGCACTTGAGGCTTCCTTGGAAGGTTTACTTTCCTCTCCTCTGGGGCAGGGAGAGCTTCTGGCTACCTCAAGAGGCCTGCTGCCAGGCTGGTTGGAGGTGGAGAGGCTTACCTGGTGCAGCATCAGAGGAAAGCTGTGCTCCTGGGCTGCCCGCCTGAGCCCCAACCGCCCTGTGGCCAATTCCACTTGGGTCTTGATCTCATTGCATTCCAGCTCCCGGGTGTCAGGGGTTGCATCCACTGTAAGTACCAAGGAGAAGTTCCACCCTAGGTCTTCCAGCCCCAGAACTGTGCTCCCGGCCAGCTATGCAGCTAATTAATAGACTGGGGCTGCAGAGACTCCCTCATTCCCTGAGTTATCTCACCTTCTTTCAACTTCACCTACTGTTCTTGCAAAAAATAGAAAAAGGGTTTTTTAATGAAAGTCTTCCAATGTTAGGGTCTCAGTCTGCCTTTCCTCTTACCGGGTGGGTTGTATCGGTCCCCAAGACGACCATCCCAGGCACTGTCATGCTCTTCCTCCGAGTCCGAGAGGGCCTGGATGAGTTGTAAATTTGCTGCACCTCCGCCCTGCACCAACCTCACTTGGCCTCTGTGGAGAGATGCCCATGATAAAAGGGAGGATCCCTTCCCCAAGCCAACCAAATTCAGAGTCAATGGCTATTCAGCTCTTCGACTACCTGCTCTTCAAACCCTCATAATGTCCCCATTTTGAAGTTTGAGGCTGACTAGACCTTGGCTGTTATTTTCAGTCTCCTATAAGACATGGTAGGAAATGAATTTTCATGCTTATAGCAGATGTAGAGAACACCAACATTCCATCGAGGCTGACAGACCTACTCAGTTGACTTCCTAGAGGACTAAATATTCTGAGAGCACTTCCTTCTGAGCCTCTGCCTGAGGAGTCCAGCATAGAACACAGTATTCTAAAGGGATCCCCAGGCTTGTCTTCTCCCCAAGGAGTCACAGCTAAGAAACAGGGCCAAATGGCACACCTTTCCAGTCAATTATGGGTGGTGGTCACTTTCCTCAAAGCATTCTTTCCTCAAGAACAGGGTTAGAGTTAGGTTAGTTTAAACTTGTTTTTCAAGTAAATCCACATGGCTTCGTATCACATGTCAGTAACTTCTCCACAGTTCAACACCCATCTCCCCAGCTCTTCTCCTTACCCCTCACATCACGCCTTTTTCATCAGGGTAACGTTTTCATTTTTTTTTTTACTTACTTGGGAAATAGATTACACTTGTGTAGTCTTAGCTAGAGAGGCCCCCCTGAACAGTCCTTTCAAACACAAAAGCAAATTGTCTTCATGACCCTCCCTAATTAAGAACTGCTCTTATTGGATATTGAGCTGAGCGCCATGAGTGTCCAGAACGGAAGCTCAAAAAGAACAGCTGGTCTGGGCTAATCCCATTCCCTATCCTCCGTAACCTCCCTGCCTGGAGTTGGGATCAAGGGACTATGGTGGTCCCTGGTGGGGACACACTGGAGGGTAAGTTACCTGCGGAGGAGATAGGCCAGTACCTGGGCCAGATCCACATCTTCATCCTCCTCTTCTTCTTCCTCGCTCCGACGCAGGCTAGCCCCTCTTCGGGGCAAGCCCTCGGAGGGGTCTCCGGACCCAGTTCCTGCACTGCTGCTGTTCCGTGATCCCATCTTCTGGTCACAGCATCATTAGGTCCTGTGCAGGGACTCCTCCTGTCACCTCCTTGGGTTTGGTGAAAGCAAAACCTGCTCTAGAAACACCAGGGTCTCCCCAGATAGAGCGGTAGCTATCTCTTGGAGTGCGACCCTTCCTAGAGACTGAAATCCCTTCTCTGTAGCCTGTGACAACTCCCAAGGCTTCAGGAACACAAACCTTCCCCAATCCTGTGAAGCAAAAAAAAAAATCAGAGTGAAGCTTAGGGCGCTACCCTAGTTCACCAATGAGAATCCTTTCAAGAGGAATTTCTCAGTTTTCTACCTCAAACTCACCTATCAAAGTCCCTGGAGGGGTGGGTGGGTGAATTCCCAGGTAACCTCTCTGGCCGACCAATCAAAACCCCTCGCGGAAGAAAGCGCCTCATTAGCTTATCTTATCTAGCCAATCAGAAGCCTTAGGGCTCTGCGACCCCCCGACGCCCCCCGTTACCGACCAATCAGAGCGCTCCTTTGCGGAAGCCGGCAGCAGCGACAACCAATGAAGTTAGAATTCGGCCTAACACCCCCTCCTTTCTCGCCTCACGCCCACGTGGTGTGCCGGGGGTGTGTACGCCAAGTGGGGGAGGCAGGGAGGAAGCCCAGAAGCCCCTCCCACTGAAGTCGGCGGTTACTGCCCCGCGCGAGACCACCCACCAGCCAGGAGCGGTCGCAGGACCCGCAGCGGCGCGAGGCCTTGTTTACACCGACGGAGGCCGCAGCGCTGGCCAACCTCTCCTCCGTCACGCGCCTCCTTCGTCACGCATCTCCTGGCTTCCCGGCCGGAGGACTGCGGACGTCACGCGTTGCCTCTCACGGCCCCGCCCCCTTGGCCCGCTAACTGGACAGCTGAGCACAGTGATAGACAGGTGGGCGGGAGAAAGTGCGTGAGGGATGGGAGGGAAGGAGAAAGCGCGCGACCAAGGAGGGGCGTTCGCTCCCAGTTGGGAGGAGTAAGTGGGGAACCGGCTGTTTCCTGAATCAGAGACAACAAAACTACGCTTAATGGGTGAGGGGTGGGGCTTACAAAAGAAATTGGTGGTTCGCTACCTGGAGGTGTCTTTAGCGAAGGGTGCAATTTCCTGTCGGCCCCTCAAGATCTTTTGGCTTCGCAATTTCCAGACGATCTCTAAGGGCCTCTCTTTCTCCTCCTCCCCCCGCCCCCCGGCTTCAGCCTTCCTTTATTTTGCTGGCTGCAGCTTCTGTCGGTCCTGCCCTAAGGGATGACCGGCGCCTTTGGGGTGTGTTCACGTCACAGACGGGGATCCAGTCCTCCACACCCTCCCTTCCGGGTTTAGCTTCCGGAAGCCTTGTTTTGTGGAGACTGCCCTTTCTAGACCACTCCTTGGCTGCTTTGGCAACTTTTTAGATGACCCCTGGATTCCCTCTGCGGTCTTTGCAGACGCTCCCTAATACACGCAGGGTCTTTAGGGGCCTTTCCGGTTCCGTCTGTTGTCCTTAACTCCCCTCCGCTCTCCGGGATTTGCAGACCTTCCCTAGACCCTCGGTCTGTGGCGGGCCTCTTAGCTTCGGGCCACTTGTCCGGGGAGTGCACGAGTGCCGCCTCGTACCCCTCCTCCGGGTTTATGAGTAACCCGCTGAGTCCAAGGCCGGGTCTTGCCACGTCTCGGGATCCTCTCCTAGGCTAGAGGTCGAGTGACCTCGCCGCGCCGAGTGCAAAAGCCCTGGTGCAAAGGCACCTCAGCGCCTCCAGTCCACACTCTTAGAAGTGTTGCGAGCTCTCCCAGGGGCCCTCTAAGATCAGGGATGGGTGCGAGGGCGCATAGTTCCCTTGGGCCCTCCTGCCGCTCACCCTCCCTGGGAGGGCGAGGGTGTGGTCAGACCGGGGCGCTTCTTGGTCTCCCGATACCTAGAACGGAGCTTATCGTCTCTGGTCAGTACAGCCGGCCTCATACGGGCGTGCGATCTGTGCAGGGCTCTGCGCTTAGACGGACCCAATGTTTGGTTTAATGTCCTGCTATCTTTTTTTTTTTTTAAGATTTTATTTATTTGAGAGAGAGAGAGAGCACATGAGAGGGGGGAGGGTCAGAGGGAGAAGCAGACTCCCTGCTGAGCAGGGAGCCCGATGCGGGACTCGGTCCTGGGACTCCAGGGTCATGACATGAGCCGAAGGCAGTCGCTTAACCAACTGAGCCACCCAGGCACCCGCCGTATGAAATTCTTAATATTTGAACCAGCACCCCGCATTTTCATCTTGCTCTGGGCTCTACTAATTATGTAGTCGGTTCTGCCGGTCACCCACCTCTCATGGTCAGGTAACTTACTGTCAGTCTCCCTGTGACATTTATTGAGACCTTAGGATTCTGTGGTTTCTGGGTTATCCAGCCTGGAAAATCTGAAATCATTAAAACAAAGAAACAAAATCTTTCCCTCCTGTTTGCCCTTTAAATACAGTTTTTGGAGTCTTATGGATTCTTTAATTAGTTGAAGTTGTTTTCACCGTCACCACCCAAAATCAAATTTTCATTACTTCTTGCCTTTCCTAGTTGATCTGCTGGAAATATTTTTCTCCAATAGCATTTAGTTTTTAACCGACAAGTGGTTTTCAGTATTGTTATTGTTTCAAATACAAACTTCCAAACCTGGTTGTCTATTTTTTTTATCAGCCTCATTTTATGTTACTTCTGCCAAGCAAATATGCTCATAAAGTCTGTGCTGTTTCCACCTTTGCACCTTCCCAGGAGAATTTCTTTCTTTCTTTTTTTTTTTTTTAAGATTTTTATTTATTTATTGAGAGAGAGAGAGAATGGTAGAGAGAGAGCATGAGAGGGAGGAAGGTCAGAGGGAGAAGCAGATCCCCGCTGAGCAGGGAGCCCGATGCGGGACTCGATACCGGGACTCCAGGATCATGACCGAAGGCAGTCGCTTAACCAACTGAGCCACCCAGGCACCCCCCCCCCAGGAGAATTTCTTATGTGGGGGAAACTTTGTCTCTATCGGTGGACTCCCTTATGACCCAGTGGTGCCACTTCCAGGAATCTATCTGGGACCTATATGCTAAATCTAGCCTTAAGATTTATGTTCAGCATAGCAATTAGTGATAATAGTAAAACACTGGAAACAAATAGGCCCAATATACTACAGTACAGGAGGACATTGATTATATAAATTACGGTCCATATGGTAGATACAGACGTATCATTAGAATGATGCAGTCTTCTATTTTTATGCCATGGGAAACTGTGCAAGTTTCGTTGGTAGGTTTTTCATTTTCATTTTATTATTATTATTTTTAAGATTTTATTTATTTGACAGAGAGAGACACAGTGAGAGAGAGCACAAGCAGGGGGAGTGGGAGAGGGAGAAGGAGGCTTCCCGCCGAGCAGGGAGCCTGATGCAGGGCTCGATCCCAGGACTCTGGGATCACGACCCGAGCCGAAGGCAGACGCCCAACAATTGAGGCACCCAGGCGCCCCGGTAGGTTTTTGTAAAAAGATGGTCAGTTCTTCTGGTGGCATGTTGTAATGGATGCAAAAATAATATGGTTTCAGTTCCCCATTAAAAAGGTCTAAAAAGGGGCATCTGGGTGGCTCAGTTGTTAAGCGTCTGCCTTCAGCTCAGGTCATGATCCCGGGGTTCTGGGATCGAGCCCTACATCGGGCTCCCTGCTCGGCGGGAAGCCTGCTTCTCCCTCTCCCACTCCCCTGCTTGTGTTCTCTCTCTCTCTGTGTCTCTCTCTCAATCAAATAAATAAATAAAATATTTAAAACAAAAGGTCTAAAAAATCCAGGTTCATCATGTCATTAAACAAATAATAAAATGGGTAAGGCCTTGCATGAACTAATGACAAAGGTATAGTATGATCAAAGCATGACCTGAGCCACCCGGGCACCCCTATAATACTTTTTAAATGTATATGAGCATTTATATCTTAGGATATACTATGTGTTCCCTTGAAAGAAAATAGCTTTTCTTTTAAAATAATTAAGTCATTTTGAGAAACTTTATTGACCTTCCCTGTCATGATTTTGAAATTTGGCATGTTGCTTGGTGACATTTTGTAAAGTGCTTTTCATTTGGGCAGCTTATGCTTTTCCCAGCTACACTTGAAGCCACTTAAAGCCACAAAGAGCTTTTCTACCTTTTGCACCCATTTTAGGACCTGTTCTAGTGATTGCTAAGTAAACGTCAGCTAGTCGACTGTCTGACCTGCCTCCGGCTCATTTCCTGCTCATTAGCATCTCCACTAGAGGGCGGGCTAGGCTAGAGAGGAGAGAGCACATTTCTCCTTTCCTGGCTAACCCTGTCCTCCCTCTCCCCCACCCCACCTTCCAGCCTGGCGACTGCACAAAGCTCCTGGGACGTGTGTCCAGCTCTGGGCTACACAAGGGAAAGTTGTCTTCTGAAGTGACTGATGACACGTGTTTATATATTATCTTCTTGTAGCACGCTGTGTAGAAGGAAAGGGGGAAGTATGCTAATTTACCCAGGACTTCAAATCTGTTGACTGTAAAGCAACTGAGTAATTATGGGATTTCTAATACTCTCATGGCCTGTGTCCTTGAGAACCAGGATTTTTTTTTTTTTTTTTGTGGCAGATAGGAGGTACAGATGTGATACAGAAGAAGTTAAAAACCCTTTAGCCAGGAATTTGAGTAGGAGCTATCAGTATGAACTCTTGAGGTGATTTACTATCCCTACCCATTGAAAAGATCTAGATACAATGGACCAATGCTATAGCAATGTACACTCCTACCACTTAGATCTTAAAATACCATTTCCCATGGAAAGCAACCAGAGTTTG
This sequence comes from Zalophus californianus, assembly GCF_009762305.2. Classification (NCBI taxonomy): domain Eukaryota; kingdom Metazoa; phylum Chordata; class Mammalia; order Carnivora; family Otariidae; genus Zalophus; species Zalophus californianus. The sequence goes on from NC_045600.1 coordinate 71,155,340, forward strand.
AAGAAATGGCTGATTCCAGGTCTGGGGCAGGAAATGTACAAGGTGAACCTGAACAACTCATCAGATAGCAAGAAGCCAGCAAACGCTCTCAGGGTAATGTCAAAAGGATTCAGAAGCCAAGTTCTCAGGCGAAAGTTGGGACAATTTGAGCATTAAAAGGATAATTTAATAAACATTAAGTATGTTTAAATCCATGAGTTCATAATGGGGTGTGAGTGTGTAAGTAACTAATTGTTCATCCTTTTGCAGGATGATAGGAAACCAAATCATTATAGTGAAGATGGTAAATATAGGAAAAGAATCCATTATCTTGCTGTTTTTCCTTCTTTCTTTTTTTTTTTCCCTAAAGATTTTGACAGACACAGCGAGAGAGGGAACACAAGCAGGGGGCGTGGGAGAGGGAGAAGCAGGCCTCCCACGGAGCAGGGAGCCTGATGTGGGACTCGATCCGAGGACCCTGGGTCCATGACCTGAGCCGAAGGCAGTTGCCCAACGACTGAGCCACCCAGGCGCCCAAGCAAATGAAATTCTTAAAAATGAGCAAAGCTGAACTATAATGACCAAAGATCCACATTTGGATGATAAAACCACAAAAATAAAGGACATTATCAGGCACCATAGTATCTATTTATTCCAGGAAGGAGGAGCTGTGATAAAGATGAAGAACCCAGCGAGGGGGTGGGGGAACTTTGGGTGTCTGCAAAGTTCTCTTTCTCTGGGTGATGGTTTAAAGGGTGTTCACTTTCTGTTGAGTTTATTAAACTTTGTTTTTCATGGTTTTCTGTACCTGTGTTTTATTTTAAAATAAAAAGGTTGGGAACGCCTGGCTGGCTCAGAAGAGTACACAACTCTTGATCTCAGGGTTGAGTTCAAGCCCCACACTGGGTATAGAAATTACTTAAATAAATAAAAATAAAATAAAAAGGTTAAAATGTGTTAACTATATTTTATCATGTGTCTGCAGCTGCAGGGCACGCAGCCCAATTTTATTCTAGTCATCAAAATCATTTTTAAGGCTCATACCTTCACATCACTGAGCATTTAGATACCAGGAGGGGCCTGGAACCCCAGTTCCCCACCTCTTTCCTGGAGGGACTTCTTTCCAAACCTATTTTTTTCTCCCCTAAATTTTATTTACATTGTTCATTTCCTTCTTAATCTGTAGAGTCAGGAATGTATGATATAGGCTTCTAGGGCCTCTTCTAATCAATATAGAGTGGAAAGGTGAGAGCAGCTAACATATAGTCAGTCAGTGGCATAGTTCTGAGTGACCCTTTTAATCCCCCTAACAACACTGGGGTGCAGGCACATCCCCATTTTACAGATGAAGACACTCAGAGGCACCCCGGGCCTGACACTGTGTGCCTAACATCAGTGCTATGCTGCCTCTGACCCTATTCTCAGTTATCACATGCTGTTCATGAAGCTGAGGATTTGGCTATATATTTTTAAGTATAATAGACTCCATTGCTCCAAGTGTTTTAGCACTTGATCCCCTCTGACCTTAGATTCTTTTCTGCCTACACGTTGTAGCTGGTTATTGGCTGTTTTCTATGAACCACTTGGTGTTTCCTCCTCCAGTGTTTTGTTTTCAGGCAATTTCCAGTAATTCCATCTTGGTGAAGTTTATTCTCATTTTCTGGGTACAGACTTCCATCTTACCAAGCTCAGTTTATACATTCACTCATCCTGATTTGGATCAGAGGCGAAGCTTTTCCTCATCTGATGGCCCTGATTTATGGAGGATCATCACTCTCTGTGGTTTCCCTCTAAAGCTGATTTCTGAGGATTTAGGCCAAGGCCTTGCCACTTAAACTATGGTCTTTGGACCAGCAGCATCAGAATCAATTAGGAGCTTGTAAGAGGAACAGAATCTTCCAGCCACCCCAGACTTGCTGAATGAACATTTTATCAAGATCCCCAGGGGATTCATATGCACTTGAAAGTTTGAGAAGCATGGAATAGGGGCCATCTAAAGTCCTTATAGTTCTACAAGTCTATGCTGCTAAGAGAGATGTCTATGCAGTTACCGTGTACCCTTGGCTCTACTGTTTGCTCTGTGGGCTTGGGCAATTACTTGACCTCTCTGTGCCTTTGTTTCTTCACCTGTAATATGGCACTTGCTTCAAAGCATTGTTTTGTAACCTGCTCAGAATAGTACCTGGCACACAGAAGGCACTATAAAAGTGTTAGCTGTCTTAATATTGAGTGAGCTTCCACGAATGCTTTGAGAGTCCCAATTTCAGGTCAGGCAGGAGGAAGAACAGGTTTGACAACTGACAATGGAATTGCTTCACTGGGGAATGGGGTTCTAGAGGCTTCTGTGTGTCCAAGTGGGAGATCGGGAATTTTAGGCCTGGAAGCTACACTGAGCAGCTCGCAGAAGCTCCCATCTTTTTAAGACCTCGGGACACAGAGTCGATGCACCTTCTCCCAGAAATTCCTACTTCTATGGCCCAGTGGCAGAGCTGCCTGTGAGTGAGATCCTGGCTACCACCAGGCTGTGCCAGGCCAGGCTGCACTGGGGTGCTGGCTGCCTGGAGGGCTGCAAGAAGAAGACTGTGAAATTGTTGTTAGAAGCCCATGAAGACAGGCGGGAATGAAAACAGCACGAAAGTTGTGGAAAATAAATGACCGTCTCTTATTATTGGACCGAGGGTCAGAGAAGGTCTGTGGCCTGGTCTCATGGCACCCAGATGTTGGTTGTATCAAATCGCTCATATTTTCTGCAAGCCTGGTGGCTCTCCTATCCCTAGATGGGGGCTGGGAAGGGATGGGGGTCACCGTGCTCTCTTGCTAGCCTGGAGCCTCAGGTCACATTCTGCGCACACGTCCCTCCAGGGCCTCCAGTTCAGCCAACACCTCCTTGGGTAGATCCTGATTGACCTGCTCGGTCAGGTAGCTCCGAATATCACGAACCTCCTGTTCCCAGAAGTCCTTGGGGAGCGAGAACAGCTGGGTTGTGTCTATGGCTCCCAGGCCGCTGAGATCCAAGGCGCCTTCCTTCGGCACCAGCCCGATGGGTGTCTCTCGGGCACTGTCCTCTCCTTCTAGCCGCCGGCAGATCCAGTCTAGCACCCGAGCATTCTCTCCAAAGCCTGGCCACAGGAAGCGGCCCGCCTCGTCCCGCCGGAACCAGTTGACATGGAAGATGCGGGGCAGCCGGGCCCCCTTGCGCTCCTCCATGCTCAGCCAGTGTTCTAGGTAGCGCCCGAAGTTGTAGCCAAAAAAGGGCCGCATGGCAAATGGGTCGTGCATGATGATCTTCCCTGGGGAGGGGAACAGGATGGATAAGGCCTCTTCCTCCTTACTGGAGAAGAGAAGGGCACCCTGCCACCGGCTGGAGGGAGTGGTGAAATTTTGGTGGTTCTGGAATCTTCCTCAGATTAGGGTGAAGAAAAGGGACTGGGAAAAGAGACACGTGGGGAGCGCAGGAGGAGGAAGGCCTGGCTCAGGAAGGGAGAGAAGCTGCGATGTGGGCACACAGGAGAGGGGCACAGGGAGGGCACTCACCTTTGTGTTCAGCAGCAGCGGTGGACTCAGAGCGCATGGCACTGCCCACAAACACCCCGTGGCGCCAGTTGAAGGCCTCATATACCAGGGGTACTCCTAGAACACGGGTGAACAGGGTCACAGGCAGCTTTTTTCTTTGGACCCTCACTCCATCCCTTCTGGTGATCTTGACTCCTGGTCTCGCTCTCCTGGGATCTCTGCTATCCCATTTTCAAACCGTATGCCTCCCCATAGTTTTGCATTCTCCAGGGGACAGCTCTAGAGACAGATAGCTACAGTGGCAATCCAGACTGAGGCTTTAAGTACAAGAGGGGGTGGGCCCTGAGACAGAGCCAGACCCTTTACTGAGGAGGCATAGAGCCCACATGATGCTTACCTTTGGGTCTGCGGCCTCCAAAGATGATGGCATCAATGGGGACACCCTCAGGGGCCTCCCAGGCTGGGTCCATGATGGGGCACTGGCGAGCCGGGGCACAAAAGCGAGAGTTGGGATGTGCACAGGGCTCCTTGTCTCCTGGCAGGGACAACAGAACTACTATCACTTCCAAGGACTTGTCCACCCCCAATACAAACATACTTTGGCACACACTCTTGCACAATTTCTGTTTGCGTCATCAACGCCCTGCAACCTCGTGTGGTAAGGAGCAGGGAGAAGGGAGCCAGGACATCTCCCCCAGAAGATTGGTTATTTATCTAAACAGTGCTGCCAGCTGAGCTATGTGAGAAAGAGTGGGCAAGGCATTGGGGTTTAGCAAGACCCTACCGTCTATGCCAAGCTATAGCCACTTGGCATTGACCAGTGCTCAAGAGAAGGGGCTTAGCTATTGGCATAAGGTTAGAACAGTAAATTTATCCCAGAAGTGGTTTCTTTATTTATGGGATTATTATTTAAGCAAACACTCAAACCTAAAGCAAAAACTGAGACCGTCAGATCAGTATTTCAGACAATTGACTTTCCATCAGCAAATAGGAGAAGACGGGATCTTCTGAGGTATCAGAATGTAAACAGGAATTGATTTGGAAGCTAGCAGAATTTTGGTGATTTCCCTGGGTCTGCTCAGACCCAGATGGAGTAAAAGGGCTGGAGGAAGTCAGACATAACCTGGGCAGGCATAACCTGAGGAGCGTAGCTCATGTGGCCCTGTCAGGTGCTTGGAGAAGGAATGGGACCAAATCAGTGGCATATGTACAAAGCATCACCATGGGGGCCCTGAAGCAACATGGTGTCTTCTCTGCTGGAGGTTGTTGGTAGGACCTGGCGGGGTTGGGGGGCAAGGGAGTTCTAGAGCCAGTCCCCCCCTCCCACCCCTGTGTCCCCTTCCCCACCCCCAGCTCCTGCCTCCACCTGCATCTAAGAGCCTCGTGCCCTTCCATCAGCCCCCAATTCAGGTCCCTGCACAGGGTATTATTCCCAGAATTGCAGCTAGGCACACCACGCCCTAGTTATACCTGTGAAGCTAGAGATGATGAAAGGGTTGGGGAATGAGCCTGTGGGGAAGTAGGAAGATTTCTTGAGTTTCTCAAGGGTGGGGAGGCCATGGAGGGCTTAATGACGGTGGTGGAGACAGTGAGGGGTGATTTGATAAGGAGGGAGCATGCTGGGCCAGACCGGAAAACGTGAATGTAGGCTTCAGCGACCACAAGCATGCCGTCCCCAGCATGCCTTTCTTTGCTCCCATCCCTAGGTCTCTGGGCTCTCCGACTGCAGAAGGTCCAGAGTGCAGGGGTGGGGGAGGAGCAGGACTGCTAGGTGCCAGGGGCAATGACAGGGTTGAGAAAGAGGCTAAAGAGAGAGACACAGCGAGAGAGGGAACACAAGCAGGGGGAGTGGGAGAGGGAGAAGCAGGCTTTAAAATCTTTAAAAAAAAAAAAAAAAGAAGAGGCTAAAAGGCTGGTCTGATTTCCCCTGGAAGGCGGATTGGGGTGTGCATGTTAGAGGGACGGGGAAGTGTCTTTTTTAAAGATTTATTTATTATTTTAGAGTGGGGGCAGAGGGAGAGAGAGAGAGAATCTCAAGCAGACTCCCCGCCAAGCACCAGCACGGAGCCAACAGGGGGCTTGATCTCACAATCCTGAGATCATGACCTGAGCAGAAATCAAGAGTCAGCTGCTCAACCGGCAGAGCCACCCAGGCGTCCCAACACTGACCTTTACACAATGGTTATTATAGAGGGGATGGTGGGAGCCAAGTAGCAGGGGGAGGGGCAGGCTTCCTCCTTCCTAATGGGTCAAACTTTATAGACTGTGCTTTGAGCCTAATTCCTTGTGTAAAAATTTTCAAAACAGTCCTTGCCTTTCCTTTTCAAAAAAAATTCCAGCTGATTTTTATTGAGAATTTGCTATGTATTTGGCACCGCGCTAAACTCTTTGCATGCATTATTTAGCCTTCCAGCAGCCTTATGAGATAGGTACATTGGTAACCACCTCTATTTAACTGATGGGGTCACTGAAGCTCAGGAGGGTAAGCAACTAAGTCAGGTCCCAAAGCCAGTACTTGGTGGAGATGGGACTTGACCTGAGATCTTGTTTGGGGTTGGAAACTGGGACTATTCATAACTTCCTGGGCCTCCCAGAGGTCCTGGAGGATGGCTGCAGGTTGTGGAGAAGGCTTTTACGTCATCAAGGTGCTGAGCCCGGAGGGGCTGTGTCGCAACTCCCCCAACACCGCATACCGGGTTTCCAGGGTTTGCCCAGCCAGGAGGTCACGGTGACGCCAGGCGGAAGAGGCTGGTCAATGCCCTCCCAGTACACTCCACCATCGCTGGTCTCAGCCACATTGGTGAAAAGAGTGTTACTCTGGATTGTGGCCATGGCATTGGGATTGGTGGTGGCAGAGGTGCCAGGGGCCACCCCGAAGAAGCCATTCTCAGGGTTGATGGCCCGGAGTCGACCTGTTAGGAGAAGTGACAAAAAAGAAGGGCCAACCCGGAAAAGTTGAGAGGTGTGGCCATGGAAGGTTCTGCTCTGCTCCTCCTTGCCCTGAGCTGGCCCCCAGATCTGATGGGGAAAGCCTTTCTGTCTCTGGGGTGGCTGGACTACCAGGAGGTATGGGGCAGGTCTGCCAGGAGCAGTGGAGGGGAGACTCCTATGCTCCGGTAAGAGCCAGAACCGAGAGTATGATGCAAGGGCCTCTCACCATCACTGTCAAACCTCATCCAGGCGATGTCATCCCCCACACACTCCACTTTCCAGCCCGGCAGTGCTGGCCGCATCATGGCCAGGTTAGTCTTGCCACAGGCACTGGGGAAGGCGGCCGCCACGTAGCGCTTCTTCCCCGCGGGGTTTGTGATACCCAGGATCTGTGTGTTGAGGAGAGAGGGAACAAGGAGGAGTCACCAAAGGTCAGTTATGGTCTGCACAGAAAGGACAGCTAGGAGTTAACAGGGAGGACAAATGTTTATTCGTGAAACAGGTGCCAACACCTCACCACAGGGCTGGGCTGGCGGCAAGTCAAAGCCCCCTCAATGTTCAGCAGCCTGGGGCCAAAGCTTCGGTCACTGGGGCAGAGTCCCTGCCCACCAGCCTGGCCCCTGGCAGTGGGGAGGTGAGGCTAAGGCTGCCGGCCGGGCCCCGCCCTCGCCCTGCTCCCCGCAGCTGCCCAGATCTTCTCCAGGCCCTCACCAGCATGTGCTCCGCCAGCCAGCCCTCATCCCGGGCCAGCCGAGAGGCGATGCGAAGGGCAAAGCATTTCTTGCCCAGCAAGGAGTTGCCACCATAGCCGCTGCCGAAGGAGACGATCTCCCGCTGGTCAGGCACGTGGCCAATCAGCGTTTTCTCTGGGTTGCATGGCCACTGGCTCACCGGCTCCCCTGGGGACAGTGGGGTCATAGGGCTGACTGCTGGCAGGGGCATCAGGAACTGGGGCGTTAGGGGCTGGAGGGATCGGGCTTGGCAGGAGAGACACTTAGGAGCAGTGGCGGTGCCAATGAGTGGCTAAGGCCCCCCACCTCATACTATCCATCAGCTCCCATGTCCCTCTTGTGGGACATGGACGGATGACTTTTCTCAATCTTGTGCAAACTGGTCTGGCGACACGGCATCACCCCCAGCCCAGACTGCTGCCCTAGATTTTGGGACTTGGGTGTTTCACTAATGAGGATGGGTGGAATTTGGGGTTCCCTCTGAGTGCAAACAGGTCTGTGTTCTCCCCTAGGTGCAGCAAGCACTCACCTTGCCCGGTCAGGGGCTGGCCCACAGAGTGCAGACACTTGACAAAGTTGCCATCTCCCAGGGCCTGGAGCACGGGCGTCCCCAACCGGGTCATGATACGCATGCTTGCTACCACGTAGGCCGAGTCAGTGAGCTGCACTCCGATGCGGGACAGTGGGGAGCCCACAGGACCCATGCTGAATGGAAGCACATACATGGTTCGGCCTGTGGAGGAAAATGCTACCTGGATGGAGGGTTCTAACCTGTTCATAGCTTCAGTGTCCCTGGTTCTGTGTCCCTGCCCCGGTTACCCTGCATGCAGCCCGGAAACCTCTCATCCACAGCTTGCTGGAACTCAGCTGGGGACATCCAGTTGCCTAGTTGCCCACGGGCCCCACCGGCGGGGAGGGGCACTGTGTCCCGTTGAGAAGGAGTTACAATCACCGTCTTGCTCTCTACTCGTGCCACATCCTTGGGGTCTGTGCGGGCCAGCCAGCTGGGGGAGAAGGAGTTATCAGGAAGATGTGGCCAGCCAATCTCCCTCATCCCCCAACCCAATCTCTCAAGTCCAACTTTGACTCTAGGTCTTCTGTGGGCCTGATTTCTTCCCATCCGTTTGCACCTCAGTGGCTTCCTCTAGATTTTGTCCCATCTAAGGGGTAGTTCCCTTGGCCTAGCCTTCTAAAGGCCCTTGGCAAAAACTCTCTGAACTTGGGAGAGAAAAAAAAAAAAGGCAAAGGTTTTTACTTATATTAGCTTCTCTCCTTAACGTAAAAATACAGACCAATCCCATTAATTCCTGATTCTGTTTCCCCCAAAGGTCCCATGCTTGCTCCTTCCATTGGGATGGTCTCGTTAAATTTGATTTTGTCTTGGTAAATCCAAAGTGGCCCAGTCCAAGCAGCTGCCCCCATCTCATGGGTCATGGGGCCCAGGGCGTACCAGTTGTTGTACTTGGGGAGCTTTCGGATAAGTCCCTGCTTTTCTAGGAGGGTCAGCGTGGCAGTGTTCTCAGCCTCGGTGCCATCACAGATGTGGATGCCCTCCGGTCGGCACAGGCGGGCACTGCGTTCCACAAAGTCTCGCACCCCAGGGGGCAGCTGGCCCAGATCTCCACTGAGTACTCGCAGGGTCTGGATGCTGCGCCATGATGACCAGCCCCAGGGGCTCAGCCCAGGCCAGCTAAGCCTGCAAGACAAGAAACAGAGAGGGAATGAGCGGGGTGTTCTCATGGAAGCTGGGCAAGTCAAGGGGACAAGAAGCTTGAGTGCTGCTGGGGAGTGTGCTAGAGCGGGTCTGGGCACAGGCACCTTGAAGGGCAGGTCGGAATAGGTGAGTGGGAGGGGTTCGGGCCACATGTATCTTGCGGCCTTCATGAGTCTCAGTGAGGGACAGGTATTGGCCAATGACCATAAGGGCACATGCCTGGCTGTACGGAGTATATCTGGAGGCATGCTGAGGTTATTGCAGGCTAAGCCCGTGTCCACGTCTCACTGTGTCTGGTCGATGTTGGAAATGATGGGGTGCCCTGTTGCCCAGGTGACAGCTTCATGTGTCTGGTACTTGAAGCTCTCATCCCTGTTCTTCCCCTTCTCAAGCATAATTTTTTAAGTTAAAAAAGCAGCTGTTTTTACTTTTTTCTTCTGGTGTGTATGCTATTAAGACTGTGAAAGCCTCAGCAAAGGACCCAGGCTTTGAGATGGGACAGTCCCAGGTTTCTAGATTAGGGCTCTTGCACAGAGAGTGGGTAACTGGATATTGGGGTTCCAGGCATCAGAGTTAGGGATGCCCACCTGGGCCAACAAAGGTTGCATAAGATGTTGCCATTGGGTAGGTGTCTTTGAGCTGGGCCAAAGGCTGACTGTTGGGGAATGTCACTGGCTGGATTCGTGCCCATTCCCAGGAGGGCAGGGTCCCTGTTGTCTGTCCCTTTGCACTCCTGGGAGAGGGAGAAGCAGGGTCCGCTCTGACTGGCCTGGACCCAGGGTGGAGTGACCCAGAGAGAGCAAAGGCCAAGAGAGGGAAGTTGCCCTCCTTCTATGCCAGGGCCTCACCCACCAGAAACTGCTCCACACAACGGACTGCGTGCCCCTGTCCCTCCCCCTAGAGGTCACATGCCTAGAGAGCTTTGGGTCTTAGCAGAAAGGCAGAAAGGCGGGGGGGTGGGGGGTGGGGGGGGACATCAGACTGCAAAAAGCTCAAACTCAGAGGCTGTAAGCCTGGGGAAGGGAGGACCCTCAGACCACGGATGAGGGAGCTGGAGCCTGGCTAGAGTGGGACCTGGGCTGGCTTCCAACAGAGAAAGCAGGATGGAAACCCAGTGCGGCCACAGGGGCAGAGGAAGAGGACTCCTGGAACCTGGAGAGTTGTCCCTGAGCATTCATTTTAAAGGTACCCAGTCTTGGGGAGAGCTTCTCCCTGCAGGGGGCCTGGCTCAGGAAGTCTCTGGTGATGCTCCCCCACTCCCGTCCAGTCCCCTAAGTGGGACCTTCTCCTTTTCCTCTGCTCCAGAGACCACCCTCAACGGCTGGCAAAGTGGAACCAGCTGTGAGAGAGATATGGGGTCAGCTCAGACTTTGGGACAAATGCTGGGAAGAAGGGAGGCTACAGAGGACTGACAGGAAGCTCTGAAAAGGGAGCAGGGCCTAGGGGCTCCCGTCCTGGACAGGGACCAAAGCCAGCCATATCAGAATTGAAAGCAACTTGTCCCCCTCCTCCACCTTGCTTCCCTCCTTCCCCTGGCCCCAAGTCCCTGGGCTGCACCGGGCTTCCCTCCAGGGTCCAGTTCGCGGGAGACCGGGTAATAGAGGTTTACCTTCTACCTTCTTTGGGGAGCTCTGAGCTCAATCCCCCAGGGATTCACGCACCCTTGACCCCAGGGCCCTATCGCTTCTGGTAGCAACTGGGGCACAGGGGTTACATCTGTAAAGGAAAGGAAGAGACGAGGAGACAGGGCTCCGCGGGGGCGAGCGAGGAGGGGGAAGAAGTTCTGAGAGTGGCAGGTCGAGACGGTGCGGTCAGAGACCAGCAAAGCAGGGAGGGGGAGGAAGGGACGGAAGCGGAGAGACCCAGAGCGGCAGAAGCCGCCCCAGATCTCCCGCGAGACGCCCGGTCCGAGAGGCCGGGGATCGAGAACACTCGCCCCCGGCCCGCCGCCTCCTCCGCCGGGAAAGCGGACGGAGGCGGGCGGGCAGGAGAGCCCCCCCGGCCGCCCCGAAGGAGCGAGCGCGGCGGAAGGTGCGGGTCGGCCCCGGGCTGGGGCTCACTCACCGCAGGCCGGGGCGGTACACAGCGGCCATGGCACCTGGGCGGGGGCTGCGCGGTGGCCACGAGAACCGAGCGGAGCCGGGGAGATAAGGAAGGCGGGGAAGGAGGGAGCGCAGCGAGCGGGAGCGGAGGCTGGGCGGGAGGCGCTTAAAAAGGAGGCGGGCGGGAGGGCGCAGGGGCGGAACCTAGCAGGGCCGGCGCGACCCTCTCTCCGCCCTGCCATTCGGCCCGCTCCCCGGGTCCCCGGGCTCCAGGCCCTAGGCCCGCCCCACGCCCCGCATCCTTGTCCCTAAACCCGTCTCTCCCATTGGACAGCCGGGCCCGTCGGCTCCCCGCCTCCGCAAGGCCCCGCCCCCGCCCCGCCTCGTCCCCTGCACATGATGTAACTTTGAGGACTCTTGCTCCCGAGAGATAGGGGCTGGGAGACACTGGGGTGGCAAACAAACCAGGAACGAGGGGAGAGGCCAGGGCGGGGGCCCACGGAGGCTGGAAGTCCAGAAACCGGGGGTTGGACATTGCCTTTTCCCTTCTGGGGACTGGCCACTCTGAGACCCAGGCTTTTGTTTTCCAGGGTCCCAGGGCTAAGGTTCCCTCGGTCCCCAACTCCCAAATCCCTGTTTTTTCTCCTCCTAATGAGGGCTCTCTTCTGCCTCACCATGAAATGGTGGTGCCTCTCCACCCCAGAGTCTTTCCTTTGGGCCTCTGTCCTGGCTGTTCTTGCCACATTCTCCTGGAGAACTAATCTGTCCCACCCAACTGCCACATATGGTCCTCAGATAATTTCTCAAGTTATGTCTCCATTCAGACATCTCCCTGCAACTTGAGACCACTAAGTATCACCCCAAATGCCATAGTAACTCAAACTCAAACATGTCTATGGTAGGCACCTGCCCAGCATTGACACCCCCTTTTTGTTAGTAGCACCCTGATGTTCCTTTGGGGAACCGCCTCACCAGTCCATGTGATCATATGGGTCTCCTGTGGGTAGGCTCTCAGTTTGGCCAATCTCTATGTTCCTCGCTTTGGCCACAGTGATTGCGAATGTTCAGGGATGGACATGAGATCCCTCTTGGGGGCTTTTTCTGTAAACTTTCAAAATGGGCTGTCTTTCTGTTGGGGTTGCTGAGCCTGGTAGGATATAAACCTAGAGCTGCTGGGTGTCAGCTTGGCACTGCAAAGCAGGAACCTACCCTAGATGGAAGCCAACCTGGAGGAAGCAGAGCAGAGGGATGGAGAGCTACAGGTTCCCAATTTTGGTTGTAAGAGTCAACAAATTTCTTCTCTCGCTCAAGCTAATTTTCAATGGATTTCTGCTGTTTGCAACAGAAATAATCCTGATTCTCAGGTTTCTCAGAGTTCTGTGCTAGAACGTGTCGGGACAAGGAGAGCTGGCCTCCAGCCTTGGGCTTGCTGTTGACTCTCTAGCTCTTCACCCAGCCCCCATCCTGGACTCAACCTCACGTGTATATATTTGGGATTCTTTCCTCCAGTCCCTATATCCAAGCTCTGTCCACACCTACTCCGCTTCAAACAGCTGCCTCTTTGGCCGCCTTTTAGTCCTAAAGGTGTGCATGCCAGGGGCAGCATGCATCTGCCGAAGGTCATCATTTCTTTCATAATCCTGCACCTGTTCTCATGGTTCCGCATCTCAGTGAACGGCACCAGCATCTAGGCAGTTGCCCCAGAGAAACCTGAATCAGTCTAGGCTATTCCTTTCTTCTCTTCCATAGCCAATCAGACACCAGCAGCTTTGGATTTGTACTTCCTAATTAGCTCTCAAATCTATGTCCATCCCCAAGGCCATTGCCTTAGTTCAGGACTTACCTCTCACCTGGCTTCGGGTGATATCTTCCAAGATACTTCTTAGACTCCTGCCTCTCCAAATGCCACCCACTCTCCCTCCCAGCCAGCTACCCTCCAAACTCTGCATATAAGTTCACTTTGATGAGTTAAGAGAGAGAGAGAGAATGTTTATTGTGTGGACACCAGGCCGGGCTCTGTGCTAGCAGCTTTACATGCATCATTTCATGCAGTTTCACAACCATCCTATTTTACGCATGTGGACACTGAGGCCCAGAGAGGTTGTCATCTGCTCAATGTCACATAGCTGCTCAGCAGGAGAAATGGAGTCTGAATCAAAGCCTTTCTGACTCTCATTACCAGGTTATTTTTTTCCCCTTCCAATCCTATACTGTCCCCTAGATTTATGATTTTTAAAAAGGTGAGATCATATCACTTTCAGGCTTAAAATCCCTTCGAGGCTTCCTACAATGGGGCAGCTGATGTCCTTTGTAACCTGGCTCCTATTTATCCAGCATTATCGCTGCCACCTTCCTACTTGCCACCTACATGCCCAACTGCAGTTTCCAGAACCCTTTTGCCGACCCCTTCTGCCCTTCAGATTTAAATTAAACATCCCCTCTTACGTGAAGTCAGTTTGACTCTAAGAATTAACATCTATCTCATGTGTATTGGTTCTATACTGTATACATACCTCTGTTTTTGAACTTCTCACACTTTACTATAGTTACTTTTGTATCTCTGTAATCCTCACTTAAGTGTTAGCTCCTTGAAAGAAGGACCCAAGTTTAGTCTTATTTTTATCCTAGTTCCTGGCAGAATCTGGCCTGTAATAGGCAGCTAATAAATGCTGTTTGAATAAAAGAATAAACAAGTCTCACGTTCCTGAATCTTTCTCCCCCATTATGTCCTTCCTTAACTTTAGGGCCCCCAAGAGGGTTTCCTTGTAGTGTTGATTCCCTTTATTTGCTATAATTTTATACCAGTCCTGGCCCTCCTCCCAGCTTGGTCTACTAGCTGGCGCAGCTTTGGAGGCACACCACCACCAGGGGGCAGGGTGTGACCAGCCTTGCCCTGGTCCGCAATCTTCTCCTTCCCTGGGCCCTCTGGGTCTGGCCTTTGGACCTCCTACAGACCCCCTGTAGCCCTGTAGTGGATGCCGTGGTGCGCCACCTAGATCCCCTCTTCAGGATCCAGGTGCTCATTGTCCCAGCCCTGGAGTGTTGGCTGCTAATGGCTCACAGCTGAATACTTCCCTGAGAACTACCTGTGGGTAATACCCCTCTCCTGGTGCAGCATGTATCCAGTGACTGGTTGATGCAGGGGTACAAGGCCTGGTCCCCTTTCCTCAGTTTGGTCTAGCCGAGCTCCAGAGCTCCTCTGGGGTCAGCTGAAGACTCTGTTGCAATTGCAGAACACTTCTGCTTTTCCTGCTGTCCGGTCCTGTTTTTCTCTCTGCTTTTAAAAGTCCTCCCCCTACCCCCACCCCAGAGAACTACCTGTACACAAGTTTCCATCTCAGAGTTTGTTTCCAGCTTAAGATATCCCCTAAACTCAACTTGGATACTGCATGAGCCCCCTAATCTGACTCTGATTCCATTTTGCCCTCCTCCACACTAGATCCAAAGTGATCTTTTCAAACACAGTCTGATCACGTCACAGTCCTGCCAAAAGTTCTTTAGTAACTTCTCACTGCTCTTGGAATAAAGCCCAAATCCTAAACTTGGACTATAAGGCTCTGCTGATATCTCCACCCTCACCCACCTCCATTCTTCCCACTTTCTTGGTTTCTACTCCCTGGCTATGTTGGTCTTTTTATTTGTTCGTTTTGTACACGTGTCTCTTTCCTGCCCAGAGTCCTTGCATATATTGTTCTTGCAGCTTGGAATCCCCCTTTTCTCCACACCCCCAGACATGGTCACTTCTTACTCACCCGGCCCGTCTCAGTTTAATATGTCTTCATTAGGCGAGCTGTCCCCGGGATGCCGCCCTCCCCATTAGATTATGTCTTCGTGAAAGGAAATATCCTAGTGCCTGCCCTTCTCCTCCATGGGACTCACCTCAGTTATAATGGTTGCTTTTCATGTAGGCTCCTCCCTAACATACGTGGGGCCTGGGGCAAGAGTACAAATAGGGGCACCTGGCTGGCTCAGTTGGAAGAGCGAAGAGCGTGCAACTCTTGATTTTGGGGTCGTGAGTTTGAGCACCATATCAGGTGTAGAGATTACTTAAGTAAATTAAAAAAAAAACTTCAAAAAAGAGTGCAAATAGAGGCTCACAAACCTTGTGTTTAAATTTTTTTAAAAATATATTTAATTTATTTATTTGAGAGAGAGAGAGAGAGAGCAGGAGGGAGAGGAGAGAGAATCTGAAGCAGAATCCACACCGAGCACAGAGCCTGACGTGGGCTCAGTTCCACAAAAGCAAAGGCAAGATCTTGACCTGAGCCGAAAACGAATCGGTTGCTTGACTGACTGAGCCAGCCAGCTGCCCCCTCGTGTTTAAACATTTAAAATGTAGAATTTATGCTAAGAAACTCTTAAATAAAATATGTTCTATTCTTCTACCTTGATAAATATATACATAATGGTCTGGAATTTGGTTCAAATTTGAATTCAGATTTGGACTTTATTCGGAGTCCTCAGGATTCTACAGTAGAATGTGGTGGTATGGGGAGAGGGTGTGTTGGGCCACTGGCCTTGGGCCCTCTTCTTTTCCCACTCCTGACACCATCTTGTACTGTGAGGGGCCTCGTGTGCACACATGTGGACCTCTCTGTCTACATGTCCCAGTTCTGTCCAAGACCTCCTGCAGAATAGTCACTGTTGGCCAGCCTTTGGGTCTAGGGATGTAAGTACCGGTAGTGTGGTCCACTCCTGCAAGGGCCAACCCAGGGGAGAGGTCCATGTGGGCCCTAGAAGTGGGCTTGGGGCCCTTTGGGCAGAGAATTCCTGGGTATCTGGAGTGTGGTCCAGAAGGGGATTGGGTGTGGGAGGAGGAGGCCTGAACTCCTCACCCCATGGGGTGGGACACAACCAGAATGGAGCCTTCCAAAACCACAGGGTCCAAGGCAGGGGCCACTCTTGCCTGGGTCTAAGGGCAATAAATTGATGTTTCCCTGTTTCATCAGTCTGTATGCTCTGTGAAGACAGGGCTGGTGTCAGTCTTTACTGGGGTGTCCCTAAGGCCTAGCACAGTGCCTGGTGCTTGATAAACACTTGTCAAAGGACACCTGGGTGGCTCAATCAGTTAAGCGTCTGCCTTTGGCTCCGGTCATGATCCCGGGGTCCTGGGATCGAGTCCCGCACCAGGCTCCTTACTCAGCAGGGAGCCTGCTTCTCCCTCTGCTTGCTCTTCCCCCTGCTTGTGCTCTCGCTCTCTCTGACAAATAAATAAATAAAATCTTAAAAAAAAAAAAAAACCACTTGTCAAATGAACATACCAGCTAGATCAGGAAGAGGTTTGAAGATTTGGATCCATTACTGAAGATCTAGATGCCAAAAGCCAGAACTTACAGGGCTTACAGGGTCTAATGGGCTCCGCAAATGGGAGTGCAGGAGGGGGTAGTGATGGCATCCTGGCTTACTGACTGTGTCTCCTCTCCTCCCTCTTGGTCTTGTACCCCAATTCTCCTGGCCCTTCACCTGCCTGGCCCTCTTCCCACAATTGTCCAACATCCCTCTGTTTATATCTTTCTCCTTTTTTGTCCTTTGGCCACTGTGCCTCCTCTGTGGCCTGACCATCCGTCTGTTCCTCTGTATTTCTTTCTAGCTCTTGGTCCCCAGTCTTAACTTGCCTCTGTATTTCTTTCTAGCTCTTGGTCCCCAGTCTTAACTTGCCTTCCTTCTACCGCCATTGCTCTTCTGGTCCCTTGCTCCTAGCAAGGGACCCCTTCTTGTTACCCCTTATTCCCGCCTTGGTCCTCTGCAGAAGACTTCCTCTCTTTTTTAGTTTGCCACTTAGTGGCACTTTGCCTACCTCTTCCATGGGCCTATATCCCTCCAACTCCCCTAATACAAATTGAGAGCCCCCAGCTTGTTCTGCCCTCCATTCCAGGTTGACACCTACTGCCCCTTCCACTAAGCCTTCTTGCTTCCCTTCCTCTGTTCTGTCATTTCTGCGGTCCACCTGGCGTCATCTTTTTCACTCCTGTTTCCCTGTCTCCAGATGTCCTGGAGTCAGTCACTCTCAGTGTGCATCTCCCAGTCTCTGGGTCCCCCACCGAGAGGGCCCATTAACCACCTCCCGGGGCCCCACTGGTTGCCACGGCTTCTCCTCTCTGTGCCCTTGCTCCTTTCCTCTGGCCCAGCCCTCACTGCCCAGACTCCTTTCCCTAGTCAGTGGCACCTGGTCTGAGCCCTGAGCGGCTCAGCTTGCCTGAGCTTGTTTAGTCTGACTCTTTTAGCCCGTTAGCAGCTTAGCCCCCCCACCTCTCCTTTGAGCCCTCCAGTAAACAAGAAGATCAGCACAGACCTGACAGCTGTTTGGGGGCAAGTGTCTGGCCAGGCCAGGCATGAGAAAGGGGCTGCATTCAACACTTCCTACTCCTTCTTCAACTCAGGAAGTTCTGGGCCCTCTTTCCTGGCTATGTGCCTCAAGGCCACATTCCGTGGACGTGTGTGCGATTCCCTGTCTCCATGATCCCCATTCCCATCTGTGGCCTTGTTCCCAGGCCTTGGTTCTTCTGCAAAAACAGCTAGATCCAAGCAATTACACTGAGAAGCCTTACTACTTAAATCATGACAATGGTCTCTGCTCCACGAAATGCAGGACAGATGTGGGAAGAGGGTGATGTCATTTGATCTAGGTCTTCTTTTTTTTTTTTTAAAGATTTTATTTATTTATTTGAGAGAGAGAGAATGAGAGATAGAGAGCACAAGAGGGAAGAGGGTCAGAGGGAGAAGCAGACTCCCTGCTGAGCAGGGAGCCCGATGTGGGACTCGATCCCGGGACTCCAGGATCATGACCTGAGCCGAAGGCAGTCGCTTAACCAACTGAGCCACTCAGGTGCCCATGATCTAGGTCTTCTTATATGTGTGTACTGAGCATGGTAAGAGAGGCCCCCCCCAACACACACAGAGAGAGAAAGTCCCCTGAGGGCTCATTAAAACACAGATTTTGGGGATCCCATCCCAAGAGTTTCTGATTCAGTGGGTTTGAGGTGAGGCCAGAGAATATGCATTTCTAGCAAGTTCCCAGATGCTGTGGCTGGTTGGGGGAACCATACTTTGAGAACTACCGTTCTCATCTGAATCTACCAGTTGGGACCAGGTTAATTTTTGTAACTGTTGATCCTTGGGGCTGATGGACACCCAGGTGTCTCTCTGACTTGGGACAGAGGGCCTGTTAACCCCATGGGAACGTTTGGGTATCCTCACTAGGTAAGGAATAGCCGTTAACTCCTGGAGTTCTACTCTAGCACACACCCTGTTTTAAACAGCTTCAGACAGGTTTAAACACCTCCTTAGCTAATTCCTAGTATCCCCGTTCCAACTTCTACTCAGGGATGAGAGCTCTAAGAGGTGTTAAGGGATTAGGCTGAAAATGTAGGTCACCCCCCAGCCATCTGGGAACCAGGATGGTGGGAGAGGAAGAGAGAGGGGCAGAGACACATGCAGGGAAAAGGCGAGGGGAAGCAGAGGGCGTGTGAGGGCAGTTACAGAAGTGTCTTGGATGGACGGATTGGTGGTGATTAGATTTCCGTGGCCCGAGGTGGCCCGGAAGGAAGGAGCAGAGATCCCCACTCTCCCTTCTGCTGCTCCTTCGTCTGAGCTGGGCAGCCTGTCCAGGGACTGGGTCAGCAAGAGCGGGAGAGGCGGAGGATTGGGTGGCCAAGTCCCGGGCATTCATCAAAGGGACGGGTGCCTGTCTTTCTGATACGAGAGCTGTGAGGGGTGTGGGGCCTCACAGTGGCAGTGAGGCAGGGGACAGAAATGTGAGGTTTCCCGAGCACAGGAAAAAGACCCAACTGGCTAGGTCAGAGTGGGTTCGGGACCACTTGGACTCCCGCAGACACTGCCACGGTGCTGTTGAGCGTTGGAGGGTGAGGGCGCCGGGAGCTTCTCTGGGCCTCTCTTCCAGTCCCAGGCTCTCAGTTGCTGAGCGCTGCGGGTGGTGTTCACACGAGTGTGGCTGGCCAGGCCAAAGCCGCTCTCTGTACCGGGGGACTGAGCATCTGCGAGACGGACCATCAGTAAGGAGCTTTGTTGGGGAAGATGTCCCCTTTCCTTCCTTGAGAACAGGCATACTTGTCCTCTTCCCTCTTCTCATCCCCCCCAACCCCCCAGGCCAATGAGATATGCAAATGATCCCCTTACCTCATTGGCTAAAGGCCTGAGGACCACAGATGACCTCAGAGCGCTGGCCCTTTAAGAGTGTCCTGTGGGCTTGGTGCCCACAGCGCCTTGTTCTGAGTGTTCTGAGCGCAGAGGCACCAGGCCCCGCTCAATGGGGTCTCCAGTCTCTGGGGACGCTGTGCCTGCCTGGCTCTGACACTGAGCACATCGTCTCTACCATCCTCCTCGTGAGTATATTCAGGGCCTACCTTCATGCCAGGCCTCTCACCCACAGCCCCCTCCTCTGTCACTGCTGTCTGCTCTCTGTTGTCTATCTTCAAGACTCCTCACACTTCTGTCCCCTGCCCCACTCCCACTCTGACTGGCTTTATGTCCCTCACGGCTGTCACGGCGGAAAGAGAAATAACCCTCCTCACTTAGCTCTTCATTCAGTTCTCTCTGGACGCCTCTCTCAGTGTTTCGCCATCTCCTCCCTGCCAAGGATCATTCCTTCAATCTATGTCTTTGTTTCTACCACCGCTGTCCTCTCAAGGGTGAGGGGCTCAATAGATAGGGCAACAACCCTTCCCTGGGACGGGAAGAGCGAAAGACTTGTCCTTCCCCCCCACCTCTCTGGGCAGAGCCTGAGGGTCTGAGAAGTCGTTAGAAAGAGGGCCACCTAGGCTTGAGGTGTCAAGATGGAGCCAAATGCCAAGCTCTGGGGATGAGCACTCTCTGCCTTGCCCCTTCAGGGGCTGGCAGTGGGGCTGTTGGAACAGGGAGCTGGGCTAGAGCTTGGGAGTTCCAGGCTGGGAGGGATCTCTGAGGTTACCCAGCCTGAGGTTCCTCAGGTGAGCGCACACTCTGTGGTTGATAACAGGGAATAGAGCTCCTTGGTGACATAAGTGTGGGACACGCTGGGTTGAGGTTGAACAGATGGTTTACTGAAGGACTTCTCAGATTAATATGCTGCTGTGCTTTGTGAATCTGCAGAACGTGGGGATGGGAGGCAGCATTTCTTGAAATTATCTGAGCATCGACTTCTTCTTGGGTATTTCTCAGACTTAGGATTTCCCAGAACACTCTTTGGGAAACGGTAAAGTCTAACTGTCTTTATTGAACAAAAAGAGAAACTGGGGTCAGAAAGGGGGAGGTGATCTGTCCAAGTTCACACAACATAGCAGGTTCTGGATAGAAGGAGGAAAACCAATTTTAGTTGGTTCCCTTTGGAGAGATTGGCTTGGGGAAAGAAGGTCACCACTCAGTCCTGATCTTTCTAGAACCGATTCTAGGACCT
The DNA here is from genome assembly GCF_009762305.2 of Zalophus californianus. Lineage (NCBI taxonomy): Eukaryota > Metazoa > Chordata > Mammalia > Carnivora > Otariidae > Zalophus > Zalophus californianus. The sequence goes on from NC_045600.1 coordinate 71,175,641, forward strand.
TTCTTTTTTCTTTACAAAGTCTCATGCTCCTATAAAAGGGATTAGTTGATTGATTAACCCATAGAACAGATGTGCCCTGAGGACCTTCTATGTGCAAGGCATCTATCTAGGTGTTCTGAAAGAGAGGTATAACAACTTGTTATCCTTATACATTAAAATTCATGGCATACATGCCTTCCCATTGTCCTAAAATAGACACTCTGTCACAGTTAATTAAGCAAAATTTTTTGATTGCTTGGAAATGGAATGATGTCTCTTGAGATGACAGCCTCTCAGTATGTCCCAGCACTAGAGCTGGGAGCACTGCCATATTCCTCTTGTTTTTCATAGCTCCCAGAGGCACCAGTGGGGCCAGACGCTGTGCCATCTATCCTCTTCCTCAATCAGGCCTCTGAGCTGCTTGCCCCCAGTCAGGAGCCCCTGCCACCTGAAAAGGTGCTCCAGCCCAGAGGTGACTCTTTAGGGAACAGAGTTGCACCATCACCCGGACTTTCCAGAACTCTGGCTCTCCAGGGCACTTGGGCTTTGGGAGAAGCAGGTTCTGGTGAAGGAGGCTGGCAGGCAGCCTCCAGGTGCTCCAAACCTCTCCTCTGTTTTTGCAGGTGCACCCCTCCCAATCCAGCCCCAGAATGGCACTGCCTCCCAGCCCCCTGGCTATGGAATATGTCAATGACTTTGACCTGATGAAGTTTGAGGTAAAGCGGGAACCCTCTGAGGGGCGATCTGGCCCCCCAACAGCCTCACTGGGCTCCACACCCTACAGCTCAGTGCCTCCTTCACCCACCTTCAGTGAGCCAGGCATGGTGGGGGCTACCGAGGGCCCCAGGCCAGGCCTGGAGGAGCTGTACTGGCTGGCCACGCTGCAGCAGCAGCTGGGAGCTGGGGAGGCACTGGGGCTGAGTCCTGAGGAGGCTGTGGAGCTGCTGCAGGGTCAGGGTCCAGTCCCTATTGAGGGGCCCCACAGCTACTATCCAGGGAGCCCGGAGGAGACAGGAGCCCAGCATGCCCAGGTGAGTGATCACTGAGTTGCCCTGAGGGGAGGCAGGGTGAGGGAGGACAGCCCAAGAGAGGAAGGAGAATTCCTGGACTGGGTTATGGACTGGGGAAGAGACAGAGAGCAGGAGAAAAGGGCCCTTGAAAGAAATCAGAGAAAACTACCTTCAGCTCCCTCCCCTTTTTCCAAATGGAGAGAAATGGGTAGTCCGAACCAGGAGGAAGAGGGAGAAGACTGGGTTAGAAGAGGACCAAAAGGGGAGAGTTGAGAATTAATGGGGAGCGGTTCTTTACAGGGAGGTAAATACACTCTGTGGAAACCAAGGAAAGAGTTGTGCGGGGAACGGAGTGGAGTTGAGACTGTGGGAACGGGAATGAGGTTGGCCTTTTCAAACATCGTGCTTCCCCAGCCCCCAATCTTCTCAGGAAGGATTGGGACTCATCCTATTAATTATAGACACAGATGGGAGTGTTGAGGGCATTAGGATGTAATCCAAATCCTTTGAGGGTCACAGGGTTGCGGCCTTCAGGACAGGGGAGCGAGGTGCATTGGTGGGGCGGGGTCTGCCTGGGCGCGTGTCCACTGGACACCAAGAGAGCCTGGAGCGGGACGACGAGGACCGCGCAGAGTTGGCGCGGGTTTCCGACTCGCGACTGGCTCACCCGACCGCGGGAGGCGGGGCCTACAGCGCGGGGCGGACCCAAAGGGGCGCGCGCTCCCCGAGGAGGAGGGGCTTGTTGGGACCTGGGGCGGGGTCTGGACTTGCGGGGTGGATTAGGTGGAAGGGCGAGCATCGGGTAAGGCGGGGGCGGGGGGCCGGGGGCGGAGCCTCCCCGGGGGCGGGGCAGTCCCGCCGGCGACCAGAGGGTGGAGCCGGGCGGGCCCCCGGCGCTGACCCGCTCTCCCGCCGCTCCCTCTGCAGCTGGCCGAGCGGTTTTCCGACGCGGCGCTGGTGTCGATGTCTGTGCGGGAGCTCAACCGGCAGCTGCGGGGCTGCGGGCGCGACGAGGCGCTGCGGCTGAAGCAGAGGCGCCGCACGCTGAAGAACCGCGGTTACGCGCAGGCCTGTCGCTCCAAGCGGCTGCAGCAGCGGCGCGGGCTAGAGGCCGAGCGCGCCCGCCTGGCCGCGCAGCTGGACGCGCTGCGGGCCGAAGTGGCCCGCCTGGCCAGGGAGCGCGACCTCTACAAGGCTCGCTGTGACCGGCTGACCTCGAGCGGCCCCGGGGCCGGGGACCACGCCCACTTCTTCCTCTGAGCGGCTAGGGGCCACCGAGGGGTGTCCTGGGGGGGATGGAGGGGCACCACGCAGAAGGCCACTGTACCGTTCACTAGATGGTTACTGAGCGCCTTCTGGTGCCAGACACTCCGTGGTATGACTATACATAAATATCCCCGAACTTCCGGGACCCTCAAGGCATGCTCCGAGGTTAGATGCTGGTCATTTTCTGGGAGAGAGGTCTTCTCTCCTCACGCAGGCAGCACACAGAACCCTCCACTTCCTGTTCCACCCCACATGACCAGGACACCGAGATCTGGAGGAGCCAGTGCCGGGCACTGTGGGGGAGGGGGGGAGGGCGGGGAGGCGTGGATGATGGCTGGGTGACAGCGAATGGGAGGCGAGGGAGAGGTGTGACTCCCCCTCAGTTTAGATTTTAATTCAAGGTTTTCAACCTGTAGTGCATTAAGGCGGTAATTAGCAATGAAGCTGTCTTTTCGTTCCGAGGCTTGGAAACTCCCCATTTTAGGACTACTGCATTTTCAAGATCTCAGTTACCAACAGCAAGACAGACTAGGAACTCTATCCAAGAGGCTTTCCTCCCACCCAACCCGGTGGCCTCCAGGGCCCAGAGCAGCAAAGGCCTGAGGAGCTCTGGGAGTGGTTGGTGTGGGCTGGGAGAGAACTCTGGGCAGGAGTCTGGGGACCTGGGTGCTAGTCCCAGCTCTGCCACTGGATACCTCTGTCACCTTGAGAAAACCACTTGCTCCCTGGGTTTTGGTTACCTCCTCTAATCCTGGGTTGGAGACTTCTGACACCTTTCCAGTTCTGGCATCTCCTTGGTGTGGGAGCCCCAAGAGCCTCCCCAAGAAGCCCCCAGGACGACCTCACCGAAGGGACTACCTGTCCTGCTCCTGCTTCCTGATTGAAGCCTCTGCATCGGATGAGCCCCCGTACTGGTCCTCTGCTGCTCCCTCCAGGCTGCCTTGGCCTCCAGACCTGCATAGGGTACCCTTGCTACCTCCTGCCTTGCTGAGGGCTGGGGTGAGATTTTACCCAGTATGACAAGATGCTGAAAGAATGCAGATTTTGTGAATTAAACTTGAAGTTCAGGCAGAACTTGATACTATTGGCTAAATGTTCTTGCCATTTAAGAAGTGTTCATTCTTTAGCCTTGCTCCTGGCTTGTGTGTGTGTGTGTGTGTGTGTGTGTGTGTGGTGAGTCTCAGTTCCGCAGGCCCAATGAAAATGGGGTGGAAGGGTGGGGATTGGGCCAGATGGAGCCTCCTCCTCCTCCCACCATTGCACAGAAGCCCAGAAGCATCAGTGACTGGGCCAGGCTTGCCTATGGCTATCCTGAGGTCCCACAGTTGCCATGGTTACCCAGCCCTCTGGTTCATCTTCCTACAGAGAGAGTAGGCGGGGGCTCTGGGCAGAGCAGAGGCATTGAGCTAGGAGCAGCTACCTCACCAGCCACTGTCGTAGGTCCTCTAAGGGACATAATAAATAGGGAGAAGCAGTTGAAGGTGGGGAAGAGGCTCCCATATGTCTCTCTTCCTTTCTGCCCCCTCTATCCACCCCTTCCCCAGCTGTCTCTTCCCATCACAGTTATTCCCTCCTCCCCCTCCTCTAGCCCAGCTTGTCCCTCTTCCACTCAGGAACCTGCAATCGTAGGCATCTCCTCCATCTCCCCCAGGATTTCTTTTTCTTCTCCTCTCCTTCTCCACCACTGGCCATTGGCCACCCTCTCTAGCTCTGGCTGAGTGGCTCACAGCACATTTGGCCTCTCCTCCTTCATCTCCTTCATCATTGAGGGAGAGGCTGGGGCAGGGAGGGTCCCTCCAGGATCCTGTCTTTTCTTCCCTGGCTCTGGATATCACCTGTGTTCTCACCTGCTCTCTGGAGCTTCAATCCAGACCCAGCACTGCTCTTGCATTCCTCCTTAACTGGCTGAGGCCCTGCACAGCACACACACATGGGCAGAGACGCCATCCCCAGGAACCTACCCCCATACACACAATGAGCCCATGTATACATACACCTGGGGCTCAAGATGAGGCTCGTACAGAAGTTGCACACTAGTGATTTAGGATGTGGGCACTTCAGTCAGATGGGTCTGGGCTCAATTCCAGGCTCACCAGTTCTTTGATGATGGGTGGATTTAAATGAAGCCTCATTTGATTTGAAGAAAAATGGGGAAAATGATGCTAACTACCTAGTGAGAGTGAATGCATTTAAAGCACGTAGCACAAAGTTTCACACATGGTGAAAAATAATGTTCACTGCTGTTGTTAATGTTATTAAGGGTACACAGCCTGACTTTCTGAAACATTAAGGCCACACTCGTGGAGAGGCAGGGATATGCAGTGCATGAACACATGCACACATTCACACATCCAGGAAAACCAGGCTGCGCAGACCTCAGATGCCCCCTCTGTGTTCATAATCCACTCAAAGACCTGCTGCCCTCCTTCAGTCCCCCCAACACCCCTGCTTGGCCCGCCCCACAGCTGTGTGGGGGCTGGAGTGCAGCTCCTAGGGGGCTCAGCTGGGCTTCTCTAGAGACAGCTGCAAGAGGGCATCAACCTGCCCCTTTGACAGCCCCTCATTACCACCCCGCATCTCTGGTAATTAACCTCCATGGTGCTGGGCCCCCTGGGGTTGGGAGGTGAGGGTAGGGGCTCCTCAGATCCCACTGGCACACAGTTGGGGTGAAACCGCTGAGATACCAGGCTGCGTGGGAGCTCTGGGTCAGATCTGAAAGGTGCTGGTCCTCATTTCTTAATGGTGTGTGTGGATGGGTGGGCGTTATGGACTGTCCATGGACATCTGAGGCATGATAGACAGAGGCTGAGGTGCTAGGAGTGGTTCCCTTTATTAACGACCAGAAAGTCAGGATCACTGAAGAAAATCACAAGGCTGAGGGGTATGGGGCCTGGAGAGAAAGAGCAGGGCTCACCACGCACTTCCAGGACCTAGGGGCCACAGCTGGTCCAAGAGGGAGAGGCACTGGTCACTCGAGTCACAAGGGTCAGGACAGGCACCTGGGACAGGGTGGGATAGTCATCAGCACCTTCCTCCACACCACACCGAGCCCAGATGCGCTCCACCAAGCCCCACCTTGCGCCCCTGTCCACTCCTTTGGGCCCCCGGGACTCACTGAGAGGCTGAGGGAGGGCTGGTCCGGTGGGAGGCAGTCACGGGCTAGGGCTGGGGGTCGTGGCCGGTGTGCAGGGCCTGGGAGCCCCGGGGCTGATGCCCTGGCTGGCGTAGTACTCCACCACCTGCCTGGGCACCTCAGCCAGGACGCACTTGGCAAGCGCAGAAGGTGCGGCCTGGGCGTGGGGGCGGTGACGGGGTTAGCGGGTTAGCTGGCCGGAGAGTGGGGGGCGGGGTCAGGCAAGGGGGCGGGGCTTAGGGGTGGCCTGCGGGGCTCCAGCGTCCTCCGCAGGCCACCAACCCGGTGTGGGAGAGACGGGTCAGATTTGAGGGCCTGAGGAGCTGAGGAGTCCTTCGGCCGGGAGGGGGCGCCGGGCACTCACATCCTTGAAGTCCCGAAAGGGCACGAACTGGACGATGTCGCGGGCCGCAGGCACCCCTCGAGGGCAGCGCAAGGGACCGTCGTCGCCATCCAGCAGCCGCATGTCGGAGAAGTCGGCATTGCCCACACCCACGATGATGATGGACATGGGCAGGCGGGAGGCGCGCACGATGGCTGCGCGGGTCTCGGCCATGTCGCTCACCACGCCGTCCGTGAGCACCAGCAGCACGGAGTACTTCTGAGGGCAGGCAGCGGGGAGGAAGGGTAGGCTCTGTGTGCAAGGGCGTTGGCACCCGCCCCAAGCCCAGGCCCTGGCCCGGCCCCCCCCCCGCCCCCCCGCCCCGGGAGGACACCCCGTGGGGCAGCGCCTGGTTGCCTGCTTCCTCTCCTCACCGTGGCTTGGCCAGTGCTCTGCTCGCGCTGAGCTGGCCCGGCCACGCGGTTGATGATGGGGGCCACGTTGGTGGGGCCATAGAGCTGGATCTGGGGTAGGCACCGGCGGTAGGAGGCAATGACCCCTGAGATCTCTGTAGGTGAGGAGGTGAGGCCAGCAGAGATTAGCAGGGAGCCCTTTTTGACACCCTTAAAGCAAGGAGGTCCTTCCCTGTCTCAGTTCTGCCTGGCCCCCTAAATTCCTGACTAAGTGGGCAAGTTGGATGGTCCAGGCTCTGGGAGAGGAGGCTGGGCAGATGCTGGGCCAGGGGCCCAGAGTCCCAGGAAAGACAGGAGCTGAGTGGTGGGTTGGGCAGGGGCTGTGCTCAGGAGGGTGGAGTCTGTGCCCCTGCATGGGGTGCACAGGCTGTGCAAGCTGTTTGGGGGGGCGGGGCTGGGAAAATCTCCCCTCTTACCTTCACATTCAGGGTTTTCCGGGTCAAAGTTGATAGCAAAGTCATGGGACACCTGTGAGGGTAAGGTGAGAGCAGCAAGATGTCTTTCCTCCTACTCTCCCACCAGATCCTCCCTTCCTCTCAAACCCAGCCTACCTCAAAGTTGGGGGGGATTCGAGCGCCAAAGCCAAACGCTGGAAACCGCTTATCACTGAGGAGAAGAAAAGGCTGTGGGGCCCATTGGGCAAGGCCTCCTTCTCCGTCTCCCTCCTCCCCAGCCTACCCTCCTCCCACCTGTCATAGTCCTGGCAGATGCCTCCCACTGCGCGCAGGGCCTGAAGGTAGTGGTTGGGCTGGCGGGGGCTGAGGCAATGTAGGGACTGGCTGCTCCTTGGGTCCCCATTGGAGGCGGTGAAGTCGATGGCCACCTGGTGGAGGTGGGGAAAGGGTCACACTGCATCCATGAGAGCTCACAGAGAGGCTAGCCCGAGCTAGGGTCTGTAGGGAGGACTAAGGTATATCCAGTCATGCCCACAGGTAGCCCCATCATGGAGTGGGGTGAAGGGTACAAGATGACGATGCTAAGGGTCCCGAGAGGCCCCCAGGAGGGGCAGGGGGGGTTGGGGCTCCTTCTGTTCACTGTGTGTTTAGCCCCTTCCTCTTGCCCGTGTCCCCTATACCCCTGGGCCTTTACCGTGAAGCTGATCTGGCAGCCGCCCATGATATAATCCAGGAAGGTGTGCACCTTCTCCACCTAGCAGGAGGGGAAGAGGTAAAGTAGCACGATGGTCCTTTGAGGAGAGAGCTGGGTGGGGCTTCTGTGGGGGAAGTGGAGGGCAATTTTTGAGGTTGAAGTTCCCGGTGGGATAGGGCAAGCGTTCTCAATTCTCAGAAGAGGAGAAACTGGTCTTTGAAACAAGGACAGGGTTGAATCTGAGGGTCCGACGTGAGGTAGGCACTGGGATTTACCGTGCACTGGGCCAGCACTACGGTCCCCGAGCTCTTGTAGTTCTTCTTCTTATCCCGGTACTTGGGGTTGATACAGTCCCACTGCATCTAGACCCCCCCCACACACCCCACAAGCCCAGAGTCACAGTTCCATCGTGACCCCTTGACTCCCTTCCAGCAGAGCCTCCCAGACCAAGACCCCCAGGGCTCTGTCCTTAGACTGAACCCGGGTACTTTCCACCCTCTCCCCCATCACATATACTGGGCTCTTCGGCCCTCTCAGAATTCTCCCAGGGATCTTGGTGGCACCTCCTGCCCAGGGTTTGCTGTTCCTTCCTGCATCTCCTGGAAGGTGCTGGTGAACTCGCCGATGAAGTCATGCTTCCCGCTCGAGTCATAGTCATACACCAGGAACTGAGAAGGCAAGGAGGGGAGGGGAGAGGGTCAGGGTTGCTTTGCTGTGGTTGCTGGGGGCAGGGGAGGGATTGAGGGAGGTGGGGGCTACCAGTCCCGGGGACCCCAGCAGGTGTCCTCAGCCTGCCCAAAGAGGCTACCTGCTGATCTTTATTCTTTGGCTCCATCTGGCAGGGACTTTGGCCTTGATAAAAGGTACACAAAGTGGGAACGTTGAGCTGGGCCTGGGTCTTTACCCCACTGTGGGAAGGGCTTATCACATGAGGGAGGTGGAAGGGTCTTGACACAGGGCAGTGTCTCAGACAGAGGCCGGCTGCTCGGGTCGGCTGTCCTCTCTTGGCGGGGGGGCTTCACCTTGAGAGGCCGGTGGCCGTCACAGCTGCAGAGCGAGTGCAGGGACAGGCGGAATGGCTCCCAGCTGGGGTTCAGGTTGTTCTTCACCACCTTGGAGAGGCACCAGAGAGCTGGTCACCTCCTAGGCACATCCCCTTACTCTGCTCTTCCTTCCTCCCTCCCCATGGCCCCAGTCACCAACCTCAGTCCTCCAGACGAGCTGGTCACTCTGGTCCCCATTGGTTTTATAGATCTCCATGAAAGGGTCAGACTTGCTGAACAGATCCTGCGGATGCAGAGGAAAGGACCCATGAGCCTGGTGAGGTCGGCAGAGGGAGGCGGCTAACACTGAGAAGGGAGCAGCACCGACTGGTCTTGAGTGGGGTCCTAGGTGCTCTAATAAGGAAGACGGGGGCAGGGGCTAGACTCTGGGGCTCCAACCTTGTTATCCAGCTTGTGGGCTCTGAAGGTGAGCTGCACATAGTCATTGGTGCCAGATACCTCCTCGGCCACAATCTGCAATGGGGATACAAGTGGCAGGATTTCTCCCTACCTCCCAAAGGGCCACCTTTTGCCCTTTCCCTTAGGTGGGGACCAGTCCTGGACATAATGTCACCATGGATGCCCATGCAGGGGGCATTGAATGCCCCACCCAAGGTGGGGGGTACAGGTGACCCTGCCTACCGTGATGGTGGACTTGCCCGCAGTCTTCCCATTCTTCAGCAGCAATGGCTTAGTGACCTTGGTTTGTGACACGATCTGGAGATGGAAGTGGAGGGAGCCCCAGATGTGACACCCCCCACCTGCCTTGGCCAGGTAACAAGGGATGGGGTAATAAGTGTCCTTCGAGTGCTCACAGGGGCTGTACTTGGGCTAGGGTTGGACTTAATTTCCACAGCAGCATTAAGAGTAGGCACCGTTTAGATGAGGAAACTAAGACTCAGAGAGGTTAAGTATCTTGCCCAAGGCTGCACAGCAGGGAATGGGGGAGATGGGGTCCAAAGCCCAGACTGAACTCGCTCCAGAGCTGATTCTCTGTTATTTTGGCTTTCAGAGGCAGAAGCTGACTGGGGGCAGGGGGTGGATGGGAATGCAAACCTGGCCCAAGGTGCATTCTGTTGAACCAAGGAAGGTGTCATTGCTGGGGCCGGTGGCTCCGTCCTCAGCGTCAAACACGTGGAACTGCAGGGGCTGCTTCTCCTCAAAAAAGTACTCAAGGGCCAGCACCCGGGAGAAGACCGGGCTGGAACAGGAGCGTAGCACCTCCGTGCGCTCCACCTGCGGCAGGAGGGGCGAGGGCCCTCTGGGAACCCAGGCTTCTTTACCCTGCCCGGGACCACCCTGTTCATGCTAGCTTTCCTCGGGCTCCCCCATCCCCAGTGACTAGCCCTTCCCTTGCTAGGTTCGACCCTGAACTCAGGGTGCTGCCAGCCCCCTGAACCATCATCAGTCCTTTGGGGCTCCCATAAGGCCTTTGGGAGCTGTGCCACTTCCTCTGGGCCCATCTCAGGACCCTCTGGGACTCTGCGGACTTTGGAAGCTGTAAAATGGTTTGTGTTTGTAATGACGGCACACCTATCTCCAGGGTTACCCCCACAGCCTAGAAGAGGCCCCTCAGGGTCCTCACATTCCCCTATGAGGCTTTCCTTGTCCCTTCCCAGCCCCCCTCCTTCCCAGGCCAGGAGGTTAGTTAAGATAAGACCCGAGCCCATTCTCACCTCCACCCACTGCTCATCAGAGTAGAGCTTGAGCAGCACGCAGGGGTGGGGCTTGGTGAGTGTGTCTCTGTCCAAGAGGCCATGGCAGGACACCCGCAGCTCCACCCGCGAGGCCCCCAGTGTCATGGCTGGGGGCTCAGGCACCCATCCCATCTCAGGGTCCGACATGTCACTGTGGGGACAGAGCAGATGGCCTGGACACTGGAAAGGGAACATCTGCTAGGGGAGGGGTCTGTCTTCTGGGAACCTGGGCCCCACTCCCACCTTGTCCTGCTTCCCGAGGCCCTAGGAGCTCACGGATCTCCTGCTTCCCCCCTACTCACCCCCATGCTTGCCCTCAGCTTGGCTTCCCTGGAGCTGTGAACAGGGAGAGCGGAGGACCTGAGCCTCCCACCCTTGCACAGCCCTGGGCCTCTGTCTCCCCTGCTGGCCTACTATGCGTGGATGGGGCTGGAGAGAGCTTGGGGTGTGTGTGGGGTTCCTGGCAGTCTTGGCTCCTAGGCCATTGATTGATTCAGGCTTTCTGCTACCTCAGCACCTTCTGCTATTTCCCGACTGATGTCTGAGCCAGCACTGCACTCAGTCCTGGCACGAGGGAGCTGAACTGGGGCAAGGGGGTGGGGAAATGGGTGGAGGAGCCCCTGGAAGCCTGAAGGGAACGAGCCTCAGGAACGGAGTCTGCAGTGGGCAGGAGGAGGCAGGTCGTAAGATGCCCGGCGGGGCTGTCCCTCTCCGCCTCCCCCCACTCACCTTCTGGGTGGCTTATGGCAAGGGAAGGGTGCTGGGCTTGGGCCGGTAGAGACAGAGCCCTGTCCCTGCTGAGAGCCCCTCCAGGTTCCTGGCAGGGGCTCCCACTATGACAACTCTCACTTCCCTCCCCACCTCCCCTGTTCTCACACTTCTTGGCAGCACTGGCACTGTCTCTTAGCGACAGGATTTTTGGGGAGCCACAGCCCCCTCCATGCTGCCCGTGGGATGCACGCATACCACCCTCCCCCAGCAGTGGTACCAAGCCTCGGGCAGCAGCAGGCAGGGGTATGCTGGCCCGAGTTCACGGCCGGTCAGTCCATCTATCTGTGTCTGTCCACATCGCTGGGTGAGGCTGTCTGCTCCCGTGTCGTGCTTCCCCCAAGCGAGTGTGCGTTGGTGTGTCTGAATGCCCCCGCCCTGTGTGTCTGTCCCCTAGCCGTGTGTCTGTATCCAGGAGGGTGTGCCAGTTCCCGTACCTCCCTCAGAATTGGGACCCTTCTCTGGCTGGGTACCCCCCTCCCCATAGCGCGTATCTTTCTGGATGTGTGAGGGAGGGTCTGGGTGGGTGGGTGGGGGTCTCTGCCTTCCAGCCACAAGTCTCCCAGTTCTCGCAGGGTCCCTGAGATGGGCAGGGGCATGGGGTGGTGAGGGGATCCGGCAGGACTGGAGACCTCTCTGGGGGCCGGGGGAGACGTTGTTATGGAGACGGGGCCAGGCTGGGCCAGGCTGGGGCTGAGCTAGGGAGGAAGGGGAGGCTCACCTGGGCTCTAGTCGGGGGCTCCTCTCTCCGGCTCTCTGGCCCTGGCCCTGACTCCCTTGCTGCTCCAGCCGCTGGCGCCAGCTCCGGCTCCGGCTCTGCTGCTATTTATGGGGCCTGGATGGGGAGGGGTGGGGGGGCCGCAGCACCAGCTCCCCCCGCACAGACCGGTTGGGAGGGAGAAGAGGGGAGGGGCAGGGCCATTGCCTGGGAGGGAGCCACAGAACGGGGGGAGGAGGGCGGGCTGGGGGCGGCTCAGAGGCAGGACCCCCACAGACACAGTGACACACATCTTCCCCTTCACACCACACCCACAGCCCTGCACACATTGTGGCAGTGCGTGCGTGCACGCACGCACACACACACACACACAGATTCACGCGGGGAGATGATGGAGACACATGCACCCACGACTCATGGGCTCACACGTATCCTGACACACACAGGCGCCAGCACATAAACTCACTGTGACACCACGACAGTTACAGCCCCACAGATACACATAAGGAAACACACCCAGTCTCATAGCACTCTCCACATCACGCTTGTCGAGGATATTCGCAGTAACACATAAAGGAACACGGGGCTATACTTGTCACACACACACCCATTCACACCAACCCAAACACAACAGAATGGAGATCTTCACGTGCTCCTTCGAAACCATCCCGTACCACGCGACATCTCATAGCTTGGAGAATGAGGTCCGGTTCCCTAGCTGCTTTTCAACAGGGACACACAAAGAAACGGATGCAATTGCTTACATTGTCCCCCATCCCGAAGCAGGGGCTGCCAGGAGGGAGATGAGCTGAAGGGGGCTGATTCCAGAGGCATCTTCCCAGTGCCCGCAACTCACCCCACACCCCCCCCCCGAGATTCAACGCGTGTGGTCACATCCTTGTGGGAGGGGCCATGTCACACACAGATCTTGAGGTAACAAGATGTTAGTCCTTCCCTCGTGAGACTGGGGAAAGTGAGCAATTGCCTGGGTTGCTGCATGCCACACGTGAAGACATTTGGGTCCATGGTGACCTGGGATGAGTCCACGAGAGGATTCACTGGAACATCTTTACCCTCCATCCTCTAAGCTACTTGCATATTAAGCTAGCAGCCATTTGTTGAACATCCCCTGGGAGTCGGGGGCTGGGGCTGCTCAGGTGATTGAGAGGTCTAGAGAATAGACAGACCCACAGACAGAGAGATGATAAGCTAACACACAAATGCGATGAAGGGTGACAGGTGCAAAATTACGGACTAGTTCAGGAAGCAACGGGTCACAGAGACGGAGGGTTTAATATGGATGAGTTAGGGGAAGTCATCAGGAAGGGCTTCACAGAGGAAGAGGCGCCTGAACGGAGCCTCGAATGCCGAGGTGGGATGTGTTGGTACACCAATGGGAAGCAATTAATTTGATCATCTCTCAAAGGTGACACTTCTATTCACCTTCAGGCCACCTTACTCTTGAGGTTTCTGACTATTAATGGTACCCCTAAGACAACACAACACCGTTTAATTCCACCCTTCGTGAGCCTGCCTGTGTGTAAGCTTGCACACACACCACACAGCACACTGCCCCCCCGCCCCCGTCTCCTCCCGGTACACCGGAGTCTTCGGATCCCACTGCACTCCCCAGAGCTGGACACACACTGGTACTGATTTCGGTCATTTTGGTCTCTGTTCCAGCCAGCTCGGCCCAGATTCCGCACATGACCCCCTGCCCCCCACTTAGGGGACACTTTTCAGTACCCTCCTATTTAGCACCTCTCAGGTCCATCTCTCTCCTGTCAGAGTCCCATCCCCATCCCTGTGGGGGATTCCTTACTTTCCCCACTGTGGCCAAGCACTGAGCATTAAAGGGGAGCAGATGGTGGGGGGTGGCGGCAGTGAATGGGGGAGACAGCAGAGATGAGGCAGGCAGTGATTTTGTTTTTTTTATTCTATACAAGGAGGGAGAGAGTCCCTGGGGATAGAGGGACAGATCCGCCCTTCCAGGAGAGGAGACGGCCCTGCCCCAAGCTCTGCCTCCCTCTCTCCAGGTCGCTCCCTCCCTCCCTGTCCTCCACCTGCTGTCCTCACACCTCATCCTGCCATCCTGCCCCTGTGGGATGGGCTGGCAGAGGGCCTGGAGGTGTGGGGGGGGGGTGGGGGTCTGAGTCCTTGTGAGGCACATGTTGAGAGGAGGGCTGGGCAGGGTGCTGCAGTGGCTGTCAGTCTGTTCCTGGCTCACTGGTTCCTGCTGGGGACAAATCCGGGGAGTCCTGTTTCCTGGGCAGGGAGAGCCAGCCTCTTGGTGTGGGGTATGCCGTGTCAGGCAGAGGGGAACCGCCCTTTCGCCCACCCCACTGGCACCTGTGGGGTCAGGGGGCTGTCTTCTGTCAGGCTCGAGCTTGTCGCAGGACTGTGCCCGCCGTGTCCTCTTGGGCTTCAGGGGGGCAGTCCGGCGGCCTGGATCTGGGGGCCCTGAAATGACGGTCAAGGCAGGCCTGGCACATGAGTAGGGCTCATCGGCCGCCGGGCACTTATCCAGGCTGTGACTCGTTCCAAGCCCGGGAGGGGGTCCTGATATGGGCAGCAAGGTCCCAGAGGCACCTGACCCCCCCCCCCCCCCCCGCCTCCAGCCAGGGGGCAGACCTTGGACCTCAGGCTCCTCCTGGTCCTGCTGTGAGCCCATCCTCAGCCGGGCTTTGTTCATTCCTGCGGCTGCACCCCCAGCCTCAGCCTCCTCCCTGCTCCCTGGCTCCTGGGGGGGGCGGCGGCCCCTGGGCACAGCCACAGGCTTGGGGGGCCGTGGAGCTAAAGGGGGGTCCTGCAGCTGGCAGAAGAAGAAAAATGCTGGGTCAGTTAGTCTTTTCACCTCGTCGCAGGGCCTCTCCCGACCTCCTTGCCGGCCCTCACCTTGGCATTCCTAGCGGGGACGGTCCTCTCTGGGAATAGGGCCCCCTCCTTGTCCTCCTCCCCGTCCTGAGAGGCGGGGCTGGGGCTCTGGCGGCTGTGGTTGGGGGCACTCTCCTCAGCTGGGGGATGGGAAGAGAGGAGAAGCTGCAGGAAAAGGCATTCGGGAGGCCAGGACTTTTCCCCTCCAAGTAAGTGCATTTGCTCCCGTGTCTCTGCCCTGCACGGCCCCTGCTCTCGTGTTTCCACAGGCCTTGGTCTCCAGGATTGTCCTGAGCCCATCAGCTTTCGGGGGGAGGGGGCGCTCTGGCCTGGCTGTTCCTCTTGAAGAGCAGGGCCTGAGCCTGTTTCCGCTGGGCAGAGCCAGGGCCCAGGGACTGCTGGGCCCGCAGGCATGGCTGCCCAGCCAGGCCTGCAGTGCCCCGGGGCCCTGCCAAGGCTGCAACCTGGCATTCCCAGGACTCTGTCTGCCAGTCTGATTTAGATGGTGAGAGCCTTGGGGAGAGATGCCCTGGCACCCTCCCCCCCCTGCCCCCGGGCGCCTCTGTGGCTTTATGCAATCTGGGCCTGAGGGTGTGCCAACACCGAAGGTGTTGTCTGTGTGTGTATCTGTGAGGTGTGAGTAAAAGGGGGCCTGGAGGGTGCTGGTGGTAGGTGTGTGCACAGTGGAGCACCTGACTCTTGTGGTTTCCTAAATGAGGGATGGAGCCTCGCTTTAGGTGTTTTAACGGGTCTGTGTGTGGGATGGGATAATTGGCAGAGATGGCCTCGGTGCTGGGACGGCCTTGGAGGACGGGCCGGGAGCACAGCCTCTGCGCCACGCCCTTGTGCCCCAGCCTTGGGATGGCAGTGGGGAAAGGGAGCAAGTGTCTACCTCTGTCGGGAGGTTTGTCCATGTCAATGATGTTGTAGGGTCATATTCGAGGCCTGCGGGCAATTAAGTTGATGCCAAGCTGACCGGCTTTCCTTTAGAGGCTCCTTAAGTGAAAGGTACTCCAGCAGAAAGCAAGCATCATACTACAATTTATTTACCCCTTCAGAGTCCTGAAGCCAGAAGGCAAATGACTTGCTTAAGGGCAACACTGGTGGTGGCTGAGCGGGGACTGACACCCACGGCTTCTGACCTCCAAGGCATGGCTCTCGCCCCTTCCTTGTGGCACCTTTCTGAGTGGACTGAGGATGGCTTGGCCAGCTGCTCTTGGAGGAGACCGTAATGTCTGAGGTGGGTCTGGCACGGCTGGTACTTGCCTACCGTCTTACCCAGGTGAGGTGCAGAGAGAGAGGCCTTCTTAATAGGGGTGCCGCTCTGCTGGTGGTGGCCAGAATTCCCTAGAACCATCCACAAAGTGTTGTTCCTATCTCCTAACCCTGGCTGGCAAAGCCACTTTTGTTCTGTGGGACCTTGCTTTGGATTGGCTTGTTTCTTTTGGATGTAGCTTTGTAAATATCCGCAAACCTCTACCCTGGTGACTTCCTCACTGCCCCACCTTGGTTGTAAATTTCCCCAACACGGGGGCTGTGGCTTCTGGTCCTTTGGACACACCCTGGGCTTTCAGTGCAGCTGCCCGGGAACAGGCGATCCATACCTATGTGCCACGTGGCCTCGGCTCGGCGCATGGCGCTGAAGCTTGGCTTGCTGCTTTGCGGTGGTGGTGGGGGCTTCCAGGCTCCGGGCCCTGGAGTGCGGGGAGGGGATGGGAAAGGGGGAAGGGGAAAGGCACATCAGGAGGGGCCCCTGAGAGAGGGGTCAAGGAGAGGAAGTGAGGGTGACCATTCTCACCTGCGTCGTCTGAAGAGCGCCGTTTCTGCCAAGCCTGGACGCTGCCCTCCAGGTCTGGGCCTGTGCCCTGAAATGACATCTGAGTCAGGTCACAAGAAAAATGTCCTCCGCACGGGGGCTGCAGTTAACAAGGGGCTTCTGCTCTGGCATCTCACGCCGTTCTCCTGGCATTGGTCCCTAGACTCTTGGACCCTTTCCCCTCCCCCCCACAGTGGCACCCCTATCCCCTGAGGGGTGTAAGAAATGGTTTACACGAAGGAGCGTACTGTTATTTTAATAGTTCCGTGTTTATTTTCTATGTGGTAGGAAAAAAACATGACTAGTACAATAAGCCCACGATTTGAAAAAATGATCATGCTTAGGACCAGAGTAAGTTAAAAAGGTGAGTTGATTGAAAGAAGACTATGTAAATATAAAAATACAGGTGGTATATGGAGAAAGTAAAAATCAGTCATAAAGGTGGTAATCAAGTCACCAAAGTTTCAGAGAGGGAGGTCTAGAGGTAAGTATTTTTACGACTGCCTGCTTGGCAAGGAGGTAGAGGCTCCCGGCGGCTAGGTGACCAGCCCAGGTTTTCGTGGCCGGCAAGCGTGTGGAATGAGCAGACCTGCAGCTAACACCTTCTAACACCACAGAATCACTCCCCTGGCCCAGCAGGGACGGGGCTGGCAAGGGAAGGCAGACAGGGACCCGTAACAACGGTTGGGTGCCTGGGCTCCCCTCACCTCTCGTTTCCCGTCGAAGCTCCAACCCTTGGCTCTTCCCAACCCAGGAAGGGCAACACCATGGACCCTTGGCTGCTGTGCCGTTGTCCCAGGGGCCAGGCCCCCCTCCCCTGGCTCCGCCCCCTCAGTGCCCTGGAACAAGGCCTCGGGTTTACAAGCAGCTCCTGATGGAGAAGGGGCTCTGTGGGCAGCAAGGGAGTAGGGGAGGGCCCCTGCCCCCCCCACCCCAGCCCTGGGGCTGCCCTGCCCCAACCCTCTGACTCTCCTCTGACCCTCCAGCCCTCCTCTGAGGAGTCCTTCCTTTCCCTCCTTTGCATGCAGCTCTCCCAGCATGCACTGGGTCACCAGGCCTAGACTGCTCAAGAAGTGGGGGCCATTGGGATGACCAAAGTTCCCCAGAACCCCCGAGTCCTAGCATTGTCCCATTAACTGCCCGGGGTAGGGCAAGTGGGTGGGCTATGTACAGAGCAGCAACCGGGGACGGTGCAACACCTTACCTCACTTACCATCTTCCTGTGGAAGGAAGGCCCCCGGCTCCCCCCAAATCCGGGGAGGGGGCCGCTCTCCTCCTCTGGGCTCCAACAGGGGGAGGAGTTATTGCCGAGGCTGGGAGGATCTGGGCTGGGGGGGCTCTCCTGAGTTGGGGGTGGGGGCGGGGGTGGAGGGAGGAGGAGCCCAGTGGTGGGGGACCCTGGCCCCCGGTCCCCCTTGAAGCTCCGGGGCCGGCGAAAGTGAAACAGGCCTCTGCGCCTCTTCTTCTGGAGTGGGGGCAGCGGCGGCTCCGAGAGGCCTGGCCGCAGGGTCCGCAGAGTCCGGGGGTAGCTGGGCAGGGTCGGGGTGTGTTAGTGAGAAAGCCGTGGGCAGATGCAAACGCCAGATGTGGAGGTCGCTCAGGCTCTTAGTGTAGTCCTGGGTCTAATAAGCCTCCCACTCTCCGCTCTCACCCAGCCCCTCCTGCTGCCCCGTAGACCTTTCCATTTCCTTCTCAGGGGAGGTGGCGTCCTCACCTTCCTGTCACAATCCTCCAGCAGCCTCCTTCCCCCCATCTCCTCAGCAGCTCCATCCTCCCAGGCACCCCCACCCCCCCATCCTTCTCTCAGCTTCTCCAGGTGACTCAGTTTCCTCTGGACAGATGCTGGGGAGTCTGCAGGACTGTGACAGAGAATACACCCTCCAGGCCTCTTTCCACTAACTGTCATCCCATGCCAGGGCCTGCTGCCACCCCATCCACCCACCCCTGTCCCCACCATCGCATGGTTCACCATCCCCACCATCCCAGCGTGGTTCACCCTGACCCCAACCTTTCTAGCTGTCCTGAGGAGAGCCAGAGAACATGGGAGTTAAGGGCTGGGTGGGGAAGGATGAAAATGTGGGAAAAAATTCCAGAGAGGCCGGCTTGGGGACCCTGCCACTGGACAGGCCTCCATGATTGCTGCGAGGACACAGGAGTCCTTCAGGGCCTCGAGGCCTGCAGAAAAGGGGACTGTGTCTAGGTGCCACACCTGGAGCTTTCATCCATGACCCTTCGGCTGAAAAAGTCCTCCAGCCCCTCATCCAGGCGTGTGGCCATCCCATTCTCCTGACGCGTCCCGGTCACTGGCACCTGCTGGGAGGAACGTCCTGGAGGGTATCTCGTCTGGATCAGGAAGTCCTCCCCACTGCCCCATCCACTCGAAGCCTTCCCCTTTGGACTTGGCCTTGCCTCTTTTTGGCCCCGTGGAAATTGAGACTTCAGTCCCCCTGGGCATTTCCTAAGCTTGGTGGCTCTTGGCTCTATCCCTCACCCAAATGGGAACAGCCACTGTCTGGCAGACAGAGATTTCCTACCTGGGAAAACTGGAAAATCCCATCCTCTTTTCGGTGGCCTGCCCAGGCCCCCTGCCTGATCCCCCAAGGCTGATGTCTCTGGCATTGGGGTCCTAAAGCTAGAACCTCTGGGCTGTGGCATTGCTAAGTGAAGTTGGTCCCCTTGTGAGGACTTAGGGACTCACACTGGGCCGACCAGGTCCGGGAGGGGTGGTCCGGGGGGGCCGGGGCCTGCCTTGTGTTTGATGCCTTAATTTGTAGCCGTGAGTGGGAAGCTCGGATAGACCCTCCCAGGAGCCACTGCCGGTGGGCTGGCTGCTCCCGAGCCCTGAGAACCAGCCGGGGGGGATCCCCAGGCTCCCCAGCTGGCTTTCCATGTCCTGAGGGCTCCCACCTGTGGGCACAACAGTGTTAGAGGGGCCAGCAGGAGGCACAGGGAGAAAGCAGGCAGGAGAGACAGAATTAAAAGGAAAGGGACCAGGGCCTGGGGAGGGTGAGGGAAGCTGGCGGGTATCAGAATTGAGGCCGGGGACTCACTAATGAAGGCGGACACTGGCCGGATCTTGCGGCAGCGTTTCTGCTTTCTGATGGCCATGGTGTCCTGCAGAAATGGGAGATGAAGGGTCGGGCTGAGCTGCAAGTCCCTGGAGCCTCACCGGAAGCCTCCTATCCCTCACAAACCCGTCTCTTTAGAGCCCCCTCCTGCCTCCCTACCCTTGCATGGCTGAGGCATTGGGATGAGGGAAGAGGCGAGGCTGCATTGGGGTGGGGGATGAGACCAGGCCCAGGGACAGGGGACAGTGCAGTCCAGAGACATGGAAGGGGACAGTGTTTTGGAGGTTCCTAGTTTAAAGTGGGGAGCAGGGGGAGCACTCACAATGTTGGTCCCGAGTTCATCATCTGTGGTCTCCTCATGGTCATGGTTCCGGCCTCGGCCCCGGGAGGACAGATCCTGCCCTTGGCCTGGCCCCAACGGAGGATCTGACAGTGTCTTTAGCTGGGCCAGGTGCCGGGCCTGGGGAAGGACACATGTGAACGGGTTCCCCGGGAAACCACCCACTATCCAGGGCTTTGGGAGATTGTTGCTTGGGAGAGATGGGATGATGTGGGGTAGGGGGTGTGCCTGAGCCTGGCTGGGGTTCAGAAGCCTTACCAGGCTCTTATGGGAGTGGTACAGCTCCTGCAGGATCTCGTCCACTATGGAGTTGGTCAAGTAGGTGACGACTGAGAGCTTCACTTCACTGTGGGCACAGATGGGACTGCTCAGCCCCCCGCCTCCCTGGCCCCCAAGCCTCGGCCCTGCCCTTCCCCAGATGCCTAAGGGACTGGGCAGCTGGCCTGGCCATCCACAGAGGCACCTTAGTCTCCCTTATGTCTCCATAAAGGCATGCCCCATCCCACCCACTGACCCCCAGCATAAGTGTGTGTGGATCGGGAGAGTGAGCCAAGAGGAACTGAGGAGAAGGAGGAGCAAGGGGGCTCCAGGCCAGGCTCCTGGAGTTCCAGTAGAACAGAGCTGGGTAAATTGGGGTGCTGAGTGAACCCTGCTGGTCTCTGCTGTAAGCCCAGAAACCGGCTCTTCTTGACCTTGGCCATTTTACGGATATGTGTGATCATTTTCCTTTGCTTTGGTGAGTGGTGGCACCCAGAATGAGAGCTCTGGCGGGGGAGCAGCAAGAACTGGGGGGGCAGAGTGTAGTCCATGCACCCCTACTCATCAGTTTTGTCCATGCTTCCCAGGAGGCCATGCTCTGTTTCTGGGAGGCGATTCTTGGTGTGCGCGTGACTATGTGTGTGTGTTTACATCTGTGTGTGCACTGCCAGGCTCCTAAAGCCAGTCTCAGCACTTCCATTTCTAGGGCAAAGACCAGTCAGACCCTAAATAGCAAGGTTGCAGTTAGTTAAAGATTTATCCCTTGTAATGGAGATTATGCCATTCATTATTCATTGCTGATAGCTGGGCCCCAAGTCCCTAAGTGCTCTGGGCCAAACCCAGCCCCCATCCCTGCGCCAACCCCCTCCGCCTCTCACTCCAGCTTGTTCTGAATGTCTTGTCCTGCCTGCTCCAGCAGCGCCCCTCGGATGAAGTTCCGGGGCACCGTGACGCGCTCAGCCACATTGCTCAGCATCTTGTTGTGCCCCTCAGCCACTCGCATGGCCACGGGACATAACTCCTGTGTTAGGCTGACCATCGACTCCAGGATCACCTGGTGTGGGGGGAAGGGGGGCCAGAGCCCCAGGGGGGCCCAGGGTCAGGGCTGGCGCCACACTGGAAGAGACTCTAGTCTATTCCAGCCCCGTCTAGTGAGACTGAGGGGCCCACCAACGTTCCAGGGCCGGTTGCCAGGCAGAACCTGGGACACTCAGGCTTCCCAACATTTTGGTCAGTGTCCCTTCCACCCTACCGTATGGACAGGGGAAAGTCAGTCCTCGGATCAGAGTCCAGAGGGGAGAGGTCAGAGTTGGGGGCCAAGGGGAAGCTAGCAGAAAAAAAAAACCCAAGCCCTGTTTTCTAGCAATGCCTGACACCCTGGGAGGGCGGGCGGCCTCAGCTCTGCATTTCCTTCTTGTCCCCAGTAATTTCCCTGTGCTGACCTCAGCCCTCGGCTTTGAGCCTTGGACAGCAGTGGGCTTCCTCCCTCAGGACTTGCCTGCAGCTCCTTGTCCACAGCCTTGGACACCTCGCTGGCAACCGACTCCAACCTCTGCCGCACAGGCCCATCGTTGGCCAGCACGTGGCCCAGCTCGTAGAGGCTGGGGAACAGCTGAGGAAGGAAGGGGTTACCAGCAGAGACTCAGAACTGGGCCCGACCACGTCCCCGGGGGCCCTGGGTTGGGAGGGCAGATGCATGGGTCAGGGCCCGGATATTCCTGGGGTAGTGTGGCTGGCCTTCCTGGGCTCTTGGTCTGCGGGGTTGGCGGGGTGGTGGGGGGGAGCGGCGGCTGCGGAGGGCTCTCACCGCCCGTGAGTTTTTGGCGTCCTTGATGAGGTCCCGAGCATAAAGCAGCTCATCCTGCACAGGCTCCAGGGGGCACAGCCTCAGGGCCCGAACCTCCTCCTGCACTCGGCTGCACAGCCGCTGCAGCATCTGGAGCAGAGCCAGTAGAAGTGTCAGGGGGACCCTTGCACCCTCATCTTCCCAGGTGGGACCCGAGGCACCCCATTTCTGGGTCCCCTGGGGGCAGTGCTCCTGAGGCTGGCACTGACGGGGTGGTGGTGGTGTCTCTGGATGGCCTGTTCTCTCTTCTTCTTGGGAGGCCCTGGAATGTCCAGGGGAGTTCCCGCAGTCCTGCACACTCCTTGTCTGGGGCCCCCCACATGTTCTCGCCAGTTCGAGGCCAAGCCCCAAACATCCTGTCTTCTGCTCTCCCACCGCCCAGTCCAGTGAACGGCCGCCACAGAACGCCTCCTTCATGCCCCGCCCCCTGTGCGTGTGCATGCTCCATCACGTCGCACCTGAGCCCCGCGTGCCCCACGCATGCCCCGTGTGTCCCAGAGGGAAACGTTTACTTGCTCGGCGCTGCTGGTCACCAGGCCCTGCTGCAGCCGGAAGGCCTGCTCCTGGGGGCATGTCTGGGAGTGGTTGTTCCTCACCAAGCACCACTGGATCTGGAGAAGCCAGGGTGGGAGGGGTCAGGGCCTGGGATGTGGGCTGGCCCCTGCCCCCTGCTGTTCTGCCCCCCCACTCCCCCCCAGCTGAGGCCTCTACCTTCTGCCAGACATCCTCGGTGCGCTCGGGGGCGCTGCGGTAGGCTTGGGAGATGTCGCTCACGGGGAAGGACATGAAGCGGAGCGTGTGGTTGCTGTGAGGCACAGTGGCACAGCTTTGGTGAGGAAAAGGTGAGGAGGGGCCCTTGCTCCCCAGGGCCCCCTTGCTGACCATTTCCCTCACCCTTGGCCTTTCTTAACATTTCTGTGCAAACAGGTTGAGCAAGCTGGGGTAGGGGCTGGTGTAGCAGTCCTGGTCCAGGCCCAGGGAGGCTGGGGCTGGGGTCAGGTCAGAGCCCTGGTCCGCTCACCTCTCCAGGGCCCTTGCAATATCCAGAAAGCCCAGGGCAGATGTGTTGTTCCGATCCCATAGGATGGTTCTAAGGGAGACAGTGCACGGCAGCTGGTGACCCCTCCCTCACACAGCCTGCTCTGGAGTCCTCCCTCCTTTCCTGGGTGATGGGGCTGACTCCAAGATGGTTCTGGGCCTGAGGGTGCTCGGAAGCCAGGGTACAAAGCAACGGGGCAAGCAGGGAGGGCATGTGTGTGTATGTGTGTGTGTGGGGGGTTGTGGACGGAGCTCCAGGTTAGGGGGCCTGCAATGAGGCAAGCAGGGAGGGGGCGTAGGGGGTGGGGACTGGGGCTCCAGGTGAGGCCGGCTGTGCACCGCACCTGAGGGAGGAATTGATCTGCAGGGCCTTGGACAGCATCTTGGCTCCGATGTCCTCCATGCCATTGCCGCTCAGGTCCACCTTGGCCAGGCAGGTGTTGCTGCCCAGCGCATTGATGAGGATGCTGGTGCGCAGCTTCAGCCTTGAGTCCGCCACTGACAGCGACTGCAGGGACTATGTGGGCAAAAGCAGGATTAGGCCCGGTCCCTGCAGCCCCTGCCACCGTGGGTCCCTCCCCAGGCCCAGACACTCACACAGTCCTCTTCTTGGATCAGTTGTACCAGCTTGTGGAGGATCTCCTCCAGGGTCCTGTGGGGAGTCAGGGCTCAGAGCAGGAGGGGAGGGGCTGGGGTCACACTATTGGAGGAGCAGGAGGTGACTTGAGCAGGGAGGGGCCGGAGGTAATACAGTGAGCCAAAAGGGTACGTGGATGATGTAGTGAGGTCTGTGGGTATGGGGAGGGGGGCCCTCACTTGGCCTTGACATTGAAGTTCTTGCCCAGGAACAGGTGCTTGAGGGACTTGTTCTTTCCAAGTGCGGGCACCAGCGTCAGGAGGTCCGAGTCGAACCCTGGCCAACAGATGGGAGAGGTCTGGCCTTGAGGCCCGAGGCTCACTGAAGTATCCTCAGGGGTTCTCCCCCATGCTCCAGCCCCTGACCCCACTGGTCCCCAAGAAGGGAAGTGCCCCTACTCACCATTGTCTGACAGATCCAGGCTGCCCACACAGGTGACAGCCCCCAGCTGCTCCTGCAAAGCCTGGGCTCCTGCTGAGCGGAGCTGCAGGGACACGGTGGGGGTGGGGTGGGGAAAAGCAGGGGTAGGGAGAGAGGGCACCTTTAATGCTTAGAGATTAGAGTAGTCACACCAGGACTGAAGGCCATGCCAGGTCTCAGGTGTCAAATCAGGAGGCCCCTTCTCCACACCAGATCCTTCCCTAGGGCTCTCTCCCCTCCCTTTAGTCACAAATATCTCCAGGCTGTGGCTCTGGAGATAGCTCGCTCCTGCCCTCTGGTGGAAAGGTCTGGTATCTCCCACCCCAAAGCTTTCGGGAGGGCGGGGGAGACTGGAGGCTGAAAATGACCTCTGAAGAGGGACACAGACTACAGATTAAGAAGGGAAGCTGGAGGTGTGGTCAGGTCCGAGGGCACAGAGGTGCAGCACAGAGGCAAGATGGAGCCAGGGTCTGATGAAGGTTGGAGAAATGAACAGTGGGGCTATGAGTGGGGGACTGGCAGTGGCCTTGGGGGAAGGAGGGCTCACCTCACAGCTGCTGAGGTCCAGGTGCAGATCACTGAGGTGACTGTTGAGGGAGAGGCCCTGGAGCAGCGCCCTGTGGGAGGAAGGTCAGCAGGCCCACCTCTACCCCTCACCCTCTTCTCTCATGCTTCCCTCTTGGACGCCCCCAACCCTGCACACACCCGACCTGAAGGCCTCCAGGGGCAGCCTCGTGGCCGACAGGTTGACGTGGCTCAGTGTGTAGGCGCTGCTGAAGAACTGCTTGAAGGCCGGTGGGGCCTCGCGGCCCTTCCTGCGGAGACTCCTGGGGTCAGCAAGGGAAGGGGATGCCCATGGCTCGTCCCATCCCTCCCTGCTCCCCTTGTGCTCCAACCTGTGGGAGCAGCTGTTGCGCGCCAGGTTGAGGTAGGTTAGGTGGGAGCAGCAGCCGTGGAGCAGGGCTCCCAGAAGCTGTGGGGAGAGACATGGTGGGTCTCACAGGGGCTGAGAGGGGCGTTGGGAGGGGCTGGCAAGGACCCGTCCCTCCCGCCCCATCAAGGTCCTGGCTCATCACCCTCGGCAGCCAGTCTGTGTGAGCCCCTCTCTGAATGCCCAGTTTGCCTCTTGATGCCTCAGCTTCCCCCTCTGTGGAGAGGGTCTACTTCCTGCCTGACTCCCAGGAGTGGGGGAGACGTTCAGAGGTGGTGACTGTGTAAAGCCAGGGCCACCAGGGTCTCCTAAGGTGCCTGGTTCAAGTGAGAGGGAGAATCCTTTCCTCCTGTTGGGCTCAGCCCTATGCCAGGTGCATGGCTGGGGAATGGAGGGAGGGCTGGCTTTTAGGCACAGCCAGCACAACCCTGGGCAGTGGCCGGGATGGCATACCCCACAGGTGTGAGCTGTGGGCGTTGCTTTAGAATTCAGCTGAACTTGGAGTCATCCCACCAGCTCTGTCCACTCAAGGCAGGGGCGGTGAGGCAGGGACCCACCCTGGCCTCCCTAAATCACCTCAGGCTGGCTCTCCTGTCACCGACCCCTCACCAAGTCAATGGCGCAGTCGGTCCCTGCCAGGTCCAGGTGCACCAGAGCATTGGGCTGGGCCAGGAAACTGTAGAGCGCCTGGGAACAAGGACAGAGGGGCTGCCAGGGAAGGGGTGATAGAGCCCCTCTGCCCCCAAGCTACAGGGCAGAGACTCCCAGGTCCTGAAGCCCGAGCATGCTTCTGCGGGGCTTGAGCTCTCTTCTGTGGACTCACATTGGCCTCGTCTGTGGCGAGCAGCCCAGGGTTCTTGCTCAGGTCCAGGTATCGAAGGGAGCTTGCAAAGGCCGGGTTGGCCCCGAAGGTCTGGCCCAGTGCCTGGAGCCCTGAGCGCAGCGGGCACTGAGCTGGGTTGGCCCCCATACCCACCTCTTCCCCTTCGACACAACTCTTCCCCACGCTACGATGTGGCTCCTTTCCCTCCCTCGGATCCCTGGGATGCTGTATGAGTGTGTTGGTACACTCCAGGACTCAAGGCTCCAGAGGGTGCTAGAGGAGGGTCAGAGGTCAGAGGTCAGGGGCCCCGGTGCAAGTACCTCGAGGGGAAATGGCAGTCTTGGCCAGGCACAGTTTGGTGAGGCCAGTGGGGAAGCAGAGGAGCTGCTGACTCAGACTGAGGAAGCCTGGGGAGCGGAGAGAGACATGGGCCCAGTGAGGGGCTAGCGGTGGGTGCGCGGGGGGGGTGTGTGTGCAGAGTCAGGGTGGGGGCTTGAAGTGGGTACAGGCCTGGGGTCAAGGACAGCAGTATTGGGGCAAGGGCTGGCATCAGGCCGGAGAGCCCCTGTTCAGCCCTGGGTTGGGCTCTGGGCGAGGACAGGGGTCTGTATTGTGGTGGGGGTATAGGATTCAGGGCTGGGGCTCACCCTTGTCCTCGATGGGGTTGTGGGACAGAGTGAGGGCATGCAGCACACAGCTCCCGTTCTCCCCAAACACCCCGGCCAGCTTCTGGACAAAGTCCCTTCAGGGAAGGGGAGGAAGGATTTGTTTGTCCCAGCCCCTGGGCTTCCCCTCTTCCTCCACTGGCCTGCCTGCATGGGGCTGCAGAGGTCAGAGTTCCCCACAGGTGGGGACCAGCTTGGGGCCTGCCTGGGAGCTTGTCATCACTCTGAAGGACCTGGGAAGTTGTGTCAAGACAAAGCCGAGCTTTGGGTCCTTGAGACTAGAGCAGCCCACCCTGCTGGGTAGTTGATAGAAGAAGGGGATGGGGCAGGGAGCATACTGGGAGAGGCCGTGGAGCTGGGGGGCTAGGAGGCTTAGCTCTGAGTCCCAGCTTGACCATAAACTTGCTTTGTGCCCTTTTTGGGCCTAAATCTCCTTTTCTATAAAGTGAGGGGCTGGAGGAGATAGCGTGGAGGCCCGTATCATGCTCTGAGGTTCTGGCACCCTAAGACTACATCAATGGGGCACCACTGCCCAGGGAGGAGGATGGCCTCACGTCTTAAGCCCGGCGTTGTCCAGCACCAGCTCTTCGAGGCTCCCCGACTTGCTCAGGGTATGTAGCACCTGTTCTAGCACTTCAGAGCCCTAAGGACAGAGGGGGTTTTTCTGATCAGGAGCCAGAGAGGGCGCTACTCTCTGGCCCCTCCTCCCACCCCTCCTAGTCCCTACCAGCCGCAGATCCTTGCAGTAGAGTTTGGTGAACCACTGGTTGTAGGCCAGGGCTGCCACCATTAGGGCCAAGTCTCTGTGGGCAGATTGAAAGGGCAGGAAAGTGGTGAGCAGAAGAATCTAGGGATGGGGTGGTTGGCCTGGGAAAGTCTAGCCAGGTAGAAGGCAAGGGGGAGTGGAGTTGGGGAGATAGAGCTGGGCTGCAGGTAGGACTAGAAGAGGGAGCCTGGAAGGGCCAGGGTCGGGGCTGAGGCTGGAAGGGGGTGGGGACAAAGTCTTTGCTCCGTCTGCTTACCGGCTTTCCAAGTGGCTGAAATCCAAAAGATTGAACTCGCGGTTATCCTCGGCATGATAGATGGTGTCCACATCCTTGGAGAGGTGGAACTGGCTCACACCTGCTCCCCCCCTCCTCCCCTGCTCCCTCCCTCCGGGTCCCACCTGCCCACCTGCTGGGTCCCTGCCCAACGTACCCATTGCACCTCCTCACGGCAGTGCAGCCCATTGTAGTCACACAGAGCAGCATAGGTCTCGGAGAAGCCACCTATGGGGCAGGACACAAGCTGACTCCATGAGGAGTAAGGGCGAGGGGAATAGGCTTGGGGTTCAAGGAAAGGTCAAGGTCATTTTATGTGGCCAGTGTCCCGGGTTCCTGCTACACCGTGAACCTCTGAGGTCTGGGAGCTATGGAGTCCTCATGGCAGGCAAAGCCCCAGGTGCAGAGGACTTTGGACAAGGGCAGGGTGGTTGAGGTTCCACTCGCATCAAGTCTGCCCCTGCTCACCGCAGACACTGTGAGTGGTAGATGTGGAAGTCTCGGAGTTGGGGGATGTGTCTCGGGGCCCTTCTGGGGTGTCAGCATTTCCACGCCGGATTAGACATCTGGAAAATGAGCAAATCCATCCCAGAGAGGGGTGGGAAGAGGCTCTCAGTTTTTTCTCTGCTATAGCTTCTGGGTCCCAGGGAAGAAGCAGGAGTGGGGACATGAGGGCTCTTCCCCTCAGTGTTCCAGGAGCCCAGGGCCAGGGGAAGGAGGGAAGGAGGGAGAAGTATCCTTGTTGTCTAACCCTTTGAGAGACTCCGCCTTTGCCACTCACCCGGGGCCAGGGCAGACCTTGGAGAGGGCAGAGCTCACATGTCGAGTCACCTGGTCTACGCTCTCAGCCGATGGCAGCCGCATGCTCACCACGCCACGCTCAGTCTCCACTAGGATCTGGAGGAAAGGGAGCACCACGGCCTCAGATATCAACTCCTTCCTCCTGCTAGCCCAAGAGCAGGGCCCAAGTCATGCCACTCACCTGGTTCTGACTGAGTGTGTTGAAGGCGCGGATTTCTAGGACATTGAAGGAGCTCTCCACCTGTGGGCGGGGGGGGGGGGGGGCACGGGGATGCTCATCTTGAGCTTAGGGCCTGGCTGCCTGATTCTGGAGGGAGCGTGACAGGTGCACCCCTGCTCCTCAGCCCGACTCACCTTGGCTGGGACTTTAAGGGGGAAAAGATGGAGGCGCCAGGAGGTCAGGGCCTTCGGAGAGAGGAAAAGAACATCAGCAGCAAACGGTGGCTCCTGGGGCCTAGGCCTCCTGTCCCCCCTCAGTCCCCTCAGCCTGTGTGCAACCCCTGTCAGCAGTGGCCCCCTGCTCTCGGGTCCTTCCTTTCTCTCATGCCCCACCCCAGGCTCCTGGACATCCACCCAGTCCAGCCTGCCCCTTTCCCCAGACTTCATCTCCTCTGCGTCGCCACCATCCCCAGTCTCCCCTGCCTCCCAGTCTCCTTGTTCTCAGCAGCCCAGCTGCCCCTGATTATACCCCCTCTGCCTGCCCCCAACCCCCCCAGCCCAAGCCCAGGGCCCTCACCAGAACTCGATCCTCAAACTTCTTGGGCTTTGTCTCCAGCTTCACCCGATGTTGTTGGAGCACAGCCCCTTGGCTTAGGCACCTCCTGATGCTGTCTGTGGGTGGGTGGGGGGCCTGCTCAGAGCTCCCCTTACCCCCTGGCCACCCCCACCTCCCCAGGGCTCTCCAGGAGTGGGGTCAGATGAGAGGAGAAATAAACAGGGAGAGAGAGCTTTCCTTCTTGGGTGGCTTTTCTCTTCCTATCAGAGAGGAGGGGGGGTGTGGAGAAAACTCTGGCTCCTGATGTTCCTGAGTCAGGGGACAGTTGCTGAGTGACACTGTCTGTGGGAGGGTGTGTCTTACACTTCTGAGGGTGTGAAGGATTTTTCCAACCCATGCACTCCAGCAGCCATTGACACATACATAGTGAGTCAGTATGTGGGGGCGTGGGGGTGTCCCTTTGACTATATTCTGGGTGGTCTGGGTGTGAGCATCTGCCTTTTACTATGCATGTGTTCCTGCCTTCTGAGGACACCAGGGAGCCCGAGCGTGGCCTTGGCAGGGGTGGATAGGTGAATGAGTGTGCTGTGTTTGTAGTTGTGAAAGACAGCTCTGCTGCGGGGGTGGGGGGTGGGGTGGTGGTGGTGGTGAGGAGTTAAGTGTTTACGAGAGCTCAATACCCATTTCCTAGCAAAACCATCCAGATATCCCAGTGTGTGTATGTGTGTGTGTGTGTGTGTGTGTGTGGTGGGGGTGCAGTTTCTTTAAAGATGTGTGTACACACACATCTGATGATTGTGTTTGTGTGTGTGTGTGTGTGTGTGTGTGTGTGTGTGTGTAGGTATGGGAAACTGCCACGGTGCACCATGCCTCTGAGTATCCTTGAGCGTCCTGGTGTCTGCGTGGGCTAGCCTGCACTCCCCGGCCTGGGGCAGGGGGCGAGAGAGGGTTATGGTAGTGCTGGGGGGGTCGGGCCTTGGTGTGGGCTGAGTCTGAGAACCGTGCGAACAGGAGAGACCTTGAGGTGTGGGTATGAGTAGGGAGAGGGGGCAGGCTAAGACGGGGCCTCCGGGAGGCGAGCTGCAGAGACCCTGCTCTTGGTTTTAGCTCCAGTCCGGGCCCTCTTCCCTGACTCCCTTCTTTGCCCCACTGGCCTGGGAGCTGCCGGGCTGCCAGAGGGGCTCCCAGGGCCAGTTCCGGGGCGGGGCCGGGAGGAGGGAGGGTACTGAGCCAAGAGGCGGTCAGGACCAGGGGCAGCTCCCTTGGCCCGGCGGGGCGGGCCGGGCCGGGCCCCGCCCGGCGGGGAAGCGGGGACTCTCCGGAGGAGAGACTGGACACCTCACCGAGGGATGGGCTAGGATCAGTGAGCGTCAGCCCCAGGGAGCGCCAGGGGACTGCACCTGTCACCGAAGATCGGGACGGGCGGCTCTGGGACTGGAAGGTCCTGACAGGGTGAGGCGAGGCGGGCAGTGGAGGATGCTCCGGGGACAGCGATGCCCCGAGCTAGGATGCAGGGGCAGGGGGCTGCCTTGGAGTCGGAACGCATGGGGCGCGGGGAGAGGGGGAGGCACCGCGGGGAGGAACGCACTGGGTCTGGGATGCTCCGGGACGGGGCGTCCCGGAGACCACCGCAGCCTCGTACCTTGCAGCTCGCGGGTGAGCTCCGCGCTGGGCTTGGCCATGGCGGCCGCTGCTGCTGCCGTTGCTGCAGAGGAGCCGCCGCCGCCGGGGAGCCGCGGCACATGCTAGACCTGGCTCCGGTAGGGCCCGGGCGCTGAGCGCTGCAGCAGCCGCCGAGCCCGCTCCTGTCAGGGGCGGCTGCGCGAGCGCTCCTCCCCCCTCCCCCCCCCCGCCAAGCCTGGGAGCCCGGGTCTCCCGCCCCGCCGGGAGAGGTGCGGGACTGAGCATGCGCGCCGCGCCTCCGAGCCGCGTGAGACCCCGCGCGCGCCCGCGCCCACCCCTCCCGCCCGCTCCCGCGTGCGACGCCCTGTGCGTGTCGCCTGGAGCCTGGGCTGTCTCCCGGGCGGGGGTGGCGTCCACTTCCCGTGCCATCCACTCCTCGGGCACCGTGAGCACAACCCATTTCTTTCATTTGTGGGCCTGGGTAGCCCTCCCCGGGTCATCCTTGCAAGGCCCCTCCCTTTTGCCCTATTGCTTGGGACGCGTCCAGCTCCTACCCGCGAGGGAACTCAGGGCCGAGGGCGATGCCAGGAGAGGACCTGGCCAAATCTGGGGGGTGTTCATTCTTCCTCCCGCTTGCCCAGCCCCGGGGATCCCTGCAGCGTCCTTGGCACCAACCCCACGGGTGTGAGGCCCAGAGTAACACCCGGGAGTTTCCGTGCCACCTCCTCCCAGCTGGCAGTTCTGCAGACACATCCACCCCTGAGCAACAAGCTTAGGTCCTGGAGACAGGGAGGAGGATTAGGGGGATGCAGAGATGTAGTCCACAAAGAATCGCTGCTTGGCTACCACACCTATGTACCCCACAATGAAAAATGATCACACCAATTCAAAGCAACATGATCATCCGCATTTTATTTGCATCTCTTTGCAAGTTGTTGATTTTCTGCCCTGCTCTTTCCACCTGGGTTCCTTCAGTCCCATCTCCCTCAAATTCCTCCATGTCCAGGGGGAAGAAAAATATATTAGTTGGTTTTTGCCAAGGTAGACTCAGCTTTCTCAGCAGGCCTGCCCTTTGCTCTCAGGGGAAGTCTTTATCCAAGGCTACAGCAATAGCGGGAATCATAAGACCATACCTTGACCACAGGGAAGGCTGGATCTTTTCACAGGGCAGAACTGATTTGGGGGGTGGGCTGGGGTGTAAGGTGAGCAGTATATCAGGCAGAGGTGGGAAAGGCTAGTCGATGAGTGCAGGAATTGGAGCCCAGTCTCTGCCCTGGTGAGGTCTCTCCCGGTCCTCAGAGGCGGGATGGGGCCCCTCCACTCACTACCACTGTCTCCCCAGTGATGTAGCTGGCGTCTTCAGAGCACAGGAAAGACACGATACCTGCACAGTCATCTGGCTTGCCTATCCTGCGGAAGAGGGGCAACAAGGAAGGGAGGAAAACATCAGTCAGACCCCCTGACCTGGCCCACAGGGAATGAATTTGCTTAATCAAAAAATATCAGGTGATTTATTAAGACCAGCTTACAAGCTTTCTGTCAATCAAACGGAGTTAGCATGAAGATAAGCTGTGATAATAAATACTGCATCCTGCAAAACCCATCACACATTATATTCAAATAATACAGAGACATTCTGTTTTTTAGACAACTCAGGACAGCAAAATCCAAAGTCATACAGATAAACCGGTGAGCAGCGATTTTATTTGTTTCGCACATGTGTATACTGTTCAAGTGTCAGGGAGTCTGTGAGACAGTAAACGGTTTGTTTTAAATGGTTGCATTTGTATAGCTTCAACTCACAGACAATTTTTTCAGGAATCTGTTTTTGTCCCTTAAAGTCAGGTTCATTTTGGGAGAATGTGCTAATTCTCAGTGTTTGTATCAGTGATTGCATAGTTAGGGAACGGTGTAACCTTAACTGCCATAGAATGCTCTAGAGGTGGGTAGAGTGGGCACCTCAAACCTAGAAGACCTGGAGTAGTGTGGTTCTCCATCCTCTCCCCACTCACCGCCCCCCCTCCATCCCACCAAAAAAGATGCCTAGGTCCTACACTGGACCAATTGAAAAAGAATCTTTGGGAGTAGAGCCTGAGCATCTGCAGTTTCACAAGTGCCCAGATGATTCTAATGCACATTCAAGACCAAGAAGCATAGGTGGAGACATTCACCGGGGCCCCAGGATGACAATACCCTGACTTGTGAGTGAGTTGTGAACTAGGTGTGCAGCTCATGCCTGACATCAAACAGCTTGGGGTGCACTGAGGGGGTCTGGAATGTCTGGGCCAGTAAAGAGTAGGCATTGCTGGAATGTGTCCTTGAGGGGACAAGACAGAGAAACCAAAAGCTGGAGAGAGGCAGGGAAGTTAGAAGAAAAGGAGCCAGACAAAGTGGCCTGAAAGGTCTGGCTAGCCCTGTGGGGAAGAGATGGGTGAGTTTTCTTAGCAAGGGGAGGTTCGGGGCTTAGTGAAGCTCTTCATTCCTTTTATTTGGATTGTAGGATCATCAGTCTGAGCTTTGGAAACATGGCATTTTACTCATGGTTTTGGTTTTGGTCTTGGTCCCCGGGCACTAGGCATCCCCAGAGGTGGAGGCCACACAACCAGGCGGAAAGAGGAGTCAGGGCTTCTCCCAGGGCAGTGCTCTGCTGAAACCCAGAGCCTCTGTGTTTGCTTTTTGCAATGGAAGTGGACCCCTCGCACGTGCCACTACGGCGATGTAGTGTGCAGGGACTTGTGAAGTGTGTGTTTGTGGGAGGACAGAGCACGCTCATGTTGTCTGTGGGACCAAAAGACAGTGAGCCGCGGGCTGTGGGACGGACCTGACCTCTCGTTCTTGTACTTCCCAACCTTCTCCTGTGACAGCCTTACCTTCTTATGTGCAAGGTTTCTTTGATGTTCTTCTCTCTTGCCTTGTCCATCCACAACTGCAGGAAAAAGGGGCGTCTCTTTATGTGGCAGAAGAGGAGACGGAGGGCCAGAGGGGGAGAAAGTGCTGCCCTCGTGTCAACTGAGAGGAAGGCTGGAGAGAAGCCCCTTCCGCTTCCCAGTCCTCCTCCGCTCCCAGTGGCTCCCCACAGCCCTCTTCCGTTTCATTCTTTGCAGGTGCTAGTGAGGTTGTTGCTGGGTCTCCCCAGTCCTCATCCCCTTAAGGATATGGAACCATGTGAGCAGAGTCTGAATTCCTGTCTCCACAGCACACCTCAAGAAAGGGTGCCTGTGGGGTCTGATGTGAACAGGCGGCTGGTATCGAGGCGGGGGGGAATGTCGAAAAGCCCAGGGAGGGGGGGCGGAAGATACTGGGCTCCGTCGTCTAGGAAGATGCCCCTTTGGGGTCCCCGCAGTCCTCACCACTTGGCTGAAGCTAGTCTTAATGAGTCCCGGTGCCAGGCAGTTCACCCTAATGTTCCTTTGGTCCAGCTCTCTGGCCAGGTTCTTGGTGAGGCCCAGCAGGGCAGTTTTACTAACATTGTAGGGGCCCAGGCCCTGGAGAGAGGAGATAGTGGGTTAGTGTCTTTGCTTCCAGTTCATTCTTGGTTCTTATCGGAAGGCATAAAGGGCGGTCGAATAATAGGGCATCTCCTCCAAGGGAGGGTGCCAGCTAGAAAACTGTCTTGTGGGTGAACCACCCCTAGGTTAGGGTGTGTGGAGGCAAGGCATCTATTTTGTGGGAAGGGGCTTGGTGCCGTGATTCCAAAAGGGGACACACACTTCTTAGGGTGGCTGGGGGAGTGGAAAAATGTAGGATGGGGGGCGGAATGGAAGTAGCAAAGAAGGGGGCTCTTACAGGAAACGGAAGGTAGGCTCCCATGGAGGCCACGATCACCACCGAGCCACCCCTGGAAAAAGAAGAGAGTGACCCTCTTCCCAGAGGGGACCCTGGCCCTCAGCCCACATAAGGCCCACCGCGCCCAGGCTCCCTCTCGCTGTCTGTCTGTACCCTCGTTTCTCCATCTCTGGCACCACTGCTTTTGTCATGAGGGCTGTGGCCTTCACGTTAACGTCCAGAATCTGAAACCGAGAGAGAAGGAGAAAGAGCATGAGGGAAGGGCTGGAGAAGGCAGGGCAATGAGGACTCCCAGCGGGGCTCCTGGGATGTCTGTTGGGCCCTGGTGCAGATCTCCGAGATGCTTTACCTGGACCTGACAAGTGCAGAAGCCGAGGCCCAGGGAGAAGCCCCTTTCACCAGCTTATTCAGCTAGAGAATGACACATTAGGCTCGGGTGAGAAAGAAAGGACCCTGGTCCCTCTTGTATCCTAACCAGCTGAGCATGATTTGGCCTATATTAGCAGGGCCGCTTTGGATTTGAGCTGGATTTTCTGTGTTTCTTCCAACTAGGGAGAACTTGGAATTGGGCTGGTCTACTGGACCCACCCCAGAATGGGCCACGCTGCTCTGGGAAAACGTGGCCTGACCTCGGGCACTGGGCTGGTTCCAACATTTCTCTGGCTTCTGAGCTTAAGGAGTCAGATGCTTTTGGCCCTCCAGGATGGACTGTCTGGCTGGCCATTTATTGGAAAGTGGGATCATGAAGGGGCACTTTGCGGGGAGCTGGGACATAGTCTCCAGTCAAAACCCCACATCCGTCATGTAAAACAATTGCATGACCCTCGTTTACATTGTTCTAGGCACTGCTGGGATATTCCCCTTCTGTGCCCCCCCATGCCGACTTATTATTTTGAAATTTTTAATCTTACAGAAAAGTTGCAATAGAAGTACGATGAATATCCAGATATCGTTTACCTGGATTCACCAATTGTTCACATGTTCCCCCATGTGTCCTATCTATGTGTCTGTATAGTTTTTTTCCTGAATAGTCATCACAATGTTCTATCAGTAGAACTTTAGCATTTTTTTCCAAAGTATAAGGACATTCTTACACACCTCCATCCATTATCACACCAAGAAATTTAACATCGGTAATAATGATTTTACCTAATAGGCTGTCCCTAACAAAATTTCCCCAATTGTCTCCCCACATGTCCTTATTTTAAAAAATCCAGAGTTTAATCAAGGATCAGCCATTGAATTTATATTTGATGTACTGTGACATTTTAAAAAATGCAAATTAAAAAGAAAAATCACTTGGTTTAAAACTGATTTTCATGGGGTCTTTATTCAGACTGCTCATGAAAGATGTTTCTCTACTTTAAAGAATATCGATCAGGAACTGACTCACTTAGGCACATTTGGCACTTTGGTCTTTATGTCTGTGAAAGACTGATAAACAAACTATAATATTTTAGTATCCTTAAACTTCAGTGCTGAGAAGTTATTGATGACATCAGAGTGAAAAGCCAAACCAGGGGAGATCATAAAAAATTTAGCATTTCCAAATCATGTGGGAATATTAACCTTAGTAAACAAAGACAAATATTTTAATTAAGACTTCATAATTAAAAACTGTAGGTGTGTGAAATGTATCATAAATGTAATTATGCATGCTCACATAAAACCCAATATTCCACACTTGAATTTATAGACATCTGGATCTCAGATTTCCTTGACATTGCAGTTAAGAAGAAAAGAGCACGGGTCTTTTTCAAAGGTTGTAAGCTACAAAGCGGTAACTTAGGTCATTTCGCTTAACTAGCAGCTATTAAAGTTTTCCAGCTAATGCGAAATCATTCTTTTTTGGCCGCTGAAAAGGGGATGGAGGTTGTGTAGGCTTAAGCGTATTAGCTATTAGCAGATAGCTGCCACGTCTCTGCTGGAAGTACACCCGAAGAAGAGCCTGGATGAGTACGTGGAGGAGAGAGCTGGAGAGTGAAGCAGAAGAAGGCTAGCCAGGAGCAAATGGAAGAGCCAAACTGGGGAGAAGCAGAAATGAAATGGGGGCAAGGAAAGAGGAAGCCACCCCCCCACCTGCCCTCTACCAGGTGCACTCCAGGTGTGTGCAGATCACAAGGATTCCTCACATTTCCATGGCACTTGACAAACGTTTTCTAAAAGCAGCCTGAGTTTGTTCTGGCCATTTTCTGAGGCCTGTTCCCTGCTCCTTCAATCCCCTCTCACCTTGTCCCACACCTCCTCGGTGACATCCATTAGGTTTCCAAAGAAAGGGTTGACGGCAGCATTGGAGACCAGGATGTCAATGCCCCCATGAAGGTTCACGGCCTAGAGAGAGGAGTAAGGTCTGAAGTAGGACTGCAGGTCAGTAAGGGAGGTGCATTTATCAATGTGGATAAAGAATTCCTTCTTAGGAACAAAATGATGTCAAAATGACATCTCTTTTTCTTGAAACATCTCTCTCCCCAGCTACCCTAAGTTCTGCTGCTAAACATTTTGGGTCTAGTTTCTTTTGCAGGCTTTTCTTCCTGCCCCCCCCCCCCCGCCCCTCTCCTAGGGCTGTTGTTGACCTTTTACTCTTTACACTTTCCCTTTGGGGGAGCTCCTCTATTCTCATGGCTTCAGGTCCCACCTCAAAATCCATTTCCAGACCCTTTCACTTTTCGCAGAGTTCCAGCCCCATTTGCCCAAGTGCTTACTTTCCAGTTCTCCTTGACTGAGTTAGCATGATCTCAAACTCAATCTGTCCACACCTACCTGAATGGAGAAACTGTTTATTTTATTTATTTATACTTATATTTTGGTGAAGATTTTATTTATTTATTTGAGGGAGAGTGAGAGTACACATGTGCCCAAGCATGAGTCGGGGGGGGGGGGCGGCTAGGGGCAGAGGGCAAGGGAGAAGCAGACTCCCTGCTGAGCAGGGAGCCCATCACGAGGCTCGATCCCAGGACCCTGAGATCATGACCTGAGTGCAGGCAGACGCTTAACCGACTGAGCCACCCAGGCACCCCAAGAAACTGTTTTAGATAGACCAACAGAATGTCACCACTGGGAGGGACCTTTAGATCACCCAGCCCAATGTCCTCATGGCACAGGGGCCGAAACTGAGTTCCGTGGATTTCTCAGTAATGACATACGGGGGCTGGCTAAGGAAAAGGAGGAAGCCTGCTCACTGGGTCTTTGGGAGAGGCCAAGTAATCTGCTCAGGGCACAAAGCTAGTTAGTTAGTGGTGGCAGATCTGAGAACCGGTCTCCCTTCTACCGCAGAGCTAATCCTTCAGAGTCCTCTGAAAGTGAGTTGGGGTCACTGTGAAACTGGTTACCCAGGAGCCACGGTAGTGAAGACACCAGCCTGGGCTTAAAGCGGTTTCCCATTCAGTTATGATGTCATTTTCTCTCCCCTCCCCCTTTTGTGGCTTGGAGGCATGGAAGATTCAAGGCAGAAACCGAGATTTAAACTGGGGAAGCCAAGAAAGGCAACATCTCACCTTGCTAATAAATTGAAAGTAGACGGCGAAGGCATATGCCAGCGTAATGAGTGACCAAACGGAATCTGCCAACAGTACATGACTCTGAAACCAGACTATGCATTTGCCCAGAACAGGCAATTCTGATGCTTTGGGCGAGCAGCACTAAACGGGCCCTTGATCAACTTTGTGCTTCATGATTTGGCGCACAGAGGGGTGTTATTAACAATGTGTGCCATCTGCTAGCTCCCGTTTTAACTAATTATTCTTGCTAACTAGGTGCTAAGTTCAGTTGCTTCCACACTGCTGAAGGAATGGCTTGGGCTGTCAACATGTAAATTTAACAAAATTTAAAATCACATAAGCTTTTAAAACCGGTATCGATACTGTCTGGTGCTAAGTTTTGGTGTCCTGGCACAAAGCCCCAGTCACCTGCCTTGGCTCTGTGTAAGTCTCGCCTATGGACTTGTGACGAGCGAAGTGCACTATAAGCTAGAAAGGGATGGGTGCAGGGCGCCTGGGTGGCTCAGTCATTAAACATCTGCCTTCAGCTCAGGTCACGATCCCAGCATCCTGGGATCAAGACCCACAGTGGGTTCCCTGCTCAGCAGGGAGCCTGTTTCTCCCTCTCCAGCTCCCCCTGCTTGTGTTCCCTCTCTCACTGTCTCTCTCTGTCAAATAAATAAAGTCTTAAAAAAAAAAAAAAGAAAGAAAGGGATGGGTGCTGTGCCCTGCAGGTGTGTGGTTGGGGGGCAGGGAGCCTAGCAGCTCGGAGAGGGGAGAAGTCTAGGTTTTGACTGAACAGGGAACCATAGAAGATTCATGAGAAAGGCACTATGACCGCCCAGGTGTCTCCTAAGCCTGCCCTAAATTGTGTGCTCACTACACTAAAGAGGTTAGGAGTTGGGTGCTCTGTTTTCTAATAGGTATATTTTTTTAGAAAAAGTATAGTCAAGTGGAGAAGTGACTGATCTGGATTCTGCTCCCCTACGCTTTTGAGAAGCTTTGCAGTGCAGATTAGGAAGCCACTGGATAGTAACCATTCTTTTTATTTACTTATTTTTTTGAGAGAGAGAGAGAGAGCGCAAGTGCGTGTACTTTGGGGGGGCGGGCAAAGGGAGAGAGAGAATCTTTTTTTTTTTCTTATTAAGTTTGTAAATTTTAATTCAGGTGTACAATATAGTGATTCAATAATTCCATACATTTCTCAGTGCTTCTCATCAAGATAAATGTATTCTTAATTCCCTTCACCTATTTCACGCATCCCCCCAACCCACCTCCCATTTGGTAACCCTCTGTTCTCCATAGTTAAGAGTCTGTGTTTTGTTTCACCTCTTTTTATTCCCCTTTGTTTGTTTCTTAAATTTCACATATGAGAGAAATCATATGATATTTGTCTTTATCTGACTGGCTTATTTTGCTTAGCATTATATTCCCAGGGAGAGAGAAAATCTTAAGCAGACTCCTCAGTCAGCTCAGAGCCCCAGTTGGGGCTCATTGTCATGACCCTGAGGCCATGACCTGAGCAGAAATCAAGAGTCGGAGGCTTAACTGACTGAGTCAGCCAGGCGCCCCGGATAGTAACCCTTCTTAAGGAGCAGCTTTCCCCATTGTAGGGTAACAGCTGACAATAGGCAGAGCCCGTAGCCGATAGCTAATAAGTACCCTCTCCAGTCATTTTCCATCCTGACATTGGCCATACAGATTATTTGAGGGTTGTGTGTGTGTGTGTGTGTGTGTGTGTGTGTGTGTGTGTGTGTGTGTTTTAAGATTGTATTTATTTGTCATAGGGAGAGAGAGAGAGTGTGCACAAGCAGGGGGAGCGGCAGGCAGAGGGGGAAGCAGACTCCTCACTGAGCAGGGAGCCTGATGCGGGACTCGACCCCGGGACCCTGGGATTATGACCTGAGCCAGAGGCAGACGCTTAACCGATTGAGCCATCCAGGCGCCTCTGTGTGTGTGTTTTTAAAGATTTTATTTATTTGAGAGAGAGAGCATGAGCGAGAGAGAGAGCACAAGCAGGGGGAGAGGCAGAGGCAGAGGGAGAAGCAGACTCCCCGCTGAGCAAGGAGCCTGATGTGGGACTCGATCCTAAGACCCCAGGATCATGACCTGAGCCGAAGGCAGACACTTAATGACTGGGCCACCCAGGCGCCCCTGAGAATTGTTTTTGACTCATCCCTCATATTTCCCATTTCTTGACACTGGGTGAGGAAGAAAAAAATCTTGCTGGGTTCTCACTCAATGTCTCCTGGGTGTATCCCTTCTGGTCCCATTGCCGTTGCTCTAGACCTGAATGACAGCCACAGCTTCCTTGCTAACATCCTTGGCTCAGAGTCTTTTCTACTCTAATAGATCCGCTTACTGGTGCCAGATTATCTTTTTCAAATATATCCATTTTCATCTTGCTCAAAACCTCACATGGCTTACTTCCTCCAAGAACATCTAAACTTCTTTGGGAGGCTACGGAGCCCCTGTCCCTTACCCTTCCCACCAGGCCATTTTCCAGTGGCACTCCCAAATCTGTGCTCTCTGCTGTGAATTCACAGTGCTCCGCTCTCCCCGTCGGTCCCTCCTTGGCTGGCTGCTCATTTTGCAGGGTCATCTGGAACCCTGTCCCTCCTCCATCTGCCCAGCCTCACCCCCTCCTAGAGGTCTAGCTCAAGCCCCACCTCTGAGCCAGGGCTGTAGTTCAGGGTAAGTGGACCTTGTAGGGCTGAGAGGTTGCTTCCCCAGCAGGATTTTGACATTAAGTTGCTAGGCACATTTCATATGGCTAGTCAGCAATTGGCCCCGGATCCCAGATGGCTCTCTTCACCCTCAGGATCAAGGTCCCAATCTCAGACAAGGTGACTTTCTTTCTTCAATGTTTACTTATTTATTTTAGAGGAGGTGGGGAGGGGCAGAGGGAGAAGGAGAGAGAGAGAATCTTAAGCAGGTTCCACGCTCAGCGCAGAGCCCTCGATCTCAGGACCCCAAGATCATGACCTGAGCTGAAATCAGGAGCTGGGTGCTTAACCGGCTGAGCCACCCAGGTACCCCAAGGTGACTTTCTTGGACATACATCTGGCTTTCTCCAGTGCACAGTTGGGCATCTGCCAAATGGCTCCCTAAAAATGGAATGACTTTATCCTATCATACCACCGTTTACCATTGTTTAAGGGACCCCTCTTCTATGATTACAAAGTTATTTCTGCCAGCCTTCCAGTCTGTTATACTTTCCATTTAGGGTAGAGTCTCCTTTCTACTCCAGGGAATAAAGTGGGTGTCCTGAGCCTGAGGGAAGAGCAGCCTCCTTTGCCAGATATTCATGTTTTCTTGTGTCGCTGGAAGGCTGGTGCCAAGTACCAACTCTACACTGGCTTTGACACTTTCTTTGAGACTAACATCCAAGTGGGCATGAAAGGCCTGATCCGATGCTAATGGAGAAATGCCTGGTGGTCTGTAGTCAGCTTGGCAGGTCTGGATTGACTCACAGCTCTTTCTAACTGGCTGTGGGACTCAGGATGTTGCTCCAGCTTTCAGAGCAGAATGTTCTGAACGTTCCGAAACTGGGAGAATAGTTCTTGCCTTGCTTGGATTGTTGTCAGGTTTAGAGGTAACCAGGGAAGGCTCTGGACAAAGTGAATGACACACAGTAGGTGGCTGAAACATGGTGGGCTGCCTCCCAGAAGAGGTTCCCAGGGACTTGACTCTACAAGCTAAAGAACAGGGGATTGATTATTAGCCCCTGGGTGGAGACATCTATTTTGCAATTGTATTTACCTTTCTCATCTGCCCAATTAGATTGGAAACTACTGGAGAACCAGGGCCAGCTGTTGTCCTGGGTAACCCAAGGGATGACGCAGGGTTGAAGCATTAGAGTGGTTTTTGATTCTCTGACGGGGATGGGATGATTCTCAGAGATATCATAGAAAGGCACACAATAAAAATGTGTTGGTCGATTTGTATGCAGAACGACCGGTCATGTTTTAGTTAATAGTGCTGGCTCCTAGGAAAGCAGGGAAGGAGGCTCAGGCTGACTCCCTTCCCCTACCTCCTGGCTCTGTGCCCATACCCTTGTTGCTCACCGTGGCCACCAGCCGCTTCCGGTCCTCGGTCTTCCCCACGTGGCACACGGTGCCTGCCACGCTCAGCCCCTCCTCCTGCAGCACGGCCACTGCCCGGTCCACGTTCTGCTGCTTCCGACTGCTGATGACCACGTGGGCCCCGTCCCGGGCCAGGCGCCGGGCGATGGCGAAGCCGATCCTGCGGCAGAGAGAGATGCCCGTCAATGCCAGTACAGGGGAAACGGTTGAGAGATGGGCTCCGAAGTCAGAATGCCCAGGTCTGAATTCCTGGTCTCCCTCGGTAGGACCTCCTGTCTGCTTTATGTGTAAAAGAGCCATTACCATACAGATGGACGTGCTTAGCGTGTTTTTAGCACTCATTTACTTACTTTTCCTAGGGTTTTGGCCCTCAGGCTAGGTTCTCAGGAACTGACATTACCTT
The DNA here is from genome assembly GCF_009762305.2 of Zalophus californianus. Classification (NCBI taxonomy): domain Eukaryota; kingdom Metazoa; phylum Chordata; class Mammalia; order Carnivora; family Otariidae; genus Zalophus; species Zalophus californianus. The sequence goes on from NC_045600.1 coordinate 71,217,784, forward strand.
CCACAGGCATCCCCACAGTGACATGCCCCACACCCTGTAGGGACTGAGGGGAGAGAAATGAGCCAGAGGGGTAGCAACAGCCCCTTGCATGATTGGAGGGTCTCACTTGAAAGAGCCCCTGTCCCCAGATACTTCCCTTACTGGTCTACAGCTTCTCAAAATTGTTAAATTATGTGTGGGGGTGCATGTGAAAGGGTGGGTCTCTAGTAAAAAATGTCATTTTTTTAACATTATGCCCCTGGGAGTAAGGGTTCCACACTTGGCAGATGTGAGTCATCAGCATTTCGCATACATTTGTACTTTAGATTTGTGTAGTGCAGGCATCTAGCAAAGTCCTGTGGGGATGAGAAACGGATAGAACAGGTCGGGCAAGGGCAAAATGTACTGAGCTAACCAAAAACCTGCACACATGGGTCTTGTGTCCTGTCCAGGAAAGGGGCGCCAAATGGGGTGTCTGGAACATCTCCACAGTCCATGGAGGCCGTGGGATAGGATTTTTGAAATCTGGACTGTCTTGGATTTCTTGGTGTTTGGTCTTCCCAGACTCTAGCTGGGGCCGCTTGACTTGGTCAGCCCAGAGCCCTGGGAGACTGAAGTGGCGCAGTTGAGCCAGGGGCAGCAGTGACAGGAGACTGGCAGCAAGCGGGGCCAAAGCGAGAGGATTGCGAGGCGCTGCAGGCCGACCACGTGGTTCCTGTCTTCGGGAATCAGACTGCCTGGCAGTGAGGTCGGAGGGCTCGGCCCGGAAGCAAAGGTCATGGGGTTAGTACCTGTTTCCAGAGAGCGGAGGCCTCAGAGCCTCCGGCCGCGGCACTCACCCGTCGGTGGAGGCCGTGACTAGAGCCACCTTATTGGCGAGCGGGCCCCGGAGCGCCATCCCGGAGCTGGCCATCCGCACAGACCTCCACGCCCCGGCGCAGCTGGCTGGCAAGAGCACTGCCTTCCGCATGGCGCCGTCTCGCCGTAAACTCAAGGGCGGTAATAACCCGAGAAGGACGGTAACGAGGAACGGGCCTCCTCCCCGCCCCGCCCCCCGCCCGGCTGCCAGATCTCCGCCCCGCTCCCCGCCCGCGCTGGCGCTGGGCGGCTAGCGAGCCCCGCCCGGCGCCGGCTCCTCGCAGCCAGAGCGCGCTGTGGCCGCGGGGCGCCCCCTGCCGGCGCACGGCCCGCCGCGCCCCGCTGGCCTCGGCTGGACCCTGGCCGGCATGGGACTGGGCGGTCCCCCCAGGTTTCCTCGAGGGCCCGCTCCTTTGCGGGAACCCACACACTTCCCCGCCCTCAGGCAACGTCCCGCCGCTTGATCCTGCTATTTTTCCGGAGTGGGGGAGCTTTGAGTTGGTTGCTTTACCTTCCCGGAACTTCAAGATGGACCTCCATCTCCAGGAAAGTCTGGGTCTACGTATGTGATAGCTCACAAGAGGGCAAATGTTTTGAGATTGCCCATGGTCCATACGGAGTCACCAGGTGAGGGTCTCAGGTGAGGGTGGAGGAGCCTGGGAGAGAGATGTGATGAGGAGGAGCAGCTGGGCTAGGGTGTGGCACTGCCCTTCACACTGGCTCATGGGTCTCCTCTATCCTCACAGGCCTGGAGGGCAGACTCTGATCACTATGGTAACCAGTGTGCAGGGGGAAAGATCCTGACTGGACTAGACTTCTGGTACCCTCCACCCCAAGAGGACTGCCCCATCGTACAGGGCCTAAGTGGTAGCAAGAGGTGAGAGGGTCTCCCAGCCAGTGGTGGAAACACAAACTCAGGGGTACGCAATTCTCCATAATCACCATGTCCCCAGGTCTTAGCCTCCATCCCGGTTCAATAAATATTTACAGAATGTAAAAGCACTTTATAAACTGGAAACTACGAAACACATAGTAATTATTGTCACCACAGAGTTACTATTATTGTTGCTACAGGCCAGGCTCTTCATCTGTAAACAGAGGATGCTGGGGGAGATGAATAAAGTCCTCTCGAGCTATAAATTCTGTGTCCAAGACTTCACCCTACACTTCTGCCGAGCAGGCTGAAATGATCTCCCTTCTGGGTTTCTGGGAGAATTAACAAATCTGGATGGCTTATGGGACACTGTAGAAAGGCCCCAACAGACCCAAGTGTCAGTGGCTGAATTGACTTAACCCAGGGGCTTCCAAATGCCAGACTGAGAAGTGGTGCTGATCTATGGCAAAGTTTGCACTTGTTCCAGGCAAACTGAGACAGAGAAAGACAATATAGTGAGTTTCATAAAGCTAAGCTTATTTAACCTGACAGTTCTTTATTTGGGATATGCTTTTGCTCCTTTGTGTGTGTGTGTGTATGTGTGTGTGTTAGTCTTTTTGTTAAGAAAAGATGATGAAAGCAGATGGGTAGGTTGAGAAGAGTGTTAGTTGGTGAAATCACCAGTCTGGCAACTCTATGTCAGTCCTTACAATTAGAGGAAAGAGAATCCTGGGCTATGAAATTCAGTTCTGGGAATCGCTGTTTAATAGAATTCATACTTGCTAGAGATTCATTTAGTATATGTGTAGTTCTGCAGAGCAGCTAAAAAGGTATTTCAGTGTTCAAAAGGGAGTGTCTGGGTAGCAAGTGATTTATCAGGCGTGCACTGGATTTAGAGTATATTCCTCAACCAAGGAGCTACAGCTGTGGTACTCAGCTTTGGTACTCAGCACATCCTGATGAGATAAGAGAGCTTGAGTCTAATTTTCCCCATGTCCGGGGAAAACTGACTCTCACTGGTGCCCCTCAGTCTGAACCTCATGAATTATTGACAACAGAGGCTGGATAGCATGACACTCTTCTTCCTCCTTCCCCGTTCAGAGCTAATGCACTGTGGGAACCCTTCCCAGTGCTCTCCACCTGTGGGCCTGTGGGGACAGTATGTAGGAGGATGGGAGCTCGGGTTCTCAGGGCTTTGGGTTCACAGGGACAGGCCTCCAGGGCAGATCTGATCTCTCTTCATCTCCTGCCCAGAAGTGAGCAGCCAGATCCAGGCGCTGAGGTTGTGGGAGGGAGAGGGAGACCACACCTCAAAGAACAAAGTGTTCTGAAAAAATAGAATTCTGGCCTGGGAGCTTGGTGAACATCACATGGCCCCTCCTTGTCTGGTCAGGGTTGATATTTGGTCTCCAGCACCATTTCTTTGGGGAGAGCACAAGGCACATTAGGGAAGGGGTCTGTGGACAGGAAATGATAGCGGGAAGAAAAGGGGTGTGGGAGTCTAGCTCCTACTCTTCATCAGGCTGGTTTGCTGGGGCTGGGGGTGGGATGGGGGGATAGGAAATCTTTGGGGGAAATACGTGGGTGTGCAGGAGTCTCTTTGAAATGGGGAACAGTAATAAGCAATGGGATTGCTCTTGTATGTATGGAGGTGGTACCATCTGCAGGTCCTGAGGAAATGCCTTCATTGTTGGGAAGACGTTCCCATCTTCCTTGAGGGCTGATGTTCACCTGGGATGGTACTTAAATCTTGCATTTTGCAATAATCATCCTAGATGGGTCACTGACACGAGTCAGGACTGGGCAGGGTGGGAGGGCTGGGGGATAACAGCGACCTTTGCTGAACGCCCACTTACTAAGTGTGGCAAGTGCTTGGTGCTTTTTATAAATTTTATTGAATTTTTCTAATCTGGTGAGGCATTTATATCCCCACATGTGAAATCAGAACGAGTCATGACAATCTGACCTGCTGTGTGTGTTGAATAGCTATGCTTCGTTTTTCTGACACTGTTGGGGAATGACAGTTCTCATAGAAATTAATTTTCTCTGAATTGAAATTTTACTTTCAGCACTGTTATTTGAATCATTAAATATCTAGTCTTTAAGTTATACAAATAACACATGTTCAGGATTTTAAAAGGAGACAGAAGGTTTTAAAGTGAAAAATAAAAAAGTAACTCTTCCCTCTGCTGCTTCTACTTGCTCCCATATAGCTCTTGGTCTGGTGTATCCTTCTAGAAGTTTCCTATGCATTACATGCATTTTTCCCTTAAAAATGTTTCCTACGAATGGAAGAACACTATACATACTATCCTTCAAACTGCTTGCTTCTTTTCTTTCTCCCGTTTTCTCCTTTATTTCCTTCATTTCTTAAAATATGTTCTTAGAGAATGTTCTGAGTGGTACACAATAGATCTACTTTTTTCTCTCCCTTTTAAAAATAGCTGTACAGTGTTCTATTGTGTGGATATTCCATAATTTATTTAGCCAGTCTCCTACTGATGAACACTTAAGTCACTTCCCGTGTTTTGCTATTTCAAACAATGCTACAGTGTACAAGCTTGGGTGTATGTATTTTTTGTGTTTGGTGCAAATACTTTTGTGCCCTGGGTCAAATGTTTTCAATTGAGGGCTATGATCAAATTACCTTAAAAAAGGTTTGATCAGGGGCGCCTGGGTGGCTCAGTTGGTTAAGCGACTGCCTCCGGCTCAGGTCATGATCCTGGAGTCCCGGGATCGAGTCCCACATTGGGCTCCCTGCTCGGCAGGGAGTCTGCTTTTCCCTCTGACCCTCCCCCCTCTCATGTGCTCTCTCTCATTCTCTCTCTCTTTCAAATAAATAAATAAAATCTTTAAAAAAAAAGGTTTGACTAGTTCTGATGGATTTACCTATCGTCCTACCCTCTTCTACCTAGTACATAGAACGGTTTAAACTTCGGTTGACGTCAGAAGCTCATAAGAATGGCAACACAGCGTGGCCTCAGTGGCTGGGAGCCTGTAGAGACTGCTGGGTCCTGCTGACCCGCAGCCTGTATGCTTGATGTGTACTCCTGCCCATGTTTGCCATCGAAGATGCCAGCCCCATGATGCCAGATCTTAGGATTTTTTAAACAGAAGGTAGAAATCTCTATTTTAATATGAACTCTTTGATTTTTTAATGTAGGCAACTAATTTACTTAAAAAAAGCACCCCCAAAACAAAACCCAAAACTAAAGCAGTGAACGTATCTGTCAGTGACAGAGACTGACATGGTCTCTGCTTATTCAAATGCTATGGCTTGCTTGGGGTGCCTGGCTGGCTCAGTCTGCAGAGCATGCGACTCTTGATCTCGGGTGTGAGTTCAAGCCCTATGTTAGGTGTTAAGTTTACATAAGACAAAACAAAACATATTAAAAAAAATATAAATGCAATGGCTTATTTATTTTGTGAGATACTGACCTATCTAGAATCTCCTAACTCTGTTGTATAGCTTATTCAGTTTCTGGTTTTTCAATTTTTATCCCCGGTTGCCCTGTATTTAGGCAACTGTTCATGAACACCATTTAGTTTCATGCATCCAGTCTTTGTACAGGTCCTTTACAGGAACTCTGTGCAGTGGTAGGCAAAAGAGTCTTATAAGACAGGCATTAGCTTCTCTTTTCCCTTACGCCCAGGATTGCTTTTTGCTGCTGTATTAGGAATGCGTGGTGGTGGTGGTGGTGGATGTTCCCCAGTCTATTCTCAGGTAGCAGTTGGCCCCATCTTGGGCTTCAGTGCTCTCTGCTGCTGGTCACTTCTGGGAACTCCAGGATTCTAACTTTCTTGTGGTTTCCACGTGGATGCTGAGATGCAAGCTTTGGGGAAGGGACAAGGTGGGGAAGGCCACACTTCCCCAGCTGCCTCATTCTTTATTCTTCACAATTCCATCACACCAAGAAATTCACAGAGGAATTATGGGTAGCGTGAATTACAATATAGAGGGACAGATCCCGCAAAAGGAATGCCTAATATGACTTCCTCTCGGGTCCCTTTTAGGCATAAATTCCCTGTTTTCAAAATTGTGGTTTCCCCCTTTCCTCTGGCAGAGACAGTCCTTGTGAGATGCAGATGTGGAGATGCAGAAAAGAGCTCAGATTCTCCTTCTAGAAAGGACTCATGCTGGCTGCTGGGAGCCTGATTAGCTGCCAGCCTTCAGCTGACAGTTAACTCCTTCTCAGGCTGGCCTCAGCCATTGACTGAGCAGGACAGCGGAACAAGGACCTTCCCGTTTCTGCCTAACACGGGTCTTCTCTGACACGCCATCTTTGCTTAAAAGCTTCCTGTTGGGCTGGCCTTATCGTCATATCTGTGTCTTTGGGTCCAACAGCTCCTCCTCCTCTGTCCTGCTTCTTCTCTCTCCTTTTGCAGGTGTTTATCCCACTCAACACTCTGCCTCCTGACTCTAACCAGGCATCTGCTTTGCTGAGGACTCACTGGCAGCCTCTTTTGTTACCAAAACCCAAGGTTGGCTGCTTGGCATTTGAAAGCCAATACTCCAGAGACAAGTGTCGGTTGGGAAGGAAAGGTTGCCTTATTTAGGAAGTGGGTAACCCCGGAAGACGGCAGACCATCTCCAAAGTCCTGCACCAAGCAGGGAGTTTTTAAAGGAGAAGCAGGTGAGGGTCCATATGCATGGGAAGCAGTCGTATAGTTAATTATTCTTGATATGATCTCAAGCAAACTTGCTAGCATCAGGGAAGGATAGTTTCTAGTGTGGTCAAGGTTATCTTCTTAGAATACATGGTTCTTTATTTCCCCAGAGTCGGTATTCTGTTGACGTCTCAAAGAAGCTATAATTAGTCAAGCTATCAGCTAGAGGGCACAGGTCAGTGGGTTAAAGGTATATAGCCTTGAAACACAGTTAACATTTTCTTCAGAATCTTTCCAATGCAACAACGGGAGTTGTTCTCCCAGAGAATCTATGCTTGTCCTGGAATCAGAGCCTCAGAGTACTCTGAAGCAAGAGTCTCCTGAAGCTATTAATTCCTGCCAGTTTGACTTACATGATGGGGGGTGTTGGTAGAAAATTGCAGGGTGGGCTTTGGCTGGCTCTGGCCAGCACCATAGTGCAAGTCCAGTTCTGGAACTCCATGTGTTTCCCGTGAGATCTCACTGGTAGGATGAGACGAAGAAATGTCCCCTCGCCTGAGGTTAGAGGAGCCTGTCCCCATTTTCCTATGACGAACTGAAAACACACACACACACACACACACACCCTCTTCTAAGACCCAACAGCCATTCTTAGGGACCATGCTACCCAAAGCTACATTAAAAAAGAGAACCGAGTCCCTAGAGGTGCCAGGCTGCCCTCTCTGGAGATAACATTTGACATTATTATGCAAAGCAGTTTCAGTTCCTTTACCTTGCTTTTAGAACAGTGTAAGAAGCCTGTGGTATGAAATGAATAAGCCCTGTCACAAGCCTTGCCAAAGGACAGAGCAGTCTACTTCTGAGGGCTTTCTCTTTTGTTGGGCCAGATCAAATTCTTGAGCAAAACGGCACTCCTTTTAATCTCTGCAAAAGAAATGGGGGTCGTTTAAAATTTATTATCCTTTTGTCTCATGCAAACCCGTGGGAGTGAAGGGGATGGGTGTGTTTGTCCTTCTGGTTGCATATGTTCTACCCACTCATTTTGAATGTAATGACAGAGGGATTGTTCTTATCTTTTGATACTTCTTAAAAAACCTAAGAATCACACAATACACACATTCTGCACCTTGTTTTTAAAAAAGCCTTTTTATTTTGAAGCAATGATAGACTCCAAAGTAGTACCTAGTGTCCCAGTGTATGCTTCCTTCAACTTCCCTCAATGATGACACCTTACAGAGGTGACATCTGTAATACAATATCAAGACCAGGACATTGGGTGCCTGGGTGGCTCAGTTGGTTAAGCGACTGCCTTCAGTTCAGGTCATGATCCTGGAGTCCCAGGATCGAGTCCCACATCGGGCTCCCCGCTCAGTGGGGAGTCTGCTTCTTCCTCTGACCTTCCCCCGTCTTGTGCTCTCTATCTCATTCTCTCTCTCAAATAAATAAATAAAATCTTTAAAAAAAAAAGACCGGGACATTGACATTGATGCAATACAGTTAACTAGAACAAAGGCCCTATTCAGTGTCCATTTTTTATGTGCATTCATGTGTGTGGGTATCTGCTGTTCAACCTGTTTGGTATGTCTTGGAGAGCTTTGACTAGCAGGGCCATACAGACCTACTTCATTCTTGTTCCTTCTTAAATTATCTGGATGGACTATTATTTGTCAGTCCCCTATTATTTTTAGTTGTTTTTGACTTTCCTCAAATACAGATGATGTTGCAATAGCATCTTTGTACACATAGCTAGGAGAACTCCTACTAAACCCACATTAATAGTTGAGTCATTAAGCCAAGGGGTATGTACCTTTGGCATTTGATAGAGATTGTCAGTTGCCCTCCAGAAAACCTTATCCTTCTCCGGTCTCAGGGAACCTTCCCAAAGGGCAATTCAGTGTGACGGCGCCCAGTTCCTTGCAGCCTCCTGGTGTGTAGTTTCACCAAATATCTTAATTTTTGCCAATCTGGGTGAAAACACTTTTTTTTTAAATTTACATTTCTTTATTAAGATGATTGAATATTTTTTCGTATGTTTACAGGTATTTGTATTTCTTGTTTCATAAACTGCTTATTCATGTCCTTTGTCCACTTTTATTGGGTTGTTTACTCTGTTTTCTTGTCTATTCTTTATGAAAGGACATTAACCGTTTTATTGTCATGAGTTGAAAATATTTTTCTGTTTGACTTTTGAATTTATGTTTTTTTTTTAAAGATTTTATTTATTTACTTGACAGAGAGAGACAGCGAGAGAGGGAACACAAGCACGGGGAGTGGGAGAGGGAGAAGCAGGCTTCCCACAGCGCAGGGAGCCCAATGCGGGGCTCGATCCCAGGACCCTGGGATCATGACCTGAGCTGAAGGCAGACACTTAAGGACTGAGCCACCCAGGCACCCCAGATTTATGTCTTTTTAATGTCATGTAGATGTTTTAAATTTTTATGGAATCAAATTTATTTATCTTTTCTTTTATGGCTTCTGAGTTTTATGTCATGCTCAGAAAAGCCTTTCTTACTCCAAGAGTATAAAGAAATTCACTCATGTTTTCATGTAGTTACTCAATATGTGTGTGTATGTTTAAATCTTTGGGCCATCTGATACTTGTTTTTGTATGAGAAGTGAGATAGAGATCCAAATTAACTTTTTTCCCCAATGGTTAGCCAGTTATCTCAGCCCTGTTGGACTTTTCCCCCCATGCCTTGATTTCTTTATTATTCCCATATGTATTTGAGCCTATTTCTGGGTTCTATTTCATTCCATTGATTTGTCTATCTGTTCCCAAGTCAGGATTTTAATAGCTATTGCAGAGAGGAAAAAAGAAAGTGGAAAAAGTGCCATAAAATAATTTCAGATAGAATGGCATGTCAATTCAAAGGAGGGAGAGAGTATTTTTAGTTCGGGTGGTCTGGAAAAGCTTTATGAAAGAGAGACATTTAAGGCGGAGCTCAAATGAGCTTCATTAGTCAAAGGGGAAAAAAAACAAAGACGTGGAGGCAGGCGGCGGTGAATATTTGTGCAGATTCCTGTTGTATCCATGCAAAGGAGCCCATACTCCACCACTTGGGTTTTTATGCATGCATGTCTTGAATACAGTCAAGAGCATAAAGAAATTTTTGTACTACTCTTTTGAGTCATTTTGAGGATACATTTATTAACCATTATAGCTACAAGTTGAGCACCTACTGTTTGCTAGGGATATCTATGTCAATTCTGATTCTCACCACAAGGAGCAAAGTTGATATTATTATTCTCATTTTAGGAATGAGGAAAAGCCTCAAGCAGGTAAAATAACATCATAAGTGGCTGCGCTGAGATTCAAATCCATGGCAAATAAGAAACCAAAATGCAGCAATGAAAAACCAGAGTAGAAAACGTAGCAGTCTCTCTTCTGCCCACGTCACTTGGGATCTCTGTACTTCCGGGTGCGGCAGGGGAAATCCAGGCCTGCTCTTTCCTCAAAGCCAGCATGTTGTTGGAAGGGACAGGAGAGCCAGGGCCCTAAGAATGTTCCTTCCCTCCCTCCACAGCTCTTTTTTTTTTTTTTTAAATATTTTATTTATTCATTTGAGAGAGAGAATGAGATAGAGAGAGTACATGAGAGGGGGGAGGGTCAGAGGGAGAACCAGACTCCCTGCCGAGCAGGGAGCCCAATGCGGGACTCGATCCAGGGACTCCAGGATCATGACCTGAGCCGAAGGCAGTTGCTTAACCAACTGAGCCACCCAGGCACCCCCCTCCACAGCTCTTAACCAAAGACCGTTGGAGATGAGATATACATACTCTAGCTCTTTTTGTCTTCTCACTGAGATGCCTTTGACGTGTGACCCACGGTGTCCCCCTAAGCCCTGCCAAGTCCAGATTACCCTCTTTGTGACTTGGCTCGATATTGCACCTTACATGGTCTAGACTCCCCAACTCCTCTAAATCTTTTCCCTGAAAATATTCATTAATAAATCTCTTTCACATGCATCTTTCTCTAAGGCAGTACTGTTTTAAGAAAGCTTTGTTTCAGTTATGTAGAGGCGTGTGTGTGCATGCATGCATATGTGTGTCTGTATCTTGTGTAGCTGTTTAACCTGCATTTCTTCCTGGGGAGCTAAAAAGGTTGAAAGCCACTGTCCTATAGCACATTAAGCTGTCTCTATTTGTGTTGAATTCACTGAGCTGGAAAGTTTCCTGGGTGCTCCAGAATCAGAACTGCAGATCATTTTCCAGGTCTTATTGCCTATTTGAGTACAGCGACTTAAAATATATTGAATAAAAATGTATTAGTCATGGGTCTAGAGAGCACCATCAACTTTGACACAATTGGTTAGGCTGTTCTTTGAACTTCTTTGGGCAGTCAAGCCTGCCGAATAGCTTTCAAAGTCCAGATTTCCCTTTGCTAAGTTTGGTAAATACGGTATAAAGATCATGATGGTTGAGTGTTAATTTTTTGCAGACTGGCAGAAATAGGAAGACCAAGTTTGCCTTGGAGCAGAGCCAGAGGGTATGCCTGACTGCACAGCTGGATAGTCATCCCAGAGCTCTGGCCTTCGGTGGAGAGAGGTGGGGTGTTCAGAATTGCTCTGCATTGACCCTGAGGGGATAAATGCAGCACCTAAAAGGAAGGGAAGATGACACATCACAATACTCACCAACAGCTAGTGACACCTAGCAAAGAGGTCTGGCGAGTTTCTGTTGGTCAGATCAGTAGAGATCCCAGGGCAGACCTGGAAGCCATGAGTGAAGAGAAAAGAGTACCGGTTCCCAAAGTACAGCAGAGATGGAATCTGGAAGGCAGTGCAAAGAAAGGGCAAGACACCCAACTTCCCAGCAAAGCCTTGGGAGCCCTGTCATCGTGGTGTCAGTTGAAGATCCTTATTTGTCAGTACATGATGTAAGATGGGGTCCATATTTAGTAAAGAGCTAAGATGTGTTGAAAATTCAATGGAATGGTTAAGGAAAAAGGAAGGAGAGCGCAGCTTATGAGGTTTTGACTGAAGACAGCTTAAGTGAAGAATTTATAGGGTTTCTAATATTGTCCCAGGGAAGAGCCATGTCTTCTGGTAGATGTGGCCATTCTGGTCACCCTAAAGGTGGACTGCAGTGTGGGAGATGGCTGCTTGTTAGCACGGTCAAGTTCTGGTTGAAGGATCCTTCAGCACCAGCCAACTCCCTCCCCACTGATTCCGAATTCACTTCACTGCTTTCGGATTGTTACTCCAGGTAGGAGGTGTGGATCGCAGCTAACACCTTTCCTCATCACTGGGGGTGACATTCCCCACTGAAATCTACTCCGTTGGCTTTTGAGACTAAATCAATTTCATGTGAGTTTGGGTTGTGAGAGTCAGTATCATATTCCCCGCCAAGGTGTTGACTATCCAAGTTCTAGGCTGACCAGTCCAGAGAGCCATGCCAGGGGTCAGGACCCTGCGAGGCCCAGCCTGAAATGCGCAGTCAGATCTCACAGGTTCCAAGACCACAGAGGAGTATCAGACCCCCGCCCGGCTGAGGGGCAAACCCTGGGGGACGAAGTATAAGCTGGTTGCTGACTATTGGAGAGACTCTAGAACTCAGCCACAAAGTGCGTATTCACATGGGGGTGGGGCGAGAGAAAGCTTTGACTTGAGGGAGCAGAGCAGCAGTGAAATGTGTGTAGGGGTTAGTTTTGTCCTCAGTTTCTGTCCTGACTACAGTTTCTGGGAAATTGAGAAAGAAGCCTTTAGGCTCTCAATTCCAGTGGTGAAGAGAGACTCCCTAGCTCAGGGTTCTATCTCTGTCAGACATTCAGGTGGGGTGAGGTGGCTCCCTTGAAGCATGGTGGGGCGGGATGGCTCATAGTGCCCAAGAATACAATATTTTAAGCTTTATAATATTCACATAGTACTTTCACATAAACCTCATATTGTAATTGTTGCAAGGATACACATTTTTTTCCCAAAGCAGATTCTAATTAATCAACAGTATGCTGATTAAGCATCTTCCGGAGAAGCACTGTGCTAAACACTGTAAGAGATTCAAGATTTACAGCATGAACTTAGTCTTTGCACTCAAGGAATTTACACTCTAACTAAGGGGCTAGGACATGTCAAACATGGAAACATCCAGAAAACAACTGCTAAAAAAAAGTGCTAAACTAAGTGTTATTTATCTGCACCTCTTTCCCACCCTTCTATTGAGTCTCCCTACCCCCACCCCACCAGGTCTCCCTGGCTCCAGGGAGAAGGGAGGAAGCTCCAGGCAGTCTTTCCTTCCCCCCCCCCATGCCCCACCCGCTCCTCACTCCAGTGTCTTAGTCCCCTCCCTGCCCACAAGACTCTGAAAGGGTAGTTGGGAGTAGGCGTTCCTGGAGATCTCTACAGAAAATGGACGCAGCAAAGGTGATCAGGTCAGATAAAAATAGGTCTAATGTTTTTGAACGTTTTCTGTTAAAACTGAATGGGTTTGGTTCGTGGAATGGACAGCTTGTTAAGTTGATAAGCATCTGCTGGGTCTCACACCTGCAGAAGGACAATAAAAGGCCATCGGGAGACCAGGGTGTGGACTTCTTGGGGGCTCCTTTGGTTGCTTTGCCAGATTCTCTCATTATGCCTTTATTATACCCATATTCTTAAAATAAACATTCCTCCCAGACTAGTGCTAATGCTGTGAGTGTAATCATTTGTGTGTGGTCCTTTGAACTAGACAGGTTCAAGAGAGTGACAGAAGTATTACCGGAACCAGTTTCTGCTACTGGGCCAGCCTTACTCAACAGGAGCTCCCAGAAGAGAATTGAGGTCTATAGAGTATTATTCAGGTGACTACTTTCTCGATTCTCCCAAGGATGGTACATAGCTAGGACCATTCTAGAAGCAGGTTAATTTGTTACATGCAATAGATGCCTTAGGGCATTAGGGCTTCATTTTCTCATGGAGCCCAGAGTCTCAAGCAACACCTGGACTCCCTCCTTTTCTTGGCCTGACTCAGTTACCATAACTGACCCATCATGATCTTTTTTTTTTTTTTAAGATTTTATTTATTTGTCAGAGGGAGAGAGTGAGAGAGCACAAGCAGGGGGAGCGGCAAGCAGAGGGAGAAGCAGACTCCCCACTGAGCAAGAAGCCTGATGCGGGACTCAATCCCAGGACCCTGGGATCATGACCTGAGCCCAAGGCAAGACGCTTAACTGACTGAGCCACCCAGGCGTCCCACCCATCATGACTTCTTGAGTCATGAGTTTTGACACTGAGTAAATGGAGTTCCAAGGCAAGACCAGAGAGCCCTGTGGGTTGTAGTATGTTGAGTTGGAATGTTATTAGTTGTACTAGGGTCTAATACGAACCTAGATTGGGCAGTGAACTTGGAAAGAGGAGAAGACTCTCAAACATGCTCTCTCCCTCATTCCGTATCAGGGAACTCTGTAAGGCAGGGTTGCTTGGAATGGCCATACATTTGAGTAATGACTCTGGTCTGTAGTCTGCAGTTGGAAAACCTCCATTCACAAAACACATTTTAGATCTTGTAAACAGTGATTTAAATGGCCAAGGTTAAGGAAGTATGTCTGCCTCATCTGATCTCTAAGTTTAGAGCTTTTATGATTTGGCAAGAGGAGTCGAGGTATTGAGTGACTCTGGAACTCGTCAATACTGACGGGCTAAGCGGAGAAGATCAGGGTGCCCTGAGCTCAACAGGACAACAACAGGAACCTGTCAAGACAAGACTAGGAACCTGTTGGTTCACAGGAGCTCAGCACCTCAGCCACTGGCTCCCCCATCTTCAATCTCACCGTGCAGGGCTGGGCTGGGAGGACGCCTAGAAAATCCTGTCATGTTGCAGCTTCAGTGTTTGGGAAAACATTTTCTCTGAGGTGGGGTTGGCCTGGGCATTGCCTGACTCCCATGCTTTTGGAGGTTGCCGGGGCGGGGGCGGGGTGGACGATAATTCCTCCACGATTCCGGTTCTGCCCTTGGCTGGACCAGGCAGAGCTTAGCCAGCAGACAGAACAACTCCATTCCTGCTTCTCTGTGGCCGCCGGGAACGGAATCCTGCTTGAAAGCCCCCGCTTTCCCCTTTCGCTACAGACCCTTCCTTTTCTGCCCTGCTGGAGCCAGGAGGCTGAGAAGCGGCTTTCAGACTCGCTGTGCGGCCACCATGGCTTGGTGTAAAGGCCCACTTACTTAGAGTCTCTAGTGTTACCTGTGGAGCTACAGAATTCATTCGTATTTTAGATCAGGCCTCTCTGCTCCACGTTCCTATGTAATTCCCTTTTGAAATACTTATAAAATTGTTTATTTAGTATTTGTTTTCTGTGATCAACTATGAGCAACACCAGTTGGGAACCGAGCCTGTCTTGCTCACTGCTGTATCCCTATTCCCAAGTGCAACAGCATCGTCCTGGGCACTTCAAAGAGGGAATTTAAAATGGACTGGATCACACAGGTAAGGGACAGAGGGGAGAGCTGAATGGGCTGAAGAAACAACCAGCTCTTAGCACCCACAGGAAGCTGCTGCTACCATTAGGGCTAGAAGGACACAGGGGAGGGATGGTGCTGGTAAAATCAGAAGCTGAGGCTGGACCCTGGCAGGGACTGTCCAGGACCCTGAAGGGAGGGGCTGTCTGGTGAGGAGGTGGGCCTGTTGCAGGAAAATGATGCTCAAAATTCGGAGAGAGGGATGGAAAAAATAACCTGGTTTCTCTTCCTTCCCAACCTCTCACCCATTGCTAGGGCCTCCCACTGGCCATTCCAGCTGGAGGGCAGTTGGCAAGGGTAAACAGGGAACAGTGTTTGCTGAGGACACAGAAGAGATCTGAGAGCAAATAGCCATGACAGGCGCAAGGTGAAGAACAAATATTTCTTGCTTACACAAATGAGTAGGCAAAGGGACACGCGCTCATTATTGGCTGATCAGTGTTTAACGGAGCCATATCCTCGCATTCACAGGCTGTCAAAACTATTCCACCCCTCACTTCTCTGCTAATGGTTGCCTCAGGTGTCTTCTTGAGACATAAGTTTGGCCCATGTAAATGAAGTATAACTGAAGTTCAAAGGGGAGGCAAGAGCCTGGGGTCAGAAACTTCATTCTGAATTGCCTAAATTGAAAAAAATGTTCTCTTGCGGGGATTACCCAACGTACCAGTAAAGATGTTAGGCCCTTCAACATGGCCCTGTTTGAAATCCCAACCTAATTTTGAGCCTCACATCTAACAGCTGCAAGGATAGCGTGCCTCAAAATGACACAAGTCCCCCATTTCTGAGGCAAGCACCTAGCCTGTCCCTCAGGGGTAGGCCCTGGGTTAGGGTTTCAGGTCACTCGGGCCGAGCCACCAGAGACTTTCTTCCCAGGTGGGCTCCCGTGCCCTTGCCAAGGCCCGGAAGGCTGCTATTCCACAGTTCGTCCACCAGAGGGCCTCAGGGCTGCCCCTCAGCGTCCACATTGGGTGGGGACTTGGGGCTTCACCCAAGCCCGGCTGTGCGAGCAGTCCTGTGGGCTCCACTCTTTGGCACCTCATGTGGTGGAGCAGATCTGGGGGAGCAGAGCTGCCATGCTTCTAGAGGTTCAGTTCCCTCACTGTCTCTTTCACAGGTTCATTTTACGTTTAATAACAGTTGATTTGAAAAGTTTACAAATGAGGAAATCAGAATAGGTCTGTGTGTGGGTGGGTGGGCATTTTGAAGGTGAGGTAGCAGGAAGTGGGGATAATTCTGGTCACATCAATGAATGCCCGAACTTGCAGGTTAAATATTATTTAGTGTTGAAGAAATTCAGAGCTGGAAGAAGACCTTGGAAGTAATTCAGCGTCTCCCTCATTTGTAGCTAGAGAAACCAACATAACTTTTGCTGCTTGCAAGATGCCTGGAAGGTTCAGAAACTTTAGGAATGCAGTCAATACACTGAGTTATTAAGGGGTTTGTGGTAAGATTTTATTTCAGTACTCCATCTTTGCTCCCATTTTCTTAGGTGTAACATGAACCTTAACAGCAGCAACAAAGCACAAAAAGGCATTTTCCGATTTTCTGTTGAAAAAGGTTGACTCTCGGTTCTAATCCCATCTTTGGCCCTTGGGTTCTTTCCAGACTCTATTGAACCAGAGGATAGAAAGACCCGACAGGGTAGGGAAATTATCCAGAAAGATGGTGGAGTGAATAGAAACCCAATCAAACTCCTAATCACAAATTCTATTAAAATCAATCAGGAATTTTACTAAAGAATTTCCAGTAATACAGCAGATATCAGTCACTAGGGTAACTTAAGGGAGAATGCATTAAGATGGAAAAATTAATGTGGCTCCCTGAAAAAGTGTCATCACTCAAAAAAGAAGAGAGAACATACAAAAAGCTTTGTTTTAATTAACCCTGACAAAGAGCAACCACAGGGAGCCACACACAGAATTCAGAAAACGGCTGGAGCCTCTTTTCAAAGAAATGAAGAAGATACCATATCCTCTCAAGCGAGAGAAGGTCAGAATTAAAAAGAATGAGAGTAATGATCATTGCAAAAGACAAACTGAGGGTGTTGTTTAGGCTGCGCAAAGCAGAAATTACACAACTCGGTTAAAAAAAAAAACAAGACAAAAAACCCTTGAGCAATATATCCAGAATTTTAAGAAACTAAACTAAGAAATGAAGCATTTCAGGAGGGCCATTCTGAGGAATAGAGCTCAGCACCGCAATTTCTGCATAGTTAGACTTCCTGGATTAGCAGACAAAATAAAAGGCACTAAGTCAATAGTTAAAAATGCAATAATATCTTCTCCAGAACCAATAGGAGATGAGATTTGAAGTGAGAAGAATCATATGATTTCATAGAGTCCATCCATAGAACATTTCAAGAGCGACTTGCTATTTACAACACAGTTCACACGCTCCTGCGTCTTCTCATTTGCCCTTTACAAAAATTATGTGAGGTGGACAGGTATTATTTTCTTTCATTTTACTGATAGAAATTAGCCTCTGAGAAACTGAGTGATTTGTCCAGAGATATAACTAGTTAGTACAGAGTCCACGTTCAAGTCCAAGTCTCGCTCTCTAAAGTGGGAGGGTCTTATACACATTTTACACACTAAGGAAAATACATCTGCAATGACACTCAAAAAGAGAAGATCACTTTTAAAAGAATGTAGATTGGAAACACTATTGCCCTTTCTAGTAACATAAAAAGAGCTTGGTGGATATGGAACATATCACCAAGGATGGGGGAGTAGAGAGAGAGAGAGAGAGAGAGGGAGAGAGAGTTGGGAGAGGGAGAGAGAATGAGAATGTGCCCATTCACTCATGACCCTGCCAAACTGCTCTCCATGTGGGACGCTACAAACACCTCTCCAAGGTCCTAGAAAGCCAACTGGTCACCTTTTTCCAGTTAGCTCTAAGGACTGCTTCCAACAGAAATCAACATGAAACACAGAAACCTAAATAGGTGGCACTGACTTGAGTTATCTATTACAAAAATACGTAAGTGAGAACAGTATGAGGAAGCGTTTTTTGTTGATAATTATAATTATTATATTTTATGGAATGGAAGTAAGATGTATCCTCCTTTCTGTATGAGGCATTGTAAACTTCTGTCACCTTTCTAAGAGCTATTTGGCTAAATGTGACAGGAACTATCCCTTACACTCAATACTACCACTCTGGGAACTTATCCTAATGCAATAATTCAAAGAAGAAAGTTATAGGTGGTTATACTGATATTATTTATAATTGTTAAAACTTGAAATAAAAACCCAATAATTGGGTTTTAGCCCAAATGAATATTACATAAGCCATTAAAAATAATGAAAATGAAATGTGTGTTTGAAATTAGCAATGGGAGTAGATCTAAACTTTTCACATTACCATGATTAAACAATGAAAAACGTGTGCATATAGATAAAAATTAGAATGCAGTTTAGAGAAATGACATGAATTTATTTAGGGAGTGGGATTGAAGCTGAGCTTTCTAATTTCTTTCTTTAAATAATTTTTAATTTATAAATGATTAAGAAATTGCCAATGCTGTTGCTGAAATATGGCCAGTCCCATCCAGGTCAGAGATCTGTGGGCTCTTCGGAAGGATGAGAAACTGCTCACAGTCACAGTGTCTCAGTGGGGGAACTGGGGGGCCTGTGGGCCTGGGGGCCAGGGCTGAGAAGAGACTTCATTTGCACTCTATCTTCTTTGATGCCTTTTGAATTTTGTATCCTGTGCGTGTGGCACCAATTACGAAAATGACATCCAGGTGCAATAAATCTCCATTGACTCTATTTCTGATCCAAAAATTGGGCCAAATGGTCTGATGATGGGACAGAATAGTTGAAATCAGTGTGGCCTTGGAAAATCCAGAGCATTTCGTCAGTGTGCCAAATCATTGGAAGGGTGGGGAGTGGAAGCCATGCTGAGGCTAGACAGAGGGCACGGGGTGGGAGTAGGTCTTCCTGGGAGTCCAGCTGAAACGGTGGAGATCTGGTCAGACCTTGGAGTTGAGGGCCAAGGAGCGGAGGGCTGCAGTGTGAAAGGTGAAGGTGAGTAGAGATGGTGATAAAGCCCCAGAAGGGCTAGTGCAAGTGCCGCCGTCGGCCAGCAGAGGGCGGTGTGGGCCGCGTGGCACGGGAGGTTAGCGGGGATGGAAGCCACGGGGGGTAGGTCTTGGAGTGGGGCCAGAGCCTCTGGCTTGTGAAGTGGGGACACCGCGGAGGCTTGGAACAAGGGGAGGGTCCGGGGGCGGGTTGCTGTGGCCAAGGTTAAGTGGGAGGAAGCAGACGCTCCAGCCTGGACCCAGGGATCCAGGGCCGCTGGCATTGAGTAGCAGCAGATTTTTTTTTTTTTAAGATTTATTTATTTATTTTTGGCGGGGGTGGGGAGAGAGAGAGAGAGATTGTGCGTGTGAACAGGGGGAGGGGCAGAGGAAGAGGGAAAGGGAGAATCTCAAGCAGACTCCTCGCTGAGCACAGAGCCCCATGTGGGTTCGAGTCCTGCTTTGGAGACCAGCTCTGTGACTGTAATCCTTGTTTTGTCATCTTCAAATATGGGTTTATATTACCTGGAGGCAGAATGGGGAGGCAACAGTGAGGCCACCTGCACGCATTTGGAGATGGGGAGCTAAGTGCTCTCTGATCTAGAAAATCTGAGCTAGAAAATCAGCATAAAACAGATCAAAGCAGAGAAGCGCCAGGTCACCTTGAAGGAGGCAGAAAGACTCTCAGGCCACTTGAGAAGGACTGAAGCCTGAATAAAAATATTAAGTTGTTTGAACAAGAGCTGAGGAACCACAGAGCCCTGAGGAGTGGCAGGTGTCTACACTGGCTAGGCGCTGCTCGGGTGAGGGACAAGTATGATGTTTTTGTGTAAAGGGGTGCCTCTGACTGCTCTGATCCCATCAAACATTTGAGTCATGGTCACATGCTCCCCAAGGAACCCTTGCCTTTCCCCATAGCCTGCCCCACAGGGAGGATAGAACTTCCTATTGGAAGGTGAGAGTAAGCGGTCCCCTTGGGAGTTGTTTCTCATTGTTCGCCAAAATAGTTAAAAACACCAACTTCGGAACCAGGTTCAAATTCCAGCTCTGCCTCCCCTGTCTTCAGTGGCCCCCAAGGAGCTCTGTCCTCCCAAGGGAGTAAAGGCCCTGTTGGGTGAGGGCGCTGCTTCATCCTGTGACTAGCTCTGGGCCCGGCAGTGCTGCCCTGCATGCCACACCTGGGCCTTCTTCTGGGAGGTCACCGGTGTCTCCTGGGCCGTCATCCTGCATAGCAGTGAGGTGACAGTCATGGCACTGCCCCAGCGGGAGGTCCTGCCCCTGGCACCGCTGTCCCCGCTGAGGAGAAAGTGGACACAAAGAAGAAAAGAGCAGAGAGCAGGCATAATGGACAAACGGTAAATGAATGAATGAAATTGCCTGCTTACTTACCCCATCCTCCAGGGTTGGCAGCCCCCTGGGATACAGATATGCGTGGAAATTGTACAGCCCTATATGAAAAGGAAGGAGGACTCAATCTATTGTGTTAGGGGAGGGAAGCAGAGGAGATTTCATTTGTTTTGAAGAAAAGTCCAAGAGTTTTCTAGAGCTTGCAGATAGAGGATGTGGTTTGCATGAATCTTGGAGTGGGGGACGGGTTGCAGGGAGCTGAGGGGGCTGCAGCCTGGCTTCGGGTGGCAGAATGGGTGGGAGACAAGGCCCAGCAGTCTGATGGGGACCAGATCCCATGAGTATGAACGGTGACAAAGTATGCTGTGTTGATAAGTTTTGATTTCATCCTACAGGCAATGGGAATTTCAAGCAAGTGAGTGACAAAAGGAAATTTGCATTTTATTTTATTATTATTTTTTAAAGATTTTATTTACTTATTTGACAGAGAAAGAGAGACAGTGAGAAAGAGAACACAAGCAGGGGGAGTCGGAGAGGGAGAAGCAGACTCTGCTGAGCAGGGAGCCCGATGTGGGGCTCGATTGCAGGACCCGGGGATCATGACCTGAGCCGAAGGCAGACGCCCAACCAACTGAGCCACCCAGGCGCCCCGGGAATTTGCATTTTAGATGTGAGATCCTTGAGAGCTGGGGAGATATCTTATCCACCCCTGTGTCTTTAGTAAGAGACATACAATTTCATTCCTGGTAAGACATCAACATTTGGTACATGCGTGAAAGAGAGCGCTGGTGGTTCTGGAGAAGAGGTGGGCATGAGGGAGACCACCAAGGAGGCCAGGTGGGGAGCGCTGAGGGTGTGAGCAAAGGGAGCAGTAGGGCTCTGGAGGAGGTGATGACGTTTGAGACCTGTAGAATCAGACCGTTTGGTGACTGGCTGTGATGGGAGCCCGGCTGGATGAAGATAAAGCAAAGGTGACTTTATGATTTCTGGCTAGGGTGATGGGGGCAAAGCTACTAAAAACTAGAAAGAAAAGAGGAGGAAGAACTGACTTGCTAATGTCTAGGACAACACAGTATGAAGTGCTCAGTGGACGTAATGATTTTTTCTTCTCTCAGTAATGTTTCCTGAAAGCAAGGCTGTCATTGTAACACTGCTGATCAACTCTTCCAAGTCTTTGAGGGGACCAATAGTTGCAGTTTCAAGGTAGCATTAAAACACACACACACACACACATTACAGGGGCGCCTGGGTGGCTCAGTTGGTTGACGGTCTGCCTTTGGCTTAGGTCATGATCTCGGGGTCCTGGGATTGAGTCCCGAGTTGGGCTCCCTGCTCAGTGGGGAGCCTGCTTCCCCCTCTCCCTCTGCCGTTCCGCCTGCTTGTGCTCTCTCGCTCTCTGTCAAATAAATAAATAAAATCTTTAAAAAAAGTTACAATTATCACCCATATTATTTTAGGTCATAGGGATGATGGGACATCTCTGGAAAGGGCAACTCTAAGCACCTGTGTTTCAACTGGAACATTACAAATACACAACTGAATGAAAGGTACAGAGATTTTCCTTATACCCTCCACCCCCACCCCCCAACCTCCCTCATCGTCAACATCTGCCACCAGAGTAGCACATTTGTTACAACTCATGAATCTACATTGACACGTCATTATCACCCGGAACCTAAAACTACTCTAAAATATAAAATCTATCAGTTACAAAACCCCCAGACAACCGTATACTTGCAGATGTTGCGCACGTATCATGTACAACTATATACTGCTATCTGTGGTGGAGACCGGCAGGACTGTCTGGTGTGGGACTCTGACCCTGGGCCTCTCTCTAAGTCGTGTAACAATGAGCCAGCTCTCAGATCCAATGTCCCACGGGATGGAGGGCTATCAAGTTCTCTGAGGAAGCTGAGGTATGTTGGAGAATCCCCCTAAACCGTAGGCACCTAAGATTAGAACCGCGTGGTGTGCATATGTAAAATATTTATTCCCCCCCATGGGGCCACCTTTAGGTACACATCTCATAAAACAGCAGAGTACAAGGTGCCGGGGTGGGGCGTGGGGAGTGCGGTGCTGGACATCTCCATAGCACATGCCATTGATTTGGCCCCAGCATGCTGCTCCTCGGGAGGCTGGGAGGGCAGGCAGCTGGCTCCCCATTCCACCTGCACCAAGTGATGCTGGTTGGTGTCTGTCCTGAGCCCTTTACGGAACTGCTGTGCTGTCTTATTCCCGATCCTGCTTTCTGTAGATGAGAAGACAATCTGTCGGGGGGCCGGCAGCACTGAAGACCACTGTAGTTTGCAGAGCAAAATTTACTGTTTCATCTGAGTCTTGGTTATTTCTACCGCCGGATTTAACAAAACTCTAATGTTAAATTTAAAGTAGCACGAGGGTTTTATAAAGACCTTGCATAATAAATTCCAGCCCATATGGCCTCATTCGCAGAATCTGAAAGGCTGGTATTTACTTTTCTTACTATTTCCAAGGGAAAAAAAGGTTTAGATCTGCTTCTTCCCAGGCCTCCCAAATAATGGTGGTGTATTTTCTGTCTAATGGCAGGGACAGAGGCCCTCTTCTGCTGACTTTATTGGTCAGGTTTGAGTTAATGGTAGTGGTTTGTTTGAAGTAGATTTTTGTATGTGTGTGTTTGAGGTAAAATACACGCAAAGAGACAGATAGAATAGTCCTTGGGGTTCTCCCTGTGACCAGGAAGTTTTTATCTTTAAAAAAAATTCTCTTTTCTTTGAGAATGAAAAATAACACTTAACAATCTTAGTTGGCTTTAGAGTTGGTCCAAATGGGGGATAACAAAATCTCATCAGTGACATTTTCAGGTTTAATATGACTATATTTATATACTTATAAGGACCAGGTGTATATAAAAACATTCATTTTTGATGAAAACTGTAGGTGCTTATTAAAGCACTTTGACTTCTTTCTTATCCAGTCACTGCTACCTGAAAATATCTCCGAATATTATGTTAAGGGAAAATATTTTGAAAAAAGTGGAAAGTTATGTGAGAAGACACATAATCCCAAATCACAGAAACGAAATGGGGCAATATATGTAAACAATGTGTGCGTGCGTGTGTGTAAATTCTGTATGCCATATATTTCCTACCGTCCACTCTGCAATAGAGAATATTATTCTTTTCTTGTAGATTCAGGAACACAATTGGCAATGACAGATTTCTAGTGACCTCTAGAAATCTTGATAAGATCGACCCAAAATGGGAACCTGTAGTTAAGCTTCGTCTTGGTGGCACAAGATAAAGGAGGGAGCTCAGGAATTGAGGGGCAGGCTCTACTAGCTATTTCACCACCATGTGGTTTTATGTGGTTCTTGCCGAACTGGCTCAGGCAGAAGACAGCGTGCCAGGGTTATAGACCTGGGGATGACTCAGAACGAAGCCTCCAACTCTCAAGTGCACGATCAGGAGCTCTGCACCCAGGAGAACAAGGAGAAAAATGCTAGCCAACCCATTCCTTTTCTTTCTCCAACTTCCAAACATTATAATACCCCTGTTTTTTATGTGTTTTTCTGGAAGGAATGGTTAGAATGCCTAGGGTGGTCAGGGAGAGAGGAAAGTGGTAAAAAGGCATTTGCTGCAAAGCGATGGGGAAAAAAATGGAATTGCTCTGTGCATGGCTGGTTGAGTTCTTCCAGCCGTATCCACGATAAAGAGAATAAACAATCAGGGATTTTCCTCCTGGACAATTACTATTACATAGACTACCGGTGGGATCCGAAGCATTGCCACCATGGACGGCTTGGAAGAGAACCATTATGAAGAGTCATTTGTAATGGGATTTTACTTCTGGTCCTAAAAAAATTTGATACCCAAATTTGTAATACAAATGATTAGAAAGGCCTGAAGAACGTTAATGGCAGAGTTTGTTAAATGGTATATTCACCATGAATACCCCATCTTTCTAATTCACGTGCCTTGCTTGGGCATATTGAATATATCAACTGTGATCTATCTGGACTGAAATGGACCTGATTAAGACAGCATTCTGGAAGAGGAGTTTTCCCCGCTGCCCACTGCTGACTTAAAGTTTGACTGCAGTCATTCCTAAAAGACATTCAACAAAATTTCTTAGATGAATTGATCTCAAGCACAGCTCAGGGTTTACTAATTTGTGGGGAATTAGTGGGAAGCTTGTAGGGAAGCTAAGGAGTGTCCTCATCCATGAAGGATGTGAAAGGAGGGGTTTTGGCTTTGGTGAATGCTGCTTATGTCAGCGGCTAGTTTTTAAGAAGTATGAAAGGCAGAGGTCACCAAAACATCAAGTGCACACTGGTTCTTGAGAAGGAGGTTCATGGCAGGACATTGTTAGATGTGCAAATGTGCAGAGCTTGAGGCCCGGGGTCGGGGGTGTATGTGCAACACTTCCCAGACGCAGATGACCAGTGGTGGCAGTGTGGCCAGGAAGGGGAATACCAAGACTTCACCCCCAAGTGGTGTTAGGGCCAATAGAGAAAGCCTGCTTGACACTAAGTCTCCGGGGGCTACCTGGAGCCTACCTGGCCACCAGGTAACAAGATCTGAATTTTGAGCTGCCCAAAGCCAGTGGTGTTTGCCCACATCTTAGTTTTGAGACAAGATTTTTTACTCCCTTTGACAAGAGATTCTTTGATTTGAAATTGAGAGTGGTGAAAACAAAATATGGCCTGGATTCTGTTTCATCCCCCCACTGGTCTGACGTCACCTGTGTACTGTAATCCACTTCTGGCAATAACCACCCAGAATTAGCGCTGACTCCATGAGTGGAGGGCTCAGTCCTCCACAACACTGCTCCTACTTCAGATGTCAGGCACACTTTGGGGGTTCCCAGGTCACCTGCCCTATTGACCAATGGGTTACAAATTTGGGAGGTTCCTACAGCCCCTTCAGGGTTTGGTAATTTGCTAAAAGCACTATAGTTAAGGACTATACATTTATTGTAAAGGATACAGAACAGGACCAACCAGATGAAGAGATACATGGTGCAAGGTCTAGAAGGCTCCTGAATGCAGTCTCTGGGAGAATCAGGAGCTGTCACCCTCCCGGCCCATCAATGTGCTCATCAACCAAGAAGCACTTCTGAGCTTCTGTGTCCAGTTTTTACTGGGGTTTTATTATGTAGGTGCAATTGATTAAATCATTGACTAAGTAATTGAATGTGCTCCCCAACTCTCCTCCTCACCCTTGAGGTGGGGCTGTTGCTCAGTCCCAACCTTCTAAGGAGGTTGTTAGTCTTTGTAGTGACCAGCCCCCATCCTGAAGCTATCCAGGAACCCCCACCCCCAGCCCATCATCTTATTAGCATAAACTCAGGTATGATCCAGAGGCTCATGAATAGCAAGTACACGTCTATCACTTGGGAAATTCCCAGGATTTTAGAAGCTCTGTGTCAGGAACCTGGGACAAAGACCAGACAAACTCTGTTAAAGCATGAGCATACAGGTCACGTGGGCATGTTTCTATATAATGAACTCTAAATGATATAGAGAGGGTTCTGGTATGTTTCCCACACTGGAGC
Organism: Zalophus californianus; assembly: GCF_009762305.2. Taxonomy (NCBI): domain Eukaryota; kingdom Metazoa; phylum Chordata; class Mammalia; order Carnivora; family Otariidae; genus Zalophus; species Zalophus californianus. The sequence goes on from NC_045600.1 coordinate 71,243,432, forward strand.
CAGCACACAGAGAAAAGTCCATATGAGAACACAGCAAGAAGCTGGCTGTCTGCAAGCCAAGGAGAGAGGTGTCAGGAGAAAGCAGACCTGCTGATACCCTCGTCTTGGACTTCCAGCCTCTAGAACTGTGAGAAATAAATGTCTGTTGTTTAAACACCCCGTTGGTGAGGTTTTGTTATGGGAGCCTTAGCAGACGAATATGGGGCCTTTGTTAATGCATTTGCTCAAAGTTTGCCTTGCCAGTTTTGTTCCTGAGGAGACTCTAAGGTGTTCTCCAAGGTGCGTGCTGCTAATTTGCCGGCATGGGGACGGCGTCTGGCTCTGTGTTGGGGTGGGGATTCTGCCTGTGCAGCTGTTCCGTGTTGACCCTTCTGTGGTCTATTCTATCCTTTTCTGCTCACAGCTGTGCTGTCCAAGGCTGTTCTTTACCTGCATTTTGTGAGAATTCTTGTTCATACCATTAAATCTGTCCTGGACTGGAGCTGCCCCAGGGCTGTTTTGGTTGAATGATCTTATGCCCACTGTCAGGTGGATTAGTCTTGTCAAGTATAATCATTCTGTTGGGAAACTATAGGAAACAGATGCAGAAGAACTGGGTGAATTCTACCTGAGCACATATAGCTAGTTAGTAAGATAACTGAAATTAGAATACCAAATTCTGGCCTCATATTTAACTGTTTTTCCACTCTAACCGTGAATGGTCTCACATTTGTGAGTAAAATAATGGAAAATTTTTGTTGACGATCTTTACACCTCTCAAAATGTGTGGAACCATAGCAAACTACTTGTCCTGTTAGTGGCACCTCATTAGAGTCTGGGACTACAGGAACCAGAAGAAGCAACTAATAGCAATAAGCTCGATTTTTCTTAATGTTCCCCTTCAGAGGTTCTGAGCAAAGACAGCTAAGAATCCAGATCACCCAAAAGTGCCAATTAAGGGAACTTGACTGCATATCCAGATGACAAAACTGCTGCCAATCATCTAGAGATTTCTCTTCAGTGTCTACTTTGTAAAAAGTGGCAGGTGAATTCATCCATACCAGGCGCTGTCATGTTCATACCTTCAGCTTTAAAAATCAATGAGAAAGAAGACTTCGGTTTTCCCACCGGAGATAAAGTGTTCTAAAAACATCTTATTATAAATTACTTGTTTGTGGACACCCAAAAGGTTCCATAAAAGATGAGCTATGGATATAATTCAAGGGAGATGTAGTTTAAGGTTTTATGAGATTAAAAAGCAAGGATGCACAGAAAGTTTCCAGCTCTTCCGGTCGATCTGATGGACCCTTGAGTTCTTCCCTTGATTATCTCGTTCCTTTGCCAGCAGTCCTCATGTGGAAATGAATAGAATGCAGATGATTAACTCAGAAATAGGCAGGTCATCTGATGAAGAGGAAGAATAGCCATCTGCCAGGAGGACCTGTTCTACTAAACCTTCTGCATCTCCTCTAAGGTTTAAAGGCTTTTGTGTCTTTCTCATCCAGCTTGTCCGGGGTCTTCAGGCTCAAGCCTTCGTGCTGGAGATACCTGCCTCCTTTGCCCATATTCACACAAATCCCCAAGTACCGTGTTTCATGATTTAGAAGAGTTTTTCCCTTTTTAACGAGGATCCAATCAGGAGAAGATCAGCAAATGCAGCAGTTTTAGAATTAATCATTTTGTTTGTTTTGTGTTTAAAACCCAAGTTATTAACTACTTCAAAATAGATCTTCAAAATGGAGTGAACCAATTGTAAGCAAAATTCTAGTGCACAGCCTTGCACATCACAAGGCCCTGCCTCCCCTCAGCATATGTCTAAATAGTTGTAGATTGTTTTCTCAATCTGTGTGCGTCATTAATGGAGGCAGATGGAAAAGCAGCTTAGCTCCTTGTCCCTTTCCTCTGTTGGCGCCTATACTTGAGGTCTTCTTTTTGCCCCTACAGACGCGCTTTCCACCCATCCACTCCCAGCCAGGGAGGCTGGCCCCTGTGGATGTCATCAACATACTCGCCTTCTGGCTACAGTGGGGTTTGGCTAATGGAAGCCATCGGCAGGAGGCGGAGATGGTGGGTCCGGAGGAGGTGGAGGTGTGTATTCCAGAGGCTTGCTTCCTTCCAATTCAAGAGGGAATGCTGTGTCCCACTTCCGATGAGTGGCCCTTTCCTTGTAGCTACGCTCTGGGGGTGCCCAGAATCTCTCTTTCCTGAGACCCTTCTGGCCTAGAGGGGGTAACCAGGGTATGAAGTAGCCATTGTTGTTTCATAAGCCCTGCCTGTGGCTCCGTGAACAGGGCCTTTATTAAAGTCGCCACCAGCCTGGTTTGCATGAGCCATGTGTTAACAGCTGGCTCTGATCCCACTCTGGGTTCCTCTCTCTCTTTTTGTCCTCTCTCGTTCACCCTGTCCCTTCCTCTCCTCCCATTCCCTCCCTCGGACTACCGTCTTTCCTTTCTATCCCTACCTCCTCTCTCTGATCTTCATTTCCTTTTTTCCTCTCTATCACCTAGTTTCATACTATTCATTACAGTAATACTGCATTTATTTACCTTACTTCGGAGGTGGAGTTGAGTTTCACTTAATGAAAATCTGAAAGAGTTTGAAAACTATAAAAGCAAGCTGTTATTGCTGCTGGGAATGTAAAATGGTATAAGCACTTTAGAAAACAGTCGGGCAGTTTTCTGAAAAGTAAAACACACATCTATAATATGATCTAGCCATTCCACTAATAGGTATTTACGCCCCCCCCCGCCCAATTGAAAGCATATAAAGATTTTTACATAAGTGTTCATAGCATTTTTATTTATAATAGGCCCAAAGGGAAACAACTCAAACGTGAACCAACAGGTGAGTGTATAAACAAAGTGTAGTATTATCTATGCAATGGAATGCTGTTTAACAGCCAAAGGGAATGAACTATTGATATGCACACAACATGGTTGAATCTTGAAATTATGAGGTAGAGTTGAAAGACGCCAGACAAAAAAGGTGCATACTGTAGGACTTCACCTATATAAAATGAACTAGTCCGTAGTGAGAAAAAAAAGCTGGTGGTTGCCTGGGGCGGGGGGGGGGGGTGGGGGGCCCAGGGAGGGCAGGAATGAGGGATTGCAGAGGTGCATGAGCTAACTTTTGGAGGTCATGAATATGCTCACTATCTTGATTGTTATGATGGTTTCGTAAGTGTATGCATGTCAAAACTTATCAAATTGTGCACTTTATGTGCGGTTATCCCTCAATAAAGCTGTTAAAAAAACACACACACAACGATGGGCTTAAAGATGGTATATTATTACCAAATTGCCATAAACGTAGTGATTTAAAATAATATGCGTTTATTGTCTTATAGTTCTGGTGGTCAGAAGTCCAAAATCTGTCTCACTGGGCTACAGTCAAGGTGTTGGTGGGGCTGGTTCCTTTTGGAGGCTTTCAGAGGACAGTCCATTTTTCCTCGTGTTTTTTAGCTTCTAGTAGCCACCTGTATCTCTTGGTCTGTGGTTCCTTCCCCCACCTTCAAAGGGCATCCAATCTCTGCTGCCATCATCACATCACCTTCTCCTTCTCTGTAGTAAGAGTTCCCTCTGCCTCCCTCTTGTAAGTACACTTGTGATCACATTTAGGGCCCACCCTGATGACCCAGGATGACCTCCCCATCTCAAGATCCTTTTTCTTTTTAAATAATTTTTTAAAAAGATTTTATTTACTTATTTGATAGACAGAGACAGCGAGAGAGGGAACACAAGCAGGGAATGGGAGAGGGAGAAGCAGGCCTCCCGCCGAGCAGGGAGCCCGATCCCAGGACCCTGGGACCACGACCTGAGCCGAAGGCAGACGCTTAACGACTGAGCCACCCAGGCGCCCCCTCCCCATCTCAAGATCCTTAACCACATCTGCAATGTGCTCTTTGCCATATAAGGAAACATTTATAGGTTCTGGGGATTAGGACATTCCTATCTTCAGGGGCCATTACTAAGCCCGCCTCAGATGGTACATTGTTTGCGCTGCAAAAAGCATCGGACTCTTGATTTCGGCTCAGGTCATGATCTCAGGGTCATGGGATCGAGGCTGCTTAAGATCCTCTCTCTCTCTCCCTCTGCCCCTCCCCGCCCCCCACTCATACACACACACTCTCTCTCTCTCAAAAAAATGCATGTTGCTTAGTGTCTGGGAATGCCTTATCCCTCTCTGTTTTGCACTGAAGTATTTATAAATAGCCCTGGCTCTTGAAGAGAAGAGGACAACTTCCAGGTTGGATACTACCTGGAAAACTCTCTGTGCAGGAGTCACCATGTTACTCCAGTGCACCATTACAAGGCATCCCTAGTATAGCGACTTAAACATTTCAAACCCATTCTCACATGGGCCATGATTTTTCTTGCAGAGAGGGCTCAGATGGCTAGGGGAAGGATGGCCATTTAAGCAAATATTGCCATCCTGTCCAAAGCTATTGCCTATTTTTACAGGCTTCTATCTACCCTTTGTTAACTCATCTCTAATCATATCCCCCTTTAAAACACTGCCTTGGTCAGTTTGACTGGTGAGGTGCTGGGAAAATCTTCACCACCTGATTGCTCCGTGGAAAACAAACACCAGGACCCATATGTAGAGATATGCTTCTAGAGACGCTGCTGAGATGGGACTCTCATTCCTAGAGGAGGATGGACCCTTGGGCTTTGCTGACCCTCAACCTGGCCTTGTGGAGCTTTCTCAGAGGAGGGGAGGCTGGGGAAAGGGTGTGTTGTGCTGGGAATGAGGTCAGAAAGAGACTTTGCCTTTTAAGAAGCCCCCCCAAGGGGGCGCCTGGGTGGCTCAGTTGGTTAAGCGACTGCCTTTGGCTCAGATCATGATCCTGGAGTCCCGGGATCGAATCCTGCATCAGGCTCCCTGCTCGGTGAGGAACCTGCTTCTCCCTCTGGCCCTTTCCCCGTGCTCTCTCTGTCTCTGTCTCTCTCTCTCTCATTCTCACTCTCTCAAAATCCCCCCCTCTCATGTGCTCTCTCTGTCTCTGTCTCTCTCTCTCTCATTCTCACTCTCTCAAAATAAATAAATAAATCTTTAAAAAAAGTCATCTTAAAAAAAAAAAAGAAGCCCCCCAAGGTGGCAGATGGAATCAGAGAGATGCTCTTGCTGCTCACCGCCTCTGGGGTGGCTGCCTCAGGTCTGCGCTCTGGCCCATACCCGCAGGAGGACCAATTTGTAGAAGCAGACTTACTCAATCAAAAGTGTCTCCAAACTGGGAGTTCTCCAGGGTATGATGGCCTCCAAAAGGGAGACAAATGCAAGACTTGAGTCTAGACTAGGGAGTTAGTGCTTAAAACAAGGGTGCCTCTAGCAATGTCTTTGGGGCCCACAGGATGGTTCTTGGTCTGTAAAATGAGGGGGATAGGACACCTTTACAAAATACACTCTCATAGGTAGGGGAGATAGTCCTATTTGTTCCTACGTGCTTCCCTGACATGCTGGGATTCATCCATGCAGCATGCAACCTGGGGACTCTAGCTGTCTCTCCTATGCAAAGGGTCAGGTAAGGGAGATGCGGGGTCCAGGGAGATGGGAGTGTTATGCTGGAGCGGACACAGCTGAAGTTCCTTCCCTTGCCTGAAGGGGTCAGCAAAGGCCCAGGAAGGGTGGAGACCTCGTGACTCCCAGGAGAGAAACAATTCTTAACAGACCATCAGGCCCAGGGGACAGTCCCTACCTAGATGCTGTGTGATTTCTCTGCTTGCACGTCGTCGTCGACAGATCTTCCCACAGGGTTCCCCTAAGTGCCTAGAGATGTTGGGGCAGGCTCTGGGGGTTGGAGAATGGGCGTCTGTGTGGGATACAGGAAAGGGAGTGGGCCCAAGGGCCGGATTGAGGGAAGCCACAAGGGTGTAGACCACCCCCCCCAACCCACCCAGCCCTGCCCTCTTGGATGCTTCCCCTGGAATGTCTGTGCCCCAGCCAGAGCCTGTAATCAAGCCATCAAAGCTAATGGGATGATTTCCGCATAAAATGAAATTGTGGATGAAGAATGGGGATGCAGGAAACAGACTAATGGTTCTAATGCTTTTTCCTCAACCTTTCACTTCTCAATAAAGTGCAGTCATCGGACTCCTTGTTTGTGTGCTAGGAAAATGATGACTTCTCCGAGAGGCTCTTAGCAACAATCATTGTGTTCCTTGTTGCCTGTGTCTAGTTGGGTGGGGACAGGCAGAAAAGACCTTGACAGAGATGGGCAGAAAGTCACAGTCTGCCCCTTTGATGAGCATCTGGCTTCTTTCCCAGTCTCACTGATTGCTACATTTTCAATGGTCAGTAATATTTCTATTTTTTAATTACAAAAGTATGACAAGAATACACACTTATTATTTAAAAAAAAAAACAACAGAGGGGGAAAAACAAAAACCTAATTAACTCGACTCTTCCGGTCTACTCCCTTCCTCAGAAGTTTCTATCACTGTTGATTTGGGAAAATCCTGTATGTGTGGTGGTTTGAAAATATGTCCACATCATTTGATCCTACTTCCTTCAAAAGGTGGAGCCTAATTCCTCTCACCTTAAGTGGAGGAGATACTTAGTGACTTGCCTTTAAAGTATGGAATGTGGCAGAAGTGATGGTTTGTGATGTCTGAGGTTAGGACCTGAGTGGCATTAGGTCTTTCTCCTCTTTGTCACTCTCTTGGACTGCCTGCTCTGGAGAAAGTCAGCTGTTTTGTGGTGAGGACACTCCAGTAGACCTGACAAGAGGCCCGTGTGGTGGGGAACTGAGGCCTCCCACCAACACCCATATGATTGAGCCATTAAAAAATTATTGTAATAGGTTCTGCCACCTCTGAGGGCACAGGTTCTCTGATGTCAGATACTATGCCCCTCGGGATTTCCCTTTCTTGGGAATAAGCCGGGGACAGAGCACATAATCCCCAGGTACACTTTTCTATTGATTAAGAATACCTAAGGGTTTAGGTAATAGGTACATCTACTCCCAGAGCTTGAGTTATGTGGTGGTTGCTGATATCTGCTGCTAGTATTATCCTTCAGGATGAGAGGATTTATTACCTCAGCTGCTGGGAGTGCTGCTGGCAGAAAACCCTCAACAATCAAACCCTTCAGGATTTCTTTAGCTGAGAGAGACACCATGCCAAGGTTTGACCCCTCTCCGGTAGCCCACATCTCATGATTGATGAATGAGCAGTACGGAGCGCAGACCACTTTCTCCAACTCAGGGGGCCCTGAAGGGCCATCCCATCTCCAGATGCCCCTGCAGCATTCCCTGAGGCATTCCATGAAGACTGCATTGCGGCTAGACTCCATCCCCTGCCCACTTTACCTCCCACTCTTCCCTTTGACAGGTGCCGGTACCAGAGGGACGCCCTAATAAACCTCTTGCAGTTAGTCTCCAGCTCAGAGTCCACTTCCTGGGAAACCCAAGCAGGGAAGGCGCATTCTAAGAAAGCAGATAATGAGGTAGGGTTTTAGAGCTGGGTGACTGGCCAGCCAGCTGATGTCGCTTGTGGTGGGCAGAGCACTGATAGAAGATGGCTGAGTAATTGTCCTCTGCTGGTTGCGAACCATGATGGTGTACTGGTGGGAGGGAACGCCTCAGCTGTTGCAGTGCATTTGAGACCTACAGGGAAAATCATAACCATGTTTATGCTCTGGAAGAGGTTACAAAAACTGAGGATAATCATTCAGTTATTAAGAGCTAAGTGTCAGAGCTGGAGGACCTCTTTGGAGGCATATAAAGAGATTCTTACTTCTTGAAGTGAGAAGGTAAAGAAAGCTGAGAATCAGGCTCAAGGCTTAAGCACAAGAGTAGAGGAGCTCCAAAGAAGGTTCACCTCCCAACGGAGGCAGGTCTGTTATGCCAAGGACAGGGCCCTTGATGGGAGAGAATGGGCCCCTGCACATGAGATGGGCCATCAGAGCTGATACTCCAGAATTATGAATCCTCATTTTCCCCTGGGAAACAAGGAGTAGAAAGCAGGAGTGGCCCTGTTTGCCAACACTCCCGGTGACCAACTCGGGAAAATCTCTTTCCTGTTCCTACATCCCTGGGCTCTGTGAATTTACAACATTCCCATGGAGGAAATTCTTTCATTTGGAAGAAGGCAAGAATTCTACTGAACTATAAACTATGGCTGCCATCTGGATACTTTGGGCTACTTGTGACAAGGTACAGCAGGGAAATAAAGGATTCATCATCCTGACAGGACTAACTGACTCTGATCATTAAGCAAGACAGAACTGCTGTTACACAGTGGGAGCAGGAAGGATCACACTGAGAAGGCTCTATGGGAAATCTCTTCAATACAAACCTCTTTATTTGTTGTAGAAATTTATTTTATGGGTATATGTAAATATATATATTTTATTATATATATTTTATGTAGTCATATTTTATATATATATGTATATATATAAGAATGTTTATGTTGGAATTATTTATATTGCAAAACAGAATAACTTACTTGGAAACTACCTAATACTTATTAATATGGGGTTAGTTAAATAGAGTATGATGTATCTCCTCTTATCATGGAACATATTCATCTTTTAACAGAATGAAGTAGACCTATATGTGCTCATCTCCAAGACACATTAGTGAGTGTGAAAAGTAATGTTCAGTTAGGAAAAAAAAAAACAGTGTGCAGAATAGTCTACATAAATCTTTTGATATAAATGAAAATATATAAATATGCATGCTGACATAGGCACACACAATATTTTTCTGAGTGATACATAAGCATTTTTTTTAAAGTAGTGGTTGCCCTTAGGGAGTGAAATTGGTAAGTTTAAGAAAAATTTTTTATATCTTTCTATAATATTTGACTTACCTAACCATACCCATGTATTGTATTGCTTTGATTTATACTTAATAGCAAATGTCTGGGAAGTGGTAAGCCATTTAAATTTTATTCTTTACAATTTTTGTTTTAAAAATGATTGCATGCTACTTAAGAATATCCAGAAATCAGCAGGTGCCTGGGTGGCTCAGTCGGTGAAACATTCAACTCTTGGTTTTGGCTCAGGTCATGATCTCAGGGTCATGAGATCGCCCCGAGCCCCATGTCAGGCTCTGTGATGGGCATGGAGCCCGCTTAAGATTCTTTCTCTCCCTCTCCCTCTGTCCCTCCCCTCCGCTCACCTGCGTGCTCTTTCAAATTAAGTAAATAAATTAAAAAAATCTTTAAAAAAATCTAGAAATCAGGAAAAGAAGTGGAGAGTAGGTTAATATTTTGTTCCTCCCCTCTGAGCTTCAAATCATTTGTGAATTACATTGTAGGACTTCAGAAAAAGTAGCCTGGTGAAGAATTCATTTTTGTGTCATTGCCCAGAAACTCCTCAATCCCTTACCCCACCACCTCAGCTTTCCCAGTCAGAGGAGCCACTTCTTACTGGGTTATATGTAGTTACAAAATGTGTGTGTGTGTGTGTGTGTGTGTGTGTCCCCTGGGTTATACCCTGTCAAAGGGGTACCACATAATACTGACACAGTCTTCCCATATTCCCGCTCAGAGCCACTCTGAGTCATTTGGGTGGGGCATAAACCTGATTTTGGGCTGTTGGGGAAAGAGGAGGTTCTCAGCATCAGCTGAGCTCTCTTTCCACTGTGACTTCCTTCCTGTTTCCCTCTCTGCGGATTCTCTGTCGGGGGTGCGTTAGTGGTCCTGCCAGCTAGTCTCAGGCATGCTGTAGTGACTTTGGTGGTCAGAGGGACTCAGGTTCCTTCCTCTTAGGAGCTCTGCTTCCATGTCAGTGTCTGAGAGCAAAGAGAGATAGGTTTAGGTTTGTTTGGATACCTGGTAGCATCTGGGAACCATATATCATATTCCATTTGGTACATTAGGGGAGGGCTGATGTGACTCCACTCGCCTGTAGAGCCTGAACCCAGGCCCTCATTCAGTTTAATATCCTTTTACTGCTATACAAATAATTCACAAAGGGATGGATCGCTCCATTGTTAAATCCTGTTACATTCCTGGTCACCAGGGTTGGTTCCCCGCAAAATTACCAGGTTTGGTCGGTGCCTTTAGGTTCCGTCTCTCTTTCTTTCCCTGGGAAAGTCATGTCTTCACAGAAAGTGCCAATTTCTCAGGGGCACTGGGGTATTATTAATGATTCTGCATCTCCAGCATTTTGGTTCAGACACAGGAAATGCAAAGGGACGGTGGGAGGTTGGGGGAAGGAAGAACATTTTCTTCCTTCTAAGCCAGAACTTCATGATTCTGCAGTTGACCATGGGTACCCCAGGTCCTACTGTGGGTCTGGGTTCTTCTCTTTCTGCCTTGGGATCAGGAGGGCCAGTGGCTTCTCTTCAAATTTGATTTGAGGATGCTAAGGTGTGCCTCTAATCCATGCCCTCTGAGTCGTTCATATTAATTCAACAGGAATGTATTGAATGGCCACTATGTGACGGCCAAATGATCCCACACTGCCTTAAACTTAGAAAGTATAGATGCTATTGGTAAGCAACATCACTGCAGTGAAAAAAACCAGGCAGGTGTCCAGGGACAGGGAAGGGCACCTGAGAATCTGTTTATAGCTTCAATGCCTACAGGGCATGAAGCCACAGGATATTTAGGATGGAGCTGGGAGGATCACGGAAAGTTCTAAACAAGTAGAATAAAGAAATCTACGTAATTCATAACCCAGATGACCTCTGGGAATAAACTCCTACCCATGGTGCTCGGGTGGATAGCTGTCCATTGTAGTATTATGGCATTTGAGTCTCTGCATTTGCTTCTTCCCTAAAATTGTTCTTCCTCCTGCAGTTGGTGGTGCCACCATTTATCTGTGGGGGCAATTAAGGAGGCCATAGTCCTGTGAACAGGAGGGATTTTGCCTGAAGGAGAAGCCATGACCATCCCAGTGATGATAACCACGGAAGCTTGTGGCAGTGGCCATGGAGAGGCGCCCGCCCTCTGACTAAGACCTGTCTAGGGAATCCAATTCCTTCCTTTTTCTGGGCTTCAAGGAGTCTATTTATGCTTGAAGTCACTACCAGTGGCAGGGGAAAGTGGCTGCCTGACCCTCCCAGCTCCACACTTGCCCATGGTCATAGGGCAGGCTCAGCTATGCTGGGTAACAAACAATCCCCAAATCTCCGTGGTTTACCCCAAAAAGCATTTATTGCTGGTGTCACAGGCCAGTGCAGGCTCTCTGTTGCACTCCCAGGCAGCTTTTCTTCCAGTACAAACTCGGGGACTCTGGCGGTTTCCCTCTGGCAACAACATCATTTCAGAATCCTTTACTTCCAACCATACAAACAGGAGAGAGAGGATGGGCCGAGGTTCTTGTAGGAAATTTTAGGGGCCAGGCGTGGGCAGAAGTTGTTACTTAGCTCTGACGGAATTGCCAGGGTGGCCCTTCTACGTTTGCAGGAGAGGAAATGGGATGGACGAGCACTGAGCCAGTCCCCGTTATAGTCACGTAGAGGCTTCCGTCCCTATGAGTAAAACAACTACTTCCAGTTTTCAGGTGCCTTTGCAGACCTCGCTCTCTCTCCCCCCATCACAGTCTACCAGCTTTCTTGATTTTTTTCAAAACGTTAATGGCACTAGTTTACCAATGGCACATTAACAATTGAGGCCTAAAGTACTGCGAGATTAACACGGCCACCGAAGAGTTGGTGTTCCATAATGTTTCATTGAATTAATGGAGAAAGCTAATGTTGTTTGGATTTAGCTGTCTCCCCATCAGATTTGAAGAAAAGCCAGGCTCAGGGGTCAGACTGAGCTAAAAGCAAGAAAAGACAATCTGTTCTGCCTGCACCCAGAGATGCCTCCAGAAATTCTTATCTTCTAGAATCCTGCTGTGGTGTAGTGAGTCCACAGAACATGAGAAACTGTAGTCAACTGCAGAAGCATGGAGTTCTGGCTTAAAGGTAGCAAATTTTTTCCTCACCAGGCTTGCACATGGGCCTGGTTATGATTTCCCTGAGTCATGTCTGAGCCAACCCAGGGTTAATTATCACAGTCCTCAGCTCCCTGTTTGATTCCGTTTGTCTCTGTGTGTGTTGACCTGGGCTTGCTCTTCTGGATCAACCGTACAGAAGATCCTTGCTGGTCATTGTCACTGCACAGAGAGGGTGGGTATAGGAGGCCTGAGCTAGCCTGAGTCCCAGTGTAACCTTGGCCCTGACAGGTGCTGAGTTATAAGCCTTTTAGTGGCTGCCTGAATTATCAATACATCTGATCTTCCTGCTCCTTGTCTGTGCTTAAATATTACAATGACTATCAATAAAGAGCTTTACCAATAAATGTAAAGCCCCAGGACCTGTTTACCTCTCCTTGGTGTGGGCTTTGCTTCCGTGTACTGTACACCCACATCCTCCTCTCTGCTGCTGATGGCTGTAGTCTGGGGTAGGCTGTCTCTCATTCTTCCTGGTATGTTTATTAGTGTGATGGACTGGGCAATTTCTTTTCTTTTTTGGGGGGGCGGTGTGTGTTTCACTATTTATGACAAATATTCCACATCTATGATCCTCTCCAGTCAGAAGCTCTTTGAGAGCTGTCGGCCTTGGCTAGTTGGAGAATGAAGTTCTCATTCACCCTGAGAATGGTCCCACAGATAGTAGAGGGTTTAAGGTGGCTTTCGAACCTGTCCATCACCTTGTCAACCTCGGCCTTATTTGTCTGGATAGATGGGTGCCTGGTCCTTGGTGCTGATGATGTTTGCTGGCCGAGCATTTCTGCCAATGTACTGGTCCATGAACCCACTGTCGCATTGTTACAGGTGCTGAGGCCATGCCTGGTACCACCACAACCGAGGCATGCTTGCTGATTCTTTTTTTCAGCTGTGTGACCAGAGATCACATCGAACCCAAGTCAGCTTTGGAGAAGAACAGGACAATAGGGCTAAATGCTTTATTCCTCTGTCACAAACGTCTTCTTCTCTGTGCTGAAGCTCTGGCTGATTGGAGTGCTTCACATATTTTAAACCACTCTGCTAACTTGGGATCTAGCGTATTCTGGTGTTTAACTGGAGTGAATGTTACTGAATGCAGTCCCCTTGGCCATTCCCATGACTCTTAGTCCTCTGGGGCTGCTTGCTTCATCAAGAGGAGGTGAATTCATGTGTCTTAAGGAGAACTTTCCTAGTTCTTCTGGAAGCGTCTGAACAAGTCAGCCATGCTGAAGTTAGCCTTCTGGGCTCACTGCAGAAAAGATCTGGGCAAAGATCTTAGCTCTGCCTTTGTTCCATGTCCATGGAAATAGCACGCACCTCCCACCCCGGATTTAGGGCACGGTGTCTGCACTCTGGCCCTATGGTCATTCTCCTCTACTTGAGTTCCATCAGGACTCTCTCTCATCCAAGTCTTCTCAGTGTTGACATTAGTAGGAGGGCTAATGAAAGTAGTCAGGGGAATTAGTAGATCCATATTGCTAGAGGAGGTATGGAAAAAACTTTTTTTTTTTAAAGATTTTATTTATTTATTTGACACAGAGAGACATAGTGAGAGAGGGAACACAAGCAGGGGGAGTGGGAAAGGGAGAAGCAGGCTTCCCGCCAATCTGGGAGCCTGATGCGGGGCTCGATCCCAGGACTCTGGGATCATGACCTGAGCCGAAGGCAGACGCTTAACAACTGAGCCACCCAGGTGTCCCTGGAAAAAACTTTTTTTTAACTGTCACAGGAGATGTAAAATCCTAGATTAGCCACATTCAAGTAAAGACTATGAAAAACATGAGAATCATTTTAAAAACTGGTTTTAAAAATTATAAAAGATATATATAGATATATACACACACACACATATATATAGCTTAAAGATGAAATACTCCAGAAAAATATCAAATGAAAAGTAAAATCTCAAGTCCCCTTGTATTTCAGTTCTTCCAGAGGCTAGAGATTAGGAAAAACAAAGAAGCTGGATCACTACTCCATCTTTCCATAATAAAATTAATTACACAGAAATCAAGTTGACATAAAAATGAAACTATAGAAGTACTAGAGGAAAATGTGAGAAAAAACATTTTAAAAAATGTTCTTAACGTGTGACACTTCCCTAAGCATGACTTAATAACTGAAGTCATAAAAGGAAAGGCTGTTACATTTGACCATATCATATTTCATATTTATCTATTTTTGCCTTCTACTTTTTCTACGATAATGTCAAATAGAAGTGATCTTATCAGGTATCTGTCTTGTTCTGATTCCAGACGGAAAGCTTTCAAATGGCCTCGTTAAGTTATCTGTGTGTTATATATATATTTTTTGTAGATACTACTTATGAGGCTAAGGAAGTTTTATTCTTAGTTTGCTACTAGTTTGTCATGAATAAATGTTGAATTCTACTGAATGATTTTTCTGCGTTAATTGTTATAATGTGATTTTTCTCCTTGAATCATACGGTGAATTATATTGGTTGATTTTTATTATTTTATTTTGAAGATTTATTTATTTGTGGAGATCATGACCTGAACCAAAATCAAGAGTTGGATGACCAACCGACTGAGCCACACAAGTGCCTCTGGCGCTCCAATAGCTCATTTCTTTTTAACACTGGATATTATTCCATTGTTTGGATGTACCACTGTTTATTTGTCCATTCCCATAGGGAAGAACATCTTGGTTCCTTCCAAGTTTTGTCAATAAACATTGATGTACAAATTTTTGCGTGGACATAAATTTTTGGCCCCTTTAGGTAAATATCAAGGAGGACAGTTGCTGGATTATATGGTAAGAGTATGTTTAGTTTTGCAAGAAATGATAAACTGTCTTCCAATGTGGCTGTTCCATTTTGCAATCTCCCAGCAATGAGAGTCCCTGTTGTTCCATATCCTCCCAGCATTTGTTATTGTCAGTGTTCCAAGACTTTGGCCATTCTAAAAGGTGGATAGTGGTATCTGGTTGTTTTAATTTGCATTTCCTTGATGACATATGATATGGAGCATCTTTTCACTTGCTTATTTGCCTTCTGGATATCTTCTTTGGTGAGGGGTCTGTTAAGATTTTGGTCCATTTTTAATTGGGTTGTTTGTTTTCTTAGTGTTGAATTTTAAGAGTTCTTTGTATACTCTGGATGACAGTCCTATATCAGATGTGCTTTTGCAAATGTTTTCTCCCAGCCTGTGCCTTGTCTTCTAATTCTCTTGATACTTGAACAGAAGTTTTTTTTTTTTTTTATTTTAACTAAGACCATCTTATCAACTATTTCTTTCGGGGATCACTCACTCCCCATAAACCATGTTGAGATATTAAAAATAAAAACTTTCACTTCCCAGGAAGGTCTATAAGACATTTTTTTCTTGTTTCTAGTAAAATTTAAACCCCTACATTAAAAAAAAAAACAAACAACAACTAATTGGCTAGAAGTATAAAGAAAAAGCATTTAAGAATGCCAGCAATTTTCCTGTTTTGTTAAAGGTGCAAGTTAGAATTCATTTTTGGGAAGCAGAGGCCTTGCTTTTTTAATATTGTAAAAAAAAATGTCAATGGGACTTTTGATTCTGAAAAGTCAAGCTAAAATACTATTCTGGAGTGGAGAGGTACAAGACAGCAAAGAAACAAACTGCTAAACAAGTAACTCCACGGTTCAGTCTTCCCTGTGGGTACACCTGGCATTGTGGATGACTATGTTTGGTGGAAAGCTGGTCTTAAACTTAGATTTTCTTTTTCACTGGGTTCAGAAGAGCTGGAAGGTCTAGTTCCCAGGCAGTAAAATGGTCAAAGGCCTATCTTTGGCCCCCGCAACTGTCCTGCAGGCGGGGGGCAAAGGAGAGCACTGGTCAATGGGTATGTCCTGTGGGTGGTTAACCTAGGGAATGTAGGAGCAAGTACAACTAGTTCTTTCTTTACATTTCTTTCTCTGCAGAGTTGCTGGATCTTGTTATCATGGAAAGCTTAAGCATAGTTTTGTGCAATGTTATACCTGAGGAATACAGTAGTGGACAGAAATACGGACTTGGAAGAAAGTGGTTTGAGGGGAGAATTACCTGTGGGGAGAAGCTAGTGATGAAAAGAGACAGGTGGCAGAGATGGGCAGCCGTCTAGACACAGGCAAGGGGGACAAGGGACAATCTGGATGGATTTGTGGGACCATTAAGCATTCTTCGGGGATCATCAGAAATATTTGGGAAGGGAAACCTGGTAAAAGATGGGATTTTTCTATAAGCAAGCAGGATGGGGATTCAGGGTTCTCATACTAAGGGAAGCATGATCCCTGGTAGCTAGAGCAAGTGGGAATATCTGGGTTACATCTAAAAATAATTGCTCAATTACCTAATAGTGGGCCATATACTGGTAGATGATAGGTGCTCAAATTTGCCATGAAAGGTGGCTTTGGTTTGGGGCACAGCAGATGTCAAATCAATATAACAGATGAAGAGGGAAATGAAAAATGTTTCCTTACCTCCCCACTTCTACAACATGATGGGTACACTAAGGAAAATGCTATGGGCTCAGAAAACAAGGGTCTGAACCCTCCTCTGGTTTTGCTCCCAATCAATATATAGCCTTGACCATGTTCTATGATCTCTCTTATTCATCAATTTCCTCATCTGTTAGAAGAAGTGAAAAGTGATGACAAATACCCTTGGGTCTTGTCTCATCCCAACGGTCTATGACGCTGACAGTAAGTTAAAACAAAAACAAGACATCCTTTGTCTCTTGGGTGAGGCAAACTTGGCCACAGGGGTAGAGATCTCAAACTCAAATATTTCAGAGAGGTCAGGCCGATAATCTAAATAATACAGTGGGCTGGAAATCTATATTTTATATGGATTTATGTGCTTTCTAAAGTGTTGACAACTAGGGCACCTGGGTGGCTCAGTCGGTTAAGCGACTGCCTTCGGCTCAGGTCATGATCCTGGAGTCCCGGGATCGAGTCCCGCATCAGGCTCCCTGCTCGGCAGGGAGTCTGCTTCTCCCTCTGACCCTCCCCCCTTTCATGCGCGCTCTCTCTCTCTGTCTCTCATTCTCTCTCTCAAGTAAATAAATAAAATCTTTAAAAAAAATAAAGTGTTGACAACTAATTCAAATTTTAAATCAATAGTTTGGATCCACAAATCACATCTGACTGACATACTACCAGGTTGGGGGTCTGTTCAAGGAAGGAAAAGGGGGAGGAGGAGAAAGGAGGTGCTGGTGTACTAGGAGTGTGTTGGAGGAAGACGGAGAGACTTAGTTTTAGGGGAAAGAAGAGAGTTCTTGTTTTTCTATTACTGCTTGTAAATAGATAGGATTGGGAGATCTTCTTCAGTCTTCCACTGCTCAGTCTCATGCACAGAGGGTGTAAATATTTGTTTTCTACTGCAAGAATGTTTAGAGTTGATGGCATGAACCATGTTCTTGACATCCTGTACTTTCAAATATTTGAATCTATATTAGATAATAATTCACTGTAGTTGCCAAAGAACCAGTCTCAGGGCAACTAATATAAGTGTCTTCTAGTGTCTCCTCCAGAAGGGAACTCCATGGCTCTAATCCTTATGTCCATACACCCCAAATAGACAAAGACACTCCCTTCTCATAGTTCATGGAGACTTTGGTTAGTCCTTCAGAAGCTGTGACACACACAAAGTTCATTGTACCTGAAAGCTCTTGGGATTACCATCTCACCTCTTTCAGAATCACTTGAAAATGTATTTTGGTTTATATGGATGTGGCCCATAAAACAAATAAAAATAAGAGGTTCAGAGTGGTTTTCCTCTTCCTGTCCCTTTTCACTATGGTCAGTGCATACACCCATCACTACTCTTACCCCTGCAAAGCCTCACTCGCCGTCCCCCTATGACAAGAAGCTGTACCTCCATGTGATGGCAAAGGCATGTGGGCAGAAAGAAGAGACTGGACTGCATGCCTTCCCATCTGTGCCTCTCCATCCTCCCCTACCTCCACCACCTGACACTCTCCTTCTTCTTCCACCCCTCTCCCTGTCAGGTACTAGCCAGCTGGAGTCACCTTCTTGGAGTGAAGGCTGCCTGACTGCATGGACGGTTGCAATGCTGGCCTTGAAGTGGAATAACGATGCCATGTGATTCTGCTCACTCAACTGCCAGCCCTTCTGGGAGGCTCATGCTGTCCTAACGTTTAATGAAGCAGAGGTCTTTGTATTTCCTGCTTCTTCCCCATAGCCAAATAGTGGTTCGGGTCCCTGGCTGAAAACCCACCTCCTTGTGAGTTCTGCCTCCCATCTTCAGCACCAGCCTTGAAGACAGAACTGTAACTCACTGAGATCCAGCCTGGCTTCAGCAGCCTCAGCAGAGTTGGTGTAGATGGAAGACCCTGAGATTCAGGGGCAGGTGCACCAAGCCCTTTTCACCTTCATAAAAGCAACAGAATGAACTAAAGTATCTCCAAGGAAGAAGTCATGGACGCATGGGGCTGGCTGCTCTGCTTGGTGCTGGGATTCCTGGAGCATCTCACCTCAGTAGGATAACCACCAGTGTGAAGTCTTCCCTTAGCTCAACGGGCCCAGGTCATCATTGTCCTCTTACTCCTGAGTGATCAGACCATTGGCAAATTCCCCAGCTCCGGAACTTACTGAAATGGATTTGTGGCAGGATATTTCACTCCCATAAATTTACCAACTAAAGGGTTGATGATGTCATGTCAGTCAAATCAGAGCTTTTTACCCCTGACTGAGAACCTAATTCTTATCAGAACTTTGCTTGGGAAATATGAACTCACTAAATGGAACTGGATTATTTTAGGAGACATTTTGTTCAAATTGAATGCCAATTTGTCATCCATTTCGACTAAGAGATTTCCCACAGAGGCCGGGTGTTTCCATTGCCTTTCTCCTTGCAGATTGCTTAAGCATCGTTTGCATTTTTTCACTATCAATCATGTCTTTCAACAAGACTTTGTAACTTGTTATAGTTTTTCAAGTTTGTACGTAAAAATTTGGGTTGTACTTAAATGTGCCACTTTGTACAATGTATGATGGCCCCTTAGACTCCACAGTGAGGTTCGTGAGTTCGTACTGCATTATACATTTTACTATCAGGCTGTTAGCACTTTCCGCTTTCCTCACTTCCATACATTGAAGAAATTAGTCCTTTTATCATACATGTTCCAAACATTCTGTCTCAGTTTTTTTTGTCATTACCAACCAGAAGTTTTAAGTTTTTTCACAGTAAAACTGGCCAATCTTTTGTGGCTTGGAAGATTAGATATTTGAGTTTTGAAATTATTGGTTAAAATGTCTTAAGTGAAGGGAGAAAAGGAAAGTTGTTGAGACAGTTTGCTCCGAAGGGCTGAACAAAGAACAATAAACAGGGAGATTCTGTGTGTGTGTGTGTGTGTGTGTGTGTGTGTGTGTGTGTAGTATGTATGTGTGTATGTATGTATGTATCTAATCTGTGCCAAGAGACTATGTCTTGCCGACTTCCAACTGCAGAGAGCGTGATTGACTGAGGCCCCAGCTGCTGTACTCTGAAATCAGTCGACGTTTCCTATGAGTCCAGGTTCTCCCCAGCTGTTCCCAGACAATGACTGAGCCTGGCAAGGACACCGAGGTGGGCTTGTCCTGGGAAATACGAGACACCTCTAACAACCAACTTTGCTCAACTTTCCTTAGACTGGACAGCAGTCTAGGACACTTCCACTCAATGTTCTTTTCCTCTCTTTTATTTAGAGTTAGACCCCCATGGTGGTCTGATGGCTTTCCCAGCCTCTCCTGGTTCTTCCTTCACTATTTTCCCTCATGAGTATTGTTTTGGTGTCTGCTTCTTGGAAGACCCTGGATAACATATGTAATGTGATGTTCTCTTTCCTTTCTTAATTGTGTAGCAGTCACCCAGCTGCTCATGGTAATTGGGATCAATATCCTCTCTTACCTACTAAGTCCTCTCCTTTCCTACTGACCCCTTGGTATGAGAAGCCCAAAATGACCAGGAAGTACTCATAGCTTTGAGTTCAGAGGAAGAGGCTGCTTACTGACACTCTGAGAAGTGTCCCCCTGCTCCCTGTTGTCCAGGAACTAGCACTTTGGGCCAACAGAGCCTAAGGTTTTGGGGACAGAAGTGTATATTCCACCAGTGGGTCACTAGGATTGATGGTAAGAGAGGCCATTACTGCTTCCAGTCCTTGGGTTCCAGGCCCATATATTCTAGATATTGGTAACAAGTATTACACATAACAATCATGCATAATACAATATATATAATTATACATAATATAATATGTATAATAATTGTTAGCAATATCTCTATATATATGTATAAATATGTATAAATATATGTACATATATAATATAAAATGTAAATATATATATAAAATATATACATGGCATACACTGAATCCTAACCCTACAGCGTCTTACCTGTAAGCTGGTGCCCTAACTTAGCCTTTGATAGGCCATCCCATTGTTCTATTAGATGGAAGCTTCTAGGTGGTGCTGTGTATGGCAGGACCAGTGAATATCTTGGTCATGCACCTATTGCAATATCTAAATGGGTCTCTTGGTCTGAGGCAATGTGGTACAGAATCTTGTGATGATAGTTCAGCCATCCTATAAAGCCTCCGACGGTAATGCTGGCAGAATCATGCAGGTAGGGAAGGCAAAATAGGTTGAGTCTTTAGGCAGAGACTTTGGACCAAGGACCCAGTGGAGGAGACAGCCCAAATTACGCTCAGTTAAAAACAAACAAACAAACATCGTGACAGCCAAGGGAAGTAAGAATATGTTGTTCTTTCTCCCCTATGAGGGGGAGATTGTACACAAAGATTGTAGAGAAGCGACCTGACTTTATCAGACCTATGGAGGCTCTGGCTCCCCCACCAGCTGCTAACAAACCAGGAAACAGAGGAGAGTTCACACCCCACGGGGTGAGCTTGGAGCAGTGAGAGACGGGAGCTAGGAAGGTGCTGACAGATGAAGCCGTTGTCCTTTCTGTCCCAGACAGATGGTTCTGAGGCATTGTGATTCTCGCCAGCCAATCCCGGGTGCCAGGCATGACTGAGCTCCTGGCAGAGTTCCTTGCGAGGCTGTGGACAGCTCTGCAACACGCCCTTTTGAGTTCGCTTGTGCTCCATCCCCCACTCACTGCCCTTTGTGCTTCACGTTTGCTGCCTTGCCATTCAATAATGCGTGAGCAGATAAGCTTTGCCTTGACTTCTGATTTCTAAGGCTCCGGCCAAGCCATAGGGCGAGGGGGTTTGGACCGGACGGGGTTTGGATTCTCAACATGATGACAAAATGCAATTATAGCCTCAAGTTCTGTCCTGCTCAGTTCTGTCCGATGAGTTTCAGACCCCCAAAAGAGGCAGGTACTAGAAGATCAATGCTTCTGCACCCCCAAAGGTGAAGCTCACACTGGGAGCTCAGCCTAGCCAGGCCCAGTCTAGCTCAGGCCTCTGGGGTTGGCTTTCCTACAGTGGGGATGAGGGCTAGCAAGGATCTTTTCTCTTGGCTATATCCAGGGAGGAAGAGCCAGACCAGCACCACAGGGATAGCCGGACCGAGATCACTAACCACATTTTGTCTCAGAGAAGGCGCAAGCCCAACCAGACAAGTGTGTATGGCAGGGGACGGGGAGGAGTGAGCTGCTTCCTCTTGAGCCAGAACTCCATGCCTCTAGGATTGACCACAGCAACCCCATGTCACCTGATGTCCTTCCTCTCTCTGCATCCCAGCAGTTAGTTGGTGGGTTAGGATTGGCTAGCTGGTAGATTTGGATGTGGCAGCACAAAAGGCAAAAGGGAACTTTGAGGGGCTGGGCCCAGGACCCCAGGCATCACTGGTCTCTTCCCGCTTTTGGCTCAGTCTGACCCTGACTGGCTTCTCCTCCAATCTGATTTGGAGACGGCATAAGGCATAATAATTTAAACAACTTTAGCCTTTCCCCTCCGTTCAGTTCAATGCAACAAATATTAAGCAGGTGACCGCTCCTCGATGACCAAGTTACCACACTGAGTACCCTAGGCCTAGCCCATGCTCCGTGCATCCGTGAATGGCTCCAGTTGATGAGGCAGGGGAAATGAGGGAAGGGGCAGCAGAGAGGAGACAGATCTGCAGGGGCTCCCTGAGGGCGTGAAATGCCTGGAGAAACAAGAGTGAATCTGGAAGGCTAAGGAGCTTGCCAGGTTTTGCTGTGTATTCTCAGCAAGAAAGACGCCCAGCAGCCCAGCTCCAGGGCGCTGTTGCTGCTTCTAGCTGCCTGGCTCCTCGGCAGATATGGCGCCCCAAATTCACCTTCCTGCGCTCAATCTCCTCTCTCTCCTGCGCTCCTTATCCACCATCTTCCCTGTGAGACCTCTGAGAGAGTAACAAAACAAACTCCCTGCTACTCTGTATGCTTACGTCTCATACGGTAACTGGTTACTTGTTTGCATGACGACTTGGCTGTCCTGTGAGGCCGTAGGCTCGGGCCATACCTCTCTGGCGTCACCGAGAGCAGATGGCCTTGGGTACTTGTGTCGGTTATCAGGGAGCCCCTGGACCCTGCAAAGGGATGCCCCAGGGAGGGCTTAGGCAGGGGAGAAGAAAACTCCTTTCTCTTTCTAGACCTTGCTCTCTTGGGCCCAGCCTTTGAAGAGTCTAGTCATGCTTCAGGCTGAGGGAAAGATGGCGTGCGCCGCACGGGAATTCTGTGTGTGGCAGATCCATATCTGAGACTTCCAGGCAGCTTGACATGTGAGAGGGAGACAGAAGTTGGCAGAGTTACGAAGCCACCACATCTGCCTGGGCTTAATTTTCCCCAGGGGTTCTGCCCATAGCGTGCATGAGCTTCTTTACTAATACACGAGAAGTCCTGGGCTTTGATGGCGTCCCGAGTGCCTTCCAGCCTCGATACGGGTATTTGGCTTAATTTGCTTGTGCCAGGCTCTCGGGGTCAACTCGGTGTCATCCCCGTCTGTTTCCCTGTTGTCCCCTGCATGGCAGGCAAGTCTGGAGCCCGCTTCCCGCTCTCACTTTCCTGTATGCGCTGGGTCAGAGTCTGCCGATTAAAGGTACGCACAGGACGTTTGGAAGGCAGAAGAGAAGTCAGTGTCTCTTTTGGCCGTTGTGAACAGATGCTTGGACATACGGTAGACATATGATTTGCTGTAGCCTGCAGCTACCTCCTGAGAATCACCTGCTTTGGTGTTTCAGACAGCTGGGATTACCGTCAGCAGCTTCCCTAGGCCGCCCCCGTTCCCGTTTCATGAACCAGCTGCAGTCTGCATGCTGCTTCCCCAACCCTTCCAGTTATTGTGCAAGCTTCTAAGTCCTTTCTCCTCGGGATACAGAAGTGCTTCTCCTCCGCCGAGAGCCTTGACCCATGAACAAGGCTGAGGTGCCCCCTCGCCTTTCACGAGGGCGGTCCCAGGGTGGTAGAGGGCAACTCTCACTCCTGGCAGATTGATAGTATAGTAGGCCAGTCAGCTTCTGGATAATTCCTCCAGCTCTGGGACCAGAAGTCCTTCCTGTACAATGACAGTCACTTCTTCTTCTTCGTCGTCGTCTTCTTCTTCTTCTTTTTTCTTAAGATTTTATTTATTTATTTGACAGTGAGCGAGAGAGCACAAGCAGGGGAAGGGGCAGAGGGAGAGGGAGAAGCAGACTCCCCGCTGAGCAGGGAGCCCAACTCGGAACTTGATCCCAGGACCCTGAGATCATGACCTGAGCCAAAAACAAACCCTCAACCAACTGAACCACCCAGGTGCCCCAATGACAGTCACTTCTGATGGAGCAGGACAAATAGGGCCAGTTCTTATGGCCTCTCTTCTCATAGCCTTCTTTGGTTTGCTGGAGCCCAGCCTGACTCTAAGGCCCTTTGCTTACGATGAGCTGGTTGGCTAACGCGTGGTGTGGTTGTAGTCTAAGATTACTGCAGTGAATGATACTGAATGAAGGGACAGATGTCCACTGCTAGGGTCTGGACCATATGGGGATGCTTTCCTTAAGAGAACAGGTGTGAAAGAATGTGCCACACAGGAGCCCTTGTCCATTATCACGGACCCATAATTCCTTTTTTAATTCATATTTATTTATTTATTAGCACAGCATCTGAGCCAATAAGCCCTTGGGTAAGTTAACCATTGGGGCCAAAGGAAATTAAAGACAACATAGGGATGCGAGGACTCAGGTCATGCCAGCCTTGTCACGTGGTAAGGCCCGTTGTAGCTGACACTGCCCGTGCCTCCTCAGTTTCCCCTTAGCTCCCAGCATCCCCCAGACAGCAGTCTAAGACAAGAAGCTGTGACGATGCCTGAGGGCTTTGGATGGCCCGAGGATGTTCAGCTTGGGAGCAAGGAAGGCCAGAAATGCCAGGGCAGTCTTCAAACAAGGGTGAATGGGACTGGGTGGGTAAATAGCCCCATCTTCTTCACCCTTCATTGAGGACAACTCTGGGCCATGTTCCATCTGTGAGGTGTAGTCCACGAGAAGTTCTCAAGGAGGACCGAACCCCAGTAGCTAGGGTTGCCAGATTAAGCAAGCAAACATACAGGGCACCCAGTTAAATGTTAATTTCAGATACATGATAAATATCTTTTTTGTATAATTATGTCCTGTGATATTTGGGACATATACATACTAAAAACTTACTGTTTATCTGAAATTCAAATTTAACTGAGAGTTCTGTATTTTATCTGGCAAACCTACCAGGAGCCCAAAGTAGTGACTTGCTCATTGAGGCACCCTGTCTTCCTTCCTTTCTGTGATTCCTGTCACCCTCACTTGTTGGCGCTTCCAGCCATCACCTCTGAAACAAACTGCTTGCCCTCATTCCTACTTTCAAGAGTGTGATCACATGGTTCCTGCCCGACCAACGCTGTGGCTCTGGGAAGTCTGAAATGAAAGCCTCTGGGATGCAGATTAACTTTCTGGCAACTACTAGAATGGTTGCTTAAAATAAAAACATTTGATTACAGGAGAATAAAGTTACTTTTTGTGTAGACCTGAATTTGTTGCCTGAGCTTTGTATATGTTGTCCGTGTATTGGCTTTTGAATCTTCGCAAAAACACTATGGCACAGGAACTATTATTTGCTACACTTAACCATGGGCACTTGGTGATTTGCCCAAGGTCACAGTTTGCACGGTTAGTCATCTGAGTCCAGAGCCTGTGGTCTCATCCATTCAGTACATGGGGAGCTAAGTGAGGAAAGACTGGGGGGCAGGAGGAGCCCAGATAAGAGATGGTTTTAGTTCTTGTCTTCTGCCAATACCCCACCCTCCATCAGCACTGGCCTTTTTCTACTTCTCATAATCAAAAGACTTCTACCCCTGAGACTACATATTCTGTTTCCCTGTCTAGAGGTCTCTTTGTGGCGCACCTGGGTGGCTCAGTTGGTTAAGCGTCTGTCTTAGACTCAGGTCATGATCCCAGGGTCCTGGGATCGAGCCCCACATTGGGGGGGGGGTCCCTGCTCAGTGGGAAGTCTGCTGTTTCCTCTCTCTCTGCCCCTCCCCCAACTCGTGCTCTCTCTCTCTCTCTCTCAAATAAATAAAATATTAAAAAATTAAAAAAATAGAAGTCTTTCTTTTTTTTGTAAAGATTTTATTTATTTATTTATTAGAGAGCGTGCGAGAGAGAAAGAGCATGAGAGGAGAGAGGGTCAGAGGGAGAAGCAGGCTCCCTGCTGAGCCGGGAGCCCAATGTGGGCTTCAATCCCAGGACTCCGGGATCATGACCCGAGCCGAAGGCAGACGCTCAACCGACTGAGCCACCCCGGCGCCCAAAATAGAAGTCTCTTTGCATCTTCTTCCTTGTCTTACACTCATCTTTCAAGCTTCAGCTTTTTTTGTTGTTGTTGTAGCAAGATACACAAAACATACAATTTACCATTTAATGATTAAAAATTTTTTAATTTCAGTATAGTTTACAAACAGTGTTACATGGGTTTCAGGTATACAACATAGTGATTCGACAAGTCTATACCTTAGGCCAGGCTCACCGCAAGTGTAGCTCTCACCTGTCACCATACAGCGCTACTACAATATCTTTGACTATATTCCCTGTGCTGTGCCTTTTATTCCCATGGCTTATTCATTCCATGACTGGAAGCCTGTATCTCCCATCCCTTCCCCCATTTTGCCCATCATCCCACTTCACTATGGCAACCATCAGTTTGTTCTCTGTATTTATAGGACTGAATCTGCTTTTTGTTTGTTTATTCATTGTTTTGTTTTTTAGATTCCACATATGAGTGAACTTATATGGTATGTGTCTTTCCCAGTCTGACTTATTTCAGTTAGCATATCACCCTCTAGGTCCAACCATGTTCTCGGAAATGGCAAGATCTCATAGTTTTTTTTATGGCTTCTACCATTGTAAGATTCTTTTTTTTCTTTTAAGATTTATTTATTTATCTAAGTAATCTCTACACCCAATGTGGGGCTCGAACCCATGATCCCGAGATCAAGAGTCGCGGGCTCCACCAACTCAGCCAGCCAGGCACCGCCCCCCACCCTTGTAAGATTCTTAAGTGTATGATTCAGTGGCATGAAGTACGTTCACATTGTTGTGCAACCATCACCACCATCCATCTCCACAACTTTTGTCATCTTCCCAAACCGAAGTCAATGCAAGACTTTTCTATACCTTTTGATTCAAAATTGGGCGTATTTTGCCAACTTTGCAATGGCTCACCTTGGGTGACCATGGGAGAACAGCAGTGGCATGGCACAGACTGTCCTCAGGAGTAACACTTTCCTAATATCTGATGGAAAACAGGCAGTCTCTTCAACAAATGGTGTTGGGAAACTGGACTGCCACATGCAGAAGAATGAAACTGGACCATTTCCTTACATCATACACAAAAATAGACTCAAAATGGATTAAAGACCTCAATGTGAGACAGGAATCCATCAGAATCCTAGAGGAGAACACAGGCAGTAACCTCTGTGACCTCGGCCGCAGCAACCTCTTGCTAGACACATCGCCAAAGGCAAGGGAAACAAAGACAAAAGTGAACTTGAATTGTGGCCAATATGACTGAGAAACTAAATTTTTTATTTTAATTTTAATTTAAAACTGACAGTTGTTATTGGAAAATTTTTAGGTATGTTTGGAAGAGCGTGGGTATGTGAACCTACTTTTGCAACCATAGATTTTATTAAATCTAAACACCTACCAAGTATTTCTGATGAAATTTAGCATCTGAATTATACTGTAAGTTTAAAATATTTACTTACAATTTATACTGTAAGTATAAAATATATACTGGATTTCAAAAATTCTCAGTTCATCACCTATTGTTAGTGGCTAATATATTGAACAGTACAGTTTTAAATAAAGACTTAATTTCTACTTGTTTGGAAGGGAGTTTAGAACCTTCATATGAGAATGAGTGTTGTTTATATTGGGAATCAAATCTTTACCGATAGAAGAATGTGATGCAATAACAATTTGAAATATTGTGTTAGTTTTCTAGAGCAACCATAATAAAATACCATGGCCTGGGTGTCTTACACAAAGGAAATTTATTTCCTCACAATTCTGGAAGCTTAGAAGTCCAAGATCAAGGTGCCAGCAGGTTTGGTTTCATTCAGAAGTCTCTCTCCTTGGCTTGGAGATGGCTGCCTTCTCCCTGTGTCTTCACATGGTCATTCCTCTGTGTGTGTCTGTGTCCTAATTTCACCTTATAAGGACACAGGTCGCAGGAGATTATGACTCACCCCAAAGACCTCATTTAACCTTAATTACCTCTTTAGAGACCCTATCTCCAAATATAGTCACATTCTAAAGTACTGGGGGTTAGGACTTCAAGATATGAATTTGGAGGGGGAATGCAGTTCAGCTTATAAAAAATAGAGATCCGGATGTTCTTTTCTTCTCTCTTTGATTATGTCCATTCTGGCCATGAGACAAGATGTTGCCAATTCCCCCCATGTTATTAGTTATTATTGTTGTATAACAAATTACTCCTAAGCTTAGTGGCTTAAAACAACAAATATTTATTAGCTCACAGTTTCTGTGGGTCAATTTTTCTGGGTAATCTGGCTCATAATCTCTTGTGTTGTTGCAATCAAGATGTCAGCTGGGACTGAAAGGGGTTGGAGTAATGTGCTCCAAGATGGCTTGCTCACCTGGCTGTTGGCAAGAGACCTCAGCTCTTACCACATGGGCTTCGCCATAGGCTGCCTGAAAGAACGACCTCACCATATGGCAGTTGGCTTGCCCCAGAGTGAGAGATCCAAAGGAGAATGAGCAAGAAGTGGCTGTACTTTTCGTGACCTACTATCCCAATTTGCACATTGTCACTTCCACTTTATTCTATTCATTAGGAGCAAGTTACTAAGCCCAGTCCACACTCAAAGTGTTGGGAATTCTACTCCACCATTTGAGGGAAGGTGGGCCAATGAAGCTGTGAACATATTTTAAAACAACCATACCTAGTGAGGAAGTAGAAGTTTAGGAAGGTTCAGTAAATAAAGCACCACATTTTTAGATTCTGAGTGATCATCCAGGTCTTAGATCAAAAAAGATCAGAAAAAGATGCAAGCCAATAGAACAGACTAGAAAACTCCCATGAGCTGGTACAAGGGAAGAGTTTGGAGTAGAGAGGAAGTATGGGGGTGCTGTAGAAACACCCTGTCCCTGCCTAGTCTAGAGTGGGCATAACCAATTACCTGATAACATTCCCCTCAATGCTTAGGATCTGAAAATAGAGAGAATCAGGTCATACTTCCTGAACAACAGGAAGCAGTCTTCCTGGCCGTGAGGTCTGGAGTCACACAGACAACAAGTGCTTTGCATTTGGGATAAGTGAAGGCCAGAAACAGTTCTACACTTTCCAAGGCCCTGGGCCGGGGGGGGGGGGGGGGGGGGGGGGGGGGGGAACAGGTGAGGAAAGGTGTCAAGTTTCATGTGTCTGGGGTGAGTCACAGAAATTGATAGAAGAGAGCCAGCAAGCCTTCAAGGGTGTCCTGGTTTGGACGAGGAAGTAAATAGATGTTCGTGGAATGGATGACTCTGGCTATTGAAGGGTAAAAACATTTAAAATTTTAATTGGTGTCAAAATATTTTCCAAAAATATTGTATTAACTTGTAGCTCAAAACTGCCATCTTCTTGCCAGCATTTGTAGTAGCAATCTTTTAAATTGTGGTCATTCTAATTAGTAGAAAATGGTATATAAATTAGGATTAATTTTATTTTCCATAGTAACTAAGAGTTTGAGGGTCTTTTATATTCTTATTTACTGTTTGAGTGTCTACTTCTATGAATTGTGTGTTCCTGAATTATGTGTTCTGGCCACATTTCCATACTGTCTTTTCCTTACATTTGTAGGAGTTATTTGTATATTTGGAAACTAATCCTTTATCTAGTATATATGTTGCAAATGTGCTCTCATAGTCTGCCACTTGTCTTTTAAATTTGTTTAGGGTGTCTCTTGCCACACAGAAGTTTTCAATTCAAATATCCTCAAATGTATTGATCTTTTCCTTTATGGTTTGCGCTTTTTGTGTCTGGTTTAGGAAGTCCATTCATGCCCAAATCATAGAGATATACTTCTATATATTTTTCTTTCTTTTTTTTTTAAGATTTTATTTATTTATTTGTCAGAGAGGGAGAGAGAGAGAGAGCAAGAACACAAGCAGGGGGAGTGGCAGGCAGAGGGAGAAGCAGGGTCCCCCCTGAGCATGGACCTTGATGTGGCACTCGATCCCAGAACCCTGGGATCATGACCTGAGCCGAAGGCAGATGCTTAACCGACTGAGCCACCAGGCATTCCTTATATTTTTCTAATAGGTTAAAATTTTTATTTGCTTTAATTGATTGAAAATTTGTGTTTTTTCTATTTATAAATTTATGATCTAATTTTTTTTTTTAAATTCCAAAAGATGAGCCAGTTTTCCAAGTCCTTTTTGGGAGTAGTTTATCCTTTCCTTGCCGTGTTTTGATGCCTTCTGTACTGTCCACCAGGTTCCGTGTGTGCATGGGTCTGTATCTGGGCTCTCTATTCCATTCCACTGATCTATTTCTCTTCTCCCATGAAAACACTACAGTTTTAAACTCTAGAGCCTTCAATACGTCTGGTTTAATGGGGCAAGCAGACCTCCCTCATACACACATACCTGCATTCTTCTCTTTTAATGTTGCTTAAATTATTAGTGTGCCTTTTTTTACCC
Source organism: Zalophus californianus (assembly GCF_009762305.2). Lineage (NCBI taxonomy): Eukaryota > Metazoa > Chordata > Mammalia > Carnivora > Otariidae > Zalophus > Zalophus californianus. Next base: position 71,273,397 of record NC_045600.1, read on the forward strand.
ACTCCATTTTAGAACAGTCTAATTAAGTTCCCTAAAAATTCTGCTGAGGTTTCAATTGGTAATGCATTGAATTTATAGACTAATTTGGGGGATAATTGACATCTTTACAATGTTAAGTTATCTCATCCAGAAAACATAAACATCTGTTTACACTCACCTTTTGTTCTCTATCTTTTGATAAGGTTTTTTATTTGTTCCTATAAAGATGTGCATATTTTATTAAGTTTATTTCTAAATATTTTATATATATTTACTGATGTTGTCTATTTGGTGTCAGTTTCCAAAAAAATGTGTTAAGATCTCCTCCTATGTTTATGGATTTGCCTTTATTTCCTTATAATTATATTTTTGATTTATATATATATATATATATAAAAAACAGGATATTAAAATTGAGATTTTGAGTAAGGCAACAAGATGCTACAGCTGAGAAATTCCAAAGCCAGGTCACCATAAGCAACTATTCAAAGAAAATATGTAAAAACCTGTTCCATGACTTTTAAAACCTTTCTCCCAGTTTAGGAACATAAAAAAGGAATCAGGGTATGGGGAGGAACATACTCCATTTCTGAAGAGATTTGTGAAAAGGTTTCTTTAGAAATTGATGATCCCTTGCTGTTAATACCCACCACACCCTGAACCTTGGGAAGAAGAAGGAGGTGCTTCATCTCAATTTTCTTTAATTTAAACAAGCACTACTCTCCCCTAAAGCTCTGGCTTTCCAAACCTATCATCTGGTCCCCTCCTCAAAAGGCTTTGTTTTAAATTGCCAGGTGATTTATGCAGTAGACATCACAGGACCACACAGCTCAACTCCCAAAGCCTCACTGTGGCATTAGGAATAGGTGAAGGTAAACATATCTGATGTTATATTTATTTATTTATCTATTTATTTAGTAGGCTCCACACCCAGCATGGAGCCCAATGCGGGGCTCAAACTCACAATTTTCTCACTACCGCATCAACATAGTTGAGTTCATAGAAAAATCAGGTTTTCCTCATAAAAGTGTGATGATAAAGATGTTGGGAAGTATGTCATTGATTTGATTTAGGTAAAAATGGGCTTCTGTCCAGATCATCAGAATACTAACTCACTGTACTCAACCAGGAAGGCTAGAAGTTGGAATGTTTATGATCTTGTTCAGGCAGAAAAAAAAAATGTAGAGTTTTGGTCTTCTTTGCACCTTTGACAAGGTGATTCATGCAGGTAGATGGGGAATTTATGATGACCAAGTCCCTGGGCGGGGTGAGAAGGGCTATCATCTTCAATGGGAGCTCTAGGGAGACCTGTGAGAAACCGAATACAGAAAGCCCAGGTTCCTTCCTTTGCCAGGGTTCCCCATCCAGCTGAGAAGCCAGGGACAGGTTTCTGAATGTTGGAGGCAGGAAGTCTCCCACACATTTATTCTGGGAATACATTTGAGCCTGTAGCCAAAGTACCAGAACTAAGGGAATGATTCTTAAGTGTGATCTCATGTCCAAATGCCTTCACAGCAACATCCAGACTGGTATTTGACCGAATATTTGGGTACCATGGCCTAGCCAAGCTGACACGTAAAAGTGACCATCACAGAATATTAGTTGTGTTACTTAAGCTCTTTTGATTGCAGAAGACACTTTCACCCACTCCGGAATTTGCCGCAGAACCAAGGCAGTTCTCAGGGATGCTGAGTCTTTTGCCACTTTCCTAGCTGGCATGTCCTCTCTCTCATGTGGGAATGTCTGATTGGTAGTGAGAGGAGTGGAGCAGAGATGCAAGGAGAAGCAGATACAGAGTTCTCTGGAGCAGTGGTTCTCAGCTGGAGGAGGGTGTCAGAAATGTCTGTGGAGCTTTATATAGATAGAGATGCTCAGGGGCCCCTCCCTAGTCTTCCTGAATCACAGCCACATCCTATTCCTTGATGAGGCAGCCCCCATTAGAAGCAGGCTATATTTGGACAGAAAAGGCATCTGATTCAGGTACTGAGAGAGGTCTAATTAAAAGTACACATGTACCTTTTAATTCAGGAACATTCACTGCAATCGTTGGGCTGTAGGGATGAAGAGGAGGAAAGAAAGTGGGGGAGGGGTGCTGTCAAGCATTAGCATTAAGAGATCGATCAGCATAATTCACTATAAAGCATAATAATGGACAAACACTACATTATCTCAATAGATGCAGAAAAAAGACAAAAACCATATCTCAATATATACAGATCAAAGATACCTTGTAATCAAACACATTACATTTCTCTAGCAAAATATACCAGTATTCCCCCTGAGTAGGATAGAGACTATAAATAGCCTTAGCATCTGTTCATGTCAAGATTTGCTGCCAAATGAAAAAAAAAAACTTTCTTTTTGGATTTCAGAGTAGTGGATAAGGGATTATAGGCTTGTATCAAAATAATAAAGAAAAATAGCAGATTGGGGATTCATAGAAATGCTCACTTAAAAAAAAAAACCATAATGTTAGGTCTTGATTTACAGTGAAAAAATAATGTTTGTTGATCAGTTTAATATCTTGCTAGAGACAAATCTATAAGGGAAGTTAGTTATAATCAGAAGGTTGTTTGGTGATCCTGGAATCAGATCTTAACGGCTAATGTTGTTAAAGGCAATATATCTTTTTTAAAAATAAATTTCTAAACATAAGTTGTTTTTTTAAATTTTTATTTATTTGTCAGAGAGAGAGAGTGCACAAGTGGTGGGAGCAGAGGGAGAAGCAGGGTCCCCACTGAGCAAGGAGCCCAGTGCGGGACTTGATGCCAGGACCCTGGGATCATGACCTGAGCGAAAGGCAGACACTTAACCAACTAAGCCACCCAGGTGTCCTGCAGTATATCTTTTGTGACAATAAGGACACTGCTGCCCTACAGACTGGTTGAGGATGCCTTCCCCAGAGACATGCTGTCAACACGCATGCATGTTCTCATTCAGGAAACATGCTAATCTCAATATTAGCTCAAGTGAGAGATCAGGAGCATGAATGAAGCAATAGCAACGATCCATATCCACTTGTGATATTTTATAAGATTTATTTATTTATTTTAGAGAGAGGAAGATATATATATATATATATAGAGAGAGAGAGAGAGAGAGAGAGCAGGGAGTGGGGCAGAGGGAGAGGGAGAAGGAGAGAAGCAGCCTCCCTGCTGAGCGGGGAACCTGCGTGGGGCTTGATTTCACGAGCCTGAGATCATGACTTGAGCTGAAGTCAAGAGTGGAACGCTTAACTGACTGGGCCACCCAGGCAAAATTATAAAATGCAAATCTGGTCATGTCTCTTGTCTGCATAAAGTGAAGCTACCTGCAGTGGCTTGGAGGTCACCCTCCCACTTGCTACTGAACTCTGAGGTGGGGCACTGGATGACGGTCCCCTTTAGCCTGTGAAGCATTTAAAAAAAAACTCCTAAAAATTCTGCTTAATACCTTTTTTTAAAATTTAAATGTAAATTAGTTAACATAAAGTGTAGTATTGGTTTTTGGAGTAGAGTTCAGTGATTCATCACTTACATATAACACGCAGTGCTCATCACAACAAGCGCCCTCCTTAATACCCATCACCCATCTAGCCCATCCCCCACCCATCTTCCCTCCAGCCACCCTCAGGTTGTTCTCTTAACTAGACACTCTTATGGTTTGCCTCCCTCTCTGTTTTTATCTGATTTTATTTTTCCTTCCCTTCCCCTATAACATAGACAAATATCATATGATTTCACTCCATATGTGGAATTTAAGAAACAAAACAGATGAACATAGAGGAAGGGAATTCTTCTGAATATCTTAAAATATTTTATTATTCTTAATTTTATAGCTACTGAATGAGTTCCAGTTTGGGGCACTTCTTTTTAGGAAGGCAAGCAACATTGCCTGTTTGGTCAACACTGTCACTTCCCTTTACTTTTCTTCTTTTTAAGAACCTGAGTAGCTCCTCATCTTCCATTTTTTTTTCTCCTTTAGTTGCCTTTTTTTTTTTAAAGTTTTATTTATTTAAGTAATCTCTACACCCCACAGGAGGGCTTGAACTCATGACCCTGAGATCAAGAGTCTCAGGCTCTTCCGACTGAGCCAGCCAGGCGCCCCTTGTTCAGGTTTTCAACTGTACTGATTTCAACATTCAAAGCAAAATCAGTTACTTTCCTGATGGTATTTGGAAGTTAGTACACATTCGTCAATAAAAATAACTATGACAGGCACGTTATCTAACTAACTACAACTCAAGTATCTCATAGTGCTTGTTTGGGCAGCCTTGGCATAAGGCTGCTGGCTGACCAAGGTTGTGTTTAGACAGTACAAAGCCCTTTCTGTTTCCTCCCCACAAGAAATGTCAACTAGGTATGGTGGGTCACAACCTTGCACTCAGTCTTCAGTGGAAGATACCACCCCACCATCTGGCATTGCTTGTGAGAGGTGGGAAATCCAGAGCGAAGCCCGAGGGCGTGCTCCTTTGAACATGACCCATATTTTCCTGCTTGAAAACGTGTCTGGCGCGAGCCAAGCTACTCATGCTGTTTGACAAAGTCCAAGTATGGGTGATAATCCTGAAAATCAGGAGACTCCACAGCTGGCTCCTGCTACTTCCTTTCATTTTGTTTGCGGCAATCTTTATAATCATGGGATTTTTTTCTAGGGTTTCATGATAAAATGATTTATAAATTTAGTTATGCCTATGCAAGCAATCATAATGAAACTGATTCCAAGAAGGCTGACGATGGGCCAAGAAGTAAAATTACCCAATGTCCTCCAGTCTGTAATTCATCTAACATGAGCAACGCGGAGTTCTTTGATAAGCTTCGTTTAAGGGAGCTGTTGGATCCAGGCCCAGTAAAAATTCCTATTGATGAGATCCCACAGGCACCTCAGAAGCACCAGTGTTCTAAGAGAAGGGCATCTCATGTCGTTCCCACAGTACAGAGACCTCCCTATGTTGCATACAAATAGGAGGTCACCTCTGGTATGCCCCTCGACGCAAGCCCTGGAGTAGGATTAACTTCCTTACCCCTACTCCTCCCATTCCTTATACTGGAGTTGATGATGAGGACATGAATAAATGGTATAAGATTAAGGGAAAAAGGGTGCAGGCATTATCTGTCAGCCTCTGGGAAAGGATTAAGAGGGGTAATCCTCCATGGTGTCTATGGAGCAAGGACAAGAGACGAAAACATATAGAAATGGAATAAGTACTTTGATAAGATAGGGTGCACACATTGTAAGCTGCCTTTGGAGAAAGAATAAACTTTAGATAACCTTTAAGCAAGAGTAAAAATATAACTTTTTTGGCTTTAGCACACAATAGCAGATAGGTCACGCTTTGTCTCGCACGGTCACGCTCTGTTTTTAAATCCGAAATGATTGCGATAAAATGTAAAAAATAAAATCACATGTTATGAAAGAATGGAAAAACAAGGAAACATTCTAATGAATAAATAAAGTCCCTCCGAGGCTATCGGGTGGGAGATCCTTTACAACCTGATCCTGTGTCTGTGTCTCCTCACTCGCCGACCCCGTCCTTTCCTTCGAGGAACCCTTTCCTGCTGGAGCTGGACTCCGGCACGTGTCAGTTTCTCTTTCCCTGTAGTTGAAAATGTCGAAGAAGCTATGTCTTGGAGTTTCTTGTGTTGGTAACTTTTCTAGAGACTCTCTTGGTATGATTTTCAATCGGTGATTGATTGATAGATTGGTTGATTTATGTGCAATTCTGGAGTTTTTCTTTTTTTTTTAATTTAATGAGTTCTACTTCCTTTGTTCTTATATTTTTGTAAACTTCTGCTGATTGAGGATTGGATGTTTTTGTTGTGTTCCTATGTTGACAACATCTCCCGGAATATTTTTGTATCTTTATTAATTCCTTTAAAAAAAAATTCTGCAGTGGTCAGGACATGGTGAGACCTGGGAGAATTGTAATGGATAAGCAAGAGGCTTTATTTTAAGGATCACTTGTTGATATTTGACTGGCAAAACCAGAAATTAGAAGGGGTTGGAAAACCAACTACGCTGTCTTCTTTCCGTGGAGACCCCTAGGCTTACAGTTACCTCTCCTTTAGTGAAGACAGGTGGACACCTGCAGCCCAATGCAGACTAGGAGAGCAGCTCACACAAGTGTGGGGATTCCAGAAATTCTTTTTGCATCTTGTCGAGTATGTCAGAGGGAGATTTATTTTAAAGAATCTACTCACATGATTGTGGAGCTTGGCAAATTCGAAGTCAGACGAGGTAGGCCAGCAGGCTAGAGACCCAGGGAAGAATTGCAGTTTAAGTCCAAAGGCGGTCTACTGGCAAAATCCCTTGTTGTTCAGGGAGGTCAGTCTTTTTTCTATCAAGACCTTCAACTGATTGGACAAGGCTCACCCATATTATGGAGAGTGATATGCTTTACTTAAAGTCCACCAATTGAACTGTTAATCTCATCCAAAAAACACCTTCACAGAAACAGCCAGAATAATGTTTGACCAAATATTTGTGCATTATGGCCCAGCCAAGATGATACATAAAATTAACCATCACAAGGTTGCCTTTTGTCAACTTGGCACCCATATGCATCTCCTTAAACCATACTTAATCTCTAAATAAAGACAACAACGAGGTCATACTTCCACCTAAGATGATACAATTATCTTGTGTATAATCAAAAACACACTAACCCTTTACTCAGAACAGAATGCAAAGTCCTTGGGTGACGTTTATACTCTTCTTGATACCCTGTAAGTCAAACAATATGATGTGAAGTTAACAATACTTAAATATTATAATATAAAGTCACTTCTGCTCTACTGTTACTCTCCTTGGCATGTAGGAAGAAAACGAAATAGAGTGATTTATCTCTTTTCCTACGAACATTCATCAAATGCATCCTATAGAAGTGTACATTCTCCTTCTTCCATTCCTGCATAGCTTTGGGTTTGGGGGACAATAAAGAAGAAATAAAATCATAGGAAAAAAAACAAGGAAGAAAGGGAAGAAAATGATTGAGTGGTTCAAAAGCCATTTGACACTTCAAAAAGAGATGGTAAAATTCATGCTATCAAAAAAAGAGGCACCTTTTTCCCTCCTTCATATACCAAGTTTATGTCTTTCCTTTCTTTGTTGTGCATGGCCACGAGTTCTCTTTCACCATCAAGGGTATTCAGCTCGTGCGTATACTCAGGGGCCCTGTGGGCAACTCTGGTATCACCGTACCATGAGGGAAGAAAGGGATGGGAGTGGCGGAGACAGCATCTTTGCTTGTCCTCTGACTCCTAAAGCATTCCCCTGCCTGCCCGCCGTGACCAGGGAAAGGCTGCTTCTGGGTGGACAGTGGGGCAGTGTCAGACACTGAGAGTGTTTTATTTGCTTTCTTCCTTCAGGGAACATCCCTTAGGTTTTCTCTCCACATCCTGTTTGCTGATGCATTAGAGCATGAAAATTGATCTGAATTTTCCACAGAAACCATGTGGTGTTCTTTCCTCTCAGGATCACGGATCAGGAGCCAGGACTCTGCATCATGGAGATGGATAAATCATCTTTCCCAGGAAGAGACATGAGGTTTTGTGACCAGAGGGAGTTTGTGTTCTAGACTGTATGCTCATGTCCCTCCCAAAGTCCTATATTGAAACCCTACCGCCAATGTGATCATATTAGGCAGTGGCACCTTTGGGGAGTGATTAAGATTGAATGAGGTTATGAGGGTGGGGCCCTCAGGGATGAATTTGTACCCTTTACCAAGGCCACAAGAGAGCTTTCTTCCTCTCTGCCCTTCTTCCAGGAAAGCATGAACCAGGAAGCAGGCCCTCACCCGATACTGAATGTTCTAGAGACTTGATCTTGGACTTCCCCACCCCCAGAACTCTGAGAAGTCATTTTCTGTTGTTTATAAGCCACTCATTCTGTGGTATTCTGTTATAGTGGCCCAAACAGACTAAAGCACCTTCAAGTTCCATTAGGGTAGAGGCTGTGACTCTTGCTCACACTTATTCCCAGAGCCTGACACTGGCACATAACAAGGCCAATTAATTACTGATAAAGGACAAGCTCTAAGACCCATGAAAAGAAGAAGGAGCATAGGAGGGTGGTATCTGATGCCTGATGAAGAGAATTTTCTTGAAGATAGATAAGAACGAGCTACATGTTCTATGTGCTGGGATGTCTGTCATGTGCAAATTTAGGGGTGTGTCTATATTAGGGGTCTCCAGATGTCTATAATGCTATCAATTAGTTATTTTGAGCATTTACAAACTTTTACATTTTACGTTTATAGTACCGTACTGATATATTTTGTGTATAATAAAATATAAACAAAAACATAAATTTTAAGAAGATACAATAAACATAAATGTAAAAAAGGAGTTATATTTTTCTCTGCATTCTAATGGACAATTTTAAGTCTCCCCTGAGTTTAGTTAGCTCTTCCTGTTCTAAAAGAAAGTTTGCAGGGCTTCAAGTGAGGTTGGGGAGAGCCCAGCATAAAATATATTAGAGACCTATGGATGGTTCTATAAAGTCTAACCCATACTCCAAGTAATCAAGAGAATCTCTGACTCACTTCTATCTCTAGAAGGCACTTTTGTAATGACTGTAGTTACATATTTCAGCTAACTACATGTTTATTCTTCTTTCTGCTAGAATGTTATAAGGGTCTTTAAGGAAGGGACATGCTCATTTTCTTTCATCATCCTGTTCATCATATAACTTGTGGATAGTCAGAAAGTTTGTTTTTTTTTTTTTTGACAGTGTGTATTAGTTAACTTTTGCTGCATAACAAACCATCTCAAACTTAAGTGGCTTTAACCAGTAAACATTTATTATTTATCTCACATTTCTGCATATTGGCTGGATTGGCCATTCCAGTCTGGGCCAATTTGGCTGGGGCTGGGTAATCTAGGATGACTCACAACTGACCTGTCAAATGAGTACAGACACATGAATGAGCCTCACCAAGATCAGCCACACCAGCCCAGACTTGCAGAATCACCCATCCATGCTGTATATTCCTGAGAAATAATAAATGATTGTTGTTTTAAGTGACTAAGTTTTGGGATGGTTTGTTACATGGCAATAGCTAACCAATACAATTATAGTGATGATTCTTAAGTGGTCAAGTAAGTACTATCACCACTAAGGAGGTAATGACATTGCCTGCCTAGGATGGAATCTGGTGCATACCTTCACTTTGAAATTATTCTTCCTAAAATGACAAAAGCCTCCATTTGGTGATATCCCTGGGCTTTTCTCATAGATCTTTTGCTATTTATAGATATTATGGTCATCCGCCCTAATCTGTAATTTTTCTTTTGTTGTTGTTTATGGTAATTTTTTAATATCAGAGTTTAAATATTTGAGGTCAGATGCTTCCTTTATGGAGTGAGTCTGTCTGTGCTTGTTTGTTTAAAAGGCTTTACCATCCTGAGATTCCATAAACATTTACTTACCTTTTAGTTTTTAATTCGAGTAGCTTTATGGCTTTTATTTCCATGTATTATGAAGCTGTTTTTAGGCTCATGTAATTTAGGGTTGTTATATTTACTGAATAAACGGGATTCTTTTATTATTGTGAAATGATCCTTTTATCTCTTATAATACTCTTTATTTTGAAGCCTACTTTATATGATATTAACACTGCCACCCCAGCTTTCTTATGCTTGGCATTTTAAAGATATATCTTTTGCTATCCTTTTGCTTTCAATGGATCTTTGTCTTTGTATTCGTGTCTTTTATAAACAGCATATAATTGGGTCTTGCTTATTTACCTATCTGACCATCTCTGCTTCTTAAATGGTGTAACTAATTCCTGTACATTACACATAATTATGGAAACGACTGGATTCAAGTCTACCATCTCACTGCTTGATTTCTATTTGTTCCTCTCTGTTCCTGCCTACTTTCCTCCTTCTCCCATATCTTGGGTTAGTGCAGTATTTTTTTAACTATTCAATTCTATTTCTTCTATTAGCCTTTAAGCAAACGATTTTTAGCAGGGGCCGGGGCGTGTGGCTGGCTGGCTCAGTTAGTAGGGCATGCAACTCTTGATCTAAGGGTTGTGAGTTCAAGCCCCACGTTGGACATAGAGCCTACCAGAAAAAAATGTTTTTGTATTATGTTTTTACTGATTGCTATAGTGGTTACACTCTGCATTAACTTATTATGGTCCAACTTGATTTAATATTATTCTACTTTACTGTATAATTTTATTTATAGTTTGCTTAACTCATCCTCCCATCCTTTGTGCAATTGTCATCATATATTTTACTTCTACATAAATCATAAGCCCCACATTACATTGTTTTTTTTTTTCCTTTGAGGGGTTAAATACTTTATAAAGAATTGAAGAAAAGTAAGAAAAAATAGTCTTTATATTTACCCATATATCTGTAATTTCCAGTGATCTTTTCTTCCTGTAGTGCTAAGTTTCCATCTGGTACCATTTGCCTTCAGCCAGAATTTTCCTTAGCATTTCTTGTAGTACAAGTTTTCCAGTGATGGATTCTCTCAGCTTTTGACTATCTGGATGTCTTCATTTTCCCCTCCATCTTGAAGGATGTTTTTACTCAATAGAATTCTAGGTTGATAGTTTTGCTATTGTTTTTTGTTCAGCATTCTGAAGAGGCTGTTCTTCTAGCCTCCATTATTTCTGAAGAGAAGTCAGCTTTAATTCTATCATTGTTTCTTTGTACATAATGTGTCCTTTTTTCTCTGACTGCTTTCAAGATTCTCTCTTGAACTTTATTTTTTTTTTAAGATTTATTTATTTGAGAACAGGGAGGGGCGGGGGGGGAGCGGCAGAGGGAGGGAGGGGAAGGGCAGAGGGAGAAGAAGAGAGAATTTTTTCTTTTTTTTTTTAGAGATTTTATTTATTTATTTATTTATTTAAGAGAGAGAGAAACAGCATGAGAGGGGGAAGGGTCAGAAGGAGAAGCAGGCTCCCCGCTGAGCCAGGAGCCTGATGTGGGACTCGATCCCAGTACTCTGGGACCATGACCTGAGCCGAAGGCAGTCACTTAACCAACCGAGCCACCCAGGTGCCCGAAGGAGAGAGAATTCTGAAGCTGACTCTGCACTGAGCCTGAGGCAGGGCTTGATCCCAGGACCCCGAGATCATGCCCTGAGCTGAAACCAAGAATTGGCTGCTTAACTGACAGTGCCACCCAGGTGCCCTGATCTTTGGTATTCAGTAGTATGGTTACGATGTGCTTAGATGTGGTTTTCTTTTTAATTATTGTGCTTGAGGCTCACCCAACTTTTTGGATCTAAGACTTGATATTTTTCACCAAATTTGGAAAATTTTGTCCATTATTTCTTCAAATATATTGTCTTCTCTTTCTGAGACTCCAGTTACAACTACTTAAAATTGTTTCACAGGTATTTGAGACTGTTGTTCTCTTTCTTCTCCTAATATTTTTTCTCTCTGTACTTCAGTTTGGATGATTTCTTTTTTTGTTTGTTTGTTTAAGATTTTATTAATTTATTTGTCAGAGAGAGAGGGAGAGCACAAGCAGGGGAAGCGACAGGGAGAGGCAGAAGCAGGCTCCAGGCTGAGTGAGGAGCCTGATGTGGGACTTGATTGCAGGACCCCAGGATCATGACCCAAGCTGAAGGCAGATGTTTAACTGACTGAGCCACCCAGGCATCCTAATTTGGATGATTTCTATTGATTTATCTTTAGGGTTATCAATCTATTCCTCCAGATTGTTCAATCTGCTGCTAATCTTATTCAGTGGATTTTAAGAATTTATGTACTGGATTTTTCAGTACTGAGAATTCTATTCGGGTGCCTCACTCAGGTTAAGCGTCTGCCTTCAGCTCAGGTCATGATCCTGGGGTCCTGGGATTGAGCCCCTCACCAGGCTCCCTGCTCAATGGAGAGCCTGCTTCTCCCTCTCCCTCTTCCTGCCGCTTCCCTTCTGCTCTCCCTCTAGCTGTCTGTCTGTCTGTCTCTCAAATAAATAAATAAAATCTTTAAAAAAAGTTCTATTCAATTCTTTTCTAGAGTTCCCAGTTTTCACCCATTTTATTCACTTTGCCCATAAGTTTTTTTTTTAAGATTTTATTTTATTTATTTGACAGAGAGAGAGAATGCGACAGAGGGAACACAAACAGGGGGTGTGGGAGAGGGAGAAGCAGGCTTCCGCCGAGCAGGGAGCCCGATGGGGGGCTCGATCCCAGGACCCTGGGACCATGACCTGAGCCGAAGGCAGATGCTTAACAACTGAGCCACCCAGGTGCCCCTCCCATAAGTTCTTTAACATATTTTTTAAATCTTTTTTTTTTTGAGATTTATTTATTTGAGAGAGAGTGTGCATGTGAGTGGGGGGGTGGGGCAGAGGAAGAGGGAGAGGGAGAGAAGCAGACTCCCCACTGAGCAGTGAGCCTGACGCAGGACTCAATCCCAGGACCCAAAGATGATGACCTGAGCCGAAATCAAGAGTTGGTCACTTAACCGACTGAGCCACCCAGGCGCCCCTCTGACATATTTTCCATAGGTATCTGAAATTTTTTATCTGCTAATTCAAACACCTGGGTTGTCTGTGGGTCTATTTCTAGTGACTTTTTCCACTTTTTCTTTTCACTATGGGTCACATTTTCCTGCTTCCTCACATATCTGCTAACTTTTGACTGAATATTATTCTACATTATGAGTGATACATTGTAAGAGACTGTGGATTCTCATATCTTTTTTTTTTAAGATTTTATTTATTTATTTGAGAGAGAGAGAATGAGAGATAGCACGAGAGGGAAGAAGGTCAGAGGGAGAAGCAGACTCCCCACCAAGCAGGGAGCCCGATGTGGGACTCAATCCCGGGACTCCAGGACCATGACCTGAGCTGAAAGCAGTGGCTTAACCAACTGAGCCACCCAGGCACCCTCATATCTTTTTTGAAGAGCACTGGATTTGTCCTAGCAGCAACTAAATCATTGGAAGGTTACCTTCATCTTATGCAAGTTTAGTTTTAGGCTTTATAAGAATAAGGCTATTTCACTTTTACCCTTTGTCTTAAAGTCCTTAGTCTTTGAGCATATTCTTGAGACATGGCCCTTCTGGAGGTCAATGGAAAAACCCCTCTCCTAGCACCAGACAGTTATTGAAATCTATGCCACCAACCCCAGCTGTTGACTTCCATTGAATTTCTTAGATTTTTTTCCTTGTTCATGCATAGTTCTAGAGATAGCCAAGGATTCGAAGGAAGTTTTTGTTTTGTTTTTGTTTTCAATGAAAGTGTCACCTTCATTGAGCACTGTAGTTTTAGGAATGAGGCAAGTTTTTATGCTGTGACCCTCCATACAATTTTATTGTCCTCTGAAATGGCAGAGTTATTTCAGCTTACATCTGGATTATGCAAATATTGCAAATTATTTTTACAAGCCTTTGATTATCATAGGGAGTTTAAGATAGCTCCAGCACAATTGCAACCAGTTACATTTGTCCTGATATCATTGTCCAGGGCCTTCCAGATTCATAGTCCAGTCCATCTTCCCTTCAGAACCCAGGATCCTGCAGCATGACATCCTCAAGTCTTAGAGTCTTGAAAAAAAAAATGCAGCCATAATGATGCTTTCGAAGCATCTGGAGAACATGATATGGTCAGTCTACCATTGCCTGAACCTGGATGATCAGTGAACAAACTGATAACTGATGAGGTCTGGCCTCTGGCTAAGGGTCTAGCTGTTGGGGTCCTACAGCTCCAGATACCCCATAGCACTGGCTGGGGTGCATGGAGAAACATGGCACTCAGCAGTACCACTTTGGTCCCCCAGTTTCCAGCCTCAGATAATGTTGTCCTGAACTTCAGCAAAAGGAATGGTCAATAAGCTGGAAAGGCTCTCATGTTCTTCCCACTTGAGGTTGTGCCTCATCCCAACTCCACAGAGACAACTGAAGCTACAAACCCCTACTTCCTGCTGACCCTTTAGTCACCAAAGGACAGGACTCTAGGAATGGGGCTGCATATAGGCCTGTGGTGAGGTCAGCCTTCCTGGTTACTGATGCTGCTCAGGTCAAAACAAGGAGGGCCTGTCAAACCTTGTGGATCAGCTAGGGTGGATCTGATGGAAGTTTCAACCCATCTGGGAGTTTCCAGATGGGTCTGAGGAGAACTAGGTAGCCAGGGAGTTCAGTCCTGGAGCTGGGAGATTTCCCTTTGGCATATGGATTGGAGGAAGAGCAGCTGAGTACAGATTATCCACATTTTTCTCAGGGCTCTAAAATGTAAATCATTATAGAGTCAGAGGGAGGGGATGAAAAACGGAGCTCCAGATTTTCCTCTTCTCCCCATTTGCTTGCGTCCAGACCTGAAAACTATCTTTCCATGTTCTCTGGTCTAAGAGGTTGTTTCTAGTGCTTTCACACCCTGAAGTGGTTGAGACAGAGCCTGGGATTCAGAGTGTGGAAGAAAAATATAAGATCCTATTTAACAAAACAAAACCAACCAACAAAACACATAAAATCAGAAATACGAATTTTTCCTTTAAGAAGCCAGTTTTTCTAGGGGGGAATGCTTGCTGGCCAGATTTGTTAAGCTAGAAACAACTCTCAACATTTACACGTTTTTTCTTGCACTCCATTTTCTCTAAGCTCCTATATTCACAGAGAAAATACAAACTCCGAGTACCCACAACACTGGCTAGATTTTTTTTTTTTTTTTTGCTGCTGACATCTACAATAAAGATACTTCTATTTGGATTAGTTTTAAGGTTTGTGAAGAATGTTTATATAATAGCACATGTTCTGAGACAATGGCTATTGTGAAAAGTAATGAATATTTGAAATCGTATGAGTTGATGTAAATGATTCAGCAGTAAAGCTTACCCTGCTTCTTTCTATAGATGCATTATCTAAAAAGCTATAAAAAGCTCAGTGCAAAATTTCGCTGTTTCAGATGAATGATTTCCTCCTTCTTACTGTAACAGGGCTGTGCTCTTCTTTTCATTTTCAAATAAAGTAATATCTGACAGTTTTCCCTTCTGAGATTCAGATGTAAGGCAAGGTTGTTTGTGAATGATACTTTCACAGTGGAAAATGAAGCAGCCTGGTTAGTGTTACCAACTCCACCATTACCATACTTTTGTTGAATTCTATGCAGCTAGCCTACCCAAGAGCCATCGCTCCTTGGGGAAAGGAAGCCTGTCCCCAGAGAGTGAGGCATAATTGGTCCAAGTAAATCATGGTAATTCCATTAACTGGTGATTTGCTTAGAGGTAACCCCATGACCCAGTTCTGGCCAATGAGACATCAGGGAGTTATACTGGGAGACTTCTAGGAAAGAGTTTCTTTCTGATTAAGCTTGGAGTTGCAAACATCATGTAAGTAGCATTATTGGACTTCGGGACATTAAAATAATTAAGACATGATCTTTATTCCACGTGTGCTCAATGGAGGAGAGAAATATAAACAGATGTTTATAATATAATTTGATGACTATCATATATAAAGTGCTAAGGAAGAACAGAATGAAACAACAAAAAACTGTCCAGGGATAAGAGTCAGGGCTTCCCAGCAAAGATGATTATTGTAGGCACTCGGGGCATGTATCTAAGAAATCTTTGCCTAACCCAAGGTCCCAGAGATTTTTCTCTTACATTTTCTTTTAGAATGATATAGTTTTAGGCCCTATAGTTAGGTCTATGATCCATTTTGAGTTAATGTTTGCATATGTTGTGAGGTATGGCTCAAGTTCTTCTTTTTTTTTTTTCATATAAGTATCCACTTGTTCCAACACTACTTGTCCAAAGGCTCTCTTTTTTCCTCTACATTGCCTTTACCTCTTTGTCAAAACACAGTTGTCTTCATGTAACTGGGTCTATTTCTGGACTCTCTATTCTGTTCCACTGATCTATTTGCTTATCTTTACCCCAACTCCACACTGTATTAATTACTGTAGCTTTATATAAGCCTTGAAATCCAGGAGTGTTAGTCCTCCAACTTTGTTCTTTCACCAAGTTGTTTGGCTTTCCAGGTCATTTGCATTTCCATATGGACTTTAGAATCAGCTTGTCAATTTCTACCAAAAAGCTGTTGGGACTCTTACTGGATTGTAATTGCATCTATAGCTCAATTTGGGAAGAAATGACATTCTGAGTCTTCCAATCCATGAACACAGGCAACTTAAGTAGCAGTGATCATATCCTTCATTGTCTTCTTCTTCCTGCTAGTGTTTCACTGTTAATCTGATGTGGCTTTTGGTGTCTCTTGTATTCTTTTTATTGTAATACTGTAATAGCTTTTATTTAATTAGAAATGCCTGTTAAATTATATTAAGTCCCTTTTTGGCATCTTCGGAAATGGTTTTTTTCTTTTGTAGTTTATGAATATAATAAATTCTTTAATCATAAACTGTATTTTCATTTCAGAAATAAAACTCCCGGTCATTATTCTTTTTTTAATTTTATTTTTTCATGGAAGTATAGTTGACACACAGTGTTACTCAGTTTCAGGTGTACAACCCAGCAATTTGACAAGTCTATATGTTAGGCTATGCCCACCACAAGTGTAGCTACCATCTGTCGCCGTACAGTGCTATTACAGTTTGGTCATTATTCTTTTTTTTTTTTTTTTGGTCATTATTCTTTTAACATACTTTTGAATCTGCTCTTACTAACGTTGTATTTTTTCCACCTGTATTCACAAGTAAAATTGGTCAATGATATTTGTTTCATTTGCTTTGTCAGACTTTGGTATCAGAATCTTAATATAAACAATGACATTCCCCACTGTGCGTTGCTCAGGATAGTTGGTGAATTGAATTGAATCTGGCCCACTGGGGTGTTTCACACTCAGTTTCCTGTGTATCCCTCACATACAGAACCCCAAGAACATACATCATTAATATTCCTTTGCCCCAGGGAAGACAAGCCAGGAGAAATACCATCAGATAGATCATGAGCATCAGCATAAGATCGTAGGCTATAAAATACTCCTGGTAGAAATACCTGCTAGACAGAAAACAGCCAATGGATTTTTGAAAATCAACTAAGTAGGGCACCTGGGTGGCTCAGATTGTTAAGCGTCTGCCTTCAGCTCAGGTCATGATCCCAGGGTCCTGGGATCGAGTCCCGCATCACTTCTCCCTCTGCCTCTCTCTGTCTCTCTCTGTCTCTTATGAATAAATAAAATCTTAAAAAAAAAAACCAAAAAAGAAAATCAACTAAGTAATATTCCACTGGTAAAAAGAAAGACAAATAGAATAGACCCTACCAGTAAAATGGATAAAAGACTTTTACACGAGCAAAACTTTGAAGGAAGGTAGAAAAATTTAGTGCATGGGTAGGAAAGACAGTGACTTTCAAAGACTTTTCAAAGTAGCTCTCAGGGGACACCTGGGTGGCTCAGTCGGTTAAGCCACCAAACCTTGATTTTGGCTCAGGTCATGGGCTCTGCGCTCAGTGGAGAATCTGCTTGAGATTTTTCTCCCTATATCTCTCCCTTCCACCCCCGTCCCCTCAAACTCGCACATGCTCCCTCTCTCAAATAAGTAAATCTTAAAAAACAAAAAACATACAACAAAGTAGCTCTCAGAACACTCAATACACATCACAAAGTACAAGCAGTATTTTGACAGTCCTGTTCATTTTTATACCAAGATTGACCCAGTGGCTCCCACCAGAGAAATGCTCAATAAGCACTTTGAATGAACAAAGGAGAGATAACTGTTCTCTTGGCCTATCAGCTATCACATGGGTGCCCCAGGTGTCCACAAGCCACACGCAGTGCACTGGAGAGCCCCACAGTCCTACTCTAATGGGCTCAGCCTAGACTATGATGCCACAGCAACCTCTTTTTCAATCACTGCACAAATGTTTGCCGCTTGAGGGGAGGCAATGCTGGTGAGCGTGGGGCACCTGGGCTCTGCCTCTTCTGGCCAGGACTGGCGATCGCCACTGTCACTCTTGGTCCTGGGTGGCTGCTGATTCAGGTGGATCAGGAAGGCTGGACCACTTGGGCTCAGGAAGCAGGGCCAGGTGATAACTGACTGTGGGTGCACATGCCAGGGGGATGGGAATTATGGTACTTGCCAGCATGAATGAGTGAAACCCATAACTTAATGACTTAAGTATGTGAGTATAAACCATGGAGTTTAGCAGGCATGGACATGTAGGTGGAATTCTAGAAGGATTTTGAAGTCAGTTCAAACTTTGGGGTGCCGCAGGAGTCCCTTCTCTGTTTCATGCTCCTTCCACAGCTGTTTGGCAGTTGCTGTTGGGAAATCTGGCACAGGGACAGTATTCAAAGGTCTTTGGAGTGACTTTGGAAAAGGCACAGCCTGGGAAAGTTGTATCAAAGTTTCAAAGCCTCCAAGGTAGCCTCTGTGAAGCATTTGTGACCCAGCAGCTCCCAGCTCTTGGAATAACATTTTGTGAAAAGCCAAATGACACGAAGCAGGTGTGTCTCCCGTCCCTTTGATACAGTGAGACATCCAGTCTGTTCTCAACTCCACTCTTACCTCCTAAATATAACTGGGATATGTCTCTTTTTCTCTAAGCCATATCCTAACTCAAGTCATCGTTCTCTACAGACCAGACTTCTGCGGTGGCGTCCCCACCAGTGAGAGAGCCATTGCATTGCAGAGCTCCGGGGAACAACATTGACCTTGTAGCCTGTGTCAGTACACCCTGGTGCACACCTCCACCTGCACAATTGGTTAGAACAAGAAGATGCCCTTGGAGGTAAGCAATAATGCTCTCCCTCCTTGGACCTATTTTCCCTTTGCTATTTACTCTAATTTTTGGAATATTTCAGGCACACCGAAACCTATAAAGAGTAATATAACATATACTCACATGTCCATCACCAAACTTGTTCACACTTTAACATTTTACAAAAATTTTTGGAGTTAGATAGCCTAAATGTTTATTATGAAATATATCACACATAGAAAAGAGTATATATAATGTAAATGAACACTTTAAAGAACAAATACTTATGCGCTCACTACTCAGCTTAAGACGTGGAATATTTCCAAATGTCTTTAAAGTCTTCCGTATGCCCCTTCCAAACCAGGAATTCTGCTGTGTCCCCTCAGAAGTAACCACTATCCTGATTTTTGTGATAACTGTTTCCTTGCATTTCTTTATATTTGTAGCATATATATACAAATCCTTAATGGGTCTTTGTCTTTTTTTTTTTTGGCACTTTATATAAATGGGGTCAATCTAAATGCATTCTTTTGTGATTTGCTTTTTTTTTTTTTTGCTTAGCAATGTGTTTTGGAAACCATATCCATTGTTTCAGGGAGCTGAAATTCATCTGTTTCCACTGCTTTCTAATCCATATTTCATACCACAGCCAGAGAAATCTTTTAAAGATACAAAACCATTATTTGTTACTCTGCTGCATAAAACCCTTCAGACGTTCTAAAACTCTTGGAATAGAACCACACATCCCTGACCCTGTACACGAGCCCCCATGTCACCTGACCCCATGTCCCTCTAGGGTCTCATCTCGCTGCTCGCCGGCTGAGGTCCATTTCCTTGATCTCAACAAGCTCTTCCCCTCCTTCTGGCCTTCACACACACCTAGATGCCCCCTTTCATTCTTCACCTGGCTATTCCTGCTCAAACTTTAGGTTTCTTATTAAACATCACTTCTTTAAGTAGATCCTCATTGGGGCACCTGGGTGGCTCAGTCAGTTAAGTGTCCAACTCTTGATTTCAGCTCAGGGTGGTAGGATCCAGCCCCATGTTAAGCTCTGCACTCAGCAGGGAGTCTGCTTCAGATTCTCTCTCTCCCTCTACCCCCCCTCCTTTTCTCTCTCTCTAAAATAAATAAATAAATCTTTGGGGTGCCTGGGTGGCTCAGTCAGTTAATCATCTGCTTTGGCTCAGGTCATGATCCCAGGGTCCTGGGATCCAGCCCCTCTGCTCAGTGAGGAGCCTGCTTCTCCCTCTCCCTCTGCCACTCCCCCTGCTTGTGCTCTCTCACTCTCGCTCTCTCTCAAATAAATAAATAAAATTTTTAAAAAATTAAATAAATAAATCTTTTTTTAAAAAAAAGGAAAAAAAAATAAGTGGATCCTTGCTAACCTCCCAATGTAAATTAGATGCTCCTTGTTTTGCTTCCTTCTTGCCCTGTTGCTTCAAGTACTTACCATTGTGTTATTATATATTTATTTGTGCAATTATTTTTATATTTATTTGATGCCTGTCTTCCGTAAGTGTTATTGAGGACAGGATCACAGACGTTTAGCCCTGGCATGTAACAAGTTTCAAATAATTATCATTCAATGAGAAGTGAAGCCAGAAAGAGTTGATGCAGTCAGGACCAAAAAAAAAAAAAATGTGTTCAGCTCATTCTGGGACAATTCTCGGCAGGATAAAAATTGTTAAAAATGAAGGTGTCAAAGGATTCTTCAAGAAAGCATGTCAGGTTCTGTACAATCAGAGACAGATGTTAAGCTTTTGTATTTGTCCTATATGCTGACCCAGAGAAAGTGACTGAGAGGCAATTTAGTGTAGCAGGTGCTATTCTGTATCTTAAACATAAAACATATAACAATAACTAAAACTTACTTAGTACTTATTTGTATGGGCACCACTCTTAAGTGCTTTGCCTGAATGAATTGATTTAATTCTCATAATAACCCCCAAAGGGAAGTGTTTCATTATCCCCATTTTTACATATCCCCATGTTTTACCAGGAAACTGAGGCACAGAGAGATGAAAAACTTGCCAGAACTTACACAACTAAAAAGTGGCAAATTCAGACTGTGGACCCAGGCAATCTTACTGCAGTGTTCTTGGCCACTATGCTAATTGCCTTAATAATTTTGTTCAAAGAATATTTGCAGCATGAATAAATGATAAGGACAATGCCAAAGTTCAAGCTAAGTACTGTAGGCCTATAAAATGAGAGTGTTAGACTCTATTTATGGCTGTCAGAGGAACGGACACAGGAGGACGATGCTGTCCATGACTGCAGACACATCTAGAGTCTGAGACACGTTAGTGAAGAGGGGCTGATCAGCAGGTGGGTGTGAAATGGATGGACGGTTGTAAACGTAGTCCCCTGCCAGAATGTGGAAGGTCTCGAATGAGACTTTTAGAGGCTCCTAATTTTAAAAAATATATATTATTTATTTATTTAAGAGAGAGAGAGCATGATCAGGGTGAGGGGCAGAAGGAGAGGGAGAAGCAGACTCCTTACTGAGCAGGGAGCCTGATGCGGGGCTCTATCCCAGGACCCCGGGATCATGACCTGAGTCAAAGGCAGATGATTGACTGACTGAGCCACCCAGGTGCCCCTAAGCTCCTAATTTTTTAAGCAGGACTCCAACTCAGATGAAGGCATTGTCATACTAAATACAAAACAGAATCTTGTCCTGGCAACAACCGGAGCTCAGATGTTGCAGGTGAGGGAGATTGAATGACACTTCTTCCCCTAACGACTTGTAGCCATTTATTTCCGTAAGGGCGGAAGGGCTCTGTGATTCAGATATATAGAAAAATGTTGATGACTAGAGGAGCCTCAAAGGAGGCAGGTTGTAGGGACAGACATCGAGGAAGGCAGAGGAGAATTCACTGCACAGGATTAAGTTAGGCAGAGGAGCAGGATGACACTGGAACTGCTCGTTATCTGATCACCTTTCCAGAATGTGTGTGCTGCAGGAGAGAGAAGGGCAGTGAACACTGAAACAGACACGCTCAAATACCCCATCGCAACCTGAGCGTGGAAGGTGTTGCAGTGTGGCCCTTGGTATTCCTGGTTTCTCCAACATTGTGTATTGTGAATTTCCCATTCAGCCGACTGTACGTGTGGCACGGTTGGGTAAGGAGATCAGTTCTAACCCTGAAAACTGAGGATAGGTTCAATTCTTGGATGCTTGGAAGCATCCCATGAGAATTCGTGGAAATTCTTGGAGACCGAGTAATTACAGGAGAGTAGAATTCCTATAATCATATAGATGGTAGACTTGACCACATGAAACTTGGGAAACAATGATAATGGGACTACATCTATTCTTCCTGGATACTGAAACCTGAGACACTTGGGATCTATCACTCTCTAGCCCAGATTTCTCTACTAAGCAGTACTCCGAATCTCTCCACTTAGATGTCCCACATGACCAAAAACTCAACAGGTCAGCAACTGAACTCATTATTTTTCCCTCTACTCTCTTCTCCTCCACCTGGCTTCCTCATCTTAGTAAAGTGGCACCAGCTTTTCCCCAGTTGCTCAAGCCATTTTCTTCCTGTGTCTACATCAACCCCCAAATGCAATCCACAAAGTATTGTCTAGTTTACCATCTAAACAGTGCACAGCATTCTTCTTTCATCACCCCCACATCCCATACTTAGCCCCATATAAACCCCCATCACCACCACCAGGGTTATTGTCATAACCTCCCAATTGGTTTTCCAATCTTCAAATCCACTTACTTAACAACCCTCCAGTTGGTTCTCCACACCACAACCAGCACAACTGTTCTAAAATTCAAATCTAAGCATGAACCTTCCTGAACCCTTTAAAATCCTTTAATGATACCCTATTGCTTTCACCATAATTTCCAAAGACTTAACAAGATGTGTATCACTAGCACCTTGGACCACAACTGGCATTTAGCATATACCCAGTGGATATGTGTGCATGGAAACTGGAATGAGTTTGCATGTCTTATCTCCTTTAAAAAAAAAAAAGATTTATTTTAGAGAGAGAGGGAGAGCACGCACACATGGCAGGGAGGGGGAGAGGGAGAGGGAGAGAATCTTAAGAAGACTCCTCATGCAGAGCCCCACGCAGGGCTGGACGTCACAACCATGAGATCATGACTGAGCCGAAATCAAGAGTTGGACGCTTAACCGACTGAGCCACCCAGGCGCCCTTGTCTTATTTCCTTTTAACTTGTTGTGAGCACTAATGAGAATGACTTTCCTATATAATAACAGTCGCTAACATTTACATGTGTCAGCAGTTGGTCATTTGTCTTTTCACTGTGCCTATTTTCTAATATGTACCAGTTGTAAATTTTTTACAATCAGATCTATGCATCTTTTCTTTTGTGATTTTGGGAGTTCAGTTTATACTTAGAAATTCCTTGCCCATGTGAAGATTATAAAAATATTTTCCTATATTTTGACCTAGCATGTCTATGATTTTTTTCACATTTAAATATTTAATCCATTTGGACTTATTTGTACATATGATGTGAGGTAAGGATCTAACTCTATTGAGTTTTCCATTCAGTGGTCAGTTTCCCCAAAGAACCCATTCTTGCCTCACTGATTTAAAATGCTACTTTAATCATTTATTAGTTTCCCATATACACTTGGGTCTGTTTCCTCACTCTCTGTTCTGATGGTTATTCTGTTCTATTTCTCTACCAATATCAGACTGTTTTATTATTTATGGGTTTTTGACATATAGAAGTTTTGAATATTTTAAAAGTTAAACTTTTATTGTGATTTCTTCCATTTAAAAGTTTAGCCCCTCAATCTTACTTATTGAAATTTATGTATGAAATAACATAATTTGCATTTGCATTTACTGTGCAAGGAAAGATTAATTTAAGCAACTGAATATTTTTACACTGTTGCATTCACATGCCTGCTTAATTCCATGATTTCTTCAGCATCTCCCTTCAAGGGTACTATTAGAAAAGTCATCTTTTTATAAATGTAAATAGAGGTATTTTTTTTTAAGATTTTATTTATTAATTTGACAGAGAGAGACAGCATGAGAGGAAACACAAGCAGGGGAGTAGGAGAGGGAGAAGCACGCTTCCCGCTGAACAGGGAGCCTGATGCGGGGCTCGATCCCAGGACCCCAGGATCATGACCCGAGCTGAAGGCAGCTGCTTAACCGATTGAGCCACCCAGGCACCCTAAATAGAGGTATTTTTTCAGATTTGCTATGGGATAATATGCTTTAATTACTGAAAGTAATTTCATTATTGTGTTGAGGACAGTCAACAATATTTATATAGTGTCAGCTTTTGTTTAAACACTAAATGCTGGTAATTCTGGATCTGTATCTCCCCCAAATTTACTTACTTACTTTTTTTATTTACTTAATTTTAGATCACCTATGTACAACTTTGGGAAGTTGAAGTTGGAGAAAAACGTTTGAGATCCTCAGTCAAGAGGAATTAGAGTTTATTACAAGTCCTCATTAGAGAATTATTTAATTAATGCATCTATAACTAAAGCTGTTATTTTTCTTGTTTTTACATTTAAAATTACAAAACATAATAAACTAAAAGCTTAGCACCAAATGACAGATCATATCTGTCATTGTTTTAATAGTCTTGTTTTTAAAATACTTCTTAAAGAAAAATGAAGTCAAAATATACATTTTGTGTATTTTTGAGCATAGTATTAGAAAGTTTGCATAATTCTTTATTAATCAAAACCAAGGTATGGGGGTGAGTGAAATAAAACCACTTGTATTTATAGCAGCAAAGTTCTTATATAAACGAATATTTCAAATGCAAAATCCTTAAAGAATGTAAAGCAAATATTTCTCAATTATTTTATGTCAAAATGTATATGACTAACATGTGACTCATAATCTCTGTTCTTAGAGTTGATCCTACAGTAACATGGAACGATGAGCATACAAGGATATTCCCTACAGTATTGTCACAATAGCAGAATATAGAAGCAATCTGAAAACGTAGCAATGGATAAAAGGTTTAGTAACTTATGGTATCCATATAACCAGATACTATGTAAGTAATTGAGTTGCAAAACAATATGTTTGGCTTTATCTGCCCTCCCCCCCCCTTTTTTTTGTAAAGCTGGACAAACATACCAAAAACCATTCTCTGTGTATACAGAATGTAACAAGCTGGAGGCATCTCAGCCTTGTAGAGGGAGAGACCTCTTTTGTAGGAAAATATCAGCTGCTCAGCCTGGGTGTGTCCCTGAGTGGCCAGGGCGCTGGCTGGCTTTAAGAATACTTGAACTGCTTTGCATGAGACCTTAAGAGAAACTTGTAATTTATTTAGTTATTTTTAAGATTTTATTTATTTGACAGAGAGAAAGAGAGCAAGCAGGGGGAGTGGCAGGCAGAAGGAGAAGCAGGCTTTCCGCTGAGCAAGAAGCCTGACGTGGGGCTCTACCCCAGGACCCTGGGATCATGACCTGAGCCAAAGGCAAACACTTAACCCACTGAGCCACCCAGGCATCCCGAGAAACTTGTAATTTAAAAGAAATAACAGTTCTTGGAGTGTCATTCTAGCATATTTGTCATTTCTTTCCAGGCATTGTTGCTTATTCTGTTCTGCTAGTGAAATGATCTGCTTCTGAAAATTCTCACAATAATTTAACAATACCCATTTGTTGTCACATCCTGCTTTCCACCTAAATCATCACCTGTTGGTGCATCAGTTTCCTCTTTCTTCAAGTTTTGCTGCTTTGTCTACTGACATTGTAGTAATAAAATTAAGGTCATGCATGTTGACTATTTAAAATTTCTAAATAAATTTTCCTTAATTAGTCTCTGTCCTTAACTCTACAAACAGTTCCAAGAGATGATTTGATTTTCAGTAGTTCATCCACGATTCACGACAAAGAGAGCTCGCGATCTCATCATTTCTCTGTGCTTCAAAATTCTGCAATTTTAAGAGTTTTCTTAGCTAGTCAAGATCCTTTTCTTCCTAAATGATGACTTCCCTTTGTGGAGGATAGAGAGATAAATGGATATTAGTGTAGAGAGGCAAACGATTATATGCATTGTTTTCCCAGAACTCTTCTACTTCCTTCCTTTCGGAGTCTGGAAATTCAGGTGTTCTGTCCTGTGCGTGCAAGAAAATATCACAGGCATTTTGTTCCTGGTGGTGGTCCATTCTGGCCAAGGCCAAATACTCTTTGAATCTTCTTTGTGCCGGAACCAAGATAACACTCACTGATGGGAAACGTCCGTCCCAGCAACTTCTGAATGATGGACCTAAATTTATACAGATTTGCTAAGACCGGAATTTAAGTTATTTGAGTAAATTTTAAAGCTTGCTGCCGTCCAGGGTACACAGTGTCTGGGACAACCTGCTGGCTGCTGTATTGTCTTATTGTTGCAAAGTCACCACATTGTCTGCCAGGATTTATTTAAAATATGCTTTCTTTTTCTTCACATGTATAGCCAGAAAAACCTTTTCAGTATTAGTACTTACTCGGTTTATCAGAATCTAGCTTCCTTCCTTTTGTGGAGGAGACTCTTTGAGCCTCTAGTGACAAGTACCTTTTTCACTGGAGCTCTGGGTGACTGTCTGGTGTCTCCTGTCCAGCGAAAGGAGTCGCACTGGGTCCTTGAAGAGCTGTTTCACATGGGAGGCACCCATTTCTCATCATTTTAGATGATTTATGCCAGAGCCTGGTAAGAATGGCAAACTGACCAATAAAGGAGAAAAGCAACAGAAAATTCTTTTTCCTAGGGGCCTTGTTTTGTTTTGTTTTCATCAAATACTGTCATTTCTTCCTTCTTCATGACTTTCTTTTCTTCTGGCTTAAAATTCTTATGGATAGGATTATTTGTGTAGCTACTGGTGACTTTCAAATATAGTAACCCAAACCTCTCTCTTGTTTTAAATCCAAATAGCTAATTTTCTACTGAACAGTTAACTTCAAAATCAACCTGGCCAAAATGGAACTTGATATTTTATTGTCAATTTACTTTTTCTTATCTCTGTCCGTGGCAACCACATCCATCCAATGCCCCAAGCAGGGACCACAGCATTGCTATAGAAAGCTCCACCTCCCTCACCCTCAAAATCAAATTAATTTCAAGAGTTGTCAGTGGTTCCAATCTCCTGTATCTACCCTCCCCTCCTCCCCCTCATCAGATCCCAGGTGCTTGGGGCCTAAGTTATGGCCTTTTGGTTGCTCTTGTCTCTCATCTCCTCTCATTTCACCTTCCATGTTGCTGCCAGAATGATCCTTCTAAGACACATGCATTACAGAGCTTTCATGCCGCACAAAACCCTGCCACAACTATGGAGGCTGTGCTGCGTGTGGGGCCCCGTGCTAATTGGCCGGCGATAGAATGATAAACATGGCCCTGTCTGCCCTCAATTATCTCATCATCTGATGAAGACAAAGACAAACAGTCAGAATTCATGGTGATGTAAGGAATGATCTCTAGGGTCTTCCGGACAGAACAAGAAATGCCAAATGTCATAGAGGAAGGAGCACCTAATTCCACCTGGGGAATCAGAGAAATTCACAGAGACATGCAGGGGAGGAGGAACTGGAAGCATTTCACAAGGGGCTGCCTCAAATATCTCCACAAAGCTGGGGCACACACACAAGGGTAAGGCATCGCAGCAGGGCAGGTGGAGGACTTGAGGAGATTGTAGAGATCTGAGGCAGACCTTGTGGGAAACGGAAGAAAAAGCCATGGATAAGTAAGCCACCTGGCATATGGCCTGGCCCCGGGTGGGTTTCTGTGACCAAGTGCTGTTATTACTGCCACCAGTGAGGGCCCATCGCTAACACAAAAGAGAGCCAGGACTAGAACCAAGGCTTGGCTTCATAGTCTATTCCTCCATCCTCTAACTTCCTTCCTTAGGGAGATGAAGAAAGGATTATTCTGGCAGCAACCATCTACAGCAAAGTTACCAATGGACAATGACCCAGGCCTGGAGAGTTGAGAGTTGAACACCCTTGGGGCAAGGGATTTTAAGGACCTTCTCCACTTTTTTTCCTTCTCTTTGCCTTCTGGAGTGATAAAGTATGGGGAGAGAGGAAAATTCAGGGATACACAGATCTGTAGAACTCTGAAAGACACCAAGGGAACCCACCAACTGGGTTGATTATAATCGTCCTAGAACCTAAGCTTTTAGACAGAGGGGAAAAGTGGACTTTGGGGCTTCTTTCTGCATTACCTGGCTTAGGTTGAGAGGGTAGGAAAATAATCAGGGTCACAAGCAAAAAGTTCTCCTCTTAAATAGAGTGCAGAACCTTACAGGGATAGCTTAGCAAGGGACAGGAGGGGAGGCTATTAATTTATATGTTAAAAGGGCAATAGATATACATGGTAAAAAAATGAAAACATAAGAAACTATATACAGTGAAAGATAAGTCACCTTTTTTCTTACTCCCTATTTTCTCCTTTCAGTGACAAACTGTACCAAATTCTAATTTATCTTCTCATTGATATTCTGTATATTTACCAACATACACACATATACACAGGCTGTTTGTTGCACAAATTCTTACATGTTACTCTCTTGCTTTTTCCAGTTAAAGGTATATCTTGGAGATGATACTGTATTGGTAAGTTAAAGCTGCCCATTTCTGTATGTTTTTTTGTTTTGTTTTGTGTTCTGTTTCTGTTTGTTTCCCTTGTTAGCATTTAATGAAGCTCCTTCCATGTGGCTTCAAGCTACCAGGACACAGCGCCCCCCAGCCCCCTTCATTCTTCTCCTCAGCTCTTCTACTGAAGAATTTGGCCTTCACGATGACAGGCTGTTTGGGGAGCTTTCCCTTTCCCGAAACTTTGTAGTAGCCTGAGTGCACCACATCAGGAATTGGAGCAGCTCCCATCTTGTTTCTGGCAGCATTTACCCGTGTCTGCTCACTGACTAAGGTCCGTAGTTTGTCAAGGTTGACAGATGGGCAGAAGCTCTGGTTCCTCAAGTGCTCATGCCTCATACTAACGTTTCCAAAGTAACCTGGGTGATATTTGCTGAAGTTGATCCTGTGATGATGCGTGTCTCCAGCATTACCCTGGCCTCCTCTGGCTTCCAGTGTTTGCTGATGCGGCTGTGGCTCAGGTGGCCCGAAGTTTCCAGGTCTTCCTCAGTCTGGTTGGCATGTGGGCAGCCCAGACAAAAGCTAAAGCTGCTTCCTTCTTTTTATTATTATTTTTAAATTTTATTTATTTTTTATTTTTTTAAAGATCGTATTTATCTGGGCACCTGGGTGGCTCAGTCGGTTGGGCGTCTGCCTTTGGCTCAGGTCGTGATCCCGGGGCTCCTGGGATCGAGCCCCGCATCGGGCTCCCTGCTCAGCTGGAAGCCTGCTTCTCCCTCTTCTCCCCACTTGTGCTCTTTTTCACTATCTCTCTCTCTCTCTCAAATAAATAAATAAAATTTAAAAAAAGATCTTATTTATCTAAGAGAGAAAGAGAACACAGAGGGAGAGTGAGAGGGAGAAGCAGACTCTCCGCCAAGCACGTGGGGCTCGATCCCAGAACCCCGAGTATTCTTTTGAATGGATGTACTGTAATATATTCTCTATCATAGACATTCACATTATTTCAGAACTCTTGATTTTATAAAAAGAGCTATAGGGAATACCTTTAAAAAAGATTTTAATTATTTATTTATTTGAGAGAGAGAGAGCAAGCACAATCAGGGGGAGTGGCAGAGGGAGAGGAAGAAGCAGACCCCCTGCTGAGCAGGGAGCCCGACGTGGGACTTGACCCCAGGACCCTGGGATCATGACCTGAGCCAAAGGCAGACTGTTAACAACTGAGCTACCCAGGTGCCCCGAGAATATCTTTTTTTATTTTCATTTATTTATTATTTTTTTTAAAGATTTTATTTATTTGACAGAGACACAGCGAGAGAGGGAACACAAGCAGGCGGAGTGGGAGAGGGAGAAGCAGGCTCCCCAACGAGCAGGGAGCCCAATGCGGGGCTCGATCCCAGCACCCTGGGATCATGACCTGAGCCGAAGGCAGCCATTTAATGACTGAGCCACCCAGGTGCCCCGAGAATATCTTTTTTAATTTTTATTTATTATTTTTTTAAAGATTTTATTTATCTGACAGAGAGAGACACAGCGAGAGAGGGAACACAAGCAGGGGGAGTGGGAGAAGGAGAAGCAGACTCCCCGCTGAGCAGGGAGCCCGATGTGGGACCCCATCCCAGGACCCTGGGATCATGACCTGAGCTAAAGGCAGCCGCTTAATGACTGAGCCACCCAGGTGCCCCGAATATCTTTTTTTAAAAGTAACTTTTTAAAAAAAGTTACTTCACATAGCGTGGGACTCAAACTCAATGACCCTGAGATCAAGAGTCACGTGTTCTACCAACTGAGCCAGCCAGGCGCCTCTACAATGAGTGTCTTCGTACATATGTCTTTCTATACATACACATATATATCTATAAGATAAACGCATAGAAGTAGAATTGTTGTGCAAAAGTGCAAGGAAATGTGCATTTTTAATTTTCATAGAGTAATAAGATATTAGATGTGACTTTTTCTGTTGACTTAGATTATCAGCAAAGGTCCCAAAGACCAAACTAAGTGACAGACCACCTATTTCTGTCATTTAATGAAAACAAGTATTAATGTAGGTCTTTCATAAAAGTGAGGTGTTGTTGTCATGTGAGCTTTAAAAAAGTGAGGGATACCTGGACCAGTTTTCTCTCTGCCTTTGCCTCACCTCGGCCTCCAGGGTCCATAAGACAAGGCTGGGAATTCCTGGAGGGGTGAAGGTTAGGAGAAGGGTTCTTTAGAGAGTGGGAGAATGGAGAGTTGGCAGCGCCAAGCTCTTTCTCCTTTCCAGACCTTGTTGCCCTTCTAGTCTAACCTAAGTGAGGGGGTTCATAAGAGCCACTCAGAGAGTTTGTTTGTTTCCGTGGAATTTAGGGGAAGGAGGGACTAGTACTGTGCAAACATCCTAAGGCCACAATCTGTGACAAAGCTGCCTCTGTGGGTCGCGTGGGAGCAGGTGTACCTCCTCCAATCACGTGTTTCCTGTGACCCGATGCAGGCCCTATGGAAGAGAGCGGGAATTGCCAAGGAGCCCACCAAGAACAGGCTGGGGGCATTGGCACGGGGAAGGAAGCAGAGTCTGAGTGTGAGCGTCACAAAAACAGTGAACAGGAGAGTGTGTTGGAGGGGTCAGGCATGTTCAGGTGAATGTTTGTCTCCAATGAACCCCAAAATCATCCCATAAAAGAACAAGCATTTGGATGCTGGCCACACCCAAAGGGCACCAAACCCACACTATGCCTATTCCAATCCCTGAAGACCTTTTCCACCCTTTGTTTGTCTTTCTCCACCAGCACCAACCCTCAGGGAGCCAGAGGTCACAGAGTGAGTCAGGAAGAAATAGAGGAAAAGAACAAGAAGAAAATAGTGAAAAGCTGACCAAGGCCCCTTTCTGGGCTTCAGGTTTCTGAGCCTGAGTCAAGACTGAGCCAGGGGTTGGGGAGAAGGTTTAAGCTGGATGAGATTAAAGTTTTGATATGCAACTGGACCAAGCCTGTTCATACTTAAAAATGAGACTATTCAACTAATAGCAATATGATAATAGCAATATGATATAATGAGACTATTCAACTTAATAGCAACTGGAAAAGCTATTGGATTTACCCAAGATTTCATCAGAGTGGAGAGAATGGAGAGTCAGTGTAGCATGGAAGAAAGTTAGGGTAGTGAGTAAATATCATGTTTTTTCCCCTGCAGCTTGCACCCCACTATGACCAGCACATTCAACAAAACAGTTAGATTAAAAATTGCCAAACACCTCCCCATAAATGCTGTACCAGCTTCCCCCCAGTACCAGGGTGTGTGGCACCTGTTTTCAGGAAGAGAAGCTTTTGATGTTCACATACTAGGAGGCTTATCTCTTCTTTGATACTCTAATGAGGTAAAAAGACAAAATTTGTTCCCAAATATCTCCAATCAATTACTACGGGCTTCCCGATACCGCATATTATTTTAAATACTTGTCTGTCCAGGCTCCACACCTCAAAAATCTCAAGTTACACACACCATTTTACGTTCTAGTCAGGAACCTAAGTGAAAGATGTAGGCGAAGACCTACTCTCAAGTACTAACTTGGGTGACAAAGAAGGTCCATTACAAAAATAAGTATTTTTGACCCAAAGGCATTTGGACATCCTTTTAAAATCCGGTGATTGATGCTACCGTGTAAAGAATTAAATAGCACAGGTACATAAATTTTGTTGTCCAAAGATTATTTATTAGTTAATGCAAATTTACATTGGCTTAAAGACTGAAAATTAACTCAGGATCCAGAAACTACAATTTAAGTTGACGCATTAAGTCATTTGTAGAATCAAAAAAATTAATCTCTTTTTAGAAGGTTATTAGATATTATCAAGTAACTTAGTTGAACACATAATTTTGCAATTTTATAAATATAAAGTGATGTTAGTTTATTTGACCAGCACAACTAGTGGAGGAAATTTAGAAAATTCAAATCAATCAAGCTTTTCATGAGAAAATAAACCCAAGACTTTCATAAAGTAGAAGGTTGTGTTAACACTTTTACATGGTGTAAGTCAGGGAGAAGACACAGAATGGCTTTTAAATCAAAATTTTTAAATCAGTTTAATTTGTCCAAAGAGACATCTCATTTAGGAATATTGCATGCTTTTTTGTGTGCAATTACATAGCTAATATTAAAGCTTTAAAGTTATTTATATTTACTTTTTTTTTTAAGATTTTATTTATGGGGCACCTGGGTGGCTCAGTCGTCAAGCGTCTGCCTTGGGCTCAGGTCATGATCACAAGGTCCTGGGATTGAGCCCCGCATTGGGCTCCCTGCTCGCAGGAAGCCTGCTTCTCCCTCTCCCACTCCCCCTGTTTGTGTTCGCTCTCTTGCTGTGTCTCTCTCTGTCAAATAAATAAAATCTTTAAAAAAAATCAGATTTTATTTATTCATTTGAGAGAGAGAGTGCACGAGAGCAGAAACACAAGCAGGGGGAGTGGGAGAGGGAGAAGCAGACTTCCCGCCCTTCAGGGAGTCTGATGTGGGGCTGGATCCCAGGACCGTGAGATCATGACCTGAGCCGAAGGCAGACACTTGACGACTGAACCACACAGGCGCCCCTATATTTACTTCTTTTAGTAACCAAGACTTTTAATTAAACCGACAGTTAAAATCTCTTTTTTGTTATTACAGCTTTACAAAGATAAATTTCCTTAAAGAACTACATACTTAAAGTATAAGAAACAGAAAAGTATTTTTAGAAATCTTTGAATTTCTTGTTCTTCCCATTTGTAGGTGCTTAATATATTAATGCTGTTTTTAAAAGCCAATTATAAGATTTCTAACTTTTTATTTGAAATTATTTCAACTTTTCAGAAAAACTGCAAAACGAGTACAGAATTGACATATGCCCTACACCTACCTTCCCCGATGTTAACATCTTACATAACCATGGTACAATGATCACTACCAAGAAATTGTCATTTATACTATTAACGAAACTAAATCGCTTGTTCAAATTTCACCAGATTTTTCCCTCCCAAGATCCTACTCAGGATCCCGTACTGCATTTAGTTGATCTGTCTCCTCAGTGTCCTGCATTCCGTAACAAGTCCTCAGTCTTTCTTGGTCTTTCACAACCTTGATACTTTTGAAGAGTACTGTTCAGTGATTTCGTAGAATGCCTATCAGTTTGAGTCTGTCTGACGCTTTCTTATGATGAGGCTGAAGTTACTCTTTTTAGCAAGAATACCATGGAAGTGCTGTTGTCCCCGGTCCAGAGCCTCTCACCAGGGGATGTGAGGTCAGCGTGGTTTGTTCCTGGTGATGTATACCTTGATCCCTTGGTTAAGATGGCATCTGCAAGGGGTGCCTGGGTGGTTCAGTTGGTTAAGTATCTGCCATCAGCTCAGGTCATGATCTTTAGGTCTTGGTGATGCGGGAAGAGAAGGTTAGCTAAGGACAAAGCACAAGCTGACGCCCCACAACCTTCACCCTGCCCCACTCCTGGGTGGGATATATGTGATAGTCCTTTAGGAAGCTCCCCAACTATCTTAATGTTAATGCCTTGTTAGAGGGAAAAACACCCTTAACTTGACAATGGCAAGGGCTCCGGTATCTTGTAGGTCCTCTTTTAGCACATGAAAGCTCTTTTGAAAACCTCCCTTTTTCCCTACACCCAACTCCCAAGTATATAATCAGCCACCATTCACAACCCCAGGGCAGCAGCTCTTTCTACCCACGGGTTCTGTCCCCACGCTTTAATAAAACCACCATTTTGCACCACACACATCTCAAGAATTCTCTCTGAGGTCGGCTCCGGACCTCACCCCACTGAATTCACCTATATTCCAGAACCACATCACTGGGATGGAGCCCCATGTCATCAGGCTCCCTGGTTGGGCGGGGAGTCTAGTCCGCTTCTCCCTCTCCCTCCGCCTCTCCCCTCACTCCTGCTCTCTCTCGTTCACTCTCTCTCTCAAATAAATAAATTATTTAAAAAAAAAAAAAGATGGCGTCTGCCAGATTTCTCTACAGTACAAATATTTTTCCCTTTGTAATTCCTAATTGTCTCATGTAGAGGTAATTTGAAGCTATGCAAATACTCAGTTTCTCTTTGAACTCTTGCTCACTAATCTTTAGCATCTAGAAACAAATCATGCCTGCAACAGCTCTGCTGTGCTGCTTGCCTACTGATTATTCTGTTTTCTTCACCCCTCCTACATTTACTAATTGCATTTTCCTGTTTCTCTTCCCTTGTTTATTTACTCAGTCATTTATTGATAACAATATGGACTCATGGACATTTATTTTGTTCTATGGCTTTTAATCCAATACTATCAACATTTATGTTCTTGCTCAAATTATTCCAGCTTTTTTTTTTAGCACTCTCATACTTACTATCCCTGTAAGATATTCCGGGCTCATTGTATAATTTCCCTGTCCCAGTCCTGGAATCAACCATTTCTCCTGGGAGCCCTGGTTTGCTTGTTTTATTGGTGTCTTTTATTACCTCTGGATTTTTAATTTTTGTTAGAAAGCCGGCTCTAGTGGTCGAGCTCCCTCTCTCCCCATATCAGTGAGACCTAGTAATAACCCCACAGCTCACTTTGCAAAGCCTGGTGTAAATAATCACAAGGACTTCTAGGAGCAGGAAGTCTAGTAGAAACATCTGGGTGAGCATTCTCCTCCAAGGCCTCTCCTCCCGGAGGCTCCTGTACTCTGAGGCCTATCAATCGTTTCATTAACGTTAACCACCCCCTCACACACACCCCTCCCAAGGACAGACATTAAGTCTAAGACTTTAGAGCCTTAAACGAATATTCATGAGCAGAACATTTCCCAGATTGTAGCATCTGCGCCTTAGCCCCAAACCCAGGCCAGCCCTGGCTCTTTGTTATGCAGAACCCTGGAGGGCCTTCTTTGTTCGCACTCCTTCTTTCAGAGCATGCCTCAGGGCTGGATAAATGATGGGTTTTAGGGCCTTTGACCCTTTCAAATTAAAGTTTCTTATTTGAGGAGTAGGGTCATTCTTTTGCACAATCTATATTCTCCATTAATGGAATGGGGTTGTTCCTGTGAGGATCTATTATTGTCCCATCCCAAAAAAAAGCTCCCCAAACAGAAAAACTATGAATGAGTGATACTGTTTTTCCAGTTACCTTAATATTAACCCAAATGAGAAAATTAGTACCTATATAATGATGCACAAGAGAGATTTATATCTAACCTTGTTATTCACTTTAGCCATTACACCAAACTAAACCAGAGCTCATGGAAATACCAAGTTCACCAAAAGTCTGGTGAATATTATCTGAGCAATGATGTGTTTAATAGTTTACATCAAGATGAACCATCTCTGGCCAATGTGACTCCATAGTGGTCTTTATGTGTGTGCCCATCCTGACCCTCACAACGGTATTGAGGTAGCGTACAAGTTTGCAGAAATATTACTAGCCAAGAATGTACATCTTGTTCATATAATTAATTTCTGTCCATAGTGATGTAGGAAACAAAGGCAGAAGAAAAATTATTAAATTCCTTACTACGTAGAGCCCACTGACAAGCCCTTGAAACAGGCAGGGTGACACTCCCTCCTGGGACTCAACTGCCTCGATGTTAATACTCTGTTAAAGGCAAAAGGCAATCCTAACCTGACACCCTCCCCGCCAGGATCCTGTAAGTCTAGTTTAACATATAAAAATTCCTTTGGAAACTTCCTTTATCTCTAAACCCTCCAAGACACAGGTTGGCAGTCATCCCCCAAGCATATGGCCCACCGATACACATCTGAAGGGTCTCATGACTAAGGTTTTGTTAGATGGTAATAAATGGTCTTTTCCCAACAATAGCTAGCCTCCCTCAAGGTCTGGAAACCTTGTTTCCAAAATTCCTTAGAGACTTACGTTATCCCTAACCCCCTCCCAACTTGAAAGTATATCATGGGGGCCCCTCCTCCTGACCCCGGTGCGGCTCTGTCTGCCCACGGGTCCTGTCCCCGCACTTTCATAAAACCACCTTTTTGCACCAAAGACGCCTCAAGAATTCTTCCTTGGCCATCGGCTTCGAACCCTGATAATGTCTTTCCTACATCACATAGAATCACAGAAAAGGTTTACGACAGATTAATGAAAGTAAAACGCAGTCTTTGCTGCGCTTGCTTCCGCTTACTGTAGGATGAAGGAGGATATAGCAATGGGAAATTTCTTTTTTTTTTTAGATTTTATTTATTTATTTATGAGAGAGACAGAGAGAGTTGGGGAAGCAGCAGAGGGAGAGGGATAAGCAGGCTCCATGCTGAGCAGGGAGCCCAACACAGGTCTCAATCCCAGGACCCTGATATCGTGACCCGAGCCAAAAACAAGAGTCGGATGCTTAACCGACTGAGCCACTCAGGCGCCCCAAAATTTCTCGTATTCCTAACATCTATTGTCTTACAGTTCCATTTAATTGGATATTGGTAGCTTTCATTATTGAAATTTTCTATCATGCTTACTCAGTTTGTTCTCAACTCTGTTATTAATTTTACCAACTTTAATTTCTTTTTTTCCCCTGTTTTTATTTTCTTTACTGTTTTGAAATGACCTATCTTGGACCAACCTTTCTAGCTATTAAGTGATAATTCGCTTGTGATTTAGGCAGAAGCAGCCTGTTAATGGTGGGTTTCAATTATTTATATTAAATCTAGTATTTTTGGTATACTTGGCCTTAATCCTTTGACGTATAGCAGGTGTCTTTATTGTCTCTAGTTATATGGACTCTATTTTTCCCTTTATCTTTCAATATGGTTTGGAAGACAAAAAACCCTACTTTAAAACCATATGGGTTTAATATCTTAAAACATCCTATAAGCACTCTAAGTCTCTTTTCCTAATCAAAAACCTGCTCTACTCTCCTATACAGAAGAGAAAGGATACTGCTCTTTATCTGCACTTCTTACTCCCTACTCCAATTTCACATTCATAATTAAATTTGATATTTCTCATTTTTTTTCCTCTTTCATGTTTCTTTTATGCTTTCTGTGTCTTACTTTTCTTCAAATAATTACACTGGGGCGCCTGGGTGGCTCAGTCGTTAAGCGTCTGCCTTCGGCTCAGGTCATGATCCCAGGGTCCTGGGTCGGAGTCCCGCATCAGCGGGAAGCCTGCTTCTCCCTCTCCCACTCCCCCTGCTTGTGTTCCTGCTCTCACTGTCTCTCTCTGTCAAATAAATAAATAAAATCTTAAAAAAAAACCAAATAATTACACTAGTATCAGAAATAATCCTTCCACTGGTATCCTTACTTCTTTAACAATAGTTGGTATCAATAATTACCACGGGTTCATTTTTTTAGTCATTATCCATTCAAATTTCTTTCTCTAATTTTAGCCTTACACTATATATACCTATATATATATATATATATAGGTATATATAGTAGCTTTGAGCAATCTTTAAAAAAAAAAAGAGAGAAGGGCCCTGGCTGCCACATTTTTTGAGACTGGGCATGTCTGAGAACGTCTCTCTGGTACCTCCCTATACAAGTGGCTTGAGGTGGCCCATTATTCTTGAACGGCTGCTTATTCCTCCCATGGAAGATGTCATCGTATTGTCATCTGGCATGGCTCAGTGCAGTGGAAAAAGCCCAAGCTAGTCTGATATTTTGCTCTTTGAAAATGACCTACTTTTTCTGCTTGGAAACTCTTGCAGAATTCTTTTTTTCCCCCCTTATAGTTTAAAATTTTTGTGAAACTATGTCATGGTGTTGCTTTTGTTATTGATTTTGCCTGGGACTTTGGACATACTCTCTATAATTTTTTCCAAATATGATTTGTTTTCTTTGAGCATTGATTTTGATCTTTTTGTTTCTTTTTTCTCCCCCACCGTTGGAAAACCCTTTTATTTGAAAATTCAGTCTCTAAATTTAATAACTTCTCTTGAACTATTTTCTTACTTTTTCATTCCTTTTCAATTCAGAATTTTGTAATTATGGATAAGAGGAGAGGCGGCAAATGGATTTTTTAATAGAAAGAAGTTACATAGAATGACGATTGTCAAATAGGGAGGCCTTATTTTATTTTATTTTTTTTAAAGATGTTATTTATTTATTTGACAGAGAGAGACACAGCAAGAGAGGGAACACGAGCAGGGGGAGTGGGAGAGGGAGAAGCAGGCTTCCCGCCGAGCAGGGAGCCGGATGCGGGGCTCCATCCCAGGACACTGGGATCATGACCCGAGCCGAAGGCAGACGCTTAACGACTGAGCCACCCGGGTGCTCCGGGAGGCCTTATTTTAATGAATACAGCTGACACCTGTTTGGTTCAATCTGGAATGACATGGCAGCTGGGCCATTTTATCCATTTTTCAAACAGGGCCGAGGATTTATAGGTTCCTCCTTTGGTGAAGGTGGTAAACAACTGTAACTAAACAGGGAGCATGTGAAATCTGTTGCAGATCACACTGCAATCTTTGAGAAATTCTTCATGAAACCTGCAAAATGCATTAGATGTAATTAGAAGACAATGGTGGGTAAGTTCTTGACATGACGGAACTACCCAAAGAGGACTCCGGAAGTTCAGTCCAGTGTGTGAAGTAGAATGTGCAAAGAACACAGCAAATAAAGGTATGCAGGCCAGGACTTGCCATGGCATTTGTGGGGAGAGGGAGAGGTTCATCAGTGGGGATTATCCTGAGCGTTTTCATTGTTTCATGGGTCACATGATTATGACCTAGGCTATCTATCCATGGGCAACAGGATCTTACCTAGCTATGTGGGCTTCAGGTCAAGTCCTAGATCTTGATTCTGGACCAGTGATCTGTTCAGATCCTAGAGGCCCTGGCTGGTGGCTGAGCCAACCTGGAGGGATGAAGGATGGTGGGAGGGCTGGCCACATGTTTCTGTGGACCAGCAGGGTAGAGATGTGTGAGTGTGGAAAGACTTACCCCATCCGGGAAAGATATACCCCATCCCCTATTTTATCTCCCTATCAGAGTTGTTTGACAAATGCCTTTAATAAGTATATGTTTTTTCTATGTTTAGACTTTTCTTCTGTGATCAATCAGCAGACTGGGGGTTATGAAACCAGATACTATATTTCTTGTAGGAATCTTCTTGAGGACATTGTCAATGACATATCTCTTTCCATTGGTTGAGTCATATGATAAATTCTTTCAAAGAAAAGTATGACTTCAGAGGAAATACCAGCCCCTGATGGTCCTATTTACTTTGCATTTACTGATGCTCCCAGCATATAAATTTGTCCATTCTTTGCAAACCCCAAATCCACTACGCTCTTATTTCTTATCTAAGATCCTTTCATTGGAAGTACAGAAAATGTAGAAATAATTTGAGCCCAGTTAACTATGGAGCCTTGGATTTCTAGTTCCCACAACTTTCCTGTGGACATGATATCTTAGATGATACTGCTATATTTCTATTCATTGGAAATGCATTCAACATAACTACAGTTCCTTTCATCAGGGAAAGTGGTTTGCTAAGTTCATCTTTGTGTACTTATAATTCTAAGGTCCCCACTTGCCACTAAGTTATTCGAATTCAATCTTTTTTTAAAAAAGATTTTATTCATTTATTTGAGAGAGAGAGCATGTGCAGTGGGGGTTGGGAGTTGGGGGGGATGGTGTGGGCTCATCCCAGGAGTGGCGGTGGGGGGTGGGGTGCGGGCTCATCCCAGGACCTAGAGATCATGACCTGAGCCAAAGGCAGATGCTCAACTGACTGAGCCACTCAGGTGCCCCTCGAATTCAGTCTTTTCTAAAATGGACTTCCACCTTCCTAGGAGGCTTTTTGCATATTCCAACATTACTTTTCTGCTATTTGCCACACTGCTGGGCAAACTGGGAAAAATTATTTTGACATCTCATCCTTAATCAGAACATTAATTTCCTCCTAACCATAAAAAGTGGGTCTTAGTTACTTGTGCCTTTCCCTCGTACACTCATCACACTTTCTCCTCTAGACCCACAGTGAAAGTGAGAAATTGAAGGTACATGAGGGAGGCTGGGACTGCACATTAGAAACTCATTTACCACATTAGTCTGAGATACATGTTCCCTCCCGTCCAGAGACCCGGAGACCATTGGGCATCACCAGTGTTGACCTAAGGGAACTGTTCTAGAACCAAGAAGGTATAGCATGATTTGATTTGATTTTAAAAACGAAAACAAGAGCCAAACGTCAGCCCTTTCTGAGATATCACTGACGTTTATGGGAGCACTTGCCCCTATTCCTAAGGAATTCTGCTATACTGCTTTAAGATAATCTTTGAAGGTGAAATGTCATATAATTCTGAGTTTCTAGCAATCAACACCTAAAATTACCTGAGGGAACAGAGGTCTCCTGGGAAGTGAGAGAGGGTGAGAGGAGCTGGGAGGTGGGGGTGGGGGATGAAGCAGGAGCAAACCAAGCTCAGCAAGCTTCAGTTTGCTTCTGTCTTCAGTGGATTCACGATCACCATCTTCCCCAGCAATGAGTGGAAGAGACAGTGCAGCAAAGATATGCCCAAATGCCAATCGAGTGACATCTCAAGTGCAAACTGGAATTCAGTGAGTCCTTATAATTCAGTGTCATATGGTATTCTCTGAGATTAGACCGATCTTTGGTGAAGTTGTCCCCATTTCTGCATCAGGTCCCAAGTACTCTTTCCGTGCTCAAAATTTGTGGAAGGACACAAGCCTGTCCTCAAGTTCTGAGTGGCTTAAAAGTGTCTGACAAGTGCATGTACAGCTGTTTCCTTCGGAAGACAGGATATTAGAAATTACTTAGCTCGGGGCGCCTGGGTGCCTCAGTTGGTTAAGCGACTGCCTTCGGCTCAGGTCATGATCCTGGAGTCCCAGGATTGAGTCCCGCATCAGGCTCCCTGCTCGGCAGAGAGTCTGCTTCTCCCTCTGACCATTCCCCCTCTCATGTACTCTCTCTCTCTCATTCTCTCTCTCAAATAAATAAATAAAATCTTAAAAAAAAAAAAAAAGAAATTACTTAGCTCAGTCCCTCATTTGATAGATTAAAAGACTGAGTGAGGCACAAAGAAGTTCAATAACTTGCCCGAGGTCGCTACTCAGTGAACGTAGAACCACTGATCTTGGTACTATACCAACTGTCTCCAACATATCCCAGGTAGACACTTACTTTTTAAGCTCATGTTAAAACTTGGACCACTGCATTTCTTCTGGCTGCCTGGCTCCTTTTGAAAACTCTTCTAAAGTTTGGAGAATTTCCAACCAGTGGGTCTGCACCCCTCTACCTTTGTCTCTCCAGCCAGAAAATGATATCCTTGCCTCCTCCGCACTAGGACATAGGCATTGGCTCTGCCAATCAGAGGACCCCCACGCAAGACTTCGATCTGGAAGTAAATGGAGTAAGCACCGAGCAAATTCTTCATGCTGCCACTACTGTGGCTGCAGAGACAGCCGGCTTCCGGAGGCTATGCTGGTCTCAAGGTGGGGCTCCTTACAGCGGCACAGCCTTGCTACTGGATGGGATTCCTCGTAGACAGGAAAAGCCCACCAGTCCCCTTC
The DNA here is from genome assembly GCF_009762305.2 of Zalophus californianus. Classification (NCBI taxonomy): domain Eukaryota; kingdom Metazoa; phylum Chordata; class Mammalia; order Carnivora; family Otariidae; genus Zalophus; species Zalophus californianus. The sequence continues at coordinate 71,314,978 of NC_045600.1, forward strand.
AGTCACAACATAGTCTCACTTTAGTAATTAACTGGTTCTGTCCCATATAATAATAAAAATGCCGGAATCTATTCCAAGTGAAAGCTTCTTCCCTTTCCAGCTTGACTCAGCTTTACCCTGAAAGTACATATCAGAGGAGGGCCTATAAAACCTTCCTGTGTCGTCCTCCATACCCCAACTCCCCTCTTGGCTTCCCAGATTCAGCGTCAGTGTTAGCTTGGAGGTCACATGTTGAAGATGGCAGAGCTTCCATTGGCCCCATTGATGTCTGATTCTGTGGAGCAGAACTATTCTCTCCCTCCAACTGGACTTTCCATAAAAGAGAAATAAACTTCTATCATATTAAGTCCAGGGTCAGCAACCTTTTTCTGTAAAGGGCCGGAGAGTAAATAGTTGGGTTTTGCAGGCTATGTGGTCTCTGTTGTGCAAACACTCAACTCTGCCATAGTGGTATGAAAGCAGCTATAGTTACTACATAAATGCATGAGCGTGGCCATGTTCCATAAGTGTCTACAGAAACGGGCAAAGGTTGGATTTGGCCTGTGGGTGGTCGTATGCTGACCCCGGTAACAAGCCACTACACTTTTGGAGTTTATACGTTATAGCAGAATACTACATTAATCAATTCACTTTTCATATTCAATCTTCTATCAACATTACCCAGTGAGGTGCCAAGCACAAAGTAGATACTCAATGGTGAAGGAATGGAGAGCCTTGAAACATAGAGGCTGGAGTTTTAACAACCCTATGGGACAGAAGATCATGTTTCAGGCCTGGACATGGCCAAGAACTCAATCTGAGCTCCTTGCATAAAGCTAGGAGCCACAGAGGGTTGTCTCATTCAGAAAACAAGGATAAGAAAAACCCTCCAATGGCTCTTCACTGTCCTCAGGACTGGGTCCAACATCCTTGGCTTGACATTGAGGGATTTCTTGCTCTGGCCTTTGCTCTTATCTCTAGCCTTATTTCCCACTGCTCCTTTTTCACTGTGTCTGAGCCCCAGGGATACCAAGGCAAGTTCCATAAATGCCTCGTGATTTCACAAATGATGCTTTCTCTGTTGAGAATGCCATTCTCTGTCTTGTTTCCCTGGCTGAAGGCCTGTGCATTTTAGCTTCCAATTCTTCTTGTCCCACCTGGACTGGGAGGTGGTACTCCTCCTATGTGCTTAGCCTCCAAACCCAGCTTACTCCTCAGTTACAGCACTAACCATGCTCTGATGTGCCAAAATATCTGTTTACCTCCTATACTGGGTGCACACTGAGGTCAGGGACTAGTCTGGATTCCATATCCCCAAACCTCATGGCAGTACTTGGCACTTACTTGGTTCACAATAGAAACTGGTAAATGGCTCCGTGAATTAATAAGAATCCAAGTCCTAATGAATACAACAACTACCTGTGTTGAAGAATTGTTTTACTCTTATTTATGGATGTTCCATTTAAAAGCACTACTAATTAGGCACGCCTGGGTAGCTCAGTGGATTAAGCATCTAATTCTTGATTTAGACTCAGGTCATGATCTCAGGGTGGTGAGATGGAGCCCCACGTTGGGCTCCGTGCTGGGCGTGAAGCCTGCTTGAGATTCTCTCTCTCTCCCTCTGTCCCTCCTCCTGCTCATTTTCTCTCTCTCTCTCTCAAAAAAAAAAAAATTAAAAATAAAAATAAATAAAAGCACTACTAACTAAAAGTGATACAATGGATTTGAATTTTTAGTAGCTGGTAAAGAATGTTCCTTTTTTTTGCCTTTGAAGCCAAACCACCATCACGTGCACCTTAGCCCAGAGCAACAGAAGCACTGGGTCTGCCCAGCACAAAGCAAAGTGGAAACACTCAGTTCTTAGACAGTTTGGGTTCTGCTGATATCACCTGGATCCTTTAAAAAATACACAACCATATGACCCAGATTTCCCAGAAAAGTTCCACTTTCAAGTGTTTGTTCCATTTTCCCCACAAATAAGCATACATTTTTTGAATGCTATGTTTCTGTTTTGTTTAAGAAAATGTGAGGGTTGTTAAATATCTAATTTCAGCCCTGAATGGTATGTTGGGTTCGTGATAAGCAGGCTCATATTTAACCAGGCATCTGACCTAAAAACATTTTAAAATGTATCACTATTGAAAGAATTTAGAAATGTCACAGCACCTACAGTTTTTAAACGTTGGTATCTTCATTTGACTACATGCAAGATTTAGCTGCAATTGTTAAAGTTGTACTAGTAAAGGTGAGTAAAATGCCTTCCTTAAACATGGGGCTTGTCACCCCCCTTCGCGTTTTGACCAGTTTGGCGCAACTGGGCTAGTCTTTTGCCTCTGACCCCAAATCATAATGGGATATTTGACCTCACTTCTAGCAAAAAGGATAGGAAGAGGTTTAAGATTGAGGTAGCCTCACCCCCAAATGTTGTGACCACAGTATTCCCACAGTGCTCATCTGATGGGAACTCCAGGTCAGGAGGGGAAGACGGGGGCCCCTTGGAGAGGGGAAGATGGGCCGGGGGGATGAGATGGCGGTTTGGGGCAGGTGGATCTTAAAGGGGACAGGTCCTTGTCTGAACAGATAGCAGGATGGATGAAGGATAGACATTTGTTTATTTATTTAGAGAAGTCTTTTTTAAACCTATCTGAGAGAGAGAGAGAGAGAGAGCACGCACACAAGTTGGGGGAGGGATGGAGGGAGAGGGAGAAGCAGACTCCCCGCCGAGCAGGGATCCCGACGTGGGGCTCGATCCCAGGATCCCTGGGACCATGACCTGAGCCGAAGGCAGATGCTTAACCGACTGAGCCACCCAGGCGCCCCAAGGATAGACATTTAGCTGAACCATATGAAATTGCCACTTATCTAGCCAGATAGATAAAAACATAGTGATGGATAGAAATATGGTAGGGTAGGTAAATATAAAAACAATAATAGAGGTGGTGAGCTAGGTATGTACAGGTTAATTATGACATTTATTTTCACAAGACATCGGTCACTCGAGGCTCATGTGCCTTTTTCTACTAGCAAAGGATGGTCTGAAGGAGATCCAGGACAAAGGAATGTATGTACGTATGTACTTACTTACTTACTTTTATTTTAAGTAGGCTCCGTGCCCAATGTGGAGCCCAACATGGAACCCTGAGATTAAGACCTGAGCTGAGATCAAGAGTCTGACGCTTAACTGACTGAGCCACCCAGGCGCCCCAACACTTATAGATTATATAAGTCTATGGGAACCATATCAGACTCATGACAGCCGACCCATGCCACAAACTCTATTCTTAACCTGCTCTCACTTCAACCTTTACAGCAAAATCTCTAATAGAACAGAACTGTTAGTAATTGAACTGTACAAAATTGTATATACCACTTAAGAGCAAATAGGATATTTTATTTTAAAATAATCCATAGGTACATCTTAGGGTTCTATATATGTGATAGCTTATAAACTTGCCTGAGCTAATCTCCCCCCGTGGACTCACAGTTATTATTTATCACTTTCTCCCAATGTGAAATGTAAGAAGTATTCCGGACCATTAGTTAAGATGTATAAACAATTGATAACAGTCCTCTCTTATGGAGTTTCCTCTAAACACGGTATAAACATGATATGACCGGAATAAAGACACAGAGGAATTTCTTTTTGGTCAATGGTTCCTAATGATGTATCGTAAGTATTAAACCCAATCAATTCACTCTCTTTCCATACCTACTTTCTACAATTTATCATGCAGGACTAACATGAAAGCTAGCCCATACTTCCAAGAATCCTAGACCATGCAACATTTAAGAATGATTTACCATCTTCATGTTTAGCAGTTTTGATTTCAAAGTCAATTATCTCAGAGTACTAAATCTGAGGTCTAATGTAAACTAATAGAATCAACATTTGCAGCCGTGCTATATCACAACAAACTCCCAGGTCCATACATGGCTATTCTTTGGCTCAGGGAGGATGGCTTTGGTTTCTTTACCAACTCTTTGGAGCAGCATTTATAGATTCTACGTATGTATGTACGTATGTATGTATGTACTTACTTACTTACTTTTATTTTAAGTAGACTCCATGCCCAATGAGGAGCCCAACGTGGGACCCTGAGATCAAGACCTGAGCTGAGATCAAGAGTCTGATGCTTAACTGACTGAGCCACCCAGGCGCCCCAGCACTTATAGATTATAATGCCACATCTAGAGAACTTGAATCCTTGATGTATACTCTGAACTTGGTCAGGATGGATGATTTTCCTTAGGTGGATAACCAGGTCCTTGAATTCTCTTTCAGAGCGATTTCCCAGCTGCAAATGGGTGCTATAAAGTCCCAACAGAAAGATGGAGGAGAGAAAAGTGACTCCAACTGCAATACCAAAGAATAAAGTGCCACCACTTTTCGCGCACTAATCCACAAGAAACAACAACAACAACAAACTACAACTACCAGAGTTTTGTAAGCAGGTCCATTCCAAGTATCTGCATTTCCTTTGCTATTAAGGTAAAGGAGCTTTTTAACTTTCCAACTGTAAAGTGGAGCACCCATACAAAGGAGGGCCCCAAAAAAATGTACAGCAAGCACAATGAATAATCAAGATCAATACTCAGATAGCTACCACCCAGGCCAATAAACGGACATCACCAGCACCCCAAAAGTCCTTGAATCTTCCCTCCTAAACACGATGCACCCCTTTTTCCCCACCACCACTCCCTCAGTATTCTGACTGCGGTGGCAGCCACTGCCTTGCTTCCCCTTATAGTTCTACCATCCAAGCGCTCCATGCATCCCTAAACACTATGGTTTCGTTTTTGCATCTTTTCTTTTACCTTCACATACATGGAATCATACAATACGTACTCCTTTGTGACTGGCTAATTTGACTCAGTGTTACATTTGAGAAAATATAGAGCCCCTGTTACTGTACGTTCTTTCCTTTTTCAAGAACAGTCTGTGTTCATCTCATTTCTTTTCATGTCTGTGGAGTATGCCATTATATGGTGAGACCACCACTGGCTTATACATTCTACTGTTGATGGACGTGGGGTTGTTTTGGTTTAGGCCTGTGGCAAACGAAGCTACACGAGTGCCCACGCTTCTGTAGTTTATGTACCTAGACGTGGAATCGCTGCTCCATAAGGAATGTTCAATGTTGGGGGACAATGTCATTCTGTTTTCCCTGGTGTTGGCATCAATTTAAATTGGCCCAGATGTGTATTTGCACTCAGGTTGCTCTGCCAACACTTGATGTCGTCAGTTTTTGTCTGCCTTTTATCTCATTGTCTTTTTTATTTGAATTTTCCTGATTACCAGTGTGGCTGAGCCCCTTCCCACATGTTTGTGGGTTATTTGGAAATCCCAATTTGTAAAGTGTTTGAATCTTTTGCCCATTTTCTTTTGAGTTGGTTGCTGGTTGCATTTTCTCCCACTCAGTGGCTTACTTTTTTACCCTCTTACTAGTGTCTTTTGATAAAAAGAAGTTCTAACTTTTAATGTAGTCAAATATATTACTCTTTTCTGTATGGCTGGTACTCTTCTATCCCATTAAAGAAATCTTTCCCTACTAGGAGATCATGAACACATTCGCCTATATTATATGCTAGAAGCTTTATTGGGCTTTGGTCTAGTTGTCCTGGGGACCCCTGATTTTAAACCCATCAAGAAGGAATGTGGGTCTTACTGCTCTCCTCCCAGAATGCTCCTGGGCTCCTTATGCAAATGTGCTGGCTCTCCGGGCCCCAGCAACCTTCCCGGTCTACCTATCAGTACTTTCTCACATATCCAACTAAAGACAACTCTCTCTCACTCTCTTTCTCTCTTCTCTCCCCTTTCCCCACAAACCTTATCCAACTCCTGGAGATTTACTTGTATTTCTCCAGCAGCTCCCCACTTTCCTCTTGTGGAGCAGTCTGTCTCCTCTTTGCTTCAGAGTTCTGCAAGTTCACCCTTTCCCCTCACGCTACAGCAGTGGCCCCACAGCCCAGCAACAAGTTCCTTCCTTCCTGAGAGACCGAGGGGAGGAGTTATAAGTTCTATGGTTCCACTGTTTGGGACCTCACTTGGCTGTACCATCCAATCCCAGGACCCAGGGTTTATTCCATCTCTAACTTTTTTAAATTGCAGAAGAGAGGGGTAACATTCCTTTTCCTGACGTCGGGGGGCGCTCTCCCCACTGGTCTGTCCAGGGCTCCACTGTTCTTTTACTTATTTACCTTTTTTTTACTCCCCAACTTCCACTTCCATTTCCCTCCCCTCAAAGGATTCTGTTCTAATAGATTCGATTTATAGCTCTTGATCTGTATACATTCTTATTGCGCACCTTTTTATGACATAAATGATCCTGGGATATGGGGATCTCACTCTGCCTCTCGCTCTGCTCAGCACGTGTGTTCATATGTAGCCGTGCAACTCATTGCATTTCATTGTATTTTACTGCAAGAGCCATAGCTTCTCCACGTGCTGCCTTACGGGGCAGAAAAATCAAGATAGAGCTGGGACGCTTGTGTTCAAAACAACGAGACATTCAGATTTCCGTATAATTCTGGAAAAGCAAGGAGGCCGGCCTAAAGGAAGCCGACTCACCCATCATTATTTAAAAAGCCCAGTGTGAACAAGCCCAGTCTTAGAAGAATCTTGACTTCCCAGTGCTCCTGCATGGCACTGTCCTTAACTTTCCTCCAGTCTAACTCCAAGAGTCCTGAGTACTTAAGGGAATCACAAAAATGAAGTTATATAAATTTTAAAGTAATATAATAATAAATAACCAGTTCTTACCATGTCACGGAGGAAAGAAGAATGTTTCCTACCACAGAATAATAACAGAAGGAGCCAGTCACTTATCTCCTTCCCCAGTGGGTTCTAAGCACCTGAGAGTTTTATGGAAGGAGACAGAATCAAAGCCAAGGTCACCCTCACACTGTTAGTGCTGATTTGGAGAACGAGCTTGCTACCACCTCCTCTCTAAATCTGCTACCAACTGGCAGAGTAGAGCTGACTTGATGTACCCAGCAAGTTTCAGGTAAAACATCTTTTTTTTTTTTTTTTTTCCCCAGAGCAGAGACCTGGATGGATAGAGCAGAAGCCAGACCTGCTTGCTAGAGACTAGAGATGTCACTTGAACCTGCCACGTCTCAGTGCAGCTGGCCCAAGGGAAGGAGACAGGGCACACTGCCTTGCTTGTGTAAGCCACGATCAGTAATGTGCACCCATCTGTTTAGCTATTCCTCAGGCTACAGGGAGAGGTAATAAGGCAGTGGAGTAAAGGGTGGATGTTTCCCCACCAGCACTTTTGAAAGGACTGAACTATTGTACAAAGTGTCCTCTTCTATGAGCAGAAGCAAGAATGTGTAGAAAAGATAAGAAAGGTTCCGCTTGAAAAAATCTGTGAGGCCCATGGAGCTCCTTGGGAGCTGATGGGACAAAGCCAAAGAAATAATGATTTGTGACACTTGTTATGACCCTTCTTCTACACATAGACACATGGATAGCATGGAAATCCTGATTCATATTTTGGAGGCCGTCCTGAGGGGATTCTAATATTGCAAATTCCGATGCCCCCCAGGTGGGTGTGGGATTTGCCACTTCTCGGTTTCAGGCATGACTCAGAACCATGGTGACCAAATGCTTCATGGCTGGGACCCTGGGGTATAGATTGCCCTTTCAGGAGCCTTGAGATACCAACCAGGGGAAAGGAGATGAAACCTCTTTGCCTAGTTGGAGCCCTGGGATGGACCCCTGAGGCCCCAAAACGTCAGGCAGAGAGAGCCTACCTATTTCCTTTGTGAGCTCCCTAGGGGGTAGCATGATTTACATTCTCTTGAGAAGGATCACGAGCGTGTCTTGGAAGGTCATCTGGAAAGCAACATTTATGGACACTAGCTTGTTTCCAGAACCACAGAGGAAATTCACGGCAGGTATCATCTCCCCCTCTCCCCAGAGACCTAGGAAAAACTTCCCTGGAGCAGGACCGAAATGATAGAATAGGTGACTGGGCAGGCAGTGGAGCCCAGGAGAGTGGCCACATTGTAGAGCTAGTGCAGAAATGGCCAATTTCTGAGACAGAAGAGAAAAAAAAATGAGAGAACAATGGGCGTGGAGGCTGGGTGGAGGCTGTGACTGGGAAAGAACTCTAGACAAGCCTACTGAGTATTTAAATATGTGGAGAGCAGCAAGGATCTGCACAGTAAATTCCTAAATACCCAAAAAGGCAGGAAAAGAAAACTTCAGCATGTGCATTGATAATAAAAAAACAAACCCTGCAGAGGCACAGAAGAGAGGGACTCCCACGGGAAGGAGGGAAACATTATAGCGGCTCTGGGAGAGATATGAGAGTCTGAGTTTGTTGGATGCTTTTGCATTGTCTTTAAAGCTGTAGAGAAGGGAAAAGATGGTTCGAGGAAGGAGGTGCCCAGCGGGGATGGGAGAGGGTAAGATCCCTAGGGGAGATGGAAGGCGTCCCCAGGAGAGGAGAGATACACCTATTCCCCTGATGCCTTCCAGGGAAGAAGAGAAGCAAATGACAGTACACCCTGGACAGAGTGGGGAGAGTCGATGTGTTAGCATCTTATTGTCACCCTTCTCCGTGAAGTATGCAACAAGGTCATTGCTTAGAGTGAACAGAGGTGAAGCTGTGGGGAAGTGGTGGCAGTTTTAGAAAGGTACTGGGAAAAACAGTGAGGCACCTGAGGGACTGGACCAGCCAAGGGAAGAGTGTGAGGGAAGTGTCATGGGCGGCATTGATGCCAAGTGGCGGAGGCAGTGGTGTGAGCTCAGGGGAGGAGGTGGACAAGGGCCGGAGAGTCACAGCGACTGGACCGGAGGGGCAAACCCTATGTGTGGTGGGGCCACGGGTCTGAGCCACTGCCCTTTGAGGGCCCCAGATTTCCCTCACGTTATTTGCTCCCTGATGGGAACCTGGTTCTGAGAGAGGCCATCACCTCACAAGGTGGCAGGACTGAGAGGCGCATGCCAGAGGGAGCTGGAACTGAGACCGTTGTGACTTGGAGGTTAGAGGATCAGGAAACACTGAGTGAGTCTCACAGAAAGCCAGAGAAGAGGGCGTGGGGGTTATCGATACAACACCTTATGTGACAGCTGAGGACACTGAGGCCCAGAGAGGTAAAGACAGTGGCAGAAAGGGACTCTCAGCGGTTGGCCCATTCCTAATCCAGGATTATTTCTATGGCTCCCAGGTGGGAAAGTGGGGAGGGAGACAACCAGATGACTCTCCTCTTAGAGCCACCAGCCTTCTGAGGGATGAGATCTTGGCCAACCTCCTGGACCACTGGGCATGACCTTTACCCCCCCCCACCCCCCAACTCCTGAGGCAAAAAACACTCTTCTCCTGCTTCTCAGGAGGCTCCAGTGCTGGTGACAAACATGGAGGAAGGACCTCCAGGGGATGGGGACAGTGGAGGAAATGGACCACAGGGATGGCATTTGTAGGCAAAGCAGCTGCTTGTATGTGCCAGCCTCACAGGAAGCCAAGGTGAAGAGTTTCAAAACAAGTTTGTGGCCAATTAAAAAAAAAAAAGACCAAATAGATTTCAGCTCAGTAACTGCTCAGAGCAACTCTGTCCCATAACCTATCACACCCTAAGCTAGAGCCGTCTCAGAATTCTGTTTGTCAACCAGTGCCTAGAAGCCTGGACTTTGTTCTCCTAGTCAATCACCATCTGGTTCCCAGGGCATCTACCCAGAGCTACAGCCCCTAGGCCTGGTGGGGGACATCAGAGAGTTGAGGAGAAGCCAGCCACCACGGTGTCCCCCCGATGCTGTAGCTGGTGCCTGGAGAGCCGAGGAAGGGCAAAGTCCCGGCAGTCCTCTGACTGCCCGGCCCCCACAGAAGGAGGACAGAACGGAGATCGTGGCCCATGTGCTAATGAACTCTGACCTCTGGCCCGGCTAACTTGGCTGGAGGCCCAGCGTACCCTCCACCCCTGGATCCCACCTCCCAGGCCCCTCAAGGCATATAGTGGGGCCCTTCCCACCCTCCAGACCCCAGCTCCCGGGCTGTGCGACAGCAGACACAGTAGGAGGATGGGCCAATGGACAAGGATGCGGCAGACAGTCCTGTCTCCTCTGGGGAGACCGCCTACCACTGCCATCCATAGAGACTTTTTAAAGAATTTTGCAAAGCCAGATTACCTTCAACCTGAAAAAATTCAGAGCGTCAGTACCAGATAGGACTGTCAAGAGGCAAAAGAGAGAGGGCGCCTGGGTGGCTCAGTTGGTTAAGCTGAGGGGAAGTGGTGGCCATGCCATGACCTTCGGCTCAGGTCATGATCCTGGAGTCCCGGAATCGAGTCCGCATCAGGCTCCCTGCTCAGCGGGGAGTCTGCTTCTCCTTCTGACCCTCCCCCCTCTCATGTGCACTCTCTCTCTCTCAAATAAATAAACAAAATCTTAAAAAAAAAAAAAGAGGCAAAAGAGAGGCCGCCCCTTGGCAGGTGGGTGATTCTGTACTGAGAAGTGAGAAGTGGCTGGTCTCGGTGTCCGCAGGCCTGGGTCTCGGCATGAGCAGCCTGAGCGTGCGTGCCTCAGGGAGCATGCCTGGGCTGGGAAACGCACAGGGTGGGTGGCCTGGGAGCTCCTGAATCCTCGCCATGAGGCTGGAGGTCACCTGGATGCCCTTTGGTGCCAGCTCCACAGCCGTGGACTTGGTGGGCAGCAGGGCATTTTGCTGGTAGTACCGGCCGCCAGCATCTAGGAAGGAGAGGTGCTCTGCAAGTGGGAGGAGGGGCTCCAGCCAGCCCTCCTGAGCTCCGGAGGAGGGACATGCTTCCTCCTGGGCCCCCGACCAGACGCATCTCCCACTCTGCCCCTAGGAACAAAATCTGAGCAGGAGATGGAGGAAGCCCGGGCTTAAAGAAAAGTCAGGCAAGCAGAGGCCACGTCTGCCCGTGCTCGCTTGACCCAGAGAGAGGAGCTTCAGTGCCAGGTCCGGAAACTAGACCGAAAGGCCCCAAGGCCAGATCCCTGCTGTACTGTGAACTGGCCCACCTCCGTCCCCATTCCCTCCCCTGGCACATGGAGTGCAGACGCTGTGCAACAGTCACAGGGGTATCCTGGAGGGACACTGAGAACCTGTGCTGCCCCCTGGTGTGAATTTTATTTTATTATTTTAATTTATTCTGTTCTATTCTATTCTAATTTTTTTATTCCCCCCGCCCCCCCAAGTGTGGATTTTAAAAAGAACTCTCCAGTGAGCTGTTACAGCCCCACAGAAGCCTGACTTGGTGAATACAAACGTTAAAGACCTCTCCTTCCTCCAGGCTCGGCCAGCAGGGTACGGGCTGGATTTCAGCCCTGACTTGTCTCTGGATTCGATGCCCTTGCACAGTGAACAGCCTTACAGTTGGATGTGGTCGCCCTGGGGTTGTGCGCACTGAATGAGACAAAGGCAATGAGCATAACTGTAAATGCGGACAAGATGGCATGCAGTGCTGTGCATTTGAATTTTATTATCACACAGGATCAATACTCACTTCCCCTATGCCACGCCGCACCGCCCTTTCCACGCTCCCCACTGACTGAGGAGCACGGGCAGCAGCCGTGGCAATCGGCACCACAGAGCCTTCCCTGTGAGGGGACAGACAGGTGTGACCAGGTGGAAGGTAGGCACAACCAAGAAGCCAGATGCTTCCAGAACACGGGCTTCCAAGGGCTGAGGAGGCAGAGCTGAGGCATAAGGAGAGAAGGGAGAGTACAGACGGTGCCGGGGGCTCCAGGCAGGTTGGACCTGGGCCGGTGAAGCCACAGTCTCCCCAGGACTCGCTGGAACCAGATTAACCAGCAGCTAGGTCTCTGGAGAACAGACCCGGGAGCCTGGAGCCAGCCAGGTACAAGGTCAGAGCAGCCCCGGGGAAGGCCACTCACAAAGGAGGGAAATGCATCTAGAGTCACCTGAGTTCCAAATCCACAATCTAGAGCCAGAGCTGGAACTGAGTGCTGACTGACACAGGAAGAGATGAAGAGTAAGAAGGGGGAGAAAGCTGGAGAGAGGGGGAGGGACCGAGGGGCTTCCTCCGCCTCCCTGGAGGGGTTCAGCCCTCTGGGTTATCCCATGAGGCCCCTGTCTCTTGCGGCTGCCTCTGCCATTCTCAAGGACAGAGCATGTGAGAGGCTCCTCTGTGGGTCTGGAATGCACCTTCCACATTCACTCCAAATGTGCCCTTTCACTGTGTTGGCTGCATCCCCCGGGGAACAGGGAGCCTGCAGATGTGGTTCAGGAGGCAACAGGAGACAGGGCTGGCATCCAGAGCACACCTCCTACCTGCTGCCCTTGGGATATTCCGCTTAGGGGCCCCTTCTCCAAGTGTCCCGTTGGCGTAGGGCAGAACAAGGCAGTCACCCCAACTCCAGGGGCTCTCCCTGCCCTTACCCTCTCTTCTCCATGGAGGGCAGCAGCTCGCTCAGCCGCAAGCCTGGGCCTTCGCCTTCATGGCTGAGACCTGAAATCAGAACAGGGGCAGTGGGGGGGCAGCTGTCAGGGACCCCGGCACCTCTGCTGGCCTGCAGTCCCATAGGCCTGAGTGGCTTTGGAGGGGAGCTGGGGGTGTGCCCTGCTCTTCTCTGTGTGGCCCCAAGCTGGAGGAGGAGAAGGGGTCTGAGGGTCCTGCTCTGCCCAATCCTTAGCCTAAGAACCCGCTCACTGCCATTCGCTGCACAGATTCTCCCCATTGCCCACCAGAAAAACACAGCAATAAAAATAGTATCAGGAAAGGATGCTAGGAAAGCTGGTGCCGTGGTGTCTGTGTCCGTAAGGAGAGTGAGGATTCACACTGAGTAAACACCAGCTCCGTGTGGGGCACTGTTCAGGGGTGATGCTGAAATGTGAGTGTCCTATAGAAGCTAGAGGCTGGGCTGGGGAGGGTGAGCACGGAGCTAAGCCAGGAAGGACAGGGAACGTGAGAACCGAACAGAGAAGGTGGGGCGGGGTCTGCAAGGACAGACGGCAGGAGCTGGTCAGCGGAAGAAGACTCCACGAGGAGGGAATGGCTCACCCTGACCACGGACCCATCTCTGCCGACAGGGTCAGGTGAGAGAGGGGGCGGGTCAGGACTGTACAGAGCCCTCTCAGGGGGCCTTCAGGACAGCAGGGGCAACAGGAGCCCCAAGAATGCTTGGTGGGTTCCAGTGGGGACGGCAAGTCTGGATGGGGTCCTTCCTCTCAGCTGTGTCTGAGGACAGGTGAGGTATCCCTGGGACAGCCGGCTGGAAGGGATCAGAGTGGGTGTCCGTGAGTCCAGACTGGGACAGCCTCAGAACCCTGAGCCAGCAGAGAAGCTCTGGGCCAGAGCAGGGTGTGGCCTCTCAGCTCTGGGGCTTGGAGTAGGGCTCCAGTCCAATAGGACTGACCCAGGTGGCTTCACCCCGTGGAACCAGGGGCTGTGGCCTGAAGTTACACAAGTGGCAGCTGAGAACACATGCAGGTTGTTCCCTTGAGTAGGGATGGGAGGCAGGGAGAACCTCAGAGCTCCGTGCTCCCCGGGCCTCACCTCGTCCCACACCTGCTCATGGCCTCCAGAGTGCTGCCCACCAGGGCACTGACCTCAGTCTCGCACACAAGGAAGCCGACACCCCCACAGTGCTCCAGGGCCTCGGGAGGCAGAGGCAGCACAGAGGGGGAGGAGGAATTGACGCCGTGGACCAGAAACCTTCTCCTTCCCTTCACAGTCGTCTGGGAAGGCTCCCTGGAGGATGGGTCCTAGAACACGCAGCAGCATTTCTGGAGGCTTCACTGGGGCCCCAGGCTGATTTCTCTCACCCTAAGACTTTACTCTGAGAGAAAAATGGACAGTGCCAAGTCATAGCCCTGCACCTGACCTGAGCTCAGTGCTGTTGGGCTCTCTTCTCTCCCCCTTTGTACTTCCAGGCAGACCCCTCTGCTTAGCCCTCCCTCATTTCTGAAGATCATCACTCTCCAAGCCCCATATACCTGGAGTCTCTTCTCTGGAAAACATATCTGGCCAGTTCCCACTCCCACAGTGGCCACGATGGGCTCCCCAGCCTGGTATTTCCTTGTTGGAGCCCACAGATCTGCCCCTGTCACGGGTGTTAGCCCAGCGTCACTGGACTTCGAGTGTATGTCCCTGCAGGGTCCCCCAGGGCAGAACCACAGCTGTGGTTAGGAATGTGCGTTTGGGAGTCAGGCAGATCCTGGTTCACAATTATCCCTACCACTTAACCTCTCCAGGTCTGTTTCCCACCATAAAGCTGTTATAACAACATCGAGTGCCTCACATACTAATGTGACAGGGTGTTAGTATATGCCTGGCACATAGTAAATATTCAAAAATATGCTAAGGAGAGGAGCATTTTAACTTTGAGCCCTCCTCCCCTGGGCTGGGTCTGTATGCTCTCTTCTCAGCCCCCACCCCCCCTGTGGCCCCTCACCGTGGCCACCAGCCGCTCCCGGTCCTCGGCCTCGCCCCCCTCCCCCCCCCCCCGCCGTGGCACACCGTGCCGGTCATGCTCGGCCCCTCCCCCTGCAGCGCGGCCACTGCCCGGTCCACGTTTTGCTGCTTCCAGCTGCTGATGACAACGTGGGCCCTGTTCCGGGCCAGGCGCGGTGCGATGGCAAAACTCCTCCCCACCCTCCTCCTGGGAGCCAGATCTTAATACATTCCCCAGTGTCCCAGCCTCCAAATCTTTTGAGCAGGAAAGGTGAACTAACATTTACTGAGCACTCCGATGTACCAGGCTTTCACATTGTCCTATTATGCATTCTACCATAAAGGCATTATTATCCATCATATTTTACAGAAGTGGTTCCGTAAAGCCACACACTGCACCAGTAAATAAATGTGGAGCCCATATTCAAACCCAGGTCTGAGTCCAAAGCACCTGCTCTCTCCACCTTCTTACTTTGCTCCTAGAAAATAGGAGAGTTTAAGGCGCCTGGGTGGCTCAGTCAGTTAAGCACCTGCCTTCGGCTCAGGTCATGATCCCAGGATCCTGGGATGGAGTCCTGCATAGGGCTCTCTGCTCAGCGGGGAGCCTGCTTCTCCCTCTCCTCCCCGCTCGTGCCCTCCCTTGCTATATCTGTCTCTCTCAAATAAATAAATAAAATCTTAAAAAAAAAAAAGGAAAATAGGAGAGTTTAATGACAGAGGCTCACCCTTAGAAAGATCACAATTACCAGAGCTGGGTAGTGGGATGGGGGATTGGGCAGGATGTGGGAGAAGGGAATTGATGGCAGAGGCCACTCTGGCCCGTGCCAGTCGGGGACTCCCATTTACTCATGCCTCTGTGGGCCCAGGGATCACAGACACTTTATCAGCCAGCACACCACTCCTGTCTGTCCTGCTGCTATGCATTCTCACTGGGAGAGGGGCCAAGGAGCAAAGAAGACCCCTAAAGGCCATGACACAGCCCCAAGCATAGTGCCAATTGTGGCCACCCTCTTGCTGAACCCAACCCTGGGAAGACAACTGGCATGGTGGAAGCTATGGGTCCATGGGTTCTTTTTTTTTTTTTTTTAAGATTTTATTTATTTATTTGAGAGAGAGAGAGAGAGATAGAGAGCATGAGAGGGAAGAGGGTGAGAGGGAGAAGCAGACTCCCCGCCGAGCAGGGAGCCCGATGTGGGACTCGATCCCGGGACTCCAGGATCATGACCTGAGCTGAAGGCAGTCGCCTAACCAACTGAGCCACCCAGGCGCCCAGGTCCATGCGTTCTTTATGGAGGTGTCTCTGTGGTATTTCCACTGGCTGTCCTAACATCACTTCAGTCTTGCAGGGAATATGCAGAGTTTTCCTCAACCCCTTCCCCAGACCAGCTTCCCATTTCTCAGTGGGCCACACTCCATCATCACAGCAAACATGGTCACACCGAAGTGGTTCTTGTTTAGAAGATCACCAAAGTCAGGTGCGCTGGCGTGACTCAGTGGGTTAAGCATCCGACTCTTGATCTCAGCTCAAGTCTTGATCTCAGGGTCATGAGTTCGAACCCCACATTGGGCTCTATGCTGGGTGTGGGGCCTGCTTAAACAAACAAAAATCACCAAAGTCCCATGAAGGAGCAGAGCTCACTTCTCCATTCCTTGCCTCCTTCATCCATTACCTGACCATGTCCGTTGTTTCTGCTTATGTCTAGTCTCTGTCCCTCCCTTTGTGTTGTTCAGCCACCACCATAGCCCTAGTCTTCATTTTCTCCTCGGTTTATGGCAACCTCCTCTGCCCTCAGTCCTCGCCTCACCCTGGAGCCCAGACGTGTCTTCACTGTTAGGGCCTCACGGACCACGTTATTCTGTCCTCTCAGATGGCTCTCATCCAGTCTAGACAATGCCCAGCGGCTCACCTCTGGCTTGGAGACTTTCCGAGGGGTACTCTGCCAGGCAGCCCTCCAGCCCTCTCCCCCCACTAACCCCAGGTCATGCCGTAGGAACAGCTCAGGCCCATCTGCTCCAAAATCCCACTGGGAGTTTGTCATGCTTCTCACAGCCTCATCTCAAAACAAATCTCCCTCCTAATGCAGCCCTGGTTCTGCTTCCTGTCCTTCCAGCATCCCCTGCCTTCTGGAGAAGATTGAAAAATAGTAATAAAGATGATAATAGGTCCCTTCTATTGAGCGTTTCTGTGGAAGGGGCTGTACCAAAGCATTCCACATGCGTCTTCTTTCATCTTCTCCTGTTCCTGTGAGGTAGACACTGTTATTTTCACTCTCGTATCAAAGATGAGGCTACTGAGGGGCAAGCTCTCAAAGCCATAAGGGGAGGAACACTGGCTCAGCCCGAGGCTAGTCAGAATTCAGGTTCAATATTTCCTCTCACTCCTGGCTGTGGAATCCTTGGGTTGACCTTTCCTGAAGTCCCACAAATGATCTTTCTATCATCATTACCCTAAAAAGTCACTTACCTTTGACCTGTAGAGCACTTGTGGGTAAAACAATCTATAAAAGAAAATAATTATAAAAATTCATTGAAAGGGTTGATTGATATTTCTAAAATCTATTTAAACTGTTCCTTTGTTTGAAGAAGCATCTACTCTTTTGTACCTTTCACTCCTGCCTCTTAATAAGCTAGGCTTGTGCTCAGCCTTTGGTCTGTGCAATTCAACAGGTGGTACCTGGGGACAGAAAACATATAAGGCTTCTCTCTGCCCTCAGGACATGTATGGTTTCATTTTGGAAAATGATCCCACAGGAAGTGATTAATGACATGACAATAAGTAGTCAGATGTCCAGCTGTCTAATGTAAGGACTGAGCGTGGTCCCCCAGGAATGGAGGGTGGGGAAGGCCCTATGCAGGAAGAGGTTTGAGCAAGAGGAGGATGTGTTTTGGCGGAGAGGGTTGTGGGGCCCTCCACACACTGTTCACTTGTGGAATGGTGAGGTGAGAACGTGCAGCAGCTAGAACAGAGGGATGGGTGTTGTGGGCCGAATGTTTGTGTCCACCACAAGTCCTGTGTTGAAACCTACCCGCAATGTGATGGGATTAGGACGTAGTGCCTTTGGGAGGTGATTAGGATTAGATGAGGTCCTAAGGGTAGAGTTCTCAAGAATGGGATCAGTGCCCTCATAAGAGTCACAAGAGAGCTTGCTTCCCCTCTCTGCTCTCTGAGGATACAAGATGCCAGCAGTCTGCAACCTGGAGGCAGGCCCTCACTGGAGCCCAACCACACTGGCACCCCGATCTCAGACTTGTAGCCCCCAGGATGGTGAGAAGTAAATTTCTGCTGTTTTTAATCAGTCCAGTTTATGGTATTTTGTTATAGCAACTTGAACAGACTAAGGCATGGTTCTTGTCAGGAAAGCGCAGATCTCCTTCGGTGTGATAAATGACAAATCATCATACTCAAAATTTATTCTAGGTCCCAGTTAATAGAAGTGGCTAATCACTCTTCTTCTATTGTCCATCTTTTATAACAGTTTAATTTTCTTCCGTATTCTGGGTGGTCTGTCCCAGTCTTTTACGGCACTCTTGAGAACCCTGCCGAAGTGGAAAGTTATACTTGTAGTGTAATAAGTTCATTGTTTGAAAATGGTCATGGGGTCTCACTCTTGGCTGCCTGGACAAAGAGCCAGCTGGGACCAGGGACTCCCCCTTCTCCCAGGGGGAAATGTGTGATGTTTTCTGACACCAAACGTGTGGGTTTTTTCCAAAACCAAATACTTGTCATTTCCCACAGCAGTTCTCCAGTCTCTGACACCAACTGGGTTTCTAACAATTCAATCTACTTTTGACACTAACTGGAGTTAACATAGATCCTACAGATTAAGGACTCACCCCTACATGTCTGCCCCCCTTAGATGCCAGCTACAAAGAAAGGACTCAAGAATGACTCCAAGGGCACCTGGGTGGCTCAGTCAGTTGGGTGGCTGGCTCTTGATTTAGGCTCAGGTCATGATGTCAGGGTTGTGGGATAGAGCCCTGCATGCGGCTCTATGCTCAGCAGGGAGTCTGCTTGAGATTCTCTCTCTCCCTCTTCCTCTGCCCCTCCCCCCCACTCTCTCTCTCTCAAATAAATACATAAATCTTAAAAAAAAAAAAAAAAAAGAATGACTCCAAAGTCTGAAGCCTGGGCAATTGGAAGGATGAAGTTACCATCATCTGAGGTAGAGAAGGCTGCTGTTGGATCAGGTTTGGGGAAAACAGGAGGAGTTTGGTTTGAAGGCTGTATTAGTTACCTAATTGCTACATAACAAAATACTCCAATATTTGGTGACTTCGGACAACGACCATTTATTATCTCAGAGTTTCTGTGGGTTGGGAATTCAGGAGTGGCCAACCTGGGTGGTTCTGGCTCAGTGTTTCTCATAAGGTGCCAGTCAGGATGTCACCGGCCTCTCTGTCTCATACCTCCCCTCCACTCTGTCAGGAAATCCTACTGATTCTCTCCCTCTCTATAAATCAAAGCCTAATATTGTCACCACCTAGTGTGAGCCAGTACCAGCCCTCTCCCTGCTTCCATCCTGGCCTGCCTAAAGTCTCGCCTCAACATAGGGGTCTGAGTAATCCTTAAACACTTCAGCTAGAGCAGTGATTCTTTTTCTTAAAAAACTTGCAGTTTTGGGGACGCCTGGGTGGCTCAGTTGGTTAAGCCTTCGGCTCAGGTCATGATCCCAGCATCCTGGGATTGGAGTCCTGCGTCGGGCTCCCTGCTCAGCGGGGAGCCTGCTTCTCCCTTTGCCTGCAGTCCCACCTGCTTGTGCTCGCTCTCTGTCTTTCTAAGGTACTATTTATTTATTTATTTTTTGACAGAGAGAGAAACAGCGAGAGCAGGAACACAAGCAGGGGGAGTGGGAGAGGGAGAGGGAGAAGCAGCCTTCCAGCTGAGCAGGGATCCCCACGCAGGGCTGGATCCCAGGACCCTGGGATCATGACCTGAGCTGAAGGCAGACGCTTAATGACTGAGCCACCCAGGCGCCCCACTCTCTGTCTTTCTGACAAATAAATAAAGATAAAATCTTAAAAAACAAAAACAAAAACTTGCAGTTTTTATCATTCAGAGTAGAAACCTGTCTTAGTCCACTTGGACTGCTGTAACAAAATTATCATTGACCAGTGGCTTCCAAACAACAAAAAAATTATTTCTCACCATCTGGAGGCTGGGAAGCCCAACAAGATCAAGGTGCTGACAAATTCGGTGTCTGGTAAGGGCTAGCTTGCTGGTTCATAGCTTATAACCTCACATGATGGAAGGGGTACGGGAGCTTTCTCAGGCTTCTTTCATAAGGGCACTAATCCCATTTGTGAGGGCTCTACCCTAGTGACCTGAGCACCTCCCAAAGGCCCCACCTCCTAATAGCATCAACTCGGGGTTCATTTCAACATATGAATTTCAATATGTGAACCAACATTCACACAATAGCTAAGTCCAAATCCTTACCATGTTCTAGAAAGCTCTAAATGATCTGTGCTGCCCCCTTACTTCTCTGGCCTCATCGTTATCCCCTTCCCAGCCACACTGGCCTTATGTTCTTCAAACATGCTGAACATACTCCTGCCTTAAGGCTTCTGCATTGGCTGTTCCCTCTGCCTGAAATGCTGTTCCCCAGATATCTGTGTGCAGATATCTGCACACTTATCACCTTCCCTTTCTGCAAGTCTTTGCTTAAGTGTCACTTCCCAGTGAACCCAAACCTGGCCACTCTCTACTCCTCCTCTCCTTCCAGCACTCTGGATCCCTCTTAAACTGCTTTACTTTTTCTTTTTTCCACCATACTATACTTCCAACATACTATTTAATTTACTTATTTATAATGTTTCCTGTTTGTTGTCCATATCACCTGCTAGAAAGTAAACTTCAAGAGAGCACTGATCTTTGTTTTGTTCATTGATGTATCTCAAGTGCCAAGAACAGAGACTGACACATAGTAAGTACTCAATAAATATTTGTTGAATGAATGAGTGGATGAATGGTCAATCTATATGTTCCTACACAAGAGCTTTACTCACTTGTGCATTTTTAATCTAAAGCTCTCAATTTCAAAGTTATTTCAAACTTGTTTACCTAGGGGCGCCTGGGTGGTTCAGTTGGCTAAGCGTCTGCCTTCTGTTCAGGTCATGATCCCAGGGCCCTGGGATCGAGTCTCGCAGAACCTGCTTCTCTCTCTGCCTGCTGCCTCCCTCTATCTCCGTCTCTCATGAATAAATGAATTTTAAAAATCTTTAAAAAAAAACATACAAAACTTGTTTACCTAAGGGAAAAAAAACTTAAGAACGCTCCTATTACCTAACATTAGTACCCACTAAGTTCCTGCCCTGACCTTCAGCAAAGCAGGAATGCTAAGAAGTCGAAAACAGGAGGGAAATCATGATCTTTAGATTCTCAAATTCTCAAATACTCAAGTTAAAGTCTAGCTGCTGCTTATGCAGGTGACATAGACTATGTGGACTGGGAGTCTCAGGAAATCAATAATAAAGTGTTACAGCAAGACAAGGTAAGAAGCAGCTGTATCCATGGTTTCATACATCCCTGATCCAAAAGGGCATGAGATAGTAGTACAATGCCATCCAATGGAACTTATAATGGGAGCCACATATTGTCATTTCAACAAGTAATCAATGTAAAAAGTTATTAATGATACATTTTACTTTTTTTCATACCAAGTCTTTGAATTCCAATGTGTATTTTACACTTAACAGCAGTTCTCAATTTAAGGTAGCCACATGTGATTAATGACTTTCCTATTGAATAGTACAGATATAGAACATTTGTCAGACCAGGACAATATATGAGATGTGGTCCAGAAAATGTGGCCAACTTTGCTATAATTTACCTTTCTCAGAGTTTTGAAACAGAGAATACTATATCAGTATCCATGGGCATCCACATAGATAGAATCCTATACCCTAAATACAGATCTATGCCTATTGAAGAGTTGTTCTAGTCTCCTGATGTTCAGTGACATATGATCTAAAAGAACTGCAATAGCACAGAGAAAACTGTATGCTCTAAGCACACATATATATTGTCTAATTGTTAAAATTAGAGTAAGTCTGGGGGCACCTGGGTGGCTCAGTCGTTAAGTGTCTGCCTTTGGCTCAGGTCATGATCCCAGGGTCCTGGGATTGAGTCCCACATAGGGCTCCCTGCTCAGCGGGAAGCCTGCTTCTCCCTCTTCCACTCCCCCTGCTTCTGTTCCCTCTCTCGCTGTGTCTCTCTCTGTCAAATAAATAAATAAAATCTTAAAAAAAAAAAATTAGAGTAAGTCTGGAATGACCTAAACTTTTTGCTCACAATTGTAAGAACCTCAACACCCCACTCAAGACTACAATTCAAAATATAAAATATAGCTAGTAACTTTATCATTTTTTTAACAGCAAAAAAAATGAAAATAACCTAAATTGCTAAAAACAGGGAAATGGTGGATATTTTTCCTTAATGGGACATTATACAAACATTTAAAACAAAGGGTTTTTTGTTTGTTTTTAAATATTTTATTTATTTATTTATTTGAGAGCGTGTGTGTGAATGAGTGGGGGGAGGGGCAGAGAGAGAGCGAGAGAGAATCTCAAGCAGACGCCACACTGAGCACAAAGCCTGAAACGGATCTCAATTCCACAACCCTGAGATCATGACCTGACCTGAACTATGAGTCAGCCGCTTAACCGACTGAGCCACCCAAGCATCCCTAAAACAAAATTTTTAAATAGCTATAATATCATGAGGAAAATACTTAACTTAAAATGCTAAGTGGAAAATCAGGACACAAAATTATGTATGCAAATATTGGACTAAAATTATATTAAGATAAAGAATACATATAGGGAAAAAAAGCAGAAAGTAAATATATCATAGTGAGATGAAGATGATAAATTAAGCCATACTTCTGCTTGTCTCTCCACACTAAATCACTAGATATTATGAAGAAGATTAAGAGAAAAAAGAAAGAAAAAGAAAAAGAAAACTGGGATAATTAATAAAAGAAAACCTCACTGAAGTGGAGTCAGGAGGCCAGAAGGGGGAACTGTGATCCCTACCACTCCCTGTTAATTACAGACTCCAACAGGAAGAGACTTACCTTGTAAGTCTATACTACCTTACAACCCCACAAGGAGGAAGAAAGGTTTTCTTCTCCCCAGCAACAGCCCAGCCAATGAGAGACAGTCACAACTCAGCCAATGAGAAGCCAGGATACTCGGACCTGCTCCCAATGCCCCCCTTTCCTCTATAAAAGAGTGTTCCTCTCTTTTGTTCTCCTGACTTGCCAGTGGCTTTGCAGTAGCTCGCATGTCCCAAATTGCAATTCTCTGCTGTTACAGGAATAAACCCATTGTTGCTAAAAAACAACCAGCAGTTTTCTTTTTAAGATTAACAAAATCAAGAGCAGCACGCGTAAATATGAAGTGGTGTTCTTGATGAACTAGAATTTGTGAGGAATGAGGAGCCATCTTAAAGATGGAACCATAGTCCCAAGTCCTGGAAGAGAGGACTCTGTCAAAATGCGGGACTGGTTATGGTGATCTGAGCCAGGAAGCAGGAGACACAGGAGGCAGCGGGAGGGGACAGTGGTCAGGGTGACTCTCTGCAGATGCTGCACTGGAGGGATGCCTCTTCTCCAGTTTCTGCCCTTCTGCCAGGTAGCCAAGAGCAAAGGTGTCAAACCCAATGTGAGTAAGGATGAGAAAAACAGAAGGCCACTGATCCAATAAGTCAGAAGTCAGGGAAGAGAGAACAATACCCTTGTAATCAGAAACACAAAAGAAGTGTTCAGGAACCATTTGTAATATGTTAATAATCACAACAAACGCAAATGAATTGAATTAATACATTTAAAAGAAGAGTCTTTCAAATTGCATTTAAAAAAATAATTGTATGCAGTTTACAAAAGATATACCTAAAACAAAATGATGCAGGACATTTGAAAATAAAGGAATACAGAAAGATACTATGTAAAAATGCTAATCAAAAGAAAGCAAATGTAGAAATGTTAGAATCAGAGAAAAACAGAATTCAAGGCAAAAAGCATTAAAAAGGGGGCAAATAAGGATAGTTTTTTATATTGATAAAAGGTACACTCCACCAAGGTAATATGTTATGAATCTTTTGGGAGCCTAACAGTGTAACTGCAAAGTTGTCAAATCCCAATCTTAGCAGACGAATTTAACACACTAAAATTAACAGTTCAAATGAAAAAATAAGTCTATATTGAGATTGGATAAAAATATAATGTGATCCACAAATGCAAACATGTACATAATTTAAATTTTTCTGATAGCTACAGAACAAAAAACACAGGTGAAATTTAATGTTTTATTTAACCAAATATATCCAAAATGTTACCATTGAAATATGTAATCAATATAAAAATAATTAATTTTTCATACTGAGTCTTCGAAATTAGTGTATATTCTACACTTAAAGCCTGTCTCCATTTGGACTAACCATATTTCAAGTGTTCATTAGGCATGTGTGGCTAGTAGCTACTGTATTGGACAGCAAAACAATTTTTGTCAAAATACCCTCATTAAAAATTCTTTAGTTAAAAAGGAAATTCAAACAAAAATTATAAATATTTAGAGATGAACAATGAGAATATGCCAGAACTTTTTAAGTGTATTGGATACAGTCAAAGCAATACTCAGAAAAAACACACAGATATACAAATTTATATAGAGGAATCAGAAATGATTTAAGAAAGACTGAAAATTACAGAAGTATCTTTTCAACCCAAGAAGCTCCTAAATGAATGGCAGATAAAGTCAAAGTAGAAAGAAGGACATAAAAAAGATATGAAATGAAATTTACCAAAACATCAAAACTAATTTTCTTCAGGTATTTCTTTTTTCATTAGTTTCAGAGGTAGAATTTAGTGATTCATCTGCATACAACACCCAGTGCTCATTACATCATGTGCCCTCCTTCATGCTTCATGTATTAATTCAATTCATGCCCCATACCCCTGCCCACCTCCTCTCCAGCAACACTCCATTTGTTTCCTAGAGTTCAGTGTCTCCTATGGCTTGCCTCCCTCTCAATTTTCATCTTATTTTATTTTGAAGGCTAATCTTTTTTTGAGATTAAGCATTGCTTTTATAATACAAAAATCCTGTCTTTAAAAAAAAAAGTCCCATAACACCACAGATAACTTTGAAAGACCAATCTTCAAATGGCAACACATTAAAGTTAGAATAGTAAAATTTGGTAACTTTGAATAAACTGCACTCTAAAAACAATCGGGTGAATTGTTTGAAAACTGGGCTGTTCTTAGATCTGAAGTGAAAAAGTTCCTAGACAAAGGCATCAGGAGAACTCTGGAAGGAGTTCTTTAAGCTTTCTCTCCCTCACAGCAGAATCCTTATGGAAACCTTCTGACTTTGTGTTCTGAGTAGAGCAAAGCCAGGGGCTTCTGCAAATAAGAGTAGCTGGCTCAGAAGTGCCTTGGGCAATGGCTATTGATGGCTATAACCTGGACTAGAGATTTGACCTTTTATCCTTAGGAATCAAAAAAAAAAAAAAAAAAAGGAGGAAGAAGACAAAAATTAACATTTCCTCTGATAAAGACCTAGGACTCAAAGAATAACAACTCAGGGCCAGAACCGAGTCCTTGGAAAAGTGTGAGCGCACACACGCACACACACTCACACCCTGGGCTGGGCTGTGAGGAGTCATGTGTGACCACAGTCTGGTCACCCACACATGGTCATGATCAGTACAAGTCACTTACCCTTAGGGTCCCCCAGCACCATCCTGGCATCAGGTGGGAATGAGTGCAAAGTTAGGGGCGGATAACGGTAACCTGTGGGAAGATTTTAGAAGTTATGTGGGTCCCACATCAAGAGTGTCATTTGATGTTCAAGCCACCAGCTTAACTATGATTCTGCATTTCACTCAATGCATGTTTGTAAGGACTCTGATGACCTATTTTAGTTGGTGACATATTCCTCTGTATTTCTGACATTGCACATTAAATTCCTTCAAGACCATGACCGCTTATTCTGTGTGCTGTAGCACCACACCAAGAACATTGGTACGCAATTCCAGCTGGCTGACAGATTAACAGAACAAACTGCATTGAGTGAAAGGGGCCCTCTTGTTCTCTGCAGAAATACCAATGTCCCTTCATATGCAATGAAATTTTCCAAAACCTTCTTCTTGAATATCTAGTTTTTGTAAGTTGGCGGTTGATCCTAGTGTTCTGTGATGGTTTGTTTAGTTTTATAACTAAGTGTAGGTAGATATTACAGTAACAAACTTCTAGGCTACAAAGTATTTTACCAGGAAACCCATGGGTTTTTTGGTTTTTTTTTTTTTACCATTAATATTGTACCCTGAGCAGTCTTCATGGCATTACATAGTCTTTAAAAATATGACTTTTAGAAGATGCATGTGCCACCTCATAAATCATCTACAATTAATTTAACAATTTCCCTGTTGTTGATTTATTTATTTTTTATTTATTTATTTATTTATTTTGGCTTTTCTTTATTACATATAATGCTGTGTTTATCTTTCTTGACAAAGCTTTGCTTCTCTACCTAATTAAATCTTTAGGCTAAAGACAGATCAGTAGAATTTCTAGGAGACAGCTATGAATAGTTTAAAGTCTTTTTTTTAATGTGTTTTCATTTAAAAAATTTTTTTTAAGATTTTATTTATTTATTTGACAGAGAGAGACACAGCGAGAGAGGGAACACAAGCAGGGGGCGTGGGAGAGGGAGAAGCAGGCTTCCCGTGGAGCAGGGAGCCCGATGCGGGGCTCGATCCCAGGACCCTGGGATCATGACCTGAGCCGAAGGCAAACGCTTAACGACTGAGTCACCCAGGCGCCCTTGTGTTTTAATTTTTTAAAAAGATTTTATTTATCCATTTATTTGAGAGAGAGAATGGGGTGGTGGGGGGAAGAGAGGGAGAGGACAAGAAGACTCCCTGTTGTGTGTGGAGCCAGACGGCGGGATCCCACGATCTCAAGACCATGACCTGAGCCAAAATCAAGAGCTGGTAGATCAACTGACTGAGCCACCCAGGCACCCCTAATGTCAATCTAATTCTTATTTTTTGTATACTACTTATTTTTTTTCTGTCCAATAAATGAACAAAAATTTGAATATATTATAGCATATTCATTCAATAGATTATTATGCAGATTATCAAAATAATGGATCATGCATATATTATTTACCTGAATGGATGTTCCTTATATATTATCAAGTGAGAAAAGCAGCAGAGAAATGCTTACCATTTTTACAAATACAAATATCAGACAGAGAAAGACAAATATGGTATGATTTCAAAACAAACAAAACAAAACAGAAACGGACTCATAAACCCAGAGACAAACTGGTGGTTGCCAGACATGAGGACGTGGGGACGTACATCAAATGGCTGAAGGGGATACAGAGGTACAAATTTCCAGTTATAAAATAAATAAATCACGGGGATGGAAGATAGTCGATAATATTGTAATAACTTTGTATGGTGACAGATGGTAATTAGACTTACAGTGGTGATTGTTTTGTAATGTTTATAAATGTTGAATCACTGAAACTAATATAATATTGTACATTAACTATACTTCAATTAAAAAGATAATATGGAATACTGAATAAATCATTATGACTAAAAAGAAATTAACAAGAAAACGCTATGTAATTGTAATCATACTTTGCATATAGTTTTGGGCACAGAAAAAGGTGCAAAAAGTAAAAACCAGGCTGTTAGTTTCAGATTACTTTTTATTTAGGAGAGACGGTGAAGATTATGGGGTACATTAATAATATTATTGCTTATTTACTTAAATTTGAATTTTCTTTACTACTAGAAATTAGTATCTTTTCATGTTTATTGATCATTTAGATTATATGTTTTATGAGTTTTTTATTTCACATTTTTTCCATTATGCCATTGAACTGTTTGTGGTTTGTTGTGGTTTGGGAGGGATCCTATAGATCCTACAGATTGATCTATAGGAGCTCATTATATAATCAAATCATATGTGTTGCACATAGTTGCTCCAAATCTATCATTTGTCTTTGACGTAATTTATGGTATCTTTTGCCATGCAAAAATGTTGAATTGTATGTAGCCAAATATATTTATCTTTTTGATTTATCTTTCTCTTTTATGAACTCTGGGTTTCATGCCATGTTTAAGAATATCTCATCTACTTTAAGGTTATACCTAAATATTACTCCAAATTTCAACTTTGTTTATATTTTGATCTTTAAATTTTATGAGTTTTGTCAGATATATATATAATTTCATATATATATTCACAACATATGTGACTGGACTGGCTGGATGCCAGATGCCAAAAACTGTTTTACTTTTTACCATTTTCTTAGAATTATTGAGCATTTAATATGCACCAAGTGACATACCAAGACCTGAGAATAAATAACTCAGATAAATAACACAAGGTGTCTTCCCTCAAGGAATTTACATCTAATGGACAAGACTGATAAGTAAGTACATATTTCAACAGGGTGTGTTGTATGCTGTTATAGAGATAAATGTAAGTTGTGATTATATGACAAAGATAAGAAAGTTTACCAACTC
Source organism: Zalophus californianus (assembly GCF_009762305.2). Lineage (NCBI taxonomy): Eukaryota > Metazoa > Chordata > Mammalia > Carnivora > Otariidae > Zalophus > Zalophus californianus. Next base: position 71,342,891 of record NC_045600.1, read on the forward strand.
AGACTGGGATGGTCTGGGACATTAATCCTAACTGAATCTGGAAGGTAGATAAATAAGTTAGCAAGATGGAAGGATGAATTTTCAAACCACCAGGGACATATATGCAAATGCATGGGGCAGAAGAAAGCATGGCACACTTGGGGAAATTCAAATATTTGATAAGACGAAAGCACAGAAAGAGATTTGAACTGGTAAAAGATTAAAGTAGAAAGATAAGGCAAGCAGTAAAATTTGTAGCAGAAAATTAATATACACTCATTTTCATTTAGAAGAAATCTTTTGCTGGGCGCCTGGGTAGCTCAGTCAGTTAAGACTCTTGATTTCGGCTCAGGTCATGATCTCAGGGTCGTGAGATAGAGCCCTGCGACAGGCTCCACACTCAGTGCAGTGTCTACTTGAGATTCTCTTTCTCTTTCCCTCTGCCTTTCCCCCAGCTCTTGAGCACATGCGCTCTCTCTCTATCTAAAATAAATAAAATCTTTAAAAAAGAAGAAATCTTTTGTCCCACTTGGAGAGAGGGTTTAAGAGAAACAAGTCTGGAGGTGAGGAGAACATTAGAAAGAAGTAGCAGAAAGGCAAGTCAGAAGTTATGAGGGCCTAAATCAGGGCCATTACCATCATGACTCCATTCACCATGAGGCTACCTGGATGCTCCTGGAGTCCTGCAATGCAGAGCCTATATCGTCCTGGACCAAACTAAGGCAAAAGCAGTAAGATATGCAGCTACAGATTTGAGAAATATTTGTGTAATATAATTGACAGAATTTGATGAAAAGATAAAGAACAGGAAGAGCCAGTGATGATACTCAGATTCCTAACCAAGACAAATGCTTAAATGTGGTACCAGTCACTTTGATTGGAGCAAAAGAAGAAGGGCATAGTTGGGTGGGTAAATGACAAGATTGGATTTGAGATGTTACTTTTGAGGGTACCTGAGGCAAGTTGAGAGGAGACCTCCAGGTGGCAGTGGACTATATCTAGAAGTCAAGAGTCTAAAGATAAAGATCCTGAAGCTTCCGCCATGAATGGTGTCACCCAGGGAGAAGTTGTCTCGTGAGGACAATAAGAAGGTCAAGAGCATAACACTGGGAACAAATCATTTTAGAGAAAAGCACTGGTCTGGAAAATAAATTAAGGAGAAACAAAAAAGTAGGAACAACCACCAAAAAACAACCAAACAAACAAAAAACAAAAAGCCAGTGTCTCTTAAAAGTCAATGGAGGAGAAGTTCAAGACAAGAATCATAAATAGCATCAAACTCAATAAATAGATCCAGGAAGGTAAAGATTGGAAAGAGTTCATCAGATTTAGACCCAGAAAGTCAATCAGTGGTGAACGTTGCAGGAGTCCTGGGACCCAAGCCAGGTTGTGGTCTGTGGAAGACTGGATGGTCAGTTATGGTATGAGGCAGGACCCTTTCTGTTCCAAGTTTCAGACACCCAACTCAAACTCACTTAACAAGAAAGGGATCTATTATGTCATGTGGTTAAACTTAGAAATAAAACTGCCAGTTATCTGACCAGCAAAATGGGTTTAATTCAGGAGTAGCAGAGAATGGCAACTCGGTACATGTAAGCTACGGAAAAAACCATGGGCATGTCTGGAGAAAAAAGAGAGGAACAGTCTTTTATAGAGGCAAGGGGGGAGTTGGGAGGAGCTGTTATATATCCGACTGTTTCCCTCTTGGCTTTGTGAGACAAAAGCCAAGGCAGGATAATCTGTGCCCGTGATCAGGCTGCAGCCCACACCGGGAAGGATACCCTAAATCATAGTTCCAGGAAGAAGGGCTGTGGGAAAAGCCCAAGGACTCTGGCTTCCTTCGTTTCTCTGCCTCTCAGGTGTCCCAATTTTATCCCCCTGTTGTGTTTCCCACCCCCCTCCTTGCCTTTTATGCTAATTTTAGAACAGGGCAGAAAGTCTGGGTTTTGCAATTCTGCAAGAAGCAAGAATAAGTGAGCCTCAGCAATCTTGCCATGGGCAGAAGGCTCTCTGTTACAGAGCTGCGTATTGTCTCCTTTCTGCTTTCAGCCTGGTCAGCTCGGATCAAAGCTTGTCTTTCTAAAGGCAGCAAGAAACAGCTGAGGGGGTTCAGGGCAGGCCGCCCCAAAATGTGCATATTGATTATTTTGAATTAAAGTTATATAAGAAACAGCTGTTACAAGAAGAACACTCTGACTGTCCTTTGTCTCCCTAAGAGCAGAAAAAGAAATCTCCGGTGTGAAATGTACCCTCTCTGTGCCAGGAGGAAAGGGGACGTCCTTATCACCAGAGACAGGGAATTTGGAGCCGAGAAGGCTACATAAACAAACCTTATTACTTCCTCTCTAATTTACCCCAAGCTCCAACTTCTCTGTCTTGTTCATTTTCACAAATTAATCTTTTCCTTGTCAAAACATAAAATAAAAGCTGCCTGCTTTGGTCATTTCTTTGGGTCTCATATCTTTGGGGCCTTGTAGGTATGAAATTAAATTTGTGTTTTTTTCCTATTAATCTCTTTTTTGTTACCAGGGGTATCTCAGCTGAAAACCTAGAAGAGTAGAGGATAATTTATTTCTTCTCCTCTACACAGCCAATATTTTCTATCATCCTGGTCTGCAGTGCGGAAGAGTTTAACCAGCTTCATCACCATCATATAACAAGGAAAGACAGCTTCTCACTCAGCCAATTTCACATTTTGGAGTCTCTGCCCTTTTACCTGATTTGACTCAAAGGTCCTTCTTGCTGTCTTATTTTTAGAAACATGGAATAACTTACACTGCAATGAAATGCAGAATTTAATTGGGCTTTAAAATTTAAAACCTTTTTCAAGGCTACCAGATAACGATGAACTTTGTAGAGAGATTGACTTGTAATCGAGCATGTTAGAGGGGGCTAAGGGCTAGGAGGAAAAATGAAGGCAGGAAGAAGAATATGGTAGAGAGGTGCAGGTTTTAAAAGGGTGTCACTAACAAGACAACATCTGATCAAAGACCTGGATGTGGGAAGGTTGCAAACCATGCAGGTATCTGGGGGAAGGGTATTCCAAGGAGAGCCAACAGCAAGAGCAATTGTCTTAATGCTGGAGCAAGCCTGTCTGGCTCCCGGTACAGCAGAAAGGGCCATGTGGTTGAAGTGAGGTGAGCAAGGGGAGACTGGCAGGATACACACAATGAACAATTTCATTATTTGGGAGCTCTCGGCTTTTACCAGTATTTTGATTTTACAAATAATGTTGCATTCAACATTTCATAAATTATTTCTCTAGTCTAGACTCCAATAAGTGGAAATCTTGGATTAAGTGGATTGAAGTTCTTGATTCACCACATCAAAATCAATTTCCCAGAAAGTTGTAGAGATTCCGTTTCCACCCAAAATGTGTGAATACACTCATCTCATCCCTCATCACCATTAAGTATGGTCCTTTAAAAATCTTTGTCAATTTGATGAACATGGTTTTGTTTACAGTTCCTTAATTACTAATTAAGTTGAATTTTTTCATATGTTTTTTGGCCGGTTAGATTTCCTCGTTATGCACTGTTTTTCATAAAATTTGCCCACTTACCTATTTAGAAACTATTTTTCTCGTTCATTTGCACTCTCTCTTTGTTAAGTTTATTGTCTTCAATCCGGCTGTCGTAACAAAGTACCATAGACTGGGTGACTTGAGAACAACAGAAATTGACTTCTCACATTCCTGGAGGCCACAAGTCTGAGACCAGGGTACCAGCATGGTCAGGTTCTGGTGAAAACCCTCTTTGGGGTTGCACGCTGCTGACTTCTCAGTGTGCCCTCACAACAGGCTAGCTCGCCAGCCTTCTTCCTAGAAGGCACTCATCCTATCGTGGGGGCTCCACCCTTAGGACCTAATTACCTCCGAAAGTCTCCACCTCCAAATACCACCACACTTGGGATTGGATTTCAACATGAATTTTTGGGAAACGCGCCCATTCAGTCCCTAACATTTATGAAATCTCACATGTCAGTTTTGCCCGATCCCCCCAAATAATACGAAGGCAACCCAGGGCCATGAGAATTCTGCCTGTTCTTACTGCTCCGCCCCCAGAGTGGGAGCCTGCATGCCAGTACCGTGATGTGCAGGAACTCAGGCACGTAGAACAGGAGTTAAACTCGACATCTTGTCTCTCCCTTCTGAGGCCAACAAGACATCGTGTCTCCTTCCTACAACGGCCCTTGCTGTCACTCAGTTCCTGCCTACTCCAACTTCCACTCTGTTTGCTGTTCAGCTCATTAATCCCTATTTTACAACAGTCTTCCTCATTAAGATGGGGATTTTCTTTTTCCACCGTGAGGGTCTTGTTTCTATGGTGATACAAGAGGAAATCTGTGCAGAGGTGTTGCAACTGGAAGCTTTCACTTACTTTGAAAGGTAGTTAAAGTTGATTGAGGTAGAGGGTCAGTGGAGACCCTGCAAATGCCTGGCAGAGGTCAAAACTTGGCAGCAAAGGCAGGGGGAAAGCATCAAGAACTCCTTTCTTGTTGTTGCGATGACCTCACGTAGGCATGAAATGTTTCACACTCGTCTAACATTAACTTTAGGTATTCGATGATGTTTCTCATGTATTGCCTTAGACGTTTGGTCTGAGACAAGTTTTTAAACAACTCTCGAAACTTTTTCAAACCACTTTGTTAAACAAAGAGGGTATTATATGGCAGCCACAGGATGATAAAGGATTACTGGGAGCTTTCTCCTTATAAATGAAAGAGGATTTAAACAATTTTTCATGTGAAAGATAAATAATAGAAAGAGAAGTTCAGCAACATAATTTTTAAAAATGGTTTGACCACAAAGTCTAGTCCTCTCCTTTTTGTTTACCCCTGCATACCATAAAAGAGTGTTAAAGTGTAACTTTCAAAAAAAATAATACCATGACTCTCATACAAATAAAAAAATGAACGGGTGTCAAAATCTGATTTGACTCCTTAATTAATGAGAGAACTAATAAGATGTTAAGACTAATGCAAAGCGGGGCACCTGGGTGACTCAGATGGTTAAGTGTCTGCCTTCGGCTCAGGTCATGATCCGAGGGTCCTGGGATCGAGCCCCACATTGGGCTCCTGGCTCAGCGGGGAGTCTGCTTCTCCCTCTCCCTCTGCCTCTCTCCCTGCTTATGCTCTCTCTCTCTCTGTATCTCAAGTGAATAAATAAAATCTTTAAAAAAAAAAAGACTAAGGGTGCCTGGGTGGCTCAGTTGGTTAAGCGACTGCCTTCGGCTCAGGTCATGATCCTGGAGTCCCGGGATCGAGTCCCACATCGGGCTCCCTGCTCAGCGGGGAGTCTGCTTCTCCCTCTGACCCTCTTCCCTCTCGTGCTCTCTATCTCTCATTCTCTCTCTCTCTCTCTAATAAATAAATAAATTCTTTAAAAAAAAAAGACTAATGCAAAGAACATTCGAGAAGCTAGGTTTTGATGGGGAATGTTAGAATAAGATGTGGGAGTTAGACACAAAACTGCTTAACGTCCAACGAGACAATAAACCATAACCTTTGGGATCGTCTGTTCTAATAGACAGGATTATTTGCATCTCTAACAGACAAAAACTTACACATTAACCTTTGCTCAGAGATGACAGAACGTCAAGCCCAACACTGCAATGAGAATATTCTGCCAGCTCTTCTGCTTATTTCCAAGTTTCTTTTTTTTAAAGATTTTATTTATTTATTTATTTGAGAGAGAGCGAGCGAGCACGAGAGGGGTGAGCAGACTCCCCGCTGAGCAAGGAGCCAATGCGGGGCTCCATCCTGAGACTCCAGGACCATGACCTGAGCCGAAGGCAGTCGCTCAACCAACTGAGCCATGCAGGCGCCCCTATTTCCAAGTTTCAAATGATTTTTTGACATGGAACGAAAACAGCTTTGTAAGGGAAGGGGTAGTACAGGTGGCTCTGGAAACAAGGAGGCCAAGAAGGCAGCAAAAAGTTCTGGGAGCCCACAAAACTCTTCCTCCCTGACTCAGCAAGAGGAGTGACTGCCAGCAGCCCCCCAAACCAGGAGTGAGCTAGGAATTACCGAACTGGCATCACTTGGCCTCCCCACCTGCCCCCACCCCCAAAGGTAGAGTGAATATAGGCACTCAAACGGAGAAGCCATCCTTCCTCTCCTCAGACCCTGGGAGGGAAATAACTGCATAGAACATCCTTGCTCCAGGCAAGGAGCCCATAGCCCCCAGCAGAGTCCCAAACACAAAATAACATGAAAAGGACCTGTCATGGGTGCAGAAGTGTTTTGAGATCTGTGGAGCCAGATGTGGTGGATCAAGTGCTCTGGCTTAAATTTGCCACCGGGGGTATTGAAGAGACACATGAGAGAATAACTGGCAGCTCAAAGACCCAAACGTGGTGGGAAGAGAAGCCAGCTAGAGCAGAGATGGGAGCCATCTTGGGTTAGTTGCGAGAGTTATTAAAAAAGGGAGGACAGGGCGCCTGGGTGGCACAGTTGGTTGGGCGACTGCCTTTGGCTCAGGTCATGATCCCGGAGTCCCGGGATCGAGTCCCACATCGGGCTCCCTGCTCAGCAGGGAGTCTGCTTCTCCCTCTGACCCTCTTCCCTCTCGTGCTCTCTGTCTCTCATTCTCTCTCTCAAATAAATAAAATCTTTAAAAAAAATAAAATAAAAAAGGGAGGACACCCTTCACTGAGGGGAGGAGTGAGGAAAGGAGAGAATTTCTCACAGACAAATTCATAAGCCAGCAGGAAGGATGAGAAGTTGGAGTTCCCAGATCATTGTTTCTGCCTCTGAAGGTGGAGGGTGGGGTGGGATGAAAGAGGACTTGACAAGATTGACGTTATGGGCTAAACTGTTCCAGCCTCCAAATTTCTATGGTGAAGTCTTAACCTTTAGCACCTCAGGGTGAAGGCATATTTGGAGACAGGGTCTTTAAAAGGTAATTAAGGTTAAAAGAGGTCTTTGGGGGTGGGCCCTAACCAGTATTACTGGTGTCTTTATAAGGAGAGATTAGGACACAGACACACACTGAGGAAAGACCATGTGAAGACAGAGGGAGTTTGGAGCCACCTGCAAGCAAGAGGAGGGGCCTCAGAAGAAATCAACCCTGCTGACGCCTTGATCTCAGACTTCTAACTTCCAGAACTGGGAGGGGGAAAAATGTCTGTTGTTTCAAAACACGTTGAAAGGAAAAGGAGATGTTCCCAAGTGAGACCATGTAGAAAGATTGCCAGGTGATATTAAAAGGCAAAATTATATGGGAAGGTGGGACATCAGAGAAAGAAAAATTGTGTCCAATCCAGAAATGAATGTGTTTCAACTGTTTGCAGGGCTCCTTAAAATGACCTCTAGTAGTTGGGTGAACTTCAGTCCAAAACACAAGCATGAGAATCACTGAGCCAGAATGGAAGATGGCAGTGGATTCATTCAATAAATATTTATTGAGCATCTTTTATACGCAAAATGTTTATGACTATGAACACGACAGACAAGGTGCCTGGTCTTATGAAACCTACATTTGAATGAATAAAGTATATAATAAACAAGGAAAGAAGCAAAAAGAATGTCAAAGAGTTAAAAATGCTGTGGAGAAAACAGAGCAGATAATGTCATAGAAAGTGACTGGGGTGGGAGCAACATTACACAGGGTGGTCAAGAGAAGGCATCTCAGAGAAAGTTCTCTGTGATCTGAGACCTGAAAGATAAAAATAAACAAACAAACAAAAACAGGGGCAGATAAGAAAGTATCCTGCCCGATTTCCAATTCCACTGGGGAGGGTAAAGGAAGGGAGGAGGCAGTAAATAAAGCCTTAAAGGTGATAAGGGAAGGGACTAATCTAGGAATGAGGCTTCCAGGTCAAGAGAACTGCTCATATATCACTACCAAACAAGGATGAGCCCAGATTGGGAGTTTCCAAACATGTTTATTTCCAAATGAGAAATTTCAAACATCTCGCCTTCCTTTTCATTTCCTGTATGATTCTGGATGCTAAGGCTCCCCACCTCCATATTCTCCACTGAGCCCCTAGTTGCTTTACTCAGCCAGGAAACTGGAATGAGGAAATCCCAGGACTCAAAACTTGCTTTACCATAAACTGTGTGTGTCCTGGGCAGACGGCTTAACATCCTTGGCTTTCAGAGATGTTATGGCGAAGTGAGATTATAATCCCAAATCTGCAGCAGTCAAGTTCATCTCAACTCCCATGTATAACCAGTTCTCCCACACCCCAGAGTAGGACCTCCCACAAAACAAGACTCCACTGCCCCTCACCCAGCCCCATCCAGACGGTTTTACACTCACTGGTATTGGCACACAGGCCACCATAGATGAGACCAGAAGCATGGCGCCTTTCCTGTAAGGAGAAAGCTGGATGAGACGAGATGACAGGTGTGTCCAACTAAGAGCCCAGACGAGCCAGGAAATTATCCTTTCACAGTAAGAGGAAACCAGCTCAGGATTCATGATAAGGTGAGAGACTATCTGGAACACTGGTGAGAAGCTGGTGGACAGTAAGGTCAATGGCGGGGTCAATATTACCCAGTGACCACAGCCAGGGAGGGATTCCTTGGGCGGGGGACCCAAGGCTGAGAGGCAGCTCTTCTGGAGAGCAGAGCCTTAGTAATACTCCCAAGCCACAGACCCCTGTGAAGTCAGTGTGCCGCCAAGCAGTCCCAGCCTGATCTGCTTCTGGGTGGCCCAGGATGCAAAGTGACTTGAGGAGGAGCAAGTACCACAGTGCCTCTAACCAGAAAGAAAACTGGTGAGATGGCTCACAGAGGAGGCCTGGATTCAAGGGACCAGAGCTGGGGCTCCAGGTCCTGCCTTCTGGACCCTTCTTCCCTGGAGCTGCCACTACAGGGGCAAGTTCCTTGCATTCTCTGAGATCCAAAGAACAAGGGCCTGTAACAGGTCTTTTGAGGACCTGGAAGGCAGGTTCTCCCCCTTCCCCCAGCAAATGTTTCTCTTCTTCATAATTGTCACATCCCGTGGGGAAGAGGGTAGGTGTGAGAATGGAGAATATTTCCCAAAGAACACACCTCCCACTTCTACCGCCACCCTCCACTTCCTGGGCCCCTGCCCAAGTGCTTCTTGTAGGATAGAGAACACCCAAGCATGGAGACCCCAGGGCCCTGCTGCACCCCCTGTTCTCCATGTGGGGCAACAGCTGGCTCAGCAGCAGGGCCGGGGACTTCACATTCATGTCCAGGATCTGAAATCAGAGCAGAGGCAGAGGAGAAGGAAAGATGGCGTCTGTCCAGTGCCCATTCTCACTGGTTACTTGGAGACCTGTGGCCAGAGCAGGACCCAAGGCACTTCCCGTAGCCTCAGAGCTTGGGTCCTGCTCTTTGACTGTATGCGAGGGACAGGGTCCTTTAGGAGAAGGAATCCAAGGGCCTGTGTCGGATTCTCAAGTTCCTGTCCTGCCCAGGTCACAGGGGAACCAACAAGCTGTGGTTTGGGAGACCCTCCTGCTGCCGGTCCCCATACCGCTTCTCCCCAGTCAACATGGCCCTCCAGAGAGGAGGCTGGAGAAAAGAGAAGGGGGAAATCAGGATGACTTGTTTTTAGTGAGTGCCTTAAGGGAGGGGCGAGTGAGAGAGAGAGAGAGAGAGAATCCACACTGAGCACTCAGTCTGTCAGGAAATGTTCACAACCATTTTGGTGTTGTTTTTTTTTTTTTTTTAATTGGAAAAGCCTGAGTATGACTGAGAAATTGGAAGGGGGAACGGGGAATTGGGTCCAGAAGGCCGGGGAACGTGAGAACTGAACAGAGAAGGTGGGGCAGGGTCTGCAAGGACAGATGGCAGGAGCTGGTCAGCAGAAGAAGACTCCACGAGGAGGGAATGGCTCACCCTGACCATGGACCCATCTCTGCCGACAGGGTCAGGAGAGGGGGCAGGTCAGGACTGTGCCGAGCCCTCTCAGGGGATCTTCAGGACAGCAGGGGCAACAGGAGCCCCGAGAATGCTTGGTGGGTTCCAGCAGGGATGGCGAGACTGGATGGAGTCCCTCCTCTCAGTTGTGTCTGAGGACAGGTGAGGTATCCCTGGGACAGCCGGCTGGAAGGGATCAGAGTGGGTGCCCATGAGTCCAGACTGGGACAGCCTCAGAACCCTTCACCGTGGACAGACCAGAAATCTTTTCTGGCATCTCAGGACTTTGTAGCAGTTGCCAGCACAAGGAGAGTCATGTCAACAGAAGGGAGGCTGCTGGTACCTGGCATACGCAGGCCATGGTAGTGCCTGTTAGCTTCCTGATGGGTGGTTCGACCCAGGTGAGCTCATCCCCCCCACCCATCAGAGTCAGTAGTGACAGGAGTATGAGGGACCTTAGGTACTATGTGTCTGTGTGCACGCGCATGCGTGCGTATGTGTGCATGTAAATATGGTGGACAGAGAACCACGCAGGCTGTGTAAGATCCTACCCCAGTCCTCACCTTGTCCCACACCTGCTCACTGGCCTCCAGAGTGCTGCCCACCAAAGGGTTGACCCCTGCCACCCACACCAGGAAGTCGATGCCCCCACAATGCTCCAGGACCTGTGGAGGAAATGACAGGATGTGGAGTGAAGGAATGGAGTAAAGTGTTCCCAGAAGCCTCTCTCCTTCCCCAGCCAGACTGATGACTTAGAGTAAAGTAAGCAACCACTTCCTGACTGAGGCCATCCTGGGGCAGAGTTGGATCTCAGAGATCAGAGGTTGAGTGAATATTTGTTTCGCACCTCCCTGGAAGCATCTAAATTTCTGCCCCACAAGATGGCCTAGTTGCTAGCTGGGCCCCCACTCCAGATCTTCACTTACTTATAGGGGTCACTGCTTCTACGCTGCCCCTTCTCTCACCTCTTAGATTTCTAACCAATTCCTCCTCTCTCCTCCCTCCACTCTGGAAACCCTCCTCCTTTTTTGTCGCACATATAAGAACCCATTCACCACAAGCATCTGCCCATTTCACACTACAGATTTGCCTCACAGCTCACCCCTTCCAGGACTGTTGCATGAACTGATCTTAATCCAGACTATGACTCTAGTGGGCTCTCCAACCCAACACCTGGGATGCACTAGCATTGCGCTGCTCAAACTCTAACAGATACACTCACCTGGGGTCTGGTTAAATGTGATTTTAATTCAGCAGCTCCGGTGAGATTCTGGGTCCCCAGCAAGCTCCCAGGACATGCCCCACTGGGGGTCATCAGACCACCCTTTGATAGCAAGCCTCTAGTCTAGACCAGGTGAGTTCCTTCCTGCCAGGAGCACCCCTTCTCAGCCACACTGGTTGTCCATTTGTTTTATCCCTTGAGCAGAACCCTATCCTGGGTCACATGTGTTGTTGGCCTAGATACCAACACTAGAGACCTCAACCCCCTCCTGCCAGTGCTAAATCTGCCTGTCCCCATCTGCCTTCCACCCCTGCCACTCATGGCCACAAGCCGTTCCTGGTCCTCAGCCTTCCCTACGTGGCACACGGTGCCCAACACACTCAGCCCCTCCCCCTGCAGCATGGCCACTTCCTGGTCCACTACCACTGTTTCCGGCTGCTGATGACCACGTGGGCCCCATCCTGAGCCAGGCGCCAGGCGATGGCGAAGACGATCCTGCGGGCAAAGATGGCTGTGGTGGCGTCAGTCCCTCCCCATCCTCCCCCTAGGAGCCTGATCATGAGACACAAATTGAGTTCCACAGTATGGCCCAAGAGCTACCTCCAAATCCTTCCAAGCAGGGAGGAAGAATTATTGAATCTGACTACATATCAGGCCTTCACCAAGGCTATCCCATTGAAATCTCACTTTGCGTAACAATCATATTTTATAGGTGAGAAAATTTTCACATTAATTTTGTTAAAGGGAGTTTTTATTTTTTTCAGTTTTTTATTTTTTTAATTTTATTTTGTTATGTTATGTTAGTCACCATACATTACATCATTAGTTTTTGATGTAGTGTTCCATGATTCATTGTTTGCGTATAACACCCAGTGCTCCATTCAGTACGTGCCCTCCTTAATACCCATCACTGGGCTAACCCATCCCCCCACCTCGCCTCCCCTCTAAAACCCTCAGTTTGTTTCTCAGAGTCCATAGTCTCTCATGGTTTGTCTCCCCCTCCGATTTCCCCCCTTTCATTTTTCCCTTCCTACTTTTTTTTTTTTTGACATATAATGTATTATTTGTTTCAGAGGTACAGGTCTGTGATTCATCAGTCTTACATAATTCACAGTGCTCACCATAGCACATACCTTCCCCAATGTCCATCACCCAGCCACCCCATCCCTCCCAATCCCCACCACTCCAGCAACCCTCAGTTTGTTTCCTGAGATTAAGAATTCCTCATATTAGGGGCGCCTGGGTGGCTCAGTCGGTTGGGCGTCTGCCTTCGACTCAGGTGATGATCCCAGGGTCCTGGGATCGAGTCCCTCATCCGGCTCCCTGCTCTGTGGGGAGCCTGCTTCTCCCTCTCCTCCCCACTTGCACTCTCTCTCTCACTATCTCTGTCTCTCTCAAATAAATAAAATCTAAAAAAACATAAAAAATAAAAACCATAAAATGTCAAGAAGATTTAAAAAAAAAAAGAATTCCTCATATTAGTAAGGTCATATGATACTTGCCTTTCTCTGATTTATTTCGCTTAGCATAATACCTTCTAGTTCTATCCACATCGTTGCAAATGGCAAGATTTCGGTTTTTTGATGGCTGCATAATATCCCATTGTGTGTGTATATATATATATATATATATCACATCTTTTTTATCCATTCATCTGTTGATGGACATCTTGGCTCTTTCCATAGTTTGGCTATTGTGGACATTGCTGCTATAAACATTGGGGTGCACGTACCCCTTCAGATCACTACATTTGTATCTTTGGGGTAAATACCCAGTAGTGCAATTGCTGGGTCATAGGGTAGCTCTATTTTCAAATTTTTGAGGAAGCTCCATACTGTTTTCCAGAGTGGCTACACCAGCTTGCATTCCCACCAACAGTGTAGGAGGGTTCCCCTTTCTCTGCATCCTTGCCAACATCTGTCGTTTCCTGACTTGTTAATTTTAGCCATTCTGACTGGTGTGAGGTGGTATCTCATTGAGGTTTTGATTTGAATTTCCCTGATGCCGAGCAATGCTGAGCACTTTTTCATGGGTCTGTTGGCCATTTGGATGTCTTCCTTGCAGAAATGTCTGTTCATGTCTTCTGCCCATTTGTTGATTGGATTATTTGTTCTTTGGGTGTTGAGTTTGATAAGTTCTTTATAGATTTTGGATACTAGCCCTTTATCTGATATGTCATTTGCAAATATCTTCTCCCATTCTGTTGGTTGTCTTTTGGTTTTGTTGACTGTTTCCTTTGCTGTGCAAAAGCTTTTTATCTTGATGAAGTCCCAATAGTTCATTTTTGCCCTTGCTTCCCTTGCCTTTGGAGATGTGTCTGGGAAGAAGTTGCTGCGGCTGAGGTCAAAGAGGTTGCTGCCTGTGTTCTCGTCAAGGATTTTGATGAATTCCTGTCTCACATTTAGGTCTTTCATCCATTTTGAGTCTATTTTGTATGTGGTGTAAGGAAATGGTTAAAGGGAGTTTTTAAAATGAATATTTGTAAATGTGCTGGGCACCCAGCCTCAACTGTAGAGAATCTTCAGCTGCCCAGCATTTTCTCCCTTGGTTCTAGCCAGAGGCTTCTGGTAGGAATTACTTTCTCTAAGCCCAGTAGCTTTCTTCTGCTCTGCAGAGGAAAAACTTTCATGCTGAAAAAGATGTGCTGTCCCCTCTGCCTCTCCTCACTTTAAGAGATCTGAAGCTGCTCTGATTGGGGCTGGCTGAGTCCCGATGATGAAACGCTAGAAGGCATATTTCTCCTGTCTTGTGGAAACTATCCGGGCTGCTTGGCATTTTGGATGTATTCATTTTTTATGAAGGCTGGGCATTGGGAGCCCACACAAAGATTTAAAACATCATGGGGGTCTGGGAAGCCTGGAATGATTAAGCAGTTCTAAAATTGAATGGTCCAAATTGGTGATGGTATAGACCATGAAAGGTCAAAAGGAAGATGGTGACCCCGAAGCACTCAACACCAGAAGCTTCCCTTCCTCATGCCTGTGGTAATGACTCATTACAGATCATGGTTCCTTATGGCAGTTAGAGGATGAGAGGAATTGGAGGGACACTGGAAGAAATGTGATGAGAGGAGAGGTTCATCTATAAAAAGTCTCTGAGCTGGTCTTGAGATGTTGCCCTGCCCATTGCCCGAGTGCTGGTGGGCATTCTGCAGCCAGTGAAACCCCCAAGTCTGAGAGGCAAGTAGGTCTTGGGCTTCTCCCTGGTAGACCAGGACCCTAAAAGACCACAGTGATGTGCCCATGAAGGACAGGGAGAGAGGGCTATCCTGATGATAACAAATTAATTGTCTTTGGGTTACCCAGCAATTACGTGGGAGAGACTAGATTCCAACACTACTCTGACTCAGAAGCAGCTGATTTTCTAACTACATCCTTCTTGAAACTCAAAAACCAGGTGTTTTAGAGAGAGTTGCTGAGATTTGGAGTTAGTTGTAAATGCTGGAGCTGTGGGGTCTCTATCCTCACCCCTCCTTCCTACTATTCCGGTCCGCCTGCCCAAAGATCCCATGGCACCCGTGCCATTGCAGCTGCATCAGCAACACCACATTTCTGCAACAACTTTCTCTCAACCCACATCTTTCACCTCCTTCTGGGGAGATCAAGGAACAATTGTCTCAGCTTGGCCCTGGAGATGGCCCTGGGAAACAATGTTAGGGGAATGGAGGGAGAGAGATAGAAGGGAAGATTGTCCATAAGAGGTACATTATCAAATAGGCTACCTCTGTGGGGATCTGAAGGTCTATCCTGCTGAAGAACTCTGAGCAATAGTTTTGAGTTTCAGAGTTATCCCACCCAAAAGGCAAGGGCACTGGGGACTTACGGTGACCAGCCATTCCAGTTTTCCAGGAATGCAGGTTTTAGCACTGGAAGACCCATATTCCATGAAACTGCTCATGTCCTAAGCACACCAGGATATTCGGTTCATCTCATAAGAATATATTTCCAACACCTGTCAGTCGTTTGTTGAGGACTGCTCCAGAGCAGCATTAATTCCATAGCATTTTCAACCTGCCCCACCTGTGCTTAGAAACCTTCAGGAAAAGTCAAAGCTGCTTGCTGTTGGACATTGGGCTTCCATGGACAGAAAGGTGAGTGCCCAGGGGACATAAGCAGGACACCAACAGCATCTGTTACACATGTCACATTTGTTGACCATTATGTCCTAAGCATAGTGCTATGCACTCTACATGATCTTTTTTAAATATAACAGTCATGATAGCATTTTGAGTTCATGGCAGTTACTATCCACATATCGCAGAACTGTAAACTGAAACAAAGAGATAAATTGTTCAATCTGTCACCAGAAAGAGAAAAGCTCAGGTTCAAAACCAAGTCTACTGAATATAGTTTGCAATTTTAATATCTAAATTCTACTGCCTTCTCTGACTTCCTCAAGGAGGGGCTACTTGTTCTGAGCCCACAGAACTTATATATTTGTCTTGGCTACCCTTAAACTTTAAAAATAAACATATACTTACCATATGACCGACAATTGTACTCCTGGGCATTTATCCCAGAGAAATGAAAACATATGTCCACACAACATCATGCACATGAACATTTATAGAAGCTTTATTTGTATTAGCCAAGCTGGAAATGACTCAAAAGTCCTTCAATGAATGGTTGAGCCAAGTGTGGTACATCTACCCAGTGGTATAAAATAAAATATATTTGATTTCCATCCTTGGTTGCTGGCACAGAGCTCCTAAAACCCTTGGGATTTTTTGAGTAATAGGGGTATCTTTTGTTATTCAGCAGGAGCCCCTTTCCAATCACAAACTGAGTTTCATGCTAGTAAGGTGACTTGAGGTGGGGGTCCTAGATAGCCTCAGGATGGGGTTGGTCACCAGAAAGACCAAGTGATGAGGAAGTTGGAACCAACAGCTTCACCCACCCACCTCAGGAAGAGAGAGAGGGGCTGGAGGAGGAGCTCTATAAAAACCCTTGTATAATGAGGTTCAGAAAGCTTCTAGAAAACTAAAACTAACTAAACTAAACACACACACACACACACACACACACACACATACACACACACACTCACTCACTCACCTATAACTTGCGCTATACATTAATTCCACATGGCTGTTCCTAAGTTGTATCCTTTATAATAAACCAGTAAACGTAAGTAAACAAAGTGTTTTCCTGAGCTCTTCAGGTCATACTAGCAAATCATCAAACCTAAGAAGGAGGTTTTGGGGATTCCCGATTTGTAGCTGGTTGGTCAGAAGCATGGGTGACTTGGGACTTGTAATTTGTGTCTGGACTGGGGGGCAGTCAAGTGGGACCGGACCCTTAAACCTCTGGTATCTGACACTAACTAGTTAATGTCACAATTGAATTACATTATTGGGCACCCAGCTGGTGTTGAAGACTTGGTTGGTGTGAGAAAACACTCTAGAGCAATAAAAAGAAACAAACTACTGATATGTGCAACAACTTGGATGGAGCTCAAGGAAATTATGTTGAGTGAAAAAGGTAATCCCATTAATGATTCCACTAATATAGCATTCTCAAAAGGACAACATTATACATATGGAGAAGAGATTTGTGGTTGCCAGGGGTTAGAGGTGGGGTTGGGGGAGGCAGATGGGTGTGGCTCTAAAGAGGTAGCATGAGGGATATTTGTGGTGATGGAACAATTCTGTATCTCAGTTGTGGTGGTGGCTTCACAAATCTGCATGTGATAACAGTCTAGCATCACCCACACGAAAGATTGCATGTGAAACTGGTGAAATCTGAGTAAGGTCTATGGATTGTATCTGTCAGTTTCCTGGTTTGAATACTGTACTGTCATTTAGAATATGGGTAGGAAGTAGGAAATTGTGGATAAATGGCACAGAGGACCTCAACTTCCTCTGAACTCAAAACTGTTTCAACCTAAAAGCTTTTTAAAGAGCTTCACTTGGCTCTGACTTGAAAACTACTGAACTAAGCTCTATAGGAGAATAAAATACAAATTCATTAATTGGGGCTATTTTTATATTTCTAAAATCACTTTAAAGCAATTATTTATTAAAGCAGACATCTACTCTGTAATATGTACTCCTGACTCTTAATAAGGGAGGTACATCTTTCATCATTAGTCTTTACAATTGGACAGAGCAGGGGAATAAGGCACAAGCTTGGCTGTTGAGACCGAGCACGGCACAAACAAATATCTGGTCTCTGGGAGATGAAGTGAGACAGAGTGAGTACCCAGGGCAGAAGAGGTGAGGAAGCACCTGTGAAAGGAGTGGGATGGAGCTTGAAGCTACTAGTCCCCTCATCTTGGTAGCTAGGGCTGAGAATGCTCCAGGAACGGAGTCTAGTCAGAGTGGGCCTGAGGTGGGATAGAGAGGCGGCCAGCAGCGACAGAGTCGAGGGCCTGGGGAAGGTGGGACGCTGAGGTAAGGCCATGGGATTTGGGGCTTTCTCTGATGGACAAAGAAAAAAAAGCTCATGGAGGTTTTTAGAAAGGGATAATTTTTATATAAATGACAATCACACTCAAGGAGGCATAAATTCCATTTGAGGCCCTACAGGCTGAAATAGCTAATACTTGTTTCTCTAGTGTTCATTTTTTAGCCTTATTCCTGTTCCATTTTCTGAGTGGTCTATCTCAGTCTTTCTACCACTATTAAGCCCCCACACAGTAAAGAAGGAATATAGATCGTTAACCTAACCCTTCTTAGGTCCCTGAGACTAGATAAGTTCACATCTGTATTCAACATAAAAGCTTGAAACAACCAGGCACTTTCTACTTAAATCTCTGGGTTTCAAAACAAGTTCAATCTTGATCTCAAGGAGTGTTATGAACTGAATTGTGTCCCCCCCCCCCCACCCTGACATTCATATGTTGAGGCCCTAACCTCCATTACCTCAGAGTGTGGCTTGGGAGTGGAGAAGGGGCCTTTAATGGGGTGATTAAGTTAAAATGAGGCCACTAGAACTTAATCCAGTCTGACCACTGTCCTTATAAGAAGAGGACATTTGGATACACAAAAGAGACACCAGGGATGTGTGCACACAAAGAAAAGTTCATGTGAGGACACAGTGAGAAAGCAGCCATCTGCAAGCCAAAGACAGAGGCCTCAGGAGAAACCAAATCTGCCAACACCTTGATCTTGGATTTCCAGCCTCCAGAATTGTGAGAAATAAATTTCTGTTGTTTAAGACCCCATCTGTGGCATTTCTGTAATGGCTGCCCTAGTGGACTAGTGCAAGAAGAAACCTCAGTAATATTCCTTAACACCTTATATTATTACCCATTAATCTCCCTTAACCTCCCTTTTAACAAAAAAGGCACACTACAGATTTCTTTTTTTTTTTTAATTTTTATTTATTTATTGAGAGAGAGAGAGAATGATAGAGAGAGCACATGAGAGTGGGGAGGGTCAGAGGGAGAAGCAGACTCCTCACTGAGTAGGGAGCCCAAGGCAGCACCTGATCCAGGGGCTCCAGGATCATGACCTGAGCCGAAGGCAGTTGCTTAACTAACTGAGCCACCCAGGCGCCCACACTACAGGTTTCTGACAGGCAAAAAGAATCCCAGGAGATAGAGAATAGAAAGGCAGGGCACCTGGGTGGCTCAGCTGGTTGAGCATATGACTCTTGATCTCAGCTCAGGTCTTGATCTCAGGGTCACGAGTTCGGGCCCCATGTTGGAGCCTACTTAAAAAAAAGAAGGAGGAGAAGGAGGAGAAGGAGGAGGAGGGAGAGGAGAAGAAGGAGAAGGAGAAGAAGAAAAGAAGAAGGAGGAGGAGGAGAAAGGCAACTGTGAGCCTCAGACTCAGGAATTTGAAGAGAGCAAAGGTGTCTCTGGTGATATAAGTGAGATGGGCTAGGCTTCCACAGGTTGGGGTGGGGTCAGAAAGCCAAAGTCATTTGGCAGGAAGCAGTAAAAAACAATCATATCCATGTTTTCATACTCCATCCCTGATCTTCTGACACTGATCATGGAACAAAATATATGTCCCTATTTTTGGTCCAGAAAATGTGATCACTATTGCTGTACCTCCCCCTCTGAAAGAGAATGGTGTGACCAGGAGCAGTTGGCCTGCATCCACAGGCATTCACGTGATATAGTACTTTACATTCCCACTCTTGGACTATGTCTAGTATCAGGTTGATTTACCATCTTTGTTTTCAAAGACATAGAATCCAAAAGAACCATGGTAACATATAGAGACTTGTATGTTTTATGCATGCTATATATTTTACATATCATAGATACACAAAATACACAAATATGTGTTATATATGATACACCTTTGTGTGTTTGTATGTTAGTAGATCTGGAATGATGCAACTGGGATTTGCTGGGATTCTGCAAAATTCTTGACATTCACCTAAAACATATGAAAATAGATTTATGAACAGGGACCTTTATTGTCTTATTTGTAACAGGTGAAAAAATAGATAAAATTTAAGTGCTGAATGTGGTATGTTACTTGATGGGATATATGCAGCCATTAAAAAATGGTGTTTATAATAGTTTGTAATAATATGGAAATGCTTCACTTAAAATGCTAGCTGAAAAATCATGACACAAACTTTTATGTACAGAACGACTGAAATTATATTAACATAAATGTCTACATAGAAGAATGCTTGAAAGTAAATAAGCTGTATAGAATAAAAGTGACAGATTAAATATGTACTTCATCCTTCCCCTTCACCACAAATCACTAGATGAAAAGATATTTTTAAGAAAGAAAGAAAGAAAACAAATCCAAAGCAATAAGGTTAAAAAGCAAGCTTTATAAAAATTATGAGGAATTCTTAAAAGATGGGTAGGGTCACCTTGCAAGTGAAAATCACAGTCCAACTTGCCTTCAGGGGAGGACAATAGTAAAAGGCAGGAGGAGCTGCAGGTGCTCCAAGCTCAGAGACAACAGACAGAAAGAGTAGGAGGGGCCTGGGCAATTGTCAGGACAGTGGTACTTGCATTTGGAGGAGTCAGGCCATTAGATCTCTTCTCCGAATCATTGCCCTTTTGCCAAGCACTTCTTGAGGAAAAGCATTAATGCTGAGAAGGTAATCATAAGAAGGCCAGAGCAATTTGGATTAATCCAATAAAAGGAATGAAAGAAGAAAAAAAAAGCATCGTGAACAGCACAAAACAAGATTTTAAGAGTAAGTCCAAATGTATGTGAATGTTCACAATAAACGAGCATGGGTTAAATTCATCTATTAAAAGGTGGAGTTTCTCAAATTAAATCTTTTTAAAGCCCAGCTAACTACAGTTCACAAAAGACACAGCTAGAACAAAATGGCATAGGAAGATTGACAATAAAGGAATAGATGAAGGGGGCCTGGGTGGCTCAGTCAGTTGGGTGTCCAACTCTTGGTTTCAGCTCAGACCATGATCTCAGGGTCATGAGACCCAGCCCACATGGGGCCCTGTGCTCAGTGGGGAGTCTGCTTGAAATTCTCTCTCTCTGCCCTTCCCCCCACTCACACATGCTCTGTCTCTAAAGTAAATAGATACATCTTTTAAAAAAAAGGAGTAGATGATATAGCAGGCAAATATTAAAAAGCAAACAAATATGACAGTAGTATAATTAGACAAAATATAATTTGAGACAAAAAAACCTTAAGATGGAAAATGATTAATAATTGATATTAATAAAATATATAGGAAACAAAATTATAATTGTCATTAACCTTTATGTACTTAACATGTAAGCTTAAAACTGGGAAATCCACAAAGTTAGTGGGTAACTGTAACACATATCTTTCTGAAATCACATTTCAATAGACAAGATATAAGTAAGAAAATATACAGAATTTTAAATAATAATTAACAAGGAAATCTCAATAAATTCTGAAGAGGAGAAATCATGTGGGTCACCCATATCCACTCACTTACATGCAATAAATACAGAAATTAACATAAAAGTATAGACCACCCCCAAAATATCATATACAGAGAAATTTTAAGTCTCCTTATAAAATAACTTTTGGAAGAGGAAATCAAAGCAGAAAATCACTATTTAGAAATGAACAATGCGAGCACTTTGCAGAAGAACAAAACCCTATCAAATATGGTCAAAGCATGAGCTGGAGGACAAAGTGTAATTTTTAAGAAAGGAAACAGTCGAAAATAATGGCATGAGCTTTCAACTCAAGAAGTTAGTAAAAGAAAAATACCAACAAACCCAAAGTGGAAAGAATAAAAGATATATAAATACAAGCAAAAATGAATAAATAAACAAATAAATAAAAGCAGAAATTATGATACTGAAAACAAAGAACATCAACAAGTGAATGGAAAAGAAAGACACTAAATTCTAAAGTGTGTTTTCCTTTGGTGGTGGAACTGTGATTTTTTTACCTTGAATTTTTACTCTTATTTACTTCCCAAATTTTGTATAAAAAGTAACATTGCTTTGATATTTAAAAGTCTACTATTTTAAAATACCCAGTATCTTCTTGGAGAAATGGCTGCTTCTAGGGCTGGAGCAGGAAAAATACAAGAGGAGCCTGGGACATCATGTAGTGCCAGAAAATAAACAACTGCAAAAAAATAAATAAATAGAATAAAATAATAATAATAAAAGCAAGCAAGCAAACAAACAAATAAAAGGAAAGAAAAAAACAAAAGGATATGGAAGGGTGTCAAAGGACAAAGGAGCCAAATTGAAATAGCTGGAACAAATGAGCAACAAAATAAATAATGTAGAATTGAATTTTAATCTAACGTATAAAATAAATATACATGTGTCCATACTGATACCAGAAAAAAATGACTAAATAAATAACTAAATGATGTAGAAGAAATAAGCCTTCTTCCTAGAAGAATTCCAAATAATATTTCATTTGCGTGAGCTAGAGAGGAATCCCTCCTGCCCCACCCTGAGGGTAGACTGGACTTGGAGTCTTGCTTCCAAAGAATTGAGTGTAGAAAAGGAACAGTAGTGGAGAAACCCAGCAGACACTGCCCTAACCAAATGATCAAGGTTCACATCGCTGTATAAGTCAAGTGCTGTCATGGATGCCCTGATATGATGAGATATGAAGAGTACTTCACCTCCAGGGTATTCTTCTCCCAAGTCCAGCATCCCTGCTCAGTCGTGAGAAAAACATCAGACCAACCCAAACTGAGGTACATTCTACAATGTCTTGACCAGTACTCTTCAAAACTGTTAAGGTCATGAAAAACAAGACTGAGGAAATGTCCGGGATAGGAGGGGAGTAAGGAGACATGAGGATTAAATACAATATGGCATCCTGGATTGGATCTGGGCACAATGAAGGGACATTAGTGGAAAAATTGGAGAGGTATGAGTAAAGCAGGTAAGTTAGTGTGATATTGTAACAGTGTTTATTTCTTAGTTTGGGTGAATGTGCCATTGTTTTACATAAAATGTTAACATTAGAGGAAAACAAATGAAAAATGTACAGGAACAAAACAGGGTTTGTTCTTCTGCAAAGTGCTCACATTGTTGTTCATTTCTAAATAGTGATTTTCTG
Organism: Zalophus californianus; assembly: GCF_009762305.2. Lineage (NCBI taxonomy): Eukaryota > Metazoa > Chordata > Mammalia > Carnivora > Otariidae > Zalophus > Zalophus californianus. The sequence goes on from NC_045600.1 coordinate 71,365,388, forward strand.
CTTTGATTTCCTTCACAGGAACTCTTTGTACTAGCTTTGCAACTTTTTGGTAAATCTAAAATTATTCCAAAGTAAAAAGTTAATTAAAAATATTTTTTACCAACTATACATACCTTAGAGGATTTTGAGAATCCTCTAAGAATTTGGCAATGATTATTAAAGCTGTGAAGAGTAAAAATCTGCTACTAAAATTTTGCAACTGGGCACCTGGGTGGCTTAGTCGTTAAGCATCCGCCTTCAGCTCAGGTCATGATCCCGGGCTCCTGGGATCGAGCCCCGCATAGGGCTCCCTGCTTGACGGGGAGCCTGCTTCTCCCTCTCCCACTCTCCCCTGCTTGTGTTCCCTCTCTCACTGTGTCTCTCTCTGTCAGGTGAATAAGTTAAATCTTTAAAAAAAAAAACTTTTTTTTTTTTGCAACTTTAAATTAGCTGTACATGTAGAGATTTTGTATGAAACTTGTATGAAAACTTGTATGAAAATTGGACTATCCTGTAATTATCTGAAATAATATACTCTGATTACACTGTGGAAACCTCTAGACACACTTCCAAGGCACCGGGATTCACAGAAGGGCTCAGAAGGAGCCCTCACCTACCTCCCATACCTAGCCCTGCAAGAGCCCCCCTGGCATGCTCTTTGAGGATAGGAATAGTTGGCCCCATGGTGCCTCTGGCATGGCTGATAAATTACTACCACAGCAGGGCACAGGGATTTGAGCTGATATCTCTAGTACATAGAAATAAGGAGGTTAGCACTTCCTCTGTTAAGGACTTGAGTCCCATTCTTAAGACCCTCCCTGTCCATACTCTGGCCCTCCTGGTAGTGACCAGGGCCCACCACCACACCCCCCAACTTGGCCAATCTTAAGCCTTGCAGAGCAGGGATGATGCTGAGAAGAGGCTCTGGCCTCTAGTCCTTCTAGAGGACTCTGGCCTCTCCAGTCTCTACAGCCCTTTGTCCCCAGGGGTATCGGTGGAAGAAATAGACAAGCCTACCTGGGGCCAATGAACTCAGGTGCTTTCTTCTGATCCTTGAACAGAAACCTGGGGCTGTAGGAATCATGAAGCTCTGCTGATCACCCTGAGTATTCTGCTTTATAAGAGCTTCATCCCGTTTCTTCTTGTCTTTTAGGACACTCCCCTTAAGCTCACCCTGTTCCCTGACCACCACACTCCCTAGCCCTTTTTTGAGTCATGAAAACATTTAACCAAAAGGCGATCTCCTTAGTATCACCTGTAATATCCCTGAATAACCCCTCCTAAGGCAAGATCCTGCCTCCCCAGCTAGGTTCCCAGGAGCAAAAGTTCCTGGAGGAAGAGAGGGGTTCACCTTCCCAGGAGGGTGCAGACAGAGGGCCATGGAGTAATGATTGCAGTAAGAGGAGAGGACCCAGGATAGGGAGCGCACAGTACATGGGCTGTGCGCATGTGCACGTGCGAGCCTGACAGGAAGCCATAAATATCTATTTGTTAAATTAATATTTATATATTACACAGGAAAAGGAGAGGCAGGTTTCCAAATGCCCTTATGGCCTAGAGAGAGTCTGGGCGGCAGGGGAGGGGGGAACAGAGTCACAGATTGGAGCACTGGAGAGCTATGGCCACAGAGAAATATTTTAGGGTTTTTTTGTCAATTTCAACCCATTCTAGACTAAGCTACCAGGACCATCTCCTCTTGATGCACATTTGTCAAGATGAATTATATGTTTCTACGAGTGGCACATTCGTATTTCTGACATCTGTTTGGAAATTCTACTCATCCTCTGCAGCTGTCCTGATACTGAGGGCACTGTTATGCAGTTTTTAGGTGTTCCAGAAGTACTTACAAATTGACAGACTGACACTGAACCGTGGGATTACATGAGCCTTAAAAATGTGTTTATCTGATCTCTGAAAGTGCTGTCATCTTACATATGCCATGGACTTTTTCTATTGTGAAACATTTCGAGTGAACAGCAAAGAACAGTCATACAGCCAACACCCACATTTCACAAATATTAACACTTTGCCCTATTTCATATTTTTTAAGTAAAACGTTACAAATTGAGTAGAAACCCCCTTTTGTGCTTCTCCAAGATCCGACTCCCCTCTCCCAACTCTCCCCAGAGGAGGCCACCGTCCTAAAGTTGTGTGCATCCTTCTTGTCCACGTTTTTACATTTATTTTTTTATTTTTTTTAAGATTCTATTTGTTTATTTGAGAGAGAGAGAGAGAGAAAGCACGAGCAGGAGGGAAGGGTAGAGAGAGAAGCAGACTCCCCGCCAAGCAGGGAGCCTGATACGGGACTCAATCCCAGGATCCTGGGATCACAACCTGGGCCAAAGGCAGATGCTCAACTGACTGAGCCACCCAGGCGCCCACATTTTTACATTTTTATCACACTTACATTCATAAACCATAGGTATTGTTTTGCTGGTTTTTATGCTTTACCAAATATGGTATTACCACACTGTACCTATCATACTGCAATTTACTGGTTTTCATCAACTTTATGTTTTTGGAATTGAACTGCAACACGTGCATCTCTAGTCCATTCACTTTCACTGCACAGAACAGAGTGTTCTCACCATATGAACACACATAATTATCCATTTTCATGTGGATGAACATTTGGGTTGCTTTAATTTTTGTCCATCACCAAAAATGCTGCCATAAACATCCTGCACACATCTTGCACCACACACATGTGAGCCCTCCCATAGAGTTTATATTGGAAGAGGGAGGCTGGGTCAAAGGGCACACACATCTTGATCTTTCCTATATATATTTACTATATATTAAATAAATTTGTTTTCCCACGCCGTTGTTCCAATTTACACTTGTATGAGAGCACCTATTTCTCCACATCATTCTTAATGCTTGTGCTATCAGACATTTCCACTTTCGTCATCCTCATAGATGTGAAATAGCATCTCATTGTAGTTTGCATTTTCCTGATTACCAGTGCAGTTGGTCCTCTTTACATGTTTGAGGGTCATTCGTGGTTCCTCTTCTGTAAATTGATGGGCTGTTCATTCTCTGTCCACTGTTTATTGGGTTGGTTGGTTGTTTCTCATTGATTTTTAAGGGTTGTTTGCACATTCTGAGTGCAAATTTTAGTGGACCCCTATTTTTTTCAGTCATCTGACCTCCAGGTTATCACTCTTCATTCTCTGAAGATTTTAGCACCTGGTTCATTGTCTTCCTTCCCAGTACTCAGTTACTGGGGATTTCAATGTCGACAAGGATGATCTTCTTGGTTCCTGATCCCCTCATTCCCAGTGATCCTATCTTCACCCTTTCCCAAGCCACCTGCTTCCAGTCATGCCTGAGACCTTGCCAGTTACCAACAATCACGTTCCCTCCTTTCTCTTGATGACAAGCATCTCCCTGTTCAATACTTAGGTTTTAGCACACTGCCTCCAATAGCCTGACTCCAACAATTCTTCAGCTCTAACAGAACCTGCTTTCCATTGACCTGCCAATTTTTAATATCCCACACCCCTTCGAGTCCCCACCCCCTCCCCTATCTGGCTTAGAATCCACATTCCATCATTATAGTTTCTTCTCTGTATGTGTGGTTGTTCTCTTGCTCCTCTTTTCCTCCCTTGAACTTTTCTGGAAGAACCCCAACACTGAATAAATATAACTCTCCATTCACTCCCCAGTAGCACATCAGCAAATGATGGTTGCTAGGGAAAAACACACAAGCATGGTGATACTCATAACCGCTAACCTTAGGAGGGTCTTCAGGGCTGTCCTTCAGCTCCACTTCCCTAATTGATTCACTCTCTCATAGTCTTATAGACAATTATTTCATATCCTCTCCTCTTCCCTCAAATTTCCAAAGCCTCCCATGTCCTTCTTTTTAGCTGATGACCTTGCTTCTGATTGTATGGGGCATATAGGAGCACTCTAAAAAGTATTACCGACCCCAATTCTCTGCTTTCCCTTCTGTTACAGTGGATAAAGTGGCAGGGCTCCCATGCAAAGCCAATGCCTCCACTTTTGCCCTGGGTCCCATTCCTTCTCACTTCCTCGAAGACACTGTCTGTACTGGATCATTCTCATCAGCATACACTCTGTATATCTTCTATGTTAAAAGAAATAAACACAAAACCCAAAACTCACTTAATACATGTCCCCTTCAACTCCCATCCCATTTCCCCTCCTCCCTCTACAGGAAACTCCTCAAAAAGATCATCTATACTCATCCTCTCCCCTTGCTCTTCTGTCCTTTCTTGAAACTAGGCCCAACAGGCTTTCATCACCACCACTCGATGAAACAATCAGCAAGGCTGTGGATGACCTCCACTTTGCCAAATCTAACGATAAATGCTCGGTCCTCATCTTAGCCTCTCAGCAGCATCTGACAAAATTGCTCCCTCCTTCTTGAGACATCTCCTTCTCTTTGGTTCTCTTCAAATCTCGTTGAACGCTCCTTTACTTGGTGCTTCTTTTCCTTTCCAGATCTAAGACTGGAGCACCCTGGGGCTCAGGCCTCAGACCTCCTTTCCTCCATGAACTTGATTCATTAGGGGATCTCATCCAGCCCATGGTTTCATACATCATCTGTAGACTGGCCACTCTCAAACTGACGTTTGTGGCTTCACCTTCTTACCTGAACTCTAGACTCATGTACCAGTGAGGTACCTACTTGATGCTTATACTTGATGTCTGATAAGCATCTCTAACTCAATATGTTTAAAACCATGTTCTTAATGCTGATGATTTCAATGCCATAAGCCTCCTCCTCCTGCAGGGTTCACCATCTTATTAAAAAGCATCACTGTTAACCCAGTTGCTTGGGCCTTGGAATCTCTAGACTTTGACCTCTCCCTTTCTCTCCCATCCTATGTCAGCAAATTACATCTTCTCTACCTCCAAAACACATCCGAGTGCATGCACTTCGTACTACCTCCACCGCCATCATCCAGAGACAAGTCATCGTCTCTTGCCTGGACTATTAGAATGACCTACTAACTGGACATCCTGTCCCTTTCACCTTTACCCCTCTCCAGTCCACTCTCCTCCACACAGTAGCTAGAGTAATCCTTATAAACTGTTAGCTGTGTCTTGTCACTCCTTAGCTCAAATCCTCCAGTGGTTCCCCACACCCTCCAGCTGTCCTTATCAGTGGCCTCGCAGGCCCTGCATACACTGTCCTCCTAATTCCTTTTTTACCTTCTCTTCTCTCACTCTCTCCCCTACCTCCTCCAGACATACTGGCCCTCTTGTCCCTCAACGACCAAGTATACTCCTGCTTCAGAGCCACCACTCAGGTGGGATATTCTGCCTGAAAGTTTCTTCATCTCGATATCCACATGCCAAACTCACCTTATCTGAATGGCCTTCCTCAGCCACACCTATAAAACAGCAGCCCCACTCCATACTCTATCCCTTTATCCTGCTTTCTTTTTTCCCCATGGCACTTACCATCACCTGACATATATTTATTTGTTTGTTGGAAATGCAAACCATTGCAAGAATATCAACTTTCGTTTATTCACGGCTAGGTACTAGGTACTAGGCTACGTATATAGCACTAGGCTAGGTACATAACAGAAGCTCAATAAATATTTGTTGAATGAATGAAAAAATGGACAAATTATTTTTCTTAAAAGTTTTACAGTTTTGCATTCTCAAATTTCAATTTATTTTTGTATGCGGTTTGAAATAGGGGTCTAATTTTTTTTTTTCCTATTTTTTAAAGATTTTATTTTATTAGAGAGAGAGAGAGAAAAAACAAGCTGGGGGCAGCCAGAGAGGGAGAGGATGAAACAGACTCCCCACTGAGCAGGGAGCCCAATTTAGGGCTCCATTCCAGGACCCTGGGATCATGACCGGAGCCAAAGGCAGACACTACCAACTGAGCTATGGGATCTAATTTATTTTTATGTGGAAAACCAATCATGCCGTTAATATTTATTGACTAGTCCTTCCTTTCCTCCATTAGCTTGTATAATCTCACTTCTGCTATTTCTCAAACTTTCATCCATGGGAAAGTTTGTTTTTGATCTCTCTATCTGTCCTATTGGTCTATTTGTCTCTTTTATTTACCACAGCATTTTAATAAGTCTTGATACATAGTTAGGCAAGTAACGCCGCCTTTTTTTTTTTTTATCAAAATTGTTTTTGGTCTTCTTAAAGTTTCATTCTCCCATATGAGTTCCACTATGAAACAAAACAAACTATTGAAATTTGGATCGGACTCACATTGACCTCATAGATTAAAATGGGGACAAATGCGCATCTTCATGTTATTGAGCCTCCCCACGTGTAGTAGATCTCTCTACTTAGATCTTCATTTCGCTCTTCAAAAATGGTTTATATGTTTCTCTGTAAAGACGGAGCAAACTCTATGTTATTTTTACTCTTAGATATCTGATAGATTTTATGAATGGTACCCTTTTCTCTCTAACATTTTTAACTGGTTGTTATTACTGATTTTGCACGTTGATCTTGCAGCTAGCAAACTGCTGACTTATTAGTTCTAATATCTTGTCATAGATTCTATGCATTGGCAAATAAATTGAGTTTTTCTCATCCTTAGGAATTCTTACATCTTACCTCCTTCTCGTATTTTATTGTATTGATTAAAACCTCCGGTATAAGATTGAATAGTAGGAGTGCTGCAGGTATCCTTTTCTTATTACTGAGTCCCATGGGAATATAGTTAGGATTCACTTTTAAATGCTATTTATTATAGATATTTGGTAGGATTCTGTATTGGGTTAAGAAAATTCCCTTCTAGTCCTAGTTTGTTAAGAGTTGCTTTTTTTAAAATCCTGAATAGATCTTAAATTCTATAGAAAAAAATTTTTTGCTTCCATTGAGATGATCATGTGGATTGCTCCTTTGATCTCTTAAGGAACAGGATTACAGTGATACATTTTTTGCTGGTGAACATCCTTGTATTCTTAGGATAAACTCTACATGGCCATGATTTATTTTGTATATAGCACTGCACCAGAATCGGTGAATGGAAGAGTCCTTATGTTGCAAAATGCTGTAGAGTGATGGCCTTCAGCACCCTCTTCATATAGTAGCTTGGGAAAATATCAGAATTTAATTGCCATCAGATTTCAGTAAGAAAAAAGGACTTACCTGCAGAAAACAATGGAATGAATGGTTAACCCTTTTATCTCTGAACATTGAATGAGATAAATTTGCAGCTGCTGTTCTCTATTTTGTATATCTTACCACTACCACTTTAAAATTTTTGCATCCATGTTCCTCATTGAGATTGGTTCATAATTGTCCTTTTCCTGGTTTAGAATTGGTTATTTAAAAACCAAATGGAAGTTTAGCTTCCACTTAGAATGTACAAAGCTACAAAAAAAAAATATCAACTCCCGCCCTAGCAATGAAAAAAATATAGATAATGTACAGAATCATAACTTTCCTAGACCCCATCAGAAAGCTGAGGCAACCACACGAGCTGAATGCTGAACACTGAGAAGACCAGTGAAGGAAAGATGCGACACGTGAACTGTTTCACTTTTGTCAAGGTAGGGGAGGAAGAGGCTGCCATAAAAGTGGGTAGGATGAAAGCAGCAAAAATTTTAATGAATTCTTTAAGACCGAGTGTGAGCTAACATGCAATCTAGAACAGAGTTGCTCAGCTTTAGCCCTATTGACATTTTGGGCAGGATAATTATTTGTTGTGAAAGGCTGTCCCAGGCATTGTAGAATATTTAGCAGCGTTCCTGGAGTCTCCCTACTGGATGCCAGTAGTACCCGCCCCTTGCCTCCCATTGTGATCATCAAAAATGTCTTCAGACATTACCAGATATCCCTTTGGGGGCAAAATGCCCCTGATTGAGAACCACTGGTTTAGAACCATGAACACCCAGACACAAGAGAGTCTGAACTCACTCACAACCTCTTTTCCAAAGGCCTCCACCAAGTGCTGATGAAAAAGACAGGGGCAGAAGGAACCCCACATTAAAAAGCAAAGATTGTCAGATTACGTACAAAACATGACCCAGCTAATATGTGGTCCACAAGAAACTCACTCCGAAAATGAAGAAAGAAAGGGTTTAAAAGTTAAAAGATGGAAAAGGGAGATCATGCAAGCACCACTCAAAAGAAAGCTGGAGGAGTTATAATAGTACAAAAAAGTACACTTCAGAACAAAGACTATTGCCAGGGATAAAGAAGAACATTATTACATAATGAAAAAGGGATCACATTAGCAAGAAGATGTAACTATCCTAAATGCGTATGCATCTAAAAACAGAACTTCAAAATAGATAAAGCAGAAACGGTTAGAATTAGAAGGAGAAACAGGATAATCTGCCTTTATTGTTGAAGGCTTCAACACTACTCTCTCAGTAATTGATAGGACAAGTAAATGGAAAAACAATGAGGCTATGAAAAACCTGAACAATACTGTCAACAAACTTGACCTAACTGACATGTATAGAACACTCCACTCAACAAGAGCAGAATATACCTTGTTTTTTCCAAGCACACATGAAACATTCATCATGATAGACCACATCCTGGGCCAGAAAACAAGTCCCAACACACTGCACAAGATTGAAATATTGCGGGTATGTCCTCTGGCCTCGACAAGATGAAACTAGAAGTAAATAACTAAGGTATTTGGAAAATCTCTAAACATCTGAAAATGAAACAACGCATTGCTAAATACCCAGACATCAACAGTGATTTACAAGAGAAATTAGAAAATATTTTAATTGAATGAAAATGAAAACACAAATATATCAAAATTAGGGGGATGCAAGTATCACCGTTCCCTCTCTCTCTCTCTCTCTCTCTCTGTCTCTCTTCCAAAACAATCTGTATTTTGAAAAACGATCCATTTCTAGTTGATAAAACACATCTTTAACACCACCTTGTCCTGGTGTTTTTATTGAGAGGGGGCAGGAAGACAGAGTTTGATTAATTATTGTTTTGTTTTCTCTAATAGTGTTTTATTTTTTCAAGTTTTCCTGATGCCAAACGATCTGCCAAACTGATGAGATTGCTCCTACATTTGCACTTTTCAGAAGGAAAGGAAGGTTACAAGAGGACGAGGACCCTCACTGGGATGCAGACCCACACCGCGGGCCTGGCAATCCCTGGCATGCCTCGTGGGATGATTAGATGAGGGGATTCCTGCCTTCTTTTGACAGCTCGGCCTTGGAAGAAAGCCTATGCCTTAACTCCATTCTAGATGACATGGACGTCATCCACAGCCTTGACACACAATAGGTGGGGACCAAGAATAGACACATCTCACCAAATGTTATTTGTACATTCTCTCTTTTCTTTGATCAGCTTTCCCCCCTCCCCCTGGTTTGTCTATTCTACTAGTAATTTTCTTTTTTTAAGATCTTATTTATTTATTTGAGAGAGAATGTGTGCGCGTGAGCATGAGTGGGGGCGGGGGAGTGGGAGGGTGGGGAGGACAGAGGGAGAGGGAGAAGCATACTCCTTGTTGAGAGGGAGCCTGATCCGGGGCTCAATCCCAGGACCCTGAGATCATGACCTGAGCCGAAGGCAGATGCTTAACCGACTGAGCCACCCCGGCGCTCCTTATTAGTCATTTTAAAAGACCCAGCTCTTAGTTTTGCCAGTTATCTCTATGGTTTTTTCCTTTCTATGGAGATGAGAGGATGATGGTGGTGGTTTGGTCTCATGTAGCTGTTGTTTGGTTTGTTGGTTTGTTGGTTTCAGTCTCCCCCCACTCCCCCTCCACCAGCATCTCAGTTCCCCTCCAGTGGCAACCAGTGTTACCAGTTGCTTTTTTACCTATCTGTTCAGCAAGATTTGTGCATGTATGAACAACTACGTATAAATCATACTTGTGTAGTTGTAACTCCTGCTTATGAAAGAGTGGCATATTGTGCACACTGTCCTGCCTGTTACTTTCTTCATTTAATAATATATTTTGGAGATGATTATGAATCACTACATACTGAGAATCCTCATTCTTTTTAATAGTTGCACACAGCATTTGTATTTTATGACTGTTCACTGAATTGTAATCAATCTTTTGCTTTTATAAATAATAGTATAATTAATAGCCTTTTTCATACATTGTTTTGTTTGTATCTGTAGAATAAATTAGGAGAAGTGAAATTGGTAGGTCAAAAGGAGTTTGCTTGTGTTATTTTCTTCCCTATTGCCAAATTGCCAAACTGTCAGATGTTGTATGGATTTGCACTGCTGCCTATTTCATCACACCCTAAACACCGGCTAACCCAGTGTTCAATCAACTTATTGGATCTTTACCAATCTGATCATTTTAAAGTGGTGAGGGTGATTAAGAGGTACAAATTTCCACTTACAAAATAAGTCATGGGGATAAAAAGTACAACATAGGGACTACAGTCAATAATATTCTAAAAACAGTATGGTGACCACTCTTATCGTGGTGAGCATGCATAATGTACAGAATCATCGAGTCACAATGTTGTACACATGAAACTAATATAATATCAGCTATACTTCAATAATAAAAATTTTTAAATAAATGAGTTAATTAGATAAAAATGGCTTTTCAGCATAGTTTAAAATTCCATTTCTTTCCGTACTGCTGAAATTGAGCATTTTCTCTGAACATCTATTCATATCCCTGGCCCATTGTTTTTTCTGAGTTTTTGTCTTTTTCTTATTGATTTGTAGAGGTTCTTTATGCATTAGGGAAATAAGGCCTTAGCCTATCCTACTTTCCTCCAGCTTGTTACTTTCTGTTTTAACTTTACTTACACAAAAATAAAGCCCCTTGGTAGAGTCTTCCCTGGATAATTATGTACTGTTGTTTTTATTCTCATTAATTCTTTATTGTCTTAAATTTCATATGGTCTGACCTAATATTGCTACTCCAACTTTCTTCAGTTAATAATTGACCACTCTTTCTTCTCCATCCTTGTATTTAAAACATTTGCAACCACTTTTCTCCCTCCGCCTCTTGTCATGAGCCTATAACTGGATTTTGTATTGCTTTATTTAATCCAATCTGTTAGTCTGAATAGATTAGTTTACCTGCTTGTGATGATCAATAAATGTGGAATTATTTCTACCGTACGTTACTGCATTTTCTGTTTATCATCTATACTAGTTTACTAAGGTTGCTATGACAAATTACCACAAACGGGGTGAACTTCAACAAATCTGGAAACTGTTTTGTCACAGTTCTGGAGGCGGAAGTCTGGAATGCAGGTGTTGGCAGGGCCAAGTTCCCTCCTGAAGCTCTGGAGGAGAGTCCATCCCTTGCCTCATCCAGCCTCTGTGGCCATTGGCATTCGTAGGTTTGCAGCTGCACCTCTCCCATCTCCGCCTCTGTCTTCATCTGACCAGCAGTCCTCTCCCTGCATGTCTGACACTTAGCATTGGATTTGGATTTAGGGCCCACCCAGATAATTGAGGGTGATCTCATCTAGGGATCCTTAACTTCATCCATGCAAAGACTTTTTTTAAAAAAAGATTTTATTTAGGGCGCCTGGGTGGCTCAGTTGGTTAAGCGACTGCCTTCGGCTCAGGTCATGATCCTGGAGTCCTGGGATCGAGTCCCGCACCAGGCTCCCTGCTCGGCAGGGAGTCTGCTTCTCCCTCTGACCCTTTTCCCTCTCGTGCTCTCTATCTCTCATTCTCTCTCAAATAAATAAATAAAATCTTAAAAAAAAAAGATTTTATTTATTTATTTGACAGAGCGAGAGTGAGAGAGCACAGGCAGGGGGAGCAGCAGAGGGAGAGGGAGAAGCAGGCTCCCCCACTGAGCTGGGAACCCAATGTTGGACTCGACCCCAACCCTGGGATCCTGACCTGAGCTGAAGCAGACGCTTAACTGACTGAGCCACCCACGTGCCACGTGCAAAGACTTTTTTTCCAAATAAGGTCACCTTTACAAATTCTAGGGATTAGGATGTGAACATATCTTTTAGGGGGGGACTATCATTCAACCCCCTGCATACCATCCTTATTCCTTATTCTTAGCTTCCCCCCTTCTTTCTTGACTAATGTCAGATTGATAAAGGTTTATCTTTTTACCTCTGTTTATTCAGAAGATATTAGATATTTACACTAATTTGGTCAGTATCCTTAAATTTTAACAGACATGTAGCCATAACATTTTCTAATGAATTCTGTATTTTTTCGGTATTTCCATTCTTTCACAGAAAAGATCCACCAAGGGGCGCCTGGGTGGCTCAGTCAGTTAAGCGTCTGCCTTCGGCTCAGGTCATGATCCCAGGGTCCTGGGATCGAGCCCCGCATCGGGTTCCCTGCTCCGCAGGAAGCCTGCTTCTCCCTCTCCCACTCCCCCTGCTTGTGTTCCTGTTCTCGCTGTCTCTCTCTCTGTCAAATAGATAAATAAAATCTTTAAAAAAGAAAAGAAAAGAAAAGATCCACCAAATTAGTGTACTTTTATTTCCCACCGAATAAATCCCAGCCCAGTCTCTTTTGTTATTTTGTCTAGAAGTGGTGCCCCAAATTTTCAAATATCCAATGACTAAACATTGAGCATCCATCTGTAATATTTATTTATTCCTTCATTTATTTATAAGTTATAGACACACATCACTTTCCAACGTATTATGTAATTTACAAAATATATACAAAAAGACAAAAATAGATAAATCTAATATAAAGATGACAAATCCTGATATTTTCTTTCTGGGCAAAAAGAGGTCATTTTACTGATCTCCTGGGGCTCGTGCACCCTATTTTGGATACCACTTGTTTCGAGATTTCATTTCACTTTCAAAATAACACACCAAGTATGTTAATAAGAAATTCATTGCCAATTCAGAATTACATTTATGAAAATGTTTTACATTTACTATTGCTTCTCCCTTCCTCCATCTTCCCTCTCAGCTTACTTTCATTTGGTGAAGTTAGGCTTCCAGTTGTCCAGTAGATGTATTTCATGTCTTTCAGTCTACTTTTGTCTTCTTTTCTTTTCTTTTTTTCTTTTTGCTTCCCCATACTACAGAATCTTCTAAAGTGTCTTCCAATTCACTTATTCTCCCTTTGACTTTTAATTTGCAAATATTCTATCTTTTTTAAATTCTACTTTCAATATAGTATTATCATGAAATGATTAAGCACCATGGAATCAGACTGCTGCTCTGTTTGGAATCCTTGTTCCTCCACAAAAACCCTATGAGAGCTTGGGCAAGTCATTTCATTGCCATTTTCTCATTTGTGTATGGGAATAATACTATTCCTACTTCATGGGGTTATTGTGCTGATTAAATGAGATTTAGTAGCTTAATATGTTTAAAGCACCTAGATTTGTGCCTGGTACTTATTTTTTTTTCTTTAAATTTTTTATTGTTATGTTAATCACCATACATTCTATCATTAGTTTTTGATGTAGTGTTCCATGATTCATTGTTTGTGCATAACACCCAGTGCTCCACGCAGAACGTGCCCTCTTTAATACCCGTCACCAGGCTAACCCATCCCCCCACCCCCCTCCCCTCTAGAGCCCTGTTTGTTTTTCAGAGTCCATCGTCTTTCATGGTTCGTCTCCCCCTCCGATTTACTCCCCTTCATTCTTCCCCTCCCGCTATCTTCTTCTTTTTTTTTTCCTTAACATATATTGCATTATTTGTTTCAGAGGTACAGATCTGTGATTCAACAGTCTTGCACAATTCACAGCACTCACCATAGCACATACCCTCCCCAATGTCTATCACCCAGCCACCCCATCCCTCCCTGTGCCTGGTACTTATTAAGTGCTCATTAAAGTGAGTTATTTCTGGGGCACCTGGGTGTCTTAGTCCATTAAGCAAGTCTGACTTCTGCTTAGGTGGTGATCTCAGGGTTCTGGGATCGAGCCCTGCGTCTGGTTCTGTGCTCACTGGGAAGTTTGCTTCTCCCTCTGCCCCTCCCCCCCGCTCATGGTCTCTCTCTCTCTCTCTCTCTCTCTCAAATAAATAAATAAAATCTTAAAAAAATAAATTTAGTTACTTCTATTTCTAATTTTGCTGAATTGAAGCCAGAGAACATGGTTGATTTTCTCTCTCTTCGGTGGAAAATTTTATTGACGTTTTCTCTGGAGCTTGACCTTGTAAAAAATTCTGTGGATATATTCTTGAATATTTGGTTTGCAAAGTGAAGAGCTACGAACAAAGCCAGGACCGGCTCTCCCTCTAGGGACTGAAAAAAAACTGGACGAATTATTTTTAATGTATTTTTAAAGTATCTGAAAGCCATCAAAAGCTACTGGGCTCAAATCTGAGGGATCAATAGGATAGTGGGCAAATAAAACTAGAATATATACATAAAATAGAAAATTATGCAGTATGAAAATGGCGTAACTAGATCCATATATATCAGCATGGATAAATGCAAAAACATTAAGTGAAAAGTATAAGATGCAAAATACTTTATGTTGTCTGATATTCTATGCATTTTCTGTGAGTACAAATATTTGAATAAAAAAATTTTTTTAAGTCTGGAAGGAAAAACTAAGTTCATGAGTGTGATCAACTTGCGTGTGGGGGAGAGGGGTTGGAGAGTTGAGTAGGAGGGTTGTCAAAGCGGCTTTAATGTGGGTGGATAAGCACAATGTAGTAAATATGTACAGTGGAATATTATTCAGCCTAAGAAGGAAGGAAATTCTGACACATGCTATAACATGGATGAACCTTAAGGATATCATGCTAAGTGAAATAAGCTAGTCACAAAAAGACAAACACTGTATGATTCCACTTATGTGAGGTACTCAGAGAAGTCAACTTCATAGAGAAAGGAAGTAGAATGTTGGTTGCCAGGGTCAGGGTAGGGGGGGATGGGAGTTGTCTAATGGGCACAGTGCTTCAGTTCAAAATGAAAGGAGATGGTTGGTGGTGATGGTTGCCCAACATTATGAATGTATTTAAGACCACTGTACCGTACACTTAAAAATGGTTAAGATGGTAAGTTTTATGTTATGTGTATTATACCACAATTAAAAACCTGAGGAAAGAAAGGGACTTTAGTGGTACCTCTAATGTTTTAACTTTTTTTTAAAAAGATTTTATTTATTTATTTATTTGAGAGAGAGAGAGAGAGCAGGGGGAGGAGAAGAGGGGGGAAAGAGTCCCAAGCGGACTCCTTGCTGAGCTCAGAGCCTGATGCAGGGCTAGCTCTCGGGACCCTGAGATCATGACAGGAATGGAAACCAAGAGTCAGCCCAACTGACTGAGCCACCCAGGCACCCCTATAATGTTTTAACTCTTAGAAAAACTAAAAAAAAAAAATTTTTTTAAAGACTAAAAGGAAAATAGGGCGCCTGGGTGGCTCAGTCGTTAAGCGTCTGCCTTCAGCTCAGGTCATGATCCCAGGGTCCTGGGATCGAGTCCCGCATTGGGCTCCCCGCTCGGCGGGAAGCCTGCTTCTCCCTCTCCCACTCCCCCTGCTTGTGTTCCCTCTCTTGCTGTCTCTCTCTCTCTGTTGAAAAATAAATAAAATCTTTAAAAAAAAAAGACTAAAAGGAAAATAGAATAATAACAATTATGTTACACTTAGTTCATCTGTAAAGTGCTGTTAGAAGCAGAAAAGAGGGGATGACAAACTGAGCCCTGGGGTCGGGGGCGGGGCGGGGAAGAACCAAGCTCCCCACGGCCACTGTCTACCACCAGGATACAGGGAAAACAGGGACCCTAGGGTCCATGAGGAGCTGAAGTCTGATTGTTAATAACACCTACACTGGTGAGGGCTTATTGTGTGCCTTCTTTTGTGTGTATCCAGGGCTTTAGATTTGTTATCTCAATTCATTCTCACAGCAGCCTTTTGAGTTAGGTACTATTGTTACTCCCATTTGACAGATAAAATATCTAAAGCTCAGTGAGGGTAAAGGATTTGCTGAAGTGACAAAGCAAGTGAGCCCTGGAGCTATGATTTGTATCCAGGCAGGTCTGACCCCAGCGCTCAGACACTTAACCATGCCATTGCAATGTGTGTTTTCTAGTAAGCAAAAGGGAAATGTCCACACACATATCGTGATGTTAAGGTGTAATCCAAAGCAAGAGCTATGTTAAGAGTATGTGGAATATTTTGTTCATGAACATAACTGTGTCCTTATAACCAGAAAGATACAACTTGCAGATGCCTGCCCTCTGAGATTTAAACTAGTAAAAAGAAATCTTTAATGGATGAGAGTAGCTATCTAAGGAATTCACCTCAAGGAACAGATCAAAGTCAGAAGAGACATGTGAATGCCAAACTTCAATCAAGATGTCTAGAGTGAAGTCACATGAAGGCATAATTGATGAGAGTGATTTGGATTTTAAAATGTTTGTATTCTTTGATGTGGTAATTCTACTTTTTGGAGTCTATACTAGGGGCATAATACCAAATACCGAAAGGTTTTATCCATAAATATATTCACCATGAAATGAATTTTAATAGTAAAAATGAAAATCAATCTAGTTATCCAACACTAGTGAAATGGTCAGTGAAATCGAATCCCCATATGATGGAAATTGTGAGCCTCACAAACACATATGAAGAATTCGTTACTATTTAACAATTTCATATGTATAGAACAAATTGCATGAGGAAATACAGTCAATGTGCTGTATAGAGACAGGGTTACCCTCCTGCTACAAATACAAAGAGATACTGAATAAGTGTATAATAATATTAAAAATATTAGTTGAGGAATGAAATAAAGGAGATTAATAAAAGGAAATTTTATTACAAAACAATAAGAATATAATAAATAATAGGAAATTCTCAAGTCCCAGAGGGAAATAAGGAACCCAAAGCCAGTGGGGTAAGAAAGATGAAGACACTAGGGCAGTCAGTATGGACCTGGAGCTTGGCCCTTAGGGTCTAGGGCCTGCGGTTTCAATATTCACATGGAGATGGAGATGAGGTGTCAGGTCTATGAAAGGCAGGGACCTTGTCTTGGCTGGATTGATACCCTCTAAAACAGAGGCTGAAGCAAGGATGAAAGAACTGGAGCCTTACTTGATGTTATTAGCCAAGGTTCTCCAGAGAAACAGAACCAGTAGGATGTGTATTTATATAGAAAATGATTTATTTTAAGGAATTGGCTCCTGCAATTATGGGGCTGACAAGTCCAAAATTTGCAGGGCGGGCCAACAGGCTGGAGTCCAGGGAAAGCTTGATGCTGCATTTGACTTTCGAAGGCTGCTGCAGAATTCTCTCTGGCTTGCAGGAAGTCAGCCTCTTGTTCTATTCAGGCCTTCAGTTGATTGGACGAGGCCCACCCACATATGGAGGATGATGTGCTTTACTCAAAGTCCAACTCATCCAAATTTTCATCTCATCCAAAAAACACCCTCACAGAAACATCCAGAAAAAGGTTTGATCACATATCTGGGCACCATGGCCCAGACAAATGGACACATAAAATTAACCATCCCACTTGGGAGTCAGAAGCAGGGCAGCAAAGATGAGGAAAGGGGAAGCGAAGCAAGAAAGGCACAAGGAAGTGTGAAATGGTACGTTGTCATTCTGGCTGACATTTCACGAGAAGCCTCCAAGATCACAGCAGGTTACTCAGCAAGCATGTTTGGTTGGCATATGGTTCCACTCCAAGCAGGCTGCAGAGAGAAATGGCCCTTTGGAGTGGGCCACGGGAGGGAGGAAGAAGGGGAATTTATCTGCAATCTCCCTCCCATCTCCTGTTTTCCATTAGCAGAGACTCAGTCGACAGAAAGTTGACTCCCCAGTAGTTCCAGGTTTTGTCCCGTGGCCTTTTCTATAGTGAGAATCCGTAAGGCATTTCATCCAACTCTGGAAGTTGTGGGAGGAGCCCGGAACTCTGTGTTCCTGGATGTTCAGCCTAGCTGCATGGTGGCCGTCAAGGTGAAGGACCAAGTGTTCCCAGAGAGAGTGATGGTCAGCCTCTGGTCGTGTCAGCAGAGTCCCAGAGGCTGTCCATGCTGAGGAAATCTAAGGATGAACATAGATTTGCATCAGATATAACCCACCCCTCCTACCTCTCCAATCCACTCACTCTCTATTATATTGACTCCTGTACTATATGGTAGAGATTTCATTTTTTGTGTGAGTACAAGATGCCCTGCTCCTTGCCCTAGAGGGAAGTCTGTGTCTGAATCAGTCACAGAGTCCCTCAAGGTGGTACCCAATTGCAAACTTCTGGAAGAATTCAGAAACAAGAGTCCTTGCTGTTGTAGCTGGTCCCTGGTCATACCTGATATTCACTACCTCTCTCTTCTACACCCATTCTAAATTTCCCTTATTCCTTGACAGCATTTCGGCTGGCCCAAGTTAATTGCCTGGTAGAGTAATCCAGACCTTTGGGCCCTTTCTTTTCCCTGCTTCGGTGGGTTGCAGTTGCTGGGATTCCCGTGGTTATTATAGGACATAGAAATACTAAGAGACGCCCAAATAAATGTCCTGAGTTCTGGAAATTCTCTTTACTATCCTTTTGTGTAGAAACAACCCTAGTTCCTCATGCTAATCAGGACTGATTGCTCAACCAGTGCAATAAATCTTTCCTGGTCCCCTGTGGCCAGATGATATCTACCACTCCTAATTTGGGGGACTCAGTTCTCTACCAAAGGTCATACTCCTGTCACATGACCTCAAACAGCTACCTCCTCTGGGTTCCAGTACATGTTTCGTGTCCTTGTCTCTTTATGGTAGGCACAGTAATGGCTCCCAAGGATGTCCCCACCCTAATTTCCAGAACCTGTGAATATGTTAGGTTGTATGACAAGGTGAGAATTAAGGTTGCAGATGGAATTAAGATTGCCAATCATCCAACTTTCAAATAAGGAGATTATCCTGAATTATCCAGTTTGGCCCAATGTAATCACAAGGTCCTTTAAATGTGGAGGAGGGAATCAGAAGAGTCGGAAATGGAGAAATGGCATCATTAGAAAGACTTGACCAGCTGTTGCCAGCTTTGAAGTTGGAAGTGGGCTATGAACCAAAGAGTACAGGCAGCTTCTAGAAAGAGCTACTACAAAACTACAAAACTATTCTTCCTTAGAGTCTCCAGAAACATGGCGCCTGAGTTTGGTTCAGTGAGACCCATTTTAGACTTCTGACCCCCTAGAACTGTAAGAAAATAAATTTGTGCTGTTTTCAGCTACTAGATTTGTGGTCATTTGTTACAGCACCGATAGGAAATCAATATACCCCTTCAGACTTAAGGGTGACAATGATTTCCACCATCCTACTTGGTTTCCTAAACCCCGCCACACCTTTGAGAGGAGTTTAATAAGAGGACTAGTCACAATTACCCAGTGTGAGTTGTTACCCATTTCCTGCTGAGCCTCTAACCCAATACAGAGCCCAAAGCATCATTGCAGGACGTAAGTGTCCTCAGCCAGGGGAAGGGAAAACAGATTTGTCTAAAGAATTCAAGGGTCAGTGAATGAAAGTTCTTGTTGAGGTGTCCTAAAGCACCAGGGACGAGCACAGCTGCAGGTGCCTAATGAATCCCAAGTGCAGCCTCACTCACCTCTCTCCTCCAACTCTCCCCATCTTCTTTCTTGCTGTCCCAAGAACGGAACCTGGACTAGACACTGGGAGTTCTGGTTTATAATCTGGTTTACGCCATCAAGTGTCTTTGGGAAGAGCAGCTAATTCCTCTGGGTTATGATTGCAGATAATACCACTTGGAGCCTAGGAAAGACTCAGTGGGTTATGGTGAACAACTGGGTGTCTTTGCCACAAAGGCTCACGCCGAACTCTTTCATCTCTCCACTCAAATTCCCATGAAGAGCCGAGAGAGCCCTCCCTCTCTAGCTCATCTAATCTCCTCCCACACCCCTCACTCCCCAAGCCCCAAACTCAGGGGCCTTCCTTCAATTCCCAAATCCCACCAAGCTCTTAACTTTGCTCTTCCTTCTGCCTTGTCACTTAGAGCTCAGTGCCCACATCACCTCCTCAGAGACCTCTCCTTGACCATCCTATGTCATGTTGTCCCCATGTGTCCTTCCCCCCCCCCGACACTTCTATGATATTGCCCTGTTGAGAAATAATGGCCGAGAGTTTCCAGAATTAAAGGGATTACACCCAATATCAAGCGATGTAATTAAAGACAATCCTCACCTCGGCTGGAGACATCAGAGTTTTATCACAGAACACCAAAGAAAAAGAACAACTTGACAGCACTTCAGAAGTGTTACTTCAGCAAAAAAGAAAATGAGCCAGAAAGGAAGAATGGGCTAGGAGAAGCGGTAATGGGCCAAGAGTGATAAAACATGTTGGCGAATCTAATCCCTGATGGGTGGTAAATCATAACTATTGAGAGGTTAAAAGCATCGAGGAATTAAAATACTAGACAACTACAATATGGAAGGTAGGAGAAAAATAGCAGAGGGAAAATAAGGCATTCTATGTCTTTAGAGGAGGAGAAGGATGACCATATTAATGAACTTTTTACTTTTATAGAAAAATATAGTTAGATATGCATATTAAACAAAAAACTTCACCTAGCCAAAAAATGGATGTGCACACACAATGTCCTCCTTCTAACCAATGAAAGAACCAAGGAAACCTCATCAATCCAACAAAAGACAAGAAAGGAGAAAAGAAATGGGGAAGAAAACCTTGGTAAAGAAGAAATATGTCCACATACAACAGGAATGGCAAAAAAAAAAAAAAATCTACAAACTAAACTCACTTTTTAAAAAAATGGGGTGTCTCAGATGGGCTTTTTTTTTTATCCAATTAAATGCTGTTTGAAAAGACACACCTTATTTCTACTTTTGGCTTCCCCCGTGACGGCTGTGGCAATGGCCCCTGTGGAAACTACAAGGTGGGCGGCCCCTGCAGCCACAGGTTAATGGTGATAAGCCCACTATTAGTGGAGGTCAGGACAGGAAATGAGACTGACCCACGAAGTGGGTGAATCCGTTCAGATAGTGCTTTCTTTTCTGACCAGAGATCATAGTAACTTGGAAGGTGTTGCTGAGGAGAGACAATTGATAATAGTCTGTAAGGGAAGTGGCCAGCACTGGTGAAAATCCAGCTCCAGCAGCATGGGAGACAATTTAGCAGGCCACCACGATGTGAGTTTTGTCTGGGTAAGGACCTCCTTTTGTGTTTTAGGAATAAATTAGGGAGGGATGCCTGGGTGGCTCAGTTGGTTAAGTGTCTGCCTTTGACCCACGTCATGATCCCAGGGTCCTGGGATCGAGCCCCGCATGGGGCTCCCTGCTCAGCGGGGAGCCTGCTTCTCCCTCTGCCTGCTGCTCCCCCTGCTTGTACTCTCTCTCTCTTTTTCAAATAAATAAATAAAATCTTAAAAAAAAAAAAGAATAACTTAGGGAGTTATTTATTCTCTGCAGGCCTGTTTCTTTACCCATAGAATAAGAACAACAATGCCATCACTCTGAGTTTGGGGGCTGTCTAAATTAGATTCCAAAGCATGGACACGGTGAGCCATTGGCACAGAGCAGCTCTTCCTGGTAAGGAAGCCGGAGAGCGGCGATCACACAGTACTGCCCCTCCCCGCAGGCAGTACCATCCCAGCCCGGGCTGGTTCTCAGTTCCCATTTTTACCCCCAGGGAAGCTACTCTGCACAAACCAAAATTATAAGAAACTGATGTGCAAACCCAAACGGAATTTGTTTTAAGTTCGTGTAAGTGCCAAGTAGATAGTTTCTCCCTAGACTCAAAAAGCAATTTTCCTTGAGGGACCTGACTGGCTCAGTCAGTAGAGCGTGTGACTCTTGATCTCGGGGTTGTGGGTTCAAGCCCCAGGTTGCATGTAGAAATTACTTAAAAATAAAATCTTAAAAAAAAAAAAAAGAAATTGTCCTTTCTCTCACCCCTTTCTTCTCCTGGGAGATCGGGTCCCTGATGTGGCAGGACCACTGAATTCATAGATTCCTTGAAGGTCCTCAGTAGGGATTAGGGTGTGTCCTCTGTACCTTTGCTTTTGGTGCCTTCTCTTCTCATCCACCGAAGTCTCCCTGTGTTAGGATTCACTTCTCCTATGACAGGAAAATAGACACCATCTGCCCCAACTAGAGTGCAACTCCCCGCCTCGACTTGTCCCCATTCCTGCTGATCCTGCTGATCACTGCAGATAGAGCTCCTTATTCTTGTGCTTTGGGGAGGGGAGGGAGCAGTTAGGAGCACCCAGATATGAGCCTAATCCCTCCTGGAACTCAGTTCTGTCTGCATACTGGGCCCCCCAGGACCTTCTTTTGTAAGAGATTCGATGGTAAGGGCGTAAGAAAGCACCAGGTGCTATGAGAGATTAGAAGCAGAGAACAGCAGCATCTGTCTGGAAAATGTATCTTCAGACCCCAAGTCACCACAAAGAGAGTGATGGCGCCGTTATCACTATGACCTCTGAGAGACACAGACTTTACTAGGTATTGGTAGCCAGTGACCAGAGGCCACACTCAAAACTGTGGAGGGATCGCCCTAACGTGGAATACAAGTCTGTGGGGGACGGGTCCATGGGCCACAGCTTACACTGACAGCTCTGAGCACATGCTCAGGATGATGTCAATAGGTAAGGTGCCCAGCCTCCAAGATAGCCCCAGTGGTCCCTGCCTCCTGGTATTCACACCCCTGTCTCCTCCCCTGAGTACCATGGTTGATCCATGTGACCGACACCATATGGCAGGGGCATGGCATGTCACTTCTGAAGCTAGGTCATAAGAGATATCATGGCTTCTTTCTTGCTCCCTCAGATCACTTGCTCAGGGGAAAGCCGGCGGCTGTATTTTGAACAGCCCTATGGAGAAGACAACTTGGTGAGAAATGGAGGTCTCTAGATAACAACCTGAGAAAAACTGAGGCTCAGCCAGGTAAGTGAGCCCTCCCAGAAGTGGAGCCCCCAGCCCCAGTCAAACCTTCAGATGTTGGCAGTCCTGGCCAACATCTTGATTGCAACCTCACGGGAGATCCTGAGCCAGAACCCCCCAAATAAGCCAGTCCTAAATTCCTGACTCTCAGAAGCTGTTTGAGAAAAGAAATGTTTTAAGCCACCATAACAACAGATAATAAAATAACATTCTCTAGCACAATTACAAACAAATGGAGTTGAATGTCATAAACCTGACTATGTAAATATGGACGAAACTCTAAATGCATATGATGGAAAGTAAAAGTTTAATGATACTAAGATGTGTTCAATATCATGGTGGGGGAAACTGTCTTATCCAAGACATATATTGGGAGGGTTTATAAGATTTCTTTGGAGACTGCTGATACTTTCTCACTCCCCCATCTCCAGGGAGGAGAGGACAGGAAGCTGCTTACCGACATAAACCACAAATATTGAGAGGGGGCTTCCATGGCACCTGGCGAGCTTGGTGTGTGTTCTCTGCAGTTTGGGGGAGGAGGTGGGTCTTTCATGCTTGCTTAACTCGGGCCTGAGGAGGCTGAAGCTGCCTGTGGGACAGGACAGGGAGTCTACATTTCCAGGGTTTGTTGGAGAGTTGAGGATTTTCCATGGAACAAGTGTTTGCCACTCAGCAGAGGGAAAGCCGGGCTGGAGCCATTTTATGCCTTCCCCCAAGAGGACCACGTGGCCTGAGGCTCGGATTGTCAGCGTGTTGTGGGCCACCGGAACAGGACTGAGCTGAGGCGGGTTAGCAGCTAGGGGAACAGAAGCCAGGGGAGGAGAGGGAAGAAGTCTTACCTTTGGATAAAGGGTGAAATGCTGATTATTATCTTGGTTGGAGTCCTCGTTAAGATTTTTTCTTATGAAAGTTTCTGAGCACATGGGAAATTGTCTATCATCTAGATTTAATGATTGTTAATGTCTGTATATTTGCTCCACCTTTTTTTTTTTCTCCTAAGGTGTTTTGGAGTAAATTGCAGACATCTGGCATTTCACACTTCTGAGGATTCCACACTGTCTTTTTAGAGAGCAGGAACATTTTCTTGTATGGTCCAGCAACACCGTCACACATAGTGGGATTAATGGTGGTTTTTTTGGAGTCCCCTGATGCCCAATACATATATGGTTTCCTTAACTGAGTCCAAGATGTCTTTTTTTTTTTTTTAATACAGTTGATTTGTTCATGTCTAGGAAGATAAACTGGAAACTTTTAATTTTTAGGTTGAGGCTGTTATTTGTAACTTAAAGTGACACAGGACTATTCCCAAAGAATGAGTAGAACTCCATTCAAGAGTGTAGAAATTTTATCCCTGCTGAATAATTCTGAAAGGACAGAAAACAAGGGGGAAATGTGTATTTTCATAATTTACACCCCCCAAAAAAGAGGGATTTATATTTTGTGAAGGTGACAGACACCGCTAGGGAGGTGCTCTAAGAAGTGTACTCACATCTTTGTAACCCCGATTGTGTAAACACTGCACAGAAATCTTATCCATTGCTGAGGCACGTGTACACTTGTGCCAGCTCGATGCAGGGGCATGTGGCAGTGTCTATCAAAATTTTAAAAGCATACACTCTTTGATCCAGCAGTCTCTTCCCCAGAAATTTATTCTGTACATATCCTTGCCATGTGAAATGACTAAGTAAAAGGATATGCTTTGCAGCATTGTTTGGAATAGCAGAAGATGGGAAACAATCCTACAAGTCCATCAGTGTGGGGCGCCTGGATGGCTCAGTTGGTTAAATGTCTGGCTTTTGATTTCGGCTCAGGTCATGATCTCCGGGTCTTGAGATCAAGCCCCACGGAGAGGGGCTCCGTGCTCAGCGGGAAGTCTGTTTCTCTCCCTCTCCTCCTACCCCTCCCCCCCCCACTCATGTGTACACACTCTCTCTCTCAAATAAGTAAATAAGTATTTTTAAAATAAAAAATAAAATTAAAATAAAAAGTTCATCCATTTTATACATATACGAGCATATCCATGTAGTGTGTATTCATCTATATGCTATACATGTATAATATATCATGTATGCTATTTATGTGCTATAGTATCCACACAAGAATCCTACCAAGTACTCTAGGTCAGCAGGAGACTGAGGCTAAAGGTAGAGGCAGACTGTACAGTGGGAAACAGTGAAACGTGGATCCAGGTGCTGAGTGCATGCGTAGGGGTCATGCCGCTGCTTGCCCTCCTCCCTCACTCCACCTCTCCTGCCCCGGGGGTCACCTCTCTAAATGACATCAACAGACTGTCTTGTCCTGTGGCTCTGGCTGGGTTCTCAGTATTGCAGCAAGAGGACAGAGGGAGGGAGGAAGGGAGGGAGGGAGGAGAGGCGGAGCGCGTATTTGTGCCCCCGGCCTCCTCTGTGGGACGCTCCGATGGCTGTGTGGCTCGCGGGAGTCGCTGTGCCATCTCCCCGCACTGTGGCTGGCCCCGGGCATCACACTCTTCCTTGTGCTTCTCCTGTGTCCTGTCCACACTTCTGTAAACCGTCCATTCATTGTTCTCCACTCAAATGACTCACTTTATGGGGGCCCTCTATTTTCTGTCAGGGCTCTGGCTGATAGGGGATGTGAGCACTTAGGTAAAAACAAAAAAAAGAAAAAAGAAAAAGAAGTGTTTGTGTTGAGGAGGGGGACACATGTAC
The DNA here is from genome assembly GCF_009762305.2 of Zalophus californianus. Lineage (NCBI taxonomy): Eukaryota > Metazoa > Chordata > Mammalia > Carnivora > Otariidae > Zalophus > Zalophus californianus. The sequence continues at coordinate 71,390,769 of NC_045600.1, forward strand.
TTGCGCGTGCTTAGCGTCTCTAGAAAGCCACACGAGAAACCGCTAGCAGTGTTTGCTTCTAGGAAAGAAACGGTGGCTGGGGGTGGAGGGCAGGACGAAGGAGTATTCAGTTTCACTGCAAACTTTTCTTTGCTCCTTTTGAATATTGTACTCTATGCAGGTATTACTTATTCAAAAAATAATTTTAATTGAATTTTTTTTCGGAAACAATAAGAAGTAAAGACTGCAGAGGGACTTGGTACCAGAAGGCTTCAGAGACAGCTGTCCCCGCAGCACGTGGATCCCTCCTTCCCCGGGTGCGACTGTCTTTCCTGGCAGGTACTCCAAGCCACCAACGGAACAAAGAAAAGAAGAAACAAAGGAATAATGAACAGGCTTCTTCCACTGCACACTACAGACGAGAGGTACAGTATTTTGAAAAAAAAAAAATCTGGCATGTTAGTTAACTCTTAGACCATTTGCTGCTACTCACAGCCTGGCGCGGGGTTCGAGCTGATAGCAGCAACCTCTCTTCGGGCATCAGTGTCTGTGGGGCCCCACATCATCCTTCCCCAACAGCGGCCAGGCCAGAGTCTGCTCGGGCTTTGTACCTAGGCCCACTTTGTGTGTGTGTGTGTGTGTGTTATGTTAGTCACCATACATGACATCATTAGTTCTTGATGTAGTGTTCCATGATTCATTGTTTGTGCATAACACCCAGTGCTCCATGCAGAACGTGCCCTCCTTAATACCCATCACCGGGCTAACCCATCCCTCCACCTCCTCCCCTCTAGAACCCTCAGTTTGTTTCTCAGAGTCTATAGTCTCTCATGGTTCATCTCTCCCTCCGATTCCTCCCCTTCATTTTCCCTTCCTTCTCCTAATGTCCTCCATGCTCTTCCTTATGGTCCACAAATAAGTGAAACCATATGATAATTGTCTTTCTCTGCTTGACATAGGCAGTAACCTCTTCAACATTGGCCCTAGGCCCACTTTTTAATCCCTCCCTGACATCCTTGCCACTACGGAGCTCCAACTCGCCTGTGCCTGGTCTTGTCTCCGCAACACAGCAGAGCCTGGCTGGGGGACTAGACAGGAGGGCCCTGCCTTCCTCCTCCTGCTCCTCAACCACGGCCGGCCCATTACTTACCAGTGTCTCTATTTTTATCGTGCTCATTATACTGCAGTGCTCTTCATTTCCATCGCATTATTGTTGGCGGGGTCATCCGGAGGCTTGGTTGCCCAGGAGACGGGGGGGGGGGGGGGGGGGGGGGGGGCGCCTCACACTCGGCTGTCTTCCGAAGGCGTGGCTCATCCATCAGATGACAAGACACTATCTGTCGGGTCTCAGCTGGTTGTAGGGTGACCACCAGAGCCCAATGGCTTGTTGCAGCTCTTCCTCCTTCCAGAAGCGTGATCCTTCCTTTCTTAAACAGAGAGGGAGAGACATATCTAGATTTTATGGACAGATACCTAACTGACAGAGAAAATAGAACAGCCATACAAATCCCCTGTGTGAATCTGTCAGGGGAGAAAGATGTCTCCGGGTAACTGGCTGCTGTATTAGAAGCACGTGGGAAAGAAACCCTCCTGCCCTCAAGGACACAGGTCCCTGGCTGCTTCCCCAAGTGAATGGGGCATGGGGGCTGTGGCTAGAAAAGAAGTCAATGCAGCTCGTTTGCATAATGGCCTCTGGTACTTTTGCCCGGGACTCAGCTGCAGTGACATGAAACAGGTTAGGGTCTCGAGGAGGTGGCCACAGGGAAAAGGGGAGCAAGGCACTGCTGTGGTGAGGAACTGATGCCCTTTGCCTCTGGCCCCGACCCTGAGGGTTCTGCCTCCCTCGCTCCACACATTCTGCACTCCAGTGGCAGGAACGGAGGTCCCCGAGCCCCTCCTGTGATTTCTCTCTGCTGGAGCTGCTCCTACTCACCCTGTGAAATCAGATCTCACATGTTACCTCTTTACTGAACACTTCCGGGACCCCTTCCCTATATCCCTCTGGCAAAGTGAGACGTGCATTCCTCTGAAGTCCTATAGCACTTCGTTCCCGGATTGTTATGGTGGGCTGTCCACCGTCTGACTCTCCCACTGCTCTTGTATGTCGAGACTTTGCTAGGGGCCTGATGCACAGTGCATAGTTTAGTTGAATATACTGGACCTGCCGTGATAAATAGAGGTGAATATGTACGGCACCTCACGACTGATGGTTTGCTTTGTGCTAGGCACCTGTGCTGAGAACTTCACAGGCACTATCCCCCTCAATCCTCACCACAGCCCAAGAGGGGCAGTTGGGTGCCATTACTCCCCATCCTACAGAGGAGGAGACTGGAAGAGGGGAAGTAACCTACTCAAGGTCACGTGCGTAAGCCTTTCTATAGATTTGCTTTCACCACACACGTCATAGCAAACTCTGAATGCTGTTCTACACCTTGCTTTTTTCCCTCTTTAACTTATTTCTTGGAGATTGTTCCATTATCAGTAGTTACAGACCGAAGCCCATTCTTCTTCACACATCCAGAATATCCCATAAACGGATATACTCTACCTTATTTACTCATCCCCTGTTGGTGGGCATTTAGGTGGTTTCCTGTCTTTTGCTATTATATGTGGGGCTATAAAATGTACACCTGCTCACAAATCTCAGCATAAGTTATATTACATTCCATGCAATCCTTGAAAATTCTGGAATTTTGGCATAACAAATGAGGTAGGGATTCAGTAAAGATGTTGACCACTACTCTCCAGTGGCCGATTATCTCACCCGGCACATAGTAAGTGCTTGTAAATGTTACCAGTGATGGTGGTGATGGTGACAACCAACTGCATCCACTGTAGCACGCATTTAGCTCGCAGCACGAGGGTTGGCTACCTGGAAGTCTTTTAACCCTCAGTGTCTAAGTCCTAAAAGTCACTTACGCATCAGAATGAATGAGTTTGCAAAACTTCCCAAGAGCTCGTTTTGGCCTGGGGAGGGGAGAAAGACACCCCATGAATATGGTGATGGGCTGCACCAAATGGTGATGACCCAGGATGGAGGAGCTTCCGAAGACACATTCTGGGTGATGTGTGCGAGGCATTCCCTGAGGGCTAGTTCGGACGAACTGCTGTTGGTGGATGCAGGCTAATTGGGTTGGCCTAGGGCTGGCGGGAATGGAAGCATGTTCTCCTGTTCAGTGAGGTAATGTCTGAGAAGGTAAGGCCAGCAGGGGTCAGACTAGAGCTCTGGATGCAGAACTGACCTTAAGGTGAGAGCATGAACGGCCTATGGTAGGCAGTTGGAAGCTTGCGCCTGTGCCTGACGGGTGGAAGATAGGGGGTCCCACAAGAGAGAAAGGTGAGCTGGGAACCTCATCAACCTGAAGATGTCTGAGCAAGATGCTCTCTTATCCAGATGGGTTGAAGGGCAAACCCTACCAGCTGGGGGTCCCAGGGAGATGAGGATGAATAGCTCTGCGGTGGGATTGCCCCTCCCCAGATAGTCAGTGTACATGACAGCTGAGGGGCAGAGGCTGCTCCCCAGCCAGGAACAAGCAGACACCCTGCTGGGCAGGGCTGGGGAGGGGGTGGTCTACAGGGAATAACTGAACAGTAAGAGCTCTGTATGAGGACTTGGTACTAAGACATCATAATAACAGCTAAAATCGACCACAAACCAGGCCCAGGTGTTAATTCATCTGATTCTCCTAACAGCTCTGCAAATTTACCCCCATTTTATACATGAGAAAACAGTTACGGAAAGGTTGACCCTCCAGAATTGAAGTCATGTAACTTACATCTATTATCAAAATTTGGTCATCTGATGAGCCCTAGGGGATGCTCTTACAGATCACCTGCTGTGCCCTAAGCTGTGGCCTTCACGAGGATCACCCCCAGCAGGATGATCAGGCCAAAGGTCATGTCTGTGACTTCCCTAAACCCCTCCAAGACCAGGCAGATCTCAGTACCACTCTGTTCCTCCCCATCCTCCAGGGTGAGGGCTGCCTAGAGATAGAAGCTGCTTCTCTGAATAACCCAACCATGTAATAGTGGGAGTGAGAGCACTGGCCTGAGAGTCAGGGAGCCCAGGGCTGGGGGATTGACGGAATGGAGAGAAAGCCGGGGAGGAAGGAAGGAGAGATGGGCAAGCCTCCTGACCCAGCTCTGCAAAGTAACCAGCCATGGCCTGAACACCAAGGTCACTGGATCTGCCTGTGACAGGCAGGCTCCAGCAGGAGTCGGGCAAACACTGGAGACGGAGGGTGGGGTGGGGTGGGGGTGGGGGGCTCATTCCACAAACAAACCTCACCCACTGGATAAGCCAGGATGTTCCAACCCGGGAACCAGGATTTGGTTCACCTCAACTTGTCAGCAAGTCCTTTGCCTCCGCCATCCTGGGAGGGGTGGCGTGATTTCTGCAAACAAAGCGCTGCTCTAGGTGTGGGTCATCTCCTCAGAATGTGCTACTTTGTCCTCCCCAGCCCCACTCGCCACTCTAGGGCTAGACAGTTGTGCCCAGCTTGGGCTTTGTCATGTCTGCTGGCCTGGTCGGGACAAGCAAAATATGCAATCAGAAAAGAATGAAGCCGGGGCGCCTGGGTGCTCAGTCGTTAAGCGTCTGCCTTCAGCTCAGGTCATGATCCCAGAGTCCTGGGATCGAGCCCCACACCGGGCTCCCTGCTCCGCGGGAAGCCTGCTTCTCCCTCTCCCACTCCCCCTGCTTGTGTTCCCTCTCTCGCTGTGTCTCTCTCTGTCAAATAAATAAAATCTTTAAAAAAAGAAAGAAAGAAAGGAAAGAGAAAGAAAGAAAGAAAGAAGAAGAAAGAAAGACAGAAAGAAAGACAGAAAGAAAGAAAAGAAAGAAGAAAGAAAGAAAGAAAGAAAGAAAGAAAGGGAAAGAAAGAAGGAAGGAAGGAAGGAAGGAAGGAAAGGAAGGAAGGAAGGAAGGAAGAAAGAAAGAAGAAAGAAAGAAAGAAAGAAAGAAAGAAAGACAGAAAGAAAGACAGAAAGAAAGAAAGAAAAGAAAGAAAGAAAGAAAGAAGACAAGAAAGAAAAAGAAAGAAAGAAAGGAAAGAAAGAAGGAAGGAAGGAAGGAAGGAAGGAAGGAAGGAAGGAAGGAAGAAAGAAAGAAAGAAAGAAAGAAAGAAAAGAAAGAAAGAAAGAAAGAAAGAAGAAAGAAAGAAAGAAGGAAGGAGGAAGAAAGAAAGAAAGAAAGAGATGAAGCTGACTGTCTTTGGCAGCCGAGACCTCAATCCTGTCAGCCCCCCAGCCCACCCATCATGCCCATCCCTTCCTCACTGCTCACTGAGGGGAAGGCGGTCAAAAATCAAGCCATCCCCCTTTCATCAGCTGAGCCCGTGACAATAATAATGTCCCTGGACCTCTGTCCTTGCTCTGGTCTGTGAGGTGCTTTGGAGCTGTGCTTCCAACCCCCGTAGGTTGTCATGGTGTCTGTGGCTCAGACTCCTCACTGGACAGAGCAGATGACTGTCTCCATGGCAATAAAAAGAATCTGGGGAGGAAAGACGTTGGCCTTGGAAATGAACTCTCAGGAGCCCTCCTGGGAAGTTAGCTCTTCCTGGGAGGTCAGGAGAGATGCCCCTCCCGGAGACAGTGTTCCTTAGCCATTTCAGCAGCCTTGGGAAGCCCAGCTTTCTAACAGTGGGGCCACCATTTCTGTGTACCCTCCAGCCATGGAGGATGCCGACTCCAGAGCCAGGGATCAGGAGAGGAGAGCATGGTTGAGAGGGGGAGCCCCTGACCTGGTCGTGCTGCTTGGCCAGCGTCCCTGCCCACCCTGCTCCTCCTCGAAGTCTCTCTCCTGTCTGACGGGACCCTGGGCCCACTCCTGCTTGCTAAGCTGTGAGCTGATACAGATGAAAACGTTATCTCCCTTGCCCCAAGATCCTCGTGCGGTATCACACCACCTTCCATAATGACCCAACACGTCTCTACTGGGCCACTACAGTCTTGGGGAGACATTTCTGCCCTGCGTGTGTGTCTTTCTCTCCTGCTCTTCACAACATGCATCTCAGCTTCCACATAGTTCAAGCTCACTGGACAGCAGGGAGGGCCCTAGGGTTCTTTGAAACTCCTAGTCCCTTTCTCAACCCGCACCCGCGCGCCTGGCATCAGGCGAGGCTGGGTTAGGAGAGATGGCCTTGGCTACCTCTGCCTCCCAGGCAGGAACCACTTCCCCACCTCCCTCAGGCACCCAGTGACTCCTTCTCTGCCCACCCCTCCCCATCAATACTTGCTTTCACTCAGGGATTTAGAAACCCATTCACACTTGAATGTGAGTAATAACGGATGAAAGTATATTCTCTCAGGGAGATCAGAAGTTGAATTGTAAGGAATGAGCTCCTAAGTGGAATTTCAGGCACCAATTCAAAGGACAAGTGCCACAAGAGTAGGGTTTGGACTTGACTCTTAGAAAGGAAAAGAGAGAAGCCATGTGGATCTTCTTTCCTCCCAAGCATTTCTTTGCACTTGCTGACTCCCTCGGACAATAAAGGGTTTGTTTTGTTTTAACTTCTATTGCTAAAGCCAAGGAATGTGATTTCTCATAAAATTCTGCTACCCCAAAGCGAGGTGTGCTGTCACCACAGGGGACTTTACCTTCCCTGCCCAATGTCACTGCTTCCTTGCCAGCAGCCCAAGCTCCCTGACCGGGAAACCCAACTGCACTGGCCCATTGTTGCCCCCGGTTTGGGGCAACAGCGGGGCGGTGACGACAGAACGAGGGATCGAAATGGAGAAGGCGCGCCCTGCCTAATTTTTGGCTGGCCCCGCTCCACTGTTCCCACCGGACTTGAGGAGACTTGGCAGGTGAGGTCCAGGTTCCATAACATCTTTATTTTTTAATTTTTTTAATTTTTGAGCTGTTACTATCTTTAGAAGAGAGAGTTCCTGAGAAGCACTTAGCACCGTGCTTGAGCAGGAATAAAGGCTCAGTCAGCGGCATCTGCTACTCTTCCTGTAACTGGGGACAGTGGGGTGGCTTCTGTTGCACTAAGGCCCCCGGGGGTCTGTGCCTCCCCACCCCCTCTCTCTGACAGGACCCTGATCAGGTGGCACTGGCAGTCACTTGGGAGATGAATCCCAAGGAAGCAGCCTGAGTTCTGGGCCTAGAAAACTCTGCCAAGAGTTTTCCCTTCACAAACCTTTCTGGAGTTCACGAGGCAGAGACGGCTGCAGCTCCAGAGTAGCCCTGGGGGCAAATCTCGCTATTTCTAGAAGGAACCATTTCCTTGTACGGTTTGCCTCTGCCATTTCCAGGAACTTGGGGTCTAAGAAGGGGTTCCCAGAAGCAGGAAGGGCTAGACACACCAGACTGAGCCTCCAGAAGAGGACTTCCTTCATTCACCATTCATTCAGTTATTCAGCAAACCTTCGTTGAGAAGTTTCTGGATGCCGAGCTTCCTGCTAGAGGCTGGGGCTTCCGAGATGCAAGACCATCTCTGGAAGGAGAAAACAGAACACTGTGACGACAATGCGCACGCCCTGCGGCAAGTGCCATGGCAGCAGCTGCCCTGGAGGCCAGCTTCTGGCAAAGGCAGGTGTGTGCACAGACCATAAACAAGAGAGGGCGCAGCCTGCGGGCGGGACGGGGAGCCCTTCCACCAGCAAGAGTAAAGCTCCCGAGGGCAAGTGGTGGTTTAAAGAACAGAGGGACAAAGGAGACAGGTCAGCATCCAAGGAGTTGTACCCCACACAAAGGAATTGGCCCTCATCCTGAAGCTGATGGAAAGCCATCTCTACCAAAGGACCTACTCTCTACCCCTCAGTCCATCCCCTCAACACTGTAAAAGCTACAGCTTCTGCATCAAAGGTGGTATCCCCATCCATCCTGGAAGTGAAGGGAGAATCTAAAGCAACCAATAAACCTCTCTGTCAATAAAGTTGGGACCGCTCCTTAAAAGGCCACCAGCCATGGGGCTCTTTCTTCCCCTGTTTTGACTTACTGAAAAATGGTCCGCCCGGTATCCTGAGTCACCTTTATCATTTCACTGAGAAAGTTCCGTAGCATCGCCCTGGAGTTCCAGGTACAATAAATATTGGGTGGACAGGTGGATAAAAGGAAGGACAAATGATAAATGCAACTAGCACCAAAATTGGTAAATATACGTACCTGCTTGTACGTGCACAGACTGTCTTTGGGAACTGTGATGGCCCGGGAGGAAGGGAAGTGGATTCCAGGGTTCAAGGGTAGAAAAAGAGACTTACCTTTCACTATTCACCCTTTTGAAGTACCTCGATTTTTTACCACGTTCATTTAAAATACTTGAAAAAATAAATGTACAGACTGCCAAAACCTTCCAGCGAAAGGCTACCAGGAACACACTGTAGTCAAACAAAATGGGGTTTACTGACTCTTAGCAAATGAGGGAGAACATACCCCATGGGCAAGTATGGAGTTTTTCAGGAACAGAATATTAGAAAGGACTTATCATATTGGGCTTGTGTCAGGTGATGTTGAGGAGCATTCACAGAGGCAAGGCTTTGCTCTGGATTGGATACTGGTGTAATCCGACAATTGGGATCTTAATCTTAAGTATGTAGAAGGAGAGAAGAAAAGAGCAAAGTTACAGGGGCTATTGACAAAGCAGCCCCTGGCACTCATTATTCCGGATGGAGGATGGATGTTCAGATTTTTGTGGTTTGGACAGTCATTTGTCCGTGTTCAGACATGATTACAGAGTGATCTTGTTTTTGTCTTTATCCATCAAGGGAACAGAGTGGGCTTGTCGGATGTCTGTATCTCGCAGAATTGTATATGTTTAATAGAACACTCTGGCCTAGCTGGGAGGCCAGGCCGTCAGCACCAAGAGCCAGCTGACCGTGCCAAGACAGCTCCAGGTGGCCAGGGGCTGCTCCTCTCTTTCTCGGCACTTTTCAAACTAAAGGTACAGATATCAATTCAATTAGTTGTTTTTACTCTACTGCCTGAGTAGTATAGAAACTGAGCTAATTTTTTTTTTAAATATGGATTCAACACTAAGTAATGATCGCTTCAGCAGCTTTTTGTGAGATACCAGAAAGCTTTAATACAATATATTCTAACCCCTGAGCTGGGGCAGGTCCCTGACGATGGGGCCACTGGGGGTTGGCATAGATGGTCAGGCTCTCTGACTCATCACCATGATAGTGAGGTCGCGTGGGCAGAGGTTGGTGTCAGCTCCACAGATGTGGTCAGCTTGGGCTGCTATAACAAAGTAACATAGACTGGGTACTTTTTAACAAGTAGGACATTCAGTTGTTGAGAGGCAGCAGCTCTGTTGGTGCGTGATTAGTTTAAGAGTTTCCTCTCTCATCTTCCTTTCCTGTCTTCCTATCTCTTCAATCTTTTGGGAACCCTGTGGGACAGTCACATGAACCATTCAAACCAAACTGTATTTCTCACAGTTTTGGAGGCTCAGAATCTGAGATCAGGGAGCCAGCCTAGTCAGGTTGTGGTGAGAGTATTTTTCCTGGTCTGCACGGATGGCCATTTTTCTCACTGTATCCTCACATGGTGGAGAGAGAGAGATGTCATGTCGCTTTTCTAAGAGCACTCATTCCATCATGAAGGCCCCACTCTCGTGTCCTCATCAAACCCAAATTACAAAGGTCCCATCTCCAAAGGCCATCCAATTGGGGATTCAGGTTTCAAAATATGAATTTGGGGGTACATAGACTTTCAGTCCACAGCACGCCCTGTTCAGATCCAGAAGCTCCTGCCCTGGAAAAGAGAACTTCTTAGGGGATCATCAGTGTGGCAGGTAATGGGCCAAGTGAACCTGGCACAGGACTTTCTCATGACAAGCTCAGACTGAGGGTCAGGGGACCTAGTTTCTGGACCACTTCTCCTACCAGCCCACCTCATGATCAAGCCCCTTCCCCTCCATGGCCTTCAGTTGCCTCATCTGTAAAACGGCAGGAGAGAGAGAAGGTGGGAGTAAACCAGATCTTCCATATGATCTTTTCCTTGATTCTGAGGCATAACTGCTCCCAAGGCAGGTGATGAGCTGATTTCAACCTCTTCTGGTAAAGGCAAGAGACCAGGTGCACTGGAGACAAGCCAGCAGATCTGGCTAGAGAATCAGCCTCCATGACAAGCAAGTGGGTTTAGATCTTATGGACACTCGGAGGGCTACACCTCCCCACACCTGCATCAGTTCTTAACCCCCAGCAAATGAAAGCAAGACAGGAGGGGGCACTGAGCCTCCCTGAAAGATTTGACATGGAATTAGCTGATAAACTTCAGGAGGACAGTGAAAAGAAGAAAGGAGGTAGAAGAGAATTCTGGAAATGGCTCCATCTGACGTGGGCTGCTGGGGTCTGTTTCAAAGTTAGGTGGTGGGGGTGATGGTTTCTTTTGCTTGGCATCCCATACTCCCTCCTTCTGCCCATTGAAAGAAATTCTCCAGATGTGGGTTAACGGTGTTGTCTGTAAGCTGTTTAAATTGGCCAAGGGGGCCATTTGCTTTGGATGAAAGATAGTCATCTTCTTGGTAAAATCTGACCCAGGACATTCAAGACCTCCAAATGCCTGGTGTCCCAGTTGGGCTGGCTGCTGAGGTGTCCATTCAATAAACTCCAAAGCCCCACATCTCATTCCCACACCTGCGGTGCTTCAGGTCACCAAGGACCCATCCTTACCACCAGCATCTTTTGTCAATTGTCTCCAGAAGCTGGGTCACGAGAAATGGGACCAAAAGAGGCCCTGGATTCCTTCCCTCCCAGGACCTCACATTCTAAAACCGTCCTGATTTTTATGGAGAAGTAAGGGGAGTTTTAAAGTTAATATGTAAATTTAATGGCATTGAGGGTTGCAGTTTAAATTTTCATTTTTTAACAAGTAGAACATTAAGTTGTTGAGACGCCACAGCTCGTTTGGTGCGTGATTAGTTTATTACGAGTTTCCTCTCTGACCTTCCCTTCCTGCCTTCCTATCTCTTCGATCTTTAGGAAATGCTGTGGGACAGCCACACGAACCACTCAAACCAGGAACTGGAGATTTGAGATACGGCAGCTTGAAAGCCTCCAGTGAAAATTTCTGAAGGCCGTCCCTTGGGACAAGTGGATTAATTGTTATTTGGGGAAGAGGAGAGATTGTGTTTCTCTCTGGGGCCTCACAGGAGCAATGGTTTGAGAGTTTTGTCCCTTAAGCAAATGTGAGACCTTGGATGGTCCTAGAGACCTCGTATGGGACACTTTGGGTGCCCTGACTCACACCCTCTTGCCGTCATCTGACGGACTTCTGATGTGGTTGGGAGGGGGTCATTTCTGATGGGTCTGACTCACTGCACTTTGGATGGCTTCTTCCTCTTTGACTGGAAGTGTGGAGCAGTTAATAATCCCCAGGGGCAGCCACTGGTGGCTGAGAGATGAGAGGGCATGGATAAATGCTCCACCTGCCATCTTTAGGGGGGACACGCATGCCTGAGAGACGCTCTGTGCTCTCCTTGGGAGCTTCAGGGAGCTGTGGCATGCAGTGGCACCCTCCCTACCCAACCCTTCCTTTCCTGCTCACCCCCTCCCTCCTGCTCCCTCAGATCTCCTGTCTGAAAGCTCTTGTCTTAGGCTCTACTTACAAGAGAAACCAAAGTAAGACAGACATGCCAGAATCAGGCTGACAGAGCCCTGGCCATCACTTTGTCGTGGCAAGTGGCTGACAGACTTGGATTCAAAGCTCAACATTACCTTCCTATACATATCTACACAAGCTGCATGTATCTACACAAATTACCTTCTCTGGAGCAGGCAGCAATTAGGAAACGTCAAAGGTCCTCGTTAAAATGATCAGCAAAAGGGAATGCCTGGGTGGCTCAGTCAGTTAAGTGTCTGCCTTCGGCTCAGGTCATGATGATCCCAGGGTCCTGGGATCAAGTCCCACATCGGGCTCCTTGGTCAGCGGGGAGCCTGCTTCTCTCTCTCCTTCTGCCTGGCACTCCCCCGCCTTGTACTTGTGCTCTCTCTCTCTCTGTCAAATAAGTGAAATCTTAAAAAAAAAATTTTTTTTCTAAACATGTTATTTAAAAAAAAATGATCAGCAAAGGAAGTCATTTTACCCACTGGGATTCATGAGGACCCTCCCTGAATGGAGGACAGCATCTTTTGGCCTTCAAGAGCTAAAGGGACAGAAACTCTAAACTTGAATCCAGCCACCCAAGGCACACAAGAGCCCAGACTGGCAACTTCAGTCCCCCCACACAGTGTCCCAGCCCCGCAGGTGAGGAAGCCCAAGGGCACCTGTGGCTGTCATCTCCTGATCACTCTTTTCCTCCATTTCCATCTGATTCCCAGTCTTTCATTTATCCTGGTACTCAGCTAATGTTTCCCCTGCTGTTCAATTGCCAAGGGAACCATTTGCTTTAGATGGAAGGCAGTTCATCTTGGTAAAATCTGGTGCGAGATCTTCATGGTAGAGTCAGATGTGCCAAGCATAGCCCTGGGCATTCAGCCATATTGGTGCTCACCTCACCCCCACAGATCCCAGCCTCCACAGAACCTCCAGCCCACGACACTGCCTCCAGCCACTCTGGGACGACCCCTTCTTCTCCAGCACAGCCCCAGGACCCTCAAGCTGCCCTCCCACCCGTGAGTCCAGCCCCCACAGTGAGGCCTGAACAGACACAGCCAGGGAGGTTCAGCGGGACGAGGGACCCACTGCCAGAGTGGTCTAGAAAATAAATAAGAAAAAGCTGAGCCAGGGACTGCAGCTTGTGCCACTTCTCATTCCCATGGGGCCACAACATCCAAACAAGGTTGGGTGCCCTCAGGACTCATCGTAACACAGAGAATCCTCAGGCTGGATTGCCAGCAACTCGGTGTGTCATAATCCTTACCTGTGGCTGTTCCCAGACACGCTAGAATTCTGCATTGTCCTGGTACTGTTTTCCAGATCTTTCTTTAGGAATCAGAGATGAAGGGCTTAACTTGAAATGTATAAATAGAGACAACGTGCTCCCAGGTGGAGAGTCAGATATTCCAAGTCCCCAGCCCCAGAGGCTAATGATTCTGAGGATTTCCGTCCCACAGCTGGGGGAACTAGAAGCTAAGTGGTCCCACTCACTCCTTTCCCCTACTAACCCGGCTCCATTTCCTGCTCTCCCGCCTCCCCAGTCCCTCAAGCACACAAATACCCCAAGCCAGCAGAAACCCTCTGATATGCCAAACTTGATGGTGGAAGTTGTTTCTTTTTTCACTTCTTAGCCCAGGTGAAAGCATTTGAGTACCGCCCAAGGGCTGCTGGGAACGAAGTAAATACTGAAGTTATTTATCCCAAGGAAGTACTTATGTTGGGGTATCCATGACCTGCAGCCCCTGGCTGGAAACTTGACCTGAGGACTACAGGGGGAGGGAGGGGACTCAAACAATCTGGCCCTGGTTCTCACCCAGCCATTCCAGAGCCCTTGTCCACTTGGAAGGCCGTGAGGCAAGGAGAGCCCGGGGGCAGAGCACAGGGGCCTGTCCTCCTCTCTGCCTCCTGCACCCCTCCCAATCTGGGCGTGCCCTGGGCCCAGGGTGGGCTTTGCTGGACACTTCTCAACAGAGGAAGGGGTGAAGGCCATAAATCAAGTGCAAACTGTCCCTTCACACCCCATCATGTTCACCTGCTCTCTCTCCCAGCCCCTCCTCCTTCTGAGGTCAGTCCCACTCCAGCAGGGACACACGCACGCTCCCACAAACACAGAGCATGTATTGCTGACGCACCAAACCCCTCTCTGGGCGGTGCTCCATTGCAGGCAAAGTTCCCTTCTACTTGGGCCTCGACTCCCTGCCTCCAGTGCTGGGTCCAGAACCAGGGCCTTCCTTCCCAGTGCCATGCCCTCACCCTTCTCCCGGGGCTCTCATCCTGAGAGGGAGCGGGCTCAGCAAGCCCCTGCCCCACTCTCAAGCTGCTCTCTCCCCTTGGGGGTCCACTCTGGGTGTCCTCCTTGCAGGCCTAAAGACCTGTCCCTGCTTGCCTGGCCACTTCCCTCATTGTCTTTCCCTACACTCTGCCCTCTTAGAGTGTAGGACGAGGTCATGGGGCTGGAGATACGATAACAAGGCTCTGCCGATTGCCTTGGCTATTCAAGAGCTGTGGGAGCCTCCAGTGAGTCACCTCTTTGGGCTGGGCCTTCTTAGCCATAGAAGCCTGTCCTGCTCTGTCTACATCTCCCCCCCACACCTGGTGCCCAAGCCCCCCACCTTCCACAACTATTCCCCAAGACCGATGCCTTCAGTCTGAGCTTTATGCTCTTGGTTTACTGTTGTACTCTGATTCCTCACCTCAGAAGCCTCTGTCAGGCCTCTTCAGGTGGCCTCCTAGCCCAGCACCTGTGGCCTAGACAAGTCCCAACCCTAGGGAGACCTCACTGTTCCCATTTCTGCCACAGAGTACCTAAAGCCCTTTTAATTTCCTAAGTGATAAGGATGATAAAGGTGTCTTTTTTAAAAATTTTATTTATTTATTTGAGAGAGAGATCACAAATGGGGGGAGGGGCAGAGGGAGAGGGAGAAGCAGACTCCCCGCTGAGCAGGGAGCCCAACGTGGGGCTTGATCCCAGGACCCTGGGATCACGACCCGAGCCGAAGGCAGATGCTTAACTGACTGAGCCACCCAGGCGCCCTGAACTGGTAATCTGGTAAGAAAAATGGTTTTCTGAGTTCTGTGAGCCACTGCAGCAAACTCATCGAACCCAGGGAAGAGGTTGTTGGAATCTCCAAGCTATAGTCAGAGCACAGCTGACAATAAGGACTTGCGCTTAGCAAGTGGAGTGGGGGATGGTCTTGCAGAACTGAGCCCTTAACCTGTGGGGTCTCACCCTATCTCCAGGCAGATGGTATCCGAATTCAGCTGAATTGTAAGTCACCCAGCTGCTGTTAGAGAACTGCTTGGTATGGGGAAAGAGCCCACCATGCCTTAGAATTGAGTAAAGAATTGTACCCCTACCCTACTCTTTTGTCTTTTTTTTCTGTACCCATGTACCTACTAATACACAGTGTAATTTATTTTTTAACATGTTCATTGTTTATTGGAGATCTCCCCCACGAGTGTAAACTCTGCAGGGAAATGATCTTTGTTTTGTTCACGGTCGCCCTCTGAGTTCCTAGAACAGTGCCTGGCATAGAATGGTACTCAATTTATTGAATAAATGAATACATTCTGCCTTATTAATTTATCTTTAAAGATTTTATTTATTTATTTATTTATTTGAGAGCAAGAGAGAGAGCAGGGGGCAGAGCAGAGAGAGAGGGACAAGCAGACTGCGCAGAGCCTGGAGCTGGACGTGGGGCTTGATCTCACAACGTGGAGACCATGACTTGAGCCAAAATCAAGAGTTGGACACTCAACCAACTGAGCCACCCAGGCGCCCCATTTCTGCCTTATTTACTGATGAGTGTTTTAAACCCCTGTTCTCCTACTACAAGGGAGGAACTTAAGAGAGGTTGGGTCTTTTTTTATATTTGTGTTCTCCAGGGTGCCTGGCCCAATGCATGGTTTGCCGTAGGGAACAATAAATGTTTTGGGTTTTTTTTTAAGATTTTATTTATTTATTTGACAGACAGAGATAGTGAGAGAGGGAACACAAGCAGGGGGAGTGGGAGAGGGAGAAGCAGGCTTCCCGCCGAGCAGGGAGCCTGATGCAGGGCTCGATCCCAGGACCCTGGGATCATGACCTGAGCCGAAGGCAGACCCCTAATGACTGAGCCGCCCAGGCGCCCCTGTTTTTGTAATTGAATGAGACTCAAGACAAAGACCCATGCCCAAGAGGTCCAGAGAGGGGCACTGGTGAGCGTGTTCAGTGAGTTGAAAGCCAGAGGTCAGTTGGAAGCCTTGTCTCAGGTCCTCCCTTGGGACCAATTCAGGGCAAGACTTATGGATGGCACGAGAGGAAAAGAGGTGTTCTTAGGGCCACTGTTCCTGAGTCTGCTGAGCCTTGGATGTGCACACACAGAAGGATGACACCCTCGAACATGCCTCAGGACAATAGAAAGGGCCTTTACCAAGAGGAGACAACCTTAAGGAGAACTTCACACTGACTTCCCTCTATTGTATGAATTAGAAGTTGCAAGATTGTTGGGGGGGGGGCTTTTTTCGTCAGGGACTCAAAGTGTGTGGCCCAGAAAACATGAAGAACCACTAGCCCACAGAACCCCAGGGGGAAATGCCAGAATCCTCCCACCCCCTCCCACCTTGCTCAGCCTCCACCAGCCCCCTCAGAGAATGGAGCAGAGCCTTCTGAACACTCGCAGGCCACCACCATGGGTCCGTGAATGGGCTCAGGGCAGCAGAAGGCAGGAGACAGGAGAGGCCTGTCCTCAGCCTCATTCCCCTTGGCTCTCCCCTTACCAGGAGTTTCCAGGCTTGAGGAGAAATTGGGGTTTATTTTAGGAAAGAAATGTTTAGAGGACAAGTGGCAGAGAGAAGGAGCCGGATCCTTCATGGGCCTGAGTCTCTGCTCCTGTCCCTTATGGTTCCTCCAAAGTGCCAGCGCCATGAACTCAGTCGGCTCCACAGCCCCACATCAAGAACCCACATGTTGGTTGGATCACAGCAGCTGAATCAACAGCAGAATCAACAGATGAGAACACTGGGGTGGGGGGGGGTCCTGCCTCAAGCCTGGCATGAACAAGCCCCTAGGTTGCTTGTCTGGCAGAGCTTCAGACTTTACCCCCCTGACCTTAATGATCTCCCAGCCCACCCGTCCCCAGGCTCCTAAGCCCAGACCCAGAGCTCAGGGCCCCCTCATCCCCGTCAGAGCCGAGAGGAAAAGCCGGCCACCACAATGTTCTCGCCGGTTATGTAGCTGGCATCCGGAGAGCACAGGAAGGACACAATCCCTGCACAGTCCTCAGGCTGCCCTATCCTGCACAGGACAGAACACGTGTCAGGGATCTCAAACTCTGCTGCTCTGGTGGGAGTGGACTCCAAGGAAGGACAGGGCAGATTCAGCCGGGCCACTTGCACCCCGCAGGGCTCTGTGGAACCCAGACTTCAGCTAAAGGAATGGCCAGTACACAAGGAGGGGTTGCCCCGTGAGACAGACCAGCCACCCATCCCCAGCTGTACCCAGATTACCAAGGGTCCACACCCCACTTGCCTCTGCAGCTGGTATTTTTTCTTGGAATCGTTCCAGAAAACCTCATCCTTGTGTAACTAGGCAAAGGGAAGACGTGAGAGAGTCAGGGCTGCTAAAACAAGGAGCTGGGCGGGGCTCCAGATGATCCCGCGACAGAGCACCCATGGCAGATCGCCTTTCTCAGGGGTGATGGGCTGAGTCATGGCTGACTTCAAAGGACAATGAGGACCTCAGCTGTTAGGGACACTCATCTGAGGCTTAGCCCTTAGTCATTGGGGAGGTTTCCACCAAGCCGGGCTGGGAAATGGGGGATACGCCCGGGTCCTCACCAGTTTGCTGAAGTGGGTCTCTATTATTCCTGGAACTAGGCAATTCACCCGGATACCCTTGGGGGCCAGCTCCAGTGACAGTGTCCTGGTGAGGCCCAGCATGGCTGTCTTACTGATATTATAGGGGCCCAGTTTCTGGGAAGGGAATCAAGACAATGATTAGGATATGGGAAAGCAGGGGCGCCTGGGTGGCTCCGTCAGTTAAGCATTCGACTCTTGATTTCTGCTCAGGTCATGGCCACAGAGTCATGAGATGGAGCCGCACCATTGAGCCCACATCATCCATGGCTTGGCACTCAGCAGGGAGTCTGCTTGGGAATCTTTCCCTCTCCTTTTTTTTTTTTTTTTTGAAGATTTTATCTATGGGGCGCCTGGGTGGCTCAGTCGTTAAGCGTCTGCCTTCGGCTCAGGAGGCAGACGCTTAACGACTGAGCCACCCAGGTGCCCCTTTCCCTCTCAAATAAATAAATCTTTAAAAAAAAAAAATAAATAAAAGGATCTGAGGAAGCAGAGGAAAGTATCAATTGGATTTCTCACCTACAGATAATCCCACCCCTGGCCCAAGCGCAGAGCTCAGACACACTCTCCCCAGCCTGATCTGAGAACAGAAGCTGGATCTGAGGCACCCAGCAGCCACACGGGCATCAGCTCAACCTAGGGCAGGAGGAGTGAGGTGGGGGTCTGTCTCAGGCATTGTCCCTGCGACATTCTGGGGACCCCTTCCGCTAATCCTACCAGGAGCACCCAAGCAAGCACTCACCACATGTGGTATATAGGCTGCGATGGAGGAGACCAGGACGACTGCCCCTGTCCTGAGAGGAGACAGACACAGGAGGAGACAGGAAACCAATCACTTACCGTGGATTGAGGTGCTACTATTATTTTAAAAAGATACAGAAATCAGAATGATACCATTGTAATGACTCTAGTCATGGAATAATTCAATCCTCATGGCAGCAGCAGGGTTCCTGTTACTAGCCCCCTTTCAGAGCTGAGCGAACAGAGGCTCAGCAGGGTTTAGCTGCAGAGCCATGAGTGGTGGAGCCGGGACTCCAACCCCATCTCTCTGAACCTATGCCCACGCTCCGAACCATGACACTCTCTGCCTCTCCCCGGGGAAGCGAGAGCAGAAAGCCAGCTGCTTGGGGAAGGGGGCAGAGTGGGCTTGGTGAGGAGGCCCCCAGCGCTGACAGTGAATGCCTACCAATGGGCCGCCTCTGAGAAGCAGATGGGACAGGAGGAGACAAGAAATGAGAGTCAGTAACTTTTTCTTCTATCCCAGCCACTCCCGGGCCAGTTCCTAAAGGGGACGCCCAGAGCGAGTGGAGCTGGTCAGGGTGAATTTCAAACACCTGAGCCTTGGGTCAGGAAAACTCTCTATGAAAATTCTCTATTTATGGAAGAGGCAAATTGGAATATGAGACCCACCATTCAGTAGACAGGATGAGTTTCCCATTCATCCCCTGAGCAAGCACTGAGCGCTTGCAACATGTCAGAGAGCAGACCCAGGTTCTGAATGCCTGTACGCTGTCCTTGCCAGGCTGTGCTGAAGTGAATCTCACTGAGTGGAGGCTGGGAGGAGCCTGAGCCAGGTTGCAGACCCAGGCCTCCCGGAAACCCTCTGGAAGGAAAGGGGTAGGCTGCTGTAGGTGTGTGTGTGCGCAGGTGTGGAGGCAGGGTGAGGACCCTGCGTGGGAGACTCAGGTATGCAGACACTTTCCGATGAACTGGAAACACATCAGAGATGCTTGTGTAGGGGACCCTCTTTCACCTAGACCCCAAATTTCCCAACTCCACATCACTGTGAGCCCAGAGGCTTTTGCCTCCCCCAGTGGGAGTTTCCCTGCAGGGTCCTGAATCTGGGAGTCTGATCTGTTTCCTGCGGAGGCAGGTGGGAAGGAACGGTTGCAGCAAGGGCACTCAGGGACTTGGGATGTACTTTTCATGCAGGATAGTGCCGGGAAGCTGGTAGCTCTGGACTGAGGGGCCAGCAGACATGCACTTTCAGGAGGCTCTGGTGGGGGCTGACTGTCCACAGACCCCCATCAGTTCCAGACCTGCTTTGGCCACTCCAACGCCAAGGGACTCCTCGTTACTAAGCAACCCTTGTCATACCTACTGCATCTCCCTTGTTCCTTAGCAACCAACCCTTATGTAACCCAGTTCCCTCGAGTTAGGGGTCGGTATCTATAATGATCAGCGAATGGGTGCTGCTCAGGAATTATGGAGATATTTCAGATGAAGTATCAAGCTGTATCCATGTCATGATGAGGTAACCAGATGCTCTGCCTTAAGAGAGACAGCTTGGTTTCAAATTTATGTCTCTCCTGATACCATATTTCCAAAGTTACTCTTTGCAGGTCCTAGACCTCCTCATCTTTATGTCCTAGCTGCTGTCACCCTGCTCACTCTCTCTCATGCTGTCTCTCCTTTCTGCAAGGTCATATTTATGGCCTTTCAATTTGAGGGGATGAGGGGTTTCAGCTTCTGACTGTTCTACCTTCCCTAAACAGGACACCAGATTCTAAACACTGTTATGGCCCCTGGGGGACTTCTCTCCCCCAAGCCACGGAGCCCAGATTAACCCCGTCAAGTGTCAGGGGAATTGGTCTCCTTGGCTGGGAGGGCAGCAGGAAAAAGAGAAATCGCTTTTTGTCAGGATGGGCTGCCCCCTGCTGGAAGACCAGAGTTATGGCACTTCTGAGAAGCTGGTCCCATCTCAGCAAGTCTATGGCTGTTCCCTCTGTGGTCTACCACGGTTCTTACCAAGTCCTGCTCTTTGCTAACCTTACCGTGAGGTGGTTTGCAGGACAGCTGTCCTACTTGTAGGGAAAAGTAGCCCTGGTCTATTGCAGGTAGCATGCAGAGAGACTAATCAGGCCTCATCTGTCTCCCGTGGTCCCATTTTCCCAGGGCCTGAGACAGCAGCTTCTAAGGGCCCAGGCTCTCACTCACTCAGCCCTCATTCCCACTTCTGCTTTTCTTTGGAGTAGTCAGCTGGGCCAGCTAGGCCCGAGTCGACCACAGGTCCCGGGAGCTCAGAGTGGTCTCTGAGCCTGGCACTGCCCATTCTGATTCCCCTTACCATGCTGAGCAGTTCAGATGCCCAGAAATGGAGGTGGGAAAGCCAAGTGGACACACCCTCAAACTAGTCCTATCTTGGAGGTGTATGGCCTTCACCAAAGAGAAAAGAAAAGGGAAAAGCAAAGAAAACAAAGATTAGGGGCGAGACATGCAATAGTGAGAAACACTGGAAATCAGGAACAAGAGACGAGGGAGATGTCCACAGAAGGTGTGGGATTTGGGCAAGTCTGTTCCCTACTCTGGCTCCATCTGCACCTCGGTAAGATGAGGCGCTGAGCTGAGGGGCCCTAAGGGCTCTGACAGCCCCCAAGAACTTTGTTAGGAGAGTCAGAGAAGAAATAAAGGCAGCTGCACACAGAGCCAGGGAGAAAGAAGCATCAGCACAAAAATTTTAAAAAGCGAAGGTGGGCAGGTCCAGTGTCACGGACCCCCAAGCTACACAGCCCTACTGTGGGCCATATTGTCCCTGCCCCAGCCTTACTTGGCTGTGCTCTTGTGGTTCCTGAGCACAGGTCAGGAGCCCTTCCTCTGTGGAGTCTGCAGCTGAGTGTAAGGAGGTGGGTAGGTGACAGGCTGGGTTTCGGGCCCTGTGATTCTTCCCAAAAAACTCAGGGATTTGTGGAATTTACAGTCCTAGACCTATGAAAGGTGGTGATGAGAAAAGGCCTCCCGCACAGCTGGGAGTAGCCTGGGGGAAAGAAGAGGACTTGTTGCCTGAGTAATAGTCTGCAGAATGCTTGCGTGTACCTGTTACGGAACCTGGGCTGGATTGCCCAACGGAAGAACGAAGCGGCACCTGGAGATCTTGGAGGATAGGTTTATTTAATGCCGGGGGGCTCAGAGAAGAGCGGTCTCCAAAGGTCTGAGCCCTGAGCACAAAGGGGGCAATTTATACACTTCTACTACCACATACCTCTGGTGCGTGCATGAAGCGGAGCAGGGAGAAGAACCTGGAAGAGCCCTGGGGCAAGGACTGGGACTCGCTCGCTGGCTCAGTCGGCCATCTTAGGACACAGATTTTCCTTATCATTCCCTCCTTGGACGCCCCTTTAAACACCTAGTTTAGAGGGCATCATTTCTGTTTGACTCTGAGGGTTGACTGCAAGGCTTGGGGCGAATACGGACTTAATCATAAACTTAACAGCACACCAGGTAGCAGAAGACCAGGACTGACTGGGGCCAGGAAAACCATGGTGAAATGCGCTCAGGAGCAGACAGCAGAGGGCCAGTAAAAGTGGGATCCATGACCTTAGGTAGAAGCCTCTGGGGGAAAGTCCAGTCGGGGGGGCAACAGTGTAGAGTCCAACTTCCAAGATGAGGGAAATCATGCCGATGAGAGCCAGGGACCACGGTAAGCAGGTGTCCATCAGTCAGTGGGGTCTCGTCGAAGGTGAAGCCGGAGTGGGTTCGTGAAGTCTGGCTGGACTCTCCACTGGCTTGGCTCCTCATCCGAATGATAAGCTTTTTTCTTTCTTCCAATCTTTGAAGCAAACTGAGTCCCCCGTCTGGAAGGAGTATACCTGAGACCCTAAGGAGACTGGGGCCCTCTCAAAAGTGTACTTTTGTAATTTATTTAGGGTGGCCCCCAGGGCCTGAAGCTTCTCCTTTATCCCTTTATCTCCAACCTGATGCAAGTTTCCTGGAAGGATTCCCAAGCCCGGGGGAGGGAGAAACCTGATGTCCCGGGCATGCAGCAAGCATGGGGAGAGCTCGGGGTAGCAGATCCGGCCATGGGAGTTTAGTCTCCTGACAAAACTTGGCTAAGGTTCTCTTGAGGGTGTGATTCATTCACTCTACTTTTCCTGAACTTTGGGGCTGGTAAGTGGTGTGGAGTCTCCAGGTGATGTTGAGAGATTTGGTCAAGACCTGTACAATGTCTGCCACAAATGCAGGTCCATTGTCACTATGGATTGTTAATGGCAGGCCGAACCGGGGCACGATCTCCCACAAGAGGACTTTAGCTACTTCCCGGCTTTGTTCCATCCTGGTCTGGAAGGCTTCGACCCACCCAGGATATGTGCATACTATTACTAGGAGATATTTGAACCCCCTGCTCAGCTGCACATCTGTGAAGTCTACCTCTAGATCTTCAAAGGGGGTTGCTCCCATCGTCTGGACACCTGGCAGAGGCCGTGGTACAGACTGAGCATTATTTTTAGCACATTATGCATTGTTCACTCATTGCTCGGCATAGTGCCGACAGCTGACTGATGTAGTAGTGCTTTTTGAGAAGGGCCTCTATGCCATTTTCCCCAGATGAGTGAGTCAGTGGTGTTCCTTGACTAGATGCCCTCCAGTTGCTCTTGGAACAAAGATGCGCCCGTCTGGCATCATCCACCATCCCTTTTCAGTCAGGGTGGCTCCCTCAGCCATGGCCCATTCCTTTTCCTTTTTAGTGTAACTGGGTGGAGGGACTTCTTCTGGGGGTGTTAGGGCCATGGTGAGGGAAGGGGCTCTGTCCACGTCCTCACTGGCTGCGGTCTTGGCTGCCTCATCTGCCAGACGATTTCCCCACACTGTGGGGTCGTCTCCTTTCTGGTGTCCCTTACAATGCAGGATTGTTACTTCCTTTGGAAGCCAGATGGCTTTGAGGAGTCTCAGTATCTCCTTCTTGTTCTTGATAGCTTTTCCTGCTGCAGTTAGGAGGCCCCTTTCCTTGTAGATGGCTCCGGTATCGGGCCTACCGAGAGTCAGTATAGATTTTGACTTGCTTGCCTTCACTGAGGGTGAGGGCTCAGACTAAGGCATGTAATTCAGCCCGTTGAGCTGACCATCCGGCTTATAATGCCTTGGCTTCTAGGACTTCAGTGGTTGTGGTTACTGCATAACCCGCTTTCCGGGCACCCTCTTGTAGGTAACTGCTACCATCACTGAACAGTGTGAGCTCTGGATTCTTTATGGCTTGATCCCGCAGATCTGGGCGGCTCGTGTAGACTTCATCAGTCACCTCAGAGCAGTCATGGTCTGGTTCCCCCTCTTCCGTGGGGAAAAAGGCCGATGTTGGGACCAGGTCTTCACCTGCCACGTCTCCTCGAGTCCCGTGGGAACAGCGGAGCGGGGCTGGCCCGAGGCGCCCTGGGTGGGAGACGGCTGAAAATTAGGCAGGTCGCGCCTTCTCTGTTACGATCCCTCATTCCGTCACTGCCCCACTGTTGCCCCAAACCGGTGGCAACAATGGGCCAGCGCAGTTGGGTTTCCCAGTCAGGGAACCAAATGTTCGGAACCTGGACTGGATCGCCTGACGGAAGAAACCAAGCGGCACCCGGAGATCTTGGAGGATCGGAGGTTTATTTAATGCCGGTGTCCTCAGAGGAGAGTGGTCTCCAAAGGTCTGACCCTCAAGCACAAACGAAGGAGGCAATTTATATACATCTACTTCCACATACTTGGCACTTTGGGCGCATGCGCAAAGCAGAGAAGGGAGAAGAACCCGGAAGAGCCCCAGGACAAGGACTGGGACGCCCTCGCTGCCTCGGTTGGCCGTCTTAGGACGCAAATTTTCCTTATCATACCTACCAGAGACCCATGGTCCGTCCGGTCAGTCCAGCTGTCCCCAGACACTCACACAACAGAAACAGACCCATGGGTCTAAGCAGGCTCCAGACCCCACCCTGTGGGGCCTACAGGCTTAGCTGGCTGGGGAGGCAGAGCTGGGTACAAAGCCACCAAGATGTTTCTACATGCACCGAAAAGAGACTGCAGGCCTCAGTCTCAAAGCCAGTGAAACAGGCCCTCCCCGCTGGATTGGGGATCAGGTCCCTGGCACTATACAGGATTAACAGTGGTAGAGTGGGTGGGTGTCCACCCACCACCCAAGCTCTCACCTGGGTCCAAATATTTGAATGAGCACCAGCCTCCTGCCAGGACTGTGTTAAGCACTGTGAACACCAAAATAATGAAGGCACAGTCCCCACCCTTGATAAGCTTACAGCCTAATGGAGAAATCAAATAAATGTAGTGCAGAGTGCTACATTTTAAAATAGAAGTCAACTTGAGGCTCACCCAAGGAGAGGGTGGAAAAAGCCACATAGAGATGCCTATGGATATTTCAGAGGAGGTACCCAGGCAGTTGGATAAAGCATCCTGGCACTTAGGAGGGTAAGTCAGAGATCAGAAGAATGATTTGCAAACTATCGGTATGGGTGGCAGCAGCCTCATAAATGGATGAGATATCCCGGGAAAGTGAAGAGGAAGGAAAGTCAAACCTGGAAGAGTGGCAGCCAGCCTCTAAGATGGTCCCTGTGATCCTTGTAGGTGGATATTCACCACCTTGTGTAATCCCCGGCATAGAGGGCTTGGCAGAAGTAATGGTATGTCACTTCTGAGACAAGGATATGTAAAACTGAGTGTTCTGTCTTGGACCCTTTCTGTCTCTCCCCTTCTCCTTTGGGTCACTCCCACCTGCCATGCTGTGAGCACCCCTGTGGCAAGACTCACGTAGCAAGGAACTGCAGCCTGCCAATAGCCATGTGAGCAAGCTCAGGAGCAAACCCAGTTGGCCCCAGTCAAGTCTGGAGAAGACACCAACTTCACATCAGCCTCATGAAACATCCTGAGCCAGAACCACCAGCTACATTGTTCTCATTCCTGACTCTCGGAAACTATGAAGTAATACATTTCCAAGCTGCTAAGTGTTAGGGGGATTTGTTATGCAGCAATAGATAACTAGTACAGGGATCTTGGAGAGAATTAGCTCATTGAAGAGACAGAGCAGAATATGCTTTTAAAATATAAGATTTTAAAAAATAAGTTAGCCACAGGTAAAACAGGGTTGCATCAATTCATGAACAAAGAAATCAAAGGAGCGGAAGGGAAGGTTCAGAAATAAATACAAACACACTTGAGAACTTTACAAGTGATAAAGGTGGCATTTCGCAGCAGTGAGAAAAAAGATTTACCAATAAACGATGTTGAGACAACTGGCTAGCTCTCTGGGGGAAAAGAAACTAACTTAAATCTGTGCCTTTCATACAACACACCAAAATAAATTTCAGATGGATCCAAAATTTAAATATAGGGTACCTAGATGGCTCAGTCGGTTAAGCGTCTGCCTTCGGCTCAGGTCATGATCCCAGGGTCCTGGGATCGAGCCCCATGTCATCAGCTCCCTGCTCATCAAGAAGTCTGCTTCTCCCTCTCTGTCTGCCCCTCCCCCCCCGCTTGCGCTCTCCCGCTCTCTCTCGCTCTCTCAAATAAATAAAATCTTTTAAAAAAATTTTAAATGTAAAAAAAAATGAAACCATTAAAAACTACAATAATTCTTGGGGCACTTGGGTGGCACAGTTGGTTAAGTGTCTGACTCCTGATTTCGGCTCAGGTCCTGATCTCAGGATCTTAAGATCAAGCCCCACGACTGGCTCAGTGCTGGGCCTGCAGCCTGCTGAAGGTTCTTTCCCTCACCCTCTAAACTTCCCCCCAGCTTGCACACACACTCTCTCTCTGTCTCTCTCTCAAAAAAAAAAGAAAAAGAACCCAAAAAACAAAAAACTATAATAATTCTTTTTTACCTCTGCATGAAAAAAGACTACCTAAGCAAAGTCAAAAGAAAAGTACAATTTATGTGATGTTTTAGACTAGACAAAACTAATAGATAGTGATAGAAATCAATGGTTGTCTGAGTATAGGGACACAAGGGAATGTTCTAGGGTGAAAGATTTTTTTCTATATCTTGATTGGGATGGTGGATACACAGATATATGCGTTTGTCAAAACTCCAGGAACTATATACTTAAGGTGTGTGCATTTCACTGTATCTACAGTATACTTCAGTATACTGTAGGGTTGATTCAGTATTCAGTATTCAGTAGGGTTGATTTTTAAAAGAAAAAGTGAAAGGACAAACTGAGGGCAAACACCAGTAAGTATGATGTTTTATAAAAATAAGATTTTTCTATGGGAATTGATAGTCCTGGATCCCAACATGCTTCCAACCCCTTTCCTCTCCAGTGGTGACCCTTCCCCAGCTTCTCCTAGGCATAAATGATTCAAAGCTGAATTCCTACAACATAAGAGACTATCTTCACAGAGTTGAGATCTATATGAGGCAGTGCATTACTTTGCTTTGGTCTCTACACCAGTTTGAAGCATCCTCCAATCTTGGTTTCTTGGTTGGTGCTGGAATTAGACTGAATGTTTGTGTCTCCCCAAAATTCATGTTGAAGTTTAGTCCCCAATGGGATACTTTTAGGAGGTGGGGTCTTTGGGAGGTGATTGGGACATGAGGGTGGAACCCTCATAAATGGGATTAGTACACTTATAAAAGAGACTCTAGAGAGGTCCCTTATTCCCTCCACCACGTGAGGACACGGCGAGAAGACAGCCGTTTATGAACCAGGAAGCAGACCTTCGATAGACACCGAGTTTGCCAGTGCCTTGATCTTGGACTTCCTAGCCTCCAGAACTGTGAGAAATAAATGTTGTTTAAGCCACCCAGTCTGTGTCATTTTTGCTATAGTGACCTAACCAGACTAAGACAGATAGGTTAGTTGGCTGATTGGTCTTTTGGAAGGTTGGTTGGTTCACAGAGTGGGGAGATGGAAAAAGCAAGAGAGATTTCTCTATGGGCAAAAAACTGTAAGAGGGAAGAAAAGAAAAAAAATGAAAAGAGAAGAAAAAGAAAGGGAACACTGAAGAAAAGAAGGAAAACACCTAAGAGGAAAAAAAGGGGGAAAAAAAAAAAACCCTTAAAGGTCTGTCCATTTGAAGAAGATATTGACCATGGTGAAATTTCATAAGACAAAAGTGGGGAAAACAATGGGGAAAGTGGTTATATGTGCATTCCCCTGAGGGGGAGGAAAAGAGATGATAGAGAAGAAAGTCTGGCAACGACCTGTTAACACCCCAAGGAAACCCCTTAGTAACCATAGCCTTTGGTAGCCATGGGGTGGTGTAGACAGACAGGGGCCAGGCTAGAGCTCAGAAGCACGGGAAGCATTACCAGGTCCGTGATGCTGCAGGAGAGTTATGCTAACCTAACTCCAGAGGCCACAATTTGTTGAAGACATATGTGTGTTCAAAAACAAAGCAAAAATTCCCATTACAACATTTTATAACCTCCCTCCAATTCATTCCCTGCTTAGCCTTTTCGCCACAACATCTCAAAAGCTTGACCAGCTGCAAAGGCATTTATCAGGAGAAAAGTCCACTTGCCAGGATAACAGCCACCAACACTCTGCTCTCAGAGCTCCTTAGCTTATCCTCCGATGAGCTCTGACTCACAAAGGTGTCACAGCACACTCGAAGGAGCATCAGCAAGCTGCCAATGGATCTGGGTTCTACTCCACATCTTGGCACCTCCTTGATGTCCCTTTTATGAGACTGACAAATTTAGCAAATAAAAGGCAAACAAACCAGAATGCCCAGTTAAATGTGAATTTCAGATAAACCAAAAGCAATTTGGTAGTGTAAGTGTATCCCCAAAACTGCATGGGACATGCTTATACTAAAAAACTTATTCCCGGGTTATTTGAAATTCAAACTAACCTGGGCCCCCTGTATTTGAAAGCAATCTCCGTAATGATACCTGAAGACCTCCCCTGTTTGCCATGCTGGTGTCGCCATCTTGTATACATATGACGAAAGTACAACCATGTCACTGGGTGGCACCTTTACAGAATCAGCGATGTCTTTTCCCTTGCACCTCACCTTTTCCCAACGTCCAATCACCTACATCCATCCTCAAGAGCTCCATTCCCCCACCCCACCCCACCCCTGGAAAAAAACCCCATAAATACTCGGCTCCCTGCATCCTCAGGAATGTGGATTTGAGAAATTTTCTCCTGACTCCTTGCTTGGTGCCCTATAGTAAAACTCTTCCTCTCTGCCACAAAGCCAGTGTCAGTGTTTGGCTTACTGGGCATCGGGCCCCTTGTCCGGTAACCCCCTTGTGGGTAGGCGAGCGCAGGCAGGGTCACCATTGGCCACCTCTCAGCCCCCGCAGATGACTGACCACTGTATGACAGCCAGGGACACCCTGTAAGAGCTATCATGGCAGGTGTACAGGGCTGGGGGTGTTTTCAAAGTCTTCATGATTTACATTCATTTGCAGGTGCCCCAGCAAATGTTTATTCAGCACCTCTTATGTGCCAGGGACTGCTCTAGGTGATGGGGACACAGCAGTGAGTTTAAAACAAAAATCTATTCCTCAGGGCACCTGGCTGGCTCAGTCAGGAGAGCATGCAACTCTTGATCTCGGGGTTGTAAGTTTGAGCATCACGCTGGGTATAGAGATGACTTAAAAATAAAATCTTTAAATAAATTAAATTAAAAAGTCTATTCCTGGGGCTTCTGGGAGGCTCCGTGGGTTGAGCGTCTGCCTTCGGCTCAGGTCCTGACTCTGAAGTCCTGGGATCGAGCCCCGTATCAGGCTCCCTGCTCAGCTGGGAGTCTGCTTCTCCCTCTGTCCCTGCCCCCTCTCTCACACACTCTCTCTCAAATTAATAATCTTTTTTTTTTTTTAAGATTTTATTTATCTGACAGAGACACAGCGAGAGAAGGAACACAAGCGGGGAGGGGAGGAGTGGGGGAGGGAGAAGCAGGCTCCCCGCCGAGCAGGGAGCCCGATGCGGGGCTTGATCCCAGGACCCTGGGACCACGACCTGAGCCGAAGGCAGATGCTTAACGACTGAGCCACCCAGGTGCCCCTAAATCAATAAATCTTAAAAAAACAAACAAAAGTCTATTCCTGTAAGGAGCTTACATTCCTGTGGAGGGAGACAGGCAATCCACAAAGAAACACAAAGGGACAGGTTCTGACAAGTGCTTTGAAAAAAAATACAGCAAGGTGAGGTCAGGGAATACGGGATGCGGTGCTTGTTTCCTATTGGGCCACAGGTCAGACAAAAGGTGAGAAGGCAAAAAGTGAGCAGGACCTAAAGGAACAGGGGAGGACAGAATGTTCTGGACAGCAAGGAAAACTAAGGCAGAGTCAAGAGATAGGGCGTTTGCTGTAGCTCAGGAAACAGCAAGGAGACCAGGGAAGCTAGAGTGGACAGACCAACGGGAAGGATAGGAATGAAGTCAGGGAGGGTCAGGCTTCCTGGCCATGAGAGGACTTCCACTGTTGCTCTGAGTGGAGGGCAGTGATGCAGCTGATACTCACTATAAAAGGTTGCCTGTGACTACGGTGTGGAGAGGACACTGTAGGGGGTGAAGATGATCCCTCCATTCTTAGAACAATGTTGCCATAGATAGGAATACAAAGTCAGGGACATCTGGATGGCTCAATGGGTTAAGTGTCTGACTTCCTCTCAGGTCATGATCCCAGGGTCCGGGAGTCTACTTATTCCTCTCCCTCTGTCCCTCCCACTTCCCCTTCTCTCTCTCTCTCTCTCTCAAATAAATAAATAAAATCTTAAAAAAAAAAAAAAAGGAATACAAAGTCAGAAAAAAAAGGGGGCGCCTGCATGGCTCCGTTGGTTAAGCCCCATGTTGGGCTCCTTGCTGGGTGTGGAGCCTGCTTAAGATTCTCTCTCCCTCTCTCCTTGCCCCCCAGCCCTGCTCATGCTCTCTCTCTCTCAAAAAAAAAAAAAAAAAAAAAGTCCAACCCCAAAAATATAGGCTGGTGCTCAACTGGCTGGGTACCATGAATACTAGAAGAAAAGCTGTGGGTCAGAGTTGGCTACACCCTAACCATGAATTAGTAGTATGATGCCGTGTGGCAAACCAGGCAATCCTGGAATATGTGACATCTGACCCACAACGAGTGGGACACGGACTGTGCCATGTTTGGTACATACTAGGCCCTGTACCACACAGTTGCCTTACGTTCGAATGCTTCCCACCTGCCCTACAGCCCGAGCTGCACACAGGCCTGGTCCTTCCATAAGCGCTTTCTCCCAGTGTTTTCCCTTCTCTTCTGGCTGTGCTTTTAGTGCTGTCATTCATTCAGCAACGACCATGTGCAAAAACTTAACGAAGAGCGCCAGGAGAGAGTCTCGGATAAGTACTTGAAGCTTGAATCTTTTGTTAATTGCATCGAGCTGCTGTTGGCACAAATCTCTCTTTTTAGCCCCTTCTGGTTTATCCTCTCACGGACGGCTTTTCTCCACCTCTCAGCTGCAGTCTTGGGACATATGCCTGCCAGACAAAGGTCTTCTCTATGGCCCCAAATCATTGGATTCAGTTTGGGTCAGGCCTGGCGGCCTAGTCTCTGTCTGCACACAAGTGAAGATAAGCAGGGCCAGGGTGGACAGAATTGTGCAGGGAGTCAAGGGGTCTTTAACTTCTCCCCTCTTACCTCCTGACAGGTTGGGTCCCATATGGTCAGAGCACGGCCAAAGTGTAAGGGGCCCACGGCCAGTCTTTGTCCCTTTTCCTTGTAGGTAATGGAGAAGAGAGTCCCTGTAGAGCCCTGGGTCCAGAAAGAATGAAACCTTGAAGCAGGAGACACTGAGTGGCTGAGTCGGACCAGAGACTTGAGCCAGTTTCTACCCTGCAGAGGAGGAAGGAACAGCCTCCTTCTCCAATGCTTAGAGATGCCAGCCTTAAGGATTCCCAAGGGTCTGGGGCTCTGCATCCAGCCTCCTGCCCCAGAGCCCCCAGGCAGAGTCCTGCGGACTGGACACAACCAGCCAAAGGCTCTGAGGGACCGCAGGAGCTGGGGACGAAGCCCCCAGCCCAGACACTATGGCAGAGAGCCCCGTGTTAGCCGCACGGCCTCTAACCAGCAGGTTAGAGGCAGGGGCAGGGAAGAATGGGAGGCCAGGAGCAAGGGCCCACCCACTCTACCAGGCTCTGCCCCAGGCTGTGCAGCTTCATGCTCTTCACGCTCATGAGGCGTGACTATGCCCAACAGAACAAATAAGAAATCTCGGTCCCAGAGAAGTCACACAACTTTCCCAAAGACGACACAAACTACAGACTCCAGAACCGGCTCAGACACCCAGGCTGCTGAGAAGAGCCCCCTGGAGCCTTGTCAGGGGCCCTGGCCACCTGTGTTCAGCCTGGGGACAAGCTCAGGCCTAACATCCATGTCGCGTTGATCATGAAGAGTTACTGGACAGTTGAATGTCAAGTGACTTCACACCGCCACCCCCCCCACCATCACCACCACCCCACACCCCCGGCCACAGGGGCCCCAGGCCTTCTGCCCTTCCCACCCTAAGCTGACCAGATCCCCAACCCAACTGATAGTGGGTTTTATAAGCATGCATGCATTCCAAGGGGAGGAGGGTCCAGCCCAGTTGGAGCTACCACAGCTGCTAGAGGCTCGTCCCAACCTCTAGTGTGTTGGGCTTCTTTGTCCCCCGCCCACCAGCATTCCCTCTTCTTCCTGCAGCAGGTTCCCACGCCGTTGAAGGAACAGTCCCCAGCTTGTCACAGTTTTGCTGCACCCCCACACCCCATCTCCCCTCTCCCTGGCTGCCTCCCCCTCACAAGGGTGCCTATTTGGCTGGAGTAGCTTCAGCTTTGGGTTTCAGAACGAATCCAGAAAACCCAGTAAGCCCAGTTGGGACCTGGGAAGAGGCCAGCAGCCCCAGAGGTCATGTGACTGCCTTTGGCTTCTTATTGCTCCTCAGGCTTTGCCTAGCACCAAATTAGGGTCCCTGCCCTCTAGGGCCCATGGGTGGGAGATGGGGTGGGGGGTGCAGCATAACCACCAATAATACAATGTAAGAAACTCCAGAGCTGCCCTAGGTGTACAGTCCCGTGTTCTGCTTGGAGAGCGATCCATGCCACAGAACCGGGATGTGCTGGCTGCCCAGTTCTCACTGAAAGGCGAAATCCACTTCAACCTCTCCGCGTCTCACTCGATGGATCAGCCTGCACCATCGCGTCCTAGTGCAGGCTTGCTGGGAAGCTCTGAATCAAACAACAGATTGGACAGGTAAATGTGTTCTTCCACCTAACACTTGTGAAGGGGCCCGTTCCGGTCTCTATGGTTACCAAGAGCAACCTTGCCCAGGAGGACCTGGAGTGTAAACAGCAGGAACTGCATAATGGCTGCCGGGTCTGGGAGGACTGGCAGGAGAGGCAAGAGAGGAAAGGCTGGGGTCCCTGCAGGCTCCGGCCGGGGGGGGGGGGGGGGGGGGGCGGTGCAGATGAAGGAAACTCTTTACCTGAAAATGAATTTCACAGGTATGGAAATCTCCCCGCACTTATTCTTGGCATACAGCATTTGGAACAGTCGTTCCCAGTTTTCTTCAAAGATGTCACTTTTAAGATGTTTTCAATTTTTCTATTTTCATCGGAGAGAGTCCCCTAGATGTGAATGTGCCTTTAACATGGGCCAATTTCCCCATTTAATAAGGAAGTTCTGTGAGAAGAAGCAGTTGCAGTTTCGAGAGGTGAAACTACTCTGGAAGATAAGACGGGTGAACTACTGAGTCCAGAGTGAACACCAGAAACCAGGAAGCCTGAAGTCCAATGTCCTGTATGCACATAAGCGTGAACACTGTGGTTCAAACCGGCTGCCTCCTTCCCTTCGCCTGGCTGCCAAACACAATTTGCTGTATCTTAATGTACGGAGAGAAACCATTCTTATGAGATAAAATGGAGTACTAAACGTGGAATTTATTTTTCCTTCATGTCCGCTGTGTTGGATGACTCTGGCCTTGACTCCGCTTCTCCGAGCCCCCAGCTTCTCTCACTACACGGGGGCTAGCCTGCGCTGCTCTGAGAATCCCAGGGGCCCTAACCCCACCGCCCAGATGCGCATGCGCAGCGGCTGTCCCTTAGAGGCCGCCTTGGGGAAGTAAGATCAGAGCAGCGCCCTGGCCGAAAGTAACCTGGCTGGTTTCCTCTACCTCTTGTACATCTTGTCCCTGCCACCACCCATGGCTCAGAGGTCTGGGTTCCAAGACTGGCCTGGGACCATCCTTGCTTCCCCGATCCTCTGCTCCCTGTGCCAGTCATTTAAAGCACATAAACACGTGTACCTCGGTGTGAGCAGGGGTACCTCAGTGTGTAGCCAAATCTAGTGCAGCCCCGCTGACAGCTCGGGTGGCTGGAGTACAGACCAGCTCCCCTCCCCCATCCTATCCCACTCTAGGGAAAATTCAGGCTCGTTCTCTCAGCTCCATTGGATGATACAGAAGGTCCAACTCCTTAGCAGCATAACCCCCGAGACCACCCCTGTCTCCAACACTAAGCTGCTCCCTCACAACACCCACAGAAAGCAAATGGGCTTAGGAGGGATGAGGAGGTACCAGAAAATGCTGGACTTGAGGGGGCGCGGATCCACCTTTCAGAATCTCACAAAAAATATTGTCCTCTCCCCCAAGGAAAGGGTGGGAAATGGATATCCATGCCTCACTTGTCCATTTTCTTTGGGTCCCTCAGTCCATGGACCCCGGGCTAAAAATCCCTGCTTCCTACTGAACTCGGTCCCACAGAGAGTATAGAGAAAGAAGCAGAACCGAGTTCTCAAACACCTTTCCCTTTTCAGCAAGCCAAACCTGGGAGCAGAGAGAGGCGGGCGTGATCAGGCAGGGGACAGCCATCCAGAAGATTCTGGAATCACTGTCTGAGCAGCAGAGGGGAGCTGTGTGGGCAGCCAGCAGTGGCCAGACAGAGGAAATGCAGGGTCTGGCTGCTGTCCATTCTTACCCTCGCTCCCACCATCAGGATCTCTGGCCCCATCCTGACCCCTGGTGGCTGCCCATGGGATGAGGCCAGCACTCTTCCCAAGTTCCACCTTGCCTGGTCCCAGCATAGCAGGAAAACGGAATCCCCCACCCCACAGGTCCTGGCTAGGATCCCCAAGCAGTATTTTTTTAAAAGATTTTTATTTATTTGACAGAGAGAGACACAGCGAGAGAGGGAACACAAGCAGGGGGAGTGGGGGAGGGAGAAGCAGGCTTCCCGCAGAGCGGGGAGCCCGATGCGGGATCATGACCTGAGCCGAAGGCAAACGCTTAACGACTGAGCCACCCAGGCGCCCCAAGGAGCCCCAAGAAGTACTGGCGTGTTTCCTAGGAGTCCCTCAAGAGGGTTTACTCCACTGTAGTCCCCAGGTGACTTCTCAGTGTAAGTCCAGCAACCAAACAAATGTATATAAAGAAAGCACTGTCACCTGTTAAGTTGGCAAAAGGTGTGTTACAAAAGGGGTGTGTGTGTGTTATAACTAAAGGTCAGTGCAGGTCAGGGTGCAAAAGACCAGCACTCTCCAGCACAATGGGTGAGAGTACAAATTTGCACAACCCTTCTGCAAGTGATCCGAGCAAAAGAAATCCAAAATCTTACAAAGTGTTCCTACCCTCTGCCTCAGTAATTCTTCTGTTAGGAATCCGACTTCAAAAAATCAACACTCAAATAACATGATACCCAGAATTTGAATTGAATGGGAAAGGAAAAAACAAGATGAGCCGAGCATGATCATCGCTGAGGCTTGGTGATTGATGGGTACATTGGACTTCTTTATTCTGTTTTTTGGTTTGGTTTTTTTGTTGTGGGTTGTTTTTTTGTTTTGGGGGGTTGTTTTTTTTTTTTTTTTTGGTCTACTTTGGTTTATGTTTGAAATTTGCCATGATAAAACATTTTTAAAAGAAAGCATCAGAGATGCAAAGATTTGTATAAAAGATGTTAATTTTTAGGAGCAAAAAACTGTGCAAACAGCATAAAAGTGCTATGCCGGGATGGCTAAACAGATCATGCTGCATCCAAACAGTGGAATATTATGCAGCCATTAAAAATTCCAGGCTGTTTCAATGCCATAGAAAAATGCCTACAGCGTAATGCAAAGCAAATAAGCAGGATACAAAATGGATATGCTAATTTAACTAATTATATTAAACACCGCCTAGAAGGAAAACTATATGAAAATACACTAATATGTTTCTTATACAGTGAGACTAGGGGTGATTTCTATTCTTGATATAGTCCTTTATTTTCTTAGTTCAACAATAAGCATGTTTTACTTTTATAAATAGGGCCCCAAATTGCCTTTGTTGAAGTACACCAACTTGGGAGTCTGAGCTATATTCAACTCCAAGGACTCCCGTATACTAGCTGTGCAACGTTGAGCCAATTGACATCTGGGTCCCAGATTCCGCACCTATATAGCTGGCATAATGCCAGCCTATTGTTCAAGCCACCGTTTACCGGGTATTTACCATGTGTTACGCACTATGCCCAAAGGGTCTTCCCCTATATATAATCCCACACACTATTCATACATGATTGTTTCAGTCCTCACAATTAGCTCTGGAGTAGATTAGCATCTTCCCCTCTTAGAGCTTGCGTACTGTGGCTCAGAAAGTTAGGGAATGTGCTCAGGGTTACCCAGCTAATCAGCAGTAGAGTCGGGATTCAGACAGAGGTCTGTCCATCTGTGAAAGCCCAGATCTCGGCCTCCAGCCTGGGCTGCTTATGGTTACAAGTTTGTGGGAGGACTGAATGCAGTGATGCCGGCTAAGTGCCGCCCACAGTGCCTGGCTCGAGCACAGAGCTGCTCTATCCTTGTTCCCCTTTCTAGGACCCCAGCATAATGACAAATTGTGCCAAAAACCAGTGCACCTTCCAAAAGTGTCTCTGCCTGAGGAGAAGGGATTATAGGACCTGTAGGGACAGAAACAGATTGGGGCTGGAAGGCTGCCTCACCCAGGGAGGTGGCTGGGACCGTGTGCCCAAGTTCCAGGTACTTCTGTCAGTGACTTCTTCAGCCCTACGTGTTGATTTGCAGCCTAGAGTTCAGTACAGAGTCGCTCTACCAACAAGGCATCGCTCCCTACCTTCCATTACCCCTCCCACCCTGTCTTCCTAAAGAACAGGGCACAGGTCTCACCAGGCCTATAGGTTGCTTTTCTTCTCTTGTTGTCCCTCTTTCTTGGAGAAAAGAAGGCTTGAATATCTAAGGATGAACAAAGCGATGGAGCTTGGCCTGCTCCAGAATCCCTTCTGGATTCATCATAAATGCCTCTTTCCCTAGAGAGCCAGCCTAAGTTAGTTTCCATCCCTTCTCCCTATTTCTACCCCTCCAACCTGTTACAGCACTAACTACACTAGAGTTGCTTGTTGGTCATCTGTCTTTTTCACTAGTAAGCTCCATGAGGGTGAGACTGTATCTCTAGCACCTAGCAATGTGCCTGGTACA
Organism: Zalophus californianus; assembly: GCF_009762305.2. Lineage (NCBI taxonomy): Eukaryota > Metazoa > Chordata > Mammalia > Carnivora > Otariidae > Zalophus > Zalophus californianus. Next base: position 71,427,227 of record NC_045600.1, read on the forward strand.
CAGCCAACTATGTAAATGTTCGCTAAATGGAGAACTGGAGGGAGGGAGGAAGGAAGGGAAGGAGGACTTCTCTATCACCAGTCTTCGCCCAAGTAGACCCACAGCTGCCCTGTTCTGTGCAAAGGACTTTGAAGATGTGGTCCCTGCCCTGGAGACTTAAAAATATACACATTCCTCCAATTTTGTATCCACCTTTAGGAAAATAAATTGCAAGGGACATTCCTGTTTATTCCAAACCTCACACTATCTTACCAAAGTACTCAAAATGGAGCTCCTGAGTCTGAGGGAGGTTCCTAAGTACATGGAATCCTGGGAGGAATTACAGAGCTCAGAGGTCTCAAGTCTAGTGTTCTGGGGCGCCTGGGTGGCGCAGGTGGTTGGGCATCTGCCTTCGGCTCAGGTCCTGACCCCCAGGGTCCTGGGATCGAGCCCGCCCCAAGTCCCTTGCTCAGCGGAAGGTCTCCTTCTCCCTCTGCCCCTGCTCCTGCTCTCTTGCTCACTCTCTCTCAAATAAATAAAATCTTAAAAATAAATAAAGTCTAGTGTTCTAGCTCTGCCACCTCTGCCATGTGACTCTAGTGAGTGACTTTCCCTTCTGGGCCTCAGTTCTTTGTGAAATGGAGTGGATCAGACTTTGTACGAAAATGAAAGCAATTGAGTACGTCTATTTACCCCATTGTGGGTAATTGGACAGTGTCTCCCTCCTAAATGCTTAGGAGTGGGATAGATGCAGCATCTTAGCAAGTAAGCTGAGGGGCAGGGAAGATAGTATGTGCCTACTTCTGTCTGTAAACAATAAGGCCCAGGATGTGCTGCCCCTCTCGTGAGTGGTTGGAGGGTGGGAGGCTGAAGGGGGCTTTGCCACAGTAAGGGCCCACCCGAACATGTCTATGTGTCTTAGTCTCTAGGTTTGCAAAAGCCTCCAAAGCCCCAGAGTCTTCATGGCACTACCAAGCATGGCCCCTGTTCCCCATTCAAAAACAATTCACCCCTCATGCCACCCCTTCCCCTTCAGAGGGACAACCCAGGGAGAAATCGTTGGTGGGGGGGGGGTCTGGATAAGCGCTAGTGGGGCCAGCCTTCCTGCAGGGCCCCATTTCAAGCTTCCTCAAAAAGTGCAAGTAAGGGAGGCTTCTGGTCACCCTGCTGTGGTTACTTAGGGAGGACGGCGGACTTGGAGGACACAGGCTTCCTGGCTTCCAAAGGCTTCCTGGCTTCAGTCCAAGCAGCTGGCAGGTTCATCCTTCTCCCTGGAGGCCCACAAACACCACTTCCGGCCCTCCTGCCTCCGCTTGGGCTCTTCCTGCCTGGATTTCCATGCCCATACCAGCCCTTCCCTGTGCAGCGCTTTCTCTCTTCCTTACAACCCTTATTCGCTCTCACTCTCCCTATTTCTTTCCCCCTCCCCCTCCTCCCCTGCTTCTCTCCTCCTTGCCAACCCTCAGCAGCCCCAGAATGGGTCTCCCCCCTCCCTCCTTCTCCAGCAGCATCTCTCCCTCCTTAGCTCTCACCCCTGCACCTCTCTCTTTGTATTCCTCTCGCCCTCTCCCGGCCTCGCCTGCATCTCTCCTCCCCCGCCTGGCTTCGGCCTCCCCCAGCCTCCCCATCTTCAGCTCTGTCTCCTCCCTCTCGCTCTGCTCCCCTCCTCTCTCTCCCCCCCACCCTCGGTCTCACCCCACTCCCCGTCGGCATCCCAAGGTTTCTCTCCACCCTGGGGGTCTCTGTGCCTCTCATTCTCCCCTCTACCTGCCTCCTTCCTCACCTCAGGTTTAGCGGGAACCCATCTTTTCCAGCCTGGGCACCCCCCCCCAAACTGCTAACATCGCCACTGTGTCTTCTTCCTCTCCTCCTCTCCCCACCCTCTCCTCTTCTCTCTTCTCCCTGCCCCTTTAAATCTGCCTGGCCCAGCCTCCCCCGTGATGCTGGGATGGAGCAAACATTGATTTGTGCTGGGATGGAATCGGAATTTTGATTTTTTTTTTCCTCTCCCAACCATAAGAAGGAAAAAAATAATAAAAACACCCCCTTTTGATAGCCCCCTCTCTCTTCCCATCCAGTTCCCAGCTCCTCTTCCCTATCTCCATCCAAGGCAGATTTTTTTTTCCCCTCCACTATTCTCATTCCCCCCCCACCCCTGCCACTACCTCGCCCCCCACCCCCACCGCCTGCTCCTCCAGCTGGGTAGAGAGGGGACTCTCTCTTGCGGCTCCCCCACCTTCGGTCTCTGGGTAGGAGCAGTCTCTCCGGAAGGGGAGGGGGCTTTGGCTTGTCGGGACGAGGTGGGAGTGGAGGTATCCTGCCATGGATGCTGTGCCTGGGAGGCAGCCTGAGCCCCAGCCCACATGGTGAGTAACCTGCCCCCTCCCTTCCGCCTGTCTGCCCATCCCCACCCTCGCCTTTTCCCGCAGAGCCTCCTCCATCCCCATCCTTTCTCCCACGAAACCCACTGCCCACCTTGCTCCGATGCCCCCCCTCACATTTCCAACCCCCACCCCTTGCCTGGGAAGCCAAAGAACCAGGGCAGAAGGGTCCTGACAGCAGCCAGAGGAGCGGGTGGCCTACGACTCTGCCCAGCCCCCTCTGAGGACCACCTTTCCACCGCCCCCGCCAGCAACTGTCATCCACACTCGACACTTTGGGGTTCTAGGCTGGAGAAGCGGGACTACCGCTTGGGGTTGGGGCCCCAAGTCCTGGGAGGGGTCCTCTACAGGGAGGGAGGGGTGGGGGGAGCCCCCATGCCTCCAAAGCTTAGGAGCTGCTGGAAGACGCTGCCGAAGGGTGGGGGGTTGGGGGGCGGTGCTCATGCCCCGGAGCCACTGGGCCAGGGAGCGGCGGGCAAAGAGGAGGGGCCTCGCTCGCCACTTCCCCCCTCTTTCTCCGCAGCCACTCAGGATGAGGGTCCGGCCCTGCCAGCCCGCGCTGGGGCCCCCCCCGCCCGGCCCCGGTCTAACTGCCCCCGCCCCCAGGCCTCGCCCGGCTCGCAGGCCCCCAGCCGGCTCTCCAGCCCCAGGATGCGCTGAGCCGCCGGGGGGCTGAGGCCGCGCCAACTACATGCATGTCCCCCGGGGGCAAGTTCGACTTTGACGACGGGGGCTGCTACGTGGGGGGCTGGGAGGCGGGGCGGGCACATGGCTACGGCGTGTGCACGGGGCCCGGCGCCCAGGGCGAGTACAGCGGCTGCTGGGCGCACGGCTTCGAGTCACTGGGCGTCTTCACGGGGCCCGGCGGACACAGCTACCAGGGCCACTGGCAGCAGGGCAAGCGCGAAGGGCTGGGCGTGGAGCGCAAGAGCCGCTGGACGTACCGCGGCGAGTGGCTGGGCGGGCTGAAGGGGCGCAGCGGCGTGTGGGAGAGCGTGTCGGGCCTGCGCTACGCCGGGCTCTGGAAGGACGGCTTCCAGGACGGCTACGGCACCGAGACCTACTCCGACGGAGGTGCGGGGCCCGGCCCACTACTGTCTGTCTGCTCGTCCGCGTGCGCCTCCGCGTCCGCCTGTCCCGCGTCCGCCTTCCCCGCCATCGGCCCCCTGCCCCGCTGTTCTCCTGTACGCCTCCCCCATCCATATGCGCCCCCGGCGCCCATCTTGCCGCCCTCTCCTCCCATCGCGCACTCCTTCCTCCCACTCTCTGGCCCCTGCCTGCTTCTCCCTCTCCCCAGTCTGCAGTCTGCCTGCCCTCACCCCTTCCCTGTCTGCCTGCCCCTCACACCCCCCATCTACCTGACCCTCACCCCCCCATCTGCTTGTCCCTTCCACCCCTCCTCTCTGGCTGTCCCACACCTCCCCTCTCCCCCCACCCGCCTGTCCCTAACACCTCTGCTCTTGCCTGTCCCCTCACATCTCCTCAGTCAGCTTGCCCCTCATCGTCCTGTCTGCTTGTCACATGACTATCTTAAACCCCCCATCAGCCTGTCCCTCACACCCTCTGGACTAGCTGTCCTTCACACACCCCAGCCTGCCGGGCCCTCCCCCTTTCGCTTGTCTACCTGCACGACTCAAAACCACGGATCTCCTGCTGCTATCTGTCGGTCTTCGCTCTGCTCTTCCACACCTTCCGACCCAACCTGGCCCGTCCCCGATCCTAGTGCTCTTCCTCGACCTCCACGCTAACTGCCCCCACCTCTCCCTCCCAACACTTAAGGCCTCCAGGGGCGCTTGGGGCCGAGGGTGCAGGAAGCTGCGGGTCCTGACCCTTTCTCCCCGTCCTACCCCGCCCGCAGGCACCTACCAGGGCCAGTGGCAGGCCGGGAAGCGCCACGGCTACGGGGTACGCCAGAGCGTGCCCTACCACCAGGCGGCGCTGCTGCGCTCCCCCCGCCGCACCTCCCTGGACTCAGGCCACAGCGACCCCCCGACACCGCCCCCGCCCCTGCCCCTGCCGGGTGACGAGGGAGGCAGCCCGGCCTCGGGCTCCCGGGGCGGCTTCGTGCTGGCCGGGCCGGGGGACGCTGACGGCGCGTCTTCCCGAAAGCGCACCCCCGCGGCCGGCGGGTTCTTCCGCCGCTCGCTGCTGCTCAGCGGGCTCCGGGCGGGCGGGCGCCGCAGCTCCTTGGGCAGCAAGCGGGGCTCCCTGCGCAGCGAGGTGAGCAGCGAGGTGGGCAGCACAGGACCCCCGGGCTCCGAGGCCAGCGGGCCCCCGGCCCCAGCTCCGCCCGCCCTCATCGAGGGCTCTGCCACGGAGGTGTATGCGGGCGAATGGCGCGCCGACCGGCGCAGCGGCTTCGGCGTGAGCCAGCGCTCCAACGGGCTGCGCTATGAGGGCGAGTGGCTGGGCAACCGGCGGCACGGCTACGGACGCACCACCCGCCCGGACGGCTCCCGCGAGGAGGGCAAGTACAAGCGCAACCGGCTGGTGCACGGGGGGCGCGTGCGCAGCCTCCTGCCTCTGGCCCTTCGCCGGGGCAAAGTGAAGGAGAAGGTGGACAGGGCTGTCGAAGGCGCCCGTCGAGCCGTGAGCGCTGCCCGCCAGCGCCAGGAGATCGCCGCTGCCAGGTGGGCATCCGCTGCAGAGGCCAAAGCTGGGCTAAGTGGAGAAGGTACCCTGGGGACAGTTGGCGGGGCGGGGGGTGGGGGTAGGTAGTGCCTAAAGGAGGACCACGACCCAAGGCTTAGGACCTGGTGGGGAAGAGCAGGCCTAAGGCCAAGCAGTTGTAGCCCTGGGTGTTTGGAGTGTTTATATCTGAGGCTACAGGTGGATGTGGGTGTAGCTGTGGGTGGCTGGGTATTTGAGGGAAGCCGTGTTAGACTCTAACCGTGTCTTAGTGTCTTTTGTGGGGATGTGTGTCAATGTTGTGTGTGGGAGTAGCAAGGAGCGCCGGCTTGTGCAGGCTCAGAAACCTGTCCCCAGTGCTCCTCTTGCAGCTGGGAGGAGCAGCCCTGGGCAGAGAGACAAGGAATGTGTATTCCTAGCCACATCCCCGCCTGCCCACAGACTGATGTTATTTCAGCCTTGGGCCTTGGGGAGATCTAGTTTGTACAGCTGACCTATCCACGTGAGAAGATAGTTGCTCTCAGCTTTGCTTCCTCTGCCTCCCTTTACCCAACTGATGAAGGTTTGAGGGGAGGAGGCTCGCCTGTAAATGAAATTTTCTCTCCATAAATCAGATTACATGTCCATGCATTATCTTATTATCTAAAGTAGCACTGTGCAGTAGAAATATAATGTAAGCCAAATATGTAATTTTAAATCTAGTAGCCATGTGAAAAAATAAAAACAGATAAATGATTTTAATTATTACATTTTTTTAAAAGTAAGCTCTCGGCCCAAAATGGGGCTTGAAGTCAAGCAACCCCGGAATCAAGAGTCCCACACTCCACCAAGTGAGCTAGCCAGGTGCCCCATAAATAGTACATCTTTATTTAAACCAATATATCCAAAATTTGATCATTTCAACCTAGAATCAACATAAAATTACTAACGAGGGACTTTATATTCTCCCTTTTTTTTTTACTAAGTCTTTGAAATCTAGTATATATTTCATGTTTATATGCATCATTTCAGATCAGACTAGCCACATTTTTTTATAAATTTTTTAAAAGATTTTATTTATTTATTTGACAGAGAGAGACACAGCGAGAGAGGGAACACAAGCAGGGGGAGTGGGAGAGGGAGAAGCAGGCTTCCCGCGGAGCAGGGCTCGATCCCAGGACCTGGGATCATGACCTGAGCTGAAGGCAGACACTTAACCACTGAGCCACCCAGGTGCCCCCAGACTAGCCACATTTTAAGTGCTGGATTAGATAGCACAGATCTAAAGAAAGCCAAAAACCCATTTGTAATGAGGTTCACAGACCTCTGATTTATACAACTCATACATGTGAATTTGTGTATATTGGATTTTCTTTAAAAAGGAGGGTACAGTTGAAGGATTTTGTTTAAATTTGAGACTGCTTCAGAGGATCAGATACCAAGATATGTCCAAATATGCTGCAGTGAATTTGTAAAGGGGTGACCAAGGTGTCTGTGTAGGAATGTGTCATACCCAAAGTAGATGCCTGAGCCAGAGATGTCTATCTGTAGCTACATCTCAGTGTCTAGGTGGTTAGAGTCCAGGACCTTAAGCCAGGGAAGGGGGAGGGCAGGGCACCAGGGAGCACGTTAGTCTAGATGAGGAACAGGCATGGGCAGGAAAAACTGATCTCAGTAGCTGAAAGATCAGTCAGTGGGAGGAGGCTGGTTGGTCTCCCCAGCAACAGGCCTGGCAAACCTGATTGGTTGCCAGCTGCCATGGAAACAGCAGAGCCTCAGCAGCAGGTGCCTCTGCCAGGTAGCCTGAGCCTGGCCTGATGACTGGATCTACTGCCTCAGACTTGCTCATCTACACCCTCCAAACTCAAAAACACAGCCTCTTGTCATTGTTGCAGTTTTTGGCTGCCGACAGAACTCCATGCAACCCAAGACTGTGATCGTCATCCCTTGCACTAAACCCTGAGACCAGTTTAGTTTCAGGGCAAGGCTAGTTATATAGAGTCTGACAGCCCAAAGAGAGAAGAACAGGGTTATCTGAGGTCCCTCCAAACAGGCTCGAAAAGTCCTTGACCCAGCAGGTTTGAGGGGAGGAGGCTGACCATATCTCCCTAGGTACATAAAGAGGGGGTAGCCTTAAGACTACAGTGAACACCACCAGCCTTCTTCCTACCCCGGTACCCAGACTGCCTTCCTAAGCCAGATAAAACAAGCCTGGGGCCAGCAGAGGGGTCTGGATCCATTTAAGCCCAAGGATATCTGATTACCTTTACCTCTGCCCCGTTGTGCTCCACCTTCAGTCAGTATTACAGAACTCATTGAATGATCACGGGCATCTGCGATTAACAGCAGACGGTGAAAGGGAGGGGAAACTGAGGAAGCATCTGACATTAGAGGGAGAACTGGGAAACCACCGTGGGGAAAGGACTGATAGTGCTTCAAGGCTGCCTGTACCCAGGGAGCAGGGCACAATGGGAGGGGCATGTGGAAGGGAAGGAAACTAAGAGTTTCCTTGGAAGGTATAGTCACAACGGTGAGAAATGCATGGTGGCTGGGAGAGGGAGTAGAAAGAGCAGAAAGGGGGGAACCCAAGCTTACCCCAATTCGAGAGCTCAGAAAGGATGCGATGGTGCAAGGAGGAAGGGGCAGTGACCTAGAGGTGAGAAGAGTGTGGTAACAGACGAGGCTGAAGAGAAGGAGCCTGTGAAACTGTCACGTCAGGAAATCTGCAGGGAAGGGGCAGGGTTACGTTAGGGGGGTTAGCAGTGGTAACGGGAAAGGAGGCAAAGGCTCCAGGCACAGGGAGCGGGTGGCCCAGAACAAGGGGCAGGGAGAGCGAAGCTGCTGGGAAGGCTCAAGCAGGTGTGACTATAGAGAGGTGTGCGGAGGGCATGAGGTCTCATCTGTCCCTGGGAAGGGAGCAGGATGGGACTGCGATAACGGAGTGGAGGGCGGCCGGTGGCTGTGGCTGGAAGAAGGGACGTGATGGTGGCAGGTGTGAGGGGAGCCGGAGAGTGTGATGAGAGCAGGCACAGCCCAGGTCTAGGAGTGGTAAGCAGAGGCCAGCTGCCCCGCCAGGCCAGGGAGCAAGGTGAGCAAGACCAAGCCCTCCAGAGGTGACCTCCGATCCAGAGGATATGATGTGCTGGGGACATGGACCAGGGGGCTGGAGCATCTGAGCAGGTCTGCTAAGTCCCTGTCCCCGGAACCCGACAGGGCGGCAGATGCCCTTCTAAAGGCAGTGGCAGCCAGCAGTGTCGCTGAGAAGGCTGTGGAGGCAGCTCGAATGGCCAAACTGATAGCCCAGGACCTGCAACCCATGTTAGAGGCCCCAGGTGAGGCGTGGGCGGCCTGGGGAGCTGGAGGGGCTCAGGTGTGGGGAAAGGGGAGGAAGTCCCTGCAGAGGACTGGGGATGGAAAAACCAAGGTATGCGGGTCCAAGGGGACAAGGGTGGGGGCCAGACGCAGATGTTTGGGGAGCGGAACTGGGAATTTATAAAATAGGGTAATAAGGACTAGGGGTCTGGGGTCTGGGGTCTGGCTGTGAGAGGCTTTAAGCCTGGGAGGTGCTCAGACGGGGGGATAAAGCTCTAGCTTTTGCTGCCCGAGGCCAGTCAGGCCTCTCTGATCCTTAGCTATCCCTGCCGCAGGCCGCAGACCCAGGCAGGACTCGGAAGGTTCCGACACAGAACCCCTGGATGAGGACAGCCCTGGGGTATACGAGAATGGACTGACCCCCTCAGAGGGCTCCCCTGAACTGCCCAGCAGTCCTGTGTCCTCCCGCCAACCCTGGCGACCCCCTGCCCGCCGGAGCCCACTGCCTCCTGGAGGGGACCGAGGTCCCTTCTCCAGCCCCAAAGCTTGGCCCGAGGAGTGGGGGGGCCCCGGGGAACAGGCAGAGGAACTAGCTGGCTATGAGGCCGAGGACGAGGCTGGGATGCAGGGGCCGGGGCCCAGAGACGGTTCCCCACTCCTCGGGGGCTGCAGCGACAGCTCCGGAAGTCTTCGAGAGGAGGAAGGGGAAGACGAAGAGCCCTTGCCCCAGCTGAGAACCCCAGGGGGCTCGGAGCCTGAGCGCATGGCCACACCGGTCCTGAGGGACCCGGCCTCAAGGGGTCCTGAGGCCGGGTGCCTGACAGAAGAGCTTGAGGAGCCTGCTGCAACCGAGAGGCCCGCCCAGCCGGTGAGCTGCCCTCCGTCCCCACTTTGTGGCCCCTTTTCTCCTCAAAGCCTTGTCTCTCATCCTTTCCAGACCTCTCTCTGATCCCTTCAGGGGCTCTGATTTGGACTCAGCTTCCTTCCTGCCTGCCCACTCTTGGACCATATCCCACCTAAAAAAATAAATAAAATAAAAAATAAGGAACTTGTGAGCTGCAAGCAACCTTAGAGACCTTCACCTCCAGCTCCCTCATTTGACAGATGGGGGAACTGAGGCCCAGAGCCCTTAAAGTAATTTGCCCAAGGTTACCAATAAGGAATGGTAGAGCCAAAACATCTTTCCCTGTTCTCCTTCCATATCATTTCCAGCTCCTGGTTTCCTACTCCACCCCCACCCCCACCTCCACACTTTCTCTCTTTGGTGCCCAGAAATAAAAAAGGAAAAGCTTGTTCCCTCCCTACCCTGACTCTCCCTCCCTCTCCTGGGAAGAAGGGAAATGGGAAAGGAGGCAGAAAACCTGGAAGGGTGGAGTTTTCCCAGAAGCCTCTACTCTGATTGGACTCCAGGCCTTCTCCTGTTTCCTAGCAACCACATCCTCACCCCTTCATCCCTCTCTGCTTTACTGCAGTACGGACTGCTGCTGCCAACGTCTGCTACTAAGGCCAGGCACCTTCTGCCTGGGCCACGTGACATGCTAGTGGGCGGGGAGCGGAGGGAGGGGGAGGAAGGACCGTTCCCGACTTGAGGGAGCCAGAGGGAAGGAGGGGCCCTGCCTGGCAGGAGGGAGGTGTTTTTTTGCAACCCAAAAAAGGTTGGAGATGCCCCTGCTCTGACCTCTGGGGAGAGGTGCCTGGGACCCTTCAGCTTTGCCACCTCTGCCAGGGCAGGAAGGTGGGACCTGTCGCTGGACATGGTCCTCAGGGACTGAGACTGCCTTTCCCCCCCCATCTCTCTAGGGAGCTGCCAACCCCTTGGTGGTGGGAGCCGTGGCCCTCCTGGACCTCAGCCTGGCGTTCCTGTTCTCCCAGCTCCTCACCTGAGGCTCCTGCCCAGCCTAGTTCTGGCTTCGGTTGCTGCCTCTTCACTTCTTTGACCTGCCTTTTTCTCTTTTCCTCCACCTGGTTGTTTTTTCTCCTATCTTTCTTTCTCTTCTTCCTTCTGTTTCTTTTCTGTCCCCCTTTGGTTTTGTCTTTCGCTTTTTTTTCCAGCTCTCCTTTCAGATTCTCTCATTTATTCTGGATCTGTCTCTGTCTTCCTCACTCTCTCCCCCACCCCACCCCACCTCTCTCTCTAGATTGTTTACATATGAAGGGCTTTTCTCGCTCAGAGTCTCTCTCTTCTCTGAGACACACAAATCTAAGTCAGACCATTGACCCGTGTCTTCCCCGCCTTTTCTTTAGACCTGAACTTCGATGAGGGTGGGGGTTTGGTGTCCTGAGGAGTCTCCTGGAAGCTGAGTGGAAAGGAAGAAGAAAATGGAGAAGGGATGACTGTATACTGGGCAAGGCACTGGCTGAGCTGCTGTGGCTCCCTGACCCAAGGGGCCTGGTGTCCCTGCGAGGCCTAGTGAAAAAGTTGGAGGAGGTACGGCCTCCATCTCTGACCTTGGAGGAGCCTATCTCACCTCCAAGCAGTGAGCTAGGTTCTTGCCTAACTCCATCCTTCCCTGAAGGAGATAAGGGAGATGAAAAGTAGAATGACTCCCTAGGATCTCCCTCTTCCTTTCCTCAACAGCCAGCCCCTCGTCCAACCCCCTAGGGTGGCATGCCTTGTCAAGAGCAATGTGTAAAGGAAAGAAACCGTCCAATGCAGTCACATCTACCCACTGACCTCTCCCACCCTCTTCTCTCCCCCTAAAAGTTTATTTGGTTGGTCTGGACTCACTTGTGGCCTTTGATTAGATTTCTAAGGGGCCTGAAGAAGACATTTCCACTGCAGAGGGTTAGAAGCGCTTGAGCTAGGACCCTACTCCCCAACTCTGGCAGTTGTGGCGT